>NC_064436.1:48769882-51522382 GCF_023343835.1 Lagopus muta
GTCGCAGCCCGGACGACCACCGCACTGCTCTGCGCTAGGAGCGCTCCGAGGACGCTTTTTGAAGCCGCCGCCCGTCTTTCCGGATCAGAGGAGCCACGAGTGATTCACGGCTTCTTCTCCTCCTCCTCCTTCTTCCCTCTTTTCCTTCTTCAGTTCCTTACAAACTCTTCACCGACCACGGCGGTTTGAACGAGAAGCGGAAACAGCGGCGGATCCGCACCACGTTCACCAGCGCGCAGCTCAAGGAACTGGAGCGGGTGTTCGCAGAGACGCACTACCCCGACATTTACACCCGGGAGGAGCTGGCGCTCAAGATCGACCTCACCGAGGCCCGAGTGCAGGTACGGGCGGCAACGGGGCGGGGGGCGCGGGCGGGCCGGGCAGCGGGCAGCGCCGTCGGGGCGACTGCGGGCGGCGGTGGGGTCGGGGGCTGCGGGGCGCTGCCCGCTGGGGGCGGCGGGCGGTGGAGCGGCCCCGGCTCACCCCGCCACCCGCCGTCCCCGGCCGCCCGCAGGTGTGGTTCCAGAACCGCCGCGCCAAGTTCCGCAAGCAGGAGCGGGCGGCGGCGGCGGCGGCGGCGGCCGCCAAGAACGGAGCGGCCGGCAAGAAGTCGGACGCCTCCCGCGACGACGAGAGCAAGGAGGCCAAGAGCACCGACCCCGACAGCACCGGCGGCCCCGGGCCCAACCCCAACCCCGCGCCCAGCTGCGGCGGCGGCGGCGGGCCCAGCCCCGCGGGCGGGCAGGGGGCGGCGGGGCCCGGCGGCCCGGGGGGAGAGCCGGGCAAAGGGGCGGCGGGGCCGGGCGGGCTGGCGGCGGCGGGCCCGGGACAGGGCTGGGCCCCGGGGCCCGGGCCCATCACCTCCATCCCCGATTCGTTAGGCGGTCCCTTCGCCAGCGTGCTCTCCTCGCTGCAGCGGCCCGGCGGCACCAAAGGCAGCCTCGTCAAGAGCGGCATGTTCTGAGCGGCGGCGGCGGCGGCCCCTCCCGCTCCGCGGTCCCCGCCGCCCCGCCGTAACCATCCGGGCCGCGCCCGGCCCGGCCCGGCACCCCCGCGCCCCGCGCCCCGCCCGGCCCGACGGCGGGGCCGCCAAGCGACGCGACCGCGGGCTCCGGCGGGGAGGCGGCAGGCGGGGAGCCGGGGCCGGGACCGCCAGCCCGCGGGGCTCGAACCTCCCCGCCTCCCGCCCGGGCCACCAAGTGTCTTCTCCCCCTGCCCGCCCCTCCGCCCCCGCCGCCCCGTGCCGCCGTCCCCGGGCCGCGGCCGGGGCCCCGCTCGGCGGGCGAGTTGTATTTATTATGAAATATTAATTATTATTAATTATTATTATCCCACGGTTCCCGCAGTTTTTAGGCATCTCCGTTAGGGTTTTCTAATTTTGTTTGAAGAGGCACAAAGTATAGCTCTTAGTTGAATGTTGGCAGGTATGCTTTCTCTTTTTCTGTGTCTTTCTACGACTGTGTTCCGTGACCCAGCTGTATAGTGTTATATCAGTACAGACGTGTCTAGTTGGCCGTATGAATAACGTTTTCCCTTCTCGTAGTCTCTATGGCGTGTCTTTATGGAGAAGTAAGGTTCTCACGGGTTCCGTTCCCTTTGCGTTTAGCGAGGCCCCCGTTCAGGCCATGGGATCTTTCTGTTCTCAGTTGCATGTCGTCTCTTTTCTTTTCTTTTCTTTTCTTTTTTTTTTTTCTTTTTTTTTTTTTTTTTTTTTTTTTGCCTTCCTGTTGGAATATGTTTGTGAGCATAATCGTCATAAATTATGTTCAGGATTTTCAGATTTATTTATATGTGGTTCAAATGAATGCTTCTATTTAAAAGGGGAAATATTTCTACATGTGCATATAGTTTTCCAAGAGTGTACCATTAATTGATCGTTGATAATAAAAACCAAAAGCAAATACGGCACCGCAGCTCTCCTGACTCATTGCCCTTCGGGGCGCGCTGGGGCCGGGATTGGTTTGATGGAGGACGTCGGGATCGAGACAGAGCCGCGTCCGCACCAGGAAGGCCAGAACCGCGGTTCCATCATTAGGCCCTAATTATGCCGTTATTAATTAGCGGCAGACGGGCTGGTTGGGGGCGCAGGGCGGAAGATGCGTCAGCTCTGACCTTTTGTAGCTGCCTCGGCCCTCGGAAACGGCCAAAATTAAGCGATATACGTTAACATTAAAAACTGGGGAACAAAGCGCAGATCGCCCCTTCAGACAGAGCTGCCGCGCCCTCGGGCTGCCCGCACCGACCCGCGGAAGGCGACGGCTGCTCAGTGCCCGGGGCACAGCCGGGAGCTGCCGCGGCCTCGATGGGGCGGGCTGAGAGCGGCCCCAGCACTGCCCCGGGACAGCCCCGCACCCCCCCGCCCCCGGGGGCACCGCGGGGTGAGCAGCGGGAACGGCGGGACACTGAACCCTGCCTGACTCTGTCTGGGGGAGGGGAGTGGTGGGGGTCTGGCTGAGGAGCGAATGTGGCAGAGGCAACCCCATGAAGTGCAAGAGTGAGTGGGGAGAGAGTGCCACAGCCAAACGCAGCCAGGAAAGTGGGACCAGTGCTGCTTCACTAAAGAAAATAGAACTGTTTTAAAATGCTGCAGTAAAACATGCAGTCTATTTTCCGGAGGAAAACAAAAACAAAACCAAAACAAAGCAAAAGCTCAACCCTGTATGCATTTCTTGAATATACGATTTGTTGTAATGTAGCTCGTTTTTGCTGTTTTCTACTTTCTTTCAAAAGCCATTTTGGATGTAAGCACAGCTGTGTTTAGGACTTCCCTGGTCTGGCTCGGGATTGCGGTGCTGCTGGTGGCAACGGATGGTGGCAAATGGTGGCAAGGCTTCCCTCTGAGAATGCAGCAGCACTTGTGTTGGCCCTACCACGAGTCCTGTACCTACTGCTACCATTTCACAGCATGCATTCATGGCTTGCTTCCGTGAGGAGGTGACATCATACTATGTCTTTGGGTACTTCTTGTCACCTGTTCTTTATTTTGTCTCTAAAACTTGGAGTTTGCTCCATACAGAGGCTTCAGCTTCTGCACATTGAGTCCAGATCTGTTTCTGCTAGGCCAAAGATCATTCTCACTCCTAATTTTTACTGCACTGAAAGCTGATTTACATCCTGATCTACCTTAGTCCTGACTAACTAAGTAGGTTGTGAGTTTAAATCCTCCCATATTCCCTCATTAAGGTTCAAACTTTGAAAATCTTTTCCAGAGCCATAACAACTTAAGCCTTAAGTTGTTACTGCAGCCTTAAGTGCTGCAGTGTCTCTCAGTAATGGTTCACGCAGTGCAAAAATCACCTCTCTCTGACTGATTACGGTTCTGCATTTATGCAGCAAAGCTTTTCCCTAGTCCTTCTGCCATGCTGGAATGTTCTGTCTGGCCAATTAATCCAACTGAACCCTAAAGCCTTTCTCCAACCATTGCTTCTCATGTACTGGTCACCACCAGTCAGCCACGCAGGGACCACAGGCCACATGGGATGCACCTTTCCAAGCACCAGCATGCAGATACATTCACAAACCTTAGTGTCTGTTCAGGCAGGTAGAGGTGGATGGTTTGAAAATGCACAAAACTTGTTGCTCCAGCCTCTTAGGAGAGGAGCCCTGGCCAGAAGATGCCACATGGCTGCTGTGCAGTGAGAGCCACAGGGGTGAGCTGCTCCCAACCTTGAAGAACAGCTCCAGGCAGAGTGATGGGGCAAGTCAGAGGATGCTCTAGTGCAGAAGCAGGGTAAGGTTTGTGACTGGTGTTCTGACCCTCCTCACTGTATTCCAATAAAAAGCAGTTTGTCTGAGAGTCAAGCATCAACCCAGTATGAACACATCGCTTCTTGAAGAGTTCAAAGACAGATCTGCATGGCCAGTATGGTGAGTTCAGACATCTTTGCAGCAACTGCAGTGTTTTGTTTTCTGCTCTTCTAAATTCCAGGACCAGAGTTCAGCCCTTACACTGCACCCAACTCTGGGCAGTTCTACATGTGCTGTCACTTCCTGCTCTCCAATACATACATTTTGTATGATGAGCCTCTGAGATGGATGGAGGACACTGCAAAAATTAATTTTGCTAGTATAGAACATACAGATGTCATGAAGGAACACTGCAATTAATTAAAAAGTAATTTTCACTGAGAAACAAGGGTATTTAAATGGTTTAATCTTTACATATCTATATGTCTTTAATAAAGTTATCAAACATTATTATCAATTTTTCATGTTTTAAGAGTCAAACATTACTCTGCAGACCCCCTTCATGATCCATAAAGCAGAGCAGTCCTACAAGGGCCACCCTACGTAGTGGGATCAGATGCCTTCTGCTCCTTTCACCAGTTTTGTTTGGCCCTTTATCAGCTGGCATCTGACAACTGCTAGGAAATTCATTGGAGCACTACAAAAATCCCTCTGCTCCTTAGAAGACCAGCTTTTCTCTTTGTACTTTGCACGAGACGCCATGAGATGGGACAAGGCAGAACCTGAGAGAAATCCATCTCACTGTGTGGGTTTTCATCCAGCAACAGCTCAAGGAACTTCAGCTCATGCTCCCATTTCCTTGGAGGAAAATTCCCATGGAGAGAGGAAATCATCACCAGAGCTGACTCTCTCTGTGACTGTTACACTGACACAGAATCACGACTTTTGCATGTGAAGAGGAATGTCATTTCTCACTGCTGCTGCATGCTGAGGTGAGGGTCCTTCCTGCTCCCTTCTGAAATGGAGTCAATTACTGAGGTTTCAAGTGGCTAAGAGGAAGAAGATTGAATGCAAACAGGTTATTAGCAGTGAGAAGTGTAGGTGGGAGGAGATGTGCCTGTCCAGGACTCTGAAATGGAGCATCTGCATAAGGGCCTGGCCAGCCACCGGGGTACTACCAGCTGCGGGCAGACCTGCAGCAGTGCTGCCTGCTGGGTTGTTCCACAGGAAAGAACCAGAGTATTTTACCCGTAGGAGACCTGATCTACCCAGGAATCAAAGCACAGCTTCCATGCGGTGTGTACTAAGCACCTGAGGAGTCAGTCTGCTTCCCAGATCTTCTCCCAGGAGGGTGCTGCTGGGACCCCTGCAGAGAACACCATGCTCATCAGGGTTCAGCTTCAGCCAGGCCCACGTTCCGTGTCTCCTCAGCAACACTGGGAGCTGGGAGAGCTGCTACACAGAGCAGCTGTAATTCTCGTTGAGGTGTGTCATCGTGTTAACAGAATCAGATGCAACACGCAGTAACACAGATACACCACAGTCTGTCACCAGGTGCGGGTTATTCTACCTAGATTTTTTGCATGTAGGGTCTGACAAAGCAGTTCAAAATAACCTCCTCAGATCAGTGCTGTCAGGAGAACTCGAACTACTGATCTCACTGCATCACACTGCTTCTGGAAGCAGCTGCCACTATAATGCTCCTGCTGTGCTGCCTTAGGAGGGTTCCCAACATGGGTGAGCTCTGACAAGAGCCAACACCAGGGGTAGTGCTGCAGACAAAATGCCCCAAAATCCAGTACACCAGCACTCTCTCTAATTCCAAAGTTACATATGTCCTTTACAAATCTTTATCCAATCACATATTAACTTCCCTCCACAAATCAGGTGTCCTTATCCAATGACATCTTTGCACAAGCAAAACCCTGTGCAGACACCTCTACCTCCTAGGGACCCTGGACAGTGCTCCCAGGGACTGCTGACAGCATACAAGTGTGCAGAGAAAGCCAACTCCTGTCTTTTCTGCATACCTCTTCCTTCAGAGATGCCTGTGTTCAGAACCTTATAACATCAAGAATAAGGTATGTTTGTTCCAAGAACCATGAATTGCTCATATAATGGGGGGGAAAAATCTATACATTATCATAAGGCAGTGTGATCATTTCTGCCTGAGTGAGAGGCAGGCTTAGTATAGGTAAAAGGAGGTGCTTCAACCCTCAAATAATCAGGCTGAGACCCATCACTATGAAGATTTGTTCAGGGGAAGATTGCAGCTGGATTCTGTGAACAGCTGAATGTTGAGTAAGAATGTACAGCCAGTACAGTCAGGGCTAATAAAAGCTTCTAAAGCTGATATAAACCCATCCATTTCAAGGTTTAAGCCAACTTCAACTTATTAAAGGTGAGACCTTCAAGAAGTATTTCCTTCCCAAAACATGTTTGTGTGCTTTTTTTTTTTTTTTTCCCCTAAAATCATCTTCTGTTACTCAATTCCAGAAACAATTTTCCACGCTGTAGATCACAAATATCAGGCAGTGCTGCGTTTCTGTATTTAACAGTAAATGAAAGCACGTCCACCCAAATTTGCTTCATTTACATCTCTCCATTGTCTTGCAGGGCTGGCAGCAGTCCTGTCTGCCTCCACAGGGTCAGTTTCAGCTCAGGAGAAAGTACACTGCACAGCTGAAGTCAAATACTCATGCCTGCAAAGTAATTCATTTTTCCTATTATTACCGATTGCTTCCATTGATCAGTACTTTCACCGCTGCATACCACTAATACATTTAAATGCCAATGTGGGAATTAATTATTCTCATGTATTTCCTTCAGAAGATCATGAAATCAAACTTTTTTCCTGAGATTTTGAGACGTGTACAAAAATTCATGTCCAGATTTATCTTTAAAATTGTTCAGAATCGGTCGTACAAAACCTTGTATGCTTAAAATAATTCTGAACAACTTTCTTTCTCAGGTATTTTTACGAAAATATTTTGAAGTACTAAGAATGAAAAAAAATCACTCGAATACTGCAGTGAAAACCTGTAATTTCTAAATCTTTACTTGTGAGTTCTGAACAAAAGGAGTCTTTCTAAGCAATGAAAAATACTAATGATACAAGAGATGATTCAATTATATAACTGTGTATTGTAATTCTCAGTGCTTTATAAAAGGCAAAATTCAGATATGCTATACAATAAATTATCATTAAGACGAGACTACGGTTTGGTCTAATAGAATCCCATTATTTAGAAATGGATGAAGAAACCCTATTAGATTATATAGTTAATTTTCTGCCAGTGCTGAGGTCACTGCTCTTTCACTCTCGGGCTGGCCTACGTGAAAACTGTTGGTACAGCTGAGCATCTTCTTGTGCAGTGGGGTTTTGGAAATAAAGGGGAGCTCTGTGTGGACCATCACTTCCATCAAGGAATGAAAATAACTATGCTGGACAAGACATCTTCATATATTATTTTAAAGAAGAAGAAAATCTACTCCCACTGTGGGGACAAATGCACCAATGGCAACACAACCCCATCAACAGGTACAGGAGGATTAGGGGCCAACCTGGCCAACAACACTGCTGGGCTCTACCATTAAGCACAGAGCAGTCACTGTGGCAGGCTGCCTCCTCTTGCTCCTCAGCCCATGAGTGTGAGCTCTCAGGGCTCAGCTGCAGCTTCATTCCCATTCCCCAGATCTGTTCCCCTCAAGAGGGCCACCTTTTCCCCCCAGTAATAAATTAGCCACAAGGGCTGTGTTCTCTGGAGGGGCTGTCACACAGTACTTGTACTCTCCCAGCACAGCAGTTCCAGGACAAGAAGAGCACAGATTTCAGCCGGTGGTATCTTATCATCCAGGGAGGAGCAGTTCTCCCATTTCATTCTGATACAGTGACAACTTTTTCTGCAGGGACACAAAAGCTGAGTACATGTCCTTCAAAGAGCATCAAATTTTTCTCAGGGAAAAGTGCACCAGGAATATGACTTATCCCACCCTGTTTTAACTAATTCTTCTCTCATTGTTATCATGCTGCTTCCACTAGAAACGTCTGTGAGGCCCCAGGTGATGCCCTGCAGGGAGATGCAAAGAGAGCTCTCCAAGTGCCTGAACAGCCCATGGATATCAACAAACATGGGCTGCTAGCAGCCCCCACCTGTGCTTCAGACAGCTGGGAAAGGAGCAAGTGTGAGTGAGGTGCTTCAGTCTGGTGGCACCTCTGCAATGGGATCTGTGGAATTAACAAACTCATCATTAACCACACTGAGGGCTGGACATACTGAAATGATTACTTGCTGTCAGTGTTTCCAAGAGAACTGAGAAATAAATTTTGTACAGTGCCATGTTGGAAGGCACAAGTCACTGTGTTCTGGAGTTAGGCAAGAAATGGGTGTAAAAAAGAATTGGATACTGCTAATGGGTGTAACTCAACAAGGACACCACACCAAGGTGATGTGCTGAAGAAATAGCTACAAAAGTTGCCTTATTTTATCGTCACGATGTGATTTATTTTTGTAACCAAAGTCCTAGCTGGACAGTTGTCTCACCAGCATAGATCTCAAACAAAAGAGATGGTACTGAGGTAAAACTGATAGAAAAGAAGATCTGAACAATTATACAAAGCAGATAAGCCATTAACTGCTGCCAGGATCCAAGGATGTGCTCTGCAGGACATTCAGGCTGCAGCTGTCATTAAGGCGATCCTGAGTCATTCTGGTGCAGAGCAGAACACTAACATTGGGAAAAGTGCATCTGTAAGAGCTTCTGGGCAGCCTGGGTTCAGGCTGGTGTCTGCCGCAGGTTGGGGCTGAAGTATCTTTGGGATTTGGGGCTGTGAGACAGAATTCACTTGTCTTTTCTTTCTTTCTTTTTTTTTTTTTTTCCTATTATGTTTAACAGGCTCTCACCTGGAAGCATCATCACATCTGGCTAATGATTTCAACCTGCTTTTCCACACTGCATCACCTGTAGGAAGGTGACAGTGGAGAAATTACATTTATCTGATAAATTAAGTGCAAGAAACAATACATGTGGCCAGTTTGTTCAACTGATCCAGAGAGCTCGCTGCAAGGTAGGAAGAGCAGTAGCATGTGCTGCCCCAAGAAAACTGCTGATGCTCTTTAGTGTTCCTGAACCACCCTGAAATCGCACACAGGGGGCTTTTAAATAAGCACTCATGCAGCATCACTCCTGGCTGCAAGCTCATTCCTCTTCCAGCAGTACTGCAGTGTGCTCCTTGGGGCTTTTTGTTAGCTGTGAGGTGACTGAAGGAACAAATTGTGAATATCTAGAGTGAATGGGATATTCCCTCCCTGAAGAGAGACGTTTTAAGTGTCAACTAATAATTTTTAAAATACTTTGGTGAAAATATCCGACGTGTTTAGTTTTATTTTCACTGATCCATTTGAAATAATTAAATCCATCAGTCTTTTTCAGAAAGCGAATTATTGTCACAGCCTCACAGCACCAATTTATTACCCAGGGTAATAATCTTGGCCAAAATGCCTATTTCAGCTCTTGAATAAGGGCTTGGTTCACATGTCCAATGCCCTGTGCAAGAGAATTAGCAGAAACTCATCTCAATGTGGTTTCAAAAGAGGAAACTAAGCAGACAGCCTTGTTAATTTAGCATATAGACTTGGAATAAAGCACAACATCCATCATCTCTTGAAATTCAATTAAAAATTGGTCTTGTGTCCAAGGAAAAGGAGCCAATTTTCTTCTGGAAGCAGAGCCTTGGAAGATCACTAAAACCCTTAATGGTTCTTTCATTGTGGGAGCCAACATGAAAGGAAATCAGTTTGGGAGTTCAGATTACCCCTCCCATTAAGAGCCAGACCCTGTACAGGCGGGCCCCTGGCTGCTGGTGATGCTCCCTGCCTGCACAGATACAGAGCTCTGGTTCCTGCTCTTCCTCCAGGCCCTCCCACTGCCATGGCTGAGGCCACACTGCCTGGCTCCATGCACTGCACTGCAGCCCGTGTCCTCCTGCTGCCACGGTGGTAAAAAGATGCTTGCAAACATGTGCTGAGATTTAATACCTTGGGAAAGGGAAGCCTGAAAATATGTTAACAAGATTTTCAGCATTAAAAACAATTTTGTTTCAGATTTCAGCTGTTAAACATCTTAATTTGTTTTGCTTTTTACTCCAGTACCATAATGCTAATAAACTCTGACAGCCTGTGACTCTGCAATGAGGAGGTTTCTCAAACCAATCTCTTTACTTGAAATCTGATTTACAAAGCCTCAGTCCTTCAGCTGGATGGCAGCAGTTGCATCAATGGCTCGACATAGGAGCACACGTTGAGCGTCTTAGGGGAGGGACATCTTTTGCTTGTGTGCTTGTTTTCTTCTAGTGGAGCTAGAGGATTTGCTGAGATGAACTAATTTTCTTAACCCTATGGTATCCTCCTGTATCAGTAAACCCCTCCTAATAATTGCTGTCATGCTGTGTTTGCTACACTCCAAAAGAAATAGCGGATATTCTTCTAGAACAAGCATAGAACTCTTGGTGCACAATATAGGTAGCGTCCATGCAGTTTATTTTTCAATATAGGTAGCGTCCATGCAGTTTATTTTTAGGTTTTATCATGCTTTTTATGGTATTCTTCTGTTTTTGGTTAGTTCAGAAAGCTTCTGGACCCCCATGTTCTCATCTCAGCCCTGCCTTGGTTGGCTTCTCCTTGCTACTGATATGTCAGACTACTTGCTGGCCAATGTTGAGACACCAGGGCCATCTGCTCCAGCTGTGGCCAGTCCCAGCCTCATGTGGGTCATCATCTTCCTGTGAAAACAGGGATTTGTACTGTGAGAAGTGCATATGATGGCTTTTCACAGGATGGCTGAGGTGCAAAGGGACATTTGGGTCTACCTGGCCCAATTCCTGCTCCAGCAGGGACACCCAGGGCAGCGTGCCTAGGCCCATGTCCAGGTGGCTTTTAGAGCTCTCCAAGGATTGAGATATTATATCAGAAAACCCTGCAAAGCAAGCATGAACAATACCAGACAAACACAAATGTCTGCTCTCCAAGGTGTTCATTCAGATTTCTGCTTGCTTTTGACTCCATGCTGAAGAGGCTGGGTGCTCAGGTATTGTGGTACTTAAAATTGTTCAGAATCTTGTCCAAATTGTGTTGGCTTACTGCAGTGCAAAGGAAACAACTGATATTGTATTCAGGCTGCAGCTCACTGTCAAAATGGGGACAACTGTTAAAACTGCAAACCAGTGGAAGGATGTTGTAGGATTTATTTTCTTTCCATGATGAAAGGTGTGAGGGCAGACAGTGGAGAAATGCATCTTACCACGTTGTCCTTGCTAGACACAGGGATCTAATAAAAATTATCAATGCAGCATGCATGCAGCTTTGCCAGACTGGTGCTGCTTCAGTTATTGATATGGTCCTACAGGAGTTCCCACTACAGGCAGTGGCTGCTTGCAACTCTCCAAAGCCCATCAGGCAGATGCCATACTTATTGTTGGCCCCTTTTCCTAATTGGGATTGGACAGCAATAAGGTGAAAAATGCTGCATTGATAAATTGGGAAGAATTTCTGCCCTAATAGCAGAACGCCTGGCATCTGAGGGGAGGTTGGTGACTGGCCCAGGCCTCTTCCTCCCCTACACCTCCCACCGCCATCAGCACAGCATCCCCAGCACTCTGCCTTTGCCTCACCAAGCATCCATCAGGCGTTCATCATCTGAAGAGATGATGCAAGTCCTGCAAGTGGAACTACAAGCATCCTGAGGAGTACTTCCAAGTACATATTCTATGATGTCTCACATTACACAAAAATACGTCCTTTAGGAGATTAATGATGCTGTGAGGCAGCAGTATATGTGCCATGCCCTGCTGAGCATGACATCCCACCCTCAGGTACTGGGTACACACATGTAATTGTTTTCTGTTGCAAAAGACTTCTCCCAACAGCAGCACTCATGCTCTCTCAGATAGAATTAATACAGAAAATTTTCTTGTTTGCAGAGAATACTGATCTTCATAGTTTACACCGCCGAACCTCTTAAGGACTAGAATGATGGCTCATTTCTGGTGATTCTGAAGCTCCCATAGTTCCCAGAGACGTGGGTGGCGTATCTCTATCCCCATGCTTGTCACTGGAGCAGTGTGTTATCCATAATCAGAAGTGACAGAGAAAAGGAATTTTTTCAAATCTTATTTTCCGCTTTCTGTTGATAAATCTTATTGTTTAAGGAAAGATTAGCATTTCTATTATTTTTTCTTTAATTTCTACAGACATGCAACCAGCCCCCAGCACATTTTAAGCAGCATGTGACCTGCTTAGAGCACATGGGTCTGTGAATCATGGATGCAGCATTAGCTAGGAGAATCTGCAGTGCCTCATACGCGGCAAAGCAGATGGACTCCACAGATGAGTTAGCAGTGACTCATCACATTGTATCCAGTGATGGATTATTTTCACCCAAAATGATTTAAAATCCCATATGCTTTGGAGAGGATAGATCCAGTTTGGGGAGGAGGGCTCCAATGGCTCCTCCAGCAGAGTGCAGGGGCTTTGGAGCAGAGCAGCAGCAGCACTGAGGCAAGCATCCAACCTCCTTGATTCATTCATGTTATATGTTATGAAACAGATGACCAAGAAAAGTGAAAATCCCCAGCTTGCAGCCCCGCAGCACACTGTGAGGACAGTCACAGCCCAGCCGTGCCTCCTATCTCTGTTTTGGGCTCTTACTGCTCTCAAAACTTGAGCAGTTTCCAGTTTAGTCATTTCCCCTTATCAGGAAATTCAGATGAAATTACATTCCTACCGGAGGCTTTTAGTAGTGTAGCGGAGCCCTATTCAGCCTTAAAGGAGATGCATTTTTCTGGCACTTGCTTTCCAACCCGGGGGGGGGGGGGGGGGTGACCTGATTGGTCCCAGTGCCCACAGTCCTTCCTACCCTCACTGTGGTCGTGTCCCTGAGATAGAGCTGTTGTCACCTTGCGCTGCTGCCACCCAGTCCCCAGGAGAGCAGAGAAGAGCGATTGCCCTCCCCAAATTCTTTGAGCACCATCTCTAACCACTGCCTGCCGTCAGGAAGGGGACCATTTGACCACATATATCACTTTGCTAAATCAGACAGCCAGAGCTGCACCTACAGCTGATTGTCACAGAGCTGAAAGCAGGCAGCAACCACTATCCCTGATGAACAGTCACCAAAGCTGTGCCCAGAAGCCTTGGTGCCAGCTCCCTCCCCCCCCCCCCCCCCCCTCAGGACACCTGGTGCACCCACAGCTCCTGGCCCTCAGCTAAGCAGAAATGGTGTAGTTCCATTAAGGCAGCTAGGATCCAGGCATCAGGATAAAAATCTACTTTTGGAAAAAATCAAATTGCCCATGCTTCTCTGTGACTCATCTAACAGTTGAGATGTGCTTCTGGCACAGAATCAAACCGGCCATCCAGAGTGCCCAGATAAAAGGAAGAGAAAGGGGCTCAGAACTTGGTGTGAGTGTTCTGCTGGTTACTGCTGAAGTAACCAGAGACTGATTGGGATCCACAAATTAGCACATGCACAGCCAAGCACAAACTCTTAGAAATACCTAGAAACAGAATTACCCAAGCACAAGTTCAGTTCTGCAAACCTAAAGTGTTTTACTGAGCCATCATCTGAACCACAGCCCACTGCCATCAGTGAAAAGCCTTCAGAGGCTTTGGGTTCAACTCACAGCCACAACAGCCACAGGAAGCCATCTGTGCTTGCTATTTCTCACATCAGGCACACGTGCCCTTCTACATACCCTGGAGCAGTAGCCCTGGAGCTGTGTCCTTCCCCTGCATGCCTCCCTTCCTGTCCCACTCCACTTCTGCGAGGCTCAGCCTACACCAACCATGTGGCAGCTTTTTACTGTGGGATGCTCACACCCCACAGTCGCATTTGACAAATACACCACACACAGCACAGCAAATTAGTTACAATAAGTAAAGAGACACCACCAAAGGTAATCAACATTTTATTTATAAACATACATTTACTACAAAAGCTGTTGCATTTTAGACAAGTTTTCCCAATTTCCAGAGGCATTTTAGAATAAATAAAAAGAAGGAAAGATTAGTGTAAATGGTATTCAATATCAGCACAGCAAGGACAGCAATCCCTGCCCTGACTGGACACGCACATAGGGATGGTCCCCTCCGGTGCACTGACCTTTGGGACACTGATTGGAAACTACAGATGTGCGGTGTCAGTAACACTACACAGCAAAGAAAACACACCACAGGGAGAGGGACAGTGGGACACAGATGGGCTATGACACTTAGTCAGGTTTTCTGGAGTAATGAGAGGCTAAATAAGTTTTGAAACATTTAGAACCCATTACATACATTGTACGTGCTTAGCAATAATAAATCCTTTTTGCAACGAATGCATTTACATTGTAATTCAAATGTCGTGAAGCGTTATTTTCTTTCTGTGCTTAAAATTCCTGATAAGAAATGTATCATAGTCATGGGTTGAAACAGGAAAGAATGGAAATAAAACAAAAGAAATTAGCCTGAATGAATTTGCCATGCAAGACTCCAAAGGAAATACAAATCAAATGTAAGCTGTTGGTATGTATGATTTAGAAGACTGTTGAAAACTATTCTGTGCTGGTGAACAGATGCTCACTAAGGGGAAATCTGAAGCCTGAGGACTCTGCTGCTTCTTTTTGCTTTACATACAATCATATTCACTACAGCATGCACATCTGACACTGTGGACAGACATGGGATAAGCTGAGCAGCCCAGAGATGCTGTGCCCAATCCCTGCTCATGCATTTCAGTCCCATGCATGCTCCAGACATCTGGGGCTCTCCTCACAAGGTTCAGGATAAGCACACCCCATCTGTGACGCCAGCTCTCCTGCACACCTACACTACAGCACGGGGGGAAGCTGTGTCTGGGACCAAACAGACACACACGCATGCACTAAAGCTCTTCAAAACTTAGGCCCAGGCACTGTGTATGTTCACATACCCTTAATGCAGCACATGGAACTGCGCAGATGAACGAAGCAGTGTATAAAATCTGCTTTTTGCTTTTTCTTGTTATGCATTATCTGCAGGAAAACATTACATTGACCACATGCAAAGGGTAACCATGCTGGTTACCAAAACCTGCTAACAGTAAATCATGCAACAAATCATGTTAATCAAAATATTGGGCTTCACTCTTCTACTCCCAAAGGATTTTTCTGATTTTCAGTTTTTTAAAAATTATTCCCCATGTGAAGCCCATGAAGGACTTCAGGGTTTTGGATATATTGCATCCGTAAGTCATCGCTGACGGTGTGCAACAGCTTTGTGTTTTCTAAGGCACAATTTAAGGAGGTGACACTTCCCAGCCCATCGCCACGATGTCCCCAGATGACAGCACTGCCCATGTGCTGGCAGTGACGTGCAGTTCTCAATCGGTGTGCAGCTCACATGCAAGCAGTTGCCTTTGTTTAAACAAATCGTTGTCAGCTATGTTACAACCCCAAATTATTGCTGTCCTAATAACAACTTGATTTCCGTTTCCCAGCAAATCAAAAGAAAATGGATGAGCACATACATAAATCTCTATAACTTAATCACGGTTCTAAGGCAAAATAAGTTGATGTTTTTCCCTCCATTTAAGTTGCATTGCGAACAGCTAAAATGGGATACTGCAAATAACCATTTCCTTTGTATTTTACAGCTGTACCACATCACCTAAACTCATCTGTGTGTTCTGACAAGCTCACACAGCTCTAGCTGCTGTTTCCACAAGCTGCAGGAACTCTTCACAAGGAGCACACACTTCACTGAAAAGCATAAACACTGGAGCAAGCCACTGCCTGTCGCTATCAGCTTCCGTGCCCGTGTTCCACGCTTGTCGGTTTTGCTCATTTTGTCTGGGAGGATGGAAAACAGAGCTTCACAGCTGTGTAATTCAGTGCTGAACTAATGGGAGAACTCTGGAGAGGGCCAAACACACGCGTATTTCTCCCCATGAGATTTCAACCATGCACAGTGTTTGCAAGTGGAACAGCAGACCTCAGAACAACTCAGCCCCTCAGCGGGATGCTGCACAACCAGGAAAGCTTCACTGTAACCATCGCTCTGCAGCTCACAGACTCACAAGGCATTGCGTCCGCCCACGCCGCAGCCTCCCCCTGAATCACCCCATCCTTAAACTTCATAACAACACTGGCTTCTGAACCTGCTGAGGAGGACTGCTCCTGATGGGAACCTTGCAGTTGTTAACGGTATACAGTCTTTAGGTTTAATGAAGAAATCTTTATTTGAGAGAATACCAAGCTATAGTCATGAACATTACTTGAGGTACACAAACAAAAAATCCTATTGCTAAAGGTGCAATAATTTATTTGTATAACTCCTACCCTCCGCTGAAGGTAATATAAACACAAAACGTCTCAGAATTACAGGATGTATTATCAAACTAGTCTCTGTATAAAAAAAGTTATAGCTTCAGTTATAACAGAGCAGTCATGTGCTGTGATGCTTAGTTTTTCAAATGCAATGATTAGAGGCTATCTTAAAATTACTTCTCATCTCAACTTGGCATATTCTATAAAGGCTCTGTAAACTCAAAACTTTAATTCCTAGAAATGTTAACACAAAACAGCTTTATTGCATGTTTATTTTCTTATTACTTTCAGGAGAACAAAGTAACAGACTGAAAATCATAAACATACCTGAAAAGGTGGGATTTGTTTTTGTTGTTATAGTACTTAGGCTTTGCCTTAACAAATATGGTCATACATATTCTGCAAATTTCTTAAGAAAGGGAAAACCAACATATTGCATTTTAAAGGAGCAGGTGCAGCACTTGTATGAGCTTTTCAAAATGAGATGAGAGCCACGATGTCCATGAATTCAAGCTCTTACAAATGATTGTCTGGAGGCAGCCGATACATGTGAGAAGAGAGTTCCTCCTTGAAAGTTACTAGCACTGAAAGTCACGTCACAATGTAGTTGGCTGTCCAGCAGCTGGAAAAACAAAACAAAGTTGTTAGCTTACAAATGTTAACAAACATTTTTCCTGAAGAAAATGGAATGCCAAGGATTTTCTTCCTTCCATCTCTATCATTAAAAAAAAACAACAACAAAACAAAAACAAAAAAACAACCGGGAAATATGTATCGTTTGTGCCCTGATTCTCCTCCTCCCCGCAAAGTTGGGGCACCAACTGCAAAGAATTCCGTGCCATTTGCGATCTGCACGCACTTTTATTTCATTTGTTCTGGAAGTACTTGGGGGTACATTTACTTTTAGGCTCTGCAGTGGCAAAACAGTGAAGCAAAGGGCTGATGAGTCATCTTCAGCTGTGCCTGGTTTGTGTTATCTGACAATACAGAGCCCTTGTGTCACTTGGCCACACAGAGAATCTCTTCAATTTGCTGCTCGCCTTTGACTTCAACATCCACAGATCTGTAACTGTTTGTATGTTTATCATTCAATATTGAGCTCCCCTCAGTAATTGCCATGGGGAGGTTCTGGGGTAGAGAAATAATCTACCAAAATCCCTTATCCGTTTTCATTTAGAAAGCAGAAATATACCCTGGGCTGCTATAAAATCTTTAATGCATTTTTCTCTTAAGGTTTTTCAGACTTGATTTTGGAAAAAAAAAAAAAAAAAAAATCACCCCCAGTTTCAAATAAGCAAGATGCTGGCAGTCAAAATATTTCACTGAGATGTCTGTAAGCATTTCAGAGCAATACTGATCAACCACGGGTTTGTCAGAGATCATCAGCTGTGTACACTGCTGTGTAGGCTTTTTAGAGTTCAACAGGGCAGAGGAAAGCAACTCATTTTATATTTAGCAGCAGACTCTGTCGAACCAGAAAGCAGCACATGAGCATTGCACCAGTTTGTTCTTCATTTCAGAAGTGGAGTTCATCAAATTTAAGTTAAAAATGAGAGTGTAACCATGTTTGCAGGTTGATGACATCAAAGCAGGTCCCTTTGAGCTTGTCAACATGAACCAGTTTTTGAGATTTTGCATGAGGCACAGACACAGCACAAAGAGGCAGTTTGCAGGAAAAAAAAAAAACCCCAAACCTTTGCCATTATTATTTTTCAGAAAGTATCCATCTCCACAAAACCTATTCCCACAGTCATCAGCCTGATTCCTATTGTGTTCAAAATGCACAAATGCAAAATCTCCCAGCACAAAACACTGTACATCACTTCTGTGATGCCTCTTCTAGCAATGCTGCAGTAGAAATGATAATGGAATGATTTCTACAGCATACAGGCTGACACATAATCTAATTAAGCTTTCAGCTATCCCTATGGGACCTCAATTCTTGTTTAAGCAAAAAGGATTATGAAGAAAAGAAAAATATGACTTTTATCACATTCTTCTCTTTTTCGTGTAGATGCAGATGTCTAAATGTGCATTGTAAAGATGAGGACTTGACCTACAGGAGGGAGTTTTATGGTATCGAGACTCGAGGGAAAAACTGTTTCTAAGTGCACTAGGTTAAACAGTTAATACAAAACGTTGCTAACATTTCACAGTAGAATTCAAAAAAAGCACGAAGGAAATAATTATACAACAGCACCCCCTAGCTCTGCTGATGGGGAAATGTCACTGACATGAAATACCTGAGAGAAAAAAAAATCAGAGGCGCTTTCCTGACTCCTGGATGTCTACTGCTTTGGAGGGAGAGGAGGAGAAAGAGCAGAAATAGGAGAAAAGTGCTCTATATCCCTACTCCTCAATTACAGCTGTAGGCAGTGTATACACAGAACACTGACAGGTAACAGGAAGGCAAAGATTACTCCCATTTTTTTTTCTGTGCCTTCCAAAACGCTCCAGCAATTTGGTAACAAGTCTTAGAAACCCAGCACTAGAAAGAATTTTCAAGTGACTGGCTCCAGGACTGAAAAACACATTAGGATTTCTTTGCCATGCAGTTATCTGTCTCAGTCTTCAATACTTGCAGCAAACTATGCCTGGAGATCCCACCACAAGGGTTCATTATGGGAAGTTACAGATAATTCCTAATATTTTCCCTCACTTATTTCTGTACAAATAGACGTTTAGAGACATTAAAAACAAAACAAAAGAAAACAAAAACTTCACCAAATAAGGCCCAGAGTTCTAGACCTAGTGGAAGTATCTGGGTTGTCTCACGTGAGGTGACAGATCCAAGCCTCCAGGACACATAGTGTGTGCACAGTATAAAGCTTGTGTTTATGCACTGGAGCAACCTTTAAGCCTAATATTGCTGGACAGATATTTTCTGGGCAAGATTTACTGGGCTTGAAAGTATTTATGTTACAAGAGGATGTCTCAAATGAGGTTGGGATGTTCCCCTTCCAAAGACAAAGCTATGCCTGAGTTGCAAAGCCATTTGGGCATAATGCACTTCTTCTAGGAGGAGAAAAGCCCATCAGTTAAAAGCATGGAAACAGTATTATTAGAATTCACTGTGAAATCAGAAAAAAAGAATGCACAGAGACTGTAGGACAGGATTTGGTACTTACTTCTGGATCGAATGTAACAATCATTGCAGTTCAGAAGACCATTTCTAATCCTGACATCTGTCCCACTTGCTGCATCTCCCAGCTGTCCCTTGCAAATGCCACACTGCCAATTGAAGCACAGTAAAGGACAACAGATCACATCCTAGCATCTGTCACAGCTCTCCCAACATTTTGACTTTTGTTTCAATAGCTTTGAGAACGGTCAGAAAAAATAACCCCCCCCAAAACCCAACCCATAGTCCTGTAGAGCAGTGCAAACCAGTGACAAGTTTGCTCTAGGCCAAATGGTATTTTAGGACTGGACTTCAGCAGTCACCACTCACACAGAAATGAAGTCTAGTGATTTTAAGAGACATTTGATTTTTACGTTGCATTCTGGAGCCAATCTGTGCAGGACAAAGCTTAGAAAGGCCAGAGGTTTATTATGAGTAGATATCTAAAAGTAAAGTTTCACAAACAGTTAATATCAACTGGGATAGAGATATCTCCAAGGGACACTTTCTGAGCTACTTAGCCAACACTATCTTGAGTCATTACCCGAGACATGGTTACAAGGTATTTCTGTGGAAATAACTGGAAAGTTATTAGATGCTTCCCTCTGCAAGCAAAGCTAAGTCTACTTACTAAGTGATAGGTTTAACCTAATATGTCTGACAACAAACACATTAGCTACAGTTAATGTTACTTTCACTTGTCCACAAACAAATGTAACAAGCGTGCAATCCTCTATTCTCTTTTCCAGTTCCATATCTGTAGACCTCAACACACTTTCTCCTCACGCTGAATGATGACTTGAGATTTTGTGCAGGTGGACACAGTAAGAGACATACCCTGAAACACTGAATATGGAAATAAAGACCAAGCGTTTCAATAATCATGGCAGCTCCCTTGCCAAGAGGAAGCCCACAGGTGGAACAAAGCTTCTTTCCACTGACAGACCTAGGAGAAAAACACTGCTTTAAGAAAACAGACCAGAAACTAAAACACAACCAAGTGCTTAAGGGGAAGGACATAATGAGGGGAAGAAGCATTAGGAGCAGGTTCACATCAGAGACGCACATTGGCCCTTCAATCATTTAGAATTTTTCTACTGGAAAAGACCATTAGTTTAACAGAAGACACATATGCTTCAAAATATTGCTTGAAATAAAGATTCTGACTGAGCTTTGGGATTAAAGCAGGCTTTTGCTGCATTAGCCTCTGCATCTGCCACACAGCCAACCAAGCAGAAGGCTTCAAATGCTCAAATGCGCAGGAGCTCAAACCTATTTCCCTATCAGTATCTGTGCTACATCAAGGGAAATGCAAGCCTCTTTGCTTTTATTTTATTTTTTCAGCTTTTTCACACTCAGATAATGCTGGTGTCTTAGCAGGACTCAGTCAATGATGAAGATATCAGAGCAGATACATATATTACCTGACTCAGATTCTCAGCCTGGAATTTTCTCCATTTGTTTACAGATAGGTTTCCATATGCAAGTCAAAAGGCAGGAATGCTGCTTTTACACCTCAACCAGCTGGCTAAGTTAACAGCAGCAGCATAAGTGGTGATGCAGACCAAGCTTCAGGCACTTAGTAACTCATTTTAGCCTATGGTGCTGCAGCTACATGCCTGTTATACTCCAAGTTGTTAGATTAGAGCTGAAGTCAGACTTCCATCTGCAATGTGAAAATACTTCAGCTTTCACCTCAGATTCAGTCCTGTTTAGACATTTCTAATAGATCAGCTGTTTGATGACAGCTGGGCCCCACACACTCTTTTTCATAATGTTTTTAATGGCAGTACAGGTATACAGTCGTTCGCTTTTCACACTCTTCCCTTCTCACCTGTGTGTTAGCCTGCCAGAACTGATGTTCATCTGATGAGATGAACCTGAGAACAACTGGAATCTCTTGTGATTATGTGTCATACAAGTTTTTTTTTTCAGCCAGGGCTGAAACCAAGAGAGAAATTTCAGGATATGTCAAGAACTTTGAGGAGATGGTTTGATGAAATTATATACAGATAAGCAAGTTTACAATATTGTGCTTCATGTTTCCAGTGCAGCAACCTAATGAACCACCAATAGAGACAGATCTGGGCTGCATCACAATTAAAAAGCTACTTTTTTTTTTTTTTCCCCAGAAGAGATAGAAGCAGAGAAAGACTCATCACAAGCAGAAAACTGCATTTGCTTCCACCTAATCTCTGCCACTACTGCACTTATAATTTTTTATCCCACCACATATACTGGATAGCACAGGCACTTCACTGCCTTTTCATATTTCATTCTTTTTATTATTTTTAGAATAACTTCCTTGGGTTCTTCTCTTCCCTACAACAATAAGCAATCTGCTCTGATTGCCATATCTTTGAATTCACCTTTGTCTTCACTTCTTTTCCACTATCAGAGTTACTATATGGCCAAGGTCAAATGTCAAATCAAAGAATAAAGTGTGTTGGGAAAAAAATTTAAAGGAAGTTTTAAAGGAAGTTTTCTAACATTTTACTGTAAGAATTAATTACATCTTATCCATTATTTTCAAAACTCAGATTTATTTCAGGAGATCTCAGAAAATGGAGACATGTCAGGTTATAACTTTTAAGTACTATGAACTAGCTATCATGATTAGCTGTAATGTGTAGCAATAAACAACGTGCAATACCACCAAAACTGCAGCTACTGTCAGAAAAGAAATGAAGAAATTATTAACACTAAGAATTCCCAACAGTTTCATGACAATGACAGTGGCTGTCAAGCCTGAAGAAAAATGTAATTTAAATAGAACAAAGTCTTTCTAAGGTTTCTGTGTTGTATGATTGTGCTATTTAATAAACCAATTGATTTAATACATGAGAAGTTATCAGTGATTCAGTCAAGCTACAGCTGCTATCTATTTAGAGCTGGAACATCTATTCACTGCAAAATGCACAGCTCATTGCCTGACAGAATCAGGGACACAACTTACTCCTGAGCATGTGACTATTGACAATAAAGACAATATCCTTTGGCTTAACTGCTCTGAACTCACGCTTAACTGCCTGCTTTTGACTGGGGCTTATATTATCCCATTTCAATTTCACTGAAGTTCCAATGATCAAGCAGTCCTATAGCTGCTTTCTGAACTGTGTTATTTTAAAACACAACAGTACTGCTGAAGTAGGCAGGAAATAAGGGAGAGGGAGCGACAAATTTATTATGTAGATGGTTATGAGCTGCAACACTTAGAAGAATTAATATTGCATCTACATAACACAAATATAGTTTACACTGTAGCAGTTCACCAGTGACCACAAAATGTATTCAGTCTGCGGAATTTCTTATTGACCTTTTGTACCTGTTGGGTGACTGACTTGGTGCAGCAGGTGAGCAGGGAGACGAAGGCCCGGATCGAAAGTTCTCATGACAGCCTGCCCTAAAGCAAAGGAGAGAAAATGTATTGCTACAACTGAAAAACAAGCGAAAACTGAGGTTTTGTACTGAGAAATTCTACTGAATGAATCTCAGGATTCCCAGCTCCAAAGATTTTGTTGAAGGAAAACAAGCTATAAATTTGCTGTCCCCTGCTGTTTTGATACAATGAAAAACAACACAAATATTTTGGTTCACCACCTCAGTTTGCTTGCTATTGCTCACAAGGCATTCATTCACGTGTTGACCCCTGAGAAGGAAAAAACCTCATCAACCAAAGTTTGCAGCAGAAAGAAAATACTACTCTCTACATGTCTCCTTTTAAATGTCATAATCCTTAAAGAACTGGAATGAAACAATCTTTGCATGTTTAGAAGCTGGGGAAGAAGCTCTCAGATACTGACTTCAATGAGGCAGATTTTATTGAGCCAACTTAACCTACAGAGAATGCTGAGCAAGAATATAGAGGAGCCAGAACGACTCCTCACACTCTACAATAACCTCTATTTTGTATCCTCACCTCCTCCCTTCCCCTGTGGAGGTTGGCTGCTGCCCTGCACTCTGCCCCAGAAGTGATCTCTGCCGGGCGTCTTCTGCGCGGTGCAGGGACTGCTTCGTCAGCAGCTGCTGGTTCCATGGGACATCTGAAATGAGAGGTGGGGACATCTCAAAGCTGAACACAAAGTGCTTTTTGTCAGTGCTGATTAACCAGTACAACTTGTGGGTGCACCATAAAGTGTGTGAGAGGTAAAGTCGGAATGAGGTGAAGACAACCATCCTGACTCTTGTAAGAAAGCACCAGGAGCTTTCAGTTACACAGTGGAGTATTTTCACATTCCCAAACCTCTCCTCAGATGACCCACACCTCTTTGAAAGCACTGCTGTTTCTATTACTTCACTTAAGTTACTTATGTTTCAGATGGGTGCATAAGGCTCAGTGACAGCAGCAATACGCAGTGAACTGTAGTGCACAGGCAGCAGAGCATCCCACCTGTGAGATGAGCATGCCATGCAGATCCTTCCTGACCAATTTTGTGGCTCACTGGTCAGGAAGGGCCTTACCTTTCAAAGCACCAACCAACTGGTTAGAGGAGAAAAAAAGCTGTACTTGGGCCGATGAAAGGCCCGTTACCTACTTTTGATATCAATGTCAAAAAAGTCCTAATCCTGATTATTCAATGTCTTAAGGAGGGAACAAGATGTGATGTGTCAAGGGAAAAGAAGGGAGCTGTCAGAATACTAATGGTGGAACAAGTTGTGGAAGAGAACCTAGAAAAAGCCTTATTAGCAGATGTTAAGCTGTCAAATCTTTGGGTTTTGCTTAATCACAACTACAAAACCAACATGCTGGGCAGCATCTTCTGTTTTCTTTACTTAAGCAACATTTACCAGAGCACTAAGAACACAATAAAGTTGCAGCAAGGTGAGTAAACCTGTTAAATTTAATAAACTGAATTTGCATTTGGAACAAGTAATAATACAGAAACCTTTCCTATCCGTAGACAGTTCATTTCTTAGCATCATCAATTTTTATGCCAGACTGAAAACAAAGACCTAAAAACTTGCTTTCAAAATCTACATTTGCTTCCTATACTTTGTCCTACTCATTTTCTCTTCACAGAGAAAATTCTTCCCTTTTTTGAGGGTGACCCTGTTGACAATAATACCTTGGAGAAATTCCTTCACTCCCAAACCAGCAATATCCCTGGATGCTCAAAAGAGATGTATTAAGATAAATTCTGTGTGTATGGATGATTACATAACAGATGGAAAATAACTCCAAGTGAAATTATTGAAAATGAGATTTCTACCTACAGTCAAAGCATTAATTGCTGATGTAAATAAGGTTTTAAATTTCACCTCAACACGCTTATCTTTACTAACAGAAAACAATTCTTGAATCCAAGATATTCATTTTGAGGAAATAAGCGTACTGCAATTTCTGAACTTTCCTGAGTTAGTTTGCTAACCATTGTAAATACCCACAAGATTCCTATTTGGAAAAGAATACATGCACATGTCTCTCACCCTGAGCCAGTGGCAGATTCAACTGGGCAGGCGAGCAGCGCTCCATCACTGGCACCTGGTGCTCCTGGTCACCTCCTTTCAAGATACCCATCTCTGGGAGTCCTGAGAGCACCTTATTTCCACTGCTAAGAAAAGTATATAGATGTACAGATGAAGCCACAAAAATAAATCCAGCAACAGTATAATGGTAAAATCAGACTTTTTAATTTAAGTCTACTACGTGCACAATTTTTGTCTGACAAACCAATGGGTAACAGTCAGATTTGACTCTAAACATATCATGCGTCCTTCCTCCCTCATACATTGACACTTACATGCACTAGAAATCACTTTGGATTTGTGGAAAATGGTTTATTTGACACAGAAACAGCTTTTCTCAGTTTTAATTATACACTATTCAGCACCATCAGATGCCTCTCTTGTGAAAGCTGTGTTTACCAGTTTGATGAAGACCAGGACTTTGAACACCACCTAGCAAGTCTGAATATGGCATTTCCAAGGTAACCAGGTAATCTCAGAAAGATTCTGAGTGAAAATAGCTACTGCTTCTCCATTCATCCATACGCCTAGTGAAATTCACATGCAAAGTATAGTGCAATGCCATACTCAGATGTCTGTTCTATCTAAGCTGTAAGATCTAATTCTGATCTGGATGATGTGACAACCTCTCAACAAAGCTGAATGCTGAGATGGTGAGGTTTCTGATACTAGCACTGTGTGTGCCATACATGTGTAAGCCTGATCAGGCTGTATTACACCTAACACCAAGCCAAAGAGGTCAGATGCTCCAGCATCAATCATGGGCAAATGTGATGTTCCAGAACTCTACAGAACAGAAAGCTCCATGGGGTCCATACCTCCTCTTTTCTTGCCAGCCTTCATTTTCCTTGTTTTTCAGAGATGGCATACTGTCCTGTTCCCAAAGCAGCTTTTTCTGCCTTGTAACTTCTTTTGGTTTGCCTTCCTCTGGAGAGCCATTTGAATCACTTGTGTTCTGGAAAACAGCAGGAGATGGAACCAGGAGCCTCCCTTGAACTCAGCATTAACACACATATGAGAACCGCACAGGCTGCACTGAGGTATATTGTGTAGCATTGTAAATAACAAATAAGCTAAAATAATAAAATAATTATATTAAGTGGAACGTGAAACAAAAAGTTATATATTGACCAACTATGAGACAGCATTCAAGATAACCAAGTAAAATTCCCATCTGGCGGAAAAGCTTGAATGAATTTGAGAAGCTAAACAGACCTTACTGGTCTGGGAATCCTGCATTTATTCTACTGATATCCTCTGAGGTGTCATTCTCTGTTCCGTGGCAAACAATTATATGCAAGATACACCAAGTTAAACATTCTGTATGGCAGAATGCATAAGAGAATCAGAGAGTAATCATCCCGCGTTTGTTTTGCTGCTTTCTAGAAAGGATGATCAGTGAGAAAAGGAGGAAAAGTGAAAAAGCTGGATTCAATCTCAACTTAGATGTGCTTA
Source organism: Lagopus muta (assembly GCF_023343835.1). Classification (NCBI taxonomy): domain Eukaryota; kingdom Metazoa; phylum Chordata; class Aves; order Galliformes; family Phasianidae; genus Lagopus; species Lagopus muta. The sequence goes on from NC_064436.1 coordinate 48,795,955, forward strand.
AAGCACTGTCATACAATTATGATTTTGGATGCAGGGAAACAACTTCAGATTTTGTTGGCTTTGAGAAGGTAGGTAAAACAAACTGGAACAGGTGACTTTTTTCACAGCACTAGTCAAAGAAGAGAAGCAGCTGCAAAAGAAAGTAAGTTTCACCCTCTATTCTAATAAAAAATGGGACTATGGCAGTTGGCATGGGATTTTAGTTCTTTGCTTGTAAAAATACACAAGTTACACTAATCTGAGGTATCACCAGCTGTGAAAGGGATCCAGGAAATACTCTTACTCTCATTGTTCCCACACTGTTAGCCTTTAGCAAAGATTGAAACTCTGCACTCAAGATGGCTTTGACTTTTATTGCCTTATGACTCCACAAGAAACTCACCGCTGTTTTATTTCCTTCAGTGGTAGAGGAAGAAGAGGATAGGAGTTCTGCAGAATTTGAAGAAACAATGAATGGAACTACAGTATCCTCGATTATCTTACGTTCCTAAGAAAAAAAGAGAACCAGGAGAGAACAAGACTTAAAAAAAAAAAAAAAAATCAACAAACAAAACAAAACCCAACACCAAATAAGCAGAACGTCACCTATATGCTAAAAAATAGAAGCATTAAGTTTGAATACATTACATTTGAATACATTTTTGTATTTAAATGGCTAGGTAAGGGCTTGTGTTAACAAGAATAATGGTAATAACTCAATTTTTAATTTACTTCAATGTTTTGTACTCTTTTTCCTTTCATCTTACTCTTTTGAAATGGGATGTCCAAAACTAGCCAGAATATTCCAGTTGGGATGACACCACTGTTTCTCACAACGTCAGTCAATGAAATTACATATAAAAAAATGAAATTACACTTGGTACATAAGAAATGTGTTCCAGAACTTGAAAAAAATTACCTCCTGTTGAGACCACAAGCATGATTCTCAAGCACAGATAATAAGACATCAATTTGTGTAATGCACAATTAGACAGACAACATTGATATTTTCCAATTTCCTGCAATAATGACTTACATACAACAGAATAAAAATATTTTTGTCTATATTGTTATTACTCTACAGCTGCAAGCTTTGAACAGTTTCTGCTTTTTTTTTTTTCTTTTTTTTTTTCTTTTTTTTTTGTTTGTTTTTGAGAAACAAGGCTGTTTAACAACACATCTACATGATGATGCCCAAGGCAGACAATTTCACCTGGAATTCCACCAAGGCACCAGGTATATGCCAAAGCACAAAAGGCTCTCTCTGGAGGGGAGCCTGAGCACGCCCAAAAACAACCGTTATGACTCACCAGACTTGCACAGCAATCAGGCACCTCCACCTGTGCAGAGATTCTGAGGATACTTATCTAAATATTCAGATAGTTTTCCCCAGTGCCTATGGTAGTATTTAAGTGAAATAATTCTCCTGAGAATTCAAACTTGAGAAGACTTTTTGCTTATTAACTTAGTGGGATTTTTCTTTTTTTTTTTGGTTCATAACTGAGTGCATTTAAATAGAAAAAAAGCCAATAAATAACCTCCTCCTTTCAGCTTTATACCTCCTCGTAGTATCTACGTTCCTCCTCTTCAACTTCTCTCTGTGCCTTTTCCCATTCCTCCTTCAGTTTGTCTTGCTCCTTCTGATACTTCTCCTGTAAGTGGAGACAAATAGAGGTGAGTACAAAGCATTCTGTATTAGAAGTAAATTCTGTAGCACCTCCATAGTGAAAATAAGCCTGTCAGGAATGGCTTTATAAGAAACATGATGAAATACAAATGTGAATCCATGCGTCTCAAAAGTTTCCTTTCTTCTTCCTACTAATTTCTAGCTCCTACAGTTAATACAAGCAACCACAAGAAATTTAATTTGTTAGATATTTTTATACACTTTGCAAGAAATGAAATTTATTCTAGACAATGTCAATAATTCCTTGTTTGTTATAAAGTTTTAAGAGTTGCGAAAAGCTACCACACATCCCAAGGCACTTAAGCATGCATTTTGGCATTAACAATTTCAGCAAAGTAGCATAGAAACAAACAGGTTTTACAGATGCTGGTATTGGCACTAATGTAAGAGAGATGCCAGTACAATTTAGTGAACGATGAAGGCATGCACAAGTTTAGAAGATAAATAGACAGTGTTTAAAGGTTTGAAGAAGGTAAACTCGTAATTGCTATGCAATTCTTTTTCCTCCTTGATGGGATCATTTCTCGAGAATAGTTTTCACACAACTTTACGTGAAGATTTAGCACAAGGAGATCTTGAAAGAGATTTTAAAGACAGGAAAACTCAAGTTCTCAGGTACATTGCACTTCTCCCAGCTAAGACAAAAGCAATTTTTTTTTTACAGTATAGTCTCACCCCAGGCAAAAACAGTGATTGTTGAGAATGGGTTTCTTCCCCTTGCAAAACAAAGCCAAACCAAACCAAACAACACAAAAACCCACTACCTCTGTGTACAAATTTTGTTTGATGTTCTCCAAGAAGAACATGTAAATGAAGCAAAAGTCTACAAGAAGCTAATTAAATTACCATTTTAAAGAAGAATTATGTTAAGAGTCAAGGTTAGTAAAATATCAGTCTCATGAAAGAGGCTCAAAGTAATTAACAGTTTACACTGAAGGTAATTTAAATATAGTGGCAAATTAACACTTGGCTGAACTCTGTAATGGAACCCAGAACTAAGACCTTCCAGATTCCCTGAGGGTGGGAATGGGAGAAGTAAGAATGCCCAAACCACAGAGAGTGCACGGCTCATTTACCTGCCAAAGAACTCACTTAACTATCCACAAGGAGTGGTGATAAATACAGCTGGCCGTGATACTGCCAGATTCATTAAGGTGTGATCTACGTTTTGATACTGAAAAGTTCAGCCAATCTTACCAATGCTTCAAGCGTGGAAGACATGACATGAAGCACTCAACTTTAGCGCAAAGGGACAATGCAGCTGGAAGCAGCTGAGCCATGGAGTGGAAGAAAAGGATCACGTTCCTTACCTGAAGTAGGCGTTCTTGCTCATGCTGCCACCTCTCCTGCCGCTTCCGCTCTTCTTCTGGGTCCCAGGACCAGAAATTGAAACGCTGGGGTGAAGGAAAAGCAAGCTGTTAGACTTCAACACTTCACAAGGCTACCACTTCACATAGTCAGCTCTGACAGTAATGCTAGGGTTGTAATGCAAATTCTGAACTAGATAATGGTTCTCTTGGTGAGCAGACAATATTCTGAGCTTCACTGACACTTGGGATTGCCTGTGGGTATCTAAGTGAGACAATAACCACTTGGTTTGCAAAGAAAGGCTTGGGAAGCTACAGCTGGGGGGGAGAAAGAAAAAGAACTGAAAGAAAGCTCTAAGCAGCGCTGAACAGAGATGCCTGCAGGTACCCAAATTTAAGAAAAACTTCTATTTTTTTTTCTCTGCAATCTTCTTTTCAATATGTAAAGCAGTTTGTGAAGGTAAAATACATTCTCTCATTTCATGTCTACCAGCACAACAGCTTAAGGAATTGCTTTACATTTTTATCCAGAAAAGAAGACTTAAGTTATGGATTCAGATGATGTCTTGATTTGGGTTCTGTTTTTCTTCTCTCATTCTTAACTGGGGATGTTACAAGACAGTTTGGATAAAAACTTCATTTTTGTTAAATACATATCTCTAAACCAAAACAACAATGCGAAAAAAAGGTACTCACATTTGATTTGTCACTACTGCCAGGATCAGCTATTAAAAAAAAGAAAAAAAGGGAAAGGAAAAGTTAAAACACAGCAAAAGAACCCAAAGAGCTCAATCTGCAATTAATGCTATGCTGTATCTGTACAAAAAAGCGTCATGTTAGTTTCCTACTTGCTCCTGCAACCAAATGCAGAGAGGAACTGCAAGCAAAGAAACCAGAAAAATTGATCATGCCCAACACCAACAAAACTACTTCTGATTGGGATACAGAAGAGCATGATTGTAACTAACATCAGATGCTACTCTAAAACTAGCTACTGCCATCTACTTCTGGCCACAGCGTTAGCGGGATCTGGACACTGAGTGCTACCTGCTTTGATCTACTTTTCCCTTTCAGGCTCTGTGCAAGAAAGGAAAAAGCACAGCAAAGCGACAAGGATGGAACTATACTATTCAAGAGCCACAGTTACGAAGAGGGCCATTGCCATTTTCTACTGAGACATCTTTGGATTAGGTTGATTAGAACAAATTGAGGAAGAAGTATTTACAGGTAAGTGATTCCATTTGGGTGCTGAAGCCAGAGCACCACAGCAATGCGTAACCCAACAGCTCTTTGTCAACTGTGCAACAGGAATAGATGTTTTCTACAAAGGCGAGAGGAAGGATGAGTCCCCGTGACTGCCGGCTCTCACCCACCCCACAGCTCAGGATGCCTCGCACTGGAGGCAGTGGAGGGGTTAAGCTGCTCTGCCCTTCAAATCGTGATTACCTGGCTGTGAGAAAAACCGGGAGCGCCGCCAGTCATTCCGCACCCTGAGCGGAACTGTGACCCCGCGGGGCGGCTCTGCAGGAACGGCACAGGGTCAGAACAAGAAACTGTGGTCAACAGGTGAGGATGGGCCATCAGACCCATCAGCAGGGTTCTTACTGCAATAGCTTTGTAAAAAGCGGCCCAACACTGCTAGCTCTTGAAGGACTTGTAGATCTCATGGAGAACACAGATTTGAATGCTACTTTTGCAATATAGTCCCTAACCCTATATCTTACAGAGAACAGCTCGGGTTGGAAGGGACCTTAAAGATCATCTAGTTCCAAGCCCCAGTATGAGTTCTAGCAATAGTGCTAATTCACTCTTACATTCGTTTCTATTGGAGATGCACATTTTAAAGGATTGTGGAACCTTATTTGTAATATACGTGCTGTGAACACTAGAGAGCAGCCAAGTGTTTCAGCATCACTCAGAACATGCCAGGGAGACCTATGCTCTGCTATCCAGTATTTGAACTGATTTGTGCTTGAAACTAAACAGTATTACTTTCAGTTATTCCTATCCTGAAAACACTCTGATAATCATTACATTACTTACACATACACAAACAAGACAGCTTCAGATAATTACTCCCTTCCTCTTTCACGATCCCCACATATATGCATCTCTAAAATCAAGATGAAATAAAACAACTAAACATTACCAATCTCAAGCAAAACTTTGTCAGGAAGGCAAAAGAAAAAGTTCTGCTTTGCAGGAACTTGTGATCTGCACAGGTCAAAGATGTGGCCAGATACAAGCATTGTTTATCTATAAACACGAGCTACAGCTGAGTGCAGAATTAATCTCCAGGAATTTTTGTTGTGAGATAAAACCAATCACTAAGCCATTTTCATCTGTGAGCAGCAGTACTAGTAAAATATAATAGTCATGGCCATAACACTGCATCCTAACAATTGCTAAGCTTGACAAGTGCAAGTTAGTGCCTATCCTGTTCCCCCTCCTCCATGTCACAATCCTGCTGTTGCATTTAAAGGGAACAGCAAGAAGAGTCCTTTGCATCACAGAAGTCAGACTTCTATCAGTCAGATGAAAGTAGAAATAAAATATTTTATCTCTTGAAATCTCCAGTTCAATAATTAGGCATTTCCCCCTGAACACAACACACACATCTAGTTATGTTCAGCCGAGTTCTTTGCAGCTTCCAACCTTTCTTTTTGCTCACCTTGCAGATCAGAATTATGCAGAGTGACCTGGCTGGTCTCTGGCAATTTCTTCAAAAATGGCAATACTACACTCCCTTCTTGTTCTAGGGCATTCGGTTTCATTACCTGTTCAGACATTTTGGAACAGAAAACTGCATTAAAAAATCAGCAGATACAATCAAAGGTTAACTTAAAACCCTTTCCATTTATTTTCTGAAACAACATTATTAAAGATCATTAAGCTTCTGTCTCCAGAATTACAACGTAGACTTGCAGTATTAAGTTCTGGAAAATAACCATTAGTTCAGTATTCACACTATCCTGCACACGAAAGCTCATTCTAACCCAGGACCAACAACTAGTGTTATCAGTATGGTCACAGCCATTCTTTAATGCTGTGCTTATTCAACACTTTAAGAAGACTATGCAGCAAGCCCCACTGCTTACACCTTCTTAATGCCTTGCTCTCCCAACAGTGGAGGCACTGGGCTTTGCAGGCTAAGCATCCAGTTTCTAGGTTCCTCCAGAAGGAGGGACTCTTGATGATCACTGGATTTGGCACAGAGATCAACCTTCAGCATCGTTTCTTGACATATTTTGAAGGAACTCCTGATGTAACATTACACAGAGAGGAAATATCAACCAGCTATTTGCACAATACACATTTCTTTGTGAGGTCCACCTTTGTTTCCTTTTCCACTCCCTTTCTTGCTGTACATACCTCCTGCATAGCAGGGAGCGCTGCCTTCTTCTGCTTCTCCACTTCAGGTTTCTTCACATCTTTCTCACATGGAGCAGTTTCCTCAGGAGGGACAGGACTAGGAGAAAAGTCTAAGCTCTTCACAACAGGGCTGGCACAAACTACAGTTGACTTGAATTGCTTTTGTTCTGAACCTACTCCACATATACAAAAGAATGTCATTAGGGTACAATATTTTTTCAAATAAAATACTGACTTATTTCTTACAGTCCAGTTTCTTACTGAGCATATTTTGAGCCCATAAACTGGTTAGGTATATACATACACTTTAAATCTCTTTTCTGCAACACAAGTAAAGTGAATCTCTCAGGGAACACAAAACTTTAAGGATGAAATACACCTGACAGAAAGTAGATGCTGACACTTCACTTGGTCACCACCGTGGGACATCTGTCATGGTCAACAAAAGCACAGAGGCACTTCATGGGGGGAAGGACCACTCTATTATATCAGGTACTTCTCATTCTCTGAAATGAGCTGCAGCCTACAACATGCCTGCTGAGGTACAGATCTCTGTGCTGCACATTCCAAAGCTGTGTGATGAAGCCTTCTCTAACATGCTATCCAGTTACGCACATTGCCTACTCTACAAGATCACACAGCTTGGACGGCATCTACCCCTGCAAAGCAGACACCATGAAAATCCACCCTTTTACTATTTTAGCTTTTACATTCTCTCAGTTTTCTTAGTCAGTTTCCTTTGCTATCAGTGCTTAACATTTAGTGTTGCTCACAGGTGTGGAGCCCGACAAAATGCGGCTTTGTGATTTGTAGACAAACATCCCCAGCTTCTCACCACTGACTGTTGAGAAGAAAATTGGCTGGTTCAATGCTAGACTGCAGCTTCTGTGTGACTTACCAGGTGGAATTCCAGATTGTTAAGCTCTGTGCTGCTATGCAATGATTTTCCTACCTGAAAGGCTGGTCTGTTTCTATTTATGAGACCAAGTATTTAAGTCAGCTGACATTGCTAACAGCCAGTGTGCATCACAGCTGTCAAGAAAAGGCTGGATGTGCTTCTGATCTTGGGGTGATGGTACCCATTGATGCTTGAGAGCAAAGATCTCATTAGGTCACATTTATCCTCAGAAATCAGATCAGTGTATTTACGTGCCAATTACAGGAAGAGATTTCCTTTAAACACCTATTTCAAACAGTACTTTTAGCTTACCCACATCAAGCTGAACTTTGATAGATCCATTTAAAAAAAATGGACAAAAAAAAGTTCATGATTTCAGTATGATAAAACTCGTATTTTGAGACTTTGAGTAATGCTTCAGAAACACCCTCATGAGCAGCTTTGCATTTTATGAGCAAATTAATCTCCCCACATGAGGGAGGCACTTCCCTGGATGGGCAATCAGCCTGGGGCAGCAGCCATCCACCCACCTGGGGACAGCTCTGCTGGGCTCCTGTGTCCCACTGCTCCAGGGCTGCCTTCTGCCTGCTGGCTGGTGGCCGGATCCGCTTCCCCCAGCAAGGTCTGTGGAGGAGTGAGGCAGTCAGTACAGTGGAAATGGAAAGATGTATGACAGAAGGTCAGGTGCTTGCTGCTGCTCTGTAACCTGACGGGCTGTTTAGAGCTCATAGGGAAGCAGCATGCAGAATGAGCTCGTGAGCAGCTCTGCTGCTCTGGCACCAAGTCACTGGGCCTTAATCTCCTCTTTTGAAAGTTCAGCAGCAGCCATTATGCAGTTGCTTTAGAACAGCTCATAACAGCTTTTAGAATTGTAGGATATCTCAAATTGTGTTAGTTGGAGATAAGCATACATTTCACCCCCAGTTTTCTCTTTCAGAATAACACCAAAATGTATGCATCATTAAAAAAACTGCGCAGAGGAGGGCTTTAAAAGTGTCAACGGAATTAAATACTTCCCTTATTTCATGGTTGTCTAAACAATCTGTTATCTGAAGGGAAAAGCCAGAGTTGGTATTGAAGGTAATGAAATACTTGAAAAGTTATTGAAAGAGTGCTGAAAAATACGGTGAGACCATATCAAGCCCATAATCCAAATTGCTGTGAAAAGGCAGCTTCCTGCCCCAGCACAGCCTGCTGCATTGCTAACCACATCAGCAACACACCAGCAACATTCCAGCTGATTGATTTAGCAGCTTCCACTTCACATCCCATTTCCCAGTAGGCAAATGAAGAAACACTGCAGCAAATCGATCAGCGGCTGATCTAACACAGAGAGAAAATGGCGCATTCAAAGAGAAAGGAAAAAAAGCAGATTACTTTTCAGAATGAAAAGCAACCATATCAGAGCTGGCCTATCGTAGATGCCCTTTCCTGTCCCTGTCTCTCATTTATCAACAGCTGCAAGAATGGAGTGATGAAATTTGCTCCTTTCTGGGGGCAAGATTCACACCTCTACCTTCTGCATGGATCTGTTCTGCATCCCCAGAGACAACTGTGAGTCTACAGCCCTCAGCCACTCACACTCACACCCTCACACCCTATAGGCTGTCCTAGCTGTGTCACCAGGAACATCTGGTCAGTATGCCAGTGCCCATGGATACACGCCGGCTTTGGAGAGCTTTGCCGTCAGCAGCAGGAGCAAATCCCTGTTGCCTTTCTCCTCTTTCTCCTCTTGGGGAAGTGTACAAGAGGCGGGGAATGGTCTGGGAAACCACTCTGTGAGCAAGGTCTCAGTGCAGGGCTGTGGGTAGGGAAGTGAGCAGAGCAAGCCCACAGGCAATCAGCAGCTGGGAACAGCAGGAGCAGCCAGGGGCTGAGCCCTCACCTTGCAGCAGGACAGACGCCAATGGCAGCTTTGAGCATCCCAAGTGGCAGCACATCCCCACCTGTGCTCACTGGGGAGGGCTGCCCCAAGCACTGCCTGCTGCCTTCCTGTACACCTAAGGCTTACGCTCCAGGCAAGGCAGAGGTGGCAAATCCAGGCAAACACAGCAGGTTTGCCCTGTGCCATTCTATTGCTCTCTTCTTCCGCATAACACATCTGGGCCTTCCCCAGCTCACCTTTTCCCTCCAACCTTGCCCAAAACAGATATAAGTATTAATTTCTCCTCTAGAACGACCAGGCAGCGTTACAAATTAACATTTCCATCCTTGGAGGCTTTCAAAGCTTCAGTGAATAGTAACTCGGTCTGCTCCCACACCTCTCTCTGCTTTAAGCAGAGGACTCCATTAGAGACCTGCAATCTGAGTTATTCTGTGGTGCTACAACCTCTTAAAACTAAATAGCTGACATTGAAAACTCAGTGTTTGCCCTCAACAAAGCACATTTTAACTGGAAATTCAAAAGGCACCTACCCATCAATCCTCTTTATTCACTGCCCTAAAGCATAAATCTTCCAACTGTTGCATGTTTCAACCATTAATCTTCAGATTATTATTATTTTTGTTAAAGCAACAGAACTCACGCTCCCCTCTCAAAAAGCAGCTGCTCAAACTGCAAATTTAAGAGGTTGAGCAAATGCATTGAGCTGATGCAACCTTCTCCAGTTCTAGGGTTCTCTTGAAAACCTACACATGGTGCTATGTGCTGCTGCTGTCCTGCATAAGTGAAAGTACAAATAAATCTACCTACAATGTTAATATCCAGTACGAAGGTTGAGTAGGGTATAGGTACAGATGTTATTTATGGAAAAGAGAAGTTTAAAAAAAGAAAAAAAGAAAAGAACTATTACTTGCTGCAGGAAAAATGAATTTGAAAATGACACGCTGCTGCAGAACCCCTGCTCCTGCTCATGAGACTTGTCTCTTCTTCCCTCCACTGAGAAATTGTATGTTAGCAACATAAAGCTAAAAATATAAAACTGATTAGTAAGTAATTTACAAAAAAAATTAAATGAACATCACTGGGGAATGCTCATTCCCAGTATATCTAATTCTATTTAAAATTCCACGTGATGCAATATTTTCTTTTATCCACAGGTATATGATACTTCTAAAAACGTTTTACCGCAGATTATCACTTGCATTTCATAAGTATTTTGTAGTCAAAGTATGATATTATCACTGAATATGGAAAAAACATTAAACATTTTAATAGCAGCTGCAAAGTCTGTGTTTTGACATGGCCACTGAAATCTCACAGATCTCACACTTGAGGACAAAGGACCTACACAGACTGTATGCACCACAGGTATTTGTGTGGGAAGAGGCATCACTTACTCTGCTACATGTACCTCAGAGGGAAGCTCCTACGCCGTGTTACCAAACGCCTGCTTGGTGTGACAATAAATCAGTTCAGCTCATGGCAGAAAGGACTTCTATCCCACGAACAGGCATTTCTTTAATTATGACCGCACAAGCCAAAAACAGCCACAATGCTTATTGCTGCATCAGATCATCATTAAACCCTAAAAATGCTCTAACTAGGAACTCCCAAAACACTGAACTTCACAACTTCTACAAGAATTCAAACTCCAAATGAAGTTACAGTAGAACTTTATTAAACCTCATTGTAAATTAAACCAAAATGTAGGTCAGTTAACACTACTTGTACACAAGATCACATAAAATGTTAATACTGTATTTTGTATGAAAACGTGACAAAGCAAGCTGTCTAGAACCAGCAAGAACACAGAGAAATATGGAAGAATCAGGTTAGAACTGAGGTTTGAGTTCTGTAAAACCATTCAGGGATGTAATTGGTTGCAGTATCAATAGCCACATGTACAAATTACCCAATACATCTTTTAAACTTCTTCAATGGAAACTGTATACATAGCATTATTTTCCATGTTCTACTGTAAGATTTTAAAATGCCATACCATGGTTTTCTAATCAGAGCCAGCATTTTGTCTTCTGAATGGTAACACTAACATGACCGCGGGCTGCCACAGCCAAGTGCTGTGTGTGCCATGTCCATGCAGTACTACCGCCAGAACACTGCTCTGACATGCTAAATCATCTGCCTCTTTTACTGGCAGCTATATAATGCTATAATCAGATCAGCTCTTACAGCCAAAGACAGGGTGGATCAGTAATTGACAGAGAAGACTTCAAAGTGTTGAAAGAAACAGCGTTAAGTATTCCTACTAGAGTTATTTGTTCTAGTTATTATCGCTCAGTTGGGACGTAAAATAATCTCCCATCACTGACAGACACTGAAAATTGGATGGGGGCCTGGAGGATGGGAGGTATGGATATTAAATTCATAACCACATCTCAAGCAGAGTTCTGTTCTACCTACTTCAAAGTTTCATTGCTCCTATATCTCACCCTAACTATTCAGGTAACCCAGCCCTCCTTACATCTTCCTGTACATGGCTCAAGGAAAAGCTGTCAATCTGGAACATATCTACTTACTCTGCAAGTGTTTCTTGTAATGAATCAAAGAACAAAGACTTGTCTTACCAGATCTGTACAAATCAAGATTTCAGTCCTGTTCTCTTGTAGTTTGGCCAACAATCCCCAACCACAAGAAAGCTTATACTTTAATCTCAGTTCAACCAGTGGATTTTTGAAGATGAAGGAGAGTGTTACTGGGATATAGAAAAAAGTTTCTTCTTGTGCCAAGTAAGCAGTGAGTAGAAATGGACATGTTTAAACCAGCTAACTAAAAATTAAAAGAAAGCCTCAATCTCCCCCCACCCGACCCTGATTGTTTTAAAGTTGCTGTCTACATTTATTTTCTTTGTGGTTGATCAGAGCAAAGCTATAATTAGAACTATAGCAAGCCAGTCATTTCTAAATTGTTATTCAAAGTTTGGTTAAAGTAAAGTGATGTAACTCTGACAAATTATTCCCTCTATACTAAAATCTGCATGAATATTGTTTTAAAACAAAACATTTATTTTGCCAACTTCTAATTCAAAGAGTAAGAGAATACAATTTCTCAGTATTTGTAATGTGTGTAACTGCTATGTATATCAGAAAGAAAACAGAACCTAATGGCTGACAGATAGGACCAGGTTCTGGAGATGATTTTCACACTGTTGCTGGCACTATCAATGCCTGACCAGAGAATTCTGAGCATTTCAATTTTGGGGTCCTTGCCCCAGTTTTTGCAACTGTAAAAGGGAGCTGTGTTTTTTCTGCCACCTCTCTTAGCTGCACATTGCTCCGCAAATACTAGTGGGATATTTTCATTCTGCTGATAGGCCAAATTTACCTTTCCATGCAAAGTCACCCTTCAATCAGAGACAAAATATGACAAGCTACTTTGAATCAGGGCAAGTCTGCTGTAAAATTCAAAAGAATCTAAGAACCCTAAACATATAATACAGACACAAGCAGTTTCTTGAAAATATTCTTCTTTACCATTCATCCTACCTGCTGCACCTTTTGCATCCCAATCCATAATGAATTCAGACAGGAGTTTCCTCTATTTCCTACTCAGTCTCTGAACACCAGTCATTACAGGGTTCACATACATGTGAGGGTGCTTCTTTGTCAGAAGCACAACCTCCACTGAGGTATTACCCTTACAAAAAGACTCCTATGTCTTTCTACTCCCCAAACTCCTAAATCATACTGGCATTTCAAGAGGTACAACTCAACTAAACTTTTTTTCCAAAATTCAGGCCAAGAGAGCTGTTGAAGTACAGCTGCACAGCATCTACCCATATTGCAGACAGTGCCTGAGGCCAGCCGAACAGATTTAGAGCGGGGCTATGGAGCTTCAAAGGGAAGGCTGCCAGGCAGAGAGAAGACAGGAACAGCCACTCTGACAACTGAACTGAAACAGCAGGGGAGCAGCCAGCAGAGGGATGGAGGAGGAAGGGGCATGCAAGGAACAGGAAGAGAATCAGATGAGGAGGACAGGAGGGACAAAGGTAACACGTGTATGAAAAGGAATATATGTTCTCACAACAGAGAGAAGAGGAGGAAACTGAACAAATAAAATACAAAAAAAGAAAACAAATCCAGAGCAACTGGAGGGAAAAAGAAACACCCTACCCTAGAAACAGCATCTCCTAGCAGACAGAGGAACAGCCTGATTCTTACTCCAGGCTTGGGAAGGATATAACTAACAATTCTCTATAACAATCAAGAAAAGCGTAGAAATAACCACAATGAAAGTGAGCTTAGAAAAGTCTTTGAAAACATGCATTGAAAATACTGCATCTATTTGTAAATTTTCTTCTCAATGGAAAATACATTAGTTGCTTCTTTCATTTTAGCTAGCTCTGCTTTTTCATCTTGGCTGTTTCTTATCCCTGCTCACGTCTTCTCCTCTCCTCAAAATACAGTAGGGGTTAGCATCAGACAGAAATTCTGTAAGTGGGTCAAACTAAGCATATGCTTGATCAGCCCGCTACAGAGAAAAACTATTCTTTTGAAAAATGCCACACTATTACCTTCTCACAGAAGGACAGAGTGGCCAACTGAGCTGCTGTTTCATGTGACAGTAGCAACATTACCATTAGCTAGAAGAGTCTTAACTTCAGCCTTGCCCTGGTTTCCCCAGCTGGCAGAGATGCAGTGGCAGCTTCATAGGTTTTCCTACTTCCAAGGTGTTTTACAAGGAGTGGGACAAGCCCAAATGGCTCTTTTCTTTCCACACGTGGATTCTCAGCCTTCTTAAGAGGAGCTGTATCTTCAAAAATGCATTTAATGCTCTGAACTCTGCCTGACTAGGCTGACATCACTGTACAAAGTTGTTCAGAAATCAAGGGAAAACAGGAAGGTGGCTGAATGAAGTGACCTCACAGTAGCAGCTCAATTTCAGCAGGTAAGGCCCCAGACTGATCCTATCTGTATCGAGCTGCCTGGCAGCACTGGCCTGCGTACCAACACATGGTGATGAAGCCAAGTGTAAGCACCATACCCCAACTCTGTAACTTGGTACCTAAGCCCTTCGTAGCCATTAACTAGAACACTTCTGTGTAAATTACTAAATTACTGCCTGGAAAATTAAAACTAAGGATCTAGGTAAAGAGAAATAAGTTGCCAGATGAAACAAAACTGTAAATCTCACCTCACACTAGCAAATTCCCTTCCAGCCATAGGCAGGTCCCCCTCTCTCTTCCCTCATGATACCCAGGACATTCCATTTGTTTTTCCCCACTGTAAGTTCCCTCAAAGCAGCCTCTTCACCTTACTTTGCTCTTACTGTGCTTGACACGCACATCTTTCTTTGAGGCTGATGCACTTGGAGTAATTATTACAATTTGCACTAGTCAGTCATGTTACTGACCAGATCATGAAGCTAATGATATGAAATCTCTTCTAAGAACAGAGAAGTTGCACTATTTGTGTGCACGTTCCTTCTCTCTAGATGACTTTATCATGAGTTTATCTGCCACAACTATGCTGGTCTGGAAATAGTAAAAAAAAAGAAATAGTAATATTTTATTCAGCTACTATTCTGATTACCATCATGCTTTTAATCTAGAGCAAGCTGAGGACTCTTTCCATCCTCCAACCATTCCCATTACTAGCTCTCCCAGATCAGATGTAATGCCTACTTGGCTTCACTGTTAGACCCAATTTATTCTGAAACTAGTTTCAGCTCTGCCACCCATCTGCTTTCCTGCAAACCGTTAACTCTTGACTCTACAGCAGTTCCCCCTGACAGGATCAAGTCTGTGCTCAAGACACATTCCAGTGTACATGTGTGCTGGACAGCCTGTGGCCAAAGACTGTCATGAAGCAGGGAAGTAAGGTAAGATGTACAACATTTGACGTGAATGAACCATCACTTCCCGCCCACTCCCTATTATCCACCTGGACGATATTTGAAAGGAACCTAGATAAAAGCAAAAATTATCATACTCCAACTCTCACCACATCTCTGATTCTCTTTGTAGTTATACAAAAAAGGAATGTTAAAATTCCCATTCCTGACACTTGTTTGCAATCCTTTAACATGCATTATTAATAGTCCAGTCCTTATTTTTGTTTTGTTTTGTTTTTAACCATCTACTTTTATTACAGTCTGTGGCCTCTAGATTTCTGTTGTGATATGCTCCAGTTTTTTTTTTTTTCTTTTTTTTCTGCATTCCTCTCTGGGGAAGGGGAGAGAAAAATGAAAAGGTAAAATTAATTTGCTTCTCTGATGAAGCAGTTAAGAAGCACATTGGTCCTTCGAGTATTTCAATAGCTTCTCCCCTTTTTGAATATTTCTGAGAGGAGAACGAATGCTTAAAATTGCCTGCACATTCAAATCCTCATTTGAAAACTGAAAACTGAGACTAATTATAATGGCTCACACAGTCCAATTATGTTGCTGATCTAATCAGCTAACATCAGGAGAAGAGTTGAATAAATGTGCACAATGGCTGGGACACAGAGTCAATTTCTCCCTGGCCCAGCATATTTGAAGTATGCTTATCAGTTGCATGCCATCCCAAAAAAAAAGAAATGCTGGCTGCAAAAAGTTTTTGAACCTTCCCTTCCCATTTCTGTACCCACATCCCAAAGGAAGAAACCTTTAATTTACAAAGGATTTTTTTTTCCTGGTCTGGGCACACCCTCTAGAAATAAAACAAACATAACCATTTGGGATTCATTAGTTAGTGATTAAATACATCATGAGACAGAAAATTGGCAAAGAAAGTAAGGCTGGTTTGTTCGTGTTGCTCTTACTGTTGGCTCTCTGTGCACACTCTGAGTGGCAGGCCTCTGTAAACTGAGCTCAACACTTGTGGGGTCCTCCTTCAACTCCATGGGAGGCCTGTCCCCGCTGGCTACTCCGTCAAATTTCAGAGATCTGCTTGGCGATTGAGTAAATATTACTGTTGTACATTCTTTATCCTTCTCTTCAACGCCGTTGAAATTCTCTCCATTCATGCTGACTTTTCCATCTACCTGCAGAATACAGTTAAATAAATACATTGAGGAAATCAGCACTCAGGCTTAGGGAATCAGCAATTCAATACAACATCACCATCATTAACACAGTCTACACCATAATTACAGGACAGAGCCAAGCATACATTTCAACAGGACAAGACAGCAGAAAACTCCAGTCTAGATGGTGTTCCTAAAGAAAACACAGAGCAGAAATTATGGATTTTCCTGGATTTCCCAGTTACCCACATTTTGTTCTCCCAGTAACAAAAAAGTAACCTTAATGCACAAACCCTGGATTTGAAAGAAGAACAATGCTTTAGGTTATATTTAGACCAAAACTCCAGGGTTTCACATTGTGTCATGCAAGAGGCAAGTATGCATTCCAGGCTGACCTACTCTGTAACCTGACAGCCTCACCACAGCATTACTAGATCGTACTTTAGCCACATGAATTTGGAAGGATCAGGAGCAGCAGTGTTCATCTACTTCTTTATCTACTGTTTATAACAGGGAAGCAAGAAACTAACAAATAAAAGTGGGCATTCCACCTTCTCTGTGAGACCATAAAATAAATACCCTCTTTCCCCAAGAAATGACTTTATGCAGTCACTGTGGAAAGGAGGGAGTAGAATCAATTTAACTACTTTTTTCTTAAGCTTAAGCTAAGAAACACCTTGACAGCCCTACATTCTCACTCTTAAACAAGGAAGAAAATACAAAATAAGCATTAGTTTCTTCCTTTGCACTGATTCAGCTTTCTCTTAGGAGAGAATTACATTTTAAATGATGCTTTGGTAATGCTTCAACAGTTCCTTCCACTTGGCAAGCTGTCTGTAGAAATGCAGCCATACACAGTTACAGTAAGAGATCCCAGCTGGAATCCACAGAGGAATCAGAAGAGCACCATCTATGAGTACACCCCATTGCTCCTGCTTAACTGCAGCAAGAGATGCTTACAGGCCTGTCAGCAGGGCTCAGTTTTAGGTAGATTTGGAGAAGGATTTTGCAACTCTGTGCACAGAGATCCTTCCATGCAAGAGGATCACCACAAGAGACATGAAGATGGTAGAGTAAATGTAGACAAATTGTTCCCTGCTACTGACTGGACTTTGGGGGAGTAACAGCACAGACCAGTGATTTCTTTAAGAAGCTATACGAGACACATATGGTAATGAGTTCTTTCAAATTTCTACACAGGTGCCACACAAATGAAAAGCAAGTAAAAACAAGCTCTAAGGCACATCTTTCTTTGGAAACTGTTTATTTCACTGTTATGGAAAACTGATGCAAGAAGCGTCAAAATCACCTTATCAAACTGAAACGCAGTTTAAGAAAAGTTCTTCCCAGCTCATCCTCTCTGTCCCACTCCTTAGCTCCCTATTCATTTAATTTTGGTACTTTACTGGAGTAAACTCAGTATATGCAATCAGTGCTGTGCTAAGGACAAACTACTCCTGCTGACTTCTTGTATGCATGTATCCAGAGAATCATTCTTCCTCTCAGGATGATTAACCCAGAGGCCATTCCCAAGGCTCGGGGCATCCTCAGAAGTTCAGGGAGGTGAAGGTAATCAGCACCTCACACCACTGGTCCCCATACTGGGGAGAAACAGCTCCGCAAGCACTTTACCATTACTGACTGCTTTTCAAGTGAAAAGTTCCCTTCCTTTCCTCACTGCCATCACTCCCCTCTGCACGAGTTTAAGGGTTTATTTCCAAATGCAAGTGTGGGCAGACGCTGATCCCCAAGTCTTCTGGGACTGTGTGCTGGATTATCTACTAGAGAGACAGGTCATGAAAAACCTCAGAAATATAAAAGCCAGAAAAACACTGGCAGGGCACACCATCCATTTTAATGTCTCTGTTTAGACTAAGACATTTCTCTATTTATATTAGAGAGGAAAACCAAATGTTTGAATGATCAGGACAGATGCCCTCGCTTCAAAGTTAAACAAACACACTCCTCTCCTTCTGATCTGGAGCAAGTCAATACATTGTCACTGGAGCCAAGAATCACTGAAGACTGGTGTTCGAGTGCAAAATAATGCAATAGCTACATAGTCTAGGGAGTCATTCTAACTAAGTCACATTCTTTGACATCAAGCAAACAAGATCTAGACAGATTTTTAGTGGGGGCTAGGGTGAAGGAGCATTCACGTGTTAGTTTCTCCCTGTATATGTGAACTATATATAGACTAATGTAATGTCCAAATCCCACGAGAGATCACAGAAAAAAAAAACAAAACTACACACAAAAAAACTTGACTGGGTACTAAAATGTATACTGTAGGAGAAGACCAGACAAGGTTGAAGAAAAATAGGAATTGTCAGTTTCACATTTCATTGAAAAAAACATTGTGTGGGAGGTGATTTCACAAGAGCTGGGACTGATTTCAAGCACTTACGAACATCACAACGTGCTTCTTCACCATCTGTATGAAGCTAACTTTTTGTAAGGGTAAGCAACCTGAATACACACAGTAGCAATGCTACTGGGACATCAGCAGGGCTGCAGGGACCACAATCAAAGTAGCAGATCGCCACGGCAGAGACAAGGGAACAGACGTATGTAGGTTTGGGACACTCTTGCCAGTAAGTTTCACACTGCCAATTGCAGAGGCTGCCATGAGACTTGGGGAAGCCTCAGTTTTTGTACAGGCACTGTTAGAAGCAGATTTCTTCAAACTTAGCTTATCCCAGCCTGTTCTAACACATCCTGGGTCTTCATTTTCTCCACTGTTTCAGCATCCTACTTTCATTCTCTGCATCTCCCTTCCTTGTTTAAAAACAAAAAAAGCATGATAACATACTCTTTCCTAACCTGTTCCACACAAAATGCCCCTTCTTCGTTCTGTCCTCTGAAGAAATTTAGCCTGATGAAAATGACCACTGCAAATATTCTTATCTGAATGGTCAAGTTGCTAAGAAGGTTGGTAACCAAGAAAAGACCATTAAGTTGAAAAGGACAAGGCATGCAGCTGAATTTTTTAACGTCAGTATAATTGTAATTTTTTTTTTTTTTTAACTTAAATTGCATTAATCATTTACAGGTTGTGATTATTTAATCAGGATCTCTTTGCTACCTAACTTACTTACAGGAGTGTGATGTATCCTACCTTAAAGTTCTTTAAAACTTCCTGTGTATTTTTGGGTTGAGAGTAAGGCTTGGGTGTCAGCATAGGCACAGCCTTGGAGACAACACTTTTGCTGGGAGATGTGCGGCCTGTCGAAGCACTGGGCTCTAGATCAGTGGTGGGAACAATGGTTGCTTCAATGGTGGCAGTGAATTTTGGAGCAGGCAGCGATTGTTGCCTTAAGTATCTCAGAGGATTTGGGTCTTTCAGTGGGGAATCTGGCTCCACTGAATGGCTTCTTTCCAGGATTTTTGGCATCTGCAAACGCTCAAGGACAGCTTCACTAATGGTGAATCTCTCGATGTACTGCTGGAGAATGCTCTCAGCCTCCTCCTGGGTCTTTGCGTTCTTGTACGCCTCATGAAGCTCCCGTTCTCTTCTCTCTCTGCACAGGAGATACACAAGAGAGATCATCACATTAAAATTCACACTACAAATCATTCCTACTTCCTCGGCTCCATCATTATCCTTCTCCTTCCCTTACTCCAGCCCTGCAGGCATGGCTGTTCACAACCACCTATCCCCTATGAAGCATACAGCATTTTCAGACATGCCTCTGCACTTCAGTAAGAAAACATACTTCTCTTCCACAATTTCTCGGTAGGTTTTGATGCTTTTTCTGCGCTCATTTGTTCCCTCTCCAGACAACAATCTTTCCATTTTCTTTCTCTCAGCTTCTTTTTTAATTAAATCCTGGGAAGCACTCCTTCGACGACTCTTCCACCTAGCCAAGTCCTGTGAGAGAAAGAAGGCAGCTGAATGCAGAATTGCAAATAGCTAAAAACCAGCCTTAAAGAATCAATGAATCCAGCCAGCCAAGCTTTGTAATGCTTGCATCTGCCTGTGGACCAGGCTCTGGTGTTTGCTTTAAAGAGAAACGGTGATCATACCATAAAATGAAAATGTTACTTGTATCTTCCTTACGAGCGTCCCCCAGTTATTTTGGGCCCAGATCTCAGCAACACTATGGACTAAAGTGGCTCACACCTGGTAGACTTGTGATATGACAGAGAAACAAGACTATCATTTGCACACAGCAATACAGAATTATTGTTGAATAAACAATACGTTCTTGTTGAAGTACTAATCATATTCTACTTGGAAGCCACCTGTCCAAAAATGCCAAAAAGACCCAGTGACTCTAGTTCCTTATCATTCCTGCAAAATCAGCCCGACTCTAAAACTAAAAAATACAGAGGAGGCATCTCATGTGGGACACACCTATGTCCTGCATCCTGCTTGGGTTATGAATGCACAAGCAATACATACAGAAAAAGAATTTGTTTCATAATAAAACAAGCGAAGAAGTGTTTCTAAGCTGTAAAATTTCTCAATAATCAACTAGAAAAGGAACAGAATTTTACAGTAAAAATTAACCTCCACAGCAGTTTTGCAAAGAAAAATAACCTCATAGGAAACCATGGGGGCACATTTGCAATTAACTTTACAACATCAGGAGATTAGTATACAGATTATATTTCATGCACTGTAACAAATTCTGGTTTTAATAAAAAACAGAGATTCTGTACACATACTCAATTCAAAGGTTATTTCATTAATTACATGGTTTTCCAAATATTTTAATTGCATTTCTATTGGTAAACAGCAGAAGGTACTGCAAGAATAACTTATTTTATTAAAACCAGGAACAAACCTTGTCACTTTTAATTTAGCTTAAAGCCACAAATTATTGGCATTACACTCAAGGGAGTGCTCATTAAAGTATTTCTTCACGTGACCTACATATATCAGTTCATAAACCCCTTCATGAAACGTGGTCCTTTCCTCTTCCTCAGTTACTAATAATTCTCATTGAAGTACAAAAGCACTTCTTTATTCAGCTACTCCCACTATTGCTTACTGTTTGGAAATTAGTTTTTCATTAGCAAATGTCATAATATAAGCCTTTCTCTCTCTGCAATTAAATAGAAGACAGGTTTATATTTTTCAGCTCTTATTCATTAGAAAAACAACGGAAATAGAAAAAGCTATGAAACTGTTAATTGTTGGCAAATTTACAGCATGAGCACGTGAAGAATATGAGACCATGAATGTAGTGTCATCTCTACAAAACCCTCGGAATGCCAAGGACATTCCACTGCTGGAATATTTAGTAGCTCTTCAGAACTTTTAGTTTGCTGTGTAAGGTGCTAAGGGCCTGGAAAAGTTGTGCACTTTAGCTCAGAGGATTTTCCATTCAATAGCGAAGAGTTCTCAAACCTCTTGAATTCCTCTGGGCTCATTCTTATCTCTGCTGGGAAATTATGGCTTCCCACACATACAGACCACTCAGCTGAAATCCTTCATTGTTCTACTAAAAGTTTTTTATTAGTTGTATATACTGTTCTTTTTTGGGGCTTTGCCTTGAATTTTCTATAAAAACCTGTTTCATAGCAGCTGTCCTCACAACTGGAAATTACTGTACTAGCTGTTTGAAGAGATTTAAAAGAAGAAAAACAACTCCAATATTCCTCATTTAAAATCAGTCTTTAGGAACTAACAGGATTGATGCTGAAGCTCTGATACTAATTTGCCTGCAAATTGTGAACAATGTTTTTCTAATGCTTTCAGTTTACTGAAGATAATGCAAAATTGCCACGACAACTTAAAAATGCTTAGAATAAAGACAGTTTGGAAAGGGCTTGCAATGCAAGCAAGGTGTATCTAACTTAAAGGGGAATGTGTTTGCTTGAATAAGATGGAAAATCTTTCTGTAACCAAATCTATTGAAGCCAAGTCCAACCTATATATTTATCACTTTGACACTTCAGGAATTTTCTACTTAGAAAAATTTGAGAAGTTACCAAGTGGGAGTGTTCTGCTTTCATTTTCATGCAATCAGATTTTAGATTTTAATTACATTTTCTTAAAAAGCAAAAGAGCTGGTTCATCTGTGTGTCCTGTAAAGTACAACAAAATAGGAACTTCTATGCTTTTCTCAACAAAGCACTGAAAAAAATGAAGAAAAAGAGTTCTGATTGAGAGAGCAACCATAGATATAGCAAGCCTTGCTTTTTTGCCCAGCTGGCTGGCCCTAATGCCAGCATTGCAGACACTGTGGTACACTCACATCTTGCCACCTGGTCTCGTCCTCCTTCAGCTGGTTGTGTATATTCTGCAGCTTTTCATGGCGAGCTTTGCTGTGAGGCTGAGCCATGGCTTCTTCCTCACTTCTCATGTCAAACATGCTCACGCTCCTAAACAAAGAGGGAATAATAAGAAGCACAGTGTTATTTATAATCTTATACTTTTTCAGCTTTGTAAGAGCAAAAGCCACATGAGGGTGCTGCAGCAGGATCAGACACCTGCACTGTTACGGAGCTCCCAGTGCAGCAATCCCTGAGAAAGATCAATTAGCACCCATACAACTTCCACGCAGTACTTCAGGCACTGTACTCCTCAATTTTCTCTTGTTTTTGTTAGCCAACAGCAACTTTGTCTCTCACTGTGAAGCATTTCTAACCATAAAACTCTGACAGTGGCTTTTGTTAAAATTATCCTATTCAGAGGTGGGTTCAGAATATTTAAGTTTTTGAAGATGTTTCCTATTGGGTTCTCACTGACCCACTGTAACTATATTGCAGACAGAAGCTTCCATTTTACTGTAAAACAAGAGAGGCTTGAGAAGTACATCATGGGTAGTGTGGCTGGCTAAATGCTACTGCTACAGGAACCAGGAGAGCCCGCCCAGAGAAGCACATGCAGCGCACACAGCATGTTGCCTCCTCTCCCCTCCCTGCCTCAAAGAAACTCAATGCTATCAGCAGCAACTTGTTCATACGGTTGACCTAACAAAGGGAAAGCTGACTGTACAACAAACAATTGTGTTCGGGACAAAACAGTTTCTTTATACACATGCTATTTTTGTCTCTGACCTTTGGAGAGTTAAAGGAAAAAAAGGTCATGGTTTGATACTATACCATCATTCATATTATTTAAAGATCTTCACATGAAGATAATGTACTTACTAGTTCCCCCCACTACCTATTATTAGTGAGACATGACCTCAGCTGGGCCATTAAAAGCAAAAAGGGGGGAGAAAAAGCCATGCAGTTCCACAGGAGGTGACTTCACAGCAGTTTCCAAATGATTATCTGCAGCTGTAGGTGAGCAAACTAGCAGGAGAAGCACCAAATGAAGAAGAGTTGTAGGCAACTGTGGACACAGTAATTGAAGTGAATACAAACTGAAAGCTGTATATACATGTATTTAGCTGGCATTTATATTCAGGCAAGCAAAGATGTGAACAACTCACTCTTCAGGGGAAATGGAAAGGTCTGGACAGTGGACAGAAAAGGACATGCACAGATCACATCCTGTTAGTGGGCATATGTTCAGAAACACAAGACAGAATACACACCCTATAGCCTTCAAGCACAAAAGGTAAGGTTAGCACACTACCATGCTTCATCCCTTAAAAAGAATGCTGAGGGGGTACACTTCTTTGGGTTTCTCTGTGGGTAATTTAAGAGTTGCATTGCTCAGGGCTGGATTGGAGTACTCTGAAGAAGTAGAACCCAAAGAAACTTCAAATTTTGTTTTGTTTTTAAAACTGAAAGTCTACTAAAGAACATTTAAATTTCAGTTCTGTTTTGCAGACTAGTAAGGTAAATTGGGAGATACATTAACACAACCCATTAGTGGATTTATTCCAGTTTAAGTGCATTTGAAACTCATACTAAGGAAAAACCTTTAGTCTTAAGTATTTGCCACTTTGTGCCTGCCAGGTCTGACTGACTGTATAGATCCCTTCTCGTACCACTCCCCCATATCAAAGAATATTTCATTTGCATAGAGCAGGAGAAAACAGAAGACCTGAAGTGCTGATAACTGCTCCTGCAGAGGGTGTGAGCCCTCTGTCATCTGGGGTGGGAGAATAAAAATAAAAATACTCTCTGCCAGGTGTACTGACATTCCAATGAGAAGCTAATTTTTTGCTTCTCTTTTTCCCCACCTTCACTTGGAGTAAGCAAAAATAACAGAACAAAGACTTTACAGCTATTGGCAGTGCAATACAAAAGGCACCCTGGAAAAGGCTTTAACCTACCCCAGGAATCAAGCCATGCACTACAGCCCCATATGCACCTTCTGTTTTAGCTATTCCCTCATGCTGCTGGGTCTTCACTGCCTTGGATAAGCAACCAGATAGGTTCAACCAAACAGCAGCTCCAGTAACATGTTACTGTGCAAATCTGCCTCCCCAGGGGAGCAATTTGAAGGAGTCATCTCAAACCATTCTTTCCTGCAATGACCAACACATAACAGCCATTGACAAGATCCACCTCATTTCCTGAACATGGGGAAAAGGCCAACCAGATGGCCTACACAGATTTCCCTGCCATGCAAATTCATCTACAGAAGAAAACCAGAGGCCAGAACTCATAGCTTCCATCAGAAGACACTTTCACTATGAGTCCAACGTCATTTCTTCCTCTCCCTTTTTTATATAATTTACACATTGCTTATATAAGCTACAAATGTCTCCAGTCTGTCAACACCTGCATGAATAGATAGAATTACTTCTTCCTTCAATCACATGCCAGATCAACAGGCACAGAGCATACATGTAAATGGGGAGATTTAACAATACAGAACTCATAATCACAAATCTTCTGCAAAGCTCCTGGGATAGCATCTACACTGTCTGGATGAAACAGGCCTTTCTTTTGACCAGTATCAGATATGCTGTTCTGACAAAGATCTGGGAAAAAAAACATTGTGCAAACCAACACTATAATTTGAAAGGTTGATTCTTTGGAATACTGTGATTGTTTTTAAGTTACACTACTTTGTTCTTTCAAATTACAGTTATTCTTGTCAGCGGTGCTATAGAGCTTTTTTTTTTCTTTTTTTTTTTAAATTAAAAAAAAAACAAGTCCAAGTATTGAATAAAAACATCCTCAAGGACTTGAGTGGTCAGACTATTTAATTTAAAAAATGAGAAATATGGCAAAAATTTTTATAAGAATATGTTAAAATACTTATGCAGAGCATTTATTATGTGGCTGCATTACCATTTATAAACACAGTAAGATTTAAAAAACCCTAACAAAACATAAAAAAGAGACAGGATGGCTAAAGGATCAGACTCCAGTAAATAAATACTCAAAATTCTCAGTCCACTATAATTCATATGTTGGTCTTAAAGTATAAAGTCTAAGCCTAAATGAACACTGGGCTGTCACACTGCCAGCAAAATTCAAAGGATCTCTTTGAGAGATGGGAGAGGGACCGATCAGCAACAACATGCTAGGTATGTGGAAGGCAACTCCAAGGAGAAGAGATACATCCATGAATTTCAACCACATGAAATTAACCTTCTTCTGTGCCTCTCCCTTTTTAGCGGAAACTGTACTGCCAGCAGTTTGCCACAGAACAGCGTGCTCAGCTATATCACAGAGAGTTTTCTCTCTCCATTTTGCTCAGTCTAATCTGGAGAGAAACGAAGATGCCCCAGAATATTGGCACAGCCCCTGCCAGACTCAAAATGGCTCTAACTCATAGGCTGGGCAGAACACAACAGGAAAAGCACTGAAAAGCAACAGGAACTGGAAACCTGACAGAAGGCCACAGATGAGTCTGGGAGCAGAGAAAGAAAAGAGGGAACCACAAGCCACCTTTGCTGCCCTCCTGCGGTGTTCACACAGTTGTCCTCTGCCTTTAATAAAGGCTGTGGACTCCAAGCAATCACAACAGCTAGACAGGGCTGTCTCCTTTACTCCAATTTATGCTGAGGACTGCCTTTTTGGGAGCTGGAGACAGCCCTGGGGCTGCTGACACAATTTGGTGGTGACCAACCAGCAGCGGCAACTTGGTTAGTCTAACATGGCAGTTCTGCTGCCGGAATAGCTCCAAGTTTAGGGCTGAATACAAGTCACAGTTTTCAAAGGAGACTTGACAAACATTTTGGAAGCATTTAAAATGTCAGTTCAATTTATTTTTCCTACTTGTGAGCTCCATTATATTAGATTTTTTGCAAGTACTTCAGAAGGAAAAATGCAATCTTACATTTGTAAGAACTTTACAGGCAGTTTAGGAAAACAGTTGCTCTGTAAACTGTGGCACATCTGGAAAGGATGACAATAAGGCTTGAACATGTATTGTTTTGCCTTCTTAAACAAAATGCATGTGAAATAAACAATATGATTTATTCATATCTTCGCTACTCTCAAATAATACAACCAAACACACTCTGATGCCTCCATGTATACTTTCTCTCATGTTTCCATTTAATACAGACATGCAAAACTGTGGGGAAACAAATAAGCAAATCAATGAGATAGGTAATGCTCTACAAAATGGCAGGAGAGGCACCACTGTAAAGCACAACAATTCTGTGTTGTTATGCTATCTAATCTCTCATTCTGATCGATAGGATTTCTGCTTCTTGAAAATAATTATATTTACTCTGTGGCTCTGTGGGCAGTGGACACAGGCTTTGAACAGCATGAAAGAGATACACTTGTACACTACAGATCTTGTAAACTAAAAAAAAAGCCTCTATGCCATTTTATTTTCTGATTTAATTTGGGAGACAGGAAAGGTGCATGCATTTCTGTGAACAAAATAAGGATATTAAAGACACATTATGTGGGTAGTCCTTAATTATTTCTTTGCTTCTGAACTCCTGTACTTTGTAATTTTCCAACACGGCTTTTTAAGTAACACTATACATTATTCTGTTCATAGTCATCCACAGATGAAAGTTTTAATTGCTATAAATGCCCCCATCCTACTCCTTTGGTTAAATGTAAAGCACAGAGGTGAGAAGCTTAAAGAAGTAAAGTTTAGTGTATTATTAAAGTAAACCCAACCTAGAAGGAATTCAAAAGAAAGCTTTAATATACAATAACGCAACAGCTGAAAATTTGTATTCCTGACAATTATTCTGAAGATCACAATGAATTTTATCTTGCTTTGGGCTTCGTTATAGGTCACACTTGGGGTTTTTTTTCCCTCCAATATCCAGTCCAGGTTCAACCCAAATCTCCTAACCTACAGTGGATTAGAGGCAATGAAAACACAGGAGAAGAAAAAAAAAAAAAAGGAAAAAAAAAAGAAAAAAAAGAGAAGAAATAATGCTTTAAGCAATAGCTGCACATTGGTGTTATGCTCAGTTTTTATGAGTTTCTATGTATAAATTATTTTTAGCTGCAATGTAAGCCATGTTGCATTCCATTTTTCAGTACATTTCTGAAAAATTTATTTGCTGAAACACTGCAAAATAATTATGAGGCATCAACTGCATTTTAAATTAGTAGGAAGACTGGAAAGCATGCAGTGTAAGTTGTTTAAAACAGAATCTTGTGAACACAAGACAACTTACTCTGCGTCATCAGACACAGCAGTTCTGGGGCCGAATCTACAAGACCAAATATAAAATTAGAGCGTTGATAAACACATTATATATTAATTGCAACTGGACCCATAAAATCTGGTTAACAGTCCCTTGAACATCCAACCTGTCCTGGTAAAGCAAACCAAAAGAGAATGTACCATACTGTTCAGAGATGATCTATTCAATACACAGCACTTACCTTATTAATCATTCAAAGGCCAGACTGCCCAAAAACATCATTCATCCCTGCCTAATATTCCCATTATAAAAATGTGCTACAGTATACCTAAAGTGGGTGTAGAGAATAGTTTTTGAAAGTAGACAATATATTGACATTTACATTAAAGTGCCACATATGTGATGAATGGAGACAAAACTTAATGGTTATATTCCACAGCAGTGCTCAAATCAACATTACCATATGATTTCCTTTTTTTGTTTGTTCTGGTGCAGCTGAAAAATGGTACTGGTAATACACAAGTCAGTGTCATTCACTGGAGTGCCTGTCTTGTTTAGAGTGCCTGTCATGCAAATGACATGTCCGTATCTGGCATTTATCATAAAACAACATCAAATACAAAAGTCAACACTGCAATATTTTCTGATCACAAAAAAGCAAGACATGCATCTCTAGAGATGCCCAGCAGAGCCTGGCTGAACTTCTTCTACTCATAAGCGATTCTTGTATGCGCACAAATATTGCAATCAAATATTTGTTTTCATTAGTTGTAGAAAAGAAAACGTTACACAAATACTCTTTTTGTTTTTTCGAAGTGTGTACAGACATATGGGATTTTAGTTTGGACTGAAAACACACCAGGCAATGCAAAATCTGAATTCTGAAGTGCACACAGTAGAAGAGCAAAGAGTGTACAAGCTGCGTGATTCACACCATTCAGAGCTCACGTTTGCAGATGCTCATCCTTGGATGACAATGTTTCAGTTCTGTTTTCCTCAGGAACCACCTGAAGCTTAGATGTTTGATCAAGGTGGACTTCATTAAGGATATGATCACCCACTTGAGCAGTGCACACAGTATCCTCTTGTCCTGCAGAAGGGAGACTGCATCTTTCCTGCCCTTGCTGCTGCTCTCGCTGAGGTAGAATTACAGGTTTTCCAGAGCTAGTAATGCAGACTTGTGGACATTTTTCAGGCCTGAGTGAGCCAAAGGCAGCAGTGCAAAGAAATGTATTAAACAACATTTGAAAAATCACATATACATAATGAAAAGTGTGACTGCAAGTTAATAAGAAAATTCTACAAACTCACAGCTTTAGGTACACAAAACAATTAGAGCAAAATGCTTGTATTTCCATTCTTTTATGCCAGTAACATAAAATTCCCAAAGATTCATATTTTGAGAACGTATTTTAACTAAGCTATTCAACTGAAGGTCTTCTCAACACCAAGCCACTCCTGGCTAAGCTGCACATTATTTTCCATTTATGTATGCACAGGTATCTGTGTATCCTTCCTCTCTCATGCACTTTGAAGAGGCTGATGAGCGATAACTTTCCAGTCTTGCTTGCACATAGCTCAAACAGCCAACACATGGCTCTGTCCAAAGGCTTAAACCTCCATCTTCCCCACACTGTGCTGCTCATCTAAACAAAGACACCAAACCTTACCAGGTGGAATCTAATTCCAGAACTTTCTTATCTTGTTTAGGAGTCACTGACACTATCTAAGCTATAGACAAACATTCACCTACTGTATCCACCACCTCTGTTTCTAGCTGGAAATATTTTTAATGATTAGCACCTATTTAAGTAGAAACCTCTACAAAAGATGTCACACAATCTTTCTATATAAATACCTATTTTCACATGCTGTTAGAATTTTGGATCCGCTACCTCTTTGGTCTAAGACTTTACAAGGCTCTACCAAAAAGGCCAGAAAACCTACATTGCTTACTAGAGCAGAATGAGTTAGCATAGATTCAAGGATGAGTATGGAAGAAATGACTGCTGGGCCAACAGCAACTCTTCCAGATCAAGAGATCTTGACAAACAGTCCACAGGACTCACTGCAAGGGAAAGAGAGAACAGAATTTCTTACCTCACAGTTTTCTTTTCAAGTTCTCTAGCTGTGCCCTGTTTATTCTGCTGCTTTGAAAATGGCATGGGAAGGAACTGCTTAACACTTGGCCCCGGCTGTTTTAGAAAAGCTCCAGTTCTTCTGGCCAACATGTCATCTCTTTGAGGATCTGGAAACTTCACTTTGTTTTCTGTTCCACCACTCTGTTGAGGAGGGATTTCAAGCTGTTCTTGGCTCTCTTCTTGCGTTACAGTACTGCTCAGAGAGACAAGTGACACTGTTCCATGATAATGTTCACTTGTACAGCCCAAAGGAAAGTGGCTGTTGAGGCAATGTGGGGTACTGCTACTCAAAACACAGCTGCAGGGTGATGAACAACTAGGCATCTTTAACTACAGTGCAAGGAGTGAGAGCAAGAGGAAACTACACTGAATGCCACACTTATGTAGGTGTTATGTTAGAAGCTGGAGACTGCATAAAAATATATGGAAGGAATTATTCTCTTAGAAATTGGCATAAAACTCTGGGGAAAGCACCATGGATTGCAAAAAATCCCCCCAAAAGATGAAAGACTGTTTTCATGCTGAACAGCAATTAACAATTGAAGTATTTAAATATTATGAAAGAAAGCAGACTGTTTTATGTTCATAGGATACATTCTTGTGAGTAATTTCATAAAACAGAACACATGCCATGATGAATGAGTAAAACACATCTTTAAAGGCTGAATGCAGAACGGAATAACACTGCTGACTGATCCAAGTTCACACCACACACAAACCAGGCATGAAGCTCAAAGTGATCTGCTTCTGTTCTCTGACCTCTCTGCTTCCCGTGGAGTCTTCAAATCCTTCTCCTGAGCTACTGACAGAGGAGGACAATGTATTGGAACAGTGCTAGCTGTGCGTCTCTGAAAGGTCCCCATCCTTCTAACCAACATATCGTCTCTCTCAATGTCTGGTAAATGTGCACTGCTGTCTTCTTTGGTGCTTTCTTGCTGTTTGTTTGAGCTGCACAGGGCTTGTTTCTCAGAGATGACATCAGTAGTAGCAACAGGTGATGGCATGCTCCTGCAATGTTCATCTGTACCTGGCTGCGCTACTTCACTAGTGAGGGGGTCATGAAGAGAATGAGGTAGACAAAATGTTCTCAGGTCAAATGAAACAAAAGGGGAGGAGTCCTTCAACTCAGCTTGCTAAATGGTTTATAAGCACACAAACTTCACGGAAAGAATTGCTTGTTAAATGCATTCATTAAAAAAAAAATCTTGCTATAGCTGCAGACTAAGCAATTAAAGAAAAGCCAAATAAATTTAGGCTCTGTTAATATGTTAACTTCCCTGAGCTGTCATTCTCTCCAGATAAATGCCAGAAACACAGAGCACAAATACACCTTAGTTTCACAGCACTACATCTTCAAAAAGAGAGTAAATCCATTAGGACTGAAGAAAGCATTTTCTGAACAGCAGTGAGGCCAGAAAGCTGAGCAACAAATTCCTAATGCAGTGAAAGCAGACAGAGAAATACTGCTGAAGATCATGAGGCAGAAAGCTTTAAAGATAGCTCAGCTTCTGAGATACCAGCGATTTCACCACTAGCCAGAGCTGTCGAGGTAAATGCTTGGAAGGCATATGCACAGCATTGTTTTCCATAACACCAAACATGTTATGATGCTGGGAAAGCATCAGATGCCTTCTGAACAGGGCTGTGCGTGCAAGCAGCTCCTAGGCATGTGCCACCCCCATGCAGCCCAGCCTCCTGCGGGAACAGGTCCAGATTCCAGCTCAGCAGTGCATCCTAAGCCACACCAAATACCTGGGCTCATTCTGTGGCTTAGATACTGCATCACTGTGCTCAGCAAACTGGAGACTGCCAGAAGTGGTTGGAAGAGAGCTTTCAACATCCGAGTGAACCTTCACTCTGTCTTTCCCGCTTTCTTCTTCTGATTCACACCTGCGTGAAGCTCTGCCGATGCTGAGCTTGTCCCACTTCTGCTGATCAATCTCAGTTACCGGCCCAAAATGCACAAACTTCTGCTTGAGGCTACCAGCCTTTCTGTTTGCTCTGGCTTTGCGGACAGCAAAATCATCCTGGACTGCTGCTTCCACTGTGACTTCAGCTGCTGGTGGAGTGTCACTGGGACATTTGCAATCTTCTTCACTAGTCAGAATGAGGAATAAGAGAATTCATCCCAAATGAGACCCCAGACTAAAGCAAATTAAATGCCCCTAAGCTTTTAAAGGGGTCTTTTTTAAAAATTCAAGGACACAGATAAAAAGAGGTGTAGCACACTGTGATCTGATAGATAAAGTCCATGGACCTGTTGGGAAAACTCCAGGGTTACATTAATGAAAGCCCTTGCTTAGGGGAAGGAAGATAGCCATGGCCCACTCAAAAACAGGGACTTTGTCCTGATAAAGCTTTAGCTCCCTTATCAGTCCACACAGACCTGGGACGGCAGCACCAGTGCACCCCATCTGTCATGCAGGGGTGCCAGTGGCACAAGAGCATCACAAAGGGCAATTCACCCATCTTGAGAAGGGGGAACTGAATCTTGATTTGAATAATAATTTAATAATTGACCTCAAATGTAATGGAGAGATTACTAATATCTTTGAGATGAGAGAATGGTTGATTTTTGGTGGTTTGTAATAGAGCTAGAATTACATACAGTACTCACATTGTTAACAGAATGCCTGAACAGATGGCTACCTTTAATTGGAAAATGGCATGCGCCTAAACAGGAAGCCCAAGAGTTGTTACCCTTTCCTCCTGAAGTCACAGATCACCTGCATACATTATGGTCCATCTCCGCAGGGAAATAGCTTAGAATAACCACTTTTTACCAGTTCCCTTTGTGGAGCCTTAGCTTGTGATATAAGCATGTTGATGCCATATGACAAGGCTCCTGCAGCCACTGTTGCAGTGACAAATAACAATGGCATATTTACTCAGCATCTTGCTTTACAGTAAGATGTCATGCAGATACATTAGCTCAGGTCTCAAATGCAGTACAGACATATTAATACAAAGAGATGCTGATCAGTCTGGGGCCTCTCAATACAGTAAAGACATTGAGGCTCTGGAGAGTGCCCAGAAAAGGACACAAAGCTGGTGAAGGGTCTGGAGAAGCGGCTGAGGGAACTGGCATTGTTTGATCTGGAGGAGGTTCTCTACAACTGCTTGAAAGGAGGTTGTGATGTAGGGGTGAGCCTCTTCTCCTTGGTAACAGCAACAGGATGAGAGAGAATGGCCTCAAGTTGTGTCAGGGGAAGTTCCATTTGGATATTAGGAAACATTCCTTTTCAGAAAAAGTGGTGAAGCATTGGAACAGACAGCCCAGGCAGGTGGTAAAGTCCCCATCCCTGGAGTCACATCTACCTAAGAAAAGGTAGATGTGGCACCCAGGGAAATGGTTTACAATATTGATGGTGGGTAGATGGTTGGACTAGATGATCCTAGAGGTCTTTTCCAACCTTAATGATTCTGTGATTCTCAGTTAGTTCTCCCAAGGTACAATGCCCCATGTTCTGCAGACAGCTCTGTTAGCAGCACCATCAGGCTACTGACTTAGCAGTGCCATGTGAACCTTTGTGCTGTTCAGATTACAGCAGCTTCAGAGCAGACTGATTCTCAAGACAAAATGAAAACTTTGCTGAGATGACGTTAAGAGCAAAGCTCAATGGGGAACTACTGTAATTTTCTAAATAATGGACATGTTTCTGTTTCATGATAGATAGCACTCCTACAAGGATTTTTGGATGCCTCATGAAAATTTTAATAGGTGAAGACTGGTTGTCATCAAGGCATTCTTCAAGGTTAAAAACACAAATGCACACAAACAGACCATGACAAAACGAACATGCAGTGTTCATCCTACAGTGCCACTAGCCGTCCACAGGGACAAACTATACCTGGGCTCTCCTGACAGTTTCAATCTTTTCCATGTCTCCAGATCTGCTTTTGTTATAGAGGCATTCACAAAAATCGTATCTTCTTGTAGCTGAGGAAAGACACACTGAGATTTCCGTTTAGCCAAATCATCTCTCTCAGCATCAACTACTTTCACCTGTTCTTCCTCCTCTGACTTATTCTTCTCAGTCTGCAGAGGTGGGTTCTCTTTGCATGTCACTGTTTGTCTTGCTGATGCCATGTGCACTTGGCTTTCTCTAATTTAACACGTTCCATTTCAGCAAGAAAAGACATTGTGAAGGAGCAATGATAAGTCAGTATCAATAGAAGAGGTTCAAAGCACAAGAAGAAAAAATTTATAGCAGATTATCTTTACATTTAGCTTAGGAAGTAAACATAAGAGTTTCAACATGCAGTGACTTCATCTACACTGCTCTGCTCATGTACCACTGAGATCACTTCATTGCACGACTTCTGTTTCTAGATCAAGCAACAGAAATCTTGGAGTTATTACTGTATTAAGCATTTCTGTAATAAGCCTTCTCTTGAATTGTTACAAATATGTCATTTGCATATTATTAGCAAACTGAATTCAAGTTTTGCCTGCAAACATACTAGAGAATTTCTTTGATCTTAGAGTCATGTCAATAACATTAGAATACTAAAATGTAGTTGTGAGTTCTTCAGATGCCCTGCCAAACCACTCATTGAAAAATGTTAATATAATCAAACCAGAAACCAAGAGACAGATTTTGCATAACTGAAAAGAGCTACTAGATATTAAAAGAATTTTTGGAATGCATTAGTTATGACAATCAAGGTCCCCATGCAATGTGTATATAGTGGTTTTATCTAGGATCGTTTCTCTTTGCACAAATAATCAAAATACTTGTTTCCTGAAAAATGGGTGCCTCGCAGATACTTATATACAGCAACTTAATAAAGGTTAGTATCACTGATCTGAAGAAAGAAGAGATTTTCTAGGCTGAAACCTTTAAGCCGTGCTTCGTTTACAAAAGCATTACCATAAAAGAAATACCAGGTTTATATGTGACAGTTCAGTCTGTGTAGCAGGTACAGGTATTCAGTGCATTAAGACTTATCTGAGCCCATGATTTATGCAGAGTATTAAAAAAAAAAAAAAAAAAAAAAAAAAAAAAAAAAAAAGCATTAGATGAAAAACTTGCATTCAAAAGCATGATTCTAAAATGTTCAGCAAAAGATGGCACTGGCACACAAAGCATATCTTCTATTTTACACTAGTCACACTCATAAGCTGCCTCAGGTTAAGCTCTCCTGGTATTGATACTCTGACAGAAAGCTACAGTAGGTAAGCTATATCTATTTCCTGATCATTTTTTGATAAAGCATTTGTGTCAGTTTACCCTGAAGTTTTTTGTAGACAAGACAGCTCTAAGCCCTACCCAGTGACATGCATTGTGAAATTAAGCATTGTAATAGAAAGAACATGAATGCACACCTTGCACGTTCCTGCTTTTCCACCTTCAACGGCTTTTTATTGTCTTCCAGTTTACTTTTATCTTTCTGTGTATAGGGTCCAATTATAAAGGAGTTAAATGGAACTACGTGTTTGGGTTGATTCATCCTGGCTCTCCGAGTGGCAAAGTCATCCTTTTCTAAATCAGGAACTTTGCTTGCTGCTTCATCTTCTGAACCAGAATCCTTCCCTTGATAACGTGTCATGAAAGGGTTTTCCCTGCGAAGGATGATGTCGGGGGTGCTTCCGTTGTCTTCACTTGTTTGCTTTTTACTGACACAGATCAAAATTAAAGAAAGCTCCTGGTGCACCAGGGAAGGAGAGGGGAGTGGCAACAGGCATCTCCAGGTCATAACACAAGCACAGTTAATCAAATGCACTTCAAGCTGCTGTTAGACTTGGCAGAGACTTGTTATAAATAAAGTGAATCATTTACAGGTTACAAATCTACAAGGACTTCACACAGAAAATCAGCCATGTTGGACCTTTACTTATTTTAGCTATAGCTAGAAGAAACAGTAAGAACTAGTTTACCATACAAGATGCACTGAATGCAGTACTGTGAATGGCATTATTAAACTTCTCAAACACCTCAAAGCAAAAAAGATTCAATGCAAATATCCGATTCCCAGCTAACACTGCTGAATCCTGAAATACCAGGTTTTGGAACTTAGGCTCAGCTTATTTATTAACTATTTTATTTTTAAGATCTGAGTAATCTCTGAGGCTGCATGCCCATATATTGCTAACTGCTTTTTCTTCTCATACACATCCACACATTATTCTTCTTCTAACCACCCTCCCCTGCCCCCCCCCAAATAAGCCCTCAGCTCCCATGCTGATATACAATAGGGTGTTCAGTGTGCTAGCGATAACATTATTCTGGAGCACAGGGCCATCTGCCTTGCTCAGAAATTA
Source organism: Lagopus muta (assembly GCF_023343835.1). NCBI lineage: Eukaryota > Metazoa > Chordata > Aves > Galliformes > Phasianidae > Lagopus > Lagopus muta. The sequence continues at coordinate 48,831,883 of NC_064436.1, forward strand.
CACCACTACCTTGTTGCTACTGAAGATTACCACAAATACCCTTGACAGCTGGTGCCTAGAAAGACTAAGCTTATTGTAACTTGTAGCAGTCAATGTTCTTAACTGAAGAGACAGATGGCAAGAGCTAGATGACTCTCCTGTCTGAAACCAAAATTGTAATCACTGATATTTCGAATATTTCTCCAATTTCAAGAATTAGAATATTCCACAAAGCTATTTGGTAGTTTGCAAATATCTCAACTCTTGCTCCAGATTTCCAACCCTCCATACTCAAGTACTGTCCAATCCCTTGGCTTCCATTCACAACTATATCTTCTACTTTTTTTCCCCTGTAAACCATGGTCAGTAGTTTACTTTGGATGTTGTCTCAGCAAACACAAAAATGAAGAGGCCTACAAGGTCATCTTCATGTTCAAATTTCACAGCTGAACAGGTATGTCACTCAATCCTAAATAATGAGTTACCAATACACTGCTGTAATGTGCTCAAATTCACTTTGTTTTGCACACTTGCAATACTGGAAGTACAAACTGACCACTGGGGAAAGAGGCTTAAATAATAGTTACAAAAAAAAAAAAAAAAAGTTTGCTTTTCAAGTTATGGTTGCCTATGAAATTTGGTTCACCCACTATGAAAGCTTTACAGAAAATACACTAATCTAAGGTAGATGAACTGTTCTTTTGAAAGTTTTAGGCACAAAAGAGAACAAGTACCAGTTATATGCACTTGGACTTGTTCTGCCAAGTAAGCCAGGGAATATGATTAAATTGATGAATCTTCCATTGGACTTTACTAGTTGTTCCACTACCCTTCCTTTTCAAAACTAACAATTTGGAAACAATTTTCAGAACTCCAGACACACAAGACGTGTAAAATCACATAGTACTCCATTAAATCACGTTTACATTTACTTCTTAAGTGAAGATCTGAAGATGAATGATTATTTGTGTAGGTAGGTTGAGGGCATTCCTTCATGCTTTTAGTTTCTAAGATTAAGTGTAACCAAGTGATTCTTTAGTAAAAAACAAATGGATTTTTCCAGTCTCATGTCCACCAATTCTACAGAGCATTTTTAGCCACTTTTAGTGTTTTTAGCAACCAACAAATTGGGACTTAAAATTTGCAAAAAATAACAACTGTGAGTCACTGTAACGAGTAGCTGAACAACTTACAGCTTTTCCTACGTAACTAGACTTCCACAATAGTTTCTAGGTTAATAATATTTTCCATTCATTTACATTTTGTTTTTACTGGAGTCAGAGATAAGCTGTGACATTTTTGGGTCTCCTGAATCAGTGTGTGACAGTTCCAGAAGTACCTTTAAGGGTCAACTTGCAATAAAGAAAGCAGAGTGTAGTTGTGAAGCCTGCAGTGGGTCAGAATTCACTACAGATTGGCCAGTTGTGCTTGCGCACCCAGCTCCAGCCCTCACAGGAGCACCACATGGTCCATGCTGATACAGCAGCTGCTACCTGCAGCTACTTCCCTGGGTGTTTGTGCTCCATGGAACAGGGTCCCATATAGGCTTGTGGATACTTGTATTGCATGTCGGAATAATGAGAGGCTTTTGCATGCTTATGCACCATCAAAATTAGAGTCCACATTCCTTTTGCAAAGAATGTGTCAAAAACTCTTGATTTTGTTCACGTTTCTCTCCTTCCCTCCCCTTCTCCGTCATCTATAAGTTCTCCTCTTTTTAGGGAGTCTCTGAATCTGATCCGTATGTTTCAGATACAATAGTGTAAATAAGAGACAGATCCACAGCCAAGCATGGAGGATCATATGGCAACAAAACATTGTGTTATAAAGAGATGATTCACTCCTTTGGGAAGGATGAATGCCTTTTGGCATGCATTTGTCGATTGAGTCCTTTCCTACAAAGTGCTACAGAAATGGAGATAAGTACTTAGATTCTGAGCAAACAATGTATTTGCATACAAGTTAAAGTTAAAGTTCTTCCTGTGCTGAACCCAGCAACATCCCCGCTGAGTTTCAGCTTAGGGAACAATTAGATGGCTCCTAGAACACAAAGTCACAGCCGGTGTCATCTAGAAGTCAAAAAGTTGAGAGGAAAATGCCTATAAACAACTCAGAACAAGTGGAAAACAACTGAGCACCTCAAGTGAAAAAAAGAGAAGCTGACATTGTAGAAAGATGTTGGAAGAGCAAAAGGAAAAGGTCACAGCATAAAATTAAGAGAGACAGAGAACTATTCGGTGCCCTTAGTGCACAGAAATTTGAATTTGATGCCAAAAAGATAGAAATTGTGCAGTTCAAAGAAGAGGGAATAAGAATGAGACGTTAAGAAAGGTGATCAAACCCTCTGCTGCGTCCTCAAGTATCACCACTCAATTCTTCCCTTTCCCTCACTTGTTAGTCTTCCATTTTCACAAACATATCCTTGCTCTTTCCAAACCTCTGTCCCTCTCCAGTACGTTTTCTACAGCCCCCAGGAACAGGCTTCTACTTCACTACAGTGAAGCCTGGGCTGCCAAGCTCTGCTCTTGACTCTCGGCTTGGGTAGAAAACCAGTGGCTCCTCCTTCTCCAAGCTGCCGAATTCCAGGATTTGCTTTTCCTGAGAACATGCTTGTTATACCTGCTCTTTCTTCCTTCAATGGAGACAGAACAATGGACTGTCCAAAGAAAGAGATCAATTCTATGCCAAAGAGACCCAAACATTTGCATACATGCACTTCTTACTTGGAGAAGAAGAAAGAGGATCAAATGCAGGGTTGGAAAAGGGGTTCTCAACTAATATGGCGCACATCCTCCTGATGCAAATGTAAATAGTGCTTTTTGCTGTGTGCAGAACTGCTAAACATGAGCTAATGCTACAGATCACCTTGAACAACACAGACTTGGACTTAGAAGTCTACTGGTTTATAGATTTCACATCAACTGGCACACTAACTGAGCCACTAATTTATAATTTAGTGAGGGACTAATTTATAATTTACACTTACTCCTTATTAGTATTTGTCTTTGTAAGTAGTAGACCACAACCACATGCAAATACTGGCTCTTGACAGCTTCTAAGTGACCAAAGAAAAGGATGTATGACTATGTGACATGCATAAGGCTGCAGACAAGCTTAATTGTATCTACAAACAAGCTGTATAACTTATGAGCTGTACTTTCAACTACTGCTACACTCCAAAGCCCAGATTGTATACCAGCATCTGCTAAACTACTCACTGTCAGGGTTTCACCCCATGTTTCACCAGTTTGGATCTCAGGAAATTGCCTCTATCAGAATAGAAATGTGATGAAGATTTTCCTCAACAATTCGAAAGAAAATGTTTCAGATGGGAGGACACTTGGATACTCATCCTTTAGCTAAATCATTTTCATCATTTGTTAGAGCATAGCCCTTGGACATGCTAAAACTCTGTTTATGCAGGCCATCCCCATGAGGATTTGACATCAGATCATGAAAAGGCATGGGCAGTGAGCCTAGCCATCGTTCAGCTATTCAGTTTAAAGAACAGGAAACAACCAAATTGAACTACATCCAAAAATAAATAATGCAGGTAATAAGTGAATAACTACTGATACTCTATGCCAAAGCCAGTCAAATCATGATTGCTGAACTATGCGTCCATGCTTTAACATGTATTAACAAGCACTGTACTTTTACAGTTCCTGCCTTTAAAAATAAATGCAACATTTATTAACACAGCTAAAAATATTAACCACATTAGAAGTATGAGTCAGTAAACTAAAACATTGCATTGCCAGCAAGTATGTCTATGAAACTTCTGCCCAAGGAAAGCATTTTCAATATACATTTACATGTTTGTTTTTTTAATTAAATGCAAGAAAGCATCAAGTAGAAAGTGACAAGTAGTTTGTGTAGCAGTTTCCTTGGTGTTTGTTTACATTACGCTGTAACATAATTCAACCACTCAACACAAACACAGTTAGCATCAAACAACTCTCCAATGCACTACTGCCACATCACAAGCTTTTCCATACCAACACCTTCACTAAAAGGCTAGCCACTGTGAGTGCTTAGCACGCTGGATTTTTGTTAGGAGAAGTGAAACTGCAATGGATTGAGGAAGCCCACACTACAGCCAATCCTAAAAATGTGAAGCGTGCACAAATTCCCACACTGTTGGGCTAACCTGCTATAGCGCTGGGCAGCTGACATGACCTTAATGCCAGCTTGTTCAAGTCTTCTTAACTTTCTGATTTCTGCTTCATCTTTTCCCTTGAGTGATGTTGTTTCTTTTACACTACATGAAGGAGACTGGTCTATGGAATTTGCTTCATTTTGATTCAAATCTGCTTGTATTTTAACAGGGCTTTCCTCAGGAGCCATGGAGCCCATTTTCTGCTTTTCACACAGTCCTGATGTTTCACTTTGTTCTTCTTCTATGGTTTCAGGTTTGCTAATGAATTATACATACAAGGTAGTTTAATGCATGTTGTGCCTGGTACATAGATTAGCAAATTCAGTTTCTATCAAGAAATCAAACAATATTCTGATGAATGAGGCAGGAAGATGATAATGCTCTTTACCAGAAGTTGCTCTACGGCCTAATCAGAAGTGAAATATAAGTTGACAAAAACAGCAGGCAGAAGCATACAGTCACAGTTACATAAACCATATCAATGTTTAAGATACAACAAACAAATCAATTAAAAAAAAACCCACAGCACGAACATTACTTATTTTGATTAGATACATCAAATATTACTTATCAGTATCATCTGGTATTGAGCAACTGTCTTGAGAACTGAAACAGGTTATCCACAATATTTTCATCCAGCCTTGAGTTTGAGATCACAATCATGATATTCACTGTAAACAATATCTTGTCAAACACAAGTTATACAGTACATCGTATAGTAAAATATTGACATCGAGACAAGGATTTTTCACTCTTTGCTTTTCTACCGTCTTCACTAATTGCTACAATTTATCAGTACCATCTCAGCAAGAGATTTATTACAGTGCAAGGCACGTCACATATCTTGTGAAAAGGCAACAAACTGGCTAAGGGTTAAAGCATCATCACCAAGGAAGGGAGAAGTTGAACAAGCCAGTCTTACCTGAAAGGTCTGTCTCCAAGTGGTGAAGTTGCAGTGCTCCAGCTCTTTCGATACTCTTCTCGTTCAGCTTTCTTTTTCCGAAGTGGAGCAGGTACATAGAAAGTCTGATTGCTCTTGTTTGGGAGGTACTGGTTAAAAGGCACAGCTGATTTAGGTTCACCGTGTGAGGTCCGCCTCGCCAACATATCATCTTTTTTCACATCTGGCATCTTTCTGTGTGGCAGGTCAGATTCTGAGTCACTTCCTCTCCCTAGTGAGGAAGGAGAAAATAATCATTCTTTTCCATCCAGGTTTTTAAAAATCATAAATCAGAGGAGATGTCAACAAAAAAAAATGACAGAATGTGAGCACCAATAATTGAAGTTCTTTTTATCTGTGTTCATATTTTAAAATCAGCTAGTGAAGGTAGAAGCTGCAGTACCTACATACCCCTGAAAAACTTCAGCCACAGGTCACCATGCAGGATATTCCAACTTACTCTGGGTCACATTAGTCCAGATCTGTTACTCACACAGGACGCTTAGAGCAGCTTACCTGACTTATGTCCAACTGACTCCTGGCAGCACGTATGGGTACACCTGACCTGGTTCACTCTCTTGAATCTAGACTTACAATTCCGTATCCCAAGCTCAAACACCCTGCATCACCACAATGGCAGGGATCTGTGGATGTTTCTGCAGACATGTATTAACTGCACTTTAAATGCGCACAGCATCATCCTAGATCAAAATTTTAGAATAAGCATCAGCTGCTACAGATCAGAAGACTCAGGTGGTCTGTCTCCAGTCTCACCTGGTTAGTCAGTCCAGTGCAAAAACAGAGAGACTTCATCCTCAGATGTAAAAGGAAAAGCTGTAGAGTTTGTGGGTTAGAGCAGCACTGCGAAGACTGAATAATACTTGTTGACAAGGAAAACAGGTAAGAGAAAAATAGAGAGTTGCAGAGAATAAGATGGGAGATGAACAGAACTCAGAGATTATTTTGTACAAATGAAGTAAGCTTCCCGATATTCACAACCCACTTAAAAACTGTATTCACAAAGGTGAGGAAAATGGTTTTTCAGGTTGAAAATACAGTTGCAAATAGAACTCCCCAAGGGTAGGGCAAATATGTTAAAGAGCATTTCCAGTGGAACTGCCCTCACAGCCATTTTGGGAAGTACTTTGTGGACAGTCACTAGATTCCCTGCACAATCATGAGCCTTTTAAAGTAATTCACAAACAAGCCGTACAAATAGTTCTCTCCCAGAAGTGCAACTTCATCAGAGGCCCTCATTTGAAGACTAAAAGTGAGTGAAACACACAGCCAATTCTCCCACCAGCATTCAAATGTTCTCCCAGCTTTGGAGCGCTGGCTCTCTGGCACTTGGCCCCTTGGCAACACTAGCATACGCAATAGCTGTTCTCCCTGCCTGGGGAGAGGGGGAAGCCACCCAGACTGTGTCCTCTTGCTAATTCACTGTGCTAATAAATTACTAGCTAATTCACTGAGCTACCTCATGAAAAACTGAAAACAATGAAGTCATAAAAATCACAAGTAGCTTGCATGTAATTCAAAGCAGGGTGAAGGAATAGAGGTCTAAATATGGCAGGAATGTTATTTGCAAAGAGCTTTTACAGCAGATTTCATGATTCAGTGTTTGCATGGAGAGAGATGAAGAAGGAAAGGGAACAGTAAAACAAGACAAGACGACACAATGGAAATCAACTAGAAAGACAAAATTCACAATGTACTTTTTGTCAGAAAGGTTTTGCTTGGACAGTTTTGGTTAAGAGCATATGACAGCTAGCACTGTGATTGGCAGCCTCTGCCTATGTCTAAGCAGAAATTGGAGACAGCCACAAAATCACAAACGTCTGAGGGCAGCAAAGATTTGAAGAGCTGTAATACCATTAGATTAAGCAGGGCCATAGAGGACCTCAAAGTAGGTGAGAAGATCCCTTCACATTATTTGCTATTCTGTTTACTCTTCCTTTTGGTGTTTATTTTTGTATTGCATGAAAACTAGTCTTGAAGAAGTGGACAGAAATGCTGGAATAGATAATCACAGTAGCAGACAAATAAAAAGAGATTCCTCTTCCTCATTAGCTGTGTGCCTACAAGCATATCCACGCTTGGTACTTCAAAGGAAAGCAGCTTATTTAATTATTCATCTTTTACTCATAAAATTATTTTCAGCTGAGATTAAAAAAAAAAAAAATCATCACTTTAAGCCAGAGCACTCAGTAGAAGATGCAGCTGTGCTTTACATTTATAACATTAATTTTGTTCTTCTGCATTTCCAAGCAGAAGAAGCAGCCAGTTTCCACAACCCATAACAAGCAGCTATATACTACAGATTTGCACACAACAGTGTGTCAAGGGACGTACATGAGTTCATAAAAGGCACTGTGCACAACTGCCAGCCACGCAAAAGATTTATATGCTCCTGGATACATCAGTGACTCTGGAGCAGGTCAGACTGCAGTTCTACTGATTTTAACACACTGTTCTGCTCTGTCACTAGTCTTGTTTCTTTTTGCCAAGTGACAGAGGCCACGCAGGACACCAGAGCAGTACCTGAACAGAGATGCTGATCACAAGGCAACAGGGAAGGTAGTCCTACTTAACGCTTCTAGCTTAAGTCATCACTGCTTTACAATCACTTACATGATCTCCATCCATTTTTTTTCTAGGAGTACAAGGTATCATAATTTCATTTTACTTCCTATTCTTAGGTTTATAAAGATCCTATCTGCGAAAAACAAAGTGAAGAGTATCTTTTCCTCCCTCCAGCTTTGCATATATCAACAAACATATGCAGCTGAGTGAAACACTGGCCTGTTGGGGCTGCAAGGGAGAGGTTAGATAGAAAAGAGGTCAGCCAAGCGACACCTCAGCTGCAACTCTTGGAAGAGACAGCTGTGAAGTCATGGCAGCAGCAAGTAGGGAAAATGGGATGCATTAGAAAGAGTCTTCACAGTAAGCCATACACATGCATGCTACATCTGCATGCACCCCCAGTCTGGAGATGGTTAAAGATGAATTTTTAAGAACAAGCTTTGTATGCTTGCATCTTATCTTGTGATTGTTATGGACTCAAGAATGTGACAAGACAGTATGTCTTAGCTACAGCAACAAGCAACCAAAAAACCTTACAAAAATCTGCTAACACAGCAGAAGTTCATTGGAAGCAGTTTCAGGAGGGGTGTAACAGGCTGCCCAGCAGCTCCCAACAGGCAGGGAAGAAGTCAGAAGGAAGCAACGCATCTCAATTAGGACAAGCAAGGTGCTCCTATTTGCCAACAACACACTTTTGTTTAGGAAGGCAGAAAAATGGTTTCTAACATGGAGACTGAATTCAGTTCTGTGTCTGAGGGGTCACAGGCTTTTTCAAGCCATCAGTCCCAGTGGCTGGTTCTGGATGGCTGTCCAGCAACAGTCACATAACACATGCCACTCAAAACAGCTGAGCAGCAGAATGTAACCATACTTTCCCCATAGCTCCTTTACAACCCATCTGTGTTACTGGCTCTCCCTGCCAACTTTTCGGTTTTAAGGAGTTCCCCATCACCTCAGGAAATCTCTCAGGCATCCGGTTATGATTAGCACCAGTTTCCTTCACGCTGCCAAAAGCAGTATGAACATCTGGTTCCTACCAAAATATCTTTTTGACCTTCCTTTTTTATTAAATTAATAACATTACTAAGGAGAAGTGATTCATGCATTGAATATAACTTCATCTGATGATGTTCAACTTACTCATTCGTTCACCATGAATGCAATCAAGCAGATGGAGTCTGAATCAAGCGTCCTTTGTTCTGACCTAGAATCCTGCTCAACGCAGGCAACTTGAGTGCATGCTCTACACCTGCCTCTACAATACCCTTCCCCACATTGCATGCTGTATTTGCAAGCCTCAGGAAGCATCTGGGAATCAAACAAGAAAGATGGAGAAGCAGCATACCATCTGCCAAGCAAGAGCTGGACTCAAAGGGGTACAGATATGGCCACAGCTCTGATGCTGGGAGCTGTTCAGTTGCCCAGTTTTCTAAATATCATGAAAGCTCACATGGCACTTGGTGGCATGTTTTATATCAGACTTCAAAGCTCAGACAAGTATCAGACATTTCCAAGATATTTCTAGGTCATTTATCTGTCTAGGGTTTATTTAGGCAACATTTTATTCGCTTCAATATTTCCCCTGTTCCTGCACTTTTATTTCTTGCTCCAGCCTAGCTTAAAAGTTAAAATGAGTCTGCATAACATCCTCTTACACCATAACCCAGAAAAGCACTATCCCAATAATAAAATTACACTGCAATGATGTAACTCATTTTCCAAAACTCTGCTATCCAAATTGAGGCAGACTTCAAGTTAGCTGTTGGCAAAGTCATCTGAACCTCGGGGAGCACAAATCAGCATTCACAGTGAAGCTCTCCTGCAGGATTAGTGCAATTCAGACGCCGTGCCCAGCTTCTGAAAGGCACATTTACTCCAGAGACAACGCATGCCTCGTGGCGACAAGTACTCACCATCACTGCTTCCCCTGAGCACTACATCTGGGGATGGTGTCTGCTGTGAGCGGGAGCCAAAGGAGTCCAGACTGTCAAAGGAATCATCTCTGCCGTGGCGCGGGGGGGAGAGGGAATCACTGCGCTCCGAGTCCCAGCAGTCTATGTAGCCGCTGTCGCGAATGCTGCGCTTTGGGCTCTCAATATCCTCTGTTTCCTAAATGAAGTACAGTAGGTACCTCTTCAGAAAGAAGCCACTGACATACCAATGAGACTCATTACACATCAGATAACGCAGCATCTTCCAAATAAAAACCTCTTCACCTGAAAAAGATTTCCTTGCTTTCTGTCCCCTTTCCCCTTCAAAACAGAAGTGCAAGCTTGCAATAAACCCAATTTTATGCTAATTAACAGCCAAGTATGCATATTAGATTAGATCTATAAGCTGTGAAAAAGTTGCAACAACCAAGTCAATAAAGTGATCAAAACCAAGAGAAACCTGAAACGTGACTTGTCGTTCATAGTCCATAGCAGCAACAAAAGTACTACAATTCTAACATCATGCCTGCATCAGGTTTAAGTCTGTTGCTTTGCAAAGGATTCCCCCTCCCCTTGGCTATCTATTGTATCTGGCTGGGACACCAGCAGACAGCATTTGTTGTTGCTGCTTCAGCTCAGCAAAATAATGAAGCAGTGTGCCCCAGCCTCCCTCTACCTTGAAGAGAAATTCCTGTTATGAAAGAGGGATGTCTTTCTGAAGCAATCAGCAATGAAAAATATGCAAAATGCTTTTCCTGATGCCTCAGAAGAATTCAGTTGTGCTCTTTACTCTTTGCCAGCTCCTGGCTCTGGGGGATATGAAAGCGCTTGTAGCTGACCCACATGTTCAGAGCAGTGAGAACAATGGTTGTCTTTGACAGCCCTGTGATTATAAATTCTTTCCAGTGCAAGCAGCACATACTAAAACACTGAAACTCCAGCAGAGGGAAAAGGTCAATAGAAGCCATCCTCACCCCTGTATTATAATAAATCCCTTGTTTTAGAGAGTGTCTTAACATTAATTACAATAGCACGGGCGGAGAAAAACAAAAATAACTTTTATTCAAAGATAAACCTGTTTTTTTTTTTTCCCTCGACAGTAAGCAAAGTCAAAAATGTGGGTGCCATTATCAGACTGACATTTTGTGACCCAAGGAGGTTGGAATGTGCTTTTTTTGTTGTTTTTCTTTTTCCTTCCAGAAGCACTTGAATATTAATTCCTAATTAAGAAGCACCCCCTGGTCACCACTCACTGGAGCACAAAAGCTACGTTCAGTTCAGCTCCCACCAGCCCTGACTGCCCGGGCATTACCCATCATTGGCACAACCAATGACGAGATCAGCCTCAAACATCCCCATGTGCTCTGGCACCCCTGTGACAAAGCACATTTGCTGGAGAAGTGACTACAGGAGGAGAGCACTGCAGGAACACACAAACAGGAGGCTCGAGGACTGCAGAAAGCAGACTCACCATCCTGCAGACTTCTCAGGAAGAAAGCTCAATGAATGCCTATTATCACTATTATGCTGCCAAAATACCATGTTAAGGACAGCAGCAGACACCTAAGACCAAGCTAACCTGTGATAACATCAGTGAGTAACCTCATTGCAAACAAAATTAAAATATGTTCTAAAATAAAAACATATCTAACAAAGTAGTAATTGAACCCTATGTCATTTCCTTCCCCACTCCTGCCTAGCACATGGGTTAAAGTACTGCCAGAAATGCCAGACAACAAAGATTTGTCTCCTAGAAATCTGCATGGGTTACACAGACCCAAGAACAAAACTAGAAATCCTATCAAACCCTGTTTGTGACATGATCCAAAATCCTTTTAAAATCCAAATTCCCTAAATCCCCTCAGCTCTTCATACCAATCAGCTATTCTCAGTCCTCAGGCACACTTCCATTTTCCTGAAATACTGTATCTGAGTGACACAGAAATGCTCAGCAGCCACAGGACTTAAACTCAGGCAAAAAAGCTCCGTCCTGTGCTTGCTATCTTCCAGAGTTTGAAAACAGTCCAATTGTGAACTAATGAGTTCTGCAGGCCTTTCTTTCAAAAGCCTGTTTATGTTAATTCCGCATGCAGCTCACCAGGAATTAGGAGGCAGGCACCACGATGGTATCCTAGACTTCTGCAAACACGTCCTTTATGCCTTCCCCTTGGCAAACATCCCTCCCAGCCAAATGCTGTCTCACAAATGGGTGCTTGTCCTGCCCTGAACGAACGTCATCTCCCAGATGTTGTCAATGGGAAAAAGAAAGTGGTTATCTGCAGGATTGATAGCTCAGAACAGCTCATTGCTTTTCACCTTATCGAATTAAAAACATAGTATGTCACCATACTAGTCACCATACTATGGCAACGGTATAGCATGTCATTTTGCAGTAGCAGAAGGGTGGCTGTCCAATAGAAGATGCATTTCTGCAGGAAATTCCACCCCCCGAATATAATCAGAAGCTATGACTGTTTTGTGATTGGGAATTTCCAGTTTAAAACTAACAGACACATATCCAAATAGTTAATGAAATTAAAAACAGAGCAGTACGAATAAAATTAGAAATGAATAGTCTTTTCAGGATGGGAAGTAGAAAAAGATTAATCCAAGACAACTTACATCTAGCTGGCTTTTGATTTCCTTATTTAAAAAGGAGAGCAGAGGGGATTTATAGTGGAAGAACCAAACCAGACTGAATTTATGGTAGATTTAATTATTAAATTCTGTGCAAAAAATTGCCTGTAGAGAATGTGATAAAGTGTCTTTTCAGCACTCAAGCTCAGCTATAAAGAACATCAGAGTGTTACACAGCATGATTAACATGTTCCATTTTACAACCAAATCCTCTTCAAATTTAGAAAGAGAAAAGGCCACGACAGCTGATACGGAGTACCGCAGGGGAACAGGAGCAGAACTCAATATGAGTTGCCAGTGACCCTCATTACCAGCACCAGCTGAACAGACTTTTCAGGATGGTGAAATGCTCTGTTTTTACATTACAGGAGTATGTAGCTTTCAGCTTTTATGAGATCTCTGCTCTGCTCCCAGTTCCAACATCTGCAACAAATCAAGTCCCAGTCTCTTGCTTTGTCTTCAACCTGCAGGCTCTGCCCTGCTTGCTAGGCACTCTGCTGTGAGCTCTGCTGAGATCTCTTCCTCTGGAGTCCTGTGCCTTTGTCCCACCAAATGCCCCTTCAGATGATTTGTTAGATGAGTAAAAATGACATGGAAAAAAAGGAGCCTCATGTTGTCGATTAAATATTAAAAGATAAACTGTAGCACCACGCTCCACTAACACTCCATCAACCTGCACGTTTTTTCTGCCTTAGCTTTGATGGTTATCTTTGTTTTGCCTTCCAGATTACAAACTTTGGAGTGGGGACTGCTCCTTCCTGCACTGAGCAGAAAACAACTCAAGTGTTAGCTCAATTTCTTTTGTGCTTAGTCTCAGTTGTACTGCTCCTGTATTGCGAAGTCTTGAGTGATTAGTGAAGGCCCTTTCAAATGAAGACCAAAACAAACCCGTACAGAGAAAGAGAAATGTTTCTTTTCCTTCACATTGCTCTGTGCTCACAAACAGAGACGTTATCAATCTGAGAGCCTCCTGACACTAGAATGTAGAAAATGTAAAAACTGATATCAATCAGCCAAATATCTCTTCCTGTCCAGGGGCAGCCCAGTGCCAGCCCTCTGAAATCCAAGAGCAAGGATCTGCAGCTGGTGCAGATGCAGGAGTTCAGAGTTCGGTGATGACAATGTGAAAATAGTCTCCCATGGTCCCCAAACCTGTGGGATGGGAAGGAAGTGGCAGGCAGGAAGCTGTCTGAGGACCAGAGAAGGTACCTGCACACTACTTCACGAGCTGTATGTCCAACATATGTAACATCAGGACCAGCTGTCTGCTGCTTGCTGCTTCCAATCCCAGAAAATGCATAAATGGATGCCAATGCTAACCACTGCTGAGGCTGTATCCCATAGCAAGGCTGCAGGCATGCTGTACGGCTCAGCCATAAGTCCCCAGATCACTCTACAGCAACAGCAACTTTTCTTTTCCAACAGAGCTCAGCTCATCATAAGCCACCAAATATGTTTTCAGTCAGAATTTAGGGTCTGCCAAAACACAGGTTCACCATAACCATGCCCTTTGTAAAGCATAATTTCTTCCTTCTACCCTTCAGCTTTATTTAGATACTTTGGTTTGATGCTTTATGTTACAACTTAAAAAAGAAAGAGCTGTCTGAGAATGAATGTTTTAAAGAAAATAAATCTCTTCTCTCCATAGTCCCACCAGCCTACTTTTGAGTCTCAGCTCTTCTAGCTAAAGCTCTATGTCATAAATGAAAATAATTCAAACCAAAAACTGTGGAAACGAAGATGACAGAGCCAGATGACAATTCTCAAGCCCTGTTCCACATCAACTGCTGCATCATTAATATCACCACAAAGCTGACTGCCAAAGAAAGTCATGTTTATGGCTTGGTACAGTCAGAAACATTTTCAAAGGAGGTGGGGGTTTACAAGTAATTTGTACTCAAATCCACCACTTCTCTTATGTTTAGCAACAAACATGTTATTTATGGGAGTAATCCTTTGAACTAAATTTTTATTCCCAAAACATAACAAAAAGATAGATACCTTTCTCATTTGTGCCAGTAAACCTTCAAACTCCTTCAGGTTCAGGGTTGATCCACTATATGATGTGCAGCTGTTTGCTGCTTTTCCTAGCCAATAAATGGTGACTAATACCTGTAGAAGTTAATAAGAATTAATTGAAGCCATCTTCACAGTTACTTAGCTTAATTTACTTCCTTTAAGCATTTCTCATTTATTCTAAACTGTCCAGTAGCACAAGACTTTGTTATAAATCTCAGTTAAAAGGGAAGAACCTGTCGATGGTTAGGCACAAACACATCAGGCAACTATGCAAATTTAATCAGGCCAGCAGAAGATGTAATTTAATACATTACATTCCTGGCATTTCTTATAAAAAATGGCCCTGTCATGTCTGCCTGGAAAGTAAACAGCAAAAATAAATCTGAATAGAAAAACCAGGCAAGAAATTTGAAACTGTCCAGAAAAGACATTTGCAAATATGCCTATTTGTACATGCAACAGGAAAAAACCAAACACTTAAAGAGTACCTGTACTAGTGGTTGTTAATTGAAACACTTACAACTAATGGAATAAATAGAACATCTGAAATGTATTTCTACCCATTTCAAGGAAATAAAAGGTAGTTCAATTTTAATCATCTTAATGTACTTTACCGGATGATATGGGAACATTTACTTCCAGTATTCTGCTAGCTTAAGAAATGCTCAGTGCAAGATTAATCAAAGGCCATGAACATCTGATTGTTTCTAATACACCAAATGGGAAAGAGTTCATGGTTTCATTCAAGTTCTGACTTTATTTCTATCCATAAAACAAGAGTCACTTCAAAACCAGCAGAGAAGAAATGCCAAGAATTGCACTTTCAAATGTTTATGTACCCTCTCTCTTTTAGGCAGCAAAAGAAATCCGATCTGAACTGAACATCAGTGCATCAGATCAGTGCAGCGATTGTTTTAGGGAAGAAGAAATTAACGTGCCTAGGATGGTCAAACTCAGCACCTCCATAAGCAGTGACGTTTATGTCATGCAAGGAAAGCAAACAGTTCTATGGACCCACATGTGTCCGCAGTTATCAGGCAGCAATATCTTTAACAGAACCTGTGAAACAGCAATTTGAACTGGAAACTGCTCATCAAAATTACTTCAGGTCAGTGTTTCGGATTGGTTAAAAATGTCTAACACCTCAGAACTTACAGCATTTTCTCATATAATGCTCATTATTTTTGCCTATTCCATAGCATGGCAAAGCATTTAACTGCAGAATAAACAGGAAATATTTCGGCGTGGAAAGCTGGTGCAACCAATACTAAACTATAATTGTCTGTAACAATTGCTATTAATAATCTTCCAAAAACTGAATAAACTGAAATACAGTATTTTAAGTACTGACAGGTCTGTATAATGTATACTACAAAACATGGTATGAAAGGGATGTAAGACAACCTGAGGGGATGCAGTGACAGGTACTGTTCTTCCCTAAAACATGCAACCAAATTCCTTCAGTACTTCCTCCTCAGTCACATTTACTAGACTTCTGATTGCCCTTTTTTCATCCAACTTTCTCTAACGTCCCCATTTCTCATTCCAGTGTGATGTTCAAAGTCCCACACAGCGCTGCAGCTGAGGCCCTGCTAGACAGCACTGCGTATCATGCAAATTGCCCATTGGAAAACACAGCCATGGTACACTGTATAAATAATACACATACCATGCAATTGCAGAATAAATTTTTTAATAATAAATTTTTAATTTTTAATACAGTTCAAAGTTGTTTTTTTTTTCTTCTCATTTTAAGAAGTGCATACATGGTGACACTACCGTCATGAGGAAAACGAGGTAGTTTTGCCAACATATATTTTTTTTTTTTAGTCTTTTGAGGGGAAAAAAAGTATTTGAACTGTTTTCATTCAACAAACACTATTCAACATAGAACAACAAATTTATGTAATATCTCTTATAGTATGTGTTCTCAAGTGAAAACACTTGCAAACCTCGTATTATAGCAACGAGGAAGCTGTCCAGTTCATTTGGCTGCTCAGTACTCTGGTGAAAGTTGTGGTATTTCTATTTCTTTCTGCTAGCATTTGATCACTCTTTCTCTTCTGTTCTTATCTGTGGCTTTTTCCCTCCAAATAATGTCATATTTGCGAGCAATTCTGATTGGCTGCCAGCCGAGACTGCATTTAATTTATATGCACCTGGAAAATATACACTGAAAGTATACGCTGTCTACAAACACACTGTAGAGGACACTTTTGGAACTTTACCTTTAAAACGATACATCTATACAAATACATACAGCCAGTGCCCATAAGGGTGCTAAAATGGCAAAGCTAAACACTTCTCCTGTAACTTGGTGTGTTAGATGCAGAAGATACTACTTAAATATTGGTGGGAAAGACTATTGTTCTTCTTTTGTTTTTCTTCTTCTTTTACCTGCAGTCATGATCACTGGCTTGAAAAGTTATTAGGAAAAGGCCTTGGCATTTCTTAGCAGTCTATAGGGATATGAGCTAAATATAAAATTGAATTTATAGCAGTTTCTGTGCCTATAAAGAAGAGACAGCTTGTTAAGCTTTGGAAGAATAACTAACTCTGACTCTAACAAAGTTTAGCCATTTTCTTTTCTACTTAACAATTACAGAATCTATTATCATTACCATTAGTTCAAATCAACAATAAAGTTTGGTGGAATTAGCCTTTCTGGGAAAATATTAATTTGGAAGAATGGGAAAGCTAGTAAAGACTGGTGTGCAGATCTAACGACCACTTTGCTTCATTTAAAATATTTTGCACAAATTTCTTTTTATTCAGGTAATGCTGCAAGGACGTAGCCTCACGACTGAATCAGACCATTCTGGTGAAAGCCACAATGGACAGCACAGAGGTCAGATGGTTTGCTTCCTTATCTAACCAAAGATGGCTGCTCTGCCATAGCAGCTCTACCTAAGCTTCCAGTACAACCCAGTTAAGATTTGTATGCAGGAGGACATATCAGAAATACTCAACTATACTTGTTTTTTCTGACACAGAAAATCTAGCAGAAGTCAAATATACCCAACAAAAAAATACTCCAAGTCACATACTTACATTTTTCAGCTTCCTACTACAGTCAATGTTCCTGGTTGCACATGCACACACACACACAGAAAAAAAAAAAAAAAAAAAAAGAAAAAAAATCAGAATGCAGACCCATTTTTCAAGAGCATGTATGCAGCAGATCATGTTTTCCCCAATAAAAGTCTGCAGAATGCTTCTGCTAGCTAGAAAGACATGAAAGCTAAGAAGATGTTGTTCACACATTCATGTATTCATAACGTGGGAGTATTTTGTCACCATTATTTCAATCATTAAATGATACTTCTGGAAGTACAAAAAGAAAATGTGTTTGTAACAATCCCACAGTGAAGTAGGGCAGTGCCAAAAATATTTCTTTTAAACTGTGTTGTTGATTCATTCAGAAAAGACCAAAGTCCCCACTGCTAAAAACAACTTTGCAGTTATCCAGAAGTTAGATTTTGCTCAGTGATAAATTATGCAACTCGTATAGATTCTGAAAGCAACTGAACATGCATATGAGTCCAAGGAAATCAATGAAATACAGCAGGTGTTTCTGAGGATACAAAGAACAAAGCAGGTAGATGAAGCAATAAAGATCTTGCCACAGACAGAACCTTTACAACAGAACCTGCTGTGTAAAGTACATTCTATGTTTTGAATGTACACTCTAGAACTCAGACTGGGCACCAGTTTTCATCAAAAAGAATGGAAGTTTGAGAAACAATAAAGCAGAAAGTTTGCATGACCATAAGAAACAATTCAAAATTCAGCAGATACTACTAGAAAAAAGGAAGAAAGAAAATGTGTACCGCATTTAAGTGCTGAAAAAAGAATATTTCTGATTTAGCACAGATTTTTTCCTTATTATTATGTAATAGAATTGTCAGTTGCCTTCTATATAATATGATCCATCCCAGCATTAAATGTTACCTGACAAAAAACAAAAATACTTAACTTAAATCTGTGAGAATAACAAAATCCTAAATATAGGCAAAACTAAAACCAAGAGTTTTTGATAACTTTTTTTAAGCCAAAATTTTATCAATGGATACATATATGGTAAGAAATATAAAACAGCCCTACTTTTAAAAATAAAATAGTGGAAAAAAAGTCTTGTTTAACAAATCAGGATGAAATTCTTTGCAGCATTAGCTCATAACCTTTATAAGTTGAATGATCCAAAAAAAATAGATCTAACACATACTTCAATTAGCACCTATATGAAAAAATTTAAAAATCATCATTACATTAATCATGTGCAATAATACAATTTTTACTGTGTTTAACAAAAATAACCCAAAAGTCTTCAAAGAGGGGAAAAAAATCACCTTCCTACTTTGAGATCTAGCTAGATGAAGACAGTCTTGAACATATTTCTTTGCAACAGTCATGGACTTGGCTTGTACACCTCACTCAGCTACTCAGTGTGAACTTGGACAGTCCTGGGAAAACATCTGGCTCATTTCCACAGCTGCTTTCTCTGAAGAGTTGATGAGGGAAAGATATCCATGCCAGTGAGCCACTTCACATCACTTGAGCATCGCAGTCAGCTGTGGGATGAGGCAACTCTACAGTTTCTTATTCCTGGTGGAAAAGGTTTACGTGCTGGGTAGGTCTCACTGGAGCTGCTACCAGATGCTCTGCTATCCTCAACTCCTAAAGATGCAGCTTCTTATAAGGACCATTTATCTGTGGTTCTATCTGGAGATTAGGGACTATTTTGCGACTCTCTGCAGCCACTCACTGTCAATATTTCACAGGATGTCATGAAGAACATGGCAGTGTCACCAGATTTAGAACAAGGCTGGGAAAGCTCGCTGCAGACTCATTACATGGTCCTCTCTCAACGGCATATACCAGAGCCAGAAACTTGGAAGCAAACAAAAAGTAGGAGACTGTTCCTCAAAGTAAAGAAAGAGGCCAATGTGATTTTCAGAACCTTTGAATTTTCCCAGACAGTACTTGAACACCATGAAAACTTGCCCAGCTTTCAATGCCAGAGGGGAAAAAACTAGAATGCTGCTGAGATTTAGTAAATTGTTTCCATACACTTTTCTAAAATGAATATGTCTGACCAGGATTTCATTAGCAATCACTTTGACCAAATGAAGTAAGATTATTCAATCAACTCCACAGTATTTCCCTGTCTACAGAGCAATAACTTTTTTATATTACATGATAGATCTAAAAATGTTGTGAAAACACCTAGATAACAAGTATGTATCTTGTTAATTCTGTGAAGCAGTGTTGGGTGCTTTTGTTTTTGGGGCTGAGCAGTTTGACTGCCATTAGAATGAACTAGTAAAAAATACAATTTGATTTCTTCTGTTCCAACATGATAACAAAATCTTCCCTGAAAGGAATATTTTCTGTTTAAGGCCTCAATCTATGGCCATACAGACTATGACTAAAGACTGTTCTGTGCTACCTTCAGCAAGACCAGTAATTCCTTCTGTGCCAGTTTCACATCTGTCTTTTACATCACTTCATAAATCAAATGTTGAAAATACAAGCATCTCACAAAGAGTGTACAAACCATTGCTAAACTGAACTAACTGAACTAGTTATTAAGAAGGAGAACCCCTTAGCATGTATGTGGTAATCCATGTGGTAGAAGGTGTGCGGCTTTGGCAAGAATTATCTGAATCAGGGCATTTTCAATTCATACAGGTTAGACAGAAGTCCTCAGCCCTAATACTGTGTCACAACTTACTGTTCTTGATAGAAAATAAACAAACCATTCTCATTGTCTGCATCTTGTAGAGTCTGAGAGGCCCATAAATGTCCTATAAGGCATCTTCAAAACAGTTATGCAACAACAGAGCAGTGATTTTTTTTCCCCCCAGCTTACATAGTTTGTTAGTTGGATAGACAAAAAAATGCCATCAATTTAGACTCAGGAAACCACTTAAGTCCCATACAATCTCATTGTTTAAATTAAACCAGTATTTTAAAAGGGCTGTGGCTGCTTTCTCTGGGAAAAAAAATAATAACCTTTAAAGAAAGGCTGCTGAAGAGAACAATGTATTATTCCCAGTGCTGAAGGTTTCAAAAACCTCAGCTTCCTATTTGCTTTATGCAAATGACAGTTCCATATCCTCTTTGCCCGTTCTCAAATATTTACCATCTAACTGCATGCATGTGAGGTTATAACAGGCTAATCACAAACTGCTGTTGTACTTACTTGACAGCTACTCTGTTTGAGGTGTCCTGCAGGTCACCAGGATCAAACAGCTGAGATTCCTTAAGTCCCAGCTCTTTGCAGCCTCTTAAGAATAAGATGATATTATCCTGAAATGAGGCACACACACACAAAAACAGTTTTAACTTTTCTTCAGTTGCAAAGGTCATCTTATTAAACCAACATTTCCCCAATTTAGTAACAGCTCTCTAAGAGTCACATTGTTAGCTAGGTGAAGAAGCAAAGCCATTGCCAGTTACGTAACTTAGGAAGTCAGTATAGGTTATGTTTGAAAACCAGACAAGTATTAAATAAAACTTCTTTTTTTTTTTTCCCCCCAAATATAAGTGCAACAAATTTGTTTTCTCTTTCCAAACCCAGATGTTGGCAATTTCTTTAAACAAAAAGGCCCTCCTAATTTCCTCACCTACTGCTGTAGGCTGTCAGCAGAATTTCAGTGTGTTACAAGCCAGAAAAGAAACAACTGGATTTCTAAAACAAGTGATTAAGGCAGATGTGGAACATCCACCACTTAAGCAAACAGTTCATAAAATGTGTTGTATGTCAATACAAACTCAAACCAGTTACTCCCATTACACACAACTGCCCACTTGCCCCTCTGAGCTTAATCACTCACTGGAAACAGAGGTAGGTGGTCTCTCCACAAATAGATGCTTGAAGCTACACTTCAGACAGCCACCGCCTGTTAGCAGAAGTAACCCCTCCCTTTGCAGTACTGTTCATAGAGGAGTTACACTGTTAGAGTAAGCTCGACCTGATACAAACCATTTTGAAACCAAAGAGGGCTGATAACAGATGGGTTTGTGTGGAGGCAATCAAATCTGCTTGTGTGCACATATGTCTACTATATATTTTATACTTACACATATGCATGTACAATACCGCCCTTTTATAGAACCAGTAAAGCTTTTATATGCAAGATAAGTGCTGAAGATCAAGAGAACAAATTATTAGATATATGTGCTGCTCAATCAGCAGATGCAATGATAGATGGGCAGACAAGTGAAGCCTCAACACACAGCTTGGCATCATTTAAGGCCTCTCATGTAGAAATTCCAATTGGAGGCATCCTGCCCTATGGACTGAGAGGAGGAGCACCATGTGCGTGGTGACACCTGAACAACAGAGAATTCCACTTCCATAGAAATGAGGAAGGAAAGGCCAGAAGATACCGGGTAGCTCTCAGTGTATTCAGCAGGAGACCAAAGCCCTCCCTATGCTGGGTGGAAGGCTTTGTCTGTGTGCCCCTGACACAGCCTGGCAGGGAGCAGCCATCAGCATGCTAATCGCGGGGATTCTGCATGCCAGCACTCTCACACACAAAGCTTGCTGTCACCAGCCACCCCACACAGAAATAAGGACTTAGAAATTTAGAGGAGTCCAAATCTCTCTTTCTTCCCTGGCTGAAACTTAACAGCTCTGGAACAAAGCCAGAGGGAAAGAAATAGCAGTTGAGAGAGCAGAAAGCCCATAACCTTGAGAGACAGCATCATTCATGACATGAAAAGATGCTTGTAAAATTCTCCATCTGGCTTGCTGTTTGCATTATAATTTTTCCACAGTATTTCCAACTGCAACATGAATAACTCTTGTGTTTAGCCTTTGAAGGCGGGCAGTTCTGGTCAGTTCCAAGTGGTGGGTGGAGCAATGTGTAAAACTAATAAAATGCAAAAGCCTTTAAAACAAAAGTTGCCAACAACATTTCCTAACAAAAATATACAGGACACACACAATACAGTAACCCAATAGGTTTAGAAAACAATCAAGGGAGGGGAAACTCCAGGGGTAACTAATTGTTACCATTTTTATGCCAGAAGTTCATATCCAAGTTATGATAAGCAGTAGCAAAAGTATCAGTCATTTGGCAGCCCTTCAGCTTGGACACACAGTCCTGCTGCTGATGAACAAATGTCCACTTCTCAAAAAATCCCCAAACACAACAAAACAGTATCATAACCCTACGCCTGTTCTTGTACATGCTTACATTCTGATGGTCATCATAAAAACATTTGCCAACAGTCACTAGCACCATCACACAAACAGTTCCTTACACAGTTGGTGTTTTATTCTGGCATGAATAACCATGGATGTCAACAAGATGTGATCAGTGAGCACTGAAAGAAGTTTTTGCTTCTGTTAACAGTTTCAGAGTTTTTGTTAGTGATTCTAAAATTGGCAATTTATTTCCAAGGATTAAACGGTGACAACAAAAACTGCTTACAGGTGACAGATATTCAGGTCAAGCTTGCCTGTCCCCAAGTCAAAATGTACCTCACAACACTGCAAAACTAAACATTTCCTGGCTTGCTTCAGTACAGTTGAAACCTGTATTTTGTATTTACATTGAGATGCTGGAGAACAACACTCCTAAACCACTGAAGAGTGAAAGGAGTCTTACCACTAACACTTAGCTCCTAGGAAGGCTTTTCTTTTTGGATTAGCACACAATTCACTGGCCAAGTCCTGGTTTCTTCAGTTCTCAGAAAATTCTGCTTACATCTTTTGAGAGAAATTACAGCTCCGTATCTGTGAGCTCTAACCACACATTTTTGGTAGTCCCTTATAAAGTAGCACCTCTTTGTTGCTGAAAAAGGAAAAGGGTGCTGCATACACAAGTAGCAGTGCATCTAAAACACTCTTACCTTACATAAAGGACTGAAGATACACATCTAGTGTGCGTGTCCAGCTCCCTACAAAGTTAAAACAAGGCGTGCAAACAGGTCGCAGAGCTGAGGCGAGGATTGCAGTCATCTGGCATGCCTCAGTTAGCAGGACTGTATCCTTTACAGTGGGCTCAGGAAGCAACACTCACTGCCCCAAGGGGCAACGTGACCAAAACGAATTCCCTCCTACAAGGCAGTACCACATGATTCTCTCAATACACTAAAGGAAGGTGTCAGTGCCTTCCTCTCAGTGGTTCCTGGCTGCAGTAACAGAGATGGAGTAGATGAAGTATCAGTCACTTGGTCAGCACATCGTGCACTATGTGCCCTGGGGACCTGCAGCTGCCTCTGGCTTTGTGTAATTTGGGTTCATGACACTGTTCAGAGACTCCCTTATATCACCTTCTTCTGGTTTTGTCCTTGTACACCAAGTGGAAAAGGGAGCTTAAAGCCTAAGTTTCTTCCATTAATCGCACAAGATTTTAAAACAGAAAAGTAGCTTTTATCTATGAAATTACCTCAAGCACAAACAGGCTGATTACAGAAGAGAAATGCTTCAGTGTGGTGACAGATAAAGGACACAAGCAGAGGATACACTGACAATAAAAACCAAATGCTTTGTGCTTGCCTAAGCAGAGTCCTGACAGTCACGATGAGGTCAGCACTTCATGCAGTGTCACTTACTTATAAGTACTGGAAATGCAAGAGTTATCAATTTTTTGCTGCCCTCAGTGTCAGAACAGAGAACAACCAATTGCAGATAATGCATGCAGGATTGAAGGCAGAGGGACTGCACCTCCATGATGGTGGAAGGAGGGAGATTATAACACCTGCCATTTTGTTTGTGCTGTTCTTTAAAAGATGGATAACCTCAGTGCTGTGCTGGTGTGAAGGGACACAATCATTATACTGCATTAGGTAATTTTCCTAACACACAAAGTAGAGCAGAAATCCTAAACCCTATAAAAACCAGCAGAAATTGGCAGCTGTGTAGGACAGACACCCTGGAAAGCCACCACAAATTCACACAGTAGCACTGCCAGCACACAAGATAGTTCGAGCTAGTGAGAATCAAATATTCACAGCAGGCAAATTCCCTCCATAGGATCTGCTGATCAGATGCAATGGAAAACTGCTTGAATTTGGCCCACTTCCATGGCTTTCATCTGTCACAATAGTATACTATGTATTCTTGCTGTATCCACACTGCAAACCAGAACTGCAGCTTACTGCTGTGGAATGATCATTTGTCAGATGCACCACAACACAGCCCAGATGAGATGCACAGATAAATGCAGGGCAAACAAAAGAAAACCGAGCTATATGTCTGCACAGAGCAGCGGCTGAAACGCCACATGCACACCACATCTGAGCGCTGGAGATATGATTAGCTGCCAGCAGCACTGCCCGGCTCAGTGGGACAGCTGCTGCCAAACAGGTGGCCTTCTTCATCCCTGGAATGTTGAAATTTTCTCTGCTCCAAAATAAATTGCAGATTTCTAAAAATATCCATCTCCAAACTGCTTTTCTGAGCAATTTCAAATTCAGGCTCCTAAGAGCCTCGTGTTTACTCTCAGCGTTTCTTCCTCATTCCCTCATGTCTCCATTTTATATAAATAATTAATGACGATCATTTATTTATGTAAAAGTGACGGATCTTGACGGATTCACGGGCTGAAACTAAACATACAAACACTTGATCCACATCCACCCAGCAGGAACTTTTACAAGAAAAAACAGGAATTTTTCATATATATAGAATCACAGAATCATTTGAGTTGGAAGGGACAATTACAGATTATCTAGTCCAACTCCCCTGAATATATTTTATTGTATACGGAGTATGGATGTACACTGCGCATACAGCAAAACAACACTTTCACCAAACACTTTTTTCTGTGATGGATTCCAAATCAGTAGATTGAAGCAACTTGATCACAGCCAGGACACATCCATTTAGGAACCTAGATAAAAGATAAAAGACTGCAGCAGAGCAGACCTGAAGGCAAACCCTATTGGGGCATTAAGGGGGGGTAACCCCCGACTCCCGCAAAGGATCCCAGCCTCACCTAGCCATGATCAAACACAACATGAGGAAAAAAGGAGAGAGGTGACCTTGGGAGCAGGGAAGGAAAGCAGAACTCACCAGCCCTGCTCCATGCCTCCTGACCTGCAGCAGCAACAGCCATGAGCCCGGGCTGAACAGCTACCATTTGTGAGCACTACAAAACCTCCACCCACCTCTGTTCATGTCTCAAATGCTCCAACAGAAATACTAAGAAATGCAGGCAGGACAAGAAGGAGCTGGCTCCTCTCCTTCCTGAGAGCAGCACTCCCCAGCACCCAGACAAAGAGAAAACAGCAGAAGGGCAAAGGAGAAAACGACTGCCGGGCTTGGAACCATGTGAGCCTCTATGAGAAAAAAATAGGCCCTGTGATGATTAGATTAAAACGACAAGAATAACACAGTGGTCAAAGATGAAGTTGCACTGTTCTGAAGGTGGGGCTGGAGAAGTAGCAGGAAAAAGAGCCAAGCGTGCCTGGAGAAGCAGCAGCAAGAAAGCCTGACCAGCAGCAGCTCTGAGGGCTCAGCCAATGGGCAGTGAGGACTGTCCTGGCAGAGAACAAACACCAAGCCGTCTCCTGCTCTTCTCTGGGCAGTCAGCAAGCAGGGGATGTGTCTCCTCCAAATTTTGTAACCAAAATCCCCCAAAAGGAATAGCCATGCATAATGAAAGGCAAACACAAAAATACAAAATGGCACAGCAGGTCCAGGGCAGGCAGTGGAAACCTCATGCTGGGTACAGGGTGACCGAAACACATCATGTATCTTATTTCTGCAGAGTTTCAACATGAGCAGTATGGTATGATGTATATGGAGGGAAGAAACTATGGATAGGAAAGGGGACATATAACAGGGAGGAAAAGAGGGTGAGAGAAGGGGGTCCATTTGAAAGAACAGGAGCAAGAGCAGCCTCCAACTCAAGAGGCAAGAGCAAACCACATAGGAGTCAGAGGGGAGCACGCAGTATGAGCACAGGCCCTATGACTTCAATGATTAAGCAGGTCCTCAAATATCTCACTGCATCAGGTCATTATACCAAGGGCACAAATAAAGCATGTAAACAAATAGGAGCTCAGTCAGCACCCTAGTCTTTGGGGGGAGAGAGCAATCAGATGATGCATAGTTCTTCAGATTTGCCAGACCCAAGATACACCCAGAGTAAGAGGGCTTTGTTTACAGCAATGAAGACTGGAGTTCAGGCAGGCAAGAAAAAAAATCCCTAATCATTTTCAGACTACTCACTGGCTCTGATGCTGATGAAATCATAGCCACATGTCAGCATCCACCCTATCTTGGAGAAGAGGTGCATATCTGATGCCATACTTTATGGTAACAGCCATGCTAAGGCCAAGAAAGTGGACAAAATTTCCTTTCCCTCCCCCTCCATAGCTGTTTAGTACCAGATCATAGTGCTCAGTTTTTAAGTGTTTGGGCCTCATTTTCATGACTTCTGTTAGCCACCTTACACATTTTTGATAATAAACCTCACCAAAAACAGGGTTGAAAACAAGCTCCTGTGCAGTGAAGTGCAGCCAAGCACTCCAAGGCTTCTTCTGAGAATTCAGCTTGCAAATTTAGAGTCTTATGGGTAAAAACACCAGGATAGGGAAAACACCAAGAAAATAAAAGCATAAAGAACCAAAGCCTGGTTCTTTCTACTATGATTGAAAGGACTGTTATTTACCAGGCTCTGTTCTGGTTTTTGGGCTATGGAGTATATCAGTAGAAAATTTACTGCAGAGAGGGTTGACCAGAGAAATACAAAAAAGAAGAGAATGAAAGAAACATCACAACAGCAATGTGCAAACCGAAGCTCAGCATCTGTGGTGCATATCCCTTCTTACCAGCCTCCTGGCAATATTTGTGCTACCTGAAGGAGGGGGAAAAAAGTCAGAAATACAAATTCAACCTTCATTTTCACTCTTACATTTAGGTACTGCATTATGTGTGCCGGGAACATGGCTAACCTAAACACAGGTTTCATGAGCCTAGTGACACACTGCTTTCCTCTGAACGTCTTCTTGGGGAAACTGGACATTTGCCGTTCTCATGCACCCGTGGGGCAGCTCTCTCACGACTGCGCTCTACAAGAAAATGGGCAAGAAATTCACAGCTATAAAGAAAATGCTGGTTTCAATGTTTGATTTATTTGTGTGATTTAATGTCAGGACACAATGAAGTGTAAAGAAAAGTACTCAGAATGTCAGTCTGCTCCAAAGATCTCAAAGGCAGTCATCCCCATACAAACTACTCTGACTAAATTAAAATACACTGACTTTAAAACTAGATCTATAAATCATAACAACTATTAAATCACAGTAAGAAAGCTTATCAATCTGCGTATGAAAAGAAGGAATTCATAGATGAATAAAGTTGAATTACCTCCTGAGTTACATACCCAAAAAGTTCACCCCTGGGAGTAATCTCAAGGAACACTGCTAACAGCTTATCCTCCAACACAAACACATCTTTTTACAGACAGCAATCAACTACAGTCAAATACTGCTGAACAAACCTTTACCTCTCCCGACTGCCAATCGTGTGCTAAGCCACAGCACAACAGATGTTTCTCAAAAGCTATTTATAAATGTGGTTCCTGCTAAGATGTTGTACTGCAGTAGTAATGAAGATTAGTTATGTGAAACAAGTTCATGCACTAAATTTTTCCCCATGTTTGCCCTAAATATATTAGTAGATCTATTAAAAATACTGTATTTTCTCACAAAGTCAACCTCTCTTGCTCTGACTCCAAATTCCAAGTTACAGGGGATCATTTTATCACATTCGATATTTCAGGACGCTGTTATCCAATGCCTGCTCTCTATATTTTGACTGTGGAGAAAATAACCTGATTTTCCAGGAAGAGGACTGTTGCCTACTCCATTGAACCATGACATCCAGCTTGTCACAGGTCATTTGAGATGCAGTAGGGCTAGTGGAAAAAGAAAACTAGGAAAAATCTGTGCATCATGAGCCTCTCCACTTGACAAGGTGTGTCTGATTAATTACTTGAACTAGCGTGATCTATCATCATTGAGTAATGAATTAGCATAAGTAACTTAAAGCACATCTGAAAAAATGCTTCTCAACTTGTCATCACTACAAAGACTGTTTTTAGTTTTTCTCTCTCTATAATCAAAGCAGATAGCAGGGACAAAAAGAGTAACTGGAAAGAAGCAACAGGAAGATTTAAACCTGACAATATTCTGAAACATGGGAACCTAATCAACCATACCAACTCAAGATGTTCTATGATTCTATAATACTGTGGTTACATACTCTACCCTTGTCATTTATGTGCTGTCTTCCTATTCAGGCACAGAAGCAGATCTCATTCAAGCCATACAGTCTTGGAAAATACAGGATTTTTATAAAAGTATGTGCATCTTGGTGGAGAAGGCTTTGCTGCATCTGTCTGTACTCAACTACCTGAGCATATAGCATTGGAAATCCATTGCCATAAAATGGCAGAAGTTTCATACAGTATATTTTTAAGCTTTGAAACTGCAAAGGTATATAAGAAACAGGTACTTAAAATAGAACAATTTGAAGTGAAACTTCTGAAGGTGAATGAATGCAGCACCCCATTCATCTTTTCTAATAGCAGCAACTATTAGCATGACTTCACATTCTTGTTCTTTTCCTTTACAAGATATGTTCTCTTTTGCTTGATATATTAAACAAAGCTATCTTCTCTTTAACTCCAGCAAGCAGGAGGAGTTGGCCAGCACTCGGACTCCTCTCAGCAAAGACAGCAATCAGCTATGCAAGGTTCAGGATACTCCACAGTCAGAGCAGTTGGGAGGCCTCTGCATCCCAAAATCTAACTACAGCTGCTGTAGGTGGGCCTCAAAAGACACAGTAAAGCTGCCTGTGGGAGCTGAAGGCCTGGCAGTAGTTGTTAAGATCAGACCAAATCTCTATTCCCGAAGGCAAACAGCAAAATAGTGAAACCGCCAAGGAGGACTCATTCCTGCTCAGTTCATGACCTCTGCAAAAAAAGCAACAAATTCCTCTTCTCGTTTCAAATTAAACATCTACTCTTTATTGCCAAGGAATATGTTTTAATAATCTGGGGTGTTCAAGGTTTGATAAACATCAGAAATCTCTTTGCTGCTGTTACATGATACCTGACACACATTTCCCCCCACTCACAGCTTTGCATTTTCATGCCAACATAACATAAAACATTCTGGACTTCTTTAATGTACAGGTTGGGGTTTCCTTGCAAATACTAAAAAAAAAAGCTGCTCAAGTCCAAATAACATTTCTTTTTCCTAATTGACTTTTTATGCTGAATGAAGTTCCGCAACATTCCAGTTGGAAAGCCTACAGTATTTTCACTTTCAACTAGAAAAAAAAATAATAATAAATAATTTCACTTTTAGATGGCTAGAATGAAAGGAAGAAGGAGGAAATAATTCAGTTTCTTTCTAGTATGTTTTACAGAGAACCAAAATATCTGTGCAAAAAGATCTTGAGTAAGTCAGCGCCTACTCTGAACTTTGATATGTATTTTAATTGCCTAAATTATTGAGTACCACCACCATTTATCTGCTGTTTCCTTCTCAGATTTGAAAACAACCATTTGATGTTCAGGTAACATTTCCATAACTGACAGTCATCTTGATTATCTCCAGTTTTGGATTTTTTACAGTAAACATTCAAGTCAAGATGAGCTACCCAATAGCTTGGCAACAATTTACTTACCATCCCTTTTCAGCCCCTAGTAAAGCCCTCCCTAGAAGGAATTTGAGAAACAACACAGCTGCTCATGAAGCTAGAGTAACTGCAAATTGAGGTGAAGTATGCAGAACAGCCAACCTAAATTACTACTTTTGATTAAGTCTACAGAGACCGTGCAAATGTACTTTTGAAGCTCTATTTGAAAAGCAGGAATCATGGACTGCATTTGGATGGCAGAATAGTTTGCAGGGTAAGCTTTCAGGAAGAATAAAAAGTAGTACAATAATATACAGTATTTAAGAATTTCTGTAAGTTTGTGGGTATAAAATCAAAAGGGAAAGAAAGAAACTCTTCTTTAATACAGTGTCTTCCAATTGCAAGGGTTTCTCCCAGCTCTTTCAGAATGGTTCTGGTTCTTCTGGGCAGTGGAATGTAAAGCAGAAAAAGATATTTCCTCAAACAGCACAGATACTGCTGTTGTTTCACTTATTGTGAGCGCACCGGAGGTACATTTTAGGTGTACTGCTACATTCAATTCTCCTCCAAGAACGCAAAGAGTAACAAGAGTAGGAGAAGGAATACATATTACACCAAGTCCTACGAACAGGAACTGTGGGGCGAGAGCAGAGAAATAGCTTGTCATGTGTGTTGGCGGTGGGAAAAGAAAGGGGAAAAAAGTCAGCTATCATTGATAAATCATTCCCATAATTTCAGATTATATCATAGCTTCCGCACTAATTAGACTTAAGATGACCTTTTGTTTGTAGAGGAAAACAACCAAACCATGCTTACACTTCAGTTGTGAGTAAGGCTAGCAGTGATGCTCATGAATCTTACAAACAGCAAGCTTCCAACTCCTGAGCTGATAAGAGCATATAAAGGAAAAGGGTAAACTTAAGGCAACCATCATTTTTTTCTTTACTCAACAGAGGGACTTAGACTACAGTTAGTTGATCAGAGAGAGGTGTATTTAGACAGCAGAAGCAGCAGAGTCCTGCAAGATTATCCAAAGCTTCATGGACCATGAAAGCAGCTGTACTGGCTTCAGAGCCAACACAAATCGCCAGCAATTTTGCTGATTTAAAGCACTGCAGAGCCCCAGGCCAGCTTACAACTCCAAACTTCTCCTGCAGATACAGATTTCTGAAGAATGCAAATGTTACACACGACTACCCAAAATCATCTCAAGGCCAGCCTTGCCTTTGGCAAAAACCTCTACACTGGCCTTCCTAATGGCTAGGGAGTATACACAGGACACAGTACACGATGCTGTGACTGAATGCTGCAGTTTGTTCAGGCTCAGAACTGTGCTCCAGCTCATCAGCTCTTTCACCTGCAGACCCTATTACAGAGCCACATAGGGCTTACAGAGTCAATGGATGTATACCCACTGAAAAGAAAAAAAAAAAAAAAAGTAAAATGGAGCTATGTGACCATTTATTTATTTCCTAACCTGAGCATGACAATTTTGTTCCTCTAATACATATTGTATAGTTGTAAAGGACAAATTTATACACAGCACATGAACAATACTTGTATATCACTATACAGTAGAATAAATCATACTAGAAGCTGCAAAGGATAATACTGACAGCAATCTACAAAGTTTTTTGATCTTCAGTTTGCTTACATAATAGTTTGTATGCATGCCTAAGTGCTGGATTACTAATATTTCTCATTAAATTTCAGAAAAAATAATGAAATAAGCAATGTGAATGACTCTTCAGAAGATAAAACTAACCAAAAGAATTTTCATGGAAGTACTGTGAAAACACTGAGCATGATTGCAATGACTCGCAGTTCTTAAAAAAAAAACAAATATGTGAAAGTCTGGAATCCAAGCAGTTTCAGCTCTCTAAGATCGTATTTTAGAAAGTAAATTTTAATCAGGATTGAGTGGCTCAAAAGATTGGGTAATAGTATTTAAAAAAGCAAGTGATTAATCTATGATCAACCAGAGAGTAAGGACTAAAGAGCATTTGAGGTCTCAAACACTCCTGGAAACTAGCCAACTTAGTCTAATACTGTGGGTGCTGACTCTAGGCAGATTTGGGAATTTACACCTTCTCACGCAGTCCTCATGGTTATGAGTAGCTTCCTCTAAATTTCAGTAGAACCACTCTAACAGCCTGGGCAACGTAATAAAATAGAAAGCATTGCTTTCAGAACAGCCCTCATAGCTCCTTAACTCCTTCAAACTAATCATAGCATTGGGTTGACTTCTGCTCTTTCGGCTGTTTATAGACAGAACGAAAGAGCAAGCAACAACCGGTGGGATATTTATGAAGATAAAGTATCACTGACCCCGAGACAATTCAGGTAATACCTCGCTTACTCAAATCTCTGAGTGACAGCAATACTTCTCTGAGAGGATGTAATTAACTCATTTCTTCCCTGTCTAAAATTCTTGCTCACTGAAATACCAAACTGTACTCAGCTCATCTTCAACACTGCAAAAATACAACACTACTGTGAACACTAAGAAGGAAGATGAAGCTGGCCTACCTGTTTCTCAAATAAAAAAAAAAGCAGACCAAAACAAAATCCAGCCCCCAAAAGACAAACAGTCACATTTTTTCTTTTCTATTTCAACAAAGGATTGTTACTAAACTCTGACTTCAGTAGCAAATGCCATGTGTCCTTCTGGTAAAAAGAAAGCATTTATCAATAATTTCTACCTCTTCATAGGCTTTTTTAGAAGTTGAGACAATTGCTGGGAAATGTTCTTTACGGTTGGCAAGTTTGTTACTAATTTTGCTAATGACTGATGAAATTCTTGCATTTGTTCATAACTTGTTTAATCAAAGAACATACAACAGTTGCTCTGAAAGTAATACCTCTTATTTTATTATGTTGGCCCACAACATCCAAGGTGGAATTTGATGCTATGGAAGTAGAGGTTGAACCTTCCTGCCAATATCCCACTACATTTTGTTGCTGTGTGACAGATGGCAGCAGAGGGGCAGTCTGACAAAAGGGGATCCGATGTGGAAGTACGTATGATATAAAGGGGTATCACTGAGTTCCTCCATGCAGAGAAAATGGCACCCACTGATATTCGTTGACACTTGCTGAATGGTTATGGAGACTAAACAGTGGATGTGAGCACAGTGAGGTGGTGCATGTTGTATTTCAGCAGTGGTAACAGTGGGTCAACTCTGGTGGAGCAGATTTTTACAAGCAAAGCATTTAGGTTCTTGTCCATCACTGGCAAAAATGCATAGCTAATGGTGGTGACTGCACTGAAAAATAGTGTTTTGTAGCTGAGAATTTGCACTATCAGTGTTACTGCGCTCTTCATATCTGTTGCAGTTTCCATGGAAATACATAGGAGGCACTACTTTCTGAGAGACCTACATATATTGTGTTTAATACATATTATCAAGTCTGCAGTGACTTTTATTTTATCAAAATTTGCTTATATTTTCTTTGAAAACAAACAGTACAGCAAAAGATCATGTCAGGATCACTGTGTGGTGTTCTCAGGGCATTTCAAGTTATGTTTTTCATGAAATTGTTATCATTTAAGAAGCAACTACTTTCTGACCTCTTCAGAGATAACAGAAGAAACTTAATGAAAGAAAACATCCGAGAATTGTACAAAGAGAAAGGATTTTTCTACTTCTGCACATGTCAGGCAAAAGCTGTATAAACTGTTTTTCTACATCAACAGTTGGGAGTTTTATTAGGTTGTGCAACTGACCTATGCAGACAGTTTTCTGGCACTATTTTCACAACTTGTACTCTATCACCTCAGTTATCCAGATCTTCTTGTTATCCCAGCAAGGGTCACATTCCTGGCACGTATTAATTACGCTGAAAATTACCCTGGATTACTTGAAACCTCAAATAGCTGATCCTATTCACCATCCTCCCTTTTAAATAACAGAGGATATATTGTATAGTGGTGGTAATACTTTGTATAGCTGTAACTCCAGAAAGTAATACATGAACACCTCTTACCCAGCAGATCTGCTGGCTTTGCTCTGGGAACCTGGACCCAGCTGGGAACAGTGCTACCCACTGACATTGCTGAGGGCAGGAGGGGACAGGAGGCAGGAAGGACAGCCAGGTCAACAACAAAAACCACAAAGCAGCATTCCTGATCCATGCATTACTGACCAAGGAGACAGAGCTGCTTCACAGTTCTGCAGCTGACAAAATGACCTTGAGTCCCTCCTCTAGTCAGCCAAGAGCTAGCTGCTGCCTGCACGGTACATGTACATCCCACAGACACCTAAGTTCTCATCTATATGGCTCATGGTCTCCATCTCCTCATGTGTGTCACTTATCTGGCAGGCAGGCCTCCATCAGGCAGCTGCCAGGACCCTCTAGAACTACATCACTGGAGCTTGAATGTGAAGATGAGGACATGAAGGCCAACCAGCATTGCACATGGTCAGCCAGTACCTGAAGGTCTTAAAGGTGTTGCTAGGTAAGAGTTGCAAAGTTGGGATTGGTTTTGGAAAAAAAACAGCAAGCCTCCTTCCAACTGAACTAAAAACAGTATCCAAAGGACAACAGCAATGAGGCTCAGAGAAGGCATTAGAAACATCCAGGGACAGCTGGAAACACCAGTGGGATTTGCTGGCTGCAGAAGCCAGCCACACAACACGCACCCAGTTCAGTTATATAAAGCAAGGTGTGGGCAAAGTACCCTCAGTTCCATCAATCTATGGCCTGAAGTTTGTTGCCTCTGACAGGTGCAAGGGTGAGGTTCACAACTGGCACTTAGGCCAGCGAGGAGCCCAGCACACCGATACCATATATCAAGTTTGCTAACATCTCTCTAGCTGCCACAGTAAAAGGAGAGGCAGCAAAGCCCACATCACAGCTGAAAAAGAGAGCTGCGAGCAGCATGCTAAGAGTTGGCTGTACAGGGAAACACAAGTTTAATTCTAAATTCTGCATAGGATCCATGCATTAAGAAGCAGCCTATATACAGCTATACAAATTCTGCATAGGAGCTAGTGCAATTCATAGAGAAACACCAAGGTGAAGAAGCAGCATACAGAACAGACTGGAAAAAGTTAAGCTGAACTCAGCAGATGCATGCATGCACACATTTAGCAAGTTCAATTCCATCCCTCATTTTGAAGTCTGAAAAGAGACCTTCTTTTCACACATTTCACAGTAATAAATCAGGGCACAGTACTGCCCCCAAACAGAAACAGACATTCACATCTCAGTAACAGTATTTCGTGCATGAAGATTAGGAGGCAGCAGCAAACAAAAGTGGTAACAGAGCTGGGACTTTAGCAGGA
Organism: Lagopus muta; assembly: GCF_023343835.1. Taxonomy (NCBI): domain Eukaryota; kingdom Metazoa; phylum Chordata; class Aves; order Galliformes; family Phasianidae; genus Lagopus; species Lagopus muta. Next base: position 48,867,032 of record NC_064436.1, read on the forward strand.
CACCACTCCAAACAGAAGAGGATTGCCTCTGTATTGCAGTATTAATTACCTAGACCATTACTTATACTGCTTGTCCAAAAATGAATGCGTAACTCTTGGAGATTAAGCTTGGGGCAGATTTCCACACAGTAGCACAAGGCTACACAGCTTTCAAATGGTTAACACCTAATGGCTTTGATGTGCCTCAGTGAGATAGCTCAGCCTACCACTGCATTTTTTTGCACAAGCAATTAACTAAGCTGCTTCCTTCGCAGCATTAATTTTAACAGCTTTGCAATTGTATCTTTATACCTCTGGACATTAAGAGGAAGTACATTACAATTGGAGAATACCGCTCCAAGCAGGAAGCAAGTGGCTTCAATCCAGGGGCACTGAGTAATGCAAAAGGCAAGGAGACTTCAGTGTCAGCCTCTATGAACTCTTGACTACAGCAGCAGACTTCAGAATTGCACTGGGCTCTGCACATGGAGCTTTAAGGCACCTGGGCAATATTCCACTAGCTGGTCTTTCTGCTTGGTTGTTTGAAGCCAGGAAAACAACTGCAGTGTGATCTTTGGAGGGAGACACGTCCCATCATCTGCCTTCAGCACGTATGCTCCTACTGGCGACATGCACAGCATCTGACAGCAATCTGCTCACACCACCAGAAAAGGTTTTCTGCATAGAAACAGTACAGACAGTTGCTAGCGGATGGAAAGTGCAACAGAATTCACGTTGGCAAGTTGATCCACAGCCAAAAAGGAGATTAGAGGCAGCATTCTTTCTCCTCCATCTTCCATGCGAGGGCTGGGGTCCCAACAGACCGTTGCTAATTTGCCCTGGCTCTCTTGTCCCAGGAGGATTTGGGAATAGGGAGCTTGAGCCCCCTGTCCCACCAGCAGTTTGCAGATCTGCCAGCAGCAAGGAAACCTCTGTCCCTGCTCACCTGGAGGGGTTGATCTGGTTGGAATTATTTGGAAATCGCCCTCCTTTACCTATCCCAAAAGCCACTGCCATCAGCTATCAAAATTCCTTGGAATATGTATCTGATCACATGGATTTTACAGGCAGCATGATATCACAGATACTGAGGGGTAGCAGTAAATACAGCAAATATTTTCATTTTGATCAACTCTATTTGCACTGCAGTTAGCTCTTACTCTGACAAATAAATATCAGGGTCTAGCTGCTCCCCAGTGCTGAGGCTGCATGTCACTGAAAAAGACAGTTGAGGATAAGACTGTATTTATAGCACAGACCTACAGGCTCCAATCTGTGAGAGGCTTTCCAGAATTAGGAAGCAAGAATACTAACTACAGTTTTAACCACAAACAACCTTTAAACTGGAGATTTCAGTCTGAGACTTTCCCAGGTCCCTATATCCTTAGATTCTGACCAATAACTTCAGGATTGCATCTAAGTTTAAACTCTTTAGCAACAGCCTTGCGACTGCTTTAAGCTCATGGAAGTTCATCTGGTTGCCAGAAGGGACAGCATCTCCTGGCATTAGGTGAAACTATCATTTTTCTGGTACTTAAAGATACTAGAAATTTGTTCTTTAAAAATTTGTCATTTCTAAAACAGTCACTTGACTAAAGCCAGCAAACCAATGCAGTACAAATCATGGCTGAATTTGCAGAAGGAGCTGAATCTCAAGATTAATGCAGTAGTCAATCTGCACTTTCCACAGATGCAAATGAGCTACTGGTGGAAACCAGCTGCCTCCCCCCTCCCACCCCCCCTCACCCCCCCTCCGTTCCCCTCCAATACAAACCAACGCAAAGACTCTGTCATTTATGGTAGAGGTTAGTTTAGTGCCATGATAAGGGCAAGTTCACATTTCAGCTACCTAGCATTAGTTTTTCAGCAGTCACAGTGTTCTTGTTTTTGCTATTTTCAAGTGTTATGCTTGGAATCCTTCACTTTTTCAAACATACTGTGTCCAAAAAAAACAAAACAAAACAAAGATTGTAAACAATCATTAGTCAAAGCCTTTATTTGTATAGCTTATAAACATCTCTGTGAAGTCACCTGACAGCCCCAAACAGGTAGATCCTTTGGTTTCAAATGAACTCTGTTTTCTGAAGTGTGGGAGTTAGCTAACTCCTCACAGAGCAAGAAAACCATCAATGTGAAACATTAAAAAAAATTCAGAAAGGAACTGCTCTCACTGCAGCCATCCTCTCAGGTCTGCATACACGAAAAGCTCTCCTTCCTTCTGAATTGCATGCCAACATTTTAAATTATTTGTGAATGTGAATAATGTGAATAAAGTTAATTGTTAATATCTTTTCTATCAATTATCAATTAAAGCCAAACTTGAAAACAGAAGTTGGGAGAGCAGTCTAAAAACAGGCTGTGAATGACACAGGAATGCCTGTGGTATTTTTGTAAGTGTTATTTATTATTTGTATTAACATACTGTCTAGGAGTCCTGGCTGCAGAGCAGGACTCATGGGGTGAGGTGTTAGACAAAAACAGACCAGCAGATGATCCTTCCCACAAAGAGCTTACACATATTATTAGCACTTGGCCAAAGCAAGTCGTGACATTCCCTGTGGCAGTACTTAACAGGCTCAGGACAGAGGTTAAGCTGTCTGTTAAGCTGCACCTTTGAATCCCAACCCATCTAGTTTTGGAACAGGTTTTGACCACACAACTATGTTTGCACCTGCCTATGGCTGTGGTGCACAGCATGTGCCCTACAAACCTCCACACACTGGCTTGTGCCACCCTAACCAACAAAGAAACCATGTGAGGTGCTCGGGGTGCTGTATTACAGACTGCAGCTTTTAATAGGGGACAGTGGAAGAAAGCATGGCAGAAACAGACAATCTTGTTGGAGTTGCAAGTAGGGATCGCAGCCAACAGGCAGCTTAGCTTACCCAGTGCACTGTAACATGGCTGCCAAAGAAGCATCTACAGGAGGGGACTTCAGGATGGCAGAGAGGCTGGTCTGTGAGTCCACTACACAGAGCACAGAAAAGCTTGAATAATCTCCTTTTCAAAACCAGCAGAGCAAGGTGCCCCTCACTCCAGGTTCTACCTCCAGCCATCTAGTCTAGCTGGTAGGTAGGGCCAGAAGGGTCCCTCAGGCCAGCTCATCAGACAGAGTGGCACAACAAACACAGAAACTGCTAGGACCTGGGGTTTACAGTTATATTCAGCTTAATCACAAACAGATAAATAAGATGGGGTAATTCACCTCTCCTTCTTTGCTTAGTTGGTTCCTGATGGCTCACCTCTTATTATTTTAGCCTCCCTTACATCTGTACTCTTAGAAGTCATTAAAGTCCAAACTTGGAAGTCATCAACAAAATCTCAACCCAAGCGCAGCAGTGGATCAAATGGATGATTAGTTTTCAGCATCAAAAGTAAGTCAGTTTCTGAACCGAACACAACAGCACAGCAAATAAAATCGTTTCAACCCATAAAATGTGAAACAAGATGCCAACATTATGCTCTGCATTTGACTCACAACTTTTTCTCTAAATGGAAGAAAACAATGTTTTCTGGACCGCATTTGCATGGTTAATTGGAAGCAATATGAGCTTTCAATTCAGTCTAAAACCAGTGAATTTCAGTTTAAAGTTTCTGTTTTTATTGGTTTGTGTCTTCCCAAAGCTGCCAAGTCTGAATTGATGGGTGTTTTCATCTTTTTCTATAACTTAACTGTACCATCACCGTAGATGGATTGTTCTACACAGATCCAGTTTAACAAACAGTTTGGTTAAGAAACACCTGCTAGTTTACTTTGTATTCTTCATAAAACTTAGGAATCACTATGTCATACAGCTAAGTTCATTAAACAAGAACTTCGTAAGGTAAAATCTGCCCAGCTCAGATGACACCAAATCAAGTAGGTGGAAAAACAAATGAAAAGGTGATTCAAAGGAGAAGTGTAGAAAACTTGGGGGAGGGGAGGAATAAGCCTACAAAGACATTACTGATGCAAACTTTTTTTCTTCCTTTCCCAAGGACATTATTGATGTAGTGTCATTTTACATTATGTTATATGATGAGCCAAAGCACACAGTGCTGTTCCAAACCACTGGCCAGACCCTAAGTATTGTTCTAGTCAAACACTCAGACACCAGAACTGATGGCGGGCACAGGAGGTGAACAGAAGCTAACTACTACAAAGAGATCCAAAAAAAACTATAGCAGGATGGTTTGCACAGAGCTTTGTTATGATGCTTGATGCTTCATCAATGTTCACAAAAATGCTTTTGGGATATGAGTGCCAAGAACTTACTGTTTTTAGACAGTTGGGAAATTTTGCTTCTGTTTACTTTTCATGTACCACAACTTACACAGCAGGACTTCTGTATTTTACGACTGTACTCGCAAATGAATTTGTCCAGCAGATAACAAAAGTACAAAACAAGAAAACAGAAATTATCATGTATTACAAATTTAGATATTACAATGGAAGTTGTCTCTTCCCAGGAAGTGCTATAAGGAGAGTGAGAAATTAAGAAAATTGTCTTCTTATTCTTCCCTTAAGGAAACAAACACCACCACTGAAGTACAAGTTGGAAAGATTAATAAAAAAATAATAGCGAAATACATGAACTTCTAACTGATGTCTATCTTCTAAAATCATTTTTGACAACATTATGGTATATCTGTCTCTTGTAATTGTATTTTCAGGTTCATATCTGCATGAAGAAAAATAACCTTATTTTCTGAACATAATTCAAAGTACAAATTCCTGAAAGCTAATACAATTCTCAAATACTGCTGAGACACCAAATGACATCGATTTATGCAACAGGACAGCATAAAAGCAAATCACCAGCACCATCAGACAGACAACTATTCTTAATAAGGTTCATAGCAAGTTTCCCAGAGAATATTTTGCCAAAAGAAACTTCCTAGGAAAATAATCACTGGGGAAAAAAAAAAAATAAAAGTCTTGTTTTCAAAGGAAGCTTTTTCTAAACAGTAAGTTAGAGTTCCGTTCACCTTTGTGCAATAACTATTCAAGCAGGTGATTTTCACAGGGCTGTTTTTTTTTTTTTTTTTTTTTTCATTGCTAAATCATACAAATATTGCAAGGATGAAGCCTATATGCAAGCTGAAAACCGGATACCACAGTAAACAGATTTTTATTCAGTAGTGATGAAACATGAGCCAAGATACAAGCTGAAGTTCAGCCCTTTAACTTTGTCTTGGCTACTTCCTTCTATTATATGTGAGACTCTTTCACACAGTCTCTGAAGTGTCTCAGCTCCTGTGGGGATTGGTCAAGGAACTGAAGTAATGCTATAAACTCTTCTAAACCCTATCAAGCAAAAGATAAGGCAGAAACATTTTCTTTTCTCACAGAGTGATATTATTCAGGGACAGGAAGCAAGAAGTAGGATTTTTTTTTTTAAGCAAAAGGATAGCTAACTAACATATAGTTAGCATTAGAGAGCAGTGCTTACCTAATTACCTAAAATGCTGCAAATGCATTATTTTCATAGACTATACAATTCCACAGTTGTACAACATTATCTTAAAAATAAGTTGTGTCCACTATGGATGTCCTACCAAGTGAATGAAATCAACTGCAACTGGCTTGGTAAAAATCACTTTCAACGTAATCACATTCATTGTACTCTAATAAACTGTCACTGTGACCAAAATACTTTTCCAGCAATTAAATACATGAAATGATACTTCTGGAAAGCTGACAGCCTTAAAAATAGATGTTAAGTATCACTTTCTAGCATGAGAAAATTTATTCTGGTAACGTGGCTCTTTCAGCAAAGCCTGTTATTCCTACACGTGTTTAATATGTGTTTTGGATGTTTTGTGAATTTCCTTTTTGGTGGGAGCATTAGCATTCTGGATTAATGGATAATGAGCAGGAATAAGAAAGCATTTCGTCAAATTTATTGCTCACAGTAAGTCTGAACACTAAGCCATTGGTTCTATCTTTTATTTCATTAAGGCAATGCATCATCTCTATTGTGATAACAGAACCAGTCGGCGCTTCTGGAGATCAAAGCGAATTACAAACAGGCCTGCCAAGCTGAGCATATGTAATTTTATATGTAATGTTGCATACAATCCACATCCTGACTCAGACTTGCAACCAGACAAAGATAATCTTTGTCTATTTATACGGCCTGCACTTACTACAGAGGTGTGCAAATCCTTGGGTCCTCGCTCTAACGCTACAACACTATGAACCAATAAATTTTGCTAACATGATTGCTGTTCTGGTATACAAAAGGTCTGCAAAATAAGCCATTCCTTCTAAAACCACATGAGGAAATCACTGGTAAGATTTTCAGAGTAACTATGGATTCATATAGCTTTAAACACCAGGAAAAGTTTGAACAATTTAAGCTGTCAACAGTAGACCAGTTGCACATAAGAATTCACGGTAGCATTATAAGAAATCACTCAAACACTAAATATGGGCAATTTTTTTTTCAGCTGACAATATTCCCAGACAAATGCTTCAGCATATCTACAATACATGCCTAGAGTTTACTCTCTTTTCCTTCAATATAGTGTACATCTTCATTTGTCCTTACAATAACAAAGGAGAAAAATAGTCTAGGGCTTGGAGAACTGAACTAGACTTGAGTAGACATTTTGCAGAGCAACATTATATATGACTGCTTATGCCTCTGGAACTTAATGATGAAATAAAAATAACAGTGTGTAATTTACAATTACTCTTAAGCTTTAACTGCAGTTCTCTCAAAACAAAAATATACCTATTGCCTCCACTACTATATACTTACTCTATACTGCTATATACTATATCAGCTTTTGGGATGAAATTAAAATAGAATGATTAAGCTAGATTTTTAAGGCAGAAGGATAGAAATTTAAAAGCACACACTTTACTCAAAGCAAATAAAATAGCTATGCTCCGAGGGCATTTCTGTGAGCACCGGAGTAAACCACACATACTGAGGTGAAATAACTGGAACAGTTAATGTATACCATGTCAAGCCAACCGAAGCTAAGATAATAAAGAAAATTCATCAATAAATAATGTTCCTCATACGCAGCCAACTAAGAGCTATAACTGTTTCTAGAAAGTAATGTCAATATTTTTTTTTCAAGCACACGGACACGGTACAGGTGAGAGAAAAGAATACACAATATGCTCAAACACAGTAGTGATATCTATACTTTAAAACATTATGCCATAAATACATTTCAACAGAGTAGAACACTCAATCATTTAAAATTTGCACACGATCATTTAAGCAGCCACTTACCCCCCACTAAGTAAAAATGGCAAAAAGTGTCAGCAGGTACAGGGCAAGACATGTTTAAAAGCAAGCCCCATTTGGAAAGCTATCCGTGTTTGGAAGAGAACATATTGCAGGTAAAAACATGCATTAAGAAAATAAGTAACATTCAAAAAGCCAGAGGCACAAGTAAACTTCTCTAATAGCCTGTTTTATTAGGGGAAAACTACTAGGGAAAACATTTAGAATTCAGAACTACTTTACTAGGAAAAATATTCAGCAAAATAATTAGCGAAGCTAGAGGATGCGGGTACGAAGGTCAAAAAGAAAAGTCACCTTCCAACATAAAATTAATCTGGTGTATAAAAATTAATATCAAAATTAAAAATTAAAAATATTAAAATTAATAATCTTCTGTCTGAAAATCACTACTTTCCTGCTGCTTTGAAGACATACATCTTACACTAGACTTTTCTCAAGAAATGAGAAGAATGCAACACAATCACTTTTTCTGTGACCTCCCTCGTACAACCAACTTACCTTTGGGATTTTAACCATGAACAAGGAAAAAAAAGCAATGTAACTCAATATCGTGCTCTTGGAACAGTTGTAACAAAAATGGAGTCTTGTATAAAAGGGAGCAAAAGAAAAGAGAATTGCTCTGATGGTATCTTTTGCAGCAACTTATCCCAAATACACCTTTCAATAGGGATGGAATATGAAAAAGAACTAGATGGATTTTAGAGACAAAAGAAAAGCACACCAGGAAACATCATGCAGTATTCATGCAGAAACGTGCCTGTCAAGCTACAGGTTGAGGGACCCAGCCTTAAAGGTTCTGAAACTTTTTAGTGCTGTTCATAAAGGATCTCAAATAGCAACAAATAATATGTTCTGAATCTTAGACAACCAAGTTAAAGCATCAGTAGAGTTGAAACAGAAAGGATCTATGTATGCAAAGGTATCATTAGTCTAAAATGAGGATGGTCACCCTCCACATGTCCAAGAGGATCTATCATTCCCAGCCACATCTCCAGGCAAAAATACAAATAAAAAATAAATTAAAAAAATAAATACAGCCATATTTCTAACACTAATCCTACTCAACCCAGCGTCTGTTCATACCCCCCATTCTTTCCTAGCAGCGGGCACAAGACCTTGCCACTCTGAGACAACCTCCTGAGCACCAGAACCAGCTGGAGTGAAGTGCCTTAATGGGCAGATTCAGAACCCTTACAGGCTGTAAGCACCTTCTCTGCAGCCCTCTGCTTTCTCTTACAAATTATGGGCAACTTTTATTCTGTCCTTCAAGTCAACGTGAAATGGTTCCCTAGATAGTCCTGCAATGAATGCTACCTGCAGACAGTGGCATTCTGAAGAAAAGGCAGATGAGACAAAATATACAGATACATCTGCCTTTCTTTCCAAAAAGTTATCTTTTTGTGATCACCATTTGAAAAACATGCAAGTGAGAGAGCATGTAACCAAGATAATTTTACTCTAAAAATACAACCTCCCTCCTGAGTACTTTCCACTTCTGGAAGAAAAAGACCGGAAGGTCTTCACAGTACTGCACTGTTCAGATTTCAGTAAGTCAGGAGTCTGAATTACAGAAATAATTGCTACCTAAATCACACAGTCATGAAATCAAAGTGCAAAAAAATAGCAGGAAAAGATTTTTCTCCATTTGATATACTCACCAAACCTGCAATGGGGGTTGGTAGTCTATTGATCTTTTTGACCAATCCTGGCTTTATTGCATTCAGCAACCTGTTATGAGAAAGGAGTATTTATGAGTGCTAAATCACAAAACCCAAATTATCAAATACTTGTTCCCAGCATATAAACATTTCAGTATGGCTGGAAGAGATTCTTCCCATTGTCTTCTATTGCAAATGCACAAACATATCTGAAGTTCCATCACTGAAATGAAGGAAAGCTAGAAAGAAAAATGCCCTCAGTATCCCAAGGAAGAATAGCCTGACAGTTTTTTTTTTAATTATTATTATTTTATTTATTTATTTTATTTATTTTATTTTTTAAATCTTTTTGCAGTTAGAAACTGTAACTCAACCTCATAAAAACTGCTGTACTGCTCCCGACTTTTGCTTATGATAAAATCTAGAATTCTCACATCCTAGAAAACAAATGATGAAAGAATATACTTCATATCAAAAACCCAACTTTTTTTTTTTTTTTTTTTTTTTTTTAACCCCTAGGTACATAGAATAGCATAGAAATAATAATACATTTCTTTTCCTATGATTGTAATTTTATTGCAGAGAGGACAAACAAAAATTACTTTGTTTTCCCCAAATGCACAAACTTATTTTTCAGACTTGCAAAGCAGCAGTCCTATAAACCAGTATTTTTCATTCAGCTGCTGCAACAAGCAATGTAAGATTTCTTTTTCTTCACGGCACTTTTTGAATACTCTACTTCTGTTGAGACTTCAGTCTACAGTGCCTATTCTGTCCCAAGGAAAAAATTATATATTAACAAAAGTATCCAATTTTCTTTATTACTAATATGTGAATATACCAGGCACAATAACACATACTGCAAGAGCACATCAAATGCAAAGAGGTCTTAATGGAAACCCCAAAGCCAAAGCTTGTTCCCAGTAAACTTTCAGACTGGTGTGTACAGGGTTCTCTGTGAGATATGGGGGAGGGGTAAGACAAGAGGAAGGAAAAGAGTAGGGAATAAACAACACTTTAGATCACCATTTGGAGTCTGAAGTGGGAGGAAATGGGCCAGGGCAAGATGGAAAAGCCTGAGGAAGAAAGGTCTCTATTATTAAAATGTTTACCTCCTGTTGGAAACATCTCTAAATGGTCTGGCACTAAAACCTCCAGGACTGGCCCACTGCAGAACGTGCCAAAGGCAGATTTCTTCCAGAGCAGTCTGGCTGCTTCTAAATTATTGCCTCATCTAGAGCAACAGTCCCGATGCCAAAATACTGAGTGTCGCCAGCTTGCCCAGCCACCAGCCTGGCTGAGAAGCTGAGCTGTTTACACAGTGTCGCAGTGTCAGCCTTCAGTCCCATAGATGCTATCTGCTCATTTCTCCAAGAGAGCTACCAAACATACCACTTCCTGCACAAGCCAACACACACAAACCATTTTTTTCTGTGCTCTTTGGATTCATATAGAGCATCTGTCTTGATACGTGAATATCAACTCCAGCAGGTTTCTGTGAAAATACAGAGCCAACAAAATACCCATCAATGCTGCACTGCAGACTTGGCCTAAGCAATGACCCAGGAGTAAATCTTGCTGTTGGGAAAACGCTTTCTGATCCAGACCTTCCTACAGCAGCCACTTTCCAGCCCTGCCATAGCAGCAGCTCCAGGCTTTGTGATGCTCCCAGTCCTTTCCCTAGGTGCATTCAGAGGTGAAGACATGACCCCCAGGGAACAAATTTATGGAAGAGTGAATTTTTGCTGCCTAACCCTTCCTACAACCCCACTGCATTGGCTCTATTTGTAAGACCTCTACAGCTACAGCTCTTGGCCTTGTCACTCTCCCAGCTGTAGCCCTGACCACAACAGGTGAGCTGATTTGCTTATAAATATTTGCCATTTGCAGTACTTTCCCTTCCACTCAAATAAGATGTCATAAAAAATCCACCAGAACCACTTAGAAACCTTGGCAAATGCTACCTGGCAAAGCACTGTTCTAGCTAATGAACTGCAGGCATCCGGAATGAGATGACATGACTGTAACCAGAAGCAGGTATTTTTTCTGCACTTAACTGCACAGCAAGGCTAGATGATTGCACTACAGGCATCTACAGATAGGGGAACAATTCCAGCATCTGTTGTCCAGCCATATGGGTCATCTCTGAAAATTTTATGAGATAACATCCTTCCTATCCCCCAAAACAAACAAAACAACTTCAGAGTCTTCTGTCAGAACAAATGCTGTAGGAACAAGGTAGAATCCATCAGTTTCCACATCCGGTGTATCGCATACACAGTATTCTATGCTTTATTTTCACAAGTTTATCTCTATTACACAAGTTAACCCTATCATTTTCAGGCCACAGGGCAGGAAATCAACATAACCCAAAGTGCTAAGACCCTACCTTGCAGTCAGGTTAGACAAGTTAGTTCCATAACTTTTGCAAGCATGTGACAAAAACTGAGACTAAAAAGTGTGTTGTCTATTTTTCACAATATTAAAGCCTCCTCTAACTTTTTTTTTTTTTCTCCAATAACTTGGCCACTCACTTGTTCTTGCAGCAGGAAAACGCTTGAAAGCACCAGCTGAACAAAAACTGATGACACACATACAACCCTCTGCCTCAGACATCTGTTTAGAATGTCCAGATCAGCAATGGTGATCAGTTTATTGAAGTCACCAAGGTCCCTGCTGGCAGGGTTAGAGAGAAGTTTTGAGACAGATACCAAATCGTACTCAGACTCTGAATGACCACCTGTTTCTCTGAGAACCTCCTAGCTCTTACTTACCTGTCTCCCACTTTCTCCTCCAAGGAAGCAGTCCTTTTCCTTGTGCAGTAAAAATTATCAAAGTTCAGGTATTTTCATCCCTGTGAGGGTATCAAAGGCAGACATGCAGTTTGCTCTTAATGTAAATGTCAACCCTCCTGTTCTTCCTCAAAGATAAAGAAAGGTCCACAAGTTCCAAGCTCAGGTTTTCTCAAGCACACATCTATTACTTCAGGTTTTTGTACAGTTGAGTTCTTCAAACAAAGAAAACCCACAAGCAGATTTTCATCCTCTAAAGACACAACAAAATCTTTACATCACCACGTACTGCATTCTGCTATGTAGAAGTTGGTAAACTACTGTTTAAATTGTCAGAGTTGAAGCATAGAAGTTGGATGTTTATTTTTTGTTAATGTATTGGTACTATATTCATATATTTCATATTCCTGAAACCAGGAATCTAGAAAACCAGATGCAAGTGGGAAAAGTCCAGCTATGTTGTCTTGAGAAAAGAAAAAAAAAGCAGAAAAAAAAAAAAAAGAAAAAAAAAGGTTATTTTTAAGTCTTCCGTGACTTTTCCTTTTTCCCTTCCCCTCCAGTAAGACACTGCTAACTTAAGGTCTGATATGAAATTGTGAGGGAATAGACACTATGAAACAGTGCCCTTCAGTGCTGTTCTCAAAAGGAGATCATAGGTACCTTCCCTAAGTTTGACCTTTTTTGGTTGCTGGGGTTTAATGACCCACGAGCATATTGGAGATGACTGTCAAAACAAGGTTATGGAGGACTTCTAAAAAACTTGCAACAGGCAACTTGCTTCACAAAGTAAACGTTTTGGAGTCTTAACTACTACTGTTGCTAAAAGCTATTGATATGAAGAGAAAAAGAAAGAACATACTCTTCCTTCTGAGGGAATTCTGGTTTCTGATATATCCTGTACTTCTCTGACATAACCAAAAGGAACAAATGACGAGGAAATCTCAAGAAACATTTTAAAGTAAAAGAAGAAAAAACATAGCAAAATGAAAATACATGAGGCAGAATAGTTCTTGAAAAGAATTCAAATATAATATGATGGAAAAAAAAATAAAATCCCACCAAACCCCCCCAAAACAGCAATCCAACACAGGGTAAAACCAAAGCTCTACAGGTTCCCTATGTAAAACAGCAGTCGCTGCATGCACACACCTTACTCATTACCAAGGTCCTTCAAACTCTCAGCTAGGATTTCTGTCCAGCTTTTCTGGCATTTATGCACTTGTCCTGAGACAAGTCAGCCCTGTTTTTCACTTCTCTCCTTAAAGTTCTCTTTCCACTTTCAACACAACATTTACACATCCATCGCATCCACCCCTCCTCTCAACCAGGCACTGACTTAGATCCTTTAGTGGTCAGCTCTTACGTGCAGCTTGCTAAGACTGCGCAGGAACAGCCTTACCTTATGAAAATATCAGGGCACAGAGGCAATGGAAAGTTGATCCTCTCCCACTCTTATAGGGAGAAGGTAGGTCACTTCCTTCCCCTTGTGAAAAACAGCTCTGGTACGTATGTGGAGAATCAATTGCTCTATTTGGTACCGTCCCCAAGGCTTGAAATTCCAGGAGATAAGGTATCTCTGCAGTAGGACCGACAGGCTGAAATCAGTACTAGCCGCTGTGTGACTAACCTATGAGACCTTCCTGGGGTTGTTTATCACTGGTTAAGAATTTGAAAGGCTTCTGCCAGGAAAAGAAGGCGTTTCAGGCAACAGCTGATAAAAGATCTAAAAAGATCTGAAAAGCACCAAGACAACTGCACATGAAATTCTTGCAAGAAAGCGTCAGTTAAGAAAATATTCAAAGGATGGCTGCCAAATCCAGCCTCCAAGAAGACTTAGCTTCTAAGAGGAAAAATTTCAGAGAATAAGCTTCAGAAATGGAAAAACGAAAGGTTGAAATGATGTGTGGTTCACAGATGAATCCAGGCTGGATGGGTATGTATCCAACAGAGTTCTTAGCTCAAACTGCAGATCATATTCCTAAAAAGAAAAGCTGACTAATGACCTACACTTAAAGCAAAAAGGTATTTCATATTTGAGAGTTCAGGAAATCCTATCCACTAAATCCTATCCACAGTAAACTTTCAAGGAGACAATTCTCTATTTAAAATTAAGTTTTACAAATTTATATTTTAACAAACAGCTTTTCAGCTCTTGACAATTACTAGTCCAGACAGTTTTGGTATCTACAGATTTTAAACCTGTGCTATAAGTGACGCCTCCAACATGCCCAAAATAGTTGAAAAGATGAAGAAAACACACTCTTGATCTTAAATACGAACAAAACACATTGACACAGTGCAGACAACAAAAAAGTCACAAGATTTTGTTGCAAAGGAAGCAGCAAAGAAGTTTCAAAATACAGAGTTGTTCTTGAGGTCACAAAAATATTTTGGGGAAAACATTCTTGAGTGATTGCTAATGATGTCCCTGTTATTATTTATTCAGCGTCAGATGAACAAGGTGCTTTTTTAACGTGCAAGACAGAACTGCCTTTGTCATATAAGGGCCTCACAGTCCAGTCTGATAAGTGAAAAGAGAATAAATAACTATGAAACCAGTAGGACTAAGAAAAGTCAAGCCAAATACAGCATAACACAGGCTATACTCTGCCAACTAGAAATAGGAATAAGACAGAGGTCTTGCAAAGCAGCTCAAGAAGGCAACAGGGAAGATTGTGCCTTTAAAAGGACTATTTATACAGAACCTACCACCACAATGAATGACACGCAGAACATCTCATGTACCGACACATTTACAACTCTCAATTTTACAAGATAGCAATAACAATGGATAATTTCTCAAAGCATTTATTCAAAACAAGCTTTTAAGCATACACTCTTGGAAAGCTGAAACCTCTCACAGGATTACCTTGGTTTGCACTTCAGCAAAACTCAGTTTGAATGGATCAGTGTTCCAGAGCCTTCTGCTCTGTCAATCACAAACTTGCACTGGAAAAACCCCACCATTTAGTCTGCTGAGATGCATTTTTTTTTCCAACATAATTACAAAGACAGGCCATTTTAATAGCATTCGAGTATCTCATGCACACAGTATCTCTTCTTCTCATGCACACAGCTAAACATTATGGTTTCCATCACCCTTAACCCCTCAAACTAAGCTATACTAATAAGTAGCTCATCATCTTAATGTTGCAGTAAAACTTACAGATGAAAAACCTCGGGTCCATATAAAACTGCTTCAGATGTCCTCACATGAACCAAAATCTCAATGCTTAATGAGCCTTGGGGCCCGTCTCTCTAAATTGGAGCCATGCCAAATCCACGATGCTGATTATGTTTTGGCTTTACAATACGCAGCCTGAAAACTGCAGGAGAACACCAATCCCTTCTTACCTTAAGGCATGGGTCACATTCAAAATTTCAAGTACGCCTGTGAAACTCAAATACCTTCTTGGCTTCCAGGAATAGCAAATTCAAACAAAATTTAATTAAACATACGTATCTGCACTGTACACTGTACAGCTGAGCGCTGAATTGATGCCGGGCTCTTACCAGTGGCAGATAAGTAAAACAACATACCAAAATCCTACAATCTACAAAAGTAACTGCGTACTTATTTTCCCCAGGTCTCCATAAGTGGTAATTTTAAATAAAAGACATTGGCTTGCAAGAAGAGTCCGATTTTTCAAGAGCCAAAACGAAATGCCATACTTTCAACTAAAGCCGCTCTGAAATAAGGTTCCACACCTAACACCACATTGACTCAAAAACGAAGTTTTTCTATTCCATAGCGTTATACTTGCACTGATCTGGCACGTATCCAGCTCTTAGTGAAAACAGCATTCATGCCAGCCCAAAGCTTGGTCAGATGCATGATAGCCATGATGCAAGCCTTAAGAAAGTCTGCTCTCTGAGAATAAACAGCTCATTCATCACCAGAGACATAAAGAACACAAGCCAAGGAGATTTCTTATTTATAGAAGAAAATTATTCTCATGACAGAGTAAATGATAAATTCCATTAAGTAAATCTTAATCACAATCACTTTCAGCTCATGCACATTTATAATCACACTTCATTTTTTTCTTTAATTTCAAATAATCTATGTATATTACTAACTTCTTTCTCTCTCTATCTTTTTTTTTCCCCTCAAATTTAAAAGTACAAAAAAGATTGCAGGCTTTTTTTTAAGAGCATGCACAATTGAAAGTAAGGGCCCTTCCTGGACTTTTGCTTGCACAAGAAAAAGGATAAAATCTTTCCCCTCCATCACTGTTTGTTACCAATTTTACCAAGACTAAGAGCAATAAACTACCTCTATATTTGCTCTTTCACAAAAGAGAGAAGAGGTTACAGAGTCACAGTGCTAACTAAAAACAATAAACATTGTTTCTGCACATTTTACTAAGCTACATAACACTATGTACTAATCTACAAAATAAATGCCTTGGGGGAAAAAAAAAAAAAAAAGCTTTGGGAAAATGCTCATAAAATGATATCCAGAATTGCACATACAAGTGGCACCTATGTTTGATCATGTATGTTTATTACTCCTTCACTTTTATGCATTAATGCTTTTCAAGGTATAAAGTTAAATATGTGTTAGCACTTTCACATTTGAGAAAAATCAAAGACTTTCTACGGCTGCATTTACTGCTATAAATTGATTTGTACGCAGACAAAGCAGACACGCAGATAATCTGTTCTACATATAGAATCTACGCTAATACCTCTTAGCATGACACTGCTTAACTTCACTGCAAAGACAAATCACTGGTGCAGATATATGAATCTGGATTTGCTTTGAGTTTAAGGCCCTTTGTCTACAGTCCACATCCCAACTGTTGCTACTCATTAGAACTTCACCTTTTGGTCCTACTCCTGACATTAGAATCTCATTAACACCAATATAAACTTACACTGTGGCTGGACTCCTCATATGGCTTGATTCCAGAGAAAGCTTTACAGAAAATATGATGCCAATTGCTTATCAATAAATGCTTCCTGTTATATTTCTCTATTTACTAGGGACTTTCACCCTTTGCTAGTCATATTAAGGCAAATAACTTGGATTTTTCAAACCTCACATCCTCTTTAACTGCTGAATGTGAAAGGAGAAAACTTGCAACAGAAGGACAGGACAAGGAGAGATACTAAAATATCAGTACAGCAGGTGAAGGAAGATAGCATATACTTTTTCTGTTGCAGTTAACTTTCATTCTGATGCCTAAACATGCAGCATAGCAACACTCAGCCCTAAATAACAAACTAATTTACTCTTGAGGTAATTCTAGCTTCTTATGGTAGCTGGGTCAAACTGTAACATCAAAACTATGTAACAGTAACAAAATAGGATAAACCAACCAACTGAAAAAAAAAAGAATGTGTGCCTGAGCAGAAATTGGGATTTCAAGGGGTATTTGCTGCTGTTGATGTTGTATTCCTCCATCAAATTGTTTCCTGTCATGTCCCCAGCATGGAACATTTACCTATGCATGCAGAGTGCAGCCAGGAAGCTCCTCAGTCTTTGCATGTAACATTTTAATACATAAAGCAAGAACAGTTTGAATTGCATCTCCTATCTGTGTTGATGCCCCTTGCTGAAGTCACCATCTGCACTGATGTCAGACAGCTTTGCTACAAAGCCATGAAATAAATCATTTCAGAGGAACAGAAGTGGGGTCATTGGCTTCTGAGCACAGCTGGGTGAGCAATCAGAGCTGATACTGTCAGGGAAACTGTACAAGTGGGCTTTCAAATCCAGAAAGAAGGAAGAACTTGTGTCATTCCCATCTGTCAGCGCGTAACTTTATGGCATCCTGCATTGTTAAATATGCTCTTGAACTGAGTGCAACAAGCTTTTAAAGTATCATAATGAAGCCAGATCTAGATGCCAGCAACCATGCAAACACTACCAGGGAATCAGGCACAAGAGTCTTCAGGTGCCTGTGGCTAACTTGAGTGTGATGCTTCCCACTAATTAGAATGCCAGAGCACAATGCCCTCCCGAAAGCCCATGCTGATGGCAAGGCACAGTTATATTAGTTTTCATGTACTGAAATAAGTGCATGGTTGCTAGATCATAGAATCATAGGATCGCTCAGGTTGGAAAAGACTTTAAAGATCATCAAGTGCAACCACGACCTAACCACACTACCCCAACTTTAACAACCCTCTGCTAAATCACGTCCCTGAGCACCACATCCAAATGGTTTTTAAACACATCCAGGGATGCTGATTCAACCACCTCCCTGGGAAGCCTATTCCAGTGCTTAACAATCCTTTCTGTAAAGAAGTTTTTCCTGATATCCAACCTAAACCTCCCCTATCACAACTTGAGGCCATTTCCTCTCGTCCTGTCACCTGTCATCAGTGAGAAGATACCAACCCTGCTCTCGCTGTAATCACCTTTCACGTATTTGAAGAGAGCAACAAGGTCTCCTCTCAGCCTCCTCATCCCCAGACTAAACAGCCCCAGTTCCTTCAGATGTGAATGAGTGATTTATAACCAGCATAACGATGTCTGCCAGACTTTGCAGTGGATTGCTACAGTAGTACCTCAAGCACTGACATCTCGGTAGTGTGCTAATTGCCAGAACCACAGCTGGGAGAGATTTATTAGTCTAGGGTTTGTCAGCACAGAAGGGAAATGCCACAAACAGCTTGTGAATGCCACTACAGGTTTTGAAATATCCCTTTAAGGAGCACACAAAAGAGGGAAAGATTTCTGTTATTGCTCTGCTGAAACAGGAACCTGCACTGAACAAGTGTAGGACACAGACATCGCAACCAACTGGAGCGAGGCCTGGCATAAGGCTCCAGCAACCTGCTGCAGACAGACAAAGATGTCCCCTAGGTCATTTTGCACATGGCTAGTCCAACTGTTATCAGACTGGACGCTGCCATGGAGCCAACCTCTCCTCCCCTCCATTTTTATGTACAAAAAGCTTGCCTGGAGCAGGATTTGGGAGAGTCCTGGCACACTGACAGATTCCACCTGTTGACATTAGTTCCCAGCCTTCTTGCTGCTGGGTTCCCTCAGGACCCAGGCTCACTTTCAGGTCTCATCTTAAAACACAATAATAAACAAGAACACTGAAAAAAAACACATGAAAGTTAGCACTACTCCAAGCTCAGATAAGCATCACCCATAAACATCCAGCAGAGCTGTCAGCCAATGGCATTACCAATTAGTGCCATTCCACGGGGGTAAGCTGAGACAAGTTCAGCTTCTTCCTAAAACTTCTGAGTAACAAATCAGATAAACTGGGCTAAAGGTAATGACTTCTTATATCTTCAGAAACCTGCAACACCTAGAATTCCTTTCTTGCCTTCAGCAGCTTCTCAGAGACGTTGAGATACAATTTTCATTTACTTGTTGAGGTCAGCTGAGACAAACGAGGTTTAGGGAGATACTGCCTGTGGTAACTTTACTAGCAATGCTTCACAGAGCAAGAGATACAAAAATTAGAGGCCAAAGTTTGTTCTTTCCAAAAATGCATTAAGAGTTCCTCAGTGTTATATTTCCAAGTTTCTGAGTTCATACAGTGAACTCAGAAGCAGGAAGGAGCATGTTTTTATTGCTGGCCTCAAACTGTTCATCATTAGCAAGGCCAAAGTGCTTTGTAGCCTAGTAGAATTTTATCTACTAACCACTTAACGGGCATTGTGAGGTGACTTCTGTTGAACACTGGAGAGTGAGACCTTGTATAAGAGGCAGCCTTCCATACAGAGAGATGGACACAATGCTGCTCCTGAGTTTACACATTTGATCAACAATAACAACCACCTCCCTCCTCTCAAAGCCATTCCTCAGCAAAGACATGCAACTACAATTAAACAAGATCAGTTCCCTTATGCTCTTTCACTCTTTAGCTGCTGAAGTTGAAGATTACTTACACCTCTGAGATACACAGCAGTACTTGCATAAGTAAGTTTCGAAGCTGTTGTAAGCTACCTACAGTTGACTTACAGAATATTAGCTCAACCATACTACTGAAAACAAACTCCATGTTCTTGCTCCTTTTGTAGTATAGAAAAAACAGTTGCTGAAGTGCTTTGGCTAAGTGTCTCAAGAGATCTCTTTCATAAATTTCAATATCCATTCAGTTCTTCTGCATAAGTTTAATCCTTCTGGTGTGCAAAGACAGCTTTTACCCACTTTATTGACAAATCTGCCTTCCCAGGGAAAGAAAATAGTGCATACATATGATTCAGGTCAGTTAATTCTCCGAAACTCCTGACATCCTGCATGGGATTTTCAAAGAACTAGGGGCACAGAGCACACTTCCAAATTTCTCCTTAAAGTCACTAGCTTTGGCATCTGAGGTCACATGTTTTTGGAAGACTGCTGAAAAACTTGCTGTTAAAACCACAGAGAGAAACATGAAGGAGCCAACTTGCATCGCCTGTCCAAAAATTACAAAACACATCATTCCAACACACCTTTAGGTAAAATTCAGAGGATGTATAAACTTTCCAGAAACTATAAAAGCTGCTGAGTATTGATGGTGTTCAGATGGTTAACTCTTGACAGTGCTTGAACCTGGCGTTGGTCCAAAACACTTCACCGGAGCAGAGAAATCTGCAGGCACGTGTGGAACACCGTTAGCCAATCTGTGGTTAACGTCTTAAAATGAAACCAAAAAGAAAACATCATTTTCACTTTACATAACTCTACTAAGGAGCTGGGGTGGAGTGAGGGAAGCACTCTGTAAAACTTGTTTTCTTTAAGCCACATCTTGATTCTCACTGTAACAAGATAGTGTTGGTGCTGAAAGGATGCTGCAGTGAAATAACCAGCATGCACAACGTCAAAACTTGCAAAAGGAAACCAGCAATCAGACATACTAGCTAAAGCTCATTTCATCTATAGTCAAGAATGCGTTCAAGACTCAAAACTGTGTTACTTACTCACACAGAAGAATGCCGTTTTCTAATCCAGAACGAAAGTCCTTCTCACCAAAACTTCTGCCAGTCACTTGCTGCAAAAACACAGAGGGAAACAAGAGTGGCATACATTAAAAGGTGTTCTTTTCAAGAGCAACTCATAGCACACAGATAAAGCAATTGCTGCAAAGGAAGCAGCTGAACCTGATAGGCATTGCCAAAGGGCTACATCGTGTATATCAACCAGGTTCCTCCTTCTTATTTCACTGAGCTGCTTAACACAGAGTGAAGTATCCACTCTGGCTAATGCAATTACGGATTATAACAGCTGTTGCTTTGATGTTTAAAAAAAAAAAAAAAAAAAAAAAAAAAAAAAGAAAGCCCAAAGATGACACCAAAACCTTCAGAACATTTTAAAAATTTTATTCTAAAGCACTATGAATTTCAGAACTACTGTATTTAGACAAACTAGACAAACTATGTATTTGTGCTGCTTTTCTGCACCATGTAAAAAAATTTGCATTGGACTTGAACTTCAGGTCTTTAATCTGTCACCTCTATGGAATAAGCAAATCCAACCAGAAACGCTGTTGTAGCCCTTCAGACACTCTCCGCAGTACTCCTTGTCATATGAAATATTTCACATCACAAATTGTGAGGGTGAATATAAACTCAGCGGAAGCTGAAGTTTAGGCACCTACTCATCCCTGTCAGGGATGCTTATACCAGGGGGTATGTTCTGTGTAATAAACTCTTAAGCTAGCCTCTGCTGCTTAGAGGCAGGCCATCAAGGAAACACCCAGTAACCCTCACGTTGCCTGAAGGTGCAGATGCTACAAGCATGATAGAACTCCTGTGTATGACTCACTGCCATGCTGACAATGGCTTGACACTCAGTCTCAAACCATTCACCACCTATGATGTGTTCAGGTAAAGGTAGAGAAAGCACACTATTGCTACCAACAAATATGTAAAAATAGTTGCCATGCTAGGAACAAAAGAAACAAGAAGGCCCGCCTTGTTTTCAATTGTTCACCAAGAGGTCTTCTCCTCCAGCCTCCTTTTCATCCAGTCAAAACATTTACCGGATGCTCACTGAGTTCTCATGGACTCCATCCAATCTTTCAACAAGACCCGTACTCCTGGCATTGCTTTCGCCATAGAGAACAGCGGCTCGGGGATACATCTGCCTGACATACCAGCTTTCTCCTTGCTGTTCCATTCAGATACAAGACCCTTCCCTCCCAGTTTCCTGTCATAAAGACAGCAATTTATAAAAGCTGACAAGTTTGGCACTTTCCCACGGGATTAGCGGCTGCACTAGCTTCACAAATGCTGGTTGTGACTACGCACAGCCTTAGACAGAGGACAACACTTTTTTTTTTTTTTTTTTTAATTGAAGTGCAAATATGAAGCCTCAAGCTTAATCCTCCACTTACTTATAAACATATTCTTTTTTCAGTATGAAAGAATTTCTCCCACAAACTGATATGATAATTTACAAACTCAAATTCTTTCACACTCTTAAGTCAGCAATCATGCTTTATTCAAATATGTGAAGTAGAAGAAGGCACTGGATTGCCCTCATATTTCAGCAGAAACCAGACAATTTGCCAGTCGGAAATCACCTAAACTATCCCTAGTCCTAGAGTTTCATCTCTAATCTTGATCTGCTGGGACAGAGGGAAATTGTAACAACATAATCATTAACATTTGGGATGAACCACAGACTGAGCACATCAAAACCGATATTTATTTCATGCATAGAATAAAGTACAGAATATGAGAGAATAGGAAGAACTCTTTCAACAAAACTTATTTCATAGGGGAAGACCTCTGTGAAGGGAAAAAAAAAAAAGAGATAGTAGTCACTGTATTTCACTCCTCAACATAAAGCAACAACAAAAGTTCCAGCTGCGGAACTCAATCTTTGTGTGTGTTTGTTGAACATCCAGATCCACCAGGGAGCAGTACCAAAA
The DNA here is from genome assembly GCF_023343835.1 of Lagopus muta. Classification (NCBI taxonomy): domain Eukaryota; kingdom Metazoa; phylum Chordata; class Aves; order Galliformes; family Phasianidae; genus Lagopus; species Lagopus muta. Next base: position 48,889,537 of record NC_064436.1, read on the forward strand.
CTGTTAACACAGTTAAGTAAGAATCAACCTGCCAACAGCTATCCCATGAGTATTGCTGTCATTACTGCTGATGTAGGAGGGTTTAGTATTATGCTATCTGGCTGCATGAATAAAATCACGAAATGCAAATACACAGCTGGAACAACAACTCTAGTGAGAGGCACAACAAGAACTGACAGCAGGTGAAGAAAGATGGGAAGGTCTAGAAACAGTGCAAGCCTGTTTAAAAAGGAACTGGATGTAAATGAGGCATCAAGAGGCTTATGCCTGTTCTAGATGCCCCAGCTGCAGAGAGGAAACATTAATCAGCTACAAGTCTCCTGACTCAGCTAGTTAACATGCATGAAAAGCTCAACTGATAAAGGCTAAAAACTCAAGGTAAGTGTGAAGATGACATCATAAATATCAAATATAAACCCAAAAAGTGACTGAAAGGAACAAGACAGCTGTATTCATTTTTTTTCAGAGGAAATTAGAGCTCCATTTCCTGGCATGTGCACACACACATACATGCATGCATATACATGGAAAACATGTGTTTCCACGATATTACAAAACTGCTGTATGCTTCACAGGCCTATGTTAATACTGTGAATATGATCTCAGCACCGTTCTGTTCCCACCAGATTATCCTCTTACAGTGACTGCTGTAAGCAGCACTCATATTTGTGCTGCTGCTGCTCAGTTTTTTTGCCAAGCTTTACTGGACAGAAGAAAGCTGTACATCTGCAGCCATGTCCAGAAAAATGAATAATGGAGTAACAGACTTCTAGGCCACCAGCTTTCACACTACAGAGAACTGATGTTCAGAACTGAACCATGTCACAGGTATGGACAAACACACTTTGGCAGCCCCAGGGAAAGCAAGATCCAGTGATGAGTTCCTTACTCACTGCTGCAATGTCAGCACATTGTAATTCTCTGCAGTGCAGGAGCCCAAAAGTTATAAGTGTCTTAAAAGGAAAAAGCTGAACCTTGTGAACCAGTCTTAAAGAAAAGCCTGACACTTTAATAAGTTCTGTAAGGCTGATAGGAAGAGTTGTCTTTCCATATCATACTGTAATGCAAAAATAGAGAACAGAAGTGAAACAATATATTTATTACTGTGCTTCATTTATGTGAGGAGGAATTCTTTTTTTCCATCATCTGGATAATATTTTCCTCTCTAAAAAGCTGCAAGCATCTTCAAACAGAGCCATTATTCCACTGCCGGATGTGTTTCTCAGATTCACTAACACTTAGCAACACAGAAAAGCAAACCTAAAATGAATTTCAAAAGTTATTACAAAAGGAATATTAGGACACTAAACCACAGCAGGCTGACCCTCTATCACAAGCTTAGGCAACAATTTTAATATGTATTTATACACAGTAATACTTCTTATATACAGCACTGTTGCTGATTAACTCCTTTGTTCTTTGCAGTTACGCATGCCACTAAATCTATGTCATCTCTCGTGGCTGTCATCCAGTCACTAACCAGTGCCATATTACACAACTCTATTTTCACCAAGCTTCAGTTCACATTGTTTTCCTTCCTTGCACTTTTTATTGCTGCTAGTGCTCCATAAGATGGAGCCTGCAAAGCCTCCGGTGTCAAAACAGCTTAAGGGCACGAAAAAGAAAGGCATCAAATTAGCAGATGATGTCCTCAGGTGAAATGTATGTCAGCCAACAAGATACCAGTAGATGAATAAACACTAGGTCTTCACGGACAACACTTTGAAAATAGCTATCTTGATTTTCTATGTGCATGCCTGAAAACAGCACATAAAGCAGTGAACAAAAATACAGACACAGCAGTGAGAGGTATTTGTTACTCATTACTTTTGAGAGTTTGTGAAACATGAGGTGAATGGGATGAGGTTTAACAAGGCCAAGTGCCAGGTCCTGCACTTTGGCCACAACAACCCCATGAAGCGTTACAGGCTTGGGGATGAGTGGCTGGATGAGTGTGAACAAGAGAAGAACCTGGGGGTGTTGGTTGATGCTCGGCTGAACATGAGCCGACAGTGTGCTCAGGTGGCCAAGAGGGCCAACAGCATCCTGGCCTGCATTAGGAATAGTGTGGCCAGCAGGAGCAGGGAGGTGATCATCCCCCTCTACTCAGCACTGGTGAGGCCACACCTCGAGTACTGCGTTCAGTTTTGGGCTCCTCACTACAAGAAAGACATTGAGGTCCTGGAGCGTGTCCAGAGAAGGGCAACAACTGGTGAGGGGTCTGGAGCACAAGTCTTATGAGGAGCGGCTGAGGGAGCTGGGATTGTTCAGTCTGGAGAAGAGGAGGCTCAGGGGAGACCTCATTGCTCTCTACAACTTCCTGAAGGGAGGTTGTGGTGAAGAGGGATTTGGCCTCTTCTCCCAGGCAACGAGCAGGACACGGGGAAATGGCCACAAGTTGTATCAGAGGAGGTTTGGGTTGGACATAAGGAAGAACTGTTTCTCTCACACAGTGGTCAGGCACTGGAATGGCTGCCAGGGAGGTGGTGGAGTCGCCATCCCTGGCAGTGTTCAAGAGGTGTCTGGATGACGTGCTGCATGATGTGGTTTAGTGCTTGTGGTGGCAATGGTGATGAGGAGACGGTTGGACTGGATGGTCTTATAGGTTGTTTCCAACCTTGTGATTCTATGATAGCAAAGAACAGATTTTCAAGATACTTGGTGGGCTGTTCATTTCTTTTTAGAAGTGCACTGCATTCCCATTTTGTACAATCTTTTTATTCCTCTCATATCAATTTTGATATAAGTAAAAAGTCCACATCACAAAACTAGAATACATGCTACTTTTATTTCAGGGAGGTGTGAAAGTAAGGCTTGAACAATCACCAGTATGTAAATAGGATGCACTGGATCATATAAGCAACAGGCAACACAAGTCACCAATAGATGATGTATGGCTGTTTTTAAGATATCAGTCAGGATAGGCACTTCCAGAGTAATAAATTCCTATCTCCTAATTTCCAGAATTACATCTGAGCTAGTAACACAAGAATGCAAATTAAATTCCTCTTTTATATAGTACCGAACTAAACAATGCTGATGAAGTTAAAGTCTGCTTTGCATTTGTGAACAAGAACTGAACGGAAGGAGAGCCTTCACCAGCTCCTGCTTCTGACAAGCTTTGCTCTGTTTGTAAAAGAAAACACAATGCAACAACTCGGTAGGAGCTCTCTCTCTACTGAAAAGCACAGGGATTTAAATTGCTACAATATCAATGCTACAATGTTTATCATAATATAACCCAGTTCTAAGCAGCTACATATATAAAAGTCATGAGGGAGCTAGAAGCCAGCACAGAAACGTGGAGACTGCATGAACACAGAGCAACACATCTTGGTCCAGGTGTACCTATCTTTCAGCATCATAACAAGCACTCTGCAGAAACCTTCACAAGGCTATCCAGTTTTGAGGTAATTTACTATCAAATCAATAAAAGGGTGAAGAACTTAAGTATCTTTGGTGTGGATTTCTGGACAAAGTCAGCATGAGATCAGAATGGCTAATGCAGCCATCAGTGAACCACCTGAAATGTTGCGGTACAGAGCTCTGAAGTTTAAAGAATGCAGGGGAATAAGAATTCACACCTAAGTAGCAAGATTAACTTGTAAAGAAAGCACTTGATATCATTTATCTTCAGATCTTCCACTTCTTGGTTACAGAAGTTTAACCGCAGTTTGCAAAGTTAACTAGCCATTCTGAAGTCTCCTTTGTTCTCTCTTGCTACACACCATTCTTGGAAGTGACAGAGAGCTGACTTGCTCTTTATCACACTTTATAGGGATTCTGTTTCTCCTAGTAACAATAGCATAAAATATAGGAAATCAATATTTTCCTCTGTTTGCTTTAAAATCCCCTCTTCACTACAGTTCTATCAGCTGGGTTAGACGACAGTCAACATTCAGCATGAAAGAACAATAGCAACTGACACAAACACACTCCCAGTTCTAAGCCCCCACAAAAAGGAATTATTTCTTTGCTACAGGATCCCATCAGTGCATTTTTCAACAAGAGTGATATCTGATTTTTTTTTTAATTTTAGTTCCTCTGCACAGTTTAGTGAACAATTGATCTTAAGAACGGAAACACATTTATATTTAACACGCACAAAAAACAACAGGTTCACTTAGCACTTCATTTAAGAAACCTGTCAAAAGAAACACAGGGGAAAAAAAGTACAAACTCCCACTCCATCTCTACTCTTCCTATTAAACCTTTTTTTTTTTTTTTTTTCCCCCAAGAGGAAAACAACAGAGCTCTGCTTATGCTCAAGACAAATCACAAGGTGACTTTGAATAACCACAGAGTAGCCCCTGTTCTGGTGACTTGGGTCTTGAGATCATTGGGTCTCTTATAACCTCTCCTTGTTGTTTCAGAACACACCAAAAGAGATCTGCCTCTGAAAATCTGCCCTATAGCTCTGCCCATTAAATGGCGAAGGCACAATGAGAGAAGACAACTGCAGGTGAATGAGGCTTACTGCTGCTGATAAAGCACAGGCATCACGATTTCTCCTATCTCCATTAACATACCACTGCCATCAGCAACTATTACCTATCCAAGGCTTTAAAGTTAAGTCCAAGAAGGTTTTGATTTCATTAATTCCATGCGTCACTAGAGCTTTCTGTATTGAAGTTCTTCATTTGTAATACACGTATTATACATATGGAGTTGCCATACACTGTTTGGATTTATGATCAGAGTGATCTGTGCACATCTCTGCCAGGACATCTGGTAGCACAATTGAAGCTGACAGGCAAGGTGCTATGCAGGGTTAAAATCTCATAACAGAGTACACTGGGCAGGCTCCTTTTTCATCTCTTCTCCCTATTCTGTTTGTACACATGCTCAGGTGCATTGCCAAACGTATCAGCCTTCCCTTAGGGGCAGGGTGGAACAGAAAATGTTTCATTAAACATTGAACATTTTGTGGAGAGAAAGAGCAAAGAGCAGCAGGAGAGAACTTAAAAACAACTTCCATCAGACTTCTCTTGGCTGCAGAACAGTTCCTAAACCCTTCAGCTAGCATCAGGTCATCTGTTACATTAAATTTGTATTTGAGAGCCAGTAAATTACTATTGCATCTTTTGTTATTATTTTTTCTTTATATAGGTAACTAAATTCTTATCTGCACACTTCATGCAGTATTGTCAAAATTAGATATTAGGCAACAGACATGAGAGAATACCCTAAGAAATCTGGTTTCAATCAGTGGTTCAATTTAGGAATCTTTTTATAGCTTAAAACAATAAAGATAAGGCATCTATGAAAGAAAAAAAAACAACCCAACAACAACAACAAAAAACCACCCTTATTTCCTGTACTGTAGGAGCCATCATCTCTTTTAAGTAGCAATATGTTTTAAAGAAGGGGGAGCTGCAGGCTTTTGCATAGATTTACCAGTCAGGTGCTTATTCATCCTCTCTTTGGGAGAATAAGGAGAAATTAAGTATTACTTCAGGAAAACAACTTCTATTTGATAACAGCAGCATCTAATCATAATGATACATCCTGTAGTTCCGCAGCGCTTTCTTTAAGAACAAGCCCACACGCATGTGAGAAGAGCAGAGACCAGGATTAGTACACACCATGTAGACTCAACAAGTGCAACAACATAAAACAACAGTGCAGAATGAACTCTGATGCAGGGCACTCATTAAAGCTCATTCCAGCCATTCCCACAGAGCCTGGCCTCACTCCAGCACCTAGAGGAGGCTCCCTCTTGGCTGCCGACTAGGTAAATTGAGGCACCCTTTATTATGGCCCATTGCACTTCAGGGCAAACCAGTCCTTCTTGGAAGCTCCTAGCCACACCTTTGAAGGGAAGAGGAGCAGATGACTAATGATTACTAGCTCTCGCAAACACCTTACAGGCTTACCTTTCTCCAGGGTCTTGTTATTTTCTTACTGAACCAGGCTAAACAGTCTGCTCATTGGAAAATGAAAGGCTGATAAAGTTACTACAAATTTTCCAACTTCTTTATTATGATTCCCTGAGACTTGCCAGTACAAACACCTGCACTGCCGTGCTATTGTTCCTCTTCTGATGAATGCAGAAAGAAAAAGTCTACGTAGGCATCTACTCTTAAAATCAATAGGTATTCATTTCAACTTCACTGTTGCCTTAACATGGTATTTCTTGAAGCTAGAACCAGTGCTGATAGAAAGAGAACTCAAGCTCTGGCCACTCAGGCTACTCAGTGTAGCTGTTAGTCTAAAAAGACAGTCTCACTTTTTTTTTTTTTTTTTTTTAAATCAGGCAAAGCATTTTTTAGCAGAGGTCTGCAGAAATTTTTTCCTTTGCCTAAGGTTGATTACACTAGCAACTATCCAACAAAACAGGAAATCAGGCATCTGGGCATCTCTGAGAGCGCAAGGAACTAGAAGACAAAACCCAAACCTGCACCCATTCTACCCCCTTCCTAGTGCTGAATCTCACAGCAGCAAATCCACAGATGCTTGAAAAAACATTCCTCCAGGATATCTACACTGTATCATCTAAATGCTGAAATCAAAACATCTCCTAGTAAAATTCTATATTTTCTCTCCTCCAGCTTGAAGAGAACCTAGAACTTTACACACTTCTGATTCAGGGCTGTCTGACAACTAATTACAGCTGGAAAGACAGAGAAAAAACTCAAGCAGCAGATTCCAAACTGAGCTCAATGGCTTATCTCTCCCTTAAAGCAATGAAGAGAGGCATCACTGCAGAATCTAGATTGGTTAATCACCCCTTCACACTGCTTTAACCTATTTTTTACTACCAATGCAATTATGTTTTACTGGTCTGCTGCTCCTTGGACAAAGAACTTGAACTTTTTGACACCAGTGCATTGCCTTGTGTCAGGAATGTGCAGTTTCAAGATCACACACACACTAGAAGCCAGAGACAGGAACACAAGAAGCTACAAGTTCAGCTTGTCATTAGCCACTGTCAACTGACAGACTGCAAAATTCAGTAATTACACAATGAAAAATGCCTGCCAAGAGACACTAGCTTCCTTTTTTGAAGAAATCAGGTGCTCACTTGAGCCAATCATTATGGAATTTAACCAACCATTTAAAGATGACACTATGCCTTTAGGTCACAGTGGAGCCTCTGAAATGCCACTGATGAGGATCACTAGGCACCAGTCTACCTTGAAGCTTGTAAATTTAAAGTCGTATCAAGACAAGTCCATATGTAAACTGCCCCATTTACAGTCTGTACAATTTAAATATATATATATAAAAGTGTAGCTCAGCAAGATGTTTAAAGATCTGGTTCTGCAAACAAGCCCAAAGCAAGCAAAGCAAGAAACTGCCTATGGGAAATAAGTCATTTCACATAGACAGTGCTAAAAGCTGAAAAGATTTTATCTAATATCAAGAGTAACTGCAAAACTTTGCTTCTTCCAAACAAAAAAGAGAGAAAAACCATAACACTTCTCAGCGTTCTATCTCAGCTCCTTGGATGTTCCCTCCAGACTCTCTCTCTCATCACCTGGCACATTCTCCAGCAGGAAAGGAACTGCATGCCATAACTTTACAGTCATGTGCAAAAAAAATGCAGAGCTATCAGCTTCTGAACAGGAAAAAAAAATAAATGCTCATTTCAAAAACCACAGAATGCAGAAAAAGGATAACCTTAATTTGGTCATACGCATTTGAGGTCTTCATTAATAACCTGTTGGAAGTAGATTTATTATGTAGATTATTATTTATTATTATATCCTGCCTCCATAGAGACGAGCTAAGGAAAAGCATTTACCCTCTGAATGATATTCCAGCTTTTAAGCACCATTTGGCCACCAGGCTAGGGTGGAGCCAGGCTCACAGTGCTAAGAAAGCAGCAAGGACCTACGGCAGATCACACCCAGCCTCGAAACAGGACACAGTCACACGGGGCCTGAGCATATCAGGCAAAGCTGGGTGATGCTAACAACCTACAGCCTAGGAGTGACAAAGTGATAAACTGGGTCTAAGGTTTACCAAAGCAGTTCAGTAAAGTGGGACAGGGCCAGAGACAGAACTAGAGACATGGCTACAACACAGGTTTGAAGTTCATCCAGAGAAAGACTTACAGTGGCCAGTGTAGATTTACTGAAACCTTAAGGGCTCCTGCAGAAATTAAACTGTGACCTTAAGTCAGGCTGCTGCAATCTACAGGCAAAGACCCTTTGATTCACTTTGCGCATTGTATGGCAACTGAAAAATAAACAACAAAAAAAAAAAACAACAAAAAAAACACACCACCTTCCCTCTCTCCTCACTTCTTATAAGAAAACTGGAAAGGATGGCACATCCTTTCTGTCAAAGAGAGCAGTGCCATAAAAGGCAGAAACAAAAAAGGAAAAGGAAAGGATAATAAGTCGTGGTAAGATGGAACAACTGTTTCTCTCGAAATGATGGCGTTATACTCTGAACAGAAAGTCTATTGCAGCCTCTACTCAAGGAAACTGGTTTTCTGTTCACCCCCATTTGTTCCACACCCTCAGTGTCCTGAGAGGTAACATCTCTGCAGAAGGCAATTAGAGCTTCCATTACAGCACCAGACAGAAGAAACAGTTAAGAACAGCTAGAATGAACCAAAGCATTTGAGCAAGTCTCTCCCAAAGCTAATATGATTCAACGCTAAACTTGACTGCCTTACATAGAAAATAAAGTACTGTAAGATTTCAAATGCCAGAGTGCTCTTGTAATCACACTTCCACAATCAGTGGTAGGCTTGAACAAAACTAAGCACCAGAATCTCCTTTTCTCCCTTCCTGCAAAATTTTCTCTCCCCTCTGCTCTCCCTGAAAATTACTCTTTTCCCAAGAGAAGAGTGTTTAGACCTATCTTTCAGCACATCAGTCCCGGAGAGGCAGACCATCTTGCAGTGTGTAATGAGCACTAGAACTGAAATCCATTTTTCATTCATCCTATTTAGCTGGAATAGGACAGTTATTTGTAGGCATTTATAGAGTTTTCTGCTAAGTATAATTCATAAATCTGTATCATTGTCCCTCTGCAATGATAAACACACCACTTATAGATCCAGAGCATCAAATCAAGATCCATTTAAAGGCTGCCCCTGAGATACAAAACAGCAACACTACACAGGGTAGATTACTGCTATTTTCTCCCCTGCTGCTCCAGATACAGGGAGTCTTTGTTTGGAGGACACTGAAAACAGAGCGAGAAAGGGAGCAGGATTGATGATGCTTACAACAATAACAAACACTGCTCTTTTCCATTACAGGAACACCTGCTGCCTCCATCCGTCCAACTCATCCATTATGCAGCACGCTTGTAGCTACGGCTCCAGAAGCAGCAGCTTCGAAGCCATGACAAACCCAGACCAAGGCTCAAGAAACAAACAAGCAACATTGCATTATCAAACAAATGATTTTCTTTGCTGTTCATTGCTGTGTGAAACAAATGCTGGGAACCATCAGATTAAGCATCTGCTTCAAATACAGACAGGAATAAAAGAAACTGCCTTCTACAAAATTCACTTATTTAGCCTTGTAGCAAGTAAATTCCTGAAAAGAAAAGAAAATCTAACAACTATTTTAATTGCTGTTACTTTTATTTTTACTGTTAGTGGAAGCCATGTAAGGTCTGAAATGGATTGAAAGGAATGTAATTATTTCACTGTAATGCTTTAATAGTGGAAAAGGAGCCTATTAAAAACATGCTTAACATTTCCAACTTAAACAGTAAGAACTGAAAGTCTCAAAACATTTGCTACATTTCTACAATTCAAAAAATCTCTGGAATTGGCCACAGCCCTGTCAGAAATCAGACTTGTCCCATGAACGTTTTCATGCTTCTACTACACCACCAATCTATAGGACCTCACTTGAGCCAGCAGGGCAACTCCAAAACAACACTGAACGTGCAGCACTGGAATCCAATACTGAAAGGTATCTTTAAATTATAAGGGCTGGAAAGCAAACCAGTTTTCAGAATTAATTCACAGTTTCCATCTGCCAAAAACAAAGGAAAAAGCATGACTGAAGTTTCTTGTCACAAAATATCTTTTCCATGTACCTCTTAGCATTCATGTACAAATGGCAACTGTCTCCAAATCTGAAATAAATTAAAAAAAAAAAAAATCTAGAGATCTTGAAACTATCTATTAATTCATTCCTCATACAACATAAAAAGAAAATTTATTCAAGTTATTTCACTAAATAATTTGAGTACTTTTGACTTTCACACATCATTCAAATAGCAGAAGAAACCAAAGGCAAATAAATATCATCAGAAACTTTTTTCCCACTAGAAAGCGTAAGTATGTGGCACTCTTCAGTAATGCTGTACTTCCCAATGTGGAAGATACTGCTGTTTCACAAACAGAAAAATCATAGAATCATAGAAACACAGAATGGCCAAGGTTGAAAAGGATCACAATGATTATCAAGTTTCAACCCCCTGCTATGTGCAGGGTTGCCAACCACCAGACCAGGCTCCCAGAGCCACATCCAGCCATCCTAGCCTTGAATGCCTCCAGGAATGGGGCGTCCACAACCTCCTTGGGCAACCTGTTCCAGTGCATCACAGCCCTCTGTGTCATGTTCAGACTGACTAAGAATTTCATCTGTCAGAATAAGAATGTTTGCTCTAATTTACAAGCGAAATTACAGACAACTTTCAGGAAAAGGATATGGAGAAAAGGAAAAAAGGATAAAAAGAGAAAAAGAAATTGACAATGCTACACATTTAAATAATACCGATATTCAGTGAATCAGCCAACATTTTTTGGAGAACACTGCAAAATATTCATTTGAGAAGGCACTCACTCATAGGAAGGTGTATTTATCTCCCTTTGTTCTTTAACGTGAAAAGGTATTTGCATGACAGCAGGAGCTCTGCTGTTCAATTCAAGTGCACTTATAGTCTGTTCAATCCTTTCTGCTTCTAAGTACACCAGGGTTGCATTAAAATCTAAAATAATAACTCGTGATATTTTAAAAACCAAAACTCAGGAAGAACTCAAAGGTTCTTTCTCCCTGGCTAAAATTAAAAGCTTATTGTGTAACGAGCTAATTCTGAAAGGTGCAAATTCTAAAACCTCTATTCTAAATATTGTCCCACTAGAAAGGAGGAAGGCAAAATAGTGGGAAGAGCCATCTGATGCCAAACTGTTACATGGAATTAAGAGCCCGCATTTAATGCTTCACGTGAGAAGGGGGAAAAACACATGAAAAAGACAATATTCCCAATTTCATCAAAATCTCCACTTCTAGAGAAAGACAAGGCTATGAAAACACAACAAACACACGTTTCTTTGCTACAAAACAATCAGTTCACACCTCACTGAAAAGACAGTTCCATCCAAATGACCAATCCAGTTTCTGAATACATTTTCTAATTTTTCACTGCAAGACTATGGGCAGAATATTGAAGTGTTTCACGGAGCTGCAGAGGCCACCACAAAAGCAAACTTATTTTGCCAAGACTGATCTGTTGATACACCAGCAGCACCGCCTGACTTAGCTACACCAGTTAATCTGTTTTAAAAGCTATTTTTTTTCCTGGTATCAATCCTACCATTCCTGTTTTTGTACATGACGAAAGGCACCAGGTATCTGAGCATAAGCTTGGTCTTTTTAGCCAAAATAGGAATACCAGCACACTGCAACCATCTGTTTTTATCCTCAGCTGCAAAAGGTGGCCAAATAAGTCCAGCACATTTGTAGCCTTTCACATACTCCGAACTCTGACTCCACGCTTTAGAGATCTGCTGGAGATTTTCTTCCCATTAGCTTGAAGTGATACTTGCTTATAGTCATCACTTATAACCCCTCATTAATAAAAGGAGGTATTGTTCCTTCTAACAAACAGCAGCAGATAGAAATGTTTAATACTACAAGTACTTACATGGGAGCAAATAAATTTAATGAAAGTACATTAAAAGAGAGGAGAATAACCTTTCTGCTGCCTTGCCCAGTGGATGGCAGAGGTAATGCTGGAAAGGTGTAAATGGGAAGGAAGAGAGAGCAAGCAGTGCAGGTGTATTTGATTGCATGGTGTTGCACCACATCAGCTTTCTGTTAAAACAAGAGAAAACACATGAGGAGCTAGACAGAAATCCTTCTGGTGCAAGTTAACTCCTGACAGAAAAGTACAGCTGCCAAGTCCAAAAACTACAAAACCCGTGTTTGTCCAAACATTAGGAACACAAGAATAGGGCTTACAGCATTCATTCCAGTTATTCTTTTTCTGTTCTCATGGACAAACACTGCAAAACTACACAAGGCATTTCCATCAATACACATCTATCAGGTTAATTAAACTGTGCCTCAAAAGTTAATTCTATATTCTTATGGCTTATCCGAAGAATCATTATATAATGGAACAAAATTGGATGTCTGTTACTGTGAAAAAAAAGATTCACCATCAGAAAAAATAATATTTTGCATGTTTCACATCCAAACCACAAGCCAACAAACGCTAGAATTTTCTCCAAGACTAATAAAAGTAGGTTACTTTGTGGTCTTTGGTTACTGGTCTAAAACCAGACAGATCACTTTAGAATTTGGTTTTACGTAGCATGGTTTGCAATTTGAACCAGGCAAGCGAATGCAAATGAAATATTGGGCAACTGGAGCCTGGTTTTGAATAATGCTCAGCACACCCTCCACCCAGGCTGGAATTGTACTGGGTTTACCTGGCAACGTTTCAGTAGCAGGGTGCTCTCTGTGTGCAGAGCCCAACAGCTGCCCCATGTCAGATCAGAGCCAGCTCCAGCTGCTCCAAAAGGGACCCACTGCCGAGCAGTGCTGAGCCATGAGCTACGTGGGCAGAGATTGACCACAAAGGAACAGCAGAGATGAAGCACTGACTACAGCCCGCCCTCCCATGCACCTCTTGGGGAGAGGAGGTAGAAGAGTGTGGATAGGGGAGGGAAGGTGTTTTCAGTTTTCTTTTAGTTCTCACTATTCTAGGGTGTTAGTAATAGCCGATAAATTACATTGAGCTCCCTACATTTAATCTGTTTTGCCCATGATGGTAATTGGTGAGCAATCTCCCTGTCCTTATCTCAACCTTGAGCACTTCTCCATGTATTTTCTCCCCCTCTTCTTGTATGGAGAGGGAGTGAAAGCAGTGTGGTGTTCAGCTTCCCCTCAGGGTGAAAGCATCACAACTGGTTCTTGAACTGCTCCACAAAACCACATCCTGTTGTGATTCAGTTGTGCCATTTTCTCTCTTGTCCTCCCCAGCTTAACTCTGTACAAGAAAATGGACTGAGGATATTTCTGAGAGAACCAAAGTGACATTCTATAGAGACAAACTGCAGATTAATTGCCTTACTACCAGAGATTCTCAGATTCTAATAGCATTCTTTTTGATTCTACAGAAAATTACGTTCATTCCTGCTTCATGCAGGAGGACAAGATGGAATAGCCCTGTCTAAAGCCAAAATTAAGAAATGATATTGAACAGGCAAATGGAATAATTAAAAAAAAAAAAGCTTGTCCCTTGCTACATCACCAACAGATGATGATGTCTTTTGCAGAGCTCTTGAGTAGAAGCAGGCTGTTACCTCTAGACGCCCAGATCTGCTATTTGTTTTTTTCTTTCTGCTACAATTTCCGCAACATAACCTTTGCAAAATTGAGCAAGCTGGGCAGAAGTTGTTTCTAATATGTAAGGCAAGGTCTTGAAGATGCTGGAACAGGTTGCCCACAAAGGCTGTGGATGCCCATCCCTGGAGGTATTGAAGGCCAAGTTGGACGGGGCCCTGGGCTATCTGATGTACACGTGATTGAGCAGTTGGTAACCCTGCCTATGGCAGGGGGGTTGGAACTCAATGATCCTTGAGGTTTCTTCCAACCCAAGCTATTCTGTGAAAGTTAACAACCTACATGATCATGCAGCACCCAGGACTGTTGTACTTGATTTACTCTGATGAAATAAACCACATGTGGAAAATGAGCAGTAAAAACATATGTAAACAACAGCAATCCAAGGTGATGCATCCAGGTGACCTGTCACAATACTGAGTGAAGGAGATGAACTTGTAGTGTTCATTTCTGCCCATGCTTAATGTCAGCTCACAGAATCCTTCATCTTCACTGACTCTTTCAACACACCTCTGGTTGCTGTTGCCACCCATGTATCAGCTCACCTCTGTTTGACAATGTTCCTGTTGCTACTGTTGTTATTATATGATATTATAACACACTGTTTTACCTAGTTTTGTAATAAGAGTAACAAAAAGCATTTCCACTCAGAAGTAGAAATTAATGTCTAGCTAAATATCCCTTTGATGCCAAAGCAATAAAAACTATCCCAATATCTATTCAGATCAGTGGAAACAAACCCGCTCAGCTCTTGATAGGGACCACCTCTGCATGAAGCAGTTCAGCTGTGTGCAGGCCATTTATGCTAGAGAAGGCGCTACTGTCTGCAAGGTTGAGATTTGCTGTTTCTTTAAGTGCCCTAAAATAAACAAAACCCTTTGTTCCATTCTCTTGTAGCAAAAGAAATCAGATGGGGAAAAAAGAAATAAATCTAACAATGGTTTTCCTGATTATATCGATTTTATTAGGAACAGCTGTTTTCCCCCAACTCATTGATAAATCTTAACTTCCTAATGGCTTTACCCACAGAAATCACTCCTGTATTTATTTATAATCTATTATATCTCTCCCTATAAAAGACTTTAAAATCTTCATACTACAGATTTGCAGCTAAGAACATCCAGCAATTCACCGGATTTGAGAATCTTTCCAGCTAACACATTTTACAGGTTCTATCAGTTTGCAAATTCACAGAGCAGCCTCACAGGGACTCACACTTGCATGTCTCACAATCAAAACAAACAAAATCATCCCTTCTTAGCAAGATATTTAGTAAACAAAATAAGGTGTGTGCTGACTAAAGGATTAGCATAAACAAATGCCACTAAAATTATTTTTCCCATGCTTAAGAAATCAGAATTCTCTCTAAGTCCTCTGGAATATGGCACAGCTTGAATACCTACTCCAAGTCACCTTAATGATGGGTGATCAGCACCTAGAGAAAGACCTCAAAAACAGTACCTCTTAGAATTTAAAAAATCATAACTTGACATGTGACTATTGGTAAGTAGCTTGGATAAAAGAAACATTAGCAGTAAACCTGCCAGCCCTTAGGCTGACCAAATCCCATAGGGTAGGAGGGAGATGAGAATTACTGGCACCAGCTCTTAGCAGAACTGGGGAGGGTGTGGGAGAGGAGAGGAAGTGGAAAGGGCAATGGTTTCACAGTCCATTCCAAGACTGTGATCTCCACGTGCATTACTGAAACAATTAGATTACACTGCTAACTATTGGAAGCTTGAGTTCCTGTTTGTGATGTGTGTGCAACTAAACAGGATGCATATCAGCGTGCAGCTGACTTGAGCCAAACTTAAACCTCATTGGTATCAAAGGCTGCCACTTCTCATGCTAAATAATGATAACTGCAAACATTAAATGCTATTTTAATATTCAATCTATAAAGAAGAAAAAACCAGGTTTCTGCAAGTAAAGCAGAAAGTAGTGATGAAATCGATTGGTTTCAACAGCAAGCACAACCTGCACAGAATATTTTTGAAGGAAGCTACAAAATAAAAACAAATTTAAGCTTTAAAAATGTGTTTGGAAACATTTCAGCTGCTTTTCTTTTTAGTATTTCCCATGTAACTGTTTGTGGTTTGCTTGGAATTTTTTAATATTCATTTGATTTAACAAACAGATACCAAAGCTTTATTTCAAAATTCTGCTTAAGAGTTTAATTTATTTTTGAAAAGGAGCTAATAGGCTTTAAACTTCTGACTTTTCCTCAGCAGAAAGCCCAGGGAAAAAAAAAAAACAAACAAAACAGCCAAAAGTGAGACTTGATAAACACATATCTATGAAATTCAGATTAAAACAATGCTTCCTGCAACTAATACTTTTTCTGCATTTTCCTCAAAATTGTCTTTTTTTTTTTTTTTTTTGCTGTTAGGACAGAGGGCAAAAATTCTGTCCCGTAAGTAAAGTTTAGGAATATCCATCTTTGCAACTTGTAATCTATACAGAGCCACACAAAATGTGTAAGTGCTCTGGATAGGCCATTTTCCCCTTCCATTTCATAATTACTCATATGGCCAAGGCACAAGATAAAAGCAGCTATCTGATCCAATAGTTGGGAAATAGAGAACTCCCAGTCAGACTCCCAGCCCCAGCCAGATCTCTGCACCTGCACCCAGCAGCTCTCTCAGCCATGTTTGCCACCCTGGCTTGTACTGGACACCTGTGCAATGCTGCCTCTTCCCAAGGGTAGCACAGCTGCAGGGAATACCTGGCAGCCACTGCCAGGCTGACCCTGAGGGTCTGTAATGGGCTCCTGCAACATCCGAAAGCCAGCAGGAGGAAAAGAACAGGCACTCTACTTAAACAATGTCTCTTGGAGCTATGAGACTTACAGGCATCTGGGTTTATTTTCCAGCCATTTAGCTCAGGCAAAAAAGAACTTCAACGTATCAAATGCATTGTACAACCTCACCCCATCTTCCTCTTGGAGCTCAAGCCTTATGAGGAGCAGGTGAGGGAAATGGGATTGTTGAGTCTGGAGAAGAGGAGGCTCAAGGGGTCATCGCTCTCTACAACTGTCTGTAAAGAGGCTGTGGTGAGGTGAGGGTCGGCCTCTTCTCCTAACAGTGATAGGACAAGAGGTAATGGCCTCAAGTTGCACAAGTGGAGGTTCAGGTTGGATATTAGGAAACTTTTTTTTTTTTTGTCAGAGAGAGTGGTGAAGCATCAGAACAGGCTGCCCAGGGAGGTGGTGGAATCACCATCCACGAAGGTGTTCAAAAAATGTGTAGATGTGGCACTGAGAGACCTGGTTAGTGGGCATGGAGGGGATGTGTTGATGACTGGTCTTGGTGATCTTAGTCTTTTCCAACCTTAATAACTATACTTTACACACTTTTTGTTAAACGTTATCTTGGAGTTTACTCATTTAATCAGCATATTGTTTTATAAAACAATGCACCTCTCACCAGCCTTTAAAATCTAATTATTTTTCTGGACCAGCCACTCATGTCATACAGTTCCTTTGCACAAATCAGGCCACCCAATTTGCAGACATATGTACTCCCTTATTAGAAATGGAGGCACTTTCTTATAACAAAAACAAAAACTGCTCACAACTGTCAGATTAAGTAGGACACACACACACAAAAGAATGCAAGAATCAGACTAACAGTTCTGAAAAAACAGATGCCAAAGTTCCTCCAATGTACTCTTCATTAAAAAATAAGCAACTTCTGGAAACTGGGTATTTATCCATAAGTTTCCTTTAATGATACAAACAAATAGAAAGCTAAGATTTATTTCTCTATATAGAATACAATGGCCATTCTGTTGTAAAAAAGTCATCTACACTTCAAAACAAACTGCTCTCTGTTCTGAAGCTCCCACTGGTCATGCAGGAAAAATAAGTAAATAGAAAGAATGTAAACAACATGAAACATGTTTTGGGCACTAATATGCATTTGCTATCTGAGTTACTGATAGTCTCTGAAGAAGAGCTCCACAATTCTAACTAAAAACCAAAGAGACACCAACCGCCAGCTTCATATTCTCACATTTTTTGTGTTCCCACTTCTCATATCAGCTCCTGCATTTTACAGTACTGCTTTTCACACTCTCACGAAGCTACAAAGAATTCAGTTCAGTAGATGTTTAGGTCAAAGTAGAGTTGACATAAGCATCATACTTAACTTGCATGCCTGAATTCAGAATACATTCGGGTTAACCTGTTAGTCAAAATTCAGAAAGCTGAGAACAAGAGACATCCCGTTTTTTGCACATCACTTTCTGAAATAAAAGCCCTCCCGAGGAGTTAATTAAGTACAAGAGTATAAGCATTTCTTTCTCCACTGAGATAAAAATACTGTTTTATCTTGCATTATTCCAATGTGGCCATTTGCCTCATTTAGATGTTCTGCTGAAAAAACGGATAGTCCGGAAGGCCCTCAGAAGCCAAAGCAATTCTTAGCACTCTTCTTCAAAGCTGAATGAGATATTTCGAACTCAAAATATCTGAAGTTTAGGTTAAATAAAACTGTATAGCAATATTTCAACATTAGCTATTACCAGGCAGCAGTTATTCTTCCTGTAGTAAACCTGATGGAAAGCACTCTAATTTCTTTATCTTTAAATGATTTTTTTTATTTGATTACCGCAATTTTTTCTGTAATTCTGCACTCTCAGAGATATAGCTCTGATATATTTTTATACTTCAATTTTTCATCTAAGAAAAAAACATGTAAGCAGATGCATAGCGATGCACTGTATTCTGAAATTGCTTTTTTACTCAGTACTGTTCTGCTCACTATAGAAGCTACAAGAGCCTCTTCTCTGAAGTAGATCATGACGACACGCATCTAGCACAGACCGCTGAAGACCACAATTCCTTCTGTGCTTAGCAACAAAGTCAGTGAACAGCCTCCTCCTGAAACAACAGACATAGATTGATCAATTCTCATTATTAAGAACTCACTTCTACTCCATATGAAGATCTCACACTGAAAAAAATGCTTTTCTTCTGAAAGAATGTTGTATTAGTGCAGTATTTAGTTTGCTAAATGAGTGAATGCAAAGCTAGCAGCAAACCTCCATTCTCCATTCATATTTCATCAAAACCATTATAAAAAAAGTCATGCACAAAGAAGTACCAGCAGAACGCTTAGGCCAATAAGCCACAGGATGGAGAAGCAAGCATTTTAACTGTTATGTCAAATATATAAATATTCCTTGAGCTTTGACACAATACAGATAATAGATTGTGTGGTAGAACCCATCACCTACAGCTGTCTGCTCACATAACACTGTGTAAAAGGTTTCAGAATGTCAGATTTCATGCACAAGGGCTCAGTGTGGCAGGATGTGACATCCTCTCCAAAATGTTTTATTTAGAAGGCAGCATTGTAAGATGTACTCTGCCACCACCAACTTGCTTTTCACTCTGCAGAACAAAGCTAAAAGGATTAAGCAATTTTACCAGGATACTGAGATGCTTTCCTAGGAATCATCAAATGTGATTATTTACTCAACAGCAGCATAAAATGAATAAAACTATGCTAGAGGAGCATTTTCATCCTCCTGAGCCTCCTTCATTAATGAAATTAATCATCCCTAATAACAGCTTACAATGCCAGCTGCTCTTGTCAATGTGGTACAAGCTAGGGATATACATGATTTTAAAAGTCTGTGACCCTCCCTCTGTCAAGTACTTTGTCATTATGCAAAGGGCATCCAGCTCTTCCCTTCGCCATGCAGACTGAAGGCAGGCGAAACGTGCTGTTCTTTTCTTCTGCCTTAGCGACCTTTCCGCTGGAGGAATGCTAGAATGCTAAAGAAAATCCATTGTTCTCCCATCAATCATTCTTTTAGACAAAGTCATCTCCTGCCTTAGCGTCCAAAGCAAACACTAATGCATCTCAGGTAAGGGTGCCTTCTCATGCAAGTCTCTGCAAAATGATAGAACTGACTCTGAGTTAGATGAGTTCATACTAGAACTCTGCTGATGTATATAAAGGATAAACTACATTTCTTGTAACAGGTTTGTCATTTGACATGTAGCACCAACTGCTTTATTGTTTTCTCCAATTAGCAGAGTTATTTTCTACCCAATTAAAAGAACAGGGTACATTTAGTCTGCAGACCATTCTAACACACAAGCAAAAGTCTTTTGTTATCAGTGAGAAAATTCACAGAGAACGCATACAGCACAATCATTTAGCATTATGTGTGAAATTCCACATCATTAACCCCTTAAGAAGCATATCTTCCACACAGCTCCTCCATAAGTAGCTTCAGACAGGTCCTTCTAATCCACTAGGAGCAAATTGGCTCATCAACTAACACAGCCGCCTGCCCGCTGGGGAAACAACAGCAGCAAAAAAGTTGTGTGTGGTAAGCAGCAAGCATCACACTCTTGAAGACAAAAGCACAGTTGCAAGGCAGTAAATACTGTTGTGGGGTTTTGTTTGTTCGTTTGTGTTGCAATTTACAGTGGTTACAAGAAAATGTGAAACATAAAGACAAAGATAACCTTACCCCTCAACAATCAAAAGCCAGCTGGCCAACCACTGAGAAGTGTTGCCCAGTAAGGAGTCAGGGAATAAAGGCTTTGTGAGGCTGTTGCTCATAATACTGTTTAAGAAGAAAAAAAGTATATATATGCACACACATACACATATGTAATCTAAATAGAAATTGTACGTAATCAATTTTTACACATACATAATACTTTTAACTGTCTTATACTTGAGCTACCAACAGCCTCCAGCAGGATTTAAGAGACTTTTGGGCTGGCCCTACCCTGGGCTCCCAGCAAGACACAGCTGTGCCTGGGCAGCTTCAGCCACACAGAACGTGGGGGTCATTGCATCATTTGCACAGCCAGGCTTTGTCAGGGCCAGTTTTGATGGTTGGCTCACCCAGACAAGGATGTCCTACTGCAAAAGCTCAGGTGGCCACAGATATCACCTCGCTGTTCAGGATATGGTAGCAGAAGTGTGATGAAGGTTCAAGGATGAAGGATGAAGGATGTGGGATGAAGGGTGCAGGATGAAGCTGCAGGCAAAGAGAAGGTGAAGGATTTGGGGTGATGGAGCCAAGAGTTAGACTCATAGATCTTTGTGAGTCCCTTCCAACTTAGGGCATTTTGTGATTCTGTGATTTTCAATTACTTATCAGAGACAGTCTATTTCTGTTTTCCCATTAGAAATGATGCTAAGAATGTTCCAGTGAATCTGGGGCTGAGCTATCACCTCTTCTTACATGGAAAAGACTGCATGGCCTGTACACACATCTTGAGTTTTGTTTTGCACATTCATTCTCATTTCTTATGAGAAGAATCCCATGGTAATACTAGTTTCCAAGCTATCTTCTCACTATGAGAAAACACTTCTGCACATTGCTTCATTGTTCCTCTTACTTTGAAAGTGACGTCTGACGATCTTATTTTATAGACTTTACATGCCTTAGCTGCCTATAGCAGCAAGAGTTTCTGTTGGACACCATCCTCTCTGGTCCTGCACTCTGAGGTTTCTGTGCTGCAGTACGTGTCTTCCCAGAACTATTTCAAAGTATTTCAAGACTGGAAAATGAAGCCGCACTTGTGTTAGGATTAAATTGTGGAGCACAGTCAAGCCCCCAGTAGAGGAAGGCCCAACAAGTTAGATAAGCTAAGAATAAGATAATTCCCCCAGATGACAAGCAGAAGTCATTTTTCTCCTTGACAACTGAGGACATAAATGCCTTCAGTACACTTCAAGTCCCATTTTCTAACAAATAAACCAATTTATGGATCACTTAGCATATATGAAATCACTTTCCAAAGAACCAGTCCGGCTGCTTTTAAATACTTGAGGCCTTATCCATAGGCTAGAGGCAAAGTGAGGAGAGTATCATAGCCTCTTGAAAAATTTTACAGGTGGGTCATGAGAAATACATAAAATGCCTAACCAAAAGGCTGATGAAGTTAGACAATAGAAAGACTCCGCTGCAAAGCTCCACAATCAGCTCACAGAAGGACTCTGCAGTCACCTTGTCCCTAAGATGTCTGAGCTGACATAAGAATGCAACACTCCAGTAGCTGAAGAACAACACCATGCAGCTCCCACTGGCTCCTGCAAGAGTACCAGTCACCATCTTAACAGCAGCAGCTGGATAAACAGATGTTTGCACTGAACATAAGGTTCCTTTTGTTTTGTAATGAAAACCATCACTGGCCATTACAGCTCACCTGCCATGGAATCAACAGTAGTTTTAAATATCAGGCATCAAAGAAGCCCAAGCATGGAATGCAGCCTGAGCTCTGGAACTCCTGCCTCTTAACACATATATTGCACACAGAATTACATCCCCTGTTTCCACATGTAAAGCTTCTCATATCTGTGTTGCAGACCTGACTAAAGCACGAATCCAAAAATATTAGCTCTAAATGGAGAGGTTTTCCTTAAAGAGAGTTATTGCTTCCTCATAAAAGGAAAGCTTTCTCTTCCTTATTCTGAAGTTCTACTAAATAAATGACAATTCTGAGCATCTGAAATCTTCAGCCTGGTGAAGTGCCTCTCCCAGTGCCTCCCAAACACTGCTTGTGGACAGAAGCCAGAGAATCCATGCTCTGAGCTTTATGTTCTTCCTCATCTTTCCCTTCTCCCTTGAAACAGAGGCCCCTAACAGAACCAAGCTGTGCAAAGCAGCTGTGAAGCTAGACAAGCTCAGCTGATGATAATAATACTCATAAGATCAAGTTAATGACCTAAGTAACACAGGATGCAGTTCCCTTCGGCACTGCACAATCTATTAGATGCATTATGCACATCTACCCCTGCATTAAAAAATAAAAGGACACCACCACAAAACCATACGAAGCTTAACAAAACACACTATGCACTGTCAGTGGATGTAAATCCAATGTAAAGAACCTGCTAAGCAACGGGCTGTGGACACTGGCAAGATGCACAGTTGAGTAGAAAGCAAAAGGTAAAGCTGTGATACAAAGGAAGCTGGATGAGTGCCAACAGTTGTAAGGAAAGAACGATAAGCATGGGATCTCAGAAGACACAGTGTAAGTATATTTGCATGTAACAAAGTAGACTAGGATGAGTCAGCCTGAAAGCCTGCAAGCTTCCTGACAGAAACCTACAGACACAATCTTCTCAGCAGATGCCTATAGAAAGATTCAAAGAACATTCTTAGTCCCAGAATGGATATATATAAAGGAACACACATTGTAAGTAACTTGAAACTACTAGATCTGTTTCTGCCATAATCTTCCTGGTGAGGCTGGCCTCCCCAGGTCTCCTGTTTGTCCTTCATGATGACTGGCCTGATATTTGCCAATTCCAGCCTGAGTGGACCTCTCTCAGACACCATGACCTCTCAGTGACAGAAGAGAGTCTTCCTTTCACTGCCGGTGCACTGCAGAAAACCTTTTTGTTGCTATTCACATCCCCCATGCATCTCAACTCCAGCTCAGTTTTGGCTTTCTCAGTTTGTTTGCCGCCTGCCCAGGTAAAGTTGCCATATTCCTCCCAGACAGCATGCTCATTCTTTGTTTTACCTTCTGTACACTTTCCCCTGTGTTCCCCACTCACTGACAACTACCAGTCTTTCTGCACTCAGAGAAAAAGAGAATGAGAAATGGAACTGAGAAGATTATCTCTGAAGACCAGCCAGCTCCCTGGGTCTCTCTCCTTCAGAGTAACCTCCTACAGGATAGCCCCACCAGTTTCCTGAGCAAGCAGATGTCTGTTCTCCTGTAGCCCAAGGGAGTTGATCTACTATGCACCTTGTCATCATGACAATTTTAAATACAATTGTTTTGTAGTTGCTGCTGCCAAAACCGTCATCAGCAACTGTATACCAAAACTTTATTCCTCCCTCTTCCCAAGCAGCAGTTCTGGCAGAACCACTATGGGAGTCAGTTTATCCAACACCTGTATCAAAAACTCAAACAACAACAAGCGGTGTGGGCTGCAGTTTCTAGGAATCATTTTCATCATATGGGAAACTACAGGATGATTACACTTGAAAAGTAAGCTAACAGTTTCCAAAAAATGGTGTTATCACATTGCTCTTCTTACACAACACAAAGAACAACCAGTTGTTTAGAATGCAGAGGGTCAACCCATTGTATTTCCAAG
Source organism: Lagopus muta (assembly GCF_023343835.1). NCBI lineage: Eukaryota > Metazoa > Chordata > Aves > Galliformes > Phasianidae > Lagopus > Lagopus muta. The sequence continues at coordinate 48,913,178 of NC_064436.1, forward strand.
GGCACAGCTTCAGGCAGGACTTCCACAGAGGTCCAAGGTACCTTTAGCAACCATCTGCATTCTTAGGAAACTGAAGAGCTTAGGCTAAGTACATCAGGAATATGAACTGGTGTCAGTCTAGCTTTTCAGTATTTTTAAGAAAATGGGAAAGAAGAAATGAAAGAGGCAGTCATGGAATTTGACAACATAGTCTTTGTTTATCATTTTGAGGATCCTGATCTCTGGCATACACGGAATTTTCAGAAGGATTTGACTGTCACAAAGGGAAACAGAGTCCAGATGTCCAATACTCAAATAACAGAGCCTGTGTGCAGTTGTTGGGGAGTCAGAGTGGAAGAAGTCTGGTATATTTACATTCTCTATGAATTCTGAAATACAGTTGTCTGATGAGAAAACTGTATGAATGCTTGGATTTGGACCTCTGAAAAACTGGAGAGCACAAATAAGCTGCAGTAGGGCTTAACTATTTGCCGTGTAGGTTTTTTTTTGTTCATTTTTAAGGCCAAGCATGTACTAAGGAAGAGTTAAATATGAAGGTTATCTTCTGTGAGCAGGTTTTCTTTATATTATAAAAAAAAAAAAAAAAAAAACAGGACTTTTTCCCTTCAGACATTTCAGATGACAGACTCTCTGCTCGGACGTTGATACTGATATGGTTCATATGGCCATGATTCAAAGAGCTGCAAGCACTTTAGATAGTTAGCTTTGGTTTTGGCCTTCATGGACAATGCTTTCCACTTTCTTAGGTTTTTGCTCCCTGCAAAGTAATCTTATCCTTAGCTTGACCAGACTGTTAGAAGACATACATACTTTGGCATTTTTCAGTGAGGCTTCACGTCTGCACCTCTGCTAATCTAGAATAAAAACGCTTCAACTCAGACACATTTACCAATACTATTTTTCAATCAGTGACTTTCCCAGGCAGCCCTAGACATACTTAGAGCTTATGCTCAAAGACAGCTGTACTAGAGTCAAAATAAAGGTGAGGATTGAAACTTCGCACCATACTCAGTAAGAAACAGTATGACAATAAGTAGACTCAATACACACATGCACCCCTCTAAGAGGACTTCTGGAGCAGCTATGCACAGGAGCAATCTCCTGTAGCACGCAACCTTTCAGTATTTCCCAAGCTACCTTCCTTCTAGCAAAAGTTACTCCACACATAACATCCAACTGGAAGTTCAAAGCAGATTGCACAGATAGCAGTGAAATATACTGAGAATTTCAAGAATGCATAATCTTTACTGACACCTGGCAAAATAGCTGTTAGTGCTAAAACCTACAAATCCTTGCCAAAGAGGCTTAAAAATAAATAAATAAGGAACTTTAGTCATCTGATCTGCATTTGCAAAATTGCTGTGGGAATAATGTTTGTTCCCGTTTTCTAGTCTCGCAAAGCATACCACAGCATTATTACAGTTCTATCACAAAAAAAGCTATCCTTGGGGTGCAACTCAGGAAAAGTGTAACAAAAGAAAACAGTACGGAAAGAAAGAAATGATGGAAAAGCTGTTCCATCCTCAGTAAGATCCCTAATAATTCCAGCACAGCTCTGCATCAATGTAAATGTCCACATAACCTTCTTATACATTTCAAGATGTGATAGCACTTCTACATGCTCATGCTCTTTGTTTTGTGAAAAAAAAAAAAAAATAATAATATATTGCTCTAGGAGGGGGCAAGACTGCAATTACATTCCTCCTCCCCCTTTCAAAATTGCATATATGGGAATATTTACGTTAAGGTAATAGATTAGAAGAGGTAAAACTCTGGGCATCTCTGAAGGTCCATCTTCCATTCATGGGAGCACCCTTCTATTCAGAAGGGATGTAACATGCCTCTCTCACGCAACATTCTTCCTCAATTGCATTTCTGCACAATGATGGATAGAAAGAAGTGGATTTACGTTTCCCTGGTGACAGTTCTTCACCCCTAATCTCACACAAATATCTCTAGCATGCAGTATTAGCAAACAGTTCACAAAATTCTCTAGACACATTTACAAGCATAATTAGTCTTACAAATTAATGTGCAATCATAAAGATCCCACAGAATACAGTACGAAAGGATTGGAGGCTACCCAGGAAGAAAGAATTTCAGAGTAAATTTCCTCTTATTAATACACGTGCAATCATAGGGAGGATTTCTGCAAGTGATAACCAACAGCTGTTACCACCAACTGCTGATATATAGATGAATAGATAGATTAGTATTTCACCTTAGGAATCATGTTTTAACCTCTCGACTCCATCTGCAGTCACTATGCAGTGTTAAACCACTCATACCTTTGCATCAAAGTAAACATTCACAATCAAAAGAAACTACTTAAGCTACACAATTTTGAAAATTCATTTTGTTATTAAGTCTGCTAAGACTTCAGTTTAAAAAATAACGTGATAACAATAAAAAACAGCCATGTTGCAGTTTCCTTCCATAGGTAGGATTGTTTCTTCCATCAGAACAGAATTTTTTAAGAACATCTTTTCAAGTTAGCTGAGTGTAACATTTTCCTGGCTTACGTGAACTTTCTGATGTCATTACATAGCCAGCTGACTGTTTATTTTCATTTAGTTAAAAACTACCAAAAAGAGAAAGTCTTGAATTTGCTACGTTACCAAAAGATATTCGTGCAAATGGTACAACAGAAAGCTTAAAGTTCACGCATAAAGACTACAAGAAAATTAATTCACATAATACCACTCAAATAATAAATCTAAATCAGTTTCAGAAGAAAACAGAGTGAGGGAGCTGGGTTTGTTCAGTCTGGAGAAGAGAAAGTCCTGGGGAGACATTACTGCGGCCTTCCAATACATGAAGGGGACCTACAGTAAAGATGGAGAAGGACTCTTCACCAGGGCCAATAGTGACAGGACAAGGGGTAATTGTTTTAAGCTCAAAGAGGATAGATTTAGATTTGATACAAGGAAGAAGTTCTTCACTCAGAGGATGCAGTGGCACTGCACAGAGTTGAGGATGCCTCACCTCTGGAAATGCTCAAGATCAGGCTACATGGGGTTTTGGGCAACCCAACCACTAGGTCAACACTACAGTCAGTCCTGTTGACTCAGAGGGACAAATCGCACCCAGATGAGAAGGCTGGCTGCCTCTTGCTTTCCTTTCACTTCACTGCAGATAAAATCCAGAATCGCTGGAGAGGTAAAACAGGTTCTAATGAACTTCTAAGATTTTTCAGAGTGCCGAAAATGGGACATCCTGCTAAAATCAAAATTGGTATGCTATACATATATACGCTATTTCAATCTTAAAATGTTGTTTAGGAATAACAAACCATGAATTTCCTCTGAAAAATGGATGAGGCTAAAGCACAGGATATATCTGTGGACAAAGTGCTGTCTCCATCACAATGCAAAGGCTCCGGAAAACGTTTCAGATAAAATAGAACTGCATCAATTATACTGTAAACTCATAGAAAATTATCTTGGGCAACAACATGAAGACATTTCAATTCAATCAGGACTTCCTGATACCCATATACCAGTCTCAGTTCATGTAACTCAAAGCTAAGAGACGCGCTACACACTAAGACACGCAAACTGAGACATTCATAAAGTTTTTTTTATTGTTTATACAGTTGGTAACCATTTACTGCTAAAGGCAATATGCAGTAAAGGAGTTTTTGGGGTTTTTGTTTTGTTTTTTCTCCCTTTTTTGGAGTTGATACCACATGCTTCCACAGACAAAAGAAAAAAATCATCTGTAAAAACCAAAGCAGCTAGATTCATTTTGGAAAGAAGCTTGCAAAATCCCAATGAATCACATCTGCAGAATAACTGCAATACTGAAATAAAGTAACCCCCACTAGTTCCTACTTCTTGTGTACTAGTGTAAAAATTTATTCTTTTGCTTTAACATAACACTGCCTCTAGAAAAGGCTTTTTCTGTCTTGTCTGCCATTTAATCCCCACTGTATTAAAACCAGTTAAGCATTCCCACTCCATCGGTCAATCTAACACCCTCATCTCATGAGATTCTCTGCTGACACCCCTACAGAATTTAGTAAATAAGATGTGACTGGGGCAGCCAAATGAAGCAATAACCTGTAACTCCTGCAGTAAATTTCGCTGGCTTGGAAAGATAAATATCTTGGACTAAAATAGCCCTGCAATGACTTCAAGGAGTTGCATGAAAGAAGCAGCTCCATATATCTGTGCTTTGAGCAGCTAAGCTGTCTCATTTCAAAGCAATTCCACAAGTTGGCTTTAGCTGCAAACATTTCACATTTTAAGAAGTGTTGTGTTTTGGTTTTTTTGTTTTGTTTTTTTTTTTTTTTTTATTGCAGGTCTGCAATAGGAAGCCACACATATTCAGAAAATGAACTCAAGAAGCAAGACAGACCAGACTTGGCCACAGACTACTCTGAACTCAGACATGGAAGATTGACAAAAGCCCAGTCTACCTCTACAAAAGCAATGAAAAGCAATGAAAACCCTTGGGAAATCCAGGAAGCCTGTCTTGTCTCTCACTTCATCTGTTCATTGGAGGAGTTGGGGGAGAATTCCATCTGTGCATAGAAAGTTCCCAAATCCAATACTAGACTGCATGCTGTTAAATGAGTACATTCATTAGTACAGTGTTTTGGAAATATGCCTCTATATTGTGTGGGAAGGAAAAAAAAAATAAGAGAGAAATTGCCCCTAGCTAGACTATTCTAACATCTCAGTACCAGTAAAAATAATCTTAGATTTTACTCTTATGAACTTCTACAGAAAACTAATATCTCAAGCACCACAGTAACTAGTAGTGCAATTACAAACTCATCATATTCAATTCAAAGAATAAACAATATAAGATATGCCTTCAGAACACAGTTGACTTGTTTTCTTGTTAAAGATCTTTATTCAGTCCAGCAAATACAAACAGCTCTTCCTAAATGCAGTTACGCAAACAATGAAGAAGCCCACCTTTTCCAATTTCAGACCCCCGTCTCAGTACCAGCACTGATGCCTCATCTTTATGTTTCCCACTGTCATTTCTTACCCTTGAGTATGATCAGCGTAGTAAGAAGTCACTTCCTCACTTTCACTCATTGCGATGGACAATTACTGCTTACTTCGTAGTGTAGCCACATAAAATAATGGCTTAACCTGGCTTTTGACATCCCTAGGAGTTGCTTTCTCTCAATGCTGACTACACTGGCTAAGTTCAGACTCTTGGCAAGGAATAGGATTCTTACCAATGTTTCACCTCATTTAAAGTATTCCTCCATTGGCAGCTCTACCTAAATGGCACAGCCCCACTTACAGGCACCTAAGAAAACTCAGGTATTTCCATTCCTTGATGTTCTATATAAATTACAGCATCTAATACTATTGTTTTCTTTTCCCAAATTTGAGACCCGAACATTATTGATGGCAGTACTTCTATATACAAATACTTTCAGCATCCAGTTTTACACTCTATCTGTATTCCAGTTGCTGATATTCTCATGACTTGAAAACTCCTGCCCACATGTCTTCAATCTGTGGACTGAAGTTTCAAGAATGTTATACTCATCAACAAAAAACTAATCAAGTCTGAACCTGCAAGCACTCAAGTGCAACAGTTTTCTGCACAGAGATGGAAGTACTCTGAGTGCAGTAGAATCACTAGGGTGTGTAAAGTTTCTTACGCACTTAAGCACTTTAGTTTCTGTCCTTAATTTTTTAAGCAAGTTTTCTGCCAAAATGGCAAGAAGTTTCACAATAATCAGCAGTTCTTGGGAGATTTCCTCTTCTTGTTCTAAATCTTATAAGAACAGCTGTTCTGGAGAAAACTTGGCTATATCTGAATGTCCACACAGGCTCCAAAACCACAGGTGCAGGCTCCAAGCCAGGGATGCATATGCAAGTCTCCCCTTCAATAGCATTCAGGTTTTCTCCTTTCTCTGATGACAAAACCACTACAGAAGGCACAGGGATCAATAACTGAGCTTCAGAGCTGAGCATACATACTAGTCACATTATAGCCAGCACTATTAATGAGATTTCAGGTTGAGACAGTTTATTGAGACTTTCTGTACCGTTCCCACAGCTGACTAGGCCTGTTGTATTAAGCTTAGAGTGTCTTTGTTTCAGCACTGCAGGTCAGTAGGGAAATGGCCAAGAAAGAACCAGATCATTCAGTGTGTGGGCAAGGTTCTCAGGGGGCAGAGGGCCACCTCACTGTATTACTAGAAAAGACATTTGCTCAAGGCATTATTACAGTATTACACGTGCTGTAATCAGTAAGCACTGGCTGTGACAGCTGTGTGAGCAATTCCTACTGAAGCTTGTTCTTTGTAAGCTTTAGCAATCATCACTAGGCATGAAGCAGACACTGCTGTTTTCCAGTTACTGACCAAGTTCAAGAAAATTCATAAGGCTTACTCTCAGCTAAATTCCTGGGTTAAAGAAAAAAAGATATTCTCACCTATACTCTTAGCAATTCCTGTACCACTTCACAACATACCTGCCTTCTATCTTCTCCAACAGAAAATATGCTATTAGTCAACCTTTCAACAAGCCAGACATTTTTTCCTGCCATACATCACTGAGAACAAATCTGGATGAAGTTCTGGAATTTTTTTTTTTTTTACTTGTTCACAATATTCTTTCTGAGAAATTAATATTTTGCTGATATAAGTTTCCCAATGTGTCAAGAAAATTGAAACTGCATACTCAGCTACTTATTTGAATCTTGTGCCATGGGCACTTTCTCCAGAAGTTATCACAAATCCATGTCAACAGTCAGTATCCAGAAAATGAGAAAGGTGAAACAATTTTAGATAATAAAGTTACAAAATTATTGGATTTGTGGCTAAATCATTCACTTAGAATGTTTTTGCTCAATCGGTTTAAGCATAATTTTGCACTGGGGATCATCTATATCTGCTTATCACATTGTTAAAGTTTCCAACCATGCTCATTACACCAAGCATTTCTAGTTATGCTTTATTAGACGCTAAAGAGACAGTCTATTTCATGATACGACTCAAATGCAACCAACTGCAAATAATAGTCCTAGCTTGAAATACTGTTAAAAAAAAAAATCAACTCTGAAAAACTGCTTATTCAAAACTCAACATAGGCTGCTGGATTCAGCAAGCAGAAGAAAATACAGCAGCTGATCAGAAAAAAGCATTCAAAATATCCCCTACACATATTCCAACAGCTGTATGTCATTCATATACACAAGCCATTATAATCTTTCAGGTGAGAGCAAAGTCCAGTAGAACATCAGGTTCACTGAAATTTCTGTGGCAGCAGCAATTCCTAGAATTTTGCAGTGTGTGAGGTACAGAATTTTAAGTGCTCTCTGTTGCTCAAAACAAAACAACTCAGCACCTTTTAAATTCCTCATATACTCTTTGCTAGCTACAGAACTTCTATAACCTCTAAGGAGATAATTTTGATAAGACAACAGAAACTCAAGTATGCTTTATGGCAGCTTTTCATGCTCGTTATTATCCTCTCTTTCTCTTGATGTCTAAGTTGCATTGCACTCCAAATTCTACATGAAACAATTAAAAGTCAAGAGAAATCAAGCCCCAAACAAGCACCCCCTCTTAGATGAAACTAAAACAGTTCATGGACTGCTACAGCGGTAGTGTCAGTGAGTGCATTTACTGGTATCCACCCCATGCAATCCCCAGTCAGAGCTCACTGGCAGTGGACAGCAGCTGTGCATAAAATAAGCCTGGACTCATCACACATAATTACAGTGTGTTTCTCCTGTCGGCCTATGGGTGGGAGTGAGACACGGGACCCTGCGTGGTATGACTCATTAATTATCTGAAAGATTTCCAGATAGCCAAACCGTTCATCACAGTCCTCACCCACAACAAAGTCCCAAGTCAATTCTCCATCAGTATTTTCTTGGCTTGCAGCTTCCTTCTTCTGCTTCACAGCAGCAGTGCTAACACAGAAAAAGAGTGCAACCTGCACAGCACAGATACTGTGCTGCTTGAACATGGGAAGGATCCTAGGATGAAAATGAAGGGTAAAAACAACTGATTTTCTAAAGGATAAAAGCAGCTTAGGATGCTTGATGCATGTTTACTACAAAGCCTTTACTATAAAACTGACATGGAATTGAGAGCTCAATTAGACCAGAAAACTGCCTAAGCTGCAGGAAGCGAGTTAAAAAGCAAATGCCATGAAAGTTATGTAAGAAGTTTGTTTCTCCTCTCCATGTTCAAGAGTGATTTTGTCCATAGCAAAAGTATTACATAAAGGATGAACCTAACAGAAATGAATGACAGAAGATTATGTCATTTTAAGCTTTGCTGCCAGGGATGTTGTTTATCTTTCAATACAGAACTCTACTTAATCAAATTCTTTAGAGCACTGCTTCCACGAATTTCTCTTTTGAAGTCCCCCATTCACATCAAAAACAAAACAATGCCATCCACCAAAGCTTATACATTGGTTTCATTCTGTACCATAAGAAAGTGTTATGGTAAGGTAGTGTAATGGTAACGTGAATACAACCAGCTAACTCATTTCACAACTGAAAAAGAAGAAAAAAGGAATTCCTCTATTTTTTTTTTTTAAGTCACAAAATGAAAAAGAAAACATTCCTACTGACATGACCAGCTGTCATCCTGATATGCCTTTTGTTTAAACATAAGTAACACTGGGAAGAGGGGAGAACAGAAAGAAAGGTGGATGTAACATAGCATATATCTACGAGTGACAACACTCCCAAACCTGCCATATAGATTTATTGCATCATCTGTGGCATAGTTAAAATTCATTAGCACTGTATGCATGTTTGTGAGTGTGAGAGAATAAGCATCTCACACATCTGCTTTCAGTCCCTACACTGAGGAAATCCACACAGCAGACACATTAAATGCCCTTAACTCCAACCTGAACCAAGGTGCGAAAGAGACAGAACATTAGAAGAAGTGTTCCTACCTTTCACAAAAGGAGCTGCAAAAATGAGTCACTAAATACTAAGACTGTTTTTCACTTCAATTAAAGCGTCAGAAGTGTCAGTAAAAGTTTGGTTCAGAAACTGAAACCAGTAAATTAATATGAAAAATACAGCAGATAGGTATTCTTCATTGGAACTACCAAGCGGCATCACACCAGCTTGTTGAGAAACAACTCAAAGCTGAGACATGCTATACCCACCTCCTGTGAAGATAAGTGGGATCCTCTCTTAAATCTGATTAACTAGCTGTAGATATGCAATAAGCAAGATGATCTGATTTTCTTTACACAGCTATGTGACTATAATACGCAAACAGAAGGTGCGGGGACTAAGGGAGGCCAACTACGTTCCTTGTAATGTTAAGGACTAGAAAAAAAAACCTACAAAGCACTCTCTGCTTTCCCCATTCACCGAACTCTGTGTCACATAACAAGCCAATTCAGGTTCAAGTGGGAGAATATCCCAGGGGCCAAACCATGAGAGCAGTTCCCAGCTCTAATCCACCTGGCAGGACTCTGCTCTGCACAAAACATCACCAGAGGGCCTAAGTCACTCTACAAAGCTGATTCAAGCAGTGGTTACATTAACCAAGGCAAAAACAATACCTATAAATGTCTCTTAGCACCAGACTGCAAAAGAAATAACTACTTTGATCACAAGCAACTGCATGTTAGAGACTGTCTTCAACTTCACTCCCATAAGAATCTCAGTGGTGACAGCATCCTATTTATAGTTTTATAGAAGAGTTTGGGTAGATCTGAAAGTCACAGCCAGCTTCACTTCTTTTTATGTCCTATAAAAGGGAGGCCTCCTTCTAAACTTTGAGTCTCTAAAATGTAATTTTGTAATAAGAAGAAAGCCAGACAACTCCCTAGCTCTATTTACACTTAGACTTTTGCATTACTGCTCCATTTCTGGTTTTGAAGCAGCACCAAGGGTCTGAAGGAGAGTCTAAACAATCAATGGGAGTGGTATTTGAAATAATTCTGTTAGCAAAAGAAAAAGTTTTGGAAGACAAATAATGTGCCCCGCATCTATTGATACCCTGTGCCTTCAGCTAGTTCTCAGCTACGTTAGTAGGGTATTTAGCAGTCAAATCTTCCTACATTTTCAGTTCTTCTTCATGGAAAACTTCTATGCCAAGTCAAAGTCAAGATTAATTTTAATGAATGCCATAAACTACTTGGGAGGGAATAAGCAAGGAACAGCAGAATTTTTTAAAGCTACTGGAATTCTACAGGCACAAAAAAAAAAAAAAACCCAAACCTTCATGCAAATATTTTCTCAGTCCCTTGCTCTTGTGAAATAGCTTTAATTATTAAAATTTTCCTGGCAGGACAACATTCCTCCTCCAGATCTTTTCATGCCTTGTACAAGTCTCTGGGGACAACAACAACAACAGCAAGTCATCAGTATACGTGAAATTCAAAGAATCAAGTGACTATTCAAGTTATTTGCCACTGAGGTCATTTTCTGAGCTCTCTCAAATATTCTGAAACACCACAGAGATGTAATTTCACACAGAATGCTTAAAATGTCTAACGATCAGCACAGTACAGATGCTGAATGTTGGATAATTCCTAGTTGTGACTCCTTACACAATATCAGGTAGCTTATAAGGCAGAGATGATAACATTATCTGTAACAGAAGTATTATCTCGATTACGATAATGTGTTATTTACTTCCACATCATGGTTTTCTTTAGTACAATAGAAGAACCACTTCTTCAAACTTTCCTTTCCATTGATTACTTGAAGGTGCTAATCATTATTACAAACATGGAACAGAAGCAAAGCATCTGTATATTTATATATGCTTACAGTATTATAAATATTTAAGTGCATAAATATGGGTGATTTTATAATACAGAAAAAAGCAGCAGGCAATTTTAGCCTCTTTCCTGAGAAAGTCTCACATATATATACTCAAATCAACTTCTGCTCCTTTACCTTAACATCATTTAATACAAACCAAAAGCCTTATTTTTTTTTCCAATCCCAATGCTTAACAATCAAGGCCAACACTGCAATGATGTTTTTTTTATCAGCAATGCCATTTTTCCTGTCCAGTGAAATTTCCTGCCCCCTATTCCACAGAACCTTCCTGCCAATGTGTGTTTTGACCTGTGCAACTGAAAAAAGCCTAATGCATAAGTTTGATGATGACATTTCATAGCAGCCAGAAATAAGCGAAGCATCCAAGTATATAAGGCCTCCAAATTCTGTTCCAGAGGACATAAGCCATTGTACTGCATCTGGCCAGAAATGCTGGCAAGTACTGGTGAGATATGACTTATGGAAAGTTAAACCTCAGCAATAGTCCAGCTTAAAAGAATTGTTTTCATTTAGTCATAGAGCAAACATAAATCCATTGTTTACGGCTTGGCTGCCCTTTCCTCAGCTGTCCAGCTTTGAGCATCAGAAACCTTCATGACCACAGGATCCCCCACAAGTCTGATTTTTATTCAAGTCTCAGACTCCCAGAAGCCATTACTGTGAGAGATTGCGTAGTACACTGCAAGAGATCATTCATGATAGGAACAAACTGAAACATGAAGAGCAGCTAAAAAAAAAAAAACAAACACAAACCAACAACAATCTGAAAGATCAACAGGAACCACATGCATAACATTCTCCAACAACATCCTCCATCCTTAATGTCCTCTTTCAGCATTTTATAGATCAGATGTCTCAAAGAAAAACAACTTTTCGTTTTCTATGGCCTCCCAGCCTTAAAAACTAGCAAACAGCCTGAATCAAGCCCTCCCTTGAGTTAGTATACATCCACCTACCTGTCAAATGCAACCACACGTTACCTCACCCCTGTCATACTTCACCCCAACATACCATTATGTCTACCACTTTATCAGTAAGCCATGTAAGGCTGAGTGTAATGAAATGAATTAAAACCATAATTTTGAGATCAGTCTACTAGTAATTTCAAAATTAAGTGACAATGCACACGATACAGCTGGCACTCATATTTCCTAAGGTCATAAGTTAGAAACACTTGCTTTGAACACATTGCTAATACTGAACAAATAGGAAACGAGAAGAAAAAAAAAAAGGTAGAAGCCCTTCGTAAAATGAATTATTTGGGACTGCAAAGTTGTGAACAAGATTCTATTTTTCTGTTTCTCCACTGCTTAAATTACAAGAGCTAGAAACTGCAAGGGGCACAGTATCAGCCACAGAGGGAGAAGCTATGGAAGCTTCCAGTATCCCATAGGAAAGCAAGACATCATGGAACAAGGCTTAAGTAACTGCAGTTTCACTGCGTTTTTTCACACCACAGATTCAACACGTGTCCGCTACAGACTCCATTTTACTACAAAGGCCAGATTTATAGCCTGAATATTTTGAATTTCTGAAGGACTTAACTTTTTTGTAATAAAAGCTTCAGTGTCATGTTCTGAAAATAGAACATTTTCTCCATCTTTTGGAAAAACATTTGGACTTTGTCATCCTTAAGAGCTGTCAGAATTCTAAACCATTAGGCAGTTCCATAAGACCTAGGGGGATGGGAAATGGAGAAATAAACTGGGGCTGAGGGTGGAGTGGCATTCCATAGTTCAAATGGTATCAAATATATCATTGCACAGACATTTGTTCCCAGATCTACCAGTTACTGCATGCCAGGAACTACAAGCAACATGATAGCAGTTCCTAAATTTGTCCATAAGAAAGAAGCCATTTAGGCCTGCTGCAATGGCTTACTGTTAGAGGACAGAAAGAGTGATATAGTCAGAAGTCACAGACCTGAATTATCTTGAAGATGTCCACCGCAAAAGAGAAAAAGAAACAGCCTTTTCCTACCAGATTAATTCTACAGCTAATTGAGACACTTCAGCCCAACAGCTGTAAGCAACATCACAAGAGGAGCACAGTGCAGGGTTTGGCACCAGGCAGGACTACCTCAGCTGCCCTCTGAGGGACTGCTCAGGATAGCTTAATGAACACACACATGCATACAAACACAACTGCAAGTAGGAACACCTTGATACTCAAGAGTTTCAGAGTTTCATAATTGTCCCTTAAAGGGGAAAGGAAAATGAAAGGCGAAAAAAAAACCAGGAAAAAGCCACATGGACAAAAAAGCCCAAACTACCAATTCCCAAGAGCTGAGACAGAGCATCTGTCTGGCATCTGCTGAGTCCATGTCAGAAACTCACTTTGTTTCAACTGATGTTCAGAAGAAAAGGATGGAGTTGTCTTCAGCTTCCCTGAAACAATGTATATTTCAATCATACTCCGGCAGTCCTTTTATTTGTTGTCATTTGGTTGTTTGTTTCCCCAGCCAAATAATTTGTTCTCATCTTTGAACTAAACAGAAGAAGTGTGGGATTTTTTGCTGGCCATCTGAATGTAGGCAAGCTGCAGAGGCACAGAGGGGCACAGACCAGGGCAGCAGGATGACATCTTGTCAGCCCCTCACCTACACGCAGTGATGTTAGGGACTGGCCAGAACTGTACTAACACTCCTTAAATGTAGCACAAAGTGTCTGTAAACATCAGGCTGCCCAGGGAGGTGGTGGAGTCTCCTTCTCTGGAGATGTTCAAGACCTGCCTGGATGCCTACCTGTGTGACCTGGTGTAGGGAACCTGCTTTGGCAGGGGGGGTGGACTCGATCTCTGGAGGTCCCTTCCAACCCCTACAGTTCTGTGATTCTGTGATCATTCACAGGAAAGCTTGACTCCACTACCACTGGAAATCCAGACATCAAGATGCAACCACAGGACGACAAAGTATCAGATTATTTAGGATTTGATGCTACTTTTTCTTCATCGCATTCCGGGCCTCTACACAGTTCCCACCAGATGTCAGACTCCCCTGACCAAAAACCACTAAGATTTTTGCCATGCTTTTTTGCTTAGTACTACATAATGTCCACCAAAATTTGAACAGCCCAGTGGTTGTTCCCATAGAGGATGCTACTAGCGCTGACTGGAGAATGTAAATTAGTGGCAAGAGAGCTGCACGCTGATTAGCTGTTAAGATTGCCTGTGTATTTAGATATCATCAAGTATCAAGTATTTAAGGACTCAAATACTTTGATGTGCAATGTCTTTTTTTTTTTTCCCTCTAACACAGGCTAACACCTACAAAGCAAGAGATAATGAAAAAGAGAGAAAGTGGGGTGATTTTCACACCAGGAGGAATTGCCCCTCTGGGCACGTGCCTCATAGGAGTATCAGTTGCAAGGCCAAAAACCACATGCATGAAAATAATAGCAGGAGAAAAAGCAAGGGGGAAGTATTTTCACATAGGCTCAATGGCGTGGCTGAAAGAGTTGCAAATAGCAGGTTCTTAGCTTTACTGAGGTATCCAGGCACTGTCAAAGGCACCATGCCACAAGAGCACTTGGGAAGCTTCTGAACAGCAAAGAGTCAGGCCAGAGGCTTGCTGGTTGCCCACATCAATAGCTGAGCCCATTCTGGGGTTCAGCAACCATAAGGAGATCTATGCCAGTTAATTGTTCCTCGTAATTCTAAGGGGCTCATTTTGATCAGTAGATGTACAAGAAAAAGATTAAAACAAGAGTGGAAGCAGAGAATAGTAAAAGGTGTCGCAGACTTACATATTCAACGTTGTTTATATGGCTGGATGGAATAAAAGCAATCAAAATCCCACTTCAGGCTCTGTGTGTCGTACTGCTTTGACTCATAAATAATGAGAACGTTTCCAAAATGAACTTCAACTGAATGTCATAACACTGTTATGTTCAAACTCAATTTCCTGTGAGATGAAAATGGTGATGCTCCTCATTCTGACAGTCACAAAAATCTCCAGTCTCTGAACTCATAGAACAAGTTGAGGCTTTGACACCCTATTTTTGAGTCAAAAAAAAAAAAAAAAAAAAAAAAAAATCAATACACCAAAAAAGCTATTCTACATAAAACTCAAATATTTAGTTGAAGTGACCTGAAATCCTATTTGTGAGAAAGTCGAGTAAGAAAAATTATATATTTAGATTATTTTATTTACTACATTTACATACTATTAAAAAAAAGTCTCTAAGTGCTAAGATGTGACAAAAACTTTAATCAATTTATTCAAATTCGGGTCTGTGACAAGAGTTATTTTTGCAAATCTTTATATGCACACTTGCCTGCTTGCTTATTTGCTCCTCATTTATATTTGTACTTAGAAACTGGATCCTCAATAATACCAAATGGGTGAACTCAATATCATATGTCAGTAAAGCACTGCTTTTATTTACTTATTTTTAACTGCAAAAGCTTTATGTTCTTCCAGTATAAAATTAAATAAAAACTTCAATAGGACTTCAGAAGAGTCACAACATTTTCAGATTCATTCTATGAGATCATCTGCTCAGAGACATCACTGTTAAAAATCTATTAATGAGCCCACAAAAACATATTCTACAGCCCAAACTCTAAAACTTGAAGGCTGAGGTTAACTACACACAGACTAGTAAATCATGCCTGTCTTCTCCAAGGCTTTCTGCAGTAGCACTCAAGAAAGCACAGAGATAGTCAGCAGCCTTTTTTCCACAATTTAAAGAATAAGAAGCCGAATGGTGCTCACATATATGAAGGAATGGGAAAGAAATAAGACTCAGTTGTGATAATTGCACTCTTATCTGCAGGATACAGCTACCCTCTTTACTATATTTGAGGCTTTTTCTAAAGTTAGCATAAAATGAATTCCAGATCAAGTTAGTGCAGTAGGCACACCCCAGCTTGAAAAATCTGCTTAATCCTCTTCTGGTTAGCTTCATTTTACCAGCTCCAACCCTAACTTCAAGGTCAGCTACTTCAGGGAAAAAGGGGGCATTTCTCAGTTTTATAAGATACTTTTCTTGGTGCCTGGTTATCAAGTGTCTGCCATGCAACTTTCCACATTCTCCTTGCCATCAACACAAACCTGCACAAAGCTACCTTGTGCTAAAATCTCAAGTTTCTCCTCATTTCCACAAGAGACACTAGCTGCAAGCATTTTCCCAGGGTTCCAGCCAAAACTTTCATTCTGCTTCCTTGTGCCCTCATTTGGGAGTCTATCCTCTCTTTCTGCCCACTGTCATAGTGCAGCTATTGTTTTGAGAGATGATTTCATGCCAGCACACCAAAAGATACTAGTATGATGTAGACCCTGTGCTTCAAAGCCAGACAGATAAGATTCCCTTTATCAGCATGTCTTATGAAAATGGTACTAGAATTCTTATAATGACATCCTAAAACTTAAATATAGTTTTCCCAATTCCCTGAAGCCTTTATGGAGATAAGTTCACGTTACAATCACAGTGCAAAAGCAGATTTAAAAAGAAAGAAACAAGCTTTTGTTGTAACAATAAGCATGTTGTCATGTACCCTCCACATAGCCGAAATGTTTTACAACCTGACAAGTCACCAAGGCAAGACTTGAAGAAACCTTGGACCTCAATTTGATACTACTGCTTTACTATCTCCAGAGTATTCCAAGAATTAGCTGGAGGGAAAGGTGACAATTTTTAAATGTATGGTTGGTGTAGGGTGTGGATGTGTGTACACATACGCTCTTGGCACACACCTCTTTAGATCTCCCAGTATCATGGTGGAACAGAATCACCAGCTAAAAGATGAACATGATCTTATCAACAGTTTGCATCAATTTTACTCCAGAAATTTCCTAACTGAAAGGTTTTATGTTGAGACAGTGCTGTCCTTTCAAATGCACTGAACAGTCTGTATTATGACAAGACTGGTACATGTTCAAAGTAGTACTATGAAGACAAAAAAAAGAAATCCCAAGCACACTGGTTCAGATTGAATATTCTTTAAAGAACCTTTTGTCAAATTCCTAATAACTGTGAACTTCAGTGTGTTTTAAGTTCAAAAGTTCAAAATACTGTTGTATTCTGGATCACACCAGACATACCGCTTGGACTCTTGATCATACTCCTGTGATACTGAATTGACTTGTTGATCATGTATAGATGTGGAGTCCTCAGTACAGGAGAGAAGTAGACATGTTGGAGCACATCCAGAGAAGCCACAAAAACGATCCATAGAACCACTCTTGTGATGACAGGCTGAGAGACCTGGAAGTGTTCAGCCTGGAAGAGGCTGAGGGGTGACCTAATAGTGGCCTATCAGTATCTAAAGGAGGGCTACAGGAAAGAAGGAAACAGACTCTTTAGCAGGGTCTGTGGCAACAGAACAAGGGGAAACGGCTTCAAGCTCAGGGAGAGTAGATTCAGGTTAGATATAAAGAAAAAATTTTTTACAGTGAGGGTGGTGAGGCACTGGAACAGGTTACCTAGTGCAGTTGATGCTCTGTCCCTAGAGACTTTCAAGGCAAGGCTGGATAAGGCTCTGGGCAACCTGATCTGGCTGTGGTGTCCCTGTTGCATTGCGGGGCAGTTGGACTAGACAGCTTTCAGAGGTCCCAAGTACAGATCATTCCTTTATGGCTGCCATCCCCTAAAGGAGGTTAGGGAGGAGACGACCCCTTTTGGTCCCACAGGTAACTTGCTCCTGGGGCTGGCTATGCCTCTTCACCTCAATCACTGGTTCAGGTTATGATCCAACAGTTCCCATACACACCACTACAAAAAAATTACATGCATCTGTTCTTGTTCAATGTACCCAATATCTTTATGCAGTTTTTAAATGTCATAGTAGAGTCACAGAATCATAGAATGGCCTGGGTTGAAAAAACCACAATGATCATCTAGTTTCAACCTTCCTGCTATATGCAGGGTTGCCAGCCACTAGACCAGGCTGCCCAGAACCACATCCAGTCTGGCCTTGGATGCCTCCAGGGATGGGGCATCCACAACCTCCTTGGGCAACCTGTTCCAGTGTGTCACCACCCTCTGAATGAAGAGCTTCCTCCTAATAGCTAACCTAAACCTCCCCTGTCTCAGTTTAAAACCATTCCCCTTGAGTCAAAACCATCCCCCTAGTGTCAAAAGAAGCAAGTGATATTTGTAGATTTAAACAATAATAAAAATAAAATAGATCCCTACTTCAGATTTGCCACAAAATGTGTTAGATTTTAAAGAAAAAAAAAAAAACAACCTTAACCATGAGAACGATGGGTATAAAATGACTCATTACAGCTTGACTTCTTATTATTTTAACAAGTTAGTGAAGATGTTATTGAGATAAAGCAGATTTAGAATAGCATAGTGATATCAAGCAGATCCACCACCAAGACAAATTAACAGTATATTTCCAGAGTTTCTATGACAGACAAGTTTTGATCTATTAACCTCCACTTTCTGAATTTCAGCCAAAGAATTCCAACAACCTGCATACCAAGGAATTGACGATTCCACACAAGAGCACAGATGTTACTGACTAGTCTGTCCCAGACCACTCCATTACTGAAGGTCATTCCAAAATTCCTAATGTACAGACTCCTAACTCATGACTTCTTATTTCCAGAAAGCAATCATAAAGATGAAAAATATTCCAGATGAAATGCATACAGTGAGTCACACTGAAAAATAACTTTGATGGGCTTTATCAAGGAAGGTCAAGACAGAGGGTCTACAATGCTTATCAAAACAATACTCATAATTACAGCAGCTATTAGTAAGGGAAACAGAGCAGAAGGATTCTACCTTGGTAGAATAAAAAAATATAACTCTAGCTGAAGGCATTTCAGCTTTGCTTCCCTCCACTTAGAACCAGTAAGGATTCACTTACTGGAACACATTTCCAAATCTTGTGATGCCACAGCACCCACACTGCTCTCTCATTCAGGTCAGCGTCAGCTTCAAAGCACACAGTCCACTGAGACACAGGAAGAATGTCACCAAGAAAACAGGAGACAAGGAAACTGCCTGAGAATGATAAAGAGCTGATATTAAAGCAAGAAAACTTCATTAGGTCATTTAGTATCACATCAAAGGAGACAGATTGAGAGCCTTACAGAGAAACAGTTCAGGCAAGGACAATGACATTTCCTTGCTCATATAATTTGTGTGTATGGAGCACAAGCAGGAAAGAATTGCAGGCAGCTGAAGAGATAATTTTATATGCCAAATAATCACATATCTTGCTCTGAGATTTGACTATACTGGCTTTTGCTACAATACTCAGTAGTGTTTCTTATTAAGTTATTTATAACAAGGTTTTAATAGCTGATCACTAGTCACACATCCCTCATTTACTAGGATCGTCTGGCATCCTAATGCATAGAAGAGAGCTGTAGTTTTGCCTCCATAATGCTACAGAATGCCAACTACGCTGCAAAGAATGCAAGGTCTAAGGAGTTGCAAACTAGAATACAGTCTCAAATTGATGTTCTCCACATCACAGGGCCAATAATGACATGAAAAAGACTCTTGTTTGCAAAGTACATTTTTTTGCAAAGATACTGTAGTGATGAGCGCTAAAAGAGTCTGAGAAAGTCAGGAATTCTGCCCTCAGGATTTGGTTTGAATAGCACATAGTAAACGTGGCACAGGACTGCACGTTGAACAGTAAGCAGAAAGTGAAACACTGAATAGCTGTTCATTAAGAGCAGCACCATTCATTTTGTTCACTAAAGAGATACTTGGAAGAAAGACAGCAGTGACCATGTATTTAATATGCATGCCCATGAAGGGGAATTGAGCTTGCGGAGACAACAATATTCTATTCTTTTAGCAGCCCTGACCCTGCAAATTTCATCATGTTCTCCAAGGCTGAAGACAGAAACTTGCAAATGTAATTATTCAAATAACCCTCACTTCACGAATGTTTAGCAGTCTTCAGTGAAAGCAGATTCCAAGACTCTGGGTACTGCATGAGTGAAATAGAAACCCATCTATTTCCGTAGCAGGAATACAGAAGTGCTTTTGGTAATTGTCTGTTTTTAAGTTTTTATGTGCAGTTCAATCTAACAAATGCTGTGAGCACCAGGCAGGAGATGAACGGCCAAAGGACTAAACAGTCAAAGGAAGCATATGCTCAAAAGAAAAACAGTAAGGAAAAAGAAAAAAAAAAAAAAGGGGGAGAAGACTGAGAGAAGCTTTCTTGGGCTGCCCTGAAGTCAAATAGCTTGACTGGGTTTTAGCAGAAGCTAAAATTCGAGCAGCAGCCTGTACACTGCTGAGATATTTACATATACAGCAAATGATTATTTGCATTAATATTTATCCATTTTCTTACATTTTCTGCTGTTCAAAAGGGCACCAAGCTGGACTTTCTGCACAGTAAATGTGAAAGATCTATTGGTATAGGAAGTTGTGTATCCTACGATGAATACACTGAACCATCCTCAATTCTGCATGGTAATAAAATTCACTATAATTGATTAAAAATACAATAGTAATTTAAAATAAACTGATGTATCTAAGAAATGCAAGTCATTTATTTTCCCCATACCAAACAACCGATCGTTTATCCTTTGGGTGATGAAATTTGCTTCTATTAACCTAACAGAAGATAGCAAGGTTATCCTTATGAAGTGTGCTGAATTCATAAATTACACATCTTCTGTAAACGATTAAAGGTATAACTTTAATCAACAAAAACCACTAACAACAGACCAGGAGTCACTCTACCACACTACAGGCATGACCCTAAAATCTGAGTGTGGGAGGACAAAGCCAGCGAGTGCCTTGTCTCAACATGGAAATGAAATATCACCACCACCAATAGAAATGAGTAAACATACTCTACCAAAACACACACTTATGGAATATCTTAATCCAGGATTTAATAATTAAAAAAGCCACATGCAGATAGAATCTTGCCTCCAGCCTGAGCCACTGTTGAAGGCTGTCAAACTCCAGGTGATATTCATAACAGAAGAATTACACAGGAATGCCTGTAGGCTGTAGCACACAAATTCAGCAAAGGAGAATGCCAGGCAAAGGCCGAGAAAGCCATGATCTATCCATTTTTCAGTAATTACATATTAAGTCTTTTTGCTCGTGAAATTTAAGCAAACAATTCAGTTTTCTTTTTATAGACTTCAGTTTCAAAATGTACTTTTGTATTACGAACAGAGTAGCAGGAAATATTATTACTAAAATATGATTTAACACCATTTTTTCTTTCTACAGAATGAATCCTTTTGTGTCAGATTATATTCATAAACACACATACCTACTTACCCAAATATTTTCCAAATGTATATTAGCTTAAAAACCAAACTTGAAGTCTAAAAATACAACATACATCAGCTGGACAGAGTACTGGAAACTTATCTCTTGTTGAAAGGGCCATCAGTTCTTTTCTGTTCAAGGCTTTGTTCTTCCTAATAATGAAAACCACCTTTGTTCTTCTCCTTTCACACCTATGATTAAATCCACAAGAGAATTGCTCACCAGAAGCATACAGAATTTATTCAGTGCACTCAGGCAGCAGAATAAACCAGAACAAATTGATGAGGCCAGGGAAAGGGTGTTGGCTTGATAAAAATTAAAGGCATTATCACAATTCTCTCTAGAATTTTACTGAACATTATACAGACACAATGTGAGAATACGTGTCTCTAAAGCTGAAATCAGATACAGATCGTGGGAGACCAGTACATTCTCTTCATCATGCAAGAGATCCAAGGCCAGTGAAAAATGTATTAGAAAAGAAACTGATGCTTTAAGGGCATGGATTGAATCAGAGACCTTCCTTCTATCTGCTGATCAGCAGCAAAACAACACTTAAGGAAATAAAACTTCTCTATCCAGCATGGATCAGTGCCAGCTCCAACTAAATTACTGATTCTTGATTTTAATTAAAGGAGGAACACTTGTACCTCAGCTTAAAACTGGAGCTCCCACACAATAGCACACAAGGTAACTTCCAGGTAACTGCTAAGAAGCAGAGAAGAGAGAGGAATGATCATTTGAGTACCAAGGGTCCAAAACCCAAGAAGTACTTCCTTCTAGCTACATCTGGCCCAACTGTGCTGGCAAGAACACATGGTGCCACCTCCATGAGAGAC
Source organism: Lagopus muta (assembly GCF_023343835.1). NCBI lineage: Eukaryota > Metazoa > Chordata > Aves > Galliformes > Phasianidae > Lagopus > Lagopus muta. Next base: position 48,934,983 of record NC_064436.1, read on the forward strand.
GAGGAGGAGGGCATTGATCAGCACCAACTGCACAAACAAGAAGTCACAGAAAAGGCATTGGCAGCATCAACACTGCTGTTAAAATAACTGTCTTCCCAGGACTATGTTACCTATGTGACTAACCATGGAAACTACAATAACAGTCTTCAGGAAGTGAACAATACAAATACATGCTGAGAGAGACTTCCTTGTTGCCGAAAGACTTCACTAAGTGTTTGTGGAACACCTGTATACAGAGCCTCAAGCACACAGACAGTATCTGTAGTGCCCCAGAACAAGCAAAGCTGAACAAAAGTCTGGCTTTTAAGTTCTTGGCTTGAAAATATTGTGGGGAAAAAAAAGGGTATTTATGGTAACTCTGTACTCTTTGCCCACAGGGCAGAGAGGTTATAACTCTAAATACAAAGGATGCAAGAGAGGTGAAAAATTTTTAAGCAGTGCAGAATTAGTTGTTTAATGGGTCTGCTAAGTGACGGCATGCTCCCAGTAAAGAGTTCTGACAGCAGAAAGCCTTTAATCCAAGTGAATAACTAACTGGGAATGATGTCAGCAAAACAGCTGCCTGGATGCTACACCGCTCATCTTGAACAGAGGAACAATTGCCTACAATTGGAAAGCAATACATTTCAAGCCAACCTCAAGGTGAAGAGCAAGAACTAACACCACAGTTTAACTACTGTCTGCCATCGTCTTCTGCATTAAAAATGAGAGTATGAGAGAGGATGGCAGAACCACATAAGGAAACAACTGTTCTCTTCAGAAACACAGCAGCATAACTCCAGGAACAAATTGAGAGGTATACAAGTCTCTTCCAAAGAGAAGATATAGTAAGCTAGTACATATTCATTCTCAATGTGGAAAGGCATACTAAACGCTGGTGCAAAAGAACTATTAAGAAAAGAAACAACTTCACAGAATCTGTTTACCAAAGAAGCTATTTGAGAATCTTTTGAACATCTTACTGAAACTAGCATGGCAATCTCATACTTCCAGCAGAACAACCTGCACCTCCCCTGCATCATGATCAAGCCTGCCATCCAGATGCCAACCAGACCTCACCCAGAGCAGGAGAAAATAAACAACAACTATAATTTTACAGTGAATTAGAAAGTGCCTGGTTTAGGTTATATTCTCTGAAGTGCCCATTCACTATAGGTTGCCTTCTCTTGATGCTCTCTCTCCAAAATCCCCTCCTCTTAATCTTTTCCCTTTACAAAACTTTTTTTTTTTTTTTTTTCCCCTCTGCATCAGATTTGGACTGGCTTGCCCCAGTGTTGAAAGAGGATAAAGATATTTCAAATGCATTCATCAGAAGCTCCAGGAATAGCAGCAGCTCTGAGCCAAGACCTTACCCACATCTGGGTAAGTGCCAACATACAGTACAGGTAATAAGAGATAACAGAAGTCTTACATAAGAATTTTACTCAAATTCCTACGGTAGCTCTTCAATTGGTGAAGCAGGTTTGACAGTTGTTAAAAAGACCTACCTATGCCAAAACACAGGAACAATAAGAAAAATCTTGATATTATACGCACCAGAAGATACAAGGAGAATGGATGATTAAACACAAGTTACTCCAGAGAGTTTGCAATAACCGTTTTTCCACATAAAGATATCTAAAACACTCTGGGCACATAGTATGCAGCCAGCTGGCAGCATCCACATGACAAAGATGCACCTTTTGCCACTTCATCTGCTCTGTATTAACTGACAGATTCCTTGGCAGCCATTTACAGAAGGCAAAATCCACCCAACCTTTCTGTATAGTCAATTAATATAAAGATGTCCTAATTATGAAACAAACAAGAGAGTTTGGCAAAGCAGACTATAATAACAAAAAAGGAGAATAGATAGAAGGCTTACCTGCATCCTGGGCTCGCTGCAGAACTCCAGAGAAGGGATCTCCAGAAGAGATCCATTCCCACTGGCAGTCAGCTCTTAAATGGCTCTAGGAGAGGTGCAGCCAGGCTCCACCCTTCTGGCAGCACAGGTGAATTGCCTTCACCTGTGCTTCCATGTCTGACTCATTGCTCACCTCAGGTGATCAATCAGAGGTTCAGGCCGTGATTCAGCAGTTCCCACACATTTGCCCCCACAAATGGTGAGTACAATGGCCCAAAGCACTGAGCCATCCAAAAGTTAGATAGGCTTTGATGAGCAAGATAGTCATTCTGCTTTATTAGCAAGAACAAAGTCATGATTCTCTCAATTTTATTAGTCCAAATCTTCCATCACAGCACCAGGAGCAAAGGCTATACTTAATATACTCCAGAAATTCCCACATATGCTCTTTCCTTCCAACAGCTTCTGCTATCAAGAAATCCTAGTTCTGAGGAGAAGGACAATCTTGCAGATCCACACACACTGCTCTGAGTGTGTTTTTTGTAGATACTTTCAAGAGATCCATACATGCAATTGCACATGGAGAAATCATCAGACTGCAGCTCCTTTCATCTCATGCCATTGTCCTGTGGAAAATTGCACAATATACTGGCACACACAGGGCATGAGAATACACACTTCTCCCTGGACTAACGGCTTTCTACACATAGAAGAGTCATTGTTCTAACACACTTTTCATTGAAGATATTAAACATTTTCCTCATACTCTAAGTAAACACCAAGTACCAACAAATCTCCCTCCGCCAGGCACAGATCTAATGACACTATCATATTTGCTTTACCAACCACTTATGCTTTGTACACAGTTGTAATTACATCTGAAGGCCTCTTCCTCCACAACAAAACAGGAGCTTATGTTTTGCTCCTCCGTTCCATTTGGTGTTTCAGATACCTACCTCTTCCCTCTCAATCCTAAAAGAAAATAACAAGCTTTCATTTTCTTTCTAAAGTGGTTCAGTTTATCTGCATCAATTGCCATCTATCCCTTTCCCACAAGCTGGTCAGAGCTTGCCACCATATACTAAGGTTAGAAATAGTGGCAGAATCACTATGCTGACTTCTAAGAAGCTGCTGGACTCCAGGAGACCTCCAGGAGCCTATGAATAGCAGTAGATGCTATTACCCTGAAGCTTCACTTCTGTTTGAAGCACCCCTATCATAAGCATATACTGGAAAACACTCACTACCCATAGTCAGCACCAACCCCCTGCTCTTCAGCAGCACCTATTCCCTTGTAGCATGAGCCATGGGAAACTTTCACACTGAGGTCCCCATCCTGTGCCAAGGCTGCCAGCAGTGCTACTTCTGGTAGCCTGCTTCTCATAGTCATATGGAGCATGTACTCTCAGGCCATACAGGAGCATGATTATCCCCTTCCCCTGTGCAGACAACCCCTTACATTCCTCCTCCTGAGAGATGCTAAGAACAGGAAAAAGGCAGAAAACAAAAGCTTTCAGCACAGTTTGAGATCGCAGCACTTTGAAGAAGTCTGCTCTGGCTTTAATGTATTGATTTCCTCGAGGCCCTTCATGTGGGAAGTTAAAAAGCAAGTTTCCTCCACACAGCTCTAAAATGAAAAAGAAAAGCCTGTATGGCATTGTAGGCTTAAGCACTGCACTGAGAAACTAACAAATGCTGAAGGGAAAGTGGGGAACCACAACACCAGAAGTGCCTACAACTAGAACGTGCTCTCAAGTGTCTTGGTTGAAATCCAAAAAAAAAAAAAAAAAAAAAAAAGCAAAGACTTAAACCTATTATGCTGCATTACTACTTCAGAGAGACTAGCAAACTACAATGAAAAGAAATTAATGGTTAGACTCCCAAGCTCTGGAAGACTCAAACTGCCAGGAATGTTGTCTCAGAACTACCCCTGTGAATTTCCATGGTTATCCCACAGCCATTTACAGCAGCTTTGCTTACTTTCTCCCCTGAAGCTAGTCAAGAGAAGCAAAATGACGGGAAGGAACAAAGTAGCAAAGTATTTATTACAGAGACAGTTTTAAATGACAAATCTTTTTGTTTGGCATACTCTGAGAGAACTCCAGCACCAACTGAAGCACATCCTTCAGAAGGGCAGCTGCAATTAATTCCGTGTGATGTTCCTTGCAGAGCACAACACGGAGTGCGCCTCTGCGAATGGAAGTGGCTGCTGCTATCCAAGAGAAATAATCACTGAGAGATATGTGAGGGAGGTGAAATTACTCTGCAGCTCCACCAGCTTTATTTTTAACGCCCGGCTCCCCTTACACTTGCCTTCACACAGGGCATGTCTGACCCCTCAGCTGTGCTACGCCAATCTAAGAAGCTCAGGATGCCAGGAAGCGTGGTGCAGCAGCCACCACCTCCATGCCAGACGTGGCTGTGTGCCACACTGTCCCACAGAGGCGTGCAGTTCCCTGTGCCCATGGGCAGAGTGCTCACCCAGAAGCGGTGGCCATCAGTCCAGCACTTGGCCAAAGGGCAGTGCAGGCAGGGTGGCACTGATCTGAGAGGAGAAAATACGGCCCCAGCAAGCCTGGAGATCTGCATGTTCGTAATTAAAATGTTTCGAGGGTATTTCTGCTTCTCCATAGAAAGGCAAGCTGTTTCTAATAAAAGATAATTTGAGTTGCTTGAGCTTTGTTGATTTATGCCTTTTTTTCATGTTACTCCAAAACTGAAGGCCCCTTGTCAAAATAAGAATTGGTTTTGGGAGGGGTGGGATGTAAGGCTAAGGGTTTGTATCATTTCTTTCAGCTTTGAGAGAGTCACCTTTACAATTCACTGACTCTGAGACTTTTCTCTTCCTTGATGGTGCCATTTTTCTGGAAAACAGTTCATTCCCTTGGCTACCTTCAATCAGTCCAAACCCTGGCAGAAGATGCACACTGCACATGTGTGCTCCAAAATAAAGACTTTCGTTTTCTCCAAACCACCACCACCTTAAAAAACAACACATCAGATTCAGGAAAAAGAGAAACAGAAGAACTTTCACATACTTGCATTTTTTTTTCCCCCCTGTTTAGATTACATGTTTATAGTTATGCTTCTGGACTTAAAGAAAGCTTTGACCTCTCTGTTGCTACAATACATGCAAGTTAGCCCACTGAAATGAATCTGAACAACATTTACTCACAAGGCATTCAGCTGAATGTTCAGGACACTGCCATACTTGCCTATGATGCCCTCACAGAGACAAGTCAGCCACTTCTATCTCTCCTCATTCCTCCCTACCCTTCCACAAACCCAGTCAGAAGATACTCACTGCCAAGTAGCAAATTGGGAGGGAAAATAACAAAAGTGTAACCCTCAAATCCATACCTATTCTATTTGTTCTGAGATGTTGGAAGAAAACCTGCACATTCTGTCAGAGCCATGACCTTCTGCTGGAACTATAAGGGCATAACGCAGCCCTGTGAGTTCTCTGAACACACTGCTTGCAAAGCAAAGCACCATGAAGAGATTTTAATCTCAGCCCTGTGTCCTCTGTAGCCATGCAACCATTCTCCTCCCACTTGCAAACAGTTATTTATGGGCATCAGCCTACTCTTACGCAAAAGAAAGGCTTCTTCAAGTCAGAGTAAAGGTTACCACTATTTGTGCCAATCTGCAGCCTGTTCTTGAAGTACAAATTCAGCTGAGTTTCTTGGCTCTCTAGTTTTAGTTGCTTGAGATTTTTTTCCCCTTCAACTCTGCTACCTTTGGAGATGGCAAGTTCCAGTATTAGAACACACACTTATTTATTTTCATCTTCAGATCACAGTATCTCCAACAGTCCCATCCTGTATAAGCAACTTCACGTGATGCTACCAAGCACTGTCAGTTCCTAAAGTCAAAGGCATTGATTTGCACCTTTGTTGGATGTAACAGAACTGACATCAATTTTGGGAACTGTTACTTGTTATTAATCTTTCAGAGATTTCAAATCCTCATGTTGGGGAGAAAAGCCTGAATCACAGCAAAGTACGATGAGGAACAGAAAGCAGGTAACAGCCTAATTTAAAAATGAAGTATGTTAATCTGTCCAGAGACTTCACTGCTCATGACTGCAATACTGAACTAAAAATTGACCAATGCCTCGAGGAAAGGAAACAGTAGTAAGGTATTCTCAGGAAGAAGACTTTTACATTTTTTTGCAGCACATTGAACACATACGGCCACTTTCTGTGTAGCTTGTAAATAACCACAGGGCTGGAATGAAGGTGGGGAGATTCTGGAGGTTGGAAGAGACGTCACAAAGAATTTTTCCTTTTATGCTGTTCCTGAAACTCACTGTGGGATCACAACATGGAAGAATTCCTGTGCTATTTCCAGCATGAACAAGGATCATAGAGAAATGTCTATGAAGGCGAGATTAATGGAGATAATTTCCCTTTTACCCTACTCATTCAACTGTAGAAAGCAGAGTTAAAGAATTGCTTTTCCATCACGCAGCTCCTCAGTCTGTAAAGTGCCCCATGAATCACTGCCAATGATGCCGGAGCCAACAAGGCACAGCAATATTATTTTTTTAAAACTTTAGCTTGTCAAAACTGATTTCAAAATCAAACTGTCTCTGACACTAGGCAAGATATCCAAAAGCAGCAGAACGTAGCACAACAGGGCTTCTCTTCAAATAACAAAATTAAGAGAATTCTGTCCTTTCTCTAACATCGAAGTCACTAGAGTATTTCAAATTAATTTTAACATGAGGAGCAAGCATTGTTAATAACTGCATCATTAAGCTAGCCCTTCTGTTAAGGTAAGATTAGTACCAACAATCTTTGAATCATTCATAGAATGAATCATAGAATGGTTTGGGTTGGAAGGGAAATCTAAGACCATCTAGTTCCAACCCCTGCTATAGGCAGGGACATCTCTCGCTAGATCAGGCTGCTCAAAGCCCCATCCAGCCTGGCCTTGAATGCTTCCAGGGAGGGACATCCACAATTTTATCCACAACATTATATATACATATATTATATAAAAGAGTTAACAGTTTTGAGCAAGTTATAGTAGACCTGATCAGAGTATCTATGAAAGCAAAGGATTATTATAACCAATTAATACCACAAACAAAGAACCACTTGATTTAACAATCGAATTCTCAAGAATTAAGCTTGCCCATCATCTCCTCAAGACCCAAAAAGCAAGTGGAGCTCATTTTTTATTGGTCAACAATAGCTATGCAAAGTGAATTAAATAACAGAATCTCACCAAGCCAGCCAACCACTCATGTTTAGTTTTCTAAGATAAAAGAGGTTTAGTAGAAGTAGTTAGATTGGAAGCCAAACACATTTTATGCTGCTTTGAGGAGTTCCCACAAAGGAAAGTCAGTAGCGTACCTAGAAAACATTCATCAAAAGCCACAGGAGTTTTGCCTCCATAAAGAGAAGATCTTGTTCATGTAAATAGATGCTTAAATGTGGTGATACTGTAAGCATCCAATAAAGCAGGATTAAAAATAAAATTTAGCAACATTCACTCACCTACTTTCAAGAAACCGCAGACCCACAGAATTATTCAGGTTTCTGGGGTCCCTGAGGGCCTCTAAGCCCAAGCTCCTTCCCCATACCAGGGCAGAAGTCAGCCAGAGCTACTTGTTTGGAGCTCTTTTCAGCTGGGCATCAAGCCACCCAGGGATAGGCAGCCCGCACCAATGCTCAGCTGTCCTCATGAAGTAAGGAGAAGCATCTTTGCTAAGTTAGAACCTTTCCTCTTTTAGTGTGTGACAGGTGTCTCATTCTCCTGCCCCATGTCTCTGTCCTCTCAACAACCTGCCTCAAGCTACTAGGCTCCCTGCCATGCACTTCTTCTCCAGCCCAGCTCCCAGGGAAGGTACTCCAATCTCAGCCTGCTCTAGGGCTCTCTGCCAATCTCTCTCCAATGTCCCAATGTCCTTTCTGTGCCATGGGCCCCAAAACTGGATGCAGTATCGCAGGTGTGGCCTAGCAAACAAATAACCACTTCCATCAACTTACATCAATCCTTCCTGCTGCCAGGACACAGCTGCCCCATATTTAGCCTGCTGCCCTGCTGGTCCCCCCCAGGCCCTCTCCAGGCAGCCACTCCCCACACAATGCACCACAGCAAAGGGTCATTCAGCCTGTCCCAGGTACACTAAGTACATTTCTGTTTAATAAATAAGAGGCAGTTTAAGTCAGGGTGTGTTCTAGTTCATCACATTCTTACAAACCTACCTCTAGGGCATGTGGTGCAGCCCTTTCACCTGATACTGTTCTCACCATAGCTTGAAGAGGTTTCAGCTATTAACTTTGATATTATAGTACCATAGTAGCTGTAATTATCATAACCGAGGGGACTGAGTAAAGCAAGGGAGCACAGTAGTTTCATTCTTAAACAACACACTGAAGGAGGGAAAACTGAGATCTTCACATTCTGTATGCCAGAATGCTCACACCTTCCCCCATCCAGCTTTATCAAGCACTCTTTCCAATGATGCTTTCACCCCCAGTAAATTTTGCTTTTATTGTACTAGTCTTATACAACTGTTCTTGTTGGGATATTTACAATACTAATACATAGAAGCGTTCATCGGTGGATGAAGAGCTCATGGACTGGCAGCTTCTGCAAACCAAAGATAATATAGCTTTTATAACCTGTTGTGAAATAACTCTTCCTTGATTGACTAACACATTCTAGAAAACAATTCTGCCATACTGATCATCTGCTTAATCTCCAAGCTAAGAAAGATTCCAGCTTTCTAGATGATAATTTTCTTTAAAATAAAAAATGTAGTTAACACCAGCAGAACAAGTGGAAAGAGGTTGAATAGTTGCATCCAACAGATCTTTGCAACCAATTAGACAAAGACATTCCAGACTCTGGTTTTTAAGGGCAGATCTTTTACCTATTTTAGAATTTTAGTAATGAAAGGAGAAATGAATTCAGTTTTAAGGAAATTAGCAGCACAACCCTACATTTCTTGACATTATCCCTTTATCAATAGTATTGTTGTTCTCACTATTCTCACCCTTGTGTTACACACTACTTGTAACATGGCTTACACAGATCTCATGACAAGGGAATTGGGTCAATGTACACAGGACACACAGCTGCCATGCAACTGGGGGAGGAAAACATTTCTAGAAGGCAATGGTTTAGTACATCAGAGATTGGACATGTTCTTCCAACCCTTTAAAACAATTTAGTTTTCATTCCACTGAATGACTGACCTAGCCAGAACAAAGAGCACCCCATCAGCCTCATCTGCCCTCACTAAATGCTGCCCTGGAGATGTAGAGAAAGAATGAAGAATTCCATTCCCAGTCATAATAACTGCAGTAAAGTTACTCTGAACACACATCCATCTTTTGACTCTTTATGATTGACTTATAAACATTATGGGAAATATTAATCTAACTTTAGCTGTCCACAGATTAGCCAGCTGGTCCATTCATATTAGTTTCTTCCAGTCTGAGGAACATCCTCATAGAATCATAAAATGGCTTGGGTTGGAAGGGACCCCAAGAACCATCAAGCTCAACCCCTCTGCTGCAGGCTGGCCTGCCAACCTCCACATTTAATACTAGGCTTTATAACTTCCACCATGATGAGGGATTTGTGACTAGCACATATCAGCTATAAAGTTAGGTGCTTAAAGACAGCCAAGATGGATACTAATCTGTCAATTGAAGCTATTTTTCAAAGCTCAAGGCCTGTGTTCAAAGCTCACTGAAGTAACTGAGAATCTCTGCTATACTTCCCCAGTGGATTTGGGGTTGCATACAGCAGCCTTCCCACAAGCTGGACCCTCTTACCAGCAGGGCAGACACCTTCATTGTACAAAGCTATAGACCTGAAGTATTACCAGGTCAGGCACTGTTGGCCTAGATAACTACACTTGTCCCTTTAAGTTCATTCCCAGTACATTATGTAAAGTACACAAGTAAAACACTCTTCCAGTAAGAGAAGAAAAAGAAACACAAAGAAAACAGGAAAGACTAGAAACTGAAAAAAAAAAAATAAATAAATGTCAGGTGTAGGCACTGTTTGCAGCATAACTCACCAACTTTCCTACAAGATTTGCTTAATAAAACCATGTAGTCCTAAGTCTTATTGCACCCTTCTACATGTGAGTGGTTGCATTCAGATACTTTCACAGGCAGTCAGACTGGCTTCTCCAGAGCTGCCTGCTGCAGAAAACATCTGCTGGATTTAATCTATTACTGAGTATCAACAAGACTGATGGTCCGAGTCTTGCTGGGGCACCATGGTTGTGGGACTAGAGTCCATAATCAAAGATCTTAAAATCCCTTTGAAAGCAAAGGAAGAGTTGATAGATAGTCTAGATACAATCCTGCAAGAGACAAGTTTCTCATATACGTAGCCAATCAGTAGGTTTAACCAGTATGTTCAATAGAAAGAGCTTTATCTCTGATATTCCTCCAAGTCAGGGCACACCAATCAGTGTCACACTGTATTTTGAAGGCCATATAAACCGACATGTGTATTCGTCAGGTTCTAGACACCTTCAGTAGATAACCCAATCCACTTCATCATATATGATTTTGTCAATGAGCTACTCCCACTGACTTTTAAGCAATAGGAGACATAAGTCTCAGCCTTCTAGAACTGCATCCGCAGAAGGGAGAGACATCCTAACAAAATCTTGTTTCCAGACTCCTGAGGCAAGACAATAACATGAAATTTACTTGCCCGGATCACTGTTTTTATACCTCTCACACTGCCTCTAGATATGGCGGAGCAGATGGTGGCATGGCTGTTCTGCTGCACAAAAGGGCACTTCCAGAAGCACCAAGTAATACACCTGGCCCCAGTTCTGGAAGCAACCAGCTTAAAGCTGCTGCCTTCAGAGAAATCTATTGGAGGTAAAGAAAAAAAAACAACCACACAACCAACAAACCCCTCTGGCTCACAAGCTTCTTAACAACACAACTCTCCAGGAAAATACATATGAAAGTGGCAGAGTTAGAAATTACTGCACGTTAGCCCATGCACATCTATAGGGAATGGCGAAGTCAAACGCTGACCATAGAGGACAGAAAGCACGCCTTGTTTATTATTACCAGACAACAATAGAGGAAGCATTCTTATCAGCTGGCAAAGTTTCTAAGGAATACAAGTCTATGGAAAAGCCATCCCTAATTGAACCAAGTTTCAACAACGAGGACAGAGCATATTAATGAGGCGATGAGGAGATAACAATACCCTGAGGAGCTGCACCAGTATTAAATGTGGCTTTATTACTGTATTGCTGTTACGAATCCTTGCAGCAAGAATGACTGTTTATACAGATGTTCTTTCAACCATCAGTTATTGTAGTTTAAGCAAACACACTGGGAACCTTGACATTTTAAAATTATGGGCCATTAGATTAAATTAGATTTGTTATTTTGCTTTAGTAAGCCACTACACTTTACAAGGCTGATACATTCTTTCAGTGAAACTGAGCTGTGTTAATTGAAACGAGATACTGCACCTTTAATAATGCAGGCTGATGGAGCTGCCTTGCAGGGTTTTTCATCTGGTGCCTTTATTTTAAGTCTTCTGAGTGCCACTAATATGGTTCACTTTATCATTAAGAGGGCATTCTTTGTGTAAGTAGCACATGCCAAGTCAAACTAAAATAATAGAACTGGTTTACTGTTACACAGGGGGAAGTATGGCTGATATTTGTGCAGAACTGAACATGTGAGCAAGGCTGAATTTCAGTTTCCTATCAACAGTGACTTGTGATTGGAGCAGAAAGTCCACAGAATCCCCACATCCCAGCTCCTGTCACACGCAGATCACATCAGACCTGTCAACACCACATCCAGATCTCAGGCCCTTCTGCACACTCAGATGGACTTCAGTGCTTCTGTTCCATAGCTCAAGGGAGGCACAAAGGGGATGGGATTGTTATGAGGAACCACCCACTTCACTGCAAGCAGGATTCTCCTATTCTTCAAAGAGTGGAATAACTCTGAGAGAGGAAAAAGATGACTTCTAGCACCCAGCTGACACGCTCTAGTGAAACATCAAATGCCAAGGAGCAAAGGCAGGCCTCTCGGACACTCACTCTGAGCCTTAGCACCTGTCTGTGCAGCGCCCAGCCTGCTCCTGGACTAGCAGAATGCTGCTGCAGCAGAGACAGGACTTGGATGATATTTAAACTGGATGAGAATCCATCCCTGAACCACACAGCTGGTTCCTTACCAATAACAACGTGCAGCTTCAGATCTGCGTGTTTCTGCCTCAGCTTCCTTGTGCGGCACTGCTCTACTGTCTGACAGACTCCAAGCTCTCTGCTAGCACCCTCACTGCCAATCCTCCACATCCCATACCAAGGACATCAGCAGCCAGCTTACTGCAGTTGCTGCTTGTTTTATTTTCATTTGAGAGAGACATCCTTGTAAATGCTCACCACTGAGCTGGAGGCCACCACACACACAAGGATTGCTAACACCTCTGGGCCAGCGCATAGACAGCTGAGGAACAACTGCAGAGCTGAACGAGGTGGATCTAGCAGCCAGGCATGGCACAACCCTGTTTCTGGTTTTCACTCAAATCAATGGGGCTTAATATCTACAATAAATAGATAACATCTTAGGATGTTACAATTGATGTTGCTTTTCAATATCCTTGGGCTAACGTATCAAGTTCCACACCATTTGCTCAGTCCAAGTCCTCCAGATTTAGGATGGTGAACGCTGACCGCACTTTTCTAAGAGGTGTTAACCCTCATACCTCAGAGCTTAACACAAAAGGAAATACCATGCACAAGGCACATGGGACCACACCTGCTTCACAGGCAGCTGACAGCCTCACCACACACATCACACGTTTGCCATCCATGCATCAAGAAGATGAAAAAAGTGAATAAGGAAGGGTGAGAGGTTACATCCAACTTCCTCTATCCACATGGCTCTCCTGGGCCAGCACCAAGGAGTTAAGCCTCTTCCTACTCCTCTTACCTGCCCCATCACACACCAGCATAGGCATGAGAACTTGGAACTGCCCAGGAGGGAGGTTTCCACCTGACCCACATGCGCTGCTTCTAGACAGGAAGGCTCACACTCCCTTCATTATCATCATGCCTGGAGTGATTGCTGGCAGCCTCATTACCTACCGACCTGCTTTGCTGCTGAGTTCCTGGCATCCTTAGCAGCCAGAACCAACAGTCATAAGCTGCTGTGCACCGAGCAGGGTCACATGCCTCCCTCCTGCTCCTCTGTTGTAAGGAAAGATACACGGGGACCACCTCATTCATCTGCCCTACGCAGCTGCCTGCACACACTGCACTTCTCCCTTGAGCTGTACATTGGCACAGAAGTCCTCCTTTCCCCATTCCTCTGCGTTCCCATCTCTGGTCCTCTTGTCCTCTCTCTGGTCTACAGCAACTGGCCAGCTATGTCAGTGCCTGACACAGCACTGCCGTTTCAGATGACGTTAGAGTCAACCATTATTCCTGAGAATATACTTGAGAATGTAGGAATCCCACCGTCGAGGCGACTTTACCAACCATTCGCCCAAACACCGCAGGAGAGCAGAACCTAAAGCCGCAGATTAAACTCAAAGCCTGCAACTGACGGGATCTCCTACCCGGCTATCTCGGTTTATGCCACATTCGCGGGTATTCTGCACCAGCAATACAGCGCGGAACTACTCAAAGCGTTGCTATTGTTACACGCCAAAATATTGAACTACAGCATCTCACCTCCACCTGCCCGTCTGCGCGTTCTACAGCGCGAGCAAACCCCGAGCGAGACCCGCGGGGCAGCGCCGCATTGCCCTCAGCTTTCGGAGCGGCACAGGAGGGGATGCGGGCACCCCCACCACCACGCGCCTTTCCGCGTTACCTTCGCGGCCCTTCTGCGGCCGGGGGTGCCCCGGGGGGTCTGGTCTCCAGGAGGGCCGGGGAGCCCCGGTGCCCCCAGCCCGGGAGGAAGCGTCGGCTCCAGCACCTGCGCTGCTGTTTACGGCCGCCCCGCTCAGCCCGAGCCAGGGGGCGGGCGAGGGAAATACGATTAAGGGCTTAAATCCGGCGTGGGGGCTGCGGCGCGGATGCCGCAGAGCGCAAATCGGGCGCTCCGAGAACCGCCGGAGCCCCGCGGCCAGGCGGCAGCTCGGGACTGCGGCACGGCGCCCACACCGCGCTGCCATCGCCTTACCTCGATCCACTTCTGCGCCTCGCCGAACGCCGGCTCGGGCTGCGGGCAGTCGGGCGGGGGCTGCGCTTCTCCCAGCTCCAGCACGGGACTGGCCATCGGGGAGCCGCGATGAGCGCCGGGCAGCCGGCCGGGGAGCGCCGCAGCCTGTACCGCTGCCTGCCGCGGCGGGGCCGGGCGGCTGAGCTCTACAGCCCGGCGGCTGCGGCTCGCCTGCGGTAACCCCGCGCCTGGTGCCGCCTCGGTCCTTCCTCCCTCCCGCCCTGCCTCCGCCCCGCCCGCCGCGTTGCCGGCTAAAAATAAAACAGACGGGCCAAGCGGCTTTGCCTGCAGCCCGGGCACGCGGCCCGTCCCCCCGGGGGCGGCCGAGCCCTCCCCGGCTGCAACCGGCGTTGTGCCCGCAGCCCCGTCCCTCAGCTCACGGCAGCGCTGCGGAGGGAGAGCGGCCGGGAGATGTCGGAGTGATGCCCGAGAGCTCTGTGCTCCAAGGTGTGCTGAGAAACACCGCACGTGAGCGTGGGTTTGGGGCGAGGGAAGACAGCAGAGCGCATCCTGCAGACCTGCGCGGCTGACTAGGCGGTGCGAGCAGTCCCAGCTCGAGCAGAAATGCTCCTAAGCCTGAAGTGAAGCATGGAAGTTTCTAGAAATTGGCAGGAAAGCTCTTTCAAAAGGCCTTTTTAAAACCAAACCCTAAAACAAACAGTCCATTCACCTAGTCGTGTCGGAAAGATGAGCTAAAGTTAGTCGTTTGTATTTATTCCAGCTTAAAAAGATACCCACTTGCTGGACACTTGCGTGCTGGGCACGGGGGTGGGCGCACATTTGCTCCCAATCAGTGCAGTATGTGAGCGGGGCTCCTCGAAGCACCTGGCTGCGCTCAGCCGTAGGCGGTGCCGGCAGTCTGAAAGCTGCAGGACTTCAGAGCTCCCTTCGTCCGGGTGTGAGTTTGCCTCAGTTCTAAAGGTCCGAATCTTGCTCGTCATTAGACAGCAGCCAAGGAAACAATGCTCACTCTTCAAATCACCTCAATCTGCATATTTAGCTCTGTTCTCATTCTGAGAGTTTGTTTTCATTGCGTTTAGCTTTGGACTCTGTTTATGGTTTGAAATTGGCTGGAGAAACAAGGTGCCTGAAATCAGCTCATAGGGGTTCTTCTGAAAACAGCGACGAGATGAAAACGTTGTTTTTGGTACGCTAACCTCAAACATCTAAAGGGAACTAACAAGTATACTTGAAGTACTTCTGCCAACACAAACCATTTTCTGATTCTTGTAATATTTAAATAACACTGATGTATATCAGACACAATTAACTTTGTTTTCCTAAGGCAGAAGGCTGACAATTTAAAATCATTATCCTCTTATTATTCTGCAATCCCAACTGTATGGCTGTGCTGTTCAACGCTCCCAATGCCCAACTTGTGGAGAGCTACTCGTGGCTGACCACTGCTGCATGCTGTGTCTTGCTTTGGAAGGTGGGCATCCTTCTGCCATTTACACACCCAGTTTGCGTGGATCACTAAAGCTGATGTGCCTCAGTGCTCATGCACCCTCTCACATTCGGGTGCATACTTTTTAAATTGCTGAAATCTGCATCAAGATGTGTGATGCAGACCTTCAGAGAGCCCTGCTTTGTGTTTAGGAGAATAGGAAAACCATGCATGGCAGAGGGAATCTGGCCACTTCTTTGCTAATCCTAATCCTGAACCTGCTTCCATCCGGTCAGATCTGAGCAGCATCCTTACCTCCCTGTTCCCATGGCAACACGGCTCTAGCATCAGCCCAGCTTGCTTTATTATTTTTTTTTTTAAGCCACCATCTGCCTGGGGAGCAGCAGGCCTTTCTGTAAGCCCCTTGACACCAGTTATGGATTTTTGCAAAGGTTTTTCTTTCCCTTTTGCAGCCACCCTGCTGACTGGCAAAAGAGGCAAAATACGAAAACAAGCACTTGGAAACTCCAGGAGGGTTTTCTTGATGTCATTTTGCCACTCCAATCGGAACAGCAACAAAATAGAACTATTTTCCTTGTAGCTGTTGTTTTAAAATGAATGCTTCAGTTCAGCCCCTCAGGTTTTCTTTCCAGTAAAACTCCAGCTCGCATCTCAGCAGTCCTTATCACCCCATCACCCCACCACCATCTGCATCTGTGTTCATTAGACAGGGGAAAGCCTTTGCAGGAGCATGCAGCAGTGCCAAGCTGTGTGCATTGTGCAGCTTTGCACAGGTGCACTCACCCTGCCTGAGGCAGTGTGCCCACAGTGAGTGAGGAACTGTGCCAGCAAGCTGTGGGACATGGGGTGGTCATGAGAAGGTGAAAGCAGAGGAAAGATGGGCTCCTGAGTCTGTCAGGGCTTTGCTACCTTGAACAGCAGGGAAAACAAACAGGCTTTTGTGAAGCTGGTTTCAAGTGGAGCGGGGGTTCAGCTGTTTTGGAACTGGCTGGTGTGGTCTGCCACCCAATTTTGTTTTCTCTGCTGGGAAGAGAAACTGTTTTATTCCTGTCAGCAGTCAATCTAATGTCTTTAAGCCTGGACAGCACCAAATGAGTATCTCTTTGGTTGTTTCCTCGAGCGCTTGCATCCATTGAATTGATTTGCTTGTCTCTTTTTCTCCCTTTATCAAACCACTGAATGTCCTGTGGACAATTTGAGCATGTAGAATACTTATTTTAGAAAGATTGCTCGGGGTTCCTTCATTCTCTGAGGTGCAGAACAAGGGTAGGCACATCCAGCAGCCGGTTAGTTGAGGGCCATCACACAGGACTGCAAAAAGCAGTGCAGCTGTCTGGTGAGTGTGTGCTGACATGGAACATCGTTAATTTGGGTACTCCTCAACTCCTCAGGCATCTTAGAATCATAGAACGCTGAGTTGGAAGGGACGTTTAAAGGTTGTCTAGAAATCCTGTCTAGTCCATCTAATACTCCTGGAGGTTTGGAGATTTTTCTGCTGACTGTGTCAGGACATGCACTTCAGGCTTGTTGTGCATGAAGGGGTGTACGGAGGGGTAGGCTGAGTGAGCAGCTGAGAGAAACATTCACAGCAGCATTGGCCAGAGCAGAGGGCTGTGGGAGAAATCTTCACCAAAAGTTCAACATTTTCTTCATTGATAAAACTAGATTCAAAGACAGTTCCACTCTGCAAGCTGTCTTTGAGAGCAGGTTGGTAAGGGTGTCCATTTAGGAGCTAGAGAAAGCCTAGTTCTGAAAAATGATTCAGAGGAAGGCTGTTCATGTTCGAGAGGTTTTTCAATTCTTTTTTTTTATTTAACATACAAGCTACAATAGAAGTAACACTGTAGCTTTAGTTATTTTTGTTTCCCATGACAGTCAGTCATTCTGAGATCACGAGAGCTTGTTGATTTTCTCAATCACTCAAGCAAATGTTGTGACTCTGCATTTTATTTAATTGGGGCATCTGCTGTGGCACATTTGCAGCATTCAGCATTTGGCTGACAGCACCTGTCTGTGTGCTCCTGCCGTGCTGCCTTCCATCACAGTCACTTTCTCTGCACTGCCGTTCATTCAGCAGCATACTGTCAGACTTGGCATCCACGTTCTGAGCCATTCAGAGGGGTACAGGACTGGCTGGGTCTCCTGTGCTTGCTCTTCCCTTGGAGAAAAGCAGCATTACCCCTTCTCACCCTGTCCTGGGAGAGAGTATGCCTCCCTTTTGCAAAGCAGGTTTTCTTTACTTTGTAATCACAGTTTGATTTTTGAAAAGTAAAGCACCTTATTTTACCAATTTAATAGTGGCTGAGCACTATTTGACACATCTCTATTGCTCTGTCTTTGCATTTAATTACTTCTTTAGATTTGAAAAGCTGTTGATTATTCTGGATTTGATTCACTTTGAAACAACGCTCTTCAGTCATGAGCCCCACAAACCAGGCTGCAGGCTGTTCAAAATGAGAGACCGTGCTCATAAATGCCTGCAAGTATCCAAGCTGAACTCCCCTTCCAAAGCACAATTCTTCGGGCTCTCCTCATCCTCTCTGTTCCCTGTGTACCAAATCCCTGATCCGTATCTCTGTTCTGAGTGCTGATACTCTTTAGGTGTGGGATTTTCCCTGCCTGGCCCCCTCCCTGGCTGTGCACTTGGTTCTCCTTCCCAAGGCCCCAGATCCCACGCTGATGGCTCTGCTGATTGCATGGAGCTGGCTCAGCTTCGCCTTTCATCCACAGCCACACTCGGTTCTCCTGCTCACCCAAACAACCATTTCCTTCCTTCTTTATATTGTTCTCATCAAGACCTGCCTTTCCTCTGGGGTAGGAAGTTCCTATATCCTCTTTAAAAAGCATCATTTTTTTTCACCCCCTAGCCCAGCTGACTTCCTCCCCACCTACCACAGCCCCCATCTTGGCTCTTGAACTTTGTCCATCCCTGTTCTGCCTCTCCCCTCCTCGTGTTGCCAAGCAGTAGGTGGAGGAACAATGTGCCAAAGAGAAACTGTGAAAACCCCTGAGAAAAAAGGGCAGAAGGAACCCAGTGAAAGAAGTAGTATCACAAGCAAGTGATGAGTGCCTTTCACCAGTGTTATCAATGATCTTGTTGGACTGCTAAGATAAAAGCTCTGTGTCTGTAGGGCTGTGTACCTGCCAGCATGGTTTCTCTAAAGCAGAAACAGCAAACAGATATAATTTCTTTGCTGAACTGGAAGCGGCATAGAAGGGCAAAGAAGTGTTTCCCTGCCAGGTCTCTTCTGAGCTTGACTACTTTTCAGCTACTTCCCCACAATCTACTTCATTAAGAACTGGAAGTGGACCCAGGGTGTTCTTCCAACAAGAAACTCCACTTCCAGGGTGTACTTGCAATCACCCTACAGCTGATTTTGTACTAAGTAGACAGAGCAGGTTGTTCAGATGTCCAAAAACCACTGTAGTGAGCTGTAGCTTCAAATGAGGGCTATAGGGTTGCATTACTTGGGATGGGCAGGGCTGTCATGTATGAGACAGCATATAGTGAATGCAGTTGAAAACTGGCAAACTGGTGCAAAATAAGATGAAAATCAAATTTCTAGAACTGCAGAAGTGGGTGATTTGGAAGTCAAGTCTTAGTTTCCAAAGTAAATTCCTGTGTTCTGATACTCAGTTCCTTGATACATATTTGTATAATACAACCAAGTAGATCACCAAACTATGCTGTTTATTAAAAGTGCAAAAAGGACAAAAAAAATAAGTAAATAAAATCTCTCACTGATTAGAGAAGCTATTTGCTAGGTAGTGACATTTGGAAGTTTGACGAACCTGGGAAAAGCCACATCACATTCAACCTTTAGTTTTAGCTGTCACTTGCATCATTGAGACAGAAGTAGAGAAAGTCTTTTTTTTTGTTCTCCTACTAGGTTTAAAAAAAGAAAACCTATGCCTGGAATTAGTCCTGGGCTTCATGCAGATTTTTGGGGGGATATTAGCTGATTCACAGTGAGTTACAATGTTTATTTACTCAAGGTAAAGGAATAGGCAGCTAAAAGTGGAAAATGGAAAGGAAGAAGAGAAACAGGCTAAAAAGAAGTAAAAAGAAAAAGGTGAGAAAGGTAAAGAATAACTTTATGCAGAACAACAATTTATTTTAGTTAGAAACATTACAATTTAGTTTCATGATACAGGAATATATATATTTACCTATGTATTGAATTTTTAAAGGACAACATTTAGCCAAGGACTGTGTTCATCTGGAGACAAGAGAAAGCTGTGCAGGGTGAGATCTGGGTGAGCTTGCTCCCTGAAGGCAGGCTGTCTTGTTCAGTGATCTGCAGCCCGGCAGTCCTTGCAGAACAAGACATGCATCAAAGCTGTGGAGAAGCTTTGGTGTAGCACGTACCATCTGGGAGAGACAGCATCCATCATATCATCACAGGCATGCAGTCACATAATCATAGTCAGGATGTCAAAATCAGACACCAGCCCAAGCTCAAAATGAAGACTCTTATGTAGTCTTTACTTTGCTCCACCCATTTTAAAAAGGTAGAGTATTACTTGCAACCCTGTCTGAATTACAGCTGTGAGATGTGGACATCTCCCCAGACAGCAGAATTTCTTGTATATCCATCCTTAAACTGCAAGTACCAACAGGCTGATAAATCAGATTAATATTACTTCACCATTTACAGACACACATCAGGTAAAAACTCATTCACTGGAGCTTCTGATGGAAACAGAATACTTCTTAATATGTATGAGACATTTAGGCATTAAAGAAACACACAGCACCATACATATTTGTTGGGCCTTCCATTGGAAAAGTTATAAAACTTTTAGCGCTTCTCAAGAATTGCTGTTTTCTAGACCTCCTGGGGACCAAACTTCACTTTACTAAAAACTCTGGGACTTTTTCTGAGTCCTGTCCTGCAAGAGTGTGAGTCCAGGAGGGCCTGGCACATCTCTCGGGGTTGGAACTTGTAACCAAAGGTGCAACACGATCCCAGAATGTAGATTCACTCTGCCCTTGCTGCCATCTGCTCAGATGTGAGCCATCTCCAACCCAGGAGTGACATCACTGTACTGCTGGCCAAGCCTCAGAAACCCAAGTGCCCTGGAGCAAGTTTTGGATCCAAGCTGACTCTCTTCAGGGCTGCTTTTAGGAATGGATGTGGTGCCATCATCTATTGCACTATGAAGGTTTATCTCCTGTTTAAGTCCTTGTTGACAAAGTATCAGGGAGGATATTACACATTGTTGAACTGCTGTCTGGACCACTATGATTTACTACTTAAGAGCTGCCCACCCAGATGAAAGTGTAGCTAATGAGATTGCCAAGAAATCACTGCTATTGTGTGTACAGCCAAAAAAACTTCATGAGGTCTCCTCTTAAAAATAAAAAAAAATCCTTTTAAGTTATTTTCATAAGTTTCTCTTATTATTACTTTTTTTTTTCTTTTTTTTTTTCTTTTCTTCTTTTTTTCCCAATTATGTCTTTCTTTCTCGCCAGCAAAAATATCTGGAGTTCTTCCCAGTGTAGAGGCTCAAATGCTCCTCTCTGGGCCTCTAAAAGAAACCCAAAGGTTAAGAAAACTTCATCTGATCATGTAAGAGAGTGGAAAGAACTTTCTTAAAGTTGATAATCCGTGTTACTGAACTGATTTCCAAAATCAATTGACTCATTTCTCAGGCTCTATTTGGCTGCTGATGGGGCTGCCTATCACACAAGCTCCTGATCTAGCTGGAGGGCAGGAAGGGGAAACCATAGGTTGCAGGGTTGTCAGACCTGCAGCCAATCCAAGTCAGCACTTGGGAGGATATCTACATTTTTTCTTTAATCGATGCTTTTCAAAATAACCTTCTTTACTAAGCTTTTTTCTTAAAATATCACATTCCTGGATTATATCTTCTCTATATTGATGATACATGCTCAGGAATCTGAACAGAGATTTTCATAAGACTTTAAAGGAATTAGATGCTCAGATCCCATCAGAATTAATGGGATCAGCACCTAAGTCCCATCCATGCCTTCAAAAATTCCAGTCCTAAGACACCAGTGACACCATATTTGCTTTGTGTGCTGGCAGGCCGGCAAAAGATCAGAACAATGGATGGCAAATCTTCAAGAAATTGGAGCACTAGCTTCAGAAAAACCTTGTAGAAATAAAATCTTCGAGTTTAGGCCAAATAGTGCTGGGAACACCGGCATCACTTTGCAAACTTGGCCAAGGAGTCTCCAGAAAATGATGTATTTTTCTGAAGTTCTAGGTTGGAAGGGTACTTAAAGCTCTTCTAGTTCAAAGCCTGCTCTGCCATGGGCATGGACACCTTCCACTAGGTGAGATTTGTGTCTACTGTATTTTAGGCAAACTTCACTGTAACATTTCATTCAAATATTTCTCTTTATAGACCACGTTGCAACCAGAATATAATAGATTTAAAAAGGAGGGAACAATCAATCTCAGGAGTACCTTGTGAGACTGAACAGCATCTTACACGCAACAGTGAAACTGGGAAAATACGAGCCCATTAGGAATAAAGACTTTTCAATCTTGCTGGCAGTCGAGACCTGTGGGGTATTTGTTCCAGTGATTAAGGAAAGACATACAACAAGTTCCACAGAGTGAAAAATTTTACAGCAGCGTGGCTGGGCTATCATCTGTTGCAGCTCTTCTAACATGACACTTGTATTTTTTGCTGCCTTGCTAGGAGCTAATGTTGCCTTTGTAACTTGGAGTAGGTTGGCAGCACTCAAGTGTTCATGATCTCAGCCTAGGGGTGGGAGACACTTCAGCAAGGAAAGTGGAGGCTCAAGTGTCAAGAGCATCTCCTAGATAAACAGTGCTTCTTCAAGGCATGTGCTGAGACAATCCGTAGGCATATCCCATCATCACTAGGTTGCTATAGTCTTCTCTTTCCCTTTCTGCAGTAATTATTTCAACAAAATGCTGAAACACTGTAGAAGACTTGAAAACAGACACTGAAAGCGACAGAAGGTGCTCATGGCATAGAACCCAGCTGGAAACTTGTGGTGGCTGGAGGAAACGTGGAAACATGCTGGAGGTGCTGTGCTGGGGAAAAGGGTAAGAGCTGCACATATGCTCCATTAAGCCTGCCAATTCTTACGGCTGCTTTTCTCAAAAACTGTGTGACTTTTACTTTCTGAGGCCTTGAGAGTGCTGGGGACTCCAGCAGAAATGTAGGGGAAAGATTGAGATGCAAAGAAAACTCTTCGTCTCTTGTTTGAGTGAGAAGGAGGAGAAAGGAGAGTCATCTTGCTATTTAGAAAGTCGTATTTATATACAATTACATTTGTATCTTTAAATACTCAAGATTGTAGAACCCCCAGAGGAGAGAAAGAGAGATGGGGTTTATGAAGCCTGTCTGCTTCCATAGGAATGCTAGAGTCCCAAGGAGGAGGCCATAATGTCTGGAGAACACATAATAATGTCCAGGATTCACTTCTTATCTTCCTCTTAAACTTCTGGCCCTTGATATAAGAACTGTAATGACTTTATTGGAACACTCTGTGTCTCAAAGCTTGTGATAATACAAAAGCCATCCCATGGCTGATTTCTTCTTACAGAAACACTGTTCAGAAGGATGGAAAGAGATGTTTACACCAACAGATATCCTTGGTTTATAACATGTTGAGTGATTGCAAAACTTGGGGCTGAATTCCCAAATCCATTTAAGTTCTCAAGTGATCATAATATAGTTAACATATCCTTTACAGAAAACATGCACAAAAATAAGGAAATGAATGCTTAAACACATAATAAATCTTTCACTCTCCGCAGAATAAGTGCACTATTCTTATCAGGTATAAACCATGGCCTATTTCTTCATAATCATAGTCATAAATCTGGCTCAGTTATTGTATATATTTTACTATCTGTGTATTTACTTTCGAAGAATACTGCTGTAAATTTCCTAAAGATAAAGGGATTCACTTTTTTTCATAGGTATTTACAAGTTACCAGTTCTGGTCAATAATAGCAGGAGTTCTGTTGAAAAGGCAGCTATTTGATGGCAATTTCTCTTAAAATTATGTATGCACCTTTAGTTAGCATTTAGTAAGAGGGATTAGAAATGCAATATTGATATTGCTTTTAAAGCCCTTATGTAGTGAAGAAAGAACATGAATGTTTTGGGGTACTGCTGAATGTTATATAGAAGGGTTGTGTTACATAGAAATATACCTTTTGTTAAACTATCAGCGTGCAGGCTGCGTAGGATCTGGGACATATGTCACTGCTTGCTACATTGCTTTCAGGAGTGTGGTAGTTGTTCACGCAGAGGCATCTTTCTACCTGGAATATCCATGAAGTCCATTTGGCTGCAGTGTGAGCAGAATGCCCATGGAAAAGCCGGGCTGTTGGGCTGTCTGTGCTTATTTTGTGATGGGTTTTGACTCTGTTAACCAAAGTAATTTGTTAATGCCCCGCTAAAATTTGATGAACTAACAAGTCCTTTCTTGAACGGTGTTTCAATCAGTGATATTTTTGGAAATGTTTTGTGTTTACAAATGGAGTTGCTTGAACAGGTATTGACCCCAGTATTACTGAGAATGATGTTTGCTGAGCTACCAGTGAGCGCACTGAGGGTGGTGACAGAGCCGTTTATACGGGGTGCTTCTAAGATAGAAGTGTCCTTATCATGCAGAAGTTATGTGCAATGGGAAAAGTAGTGGAGGAATAGTGGAAACCAGCTGTGACTAGTAATTTTCAAGCGATTGGTTTTAGTTAGCTCCTGCTCCTAATGGTAATCATTTGCACAATAATTGCTTCAAGTCTCTTACAGAGCATTTGGATTTGTGCTCACTTTGAAAAAAAAAGACAGAAGCCATGTTTCCAACAGGACCATCTGCTTTGCTGTGGATGCTTAAAGTCTACGTGGATGCAAAAGCAAATGAAGACATTCCCCGAAGAAAAATCTGTCCAGGAACATTAAATACAAAGATACCACATCTGCCCATGTGGTGTCCCTGCAGTTCCTGTAAGCTGGTGCAGCAGATAAGGGTGCACCACTGTGTTTTTGCTCACCTCTGACATCACACTCCAGGGAATGTCATTGCGATGCCATTGAGACCAGGTGCTTTTTGATCAGATCCAGTAAAATGCTGCAATGTTCTTGAGACTAGAAATCACACTTTTGATTTAAGGTACATCTCAGTGTTATTGATGTTTTTGAGTTTTGTTTTGTCTTTTACCTTTGATATGTGGGTTGTTTATTTATTTATTTATTTTGAGATAGCTTAGCACTGATAACATCAGAAAAATTATGGGCAGGAAAGGAATGCATTTGGAAAGTTACAGTGCCATCTATAGAAGGAGCATCAACCTGCAATCTCAGACCTCACTGCCTTCAACAACCTTATTTTGTACCTTCAACAAACACCAGTTGTTTTAACCATCAGCTGTAACTAAATAGCACATCCAACAGAAAACTGAGCACTGTACTGCACTCTTAGGCATGACTCCAGTCCTCATCTACATGTTTGTTTTCCTTCCTCATGCTCGCTTACCTTATTTTTTCTGCCAGCATTGTCCTGGTTTGTGTTTGGTTTTGGTGGCAGAGTTTCATGTCCTGGTAACCCAAAGCTGCCTGGTGGTCTCGCTCACCCTGCCAAGGAGACAGATCATCGAGGGTGCTTGGATGGGGCCTTGTGCTACAGGGAAATTGGTTATACATCAAGCCAAGGAGAAAAGTTGAGGTGCTGACTTCACAGTGAACAGTCAGGAACCAGGTGGAAGAGTCAGATTCAAGTCCGTATTCCAGCAGATATTTTACGGCTTATACGCTTACATACATTATTGCTTGAATATATTTACATACAGAGAACATTCACAGGAAGAGAGAGAACCATTCACCACAAAGTGCCAAATGGTGCAGTAGTTTAAGTAGCTAATGCAATGTATGGCTGGAAAGACCCTTGCCCCTTGTGCTGGCTCCGGGCAGCTCAGTAGGCCTCATACTGCCCACATGCTAGTTGAGCTCTCCTGCTCAGCACAGCAGGCAGGAGGGGGTTTGTCAATGCTTGTCAGTGCCTGAGGGATCAGCCCTGTGTGCTTTGCTTGCAGAAGCTGGAGGCAGATCTGGACATTAACATAAGGCTCCATTGACGAAGCTCATGTGCTTCCATTTCCTACAGCACTGTGACTTGTCACTGTGCATCCTTCAGCTTTGGCTGGGAAATGCTTTCTGTGTATTTTAAACCATTAGATTTTGGTGAGGTGGGCAAAAGAAGACCATGGATCTAATATGGTGCCATTTAACATCACTGAATATTTCGCCACTGACTTTGACTGGTTTAGAGTTGGTTTTATGAACTTGATCAAACTGCATAAACTGTTCTTAAACCAAATGAAAGGAACAGTTCACTCCATTTGCTTTTATGAAGTCTTCTTCCCCAACCTTGCTTCATTCAGACCCTGATTCTGGAGGATTTTACCTCAAAAAAATTAATTTCACTGCACACCCACAACAGCGTGCTTCTATTTTCAACACTGGCAAATATTTACCTGCAAAGAAACTCCTAGGATACAAAAACGAAAGGAAACAAGACAAAAATCCACAGATATTTTTGAAAGAAACAGCTTAAAGTCTTTCACTACTGAAAGCCACTTTTAAAATATATTTGCTATTTACAGAGAAATGCAGTGTTATCTTTACAAAAGCTTTAGATATATTAGATTTGGGGAAAATATTTTGAATGAACAGGGAGAATTGAAATCTGCTTTCCAGGAGTAGGGCTTATGATCTTAGTTCCAGAGGGGGTGACAAAATTGTTGTTAAATCACAGAACTAGGCAAGGCAAAATCTAGATGCTGCTATTCACAACATACAGACCATTAAGGCTTTCAGTGCTGTTCCCTTGTCTGTCTGCTAAGTGATATGTATTCTTTTTCTTTCCTAAGTGCTCACCAGGCTGTAGAAAGGAGCACAGAAAAGTGTGGCACTTTCTTGAAAACCAAATATCCTACAAGCCAAATTAGGCATGGATTAGTCCTACCCAAGCACTAGAATTTTAAATCCTTACTCTTGGTTATATAGACACCTAATGTAAAGTAATTGTCTTAAAAGAAGTAAACCCAATCACAGGGCAAAATGGTACACCATGACAATAAGGGTATGGCAAGGGGAGTTAGCTAGGGGAAGCCATTGCTTCTCTGTGTAAAGTCTTCTTCATCAATTCGATTGGCACAGGAGATCAGGATGTGCTGTGGGACCCTGACAGCTAAAGCCAGCACCACAGTTTACACCATGATCTAATCTTTATGGAATTAAAAAATGCAATTCAAGCTGAGGTCTTAAACCCACATGGACTTCTTTGGACAGAGGTCCTCATGCACAACGAAGGGTTTTACAAGTGAAATGTTGGGTTGGGAAAAGAGGAGCTGTCTTAAGAAGGATCCTGTTATGGAGAACAGTCCCCATGTGACTGCATCCAGCCACACTGCAGCATACATAATGCTGTGTGACTGCTGCAAAGGAATGCAGGGCTGGGCTGCCTCAGTCTGCTTGCTGTGTCTCATCCCAAAGGCTTCTGGACCAGCAGGCTTAAAGATGCACTACAAGGAGTACACTGCAACCACCAGGCAGCAGTGAAACTTATCACTGATTCAAATACAAAATCTGCGTGTTGGAGTGCTATACAGTTCTAAATACAAAGGCGAGTCCAAACTGTGAATAATTTTCAGATTAGACAGAGTTCTTAATGAACCACAAATGAGAAGTCTGTCCATCCATACTGTGGACAGTGGTTGCATAGCTGAATGCCGTAAGTACAGATTTGTAAGGGCATTGCTGCACGTACTTTTGCTTTGTAGTGGATTTCACTGATCATACCTCACTTGCAAATAAAATATGCACAAGCATTTATTTTGCTCTAGATAAGAATGAATGCAAATAAATAAGCAAGTGGGGATTGGAAGCCCTTTCTAGCTCCTGCATCACATTTCCCTTCTGAAACAGAAGTCAGCCTGAAAGCTTCAGCCAAAGCTTGCTTTGGAAATAAGCATTTTTGCAGAGTGCTGACTGTGGAACTGCATTTACTAACGAGTTAGTCACACAATGGTTTGCCTCCGTACGATCTGGGTCACAGGCCAGAATTCTCCTGAATGCTAACATTTTCATTTAAGCTGTGTTTGTCAGTGCACAGCAGAGATATTTTCCTTCCTAAAGCTGGTCCTAAATGGGAATGCTGTGTGTCACATCTGATGTCACTGCTTATGGTTCACTGCAGAGTCAGGGGTGAGGCCCTCTCACCGTGAGCTCCAGTGTAGTGGAGCACCAGCCCATAGCGTCACTTCCCACCCTGTAAGGTCACAGTTGTTGGTGCCATTAAGTGACTCCAACAGACAACTTGCAAGGTACCACAACCAAATTTAGCTAAATCCACTCTGCACCCAACTTTAGGCACCTCATCAGGTGCCATTTAGGCACCACTGAAGAGCCTAATTTAAGTAAGGGTACAATAAGCTTTGCCTAAATTTAACACAGTCAGTGACCAATTGACTTTTTGCTCCTAACAAGAATATTCTTCTGAATAGCAGCTCTATCACAAGCATTTTAAAGGAATATCATGCAAGATCTACTGACTATCTTCAGGTTTTAAAATTTGTATTTAGCATTGAAGGGTTTTCAAAATTATTTAATAAATTGACCCATGCTGCATACTGCACCTTTTACAGTGTGGATATGGTATTAAATCTCACTTAGGAAGAAATGATGCTGAGTCCTGCTGAGAGATTTGTTCAGGTCAGTGCAAGAAAACCTAAAGATGAACAGTGTGACTTGTTTGGTCCCTCGCTGCCACTCCTATCCTTCACCTGTTGGTACCTTGTACCTGTTTGTCTGTACAAAGTTATTACACACATATAAAAGCAGCATATCTTGGCCTGAATGCCAGGAAGAAGAATAGTAGGATCTTGCCACAAACACAAAGAATAGATGGGATTGGATTAAACTATACCCAACTTGTTATTATTGCTTAAGGAGCTCTATAGAGCTTATTACTTAAGAAGCTTTCCAGCAGCATTCTTATGAGAAGAAAAAAAAACCCAAAGAGAGGGAAGTTACTCTGTTGGTGGTCACTGCTGATGAGAAGTCTGAAAACCTTCTGTCTGAGAACAACAGCAGAGACAGCCCACACAGGTCTGAGCTCCCCTAATGCACACAAACGTTATCTATTATATTGCAGTCTGCAAATATGTTAAAAATGTATACTTTATTTATACAAACTCATGTTTCTGCTGTAGCAAAAAATATTTTGGAAAGCAGTTGGACTTGTGAACACTTACGCTTCAGACCGTAGTTACACTGTCAGGATTCACATTTTCTGCCTGGATATAATTTATAAACATTGGATTTAGTCAGGGAAAGTCTTCATAGAGGTTAACTGTAATTTCCTGTTGTAAATGGAGTCTGATGAATGAGGATATGAAATCTTGGAAAAGTTTAATCATTCTAAAGAAGGCTGTCCCACATGATGGAGTAGAATTTGCACAGCTTTGCAAAGAATTGGCAGTTTGCTATTTCTCTGTCTGCTCCAGAGTGAAAAATCACAAGTGAGGGGCTTCTGCTTGAAAGCAAATGGATTTTTGCTGTTAGTAGGATGAGATCAGGCTCCGAATCTAAACAGATGTGGAAATATCATTACATTCCTGACCAAGGAATTTATGTCTATTTGTACACAGCCTCAGCTATGTGCCCAGGCCCAGCTGAGGCACTGGAAGTCCTAGACTAGCACTGAGCTGAGGTGTTCTGTAAAATCAGAGCCTGAGTACTGTGTTATGCTCCAGAAGCTGAACTCAGCTACTTCCTATCTGAGCAGAGAACACCTCCCTGGCTCTAGCTGCCCCCATGAGTGTCATGGAGCAAACTACCAAAGTGATAACGTGACATGCATATATATCAAGTGAATATCAGTAAAAAAATAATGTAATGGAGCTAATATCTCCATTTTTGGCAAAGGGTTATTAGCTCTGTATGATCACATCTCACAAAGGAATTGTGACTGTGGACTCTCCTTTGAAATCTTCCAGCTAAGCCTATGGGATAGTAAAAATATTCCAATACTCCTCATATTGTTAGCTGCTGGTGGGAGGAATATCTCAAGCTTTGAAAACTCTGAGCTCTGGCTGCAGACCTCAGTGGTGGCAGCCACAAGCTACAAACATCCAAACTGGAGCTGAGCAAAGGATTACGGCAGCCACCTGAGTGATACATATCCCTGCAGCAGCTGTGGCATAGGGTGCTGTAGAAATGAAGCAACTTCTGTTAAAAGCATTGACCAAGATTTCTGGCTGCTGAAACAGCACTTTTTTGTTGCCCTTAAACACGGCACTTATCCACAGAGCAACTGCATGAAAATTTTCCTAAGCCCTCACAGCCTCATTTGAGACAGTCAAAATGCTCATACCAGAAAGAAGATCTTGCCGCCTTTTACAAAAGATTTGCGTGATGTTTTGCAAGGAAGTTTGTTGTCACTGCTTCCTGTGGCAGTTGTTTCTCCAAACACAGTAGAGGTCACCTCATGGCCGATTTTCAGGACCTTATTGTGATACTTGTGATACAGACCACTGAAAAGCAAGTCACAAACTACGCCTCATATTTAAGGGAGATTATATCCACCTCTGTACATAGTACTAAGCTGCATCAAAAACCTCTAACCACTGTCTTCTGAAGTAAGAAAAAATTATCCATCCGTTATCTAGCCTCTTCCCTAGCTTTGTTCAGTAAGAATTGATCCTGTCATTTATTGGCATCACTTGACCTTCAGTTCCATTGCTCAGTTAAAGGAGAAAGAATGGTGGTGAAGTTGCAGAAAACATCAAAGCAGCCCAATAGTGGTACTTTCTGATTAATCTTGTTCCTTCACCAACACTTCTCAGCTATAAAAAACACCAAAATATGGACACAACTTTGTCACCCGAGTCTTCTGTTTGTCAGAAAACCAGAATACTTGAGCCAATCTTTTCTACAATGATTTGCAATTTTGATTTATGAAACTCCTCAGCTTCCCCAAATACCTAACCTTTCTGTGGGATGGGAGAGGGGAAAGGAGGGAGAGAGTACTATTTCTTGAATTATGATGCAATAGAAATCTACCAAAGAAATATCTTGAGGGGGACTCAGGATTAAGTGTTAATACAGACCCTCTTTTGCAGACAGACATGAGTTCACCTGACTGTTCTCAAAGCCAGTCAAGCTGTGGTTAGCCTAACAGTCAACTTTAGCTAATAAGCCATGCTAAAAGGTAGAATATATTAACTCAGGCCCATAGCCAAACTAGTGCAGATATAAAACTCTGCCTGAAAAACAAAACGTACATGGTTATAAAATGAGTTTTAATCCCAACTTCGCCATCAATTTGATGTACTACCTTAAGCAAATCACTGAATCTATGTCTCAGTTCCTTACTTGCACAGTGGGGATAGTAAAAACACATTAAGAGTGGAAGCTGTTCTGGTAAGATTCTGAACATGCATACTTATAAAGTCTTGAGGAGAAAATGCAGTTCAGTCTAGTTACAGTGCCACAAATAATAATGCTTCTCAGTCTGACACTGAACAAATGTAAGCAATTGAAGTGTCTTTTTTTTTTTTTAAGTCATATTGAGCTTAAAATATTAACCCTACCAAAACACATTAGCCCAGCCTTGTCCCTCCGATGCCATGCAGCTCTCCTCACTTCTTATACCCTGCTGCAGGCCTTGTAATATATGCTAGCCATATCTGAAAAGCAAAAACTACACAAGAAACTTTCAAATCAGTTCTACATTTTTTGTTATCCACACATTGAGCTCCATATACTTTTCTGAGGCATAGCAACTTTTTAAGGAGCTGAGAAATGTCATTAAACTATCTTACAGCATTTGCAGTGCTAACAGAAGGATGACTTACGAGAAATGAGCAAGAATTGTCTTTTTTCCCATTTTGTCCATCAAGCATTCACTGATTTTCTCCTGCACTCCATTCCCAGTAAG
This sequence comes from Lagopus muta, assembly GCF_023343835.1. Lineage (NCBI taxonomy): Eukaryota > Metazoa > Chordata > Aves > Galliformes > Phasianidae > Lagopus > Lagopus muta. The sequence goes on from NC_064436.1 coordinate 48,966,386, forward strand.
GGTCCTGTACATCCTCATAAATTGCAATGCTCAGAATGCTGGAGATGATTTAATCCTACCCCTTGCTCAGAAGCAATGGCCATACTGGATCACTTCAGTTGTGGCTTTCTCTAGCTAAGCTTTGCAAGCTTCCAAGGCTGGAGATGGGTTATCATTTCTCTGCTGACTTTTTCCCGGTACTGAACCACTTCCCTTTAAACAAGTACATATCTAGTGTCCAGATGTCCCACATGGAACCTTCCAAGCCGCATTTTGTAGTTACTGCTATCAAAAAGCTAGCTTTATAATCCTTGTAAATGCCCTTGAAGTAGTTATATGGTACAATTAGATAATCTCTTAGCCTCTTCTATGCTGGACTGGAAAAGTCAACCTCAACCAGCCCTCCTTGCAGGCCATGTACTGTACATCTCCAGCACCCTCCTCCTGGATCCTCTCCAGATTCCTCCACATCCTCCTTGGACTGAGGTCCCAGAAACTAGACATCAGTCCAGGTGCAACCTCACCAGTGCCAAGTAGTGATGGATAGCACCTTCCCTCCATCAGCCAGCCTCACTCCCTCCAGTAAAACTCCCAGTGTAACATGCAATTTGCCTTACTTATGATGAGAGCACACAACACACAGGCTTATATTCAATTTGGCACCTGCCATAACCCCAAGGGCCTGCATCCCAGCTTGTCCATACACAGAGTGGCTCCAGCCAGGTGATGAGATCAGCAACTCATTGCATTAAACTGTAGGGTTCTTTTCACTTCATGCTCACTTGAGATCCCTCGGGTTTGAAGTATTTGGTGCATCAACCACTCCCAGTAATTTAATATCACTCTATGCAATACTTAAAAAATGAAAAAATACAAGTGATATTTTAATTCCTTTGGTCACCAAGGAATTTAAACACTGTTACTTGGCTTTCAGCACTAGGATTTTGTCTTCATTTTCTCAAGTTCTTGATTGTTCCCACTCAGTTCATAGTCTCACTGAGCTTCAGACCTGTTGTCAGTCTCGCCTTAGTTGTTGGTAGCAGCAGAAAAGGGAACCTGTGACAGTGAGGTTTACTGTCATTCCGTCTTTTCTCCCTAGTTCCAGCACACAGGCTAAGGGGATCAGCCAGCCACTTAAACTCCCCAGTGCCTCTGCATCAAAAGGCAGCAGATACTAGTACTCCCGTTCCCCTTTTGAGGTTATTTCACTCTCTTAAGTATTTATAGATTGATCTGAGCATCAACAGTTGGCTGCTACTGGAGTTATTTCCACTCTTCCCTTACTCCTCTAAGAAAATAAATATTGAAATAGTAACATAATGTACAGGGGATGAAGTGGTGCGTGCTATATTAACTACAAACAAGCTGTGGACCTAAGCCAAAGGCTATTGAAATGCATAAGAGGCTTCAGATGTTGCACTGAACTTGAATTAACATTTGACTAAATGGGCACTTTAGCTTGTGAGTAGTCCAACTGGAGCTGAGTACTTCACATTACACGCACCTTCAAATAAATGAGTGGCTGATCTCCTGAATCACACTTATTGCCATAAGTTTCCCAATACTGCCACCTGCAGAACAGGCTAATTACAGCTCCCAACAGAGAACTGTGAAGAGGTTGAGCACAGACAACGCTGGATATGATTTTAAGTTACCATGTGCATGCCTGGGTACATAAACCTGAAATCCTACCTGAAAATCCTAAGTATTTCTAAAACATTTCTAATGCTCTGTATGTTAAATACCCACTTCTGGAAGGCTGTAGAAAAACCACAGTAACCTGCTGATTCAAATAAAGTAATTTGCACAGTAAAATCCTCACATATATGGAATATCAGCAGTGGCAAGAACCAGTCATTGATTTCTTTTAGAGATGCATGGAACACTGTCAGGCTTCACAAGCTGATTCAGTAGCTGTCACAATGAGAGTCCTGAGATGAAACATTTAGGGCTTTGGATGAGAAGACAAAAAGAGCTGATTTAATCATGGAGGATGTGCAGGAAATTAAGATAACAATTCTATTCAGAATTAGAGATTCAAGATTAAAATTGAAGGAAAACAAGCACAATGAGCTCCACTTGAAGTAGGACGTGGCTAAGAGTCAAATTATTGAAGACCATACTTTCATTAAAAGAACATTTTTTTATCATAGCTTGTCGAAAGAAAAGCCTACAGCAATTTGCACTGCTTGGTCCAATACTTTTGCTAAAATGTGACACAATGGACAAAGATGAAAATTGAAAAGCCATTTGCAAGCAGGTAAAGCTAGCTGCATTTAAAAAAAGCTTACAGAGTGTCTATAACTTGATGTAAATGACTGAAAACCATCCTTCACTACTTACAATTTATTCTAGATGGATTTGAAGTGTGCATACACACTTCTAAGCATGCTGACTTTGTAATGTATTAAAATACCTTGAACAGCTGAGCTATTAATACAACAAAAGCTCCTGTCTATTCAGCTTTCAGATCCTTACCAATTGAATCCTTACCTCCAGAGACAACTCTCACAGCTCATGAAACTTTGGATCTTCTTAGTAATTTCTCTTCCTTTAAACAACTCATTTTAGGGGAAAGTCCAGTGCTTTGCCAGACACCTGTGTTAATTTTAAATAGAAGAAAACAACCTTGCTGTTGATGCACATGAGTGGATTGATAATCAATTGCCAGTCTTCCATCTTTTGAAAATGTACCTAGAGTCAAAGGGTACCAAGTAAAAAGTGAATGCCTCAACACTTCTCCTACTTCTCCAAAAAGAAGAAATTATTCAGATGTCTGAAATTTGGTAGACCTGAGATCTAGAAACCTGAGTAGAAGATTGGGGAAGAAGCAGCTTCATAAATGCTACAATGATTTCACTAGCACTGCTAGACACGCTGCTAGATTATAAAACAAACACACACCTATACAATCACTATAAGAAATATAGTCAGAACTCAAAGGCACTTTCAGGTAGCTTCAGTATGGCCTACGCAGTAGTTCACAGGCACAGTTACAACAGGTACCCAAGGCAACAGCTTAAACAGCAACACCCCCTGCAAAACAAAAACACAGTCCCACAGGCATGGCACACAGCTGGCTGGACTCCACTGTTTCTACTACATCTGATGGTTGCTGCTCCTTCCAGCCCCCTGCCATCCTGCCACAAGCAGTTCCCTCTCTGGGAGACTTTGTTGCTAGGCAGCCTGAGCCATAGCGAAGGCAGAGAAATAGCTGTAGGTCTCTGCTAGTGCAGGAGGCTGTAGCAGAAGTGCCATGAAAGGCCTTCATCTGTGTTTTGTCAGCTAGAGAAAGATGCTGTTGAAGAAGAGTAACACGCAACAGTTTGCCTTAGCAGATGCTTTCAACTTCCCAAAACTTAAAGAGGCTGATGTTTAGAATTGAAGTACTCTGATCTTTTAAGCTTCAAAATCTGAAATTACTTTGATAATGCTTTAATTAAGAGTAGCAACTAGATGCAACTCAAAACACTTTCAGACCACACATGGCTTTAGTCAAAGCTTCTATTTTGAATTACTCTTCAAAAAAGCCTGAAAGCCAGGGGCAGTTCACAGGGAACACAACAGCAGCTACCTACAGAACATACGAAATTACCAAGCACCACAGAACAGAAATCTACACTGCACAGAAGCCCCTGCTAGGACAGTATGTTTGTAGACCTCGGTCAAAGGACACTTCATACTTTATGGTTACCTGAAGTTTGGGCAAGGAGCTGCAGATGAATATGTAAAAAGCTTTCATTTAAGAGGGTCAGAGCATTAAGGCTAATGAGTGTTTTACCTTAGATCTTTTCTTCCTATCACTTTCTTCCTACTCATCCAACCTGAAATTTCTCCCTACAACTCAAAATTCAATTACTGCAGCTTCCCAACCTCTCCACACTCCTATTTTCCAGTCATTTTGGAAGAAACATGTGATCTCTTCCAAGGCTCTCCTTAGCACAGTAACAAGTTAATAAACCCACACACAAGCTGCACAGATTGTGTCAGCATCAGACAGATTACTTTTTGCAACAAGTAGGAAAAAACCTGTTCTAGTGCTGCCTACCAGAGGATGAAACAGGATCAGTTAAATGGACACTGCTGCTTCTATACAAGCAACCTTACTGTAAAAGCAGATTGTTTCAAGTTGTCATTTCAGCATTCATTCATTGCACCTTACCAGTAGACTAAGCATAAAGAAGGATGTGAAATTACAGCTGAAGAGTTTGGACATCAGGAAAAGCTTTAACAGAAGCATGGTGCAGGCCTGGCCTTCATTATCCAGACACAAAGGCATCTCTTGACTCAGAGGCCTTTCTCTAGTGTCTTGAAGCTACATCGGCCTCAGCTGACCTGCTCACCTTAGGCAAATAGTAACCTCTTGCCCTGAAAAGAACTTTGAGTGGCCTTTACAAAACAAGGTTCATAGGATGCCACAAGAAACTCTTGGGGCAAGAGGAATGATCAATAAACTCCATTTAGTCTTCCAGCAGAAAGTTTTATTCTTATTAAGGACAAGGAAATATCAACCAACAGCTCCATTAATAGACACAGATTAAACAAGCCCTGTTAAGCACTTTCTACTCAACATGTGAAAAAAAACAGAGTCTAAAGACATCATGTGTCCAAACTGTTCACATTAAAACTTGAGCTCATCCTTTATCATAAGCTCAAGTGATGTTGCTTCTGTGTATAGCAAAGGGTGGAAACAATTTAAGTTACCAGAACAGCTGTGTTTAACAAGTACTGAAGCACTGGAGTTTCGACTGCATTTACTGGTGTGCTATTAGGTGTGCTTTCCTTCAGAGCCTCAGGCAGACTTGCAGAAAGCCACAGCAGAAAAACGAACTTCTCCTTTTTCACGTTCTGTAAATTGTCTGCAGATCTTAGCAGAATCCTTAAGAGAAAAAAAGCTGTTTAGATGACTGGAACACGTTTGCTTAAAAAAAAAAAAAAAGACCCTAAGTCATTGCAGAGCTCTGGGTCCCCACAGCTGATTAACATAGTCTAATAACACCAGTTAATACATACACTTTACAGGTATCTAGCTCTGTGGTATAGTACTTCTTTGTTACCAGCCTGCACAGCAAGCAGGTACAACCACTATACACTGCAAGAGTGCTCCCATCCTTTTAGAAGCCATACTTGCAAGGAAACAGAAGTTTTACCTTCAATAGTAAGTCATCTGAGCTTGTGCCATGGTTTACAGGAAACGGCAAACGCCCATCTGTGAAAGAAAGACCCATCACTCACTAAGCTTATTGAGTATGCATTAGCAGAATTCAATATAGTGATGTAAGAAACCAGTACAGACTGTGAACGCAGTCAGAAGAAATTGTCAATACATGTTTAAGTGAAAAGGGAACCCAGTATTCCCAGCTCTACAGGAAATGTCACTTTACAAGAGTATACAGGCATTCAGTGTAACTCTCCTTCAGCTGCAATCTTTAAGTAAAACTATAAATTGGCTTTGACAATGCCATTAGAGAGCTACACCCGTATCAAGCTCTTAGCCAGAGCCACCAACACTGCTATACAGTGCAAAGCAAACCCTGCCTAATTCCAGGCCACTCAGGAACTTACCTAGTTCATACAGATGTCCATCCACATTAGCAAAGAGGATGAAGTGGAAGTTCACACTGTTGTCCTCAACCTTAGGACAGACCATTAGACACATCAGTTAGACTAAGAAAAGCCTGCAACTACATTTAGAAAAATCCCACTTGTAGCTACAAGACAAAGGAGATGTCTAGAAGAACGCAAAAGCAAAGCATTAACTGATTCAGCTTTAGTAGCCACTGCAAGGCTTCCATGTTACAATACACTGAAGTGCCAAAGCCTTAATATTCAGCCCCCCAGATGCAGCCTGAATGCAATTTTCAACATGTCTGATAAAGAAATCCTGCATTTACCCATCAGTTATTTAGCCTGTTTCATGAGTTGTGACAGCTATCTGCCAGACAAGAAATGCACTGCTCTAGCACTTTCAATAGCCTCTTCTCCCAAGGTTTTACCCATTCATATCTTACCCGACACTGTCCTTCTTGTGCAACAGAGTTATGGACTTCTTGTATAGCCTTAAGAGAAAGCACACAGAAGTTATTGCATCCCTTAAGTGATGATGCTGACAGTTATTTGTGTAGTTCACGTACCTTATTATTTGCAAAACGCTTAGCTCTCTCTTCAGGAGACAGATCAGCTGTTTCATCAAGAAATTTCTTCAGGGCAGATCCCTCATCTGCACAAGATTAAAGATTTTCTTCAGCACAGTTAGAAAAACAGTTACAGTTCAAACAGCCCACACCACTCAGTGCTTACTGTGTTAACTAGGAACAATTACTTTCAGCCTAGAACCATCTCCAGCATAAGCATAATGCAACTACCACTTCAAGTCACCAGAAGCTATTGATGACCTGCACAAACAGCCAGAGTCCAAGTGCCTCAGGGCACTCCAAATACTTGTCTTGAAACAGACTTACAAATAGATTTTGGCTTTTTCCATTTCTCCGTGCAGATTTGGAAGAAGGAAAGTCATGTCTTAAAGAGATTATCCTATAGCTGGTATCTTTCATCTATGCACATTCTACAAGACACTTGATTTCTGCCTTTCTGAAACTGCAAATCTACAGACATACACATCACTTACTCATGCTAAAACCAAAGCTTGCTTTGGTTTTCCAGAGCTTGAATTAGTAGTACAGCATTAAGATATACAGAGTTCCTATTCTTACCTGAAATACATGCTCTAACACTGATATCATTCAGAGCACGCTCAGAAGTCTTTTAAGAGTAAAGCAACGGGGGTCTTAGTTTTCTTTCCACACATCCTTTAACTTTGTATAAGAAATACCACACCATGCAAGGGGTTCAGATTTTCAAGACAACAGCAAGAATTTATTTTGCAGTTCTCTATTCAGAACAGTAAACATTACCCAGACTCAGTGACAAACCTTTAAGAGGAATTTGTAATCTTGTTTCCTAGGAAACAGGAGCTTCCAGCCACCCATAACCTGGACTAGTTTTGTATCTTTTCACATAGAAGAATCAAGACTGCCCTCTTCAGAAAATATACTTCCATGCTATTACCAACCCATATGGTTTTTCTCACAGAAAGGTATGCATGTTTAGAACTGATTTATAGACATCAAGCAAGTCCACCTACACTAGACATAACCAGCATTAAGAACCTACTGGTCAGTTCACGTCAATTATCAGTGTCAATGGTCATCTCTAAACATGATGTTTCCAACTTGTAAATACATTGGTCAGTCCTGCTCTTTACTTCCCTGTCCTGCAATGCTTTCTACCAGGATAGGAGTCAAAATAATGCCACTTCTGCAATTTGTGCTTCTCTCTAGGAGAAGAAGGATGCACACTGTTAACTTCAGTTTCTAAGTATCTTCTATAGTCCACAACCACTCAACTTTCCACTGCTGTAAAAAAGCTGAGAATTCAAGTATTTTAGAATATGAATACTCACCAAGTTTAACTTTGTCTTTGTTATTAGCAACTGCATGTATCAGACCAATTGTCCCACAGGAGTTACTGACAGTCTGCTTCAGGAAATACACCTTGGAACTGATTTCTTGGTCCTTTATTTTCTCAGTCTGTTGTTTCCTAAAGTTCTCATGCTGTGAACATGTAATTGTTTTCAGTGTTTCACTATAGCATTATCTTTTTATTGTACAAAATCACTACAGAGACAGGCATACAGGAGAGCCATTACCAGGACTAGACAGAAGAACTTACCCAGAAAGTCATCTTTGTGGCACAGGTCCAATAAAGCATTATCTGTGTATCCTGGATGCAGGCCAAGCCTTAATGGACTACCTACATGACTTAATCACATCCTAAAGGACTGTTCTTGGTTTCTCCATCTGTGTTGTACACTGGAAATAGCTTGAGAAGGAAGTCATATAATGGATCGGCTCTTTATCTGCTCTCTCAATTGTTTTTACCTATTTGATGGGACTACTCAGCATATCTATACAATAGCTTGCTTTTGTACACTTACACCACTTTCCTTCCTTAATCCATACCCATCAGAACAGCATGTAGATCAACACAAAAGGTTATAACCCTTCTTTTAAGCATTTGTTAAGCACAGTTCATTTTTAAGTGCACCTCCTTGTAGTTCCTCAGCGTGTTGCACTATAGGCATTACCATGCAGTTGTAGCTCAGGCCTCCCTAAATCCAGTGAGTGATTCAGCAAGATGCAGAATCACTGCTCCTCACACTCAAGGCTGCTAACAGCATTTTCTTTAGTCCGGTACACAGAGAAAAGCATAGGAGGCACGTTAGAATAAGAGCCCTTTTTTTTATTCCTTATTTTTCTCTCGTTGGAGCTGACTGGAGACCATGGCCAGGCACACCACATCACTCCACTGCAGCCCGGCAGAGCCACACCCACCACCACCAGCTGATGCCGGCAGATCACTGCGGGCACCGGCTGACAGCAGGTGCAGCCCGGCTGCCGACAACGGGTTTTGTTCCAGGAGCAGCTGGGCCGAATACAGCCCCCCCACCAAAGCTGGGCACCTACCTGCTCGGTGAGAGGAAAGAGAAGCAGCAGGGCGCAGGCCGGGCTGGGCACGGCGCCCAGCGCCTCCTCTTCGAAACCCAGCACGTCCACGAAGCGCCAGCCAGGGCTCACCCCGAGGCGGGACAGCACCTGCGGAGCGCAGAGAGCGAGTGGAGGGGCCGCTCGCTACTCCCCGCACCCCCCCGGCTGCGGCCCCGTGACACAGCACAACGCGGCGCCGCCATCGCCGCCCAACCGCGGGCGCGGCCCCGCGCAGCCCCGCAGCTGCGGCCACCGCCGTCCAGGAGCGCAGAGGACGAAGGGAGAGGGAACGGCCGGGCCGCGGCGGGGACTCACTTTGTTCAGCATCTGGAAGACAATGAGGGAGAGAAAGGTGAGTCAGCACGGCCAGCCCACCGCGGACCCCCGCGCCCAGCTCCCCACTCACCTCGGGGTTGATCTCCATGGGCTGCCACGCCATGGCTCAGGACGGAGGCTGCCTGTGCGCCGCTCCGGCAATGTTCCCAGCACGGCACAGCACCACCTGCGCACCCCTCCGAACTGCCGTCGAGACGCTGTGGTGCGGAGCCGCCCACCGGCCGATATATAGAGGCGGGCCGGCCCACTCCGCGCCGCCGCGGGGGGAGAGGGCGGAGCAGCGCGGGGAGGACCCCGGCCCGGCGGTGCGGGGAAAGTGCTAGAAGCGGCCGGCTTCCCCCCGCCGTCCCGGGGCGTCGGGTCAGGTCCCACGGACCGCGAACGGATCCCACGCCTTTATCGGGTACCGGGTCCCCTGGACCCGCCTGCCAGTGGCCAGTGGTGGTGAGCGGGCAGGCCTTGCCCTGTGGCTGTCCCAAAAATGCTGCCTTGCTCATGGAACAGAGCTGCGGTTGTCAGGAAGGTGTTTGCATCGGGATGCCCTACTGCATGTGTCGTGTGCAGTGTGCGTGGCAGCATCGATATTCAACGCAGGCATTAGATAGTGGCTAAAATCGCAATAAGATGATAAGGCTGCTGTCGTCCGCCTGCTGATGGCAGCTGTGCGGTCTGAATCCGTTCCTCAAGAGCAGTCTGCTGTGGTTAATGATAACATACAGGGCTTCTTACCTCTTTGTTTATGACCTGAAGATTTCTGCATTTCATGTCTTTCATCTAGAATGTCTATGAGCAAGGAAACAAAGCCATCCTTTGCAAGATACCAGGAATCTCATTTGAGGAACCAAAGTAACTGCCCAGTTTGCTGGTAAATAGCCAGAGCCTTGTCAGTGAACCTCACTGTTATCATCCTAGAATTGCTTGAGTTGGAAGAGACTTCCAGAGGCCATCTAGACCAACTCCCCAGCAGTGAACAGGAACACCTACAGCCTGATGAAGTTGCTCAGAATTCCATCCTGCCTGACCTTGTGTGTCTCCATGAACGGGGCATCCACCACCCCTCTGGGCAACCTGTGCCACTACCTCACCGCCCTTATTGTAAAAATCTTTTTGCTTATATCCAATCTAAATCTCCTCTCTTTTTTCTTGTATACTCCCTTTTAGATACTGAAAGGTCTCTACAAGGTCTCCCAGGAGCCTTCTCTTCTCCAGGATGAGCAGCTCCCGCTTTCTCAAGCTGAATCTTTGAAACAATGTGAATACTGAATAAAATAATCAGCCAAGTATCTTCAACCTGCTTCTTTTTTAGTAATTGCCTCCTTTGTTTTCCATCCTGCTTCAGAAAGATTTGAAACCCAGTGCAGCAAAATTTCTAAGTGCATGCCTAATTTCCAGCAAATCTGTATAAACTTTACATCTCCTGTAAGTTAGTGGGGTATCATTCCATTCAGTGTGTTGCACTCATGTATTTGAATGGAGACTATTTATCAACCTCACTCTGTTCACAGTGAACTCCTAGGGAAAGAATTTTACAGGTTAATCTTTGACATGACTGCAGCGGGTCCAAGATGCTGTGTCACATTGGGTGCACCTGTAGCAAGACTTGAGTAACAATAGGCAGGATAGCAAGGTCTTGATATTTTTTGTGCAAAACTGGGATGTTGCCAGATATGAGAAAGCCCCAGGCAATCTGGTCTGATCTTGCTAAGTCTGATCTCCCTGCTTTGAGCAGAAGGTCAGTCTAAAGGCATCCTGAGAGCTCTTCAAACTGATGCATCTCATAATGTTTTGATTCCTTCCATCGCAGTAAAGGCAAGGACAAAATACACTGTGCAAAACTAAGAAATATGGGGAAGGGGGTCACAGTAAGTGGCAGCAGCCTATATTTCTGCTTTTTCCCCTTTTGGGTTTGGCTGAAATCATTGGTATCTATGTGCAAGCTCAAGGTGGTCCAACATATTTTTTTTGGTGTACATTACATCTCTGGCTGCCATGCTTTTTGTGATCAACTGTGCATGTGCTGGAAGATGCAAGTATAGAAAAGCAACTTGAATTAACATGTATGATGCTAATGATTGCTAATACATGTGTAGGAGGGACTGCATGCAGCTTCTCCAAGTGGATGGCAAAGCACAGGTCTTGCAGCATGGAAAAAGGAAGGCTGAAAATGACAAGGAAAATCTTATTTCTGGCTTACTTAAATAGCAAATGGTTGTTATAACTTCATCTTGTCTCACAGTAATTACTATTACTTGAATGCTGGATGCTTGGATGCTGGGGTTACAGGCATCCTGGGGATGGACCCTGTATCTGGGCTGTTGGGAAGACTGCAGACAACAGGGCAGGCATTGTTGCAGTCTCTCAGTGCTGCAAGCAGTACACAGGGGCTGTAACAGGAGTGACCATTTCTAAAGGATAATCTGCAAAATCTATCAACACATTACTTTAAAGTAAGCAATAAATACAACTGGTAAATTCTGCTGCAGTTGCATAAAGATGTCTGCCTCTGGGAAGTGACATAAAAATGAGTGCTGTATGTCCGTTACCTAACGCTATCCAGTGCCTACTTCCTTGCAAAAAGGGAGTTTTCATACCATCTTTCTTCAGTGCAAGTAGATGTTGTATGGGAACTACTGAGTCACGGCCTGAACCTCTGATTGATCACCTGAGGCGAGCCATGAGTCAGCCAGAGGAGCACAGGTGAAGGCAATTCAGCTGTGCTGCCGGAAGGGGTGGAGCCAGGCTCCATCCCTCCTAGACCTATTTAAGAGCTGGCTACCAGTGGGGAAGGATTTTGTCTGGAGATCCTTCCTTTTGGTGTTTTGTGGTGAGCCCAGCATAAGGGTAAGCCTTCCATTTATTCTCTCTTGTTATCATAGTTCACTTTGCCTAATTCTCTTGTTTATTTTGTGATTGTAACATCTTGATATCCATTGATTATACAGATGTAAATGGCAAGTTTAACCCAGTACGTTCCAATATTTCAATAGAATCAACTCACCAGAAGAATTGAATGGAAATATTTATAAGCCAAACAGAGATATTAGCTTTGGTTGGTGACAAGCTGTCATCCATAAACAGCAGTTTCTCTTCCTTGATTATAAAGAGAGCCTGAGGGACCCAGCTCAAGTGTAGATGTCTACAGTATGAGCAGCAGCTTTTAAATATATGAATCCAAATTTAACTGCCCGGAGAGGAGAGAATCCTTGCTATTCATCACAGTTAATGTTCTGATAATGTCTAGTTGAGTATGTATTATGACAGCAAGGACAGATGTGGTTTCTGTTTTGGACTTTACAAATAGCAAACAGGACTGCTGTAAGCCTGCTGCAGCAAGTTGTGTTCACAAGGACTGCATTTGTAGACTGGTAGCCATGCGGCTGTGAAATAAGACAAGTTCCTATCACTTAGCAACTAGTATGCAGTATAAAGCAGTCTTTATTTTATACCACTATTTTCTTCTATGTTAAGATATCTACTCCTGTCAGTGTTTGCATCATTGTGAAGGATGGATGTAGGGGAATTGACCACAACTGCATTTGCATACTGGCCCATCAAATGGGCATGTTACATTCTGTGTCGTTGTTCCAGCTATACCACATGATATAGCTTTTCAAAAATAGAAAATTGGGATTTACTGAAGGAAGCCTTTCTCCCAGAACAGATGCTGGAGAAAATCCTACGTCTGATGCATTAACCTCAGTAGGCAGCTGAGCCCCACACAGCTTGCTCACTACCCACACTGGGATAGGAATAGAGGAGAGAATCAAAAGGGCAAAAATGAGAAAGACTGTGAGTTGGGATAAAGACAGCTTAATAAATAAAATGGTGTGAGGGTATGGAGAATAATGTTAAAAAAAAAGAGAAAATCAAGTGATACTGAAAGCTGTCAGCACCACCTGACTGACAGCCAGCCAGTTCCTGAACAATGGTCTCCTGGAAGAAATCCCTGCACAAAGTTCTTATTGCTGAGTGAAGTGTTACATGGTGTGGGATATCCTTTTTGTCAGCCAGAACCAGCTGTCCTGGCTGTGTCCCCACACAGCCTCCTGCCCAGCGTACTTGCTGTGGGGGAGAGTGGGAAGCAGAGAAGCCCTTGACGCTCTGCAAGCACTGCTCAGCAATAGCTAGAGCATTCTTGTGTTATCAGCACTGTTTTGATCACAGATCCATAACACAGCTGAAGCTGGAAGAAATTAACTCCATCCCAGCCAGACCTAGTACTCTTATGTCTTAAGGTACCAAACATAAAACATGACAAACATATCTGAAGTCACAATAAAGACAGTGAGCATCTGGCATCTGCATAAGACTGTAATGCCTCCCTTTTCTTCTGGTAAATTGTTTGGAGCACAGCAGTAATTCATGTGTATTAGTGCCACAGCCATTAGAAGATCAGATGGACCAAGAGGACAAGCATAAATGACTGTTATTATAAAGGGGCTGGGTCCCTGGGTAGCTTTGTGCAGGACCAGGAATGTATATATGTATTTCTGAATTGCAGCCAGGTTCTTTTAAATACCTCTGTGAGGAGTTTCAGTGACTGCAGCACAGCACTGTGGGGTGATGCATGTCCAGTTCGGCGCCAGGCAATCAGTAGCTTCTCTCCATGTCGGTGGGACAGGAGCTATGAGCTAAAAGGTCTCCAGGTGTCAAATGGCAAGCAGGAGTAAGACTGGGAAGAGAAAGAAATTCAAAGAACATCAGAGCTGAGCTAGGAATAGAGGAAAAAAAAATAAAATCTTTTTTTACTTAATCTTCGATGCTGAGGTTAGAACAGTTACTTTCTCCTTTCCCCTTCTCTGCAAGGAGGTAATATTTTGGCTAGGGAGATGGAATGACTGGAAGCTGCTGATATGGAGAGCTACTGAGGGTCTAACACATGATGAGGAAGAGGGGTAACTGAAGCTATGCAGATAAAAGAGCCAGGATGATGGGGTGCTCTGCTGAGGGCTACCTTTCTGCTTACTGAGAGCCAGCAATGACTCTGCAATTGCTATGAACTACAGCCAAGTTCTCCAGCATGTGAAAAACAAACAAACAAATAAGAATCTCTACGCAGTGCAATGGCTTATCTGGAAATCTGTAAGTGGAAATATTCCCTGAAGTGCTAAAATGTAACTTTAAAGGCCTGCCTTGAGCATCTCAGTTCTGAGGAATGTGGCTGAGGTTTTCCTGAATTCAGATTTGTTTGGCAGGATGCTCATGATTTTTTTACCTCGTGGCAATGCAAAATTGTGTCCACCATATGGTGATAGCGTCTATCAGAGATACAGCAATAGCATACTTTATTTCATGGTAGAAGAAGGACAAACAAGGAGTGGCCCATTTTTCTTTCCACAAAGAAAGGCAGGAGGGACAATACCTGTTGATAAGGGTATCTTAGTTTCCCACCAAATGATATACTATCTGTTTTTATTTGTTATGAAAGCTAGCTAGACTTTCAATGGATGAGGAAGACACCTGGATAATCAGCATGTCTCTCATTTTCTTTACATGCTTTCTTTGAGTGTTGTTAGCCAAACACTCTTTCTTCAATGAAAAAAGACAAGAACAATCCATCTTTCCAGTCTATAGAGGAGAAAAATCCTTCCCTCTCTTTGTTAACTTGTACATTTGTGGGAGCAGAACTCTTTACCTGGAGATATAAAATATGCATCTTAAATAAGAGGACCACATTTTATGTAGTGTTTTAATGTAATACATATAATAGCTAATAATGAATTCTTGTTTTGATGTAATGGCTGGATGATGGCTGTGATAAACAGATAGCTATTTACATTTTCATCCAGTCAATGCTTTCCTCAGATTAACAGGCACAAGAGAAAACAAGATGGGCCATGTGAATTAAGCTGCTGCTTGAAGGAGACATGAATAGCAGCCCTCAACCTGTGCAGTGCACGTTCTTGGACAACACTGAGCCTCTTGTCGAGGGCTATGTTGTGCCAGGCCATCCCACTATGCTTCTCCCTTGTGAGCTTCAATTGTTTCACTCACAACTCAATTAGCAAGCTCTAAACTTAGGCTTGCTTTGAATATTCTTCACCTACACAGAGCACCCAGGAGGCATCCACAGCCTCTCCTTTGGGCTGGAGGATGTTACTTTAGAGAGAATGAGCTGCTCTTGAAACAAAATAAAAATAATAGAATCACAGGATATCCCAAGTTTGAAGAGGCTCACAGGGATCATCAAGTCTGATTCCCAGTTCTGCACCGAACCACCCAACATTCAAACCCTATATCTGAGAGCACTGTCCATATGCTCCTTGGCACAGCAGCTTGGGGCTGTGGTCACTGCCCTAGGGAGCCTGTTCCATGTCCACTGTAAGAACTGTGAAGAACTTCTAACACCAACCTGACCTTCCCCTGATGCAGCTCCATGCTGTTATCTCAGGTTCTGAGCTAAGGGCTGCCCCTTTACTCCCCTCATGAGGAGCTGCAGGCCACAAGAAGGCCTCCCTTCAGCCTCCCCTGTTCTGGGCTGAGCAAAACAAGGGACCTCAGATGCTCCTCCTATGTCTTCCCCTCTAGAGCCATCTTCGCCATCTTTGTAGCCCTCTTTAATAGTTTTAAGTCCTTATATTGTGACACTCCACATTCAGCTCCTAAGTTGCTCCAAATCAGTTCCTGATCTGCTCTTATGTTCAATGAGATGTAAGAAAATGAGAGAGCTGAGGAATATTTTCAATCAGTTAAAAGAATGTTGAGACAATGACACATTTAGTACATTAAGGTGTAGAGATGCACTTTCTCAGGTATAATTGTATGTGGTTCTGAGGGAAAGGCATGGGTCACCTACTAAATGCTTCTTTACATCAGTGGTTCTCCATTCTCAAGAGTAAAACCTTTACAGGGAAAGAAAAGAATGTATACCTTAGGGAGTTCCTGAGGAGGAACCTAACTTCTGGACCGTGTTTGTTGTCATCTGTGGTTTCTTTACAGTCTAGCCTGGCTGCTGTGTTTCTCAGGGGAATGTGAAGAGCAAATGAAGAAATTGGCATGCTTGCTTGTTTGATGAAGTTAGACGTAGGGCTCTGCCAGAAGGAAATAACAGAAGCAAGTGTGTCTGCTGCAATGAAGGAGCTAGCTGCTTGCTTGACAACAGAGGAACCTATAGGCACGACCTCTCTTGTGAAAGAGTTTTATTGTGAAATATTATCACGCTTTCAGTTAAACACCACAAGCCATCTTGTACTGTGTCCAGGAGATCAGATTTTTTGTGGGTGGAAAGGTATGGAGGAAAGAGGGGCTAGTGATGGGATTAACCAAGGTGAAAAAGGCTGTCTTTCACTGTATCTTTTTGTACAAACATATAATTATACGAATATTTACTTTTAGCAGAATGTTAAAGTAGCTGACAATGGAATTCAGTGAGCAACAAAGCTGTTCAGCCTAACTTGTTCACAGAATGCTGAAAGATGCCTGCTTTGCTCCAGACATCTGGCATGGTCCTGTTCTCTCGCTGTATCTTAGGAGTAGTCTTCTGATGAAAACTTCTCCTTCAATTTTTGTGTATATATTTACCCAAACTGAATGAATCCAAATAAATTCTGAAACAAGGTGCGCTCAGCTCAACATGTTCTCCTTAAAGATCTGTTTTGATAACAGGTCAGGCAGTACAAGTTACCCTAAAATTCTATGCAACAAGGACATGCATACCACAATAAGGATTTTCTCCTTAACTTATATGTGCGTAGTCTTGATAAGCATAGGGATTTTGCTTTTAATTAGAAAAGCACCCTGAAATGAAGCTTCAGCCATAGACCATATATGAGAAGTTCAAAAGTATTTCTTCCGTTAGAACCTGAACAGGGATGTCGGCATAGAGCTGCTGCCAGTGCAGTAGGTGAAGATCAGTGCCAGATTTCCCTGGATTGCCTCAGAACCTGCCTGTGCATCTGGTCATTTCTTTAAGTGGACAGCCTCTGCCGAAATGGATGAAAAAAATCATTTTCTGCATATAAGCCAGTCCTCTTCATCAGTCCTACGGCCTTTGCATTTCTTAAAGTTTCTAGCCACATAAATATCTATATTCAGTGTGCAGCTCTTCGGGGCTGGTGCCTTGGGAATGACTCAGTAGCATAGCTCTGGCATTTTCTCAGTGTGACTGCAGCAGATGCAGAGCCTCACAGACCTAGATCTGTGCTGCTGTTGCTTCTCCACTCTACAGTAGTATGTAGAAGCATTGAACAGAACCAACTCCTGTGTTAATTTCAAATTATGAGTAGCTATTCACTTGTACTTATTACGAGAAAGCTTTGATTTCAAAACATGTAAGAACAAGTAGCTTAGTCCCACATTAATAACCCCTTTCCATAAGTATATCTGGCAGAACACAGCCTTTCAATTCAGCTTTAATTCTGTCACAAATTGTTTTACATGTGGTGACCACCCAGTGCATGGTAATGAAAAGCAGTTGTGTTGTACTTGGTGCTTTTACTGGCTGAGGGAAACAGCAGCTCTGGAGCCCAACTGCTCTGACTCTCCAGTGCATGCCACGGGAGGAAGGTTATTAGCCCTGGCTCATCTCCAAGCATTTATATTAAATACACAGTGAAACAAGTCCAGTTGCCCCTTCTGAGCTTGCCCTTGCCCTAAGCTGCTTGCAGAGAAGCACTATGCAGTGCCATCTGTGCATCTCCAAGGCTGGTTGCAAAGACCCCCAGATCATCAGCAGAGGGGAGCAAATGGAGGTTTTCTTCCTCTCTGCTCTAGGAATTTTTCCATATTCTTCAAGGAGGAGAGCAGAGAAATTTTTAGACAGTGTTCATCACTGATGGAGAAATATCAGTTTAACAAGCACTGTTTTGAAATGTTGAACCAGACCACATGTAGTTATGGAGAACATCATCACTGGACCTTCAAGCCTCACCTGTTTTAGTGGAGGGGTTTAGTCTGTGAATGTGCCTGCCAAAATATATTTATTTGTCAATGGAGAAAAATATTTAGATGGTGAGAAGAACTACATATGGATCAAAACCACTGCATCACATGGTACTGCATCACATTCTGGAGCTGTAAATATAAATGCAAAAGATGCCACTCTTTCCAATGTATGTTTATACACAAAGGGCAAAATTCCCATTGAGTGCATTTACAGTGCGGGCTTTTCTGGCTATATTTAGACCATTAAACACTGGACTTCTGTCTTTCTTGTTTCAGAGACAAAGCTCTGCTGTTAGTAAGCTTAGCATTCCAACTTTCTACACCATTTTTTTAATATTTGTTAGTGAATATAAATGTGTATACATGTGCATATATAAATGATGGAAACAGTCATTGTGGCCCAAGAAATGGGTTTCCTGATGGCCTTAGTGGGAGCTGTACTGCTGCATATCTCAAGTGCACATTGGGAGCCAGAGCCAGCAGTGCAGTATTTGCAGGGAATGCTCCAAGGTGCCAAAGCAGTGGGACTGAAGCCCAGCAGCTGCTGGTGATGCAGAAGTGTCTGCCTAAAACTTAAAAGCCATGGTTTGTGTTCTTCAAACAACCACATTCTCAAAATACTCTAGCCTCAAAAGCAAGTGATATTCCCAAATCTATATTTCATATTCCTACTTTTCAGATGTATGAAAATATCAAAGATGATATGTTTTGGTGCCCATCAAAAAGCAGAGGTTTATTTCCCACATTCACTTTAAGAGTGTGAGGCAAAAAAAAATCTAGCTCCATTTTAGCTTTGCAATATGAGCTGCTATCTTTATCTGACTACCTTTAGTTTCTCTCTTAGGACTTCTGAGTGTTTTTCATGTGCCAGGGCCACATAAAACAGTAAAGCTTGCTTAAATGTCAGCTTTGAAGGAACCTACTGTCTTCTATCCCAGTGCCTAAGCAGCTGCTTTAGGATATAGAAACTCTGCACCTTTTCTTACAATTTTTCCTTGCTTGGCTGCTCTAGCTAGAGGAAAAAAAAAAAAAAAAAAAAAAAAAAAGTCCAAAATGGATAGTTTAACTGCAGTGATCACTTGTTGTGTTGAAAGACTTGTAGTTCTCCTTTTCAAATATTTGGGAATGAAGTCATCCTTCTCACCTTTCTCCAGAACTTACCTGGAATGATTTCAAAAAATGATCAGTTCCCAGCTTTATTTCACTATTGGAGTAATCTTACCTGAACTTCTGATGTCTGGCTGTCGTTGCTTCTCTGTAAGTGACATGGAGAAGAACCCTACAAGGAGAGAACTTTCTCTATGGCAGAACTAGTTCTTTACTATATGCTTGCCCATCATAAAGAATCACAGCATGACTGAGGTTGGCAGGGACCTCTGGAGGTCATTTGGTCCAACTCTGCAGCTCAAGCAGTGACACCCAGAGCAGGGTGTGCAGGCTCATGTCCAGGCAGCTTCGGGATTGTCAAGGAGGAGACTCCACAGCTTCTCTGGGCAACCTGTGCCAGCACCATACAAATGGCTCAAGAACTCCAAATAACAAGAAAAATACATGATTTCACACACGTGCCTGGGATACTGAACCCTCTGTCCTCTCTAAAAAAAGTGCATATTTAAGCCTGCAATGAAAAAAATGTAATTCCAGTCCAATATTTGAATCTTCTAGGTGCACGTGTGTAGTGTTGTTCATCATGGGAAATCATTTGATTTTATATCTCAAGGGGGAGACTTGATGTAACTATGAGACATGAAAATGTTAAGAGAATCAGTTCCAAATAAAATCGCTGTCCTACTGTAGCAGAATTTTCCTCAACAATTTCCATGTTAGGCTTGGATTTAGGAGTAATATATTCAGCAAAAAGTTATTTGATCGTATAGGTTATTCTGAAATACTAAACTTCAGTTACACCGCTAGATGGTAGTCTTGCTCATTCTGTGTTCACCTTTTTTTCTAATCTGATCTGCAGAGAGAAAAGGCAGGATCACCGCATACTTTTGACTATCCCCATACAAGGAATAACCCTTAAGTAAAAAAACTGGTATATAAAAGAAGATGGGAAGAAACCATTAGCTTCTCCTGAGAGAGCACTTAGAGGCACAGTCAATCTCAGCGTAAGTCTGTAAATCTGTGCTGTACAGAGGAAGGGCGGTTGCAGACAGCTATTTGCCAGAGGAAACTCGTATGGCCAGTCAGTTCTTACTGCAAAGTTGGATGGACTATTCCAAAATAAATTTGCAGTCGTGGATCAAACATAGAAACTGCAAGATGATGATGAAAATATTTTGTTATGAACCAATAATATAGAAAGGTCTCTTTACTTTCTGTTATGTTTACAAATGTGTTACTAAATGGTTGTCATAGGCATGGAGGTAGCAACTGCTCTGTATCAATTCCTTAATTAATTCCCAAAACTACAGGCACTCTCCTTAAGTCTTCCTTTCTCTGACTCCTTCTTTGAGACCTGACCTTGAATGCCTCCAGGGATGGAGAATCCACAATCTCCATAGGCAACCTGTTCCAGAGATGAAGAGGTGCAGAGGTAATAACTGCTCTATATCAATTCCTTAATTAATTCCCACAACTACTTGGAAAGTTAACACAACAGATTGCTCTAAAAGAAGGCATCTATATTTGATGAGACTGGCTGAGCCTATGCAGGCAGCATATCCACCTGGAAATGTTGCTGAGAGTCTGAGTGTATTGAGCAGCTGTCCATTTAGGATGTATACAAAATTTGTTATTTAGTTTCCTCAACACTTCACTTTTATGACTCTGCTTACTACATTACAAACCAAAGTACATTACATGGACCATGTAACTAAATGTTAATCATAATTTTAACCGCATAACAAAACCACAATGCAGTGCAGATACACTTCTCATCAAAGGAATGTGAGTATATGAGTATCTTGCCTGGCCACTGCTGCAGGAGAACATATTAATAGGGTATTCAATAATAATCTTGGGCAACTCAATAGTTGTCTTGCATCTCTTGAACAGAGGAAGTGCAAATTCCAGGGAGAGTTCGGCTCCAATATGCCTTCAAAGTCTCTTTGCATGAAAGCTTTCCCTCCTGCTGGATGATGTGCTCTGTTGAAGAGGAAAGCACCCTGATTTGCAGACAGTGGAATCTGATGAGTCACCTTTGGGTGTCTCAGAACCTCGTCAGTCCTTCCTGAATTGAGCAGTGATACATTTCAATTGCAGATAATTAGAATTATTTGGAAGGTTTTCTTTGGATATTCACCATAGTTAAGGATAGTGAAGTAATGAATTAAAACATGAGTCTTAGCATATAGAAGTATTGTTCCTTTTATGCAAGCCTAGACTAAATCATGTCCCCGTTTGATATAAATGTCAGTACTGCCATGAACAAGAAGAATATATTTAGGAGTAATTATTAAATTCCAAGTAATTATTGAAGTATAATTTCCAAGCGCTTTGCTCTGAACTATCACACCTTTATCTAATTGCTGCTTTTCCTTTTTCACTGCTGCAGTGCTTATAATTGCATGTTCTTCCCTGTTCTTTAGGCTGACAGATGTCAGTGTGGTCTTCTAAAAACACGAATATTTCAAATTAAAGATTCTATATTCCTATTCATCTTAATGGTCCATTAAATTGTAATTAGATCCTCAAAGCTCTGCTGTTACAAGGAGCATAGTTATAAACTCATGAAAGAAAATACCAAAGGCTCAGGGACGCATGGGAAGAATCACTATCCCTTCTAGATAAATAGATTTACCATTAGAAACACTGCCATAAGTTTTGAAGCAGACTTGGGCACTCTAATAGGATCGCTGAGCGTGTTTTCATTTAAGAGAAAATCAGACTGGCCATTTTACTATTGTAATGGTTTTCTTTGGCCTCTTAGTGCACGTTTGGTTTCTCTGATAACAGCACTGTATTATAACACGGACTGCTTTGCATCTGCTGTTCCACAGCCTTCATGAGTTTATCAGGAGGTGCTGGAGTGAAAGATGTGCTCGTGGTTGCATGCTTTCCACTCAAATATTACTCCATGTTAAAATCTTTGCTTCAGCACTGAGCAGTTTCTTCCCCCTAACGTCAAAACCTTGACAGGACAACCCCCCCAAATAATTGCTAAGGTTTTAAACAGTTTCCCACGAGTGTACTCATTTAAGCCCCACTATTAGCTACTCGCTGCGTCGCTGTGAATCCTACTGCTGCATCTCAAGATTTGCCCAGGGACTCACAGCCCTATTCTGTTATACTGCAAGCGTGTTTAGAGCAGGGAGGCTCAGGACTGGCCCTCCTGGCCGTTCTCCGTGCTCGGAACGCAGCCCGCACCGCTCCTCCGTGGCCGGGAGCGCCCCGAGGCGTTTCCTTGCAGGTGGGAGCCTCGGGCACCCAACGTGGCGCCGCCGCCCCCAGCCCGAGCGCCTCCGGCGGCCGCCCCGCCCGCCCGGTCCCCTGCGGCCCGCGGCGCTGGGCGGCGGCCAGGGAGGAGGGAGAGGAGGGGCGGTGGCGGCCGGCGGCCGGAATCGTTTCCTGGGTAAGGCTGGGAAGCGTTTCCGGCAGGCTGGCTGCATCCCGCTGCGGGCTTCGAGCGCCCCGGGAGCGGAGCGGCGTCAGGTGCGTTCTCCCCGCGGCAGGGCTGGGATGGCTGGGTAGCGCAGCGTAGCGCGTCTCGCGGGGTCGGAGGGGCTTCAGGTACGCGGCCGCCCGCGGTGCCGCGGCTCCGCTCTGCTCGGCGGAGCCCCACAAAAGGAGGGCCCGGCCGGCGGGCGCTGCTCGAGATCCGCTGCCCGTGCGGGGCCGCATCCCTACCCGCAGGCGGTGTGCTGCAGCCCGCGGCTCTCTGCCGGCGGGGCGAGGGCGGAGCGGGAGCGCGGAGCTGCTGCTGTTCTTGCTGAGGCTGCTGGCGGCCCGGGCGGCAGCGCGGTGCCGGCGTTCCCTCCTGCATAGCTAGGGAGCTGCGGTGGATCTCGCTTTGTTGGATGTGGGGAGGTAAAACGACATGGGAAGTGGGTAAAGTGTCTATAGAAGTAGTTAGTGTAGTTGTTATTATAAGTCATAGAATGTTAGACTGCGCTTTTTGCAAGTTCGGCTCCGGTTAAATAATACTTGAGGTTTGTATGCAGGATTGTGAATGGGAGTATGTAAAGAAACAGTCCTCAGAACAAAATGTGGACCTGGTGTAATTCCTCTGAACTTCTTAGCTTAGGTCTCATGACAATAGTGAAGCTGCTTCCATTGCGGCCCGAGAGAGAATTTGGGCAGATGAAATAAAACGAGAAATATCGTGGTTTGTATTTGTACTTGCTTGCTTTGCCTGCTTGATCACTGTGCTTTAGGTTCTTGGCGGGGCTCCTGCTTGTTAGGGAGAATGGCTGCGATTCTGTGCTTTAAATGAAAACCAGGCTGCATTCATAGTGTAGGTTTGCTAGTAAGCATTGTGCAAGCTGCTGGTAGTTTTGTGGGGTGATGATGTCTGCAGCAAGTTGTGTGGGATGTCAGTACCTGCAGCAAGTTACAGGGCTTTGTGTGAGACCCTCTGAGTTATCCCAGAGCAGAGATACAAGCTGCTGACTGCAGGCTTGCTGTGTCCTCTGGCTTGCTGATGTGTGTCTCCAGTTCATTCTAGATTATGGCACCATTCTGCCATCTCATGCTGTAGCACTTTTGAAAAGCCTGAATGAGTTGACTGTCTTGTATCTCAAACTATTTTCTGCCAGCCTTAAGTAAGTTTAGTTGAAATGTGTGCAGATGTTTTGGCACTTAAAAGGAGAGACATCCTCCTGTGATGATGACCTTGTGACAAAATCTTGGCTGAGTAACTTCTTTGTGTAGAGCAGCCACATTAAGTGTGTGGGTATTTTGTTTTTTTCCTTTGCAGCAATGAGTGTTTGATGGAGTATTTCTGGGTTCTCTTCTTGTTTTTCTGCTGTTTTAGAGAAATGAAGGTTCGGAGAGGACTCTTCAGGGGGAACGCAGGGATGCATACTGTGGAAACTTGGATTACTTCTTTTTCCTGTTTTTCCATTTTTGCAAATATGCCAGGGATCAGTGACCCAAAATGTTCATTTTTATTGGCTCCTGGGTGGATTCTGCTGTCCTTTCTTATCAGGAGGGCAGTACTTTCCTTAGGAAATACTTAAGCAGTACTGCTGAGCGTTGCAGCTGCAGGGAGTTGTGATTTGGGGGGCTGGTTAGGAGAGATTTGTACTAGAGAATGCCTGCTGTAGGGATTTCTTACTAGAGGCTGGGCAATGACTGAAACAAATCCTAGTAGCTGGTAGGTGATGGTGAGTAATCAGTGGATGACATCTCAGCCAGATAAAAAAATCCATACTGTTCAGAAGCTCTATATTAGGATGTGCAATTACACTTGGAATCCATGCTGAAAACACACAATGCTGTATTGTATTTGTACTGCATTGTATATAGATCTCCTGTGGGCAAAGATGAGATTTTGCCTTTGTCTGCTCTACTGTGAGTGGAACTTTGCAGCTGGGAGCAGCATAGCAGGAGGAGGCTTGCTGGGTGTGTTAGCTCCTCTCAGGCCACACTGCTGCCATCCTACTGCTGTGAGCAGGTGAATGTGGTGGTGAAGGACTGGTGGGATAGGTGAGAGCTCTTAGGGAATGCTGGGTGCTTCAGGTGGAACAGGTGCAGAGGGTGACTGGGGAGGAGAAGCAGCAGTGTTACCAGAGGAGGTGAGAAAAGCCAGGCCTTTTAGCCAAGCAAATGAGGCCTGAGAGAGGGGATATGATTCCAATCTGCAAATACAGCAGGGATATAAACATTAGAAGAGGAGAGGAGCTATTTAAACTAAAGAACAATGTTGGCATAGGAACAAATGGATGTAAACTGGCATGAGTAAACTTAAGCAGGAATTGAGACGGTTACTTCCCTAAATGGAGTGAGGTTCTGGAATGACCTTCAAATGGGAGGAATGGAAGCAGGACCCCTGACTGCCTCTTAAAGATATATCGAGGAAGTTTGTCATGTGCTTGGCTGTAGTATTAAAAGAGAGACTTGGTGACTCAGGAAACCTTTTCTGTACGCCTGTGCTAACTGGATATACATTTTCTGTGCCAGTGTTTCTTATTTTAAAAATCTGACATTCAGAAATGACATTAAAGTAAAATGCTTGCTTTACGGATTGTATCACTGCTTAGAAAGCATTGCAGTATGCTTAGTGGATGCTTTCTGAAATAGTTTTGCAAGTTTAGGCTTTTTTCCTCCAAAATGCTATGTGTTGACTTAGAGTAGTATCTGATCAAGTCAAAACTTTTTTTTTTTTTACATCAAAACTGTGCAAAAAGAGACAATTCTTTAGTCTATGTGTGACCTGTTTGAGCTTATCCTTCAGGTTAAAAAATAAAATTCAGAAAACATTTTTATTAGCTGAAGTAATTCACAGATTCTCAAAAACAGAAATTGAAAGGGGTGGCAGATCCAGATGGTGTGAACTGAGAGCAGTGCTCTAAACTATGCTGTGGTTAGAGGACTGAGATGAATGAAATGTGAAGTAACTTTGAAGATAGGTCTAGTGTATGTCATTGTGCATGGGATTTGTTTCACTTACTGTTTTGCAGAACAGCTGAGAGTTATCTTAAGTAGTGGTTGCAACAGTTCCACTTGTTCAGAAGCCTGTAGACCATTCTAAAAATATTGTGTGTGCAATACTAAGTACAACCAGCTGCAGATGCTATGCACTAGGTCCTATGACTCTCATAAGTACATGACAGCTTCTAGAAGATGTAACAAATGTAAAAATGGAAGAGCAGCTGCAATGAACGTACCAAGGATTAGTCCAGTGCAATGGCCACACAGGATGTGATGCTGCCACAGGGCGCTCAGCTGGTCGCACCTCTGAGCAACACCTCTGAGATGCCTCTGAGTGCTCCTGCATGCTCCCCTTCCCTTCCTGTGTGCTGTGACAGAAAGCAGCCTTGTGCCATTGCAGAGAAGACCTCTTGCAGGTTGACTTATACTTTAGGCTGATTTGTGGCCCACTGAAATCAAACATGAAAATTCCCTGAGGAAGAGTGAAGATGGGTGCATTTATGCTTTTCTGACTTACATCCCTTGCAGAAGACCCTGGGACACGTATATCTATATCAGTTCTTCTCCTGGCTCCTCCAAACCCTCTTCCCAAGCATAAGGGTGCTTTTTGCTGTGTAACATTCCGGTCTACCACCCCACCAAAAGCAGAGATCTTCTCATTGACCTCCTGCTGCCCCTCTGAGCTGCTCTGTAGGCTGATGGGCTCCATACCTCATGGGCAGCCACCCCAGCACTACTGGGCCTGTTATCCTGTCCTTGTCTTGGTATGGATCTGAACAGAACATTGCTATCCTCAGAGCTTTAAGAAACAGGGGTTACTATTGAGAATGCTTTGTGTGGTGTCCTGCTTGAGTCGCCCTTTTTAAAAAATATATGTTCTGCAGGGAAAAATAGGAACAGGATGACCTTATGCAGAACCTCCTCTATATGTGCTCTCAGAGGCTCTGGTTGTTCTCAGCTGGGGATTGCTGGAGCTGGGTACACCCTCTGCTGTTCTCAGAACGTCTGGTGGCTTTCTATCCCAAATGCTAATCTGATCTGTCTGCAGCCCCCCTGGGACCTTATTGCAGGCACCGTGACCTTTGGTCAGGTGTGCTGCATGTCTGTAGGCCTTTTTTGGGTTGTTTGAGATTTCCCTCATTCTCTTTGTTCTTGTCTGGGCTCCTTTATTTGGAGACTTAGTTTTCAACAGTAGATGAGCTTTGGTGTTATGTAGTTGCTTTGTTTTCTTAACGATTTGTAACATTTTATTAGCTTTCTGGATTGCTACCAAGGTAGTTTCCTGAATATGTCAATTTGTAACATTAAGATGTGCTGGTGTGTGATCATTTTGGAGTCCATTAGTTGTGTGAAATCGTGGTTGTACCTTTCTCTCGTACATCTTTTGCCGCTTATGTTTATTTGTTAGTTCACAGCTCAGTCTCACAGGATTATCTGGAATTCCTCACATCCCCTCCTTGTTACCCAGATAGCTGTTCCATGAGCAGTGTCCTCAGCCCACTGCTCAGACTCCTTCCTGATCTCAGGTGTGTGTCACAGGGCTCAGGTCTGAGCACAGATGGCTGCGGAACTTCATGGTGACTCCTGCTCACTGCAGGAAGAGACTGGGTACCCTTATTCTTACCGTTTCCATTTTTCAGCCCTCTTATCTGTCCACACAGGACCTTTCCTCTTATCTCTCTCACCTGAGTTCCCTTAAGAAACCCCTCACCTTTTGGGGAGGGGAATTTGAAGTCCTTTTGGAAATCCATGTAGGTTGAAGCATATGGCTGCATCCTATCCGTGTTTGGTACCTTTGAAGAACTTCGATAGTTCCAGGCCTTGTGCATCTGCAGGCTGCTGCTGAGCCTGGTGGTCCTCTGTGTGTTTAGAATGAAAAAATGAGGCTCAGTTTAGTTGAAGATCTAGGGTGGATCTCTAAGTTCTGTCTCCTGCAGTTACATGGATTTTCTTTTTTTAAACCGAAATGTGCTGAGCTTCTGTCTCCCCTGAAAATGTGGCATTTGTTTGAGTAAGTGTTCAGATTTTTCATTTCTGCTGAAGAAACACTGCATCTTGTATAACGCTGATTAGTGCCTTTTAAAGCATTCTGCATAACTGTTAGCATGATTAAAAAGATGCAGATTTCTGCTTTTATCAGTAGCCTGTGTGCTGCGGTTGATAGAAATCTAAAACAGGTCTGAGATGAATGGAGTCAGACATGGTTTACTCTTGGGTATTTCTTCATGAATGTAAACTGTTAGCTTCAGTAATAGTACAGTAAGAGTAATGCTGCTTGACAGAGAAAGGTTTGGTACAGAATGTGCAGGTTTTCACTTCTGATCTCAATGCTAGATAGCCAACGTTTCTAATTCTGGTTTATGTTGCTTTACGAATAGTGCTGGTGCTGCTGAAATACTCCTCAGCAAACTTACGTCAGGCTTCTTCTTGACAGCTTAATCATTTGGACTTCAGAATTTAAAAACCTCTGCTGAAATCTCAGTGGTGTCCCTCTGTAACAATGCCAGAATAGAGTTGTAACCTTCTGATTCAGTCATCTAGCTCTTACTGTTTCCCTGTCTTTTTCTTTCTTTTATTTTTTTTTTTTCCTTTAGAAATCTTTCTTTCCTTTGTCTTCCTTGCTGGGTTGTGTTGCACCCCAGGTAATGTATCCCATCAGACAAGCATCAGCTCTGCCTGCCCTTGGGAAAACCCTTGTTTTGGAAGCGTAAGGCATGCTCGGCTATGATATGCTTTTAAGCAGTTCTGCAGTGTTTAGTTTCTTTGTTGAAGGGTGTGGGGTTCTTTTTTTTTTCTTCCCTTTTTTTTTTTTTTTCCTTTAATGCACAGTTTAATTTTCACAGGGAGCAAAAGAAACATTTCTAAACATCTGCAGATATCCAGTGTAGAACACATGTTTAAAAAAAAACACCCGTAGGCTTGTTATAGGCACTAAAATGTGGTTCATACAGGACTGTTTTAAAACTAATTTTTCTTGTGTTCGTTAGTTGGCTGTGGGGAGAGGTTTCCTGGTATAATTATTGTGTGTAAAGGACAGATTCCAAAGGGAGAGAAACTGGCAGGCACAAAATGTTCTTTACCTTTATGAATCAACTTGTTAGAACAGAATAAGCCACCCTAAAGTTTTCCTATTTTGTTGTTGTCTGTTTATAGAAACATATAGCTTCTTTGTAGCATTTTCAGGATAGGATGTATTCCAGTCATTGAATTACAGTAACTTGGTGTGACTAATATTGGCACAAATTAGTTCAGCCTTTATTGGAAACATCTTAAGTATAATTTCACAAATGGGATGGAGGGAGGTGCTGCAGGGTACTTACTGGCTAGCTGCCTAATTTAGAAAAGTAGGAGCTTGACATTAAGCCATCCTATGTATTTAATACAGAATTTCATTATCTGGAAGCAGTAGCTTAGGTAAATATGACAACTAGTTCATTGCTACAGTGTTTACATTTGCCTTGTTAATTCTATTTGCAAAGAGGATTATTGTCAGGAAAGGATGTTTCTCTGCAAGGTATGAAATTGTGTGGCTATGGAAGATGAAAGGAAATCACAAGGCAGAGGAATATGGAGGAGGTGTTCTCTCATAAGGAGAATTCAGTGCTATCCTGATTAAATAGGGATTTAAACACAGCATAATGGAAAGATAGTTTAATTTGGTTATTTACACAGTGCAAAGATATATATACATGTGGAATGTGATGTACAGACTTATGGAGCTATTTGTCTGAAAGTAAATGCAGTAGGAAACCTAGATGATTTTGGCATGCATAGTACTTAGAAAACCTTAAGCATTATGCCATCGTGTCGCCTTACAAAGTATCCTGGGTGCCCTGGATCTAGTTTCCATGGCATACACAGAGGTGTAGGGCCAATACTCTTGGAACAGGAAGGAGGTCTTGCTGGTTGCTCTGCCTTCTCCATCCACCACCAGGGAACACCAATGGAGCTCCTGCAAGCCCTGTGATCTCCAGTGGAGCTGGGAATGTGTATTGGGTGTTAGTCCCCTAATTCTCCCAGAGTGCCACATCAGCTTCAGGTTTTTGCAGAAGACAGAGCTGGTAGGCACTTGGGTGTTAACATGAAATTGAATCAAAATTTGAAGCCTGGTTGATTCATGGACAGCTGCTGGAGTAGTGTGAGATGGCAGTGAGAGATCTCTTTGTTAAGTGGAACAAGCAGAAATAATTTCCAAAAGATAGGCTGGCTATCCTGTGGGTTGAGTCTGGAGACCTCTGCCACTGTAGATGGTGCCCATGGTTTTGCTGCAGGGAATTCTTGTTGGACGCATCACTGGGCTGGCTGATCCTGAAAGAAACAAGTATAGGGATAAAACATGTTCATGTTTCTATTGAAGTGTGTTAGGACAGAGTTAAATTCTGGTAACCCTTTTTTCTTAGAATGCTGTAAAATAATTCAAGGAGAAGTTATATAAATATCTCTTGCTGTTTTCACTAAAAAAAGTCTCATCAGCCATTGGTGCTCTCCTTCCCATTGCTGGGATGGGCGCAGGGTTGATCCCGATGGCTGCAAGATGGAAGCCTCTTTGTCTGCCTGTTGGAGATGCTGAGGAATTGGAAACATGTGCAGAGATGTAGAACTTCACAAGATAGCAATGTGCAGAGGGTGTGTGCTTCTACAAAACACAATTCCCACCAAGATTT
Organism: Lagopus muta; assembly: GCF_023343835.1. NCBI lineage: Eukaryota > Metazoa > Chordata > Aves > Galliformes > Phasianidae > Lagopus > Lagopus muta. The sequence continues at coordinate 48,996,330 of NC_064436.1, forward strand.
TCTGTTCATCCAGGCTAACAGAATGAAATCATGCTTTTCATTACTTACCGTCAAGTTCTTATTAAGCTGTGAAACTTGAGAAGAAAATGAAACAGTATGAAACAAACTTTGCCCTTCAGGAAATTAAATTTTATTTTGATATTAGTTTTTCCCAAAGGTACAGATATGAGGGTCAGCTTAAAAAACAGTAGAAGTGACATGTATGCTGATGGGTAAAGAAGAAGGGAACGGTGGTGAAGATTATGTCACTTGAATCTGAATAGTGGTGAGAGCTGTGTACCTGAGAAATAAGTCATATTTTTAAAGTCCAGTGAGAACCTGCTTGCGTGGTTTTGCTATTTTTTTGTTTTTCTTTGTTTTGTGTTTTCACCGCATTTCTGGAAAACAGTGCAACAATGTGAGGCCGTCAGTATAAGGAGGGGTTTAGCTAACATTCCTGGATGTGGAAAGCTTTGTGTTTTCTGGCAAATAAGATTTTTTTTTTTTTTTTTTTTTTTTTTTTTTTTTTTTGAGGAATTTGAAGTCTGTTAGCTTAAAAGGCCATCAGAAATAAGAAAAATGTTTGAAAGCACTTGTGTATGTGACACAGAAGCAAAATAACTTCAAATATTCAATCTTTCTGCCTCAGAAATATTTGAGATTGGATGTATTGTTATATAAGTTTGTGGGCTGGTGAGATGACTACCCAAGGAGATTAAAATAACTTGGTGAGAAGACAGTATTTGCTTTAAACATGTGCTGTTACTTAAACATGTGCAAGAACTGCTAGCAAACAATGCTTGGCTGTATCAATGTGTTCTAACCTTATTTTTATGATCTTTCCATGCTGTTACATCAGGTGTTTATCTAACTGCATTTTTTGCCAATTCCTGTTTCTCCTTAGCTTCGTTTTCGGTGAATTCTCCTATATATTTCTCTTTGACACAGGGATATGTTTAAAAAAAAAAAAAATAAGCTTAATGATCAGTATATTTTATATACCAAAACAATATACAGGAAGCAGGTTGGGGTAGATATACAGGCATTCAGAAGCTAAAAGATCTCTCTTGAAGACCTACGAGATACACTCTAATGTGATAACACTGGGTGCAGATCATCAGGCAGTCACATAAGTGGTCCTGGGAGTTGGGTCTGTGAGGTCTGGCAGTGTACTGACAGCCTTGCAGCAAAATATAAGCCTGATGGAGGGATATGCAATGAATTGAAAGCAACCACAGAATCACAGAATGGCTTAGGTCTTGAAGATCATCTAGTTCCAACCCCCTGCCATGGGCATAGTTGTCACCCACTAGATCACTCTGCCCAGGATCACATCCAACCTCACCTGGGTGTTCCTAGCTTGGGGAAGGTGATTAAGGTGGGAGAATTGTTAGTCTCCTAGGGACATCAGAGCACTGTAGGAGATGTGGAGCCAAGGCAGACCAGGAGTGATGGGAAACTCAAAGTATCACTGATGCTTTTGTACCTCACGTGGGAGTTGCATTTTAGCTGTTTCCTGGCCTTTGTTGAGGGTCACCAGCACTGCCACATCTTGGCTGTGAAACACAGGTATGGCTTGTGGTTTTTCCAGTGTCTTTATTCTGGGTTGGGCAGCCAGTGGGTAGCCACAGATGCAGTGGTGTTGTGTGAACTTTTTTTTTTTTTTTATAGATAAAGTTCTTCCTAACTCAAGTTTTTTGTGAATGTGTTGAATGAAATGGTTATTCTCCTAAATTTAAAGCTTGGGTTCTCCTTCTTTGAGTTCTTGTGGCTAAAACTGTGCTACACTGTAGATCCGTTTGAAGACAGATAGCTCAAGCAAAAGATTCACTTTGAGGGATTTGGCCTGCTCCTCTGCTTCTGCTGTGTGCTTCTGAACAATCTGGAAGTGTAAGTGTGGGCCTGGAAAAAGTAACAATGAAGCTGGTTGACAGTATTCGAGCTCACATTAGGACTTAATTTGAGAAACATGAGCTTGTGCTATAAATCTGAGATTTGGGCTTGTAACCCCTTAATTTTTGACCTGATAAATCCTGTCACTCCCAGCAAGCTGTTAAGGTTCATCTCACTAAGTGCCAAGGATGTTTTAAATCCACGGATTATTTAAGTTATGCCCGTGCCAAGGTTTAAAATAAGACTGCTAATACACGGAACACGCCAGCAGTAAAACCAGGAGTGGATGGTGTGGGATCAGTTCAGGAGGCATAGTGAAACTGGGCTTTGACAGCATTGGGGTTCTTTGAGGTTACAGGAAAATATTTTTGATGTAGGTAAACACCATGGCGGGATAAGATTCTTTGCAGGAGGAGGTGTGGAAACTGGAGAAGAAAGTATTAAGCTGAACTTAGATTTTAAAAAAGACAAAGATACTCTAAGGATAGTGTGTAGTGATGCATGTACTTGTGACTCCAAAATGAAGGTACTCGTGCTCCCAAACACTGGCTCGAGGAGGATACTTGCCAGTGCTCAGGTGGAGGCAGTAGCCAGCATATAAATTGATTAATTTTAATTACACAAAGGGGCTGGATGATGAAATGAGCTGCAAGGCTCAGGAGTGAAATAAGCCAAACTTCCACACGCAGAACTAGTTGCTAACCTTGAGATAAAACTGCACTATGGAGCATTAGGAAGGCATGCTTTATACTGAGTACATTATAAGCCCCCTAATGATGTTTTGTGTGTATGTATATACACATGGATAGTTTTAAAACTATGCATTTAGTTTTTTGTTTTAAGACCTTATTTGTTTTAAGGCCTGTATTTGTCCTGAAAGATTCTAAAAGTAGCTAAATTTGATAATAAATATGATTTGTTTTCTCAGAAAAGTTTGGGTTTAGGAATGTCAAGCTATACTCCTTTGCATTTTCCTTGCAATTCCTAATGTAGAGGTGTCTGTAACTTTTATTTACTGTTTGTAACTCAGAAATGTAAGATAACTCAAATGCTTTCATGGCACAGCAGAAAGTTTAAGAAGGTCTGGAGAGATGCAGTATAAAGCTAGTAAAACAGGCAGAGCTGGATGATAACAATGAAAACAAAACCCAACATTTTCCAAGATGTTGTCTAAATGTGGCAGGCTTGGGGATGAGCAGCATTTCTGCCTTTCTCAAAAGCTTTTCATGAAAGAATCCTTTTTTCAAGCAGATGCAAGTACATGCATAAAAACTTGGCTCCTCTAGAGCAGCTTTCTATAATATGATGCAGAAAGTATTGGCATACTGTATGGAAATAGGTGGTAAAATTACTGTGCTTTTGAAATGGATGATTTGATAGTTGTGAGTCGTAGCTGCTTCGAAGGCACCACGTTATCATCTCAAGTTCAATAAAAAGCTTAAACTTAAAACAGAACAGTTACTCTCAGGAGCTCCAGCTGGGGAGAACTTCTCAGTTTTGCAAGGTGAGAGCAATGCAGCTGAAGCAGGTTGGTGCCATGGAGTGGCCACAGGAGATTAATGGGGTTAACCATTGTACTGAAATAACAGTTCAGGTCTGGACCAGTGGTGTGACCTCCACTAATAAAAGCTTACAGGGACCAAACAGCTTGCAAAAATGGGATTAGAAGTGGTCAGCCAAAGCTGTAGCTCGCTGCCTGCCTGCCCTGCTCAGCTCTCAGGAGGCACCAAGTGGTGGCTACCTGGGGTGGTTCCTGCCTCCCTGGTGAACCTGAAGTACATCATGATGAAGTTGCCCCCAGATGGGAAGATAGTTTTTTTTGTTTTTGTTTTTTTTTTTAACTGCATTAAGGCACTGAACTAAAATGTTGGATGTAGATTGTATGTTAATAGTGGTTATATTACCTGTTGCAGCAGCTGCTTGGACAAGTGGCACAGTGAAGTGGTAGGAATGCCATTGCTCTAGGTATCGTATGGCAGAGAAAAATTGATGCATGCCTTCTGTTTAAAAAAAAGTAGATGTTTAATTTTTCTTCTTTTGGAGGGAAAACACAAACTAAATTTCCATTTCTTAGCAAACTACTATGTTTTGGGATTATTGAATGAGAAGCTCTAAAAAAAGCTTGTGTTTGCTTGGGTGACCTTAACATGTTGTTTATTCTTCACTTGTACATCAGCCCTGTCTGTACTGAAGAAGTTTTGTGGATTTTCTGTGTTCCATGGTTGGCTGTTGTGTGTTTTTTTTTGTTTTTACCTTGAAACAATTTTTAAACTTCTGCATTGCTCATTGAAGTGCTGAGTTTTCATTCTTTGCTATTTCTTGATTTTTGTTTCTAATAGAACACGAACTTGTGCAGAAGTGATTTATTGCCCTAAATGGCAGCAGTTGGTGTGTTGGAGGCATGATGCTGTGTGTTTACAGAAGGAACAGGAATGTGATATGTAAGGTTTTAAAACAAATGTTGAAGGAAAGAGTAATTAAAAGCCCAAGGGGCGAATTGCAACGTAAGTTTATCCATAGGTAGGCTATGTTAGAGTGACTTTCTTTAACCTTGAAATGTGAGTTAAAATGCATGCACTGAGTTTATCAGGTCTTTATTCAAGCAGTTGTTATGGCTTGAGGTGGAAAGAGCAGCATAAGAAATATGTTTTTCATCTATAAAGGGATTCGTCACCGCTGTTAATGATGCCAACTGTGTTACTTGAAAGGTAACAGAGTTGGGGTAAGACAGGGCTGGCTGTGACGAGTGCTGTAGCCATGGCTTACCTATGGTCACTTATGGTCTCTTGTGACTGTGACTTAACCATGGCACTGAGCATACTCAGTTCTGTGAAAGACATTGTTTCAGCATCCTCAGGGCTATGGGTCCCAATGGTTTGGGATACTGCTAAGTCACCACAGGGATTTTGCTTGTCTGGGAAAATGGCTTTACGTGCCAAAAAGAGCTTGTTTATTTTACTTATCAAGGTGTAATTCTTCTGCCTTGTTTTTGCATTTTAAGCAATGTCTTAACGCCTGTAGGACTTTGATTTGTGGCCAGCTTATTTTCCTGCTGATGCTGATGGGATAGATGGGCTGAACTACTTCTCTCTGATGCTCCTGAGGCCTGGTTCACGTTTCAAAAGCATGTCGCTTAGTCCACGTGAATGTGTGCCTTTTTCCCACCTCTACTACAGGGTTTATGGACTGTGCTGCCTTTTCCCCAGAGGGGCTGTGAAGGGGGAGCTGTGTTTGGATTAATGTCTCACAACTGTGCACTGGCTGTAGTGTATGTGATGCAGCACAGCTGTCAGAATGGAGACAGAGCTGAAAGCAGTTACAAGGCATCCAAACAAAGGGATGCAGACGTGGATCTATGCTGTGAAGGTGCCCATCTCTGCTCTCTGCATAACCGCATTGTGCTTAATCACAAAAGTATCTGCTTGAATTGGCAATGCAGAAGAATTCAAGGCATGTTCTAATGTCTCATTTATGTCAGGATTCCTGCATACATTAAATATTTGGTAACTCTGCTGGTGTGTTTGGGGGAAAAGCTGGAGGGATGTGGCTTGAGTAATGCTGTGTAATTGGCAGTAAAATAGATATGCATCTGTCTGTCCTTACTGAGCTGTAACAGGAGTGGAGACATAGGCATCTCCAGGCATAGCTCCTGGGGAGACTTCTTCAATGCACATGCCTTCTGTGAGTGAGAAATTGCCTATGTAGACAACAACTAATGCATCAGTGAGTGCGTCACTGGAGGTGGTGGCACATCCAGGAGTGGGGACAAGTGGAATTCATATGGCTGGTTCTTCATTTCAGCTCTTAATGTAGATCATGTAAGATGAAGGAAGACTTCATAAATGACCTGGAATCACTGGCAGAAAAAGCTGACTAGAAGATAACTTTCTAGCCCCTTTTGAAGTAACTTACATGTTTAATCATTGTTTTTTCCCCATCAGCAATTGCTTTGTTCAGTGAGGAGGGTGAAGCCCAGCAGCTCATTGGCCATTCAAGCAGCTGCACTGATCTGGAGGCCTGCTTCTGGCATTCTGCACTGAACTGAGGCTCTTCATGTTGAAATGAAGAAACTTTCTTGGAAATGTAAGTTTCAAGGCATTTTTGGAATAAAAAGAGACTTTTTTTTTTTTTCTTTTATGTTCCCTCAGATATGTGCTGTTAGAAGTATGGTCAACATTGTGATACATCAGCATGCTTAAATGTGATCCAAAAAATGTATGTGGCTAAGTACACCTGCTTTTCATTAGTTTCTTGCTCAACTCTTGAAAAGCATTAATATTGAGATACTCTATTCCAACAACTTTACTCTCCTTAACACAAAAGTTCAAAATATGTGGAGAAGTGAAATGAAGAATAATGTGCATCATGCCAGAGCAGAGCAGAACACAATGAAGGTACTGCAACTCCTGGCACCTATTTCTGCCTTTTGAGCCAAAGTTGGCATGGGTGGTGGCGTGGTTGCTGGAGAGGGTGGCACTGGAAAGTGTTTTAACATAATAGCAAACCAATGAGCTGTATTTATAAACATAAGTATGGTAAATACGTACAAGATCATATAATATGTATATGCATGTGGTATTAGTTACTGATGATGTTAAACTCTTATTGTTAGAAAATCAATGTGTGGCACACTTGATTGTAGAAGGGTTCCTTTCTGCTTAGTGCTGCTAACTGAGGACATGTATATTGAATAATTAAAATAGTGTGGGAGAAAAAGCTTGCTTGCATTACTTTTGTGCTGTGCAGTGTTGGGATGGCTGCAGTTTATCTCTGTTGAATATGGAGATGCTAATGGCCTTCTTGACTCAAACAGAAGTTGTATAAATGAGTCCTTCAAAAGCTCTTATCGGCTGTTAAGATAAAAGTTATGCTATGGTTAATGTGAATTGCTGCTGAAGGAATAATGAAGAGAAGAAAAATGGAACATAAGATATTGTTTTAGCTCAGCAGCTGTGGTCTCTGTGATAAAGGCACATAAATCCCTTCACATGAAAAAAAACACAGTTTAGGAATTCTTTTAAATATTTTAGCCTGTTTTGATTATATATTCCTATTAAAATACTTTAAACTCTGAAAGGACGTTTTCTTCACTCTTCCCAATGCTTTGTGAAGTCCTCTGAGGGAAAAGGAAGGGAGTGTTCAGAAAACTATTTCTGACATTAAATGGCTTCTGAAATGCTGAGTAGGTAAAACCTTGAATTTATGTTTTGGGAGTAGGTGTTTGCAGGGCAGGAAAGGTTTTATTTAGAAGTGTCTGGTCCATGCAGGGCCGTGGAAGTGTGCGTGGGTCTGGGGTGTCCATCAGACTCCAGCATGGATCCCTGGCCTCGCTCTGTGCTAATGGTGGGATTGGCAGGGTGCTGTTGCCTAGCTTGGCACTGACTGCTCAGCCACAACCCATCTCCTGTGCTCCTTTCTCACCCCGTGTGCTGTCAAGCTGAACAAATTCCAGTGTTAGTGGAGCTTGTAATCAATTAGGCACAAGGTGAAAAGGATAAGAAAGAAATACAAAGGCAATAGCTGAGTGTGAAGCATCATCAGGAATTCATTAAGGGCCATGTGATTGATGGCTGCCCAGCATCTTGTTTGTGTCTGAGCAAGTTGTGCCAAAGCCATCCGTAGCGTGCGCTGCACACATTAAATTTGTTTTTATCCCCACATCTAACTATTTGCACATCCAAGGATGTTCTCTACTTCTATAATAACCCAACCTGTGTCACTGCTCTCACCCATGTAGAGGTTTCTTTTACTCTCACGCCCCAAGAATTTCTGGTCTGAAAAACCAAGTGTAGTCTGAATTTTTAGGTCTTTTAACTTCATCCTCATTTAGTTTATATCAGCAGTTTTGTACAGCTGTCTGAGGAGTTGTGAACACCTCTCACAGTTTGCACTCAGTAAGCTTTTTCTTCAAGTTTTTAAAGAAGAAAAATGTGAAGTGTGTGAATCAGACTCCAGAAATGCTTCTGTAGTGCTTGCTGTGGCTCAGTGTGATAGGGGAAACAGAATTCTGGAGGGGAAATCTGTCATTATGGCAGCAGGAATAATTTCTCATTGAGACTTGCTATTCACATGCTGCTTTTATGCTTCCTATTTCGGTCTCTAAAAGAGTCTGTGTATTATATGGTGAACTAAATGGCTTTTTAATAAGCTCGTAACTACTGTCTCCCAAACTCTGTAATTTAGACACTTAAGTGAATAATAGCACATGATGTATAATAGCATGTTGCCTTCAGTTTTCCATACTCTATTAGAGGGCAATGATGCATAAATGTATAGTTAATTAGGTCTTAATTTTCAGTTCTTTGCAGTCCACTTTGTACAGATATCTTTATTTGTATTGCACTGCAGTTGAATCACTGGAATAATCTGAGCAGTTAGACTATCCAATTATGATTGCAGTGAGGTTAATAAATGAAACTCCTCCTCCAGACTTTGGTTTTGTTTTGATTAAGGCATACAATCGCAGTAGGGAAGAGCCCTCTGTTTTTAATGTATCCTTCAAATTGGTTTAGTATATGAAAGTACATCTAATAAATCTCTGATGGAAGCCGGATTCCAAACATGGCTTGTATCTGAATGGGGATGCTGGCTCCTAGCACCTGCCGAAAACAGTTGTGTAAGGTCACCCTGGTGTAATGTAGAGAACAAATTGCATTTGCTTCTGGACAGGACTAACCTGGCACCTCAGTAGAGAGGATTTGCCGATGTCTTGGGTCCTTATGGTGGATGGGATTTCATGTTCTCAATTTTAGTGCTTTTCTTCATTCTTCCTTTTTTTTTTTTCTTTCTTTTTTTTTTTTTTTTTTTCCTCTCCCAAGATTCTTCTGCAGTGAAATGTTGAATAGATATCAGATACCTCTTTTCTTATTGATGTCCCATTTGGTTTCCCATTGTCCTGCTTCTTGCAGGCATAGCCTTTCATTAGAGCTGATGGGTAGATTTTCTGCTTGGACTATATTGTGCTTTCATATCCTCATTTTGCAAGTGCCTGCTCTTTGTTTTTTGTGTTTTGTTTGTACAAGTCCACTTGGCACCTGCATCCTGAGGACAGGCCTAGGGCTGTTCTGAAAGAATTGAAATTGAGCTGAAAGGATTACTGTTTTCATCAGCAGTCCATTCATCTTAGATTCGAGACAAGCAACTCCATTTTATGTTTGAGTATAGGTAGCTGTTTTTAAGAATTGATCTTTTTACACACAAACTATTCCTGTCAAATCTTTATTTTGTTCCAGTCTTGTAAGTTTTAAGTGGCCTGGGAAACACTTAGATCTGAACAAGCCATCTTTTACTACAAGCAGTTGTCTAAAGAGTTCTTATGATAGGGAGCAAAATCTAATGCAGCCTAGAAGTGACTGTGGAGAGGATCAGCAGGCAGTGGAGCTGATGAGAGGAAACAGTGGAGGATTTTCAATTGCATCTTCTTTACTGATGACACTTGCATCTTCCAACCACACAGATCTATTGAGTGCTGGTAATTTACTGTTGTGCAGGGACAAGTAGAAAAGAAGGAAATTGCAAGGTATTTTACATATGCACACAGTATTCTTGTTGGCACTGAACTTCTCTAGCGTCTGTACTGAAATAATTACTGGTGAATTATTTATTGATTGATATTATATCCCTCCCTATGGATTGTCTTCATGTTTTGGTGAATTAGTGAGGGTTTTTTTTCTAAGTATGGAGTGGCTTTCATCATGTTTAAATGTTTAATCTCAATGGAATTGGTATCAGGAAGGAGAGGGAACCTGGTCATCATCTTTCTGTTGGTAAAGAGGTAATGTCTGGCTTTTTAGTAGTGAAAAAATATGGATAGGGACATGCTTTTCCCAAGCCAATGTCTCAAACCAAAGGGGCTTTTAAAAGGAAATCCTGTGAAGAAGATGGGATGTTGATGACCTGGAAGATATTATGCACTGGAAAAGAGAGCAGCCTGAAAATGCAGCGATTTGGACAACAGTACTGGTTCTCTTGTAGGTGAAAGGAGCAGATATTTGGACTTGTCATGAGCATTAATACTATATAAGGAAAAGTAAGAATTTTCCTATCCGGAAAGCTGAAGGCTGGAGGCTGAATGACTTTAGTGGTCTGCTTGGTGAAACACAAAGATACAAAGTTCACTTGAGAAATGTAACAAATCTTGATGGTTTCAGCAAATCTTGGCCTTCAGAGAGAACTTTTTTTTTTCCGTGTTGAAAGTTGATAATGTTTTCTTTAATTCTGAAAGGCAGAAAAAGGCTTAGAGTTTTATTTTTCTTCAGCTTGAAAGAAATTCTTGTGGACTCCTCCCAGAGAGCAGTGAAGTGCTTTAATCCATGGGGTATTGATCTATATAAGCTTCAAGCCAGGACATTAGTTCTCTGAGAAAACAGATCTTCGCCCACTAAACATGCCTTAAATATGTACTTCCTGAGGTGAAAAGGTTGAGATGTCTTTAGCAGGATGTGCACTACTGAGAGAATTAGTAAGGAAATCATACATTCCCAAAGGCTTAATATTCAATTTTTAAAACAATTTAAGCTTCTAGTGATTTACGTAGGGGATTCTGTTGTGGAGTAACAAAAAGAGGGGGAGAACTCTGCAGTTTGAGTAGATGGTCTGTCAAATCTCCAGATAGGAGGTGTACCAAAATGTCATAAAAATCCAAATTCTAGAGCTATGTAAGAAGTGAGTCAGTGATCAGACAGCATTCAGTGGTAACAGTTTCTCTATGCAGCTCTTGGGTGCTGTTTAAGTTGCACTGTCTTCCCACATGCATGGATGTTGGAGGTTCTGACAGGCTGTGTTCTGCATGAACACCATCTCACAGATTATCTCTGGTTAAAATTTGCATTTTAAGTATCTGATTGTGGCTATAATTTTTCTGGGTCCTTTCCCAGAGCTAGACATATTTCTTGTTTCTGGAACCAGAATGGGTTTAGTAGCATCTTTTGGAGTGGTTGCACACCACATTACTCTATATGAGTTTGCCATATTGTCTTTTAGAAGGCATTTATTAGAACTTCATTAGAACATTCATTCATAGAACTTCATAGTGTCAGTTCTGTTCATGCAAGGGTGTGGAATTCGTGGTTCTGTTTTCTTTTGTGTGGTAGGGTTTTTTTGTCTGTTTTAAAACCACGGCTGCATATTTGAGCATTGATTTTTATTTTAATTTTTTTTTTTGCTGAGCCATTCCATGTCCCTTTCTAGAATTTATGGTTTAATTAAAAATCCTGTAAGGTTTTATAACTTATGTAAAAGTTAGCATTTCATGTGTATTAATTTACATTTGGTAATACTGAATTTCATTGATGTTATATTCCTTGTCCATCTATATCACTTAATTCTCCGAGAACTCCTGACAGTCCTGTCAGATCTTGCTTTACATCAGCATGTCATCTGCTGATGCTACTACCCTTCATCTCTCCCCTCACAGCCTTGCTTTCAGTTCACTGATCTGTGAAATATTCTGTAGCACAGGGGTATGGGAGACTGCTGCTCAACTCAGTTACCATGCATATTAAGCCCTTATTTTTCTCACCTTTGCCCATCTCTTGTGTGCCCTTCCCTCTTAACTGATCATCCCTTGGGAAAACACACACGGCAGTCCTTGTTTCCATCCTCTCTTGACTGAGCAGGCAGCACAGAATGTGCCTTGTTCGAAATGCTTCAGGAAATACCGAATGTTAAAGCTGCTCTAAAAAATGGTTGGTGCGTTGTGGCTCACCAGAGTTATTAGATGTGGTGACCAGAAAAGTTTGGGCTCATGTTACAGTTCTTGGTGGCACTCAGAGCAATCCAATTCCTTTGGGTTCTTTTGTGAATTCATCTTGTAAAATACATCTGCACTGATAATCATATGAGTAATGCAGTGTTGGAGGCAATGCAACATTGCAGTAGCTCAAAGAATGAAGGCAGGGTCCTGCCTTGATGACAAGAATTAGGGAAAAAAATATTTTAACTAAAATTAATTGGCTTTTTTTCTTTGGCCAGTGCTTCTCAATTGCTCTGGAAGCACTGAAAACTTGCGTGTATTCCAATCTCAAGACTTCCTTTTACTTCCTTACCAAACGTCATGCCGAGAAATACACCAACTCTGATGACTCAGGCATGAGAACTCTATTTCCTTCCATTTTTAGTTTACCTCTCATATACGTGTGCATATTCTATTTTTTTTTTAAAGTCACTGTTTGGTGTTAACACTGGGCAATAGAGATGAAAGTGTGCAGTCCATTCCATGGTGTGGAGCATTGCCTTTATTTGCTGGTTGCCATCCTCTGGTCCAAAACTGATGGGTAGGGCTTCGGTAGTTTTAGTTACATGATCAAAAAGTATATGCTTTAAAGTACAGCTTTCTGAGCATTTCTGTGCATTGTAGTTAAACTCTTGAGTGCTGAGGGCATATCAATATTAAATTTTAATGATTGACAATGGCATTTTTTAACTCAAAATGTAGAATCACTATCCTGAGGAACCAAGGCTCTGTGGTTTCATTAAATATCACAGCAGAATCCATAGAACTTGATGTTAGGATGGCAAAAGTCTGATTTAATAAAAGCACCAGTTTGTGTATAGCTCTGATTTTGGTGTGTATGAACTTTAATCTTCAAAGGTTCATAACTATTCTCTGTTCAAATGTTAATAGAAAATTTGGGGTAGCTTCCAACAATAAAATTAAACTGGCTAGCTTTCCTGTGAGACTTCCTGTGTTTCCTGCTTCTGTTTTGGCTTAAAGTTAATAGTGTTAAAAAAACACCCTTTCTTGTATTGCTTCTTTAGCCAAAATGCAAAAGCAAGAAAGCATTGCAGCAGGTTTTAAAAAAAAATAGCACTATTATGAACAAGTAAACAAATGAAAAACAAAAAACCACCTTCAGCACAATCACTTTTTTTTTTAATGATATTGGTCAGAATTTCAGGTTTCTGCCATTGTGTTTAAATAAAAACGCGTTTCTGTGCCTGCATGTTAACATCTCAGCACTTACATGTGCAGAGAAAAGGCTGAGTTTGTAAGAGAAAGGAGGTATTCAAAAGAAGACGTTCTCTATAAAAAATTTCTTGACTTGAGGAACAGCTGGAAGATTAGCCCAGGTAATGGCATGTGTGTTACTTCAGGGAAGTTTATCAAGCAGCATGTGAGCACTATGCTGAGATCAAATGGTGATTGAGTGTTAATCAATAATTCTATTCATGTGGGTCCAGTATTTTCCAGCTTTTAACTTGTTTCTGTATATAGTACTCTGATTGGATCCATTATTTCTGTTGCTGTCCAAGATAGTAGCCACTTTCTTCTTAATTTAATTTGTCTTGTCTTTGGACAGTCGATGTCAATTACTTTAGAAGCATTGAAAATGTGATGCGTTGCATCAGATTGATTCTGGCTTTTATCTGTGATCCTCTGCGTACAGTTGAGTGGTGCTCGCTCAGGGTAATTATTTCTTTCCTTTGCTTGAAAATCTTGCCACCTCACATGTTTAGCATTAGGTGATGAGTTGCAGTGTAGGTGGTGGTGTGGAGATGTCTGAAAAAGAACAGCACTTCAATTTTTGTTATAATAGCATATGCTGAATGAGAGGAAGTCCTGCAAGCAGACTCACAAAAGGAAATGTTTCATTTTATGAAGCTGGTACGCTGAAGGAAGAACTAGGATTCTACAGATTTTATTTGCTAAACCAGTACCCAGCACCTACCCAACTAAAACACTTCAGGGCAGGATTCCACGTGCTGCTTGAGATCACTTTGTCTTGTTCAGATACGTGTTGCTGGAATTTTCCTGCATTGCTCAGCCCACCCACTCTGTGTTATTGTGGGAGGATTATCAGCGTTGCACACAACGGTGCGATGGGTGCAGAGGAGGTCGGAGCTGGTTCCATGTAATTGAGTTCAGGCTAGAAGCACTGTGCTGCAGATTGGGTGGCTCCAAGCAGCCTTAAGCAGTCTGGGCCAGTGCTGCACTGGGGGTGTACGTCTGTGTTCTAAAATCAACATCAGTGTGCTCCTGTACATTAGCTGACGTTAGCTCTCCTTTTGCATTTACTGTTTAAAAGAAAAGGCTTTATAGTTTAAAAATAAAAAAGAAAAGAAAGAAAGAAAAATCACTTGTTAAGGCTTTCAGTCCTTACTATCTTTACGTTTTGACTCCAGTATGTTATAGCACTTAAATACCTGAAGGTATGTAAGCCCTACTGTTTTATAAATTTTGAGTTTCAATGGGGTAAACCTGCTGATATAGTCATCAAATTTAGGTTAACATGAGAAGGAAGCTAAGTCTCCTGAACAGAAATACAGACAATTGTATGTAAAACGTTAGGAAGCAATGTGTTCTCTGTTACAGTTTCAGAGATCTTCAATGAAAGACAGGACTTATGGTTTTTGCAGGCTCTGAGGAATGCATTCCCATATAGGTGGGGTACCTTTGAATGCTTCTAACAGCTTAATCAGTGCATAAAAACCACCCCAAAGGCTGCTTTGTTAGTGGAACAACTGTGCTTCTGTGGTATGTGTTTCTGGCTGAGTCCAGGTAGGGGTTTTCTGGAGGCCTTTTGCATTTTTTGTGGTAACCTGATGAACAAAATATTCAGACAGCACACCCATGCTGTGTTCCCAGCCCTTCAGTTTTGTCAATGATCAGCAGTCTAGAAGAAAGTATGTTACTTTCTTTTTTCAAGATATGTCTTTGACATGTGTTTTTATGCTCTGCAGTTTGTAATGTAAAGAAAAATAATGGCAGTGTGCTCTTAAAGCATTACTCAACAGCAGTGTAAACCAGATTATACTGACATTTGTGGTGGTGATGCCTTTTAGGCAAGCTGCTAGATTTGGGCTGCAGTGTTAGCAGTGTGGGTTGCTGCCTAATTGGACGTCTGTGCTAGAAGCAACTGGATGTGTTTCATGATTCCTGGAGAAGCAAAGCGTTCAGTTCCCTGGGGTGAATTTCCTCTGATTAGCTGTCAGACTCTTCGCTTTCAAAAGCTGGTTCTTATCTGATAGTACAAAACAGTCTGACTTGTCAGGTTGGTGCTGAGAAGCAAGGAAGATCCTGTTCCTGCTTGTGCCTTGAAGAAGCTGGGCACACAATTTATGAAATGCTTCTGGGAGGTGCCTGAATCCAGTTTGTTTCCCTGCAGATCAGGGACAGATGATCTGGACCTGTTGCTGCATTTCAGAATTACTCTAGTCGTAGCAATGGATAGATGTTTGTCTGGTTAGCTTATTGTGCTTCATGGATGCTCGTGGAAGTCGTTCATAAAAGCAGAATGCTAATGCTTTAAAAATACCTCAGATTTTAGAGGAATCTACATTTGTTATGCAGATTTATAGCTATAGAACCTTCGCACTGCCTACAGCTGGCTTGTGTTGTTTGTTTTTAAAGCCAACAGAAGCACAGAGGGACCATTGGTGGTGTTCAGTTCCATTTTCCTCAGGAGACTTTGTGGGTGGTGATATACAACCTCAAAATCCAAACCCTTTGTGGAGAACAATGGAGCAAAGCACTGGTGTGCTGTTTCTTATGAATAGCCTTGTTCAGGCACTTTTCTTTCTTTCTTTATTATGAAGGATTTAGCCTAGGTTTTTTGTGGTTTATTAAACCATGCTCTACTCTTTTCTCTTAAAGTAGCCTGCAGTTTGTTAGCTGGGACAGCTGAATTGTGTGTACGTGCACTCTCCTTTCATTGTAACAGCAAGCTAGAGGTATTTTTCCATCTTTTTTTTTTTGTGTGTGTGTGGAACCATAAGAACTGTGAAGGGACTTTCAGTATGTCCATATGGTTTCTATATTCTATATTCTCTAAGTAACAGTGGCATTAATTAAGTGTTAGGTCAAGTACAGAGCAGTGTATGTATGAAATTGTTGGACTGTATGGCTAAAAAGCAGGAATATTGGCAGAATCTGACCAACAAAATGAGAACTCTGACAGAAGTATGCTGCTAACTGAAAAGTGCAAAGTGATTTGCTTTAAGGGAATTAGTTCTTATATAGACATTTAAAACAGAAGTTAAGGAAGAAGGCAGGCTTTTGATGCTCACTACGCACTTTTCAGCTGACTGCATTTCTGTCAGTAATAATTGCTGTGTATTAAAGAGAAAAGTACCAGACTGGAAGAAGTTCTCAAGATGGGAAGGATAAGAGATTGTTTCAGTAAGTGACAGAAACTGTGGAGACCAGAGGAAAGGCTAAATGCAGGGAGATCATGTTGTGTTGGTACTGCTGGTGGCCTTTCTGTGGCTGTGATTTTGGGAGATTCAGCTGCTGTGTACTGCAGAGTTAGAAATTTTATACTTGGATGGAACGGTAGCTGAACTGAGTTCTGTTGTGGACAGGTACATACAGGGGATGATTTCCCTTATCTGTTAATGGGGAAGGGTGCTAATCCTTTTCTGGAGGATTCTTTTAAGTCTGAGCATCCACAAAACTGAACCTTCATGTTTGTATTAAAAAACCCAAAGATATGAGGTTCTTGTGTGGCCACCTATTCTGTCCAAATTACTTCTCTACAATGTTGTCTTTGGGACTATTGCAGCTGAAATTGAATGAGTTGTTGGGCATTTTACTGTTTGTTTGTTTGTTTGTTTGTTTTAATGTCTGAATATTTATTTCAATTCTTCATGTCTGCTACTGCTGTCTTTTCCTTATCTGCAAACTGGATATAATGGCTGTCCCTCCCTAGACATGTTTGTCTCAACATACGTAAAAATGCTTGTGTGTTGAAGTTTGCAGCTGCTTGAGAATATTAGCATGCAGCAGTGGGAGTGTACAGGAGGTGCACTTTTAAATTGGCAGTCAGAGGCAGAAGTACTTGGAGTGGAGGGGATGCCCCAGAATTACTTTGGAGAGAATGTAGCAGAGTGCCCACCTAAATTGTGGTTTGTGATTCTTTCAGGCATGATTTAACATGTCCAAGGGTAGAGGGGGGAAATATTTGAAAGCTTTGTAGAGTGCTTTTCAAAAGTTAGCGGTAGATCTTTCAGCAAAACACATTCTTGGAAGAACAGAAATTTTGAAGCAGAGATGTTCTGTGAAGAACATTCCAGAAGACTTGGTTTGGAAATACAGAGGTGACTGCAATATTGTTTGCAAAGCATACCTATGGATGGTGTGTGTCTCAAGGTGTCCATGATGTCTCCCTGTTTAAAGTCCTAAGTTGTGTTTGGTTGGTGAGTAGGAAGTTGAAATATTTTGTTTTCTTTCTGTGATGTTGAGATTAATTGGATTTCTGACGCTAAAGGAGGAATATAAACTACAGGTAGAATATGATAGGCACAGCAAAACTGTAATACAAGCTCTTATTTAAAACAAAAACAAAACAACTACTGTGTAATGTTATTCTTTACTAGCCTGAAGTAAGCATTTTAGCAAAACTGAGTGCTCAGTCACAGGCCCTCGAGTCCTGCTGAAACTTTCCAAGTGTTTTCTCTTTCCCTTATTTTTTTGGACTGCTGCCCAATGGCATTTCATGTTCTTGACATAAAGCAGTGAGGAAAACAGTGTGCCTTTGTGCTCAGGCGCTGCCATTTTGGGGGTGGGGGTTGGCAGAGGAAGTGGATGGCTGGTGCTTACAGGCCTCTGGAGGAACCAGGCAGAATGGTCCCCATTGATGGGGCCTTGCTAGTAAATACCTTCCCAGGTCTGTCACTGCTGTTTTGATTGGCTCTGTGAATCGTCTCAATGACTGAAAGCTTCTGGCTCTCGGTACTCAAGGATATTTGGTATAGAGTCTGGGTTTCCCAGCCTCCTCCCTGCCATTTCGTAGTGGTAGTGAGTATGTGAAGATTGCTTGCTGTGGGGCTGGAGGCGAAATACTGCCTGTCCTGCTGCAACCACTGCTGAATCCAGGCTGATTACGTGCTGATCAAACTTTTGGGGCAGAAGGTTTGTGCCTCATGGTAGATATTTCCACCCAACACAGGAGTAGATGACTTTGAGACAGTGCAGTCCTTAGCTATGACTCCTAGGTAGGCACAGCAAGGATGCCTGGGTTGTCTTCTGCTCAGTCTTACTTCTGGGCATCAGGAACATGGCAACGCAGGGGTCTTGCTACATGATGAGTTTCACATTTTCTTTCCTTTAATTGTAGCTATTTTGGATTGTTTCACTATGAGGTACTCTTACTGTAGCTGGTACCAAGTACTCTTACTGGACCTGGGTAGTTCTCAAAGTCCTGTGTAGCTTCGCTTGGAAGTTGTGGATGTATTCTAAAACTTGCATCAGGAAGGGGGAGGGTTTTCCTTCTCCTATATAAAAATAGTCTTAGCTAAGGAGGAAAAAAAATTCCCAGAAGCTTGCCTGAATGTAGTGGGCAATAATGGCCTGCTCAGAAGTGCTTGCTGCAGGCTTGCCTGTGAGCTCCCAGAGAGAATGTGTTCTGTCTATCTGTAGCAACTAAATGGGCAAAGTGGGAGAGAAACAGTCTGCAATTTGGAAAGTTAATCTGTGATATTTGAGGCTAAAGACAAGCTGTTGCCAGCTGCTGGGGCTGGCATCCTCCTGGGAGACAGACATTGGTGTGTGTGTGTGTGCGCGTGTGTGTTTGATTTAGTTTATTAACTCTATAAGATATGAAGGTGCAGGGAAAAAGAATGTTATGAAGTTGAGCAGTATTGTCATTTACTCTGTAATGTTAATACAAGTGTATAGCTTCATTAAAATTCCCTTCAGCCTTTGCAGGAGAGCTGCAAAACCAAGAGAAAGTTAATTTTCCTTCACTGTTTAGTCTCTTAAAACTTCTGAATTAATATGTGTGATTTTCGTACATAAAACTCACTTCTGTGCATGATTTTTAAGGAAATAGACATCGTTTTCCATTTTTTTCTCTGCTTTGGAATATTGTAGAGCAGAGGTATTACATGTTTTTGCAGATAAGATTCATCTTCCTCATCCCTTTTAGTGGCTCTTTTGCTGATTAATACCAGTGTGGTGTAGGTGTGGTGGCTGGAGCTGTTTGTATCGGGTCTAGAGTGTTTGCAGAAGGCAAAAGCTGCAGGGGAGCTGTTCTAATAAAAGGTATTTGCTTTGCTCTAGTACTTGGGCAGAGTCTCTTTTAGCAAGATAACTGACTTTTAGCAAGATAACATGACTATGTTGTTGTGTTGGAGAACTCCATCTGAAGTTACTCAGTAGAGGTTCAGCTCTATTCAAGTCAGTGATTTGTTTGCTTTGCTTTTCTTCATACTTAAAATAGTTGTAGTGATTCTGCTGTTTTGGACCATGGGGAATGAAAACGTTCAAATTATAAACTGCAGTCCTTTTACTTACCAGTTACCACAGAAATCTAAATAAAGAATGCTTTTCAAATAGTGTAAATGCAGCACATTTACAGCTCTCATCTTCTTAAAATGTGATACCATTGTTCAGGTCTCTTTAATAATTGATCAGTTAATATCTACTGCACATATTCAGACTAGAAGTGCAGTGAAAGTGTTGCATTAATACTATTTGCAAAGTATTCTCAATATGTCAAAACTTTTCCACTACTGATTTATACATCAGTTTGTTGCTGAGATTGGCAATGATAAATGAGACAGGAAAGGCTGCTTCATGCTCTTTATAGAGCTGCAAAGCACTCAAGATTGTATGGATTCTGTCGCCTGCAGAGCTGTTCTGTAATTCCAGTGGGAAATAGAAGCCAGTGACATGCAGAACAGTTTAAAGTTACAGCTAGAAACCTGGCAAACATAAGTCTGGAAATGCTCTGCTTCGTCTGTGTGCTTCTTAGACTCTCCCCAGTCTTGCTTTCTGACATCACTCATTGTATACAGAAGCTGTAATGCAGGGGAACTGGAGTTTTGAGTTACTTTGGCCTCTGCAAGAGGCATGGCACTACTCAGATTAGTTTTTAGGAGAGGAGAGCTGCTCCAGGTTTTCCCTTCGCCTTTAGAGACCTGCCAGCCCCTCTGCTTCAGAAGTACTGGAAGGCAATTTTCTGCAAGAGAAAATCCTGCCTGTCTACCTGTGTGTGTGGCAGCATGGCATTTTTGTCACTTTTCATTGTTTTCAAAGTAAACATTAATGCATTTTTAAAAGCAGTCACTGATTTCAACAGTTTACATCTGCTTCCAGTCATCTCATATAATGCAAATTACTTTCTCTCTCTCTTTTTTTTTTTTTTTTTTTTTTCTCCAGTTGCTGTCTGGCTGGTGGTAGTAACCTTGTAGAAAGGCAGCTAAGCATGTAAGAATTTTAAATGAGTTTCCATCTGGTGTTGTTTTTGGCTTTGTAACAGGAATAAAAATGTCTCGTA
This sequence comes from Lagopus muta, assembly GCF_023343835.1. Taxonomy (NCBI): domain Eukaryota; kingdom Metazoa; phylum Chordata; class Aves; order Galliformes; family Phasianidae; genus Lagopus; species Lagopus muta. Next base: position 49,016,420 of record NC_064436.1, read on the forward strand.
TTTTTACAAAGTAGAGGATTTTTTTTTTCCTCCTGATAATTAGAAATTCAGTCTAAAAAGCAAAATGGAAATTTCCAGATTTCCTGAGGCAGATCGCTGAGCTGTGCCCCTACATCAGCACATTGCTGAGGGAATCCAAAAAGCAATTGCACCGTGTGACATATGGGCAAACTGGCTATTCTAATTGGTTAGTCTGAGCTAATATGGCTTTCGAGCATCTCTCTAAGCAGTGTGGAGGTACTCCTAAGCTGTTGTGTTCTTGGAATCTTCTAAATTAATTTTACTAATCATCTCTAACTAAAATACAGTCCCTAGGTCTGCATTGTGTTCAGTTCTTAGGTTGGATGATTCCATGCAGCACTTCTTTAGGCACTGACACATCCATTGCTACTTAACTTCCTGGTATAGGTTCGGAGAAAACAAGGGATAATTCTGGACTGGGAGAGAATTGCCACCTTCTTGAATTCTTTATCTTCTTGCTGTCTTGCCCTTCTGGCTCTGGCTGTATGAAATGGTTGGAATTTCTTGTCTGAGTGCTGAGACTTTTGCATATGTTGCCAGTTTTGCTGGCTTTGTCCTGTGTCCAGAAAATCAGGCATCTTTCTAATGAGCAGGATGGTATTGTAATAAGGATGAATGAGAGATGACTAATTTTTTTGTATGTTTTTATGGTTTTTACTCTGTAAAGGTTTAAGGTTGAGTAGGATTCCAGCAAGTTTCAACATTCATCTTGGCTGTGCTGGGTGTCAATAATTTTTCCATTGTTTTTCCTTCCAGCTGGCTTGTTCCTCTTTTGATCCTGTTTTATGGCTCCAGATGCTTTAGGACACTTTGGAGGCTGAGGCAAGGTTAATACATGTCTCTGGTATTTGTCCTGGTTCCTAGGCTGCGCTGTTCCAGCCAGGATGGTCAGCCTCGGTGCTCCATCCACTGTCCCTGGCAGTGGAGACAACCAGGCCAGCTGGGCCCCAGCAGTTTGATGCAGAGGCAATATAGGCATTGAGGAATTGACATACCTTGGTTGGTTCATGTAGAACTTTGCAAATGGAGCAAGCCCAGAGCCCAGGGTAGGGTTTTGTATTTGCAACCCCAACGTTGCACAGCAGTACTGGTGGCAGGGTATAGAAAGGCATTTTAGCAGACATTCAGTTTTAAGATGCCCACTCTTCTTCCTCAGTTACTGTCCCTGTGTTATAGGGTGCATGTGGCAGCAGTGCCTTTTTGTACTGTGCTCAGCTCAGGTGCCTCATTGGGGAAGGTTGCTCCATGTGGGTCCGAGTCATGTCCTAGGGACAGCAGAGGAGGAATAGCATAGAATGGATCTCGGCTACAGTGCCTGATGTCCTTCTGAGATCAAAAGCATCTGGGGAATGAACCTGCTTCATTTTTGACAGGGTGTATTTGATGATGTTTTGACTTTGCCAGAAGAGAAATAGTTGTTTCAGTTGCAATTTTACCCAAATTCTGTGATGAGAAAGAAGCTGAACTCAACTGTCTTTTTTTAACTGATCTACAATTATATTCATTTTATTTCTTGTCCAGCATTTTAAAAAGCCAACTCAGCATATCTAGCAAGTAACCTATTGGCTGTGTTTTTAAAAGCTTGCAAAAATAGTAGATGGCAGAATTGAGCTAAGCAATTCTTTCCTTATATTTGTGCTAATATGATCTTGCATTTCTTTTCCTCTACTAAGTCATCAGAATTGAAGGCCGTTCTTACTAAGGCCTAGCAGGATAAAGGAAGTTGAATTTAGATGCGATGTTGTTAAATAGTAATAGTCTAGCACTAGTTTGACTGTAACTTGAAATATGCTTAATTATGTTCAGGATTATTTCAGCTGTAAACTGATATTATAGGTTTTTTTTTTTTTTTTTAAAGGCTTGAACATGGTGTGGCTATTGGCTATTTTTCTTTCTCTCGTCACAATAAAGGAATTTATCATTTAATATTTATTAAATTTGTTATTTATTTTCATGTCTCTTCTACAGTTATCTGAGATCATCTATTTTTTAGGTTGGGGGCTCTGCCAGTTCCTTTCTTCAAAGAAAGTGAGATTGACAAAATAGTGCAGAAATGTTAAGCTGAAGATTGGAGAATAAAAATGAAAGTTTGAAGTCAGAAGCTGGGGACTTAAATGAAAGCAGAGATGTCAGTGCATGGTCTGCTTGCAAAACTTGTGATCTGTGTCCATGTACGCAAAACTGATTTAATGTGATGATGAATGAGGAATTGGAATTCTGTTGCTTTCAGAGGAACAATGCTATTGTTTTCTGTATTGTTTTATTTTTTTAAATTATTATAAATTAGAGTTTTAAGTGCAATTACTGAGCTTTGCAGCACTTGCTTTTAAGAAGTGCCTGCAATTTTGTAAGCCAGTTTGGTTCTGAGCGCTGCAGAAATAAGAGCTTCAACTGAATTGCTTCAATTATAATTGAAAGGGAGAGAGGATGAGTGGGTATTGCTGCAGAAGGTTTTCTGGGAAAGGAGTTCTCAAAGACTGAGGGACATCCTTTTAGTCAAATGGCTTTGAGTGGGAGGAAAATTAGTTTTATAGCTACACTGCTGGTGGGTAACTTTTTTTTTTTCCTTTTTTTTCCTCCTTTTCCTCTACACCTTGTATGACATTACCTTGCCTCCTTGTTTCTGCCAGATCTGGTACTTTTTTTTAATCCAGCACCAGGAATTAAATATACTATCCAGGTTCATCCTATTCCCTCTGTCCCCCGTTGCATTCTTCTGGGTTATTTCCCTATGTAGGTTCTCTCTAGAAAGAGAAATCTCCTCTTGTGTACAGAACACTGTCTCTACCCTAGCAGCAGAGTGAACCTTTTTTTAGATCTTTTTTTTGCTGAACCTGTTTGTCTTCCTCTGATGAAGTAAATATATGCTAATTTTCATGTTGATTACCTGGTGCAGTTCCTTTATTCACTCTAAGTTACAGCAATTCACCAGCTTAAGGACCTTTGACACCAGTTTGGCCTTGTGTTTTGTAGGCATCAAATGTACATTGTACTGCACTAGTCTGTCAAGTGAACGTGTTGCAAAATGTGAATGGATTTTGAGAATAAATGCTATTAATACTTCTCCAGTGTAATGCTATTAATACTTCTCTAGTGTAAACACCAGGAATACAAAGGTATTGTGCAAAACTGCTGTAGCTGCTATCGGGTTTAGTTCAATCACTGCATTTGGCAGCTGTTCTGACAGCCAGCTCTCACAGCTGGGTTTGCTGCTGCAGCCTCTGCAGAGAGCAGAGCTGTTGGATGTGAGCTCAGGTCTCTCAAGCCGTGCAAAACTTACTCTTGTGCAAATGCATCAGTGTTATACGGGCTTTTCTAAAGCATCTAAGTAGATGAGTATGCATAGTTTTATTTAGTTCTCATAGGTGCTGTCCTTTGAGGGTCTGGTTATACTCTGCAGGACACAGTGCCATTTCCTGTAAATGCAAAGGGAAACAATTGATCAGTCTTGAGGTGTTCTTCCTGTTCCTAAAACTAGAAATTACACCAGCTTACTGTGTGTTTGCTTGCAACTCAACTGTAACACAAAAGGTGGTGAGGGTCAGAACTGCACAGTCTTGAGAGATCTTGCTGTTGGAAATTGATTGTGGTATTCACCACTACTGAGCTGGGTAGCAGTTATCTGAAACACTGGCTGTGGTAGGAAAGGGAATGCTCCATATATACTTCAGCTGTGGGCTGTGGCATGTATTATTCCTTGGTTTGTAGATTGTTCAGTAAGAGTTTTATCGTTGTTAATAGTTGTGTTCTACCAAACAGAATAGAACAACTAAGTGGACTGCTTAAGAAAAATGCTCTTGCTTGAAACCATTTAAAGACCCCTGGGTTTTCTATTGGTTAAGATTAATCTTAACGTTAGCTTTGTGCTAACATTATATGCTCCACTCAAATGTGAGTATTTATTACCTGTTTTCTCATATCCTCTGGAAGGTTAAACTGATGCACACAAATTACACAATATTACTGCTTTGCATTTAGGGAAAAGAAAAAAAACTTCTGTATAGCCTTTTTCTGCATAGCTTTTTTGTTATCAATCACTTTACCCTGATTTGAAATGAAGGAAACCATAAGAATACAAAACAAAGCGTATAGCTTATGTTTACTGGGGAGAACATGTACGTGGTGTTTTATTTTTTATCAGAGGTTCTGGAGATGTTTTGCAGACTTCCAGCAACCCTGTTTCATCCTGTAAATGAGGAGCCAAGCACGCCAGAAGCAGCACGATTTCAGACAGCAAGTTGTGTTACAGTAGTAGGTGACACTGTGCTCTTCATTCATCCTGCCTGCCTCACGTAGGCTGCTTTGGCTGAAGTCCTGAAGGTTTGTCTAAGCTTGCAGAGGGGATTTGGTGCAAGAGTTGGGATGTGAGTCGCATCCTTATTTGTGAGTAAGAGGTGACTTTGTTCCTGTATGGCTGTTATCGTGTCCTACTTGCTTGATTATTGCATTATTGTAGGGGTCACTTCTTTCCACGTAGCTTGGAGCGAACGGTGGGTGCTGTCTGTGTCAGCTGCTGCATCTTCTTTCTGGATCTTCAGTGGAGGAGGACCTGTTGTCTGTGCTGAAATTAGATCCTTGCTGACTGTCTTGGAACCCTGTCGGAAATTCCTATGAACCCGTATGTGGATTTCTATGAGCTTCAAGGAAGGTTCCCCTTTCCATTTTCAAACAGCAGTGAATAATGAGAGCACAAGTTGGCCAGGATATGAGTTATGCCTGCTGTTGAGTCTGCGTGTGTCATCTGAGTCCTTAGTGCTGACGGTATTCTTGGCCTGCTGCAGGCATTAGACATGACATCTTTCAGTTAGGTTTAAAGAAGTGGCAAAGGATTATAAGCATAGATTCATACCACTTTAGACTGCTCCAGATTTGTTGTTAAAGGCTGTTGTTGACAACAGCTGTCAAAGGCTGTCCATATTCAAGTTACTGTGGACACCTGATCCTTGTCTGTGGCACTCTTGTGGCCTTCTGTACAATCTGACTGATTTGAGGACCCAAGTAAAAATGAACCCCTCGAAAAGGAGGAGGGCTTTTGATCTGCCCGGCACAGATCTGACTTACTGTGGTAGCCCTGGAGCCAGCAGAAGTGGGGAAGTTGATCCTTAAGAAATTACTGGATTACTGTGTTGATAACACTGTCCCTACCAAAGAGCATCAACACAACCCAGCTCTTATCTGGACCAGCCATTGCTTTGAAGCCTTCTGCCTGGGGTGGGGAGAGGAATTGACAGCAAGAGAGGAAGAACTCAAAGATCGATTGGGGTGAGTGGTGCTTGGACTTGGACGAGCCATAGAGATTACCGTTCTGGCAGCATCACTGCAGCGAGACAGCTGAGCCGTCCAAAGGCCAGGTCCTGCTGGAAGGGACAGTTGGCTTAAACGTAGCATAGATGAGAAACTATGATTACAGGAAGCGTTTTGCTTTGCTGAACAGCAACATTTACTTTCTGCAGATGAAGGTATATGAAATAATTCCTGAAGCTGAGGCAGTCATACCCAGAGTTTATATTGTTGAGCTCAGGACTCTTTATTCAGTTGAATTTCTGCCTGTGTGAAGTTTGACATTTCCAGCTCTTAAGTTTGTATTGTGCTTTATAGCAATACTGACTTTCACTGTTCTTGTTGATATGGGAGTAAGCTGGTTTTTAAATGAAGGTTCAAAGTTGGTTGGCCTTGCAGACTTCTTAGCTGTGTGTGTAGGTCCATGTACACCTATACATACGTATACAGGCATGCACGCACAGATGTGTATTTTTTAAAAGGAAGTCTTGGAGCCGCTGGCTTCATCCCAGGGGCTATGAATGCTGCCAACTTCCTCTTTGGGTAAGCTAGGAACAGTGGAAGTTTTTCCTTTTGGCTGCTGTGGGCTCAGCTGGGGCTGTCAGTGCTCACTTGATACCTTTTAGGCTTTCAAAGTATCTAGTGTCTAATGTTTTAGCTTCCAGCCACCTCTATTAAGTCTAAGTGATGCTGTAGCCAGGGACTTCAATCCTAGAGTTGCTGTTCTGCACTTAGACTCTAGTGGATTCTGAGATATCTTGGAGATGCCATGTGTGAGTCGCCTACAACAGGAGAGAAATAGTTTGAAGTTCCAAAAGAGTTCCAAATTTTATTTTTCAGTTATAGCAAGACCTCGTTTAGATCACAGACCTCTCTAGGTTCTGTGTAATTAGTGGTTAATTCCAGCTGATTTACTGAAGTCTTCCTCAAACTCTTATGAGTACTTCAGCCCTATTTGCTTTATTATATACTTTGTTTCTTGTTGTGGAGCACCTTCTTTTTTTAAATTTCATAATACATGGCATCTTTTGTCACAGTTTAGTCTGAGAGGATCAATACACAGAAAGCTCCGAAATTTTTCTGTCTAAGACAGAGTTATTCACATGCTTCTTGTTATTAATGATTCTCATTTATTGAGTTGGACCCCTCTGCCTCTGGTGAAGCGATCATATTTTTTAGTATATTGATTAACTTAACCATTTTGAGTAAATTTTACAGCCCGTGGCTGCTCTTGACCCTGGATTCCTTGCAGCACCTCCAACCAAGATGCTGAACATAGTTTGCATTCCTGATGCTACACAAATGGGTGTGTTGTGAATTCGTGGGCGCTAGAATGAAGTGTGTATCCAGGAAAGTCTTTTATTAAAAAAAAACAAAAAGACAAACAGCAAAGCTCAGTCTTATTCTATGCTGAATTTAATTTGGACTTGCTGTATTGACAGTGAGGTCGTTCATGCTATAGTTATATATGATACTCTTTGGTTTCTTATGGGATTGGATGGCTCTGCATGGGTAGGAAAACTCAGTAGGTGGGAAATCAGTGCAATTGTTTGGATCTAAGACCTTATTTAAAACAGCAGGATTTCATGAGGTTTTAATTGTTTCTGGTGATGAACAAGAATATAAGTGAGTTAGGGTTAGAGTGAGGGAATATTGGGTGCATTTTAATATTTTTTTTAATGTAGTTCTTTTTAGAGCATGTGGTAATAGCTGCTGTCAAGTCTGTTCTGACATGGTGTTTCTTGTGTTTTAATGTGTAAATTATTGTAGCAGTGTACGGAGTGTTTTACTGTAGACTCAATATAGCAGCAAGGTATTAATTCTTGTAGTTCCTCTTTTTGGTATGGATGTGAAGTGTAAATATAGCCATCTGGCACTGTGCATCCAGTGTGTGTGCAGTGTCCTGTGAGAAGACTTCCAGTTCAAGAGGAAGTTCATTTAGAAACTTCCTGTTGTAATGAAGTCATAGCCACCTCACACGTGTGATTTTAGCTAAAAACACACATGTCTTCTTGATGAAAACTCTGAGTCTTAAGACTTTAAGAATGGAGAACTTGGAAAGAACCTAATACTGAGCATAGTATTATAATTAATCTACAGGCTTAGTGTTGTTCATTTGTTAAACACATTATAAGTGATTGTTTTTTGAAAGAGCTTCCCAAGCAAACAGCCTCATTTATGCTTTTTTTTGAATAAATGACAAGAAAAAAGATCTTGGAATTTTTTGCTTATCTGATGAATAATTGCCACATCCTAACTTGTGAGCATGTATTGTATTTCTTAGCTGTCTAGAGTCATACACCAGCGGAAGTCATTACTGACAGGTTGTTTTTAACTAAGTAGAAGGACCAAATGCAGTCCCACAACATGTAGCTCTTTGAACATCATACTTACTATTTCAAATGAATTAAGAATATACTTGTGTGTTGCATGATAGAAGTTGGCTACATTTATGGGAATAAACTTAGAAGCCTAAAGGCAGACTTAACACTCTTCTGAAGTGCTACTGAGAACAATGGAAAGCGCTTGGTCCAAACAGGATGCAAGTGTATGATGCATGAGTAATGAGTAATATCTTGGACAAACGAGCATTGAATTTTTTCTCATCCACCACTTGTCCATGGAGTTTGCTCTCCAAGTTTCTCCTGTTCTGTTACCAATAGTTTTGTGTCTCTTGCCTGCTCTTCTGTGAGAAATATGTTTTCCTGTTAATATTACATTAGCCAATGATTTTATTTTTTCAGGAGAAGCTGCAGGATCTCTTCTCAAGCGCGTTTTAAAAAAGAAAAAAGTGCTAATTAGTGTGTTAGTGTGGACCAGCTAGTGGCATTAGCCTCATAGCAGATCCTGTGATGCAGTGGGAGGACATTTGGTTTTTGAAGGTGAAAATGAAAATGAATCCTTTCCATCAGGCAATTCCACCACTGATAGCTCTCCCTATCATAGGTGAGGAATTGGGCAAATGCTGCAGAGCACTCGACCTGCAGTCTTGACTAAGAAAAATCAATCTAAATATATTTAGCTTGGTGAGAATTCTGAGTCTGCAGCTGCTGCATTTTCTTCATCCTTTTCACTTCCTTAAGACATCAACTCTAATTGGTGAGTCAGATGGCCAGCAGAGATGACAAAGTAATAAGCTAAATAGGGATTTTTCTATTAACCACAATTTTTTCAGCTAGACATATTCCATGTCCCTCTTAAAACTATTTTGTTGTTTCTTATTTTATTTTTTAAATTAAAATCAATTGTTCTGTTTGAGATAATAGAGATAGGACAGGTCTGATGGTTACCCTAACAGTGGTCCTGCCGTAATTCCACTAAGTACATTTAAATGATTTGTTCCAAATTCTATATAGGCTTGCATGAGACCTTTTGTGGTGCAGGAAAAGAACATAGTGTTGCTGCCTTCTCCTATCCCTATACTGAAGTAGCCAGTGCTTGTAAGGGAGAGGAGATCTCCTGTTACAGCTAAGCAGCAGTTCTGCAAGAGTTTGGAAAATGTGGTCCCAGTGTGCAGACACAGTGTGGTGGTTTCCATTACTACACACTGCAGAAGTTGTAGTTAAGGGTTTTTTGATTGTCTTTTGACTGGCTGTGAAGTCAAATTTGTGAGGGCTTGTAACAGTATCATTGCAATTGATTATGACTGAAACTGGAGAGACCTGAGCCTTTTATTTTGCATTTTTTCAGTTCACTCAGTTTAAGTGAGCTGAGTCTGCCTGATCTTTCATGAATGCAAGATGGTCTCCTATTGGGCAAAATTGCTTGCGCAGATTTCCTGAATATATGAAAATAACATAAAATGAAGGGTATGAAACGATGCAGATGCAGACAAAGACACCCTTCTAACGGCATCTTAAATGTGTTGTGTGATGGCTGATGTGAAAAGCAAGTGAAGGGCAGCAGTAATGGTGGAGGCTGACCAAGCAGGACACAGAGAGGCAGAATGTGACTGGGAGGCTGGGCAGAATGGGACTGCTGAGTGCCTCGTCCCAGGTCCCCTGGGCTCTGTAGGTTGCCTGGTATGGGCAGTGACAAGGATGCTCTGAGATAAAGCATCTTCTTGCATGCTGCTTGAACTGGAGAGTACCAGAGAATGTGAGGAGGAGGGTAATGGTGCTTGGAGCACAAGTGGTAGTGCATTTGTTGGTTTTTGGGGGTTTTTTATTGTGGGTTTTTTTGTTTTTTTTTTTTTTTTAAAAAAAAGGAGCTGACTCACACAGTCTGATTGCAGTGCAGTTCGGTAGTCACAAGTTAAGACTGAGTGTGGCTCCATCTGAATTTGTCCTGATTTAGCTAATGCTCTGTGGGATTGTCTTAACGATGGGAAAGTACATCTCCTGGGAGCTGTGAGCAAAGGGCTGCCTTGTTGGAAATTGGCAATTCTGGCTTGGGGAGCTCTGAATAGAGTAAATGATGTATTTTACCATCATCTTGTGAGAGGAAATGTTGCATTTTTGTTTGTATCCCCTGTGTCCTGCAACGACTCTCCCTGTTTTGCTGGGTTCGGTCTGTTAGTGTGTGTACAGAACAGGAAGAGAAAAAAAAAAAGTGTGTTGTGCCCTAGAGGGGATGGATGGCTTAGGCTGAACCGCTGCCTCCTTCTCCCATGGGTATGATGTGTGGTAGTGACTGATCTGCATTATTCATCACCTCTGGCTGCTGCTGTGATGTGGGTGTTTATCACGTGAGTAGTGATGCTGTGGATTGCTGCAGGAAAGGTGTGTGTGACTGGAATGCTCATTGCCCTCAGGTCTTTCTCCAAGTGACAGATAAGATCTGGCCTCAAGTATGGTATGTCTGGTGAGCAGCTGAATCATTTGGAAACGCTTTTATCATGAGCAGCTTCTGGATTAGCATTTTTAGTTGCTCTATCTCTTATCTTATGTTTGATTGGTCTCTGTCACATACTGGCATGAATTCTCAGACTTTCCATTCCTCCCTTAAAAATCGATGCTTATGTGAAAGTAAGGTTTGCTTTCTAACATTTATTTGGAAAATTGTTCAGCTAGGTAAGATGCATCCCATTGTGTGGGCCATTAAGAAAAAGATCTCTAAGAGAAATTCCAGGCTGCTTTGTTTACAAGTATTGGTTAAGGTTTCCTCCTTTTCACTTAATTTTTCTCCTTATTTTCTACCCCTCCAGCATGAGCGTTTTCAAAGCATACCTATTCTGCTAGTGAAGCATTAGCAGCAGAATTGTGCTTTTGGCTTCTGTGAACTTTAAAGCTTGGGTCATGGAGGGGTAAGCAAGCAGAACATAGACTTGGTTGCCATCCACTGGGAGAGAGTGCACTGTGGGCTGTTCTGCAAGTCAGTATTGAGCAGTACATACCCTTTGGGGATCGTGCTGTGCTTTTGGCATAGTAACCTGGAGCCATCAGCCTCAGTCCAGGTGTTTTCTATAACAGTATTGTAATAGCAGCTGTTTGTCTATTCTATAGTCATCTCTTGTTTTTGCTGTTGTTGCAAGTTCAACAGCAGACATGGTTGTAGATGCTGAAAGCTGGAGGAAAAGGGTGGGCCTGGGGATTGGAAGTGGGAGGAGGGAGGTTCTTTCTGTCTGGGGGATGCTGGGCATGCTGCAAACCCTATTCCAGAATCTGGGACTTGTACATGGGACCCCACCAGTTAATCAGTCTGCAAAACGTGATTACACCTTGAATGTGTGCAGGGGCTTTGCCTGGAGGTTCGAGGCCTTATTCTGGAGCAGGGAGGCAGCGTGTGGCACAGAGGCTCCTAAGGAATGTCTCTATATGGACAAAATCGCCGTGCTGGCTGAAAAACCACTGGTGGATTTCTTCTGGAGGTGTTCAGGAGGAGCACAGGGCAGGCATCCATGAATTCCTTCTTCTGAGGTGGAATCCTGACAGGAATAAGCCCAGTGGTTTTCTTCTGCTGCTTCATTGTCTGCGATATAGCACAGCTCAGTGAGAAGTCAGAGCACAGAAAAGCAGTAAGTTGTGTAGTGAGGGGCCAAAATGACACCCTGGTGTTTGGGAATGACTGCTGGCAACCAGGAGGCATAGGCGTCATTTGACTGTGAAGGGCTGGAGTGAGGTTGCCAAAATGAGAATACAGATTTTGCCTGAAAGGCAAGTCTCTTGGCTCTGCCCTTTCTTCTCCTTCTCTGTTTGTGCAAAACTCTTAAAGAGGAAAAAAAAACCAGAACACCTTCCAATTTCCACTTTGAGCATTTTTAATAAAAAGAATCACAAAAACAAAGGGGACAGGCTTGGGTGTGATTTGTGAATACCAAGCTGTCCTCTTGCTGTCTCTTCTGTGGTGGCCTTGTGGCTGCCATGCTGTGTGGGCAGGCAGGAGACCCATCCCCATGTTCAAGCTTGACACGGGATATCCTGGCCCACCTCTGCCCTTTCCAGGAGCTGGTCCTGTCCTGGTCCTGTCCTGGTTCTGGGGCTTCTGAGCCCTTTATGCTGTGCCTTCTGTTACAGGTACCCTGAGCCAGAGTGTGATGATGGATGCTCAGCATGGGAATGAGAGCTGGCTCACAGCACTGGCACATAACATAGAGACTGTGTTTCAAAAAGCCTTGATAATTCCTGCAGATAGAACTGGGAGGTTGTTGTCCAGAATACTTTTTTACTGGGAAGGTAAAAGGTAGGACTTCATTGTAGATGGCGGATGGCTGAAGCTCTTCATTGATTGCACTTTTCAGAATTTATAAATAGTGGCATGTGTATTTTGGTGTTCACTAATTGCAGAAAAAAAATGTTTATGGACATAGTGAAACATGATGGGGTATGTTAGAGACTCTTCCCCTACATCTTCCTGACTTTCTAAAACTTGTGAAGGTTAAATGTCATCCAAATGATGCTCTCTTCCTTTCGGTCCTCTAGGGCATAAAGTGAATTAATGTGTAAGATTCTTCCTTCTGTGCGTTTGCAAAACCTGCTGTCAAAGAAGCTCCAATTTCTTTGCAGAATAAGATACTAAAAGCGTCAGGAAATTCTTGAGGCAATGACAGCAGCTTTCTCCCTTACCCCTGTTTAATGACTCTTTTTACCCTTCAGTATGTCGTGAGCATCCTTGACTTGTGTCAGACTGAAGCTCAATGTGACAATACACCTGGCAGCTTTCATATTTGAAGGAAATCATCATTCGTATTTTCTTGTTGTTGTTTAACTATTTCCACACTAATGCTCCTAGAAACTGCAGAACAAAACTCAGCTCCTCCTTCTTGCCTCCTTTTCCTTTTGAGAGCCCCCAGCAGACTAGTTACAAACAGACAGTGTGACAGTGTGCTTTCTAGAAGGAAAGAGAGAATAATTCATCCCTAAAATAGCTGACCATGCAGTACTTATTAAATATTGATGTCATGCTGGACTCTTTCTATTCTTCTATTTTTAAACTAGGAGAAAGAGTGGAAAGTTTAAAAGAGGAGTAGGTGAGATACTTCAGTCCTTGCTTGAAAGACAACTTAAGGCAGTTCACAGTCTGGTAACAGGAATCCAGCATACTCTGCACGTCTGTGCAGAGAGAACTGGAGGACAGTGCCTGTTACTGCCTTCATACTGTCATTTCACTCATCAGTGTATAGGTAATATCCTAAATCTCATGCAATCTCTTAGCTGCTTCAATTCTAAAGCATGGAAGATGGTCTGAGGGTCAAATATTGCAAATCACAGGGAGGTGTCATTAAGTAGATGTCACTGCTTTGAGAGAGCTACAAAAGTAATATTTGTGCTAACATCACAACAGGGCTGATAGCTCCCCAAATGTTTCCTTCCGGGCTGCTGTTTGTTTCTATTACTTCTAGCAGAGATGCTGTGATTTGCGCAGGGGCCTGTTGCTTGGTCTCTGAGGCTGGTTGAAGAGCAATCACAGGTCCATGTCCTGTGGAAAGCCAGGAACATCTGATTTAAGCACATATAGCTGTCGCTCCATCTCTGCAAACAAAGGAAGCAGAGCACATTGACACTGCTTAATTTGCACCTGGTACCTCAAGCTGCCAGTTGTTTATTTTATCGTTTGCAACAGAGTCTCTACTTTGTTGCCTGTGGGTGTTTATTATGTACTAATTCAGTTCTGAAGAAGAGAGTAGATTGATCACCCTGGAGGTGCTCAAGGCCAGGTTGCATGGGGCCCTGGGCAGCCTGGTCTAGTATTAAATGTAGGAGGTTGGTGGCCCTGCATGTGACAGGGGGTTGGAGATTCATGATCCTTGAGGTCCCTTCCAATCCAATCCAATTCTGTGATCAGTGCCTGCATGTTATCTGCCTTCCAATTTACTGCTTTTAATGAAGTCCTAAATAAATAATTTTGTTTTGCATAGGTTTACAAGGCAGCTTGCTGCACTGTTGGCTGTCCAAGGTTTTCTTTGAAATACTAAGATGCATAAGCAGGAAGCAGATTGTAAAACCAGTCCTGTCTTCATCCCAGTATTGTTGTTTTCAGACCTGGCAGTTTTCAAAGTAGGCAATATGGTGAAAGCAAGGGTGAAGAGGTGGAAGTGCCCTGCAGGATGTGGAGAGAAGGGAAGGACTGCTGGGATGGGGAAGTTCCCAGCTGGAAATCTAAAATGCTGATGTGCATTGCTTCAGGAATTTGTCAACATTATATCCCTCTGGATTCAAAGTCAGATGTCTCTTGTCGGAACTCACAGTTGCAGCTTCCTACTGATAACTGTTCATGTGAGGAAGAGTTCTCCCAGGCACTTTGCAGAGGCACTGCAAAGCTCACCTTCCCTGTGAGAGCTGGTACTGAGTTCCAGACTCCTTCCATCTCCTGTCCTCTGCAGGGAGGGAACAAAGCCACTGTGGGCAGTGATATGTAGCTACTGCATTTTGACAAAGGCTGCCAGTGTTGCAAAATGCCCCTAACCAAGGCTGCAGGTGGCAACTACAGCCTTCTGCCTTGGCTGTCTGTTTGAGAGCTCAGTTACTTCCACCTTCAAGAGCTGTATTTGGCATTTCAGACTTTTATCTCAGAACTGGCTGCTGAACCTACATCAGTTTCAGTAAAAATAAATAAATTTTCTCGTTTCAGACATAAAATGCTTTTTGAGTTGTTTGGTTTTTATTGAATTAAGCACTGTTTCTGTTGCAGTTATGCTAGGCTTGATCTAGGGCAAATTAAGTTTCATGTGCAGGGTGAAGAGGATTAATTGTAAGAACAGCCACATCAGCACAGATGGATGCATCCACTTGTTTCTCTCAGGAAGAAAACCCTTAGAATGAATGGGGAATAAACCAGCCCGTATGCCCGGTCTGTGGTGAGGATTGAGGTTCTCATGCTTACCCCAGAAAGTCTTTTTATGTAAAGTCATGAGCCTCAGACAGAAGGAAATGACAAGTTCCTTGTCTTTGCTGGCATGAGGATGTTAACATAATACGTGTTCTCTCTCTTACACTAAAGTCTGATCACCTGATACAAAAGTCCACAACTGTGCCCATTAGATTGGGTTAGAATATTAGCCTAATGAGCACCAAGCATTGTTCTGTTTCCTTCCTGCCCTCTGGTGAAGGTGTTTGGATTTTTGCTGTTGTTAAAGCACAGTTTTATTTGAGTATAATTTCTTGATTTCTTCAAGAAACTTTAAATCTTAAAATTATTTTTCATCTTGTTTATAGAAATATTCATTTCTTAAGTTTGCAGATAACACAATTTCAAAGAGAATGTTTTTATCTCTCTTAAATGATCTCTTCTGTCTTGGTGCTTACTGGGATTTATAGTTCTTAAATTCCTCTTAGAACAAGGACAGGAAAAAACAAATCTCTTTAAAGTGGAACATGATTTGCCTTACTTTAGACTGGCTTTCACTTTTTTAAAAAATGTTTTTGAAGCTGTACAGCAGATGAGATTTCTATTTTCGGTCTTTTGCATGTTTATTTCCCCCACATCTGAAGAAAATATAAAGTTGAATACTTTGAATCCTAGAGCATAGCCTGACTGACATCTGCTGCTGCTGCTGCTGAAGTATCTACTGATAGGGAGATAATGTCACTTCCATTGCTGTGTGGCAGTAATTCCAATATATTTTTCAAGACCATCCTCTTCATCTGAATTCACTTTCTGACTGATGCTCAGCATCTATGCATAGAGAAACCACAGGTCCATGGTGTAGAGTGCAGGGGAGTGCAGAAAATCTCTCCTTGATTCTGTCATAAACAAAAACTTGTAATATGTGATGTTTTTGCTTTGCAGCTTTCTTCGTTTCTTCATTGTGACCTGAGAGTGCCAGAGCCGAGGTACCAAGGACTTGGTGTTCCAGTACAGACTTTCCACTGGTGAGCTGGGGAGAGTAAGTCTTCTGCTGCATCTTGTATTAATGAATTAAATAAGTGCTAATATGTCTGAGAATCTACTGGGGGTGGAGAGAGAGCTCCTTCTGCGCATTTCTTGTTCCATATCTCAGATGATGTAGCCTCAAACTTCTTCCAGCATAGACAGGAGATACCATAAGTACTGGATAAAAATATGAATATTTATCATGATGTTTGTTAGTAAGGATGTCCCAGATCCTCTAGTACAAGAGAAGTAATCAGTTTCTTTTCTCTTGCATATCGTAGCTTTTTTTAGCTCCTTGTGCAAAAAAGCACTATAACTTTGCCTTCTCATGTGAGAAAGGGTTTTATGCATCAGAGGTGTCTTATGGTAGTACCATTCCTCTGTGGTGCCAGTGTATCTGCTGATGTGGACACTCTTGGTCGATCTCAGTGTTCTTTTTATAGCAGAGGTATGGTTTCCTGTGGTGTGTTTTGAATGCTTGCAATCTTTAGTAAGATAGTGAGTGCTTGCAGTTGGTCTAAGATGGAATCTGATTCAAAGATGGAATCTGAAAGCCCTGGTTTACGAGTTCCTGATTATGTGCTGTAGTTTCCCAATTAAGGTAACTCTAAATAGAATAGTGACATTTACTAACCAAAGACTTGAACGTGACACGTTGAGTAGCAGAACAGGAGGAGGAGCTGGAGGGTACAAATAGGAAACCTGGCTTTGTCAGATGCGGTGTTTGTGGCAGAAGTCATAGTCACTTTTGTCCAATCCAAAAATTCAAGAACCTATGCCCATCATATGTGGGAATAATACTTGCTGTTGAATCAAGTAGCAAATGGCTTTCCAGATGAACATGAAGAGGTGCTTGATGAGCATGAGGCAGCTAAGCATGAAGTTGAATCCAGCCCTTACAGTTCTATGATTCTGTGAGAGGTTGTAAGCAGCAATTTCCTGCTGGGGCACAGTGGTTGTGTATGACCCCTTTTTCCAGGCAGAGTTTTTCCAGAGGAAAAGCCTGGCCTAGGATTGGAAAAACCCAGGCATATGATTTTAATAATTTGGAGAGCAGTGTTTTGTTTAACTAGTTCATGCTTGATGTAACTGGTTGAGTTTTGAGTTGATTATTTTTTGAACTACTGGGAAACTAGTAAAGGAGTAATGGCTAATTTGATCAATAAGTATTCTGGGAATTCCTCCTTAAAATGAATGCTTTTAGGCTAAGGGAGGAAATAAGAGCTGTGCAGCAGAGTACCTACTTCTGATTTTATCTGACAAATGTGGTCAAATTCTGGTGAGGAGGAGCTTGAATTTGGAATGATTGACCTGTTTACCATTTCACATCAAGCTTTTTGTGTCACCTTGGAGCAGATGCGTGGTTTTGCAGTTGAAAGGAGCTCTTAAGTGTGTGTGCTTCCCCAGATTGTGAACTTTTGACTTTTGCTGAAAGTGCAGTGCTTAGACATTGCAGAATCTAGTAGCCCATAGATACTACCAGAGCCTTGATGAAACTGCAGTGCAATGACCACAGGAGCAGGACTGAGTGTGTGGCCCCAGCGGGGACACAGCCGCCATAGACACTCATCTTGCTACATAGATCAACACAGTCAGGAACACCCAGTTCCCGGTGTAATTTGTGTAAATGCAAACAGCCTGTGCCTTCCCTCAGTCCTGTCTCTAGCTGACCAGGAGGAAAGTTTTTAGTGGGAATGCATACATCCCTGGGGCCAGGGCTGGCCATGACCATTCCCAGGAATGTGGCCAGATCTCTGGCTGGAGAATTGTGCAGCTGTGCATGCTGTTAGTATTTACATATGCATCAAGTGTGCTATTTATGGTATTTGCAGCGTTCAATTGAGTTTCAAAGAAGAAATTAGAGGCAAAGGGTGTAGGGGAAGGTCAAAAGCATTTGCTCCTTTGCAGGAAGGTGAAGCTTATGTATTTAATTCATCCAGAATGCTGTATCGGAGTTCTGCTCTGCACTAACCCAAATGAGCAGCTAAGCCCAAACCTTGCTGCTTGCCTGCTTCACAGAATCACAGAATCACAGAATTGTAGGGGTTGGAAGGGACCTCCAGAGATCGAGTCCAACCCCCCTGCCAAAGCGGGTTCCCTACACCAGGCTTCTTCCCATCAAAGTGGGGAGAGAAGTGGAAAGGCAAAAGCAGGAAAACTGGTGGTCTATACGTGAAGCAAAACTATGTGTGCATGTTTCCTGTTTGTACAGAGTAACTCCATTAACTCTGCAAAGTGGTCTGGTGAGCTGCTCTTCTTGGCTCATCTGCATGTCACATCCAGCCCATGGGGTTCTGAAACAGCCCTTGTAAGGGCTGGGTTAGTGCCTCTGATGGGGTTATTGCCATCACTTGCCACTGTACATCTGTTCTCCTTTCTGCACAAAGATGAACTTGCTATCATGTAACCTAATGTGCACTAATGCTTATCTGCTTCACATGAGTGTTTCTCCCAGGCATTTTATCTTCTGACACAAAACCATAAAACCACAACATCTTGTCCTTGCTACATGCATGGAATATTTGTGATTAATGTGGCCTTGTAGTTACTTGAAAGCAGAGCATATGTTTAACACTTCTACAGCATATGCTTTAAGATTTGAAGTCCATGCCAAGAACAAACTCCAGGTGGACACAGCAATAGCTCAAGTTGTGCTTCAGATACATCAGCATCTGCTTCTGTGACCTCGTGGCATCTCTGCTGCTACTAAAGGAGTTCAGCTTGCACAGCTGTATTTCTGCTGAAGAGTTAATTTCTGTGAGATGCAGGCCTCTTTGTTAGGGGCTAAACTAGTCTCTTGTTTCAGAGACTCAGAAGAAAATCAGTGGTTGCTCTTACCTCAGATTGCATGACTTCTCATTTAGTTAAGCAGTTTCTTATTAAAAGCCTCATTTACAGAATCATAGAATCGTAGGGGTTGGAAGGACCTCCAAAGATCTTCGAGACCAACCTCCCTGCCAAAGCAGGCTCCCTACACCAGGTCACACAAGTAGGCGGTCCAGGCGGGTCTTGAACATCTCCAGAGAAGGAGAATTTAAAATTATTGAATTCAAAGCTATAAGGTTGGTGGAATCTAACCTTCACATCCAAATGTGGTCCAAAATACATATATTCTGTCATATTTCATAGGGAGGCCAGGAGCTCAGTTTCTTGTCCCATTTCAGTCGACTTCATTTTGGCCTGCTTCTGCACTTGCAGCAGAGGAGCTGAGATCTGACCAGCTTACCTGTCGCACTTGTTGCTTGGCAGATGGGGTGCAAGCCCTTTCCTGTGGTTTTGCAGAGGATCTGGAAAAGCTGCTGCTGTTTCTTATCTTCACTTGAGACTGCAAAAATAGCTACTTGTTTGTGGAAAGCTTTATTTACAAAATAAAGTTTTGTAAATAATGAAGTAGAAAATGTTTTCTGGTGTCATAATAGCAGCACTGTACAGCGGCGTGTAAAGGGAGCTCTGGGGAAGGTCTTGGTTTGCAGCACGTAGGTGGGATGGACTTGCATTGGCACTGTCATCATGCTTCATTACCACCTTTTCCAACTGGTACTGGCAGCAGAAGATGTAACAGTGGTTAGTGCAGGAAATGGCTCAGCCATTTTTAGAAACGTGAGTATGTCGTACTTCCACAAAGAAATAAATTTCTTTCTACCATTATCAACTGACCTTGAATGCCTCCAGGGATGGGGCATCCACAGCCTCCTTGGGCAACCTGTTCCTGTGAGTCACCATTCTCTGTGTGGAAAAACTTCCTCCTAATATCTAATTTAAACCTCCCCGTCTTAGTTTAAAACCATTCCCCCTTGTCCTATCACTATTCACCCATGTAAACAGTATTTCCCCCTCCTGTTTATATGCTCCCTTTAAGTACTGGAAGGCCACAATGAGGTCTCCCATCTCCCTGGAGCCTTCTCTTCTCCAAGCTAAGCAAGTCCAGTTCCCTCAACCTTTCCTTAGATGTACAGCTGTTAAGTCAGTAGAAGTGTATGAGAACACTCTATCTGATGACTCTACTACAGAACCAGACAAAATGGGAAACAAGAGTTTCTTATTATTATGTGATGCTGCTGCAGGGCTGTTGTCCAAATGAGTTCCTTGTGACTTTTAATTTCTTTCATATCGTTGGGGGGGGGGGGGGGGGGGGGAACAAAACAAAACAAAAAACAACACAAAAGCCTAACCAAACAAAACCATCAGCACTTTTTTCCCCCAAATGAAAAAGCAGGGCTGAATCGTTTTCATTTCCAAAATGCAATCCAGTTGCTCATTCCTACATATAAGCTGTATTCCTTCCTTTAAAAAAAAAAAAAAAAAAAGTACTGCTAATAATGTTAGAGTGGTGTCTATTGTCTAGGTCATGGCATATTGAGATTTCAGATGCTGCTCTGTTCGCTACACCTAGACAAAAAGCTTTTAAAATTAAAAATAATTCTGAATTATGCTTCAGAAACAGTTTGGCTGCTTTCAGTCATTTCTGGTTTCAGTTTCAGAGAAATAAGTTGTGTGGAAGGCAGATCAAGTAATCTGTTTACAAAGTTTCTTCCAAATCCTTTCAGGTGAAAAGGTGAAAGTCATGGTATGGTCTGAAAGTTGATGCTCAGAACTTCAGTTACCTTGTTTACACTTAGTATTTGTTCTCTGAATGTGCTTGTTATTCAGTAATCATGCAGTTTTATAACCCTGCCGGATTCTTGTCTTCAGGTTGTGGTTTAGATTCTCATTCACCTCTTGGGGAATTCCACAACTTGGGAACATTGGTTTCACAAAAATAAAATTAAATAATTTTAAAAATCACCCCATGGGATTAAAACTCTGGAAAGTATCTGTCATTTGAGTACTTAGCCCCATCATATTATCCAGTTCAGAACTTTTTAGATGAAGATCCATGGGGTTACTGCAAGGTAATTTTACACCCTTTTGGAGGCTGTTCTTGGACTGTATCTCTCTGATGTTAGGTATGTTCTACTTTCCAACCTAAATTTAGTAATGACTGCTTTACATGCTCTTTCTTCTTGTGCCAGCATTAAAGTTCTTGTTGCTTCTCTCAACCTTCGTTTTTCTGTAAGCCAAGCTCTTAATATCCTTGTACAAGATAGAAATCTGTTACCTTGATTATTTTCCAATTTCCTGTGTTTTCCATTAATCCCTCTGGTGTGTGAGGGTCCAGATGCTGCTGCGCTGCTTTGGATGAAGTCTGGGCATTACCTGGCACAATGGTGCCAGTGTTTTCCTAGCTGTAACCAGAGAACTAATTTGCCTTCCTCATGGATGCGTCCCACTGGAGGCTAAGCAGAGGTCAGTGCCCTGCTGATGTACCTGGGTCTCTTTCTTCCATCGTTTCCAAACACTTGCATTGTAGCTCAGCACTGACAGCAGAATTTCTTAGTGATCCCCTGAATGACTGACATTGTCCTCTGTGTTATTTCACTTAATTACTTTCCTATTAGGCTTCAGCTTTCAGTTTTCCTTTTGGGGACTGCATCTTTTTCCTTGCAGAAGAGCTTCCACGTGTTATGTCAAGCAGATTTCAGTAATGCCTTTCATGACAAGGTCGTTAATGACAACATTAATTGTAATTTTTTTCATCACCCAGTAATTTCTACTCTTTTGTATAATTTGTATTTCCCTTTTTCACCAGATTGTAGCAAAAGGTGATTAGAAGTTCCCCATTTGCTTGCAATGAGCCATTTGTTTGGACCTTTCTTTGTGTTTCCTCTTGTTTACTGTTAAGGCAAACGTTTTTTGCTTCCCTCTCTGCATCAAAGTTCTTCACAATGCCTTTGATAACTGTCCATTCCCTAAGATCTTTGAAAAATACCGTGAGAGAACTTGCCTTGCCTTGTCTGGACTGTTGAAGTTTGTGTGTCTGAGATCAAAATCACGTGTGAAGAAGGCCTGTGCTAATATCTTCTTATAGTCCTCCATTGCCACAGGTAAAAGAGAGGAACAGTTGATGCTGTGGTTCTTTTGCATTGCTTACTGGAGATATAATGCACTGATTTAAATAAAAATAGGAACTGGAACTCTGGTGACAGGAAGAATCAATAATGAGATTTGAACATAATTTTTGCATTAGTGTTTCACTTTGAAGGTAGGAAGAGTAAAGGCTTCTTGGGATAGTGCCAGAAGAAGTCAGAAGGTAGTTGTGTGAGTTGTGGTAGACCAGATGCTCTGGGGTAACCATTTAAAGAAACCCTGATGCTGGCTGTGTGCTCCTATTGCACTGCAGCTCTCCTATCCTTGCACTCCAGAAAGCAGCTGAGCTCAGTTTCACCTTGTGCTCAGCTTGTCTTTGGAAGACCTTCCAGTGATCCTGTTTTGTTTTTGTTTTCCCATTTGAACAGTTAATGAACTTTTTTAGATTAGCATATTCATCAGCTTGGAGAAAGTGTAGTGCATCTCATTAGTTAATTGAGAGCTGGCAAGCCTAGGAATGAAGACATTTTCAGGGGTTTCCAATCCTGCTTTGTCTCCACTTCTAAGTTCTGCATCCATTCTTAGAAGGACAGCAGCAATACTGTGTTTATTCCTACAGCACGCAGGAAAGATGGTGGGGAGCGATGAAATGCTGTAACAGAAACCCTGGTTGTGCTTGAAAATTTCCCACAGAAAACAAAAGCATACAGGCATCTGTAGCTTCAGAAGAAGTGAACATCTCTGATCTTGGTGTGGATTCCAAAATGGCCATTACAACCCTGAATATTGCCCACTTGTTTCAGCCTTTGCTGGCAGAGCTGTGCTGGCTGATGCTAACTGCTGCTCTGCGTGAACGCATACTCTGCCAGCGGGGCCTGGCATGGGCTGTACAGCTTGCTGGGATCTCCAACTTTGCAGTGTACATGCACAAATGTACAAACATAACTGTACAAACACTGTATGTGTGCATGCAAACACACCTTCATTAATCTCAAAATGAGCATAGTTAGATGCATAGTGTGAAAATGTTGGGATTTATTCTTCTTTCAGTGCCTGAGCTCTTCGCTGTAGCTGACCTATCTGTGAAGGGCGTGTGTGGGTTTTGAAACAATGAAAGGCATTCTCCTCCCCATTCCCAGCATAATTGTTTCCTGATATTCAAAGCCATACTTTTAAAGGCAAGATTGTGCTTTTGTCAGAATATCACCCCAAGAGTATGGGAATGTGATTTCTTGAGTAGCCATCCCTGGAGAAACTTCACACAGTGCTTCTTTCCTGCTGCGCAGCTGCTCATTACAGCTGCTGGATGATGGAGGGAGTCTCACTTGGGTGACTTCTGTCATTTCCAGTCTTTTGTCTTTTTTCTTATCCTTTTTCTTAGTCTTGTGACAGTAGGTCTGCTGGCAGTCTGTTGTATGAGCTTTGGGTAGCCAGTATGCATGTATGTAGACCTGTATTTGAGTGCACACATTACGTTGCCTGTGGGGGTCCAGGAAAGGCCAAGGAATCAGTCAACAACCCCTGCAAACCCTCATAACTAGCAGCGTATGCAGGCAAATATATACAAGTGAAAACTGATAAAGGTTTAACGTACGTTAGAAGTGTGGACGTTAGATTGTTTATCCTACAGACTGTACTGAAGCAAACTTGACCTATCCATCCAGTATTTGAACATAACTCATAATATACTTTAAAAAAAAAAAAAACAAAACACTTTTTTTTGTTGTTCTCCACTGGTGTTGGAAGAGCCAGAGTAAAGTGAACTCTTCTACAGCAGTAATAAGAGCTGCAACAAACTCTGTAAAAAAAATAAAAATAAAAATAAAAAAATAATAAAAAACAATATGGTGGCTTAAGGTGGCAGCCTGAGATGAAAGTTGGGGCAGCCTGCTTTGTGATGTATGCCCTCGGCTGCACAGGATGAATGGCTGGAAGTTTTGTCTCTCAGCTCTTAGGAAGACCTTGGCATTGAGTAGGTAGTAGATAGATAGTTGTAAAATTCATTTAACTGCAAAGATGTAAAAGTCATAAGGCATGAAAAAGAAGCCATGGGATTTCTTCTCTTCAGACTAAAATATTTTATGCTTTTATTGGCTCAGAAGCATTTTGATTGAGGTTTAGGGTTTGCACTATGTTACTCTGGGCTGACCCCAACACATGCCGTGCATTTTTTGGTCACTTGGGGATTTTGTTACTGTGGGAAAACTGATGCACTAGTGTTGGACTACATTGCTGTAAAGACAAGAATGGTTTTCAGAAACGGATTCAAAGCAACTGACATTGTGTGGCATGGATAAGTTTTGCTTCCATAGTAAATTTAGAATGTTGATAAACTTGTTGCTTACTGCTTGCTGCATGATAATTAAAATGACAGTGTTGTTAAATTTCACCTGCTGTCTGGCTGTGTTTATAGCTAAAAGCAAATTCTGTCTTGCAGTGTTTTGTTCGGATGGCACTGTGGGCCATATTAAGTTGCTGTATGACCTGAGACTTCTCTGTGCCTTCAAATTTATATAAGCTTATTAATGGAGGCCAAGCGCTAATAATAAATTTATGCTGTATGTATAGCACAACAGTTCATCTACTCTGACAGCATGGCCATGAATAATTTATGAATGTAGTTAGCCTGAAATTTGTGAGGGTCATTAGCATTTTAATGAAAAAGATACAGCTGTTGTACTAAATCTGTGCTTTCCTCCTCCCCCAGCTGAGCGTTTCGATCTGTGCTGGGAGCAGCTGACAGCGCGGGGATGTGCTGACGGCATTATGGGCAGGCGCTACCCAGGGGCTCACTATCGGCCAAGCAACTCGTGTATGTATGCAATTGCTCTCATTTATTGGTCACTTGATTGCTTTAGAAGGCTACGTTCATAAATTTTGAAGAAGTATTTATCAAAGGATGCTGACATATTGTAATCGATGCCAGCTCTCCTGTGTGTATACCCAAATGGTAAGTATACTGATTAATGTTCAAATTGCAGAGGTGTCTTTGAGAACTTTAAAAAACTAACCAGCTTGACTTGACTGAGCCTGTTGCATTTTGCTGTGTTTTGTGATCAAGGTCTCTAATTTCATTTATTGTACCATTCAGAAACTTAGCTGCTGTTTCTTCTTGCTCCCAACCCAAGTGTTCAGTACCAGATACCTTCAGATTGGCAAACAGCTTGAGCCATCACTGTGCACAATTGCTTTAACTGCTTACAACTTCGACTAACAGCTCCAGTTCAGATTATTTATGTACGTGAGGTCAATCTTATTCACACTGAATTTCCTCTGAATTATGTCCTTCTGGATTATGTTTACGTTGGGTATTAATGTTCAGATACTGTAAACGCTAACACTGGGAGAATAAATGGCTGTTACAGTTTTGAGACATTTCTGGTGGTCACCTGCAGATCTGTTTGAAACCCTTGATGTTATCTCTAGGTGCTAGCCTTTTAAGCCTGGCCTTCCAAGCATCCTGCAAGGCATGAAATCTACATCTCAGCCTAAGCTGAAGTTCAGCTTTGAAATGGTCCTTTGTAGCAACAGGTAGTAGGGTCTTTCCTATTTCTACCTTCAATAAATGGCATTTAATTATTGCCAGAAGAGCCTACAATATGTTTCTTGTTGTCTATTTTACCACCTGCAGGCAGTGAAGAACTGGCAAAGTTCAGAAATTTGCATCAGGAACGACTGATGTCAGAACTCCTTGTTTGAGGGCAAGGATGCAAAAATATCTACTACATTATAGCTTTATTCTTTTGTTTATCCAGGTTTTCCCTTCTCTTAATCTGTTGCGGTTATTAAGTCTCACTTGTTTTCTTTTTTTGTTTTGCTGATATACGAGTTGTGCAACTTCCTGGTGCCTAGCATAATAAATGCTTTGGGCATCCAGCAGTAAGAGCATTGAAACTGACCAGTCTTTGGAGAATTAGATTTATGGTAGCAGGTTAGATCCTGGGGAAAGCACTAGTGAAATGTATCATTTTGCTTTTGCTTTCTTTGCATAAATAATGAGTAATGGCAGCATCTCAGTTATTGTATTTCAGGAATCACAGTTGTTTCCATTAAAGGAAGAACATTACTCTCACTTTCTGATGTTTATTATGTAGTGTTAAGGAATTAGGGCAGTTTTAAACCTTAATAAATGACTTTCTATTTTGTCTATACATATGTGCATAGGCATACTGCTACCATTCTGTAAATAAGTAGGGAAGAATTAGGCCCGTGTGGAGTAGGGCACTCTTGGCCATTTATGACATTGACTGTTTTGTTAAATGATTTCATAACTTTAATGAATATAGAGCATTGCATACTCTTAGAAGAGTAACAGAAGGTTTTATATGCAAAGAAATATAACAATTTAAATAGAAAACAGCTTATTTGAAGCCTAGTGCTAGAAAACATAGTTGAAATGCAGATGCTGAAGGTACAGAAGAAGCAAAATGTTTAAAATGTAGAACTGAAAGTAGTGAATTTAACAGGTACCTGCTAATTTTGGGTTTTTAAATGTCTAGATAAATGTCTAGTTAAATGTCTAGTTAAAGAGCAATGATGTTGCCTGATTACTGGCCATGAAGAAAATAGTCTTGGGTGTATCCCTGGCTGTCCTTAACACTGCTTGTCTTGACTTCATGCTCAACAGGGAGCCTCCCTCCTTGCTGTTCTGTTCTTGTTTTTCTTATGAAAATTATGGATGTAAGACTGGAAAGTCTCCAGCATGGAGAAGCCTGGCTTTGTTAAAAAAAAAAAAAAAAAAAAAAAAAAAAAGTTCCCCTTCTCTTCTAATATTTACTCATAAAACGACTTTTCTGCATCGGTTGCAGTAACTCTCCTGAAAAGACAGGAATTGTGTTATGTGGTTTCAAATTTACTTTCATACTATGGCTAAAATCTTGGTTCTGTGCACTCTGTTAAAGTCTTCTGTATAACTGGAAGAACTTTCTAATGGGATGGAAGAACTTTCTAATGGGATGTCTGCATATTCTGCCCCCAGCACAATAACTTAGCTTTATTTGCTTGTAGTATTTTATATGATACTGGAATCGAAGCAAAGAATTTTGTTGGAATTGGTTGCAGTTCCACTTTGCTGTCCTGCATGCCCTCAAAGGCATGGGCACAGTATAAAACATAATTAAATGCACAGCAGTTATATTTTCTTAGAGTGATATGAAAATGCAAATTAAAAAAAAGAAAAAGCCCTTCTTTTTTGTTTTCTCTGAGGACAAGAGAGGAAAGGCAGGAATTTCTGGGCGGTAGTTCTGGTAGTCATCGACCTCTGGAACGTGCTGGGTGGAGGCACAGTCCCATAGTGGCAAGGACCTACTCACTTCTGCAGCTCTGTCTTCAGCCTTTGCTTCTGCAGAGGAGAGCACCATGTCTGCCTTGCACAAGTCACCATGGAGGGCAGAGGTGGAATTTTTTTCCAAATTATTAGGCATATTTTATTTAAAAACTGCTCAGACTAGTGTCCATGTAAAATGATTTATTGATAACATTCTGCCAATACAATTAGTAGAGTTGAAAGAGGTTGTATTTCAGAAACTTCTGATGGAAAACCTTTTGGGGGAAATAACTTTTTAATGAAATATTCATAAATCAAGGATGAGAATGAAAGGAAGCATCCCCTGTGGGATGGCACTCCCTGGACTGTGGAGGAGAGACGTTTGGGTATTGGTTCTCCTTGACTGTCTCCCATGCTAGAGCTCTTACAAACAATTCAAAATACTTCAGGGCAGAGAGAGCAGGACTGATTTCATAAACCTCGGATTTGGTTTTCCTCCAGGAATACTCAAAGTCCTGCTCTTTCTATTTCTCTTCAACTTTGCCAGGGAGTGCCCAGCTGCAGCCTGTTTTGCACTGAGGTGATCTCCCACTGCTAGTCTTCCAAAGGAATATTAGTGAATCAAAATACTGAAAAGCTTTAGCTTTGTTGTAGTAAAGTAAGGAAACAGATGCTGTGATGACAACATAAATAGCAATAAAACTCTGGATAAAACCTCAAGCTTACAGTCTTACAGCCAGTCTCAGCAATTACATCGCTATAGTGATGTACACAAGCTGGGGTGAGAACTTCCCTGGAGTGGCTTTGTACATTTGGTGTGGAACCCCTACTGAAACAATAGAAAACTACCCAAGGAAGGTAGCCTGACTGTAGAAGTGTACAGTTTCTGGTAGAGGTGTCCTGGTACCACTCTGTCAGCAAAGACCTGCCGTGTATGTCTTGGTATTTCCAGGCCTTGGTCTAAAAAGCACTTGAGTGAGTGTCACCTGAGCTCATGCTCAGGAAGGGCAGTTTTCATAAGGTTGTTGAAAAGCTGCAAAGAATCATTGCTGAGATGTGGAAAAGCCAGAAATACAGACAATTAAAGGTGTAAAATTTACAAAAGCACTCAATGGCATGTACATTGCTCTCCCAGTTAATGCCTCTCTCATTTGACTTTCTACCATTCGTAAGAATCTGTCTGGAGACTTGCATGACAATTTCTTTGCCTCTTGAGAAGTTCTGACAAAACCTGAAGATGTTCTGGATCCCACAGATAGGAAGTTAGGTCTGCAGCACTGACCTCCTTTGACTTGGAGTCTACAGAGAGAGAGAGGTTCTTTTATGAACCACATGGTGCCCTGGGTGCATAATGTCACTTCTGGTTTTTTTTTGTTTCTTAGCGTGGTTTTAAATACTATACTACGTCACTGCAATACACCTCTGGCAGTTCCATTTCTTTTTGACAACAGAACTGTTCTAAAGCTGAAGGTTTTCTGTAGGACCACACATTATGGAGTTGTATGCTGTGTGCTTGTCCCGTCACAAGAACTTCAGTTCCCTTAGTGTAAAAGCACCCTGTGACGCTCAATGAGTGTGTGGGTGGTGACAGCACAAAAGAAAGGAGTATTCTGGTTAGTACATTAGTACCTTAAGACTCATTGAAATCCATTGAAATGCTACTAGCTTGTTCTTTTTCCACTCATTTGAAGGCTTTTACAGCTAAGTTTGTAGAAACTGAGCACACTTTTGGCCATGCTTTAGAGGAATATAAATGTCAGTCAGAGCCGTTGCTTTTTTATGTTCTCCTTCCACTTTATTATGGATTGATCCATTTAGTTTATGGGGATCATAAAGCAAGTACACTTTGATTTTATTTATGAGCACGTGTTTTGTTTTATATATGAGCTCTGTGGGTAGAAGTTTCTCATTGCAGTACAACATTCTCAAGGAACTCTGCTTGCTTCGATAGCCTGAGATTAACGTTATTCCTATATTCTAGTGCCATAATAACATTTAGGAGAGTTACTATAGGGTATGGCCCCCTAAACAATCTCTCAGATGTCCGACAGCTTTAGAAGAACTGCAGCAATTGGTTCATAAACTGTTTTCCTATTTGTCCCATTAAGGTTTAGTTGAAGACGATGTGTAGCCTTATTGGCAAATGTTGAGCCTGGCTGAAATTGTTCTTTGTATGATAAACTTTACAGTAGCTTGGCTTTTAATGGAAGAACAAATTATGAACTAGAAATGTGGGTATGTTTTCAGGTTCGGTGAAACCTCTGCTCTGAAATGCATTCCGTTACTAAGAGCAAGGGAAATGTGGCAAGGACATATGAGCCCAATTTGAAGATGGTTTCAGCAAATGTATTTAACAGTGATGCAAAAATATATGATGCAATAGCTCTGCTTAGGTGAGATACA
Source organism: Lagopus muta (assembly GCF_023343835.1). Taxonomy (NCBI): domain Eukaryota; kingdom Metazoa; phylum Chordata; class Aves; order Galliformes; family Phasianidae; genus Lagopus; species Lagopus muta. The sequence goes on from NC_064436.1 coordinate 49,045,548, forward strand.
GAATGTTTTTAATACATGGAGCAGAATTCCATAAATCTGTAATTCTTTCTTCCTGATAGTCATATCATCTTATTTTATGGAACCTGGCGATCAGTGCTCTTTTCTGTTAGTAAGACTTGGACTTTAATTTTGCTCACTTGTCTCAACTTACTTTTAGTGATTTGAAGTTACTTGCAAACACTATGATTGAAATGAGGAGTTTTGATTCGTCATATTTAGACTTTTGATATATCTATATTTTTATTCTTGTCTCTTTCCGTATAGAGTTGCAGAGTCTTCTGAAAATTGGCCCATTAATTTAGTTTTCTGATTTGCATTTTTAGAGATCAACTTAACAGTAAGTACAATCTTGTGGTAATAAGAAAAAAAAATTCAAATGTATTTTGTGATCTCAGCTTTGAGAATAGTGGTAATTGCTGGTTCAAAGCTATTACTGCCAGTCTGGGTAGTTTGAGGGTAAAGAATGTTTCTGGTTAACCTTGATAAGAGCATAATGTATAACTAGCCATAAACTTATTATCTGTAATTCAGGGGCCAGCTGAAGTTGTTGCAGGTGAAATCCTGAACACAGGCCATCAGGAATTTAATTAGTAATATGCATTAATTTAAAAAGAGAACCTGAAGTGTTTGCATTCATATGCATGCAATTAGAAGCTGATGGTGCTCACGTGTATGCAGTGCTGTTTGTGGGCTTCGTGGGAACTACAGAGTGTTTGCAGGCTGCAACAGCGGGGCCACAAACAAGATGTGTGGGAGGTGGTTAAGGATGAGCATTCTTAAATTTTTTTTTTATTATTTTGTTCAGCACAACTTAGCTCATCCATCTGATCTGGTAGCGTGTCAGTTTGTGGGTTTTTTTCCCTTTCTTGCTTTTGTTAATAATGCTGTGATCTATGCTCAGTCACATCTCTGCTTTCACTGCCTGCCCCTCCTGACCAAAGGGCTTGGTGTTGGACTTGTGCCATTGAGAACAGTTGGAACACTGGTACTGGATGCTGCCAGTTCTTCAGCCCAGTTTGGGAATCAACCATCTCTTTAATAGTTTTACTTCCTGATTTAGGAGTAGTCAAATGATACAAGTTACACTGATGTGGAGGCTGAAAATTCCTTGCTCTAATTTGATCTGAATCACTGTAAGTCAGTTTATGTGCTCAGCTCGTGACCACTGATTCTTTTCCACTGTTTCATGAAGCACCTGCGTACTCTGTGTATTCTACAGAGCATGTTGGTTGCTTTGTTTCCCCAGAGACAGATTTATTGTAGCTTTCTTTTTTGTACGTTATCATGCTTCAGTTTTGGTAATTCCAGTCAGATTTAACTGCATGTTGTTTAGCTTAAGGGTCAGTGAATGCTATTTTTGTGTGGCACTCAGTACTGAAGTGTCAGAATGCAGAAGATTAAGTCTATCTTGGTGTATTGATCTCAGCTTCTGAAACCTAAGTTACAGTTTCTGAGTTTGTTCCTATGTAAGAGGAAATGAATGTGTGTTCATTCATGTAAGCTTGTTCTCTTGAGTAAAGCATGCATTTAAAGTAGAGCTCTCTGTACCTAATGAAGTCTGAGGTATGATCTTTATTACAGAAATTGAGTGATGAATACATTGTTTGTTTGTTTGCTTTAAAGAGAGAATATTAAGGCTCTGGATTTTAATTTACACACCAGGATTTTAAAAAAGACAGGTTTAGTTAGCAGATGTGCCTGTAACCACATAGCTCAGATGGCAGAAGGTCCTGATAGCAGTGCTTGCCATAGCCAACAGATAACGCACACTCCATCTCCTTGCAGTGACAGCACTGATTGTGCCTGCCAGACTATTCTATTCTGCAGGGGGTGGAGGGGGAAGGGAAATCTGATTAAAGGAAGAAAATTGAATTTGAAGAAGACTTGGTGCCTTGTTTTTTCAGTACTAAATGCAGGCTTAATCCTGATTGCATGCCGTGGATATGCAGTATATAAATGAAAGTGCTGCTCTTTGTTTCTGCGAGTGATAACTCGACTCAGGAGCACTGTGAGCAGCATGAGTTTGCCCAGGGAGTCCACAGCACTATGCTTCAGGCACACAGATATATGCTGATTATTTACATCTGTCGGTCTTCATAAAGTTATGAGGATGTGAGCAATAAATCTAGCATTTTTCTTGATATATTTTTTTTTCTCTTTGTAGGTGTTAGATAGAATCTGTCAGTGAAAGGCATCTTGCCCTTAATTCTTGCGACATGAGGAATTTGACTGGAAGGATGGGAAGAGGAAGGGAAAAAAAAGGCAGTGCCAGAGCAAACGGCAGGACTTTAAATTGTCTTTTCCTTAAAAACAGCATTTAAAGATGGATCAGCATTATGGGTTTCTGTTAATAAGAGCATCACAGGAACATATACCACTGCCAGGCTGTTGGCAACGTGGTCTGTTCCAACAGGAGAAGTGTGATTCTGAGGCAGCAGAGGCTGGCAGCAAGCCTCGTGAGGAAGTGGGAGCAAGGCAGGAATCTGGTTCCTGCATTAGCAAGGACTGGAGGGGCGAGGACAGCCACCAGGGTGGGACAGGGAAGGCAGCCCAGGGGATGCCCTGCTTCAATTATGGGAATGGAGTACATGGTCTTGACAGAGACCCCTCCTGTCCTCAGCAGCTCTGCGATCTGCATGGAGCAGCCTGCAGACAAGTGAGAGAGCATGAGCAAGCTGCTTGCAGCTCAGCTCCTGCCCTGCTCTTGTGTTCCCCAACTGTGCTGTGGGGTCAGGCTGTGGGGCTGGGCTCAGTTTGCTGGCTGTGCTGAGCTTCCTTCTCTCGTTCCCAGCTGGGCCCAGCAGAGAAGTGGTGCTGCAGTGAGCAGCGGGAAGAGAATCCCTGCCCATAGGAGCATCTTCAGTTGCTCTCCTCTACCATAACTCTTCATCCAAGTGTTTTTCTTTCTCCTTTTTCCTTCTGAAAACAGTCAGTATCCCCTGGATATTGACATTTTTGTGTAGGCAAAAAGGAACATGGTGACACTTGACAGGAAGGAGGCTGCTAGTCCCCGTTCTGATTTCAGCTTCATTAGTGTAAGTCTGGACTTCACAAGGAGGTTTTCAGCTGATATCTAGCTTTTACCATTTTGCTGGTTCTGCTTGAGGAAAAATGCAGATGCAAGAAGATTGCAGTAGGATACTTAATTTAAATTGGTGTTTTAACCTGGTATTTACTCTTTGAAACTCAAGGATTAGCTAATACTGAGTTGGAATTGTTCTCTCCACCTGATCAGGCTTTAATGAGGTAAAGTCCATAGGACCTGAGGCCGTTAGCCCCACTGCTTCATTTTGTCATTGAATGTTTTGCCTTCAGCGGATATCCTTGCAGATAGGATTTCCTTGATGCAACTATAGAAATAGTTGCAGGTGTATAGAAATGCCCTGGCTTCCAGTGTGTGCATTGTTTGAATCCAAACCAAAGACCCTAAGGCAAAAATAGCTTACCTCGAGAGAGATGGCCATGCCAGACCCACACGGGAGCCGCTACCCAGTTGCTTGTTAGAATTCTCTCCTGTTGGATCTGCCCTGCAGACTGTGCTCACTAGCTTCATGTGCTGGGTCTTATTGTGCAAGTTGTTCATGTGTTGATGTCTTACTGCTAGGTTTATCTTACAGTGCTGGAGTAGTTTCCTGAGTAAGCAAGCGAAGAATTACTGGGGAAAACCCCCGATTTTCTAACCTTTTTTTCCCCTTGCAATGTGTTGTGTAAAACTGGAGACTATTGTAAAGCATAAATTAAGAAAAGTGATGTTTGTGTTAGTTTTAATTACTTGGTCTTGTTATTATCTCCCATACTTTAATGCTTTGCAAATAGCTTTGAAAACTCCAGAAATCATCACTGCTATGTTACCAGAGTTTGTTTAGAATACTTAGCCTTTCAGGAGCTTCTGAAATGTGGATTATTTTGTATTTTCCTTTGTTTTTAATTCTTACATGGTCCCTCTTTTCAGATTTCAAATTATAATCTATTTCCTGATGCATTGCTGACGCCCCCGTGAGCCATGTCAGAAGTACTTCCAGGTCAGATCCCCTTTAAAAGATACTGCTTTGCAAATATATAAAACTTTCTCATTTTTCTTCTTCTTCCCAGGCCCATCTTTTGCTTTCATTCTGCATTTACAAATGAAAAAGAGCAAAACCTTTCATTTATTTTTGACAGCACCTTTTTGAATAAACTCTCAGTTTGGTTTTTAAAAATAATTGCTATACAAAAAAGCCTCATTTCAGTTAAAGGCAAATCAGTTTTTTTCTGTTCGTAATGGCATTTTCTGTCTCTTTCTTCAAGCTCTGTAAGTCTCATTACGTGACTGAGAAACAAAACAAATAAAAGTCATTCAAGTAATAGTGTTATTTATATTATTGTTATGCTTAATGAATTGGGACTTCTTCCTATTAAGCACATGACACTGGTGAAAGTTTATAGTTACGCTTCCATACATTAAAAGTATATTTCTGGGACTGATATCTTATGTATAGCAAGCCAGAATAATCAATGAATTGCTATGGTAGATCCTCAACCTACCAAAATGCTGTCTTAAAGCACTTTAATGTTGATAATATTTTTTCTGTTCTTCCTTCTGTACCAGAGTCCAGTCTTTATCTTCTTGAGATGCCCTGTTTTCCTTGCTTATAACTTACTACTGTAAATGTGCTCTTGCTGCAGTATGTATCGACGCAGTCATGCTTGATCTGCTTGCCCATTTTTGCTTGTGTTTTAGCTTAAAGAAAGTTGATTACTGAGGCTCTGATGGGAGCTGTTGCTCAAATTGTCTGGGGTGCAATTTGTACATCTATAAAATAGAGTGCAATAAAACCAGGTTGGGGCAATTGGAAGCACCCACTAGTCTGGCAGGGAAATGGTGTGCCCATCCTTTGCTTTGCTCCTTCCTTATCATCAGAGTTGAGCCATAATCTCATTGCAGTGGGAGCACTGACCTCTTGAATGTTGGCAGGGCTGAGATGGTCAGGAGTGAGTGAAGGCAGTGCAGGCCTTCCCAAGTGCTCCTTTTGAGAAGTTTGTTTCCACACCCAGAAATCTTGGCTGAAAAGCCAATGTTGTCTGACTGACGGGAAAATTGTAATGCACATATTGGACCTTTTGGATGCTATGTTACTGATGAAGATGTAAAGAAGAACTCTCTACAGGAATAAACTACCAACAACCACCGTAAACCTAGGAACAGAAACACATTTCAGAAGTGAGCAGCAAAGTAAAATCTGCTTATGGTGCCAGATGCTCCGGCAGATGTAACAGTCCAGGATTGAGCCCTGCTCCTCTCCTAACCCCAATCAAAGTCAGTGATGGTGGAGGGGCAGATCTCAGGCAGGGATGAAAGGGTTTTGCACGAACACAACTCCAAGATGTCACAGAAAGCCCTAGGTGGGTGCTGCTGCTTGTTTCTGTTGTCTGCCCCATGTGACTCATGGGCAGAAGTACAGGAGGAAGTTGCATTTCCTTGAAACTTTTAAATATAAAGCTGAGATAGATGTCTTCTGTGAAAAGTGACGCAAGCTAGCTTTCTTTATCCTTGTGCTGTTCTGTTCTGCAAGTTAGAGTTTCTTTGATTAAGCTTTCCCTTGCATTTGAATATTTTCCAACGCTTTACTTAATCCTGGTCTGGTAGCACTTTCTGCCCTTGAGACCTAAGTCCTGACTTTGTATTTCATCTCTTTTCTTCTCTGTTGTAGTTTCCTTTCTTCCCATCTTCATTTCTCATTGAGAGAGGTTGGTGCCAGCTGTGCCTCTTGTGAAGCCTGGTCTGGTGTGCAGTGACAGGAGGGGGTGGTGGGATGTTCCTCTCTGCATACACCTCCTGCTGCTGCTGCTGGTCTGCACAGGCTTGGGAGGCAAGCTGGTGTCCAGCAAAAGGTTCATGTGCACATTTTTCTGCTTATGATCAGAAAGCAGCCCGATTTAGTGCCCCGTTTATAAACACTGCTTGGTAACGAAAGATATCAGGTGGAGACTGGAGGCTTTGCTCCAGTCCTTGAGCCACGTGCCAGTGTTTGTCATAAGCCAGCAGGGGAGCTTCATCAATCAGATAAGCAGAAGATAGTACATGCTGCTTCAGTGTCTCAGTGAGCTTATACTTAGGGTATATTTTGATATGTGAAATGCTAGCTGCAGGAGGCCAACGAAAGATAATCTGACAGGCAAATACTTAAACTTTATCTAGGAAGATTATTTTTTAAGTAACTTGTTCAGTGGTGGAAAATAGTGGCAAACATTTTATACAACAAATCGCTTGTAGCAGAGGATGAGAATAAATGTTTCAGATTGAGGCTGTTTTATTTACTGATGGAAAAAACACCTCTGGAATGCAAAATAAAACATAATCTAGCACAAATAGGTACTGTGCAATTCTGTGAGTGCAGCAGATCAAAATTATTCTGCCTTAAAAATTTGTTCTTATATATTATTTCCAGAATGTCAGATTTTAACTGATTCAGGACAAGAATATAAAACAGTCAGTCTGCAAACATAGGCTTCTCCGTGCTTTTAGATTAAAACATGTCCTCTGATAAAACTACGCTGGATCAGGCGTGAACTTTCTATTTGCACTAGTCTACATTGTTTCAAGGTGAGATGCAGATAGCGACGTGTATTGATGCATTTGAGATATGCACTTAGAGAATTTCTTTCAGCTTTATGATGGCTGTGTTTTAGAAGTCCTTTGTGGCTAGGACTGAAATTGGCAATAGGATGTTTAACCATTGTTTAACCATTACCTAAACACAGGCTGTTGCAGTGTGCATGGGCAGTTCTGAAGCTTTTGCAATTGAATACAGAGCAGGCAATATGGGTAACTGTACTCGTTTGTTAACATTGTGAAGTGCTCCTTTTTGCTGTGTGTGTTTATGCTGATATGCTTTTAAAACCTGAATGTTTAATCTCTCGCAAATCTATGCAGCAGTCTATTCTGTCTTGTCAGATGTACAAGGATGCAGCACAGCTCAGCTGGAATGATCTGTCATCAGCTAGCTCGAGTGATAATTTTTCATTCCTAAATAAGCCTCAGACATATTTTTGTGTGCAGTATAAGCAGTCGGTGATACTTGAGAATTAGGAGCGACAGAAAGGGTGCTTCGTGCTGCAGCAGATGGGAGTGATTTATTAATTGGTGTCTTACTTGGTTGGCAGGTGTCAAAACCGGTCACTACTACTGTGTGTGTAAGTTGAGGTGCTCATGGAGTATTTGTACAAATTAGTGGGAGCCACAAATAAGCAGTAAAGTAACAAATGATGGTTTAAACCAAAAAGCAAAGTATTTCTTCATAGTCTAAAACATAGTCTAAAAATCTATTCCCTGAAGAAACTTCATATTTTTCGGAATGTGAACTGTACCTCAGCTGATCAAAATCAGAAACTTGACTATAAGTAGGCAAAAAATGGTTTCTATTTAACACTGAAATACATGTACTGCCTCTTAGGATGCACGTTGTATACTTAAGTTTGAAGCTTGCAAGCTGTAGAAATAGTGAGCCAACTTCATCTCTGAAGTGGACCTTTTTTTTCTTTTCCTTCTTTAAGCTGATTGAACTAGAGCAGGGTATTTTTTGGAGGGATCCAAAGCACTCTACCCCACCCTGTACTCAAGTACAGTTTTGTGTAATACAGTGCTGTGTCGAACAAGGGGCACCAGTTGTTTCCTCATCTTTCTATCTTCCTTGTCACTCTTTTGCTGTAGAAGCAGAGAATCATTAAGGTTAGAGAAGACCTTTAAGATCATTCAATCCAACCATCAACCCATCACCACCAGGCCCTCAAATATATAAAATAATTACAGGGTTACCGAGGAATCACTGTATTTTGAGTAGCCCTTCCTGCCGTAAGGGACCCAATAAACACCCTCACTAAGAGCCTGCAATGCTCAGAACTTTCATTACCCTTTCCCATAAAGGGGAAGAAAAAAAAAAGGAAAATTTCAGGTGTGAGGAGGCAAGGGCTGAGTGGGCAATCATACTGACAGAAACTGAAGAAGGAGCAACATCTGTGCACAATCTATTGAGAAATGTCTCTGATTTACTGCTTCCTAGTAATGGGCACCAGAGAAATTGTTCCCCTCTTGCACCCCTGAGGTAGTGGTGAAGTCCTGGAATGAGATGAGAGCAGGGTACAGCTCCTGGGCCTTGATGCATTTGCTGAGAGCTGTTCTCCTTGTCCCCAGCCTGCTGGGCATGAAGGAGCTCAGACATGAAGAAACACCTCACTGATACGGGGTCAAGCCTTCTGCTTGTCTTCTAAGCTCCATGGTGATGATCTCTTTGTATTTCTCTGCCTGTTTTTCTCTATTTAATAAGCTAAGCTGTTTTTTTGTTCTCTTACCCACGTAGATTACAGTGATTCTAGCAGAAGCCAAAATACTACATAACACAAGTGTTTCATTGCTGCCTCTGTTGCTTTCCTAGTTGATTCCGGTGTGGACGCGCTGGCGGTGTTTATGGCAAGCAGCAGCACGACGGACGTGGTGAATCGCAATGGCCCTGCCACGCCGCCCAACACCCTCAGCCTGCGCTCCTCTCACAACGAGCTGCTGAACGCTGAGATCCGGCACACCGAGAGCAAGAACAGCACTCCTCCGAAATGCAGGAAGAAGTACGCGCTGACTAACATCCAGACAGCCATGGGCCTCTCAGACCCGGCAGCGCAGCCCCTCCTGGGGAGCAGCTCTGCCAATATGAAGCTGGTGAAGAACGGAGAAAACCAGCTGAGGAAAGCTGCCGAGCAAGGCCAGCAGGATCCCAACAAGAACCTCAGCACCACGGCCGGCGTCAGTGTGACTTCTGAGAAGTTTGAAGGCAAAGAGCCGATCCCACAGGACTCCTCCAGCTGTGAAATATTGCCCTCACAGCCCAGGAGGACCAAGAGCTTCCTGAATTACTATGCAGACCTGGAGACATCTACCAGAGAGCTGGAGCAGAGCTTTGCTGCGATGGAAGATAAATCTGCACAAAACAACAGCCAGGCTTCCACCATTATTGTCAATGGGGAAGTCTTGCCCCGGAAGCAAAACAAGCAATCAAGCCCAGAGGATGGCCAAACTGCCACAGTGTCCTCGAGTCCTGAGACTAAGAAGGACCATCCCAAAACGGGGGCCAAAACAGACTGCGCACTGCACAGGATTCAGAACCTGGCTCCAAGTGATGAGGACTCCAGCTGGACTACACTGTCCCAGGACAGTGCTTCGCCGAGCTCTCCTGATGAAACAGGTAGGCAGCACCACCTGCTTAGTTTTTGGAACATGGGGCTGAGCCTTCCCAGCTGGCAAAAGGAAGGAGTAGGGCATTTCTGCTGTGTTTTTACAGGGGTGTGAATTGCATCCAAACGTGGATGCTGCTTGGCCAGCACACAGGTCCCTTCCTGTTTGGTCTTAGTGTCTTACAGTTTGGTTTGGAAAAGGCACCATCAAATGCTTTAGATAGGATCCTAAAAGCTGTGAGACCTGAAGTTTCACTGTAACTCCAAACTGCTTCAACAATGTCAGTAATATGCAAACTTCACAACTGCCATTTTATTAATAATCACCCCAGTGCTCAGTGAGTCTGTGTTCTGTGATGCACACAATTGCTTGGAGATGTTCAACTATTGCTATTTGCCTATGGATAGCAAGGAAAAGCTTTTCTGAGTATGAAGTGTTGCTTTTGAGCAAATATTTTCAGGTTTGGTAGAGATTTTAGTTTTCTAATTAAAATCTTTTTGAGCCCTCAGTCATTTGATTATATGTTTTTATTTAAAAGGGAAAGAAACTTAATTTGGGTCATTTAATTAATGCATTTCATTGTTGGTTGGTTTGTTTTTGTTTTTGTTTTTGTTTTTTTTTTGCAAAGCAGTTTCATGCAGTAATTCAGAAGTTGAAATCATGGCATATTTTGAAAGACTGGGCCCATTTACAACGTGTCTTTATTATTTTTAAAACTGCAGAGCTCTCATTTACCCTAGTTAATAGGCTTCATCATTTAGCGTTTTTTTAATATCCAAGCCAATCTTTAACGATACAACTTTGTCAAAATGAGGGGAAGCAGTGTAATTCTTGAGGGTGATGTGGAGCTAAACAAATTTATCTTAAGTTGTTTGTATTTAAAGTGATTTCATTATTACTGTATATAAGTTTTGTGCTGTTTGGAGGCTATAGTGATCCAAATTCACAGCTTCCTTATCTGTCTGTAGCATTTGTGACAGTGTACTTTGGATGTGATTGTAATAACAGTGAGTTCGGGTTTTAGTGTGAGAGTTCAGTCACAGCAGAAGGTCCCTACTGCTGTGTGGCAAATAATGGATCTTTCGATCTGTTTTGATGTGTGACAAACCTTTGCAACTGTAGAATTTTTTGTATAGTCATCTCTTCCTGTGAAAACTGCACGTGTTTTCCATTTACTGAGATTGCTGTTTGTGTTAGTATTATTTCTCAAGATATATGATATGTATGCCATCACTGGTTAACATTTTCTGGAGAAAACATCAGTGTGTTTTAGATAACAGTGCCGAGTTTGTTAGCTCTGGCTAACAAACTTGCCCAAGGCTTGACAACGGAAAAATGTGGATAGAGAATTTATGTTCAGTGAAAATTAAATTAGCATAATTCCAAGTAACTTAATTAAATAAGGGTCACTCAGGATGAGCTACTACAAGTTTTGTCTCTTTTACTCTTAATTAACGTGTTTAATTTCTTCCTTCCAAGCTGTATGTTACCATTGTGTGACATCTGAGCTCTTTTGGCACTTGGAAAAGAGAATTTTCTGAGCTCTTTAAGATCTTTCAGTTGTGCTTGGGCTTCATAGGATGGGCACCACTGGGCTCCTCGCTGCCACTGCACCTGGGCAGAAGGAAAGCATCATGTATGGTCTTCAGTCCTTGTGCTTCTGCAGTAAATGCCAGCAGCCAAAGGGAGAAAGGCATCCAGGAGAAAAATCTGCAAAAGCAGACAGCTTTAGTTTATATGGCTTCTGGGAAGGAAAAAAAGATAGAGTTTCAAGAACAGTTAATCTGTTAAATAGTGCAATGCAGCAGATGCGTGGAGAATTATTAATGTTCAGTCCAGAGATTGTATTTAGCACTTTAGCATACATAGGAATGTGATAGAAATACCATTTACCTCACAGTACATGGTTGAAAATTGCAATAGTCTGCTTTCATGTATTTTAAATTGCTTCATCTTCCTCCTCCCTCTATGAACAACTCACTGTTCAAATCTTGGATAACTGAGTGATTGAGGGTTTGCTTGCTTTGCTTCTGGAAGTATGTTACTCAAAGACCCTGAAGAATTAGTTCTTATTTTTTGTGTGCACTAGGAACACGTCATTACTGTTCAGACAAAATCCAAGGCAGGAAACTTCTTTGTGATCTAATGGAAAGGTGCTTTTGAAAGATTTGACACTTTTTCTGAGTGGGGAGGAAAAAATGAGACAAGCAATTCAACCTTCCCACTCAAGGGGGAAGGCCCTTGGCAGATGGATTTGTATCTCGAAATGAGAATATGAATCAAAGAGAGGAGTCAAAAGGGCAATCCTCCTCCTTTCGGGCAGCACTGCTGCTGAATGTGACTGCTATTGAGCACATGCTTGCCTGCTGCTGCTCTCTCAACAAATCCAGGATGTCAGTTTAATGGCTGGTTACAAATAAACAAGTTCAGCTCGGCACAAAAATGGCAGCAGTGAGCCTGGCCCTTGGGGAGGGAGAGTTGGGATCTTGCAAATGGAGCCTGCTATTCTGAAACAGTAGTGTGTGTGGGTAGAACAGCCCTCTAATACAATAAAAATTGCAGCAAATCAGGAACTAGTCAGAAAGATTTATACCAAGGGTGAGTTCTGCCCCTGATTTTAACCTGCATCTTGGACCAAATTAAAATGAATGCCCTTTAAAAGCTTCAGTTTTCCTTTGCGGAACGTATCTGATAGAGACAACAAGGATGTTATTTAGTACAGAATATGTTTTCTGTGTTCCTGAGTTTAGAAAATGATTTATGGTAATAGAAATACAGTCAATTATAGTGTAGATAAGCACAAGTCCTGTAATACAGGGGACAAAATATACTATCATTTGAACAATTGTAGGATTCCAAGTAAACATCTGACTTTAAGGAATAAGAGGTTTTGGTTCATACCCACTGTGCATCCTAATAGCCCACAAATTTAATAGCAGGTAGTCCTTGTTCTCTTGTTTTTTTTTTTTAATCCTGCATGTTGCTGATAGCTGTGTATCAAGAACACAGGTTTTATAGTCACAGACCTTGACCATTTGCTGACTGCTTGCAAAATAGTAAAGGTGACTATTGCTGCATATCAGTATTTGTACAGGTACCATTCTATATAGGGAGTAACTAGTTACATGTTTATATTCCTCTTAGCTGTTCCTGTGAGAGGATTTTGGGGAAGAAAAGGCAAGTCAGTTTAAGAGGAAAAAAATACCTAAAGGGCCATGTGGTTATTTATACAGTGTTCAAAATAATGAGCAGCATCCAGGGTCTACTGGTAGAGGGGAAACTGAACTTGAGAGGTGATCTCCTGGGTACAGGCTGTTGGTGGCACAGAAGCCACTTGCTGCTCTCGGATGTTGAGGTCAACCTTCCCTTGGAGTACTGTGTCCAGGTCTGGAGCCCCCAGTAAGAAAGACAGAGAGCTGTTGGAGAGCCACAAAGATGATCAGGGGATTGGTGCACCTTCCCTATGAAGACAGGCTGAGGGAGCTGGGCTTGTTCAGCCTGGAGTAAAGAAGGCTGTGGGGTGACCTCATTGCAGCCTTTCAGTACCTAAAGGGAATCCACAAACAGGAGGGGAATCAACTCTTTGAAATGGTTGATAACAGCAGGACAAGGGGAAATGGTTTCAAGTTGAGGGAGGGAAGATTTAGGTTGGATGTCAGGGGGAAGCTCTTTACAGAGAGAGTGGTGAGGTGCTGGAACAGGCTGCCCAGAGAGGTTGTGGATGCCCCGTCCCAGGAGGTGTTCAAGGCCAGGTTGGATGGGGCCCTGGGCAGCCTGGTCTGGTATTAAATGAGGTTGGCCCTGCATGTGGCAGGGGAGTTGGAGATTCATGATCCTTGTGGTCACTTCCAACCCTGGCCATTCTGTGATTCCCTTCTTAATGCAGTAGTTGAATCCTTGGCTTCAGTGCTCAAGTAAGTGCTCTGGCTTGAAACCCAAAGTTTCTGTGATAAAAACGGGTGATGAGCACCCTTTTGAATTTGAATAGCTAATAAAAATAGATGTATAAATTGAATTAATGTTATGGCATGAACTGTTGCTTGTGTAGCTAGAGCTAGAGTTGGTGAGACAACACAGGAAAGGGATTGCTGGAATTGCATCGCCACTGGAGTGAAAGCTGTGGAGTAGTTTGCAAGATTTTCAGGGCACTAAAAGTAGCATAGTGTCTCTGTAGTGTAGTTTACATTGTTTTGTAATGTTGAGGAATAGTCTAACATGCTTTTCAAGCAGGGCTTATTGTATCTTTCAACAATGCAGAAGACTGTTCTAAGTGTCTATAGGGAAAACTTGAGATTTAGAAAAGGTGAACTGCCTAATGTCTCATGCTTTACTTGATAAACTATTTTCAGAAGCTTTTCAAGCTTCTGTTGTTACAGAAATGCACAAGTGTAATCCCAGACCCTGTATGTCCTCTTACGGTATGAATGCATCTTCTTGCTGAAGTTCTTCTGTGCCTAGGGCTGTGTTTCTTTTCCAGGTCTCCTCTGAGACCATGGGAAGAGTTGGGTTTCAGGCAGACACATGACCAAGCAAAAAGAAAAAGGAAAACAAACTAAGGAAGGGAAATCAGAGAAGCTAATGGGAAAAGTCAGGATCCTAATAGCCCTTTCAGAGGGTGTTAAGGAAGGCGCACAGAAGAAAATCCGCCAGTAACTAATAGCAGACTAGCAGTCCCTCCTTAGGGGGGAAAAAGTTTTCAATTCATGAAGTTGTGAAAGTGATCACAAATTATGACCAAAGTTGATCCAGCAAATCTCTGTCTCAGCACTTTTTAATGGTGCATAGAACTCAAGCCAAGTTTCAATCCACCTGATTGATGCTTTAGAAATGAGTGTAAAAATCTATACGGGAGGGAAGGAAAGCCTGTTGTTACCTTTGGAAGGACTCTCAGCTTGTGGACTGCTGTTCCTTAGGGCAAGCTGAACGTTTGAGAGTAGCTGGCAGTAGAAACAGGTGGGCTGCTTGGGTTTTGCATGCTGACCAGATGCACCAGATCTGGCTAGGTGCTTGTTTGTCTCTAGTGCTACAGCAGATGTGATAGAGGAATAGTACTGCCATGCAGCAGGAGTCCCTCATCATTACGTTGTGCCTGTTTTATGGAAGATCATGCAGCTGATCACACTCAAGTTCAGGAGTGCTGCAGGGGGCAGGTATAATTTTGTGAGTCTCCCAGCTTGGAAGCAGTTCTTGCCTCACTGCCAAAACCCTTGTTGAGTGCAGATCAGAGCCTGAGCTTCTCTAAGCTGATGCAGCAATGCCAGCATTGGGCCCCAGTAGCAATGGTGGCTCTGTCTCTCTCTGTTCTTGGTGGAGGAGGAGTTGTGGGGTAGGGAAAAAAGTAGAAAGCTGAAAGATGAGAATGTGGCCTGGAGGCTGATGAGAGAAGGTTGGGGGGTGGGGGAGAAGGCAGAAGACTTACTGCAGTTAGAGAGATGAATGAGAGCCTGGCAGTAGCTGGGAAAAGCTGGACAAACCAGGAATCAGAAGCAGGAGTGTTGGTATTTATTAAATTAGGCATATGGGGCTACACAAAGGCGGTGGTAATAAAAAGGATGGTCCAAAACTTGGTTTGAATGCAGCGCTTTCTTTAAATTGGTATGTGGTCCCTGCCTTAAGGGACATGAAGCCTTTTTCATGCAATCCCATGAAAGCACATACATTTGCAATTAAGACTCAATTGCTTGATATCAATATGTGTGAAGCCCCTGGGCGCTCAACATTAGGCTGTAAATGTCCAATACCAGAATGCCACGGAACTCAAGATAATGACATTAAGAAGGCTTCCTGTACTGTCTGAGATCTGGATTTCTAAAGCCTAGCAGAGCACGTCCTTCTGTTTGCATGGTAGATTTATCCTTGGTACTTCAGAGATGAGAAATTCTCGAGCTGTGGGGGATAACAGCCCCACATCTCAGGCACGTATTTTTGCTGTCTACTTGCTGTCTCTGGGGCATTTGGAACTTAAATCCATTTTTATATGATATTATGTTATTAGGATTGTTTCTAACTGCTGTGTATTATGTTGTTAGTGTTATGCTTATTTCATATCCTGGACTAATTTATTACTCAATATGTAGTACACAATCTCAGAACTATTCAATAAAGTGTCTTAACGAAACTACTTTTTTTTTTTCCCCCAATCAGTGTTGTAATTTAACTAAACTCATCCTCCTATTTTCTTAGTGGCTTTTCAGTCGAGATTTTACAGGGTTAAATTTAAAAATTAAACACTTCCTCAGTTATTCAGATATGGTTGCGATACACTAATAGGTACAGTAGCACTGTCACTACACTGAAGTAATAGTTGTAAATCTATGGAGTTCATTTGTTTCTTGTTTGTGTATAGGTTAGCATTGCAGGATAAGATGCTCTAAATCAAAGGCTATAGCTGCTTTCATGTTTTAGAAGCGGATTTTGGCCTTTCTGTGAACCTGAGAAGTTTTCAGCAATGAACAAAAGAGCCCTTCCCTCTTTCCCTTCTCAAAATAAATGCACAACTCAGATTGCCCAAATTAGTTTTTAAATTAGAATATATTCCCACTCAGACTTTAATTTAATTTTACCTTTACTAGGCAAGAAAAAGAAAGTCAGTTGCCCTGGTCATTTTGGCTGATATGATTCTTGGCTTTGCTTAAATTATTGATTATAGCAAGGGGAGGGACTTTCTGATGAGAACAGTGCTCTCGCTAATAGAAGCTTTTCACTAAATCAATTTCTACCATTGCTGCAGTGCACCTTCAGGGAGTTGGAGGTTATCAGCCTTAAGAAGAATTTTGTCCTCAATGAGTGGATCTTTGCCATACGTTTTTCTAAACCTTTCCTTTTCACATTTATACCGGCAACTAAGGGAAAAAAAGCACCATAAATACATTACCAGGGTTGGTTTGCAGGGTGAGGGGCTGTTCTGGTCCAAAGTTGAGCTGATTAAATCTTGATGTGATTGATATCTGAGTGCTTGTGGGCTGAAAGTACTGTTTCAAAAGCTTGTCTCCTGAGCAGAGTCGGTCAGAAAATACATCACTGTCTTGCAAGCTGGAATCAATTCAGTGGAGAGTACCCTGAATGCATACGCTGCTGCAGTTTCTCTGGAGGAGACTCTCTCAGGTTTTCCTGGCTTACTAGAAAACGCAGTCATTTAAATGGTCAACATGTGGTGTTTCCTCTATTATTTCTATCTTCAGTTGATTGAGGTGGCTTTTCTTTTCTCCCACCCAAAGCACTGTTTCTTGTTAGACTAATTAAGTAAGGGTCTGGTTAAGCATAGCAGCATATTTTCCATATTTGATCTGGAGACCGATTTGGAGGTGCTACACAAGGAGAATATGAAGCTGTTGGGATGTGTACAGAGCAAACTTTAAGGATGCTGGTAGCAGATAAGTACATGTTGAACTGTATGGGAGCATCTGGTAACTGTAAGTAACACTTTCTCTTCTACTTAATCAAAGCTCGGGGTTATAATGTCTCTTAGCTCTAGGTGATGGATAGTTATTTGTTAATAAAAATTTAACATAAGATCAGTTGATACCTGACAAGGCTTAAGCTGCAAGATAAATACTGTAAAGGTGTGTTTCCAGCTGCTTGTCATTTAAGTAGTGAATTGACAAGTGATGTTTTAGGCTTGTGTTCTGTAGGACTTAAAGGTTTTTACGTAGGTTTAAAATCCATGATGAAATGGATTTCTGTTTTCTTTCTTACACGTCCCAAATAGTTCCCGTGGGGCTTCTTTATTTAATGCAGCCCAGGGTCAGAGGGGAATCTGGCTAGATAAAGTGCAGCACCTCTGTGCATTCCCTGCAGTGCAAGGTAATGCAACTTATGGTATACAGAGCGAGGTTTGGGGGTTAGAAAGCTGAGGTGTTTTACAGTCAGTACTTGATTGGTATCTCTCAACAAGTGTTGACTGGTATCTTGGACATGTTGCTGCTAATTTTTAATGGACACCACTTTAACCAGTCCTAAACCAATCAGTTGAACTTGGTCAGAAGAATGATCTTTGGTCTACACAAAACCTTACTATACACAACTTTCTGTTTTCATCTGTATTCACTCCAAAGGAATAGTAAGAAATAGTGATCTGTGTTGGCTTTTGTATTTAGAAAAATAATAAAACAAAAATTAAAATGCTTCTCATTCTTTCTCTATAGGCAAGCCAATATAATTTATCACACACTGTAGCCATAGCAGGTTTTCAAAGTAATATTTTGTGTTAAATTACCTTGTTTTCCTTCATGCTTAACTAAACCAGAATAATGAGATAATGAGTCTCACTTTTTTTTTTTTTCCCCCCCTCTGGAGCCTGTCAGCATATTAACAAGCAACTTCAGTCTCCTGACTACACAAATTTCCCTTCGTTAACTGTGTTCAAACATAACCAACACTTTTTTAACAAAGGCACATGAAGAATAGGAAAAATACATAAGAAGAACAGAGATTTCAAGACTGAGCATCCACTTGCATAGAATAAAAAGTTTGATTTTTATTTATTTAGTCATTCATGCAGAACTTGTGGTTTGCTGGGGCTTTTTGGATGGTGGCATGGATGGTTTTGTCTTTTTTTCAGAACTGGATGTGCTGGGCTTCATAAAATTCTGTTCTATGTATAAGAAATAACGTTCCTTTGCAATTATGAAAATGAATTTGTGATCATTAATAGAAAATATTTTTTCTGTATTTTTCTTGATTCCATATCATAGTGGAGTTCTCCTGAATAATTGTACTCTGGATTTTTGTACATTGACTATACCCAGTGTTTAACTTTATGGGAAGTTCCTCTACCCTTAGATTAACTAACCCTAAGATTGCTTTATAGGGAAAAGTGCAGTTTCTTAAGATGATTACGTAGGGAGTAGGTAGTTGCCCCATTGAAGTTTTACCCCATTCTCTATTCCTCTGTGACTTCTGTCCACTTCAGCTTCACAAGGTTTTAGTTTCAAGGAGCTGATCCAGAGAACAGCAGAGCACAGTTCAGCATGCTTAATGTTTCCTAGTGGAAAGCTGCCTTTCCTGGGTGTTGAGGTGCTCCTAACCTGGAAGCAATTCTTTTTAATCTTTGACAAGCTTCAGCAGCAACAATGTCAAATGAATGGATGGGCTGGGACTCAAAAACAGTAGTGGTTTCCCAGGAATAGGGTGGAGGGGAGAGGGCTCTTTCTGAAGTCTCTGCCAGAAGCAGATTGAGATGCTATGTTTGATCAACCACTTCTTCCAAATCTCATTTACTTCGGTATAATAATTATTTACCAGTGTTTTTAAAAAAGATGACAATCTACCCCTGATTTAAAAGCTGCACTCCCTCCAGAACACACCAAAACCAGCCTAGTAATAGTAATTTCTGGTTCTATTCAGGCATACAGCTTTGCTGTAGGTGAGGGATTACACTGAGCTTTTGCAAAGCAGGTCTGTTTTGTTTCCCTCAAATGCTGCTCTTTTTATTAACAGCACATTTATTTTATATCCTCTTTTTAATCACAGAAAAATGCTTATAGGTATCTTGCATTTATAAAGGCTGTTTGTTAGTACTGGTGAATAAGAATGGTTGTTTCATTTACACCAAGGAACCAAAATGAAAACAGAGCTGTAACATTTCCCTTGAAAGAAAAACACCCTGACACCAAGCAGTAGTCTGACAAGCGTGCGTCTTCCGAAACAAGAGTCCATTCAGGTCATTGTGCATCTTTCAGCATTAAGGTAGTATTCTTATTTAATTCTTTCATCTTTTTTTCAGCAGACATATGAGATTCTACGGTTTCTAGTGATTTTTTTTTTTTTTTTTTTTCCACCATCAGTGAAGAAACAGTGAATTCCTAACTGCATCTTGCATCCAGTATGTTGCTGTGATCTCCTTTCTATTAATTATTGCAAAACACAAATAAGATGAGAAACAAGCCTATAAAAACTTACTGATGTAGCTCTCTTGAACCATAATAATGGTCTTCTGTAGTAGCCTGTATTTTCAGCAGTTAATGACATTAGCTGCAATCACGTAAGGGGAAATAGGTGAAGTTAATCTCCCCCTCTCCACCGAAACACCTAAATGTATTTCTTAAGCAATGGGTTCTGCAGTAACCACTAGATCGTATCTGCTCATGGTGCCTGTTCCTCCAGCCATTTCTGACACAGTCTTTTTTTTGTTCATCAACATATTTAAACCAGGTATATATGCTTGCCTGTGGAAAAAATGTCCATCTATTAAATTGTTCCATACAATATAGTGTAAAAGTAAAAATGTCATCCTTTTAAGTAAGTGCTAATAGAAAATTGAAGGTTAAAAAAACGTAGAGGGATAATAATATTCAGTCCCATAACTCCTGCATTTCTGTTGTCCACTTTTCCAGTGCAAACACTATACTGACTCAAAGTTCAAGCTTGCAACTGTGGGCTACAGGGACTGCAGTTCAGTTTTGTACCTCACTGGGTAGTTCATCAGCTTTTAAGGATGGCCGTTCTGTCAGAAACAATCCACTAAAGGAGTCAGTGGTAAAAACTTATGGGTGGAATAGAAGTAAATTAAAAACATAACCAAAAACAGAGCTAGTGTACAGCGAGTGGTTCTCCTCCTTACATCATTTCTCTTTCAGCAGTTGGTGGTTTTGGGCTTTCAAACCTGATATGTCGTTCACATTATCTTTTAATTGCTATAGATAGACTTTTCTAACATGAATTTATTTAATCATTTTCGATCTCATTTGTACTTCTGGCATCCACAATATCCTGTGACCATGAGTTCCACAATTTAATTATGTGATGCATGAGAAAGTACTTCCCTTTGTTATAAAATTGCTCTCTGATAATTTTGTTAGGTGCCCCTTGCTTTACTGCTATAGGAAGCAGTAAATAACAGTGAATGTTCATTTCCTTTCCATCCTTGCCTTCTTCACACCCTTTGTGACTACAGATCGGTGACATTCATCCCTCCTTCCCTTTTCACTCTTCCTCCAGGCTCTACCACACTCAATGGCTCCTTCTGAAGAAGCACTTTTATATTTGTGTTATCTGTTTTTATGCTTCTTCTAGTTGAGCTACATCTGTTTTTATAATAGGGTGAGCGGATGTGCATGCACCAGTCCCATGGTAGTGCCAATGCATGTTAAAGCTGCAGGCATAAGGGGTTCTGTCTTGATCTTAGTTTCTAACATAAAGTCAAGCTGTTATTTTCAGAATTCACTATGACCTTGTTCCTTCCAGAGTAACAGAAAGTAATTGATTGCCTGTCACTTTGTGTGAGCGTTTTAAGTAGCAGTAAAGGAACTTTAAGAAATTAATAAAAACCAGGACTCGGAAATGTGTGTGGCCAGGAAACTGAAGGCTGTGCATTACAAAACATTACACTGTTTGTAACATTTTGTGATGACAGGTTGCCATGTTTTTTCCATAATGTTAATTGGTCTGGATGCCTTGAGGTATGTCATCTGCTGGAGACTTTTGTGTATTGTTTTTACTGTATGTTGTCAGATTTACATTTCCGCAAAGAAAGTGTTTGGTTTGAGGGAGATTCAGGTTTCAGAATAAAGAAAAGTTTTGTTCTTATGTTTCTGGCATATGCAACTTTAGGGAGAGTTTGTGCAGAGTTTTTTCAAAGCAAGTAGCTGTTTAGATAATGTACTTGACATCAAATAAGAAAGCAGGAGATGCAAATTGCAAGTGAGATTCTGTTGTGATTCTGCAGAACTGAAGAATTCATCCTTTTTTTCCTTTCAAATGCTTATCCAATGTGAGGCTCCAGCTAAAGACTGTTAGGTTTGAGTCTAGCTAATGCTTATTTAAGTTCAATTTGCCGCTATAGTCTGTGACACAAGCTAATTTTCTTTTGATTCTTGTTAGTGGTTATTTCACCACTATTAGTTGTCTTCTAAATTTCTGAATCTATCTTCAGTTATGTTCGTAAATCCATCCCTATGAAAAATAAGCTCAAAGTTCTAAAGCTGGTGTAACATGTAATAGAAGAATGCAAATAATGACTTGTGCTGGATGGATTGTGTTTTCAAGACATTATTTATATTTCTGAATTTGATTAATGCCAAAGATATCTGTATGTTAAGAATAAAGCTTTAGTAGAAAGCTTATAACAATGTAGAGATGGGAAATAGTTACAGAAGCCTCTATGCTATGGTGGCCCCTTTGCTCTATCAGCATGCTTCCCTCTCCCGTGAGATGCGAATCACAGAATCATTAAGCTTGGGAAAGATCTCAGATCATTTACTATGCCTACTAACCCATGTTCACCAGCATCACATTTCCATGTTTCTTAAGCACCTCAAGGGACGGTGACTTCAGTACCTCCCTGGCCAACCTGTTCAATTCATTGCCATTCTTCCTGAGAAGAAATATGTCCTAATTTCCTACCCCAACCTCCTGTGGCACAACTTGAGGCCATTACTTCTCATCCTATTGTTGTTACCTGGGAAAAAAGTTTGACCCCCACATCACCACAACCTTCTTTCACACAGTTGTAGAGAGTGATAAGGTCTCCCCTGAGCCTCTTTTCCAGACTGAACAATCTCTCAATATGACTCAGTTCACCTGAAGCAAGATTCCTTTTGAAAAGGTCATAGTTTAAAAGGAGGAGAAAAAAGTCTCGAAGCTAGAATAATTGGAATCAGGTGAGTTTAAAAGCTTCAGCAGAGGCTGAGCTCCTGGTGTGCCTGAGTTTTTCCAGAACATCGTTGTAGAGATGAGCTCTAGGACATGAGGTCTATAATGCACTGCTTCCTGTGCTCGTGCATTATTTTGTGTTCATATGCCTCTAATTCTAGGAGAGTTTTATCATAACTTCTACTGCCTTTTTCTTTGGAGTAATAGATACATAAAATAAGGAGATGTGGGAACATTGGGTTTCTGGATTTTGTGTTGAAAAAAGGAACCCTTCAGGTTGTTCTCTAACGCGCATTTGACTGTAGCCTTAAAGTTGCTAAGTAGTGCAGTATATAGATCATTAGAATCCTCTTAATGATGGTACTAAATTGGGTAGAATGTGGTAGGAATACTTGTTTTGCTGTACAAGGGAGGACTAAGTTTGAAGAGCAGCCCTTTATGTGGAACAGAAGGGAACCCAGTGCTTCAACATGCTGGGAGGGACAATGATGGGTCAGTCTTTGTGCCCTTATCTTATACTTGGATTTGGGGAGCTTGGCCCTGCCTCTGGGCAAACAGTTTCAGGCATCTCACACCTCTCTTCCTTCCCCTGTCCCACTGTGTTTAAAATTGGGTTCCAAACCCTCCTGCTGTGTGGATAAATCCATTGGTTTCGTGGTGTTCTAGAACAGCTGCCACACTGTGCCATGCATCCACATTGTCTGAGGGATGTGCAGAGCTTGTGCAGGAGATAGGAAACAGCTTTTCTTGGAGTTTTTACTTATTCTCCGAGTGAAACATTTAATTTCAGAGAGTAACTCAGTTGTAATTCAATTTTATGTTCTGTTTTCATTGAATCATTAAATTCAGAAGAAGGTCTTTTTCTGAGTGCATTTGCACAGTTCTGTGAATGAAACTATCAAAGAAGATCAGTTTCAGCCAAGCCATCCCTGGAATTGTATGTCTGTGCCACTGGCCAACTTCAGTGGCTCTTAATTAGCCAACCACATGCACAAAACCCACTTATGAGAACTTCTTTAAATCTTCAGGCTATATCAGTGTATTTATGCAATACATTCTCCAGAGCAATGCTGTCTTGCCTTTGATTCTGTACACTGTTCCCTACTGAATTTGGTAGGCTTCATCGTATTTCACATTAAGAAAATTATCAGCTTCCTGGTACCTCGCTTCTTATGCAGGTTTTTTTTTTTCTTTTTCCTAAGGTTTGTATTCTGAAGGGAAAAGAAAATGCTGACTCTGAATTCCTTATTCCACGCTCTATTTTGCCATTTCTTTCATTCAGGTTAAAAAGATTCACTAAAGCCAGCAAATTTAAACTCCTTCTATTTCTCCACTGGAACAAATCTGTTATCTGTGGCAGCACAGTGGACTCCATCGTTTCAGTACGTGACAGCAGGTGTACGGTAGTGAGGTAAGGGAATAAAATCAAAGAATCACAAAATTGTAGGGGTTGGAAGGGACCTCTAGAGATCATTGAGACCCTCCCCAGATCTGTCCTTCATGATGTCTGTCTGGTTCAGTAGCACCAGCAAAGAGCTGAAGGTCTGAGGGAGACCCCAGAATGCCTCGTGTCTTCACTCAGTCCAAGTCAAGCAGAGAGTTGTTGGTCAGGAAGTGCTCAGCTTGCTACTGTCTGGTACTTGTAAAACAGGCTTCTATGTGGACACGAAGCCTCACAGTACATTGGCTCCTGTGTGGAGAGTCAAGGCTGCTGAGGTGCTAGCACACACTATGCTGCACACAGGCACTGCCTGAAGCCCCGCAGCACTGCTGCAGAAGGTGATGCTGGCAACACAGAGTGCTTCTGACACAGACCTCCCCTCTGCTCTGCAGGCATCTTCATGTCAGGATGTCTGAGTTTAACTGCTTCTTGTGTCAGCATTTATAGGCTGAATCTTGCTGTTTGGTTTGATTGTTCCAGATTATTTTTACTCACTGCCCCCAAATGAAATAGTTAACAGTCTCTTCTGTGAGTGGCTTGACACATATCGATTTGCATTGATTAGACAGAGTCAGGCTCTGTATTTTAGTAGAAAAATGCATACATTCAGAGGAGCCACCAAACTGATTTTTCCCTGCTTTTCTTCCAAATAATTGGCAGCTGTTGCTAAGACATGAATTTTCTGGGATAAGACTCAGGGTGGGAGGGGTTTGCATTGGGAAGGCTCGGCTCCTGTGCAAATTGATTTTCCTGTGCACATGAAGTATGCTGCAGATAGTGCATGTGCAGGCAGCTGCATGAGTCCTGCAGTCCCTGGTCTGATGTCTTGTCCATTTCTTGTCATTAGATCAGACAAAAAACCCTTCTGAAACAGTACAAAGTAGTTAAAGAGCACATGCTTCAGTTTTGCTCCCTATGGCAATGTCATAGGAAAAAGAGGTACTATGCAAAAATCAGAAAAGAGATGCAAAATACTGCTGGATCATTTTAGCCCTGAAAGCTAATTTACAAGACCACTTCTACTGGTTTGTTGATGAGGAAAGAAAATATTGATCTGATTGAATTTTGTGCTGAAGAATGCCTCAATATACTGCACCATGCACACTCACCATGGATTTAGAGTATATTAGACTGCTATGTTGAACAATTGTTATTTTTAATTAAAAACTTTTGCCACCTGGTGGAAAGAACTAGTACTTCAATTAAGCAAGAAACACATAATGCTGGTCCCATACAACGTAGATTTACTAGCAGGAATAGCTTTCTAACACAAATTATTCTGATTTCCTGCAGAGTGTACAAGAAATCTTCCAAGGGGAATGGTGCACTTTGTTCACATGCTGTTTGAGGCTGTATCTCATTTAAGCACAAAGTTCTTAACAGGGCATTCATTTGTGTGATGCTCTTTTGTTTGGGTCTCTTTTTTACCCCACTGCAGAGGTATCTGTCTGTTCTTCCCTGGATTCTGGGTTCAGCTACTGTGCTGAGTTCCTCAGCAGTAGGTTGACCCCAGCTGGCAGCTAAGCTGCTCATTTGCCCCCCAGCAGGATGGGGAAGAGACTCAAAGGCAAAGTGCGGAATAGTCAAGATAAAGACAGTTTAATGGGTTAAGAAAAGCAATGAAACTAGATGCAAAAGCAGTCACTCATCACCGCCCACTAGCAGACCAATGCCCAACCCATCTCTAGCTGCCAGCACCCCAAGAGAAGAAGAGAAGGCCTTGATCCTGTGCAAGCTCTGTTCAGCAGCTGCTGAAGCATAGGTATGTTACCAGTACTGTATTGGATGCAAACTTTAAATATAGTACCATATGGGCTGCTATGAGTCACAGAATCACAAGAGTTGGAAGGGAACTCTGGAGATCACCTAGTCCAACTCCCTGCTAAAGCAGGTTCCCTACAGCAGGTCGTACAGGAACATCCTGGCAGGTTTTGACTATCTCCAGAGAAGGAGACTCTGCAGCCTCTCTGAGCAGGCTGTTCCAGTGCCCTGTCACCTTCACAGTAAATATAGGAAATTAATTCCACCCCAGCCAGACACCCTCACAGCTGACTGTTACCAGCTCATTTATCAAAAGAAAGCAATCTCTTGTGACATTATATAAAGCTTTTGTAAGAGCTGTAGAATGTGTAGAAGGCACTACTGTGCCTTCAGGCAGTGATTCCTCAGCCTTTGCTGAGGTACTCCTTCCTCCATGTCATCATTTCCTGGTGCCCCAGAGGCATGGGGCTGTGCTGTCATCATTGTGCTCTCCTCCATCCAGATGGGATGCACCTTACCAGAGCATTTCCTTGGCCCACAGCAACCTTTTGGGGGCACCTGAAAGTCTTATTTCCTAGCTTTGTCAGATTCTGCTTATTTTGTGGCTGGATGTTTTTTAGTTAGCAGATGGGTTAGTCCTTTCTTACCTATTTGGGCCCATTTTCCTAGATGGAGCATGTGGAGCTTTCTTCACAATGTTTCTGAGATACTTTTTCCTGCCCCTGCTATTAGTAACAACTATTACAAGTGCAGAAGAGCTAGTTTCTTGTAGCTTCACCTCTGGTCTGCAGGCTGTATTGCCCCAGAATTCTTCATCTTACACAGAACAGGCAGTGCTGTCCTGGATGCTCACCAGAGCCACCATCAACCAACACTTAAAGGACACCAAAGCCTTCTTCTACAAAGGCCCTTGGTTTTCTTCTGTTACTGTGCTAGTTCTTTGGTTCTTGCATCAGGATTTTGGTAGCTGAAAGGGAGAAGATACCAGGGCATGGAAACAAATGGGTTGAATGTTCTGTGTTGTTTTGTTTTTCTTTCCCTTAATGTTGACTAATTTGCTTTCCTCTCTTCCTTGAGATTAGTCATGTCTGCTTGAAGCCCCTGTATGCCTGTAAGAACTCATACAGCAGGATAAAGAGCACACCATGTTTTAAAGAAGGAAAGAATAGCACAGGTACTTAATCCTGAGCTTCTTTAGGATTTTCAAGTTGTCAGGCTCTTCTAATTATGGTTTATGTTGGTGGTGGTCAAAATGGCAGCTCATCTTGGCACAGATTGTGCCTGATGGCAGGCACGTCTGTAAATTCTGCATTTCAGCACTTCTTCCTGGAACCTGTTTGGAAATCTTCCTCTTCTGAGTTCCCAAAATGCAAGCAACTGCTTCAGCAGTTTGAGGAGGAGGACTGGGTTGGCATGACAATCCGTTGCATGCTGCGAGGAAAGATTGCACCAAATGATCAGCTTCTGGCTGTTTGTCGCTCCTTGTTGAGTAATGTTCCCCAGATTAGACAGGTTTTTCTGATTTATAACTATTTGTCCTAGTAACTTGTGTTTTTGCTGCACTTACGTCTGAGATAGCGTCACTGCAAGAAGCATGAATGCTTGGGAGAGGCTACCTACTGGCCATCATTACTGTGAATTACGAGTGGTATTGTCAGTTATGCTATAGAGCAAAGTGAGAAGAAAATTTGTCTTTTGAGTGTATTTTCCTGAGCAGCCTACATTTGCACATTGAGCCTACTTGAGGCAATAGATGTTATAAAAATATTCAGGGTCCATGTTCTTACTGTTTTGCTGTTTCATAGAGAATGCTGGCTTATCTTTGCCTTCATTCAATAGCTCAACATATCTTCCTTTCCTTTCTTATGACTTTCTTGATGTTTAGTGTGCATATGAAGGTAGGTGGAGGAAGTAATGTGCTCCCTTTAGGATAAAAGCCCAGATCTGTTGAAATCAGTGGGATCTTAAAGATGATTTCGTTTCAGATCTTTTCTTTCCCTTTAGCTTGATTTTTCTTTAGGCCCAGGAGATAGAAGGAAAACATTTTTATTTCAATATCTTGGAAGTTCTGAAGAGTAAGAAATGCTTTCCTCCACCTCTTTCCCTTTTAATAAAGCCTCTTTATCCCCTTCTCTTCCCAGTTCCTATTCATTGTGCCCAGAAATATAGCATCTGCAACATGCATATTCTGTTATCAGCCAGCAGTTTCCTGGTGCTTTCACCCAGCAATGAAAAACGCCATCAAATTTTAAGCTAGTTGCTTCCCACTGCTGCCAGAACACTACCAACAACATGCTGTTGGATCCTGTCAGCATCCCTTTCTTTGCAATTTTGCTGTTAGAAACTTTTACTTTACTAATGAGGCTATGCTGTTGTTGTTTTTGTTTGTTTTTTTTTTTTAATTTCTCTGCGGATGTTGTATGTGTACCAGCTGCTGGAATGTGAGCAATGGAAGAGCCAGAGACTGAAAAATGGATTTCTGAATTTAATATTGGCCAGACTATTTTTTGTAGATTTGGAGAACTCTGAATATGTCTGGGGTGGACCATTGTGCTCCCAGCCTGAACACCAAACATTCCAATGTTTCCAGTGTGGAAATATGCTCCTAAGAGTGGTAGATAATCAAAGTCTAGATCAAATCCTGCATTTGGATGGTCTCTCTTTTCTTTTGAGAATCGTTATAGGTAGAACAGATATAAAACAGTCTGAAGAACTGAGAGAGGTAAATGAGAAGTAACTACTTTCTGAAAGGAGAAAAGTGAGATCTCTCATCTTTGTACAGAATGGGTATTTTATTTCTTAACCTATTTAGATAATTTGGATCAATTGCTTAGAAGCATTGTTGAGCCTTGCAGGCAAATGGTCTCACTTGGTCATTCAGCCACCACACAGTGAAAGGAGCCCTTCTTTGCTGAAAAGAGGGACTGGAAAACAGACGCTTCTACAATTCCAGGTAAGCTGCATTTGCATCAGCTAGAAACCGCATTTACATCATCAGCTGCTTCCAAGTACAAGAAATTATGCTTACAGAAATGAATCTTTAAAAAACAAACAAACAAAAAAAGCCATGCTCAAGGACTTCAGTGGAGAGGCACTGACTACTCTGTCCCTAGCACCTTGTTTATCATCATTTCAAAGAGAACTTGGCTTATTTCCAAAAACAGAATATAAGAATGTGATCCTGTTTCTTACAGCATATATGTGCTTTTGGCTTCTAATTCTGTTTGACATACTTCTTTTGCACAGTAGTTTGCAATTATTAGTTTCACTATGATTCTTTCTAGGGGTGTATACCCACCTGGCATAGCCTCACATCTGCCTTTTGGAACGCACAAGTCATCAGGATATCACACAGTGCTGCACCAGCAGCCTGCAATTATTGGTGTATGAAGTCAAAACAAAACCTTTCATCTGCAAATCAGTGAAAAGCATGGAAAAGACCATGAGTTGCAGTGTAGAACTTCACCTCTGGGTAGAGAGGTACAGCAGAAAGGTTCCCAGTGGTCATAAAACGTTTGGTTTTGTTGCATGCAGGTTGTAAAATGCTACAGCAGCAGTACAGATACTTGCTTCCTTTCTCCCCTCTTCCTTTTGTGGTTGTCCCCATTTTCCAGAAGATTAGAACTGAAAAGACTGTTGAATGTAACAGTATCAGTGTGGCCCCATTTTTTTTTTTTCCTCTATGCTCTGCTAAGTGGCTGTTATTACTGTGGACTGTACAGCAAGTAGACATTTTGACTCAGTATCATACTGTTTAACAAGATCTTCAGAATTCAAAGGAAAAGTATTTTACTACCCGTCATTCTATAGTCAAATAAAGAAAATTTGTCTCCTGTAGTATGTTTCCACTGCAGAGCATTCATCTATCCTGTCAGATTTTGTACGTTGGCTTTTACTTACATCTTCCTGTGTTCTGTATCTTGTGATGGGTTGTTACCTTCCACGTGCATGGTGAATGCTTTCACCTGTTACAGAAGAGGGCAAGCTAGGTTGGTTTTCCAGTCTGTGCTGGTAGGAAGTCACAGCCTGTGAGCAGGTTAGCCCTGTGGATGTCGAGGTGTGTTTGCAAATTAGTTGTAGGTGGGACAAGGTTGCATTTATTTCAAGTAGGTTTGCACAGCTGACTTTTGTTTCCTTAATTGGCTGGATCAGTAACTGGTAACACCTGCGATCTGGCTTCCTCCTGTTCAGCTGCATTAATCAGTTGATGATTAAATTTAACTCCCTATTTTATCTGAGAACATACACAAGCATATTTTTGTATGGTTTTTTTGTTAATGCGTAATTTTTCTAGTAAATAACTAATACTCAGCCAGGTGATATTTTCTACCCTCAGAATGCACCCAGCTGTTTTACCTGATTTCTTTCCAAGTGCTCATTCATGCACAAGCGAATTTTATTATATTCTGGCTAAATGTTACACAAATATTGTTGTTTTTAGTCTCTAGATTGACAATTTTCCTCTGCTGCTAGTTCTGTACAGTTACACTTCAAGGTCACTTCAGATTAGGTATTTCTGGTAGTATATTGTTGCAATAAATAATTGTGTTGTTTCCTCTCTATCTTTGGTTGATTTGTTTAAAAGAAATGATTCAGCCACATCATAGTACCTCACAAACAGCATATGCAAATATATATGCATACACATGTATGTTTATACGACAAGGTCAGAAACAGTGTCTGTCTTCTTAAAATGAGCACAGTGACATTTCATGTCACGGCGCTGCTGAGGTATGGTTGTTACCATACAATTCTGTAAACTATATGAACCTGAACTAATGTGAAACTGTTCCTCACTGTGTAATGAAGGCTTATCATTTTTCTGTTCCAGCATACACTGAGAGGCCCAATATGTATATTTTATGAACACCGGCATTATTGTCATATTTTGGAATTCATGAACCACTTATTTAAACTTACTTGTGTGTATTTGGTCTTGTGCTGTGCATACTTCATTGTGATACTGAGATAATTAATCTTTGTACATACCAGTATTTTGCATAATGTAGTTAAGTTATTGAAAGTTTTGTTTTCTTTACACCTGGTTGGGAAAAGTGCAGGTAAGTTGTTTGTTTTGAAAATAAAAATGGGCCAGGTTGTTGGAGCAATCGCAGATATGTGTATGAACTGGGACAAGAACTCATTGAGAGCAGCCCTAAGGACTAGGACTAGGGGGTCCTGTTGGACAAAAAGCTTGATGCGAGCCTAGGCAACCAGAATTAGTGAGTGGTAACCCTGCGCACAGAGGGGAGGAGGGGTTGGACCCTTCCAACCCGAGGCATTATACAAATATGAATCTACTTCAAGACTTATAAGAACTTAGAGTCAGGAACTATGTAAGTGAATGCAGGAGAGGCTATAGAGGACATGCTGACGTGAATATTTAGTATACTTGGGAATTTTTTTAATTGATTATATAATTGCATCCGATCCATGATATTGGGGGGTGATCCTTAAAGCACTTTATTGAATTTAAGCGTAATGATAAAGTTATGTTTCTTTTCTCAGATTAACCCTGAAATTGTAAATCAGTAACTTAAGAATTGAAAATGGCATTGTGAGAAAAGTTGTCTGGTTTGTGCCGTAAAGTGTAAGAGTCAATCAAATTATCATTCCATTTGTGTGTGAGTTTGCACGTGCCTAAGTGACGACAGCAGAAGTGAGAAGTATTGAGAAACAGGTAATAGAAGTGCTGAAGCACCTAGTAAGAAATGTTAGTTGGGCTAACAATAAACTTTGAATTCAGTAAAGATGTGAAGAAGGAGGATATAGAGCAACTGACAGTATAAATCAGGAAATTGTTTTAATCTATTATCTTTTTCTGTGTTTTTTTTCATGACAAGTGAAATAAAATATTCCATAAATACGTTGTCCAGCAGTTTCAAATAACTGACCTTCTACTATCTTCCACTAATTCAATGGGAAAAGTATGGAATTCTCACCATATCAGCTTCATAACAGTTTCCTAAACAAACTCCAGTGCTTCTTCTGATGGAGTGGATTTCTTCCCATGGTCAGGTTGATCTGGAACAGGCTGTCTGTAGAGGTGGTAGATGTCCTGTCCCTAGAGATGTTTAAGGCCAGGCTGGACAGGGCTCTGATCGACCTAAGCTAGCTGTAGGTATCCCTGTTCGTTGCAGCACAGTTGAACTAGATGGCCATTAAGGGTCCCTTCCAACTCATCTGGTTCTGCAGTTCATCTACCCTCCACTGTCGGTGTTTTGAAGCCTGTATCTGAAAGCTGTGAGTGAGTTGCTAGAATAGATGAGCTCCTGCTCATTGGTACAGTGCTTCCTTTCTTTTCAGTGTTGTTTTTTTCTTTTTTTGCTAGAGCAGTTTGTATGCCAGTGTCAGCCCCTCATGTCTGCTTGAGTGCTGGCGAAACGTCAGTCCAGGAGGTTATTGCAAGCTGACAGCCCTTGGAGCATAGCACCTGGTTAACAACACATAACATAATGACACTTCCAAAGCACTTTTAGCTGGGAAGTTTTAAAGAGCACTGGCTCTCTTCCCAGCCTCTGGAAAGTATATATTCCCCAGGAGAAAACTGCCCTTGCTGAGGTACAGCTGTTTTTCACAGAGATGCCTCTGCCTTTATAAAAAGTACTGTATTTTTTTTCCACTGGTGACATTTCTTATACGTATTTGTAATCTCATATAAATTTGGGAGCGTCTCTAATTATGATATGAATTGTTGGCACATTCTTCAGTTCATAATAGATTTGTCAGCAGAGCCAGCATTTTATCCCTGTGTTGGCACTGTTGATGAGGTTGGGCTTTTTTTTTCCTACCCTATTATAAAACCAGTTCAAAATAATGTTACTTCTGACAGCCAGGGTTGTATGCAAAATGTTCATTATGTTCTTTTATTTGCATTGTTTTGAGCAAGTATGGATGTTGCAAGTAGAGCCATTGCAAGTATGGATGTTGCAAGTACAGCCACTGCAGGTTCTGGTTTTCTGTTATTATTTCTTTCTTTTGATAAGCTGATTTTGATTAGCAGAAATGCATGCTCTGCTGGCGTGCATTGACAAAGGAAAGTAGTGTGATGAAGGGAGCAGAACAGGTTACATCACAATTCCAGATATTTCTTTGTATGTTGTGTTTTAATGTACCTAAAGCTAAACGCTATTAGAAAAGCTAGTTTATCTGATGGTATTGGGTAACAGCCATATTGGAATGGCTCTTTGTTAAGTTTTCCCTCTCTTTATAGGCTGATTCAAACCACAAAGGCTTTCGTGCCTTATTTTGAGATCAGTAAGTCAAGTTTTTCTTGGTGTTCCTGTCCCTAGGAATAGTAGTACCTGCTGTGTTTTGTTTGCATCAGGTGAAGACCTATGAAAAAAAAAAACATTCATATCTTTTTAACATTGATTCATTTTCTTTTTTTTCTCTTCTTTTTTTTTTTTTTTTTTTTTTTTTTTCCTGTTCCCAGCAGATATATGGAGTGATCAATCATTTCAGACAGACCCAGACTTACCACCTGGATGGAAAAAAATCAATGATATTGCTGGAATCTATTACTGGCATATACCTACGGGAACAACTCAGTGGCAACGTCCTGTGTCTGTTCAAACAGATCTTCAGGGCTCAAGGAAAGGCTCACTTGGTTCCATTACACCATCTCCTACTCCAGAAACTGAGGTAACACGCTGTCCTGATGTGTGCTGTGTACCATTAAAAAAAGTAAAAAGAAGACATACCTTCTTGACATGTTTGAACGTTACCTAAAGTAAGCTTTAGAATATGAGGCCTGATGCTATTCCGAAGTAGAGCTTCTTGTTGACAATATATTGTAATTGCCTACTTTTCATGTGTATTTTCTAATGGCTATGCCTCATAAAGCATCCTAAACTTGGGATGTGTAGGATGAAATCAAACATCATATCTCGCATAAATAAGTCAGTGCGTGATTGATGTGAAATGACTGCAGTATGTGCTGAAGCGTTACTCCATTATATGGGTACATAAAATTTCTGCACATTATAGCTATCTTTTTGCTAGACTATTTGTAATTGCATCTTCTTTTTGGTTCACATAGTAGGAGGGAGTATCACACAAAGAATTCATTTGAGACAGCAGCTGCTTTACAGGGTAGTTGCTATTAAATAAATATCAAGTACTCTCAAGTGTAAGCCTCTTAACATCTTGTCAGCGCAAAATATCTGCGTGAGTAGATCACTGTGTTGCAGTCAGTCTTTAACTAGAAACAGAAAGATGTTCTCTCTTTCTACATGGGCTGAAAGAGCAATATATGATACTGCCTTTTAAAATAATCCTTGAAGGCACACTTGAGAAGGTTGATTGAATGTTGTATACACAGAAATGTAAAATAAATACTGAGAAGGAAGAGTATGCTTCAAAAATGGAATCACATTGGTTTTTAACGTAGACTTGACTTCTGTGGAATGAACCATTAACACGATAACAGATTATTTTGAAACGTAATCCTTTTTTGTTCTGACTTTCCAGAAGAATGTCTACAGCTTTATGGAATCAATTGAAATCTTTGTACTAGCTTTGATTTTTGTATCAGGCAGTATTTGGTTATTATTTTCTTAATGTATTTAGGTATGACATTTTTTGTGTTCTTGACTTTATTGATACATGCACCAAAATAACGTAGGTGAAAAGCAAGGGGAGTTAAGGGCATTCAAATATGTGTTACAGTTTTGACCCTGAAACTTTTATCCTGTATAGGCTTAAACATGCACATTCTTGTTTATTATTTCAGAAAGATTGCTCCCATGTGTTCACAACTGCTACTCATAAGGTTGCCAAACTTGACCACACCATTTTAGTTACAGTTCACATCAGTAAGGTGCCTGTTCACCAAACACACTGGAAATCATTTCTGAGAGAGGTTCATGCAGAAAGAACATCAATTGGTATCAATCATGTAGAAAATAAGAAAAAAAAAATCACAAATGTGCCATATAAATTCCTGCAAATTCTTCCAACTTCAAATGTCTGGATTGTATAAGTGAGGGATATATAACTTCAACATTAAGTATTTCTCTAGAATATGGACAACATATGGGCTTCAATAGGGAAGTTGTAGATGTCCTTCATGACCACCCAGAAATCAGTTAGGTTAGTAAATTGCAGACGGAGAATGCATATATTCTTTTGAATTATTTTTCTACCTCTGTTTAAAATGTCTTTGCAGTGAAAATGTTAGACCTGCTGCTAATGTGGCATATGGACCTTTAATCTTTATAATTTTCATTTCTTTAAACAGAGAATAATTATAGCAGCACAGATCTTAGTACAGTGTGAATGTATAAAATAAGAATACTTGAAGAGCTATTCTAAAATGCCATATATATGCCATATATATAACTCAAATTAAACTTAGATTTTGATGTGGATGTGCTAATGTACTGAAGAATTTGATCCAGTCAAGCATATGCATTTCTATGGCAGGATCAATGCAATATACTGTATCTTAAAAGATTATATCGAAAATAAACAAGTTCCTGATACTTTTATTAGTATGTAATATTATATGCCTATTTTAATTGTAGATATAAACTGAGGAATTCATCTCTTGAAGGTTTCTATGTTCACCAATAAGCTTCTAACATGCTACTATTTAAATAATACTGATTTTTTTACTATCATTGCTAAGAAAGCACTGCAATAAAATACCAGCACATTGATAGAATTAATTTGGAAATCTGTGTCTGTCAGTCTGACTAAAAAGATGTGGAATTTGATCTAGAATGAGGCTCCCAAATGTCTGTACCCTGGTGCTGCCATTGGCAGCAGTGGTTGTGGTGGACAGGTTCCAGTTTGAGGCTGGAGCACTTTGAGCTGTGTACTGCTGGTTCCCATAGAGCTGCTTAGAGTACAGGCTTCCAAACTGATCTGGCTTGGAAGGGCTGCTTTAGTTCAACCCCATGGGCAGGAATTTGTATTGTTTTCTTCTGAAAATCTTTTTGATGGATGAAAGGGCAATCTAGGATTGAAGATTGGTGTGGGTAGCATTTCTTATTTGTCTTAATGGGCTTTTGTCACTCCATAACAATTATTTTATCACTTTTGTTTGTGAAGCATTAAGTGCTAGTCTTGAGTTTGTTTGGGCTATTCCAGCTTTTAGGTTAGTTAAATAAACATATAGAATTATAGATTTTTTTTTTGTTCCCTGAGTAATGCTATTTTTACCCTCTGTCTTGTTCCTTCTTTATTAATTTGTTTGTTATTTATTTTAGCTTTGTGTCCCTGTCTCTTAAATGATGTGACATACAGAAACTTTGCTTCATTTGGTAGAATGTGGCTCACAGCTGAGGGCAGTCAACAAAAATAGCCAGTTTTATTCCATGCCTGGTTGCAGGCAGTTAGCATGAAGTACAACAGATACTTAGCATTGAACAGCAAGTTACAAGAAAATGAGCATGGAAAAATGGTGCTGTAATGCGCACAAATGGCACAAAGGGCTTTAAAAAATGAAGAATACAAAAACGTCTTACTCTTGCTCAGGCTGTGAGACAGTTTTACTTTTCAAGATAATTAGTGAATTTCAATCTATACCAATTGCAGGTTACACATTATGTGAAAATTCTTCACATTTAGCAGAAGTGCTAATAAACACTAAGTATGGCTAACCTGGATTATTCTTTCCCTTTCTACTCCAAAAGCTACTACTAGCAAAAGCACAAAAACAAAACCACATGGACAGGTGGTTAAAGTTCACTTAGTTGGCTCTTTTCTTCTCTGCATTGATGACTGACTTCCTTTGTAAATCCTCATGTTTTGTATGTTTTCTTCCAAATTTTAGAGAAATTACTGCCTTTTTCCCATTTCCTGTGCAGAGAGAAGGGGCTTAATTTTCAATAAGAACTTCTTTGAGGTCCCAGTAGAACGTGGTGATGGTAGTTGTCTTCTTAAAGTCTGATTCATCACACACCTGGATCACCTTTAGATGTTATTCCATAGGTAACATAATTGCCAACAGCTAATAATTTAAAAATGAGGGGCTTAGTAGGAAAAGCTAACAACCATTAATTAAGTCAGAGGCGTGTTTGGGAGGAGTTACTGTGGGAGTTGTTTTTAACCAATAATTACTCCAGGCGAGATTTCCTGAGAACGCTTCTGAGATGTGAGATCCATACTGTGAATTAATGTACTGAGTATGTGGGTTCTGCTTGGCCTTAGTGCACAGCTTGTCTTGGGAGGGGCTATTATTAATTATTATTAATTATGGGAAATCTTGATGATTTGGGGAGCTATTTGGGGGGCTTCCCTGTGGGGAAGGAGGAGGGGACAGCTCCAACATTAGTTGCTCCTCCTAGACTTTGCAGAGAAGGACAAAACTCAGATTGCCATAGTGTTAAATGCACTATTGCCTTATTAATTGCGCCACTCTGAATGCATCAGAGCTATTAGAAAGCTAAATGGAAAATGAGAGAGTGGATGGTTTGTTTTGTTTTCTTAAAAAAAAAAAAAAAAAAGTTCCTAGATTTTACAAAAGTACTTTCTCAACAAAAAATCTCTCTGCACTCCTTATTAATCCTTCTTCCCTTCACTTTGTTCCTCGTGCTTTTTCCCTAGAAAATATTTGATCTTTACCTTGTATGTATCTTCTCCTTGTGTATATCATTGTGTTGCAGTTCTAGTTCCAGTAGTATTAGTCCCTTAACAAATGTGGCAATCAAATGGAAATCCTTGTGTTTCCCCTAAACTGCTGTTTACCAGGCTGTAGCAGCTGTGGCCAACATTCATATTCAGATTTATTTTGCTTGCTTTTAAGATCATAGTTAAAGAATAATTTCATTGTTCGTTCCTAATTTATATTAACTTTCCTTGTTTCAATCATTTGTTTTGGTAAGTAACTGTTAGAAGCATGTCTTTTCTTCCCTTTCCTCCAAATGCCATGGTATAGTAATTAGCTGAAGTTTGAGGTGATCTGTTCCCTAACCCATCCTGTAAATATCAATGCTAACAACAGTGTCTTGTGTTTTTTTTTTCTTTTTCTTTTTTTTTTTTTTTTTTATCAATGTGCTTCTTCCTGTGTGAATAATTATGTGTCTAGAAACAGCCATGGAGTGATTTTGCTGTACTGAATGGGGGAAAGATTAATAGTGACATTTGGAAGGCAAGTATATTGTCAGATTTTAGAACCTTTAATACTGTTACCCTTGTTTTTTGCATGGCAGTGGCTGTTTTTTTCCCTTTTATTTCTCCATGAATGTCATTCATAACTTAGGCCGAAGTGAATGGGGGTACTGCTAAGGATGTGTAGCTCACAAACATGCTGCCTTTTCTGATCTTTCCACGTGGAATGGATTCAGTCTAAACTTGCAGGGCAACTGCCATGATATAACAAATAAGATGCCTGCACTGAATGAAATGCAGCTTGAGAATACATATGCATGCCTCTTTTCAACTTCAGCCAGAAATACTGTCGCTTCTTTGCAGGGAGGATTTAATTTCCCTTTGAAATAAGAAATAACACGGCGGTGTCCTTAATACTGCATTGACCAAACTGCCTTTATCTGTAGGACCTGCATGCAGCCACTGTGAACCCAGACCCAAGTCTGAAAGAGTTTGAAGGAGCAACATTGCGCTATGCCTCCCTGAAGCTCAGGTACGATGACTTCAGAAATTCCCATGGAGTAACCAGTTTCATATGGTGTTTTCCTTAATTTTTACCTTATTTTTAAGTTGATGTTTGTTTTTATTTTTTTAACAGAAATGCTCCACAGTCTGATGATGATGATTCTTGTAGCATCAACAGTGATCCAGAAGCCAAGGTCTGTAAGAAAATACACTGTGAGATAACAGTTAAAATTTGCAATTGTGAACATAACTTGCAAGCTGCAGAATGTCTCCTAGGTTGTGAAGTTTAATATACTCCTCCTTTTGGCACAATATAGGTTGACCATGCAAGACTAATTTTTTCAAAGGAATTTGCAATTTAAAGTTTTATTCCATTTGGTCAGGATAGTGTGACCAAGAGCCAAGAATTTGCTTGTTACAGCTGAAGAGTAAATGGTAATAACTGACCCCTTGCACAACCAAGCGAGTTTTCTGTTCTAAGTGAGAGAGAGGCTTGTTTTTTGTTACGGCTGGACAGCTTCCTGGGGCTTTCATTGATGGCAGTGGCTCTTTATTCTCAAGTTTGTCCCCTCTTTAAATACTCTTTGCTCAAGTGGCTGCTTCAACTCTCAGATACTAACAAGGAAGCTGCTTTTTTGAAAAAGGAACTTTGTATTTCAGAGAACAGAGAATGCAGTCTAGTTTGAGGATAAAATTTATCAGTAAAAATGAGACTACTATGTGAACAAGCACCATAATTAAATTAGGGCCTTCAGTGATGTAATCTAAACTTTTTGAGGAGAAGGAAGCAGCAGGAGGTTTTAAAAGCTTGTGCACATGTCTCCAGATTGGTCTTGTTGACAATTTTGCCATGTGCTTGCATCCATTTTTAAGAATGTATGCGAATCTCTAAAATTGGAAATCCAACTAGTTTAAATGAGCGCCTTTGCTGCCATACACCTGCAGTGACTGACAGGAGCAGAAGCTACTTACATGCAGAAAGACAGTATGAAACAGATTTAATAATTATAATAGCATTAACGATATATTTTAGGAGAGAAAACAGACTGATCAGGGTACTTTGTCGTCTTGATTATTTGGCTTGTGATGTTTAAATCAGATGTAAATAAGTTTGTTTCGCTTGGCAGGCTGGCAGTTAAAAAGCGAGGCTTCAGCTGCTCTCGTTATAATGACAGGCACAGTAAATGGAGTGGGGGAGTGATGAGCATTAGGTACCAGTCTTCAGAAAGCTGTTCCTTTCAAATGTCTTACAGTGTGGAAAGCATTGCAAGTAGCTGACATTTTGGTACGTTTCACTCTTCACTGGATAATTAGCACTGGGGGAGTCCTTGTGTGGAGTGTTTGTGTGGACAAAGAACACTGGTCATCATCTCCCTCCTGTATGACTAGCTGTTAAGCTACACAATTTATGGAGCTGATACCTATCCAGTATCAGCAAAA
This sequence comes from Lagopus muta, assembly GCF_023343835.1. Classification (NCBI taxonomy): domain Eukaryota; kingdom Metazoa; phylum Chordata; class Aves; order Galliformes; family Phasianidae; genus Lagopus; species Lagopus muta. Next base: position 49,084,544 of record NC_064436.1, read on the forward strand.
TGAGTTGAAGCCAAGAGCTTGTCCACGGCAACTGGCTTTTTTTCTCCTGTGTAGGCCAAATTGTGCTGATGATGCTTACATGAGTAATCGTAGCTGAGCACTGAAACATTCGCTGAAGTGGCTGAAAGGAGCAGGACAAGAAATGGAGTAGGAATTATACAAGTGTTTTATGTTTATTGCATCACTTGAGCACTGATGTGCTATCTATCACTGCCTGGCAGGGCTGTTGCTGTTGTTCAGCAGCTTGGGCCTTACCCTGCCGCTCCAGAGGCTGAGGGCAGAGCTTCCAGCTGCTGTATGGCTATACCTTGCAGAGATGGGAGGTGGGTCTGGGAACACCAGGAAAATCTTTGCCTCTGGAAAAAAGTCATGGAAAGGCAGATGTGGTAGGAGGGTTCCTTGTTAGTCCATTTTATCCAACTTATTGTGAGAGTAAAAGAAGTGCAATAGGATTTAAAACAGATGACCTGATGCTTGGATAAATCAGATTTCTAGCTTCTTCAGCTTCTCTGCCTCATTACTTGCCTTACTGCATTGGTTTGATGCTTGCTTCTGCGTGGCAGCAAGCACAGCCTCAGAGAAGGAAGCTTTGTAACTCATTAAACTCTGTGTTAGAAGAATTTGTCAAAGTGGGCCTTGTTAGAGAGATGCTAGAGACTTTAAATCTGTTTAAGCCTATCCACGATAGTGGCCAGTACATTAAAAGAAAAATAAAAGTAAAAATGTCTTTAGGCACACAGATCAGTGCTGTCTTTCAGTAAAGGGAACTGTGCCACCATGTGGAAGTCTCTAGTAATTCCCTTCCCCAAAGGTGGTCTGCTTCTGAAAGGACTGTAGTGTTGTAAACACGTCAATGTTGTGAAAAGCATGTCATAGAATTCATGTAGTTCCTGTAAGAAAAGTTATTTACTCAGCTTTGAGCTGCACATCCTTGGCAGGTCGGTGCAGGTTTTCTGCACAGGACCATAAAAGGGAAGGGAAAGGACAAGAAAGAGGAGAATGATTAGATTGAGCTTCTCCATTTCAGTGATTCATTTTTGTAGGAATTTCTTGAAGAGGTGACTCGTTGCACTTGACAGGGATACTAATTCTGCATGTGAAACATGCACGACTTGAAATGAGTTTTGAATTGGTCCTAGGAGACAGATCATAACTTTCCTGGTTAATTTATTGAGAAACATGCATTCCTACTTGAGTCTCAAGGAAGGTAAAAAGATGCTTTTACCAATCCTGGACTATAAACTCATCTGGGCTACGTCTTGGCTTTTTTCCCTGTGCAGGTACAAACAAACTGAACCTCTTGGGAAATCTGTCTCCGTCCCTAGGGATGGGATGATAAATAGAGGAGTCGTGCAGCTCAGTTTCTCCTAATTCTATACAGAATCAGCCTATTTGACTGGACATTTGAACCTGCCTGTATTCTTTCAATTTAGGTGTGGTTTTCTGCATAGGCTTAATGTAGTCCTGTATGGATTTTCTAATTTCCTGCCCCCATATTAGCTTGTTCAGCAGGGCTCTACTTTTCACCCTTGCCATTTTAGAGTAGCTATATATTGATATCTAAGAATTGTGAAGAAGTATCTATACCTGCTGAAGTACTGGGCAATTGCTTCAAAAGTCTGTTTTCTAATTTAAAAGCCAGTAAATGTTCAGGATCTTGAAAGGAAGAAGAGATAATTTCTACATTTTGTAGAGGTACGAGATGCTGCTAACAGGTACTTGAATGTGATGATTTACCTGTAAGTGAATGGAAAGAAGCTGAAGGCATGGAAAGTGATGAACGTGGTGATGAATTGTCAAGAATACTTGGGTGTTTTGAGTGACACGCGGCTGTCTTGTGGTTATCATGAATGTAGCCTGTAAATATCACTATTGAAATAACTTTTACATAATACTAAGTAGCTCCCAAAGAGTTAAACATTATCTCTTTGATGTGTCTCTTGCTATGAAGGTAGGTGCTGTGTCTTTTGGAGAGATCCCATTTCTGCATGTTTCTTACCTTCTCCAGAAACAAATATCCTGGGTAGACTCAGGGCCGCTAGCAAATAGTCGGTCTGTCCCCATGATGATGGTGGTGGGCTGCGGATGATTCAGACTTCTGATGCAAGTGAAGAGCTAACCAGAGACAAGTAGTTTTTGTCATGTCTAGTAATTACAAGAAAGGATGAATTTTCCATGTTAAAGGGCATAATTCTTTCCCATTCAGAATAGCTTCTGGATTATTGGTGCAAACAGGAAATAGTCAAGCTTATCCAGTAGTTTCACTGTTCACCTCATATTGCATCTAATTTTCTCATGAACATATTAAGCTCTACAGAAAGCTTTAGTTCAGTCCATCTCAATTAAAATTTGAGGTTGCCACCTTCTTAAAAGATGAGTGCCTGTTTCTCTGACTGTTGTAGCAGCTCTGTTTTCTGGCTTTAATATTTAACAATGTTTGATCAGGTTTATTACTTCAAATGAGTTTTTTCCAATATTATATAGAACAGATCTAAAATATCCATCCGTTGGTGTGCATTAAAAAGAGTGTGGCCAGCAGATTGGGGTAGTGATCTTCTCCCTCTACTCTGCCCTGGTGAGGCCACATTTAGAATACTGTGTCCAGTTCTGGGCTCCCCAGCCCAAAAAAGATGGGGATCTTCTAGAAGGATTGCCACAGAGTTGATAAAGGGCCTGGAGCATCTCCCATATGAGGAAGGCTGAGTAACCTGGGTCTGTTCAGCCTGAGGAAAAGAAGACTGAATGGGGATCTGATTAATCTTAATAAATATCTGAAGGAAGGTCAGAGGAAAATGGATTAGGTCGGGCTCTTCTTGGTGGTATGCAGTGATAGAACAAGGAACAATGGCCTAAATCTTGAACATAGGAAGAAGTTCTGTGCAAGCATGTGGAAGAACTTCTTTACAGCAAGGGTGACAGAGCTGTGGAACTGCTTGCCCAGAGAGGTTGTGGAGTCTCCTTCTATGAACATATTCATAGAATATTTGGTGTACCCGTGTGATGTATTGTAGGGTGTGTGCTTTGGCAGTGGGGATGGATTCAATGACCTCTTGAGATTCCTTCCAAATAATCTTGCCAGTAGCTGAAAGTTTCTTGTGAGCAGCAGAATTATATATTGTGGGGATTAGCCCAAAGAGTACTTTCAAGACTAAACTTCAGTTCAACTTGAACACCCAAGTGCATCTTTAGAAGTGCAGTTTTTTGCATTGATTTGAATACTCAAAATAGAAGAAAACATAATATTCAGTGCACGTGGATCTTCCTTAAACAATGTGTGTGAGTGTTTCAAAACAGAGGAAATAGAATACAAGTTAAGTAGTTTCAAAATTTTGTTTCTGTTTGCTATTGGCTTATTTTAGACTTTCAGGGGGTAGCATGATAATTTGGAAATAAAATATTTTAAATAAGTAAAATCAACATAAACATTTCAGAGAAATTTGAAGAGGTTTTTTGGGGTTATGGTTTTTCCTTTGTTTCAAACACAAAAAGGCACCCTTAGCTACCTCCCCTTCTCACTTTTCAGGAAGTCATTTCAGTAGCTTTTAGAACTGCATGAAAACAGATTTTCAGTTTGAAACATCCAGTGAATAGTTGAAGAGAGGTCAGTCGCAACAATCATTATATCAAAGCAAGATTTTATCTGTCTCTCCTTCTTTGCAGCCTCTCAGTAGAAAAGGTGAGCAGTGAGGAAAGCAATTCCTGAGCTGGTTGCTTGCTTATGAATTTGGCTCCCTGCCATGAGCATTAAGGCACACTCCCAGCTGTGGAGATGCTGCAGATAAATGATGCAGGTGTGCTAAAGCACTCTGCTTCACAAGCAGTTTTAGAAACAGCAGACTGAAGCACTAAAATACATCGCTATAACTTTTTCTTAATGCTTTTTCATTTTGTGTATTAGATGCCTTGAAGAATGTGTCTGTGTATTCATTCTTTCGCCATACTGACACATACTACTAACATCTATTGTATCATTAAATGATGCTGTAAGTAATCATGTTATGATGTGATATATATACTAATACAGATTTTCATCTATATGATATTTTCTTCCACCTTGTCCTAAATGTAGTCTTACTTATAATCAAACAGAAAGATTAGTCCAAGAAGGAGGAAGAAATAAGAGTTTTTCCCAAATCTCAGCAACTGACTTTTTAATGATACAAATAGCTGCAGTAAGTTTATCTGTTACAATATATGCATAAAGGTCTGGGATAAAATATTTTAATTTCATGAGCCCTTCAAGATCCTGTGGTACGTTGCACGTCCTTCACTCCTAGAAATCCCATCTATCTTTGGGATCTAATTACATGTGAGCCTGTTCTGGTGGATCAGGACATGGATGACCGAGCAGCAGGAAGGATGTATAGGGAAAGATTTTCTTGAAGCCTTTCTCAGAAAAATGTATTAAAAAAAAACCCCATTCCTTGTGGGAAAGAAAATGGAAGGTGCTTCAAAATTTAACATAAATCTCCAGGTTTGTAGATCAATAATAACATCTTGAATTTCAGGGTATTATCAGTATTTTATTTTTTAAGATACACTATACAGAAGGGTTACATCAGGCTGCTGCATTTCTACAGGACTGGGAAAAGATGAAATATGAGCATCCTTTTGTCTCAGGTCATGCTTTTCCAAGTGCCGTGCCGTCTGTGTGTGGCACGGGTTATGTGGGAGTGCAGCACAGGCTGGCTGGAGCTTCCCACCTGCTCCTAGCAGGACTGCTGCCAGGTGAAAGTGTTTCTTACATTTTCTTATTTTTAATTAATCATAATTTATTTGGTACTTTGCAGCACAGTATCAGCTCTTTCAGGGCTAGCATACTTATGTGTATGACTTACAAAAGGAGTCCTGAGAGCAGACAGAAAGTGAGAGCAGAAGTCTCATTCATCACAGAATCACAGAATTGTAGGGGTTGGAAGGGACCTCCAGAGATCATCGAGTCCAACCCCCCTGCCAAAGCAGGTTCCCTACCGTAGGTTGCACAGGTCGGCATCCAGGCAGGTCTTGAACATCTGCAGAGAAGGAGACTCCACCACCTCCCTGGGCAGCCTGTTCCAGTGCTCCGTCACCCTCACTGTAAAGAAGTTCTTGCGCATGTTTGTGCAGAACTTCCTTGAATTCATATTCACATCCCAGGAGTGGAAAGCTCCTCATGCTGTTCTGGGATCAATAGGTTCAGAGTGCAGGAAGCTCCCAGTTTAGCTCAGCCTATGCTGCTCTTGCTGGCCTCTTTGCTAAAACATTGGTGAAGTAATCACCGCTTGCAGCCCTTCATACTCCCACTGGAGACTGATTATTTTACCTCTAAAGCAATATATAGCCTCTGCCAGCTCCAGCTTTAGAGCAAGACTGTTGGTTGTGAACTGCCTTTTGAATATCTGTTCATCATGTTACTGCTACAAAATGAACTGATCAGAAGATAAATTTGTGTTTCTCTTCAATTATTCATATTAACTTGCCAGTTCAGAGTGGCTTGGAGAAGCAGCCTTGGCTTGCCTCTGATATCACAAAGTTTATCATTCTGTTGCTCACATTTTTAATGAAAAAATGCTGAGTGTGTATTGATGTGTATATGTATTTATGCACGTTATGCATATACATGATGTGTAGTACATATACCCAATTTAAAAACAGCATGATAAAACTTGGTGGGTTATTTGTGTGTCGTGAAAACTAGATTTATGGAGGAAGTTAATCTAAGAATAAATTGAAATGGAACATGGTGTTGAATGACACAGCAGTGTTTAGATAGCTCTAACCAGTACGCACATTTATTTTGGTAGTAGTTCTCAGTTCACTGTAGAGCAACAGAAGTCTCCAGTGCCAGTATTTCTTGCATTTCAACAAAGAAAAGAGGAGTGGAAAGTAACAATTATCACTTAAGAATATAAAAACTTGAGATATACATTGCATAGTGATACTATTTCACTCCTCATGGGGCGTACAACATTCCATAGCTCTGCAGTGCTGCAGGGAGACAATGGGACAGTGAATGGGGCCTCAGGCATGGGAGGCCACAGGGGCTTGTGAATCAAGATTCATCAACTTGAGATTCATGTTCATTTGAGTCTCTTTCAACAAGTGGAATGGATCAGAAGTGTTCTAACTTATTGACTTTGGATGCTGTCATATAATTGCTGGAAAAAAAAAAAATTGCTCTTTAAAATGTTGTTTCTGCAGAGACATGAAATCTTGACAGCTCAAGACAAGTTTTTTTGCTATGGATTCATTACATTTGAGAGTTCACATAAGGACTTATTCTTTTTAATTTTTTTTTTTTTGCCTTTTTGTCTTTTTTCTTCAAGTTGAATATCATGCATTCTACCTTTGAAAGTATGTATAATAGTGCTAAGCAAAGTGCTTCAAGCTGCATTAAAACCTCTCACATCCATCTGCCTGCAGAAGAGAGCCCTCATCAGAAAAGTAAATATGTAACATGGTTAAAGATAACAAACACAAAACATTAGTTTTTAAGAAATGAATGCACACATTCTTCCTTACCCTACAAATTCCTGCAGGGCTTGTCTTTACAGACAAAGGAAATGTGTATTTGTTGGGGTCTCTTGTGTGTTGAATATTCTAGTTGTGCTCAAGTTAGTCTATAGTTCAGTTATTCTACAAGATAGACCCTAATTTGAGCTTTCTTGTAACAGTCATCCTGTGTTGGTTTCTGGTGAAAAGTGTCTGCCTTTTCTTTACAGAGGAAGCGTTTCTGTTATTTCACTATATTACAATGAAACTCAAAACACTATGTGTTGCACAAAGCAAAGTCTGTAAACCTATCTCTTCAGGGTATGAAGTCAAGTTAACTGCGGAGCATCTGAAATCTAAGCCTGTTCTTCACTGAGCTGATGTTAATTTCTTCTTCAGAACTGTATTTAGCAAAAGGGTATTAGTAGAGAATAATGACGTCTGTTCCATTTTGCTCAACTGGCTAGGTTTTTCATTTGATTCAGAAATACCATAATGAAAAGAAATTGGGATTCATAAAAATCTTGAACCAGTACAATGGCCCTGCAATGCTTTCTTGCCTTGATGGAGCACATTTGACCTCTGGCTGTGAGCCAGAAGGCATCACTGAAACAAATATTAAACTGGAAGAGAGCCACTGCTGTCAGCCTGCGTGTTGGAGTCTGAGTGTCTGGAGAAAAATGAGGCTGCAGTGTCTTGGAGAAATGAGCAAGGGACTGTCAAAGCAGAGAGTTCAGTTGACCTGCACTAGAGATGTAATTTATTAAAAAGGTTTATTTGTAGTGTTATTAAAGCCCTCCCATTTTGCTCCACAGAAGTTGAGTTTATTGTCATCTGCTTTCAATAGCAGTTATTATTTCTTAATTCTGTTGTGATTTGAAAATGTACTCTTGGTTTTGTATGATACACACATTTTCAGCAATTCAGATAATACATCATGAACTGAAAAGCAGAAATATTAAAAAATGCTTACTAGTTTTGATTCTGCAGTTTGAATTTTTGGTAATTAAGAATTTTCACGTAACAACTGAATATTTCTATGAGAAAATGGATATGCAGCAATCTGTTCACATTATTTGAAGTACTTGCTTGTTCATTAATTGCATAGCAACATCTCTTTATTCTCTTGTTACTCAGTTTAGCTTTGATCATTTCCAATACTTTCATCTGAAATCAATGCAAGTTTTCTTGATGTGTAGCAGGCAAATATATTGGAACTCATTTATTTCCCAGGATACAGTAGCTATATTTTATCTTCCAAAGCGTAAAGCAGTGTGTTAGTTTGCTTTACTTTTAAACAGTTAAAGATGATGTAAGTGGAATTTTCAGAAATGTGCTGGCTGCACAAGAAGTGGTTAATTGTGTGACCTACATGCTGCGGCACAGGCACCAGTCTGCTCAGTGGCCTGTGATAGAAGACCTTATTAGATGCTGTAATGATTTACTCGTATGTTTATCTGCAGACAGATATAACCTTTAAAAAGGAAAAGCATGAAGGGAAACAAAAGAAAATTGCTCATATTAAAGTCCTGTGGAAGTAGAGAAGAAATTAATAGCATAGATTTAAATCCCCAAGGAATATACACTCAAGCATAGTTTTTCACAGTGATACCAGCAGCAATTTAGATTGCTTTTAATCTGTGTTTTAGGCATGTCCCTCGGTTTGTTGTTCTCAAGCTGATGTTCTAATGTAATTTTTCCTTGTCATTTGATCTGGTCTTCCTGTGCCCTTATGATCCGTCCAATTTCCCATACTACTTTGACTTCTGTCTTGCAAAATTGATCTCTTGTCCTCTGCCTAGTGGAGGATTGTATTTGCTTTAGTTTTCCTGATACATTTATTTTTTTCTAACAGTGCCTGTTTAGCACTACAACAGCTAGAATGTGCTGTTGCTTGGGTGCAGAGATGCATCATGATTCCCCGTACCTGGAAAAGCTCTCCCTGGCTTTTCCTGGTGCTCCCACTGAAAGAGCTCTCATGGAGCAGAACCGTACCAGGTGGTGGAGCGGTCTGTGACACCAAAGAGCAGGAGCATGAACCACCACCATTCACTGAACTCATTCAAACCTCAGTCTGGGGGGATGTTTCAGAGCGACCTGCACTGCCAGAGAGGTTTACAGTGTTTAGATTACAGAGTTTAGATTACAGCGTTTATGAGTTTGGTTTTTTGACTACAGGCCATTAACATTAATTAGAACATTAATTAGATTTGCATCTGTGCAAACATATGCTCCCTGAAACTGGGAAAGTGGGTGGGGATTTCTGTGTTTTCCTTTCTGCTCATCTGATTCTTCATGGGGCAGAGTGTGTTCAGGTGGCTTTCTTTGCCTGTCTTTTCTTGCAGCACACCTTATGCACTGCTTAACAGGAAAAGTGAAGTCTCCGCCTGAGATGAGAGTACAAGATTGTTGTCATACTGCAGTTTAAATGTTTGCATTTAGCTGCCTCAGACATGCTGTGCTCATAAAATCAGACAGGATTTCTGAAAGACACAGTCGGGATGAGGAGCAAGCATTCTCCTTGCATTCATCCTCTGCCCACTTCCAGCCGAACCAAGAATAAAGCAATGTCCATGTGATCCCCATGCAGTGCACCATTCCTAAGTCTGCCTTTCTTCCTGCTTTGTTCTTCAGCTTTCTTTAGTTTGCTTCAGACCTAGTTTTCTTGGCAGCTCTTGGAAAGAGTCTGGGGACAGTGGATTAATGCAGGCAGGAAAATCATGTTCTATTTATTCAGATACATTTTTCCAAATTGTTCTTTTTAGACATCAAAATGTAAGATAATGCAGAGTGTCCTGACCTGGAAGAGAAAATGATATGATGTTATTTTGTAAGTTAATTGTGAAAATACATAACGTGATATAAAGGCTATTTGTTAACTCCCTGTGAGAGAAATAGAGGGAGTCTACTGTAGGCCAGAAGTTAGCTTCTGGATTACCTTGAAATTATAATTTGCCAATAATTAGCTGTGAGCATTGAGCAGGGGTAGTTAACTAGCTGAAGTTACCAGGGACGGCTGCTTTAATGAGCTTGTCAACTCTTAGCCAAGGAGAGCTGCCCTCAATGCTTTTCAGCGTGGCTGGCTGTGACTGCACGCATTAGTTCCAGGAGAAAAGAGGGTGCATTAGCTGAGCTCACTCAGCTCAAAGGCAGCATTTTTTCTCTTGGCTAGTAAATGTGGCTGATGGGAGCTGAGAAGCTGTGGTGCCACGTTACAATGCTAAGAAAGCAATGGTGCTGTCATCGCTAACTCAGCTGACCCTAATTTAAGAACTAGGTCACACCTGAAGGGAGAGACTGGGTGGATTGTTTATGTTGGGTTTTGTTTTCTTTTGTTTTAAAAAGTACCTCTAAGCCAAATAAGAAAACAGGCAAAATCTCTGCAAAACAAACAAACGAGTAAAACACAAAGTGGATCTTTTGTCAGATTTTTAAAGGTACTAGCAATACACAGAGAGGGGAATGCAACATGCATGCGCCCACTTTTTCTGCCATCCTCCTTGTGAATGTGTGTGTGTGTTATATGATTTTGTTGTCTACTAGACTGATAATAAATGAGCTGTGGTATGTAATGCGCATTACTCATATTACTTTGTGCAGAAATCTGCATGAAAGTCTATGTCTGAGTCATGCCAACATGTGTTGAAGCCAAATAAGAAGAGTTTTCTTCTTCAGGTTTGTTTGGAGCAAACAAGCACATTTGTTTGTGTGTGCTTAGAGCCACAGGCATCATGCTACTTCGTACACAGTGTTGCATCTTTCTGGGTTTTACTAAGAGGTCTGCTTTTTTGTTTGTAGAGAGTTGTTGGGAAATATGCTTTTCTGATAAAGTTGTTGTGAGACATTTAATTTAGTTAATGATAAGAGCTTCTTATAAAACACATAAACAAAGATTTGCCAGGTGTCAGAAGCCAACTGGTTTTCCCTCACGTACCTGGCCTGGACACACTGAGAGGGACTTGGAGACAGGAGAGGATCCAAACCCTTCATGCAAAGGGGGAATACGTGGAAAATGGACAACAGAGAGTCTCATTCAGCTTGCTCTGCTGTCATGACAGTGAGCTGCAAAGGGAAAGAAATACAGCAGGTACCAGCACTGGAGAATTCAACATGAGAATAAAAGTGCCCAAGGGGGAAAAAAACAACAAAAACAAACAGTTCACCATCTTTACTCATAAGAAGTGTGCTTGCTGTCAACTTGAACTGCTTAAGATATACTCCGTTCAGTGCAGCTATTTTTATCTCTAGTTTGAAACCGGCTTACATATTGCGGATTGAGATATGGAAAATAATAAGGAAATAATGTGTTTATTACATCTATTTAGTTTTTCACTTCTAAGCTGATTTAGAAAATTATCCACTCTGCTAATATTCTGTGATTCAATGCAGTATTGAAATGTATGTTAAAAAAAACCAAAAAAACAAAAAACAGAGCAACCTTCTGGCACAGTAAAAATTCTGTATTTAAAAAGCTTGCAAATATAAATATTTAGTACCCCAATGGGATCACAGCACTTTTAGCAAGATTCATGAGCATCTGATGTGCCAAAAATAATTCTGCAGTCTTACGATTGGGTGACCTGCTAATTGCTAAGAAGTGGTTGTCCGAGTACCTTGCGTAGCCCTGAAGTGAAGAGAACCCTTCAGTAGTGACTTCTCCATTATCTCCTCCCTTCTCCCTCATCTCTTTTTTACCTGAATGTCAGTGCTTTTGTGGCTTTCCAGCAGGCTGCATAGGAGGAGAATTTGCTTATTAGTTCCCTTCTTTCCTTTTTTTTTTTGGGGGGGGGGGGGGGAGGGGGGGTAGGGAGAGCTAATAAAAATGTAGAAGCATGGGAGTTTGGGTTTTTGTTGGCTGCTGCCTTAGTTGAGATGCATTGCTGTATGTGCTCGGAGCAGTTCCAGGGGTGCAGGAGGCAGGCTGCGTGCTGACCTCTCAGCACTTTTTAGGGGAAAACAAATGAACATTCAGCATCTACTTTAGCACCACATGCTGATTTCTTTACTGTGTCTCTGGGCAGGACGGGGCACTAAGTGCTGGACTCTGCCATCACAGGGTCAGCATTGTGCCCAGACCTAACAGGGAATCAGATTTCCTGAAACAGTTGCAAGTTAGTTTGCCAGAACAACATAGGATTTAAGGACACTGTTACATTTCAGAAGAAACACGTCAAAGCAGAGTACCAAGGGCTCAGTACTAATGAAGTTCAAACCTCGGTCCTCTCTGGAAAGGAGAGGCAGAGGATGAAAAAACAGATACACTACAGCAGATTTTCAGTGATTAACTCCAAATTGTCTCAGTTCTGCTTTTATAATATATGCCCCAAAATCCTGCACCTCCACAGGGCAGCATCGTGGTTTGAATACAGGGAGTGCAGCTACATGTCAGCATGGGACACCACCCCTTCACTGACTCAATTAAAAAGCTTCTTTTTGTTACTCCAGCAAAACTGGAATGAAAAGATGGGATGAGATTTTTGGTCTGCTGCCATATAAATACCTAGAAAGTAGCAGGAATTGGATATTGGCTCAGGAACTATTATTGATGAACTTTTTAGGGACCATCACAGAAGTGTGGCGTACCTGTTAGGAATGTACATCTGTTGTGCATCTTTTGCTGGCAGTGCATGGCGGCTTGAGAATGAGGTACTCACAGTGTTCTCTGGGTCAAATCTTGGTCTCTTACACAAGCTCCCACTGATTTAGCATTAAGCCTGTATTTAACCCACTGTAAAACCTTGAGAGCAAATGTGGTTTGGTTTGTGCTTGTTTTTCAAAAATTAATTTTTTTTATTCTTTACTTCAGTAAACCCCAGTAGGGTAGAGATAGGGCCACTGAATTTCTCCCATTCTGTTTTGCGTGCAAAAAGCACCGTATGTGCAAAGTAATACTGCCTTGGATTGTTCTGCCAACTCAGTGCTCTGGTTGTCTAAACACCCTTCTGCTTAAAGAACTGTATAATTAGTTTTGTGTTAAAGGTCATTTTTCATTTCTTCTGGAAAAAAGCCTCCTGCTTTTCCGTTACGATATTTTATTGTTTTGTTAGGACTTTGAATTGTTTATTGTTAACTACCTTACTTAAGGTTACTATAAAAATGATTGTTGTAATCTACAAAAAAATAATTTTCTGCTTAAAAGGTAGACATATACTGCCTGTGTACGTAGGTATGCTGTAGACATGTATCTACAAGGTAGAGATATACTGTGAGTGATTTTCACAACATACATACTCCAATAGCTCAAGATGCTAGCTTAACTTTCCTTTGTACTCTATCTATGGCTAGTTTTTCCATTATTGCTATGTGTGTGTGTTTGTCACAACAGTCAGTGTGTTGTGTGCTATGATCCACATTCAGATTTTTTTTGTTTCTTTTTTAGTGCTTTGCTGTGCGCTCTCTGGGCTGGGTAGAAATGGCAGAAGAAGATCTTGCTCCTGGAAAAAGTAGTGTTGCTGTAAACAATTGCATCAGACAACTCTCTTACTGTAAAAATGACATCAGAGACACCGTTGGCATTTGGGGAGAGGTAAGAATACGTGAACTTCAATTCTTGGAATGTGCTTCTTGTGCTGTAAAATAGTTTGAAAGAACAACCCTTAAGACAAATATTTCCATATTCTGTGTTTAGATTTCCCTATCCCAGTTAGCTCTGTTGGAACTGTTCAAGGATAGTGCTGACATGTTTGTTCCAAACTGCTCAGGACAAAAGGTACCCCCAGAGACATCCCTTTAATGTTTACATCTTCACTAGTACACATCTGTGTAGAAGCAGAGTTGTGGACACGCAAGCAAAACTGTTGAATCCAGTGGAATCCTTCTGGACAGAGGTTTTAGAGTGATGCTCTGGAAAACATTGTCACATGCTTCTCAGTGACAAAAGGGCTTTAAGGAAACCCAGACTGCTGTGACCGTGTTTCTAACATGTCTGATGAAATTGAGAATGATGGACAGATGGCTCATTTTCAGATGATTACATATCAGTCTTTCAGAAGGAAATGAATTTCATTAATTTCTCTGTTGTTTCCTCTCCAATAACTCTTGAAAGCGTTGACCAGCGTTCCTCAACTAGATGGATGTCAAATTCCCACGCACTGAGGAAAAAACAGAGAGATCAATTCTCTTTACCACTCTCTTTGCAAGTTTGTAATTCCATCCATTTTTCAGATGACAGAACTTTAATCAACTTGAAATATATCAGCTCAAAGCCATGTTTTACTTTGGTTTAAGAGTTAATACATTTTTCCATATTCTTCTCTATCAATTGCACTGGTCTTTATTCAAAACTCTTGCTAGTTTTCAAGCCAAACTGGTGAAAAGTTGTGTCCTCTTGAAAGGAATTTTTAATTAATTATTTTTAATTTTCATTTAAAAAGTAAACATTAGCACAGTGAAACAGTAGAGACACTGTGCTTGAATTGGTGGCCTCTGAAGTAAATCGCCATCTTGATTTTTAAAAGAAATCATTACAACATTTTTTTTCTGCTGACAAGGTAGTATTTCAAGATTGGAAGAGGCACAGTTTAGAGAGGAATCTGAAAAGCATGTGGTTCTCATTGACACATCACATAGAGCAGAAATCTATTACAGAGCTAGGGCAGATGGCTGCACATAGGGGTTTTAAGATTGCCTCAAGATTTATTTTAGCTAGAATGTAATGAAAGTGAAATTGAGACTAGGGTCATCCTATGTTTTCTTGATTACAAAATCAAGAAATAGAATAGCAAATCACCCTGAATAAAATTCTGACCCTACAGAGGCTTTGTCATTGGCTTTAATGTAAGATTTCCTGTCACCTTTGGAAGAAGATCTGTGTAAGTTTCTAACTTCTGCAGTTCTCTATGATGTAAAAACAAACAAAAAAAAAACTCATTTGTTTGTACTGCTACTTTGCCATGCATTACATTCTCCTACCTCATAATGTCACTTACATAAACAAGACTTACTGTTGCTATTGGCCTGTATACCACCATACATAGCACCTCCTGAAAGCTGTTGGACCTGAGTCTTTCCTGTATTCACTTTCCCTTCCTGATCCTTCCTGTGAGAGCCATCCTCAGCACGCAGCTTCAGGTCTCTGCAGCTATTCAGCCATCTGAGACGGTCATGTTCGAGCTCCCCGCATGTCTGAATCACTTCTTCATGCCCCGTGTGGTATTTCCATCTATGAAATAGCTTCAGTATATAAAGCAACAAAACTTAGCAAAATATATTGCTTCTGGCTGCAGCTAATCTATCCCTTGAGCGCTGCAAGGATAATTGACTTATGTTACTTATCTGCCCATTTTCCAATCTTTTCCAGCTAATTTGGATTTCATTTTATTACTGTAATCCCAATGTATTTTGCATGATGAACAGATTTTACCTCCTTGTAATAATTTCCTTCTGGAATAAATACATAAGTAGAAAATGGGTTCAAAAAGCAATTTTTTAACACTCGGTAATATTCCTTGCACAAACGATTTACTGCTTCTGACTTCCAAGCACATTTCTTGCTCTTTTTCTTTGTGGTTATTCTATTTTCTGTTTGGTTTCATTCCCATCCACCTATGCTATCCTAGCTTATTTTGTTTCCCATGTTTTTGTCTCATTTGCACACATGGTTACTACAGCTAAACAACATCTTTGTCTAGGCACCAAGCTGCATACCAGCCTGCATCCCTTTCCCCTCCTGCACCCCTTGAGTACTTGTGTTGCAAGCTCTGTGTCACAGTGCCCTTTGAATGATCATTAGGGGACTTGGGGCTGGGAGAAGTGATCAGTCCCATGAGAGGCAGAAAGCAAAAGCTGAGCACCTGTGATTCAACACCTGTGGTTCACCACCTTCCCCCCATCAGTGGGCAGTGTCTGCCTCTCCCTGAACTGGCCTTGAATCCCTGAGGTCAGGGTGGCATCAATGTATGTCATGTAAAAACACAAAAATCACACATCATTAAAACTTGAACCACAGTAAGCAGGCAGAGAGAGAGTTTCTGTGTCACTGAGGTGAAGAAAAAGGTCATTTCTGAAACATTTGTCAGTGGGAAGTCAGAGCTTTTCCATTCTTTCTGTTCATTTATAGATTCTAGCACAATAGAGGAGAAACAAATTACTCCATATTTAGCTCATAGTTCCCTCATTTTTATCAGCAGGAGCTTGTGTTAAGTCTCAAAAGTGGGTCCAGGATCATTTCCATGAGATTCCAGTCTTCAGCCTCTGAGAAGAGAACTATTAGATGTGGCAAAAGAAGCAGCAGACTTTTTGCAGATGCTAGCAATAGGAGGAAGATTAGCATTTGTGAATTAGCATCAAAAGGAAAATTGCTTCTAAATTTGTTTCCTCTATGGGAATAAGCATTCTCCTTGTTCTTATGCACCAGTAGAGTTAGCGAGAAACCCTGGCTCCAGGATTCTGCACTTGCTGGCAGAATTTTTGTTCATTCCTCACTACCAGGTTTTCCTCTTTAAGTAATCTTTCTTTAAAGAGTATCATATAAGTAAAAGACAGCATACAAATAGCTGTCTGTTCCCATGGCCCATTGGCTAAAGTTTATGGAAACAAAGCACGTACTGTGTGAGAGAGGGAGCTCTGCCCTAGGTGTGGATGGGGATTCATGCAAACATTTACTAGCAACGTGGTTCTTCTATATTTGAAAGAATGTATTGAAGATAGGATAAACAAATGATTTGTTGAATAACTCACTAGCTTGCATTTAAACGAGTCAAACAGTTGCATTTGAAAGTTAGCTTTTTGTGATTGGGATCTTTTAAAAATACATTAGTAGCAGAATGCTGTGTTAGGTCTTTTTCACATTGGAACTGGGCAAACGTGTTCTTAATTGCTTTTGGAACAAATGTAACTTGGCATCAATTTAGAGGATGCAAGGCTTAACAATGTAGGCATAACTCCTTAGTACTAATCAGTTTGAGAGGAGGACGTGCTCTGTAACTGTGCATTTTCTGGAGTTGCAGGGCAAAGACATGTACCTGATATTGGAAAATGACATGCTGAACCTGATCGACCCCATGGATCGTACAGTTCTTCATTCACAGCCCATAGTGAGCATCAGAGTTTGGGGAGTGGGTCGTGACAACGGCCGGTGAGTCTGCACTCTCTTTGTTCCTACTGATTTTGTGCTTTTTGTGACTTGCTGATATCAAGTACAGATATGCCAGGAGTAAGTTGCGTATCAAACCTGTTGAGCAATTGTGACTCAGAGGTAATGAAAGGATGGGCAAATTCTTCTTTTTCTTACCTGTGCTTTTTTTTTCTTTCTTTTTTTTTTTTTCAATTTCTACTTTTCGTAGTCTATCACTGATATTCTGTTTTACTAAACCTGTGTTGAACAGGCATTTCAGATGAATTCAGCTGTATGCATAAAACTGCATATGCAACTTTACTTCATTTATGTATGCAATACATTTTTTACATGGAACTATGTTTTCAAAAATGGCCCAATATTTCTCATGACTCCTCATTTTTCTGTGTCTTGTATGTGTTTGTTTCTTTGACTAAAGGAAAAGTTTGATTGATTCTCTTGTCATAAGGAGCAATCCCAAATGCATGCTTCAAGGCTTTCCTGAACTGGAGCCAGTGTTCCACTAGTTCTCATTCCTGACTGGTCTTTTGGAAACAGTCTTGCTTTCCATGTAACACTGGCTGCAGGAGCAGGATTGTGAAGGTGGCTTATATAAAGCAGGATAGCAACTTGTTTCTCTATTCCAATGAGTGTTTTGTCTATCAAAAATGTTTCCACTCACATAGAGCAATTCCAGAATTTTCAGACAGTGCTCCTTCCAAGTAGTAAGGATTTAGACACAATAAAGAACTTATGTTTTTTGTGCTTATGTTTGATTATTTGGATGCTCAGTATGAAAGTATCTATTTTTTGTCTCTGATTTTGGCTAAAATTAAATCCTGAAATTTTTTTTTGAGTACGAGATTTGGCAAAACAAAGTTTCTGATTATTTTTGGTTAAATTTCTAAAAGGAAAGATATTGTTTCTGTGACCTGATTTTGTCTTTCTAAACTTATTACTGCTACAAATGACTGATGTGGATGTGTTCATTTATTATTTATTTCTTTATTTTACTGTTTTTTACTTCCATTGGTGCAGATTTTTGAGAGATCTGGAAGAGCAAATCCAGTTTGAAATGGTGGGAAGTAAAGAGCTTTTTACTTCTTATGAATAAACCATTACAGTGCTTTGTTTGCTTTAGAAAATGAGAGCACATTTCCCTTCAAGTCAGATTTTGTAGCAGCTTGCTTTGGTCAGGAAATAAGAGCATTTTAAGGAACATCTGAATGTGATGCAGCTTAGGAAGTTAGCTTTGCTTTTCATTAATATTTTTGAAGAATTTTCAGTTCTCTTTCAAAATACTCAGATTTCTTTTGAAAATAATTGGAAAACCATTTTGTTACGGCTGTAAAATAATGTGTCACATTTATCCAGGTTGGATTCCTACTTCTAAAGGCAGAACTAGACATAGAAACATCAGTGCTGAAAGGGGGCATCTAAGAGAAATGTGTCTTTTGCCTCCAAAATGTGAACGTAAGCCCCATCAGTAGGACAGGAGCTGGTGGGCATCATTTTGTGTGGAGGCCAGACCTGCAGATTTGCCATGTTATCCTCCAACACCGATGAAAAGCTATGTACAAGGAAATAACACCTCTGATCCCATCCCTGCCTGGTTTTGTAATGGACCTGGAGACCGAAAATAAATTCCAATTCTGCTGAGATTTCTGTAGAGGCTCACCTATTTAATAAGAATAAAGTCCTAGTTGTAAGGAATATGTATATGAATTACACATCCAAGTTTAAAAAAAATAAGAAAATAAAAAAATAACCCCATCAAACCTGTTCTGCCTCTTGGTCATAAAATGTGAAAGTTTCCTCCACTGTTTACGCAAAAAGAGATTTTATTTGGGACATCAACAGTGAAACAGCTGTAGAACAGATAAACTAATCTTTTCTCGCATTTTCATCATCAGAAGAGGAATTTGGCCAATTTGTGTTGAATCCGAACACTTCTTAACTATTTTTCTTCTTTACTTCTTTTTCTTTCTAATTTTTCTTGTTTGGGTGCTGCAATATCAGCAAGAAAACACTGCTTTTTTTGTGGATTACTGTTCTGGGAAGCTGAAAAGTCCTACTTTCTGTCATGAAACTCTTCTGGAAGGTGTTGCTCATGAATGTTGTTAATTAGCAACATTTTGTATTCCAGAGCCCATATAATAAAATTTAATTAGATTTGTTCTGAAAAGAAGTTTTAAAACTGTGAAATACTGTAGAAATGTATGTTTTCCTCTATATTGACCTTTCTGAAACCCATAGTGATCCCCCAGCTCTCATTTTGAACTGCATTTTACTTGTAGTAAAATAGGGATAGATTTTGCTTTGGAAGATGAAAAGATTTTCTAATGACACCTGACCAGATGATTTTCTAAGAAATGCCATAATGAAAGATTGATGAAATAAAGCGATGTGCTGATGAAAGTTTAATCTGAGGATATGTCTGGTAACTCACCTCAGGCAGAAACATCTACTGGAAGGCTGTAATAATTTTCTCTGTATGCTACACTATTATCTTGACCTCTAGAGTTACTTTTTTTCTTTTTTTACAATAGTTGTGTGATAAGCAAAAGCTTCATTGTTTTGTTAACTTAAGCTATGCAGCGATTTTGTTTTGAAAGGTAGCATCCCTTGTTTCCAATTAATCATTTAGTAAAGTATATTTGACCTTAAGAGAGACCAGAGTAAAATTGTGAGCAAAAGCAGGTTTCTGCAAGAGAAGCTGGTGGTTGTGCATAAATATGTGCGTAGACTCTAAGCTCCGGTGTTTCATATGCAGTATGGGCATTAAAGGAAAAGACATATACTTTATCTGAACATCCTTTTGGTAGACTGTATTTCTTAGGTGGTGTGATGTTTTTTAAGAGTAAAAGCCATTGTACTTCATTATCTTTACAGCCTTCCTCCCCTTTTCTGTTTTTCAAAAGAGCCATGACATTTCATTTAATATTACTTGTAAATGAGAGAAAAATCCTAGTACTCGCTTAAATAGTTTGATTTCAAGATCAGTGATGTCATTGCCACATGAAGAATCTGTGGCACCACAGGTGTATCAGTGAATAATAGACAGTGCTGCATTTTCTTAACAATCAGTTGGCATGGATTTTTCTGAAAAAGCATCTTGGAGAATATCAGCCTCCTAATGCTGTTGAAAGATTGTTCTTTCCAGTTGTGAGCTGCAGGTATGTGCATTCATCATGCCTCAGGGTGGGTTTTGTGTCCCCTTCTCAACTGCTGGCGCATGCCTTCTGCCTCTGAGCCACTCACTAACAAGGAAGGGAGACAAGGTAATGTGCCATCAATTCTGTACAAGGGTTTCTGTTAGCACATTTCCCTGAATCTTCCTTTATCTTCATTACTTTTCAACCAATCCAAAGTCCAGCTCAACTTTTAAAATCTCTTTGAGACTTTAATTGTCTGGTGGGCGAGCACAGTGCCTTCTCTGGTGGTGTTTCACTCCAGCTGTAAAATGGAGCCATTTGCTGACAGGATTGGTGTCAGCATGCTCAGGAGACAGCTGTCACAAACCTAAACGTGAGTGGTGTGGGCATTTATAATGCTGGACAAAACACATGGCACATTTTTCTGTTCACCCACCAGCATTGTCATAGTATAATTCGCATCTGCTGTTCTAGTTGGTATGTGTACTTCCCTGGAGGCTGAGAAGGGATGGCAATTGCTCTTGGTTCTCAAGTGATGTTTTGCGGTCTTAGAAACAATGGTTAGAGAGTGCAGAAGTGTTGTGTTCCCCACTCTGCCCTAAAAGCACAGATTTTCAAAGATGGTGGTATTGAGGACCTCTTCAACTGTGTGGAAATCCATTGCCCCACTTCTTTGAACTGCTGCTGGTTTTCTGCTCCCTAGGTATAGAATCATGGAAAATCTCAAGTTGGAAGGGACCCACAGGGACCTTTAAGTCCAACTCCTGGCTCCACACAGGACCACCCAGAATTCGAACCCTGTGTCTGAGAGTGTTGTCCAAATGCTTGATCTCTGGCAGCTCAGGGCCATGACCACTGCCCTGGGCAGCCTATCCCATCACTCTGGTGAAGAATCTTTTCCTACTGCCAACCTGACCCTCCCCAGCACAGCTCAATGTCATTCCCTTGGGTTCTGTTGCTTTCAACAGAGCTCAGTGCTGCCCCTTTGCTCCCCTCTTGAGCAGCTGTAGGCTGCCATGAATCTGAGCTAAGAAAACTGTTGGAGTTACGTGAGAGCACAGGACAAGCCTGTGAAAAGATGAGGAGGGAATGGCATAAAGTGACAGCTCAGATTCCTCAGAACCTGCAAAATTTTGTTTTTTCAACAGCTAAACAAAAATGTCCTGATATCAGAAGTGTTTAGCAGCTACACTGTCCATTGGTGTCAGTGGAATCTGTGTGTATTAAGTACCTTTGAAAATCAAGTGGCTAAATATAGATCTGGGTATCTTTCTCTAGACATGCAGATTTGAAAGTTTTTGCTTGAACAGCATTTTTCTTTGAATAGTGAGTGTATTATCGAGCTAAGAGGGATGGAGATGGGTTTGGGCAAGAACTGGTTTGTTTAAGGACAGAAAGCAGTTGAATGGGGAATCTGCGGGGTGCACTGCTGCAAGGAAGGGGTTATAATCCATATTTCCTGGCTAAGGCAGCACGTTTACACAAACTACCTGAGCCCCACTGCACATCACATTGTATAGATGTGAGATTTTTGGAAAGATACCTGGCCTTAATGAGGGAATTTTAAGCTTAGTATGGACAACAAAGGTAAAGTTAGTGTGCTTGGAGTACCCTGGTGTATCTGCAATTTATCATTCTCCTTTTCAGAAAATTGTGCAAGCAACACAATATCAGGCTTCAGTGATGTATTCAGTGATGTGGCTTATAAGAGCATTGTTCAGGGAGGTGCTGAAGGTTTGCTTTTCCTTTGAGGTGATGATTGAAACCTTAAATGCATTGTGAGGTCAAGTCTTTCTCCAGTTCTTTGAGAGAAGCTTATCGAGTTGTAAGAGATAACAAGTAATAAACTTTCTGTTCCACATTAAAGGGACGTGGTCAAGAAAAGCTGAAAATAAATTAAAACTGAGATGGTGTATGCACCTGCTCTTCTGAAAAGATAACACCCTTCAAAGCATGTGTTATTCCAGCTGAACTCTCCAAACTCGGAGACGCCACGAATCAATACTACCTATTCCCTTTGGTCCGTATAACCTTGGAATAAGGACAAAAAATACAGTGAGGAATCATGTAATAGGGCATAGGTGAGGGATTATACAGGAAGAAAAGGATTGTACTGGCTTTTCTGGCCCATATTCTTTGTTGAGTTTTGTAAGTAATCTTTTCCTTTCTCCTTGTCTCTAAGCTAGTTGTATCTGAACATTCCTTTCCATATATTTTGATAACATTTTCTTCTCCCTAAACAATAGTGTAGGTGATTATACAAAGCTTCAGTTAATGTCCATAAGGCCTGACATTACTATTTGCAAGTGCAGTGCTTTGTAGGAAGGGGTGATAATACAACATGACTGTGAAGGGGATGTAGTTAAGCAGGTGAAAAAGCTGTATGTGTGCATTCTTTCTTTGATTAATGAAAGTAGTTTGTTTTAATTTCAGGATTTAACCTAACTGATAGAGTAGATGGAAGGTGAGTTAAAATACCGCCATACTAACTTGAAATAAGCACCTGTAGTTTTGCACTGAGTGGACAGTTTTAAATTAATAATGTCTTAAGCTGTGTGTGGGGAGCATCCCTCTATCCTTCTGCCTAATTCATTAATGGGATGAGAAATGATTTTGCGTGACAGCAAGAGACTTTTTTAGGGATGAAGTGCTTGTGACTGATGAACTCACCATTTGATAACAGCTGAGAAAAAGGATGTGCTTAGGGAGAATCTTGGCCACGGAGCTATAGATATTTGGTAACCTTTGAAAAACTTGAATGCAGGAACAGCAGCTCAGAAGCACAGCAACAGTGGACTAGCAGAAGTGAAGTGTCACAGAGGAAGGGAATTGGGACAGGCGCCAAAGAGGGAAACTGTGAGGATTGCTGTGGGAGGGGTTGGGAATGGAGAGAGGGGTGCAGAGAGCTCAGGATGATGCTGTGGCACTGCACTGGGAGGAAGTGAGAAAAATGGCAGGAGGCTGCTCTTCTCATTAGGAAAAACAGCCACTTAAAAAGTGTCAGTTGCTGCATTAGTGGCTGAGAGTGACCAATAGTGTTCAGCCAACTTAAACAGAACCCTGCTTAAGTATTTTATTACAATGTGCCTTTAGTGTTCTATATGTATTTTCTAGAAATAGTGGGAAATATGTATGTAATTTGGGAATTGCATGTAGTGTTTCTTCTGGGAGTCAAACTTGAAATAATGCTGGGAACTATTAAACTGTTAATCTTTCTCACAGTTAATTTGAATGATACATCTATGCCAGGACTACAAATAGCTGCAGTGATGCAGCCAGGTTATCTCAATCAGTAAAAATGATGGCATGCTGACTTAGTCCCTGGTTTACTGTGTTTCTCCAAATTTGTGCTAGAAAATATCCTCACGCTTGCTGTGACTCCAGCTATTAAACTCAAAGGCTTTAGGATACAACCAGGGTAATCTGTGTGATAGCCAGTTAAGTTTGCAGGTCCCCTGATAGTAGTTGGGCTGCTTGTGAAGCTACTGTCTACCATTTTGATGTGGGAATCTGATGTTTTCTTCTGTTATTCTTTTCAGTGCATGTTAATCAAGCAGGTGCTATGCCCAGGCTGGATTCCTTTATTTATCTGCTTTAACTCCATGGCAAAGCACTGATGCAAGTGATGCAGACAGCAGCTATTTTTCTGCTCCATAGCTGTGAGCAGACAATGCCTCACTGCCAGGCGCTCTGCTTGCCCTTTTTGTTTTCAGCACCCAGATAGGAGCTTGGGCCTTAAGTGATTTAAAATTAATTTATTTACTTTGCCTTGTCATGTGTATGGGTGCATGTGCAATGACTTGCTTCCTCTCAGCAGAGACTATGCCAACACAAAGTAGCATCCTCTTTCAGAAGCCATTTAGAGTCAGTTAAGGCGCCTGCCCTTCACCTGCAGTGGTACTGAATTTACACTGTTTGTTGCACTTCTCTAAGATGATATGTGAAGACCAGGTCTGTGTATATAGGAGTCACCTATGGAATAAATTTTCCTGGCAGAATTAGGTTTTGATCATCTTATAAAAGCTTGAAAATGCTTCCAATTTGATAATACTTTTCTTCCAAAAGCAAGACAAAACAAAAAGCAAGAAGAACCTACAGCATTCTTCCTGTTCAAGACTATGTAAAGACTTAGGTCCTGGTAGGAGATAAAGGAAGACTACGTTGGTGGGCCAGTGACTTACATTTTGCTGGTCTATTTTATATTGAAGCCATTCCATTTCTAATAAGGTGGGCATATAAAAACCTTTAGAGGAAAAAAAGGCACAGAAAGCTTAAGTCGCTGAAAAAACAAGAAGTGTTTTAAGAAAAATCATGTTGTTATACTTACAAGCCCCATGCTGGCTGTAAGGTTTGATACAGTTCTTTGTTAGCTTGATTATAGCATGTTTTCGTGAGCATTAACAGGCTTTCTGTCTGTGGCTTACTTGGAAAGGTCAGTGTTTTGCAAGACCTATTTACTTCATCTGTTTTGTATTGTAGGCAAAAACTTGACTTCCTAAAATGATTACTGTGCTGGGCAAGTCATTTCTGTAAAAGTAATTCAGATGAGAAAATTTCCTGTGCAGTGGAAAGGGTTTAATTTGATTATCTCTGCACTACACTACTTAATGAAACATGGGGCTTTCATGACTTGCTAATGCAGCAAATTAAAGAGCCAAAATGTGGACAGAAAATGATCTGCCTGTAGTTTTAATTTCTGTACAAACAGTTCATATACTGTACTGCAGAGTCATAGATGGGATGTTTCTGTATTTACCTTCACTGTGTAAATATTTATATCCACCTACATAAACACAGTTTTAAAACTTGCATTAGTGTTACATGCCTGATACCAAGGGAACCTGTGAAATACCTACGTATTTTTAGACCTTTAGTGGTCTTCTGAAATTTGGCATATGCCACAATAAATTAAGGTCAAGATCTTGTCTTTTGTCTCTTTCTGAGCATTGTCACAAACTTAACAGAGCTTCCCAGTACATTAATTTGGAACTTGCCTCTAAAATACAAGAAGATGTGCTTTCTGTCAGCTTACCACTTCAATTATTTAAATAGTGTATCTGCCTCAGGACTCCTTTCCATGCTTGCTACTAGCTGACTGCGATTCAAATATTTATATGCAGTATGTCCCTCTGCAAATCACAGTGTATAGTGGTGTCTTATATGTATTTAGAAAGCACTTTCACTTTAGGTTTACAATTCTGAGAACGATGTACTGGCTTGTTTCCTAATACTAACTGCACCAGAGAAAAGCACCTTTGTTTGGCAGTGGTGTTCAGCTCATTGCCCTCTGGCAATGGAGATAGGTAGCCTGTTAAAGTCTCCTTAATAGATGCAGATTGGTTAGCAAAGGCTTGCACACTCATTTGAGTAAACTAAAAGATTTTTTTCCAGTATAAAATTATAGTGTCTTAAAAAAAAAAGTTGACTCATTTCTATGCTTTGATAGTGTAACATGAATGTGTTTTTGAAAGAAGAAAACTGTGCTTGATAACACTGAAAAATCTGTGTTCATTGTGATGTTTCACGTAATTTCTATTCATCTTAATGTAATGCGATAAAAATAAATTCAATTTATAATTTGAAGGATGTATTAAATACAAAACTCAATCATCTCTAAAATTTACTGCCTGAAGTTCCCCTTTCCCCACCCCGATAAATTTCAGAGCTGACTAAAAGGATGCTCTTGTGCCCTCTGAATCTGACCAGATTCTTATTATAAGTAACGGGAAGTTTTCATTAACTTCAACGTGAGTTGGGTTTGTCCGTAACATACAGACGCGAGCTTGGGAAACCAGGGTGTTACTTAGTGTAACCAATGTAATGCCTCTGGGAGCACCAGGATAGCTTAAGCATCATTTCTTAGCAGGGCTAGGGTGGCTCTCTTGTAGAAGAAAAGAACGGGTGGAACATTGAGGAGCATATGATGAATCTTAGAAGAATACAAATGGGTTTGAGGGCTGTAAATTCAGGCAGGGTGGCTGGTTTCAGTATTTGATTTGGTATCCTGCTGATCTTATCTTTAACAGACATGAAATAAGTGAATTTTTCTGCTTTAGCCAAGCACCTGTGAAAACTGAGCTTACCCTTGTTCTGCGGTGCCTATATTGACATGTGTCAGTGTTTGGGGTGATACTGTTCTTGTCAAGGAGATGCATAAAGAGGAACAGCAGATTACTTAAGGAATAATTTTTTGGTAGCTCAAAGTGGATGGTCTGTCTGAGTCCTTGTGGCTTGTCCTCGCATTTGCAAACAATCTTTCAATAGTGAAGGTGCTTCTTTTGGCAAGCTGATAGTAGGTCTAGGTCAGTTTACTAAGAATATTTTGAATTTGTAGTTGATTGAGAAGTCTTTGTTGATTGAGAAGTTTATTTTCTGCACGTTCCTTTTGGTGCTGTCTGAAGAATCTAATTACATTTGCATGTCTCAAAAAAATGTAGATGCGCATTTAATATAAATATCCAAAGCCACAAGAAAACAGATGCACTAAGAAAGAATGTTTTTTGCATTGTCTGTATTTTATTAGGAAACTTGCCTTGCTATTGCACAGTTATTAATATGAACATGATGAGATGAATTAGACAAAGCAAACTGAACAATTTCTCGTGCCCTCTATTCATTTCTGAAGTGCATACATAGCTTCAAGGGTCTCAGTGTAAAAAAACAAAGCAAGCCCCTATGGGATATTGCCAATCAAGGCAATGGTAAAGGGTATTCATTTTGTCAAATTTGAGCCTTTACGATTCAAGGTAGCATTTCTAACTTCCCTCATCCATCCCAGCATGTGGGAGTTGTGTTTTGTAGCATATGTGGAGATTCTCAGTTCCTGTCTGAATCCAGGATTTAACTGTTATGAAATGTTCCCTCACTCATCCCTCATATTCTCTTCCATCTTTCTGAAAACAAAATGAAACGTCAGATAAATTAGAAGATTTGGCAGTGCTGTTGCTGCTTGATAATTAATGATTATAAATGATTTGTGAATGAAATTACATAAGAGGATGTTTGAGAATAGGACTACAGCTCTGCTGTAATTTGGATGTGCAGCCTCGTGTTAAAGCAGTGTTCCATAAAGCCATGCTTCTGAAGATCTGCCAGCATCTCTAGGGTGGGTCCAACAAGGATGTCAGCTGCTGGTAATGTTTACCTTTCTTTAGTCTGGCCATAGCTCTGTAATTAGGGCTGTGTGATGAGATATGTAGTGTTTTGCTCTGAGATAAATCAGCTTCTGACCATGCAGTAGGAATAGCTGATCAACTGAGGAAAGCGTGGCCCCCTTCCTGTACCTGGAGCATATGCTGAATTCTTTTACTAGGTCACCCTGCTGTTCACCACCAGAGTAACGGGGGGCCTAGACAGACCATCACTGCCCAGCGTGTGGAGGTCTGCTCACTTTCTTTGTGATGTTAAATTTCTGTTCCATAATTGTTAGCTTGGCTGAACCTTGTCTCCAGTGGGGAGCACAGCAGCCTGGAGATGTATAAACTGGCTGGGGACCCAGGAGAGCAAGCATGCATCAGCTGGGAGAGGCTGGAATGACTCATGTTGTGTTTCCATACCAGGCCTACCCCAAAACATCCCTGCTGTCTTGAATTCAGCATGTTTGGCAGTGCAAGAGTTGAATTTGTTGGGTGCTCATCAGCTGAAAGCTCTCTTGGGTAGTTTCTACCTTGCCAAGGCTGATAATGGGACCCATTGCCTGCTGTAAGCTTGCTTTACCTGCTGTGTGTAGGTACACACAGCACAATAGTGCACTATCAACAGTCCTCCTGTTCCCTTCTAAGGGATTTGGATGCAAGCTTCCTTCCTTGGCTGGCAGTGGAGAATGTGGCTTGGAATAGAGTTTGTGCTAAAGTTTTTCTACCTAATCTCTGGTAACTGTTGTTGGAGGGGAAAGCCTGTCAGCCAAACACAGTGCTGCTACTTTGACTTGTGTCAAAACTTGCGTACCCAATGAGTATTCTTAGAAACCCAGCTTGTGAAAAAAAACTTTCATTTCAGCTTCACCTTTCATTTTCTGAATACATATATGTGACCAAGTGAAATCTAAGGCATCATCTTAGAGAGCTACCACCCAAAGACTATATATGAAGAGAGTTTACTCCAGAAGGAGTAAACTTAGAGGAGAAGAGAGAGTGAGATGAGGTGAAGGGAAGCTGATTCTGGGGCTCAGTAATGAAGCCAGCATGTTACACCTAGCCATGCCTCTACTGAAAGGTGCACTGATTGTAAGTATCATGTACCAATACATCAAAACCTGGGACTAAAAATTAGTCCCAGGTTAATTTACTGGATAGCCAACTTGACACTTCAGGCCCGGGATGTAGTGTTGTCTCCTTTTTTTTTTTACATATCTCCAAGGTTCTACTGAATCTCCTTTCTTGTACTGAAGGAAGGTTCAGGAAGCAGTGGTTCTCTCCTATAAACTATTTCAGCATATTAAAATAGTGAAATTTGGCTTCCTTCTTTGGAAGCTTTCAAGTTGGTGTCTAACATTGTCTCACAAATGCTGTCACTTGGCCAGCTGGAAAAGTACCATATCCTTTAGTATTCTGGTTATTGAAAAAGAAGGAGGAGAGCAGAGTAGTTGTCAACAGCTATCAGATTAATTATCTTCATTTTCAAGGTTAAAAAGCTATGTGGAATGCATAATGGGACCAACAGTATATAGTACTTATACCTTACAGCATTTAGCCACTTTCAAGTGCAGCTTTGCTTGTCCATGAAAGTGCTACTTTCCTTCCCCACAAACGAAGTTCTGTATTTAAGTCAAGCCTTTCAAGAACTTATTTAGTTCAGTGCCAAAAGTAGTACATGGCCTTGAATTCTTGTGAGTGCTGGGCATGCAGCACATCCAGGAAAGAAGGAATTGGATCTGTTTCTTCTTAGACAGCATCAACAGATTTGTTTATTAAATTCCAGCCTGTTAGTCCCATGGAAATCAATGGAAAGCTTTCAGGACAGCAAAGGTTGCCACTTGAACATAATTCATCCTGCCAAATCTTGTGCATGGCACACAGGAAGGAGGGAAAAAGTCTCACTGGACTCTCAGGGTATATTTAGGCTGTGAACAAACATCCTGCTCCAAGTGCATCTGCATGGCTGGAAGCATTGACTGCCAGCAAACTGTCCTTGACTGCTTGTCACTCTCTCCTGTCTGCTGGTAGAACAGCCCATGTTTGTGTTCCTTGCCCTGCTTGCAGTGGCTAGCTCATGCACTGCAAAGAGACAGGTGGTGTACATTAGCCATACTGGCTCCTTGTCCATGTGGAAGACAAGGCGTGATTCCAGGAGCAGCTCCATGGGCACCCGTGAAAGAGACTCTCTTAAATGGAGAAGAGTGCTTAGCAGGGACATGACCCACCCACGTCCAGCAGGCAAGCTCTCAAGAGCTGCAGTGGTGCGGCTGAGAATGCTCACTGAATGCCCCAGGATGGGACATGGGACTCACACAGCTCATCCCCTGGCTGCTGCCATAGCCAGCCAGCAGCAGCCACGGTGTTGGCATTGCCACATGATGTTGGTGCTGTTTGTTCCCTCAGCTCCCAGAAGTGTATTTGGGGGCACCCCAGAAGTGTATCTGGGGGCACCGACTTTCTTCTTTCTTGTTTGCCAAAAGTATAAAAGCTGGAGCTTGAGAACACTGCTTTTACTGTCACTGGTACAGCAAAGCAAAGCAACCCCTCTAAATTAAAATTATTGTTGCTGCACGTGTCATGCATTTTGGGAAACAGAATTATTTGGGGCGTTTGTTTTTTATAGATCAAGGATAAATCCCCCTTCTAGTATAAGCAGGTGTAATTTCATTGAAGCAAACACTGTCATAGTCCTGTCCAATTCTTGAATTTGGCAGTATATCCTGTCTGCCTTTTAAAGAGATTTCCCTGCTGGCACTCAGCTGTAGTCACGTTGCAAACGCGTTGTGTTGCTCTGCTTGGGAAAACTGGGAGGGGGAAGAGTCCTGTGTGCTTTAGCTTCCCCCAGAGACTGCTTCTGTTGGAGTGGATTGCTCTGGGAAGTTTGCAGGCTGGAAATACACCGCGCATCGGTGAAAGCACATTGCAGAGGGAGGAGAGGGCCTGCTTGGCAGGTCAGAGTGTGCAAATGGTGAATCCAGCGGGAAGGGAGGAGAAGACACACCCACCTCGGTGGAACTGTGCCCTTCGGGGAGCACCTGCTGGCTCCCAGCTGGAGCAGGAGCACAGGCATGCACAGTCCGTCAGGAGTGGGGAGCTGGCGCGATGCGCTCCGGCTCAATGCAGAATGAATGAGCTGCTGTTCTCGGGGTGAAGCATGAGTGCGTGGCTGCATCGAGCGCACTGCATCAACCAGCTCCTGGATACACGCTGACGGCACCGGGCAGCGCCTTGAGTTGGGGGGCTGTGTGTGACCTGCGTGGCTTGCGTTGCTGTTGGCTACAAGAACGAGGTAAGAAACTTAAAAAGTGACATGAAAAACCCTCCGCCCGCCCTCTCCCCGCCCCCCCACCACAGGCAACAGTCTCATGGTAGGATTAGCCTTTGTCTCTTGCTGTATTTTCAAAGCTACGGTCCGTTAGTCTAAAGCCTCTGTGTGGGTGCCTGTAAGGCAAATCACAGCTCCTGGTGTGACAAAAGGCAAGTCAGATCTCTTTTCTCCAAGAGCTGCCACTTAAAACCTTCGGAGAGCGCCGTGGCTGGGCTGTGTGCTGAGCGGTGAGTGTTTGATGCTGCTCTCCCTCCTTTATCCCCCCACGCACTGCTCATTTGAGCAAGAAGCTAACTAATGGATCTTGATGCTTAAGGATCTTGGTGGGGGATGCTATGTATTCAGCTCAAAATTTCATGTTCTCAAGCTAGCTGCAATTTACTGACTGCATATTGGCCAGTCTGATACTGTAGAGAGTGATCATCAGCTGTTTTTACTGATAATGTTGCATTAATAACCAAATAGATGCTGTTGTTATGAAAAGCAGAAACCTTGTTTACTGCAAAAGAAGAAACTTCCTGTATTTTTCTTCAAACAGTGCCTCCATAATGATTTTTGAGTAATTCCCAGCTAACTTCTAGTCTGCTAGTCTAGGCTTCTTTAAACTCATAATTGCCAATGGAGATTGTTCAGTTTGAAATTTTTGTAGAGGTCCAAAAGTCTTTGACATTTTTAAGGGCAGAAGTGTTACACGGTGTGTAGGGATGCATGCATGTAAAAATATATTTTGTTGAGGAGAAACTGTTAATGGCATTTCTGCAAAAGAGGAAACTTCATGATTTAAATGTAATATATTGCCTTGAGGTCTCTGCTTTGCTTAATCCTATCTGTATTCATAAAGAATTTGCAGCAGGAGAAATTTCATTGATTTGCTAATTGATATATAGCTTTGAATCCTCATTATGTTGCATACTGAGGGAAGGGAAGAGAGACAAGCACATTCATCTTTTTCTTTAAACTCAGCAGCTTTGCTCTTAAATTAGGTCTCTCTTACCTTATGGAACCTCATTGCTCTCCTGTGCAGTAGTTTTTGCTTTCTTAAAGGATACTAAACATTACTGACTCTTGATATTTGTCAGTGAAATATATGAAGTGTTTTTTCTCTTAGAACTATGGCTTTAATTATGTTTTTGTAGCTGTTGCTTCACAGTTAATATAATTATAACAACTTGTGAGTGAGGAAAATAATATAATTTAGCCCTGGAGCATTTCTCAGTAAGAATGGGCTTGTTTTCATAAGGATTTAGTGGGAAGAGAAAGATCCTGTGATTTTATTAAGTAATACCAGTTGGCTTTTTTTTTTTTTTTTTTTTAAAGTACAGATTAGTTTTCCTTCCTACAATAACAGATGTATACATTAGATATCTCTATGTATGAAGTTATCTTAAACATCAATCAGTCAAAATACAGATGAAGGTCAAATGAATTGTGGGGCTAGTATTTTAGATAACGGTGTGTGCCTATTAGATGTCTCTGCTGTTTGTTGGGTTGTTAAGAGTCTGTTGGATGTCCTGTTCAGCAAGCTGTTCTGGTTTGCCATTGGAGTTGCCTGTGTTTCATGACACGAAGTAAAACTGTGTTACTGTGGACAACATTCTGATCTAAATGACATCGGAGTGCCTGATATTGATTCAGCTGCCCTGTGGAGCTTTGATTTGTGGCAGAGTGCGGACTTTGCTCCACTGTAGTTTAAAATAGGTTGAGATGAGTGAAGTCAATCCAGGTCAAAAACTTAAATTTAACAATTCTAGATCTGGGAATGTCAATTCGTTAATAAGCGTTCAGTTGAATTTCCTCTTATTAGAAAATAGCTGCTGTGTTGCTGAATTTGGTTTGGTATCTGCCAAAGAAAATAACATTCATTTTTCTTGTATTGTGCTGTAATATTAAAGGCTCCTCTACATGCTTTAGGAAGTTTCCAAATTGATATGCTAGACTATTTTTGTGTCTGAATTGAATCATTCTTTAAAAATTAAAACAGAAAACCTCATACCCAACTGGTAGATCTCAAATGATGGTCTGGTAATTTGGGGAAGAGGTGGCCTGCCATTCAGAGTTCGGTTCCTACTGCCAGAAAAAAACGTACATTTTCCCTACAAGTCAAACATAACATTTCCCAAGGAGAGGGAGAGCGATGGTCTGCGGTGGGTTAGGAAAGTCCCCCAGGAAAGGAGATGCCTGAGGTGGCCATCTGCTGCATGAAGCTATAAAGGACACATCTCTTTCATCACAGTTGCTGTCATTTAGTGTGCACAGGTGAGGGAAACAGTGAAGAAATGGTGAAGTGACCTGGGATTGCTCTGTGATTATTTATGGAGAGGGCTTGAGGAGCAACAAGGAACCAGCTTGCCTGTCAGGTATCGATGTAATGTGTAGCACCCAAACCATCAGTGTGATTTAAAAATTCAGAGCCTCTAGTCTTAAGAGTAGAATTCAATTCTTTCAGAATGTGAATTCATTTAATGTGGCAGGCTGCCTCTTATTTTCTTCTTTAAAAATAGAACCCTGGGTTATTGCAGTCTTCATAATATATGAAGCAACAGAAGGCTACATGAAGCCTTCAATTTTTAAGCAGAAATCTTCTTTGCTACCAGTGGTGAATTACTTAAAAATTGATGGCACAATCTGGCCCCCAGCAAACAAGGGATTTCTGGAGAGGGTGCTTTGCTCTGTCTTTGTGCTGTGGTGAGAGACACAGAAACACAAGGCCACAAGGCATGTTGGAATAGTCTTGATACCCTTTGGAAGGCAAAAGCCCTTAGGATCATGTATAGAAAAGGTTAAGGATTTACTGAACCCTTCAAAATATTATAAACCACTGCCAATTTCCTTTCAGTGAAAGCAGATCTATTTCCCTAATGGCATGCCTAAGTGGAGAACAAAATCATTCTCTAAGCAACAGAGAGACTTTCAGATACGCAAAAAATGAAGGTTGCTTCCTTTATTTGTTCAGGTTACATCGTTGAGGTGTAAGTAAATTTTACATAAACATTTTGCTGCTTGGAGTGCTACTGTAGTTTGTAATCACAAACCAGGAAACCAGAGTAACACCTCTTCTCTGCCTCAGCGGCTATGCATGGACAAGTATTCACAACTGTAGATAAAGAAGAAAGGCTTATGCCACACATCATTATTTTTATCCAAGTAAAATGTGTTTAGAAATAAAATCCCCAGTAACTGAAAGCAGAGAAATTTCAGTTGGTCATTATCACAAAAGAGGCTGCCAGTGCTGACTGCTGTGTGCAGTCCCACATGAGCTGTCTGGGGACTGTAGGACTTGTGGTGTGGGTGACATGTGGTAGCTGTATTTTTTTTGTTCAAAAAAGCCAACTGAGGAACATGCAGTTAGCCAGACTCCAATGGAAGCTACAGTAATGAAGATACGTAAAGTGTTAACATCTCGACAGTGTTAGCTGAGCGTGTCAGTCACAGAAGTGGTCAGGCTATACGTTTAAATTCACTCTGTCAGATTCAGGAAGTACTAATGCTTACACGCGTAGCATCGTGTCTCTTTGCTCCAGTCTGTCTCTCTTCTGAATTGCTGAGCCCAAACAGGTTGCAGAAATTTAGGTAGGGCCTCATGAGTGTCAGGTGGAGGATGTGGTTTGCAGAGCAGGCTGTTGCCACTGAGCCACACAGATTATTCACCTGCCAGTAGAGCCTGCATTACACTTCATCTTGCCCAGGGGTGCAATTTGCATGTTACTGCTGGGCCAAACCCAAGGTTTTTGGGGATAAATAAGAAGGAAGTGTCCATTGGGGCTGTCCCTGGAAGGGGTGCTCCTTTCTTGCATCTCTGGCTGCTGGAAGGTCATAGGCTGTTTTTCTCAGAGGTCTTGGTCTTTTTCCCTCAGAAATGAATCTCAAATGCTGCAAAGCAATCCTCACATGATTCTCTAGATATCATCTCCTCACATTATTGTCAGGCTCTGGCTTGACCCTTTTAACTCAATCAGTGTAGAAAAGAATATAGAGCACCATACTGAAGAACTTACACAGCTGCATTTAGGGCATTTCTGGCACTTTGAGCCATCAGTATAATCTGTCATGAAACTGAAAACTTTCCATGGCTACTTCTTAGCCTTGTGGTGCATTTCTTTTAGTGTTTTGTTTGGGGTTTTTTGGTTGTTTTTTTTTTTGGCTTGGTTTGGTTTGTTGTTTTTTTTTTTAAGCTTAAAGATAAATCATTCAACTCTATTTGTATTACCAGAATATAAAGGGAATGCAGGCAAGTAGTTTTCTGTGTGAAATTAATTCATTAATTACAAAGCACTCTGTGAAGAGCTACTGGATTAATTTGAAAGCTGTAATTAACTGGTTAGAAGCAGGCTGCATTCCTGCTTGATGTGCTTGCATCCCACTGTGTGAAAGTCCTACAGCCACAGCCCAGTCATTCCTCAATACCCAGCAGCCTGACTGATCATATTTTTCTGTCACCTTTCTGCATTTCCTTCTCTTTTTTTCTGTGTCTACTCCTGCAGTTACAATGCTGTTTATTCTGTACAACTGTACATTGCTTAATGGTAGAGGAATTAACAGATTTTCCTTTAAGAGTTTCCACCAGCAGGTCATGTTTTGTATTTAATTCTGTTACGTTCAAAATCTGCTAAGTCTAAGACATTTCTTCTCTCCCTTTTATTTATTTTTTTTCTTTTCCTCCTAAAATACATTGTATCTAAGTTGCTGAAAGATTTTTCCAGTGTTGAGCTTTGTTCTGAGAAGTAATCACTGTTTGTCCAGTTTCATATGAACACAGTAATTAGTGCATGGAGAAACTGACTATATTCTCCTGGGAAGTTAAAATAATGCTACTATGATTATCATTATCAAATTAGCATTGAAATGCAGAATCCAGGGCTGTCCATGCTCAAAAAATCTTTCACTATTTGCAATATTGAGATCTACTTTTAGCATCTTAAATTATCAAGTGCTCACGAGAGGCATGGTGAAATCTTTACTGATTCTGCAAAGCCCAGTAGAAAGCCCATGGAGCTGAAGGGAAGGTGTGAGCAGGGTTTTGGTTGAGGAGATCACTACAGGTCACCACTGGATATTGAAAAGGAGAAACTGCCAAGTTCACCACCTGGAAGGAAGCAGAGCAGAGGGCCCTGGGTTGTTTCTTCTTTGTAATGGGACTGAGGCTCATGTTTCCATTGTAAAATATCTGAGAATGATCATTACAGAAATACAGATGCAGTTCTTGTGTCTGACCTAGCTGCTTTCACTAGCTACCTTGTAGAGTGCGTTGGGCAATGAAGATACACCACTGCTCTGTAAATGCAGAAAACAGTTATGCTAAGATGAAGAAGTCCTTAAGTAGGGAAAAAAAAAAAACATTACAGGATCAGAAAGTAACTATAACAATTATTTAAATGGCTGAATCAAGCCTTTATAGAGTAATTTGTCATCAGCTTCTCTCAGGAGCAACCTCTGTTTTCTTTTGACAAGGAAAATAGGTCAGAGATGAATTGTGTTCTAAAAGCAACTGTATGCCAGCAGCTTAAGGAGCTGCAGCCTTTCTTTCTACTGGGAACTTGGCCTTCTGCTTAGAGCAAAAGAGTGAGTCCAAGAGAAAAAAGAAGCCTGAATTTGTTCTTAAATACAGAGGTCACAATTTAGAGACTGCAAATGAAGAAACAAACAAACAAAAAATTATTAAGGGGCAGGAAAAAAAACTGGTCACAAGGTTTCATTAGAGAAAGACACGTTCATACTTGAGGCCATTTTCTGTGTGCTGAAAACTGTGTACCCTGCTCTCTGGCAGCGGAGGATGGCAGCCAAGATTCCAGAGCAGAAGAGCAAAGTGGTCTTTCTTGCTTGCCTCAAAAAAAATTAATAAATAAATAAGCTGGGGGATTCTTGAGTACACTTTTTTTTAATGCATACATTTCACACTATTTTTGAGAATAGTCCTGGCTCACATTGGCTATTTGCATTCTTAATGCCTGCTGGTAGTCTCTAAAGCATCCCAAAATTTGGCATCTGTTTGCTTAGGTATGTTGGAGTTTGTGCACAGTATCTTACAAGTTTGATCAATGTATAATATGCACATGCTCAAGAAGTACCAAAAGAAAAATACTACAAAAGTATTTGAAGGAAACCTGGGAGAGGGTTAATGTTCTGAAGTATCTGTGTGTTGTTGTGCTACCTTGATAAAACTGGGAGATGTTTATGATCAAAGCATTAATAAAACCAGAATCCTTTTGCCAAGGTTGTTAATTTCTATTGGCCACCTATGTTTACTCTTGTGACATAAATGCATAACTTAATGGAAGTAAGGTTAAATGAGGGAGGATAAGAATCATAACATCTAGAGCTTCAGCAGTTCTTAATGTCATGCACTGTATCTGCCAAGCTTACTAATTTTGTTTCGGGGTATTGAAAGGGGATTTAATGTGTTTGTTTTTCCTTTACAATCTAGGTACTAAAAGGGCAAATATCTCAGTAAAATGTGAATTTGTTCTCTAGGCAAATATGACAACAGGATTAACTGTGCTTGAATATTCGTATTTACTGAATGCTTTATTTTTGATCTACAACAATTTAAGGGGTATGTGTATGTGTGTGCACTATGTTTCTAAGGTGTGAATATGAAATCTTAGTAGAACTCCATACTTCACAGTTTTATATTTTCCAGGTGTAAAAAATGGGATTTCTAGAGGTCCGTAGAGGTCTCCTTTGCGTAGATACTGTCAGTAGCTCTTCTCAAATGTCATTGCTGAAGTAGACACATGCTTCTCTTAAGCCTGAAGTTTCAAGCTCCTGGCTGTGACATGTTTTTTTGTGTGTTGAAAAAGTGTGTTTTAAAAATACAATCCAACATTTCCTTTAAACGTTATTTAAGTGCCACCGTTTTGCAAAAGGCTCATGGAGCTGGCAATTAAACCCTTAACTGTATACGTATGCATCCATGCACAGCTTCTGCTCCCACAGTGAATGGGTGCATTATCTAACCATATGCACATTTAGTTAAAACCTGACTTAGAAAGCCTGCTTTTATTCTGAATCTACTCATTAAGCCATTTCTAAGCAACAGATCCATTTCTGTAAGCTTCACAAACTCATTGAAGTCACATGTCTAACAGGAGTCAGTTCCCTTTCTTTCAGCATGCCATCTTTAGTCCTGCCCTTAAGTAGGAAGGGTGATTTTTCTGCTTCACTACTTTTTTCTCAATCAGAGCTAAGTTGGATGATGTAGGATCCCACAGGTTTGTGTACTGTGCCTGAATGATGCTCAGGTGGTCACTAGAGGTGAGCTCTTACAAGAGCTGAGTTCTGTAGTGCATGGGGAGAAAGGGGAGTAGAGGATACTGTTTGCAAGGACCTGTTGGAGGGTTGGATGCAGAGATATGCTTTGCAGCAGATGGCTCCTCAGCACGTGTCTTACACTAAAAGTTGTGGAAAGTAGCTCTCCTCTTGAGAATGGTGTTTACCTCCATAGGGACAGCACTGCCATGTGCGTGAAGTGCTGTCATGCTTTCAGGGAGGGTTGGGGAGAAGCAGGCAGCAGCCTATCTAGTTTCCCAGTGCAATTACCCCTTTGTGGAAGTGTCATGCGAAACCACATACTGTCTTTAACTGACACCTCCACACGAGTGGTCCTGTGCTTTCCTTTGCCCCACCTGAAGCAAGGCCAGCTGGTGGGGAGCTGTGTCCCAGCCAAGGGGCAGCAGCCCCCCCAAGCAGAGGAGTCTATCCCTGTCCTTCAGGAAAAGGGTGTACAGAGAGTTTGAGTTTGCTGCAGTGCTTCAGGGATGAGGGTGCCCAGGGATTTTGTACTTTTCATATCAACTCAGTGTCTTCATGAGGAGGTCACCCAGGCTGTGACTTCTGCAGTGCATGTAGCAGCACAAGTGAATTCAGAGCCTGAGCTCGTGGAAAAGGCATTCAGAAAACTCATGCAGATCTGTATACTCCTTCAATTTAAACAACGTAAAGTGTTCATGGTCTGAAGAATTATTTGTTTGTTTTCTCTTTGCCTTGTTTGTTTGTGTGCTTTAAGTAGTGTCATTTTGGAAGGAGGATTCATGCATTTTGTGTATCCATTTATGCTTACCGCTTACTACTTCCCTTTTCTGTGTGTGATATTTTAAGCTCGATTACCTCCCAGTGCTGATATGTCTGTCCTGCCTCGATAAACTCAGCTGATGCTTGTTGGCTTCATTGCATGTTGCCAAAAATACAAGCTTGAGAGCAACGGGATTCAACCAAAATAAGCACTGAAGGCAAATAGTTGCAGGACACCTAGATACACTGTGCTACAAACAAATAATGAATATTAAATGTACAGCACATTTCAGCTACTCTGTCTCATCTTTTGCTGGAGCTCTGTCTGTGTGAGTGTTTTCTAACTTGCTCTTTCTCTTTCTTCATGCTTTCGTGGATTCAGAGAGAGGTAAATGATTTTCATTTTCCCATTATTCTTTGTGTTTATCTTTGCAGCATGCACCAAACAGTGCTCATATCAGTTTGCTTGTGAATACTGTCATTCAGAAACTTAACTGCAATGAGGTGCATTTATGTCTCTGCCACCTTTTCAGCTTGCTATTAACAGTATTGTCAAGTTGAACTGTGTGTTTTTTTTTTCTGTATCTCAAGCCCTCAAGTACTAGAACAATTTGAATTTATGCTATGCAGTGGATTTTGATATTGACTTCTGATGTTTGAGTTTAGACACTATCATTCTATGTGTTCTGAAATGAAGGAAAATTCATTATAATTTTTTCTTTAAGAAAAAAAAGTTATACTGCCTGCTGGGGACTTTAAGAACTAATTTTAGCAACAGTTGGAAATGTTGACATTTAACTTCCAATTTTTGGCATTTGATTTTTGAATGCAGCTGGGTTGGTCACTTGTCCTTGGAGTCAGATGAAAAACTGTCACCAGCACGTTTGATTTGTTTGGGTGCACAAAGGAACCCTTTGGGATTCCTGACACCGCTTCCCGCTGGTGGGAGCGCACACAGCGAGGCATTGTAGTCCCGCGCTCTGCAGCGCAAGGGCTGCAGCCACGCCAGGGCCTCCTGCTCATGGAATCATGTCTCACGGATGTGGCGCGGGTTTTGTTTGCTCTTCTAAATTGTAAGGAGTTGGTGCTGGGACTGCGTGGAAAGAATGTAGCTGAGAGATGCAAGCAGATGCTCAGGTTTGCTTTGTGGAATATAATGAGAATGCTTTCCAGGCTTGACTGGTTTTTAATCAGTTCTTTAGGCAGAGTTGGCCCAGGGAAATGTTTGAACTTCCTTCATTATGGCTTTGCAATCTAATGTAGATTTCATGCATGTAGGAAGTGATGATCCTCCCAGACTAACACTAGCAGAAGTGTGCTGCAAGCAGATTCGTGGGTAGTGTCTGTGCATGATTGCTTGTTCTCTGTCTGCATAATAAAGAGCAAAGGAGAACTAGTGAGCACTGCTGATAAAGAGATTCTCAGTGGAGAGATTAACTGTTCTAGCGCAGTCTGCTCTCTTCTTCACTGAAATGTGTGGTAGTGCTTTGAGCTCAGCTTGATGTATGTCTTTATTAAATCTTCAAATATTCCCTATAAACAAAAGCCTACATCTACCAATTAGATCTGGAAGATAGAAGTGTTGTTAAAAATATCTAAATACTAATTTGTCAAAATAAATTTGCAGGATCTCCTGCAGAGAGGCTGTTTAGAGGTTCATAGGCATAATAACACGTTCATCTATTTTTAGGAAATTTAGCATTCACAGAGTGCTAGACTGGCCATCCTGAGGAGTTAAACCAGCAGTCTGTGAAGCTACCAAGTAGAAGCAGCAGCTGCAGTGGACTTGACAAGTAGCTTCATTTGTGTGTTTTCTCCTTGAAAATCATGCTGTGCAGGGTAGCCTCCCGCCCATGCATATTTCATTAATGTTGTGAAGCAATTAAGCAGAAAAAAATTCACCGTGAAAAATTGGTGGCAGTAAAATGTCAGTGGTCAGTGTCTCCGCTGGTTTTCATAGGATCTGTTGCTGAAGGTCTGTCTTCATTTAAGCTTTTGTAAAAACTGGGCTGAGGCCTAAGTTGCTGCTCCTCTCGTTGCCTTGCCGTGTCTGCCCAGCAGCTGAGCAGCAGCCGTGCTCCACTGGGGATGGCCTGTGCCCCTGGCCTTCCTCTTGCCAGCGCCTTGCCAGCACTTTGAGATGGACTGTCAAGGGCAGTCTTGGTGGTGATCCCAACAAACGTGATGGGCTTCTTCCTTGTCTTGTCCATTAAAACAGTATTTTAGCCATGTGATCATGAGATGAGGCTAGCAAGGAAGACTAGCATGGAACAAAAATCTTAACTCTGTGGTATTTGTTGGTGCACTTTGTTGACACGATGAATAGATCAGGAGAGTGTGGATATTAAGTCATACCTTGGCATAACTCAAGACCTTGACTCGTGACGTGGCCATGTAGATCTGTGTTTCTTTGAAAGGGTGGAATGTAGACCTTGGTATTAAAAAGGGGCATGGTTTGTAGCATCCTTGTGCCTGGAGAGGCAGTGGCAGCAGGCATGTCCCCTGCCCTGCACAGTGAGGTGGCAGCCAGCCTTGGTACATGGGGAATGGCTTCTGCAGCTGTGTCAGGTTCAGGATGTTGGAAGGAAACTGGAGTGGAAATTGTGCAAATAGTTTCAAGCCTGGAAGTGCTGGGCTCCAGAGGGCTGGGTTTTGGACATATTGGTTTGCGGAAGGTTTTAACAAACTAACTTGGATGTGCACAGAGCTGTGACAACGATAAGACATCAAAGAGTAACCGGGAGGCTGTGAGTTTTAGGGTTGCCAGATTAAAGCCTCTGAGTATTGCACAAAGCTAGCAAGTGACGTTGTCAAGAAATGAAGCACACTCAGCCTTTCAGCAGAGGATAATTTGCACTATGCATTTTATGCATGAATTAGAAAAACAAGCTACATTGTTCCAGTGCCCTTTCAGGGGAATTTAATAAATGCAGAACTGATTTATTGCTTCAAGGGTACGCTTTTTTTTTTTTTTAAAGTTCTGTGAGGACTGAAATAAGAAAAGACTCCTAGAAGTCTCTGTCTGCTTCAGAGAGGATCTTAACTACCTAGGCCAGAAACTCATGACCAGGATGTGTATTTGTGGACCTGCCTGCTATACTGGGTTGGAATTGGGCAGCAAGAGCTCTGCAAGCTGGAGCTGTTGGAGTAAAGAATTGCAAAGCTTTTGTACATTTTTAGAATTACCAGAAGATCTTTAAATTTTTGTAATGTATCTTTGCTGCATGGTTTCCTGCACCTAACCTTGCTTGCCATTTGTGACATTAGAATACGTGTGTCTTGGAAAAAGCCTCTTGAAAGAATGAGCTTGTTGGTGTTAAAATTTATCCCCTTTTCTTCCCGTATGACCTCTCTCGCTTTCCTTGCTTTTGTCCTTGTCTGCTCATTTATTCTGCTCTCATGGACACTGTGTTGTCTATCCACTGTGTTTGAATGGCAGCCTCCTGCCAGACGGCTCCTGACCCCACTCTGCCATTGTGGCGGCTGCTCTCCCCCTTTTTTCTTCTTTCTCTTTTTTTTCCACAACCCTCCCCTCTCCCCTTTCTCCTTTCCTTTCCACAAATCTCTGGGCAGCTGTTTGCAGTAAAGCAAAGCAAAATCTGAAGATTATGGGCTCAGGAGCCTGTTTCACTGCAGCCCAGCAGGGTGTGCTCTTTGACCCCACAGGAGCAAGATGTACATACAGTGCACACTGTTACATAGAAACAGTCATTTTCTGGAGGCACTTTTAGGTAAATTTGAATCAGTTTTAAGCTGAGCCTAGAGGATATCATTTTCTTCTTCAAGGATTCTTGTTAAAATTTGTGGTACATAAATCTGCAAAGCAATTTACGTTTTCCTGCATATGTATTATTTTAATACAGTTGTTCTAAATACCTGCAATTCAATTATCATTGGTAAAAGTAGAAATTTTTTTATTTCCAGATTCAAGGCTTTTTTTTTTTTTTTTTTTTTCTTTTTTTAATAAGGGTTAATACAATTCTACAGTCCTTTGGAAAAGTAAGAAAAGGCAGTGGAGAATGTGATGTTTTTTCAGGCCATACTTAATTGGGATGTCTCCTAGGACTGTAGCCTAATAGTGGCAAATGGCCATGACTGCTATTCAAACAGAACAGCATTAGCATAAATCACATTTAGTGTGATTATATTCATCCAGGGTTGAGCAGCTAAGTGATGCCTAGCCAGGTGTTAAATAGGTATGGCTATCTAAGTTCTAGTCAATTACTGTAGACATTTGCCAATTAAGGAGGGTAAAGGAGCAAATAAAAATGAAATTCCATTCCACTTAGCACCTTACATTATCTTTGCGGTTCTCTAATTGCTTTTTAAAATGTCTCTCGTTGTATTTTAAACTATTCAGCAGAGCCAGTCTTAACTGCTTGTGCAACAAAATGCACTTTCTATCTGTTTTCTGGCTTTTTCCAGGCTACTAATTTACAACAAGTTCCTATGTCCTGAAATGTACTAGTGGATAAGGTACTATATGTGCAAATGGTTAAAAAATAAATCCTGGCCCTTCTCTGTAATGCCATACCAACAGAAACAATCTGCTTGTGCTGTGAACTTGAGAGAATATAGAGATGCAATACACTGTTCTTCCACTAAACGTCATGCTGCTCTCCCCACTGACATGAAGGGAATTTTACTGGGAGCTGTGGTTTAAATCCTGCTAATTTCACGTGTGCCCACATCCCACGGAGAACGGGAAGACTCCATCTGGATGAGATGGGGATCTGTTCATTCTGTGCAGCTTTGTATCCTTCCCTGGATTTCTTAAAGGCTTCTCAGTTTATTCTTTCTCTTGTTTTCCTAGCAAGAAGTAAAGGCAAGGGAACGGTGTGAGGAGGTATTTGCCCTTTTCCATAAATTTCTATTGCAAGCACGTTACTCAGCACTTCTTCATTATTGAAGGGACTGGTTGCCCATAAATCTCACTTAAATGTTAATCAGCTTCAAGTGAGCTGCTGTGGAATGAAGGTTTACAGAGTAAGCGACCCAGAAGGGATCTGAAGTAGAAGAAGCATCAGAGAGCAGTCTTGGGGCTTACTTGGTATTCAAGGCTTTGGACAGATAAATTGTTGCCTTCTGGTCCTGTGTAAGGAAATGTAGCTCCAGAGTTTTATTCTGTTAGCCACGGTTTTGGGAGCAGCTACTACAGAGTGATCAAAGCCATGCCCTTCTTCCCAGAGAGCTCTGCTCTCCCTGTGCTTCACAACACCAGGCTGCACCAGGTCCCTGCTGCCAGCCTGTCTCCTGAGGTGCTTCTCAGAGCGTGGCAGGTAGGTGACTTCAGGAATTAAGGGAATCAGTGGTATTGTTTGTGCTCTGTCAAAACAGAAGTGGATGATGTGCTTGCTAATTTTGATTGATGACTTGGAAACAGCTGGTGCTGGCAGGGTTGTGTGTGATACACTGCCATTGGTTTTGAGGAGCTTGGATTCCCTTCTCTGCCTCAGCAGGCTTACAGATGATCATCTAAAGGTTTATGCATGTTCACAATTTCCATATGTAATTAGCTGATATACTTTGTTCAAGCTGTTCAGGTATTTAAAGTAAGGCACTGGTGCGTGTGTCTCAACCACCACTGCACGGGCTTTATTAGCTTTCAGCAGTCAAGATTGATGTGCTAGCTGGTGTCTCATTTGCTGCTGTAATTGCACTGTAATTTCACACAACCTGGCTTATACACGTGTCCTGTTAATTCAGGAATATTTACTGTAGCAGCAGGAACAGACTCCACTGTCTGAGGCTGAGGCCTCCTGGCTGCATGGTACACACAGCATCTCAGTGAAGGGCTACTTTTCCTGCTCCTTCAGGCTGATGGTGCCTGAGTAGGATTTCACAGGGTGAAGAAGGCATTTCCTGGTATCCCTGGGCAAATGCCAGAGCAAGCAGTAGGAGCATGAAGACATCTGTGGTGCAGAGTGCTTCCTGACATGTGTGAAGGCTTTGCCTACCAGCTCTGTCATTTCACTGCTAGGCAAAAGTCAGACCAGCCATTCATAGGCTGCTTGAACTTGGATTTGGCTGGCAA
Source organism: Lagopus muta (assembly GCF_023343835.1). Classification (NCBI taxonomy): domain Eukaryota; kingdom Metazoa; phylum Chordata; class Aves; order Galliformes; family Phasianidae; genus Lagopus; species Lagopus muta. The sequence goes on from NC_064436.1 coordinate 49,128,729, forward strand.
TGTAATATATCATCCAAACCTCCAATACTTGCTTTGTCCCATCTTATTTTTATTAATGACAAGTTTCTAGCTAATAGCTTTTAAGCTACCAGGTGGTGCAAGTTATGCTGTCTGTGCAGCCCGTCACATCGTGACGGCCCGATCTCATCCTGATGTTTCACAGTGTTCCTTGGGCTCCAGGTTTCTATTTATTTGAATGGGGATCTGCACAGCACAAGCAATTCAGCAAAACAATGCAGGGTATACAACTACTCTTCTTGTAAAGGAACCCGTAAATCATTCATTTACACATCCTTGAAGGGCTTTTATCGATTTGAGGTTAATGCTTCCAAATAGTGATAAATAGCCATTGTCACTCCAAAAGAACAGGCCTTGATCCAGCAATGAGGTATATGCAGCAGGTTGCTTGCTTGTGCATCTTCGCTAGCCTGTGCCTAAGATCACAATCAGCATGTTTGTTTTGCATGCAATTCCAGATGGAAATCTCTATTTTATTTTCAAAGTGTTCAGGAAGGAAGGAGCCCTTCTAAAGCAAGGCTTTGCTTGTGTAGAAAAAATGCTTCAGTTATCCCCAGGATGCTCAGTGTCTCGGTGAACTTGCAGTGCAGCAAAAGGAAAGAAAGTGCTGAAAGGCTCTTGTAGATTGTGGCTGAAGTACTGGGAGTGGGGCTGGAGCTGGAAGACGTCCAGGCATCTTAACAGACAACCTCTTCTGGGATTATTGCTGTGGGGTTTGCCACAAGTCATGAGTCATTGGATTAAGACATGCCTATGTTGTTACTCCAGCACTGTCCCTTTGTAGGTGCCTGTGTCACACATACAGGCACACCAAAGCAGAGGAAGAGCTCCAACCTGTCTGTAAGCATCCAGGCAAGGGGCAGCCACTTCTTTGTTGAGAGGATTCATCATGGACAAAACCTAGTGCTGCCACACTAAATACAGGAAATGTACTGAACTTCAGGGTAGTGCTCCTGCTTCCAGTGTGGGGCTGGAAGTCCAGCTCTCCATCAGCCATCAGCATCCTGGCGTGCTTTCCTGTGCTATAGAACCAGCTACGGGTTCCTCCTCTGTGAAAGGGTGAATTAGCCTCCATCCCAGGAGGGTCATGAAGCAAATTAGCACTACAGGGAGAGTGATGAGCTCTTGGAGCAGAGACAGCCCTGAATTCAGTATCTAAATGGAACATGTCAACCCTGTTGCTTTCTTTACACCGTGCTCATGCTTTGACTTCTTCAGAAGCACATCAGCACTTAAACAGCCTGAGAACGAGGAAGCACCATACTGACTTTAGAAGACTGTACTCTGTTGAGGCGACTAGTTGGAACAGTGTAGAAAATCTCTTTCATAGGGAATCCTTATTTAACTTTTGAAAAAATAAGGTCATTTATTTAGGCCAATTACTTTGAGCAAAACTCAGCAGGTTCACATCTCCCTTATACAACCAGATCTCTAATTACTATCTGCATGTTTTAAACACTTATACAGTCCTTCTAAATGCATTCTTTTTCTATCTAGACCACCATTTGCCATTTTTCATTTTTTTTCAGCATTTAAAAGCTGCATGTGTTTTTAATCTTATCCTCTAAATCTTTCTCCTTTGCCTTTAGTAAGTATGTATTTTTCTGTGTATTTACAATTGCTTTTGGAGTTATGGGTGTTATGTTCAATAAATTGTTATGAAACTGTAATGAGCTGTTTAATTATATAGATTACTCATCAACGCTTATGTATTTTTTCATAGGTGTGCAATGTATTAAATTTGAAGATCTGCATTGTCTAAGATGTGTTTTATTCTCTAATAGCTGAAACATACACATGGTAAAGGACAGATGACTGCAGGTATTACTGCTTCTAATGTGTCAATTCATTTTGTTTGTGCAGAGACTTTGCATATGTGGCAAGAGACAAAGACACCAGAATTCTGAAATGTCATGTGTTTCGATGTGACACGCCAGCAAAAGCCATCGCCACAAGTTTACACGAGATCTGCTCAAAGGTAAGTGGATGCAAAGTCATCCACACAATCCTGCTGAGAGCCTCAGAGCATAATACACACAGTCAGCCACCTCACACTGTTAGCTTTGTATCTCTGGCAAGCAGAAATGAGACAGGGAGTTTGTAAAGGATACAAAGGAATGGGAATAGTGGAAGGATGTGCATTTAGATTTGAGGATGGTGATACTTGTATTTAATTGATAAGCATATATACAGAGAGTCATCTTGTGTAATAAAGAAGTTGTGTGTTGAAAAGGGAAAAAGAACACATTCTTTTAATTAATGATCAGTGGTGGTGTGTAACTTTGTAAATAAATTAGACCTTGTTTGAATGGTATGCTTCAAGCAGGACAGGCATGAAAATAGTTGCCAGTGTTATGCTGCCCAATTAAAATAAATCAGGGAGAAGGGGGAGAGCTAAGCTGACTAACAGTAGAAGGATCTTCGTTCCCGTAGCAGCACTGTCTGTGACACTGGAGACAACTGTTCTCTTCAGTCATTTTACATTAATCTGCCAACATTCCCTAGTTATTAATTTTGATTTTCTTGCGTGATCAGTTCATGAGTGTCCTCAGTACAGCAATGTCTTGTAGTGCTGTGACAGCACATCCTTGACAGCTGAAAAAAATGTTTAAAAGGCTTTATAGGGAGATACTTAAGCCAGAGTGCTTGAAACTGTTTTTATTTCTTTTACTGAGCTATGGATTTGAGGCTGCATTCACCTTTTTAAGAATGTGCTGACGAGCTGCCCCAGCTGGTGGTGGGGCTGGGAGTGGCAGGGGCCATTCTGGGTGATGCTGCACAGCATCACTGCAGCAGTGGTTCACTGGAGATGCCTGGACTTGCTGTCTCTCATCTTTCTCCTCCAACTCAGCTCTCACAGATTTTTCTAGCAAGTCTAGCAGGGAAAAACAATTTCTACAAAAGTTTCTTTTGTCCAGTAAGCACAACATCAAGTAAATGCAGGGGGTATCTGACTTGTGCAGTCAGAAAGGCAGGAAAGCTGTCATGTAATTGTGGCATGAAATTCCTGGCAATACTGGATCACAGAGTGACCGAACATTTACAGCTAATAGTAACAGAGAGTAAAAGAGAATGGTGCTGTTGAGCAGAGAGTTGTTCCTTATAATTCAGCAGTAGATGAAATCCTGATTCAGCAAAGCACCTGGCATCTGCTATCTGACACACTTGACCTCTTTGCTGAGCCAGGGCTTCTCCCTAAGCTAGCAAGTATCATTTTTCATCCTCAAGTGGGAATACTGCCATGTGTCCCCATAAAAGATAATACTTCCAAAATATGAAACCTAGCAATAAATAAATAAATAAATAAATAAAAGGGAAGAAAGCAAAGATAAATGAAAAGATAAATTAGCCAGAAGTATCTTCAGACTAAGTGTCATTCACTGGAACTCTAGTCATCTCTACAGCTTAATTACTATCAACAGTCATTAGTGTTAAAGAAGCAGATCGCAATTTCATATTTTGGAAAACCTCCCTTAACTTCCCTGGGACGCTCCTCAGATGTGTATTTGTAGAGAATGATCATCCAAAGTGATTGTTTGGAAGTGTTTTCCTCTTTTGTTAGTATTGTGGGAGAGGAACGTGTTGCATTTTGCATGGAATTTTTAATGTCAGACGAAACATAAAAATGGAAGAAAAAATGACATGCAGCAGAGGATAGATCAGAGAGGTACATGAATAATGAACATACTTCTCTGTGTGTTAAACATTTGTTTCTTGCAATATTACTCCTCACAATTTTTCTGTTGACAAAAATGGCTGGTTTTTTAACTCTTCCATTCTTCTTTCATCTAGTCTTGAACAGCTCTTAAGCTCAGTATGTAGATAAGGAATGGTGAATAAGCCATGGGCAAGCTGAAGTAATTTATGAAGAATAACTTGTTTAGTCATGTAGTTTCTGGCTAATTTGGGAAATTAGAGTTCTAATAGGAGTAGACTGATACTTGGAGTTACTATTTTGCAACATCTTTCAAAAAATGCTGCATTATCACTATCTTATTCAGATTATGGCTGAACGGAAGAATGCTAAAGCTATGGCTTGCAGTTCAATGCAGGAGAGGACAAACGTCACCCTTGATGTTCCTCTGCAAGGTACCATACATTACTGCTCATGTCCATGGGATGGGGCTATTTCAGATATGTTTTATTTCTGATGCTGTTTCTGACCAAAATGGTGCCTGTTGGTTGGAGAGTCTTTTAACCACTGTATCTGACTCTGAGGTGGTATTGTATTAAACATTTTAATGTACTGATCCTGTTCCCAGTAACACAGTCCTGCTAAGTTATGTCAGTTTGCACATTGTCTTTTATTTTAAAATACAACTTTTGCAAACACAGTTTGTCATGCTTGTGGCTACTTGCATATATTGTCCAGTTCATTTCAAAGTACTTCTTGAGATGGCACAGATCAGCCAAATCTGCCCTAAAAGCAGAATGTGCTCCAGTTAATCACATGGATTCACATAGGACTGCTCCTTGCAGGTTTCAGCACGGTTTTGGCAGCTTCCGAGGCAAAAGATACAAGTGGGTTGTCATCTACCTTGAGGGGCCTTTGCACACTCTACTACTGCATGGCAAAAGAAAGTTGCCTTTGCATTCATTATTAGTCAAAACTTATTAGCTGCTGTTTAGAAAATTGTCCAGAACAAATGTACCATGTGTTAGCTTTACAGGAAACTAGGTGCTTTCAGATGCAGCAGTTCATCCTGATTACCTTACTCCTAATCCATACATCAACTTGTGTAATTTTCTGCTAGACAACAGTATTGATTACTCATAGCTTGTGTTGAACATATTAAAATGGATGATATTAAAAAGGTTCCAGATTTTACATAGTTATGCAGTAAAGAATAGGTCTGTATGTCTCAAAGGCACATTCATTTATATTTTTTGTTTTTGTTTTTGTTTTTTTAAAAATATGCCAGTAGCATAATGTGACCCTATTTTTAGTGTAGATGAAGAATTAAATGATGCAGCATTCTAATTCCCTTAGAAATTATTTGGTATTAGTCTTGTCAGAGGGAGTAGAGATTTGTTTTAATTAGTACAATGCCTTCAGAGTATAATTACTTGATAAACTGTTTTAGGTTATTGATGAAATGAAAGTGTTTTTCCGAGCTGTGAGTAGCAATAAATAGAAATCTATATTTGTTCCCATGCAGTAGATTTCCCAACACCAAAGACAGAGCTGGTGCAGAAGTTCCACGTCCAGTACCTGGGAATGCTACCTGTAGCTAAACCTGTGGGTATGTGTCATATATTTGTGACTTCAGAGGGAACTTGCATAAACTCTTAAGGGCTGGATTCTGACTAGCCAAGTGTAAGAGCATGATTTTGGAATGGGAGCAGTTCCTGAACTTCGGAGTCTTAAGAGCCAGAGATGAAAATGTCTAGCATTCAGTGCTTCAAATAAATGTGTGTTGTGCAACCAGAGTACTTTGGGAGCTGGTAAGAAAGCATTTTCTTTTTACTGCTTTCTCCGAATATGAGCTTTGTTACTAATGAGAAGGGCCTTAGATAACTGAAATGGTGCAGCAGTTAAACAAGATGCTAATGCTTTTTTAGTATGCCAGAGGCACCTGATTTGCTTCTGCAGATGATGAAAACCAGCTTCAAAATCCATCACCATATTCATTTTACCAAGTTCAGAACAATTTACTACTGTGTACTACTGTGTGAAAATAATATTGTTTACTCATACACATTTATTTCTGTTTTAGGAATGGATACCCTGAACAGTGCTATTGAAAGTCTGATGGCTTCCTCTAGCAAGGAAGACTGGATGCCAGTTACCATGAATGTTGCTGATGCTACTGTCACAGTCATTAGTGAAAGAGTAAGGCAGAATGTCCTGTTCAAAACATGATTAACACAAGTGCTGAAAACCAGGAACTCATGAGCAGGTGTCCTAAGGCGAGCTCAGGGAGGCCAGAAACCTCCCGTGGAGCAGAAGGGCAAAAGCTCGCTTGATCTTGATTTTCAGTACGAATACAGACCGTGAAAGCGGGGCCTCACGATCCTTCTGACTTTTTGGGTTTTAAGCAGGAGGTGTCAGAAAAGTCATGAGCATTAGAAGAGAGTGTTCATTTTTCCTGGACTTCATTTCCTTTTTTTGCATTTTATTTCTTTGCAGGGCTGTATCACTGTTTTACAACTACTTGTGTCAGCTTCAGCTTTATTTACCATTCCAAGCATGTCCTTAGAAACATAAACTATAAGTAACCTTTAGATGCTTAAAACGAACACAGTATTACCCTTCCTAGAAATTTTGAGTGTAAAATGTTGTAGGTTAAGCTGTAAGGAGCAATCCTAAGTTCTAACTTGTATTTTCTTTATTCTTTCTATGAAAGCCAAGAGTAAGACTACAACTTGTGTTTCACATCACTGTCCTTTAGTGGAGCATTTTTCATAGAATAAAATGAAACTTGCAAAGAATGTTCCACATCTGCCTCTGTTGATTAGGTCCTAAAGCCACATCTCTACATACCAGTAATAGGGGACTATCTTTAGAAGTCACAATAGCCGTGCATTTCTTCACAAAACTGCCACATCCATTTTAAACATGCAGTACTACAATGCATGATATGCTTCAGTTCTAAGTCTCAAAGCCATTGTGTTCTACTGGTAGCCTAGAAGAGAGAACTCAGCTCAGGCCTTTGCACACCAGGTATACACAGATTGCAGAAGAAGTTTCACTGTATCAGTGTTCTCTCCCTACTTAATCAACCTAACACTGAAAGTAAAACTGCATAGAATATCTGTTAGTAATGAACAATCATTTTATTCATAACCAGAATGAAGAGGAAATCGTGGTGGAATGTCGTGTGCGGTTTCTGTCCTTCATGGGAGTAGGCAAGGATGTTCATACATTTGCCTTCATTATGGATACAGGAAACCAGCATTTTGAGTGCCATGTGTTTTGGTGTGAACCAAATGCAGGCAATGTATCAGAAGCTGTTCAGGCTGCTTGTATGGTAAGTGACTTTCTTGAAAAGGCATCTAATAGTACTTAAATTTTCTACTACTTCAGTATACGTATTTACAAATGTGCAGTTAATTTCCTGAGATATAATTTGCAATTTGGATTCTGATATGTCTGGTAAATTGAAAATAAGCTTGAAATGTTGAGCTAGTGAACTCTGCTCCTTTAACATCTGATCTCCTGAACTCCTCAACACCTGTGTAAGATCTGTTCTGTAGTTACAGAAGTTATCTAACACTGGAAGAATATTTCTATGTAACCCAGTGACAATGTAGTGAAAAATAGTCCTTGTTTAAGAAAACTTATTTTTCAATTTTCAAAGTGGGTTGTTGCTGTGATGTAGTATTTGTCATGTATTAAAGAACAGTTTCTGCTAAAAGTCAGACCAATATCCTATTAACTTGATCAGGGTTGTTTGTCACAGTCAAAATGAAAGTTTGACTGTATTTCATGAGTAAGTATTTTAAATGTATTTTAAATGCACTGAAGGTAATAGCTACAGTAAGGAGTGCAGAATGCTTCTGCTTTGTTGCAGTTACGGTATCAGAAGTGCTTAGTGGCCAGACCTCCTTCGCAGAAAGTTCGGCCTCCCCCACCGCCTGCAGATTCGGTGACCAGGAGAGTCACAACCAACGTAAAGAGAGGAGTGCTGTCCCTCATTGACACTTTGAAACAGAAACGCCCAGTCACCGACATGCCGTAGCTGCGTAAGAGAGAAGATTCTCCTAACATTTAACTGCAGATAACAGTAGCTACACTAAGGGAAATGAACTGATGGTGTTTGGCCTTCCATTCCAAATTGCTGATGCTTTGTCTTAAGAGAATTTATCCGTATCAAAACAATGCTAGACAAGCATGTTATCTCGTTCTTGCCACCATCGTTTGATATGAAAAGAAGCATGAATAATTTTTTTCCTGTCAGTAAGTTACATCATGAGCAATGGAAGGTCTGTTTGATTGTAAATAAGTAAACATTACCTGAACTCACACAAAGAAAGAGTATGGCCACGTCCTTCCTAGTGAACTCGTGCTAAAGTCCTTGGAGTGAATGACGCTTGAGTTGATAGTTTCACCGTCTTGAGCTGGATTTGTCACAAACCAATCTTAAGTCCTACAGCACTTTGGTTCTCAACACTGGAGTAGATACCAAGGATCAGCTACCATTGAATTACTGCAGATTAAATACCAAGTTTTTTATTTTTTACAGAACTAACCTGTTAATTTTAAATTGTTTGTCAGCATTGGTCTGCCTGACACTCACGTGAATCGTTGTCATTTGATCTCTGTTTGTACATTACAGTTGTAGACAGAAATTGTTTGATACCAAACCAATGCTGAAAAATCTGGGAGTGTTTTCTGTAATTGAGTACAGGGTGATCCATTGAAGCTTTTCATCTTTAAACATACAGATGCACGTGTTGGATGCTAAGTATGTCATCCCAAATTGTCATTAATTGATCAAAAATACTGTTTGTTCCACATAGAGCTCACACTGACCAGGAGAGAGTTAGTCAGCAGTTTTACTGTCTTAAAACTCTCACAGAAGCAAAAATGTTACAGATGTTTTCTATATGAGTGTTTGATCAAATGTTCCATTCAGTGTTGGGTTGCACTACTCCCCCTCTGAGTTTGCTGCTAAATGGTTGTTAGCATGCCGCAAAAAGAACAATCGTGTTTCTGATTATTTACTAAGTTCAATGGAAATTCTTTTAGTGGTCTGTGACAAAATCATGAGAGTTGTTTTCTAACAGGATGTTGTCGCAAGTGGGACAACTTCATGTCAGTGCTTTTGCTCCAAAGGTCTCCTGTAATAGCCTTGATCCACACAACTGCAGATTCTGACAAAGTCAGCACAGTAATGCCCCTTTAAAATTTTGTCTTCTACTGATCTTCAAATGCAGCTTCGTCTTTCTCTCTTTGCCATCTTCTGTTTAGACCTGCAGATTGGTACAAATTTTGGAAATGGAACATAAAAGATATTTTTTACTAATGTTAAAAATGTTTTGCCTGCATTTATATATAAGTTCCAAACTGTATCTGTCTCCCAGATCTGCAAATTTGGTCATGCAGTAATTTTAGAAGGACACTGTCAATGTTGTTTTTACAAGAACCATTTTTTTTTTTACTTTACTGTGCCAGAGATTGTTATAAACAAGATTGTTATGAGCAAACAATGATTTTTTTTTTCTTATTTTAAAAAGTCAACAGCAATACCTGGGCAAAACATGTTAAGAATACAAGGGGAAAGAGTGATGATTCAGGAAATGCCTTTATTAGAAATGTAGAAGAATTATTAAAACACATTTAGCCTGATGTATGAGCGAATGTAGTGAAGGCTAGCCATGCAGCTGTAATATTCTAAATGGAGTTCTTCAGAATACCTTCTAAGGAGCTGATCCTGCACTATGTTCAAGAAATGTTTAGATGTTGTCCTGAGGGACATGTTTTAGTGGGAAATGTTGTTGATAGGTGGATGGTTGGACTGGATGGTCTTAGAGGTTCTTTCCAACCTTGGTAGTTCTATGATCTCAAACCTCTGCATAATAGAATTTTTGCACCCTGGGCAGTGAGGTAATTCTGTCCCATCCCAAGTCTCACGTTCCTGCTGCTTGGAACCAGCTCCATTGCTTGTGCAGTTGGAGGAGAGAAGGCCAGTCTGCATAACGTGAGTAAACTCCAAAATTGATCCAGCTGGCCACGTGGCTGTGCAGATGACAGGGAGAGCAGGAGGGGAGGTGAGGCAAACCCTCCCCTTTCAGCAGTAGCAACCTTTGAACTGCCCATGAAGCCAGATTTTGAAGTGTGGAGATGACAGCTTGTGTACTGGCTTAGTCCTGTTTCTCCAGGTTCTAGTGCTGATCCCACTTAAGTCTGATGGGAACAGTGTAAAAAAAAAATATTGCTTCCTCTCATGGCTGCTATCAAAATGCAGTGTCTCACAACGTCGCTAAGCGAGATCATGAATTTGAAGGATGTTTCCTTGTTAATCAGAAAACTACTGAATCAAACTTTGTTTTATATACTGAAAATATTTTGACAGCGTCTTTCTTTTTAAAGCTCCAGGTGGAAACTCCAGGATTTTTATTTGCTTTACAACAAAGAATGTTTAACAGTATAATCGAGTTCAGTAGTGTTGTCGACACAGTGCTGCTTTTCCCCAAGAGAGAAACAGTCCAAGTTTAAACCAAACCAACACTTGGGAAACAGCAGTGTTAAGGTAAGAAGCTGTGTCAGGAGTCTTTACACATCTGTGTCGACAAGGCTCTGAACACAGAGTTTTCACTGGCAAAAATGTGCCACTGCAGGAAGGGCTGAGGGAAAAGAGAGAGAAAGGTATTGGGAAAGCTGTAGGTCCCCTGAATTTCTTGTCTGTTACCAAAATGCTGTTGATTTTGCAAATAATTAAGTAGTTTGCTTAATGGGCCAAAATATTTGGCCTTTTGGCTTCAGTAGAACTCCTGAGTTTCTAAAAAGTGTTAAATATACACCCAGGTGTTTGTAGAATCAACACCTAAAATTGCAGAGCTCGTTGTCTTTTATCAAACAATGTACTGAGGCACTCTTTAACCATGGCTAAAAATGTGTGTATGGCATACACGTGTCTGAGTAACTACCACTGTTTTATTTGATGTTGTAGCAACCCTTCAGTTATCTATGCATTTTTTATAATACCCAGCGATTCTGTAAGCAGGCAGCCATGCATTCACTATGCCTTGTATGTCTGATGCCATATTTTAAATTAACCTGTTAAATACAGCTTAAAATATTTTTATTTTATTTATTCTATTTTTACTGAAATATCCTGCATTATGATGTCGATGTATTGTCTTTACTGGACGTGATCTTGTAACGTTCTCTATGCTGTATACTATAGGTTGCCTAAAAAAAGGCAGCTTTGTAATTATTTGTAGTCACATTTTTATTGAAGTCTGTAGAAAAATCATGTAAAGCGAAGCTAATTTCTTATTTTTTTCAATGCAAGTAGAAACTAGAGGTAAGTATCACACATCACACGTCATTAATGCGCTCCCTTGCAGAAGCAAGGAGATTTATATTCACCATCAAAAATGAGAGATAAAAGCCTTTCTTTTGAAATCCGCAGTGCTGGCTGTAGGTTTTCTTTAAGTCACTGTTTCACTTGAAGGGGGGAGAGAAGTGGTGTGGGAGGTTCAAGGCTACAGAGACAACTATGGGGACTTTAAATAGGAATAACAAAAATTGCACAGAAGCGGCCTAGGACCAACTCACAATAACACCATGCATGGAGATACCTGTGCCTGCTGAAGCAACATGCCCTTTTGTGACAGGAAGAGAGGCTCTGGAGTGTCTGACAGCTTATTCCAGGTCAGGTCTGCGTCATTTCCTAAGAGTTCTGCATCCTTTTATTTTTAGTCTTATCAAGTATTTCATAGATGAATATTTTATTAGTGATGTACAACTGTTGGTAAAGCATCCATGCAAAACAGCGCTTTTTTATTTCAGCAGCTCATGTGGGTTCAGCCTTAAATGCCATTATTCCTTCCTTGGGCAAGTTAATTCATATGTTGCTAAAAACTTGTGCTGCACAGTCAGCAGAAGTAGGTGGACCCACACCTACTGGTTATTAGCAGAGCTCAGCCTTGCATAGAGCACCCAGTTGATGCTGAAAAGTGCAATTTCCCCTGCTGTTGTCCACTTCTACACATCTAAATGTAATCTGTTCTGAGAATAAATTTGGCTGCATAAAATGATTGTCTCAACTGTTGCTGGTCCAGGGAACTGGGAAATTCTTTCTTTTCTTGTTCCAAATTGAGGGAAGGGAAAAATATATGATGGCTGTTTAGAGGCAGTAGCAGTGCCATGGAGGTTTTTGTATGTATAAAACTGAATCAGTGGCTTCTAGTTGAAAATTACAAATACTTAAGTGGAATACTGAGAACTAGTTATGTATGATACAGTTTTACTTCACTTTATTTTTAAGAAGTGTTTAATTGATCCTTCAGGCTCCTATCCACGAGCCATTTGAAGTCAGTATCAGATGTTGCCAGCAGGTGATGTTCGGTGCTCACCAAGCAAGCTGGTAAACCTGCTGAACTAAAATCTTCCCTGCTAGCTCTTCTGTATTCTAGGTAAGATATCAAGGTCACCACGCGTTTGGTCTCCATAACATCTGATGGACTCAGCTCCCTCAAAACAAGATAAAAGGCCAAGTGTGGAACATCACGTGTAAGCCCAAAGCATGTTCATTTTGGAGTCATTTTAATCAATATTTAGTAAATGAGAGACACTGGGCTCTATTTTTAAAAATATGCAAGTTCACTTCTCTAATTTAAGGATCTCTTAAGCTTCTTTTAGGCATTTAACAACCATATCAAAAAAAAAACAAACCCTTCTTTCCATTCCTTTTGTCTATTACGTAGAATCCTCCTTGAAGGTGGTTTGAAAGAATGTGGGATTCTTAGTTTTTGTTCCAGTTCTATACACTGCAAACAAACAGGTCGAGGTAAGTATGTTCAGAAACAAAAACAAAGCTTTTCCTTTTATTGGACCAGGTGAGGAGCGTAGGTTACTCACAGCGATGTACTGCAGGTGAGTGATACCTCTGAGTACAACAGGCGACTCTGATTAAAAACATGAACAGAATTTTTCACTGATTCAGTGGAGTAGTAATATTTATCTGATGAAGAAGCAGCAGTTCTCTGTGCCAATGGTGTAACACATCCCTTCTTCTAAAGCTTGTTCGTCTACGTTGGCTGATGTGGACAGGAAGAAAATAAAGATGTTAAAACATTTTCTCTGCATGGGTCTAAATCCTTAAGATTCCATATCATATTGCTGACACTTGGCGTGTTTACATTGAATAAACTCTTACCAACTGTCATAACGAACAGTTGCTAACAATTCCTGAATTACTTTTTCTGTTCATACTGCCCATATTTAGTACTAAGTCACTTATTACATTGTGCTCAGACAAATGTAGATATTCACCATTTATTCTGCATTTGTTAGCAACAGGGAACAGGTTAGGTTCCCACTGCTGATTTCTCAACAGTGGAAAACTTATTCAGTCCTTGTGTTCACTCATTATTCAAATAAATAGTTACACTATTTATAAAAATAACTTAGATAATAGCAGCTTATCTGATGTGAAAAGAGCTCTGTTTTGGTTGATGTTACTAAAAATACTGAATTGACACGATAATGCATAGTAATATTTATGTAGTTTCCCCTTATAATATTTTTAAGCACCTGTGAATGGAAACCAAAGGAATTAATACTGGAAAGCCCATGGGTTCAAATGTACTTGGCCAGCTGTTTGTAGAAAAAAATCACATCCAGCTTGAGAGATAAAACTGAACTAACTTGCTTACTGTGCAAGGCTCGGTTTCTGTGTGTCACAGCCCAAAAGGTAATTTACAAAAACGGTGTGCTGTAACTTGTCATTTAAAAGTCTATAGCAAATAGCTGCAGTATTTTTCACCTGACTCCCCCAGTGGTCTATCAGCCTTACGCGACTGAGCTGCATTTACTTTAAAATGTAATTTTTGGTTTTAAATGGCTAACATAGCTATTTCCATGCAACCAACTGAGAATTTGTCTCATAGTAAGACTATAATGAATAAAGATATATTGCAATCTACGTGCATGAATAAATACATACAGGAATCTTTACCTTTCTAAAAAGTTAGGGGAAAGTTTGAAGATTCTTACAGCCCTGATTGAGAATTTCTGAGCACTGTTGGTTTGACCACTTTAGACACGGGTTGAGGAGGTTCTCTGTCCCTCAAACTTCTATTCCTCTGTCTGGACTGGAGCAGAGAGATATGAGCTGGCATCCTGTGTTGGTTTCCTTGCGGATGTCCATATGGTGATATCATTGGAGGAAAAACTATTTCCACTAGCTTCACTGCGACCATTTTTTTACATTCTGCACGTGGCTTGACCATTTTTTTACATTCTGCACGTGGCTTTCTAGCTTGTGTCTGCTTTCTGTGCACCTTGACAGCAGATGTGTGCTTTGGCACTTTAGAAACACCTGTGTCTGAAGCTGGGTTGATGGTAGGTTTCTTCAGCTGAATGTGACCTCTTGGTTGGTCGGAATTCTTTTTTTTTCGTTTGCTTTCAACTTTGGATACTACAACTGCAGCTTTCCTGTTAGATACAGCTTCAGGGTGAGGGACCGCAGCAGTCTTTGGCTCTATGCGAGTACGAGTAGCATCACTTCCATGTTGTGCTTCTTTCCCTTGCTTCTCTTCTTCCTTTGATTTACCTAGAATGCTGTCTAGTAGTAGTCCTTTTGCTGCAGCTTGAGACAAAATATCTTTAGCGGACACATTTTTGGAAGAGTCTGTCTGCAAATTTCAAAGGAAAGAATAATAAATTGAGGAAACAGCTGTAAAGTCAATTCAGTAAGCCCAGATTCCTCAGTATTTACTCCACAAGAAAGGCATGGCAGAATCACTGTTTGCTCAATAAATAAAGGCCCTGACTGTTGTGTTAAGTGCCGTCTGAACATTTGCTCTTCCAGAGACTTTGCCCTCTACGGGCCAGAAGAGGGAAAATGAGTTCTGGACTTCGGTAGACAAGTGTCTGCACAGCATGATTATTTAAACCTTATGGGCTTGGAAAGCTCCTCCCCCCTTTTTGGTGAAAAAGCTCTACTGCTCTCAGCCACAAGATGAAAAGCTTGACACTCAAATGCAAATCATCCTTCTAAGGTCTTTCCTCAGGAAATCATGCTAAGGCTTTTCTGTTTACTCAGCAAAGTTTCCCTGCCTTTCAGCCCAGATTTGCATATAACTTAGTTTAGAAAGGAAACATTCCTATCCATTTAATACAAGTTGTAATGCAGTCTTAATCCATGCTGGTGACACTGCCTGCTTGCATACTGGCACATCCTGATGATACATACAGACCTAACCAATAACTTCACTAGACACCACTTAGAACGAATCTAATCCCAAGCTGTCTAGCTCATTCCAAGGTTTGATACAAACATTTCCTCCTAAATATTCCTTGCACAGACCTAGATAAAGAGATTGCTCTGACCACAACTGCTCCAAAATGAAAGTACACGTAGAAGAGCTGTGTTCAGCCTAAAACATTGTGCACATTTCAATTGAAGGTACTTCTAGAAAAGCTGTAGCTTTGCTCACCAACTCTTTGGTTTTTTCAAGAAATCTTAAAAATTAATTATTTTCACGTGTTCCATTTATGTATTCCTTTTGTGGAAAATGACAATTGTTCTCTTCTGTGATTTTAAATTTTAGTTTTCTTACCTCTCTTGCTATAACAGCCAGAAAACAGCCGCTGGAAATTTCCGATGGTTCTATTTTGAAAAAAGAATCAGTGCTGGACTCTGGGTTGGAGCAAGCAGGAAGAACAGGAGGAATCAGTCTGACAAAAAGAAAGAAATGACCAAGAAATAAGAATATACAAGGAAAAAAAACACGGATACATTAAAAGTGATTTGTAAAGCATGTCTTGCAAATGAAAGTTTTATAAAACCTATCTTCATTCTTTTTTAAAAAGAAGGGCTAATCAAGACATGAGAATTAATCTTTTGAGAGTTATTTTCAATATTAAATTACATTAACCACCAGATAATGAATGTATATCAACATAATTAAGAATTGCATTCTTTCTTGAGTCTGCCATAGCTGGATAATCGAGTTGTCCAGGAACGTGGGAATGCTCTGAAGGCGCTCAGCAGTACATAGAAATTATAAAGAGGTTGACTTTGAGTCAATAAGTGTATGTTCTTAATAAATAATTTAGGTAAGCTAGATATCCTATTTGCCATACTCAACTACCAGGGCTCCAGCTGTTTTTTTTTTCAATTTACTGTTTTGTGATGCATCAACAAGGCAGGAAGGAAGGAAGTCTCCTTTTCCCACATTCCCCCTACACTCCAGCAACTCCCAGCTGTTACAAAACAGACGGCAGTGATTTGGTTCATGAGGCCAAGAACAAGTCTGTCACAAGACAGAAGAGTATCTGTGATGATCCCAAAGGATATTTTATCAGCATGACTTGTTTCTTTCAGAGCTGCTATACTCTGAGCACAGGTGCTCAGAATTTTTCACTGGGTTCTGTATTTCTAGTAAACTGAGTTACCTCATGCTAAGAGAAATGCATGAGGAACGATGATAAGGAATACTTACATAAGGAAAGCTTGAGCTTTCACCTTAAGACAAGCATGATCACACTGTATCTCATTTATGGTATTCTGTTACTGCTTTGTCTACACTGGCTGCCAGCACCTTCATGGTACTGGGACAAAAATCCAAGATCTGTGCGTGACAGTGAAGGATGAGCTAATTACAGAATCATCATTTATGAAGTTCCACCCATCCTCAGCCACAAAATTGCTGAGTTTTGCAAAAAATTCCAATGCACTTTTACGTTGCCTATTATCTGTGATCATCCAGTATTTCAAAGCAAAAGTGTGATGTGGTGCTATGACAAGTTTCATGATATTTCTACAAAACACTGAAGAGGTTTTAGGATTTCTGAGAAATTTTCTTATGGGAGGTTTTTTGTCTCAGACAAAATTTTTTTCCTGAAGAAAAAAAAAATCAAAGCTCCTGAAAAAAAACCTTTTTTTTTTATGAATTATTCTGTGATATAAAGAAATATAAGTTCTCTTCTAATGGGGGAAAGCAATAAATGAAAACATTAGGAACAACTTAATGTCTCTTATCATCGAAAAGAATGGAATCAGAGACAGCTGAAGCTGATATTGTTAATCTAATACAAGACACAGGTTGGACTAGGTTAAGAACTATGCTACTTCAAGTTTTATATAGACAAAACTATTCATAACATACCTGAATGGTTTTAGTTTTTTTCCTTTCACACAAAATTCCAGTGCTTTTTGCACTACTTGTTCATTCTCTTCTGGGTAAACTGAAGAAGTGCAGTAAACAATAGATTGTACTTGAACTACAAAAGAAGATTTTAAGAGACTTCAGTGTTAAAATCCTTGAAACACAGTGGTTTAGTAAGGACTAAAACCAGTATGAAAATTATGCTTTATGCTATTTTTACCAATAAAATATGCTCTCCTGCACGTGAGCTTTTTAACAATTGAAATCTTTTCAAATACTGGCAGATTTCAGCACAAATTCAGGGCTGTCTTTTCACACATCTGCTAAAGAAAAGGCAGAAGAAAGTGGCAATTTGAAGATAGACTACATTTACAACTTAGCTAAAATGAGCCTGACTCATGCAGTTGTTTATGCTGTTGTATTAATGGCTGGTGAATATCACAACACAAAAACCCTTGCTTGAAGAAATCATTATTTGGAGGTTAAACATTTACTGTTAACTCATAGACTAATCGGTGTATCTTTAATGATATAAATCTGGTTGTAGTACAATCAAATTGACAGTATAAGAAAATCTTTTCAGGAACCTGCCTGCCAGCACACTTACATTTCATTGCATGCATCAACTCATTCAGCTGCCTCTCAGCAAGAATACAGAGTTTATCCTTAGACACAGATCCTTGGTAGAGGTCTTTCAGCAATCCTGCATCTATATACAAAGAGTTGTCATTTATTAACATGGCTGCTCTTGGTCTTGTCTTAACATTCAGTTTGCACAAAAGGCTTGGGTAGCAGACCTGATGGTCACTGGTACAGTGAGAAGGCAGGCCTTACGGATTATGATACCACGAGTGCCTAAGCAATTCTTTCCTTGTCAAGTTTACCTCTAATTGCTACTGCCTCTTCTTTGTTTCTGTTTAATGAAAGCTGAACAATGAGTATTACAAATAGTCATTAAAGGAGTGTGATTAATAAAAAATCATGTACTCGTATATTGACATAAATTTTGTCTTTTTGCTTGAAAAGGAAGGCAATATATACTCTTCTCCCCAGAATAACCCTCAAACTTCATGCCACTGACTTGAAATTGCCTTCACAAAATGCTCCTAGCCCTTCAGTGCCACACAGAAAGATTTTGTTTTCTTATTAAGAATTCTAAAGTAGGACAAATACATCCTGCTCACTTTATATGGAAAAATCTGAGTAATTGATTATACATTATTCTCTTCTGTTTTTCCATTGTAGTCTGCATATATGTCAGACACAGAGAATTATGCAAGTCATTAATATATCTTTTATAGTAGTTTAAAGGAAGTTTTGTGCGTGTTGTTTGTCTTTTAAAAAGATTACATTTTATCAGAGCAGCTGTATTGTTCAAATCACAATAGCTAAGGAAATATTTCTACCAGAAAGCATGCATTAGCTATGGTATCAGAAGTTACCTCCATGTTCAGTCAAAATAAAATCTATTGGATTACTAAAACTCAGCCCAGAGCACTGTGGTATCAACAAAATGACTTTTGCGTTTTGAAGCCTGGGATCTTTCAGTTCAATCTCAGTGAAGTCTTCATGCAACAACTGAATATCTGAAATAAAACAAAAAGGTGGGGTGGTTAACTCAGCAGTTCAACACTAAAGCAAGCCTGCCTAATTTTAAAGTGATGGGGTTGAAGAGACAGCAATGTTACACAAAATTCCACAAAGCTACAGCCTGCTCGACCAGACCCCCCAACATCCCACTGATTTCAGGCAGACTGAGTGATTAAGCCTTAGCATCTTCCACTGAAGAGACTGCTAATTGGCATTGCCATCTTGTTACTGTTTGATCACATCTTCTGGGTAAACTGGACAAATGTATAAATTTTGGATTAGCAATCTCAGAAACAGGTAGAAATCAACCTGAAAAGCAACAGACAAGACACCAGATACACAGATGCCGCAGTTTGCAGATCCCAGCCATTACACAGGAACTACTTATGTGGAGAACTTCACTGTAACATCTCAGGAATCTGGATAATCTGCAACCTTGTTGAGCCTGATTGTAGCTAAGGAGTTGTCAGTTCACTCTATGACAAAAATAATCTATTACTACCCTCCCAAATCTTCAAAGAAGGGATCTCTAAATTCTGATAGATTTATGACCCGTTTATAGTTATCACAAACTCCATCAAAATCTATTTACAATACCTTCAGCATACCAACTGTTTCAACACATACTTTTGCATCCCATGTGACTGAACAAGTCTCCCAGTTCAGCTGCTTTTGCAGAAGTTTTTACACCACAAACAAAAACTGTGGATGTGCTGTGATTTCTCAGTGCCGACATATGAGCGACGGTGAGGTGGGAACCCAGGTGAGCCACAATAACATCATCATCTGTACTCAACAGCGCCTGCACAGAATGTACAGCAAGGCTGCGAGACTTATCCTATAAAACAGTGAAGCAAAAATTCAGCGTTACCAACTATTTGGGTTTCTCTGAGCATCAATCTTTTCCAAATTAGGAAATTAATTCGCTATTTTCATGATAAATAGAGAGGAGAGAAAAAACTAATCACATACAGTGGCTAATATGGAATTTTTAAGAAGACAGAATCAAGCATCTCAAGTCAAAATCACTAAATTTCACTTAAATCAGAAGGCTCTGGGCAATGCGATCATGGAAGGTGCTCCTGCCCATGGCAAGTTGGGTGGAACTGCATTTTTAAAGGTCCCTTTCAACTTCAACCTTTCTATCATTCCTGTGATTCTATGATCCTTCTAACCTGAATTATTCTGTTCTGTTTATCATTATCCCATCAGAAATATTCATAATATTCCTCTTCAGCTGCAGGACATGAATATTTGCATACTGTCATCTTCTAACTGGGGATAATGTACACTGAGATACACAGAAACTTTCCTCATATTTTCAGAAGTGCAACCACATTTTCAATCACTTTTGACATTTTTAAAATTAATTTTACATTTTATTATTGTAACTGTAATTATGAATTATGAGTACTAATATTGTCATGCAAATCTTAATAAATGAACTCTGTTTCTGAACTTCTGATTTTTAAACATGTCCAAAAACTTCTCAAAGTATGTTTCTGCCTGCCTGATGTAATAGGGCAGGCACACAGCACATGACCTTACTTGAATGTAAAGCATCATTTTGTTTTGCAGGTTGATATTACTCACTCAAGGGTGGCACCAACTCACCTGCAGTAAGAGCTTGCAATCTGCAAATAGATCTAAATTAAGCAGTTCGTCTTTAAGAGAGGAAGGGAAAAACAAGACGTTGTGGCAATGCTGGTCCAAACAGTATGTGTAACCGCTCAAGTCTGACACAGATTCAACTTCAGTGAATCCCTTACTCTTCAGATCTCTGAAGACATCTTGAAGGCTGTTAACATACAGTTCTGACCATTAAATGTACACCACCTTCATAAGCAACATAAGTCACACTGATGTTGATCACTGACTTTTATTTCTTCGATGTCTACACGGGTGTACACATCCCTACACCTGTGGCTGCATAAGACATACTGCATCTGTGTATAAAACATCTGTATAGATTACACACACACACGTAAAATAGTAGTACTATCTGACACAGGAGGGGAAATCACACTACTGCAGGCTTTGAGGTTCTTGTTTTGACTCCTAAGTTAGTAAGTGAGATAACACAGATGAAGAAGGAGCTGTGTGTCTCCAGAGAAAGATTCAAAGCAGCAATATATAGATGTCCTTGAGCTCAGGAGACCCTGTAACAAATTTACTGCCAGAATAGCTTGGTTCTTCTAATTGCTTTCAACATATCCCAGTTTGCCAATGAATTTAACAATTACTATCTGAAGTAATTCTTGTGTGAATGTAATAAAGGCATAAATGCTGAGGTTTGCAATTCAAATATCATGAAGGTTTAAAGGCATATATACCAAAACTTGAATGTTAAATTGCAGTTTTAGACAGTGCTATGAGCTTATGTGGTGTTTCAAAGGTAGGGTCAACACTGCAGCCTTTAAATCTCAATCTGAGCTAAAGGGTGAAAGATTGCAGTCAGACACTTTTTCTTAAGAAAACCATAACCACCTACAAGCACAGAGTATTGGTCCAAGACAAAAGTATTAAAAACTCCTGAGTACATGATAAAATGCATTATTTGTAATAACAGAATGGATAACGAGACTGGAAACACCAGCCTTACACGCTTGATGACACAGTGAATGATGATTAAAAGAATCATTAATATTTGACACAATCTTTACATAATAAATACTGCTTCGAAGCATTTTATCTGTCTTAGCACCCTCTGCCAAGGTTATTTCTTATACCAATATGCACAGAATGGCTTAGGTAGGAAAAGAACTTGAATATCACCTGCTTTTTACAAAATTTTCTCTGATTTTCATCACGGAATTTATTTGCTCTTGTAGGGAGATCAAGTCAGGAAAAAAAACTACTTGTTTGGTGAATATCCTCGTAAGAAATAGTCTGTAACAAACTCTTTCATATCTTCCATTTACAGTTCATTAATACAGTTACTGCAATATATAGAAACTTTAAAACAAACAACCAGCATAGTCCAACATTGTTCTACTAAGCAGGACTTTTATAAGAAATTTAAATTACCAGCAATCAACTAGCCAGGAATTTTTACAAGAGTACAGCAAACTATCCGATCACATATGTAAAAACTAAAACATTAGATGACACTTTTAAGATGTTACCTGGTCTTCAATGTGTTTATCCAAGCACATAAAGGCAAGGCAGAAGCTCTTTGTTCGTGCTTCCTTATAGTTTCTGGTAGAAAGTGTTCAATTGAAAGAGCATCATGCTTGATGCGACATCTTGCTAGTGCAGCTGCCAATTTGATCCTAAACCTAAAAAATATAGTCATAAGCTTACTATGTTTTTTAAATGTTGGCACCGACTACTTACAGGCAACATTTCTATTAAAAGTCTCTTGCTTGGATATCAACAGCGAGATCTCGCTTTGCAAGCTCATAGAGAAATATATAGGTGCAGGTATTTTACTGCAGAGCAGATGGCTGAGACTACTGCCTTTCAGTATACACAGGTCTGGAATTATGGCAGATGAATACAAAACAAATCTCCAAAAGTTGTGAAAAATAAAATATTAAAAATTGGAGGGGGAGAGAAAATATGGATTCAGAACTGCAATCTACAGAATATAATCACACTTTTGCTGGAGATTCAATGATTGAAATATAAGCATAAAGAAAGGAGACCTCTAACAAGTAGAGAAATGACAGAATTGTGATGGCAGC
Organism: Lagopus muta; assembly: GCF_023343835.1. Taxonomy (NCBI): domain Eukaryota; kingdom Metazoa; phylum Chordata; class Aves; order Galliformes; family Phasianidae; genus Lagopus; species Lagopus muta. The sequence goes on from NC_064436.1 coordinate 49,150,811, forward strand.
CAGGAGGTGGTTTTGTTATTACATGAAAACGTCAGACTGAATATTTCTGGCCCTTTCTTCCCAAAAGCTTTATGCCTATTTATGATGTGTGATACTTCAGAACAAATAAAATTTATTAGTGTTAAGATATATCACTGCCTGCCCTCCTTGCACATAGGGTGCTCCTGAAATTTTAGGGCTATTCTACATCTAGCAGTACAATTCTGTCTAAGAAATGGCAGAGACTTAGGAAATGTACACTTGAACACTCCTTAAAATGTTTATTTTACCTATTGTCTTTTTTTCCCTCTCTAATTACTTAATACGCATTTAACAAACTTTCATAATAGCAGTATTGCTAAATAAAGGAACGCTGTTCCATTCTATAACCCTTTGGCACTTGACTATTACATTCACATTTTTGAGTGTAACATTTATGATACACATTGATGCCTTTTGTGCAACGTATTTATGAGTGTTTAGCAAATGTATGGTGAACTATACAATTTATGAATGAGTGTAGATATATTTATGAATGTTTGCCAATTATTTCATTTATTTTTTCCTAAAATTATATGAAAGTAGTTTCAAGAGCTACAGAATAAGCTACCTATTTCTAGTAAAATAATTTGCAATATAGGTTGTTAGCAATGTTTTTCTTATTACAGGAGTAAGAAAGTTTCCCTTCAAATCACTTTCTCATCAAAAATTAAAAGAAATTTTGCGAGATTTCAAGATAAAAGGTATCTGCAATATTCAACGTCAGGGGAAAAAAAGCAGTTGCTATAAAATTCTGTATTTCTGCTATTATATACCACCACCAACAACAAAATTCTTAGCACATGTACCTGAATAGAAAATTCTCTATTTCCTGAACTTCTGCTATAGGTTCCTCCTCATCAGATATCACTCGTGCTTCAAACTCTCTGTCTTGCAGGTCGTAAAGCATCACAAGAAGCAGGCTGGTTAATTCATCCGGCTGCAACAGAAGAACAGCTGAATAGAGAACAAGGCACTTTGCCTCATTTCTGGAAAACAAAAGTCCATATCAAGCAGTAGTCTCCTGTGTAAGACACAGAACAACTCCAATGAAACACATTTTTTTTCTGTCAGTTTCTTTCAGAGGATTCTTTGGGTATAGTAACAGATGAGCTCAAGCCATTACATCACAAGCATTCAAAACAATGGTAAAATCTCCTTCCCATGCATGCCTGAACTTAGGCAGCAATTCCTTCTTAAAGACAGGCATTACCAGCGCTGCCATTACCCTTGGATACATCTTACCTTCTCAAAAGTATGACTGATACAAGCTAGAAAACTCAAGTTACTAGAAGCACGCCATCAAACACAAAATGTAATTGCCTAAGTCTCATCACCTTGCAAAAACAAGCTGAAAATCAAATGTTACTGCTGGATCATTTGCCTGATCACATCAATCTATGCAATTAACATCAGTTCAAAATAATGTTGTAATTATCAAAAAGCATCAAAGGCACCACAGAACAGAATAACAGGTTATTCTGCCTTCTCCAGATTTTCTTTTCATAACACAGTTTGCCCAGGAAATGAAAACTGGGTTCAGTGTTTCCTTTTGTCTGATATGGTTCACTCTACACTTTCCACTCACAAGATGATTCAAGTGGGATGGAAAGCACTGAGTGCTGTTCTTTATTTTATCCAAAGCACCACTCAGTGTAAAGACAAGGGGAACCAAGTTAGAATCCAAAAGCTTCACTTTGCTTCTTCAAAAGCCCCAGTCTCTGTACTTGGGCAATCCTTGCTCTTTGTACTCACTAAAACCGGACAAACCATACAATGCATTCAACAGAAAGCTTCACATGAAAGAGAAGAGGACAAAAAGATCTTTGCCTGCAGGTTTGGTTAGGATGCTCCTGAGAGCTTGCAGAGATTTTAAACTACCTTGTCTTGTTCAAGAAATAGGCAGAACCCAGGAGTCAAACTCCCTGGACAAGTACCACAGTTGCTGGTATCCTATTATGTGACTTTTCCTGGCTCATGGACAACATCACACAGCTAGTAATACAGTGCAGTAAGCATTATGATTCATTCTCAGTTTCTTTCTCTGAAGATAATTCCCAGCATTGGGATGCAACATCAAAGAATCTCACTTACAGCTCATCTAGAAGACTGGAGATTCATAGTTTGGACAACTAATGAAAAAAGAATAGACATATTTTGATCTCAGGTTACCATATGGAAAGAACTGTCTGAAATAAAATGTTCACTTACTATTGAATGACATGGGTAAGCATGACTGTCTAGCAGTATTTCTTCAAGGAGATCTTGATCTGGGAAAAAAAAAAAAAAAAAAAGAAGAAGAAGAAAACATTGACAAGTTGTACTATGAAATACTAAATTATATGCAAGAACAGCAAATATTTACAAAATAGTAGAGAAAAATCTGAAAGTTTGAACATCATAAATATTAAGTGAAAGTTTACTCATGTACAGTAACAACTCTAATTACCTTAGAAGTACAGATTTTAAATGTTTGATTCTATAAAACATAACAAACACTTAGTTATATTTAAATATTTGAGGGATACTACAAGTCTAGTACTAAATCACTACTTAATTTACAAAAGATTACCCAAATCTCTGTCATCAGGCAGAAACTACATAGTTTTATTCATGTACTTCTCTTTGCCACATCATTTCTACTGACAATTCTTGGAAAAGTTTAGTACTTACATTTCAGAGCACTGAAAGCGAGTTCGTAAGATAAACGCTGGGAATACTCATCTTTAAGAGTCAGCATGGGAGATACTGAGTCATCACCATATTGCACTAACATTCTATCCTTTGGCTTTTTATTATGAATGCTGTGAAAAATCTTAGCTGCGTTTATGTATACAGAATCATGACAGACATTCTTTTTAATCAGAGTCATTGTTCTTTTCTCAGCAGCTCCTTTTTCATCTGAAATTTTCTTTTCACTCAAGTTTCTCAAGTATAATTTCTAACATCCTCATGAAAAGACACCAAGTTACTTTTAGAACCCGGCACTTCTGCAGTTGTTGATTGTGCAAGTGCAAGTCACAGTCCTGAAAAAAAAATCCAAAACAAAATAAAAGTTTGCATTGAATTGTGAAATTTTCTTTCACTAGAATACTCTTTTACCTTCATTTTCAGGTTTTCAATAGAATTCATTTGTTTTTAGGCACTAACCCTGCAAATACATATATACTTGTGTAAGCCTATCAACTTCCATACCCTAGAGAAGTACTTTTAGTAGTTTACTTACCTTATTTATTTTTACTAATACAGATACAAGGAAGACTGGTTACTCGTTTCCAAGAATCTAGTGCATTATAATAAATAACCCTAAAGAGATTATAGAGATCTGATTTACCCTACAGGCTTTGGTTATTGTACTGTGCATTTATGACAATGCTTAGAAGCCAGGTCAAATGTTCAGAACAGGGCTAGCTATGCCAAGACAAATCTAGTGATAGAGCAAAGATATACATACATTAGTTTACCTGTCTAGGGAAGAATACTAGAGAACAGAAACACAACAGAACCACGCTGAATTGTAACACAGAAAAATAGCTGTGTGTATTTTAGCTCCCCTAACATTTGAGAAAAATTACATGCCTCTTCTCCTGTGATAATACCTGCTTAGCATCCGGTTTTCCTCTACCCTTTATTCTTCCCATTCACACAAAATGTACCAGAGAATGAGGAAAGTAACACGCTGGCTGGGAAGAAGGCGGATCGTAAACTGCTCCTTCTCTAGCAGGCAGCCATGAAATACCCCTGGCTAAGCCAACAGTCCCGAGCTCAAGCTCTTTTCCCAGCCTTGGTGATGCTCAGGCCATCTCCCCCCAACCTCTCCAAGTCTGGCACAAGTCAGCATCTGTCCAGGACAGCCCGTAATTCCCTAGCAAATGGCTCTGAAGTACAGCTGGGAATAAGTAGAGGAGGGAGAAAAGATCCATTCCATTTGTCTGTGGAAAAAATGAGTGAACCTCAAGCAGATTACTCAGTTGAGAAAGGAAAAATAAAGACAAACATCAGGTTCCCAAAGATGCAGCTCAGGACAACGCTGGTTGTGAAAAAGGACAGGAAAGAGTCTTCTCACCTTCTGCTTCCAAGGCATAACCCACTGTCCCAGTTACAACGATCAGGAAGTTCTGTTAGCACAGCAGTTCCACGAGTATTACCCGCAGCATCACAAAGCAAGAGGGACATTGGTTGTGGCCATTATCTGTACAAAGGGATGTGAAAATTTCTTCTGAAATCATTGGTATGACAGAAGCAGGCAGCCTCTCTGCCCGCAGTTACTGTTACCCAAGGACAAACTGCAGCAGGAAGGTAGGAAGGCTGCAGGCTTCCAGGAAGAAAGCAGCGAGCACAGAGCTGTACATAAGCTGCATGGGAAGGAGCGATCTGCTGAACACCTGCCTGCTGCCCCCATGGGACACCCACCCTGTACAACTGCCTTGAGACCAGCAGGTTCAAACCTTTAAAGATTCTCCAACCATCACTTCCCAGTACGAGAGACACGCTGCCCTGTCAGCCAGCACACTTACCGATGGAGAAAAATGGGCACGGGCTCCTCCAGCAGCCATGGGAGCGAGCACCTGGCTGGCCCTGCTGAGTCCCAACAGCCCACACCTACAGGTGCCAACCCAGCCTCATGCTGCCAGGTCGGACTGCACCACTCTCCAGGGCTGGGTGGGGAGGGCAGAGCTGGGCTTTCTCCTGGCAGCTTCTGCTTCCCCAGCTCCCCTCTGGGAGTGTGCCGTGGCAGGGATGAGGCCGCGATGTGAGGGGCTGCAGAGGCAGAGCTCGTGCTGGAGCTCTCTGTGGTTCACATAAGGCACCAAAAAGCCACAAAGCAGTGCCAAGAACCGCCTTGGCAACAGCATGCGTGTGTCCATGGGAGCTGTGTTTCCCAAGGGTTACCATGGCAGGAGCTCTGCAGAAGACCCAGTCTCTCCGTGGCAACAATGTCTCTCACTCTCCCTTTCTTGTGGTGTCAGCGGTCAGTGGTTTTTTTTTTTAACATTTAAATCCCCAAACAGCATGAATTCCTGTAAATTCAGTGTCTGCTTAAAAAAAACACACCTTATCTACACTTGGATAGATAATTGCATTAGAACATCCCAGTGTTGGACAGGGTTGGGAATCCTGGAAATACACAGGAGTAACCCCATTTACCAGCCCTATCACTATCCATCTGTACTTGAAATTAGCAGCTTGCTCTTGTTAATTGCACAGGTGTCTTAACTATCTCAACCTCTGCATTGATTTGGTCTTGAAGGACATAGACAGATCAGGCCTTTATTTGCAGCCAGACTTTCAAATTGTTTACATCAAGAATCTTTTATTGAAATTACTCCTAATAATAAGTGAGCCATAATCTTGCAAAAAATACACTTCACTCCTATAAACCTTGTTCACTTTACACTGCTTTATCACTGCTCTTAAGGGCAAAATTGAGATTCTGTTGAATAAAGGAAAACAGTAAAAAAAATTGATTTGGTTAAAATCCACGTTCCAGACTAAAAAAAGGAAGCTGAAAAGTGCAGAACAAGAATTATTCTTAGTTTGCTAATAGTTCAATTGATTTTCTCTGTTTTGGATCTGCTGTGTGCTCTGGAGACGGTGATGCTGTTACTACAGCAGCAATTGCAAAGGCAATCATGCAGACTGAGTAAACTTTGCATACAGCAGTTCAAACAAGTATTGGATCCCTTCTGATGAAGGGGAGGAGTACGTGATGACTGTGTTGTTCGTATCAGTGAAGAACTACACCAGCAACAGCATAGATGGAAATGAGGTTTTTCTGCTATTTCCTTTTGTCCGAATAGATAGGGCAAGACTATTTAAAAGCCTGACTGGAAATGACTACCTGATTTCACAGCTGTTTCTGTACAACTCTCACAGTCAAGGTACTATTTATGAAGCATAGAGGTGATCCACTGCTCTTCTGCTCACCAGGGCAGGTGCTGCTGGCCATTGGCTACAACAGGCTGCTCTCTGGCCTCTGCAGTACTCTGCAAACTCCACGCTCACTTTCTGCTCATATTGCATTTTGCCAATTACTGCTGTTTTTTTTCTGCCACTTTTTGTTCACCCTTCTTTTCTGCACTAAGGATCTCCTGTGCAGTGATGGATCTCAAGTTGCCTTTTTAAAGGCAATAAGAATTTCTTGTACTAAAATAGTTCTGAAAGGGCTTAATCCTCTCAGTGGAATACATCTGAATTCTTCAAAAATATGCTACTGAGACACTAAATCATTTGCAAGTATCTGAATAGTTTAAATATTGAAATAATTTCTTCAGATTCATATGAGCAGAAAATTGAAGAAGGATTAGAGAACAGTTTTCCTATTCAAACATCTGATGATTATATGAAATCATTACAAATGTTCAAATTAAAGCATAATGGAGTGGGACATGGCAGAATGAACAGGGAGATGCTGATGAGGATCTAAAAATTCTCTTCTTCTGGTAACACAACGTATGCACTGTAAAGCACTGCTGCATTGGCTTAGGCAGAGAAAGGTGTTTGAAAGCAGATTGCTTGGACTAGAGGAAAGTGAACTGCTACCAGAAAATAGAAGCAAGCAAATAGAGCTAAAAGTTGCTAGACAGAGGCTATCAAAGAAAAAGGAGCAGAGAAAAATGCAGCTTCCTATCGCAAATAAACAAGGCAAGAGGCCATCATTAGTAGCAATTATATATTTTGGCACTGATGACCTTAACTTTCCAAGATATCAAATGGTATGGTTAAAATTTGTGGTAAAAACACAGCCAGTGTATTTATTTATCTTTAATTTCATTGGTTTGTAAGTTATGTATGTATATTTCTTTTTTATTATTTACCAGGAAAAGTGCAAGTCTAAGTTCTTTGGTTCTGATGGTTATGAACTGGAAATAATATAACAATCTTTACTGCTAACCTTAGGATTCAACAGTGATTTTCTATTCACAGATACTTTTCATAAACATTTCCATCAGAGGCAAGAGCTCCTTTTGGCATGAATGGATAATTCTCAGAATAATACTGTTCAACAGATTAAAGTTTGACTTATCCATACAAAATCTTCTAAGATGTTGCTAAAATAAATGCAGCAGCATTTAAAACAATATTCCTTGAATTTTAAAACAGAAGAGCAACCAGTACAAATATTTCCTTCTGTAATCTAATTACAGCTCAAATGTAAAGATCTGATTGATATGTGTCACATCAATTGCCAATATTGGCAGTATATTAAGAAAAACAAAATTGTATACAAGCAATAGAAAACCCTTTGTACAACACAATATTTTGAGTTGTGTATGTACTAATAAAGCTGCAAAGATGTTAGCCAGAAACATCCAAGAAGATCCAGTAAAAAAAAAGTAAACCACACAATTTACATCAAAAAAAAGTAGTGATCATACAGTTTGCCAGTATGTAAGAGAGTTTGTTTTTGTTTTTTTTTTTTTACCTGTCAGGGACAACATGTTCAGGTTTTAGTGACATAAACAACTCATTTAATCTTCGTCTTGTACAAAGGTGAGCATATCTATACAGAATGGAAATCCCTGAAGCTATAAATACTTAAAGAACTGAAGCTTTAAAGATTTATGTCACTACAACTGAAAAAATTACAACTGAAAATTATAACCTGCCTTGTTAGAACGATTTTTGTGGAATGTGTTTAACGAGGCAAACAACACTATTTTCCTCCTTTTTCCTGTAATTTAGGTTGAACAACAATCCTCCAATGTCTACAACAACAACCGGAGCAGGAGTGGACTCCTTTGTTCTTCCCCAGTACCTCTGCATACATAACAATGGAAGTCAGAACAGATTTGGGCTAGTAGGATCCTGGCAGCCCTCCCTCTAGAGATCAGTATTCATCAGACTGAATTTGAATACTCCTACTGAGTTCACTGATACAGGATAAAGACTGTTACCTTGTGCCTCTGCCCAGTTAACATCCACCAACGATGTGAGCCTGAGATCCTTAGCACATTATGCAAGTCACCATTTCCATTCCATTCACAAGGAAACGTAAAGCATCCAGTTGCATAGGAGAACTGACAGTGGGAGGTTACACACATTTATTTCTCCACTCCAGTCTTTCACTTCCGCTGATATCCCTCTCATGGTGAGAGGTTCAGGTTTGGTACATACAAAAATCCAAATTAACTGCTGACCACATCTCTCCTCCGGTCTTTCTTCTTTTACAGTAGTCATGTCAAGATGAAGGTAAGCTATAAATAAGACATTAAGATATCTCTAAATCTAAATCAAGTGAACACACACCTACTGTCCACAAGTGCCCATTTTTTCTAGGTTTAATTTTGTCAGCATAATCAATGATAAGCCCAAAAATCCTCCTGAACATGGCTTCCTCCCTTTTCCAGAGAGGAATTCCAGTTTTCAAATTCCTTCAGTCTCCAGCTGAGGCTCCTTTTACTTACGAAACCAAGTGGAGCTGTCTGCCAGATCAAACAACTCTGCCTGTTTATACAAGGGCACCTGTGCCTGGCACTGGGGTGATTCAGCAGATGAGCCCTGCATCCCAATTCTCTATCCTTTGTCTCACTATCATCTAGCAACATATTTTTCAGTCAAGGTTATTTTCATGTGCCTCTTAAAAGTTTAGACAATGTTAAAAAAGTGAAAATTGAAAAGATGGAGATTCCTACTTCCTGGGCTCAAACTCTCACCAGCTTGTGCATATTACTGCAGTCTTATTGCAATCTTGTGGAGTTTACTGGATCAAACTATTAACTGTAAGCTAAGTCAGAAAATGACTACCTTCATCATTATTTGCCTGCTTTCTTTTCATACTGAAAATGATCCATTGAAGAGCTAATGCTCAATTGAACGCCAACATGCCAACTTTGCCATTGAAGATGCAGGACATCTTTGCTACAGAACATCTTTCTGATTAAAAGCATTCACAGTGCCTGCACAATATCTTTCTCTGGTGATGAAGATGAGCCCTGCTTCAGAAATCTCAGGTATTACTCTGCAGACATGAACATTTTAGAGAAAGCTGTGATTCTAACTCTTGTTGGAATAAAGGCAACCATTTTAAACCTCAGAAGTAACTTAACTCAGCCCTGATCATGAGACCATCCCATTATATCTGAAATATATTTTATGAGAGATAGGTTCATGAGTACTGCTTTTTGAGCAATATAATTTAGCTGTGGATACTGTGGCAGTACACGTGCATCGCTGGATCTTCAGCTGGAAATGAGGTTGCTTATTCCAATGGCTACATAAAGGATCAAGAAACACTGCACTGCTGTTGCTTTTTACCATCTGCAGGTGACTTAAGTGTCTTTGCATGAGATATTTCTATTCGAAATGCTTTATCATAGTCACCTAACAATAATGACAAATCAGTCAGTCAATAACACATATTGACCATTTTTTTATTATTATTATGACCATTCCATTCTGCAAAGTACTTTTTTACCCAGCATTCATTACCCAGCAGAGATAAGGAAAATGTCCTGACAAGTCACAATTACATTTTCATATTGTTGAGCAAACAAAAGTGATACAGCCCTCCCAACCATGGAGGAAAAATATTCACTCAACAAACAGAGGATCCATAGGAGTATTCATCAGTATTAGGAAGGTAAAGAAAAACATAGACTTTTTGTATCATAGTTTGCATTCTGGTCTTTTGCTGGAGTTAAGTGTTGCTCAGGACATAACTTGAAATTAGATGAAGCTTGTCACTGGGAGCCTTCTGTCTTGACACAGATTGGTAGCTCTTTTTAGACCTATTGTCTGTCACACACATAACCTGCATACTTCAATGACTTTCAAAATTGGCTTTTTATTATCTAACAGCACAGATCCTGCTAAGGCTTGGAGCCTGTCCTCACAGTGCCCATCCTTTCCTTTATGTTCCTCACTGTATACCTTTTAAGGAACAAAGAACATCAGTGGCCTGATATAAAATCTGGCACTTACCCAGCCAACATTCCACACTGTTTAAATACACTGCAAAATAGGGCAGGTATTAGAAAAGAGCCCTTCCATTGTTTTCATACCTCTAGTAACAGCCTTGTAGGCAAGAAATAGTACATATGCCTCATGTAAGTGATCTCATTGTTGAAGCAGATAAAGACATACAAGCTATAAGCTCAGAAAAATCATTTTAAAGGCTGCTGGTAGGTTTCAGTTTGTTCTACAGAGACTGAAGGCATCAATCCAGTACGGAGTTTGTCAACATAGACAGAGAAAGACAGCTTTTTTTTACCCGCAACTTTACATGAAAGATTTACAGTTGCTCTTACTGTTCTTATTGTCAGATGGATTGGGGATGCAATCTTGCACTCCATGATTTGCTTCTTTGTATTACTTTGTTGATGTTAGCGTATAATCTGAGCTGTTAAATTCATTAGCTTTAATAACGAGGGCTGCAAAATTCAAACTGTGTGTCATTGTGATCATACTGGCTCTCTGAAAGAACAACTTACTGAAATAAGAATACCACTGTGCTTATCTTCTCTAAATCAAAACAACCATATTGTATCGAGTCCATGCAAAATTTCACTGATGCTGGATTTGTATGCCAATCTGATTCAAGTCAAAGGACTCGTGCGCATTAGCATTTCAAAAGTGAGTAATCACGCTCAGACATTATGAGATCTAATAGAAGCTGTTGAAATTAGATGTGGTATTTTTGATGGAAAAAAATAGTATTAGTCAAAATACAACAAGGAAATTAAAAGGAAAACACTAAACAACAAATTAAAAAAAAATAAAAGCACATTGTCACATTTACCATCCATCTCATTTTTTCCAAATCTTTACTATTACAGGATTCTTTTTGAAGTACTCATTTTATTTCACTAGTGTAGGGTATGATAACATGAACTTGTAAAAAAAACATAGAAAGCTGTATTTGCTGAGTTCTTTTGACTGTTATAAAGCTCAGTGGTAGTATTGACAATAGAAAGACTGTGGAGCTCTGAGTTTTGACGTTGTTGATGAGATGAATCTCTATTGGTTTGATATAAACTTAATTTGGAGGTTTTGCTCTTGATAGTAGTTTTGTATGTGCCTCTGAATTTCCCTGTACCCATAGAAGCATCAGTGAAAGGAAAATAGACGGATGCAAAGTGAAACCAGATTTTTTTTTCCCCCCTCAAAACAAAACTGTAAATAAATTTATACTAAAATTATAGGACAAGACCTCTACTTTGTAATCTTTCTTTTCTAGTTTTTTGAATCCCCATCTTGTTCCTTCAGATCAGCTCCCTTCAGCTTCAGCAGCGTATTAATGAACACAGAAAGCCATGGCTCACCCAGTTCAGGCTAAAACTCTATTAGCTATAAGTCTGAATTAAACACGTCCATAGAGCTGAGACATTTCTTCATTTATTCATTCAGACAACTGGCATTTATGAAAACTGATAAGAGTTTCTAGAGCAAACGAAAAGCATTTTACTTTTGCCTGAGGATATTCACCAGCAGCTTCATGACAATTAGCGTATCTCAACTTGGGGTCTGCCAGCGGAAATACCAAATAATTACAATGAGGCTAATTTGGGTGATATTTCTGAGATTAACCTGAACCTTCTATACAGGCATCAAGTTACTCTTGAGAAAGATCCCAGGTTTAGTCTCTTTATCTTTCAAGTTAACAGTGCAAACAGCCAGGTGACAGATTCAGAACTTGGAGCAAAATTTCTCATATTCCTTAAACATACGGTGGCTCTGATGTTTGGCAATAAACCCCACTGATGTGAAAGTTCCCACCACTTGTCGAGAAATTCCAGAGGAAAAACATTATTCCAGAACTTAGTTTTCCCACATTAATACAGATTGTTTTAGATAAACTTTACAATTCTGTAACACTGCACTAAATGTACTGCTCAAAACATGAATATAAATTCAATGGAAGATATCATTAATCTGATAATGTTTGATCAGACAGCTCCATTATCAGACTGCATTAATGCTATATATCCAAATTCTCCTTGTTGTCTTTGTATCTCTCCCTGTTGGAATCCAAGCCCTGGAGTCAAATAAGATTTCCCCTACTCTTTGAAAGTCTTGGATCAAAGCAATGAGTGACAGCTGTGGTCTGAGAGTAGAAAAGCACTCATTTTGGTAAGAGTAGAGATACAGCACATGGTAACAACAGCACTAGGGCCAACTCCTGAGATCCAGATCTTCTCCCAAAACTAAACTAATCATACAATTCCTGGCATTAGTTTTTGCATTCAGCCCCACACTAAAACTGCAGATCTAACTCATTCAGGTTTGAATGATTTTTAAAAGTATGATTAAAAGCCTTAAGCTTCTTTCTAGCTGAAATTAATTTAATCAAGGCATCTCCAAGCTCCACATTCCTATCTCTTGTTTGTTGTCCCCTCCTACCCTCCAGATTTCTGGTCCACTGTTATCATTTCTATTGCTAAGAAATAACAGCACCTGCAATCAGAGGGAATAGCATTGTTACCAATTCAGAAAACTCACAGGAATTGATGAGGTCTGTCAAGTGGGTGCTCAGTGTTAGCTCAGGGATAACTGAGTTCTGTTCCACTGTTGTGAAGCTGGGAAAAGAAACGATGGCTTAACTTAAGCTATTGTGGAAAGTGGTTCAAGCTAAGCTGCAGGTTTTCATGGATTTATAGGAAATGCCCATATATTCTCTTTCATCAGTAGAACATGCTCAGAGAGGGCAGCACACAGCTGGAAGCCACAGCACTGTGGATCTCCTATACTATTTTCTGTGACAATTTTGTCTGATTTCTACCTTGTCTTTGAGTACAGCCTCTTTCCCTACAAGCTTTTAATGGAGCTGTTTCATGGAGCTTGGTCTCATTTAAAGCAGAGTGAAGGACTCCTCATTTTGAATCTTTCTCAACCTACCACGCACATAACATTTCAGCATGAAGTTTAGATAAATGCATTTCTCCTTGTAGTTTTACAGATGCATTTTCTATTTAAGTCTCAGAAATAGTTCAAAACATTGAAGTGCTGGGTGGCTAATAAATACAAGAAAACCAGCAGAAAAATAATTTTGTTGCAATTGTGTGACCTTTCTCCACCTCTGGTTGGATGAATATGCCCAGTTTTACAGCAGCAGAGAAGCCATTTTAATTAGATTTTTAAATTATATTTTGTGGACCTGTGAAGGCTGAGGCAAATAGAGGCCAAAAGATACCCTATCACAGAGAAACAAATCATTCACTGCCAGCTTTCTGGTAGAAAAGAACTTTCTATAGCCTGACTACAATGCAGGAAAAAGCATTGCAAGCTCTATTGCAGAAAGAATGCTTGTGTGAAGACTTCTAAGAGGCATACTGAGGTTCTTTATATATTTGAACACCTTAGGAAAACATCATTCTAGAATTTCTACATCAGGAGCTTTATATGCAGTTTTCTAAAGTAAAGCCTTGCTTAGCAAAGATTTTGTGATGTATTATGGCATAGCTAAAGCTAGCACATGAATGCTTTCGTCCTCTGGATAAATAGTACATGTTAGTCTTCAGGACTGACAGCTCAGCACTTTCATCACCTTTCCATTAAGAAAACATTTCATGTAGGAAACACTTATGGGTCTGCTATTTCTGAAATAGAGCAGTAATCACAGCTAAGAAGCAAACATCTCAGACATTGTTTCCTCCTGCAAGTGGGTCATGAGCCTAAAAATTTAACTACAGAGAGCTGAATGTGTAAATACATTCTGAGTCCTAGCAGTAGTTAGAAACTTACATGCCAATAGCTGTTTTACAGAACTATATTTTAAGCTTTTTTTTTTTGTTAAACTTAGTGCTGCAAAACTAGATATTTGTGTTGGTACTGATGAATGTGTATACCACTGTTATTATCAAGTCATTGTACTATTTTTTCTTGTCATACATAACAAGCAAGGAGCCAGAAGGAAGTATTTTTCTGCCAGAAGGATTGAGGCGTACAACCACAATATTTTAACTCAGCATTATCATTATGGCTTCATATATTTTCAGGCATTTCCCTTTACTAAAGGATGAAAGGCTTCATTCAGCTGGGGAAAATGATTTGTCTTGGCAGTTACAGCACAGAGTACAAGGAGCAACTCCTGTACTTTTTTAAGGTCTGCATATCTACAGTTTGTCCACAAAGGGGAGTTGTAGGAACAAGGCAGCCAATTTCTTCCAAATTTAATCCTGAAGAAAAATGCCTGCACTCACTGATAAGGCAAATTCCCCTCTGTGTAAGTCACTGGACAACAGTTCAAATGTAGAATATTCATGAGGATCTCATTTACTATCTATCTTATTCTCAGTTTTGCTTAGTTCTTAATTATTTATTGAAGTATTTTGAAACAAAGAGACAGAAGAAAAGGAAATTAAAATGGCAGCTTAAAATCATTGAGTGTGCATGATAGTAGATATCTTATAACTGATAAAAGTCTAGATGTTAGCACATAATATTCACCTACTTTATATATTTTCTACTACATACATTTCAAAACATACAAAATTATGTTTTTATATCTTGGCTAATATGCTTGCTCTTTTTCATGGAAGTTTTACTATCCATTTATCCAGCACAATACTCTGTCAGATTTTGCAGCAAGATGCCTGTGAGTTTGATTTCAGTCCTACCCCTGTAACTGCAAACTCTTTTGTACTTTTTGAAGCATTAGGAATGCAAGTAGACCAAAGAAGTAATGGCAGCAAACAGACAGCTTACTTGCTTACAGTTAGCAAATGCAAAGCTCTCTGTATGACATCGGCCTTGTTCTTATCAGGTTTATCCAACAGCTTCCCTCTGGCTAGGTTTTGCCAGCTGGTTTGATTGTTATCTTTGTTCTTCTTGACTTTCTAAGCACACAGTGTTACAGTGGTCTTTTTTCACTCCTCCCTCACTAAACATTTGTAAGACCAAGACTTTATCTTATATTCATCAAGATGGGCATCCTAATAACAAGGAAAATGTCTGTCCAGCTCCTAAAAGTATTATACATTCATAGAATACCCCAAGGCAGAACAGACCTATAAGAATCATTGAGTCAAACTCCTGGCTCCATAGGACCACCCAAGAGATCAGAGCATTTGTATAAGAGCACTGTCCAGACACTCCATGAACTCCAGCAGCTCAGGACCACAATCACTGCCCTGAGGAGTCTGTTCCAGTTCCCAGCCACCCTCTGGTGAAAATCCTTCCCCTAGCACACAGCTCAACCCTCCCCTGATGCAGCTCCATGCTGTTACCTTGGTTCCCATTGCTGTCACCAAACAGAAGAGATCAATAATACTCTTCTACTCCCCTCTGCTGTGTATATCAGCCTGGCACGTTCCTAAACACAGATTAAGAACTAGCTGAGATGAAATTTGGCTTCTTATCTGCCTACTACATCATACGGTCATCAGGTATGTCAGCAACCACTTCACTGAGTATAAATTTGTGTAGGTCTTGCAACAAGAGAGTTGTAACCATCTAGAATTGTTTCATTCATATTATGGAAAAGAAATCTCCTTTTCAAATAACTGGCAAGCCTAGACCAGAAACTTATCCTGCAAACATCTTAAGCCAGACTAGGTTTAACATTAGACTCTCAGCTTCCTTTAATCCAAAAGATGAACTTCTGGCAGGTGTCAGTGTGAACATGCTTATTTGTTTAGAGCTATTCAATCAAGTGCAAATGGGAAACAGCCACATGGGTCAACCACAGAAAAGCCTGCAGAGTTATGCGAGCCTTGAAGAAAGACTATGGAGGGTGGATCCTGGCTGCCTTTGCCTCACAAGGCAGGACTAGGAAGCTTTCATACCAGAAGTTGATGTAGGGAGACCATGGCCACACAAATGCCATATTAAGTAGCTTATAGGAATTCTTCAACATCTGCCTTCCTGAATTCCTGATAAATGTAAGATATACCACTAAACTGACTTTAAGAAGTAAACTGCAGATCCAGTATCTTTGAGTATCTTTTTGGAGGAACTATTCTGACCACCTTCAAGAATCCTAGGCTGCAACCAGGAGAAAGCTGAAGAGTCATCAGAAAACACATGAATTTGGTTCTACTTCAAAGTCCAGGTGAGAGCCAGGAATTAACATGAGACATTATCTCCCTTGTACTTTTTGTTCCTTTTTTTTTTTTTTGCCTACTCCCAAAACAGAACTTATCTGCCACCCTTTTTAGACTACAAAATTTGATTTTCCTTCCCCTTTCATCACTTGTGCTTTTTTTCAACTATTCACCTTATCTCCAGCATGAAAGGTGGGGTAAGTTTTGTCTTCATTTAAGTATAGCTCCAGGCATCCACTGAGAACACTACAGTGATCCTGCTCCATAAATTTAGGCTCAGTGTAGGTACATTTTAAAGGTTTGTGGCCAGTAACTGTCTACCTTTGAAAGATAGTTATTTGTGTTGCAAGATTCTAATAAAAAGTAAGGGTTACAAAATTACAGGCTAAAACCACTTAAGGCTTGGACAAACACTTTAACCACTGATGTTTTAATTATTTAAATTGACAGGATGCAAACAGGAAGCATTTTTTTCATGACTCAAAAATAAATGTACATATGTGAGAATTATGTGGTGTTCCATTTACAAGATAAGTCACATGTCTTCAAATATCAGGTGATCTATGAATCTGGCTTGGATCACAAATCAAAGGCCATAGAATATATGTTATATTATGTTATATATAGAATATATGTAGAACTGTTTTCTCAGGTATATATATCTGCCATTATGTTCCTCAAGCTTACTATAGATTGCCTAGACCTAATAAACCAGAAAAGCTTGGATTTAGCACTGAAAGGATAACAAATATTCTTTTTTGATATGTATTCAGTTAGCAAGAAGATATCTCCATTTGAAGATGACTCTTGTTCTAGCAAGAAAATTTAGAACAGCAGCTTGCTCAGTGGTAGAGTTCCTATTCCCTTTCCCCCCCTGAAAATTGTAAATTTCTGCTGAGTATTTACTAGTTCTTCATTTTCTTCACTATTTGCCCTTTAGCTCACTGATAGGTAATTAATAACATATTGGGATTTCAGATATTTTTATTTGTAACATGGCTCTTGAGGGATCATAGCTAATGTGGACAACACGTTTCCCAAGTTATTATGAGAACAAGGTTATTATTCTTTAGAATTCTCAAGCTAAGTAGAACATTAATGATTTCAAAATAAGGGCCATAAATTACCTCCCTACTAGCACTTATTTACTTGTTCATGTTGTTTAGTAGAGTTCTCTGGTGACTAACTGTAACACAGTAGAAAACACAAGATGGCTGAGCAGTAAGGTCATAGGCCACAGCAAGTGAGAATCTGCCTAGATATAATAACAGTAAGCCCAGAAATAAGAGAAAGACACTACTTACATTCATAGGGTCCTCAGATAACCAGTGATCTCCAAATGAGACACCCTTACATCCGCTGCCAGCCCTTAAGTTAGGTCTGGGAATGGGTGGATCCCGACTGCACCTCTTCCATTTGCATGCACATGAGCTCCCCTAACTTGGCTTCCCACCAGGTGCTCAGTCACTGTTTGAAGCCATGACTTAGCATCTCCAGTACACTAACCAAAGAAGTTAGTTTTATGATCTGGCCTCATAACATTTTGCACTTGCAATTTTGCTCTGACATAATGAGAAACAGTGCGTGGCTCTGTCAAAATATGATCATGTCTTTCAACATTATTACCAGTACAAACTGGGGGATAAAAGGATTGAGTGCAGCCCTACAGAAAAAGACATGTGGGGAACTGGTGGATTAGAAGCTGGATGTGAGCCAGCAATGTGCCCTCACAGCCCAGAAAGCCAACCGTACCCTGGACTGTATCAAAAGGATGGCCAGCAGTGTGAGGGAGCTGATCCTGCCCCTCTACTCTGCACTGGTGAGGCCTCACCTGGAGTTCTGTGTCCACATGTGGAGCCCTCAGTACAGTAGAGAAACAGACCTGTTAGAGCACTTCCAGAGGAGGGGATAATTCAAGAGATCGAATCCCTCTTCTGCGAGGACAGGCTGAAAGAACTGGGGCTGTTCAGCCTGGAGAAGAGAAGGCTCTGAGAGATCATGACTGTAGCCTTTCAATATCTAAAGGGGAGCTACAGGAAAGAAGGGAGCAGACTCTTTAGCAGGATCTATGTTGATAGAACAAAGGGAAATGGCTTCAAGATCAAAGAGGACAGATTTAGAATGAATATAAAGAAAATTCTTTTACGGGGTTGTGAAGCACTGGAACAGATTGCCTAGAGAAGAGAAGGCTGATTCCTGGAGACTTGAGGCAAGGCTGGATCAGACCCTGGGCAACTTGATCTAGCTGTGCTTGTCCTTGTGCATTGCAGGGGAGTTGGGCTAGATGACCTTTAAAGATCCTTTCCAACTCTGAGGACTCTACGATTCTATCAAAATTACTTGTGCATTCCTTAAATCACTACATACACACATGCATGTACACTTATACACATTCAGGAGAGCAAAGGCTTTGCTAGTTTAGCAGGAGCCATTGAAATGTCACTTGTTATTAAATAAAGCCTTAAAGTGCACCTAATAACAGTAATCTCTACCGAACTTCCAGATGCATTTTCATGCATCATCTGTATCAACATGCCTCCTCTTTTTTTTGCCACAAAATTAGCAAACCACACCTTTTTAACATGGAGGTAAGGTAGAACATAAGTTTTTTTTGAGTGGAATTTGGGGAAACCAATTACAGTAACACCCAGAAAGCTTTTAGTGTTCTATAAAGCTGTGCATCAAGGTATTTTTTGTTTCTGATCCTAACAAAGCAAAGCTGCGGATGTACTTGATGTATGGAAGGGTTTTTTCCTCATTCTCATACTGCACAGAGTACAGCGTACTAGCTTCCTACTGCTGTCTCAGTTCTCAGTTCTTATCCTCACACCAGTAGTGCCCTTGTCTCAGATTGCTTCTGTTTACAGGTAACACGTGCTACCTGTTGCCATGCAACTTGCTGCCCTTCAGAAAATCCTTCAGCTCCCCACTCCTCCAGCATAAGGCTGGGTGCCAGCAGCTCCTCACTTCACAAGTCCCAACCACGTAGGTTGTGTAAGAGCATGGCATTGCACACCACTGCCTTGGAGGGTTCTGTGGAGGTAGCTCACTATAGGACAGCGAAATCTGGATGGGCAGGTTTCAGATCTGTTTCTCAAAGCAGTCATTAGTAGTCAGGAGTGAATCAATACAGCATAAGTTACTGAGCTGCCTGAGTGGGCTACACAACCATTCCTCCACATTCAAAAATGTGAAGTTGAAACTGCAATCACCACTACAGTAACCCACATTGTAATAATTTGAGCTTTTTACTTTGGAGGTCCCCATTAATGGCAACATTACAAATGGAGATTTCCTAAGGAAGAGCCCACCTTGCTAGTCTCTTACTCTCCAAGTCAAGAGAAGGTGGTTAAAAACCACTGAGAAGTTGCAACACCATGAACCAGCTATAACCTCTTCTGCTAAAGAGAAAGGGATTGAGGAAATCAGTGCAACCTTTTTCTGTGCTAATCTATGGTGTATTTGATCATCACTAAGTGTACCCATTCTTCTATGTTGGTTGATCACAAATTTTTAGCAAATATGTCTGTCTGATACCATGCATGCAGAGAAATAATAGAAAACTATGTTCCTGATCCTTCCCATAACTGTTTGCCTTTGTGTTCTTTCCCTTCACATCCCCCTCACTCTGCTTTAAACTCTTAGACTGGAACTAACATTATGCTGACTTTGAGATAAGCTGTGGTACATAAAGGAGTTGCTAATGATGCCGAATAGGACTAGTAAATTATTAACTTCACAAGGTGGAATGAGACAGGCTTCAGAAAGTTTCCCAAAATGCTGAAGTGCATTCAAGTTCATCAAAGTGTGGCGAGCTCATGAAAACAATGAAGACACTTTAAGTCAAAAGTCAGGAACATCCAGTCAGCATTATATTATGGCAGAATTTTGCCTTGCTGGACAGCACAACCATCCCATGAGCAAGGAAAGGCTGTTATACTACTAATTAGTGTACTTGAGTTCCAGTATGTAGGTAGGAAATGAAAAGGGGTAACATGCTCAAGGAGCTGTGAAGGAACTCACATAGCAAAGCTTCCACTGACTGTATGTGATGCAGAGAGATACTTTGAGGTAGGGAAAACCTGCCACTTACCTGTGTACTTTAAATGCAGTAGTAGCTAAATAGATACATACAATAGGAAAGGTGTGATGACAAAAAGGACTGGCACAATAGAAAGGTACTATAAAGGAAAGGAAGATTGCTCACCTGTACCAGAAGATCCTAGATCCACAGGGGAAAGCTTCACCAAGGAGGGAATCCCCAGAAAGAAACCCTTTCTCAGTGGCAGTCAGCCCTTAAATGAGTTCTAAGAGAGGTGCAGCCAGGCTCCACCCCTTCCAGGCACACAGGAGAATTGCCTTCACCTGTGCTTCCAGGGCTGATTGGGTCTTTTCCCCAGGTGCTCAGTCAGTGGTTCAGGCTGTGACTCAGGAATTCCCCTACAGATGCATTTACACATTCTGTTTTCTGAACACTGTCTTGCCTCCAAAATGCAGGTTAGTACACTCCTATCACACTGGAGAATCCACATGGCCTTCACGATGGTCTGTAAAGAACAACAGAGGTGATGATAGGGTTTTGGGTTATTCTGGAATCTTACTCAGCACCCTATTTCATTTCTCTTTTGCAGTGTCCCTCCTTCTGCAAGGACATTTCCTTGGAATGGCAGCTGTGGCTGAACTGCCAAAGCTGACTGACAGCTGGTCCTAGCCTTGAACCAAAAGAACTGCTTCCAGGAAAAGCATCCTGTTCTGAGAAATCACATTCCAAAGCTCATGAAGAATTGTGTGTGAGAATCTCACACTGAGGCATATGACATTTCTTGGCGTTACCGATCTGTTTTCTGAAGTTCAACATGTCCAAAATCTTCCATTTTATGGATTCATTCTTTTACTGTATTTGTGGAGGAAAGGTACAGAATTTCTTGACCTGTTTTGCCTGACACTGATAGTCTCAACACATGCTCTTCTTCCATTAAACTTTATCTTCACCGCTTTTGTATAGGATGTTGCAGGATGTGTGACAAGGACTTTGCCACTCCACTGGATCAGAGGAATCAATCCTAGAGCTGTCTTAGAATAGCTTGCTTGTCTGCATTCATCATCTATCTTTCAACAATCAGCAGAAAAGAGAAGAAGCCGAGTAATGCTGCTGGTTAGAAGTTTTCTTTACTGTTCAGTGAAAACAAGCACATAGCCCAAAGCCAGCTGAGAGGTCTGAGAAGAGTGAATACAGTCTGCAAAACTGTAGGTTCAAAAAAAAGAAAAGTGACAGCATAATTTTTACAGCCCTGAGAAGTAATTTAATAAAGGTATTGTGTGTCTTGCATGTCTTTTGTCTTTCTTTCAATGAAGCTTCCCCAAGTACTTCACAAATACTTTCTTTAGCTGGGGAATTTGACACTATTGTTTAATACAATGATGTGCTTGCAACACTGGAAAGTAATGTTTTTCTACAAGGAAGGGATTTTTTTTGCATGGCTGTGTTTTCACTTTTTGCTGTGAGTGAGGTGATCTATACCCAGGTCAATGCTTTGGAATGCTTTTAAAACATGTTTAAATAAAAAAAAAGAAAGAAAGAAACAAAACCCCATCTTCTACATTTCCTATATAGCAGATCCCTTTTACTCCTTTGCAAAATGCCAGGAGCCTAAACAAAAGGCTACCTATAAACAGAACTATCAAGCCAAAAATGGCCCTACTGAGCTTTTATTCACCTGTTCTGTTTTTCTGTAGTCCTTCATGAGAGCCATATTTCTGAGATCTGTCATTCATACACTTTATGGGAATGGCTACCTGCTTATGGGTGTGCTGAATGCCTGCAGAAAAGTGAAGAATGATCATTTTAAAGACATTTGTAAAGGCAATATTAAGCTTGGTGTTTTGTTGGTTTTCTTTTTTCCCCTCCATCTAGTTAATGGTATGGGGTACAGGAGGCCTTGCAAGGCTTAGTGTGTATTGTTCTGCTCCCGAAGTGTTTCTGGAATGCAGGAAGGCTTGAGTGCCTGCAGCTCCCTCTGCTCCCCGTTCCCCCAAAGAATAATAATCTACCAGTGACAGCTATCCACAGAGGTCTTGCAGGAAAGCTGAACTGAGTAAGGACATTGCATATACAACATAACACCTGCAATGGCAAAGGAACACACCACTCTTGGTTTTGATTGCCCTGACACTCTAATGAGTTATATCATTTTTATGTGATGTGGCCCATTTTGAGGCAAACAAGGTCACTTCTATGTAAACTGAAGCTTGTGAGTTATGTTGTTTCTGCAAAACATAAGTCTGATTTAATAAGTTTGCCTTTAAAAGTAATGTAAATAATTATTAATGGATGCTTATGGGTTTGTTTTGTTTTGTTTTTACACAGGATTTAAATTTGATAGGTGTTCTCTGGCCTCTTCATTACATTGTCTGAGTTCATATTCTGCTGAGTACTCCTGCTTCTGAGCAGCTCTGCCATGCCAACTAGTTAATAAAACAGTGCTAATATTCACTCTGAAAACCAGATGAGGTAAGAAAAAGTGAAAGGAAAAGGAAAAGAGAGCCTTCCGCTCTCTCTTCTGCTTCTCCCCAGATAGACTTTTTTAGCTCAGAGAAAGAAAACAAAAGGCCTATCTTGTTGTTTCATATAGTCATAAAACAGAGTTTGTGGGATGACACCATGGGAGTTCATCTGGGATAGCATCACTGCAGAAGGACTACTGGGCAGCCTGCCAAAGGGTTTGAAGGTACATTTAGGTCCTTAAAAACAAAAAGCCATCATCATCCTGGTTTAAGGGGCAGAAGGAGCCAGCACCTGGCAGCTGTATCACTGCAGGATACTCCTGAGCAGTTCCTCCTGGCCCTGGCCAAGTTGTTCACACGTGCCTCCAACAGGAGAAGGCTGCACAGGGAATCTTGTTGGCTCTGGGCTGCATCCAAAACTTATCATCTCACATCTCTGGGCTGTGATGCAAGAGGTCTCTCCCAAGACAAGGCACTGGGCTCCTGGGTGTGGCAGAACACCTGGATGTGGTAGAAATCTCAACTGCCCATCAGACTGGAGACTTGGGATCTCAGCTTGCTCTGGCAGGGCTGTGACTACCATTCCTTCTCCAGGGTATGTTTGAACGCAAACATGCCCATGCTCTCACTGCAAGAAATATTTAGAATAAAAAGATTTCCAGGCTTTTATATTTCCCCCTAAGCCTTATCCATTTTCTCTTGATTTTGCCAGCATCTGTTTGTGCTTCTGTCCTGCAAAAGTTTTGCATCCCAATATGAGTGTCATTAGTGTCTGCTAGTAATAATTTGGTGAACAATGTGGAGAAGAATATAAGAATTTTCACAAAGGCACTGGTTTTCTGCTTTTTCCTAAGGTAATGGCTGGGATTTGGCCTGTGGATTCAAAACACCAGGCCAGAATGCATGGAAAAAATTACAGAACTTTTTTTTTCAGAATGCCTTTCTCTTTAGGTAATTCAAATGAGATCAGATTCCAAACATGAGGTTTGTATAAGACAACAGGCCCAGATGAAATGTGTGTACTGGAGACATCAAGTTCAGCTGGAAGGAGTTTGCAAATGGATGTGTAAATCAGCGGAGACTCAGGACAACTTCCCAATACAAAAATTTTGAGATGCTTGAAGTTCAGAAAGCACTGCTGGCTCTTTCTGTTCTTCAAGTCAATGGACGCTGCTGACGTTGTAGAATATACATGCAAATTGCAAGTGGTCAGGTTTGACTGCATTTCTCATACCAGCCCCATGTAAGCGGAGTAGAATACCTGAACCACTTGCTGGAGCTTGGTGCATGCCCCTTGCAAGACCTCACAGTTAAATGCATGGATCACTCTTCATTTCTGTGATGTTTTCAAATATAAGGTGGCATTATATAAACGAACAGCATTACTCAGCAGTTTTCCACAAATAATAGGCACTTTATTAAAAAAATTCCAGTTCAGCTTACAGCTTAACCGCAGTCATTGACAACCCTCATTAACAACAAATGACTACTTTTCAGAGAATGTGCATAATATTGAAAGATCAAGTCTGTGACTGACATACTTTGTAAAGGTCTTAAAAATTAGGTACTTCAAGTATCCTCTCTGAGCTTGCATTAGGAAGGAAACATCTGTTGAGTTGCAGATCCTCTTATGAATGTAGTTTGAAGTAGCTGGGGTATTTCTTTGCTGGTATAGTTTATGACCTGAGGAAAACAACCTATTGATAGTATATAGTCTAATAGACAATAAAGAATTCTTTTGCTGGTAGAATTGCTAACTCGCTGGCTTTTACTTGAGCAGGCTAAGTCATTCATTTTACACTTCTTAAAACATAGCTAAACTGGCAAGATCTTTAAGCACCATCTGTGCTTGTACTTACTTAAAAGATAAAGCAGAAGCATCAGAAAATCCTAAGAATATGAAAAAAATAGATTTAAAATATCTAATAGCCTTTCCTCTGCCTTTTACTTGTATGTCTTCCCTCACAATCAAGAAAAATGTAGGCATATAGGCCTCATTTTCACATTGAAACGAATGATTTGGCTGAAGCAGAATGTAGTATTGTGATGTTTTGGATAACTGAAACGTAGATGTTCTTTCTACTCTTATTCTGACAGCAGTACCACATTTGTGGTGGGATCATTGCTTGGCAGTGTAGCTGGAAGAGAAACTGCTGGGGAGGGATCTGGGGTTGAATCATAAAATCATTAAGATTGGAAAAGGCCTCCAAGATCATCTTGCACCAAGTGCAACTGTCAGCCCATGCCCACCATGGCCACTAACCATGACCCTCAGTGGCACGTTTGCATTTCTTGAACACCTCCAGGAGCGGTGACTCCACCACTTTCCTGACCACCTTGTTTCAAAGTATTACTACTCTTTTTGAGAAGAAATATTTCATAATATCCAACCTGAATCTTACTGGTAAAATTTAAGACTTTCACCTCTCATTTTATCACTATTACTTGGGAGAAGAGGCTGTCACCCACCTCACGACAACCTACCTTCAGGCAGTTGTAGAGAGCGATAAGGTCACCCCTGAGCCTCCTTTTCTTCAGACTAAACAACCCCAGCTTCCTCAGCTGCTCCTCATAAGCCTTGTTCTACAGACCTCTCAACAGCTTCGTTGCCCCTCTCTGGACACACTCCAGTGCCTTGATGTCTTTCTTCCAGTGAGGGGCCAAGATAAACCAGGTGCATATTAATAAATTAAAAAATATATATTCTATAGGTCAGAGTTTAGAAAGCTTTATGTCTTTATGCAGCTACAATCCTTCTGTCTCTCCTGCAAGCACTGATATAAATGGAGAAAGCATTCATTTCTTTGTGTACGAAAACTGATTTTTTGCTATGGTGTAAATACATCCTCAGCACAACAAAGGGTGGATGTTTCTGCCTTCACAAAAGAAAGTCAGCAATCCACATTAGTTGAAGGTAGTGGCTGCACTTCATGTTGTTTTTTTTCTCTTTTCCAGCAACACATCGTTCCTGGAAACGTCTTGTTCTTAGAATAATCCTGGCAGCCAAGGAGACAAAAATGGCTGCCTGCTGGCTGGTGTCCCTGATGTTCTTGACCTTAGCGGGCCACCGGTGCTACCATTTACACGGCCTTCCTCTGGGGACTGGAAGTGCTGATGGCTTTGGTAACTCCTGAATCTTGAATCCATCGTTTCTCTTTGAATTGTCAGCAGGGAAAAGCACTGTTCTTCTCCCAGTTTTTCCTCATTAATTTGATGGAAAATTAAGTTTGCAAATGCAGCTTTTATTCTCAGAAAGAAGGAAACTTCTAGAGTAAGATTTAAATTCATGTTGCCATTCCTGCAATTAATCCTAATTCAAACCGCTTTTGTTAACTAATAAGTAACATTAAGAAAGTTTATTTCAAAATTTAGGTACCTGGATATTACAGTACCTACATACTTCAAGCTTATAGGCTACAGCTAACGTATACTTTTGGTCACACTTTATGAGTGTATGAGGCCATTTTTTGTTTCTTTTCCAAGATCTTTAGTAAGACGTTACAATAGATCACAATATAGGTGCTGTTTCTAAGCATTATGGACTTAATCTTTCATTCTGCTTATAAATCTACGATAATATTTCTTTCTACTTTGAATTTTATATGTTCTCCCATTTTAGAAATATGACATCGCATCTTCCTCTCTGTCTTTGCAAAGAATGCTATATGCTGACAGAACACAGGCTGACCTCCTCACACATTTTGCATTTTCAAAGTTTCTAGAAATGCATTCTATAGATATGCCCCTAATTTAGATTAAAAGTTTTATTCTTAAAGCAATTAGCAACTTTGAATATTTGCCTTTTTCCCCAGATGTGCTCTTTCATTGCAGATCACAGGTCCAGTCTGCTTCTCCACAACAGCAGCAAAGCAACCAATTCCTATTATATCGCCACAACTGATTTTTGTCTCTTTATCAGGAAATCTTTTCCCTTGGTTTAGCTCACTTGTAACTGAGCACCTGGAAAAACTCATGCTAAAAAAATTAAAAATAAAGCATATATATTTCAGTGTAGGCTTTGGTGGAAAATCTATTCACACTCAATAGCACTTGTACAGTTTGCCACCAGAGAATTAGGAGACAGTGGCAGAGAAAAAAACCTTTCTCCCTATGTAATGGATGCAGAGTGGTGCCCAGGAGCAATTCTGACAGCAGTGGACTGCATGGTCCTCTCTGCTAGCAAGCCAGCTCAGCGCAGCACCCAGGCCCTGACTCTCCCTCTCACTCCTGGCTGTGGCCATCTCTCTGACCAGGGCAACACCACCTGACACCTCAGAGCTTCTGAGCATGCTAAAGAATCTAAAAGAGAACTGTTTCCAGGAGAGAGCACAGGAATAATTCTCAGATACGCTGTTCCAGTACCCCAGCGTCATTCATTGTCTCAGGTGGTCAGATTTTACTCAAGGTAGCATTTTCTTCAGCTCTAAACAGGGATTGAAAACAAAAAATAAAATTAACAAACAAACAAACAAACAAACAAACAAAAGAAACAAAAAAACAGATATTACAAAACTAAATCGATCAGTTCATTAATTACTTCTGGACAGCCAGACTCCTCCAGCACCTTAAAGCTTCAGCTCTGGCCATACCTACTGTGCATGTTTGCCCAGTGTATCATGCAAGTGCTGCATCCCTTCTGTGATCTGCAGCACTGTGTTTGCAGCTAACCAACCTCCTGTCTGCCTGACATACACGCTCCCAATCTCCATCAGCTTTGACTTCTATCCTGTTTATCGTGGGGAATGAACACCAATCTGTTTGCCATCTAGTAGCCTCAACTCTCCAAGATTACTCCCAGTCGTGGGAGTTGTCCCAGAACACCTCTTCTGTTGTGAGTGCATTAGCCAGCACCTCTTTGAAATGCAGGCTCCAGGTGATTGACTTCCAAGTAAGAGGAGCTGAATGGGTTTAGGCAGATTAACATTCTAGCAGTGAGTGGCAGTCATTCCAGAGAGCTAAATCAAATTCTCAAGTGCTCATTAGCAACAGAAGGGGAAAAAAAATTAGTTTGAGAACATATAAAAGAATCAACACATAGTGAACAGATTTGGAAAAGTCTATTTTCTTCCTTAGACTTTTTCATTGATAGGCATCTCCTTACAACATCAGATCACGTGGCACTGCTGCCTGGCATTTTTTTATAACGTGGAGCATGAAGATACAGCTGAACCAGGTTCACTCCAAGTTCAGAATCAGCCTGGTAAGGTTTGCGTGGCACATCACACATTAGCAATGCTGTATTTCAGCAGCAAGCTGAAAACTGCTGCAGCTCCCATTTGCTGTCTAGTGTTAAAAGAAGTATTAAGCATCCCTGAGTAATAAAATAAAAGCCTGCTGTGATGATTTCACTCGGGTCATCCAGGGCACTGCGTGTGCTCATAATAATTTGTCTGTTTGGAGTGTCCTAATAGAACATAATTGCATAAATTGTTGTGTGGAGGAGGGAAAGAGGATGTTCACCACTTAGCAATCCAGACTCAAAATACTGCTCTGGCTCAGGGCATGCAGGGACAACGGTTTCATTGCAGGTCTGTAGAGGTGTGGCAGTGCTAGCCATTTCCCAACAGCATGCTGGCAGTGCTGAGCAGTACTGAGTAGCACTGTGTCTGCTTGCTGGCACCCATGGCCGCCTGGTGACATGCAGCCTCCTGCCAGTGCTGGCCTCAACTTCTGGTGACCCATGACATAAGCATGAGTTCTGAGCCTGAGTCTTACAGTGAGTGAAGTCGTTCACATTAATTAAAAGTATGTAGCATTTTTTCTTAATGCTTGTTTTCTTAGAGTTCCAGGAAACGTGCAGATTTTTTCAGTTTGGGTAGCCACACTGCAAAAGTTCACCTGTTCTCACTAAAAACATTATAAAAGACATAATCAGGAAAGATCTGAGATGATTTGCTACTCATGCTGTCAAAGAGAAATCACCTCTAAGTGTTAAGGTGTTCCATGCCCAGCACGGCACTGGAGACATCCCCGTTTGCCTTTCCCACCTCAGGCTCAGTTGAGGGAAATCCTGTCTCATGCCCTGCCCTCCCTTGCTGCTCAGTGCACTCCCAGAAATATTTTCTCAGCCCACTGCGTGTAGACATAATGAGTCCAAAACATTCTGTTGAGAAGCTGCTGGGCAATGTCCTGTGTCTCTGCTGGCCTGGAAGGGAAGAAGGAAACAACTGAGCCATGTAGACAGTCTGTACCCTTCTGTTATGGGCTGTGGGGTCTCTTCCTTGGAGATCTTCAGAAGCTGCCTAGG
Source organism: Lagopus muta (assembly GCF_023343835.1). Classification (NCBI taxonomy): domain Eukaryota; kingdom Metazoa; phylum Chordata; class Aves; order Galliformes; family Phasianidae; genus Lagopus; species Lagopus muta. The sequence continues at coordinate 49,179,563 of NC_064436.1, forward strand.
CACCTGCTCTGATGTCCCTGCTGGAGCTACATCTGGGCCAGAAGGACTCTGCCAGCCTCAGCTGTGCTGTGCTACTATGAAAACTGCCTAAGTGTCAGATTTAAACCAGGAACTCGAGGCGGATTCCTGCTCCCAGCTTTGCTGGGCCTCTGAGGCTGCATCTCCTCCTTCCCTGTGTTCCCACTCCCCACACCAGTGCTTGGCACCAGCAGAGCTCTGCCTCTGCACAGGGAGCATTCCTAAGGGAAGTGCCAGGATGCTGGTAATGGAGTCAGTGCGAGACCTGGAGGTTGCTTGTTTCCTGACCAGCATCAACATTTTCACATGTTTTTTGAAAGCTTCTTTGGCTTATTAAAAAAAACAGTGGAGAGAGTAACTTGTCAGGAAATACTTTTGCTGACTTGATGTGAGGAAAATACTGTTTTTATCCAAAACAGCAGAAGAAGCTGAGTAAGCCACTTCACCTTCCTTCCTTTCCTGCTCTCCCTCACTCGAACTTCTGTCTCTGTAAAGGACATTTCTTCAACCCCTTGACATCTTTTCTAGCACCACTCACTTTGTCCTTTACAGCTTCTAGAACCATTCAGAACCTGATAGCAACCTTTCAATATCTGAAGGGGAGCTGCAGGGAAGGAGGAGATGGACTCTTTAGCAGTGTCTGCTGTGGCAGGACAAGGGGAAATGGTTTCAGACGAGAAGAGGGGAGATTTAGATTGGATATAAGTAAAAAGGTTTTTTACAGTAAGGGTAGTGAGGCGCTTGCACATGTTGTTCAGAAAGATGGTGGATGACCTATCCTTGGAGACACCCAAGATCAGGCTAGATGGGGCTCTGAGCAATCTGATCTAGCTGTAGGTATCCTTGTTCATTGCAGAAGAGTAGGACTAGATGAACTATGAACTTTAAGGGTATCTTCCAACTGAAACAATACTACAATTCTATGAAAACAGCAGATACCTCTTGAATTGCCTGCCTTCAGCCACCAGAGAGGAGCCCAGATCCACTTGTGCACAAACCATCACCACCAACACCGATGAGTACAGGTCCCCAGGAGCTCCTGCTGCCACCACCCAGGCACAGCCCAGCCTCCCTCTGGGACCCATCATGCACACACGGCCATTACAAAGTTTCTGCAGTGCTCCAAAACCAGAAGTCAAACTCACAGAAATCGAATCTTTCTTCCTGAGGCTCTGAATCACTCAGAAGCCTGAAAGTCTTGATAGCTTTCAAGCAGCAGTTTTGTGGACCTAAGCCTATGCAGGAAAGAGCTGCATACTGGAAAACTCTTGAAGGAATTTGAGTGTTTTCTGCTAAGAAGCACCATGCATTGTCCTTGTGATCACTATTAAAAAACCACAATCCTAATTTAAAAAAAAAAAAAAAAGACAAGAAGCACCTTTGTACTCGCGGTCCTGTTATTTTACTAGTGTAGATGTATATCTTTCCTGCCTCCTTTGTATTTTTAACTCCTCTAAGCCAACGCAGGTAAGAAATGGTGAAATGAATCCATTTCCTTATGATATCGTCCATGAGCAGGAGCTTCATAAATCCTAATTACATTCACCTGCACAGACCACTCTGAAAGCTCTGTGAGCTTAAGGTGCTCCCCTGGATCATTATTAGCAGTGGTGGTGAGCAGGCAAGTATCTGTCACAAACAGTGTGTAAATCACTCGTGTTCCTTTTAGGTTGGGGGATGCACAGGGTAACGTCTCAAAGCCTCTTCCAATGAGTGTGTGATAACAGGAAAAAGACGCTTGTGTTCCCAGCAGCCCACCATTTGCAGGACTGCAAACAGCAGCAAGGGAATCGCAGCGAGACATAAGCCTCTTCTTACTTACAAGCAGAGTTCGCTGACAGGTGTGCAAAATTGCAATGCAATAGCCCCAAAAAACACTTTGCTTCACATACAATTTTCAGGAATAGCTGGTAATTTTCTTCCGAAGTATTACTACATCTTACTTTTACTATGAGTTTGTGGTATTTTTTTCTAACAGCGTGCTTCCTGTTGAAGATGATGCTTTTTGTGATAGCTATAATGTACAAGACTGCAACTGGAGCTTGGGTGGCAGCAGCTGTGCCACATCCCTAGGTTTAATGCTGCTTGTCAGAATTCAGCACAGGTGATGGTTCCTATGTGGCAGCTGTTTCTCAAGAGCAGTCAACAATTTCCTTGCTTCTCCTGGCAGTGCCAGGGGCTATTGAAGTTGAGTTAGGTGTCTTCACCTGAACTACATTTGGCAGTGCTCATGCGATACTCTTTGTTGCCTAAACTCCAGCTTGCACTGAAGGTGTAGTAACAGCTGTGAGGGAATAGGCACCTCTAAGAGTCCTCTAGGTTATTGTGTTTTGTCTGCCAGTAACCTTTTCACAGCAGCTCTTGTTGTCTGCACTTGCTTTGGTGCAGTATCTGTGACTGCTTTCTCTGCAAAGGGTTTGTGATTTCCATCACCTACAAGTTAAACTGATGAATTCTGAAATAAACTGGGGCTGAATGGATCTGCCAGGGGGGAAATAACAAAAGAAAATAAAGAAGTGAAAGACGGTAGAGATTTCAGAAATAGAAGAAAAATGAATTAAAGGACAATACTGTGCTGAAGAAAAACTAAAAAACATTAAAAAGCACCTTGGCTATTGTGATAGCAAGTGCTGCTGGTAACCCTATCATACCAGCACTGACTTGGCGGGAGAAACGTCTGCTTCTGGGTGTACTATACTTTTCTCAATCTATTTTGCTTGCAATAGTTCTGTCCACAATGCCAGTAGATGTTTTGTCTTTGTCAAGGTTACTATTAACAAACCACAAATTACTAAGCTAATAGTATTAAAAAAACAATTAAGGCCTATAAAATTCATATAAACTCTCTGCTTTTGTAGGAACAGTTTGGCAAGAATGGTGGAGTCCATTACTCTCACGGCGTGCTTCCAAGCAGCGTAAGTCATCAGGCCTTTGGCAACTTCTGAACAGAGCTGGAAGGGAATCTGGGAAGCAGGTCAGTGCAAGACAGTAAGAGCTAGCTTCAGGGTTTTTGGTGTTTTTTTTTGTTTGTTTGTTTGTTTGTTTGTTTTTGTTTTTGTTTTGTTTGTTATAGATGAAGGAGATATTTGATTTTAAAGCACTTTGATTAGTATTAGGTCTGCTGTAGCTGAGCTGAAGCAATTCCTTCTGATCTAGATTTCATTTTGGTCAACTTGAAGAAGACATAGAAATGTTAATCCAGCAAATGAACACAGACAGTTAGCACCAGCTTATTTTTGAACTGCTAGATTAAATGTAACCTCCTCATCCTCTTCTCCATGTCTCCTCCTTATGTGTGTCAATGATGTACCTCTACTACTGCCAGGACCAAGAGAATAATGTAAGAAACAATATTTCTGCCAGTGCAGAACCACATTTGTTGGTAAGAAGCTGTTTTGGAGCACGCAGATGTGTTTGTTCTTCTCTTACTAAGACTAGTTTCTCTTCTAGTGAATCCCATTAATCATCCTGATTAATATTTCATCAGGATTCCTGATAGGAAAACCTACATGGTTATCACCATCAGTAATGTAGCTTGTCTCGCTGTAGAACTGGATGGATTTGGTTGTGGATCTGGACATTGTTGTGCAAAGTGCCGCAAAATGTGGATCACACCCCACTTTTCTCCCCACAGAACTTACCTTCTGAATAGAAAATGCCCTTTGCATTGTCAGTCTTCCTCAGAACAGAATATGTCTGGACTGGAAACTTTATACAACTATAATTACCTTTTTGTTATTACTTATATAAAAGTCAAACCAAGAGTGTCTCTGACCCAGTTTGTGACTGCATCACAAACTCTTCCAATTACTATGTATAGAATGAATCACAGAATCATAGAATGGCTTGGGTTGAAAGGGACCCAAAGGATCATCAGGTTCTAACTCTGGTACCACAGGCAGGGTCAGCAACCCCCAGATTTGGTACTAGACTAGGTTACCCAGGGCCCCATCCAGCCTGGCCTTGAACACCTCCAGGGACAGGGCATCCAAAGCCTCTCTGGCCAGTCTGTTCCAGCATCTCACTACTCTCTCTGTGAAGAACTTCCCCCTGACATCCAATCTAAACCTTCCATCCTTGATCTTAAGAGGGCTCAAGAGAGCTATGTATGTGTCAAAAGTCAACAAAAGTCCAAGTCATACCATTATTTTGAACTTGTTCTTTTTCTGCATGAATTGATATGTGCAATCCTCATCGTTGCTTTAAGGTTTATGTCTTGAAGAACAGTGAATTGCAACAAGGTCTAAAATAATATATGAGTATTAGTGGGCTGTGGTTTTTATTTATGTATCTATAGCTTTCAGTTTTCAGGCTGGCCTGGGGGAATTTTGCTTTTATACCATACCTTTTAATACCTTTTCAGCTAGGGAGGATTCAGTTCCACTTTAGAACAGACTTGTCTGAACCCTCAGATTAAGCCGAAAAGGTGCTGGGAAATAATGAAAAAAAGGGAAGAAATAAAAGGTACAGATGTTCATCATGGAGGTACCAAATGATTCAAAATCAGCTGTGAACTGTTTCTTTATAATTTTCTGTGGGCAGGAGGAAGCGAATCAAACTGGGACTTCAGGGCTCCTTGGAGTGCTCCTGCCAGAGCTGCTCCTGTTCCTGGCCTGCATGAGGCTGACAGGAAGGCAGAGTGTTCTTAACGGTGCTACACCTGATCGAGACAGCTTGCTTAGTTCCACTGTGTCTTGTGGTACACATTGTTCTTCAGCATCACGTAAATTATTTTTGTTATTGTTTATTTTGGGGGGGAAAAAAAAAAAAGGAGCAGAGAAACTTGTGAGCTTGAAAATTTCCCTGTCACCCAGCCTTCTGTGCAGGCTCAGCAGCAAGGTGTGTGGGTATTCTGCCCTGCTGAGCACCCTGTCCATTCCTCTTGCTGGTTCATGACCTTCCTGGCACTTGGCTCCATCCTTCTCCTCCCTACATGCATTGCCAGGGTGTGATTTCTGTGCTTTCTTTGCAGCTGGCTCAGCCTCAGCCCTTGGGATTTTCTCACCAGTGCAGCTCCTCAAAGCCTGAATTACGGACTCATAGAATCACAAGATTGGAAAGGACCTAGAAGAACATGAGTAGTATTTGATCAAAGGTGGTCAAGGCCCTGATCCCCTTCTTTGTTTTTTTGTGTTTTGTTTTGTTGTTTTTTTTTCAATCATCTCAACATCTCATGTGGATATTTTAAGGAACTGCTTTGAAAATGTGTTACATCTCATGGATGGTGGTGTGCAACAGCAGCCATGCTTTCTTGAACGCAGTTATCAGAGAGGTTTAGGCTTTTCTGTGATGGCTGGTAATTGAAACAAGGGCAGGTTCCAAATCTGAGCATCATCACAGAGCTGTGTTGAAAACCAAGACAAATTGTTTAGCCTGAAGGAGGCTCAGGGGAGACCTTATTGGTCTCTACAACTGCCTGAGAGAAGGTTGTGGCAACAGGGGGTTGATCTCTTCTCCCAGGTAACTAGTGGTAGGAGGAGAAGTAATGGCTTAAGATTGCACCAGGGAAGTTCATGTTGGATTTTAGGAAACATTTCTTCTCAAAAGAGTGGTGATGCATTGTAACAGGCTGCCCAGAGAGATGGTGCAGTCACTGTTCCTGGAAGTGTTCAAGAAATGTGTAGATGTGGCACTGGGGGACATGATTAGTGGACACGGTGTGGATGGGTTGATACCTGACTTGATGGTTTTAGTAGTTTTTCCAATCCTAATGATTCTATGAAAAGCATGAAATACATGAAATGCAAAAATAATGACAATTTCCTGCTGAAATTCATCTTTGGGCCCTCTTTCTTCACCTAAACACTATGTGGTTGGAAGACTGGAGATGGCCAGGGGCTCAGAAGCTGTGAGATGGCATGCAGGACAGCAGGCAGTCCATGGCATGCAGGCAAAGACAGCACTGTCCCTGGGAAGCCATGCAGGGAGAGAGTCCTACTTGCAGCAACCTACAGAGCCTCCCTCCAATGTAGTGTGATCGCTTGCTGCAAACAGAGAAACTGCTCCAAGATCTCCTGTGTCCAAGAAATCATGTGGTTTTATATTCTTGCAGGTAATCGGAATAGCAATAAATGTTCCTGGCTCTATTAGAAGTGATGATTCAAAAAGGACAACAAAAACAAACAAGCAACAAAAACCTAATCAATCTAACAAAAAACCCTTTAACATTAAGAGTAGGGCAGGAACATCGTGTATCTGGGTGACCTTCCTGTTTCAGAGGCAGTTTCCCCCTGTACAGCCCTGCTGCCTGCATGCACACTGGCTTTTTGTACATCACATGTTACTGCTGGAGCACTTCTCTGTATCCAAAATGCAGGGGGTTCAGCTCTCATTATTTTTGAGTCACTGAGCTACTTGCCTGCGCAATTTCTGCTAACCACCCACAACTATTATGGGATGTATGCAAACCCCCCTGCCTCCACAGGCACAGACCTTCCTCCTCCTTCTCTGACCTCTGCACAAGCTCACACCCACTGAGTGCACAAGTGTGTACATGTGTATGGCAATACCTGCTGCTTCTTGGGGCCTCATTAGAGAGACAAATTGTGAAATTAGGCAGCTCCTTTTGTTTTCCTTTCCCTCGTTGCAGGGATTAACAAATGGCTGAATTCTTGGCTTGATTTCTTTTGTGTTCTTAGAGCTTGCTTCAGTATGTAACGATAATTTCCTGCTGAAATGCTTCTGCTGCACTTTGCCTGTTTCACTTCCCTCCAAAAAGAAGTGACTGTGGAGCACATGGCACTCAGGACGCCTCTCAGCCAGGGTTAAACCAAAACCATATCACAGTGTGTGATTTTACCCAGCTTCCAATTTCACCAGCTGCAGCTTCCAGTTTTGAGCTAGAGAAAGATTTATTTGTTGTGAATGCTATGCCCAGGTTTTAGCCCATGAATTCATGGCTTTCCACAAGGCAGAAGACATCTCCAAGACCCCACATGCAAACTATCCACCCTTTTCATCAGAGAGATTAAGAGAGAGGAACAATGTAATGTACAGAAACTTTTATCTAATCATTTTCAGGTTCTCACTGGATTATAAAAATCAGAAAACTTTTCCACATATGTGAGAGATTTCAACACAGTAACACCAGAAAGGACAGTGATATTATGTCTGTGCTGGAGGAGGTGTGTTAAAGCACAGAGCTGCCTTCCTCCAGAGCCATACTAAAAGCGAGAGGGATGAGGAGCAGCCGCTCGCTGCATTTCCCAGCAGCTCTAAGGTTAGAGGTGCAGCCTGGGTTATCTCAGGGCATATTTATGTGGAGCAGAGGTGTACCATGCACAGGGCCTGAGCTGAAATGCCCTAGTGTGCCTCCCCAACTCTCAAGGCCACCAGGAGTAGCTAGTGGCCAAATGCAGCAGGAACACAGACCAGCTGTCCCCACTCTCCTGGGCACAAAAGACAAGATAGAGCCTCTCCTATGGAAACGTGTCATTGTTTTGACATCCCTGGTACTGCAGCTTGCTCGGCGAAGCATTTAAGAACAAGTCAGCAGTAGGTTTCTTACTTTTAGCTTGGGAACTGTATGAGGTATTGGGGTGCTAACTGTGGAAAAGTGAGTATCTTTGTGATCTGTGTTGGCACTGCCAGAGTTGTGGCAAAGCAGAGTGCTGAGATGGGCAAAAGGTGAGAAGGGCTGGGACACGGAGGGCTTAACTGAGAGTTTGAGTGTGGGAAGTGTGCAGATATAAGGGGTTGTTGGGAGGAGAGGGGAGGTCAAACTTCCAAGCAGAAAAGAAAGACACACAGGCTGGGAAATCACATCAGCTATCATCCCTGTCATTCAGATTATCAGGAAAAATTCAAGCTACTCTGAAATTTCTACACCTAATGAGATGAGGTGTCTTTTATTTTGGAAATAATGGTATTTCATCAGCTGCTTTCAGGAATGCTCATCCTCCAACCTTTAGCTCTAACATTTAAGTATGGAGTTAATTGCAGCATGTTTTGCTTCCCAAATTTATGTACAAATGTCTAATCGTGTACTGGGAAATGTTCTGCAGAAGAAAGTTTAAACAAAAACTTAGAGTTGAAATAGAGATTTTTTAACTGCTTCTTTTTTTAACAGAAGTAAAAATATTCCTTAACTCTCCAATCAGTTTTCTGTTATTAAGAAACATTTCACTCCCTGAGTACCACACTTCTCACTTGTGATTTTCATAGTTTCCCACTTACTAAAAAAATTAAGAGAGGGGGAGGTTTCATAATCTCCTGAATGAAATGCAGCCACCAAACCTTCAACATGTGGTTTCTTGCTGAAATAAAGTCAGCTCTTGGCAGTAATGATAAACTGTAAAATAGTTATTGCACAACTGGCACCATAATAAGCCATGTTCAGAAGGAAATGTTACCAACCAGGAGAACTCCCCCAAAGCGCCCAGATCTATAGCCAGAAATTTTGTATTGCAATTTTAAGACCAGTTTTGGAGGACACCTTCCTTGATCAGATTCTGATGCCTTTAAAGATTAGCGCTAGTGGCCTAATCATGCTGCACTTAGCTGAATTCTCTTTGCTATGGACTCATTAAATTCTTTTATTTTGGTTTGAAACCCTACCATGGCTTGGCAGAGCAACAGGAAATCTCTGCTGGGTGCTCTGGGGCTGTGACTGCTCTTCCGTTTTAACCCGCAGACTGGGGGTGCTGCAGAAAACTGCAGCTATTCCTGTCCCATATGAAGAGCTCACAGCCCACTAGAACATTATGTCAGCCAAGAGGTTGGGACTCACAGAGAAAAAATATTCTGATATGAAAAAAAAATGGCTCAGTAGATCAATTAGATGTTTAGATTAAACATAAACTAAAACAGACCTAAAACAAAGTGGTGACAAGCTCTACAACTCATCATAAATTTTCAGGAATGCTTTCATCCCACCTCATCCTGTGATAGGTCCAGCACCTGATGGTAAAGAGAAGTTGGATACAAGGAGGGTGAATTAAATACAAAGAAAAGTTCTTTACAGTAAGGATGGTGAGGCACTGGCACAGGTTACCCAGAGAGGTGGTGTCTCCCCATCCCTGGAGATACTCAAGACCAGGCTGGATGGAACTCCAAGCAACCTGATCCAGATGTGAATGTCGCTGTTCATTGCAGAGGAGTTGGATCAGACGACCCTTAATGGTCCCTTCCAACTCAATTCTATGATGGTTCTGTGATGATTCTAAGAGACTTTCCTGAATCACTGCTGTCATCTGGATGGGTGTTGCACACAGAAAGGATAGTAGGCTTCAAGAATCGTCTGTCAACTCTTGCCCTTTATTTTAACGTGGATCTGTAAACCCAAGAGTGATATGAAATACACCACTTACTGCCACCAGCACTGTGTCTAGTGTGGCACTACTGCTCTAGCCTGGATGCCCATTAAACAGCTGTGGGCAGATGCATCATACACATCCCTACACCTGCCCAGGTATGAGGCAGGCATGGTGCCTTGCAGTCTCATGTGGGCCTATGCTAAGTGTCTGTCACATTGAAAGAGTGGGTGCTACCTGTATTTTGATTGTCAGGTGAACTATTGCCTGGCATTTGCTCTAGTTGAATCCCTATGCTATAACTCCTTTACCTGCAGCTGAACTACTACTACTAGGGAAAATGACAAACTCTTCTTTATCTTTGGTAACTCCAAAGCAAACCCAACCCGAAGCCTCCACCAGAAACAAAGGCATGAACTCACCTTCATAGAGGGAATTGAATTCTCCCCAGCCTGCCCAGCAGTGGAAGGATGACCTGCAGTAGGATGGCTGGCACAGCCAGTACTACAAGGGGAAGTTATTGTTTTCCAGCATTCTGGCTAGAACTACTCTTGCATTTTTTGGACAGAAATACATCAGTCAAAGAGCTGAACTTCTAACAGTGTGCCTTACAGAAGCTGTCTCTGTGCTGGTGCAGACACACCTCTTGGTAATAGAGCTGCTTCCTGGATGATACATTCATATTTCTTCCCAATTTCTATATCATGTTTTGTATTTCAATGAAGAATCTAATTTAAATGAAACAATTTGCACATGTAGGCAGAAGGCTTTTTTTTTTTTTTTTTTTTTTGCCAACAACTCCTGCTCCTCTGACAGAGCAAATAGAGCATAAGCTGTCCCTACATTGGATTTGTTCCTACAGTGGATTGCCTGGCCTTGCTGTTGGACAACTGGACCAGGTTTTTGAGGAAGATGATGCTAGAATACTTCAGAGATGTCACTACCACTGAGACAATCAATTTGCTTTTCTGGACTATTTTTCTTTAGAAAATGTAATTGCAGAATGTTCACAGCTAATATTGAGTTCTCATCTCAAGAACCTGATGGCAATTTCCCCTGTGATTATTTGCACACTGATACTGGTAAGTTCTGAAAGATTTTTTATTCTTGCCCCGTTTGCTAACACTGGAATTGCATCCCTTTATCAACTTTTGAATAAAGATAGTTGGAACTTTGCAATACTTGGCTCTTTGGCTTTGTTGTAGTGGTTTGATTCTTCAATTCCTGCCCAAAGCATAACTTTCCTAGGGAGTCAAGTGTGGCTGGCTTAAGTAAAGCCAGTGGAAGTTTTCTCTTCTGAAAAAAAATAAATTGAAATTGCAGTTTAGAAGGACAAACTGCTTTCAAAAACTGTAGGTTATAGAATATTAATAAAGCAGTATACGTATTCTCAGCTCTGAGTATTTCTTTCAAAAAAAAAGGATTGAGAAGAGTTATCATAAAAATTAACAGGAATTGAGAAGAATTAATTTTTGTCACAGCTTTTATCCCCACTACTATATATTTAAAGATGTGACTTACAGGACTGCTGACCTTCTGCTTGCGGGGAGCTTTGTCCACTCTCCTGGATAGCTGGAGAAGTGAGGTGCTGGAACAGGCTGCCAGAGATGTTGTGGATGCCCCATCCCTGGAGGTGTTCAAGGCCAGGTTGGATGGGCCCTAGGCAGCCTGGTCTAGTATTAGATTTGGAGGTTGGTGGCCCTGACTGTGGCAGTGGGGTTGGAACTCGATGATCTTTGAGGTTCCTTCCAACCCAAGCCATTCTATGATTCTATGATCACATCCCTCTGCCTGGCCATAACTCACAGAAGCTAATTTGGGGGGAAAACAACAGTTTCCAGTTCCAGTTGGTTTCATCACAAACTGAATTGGATCTCTGCTGGTTGGTTCCATCTGCCATAAATAGGTCTTGTGCTCTGTCCATGCGTCAAAGCCCACAGCCAAGCACAGATAGCAAGGGGGTGGCCAACGTTGTGGTCCCACTCCATTATTTCTGTAGGCATTCAAAGCAGCTGGCAGAGGGATCACTCAGATGTGAAAGGAAGGCTCGGCTGCTGTTGTTACAAACCGGTTTCCCTTTTGTCCCTTCTCTCAAACCAGATGTAACCACAGAACCAGAAAATGGTAAAATGTGGCACTCCTTTGAGCGCAGCGGTGGGCTGAGCAGATCAGAGAAGCATAAGGGCTTCTCCCCCAGCTCTGCTGGCTGCTGCCGGTGTGTGCGGCTTCGTCTTCTCTTCAAACCTCCGTCTGCCCGAGGGATGCAGATGGCCGAAGGGGAGACTTTCCCCTGCCTGACAGTAGCCAAAAAAAAAAAAGAAAAAAAAAAAGCACCGGCATAGCCCTTGAAGATAAAATAGAATCGCTACCTCCCGCAATATTTTTGGTAAAGCTATTCTAGAAGTTCGCTTCCTTCCTTCTAGCCTTTGTATCTCTACAGGTTTCCCTCTATTTTTTTCTTCTGCCCTCCTGAAACAAGAGGAATGCACTGGCCGGGAGCCAACCAGGGCTCAGCGCGGGGTAACGTTTCACTTCAGATTTACGGGAAGGTGTTGGGAGTAAGAATCTGGTTTGGTGAGTTTGGGGCAGGGAGTAGCCAAGAGACAACCTTGCTACTGTGAGCACGGGGAGAAGGGGAGGAGAGGGGGGGACGACAAAAAATAAAACGGCCCCGGAGCTGGGGGAGATCCCGGCTTTTACTCCCCGGGGTCCGGGAGTGCGCTGAGCTCCGCAGCAGGGAAGAGGCGAGCGCTCCCCAGTCCCAGCCCAGCCCCAGTCTCAGCCCAACCCCGGTCCCAGTCCAGCCCCAGCTCCGCGCCGCTCCGCGCAGGAATGTGCGGCTTAGCGCAGGGGCTTTGGCTGAACTGCTTGAACTGCTGAGCGCGGGGCTCTCCCCACGTCCTACTTCTCAAAAAGACTTCTTACAGAAAAAAAAAAAAAAAAGAAAGAAAAAAAAAAAAAAGTACAGTGAGCCAAGAGTGGAGGCTCGGATCGGCTGTTGCTGCGAGCGGCAGCGTTGCGAGGAGTTGCTCAACTCTCACTTAGCAGCGGGGCCGGAGGGACAATGCGCTAAGACGCTGCCCCACGGCTTCGCCTTCCCCGGATGGTGCCGGCGGCGGCGGGGCTGCAGGTAGGTGCCGCGTTTTGCTCTGTCGGAACGGCAGCGGAGCGGGACAGAAGTTTGCTCAGACTGCACACTTGGGAACACGGGTCTTTATTTATTTTGGTGTGTACATATATGTATATATTTTGTGGGCGGGAGGCAAAGAGAAAGGGTTACGAAGGAGTTTCGGGGGTCCCTTCTCATGCCTCACTGCGAGCAGGTGGCAGACGAGGGGTGGCAGCAGGCAGTAACCGAGAGCAGGGAGAGATTCACCTGCGGGCGAGAAACTCAGAAACTGAGAGGGACGTTCGTCCGTATCAAAGCAAATCCGCAGCCCCCGATGTCTCTGGAGGACCTTTCAGAAGGAGTGTTTGGTTTGTTTGGCTGTTCCTTGTTTCCGACACAAAGCACGGCAGCGTGTGCGGCACACTCAGGGCTGGCAGGTGGGCTCCGGCTGCTCAGCGCCGGCAGCGCAGCAACGGGATCTGACCTGGGAAAAGTTTCTGATGTCTGTCTTCAATGCATGGATCGACCGGGGAGGGGGTCAGGCCTCGCCTTTGCTCTGAGTGTATGTGCCTAGATGGGAAATGCCGGGGGCTTCTTATTCGTGTTGTAAGTAATTGCTGTGAGTTGCTGTGAGTTTGTCGTTGTTTTGTTTCAGGGGGAAATCTGCACAGCTCATTTCCTTTTAGGAATTTAAAATAAACCTTTACGCTGAGGCAGTAAACAGACCGCGATATCCCTCCTAACGTTCTCAGCACCAGAGGGCAGGACTGCGAGATGGGGCTGCAAGGAGCCCCTCGAGGCAGCGCAAGCAGCCCGCCGGTGCTTCCGAGCCCCCGGCACGGTGCGGCCCGGCCCGCAGCCGCCGAGCTCCGGGGCACCGAGGGTGCCGCGGTCCCGCAGGGGTCGGGGCGGAGCAGCGCGGAGCGGGCTGCCGCTCCCGTCCCGGCGCTCCGATAAAGCCGGCCCGCGTGTGCGGCCGGCCCGTGCCAGCAGGGCTGACGGGCCAACGAGCTGTCTGGGAGATAAACGGAGAGAGACAAATACTCTCCTTGCGCGCTTGGCCTCGCTCTCTCCCGTTCTCTTCCCAGCACATTTCCCATCCCGCCCTCCGGTTTGTTTTAACCCGCTGGAGCCGAGGGCAGGTGCCGCTGCCCTGCATCCCCGCGGTGCTTCCTGTGCGGCTGCCGGGCACTGCGGTGTCCCGGGACACGGCACAACACAGCCCCGCGCTGGGGGTTGTTAGGGAAGCAGTCGGAGCTGACTGCCGGGTCAGTACAGTCGCTAATCGCGGCAGCCTGGGACGAGAAATCTTTGTTTGAAGTTTTAGAATGTGAAGGAATGCGCTGCCTCCAATAAAGCGGATTTAAAAATGTCGAGAGCCTTGGAATTAAAGTATTTAATGTAAGCAGCAGAGATGGCAAAGCCTTCGGGTAGCACTGCTTCAATGAGAGCTTGCACTGGGGTCTGCTGTCAGGGTTGGGCACAGTTTCAGGGTGTAGCTGGGCAAACTGTAGAAACAAAACAAAACAAAAAAACCAAACCACTTGGATATGAAGCAGAACAGCCTTTGCTAGTAGCTGTTAAAAATGTTTAATCGCAGAAAACATTTATGGCAATTCTTATTTCTGCCATCATAGAAGTATTATTGGCTCTGACAACCAAACTGATTGTTACGGTTTTAACTGCATTCTGAAGCCGTAGTTGTTGGATTGGGCAACACCGTATTCAAAACGTACTGAAGTCTTATTTTTCTTAAAGAGCAATAGGGAAAATGGCCTGAGGGTTACTCCAGACTGGGTCTCCAACACACGTGTGCTCACGGCACTGTGGGTGACAAACTCAAGCAGATGTTGTAATCTTATGGGTGAGGCAGTAACTTACTTTTAGCTTTTCATTCAATCTGCTGGTGTTGACTGCCTGTGCGTGATCTCCCAAATCACCAGTGCTCTGATTTAGTGAGAAATTTAATACTGTGCTTTCTGTGAAGAAATGGTGATAGATACCTAAGTCACCAGATCCCCTTTGTGCCAAAACTAACAGATATCAATAACTTTGATGAAAGTAAAAATCAAAAATTTGCTTTTTAGCATGGAAGTAAATCTGATGGTTTGACCACAGAAGGGCAACCTCTATGTCTATATATCAGTGTAGGTAGCTGTCTCCTTAGTCAGGAGTTTAGATCCCCAAATCACCAATAGCCTGCACCCACAAACCCTCTCAAGGGTCACTTAGAAATTTGTTTTGTACGGGGATTTTTAGGTGCCATTTTCAATGTTCTAAAGTCGATCCTGCAAACAGGACATTTTTTGCACTTCACTTTGGAAGAAGGAAGGACTCTGACCTTTATCTTTCCAGTGAGAGGCCTAAAATAATATTTCTCTTTGCTTGTCTTTTGTGGTGGTTTTTGTTTTGTTTTTTTTTCCCCAATGAAATACTTCTGGGTACACCTAGCTCTTGCCAAGAATCAGGAACATCATCTCAGTAGCCTTGCAGAGACAATGTAGGCTTTGTATAGCTGTGGCTGTTGGGGTTTTGGCGACACAGTAACTCAACAGAGCAAAGCAACTTCTTAATAACTGCAGAGCTGACTACCTGATATTTGAGGGCATTTTTGCCCTTTCCAGCCTTTCATTTACCATGATCACAAGCAAGCTTTCATTTGAAAAGAAGAGAGAATTTTTTGTTATGTATTTTTGGAGTCAAAGTATATGTTTTACGAAACATACTTAGGGGCTGGATGTTGCATTTTACCTAGTTAGGTCAGATAGCAGAGGCTAAATCAGTAGGGATGGCTCATTTGGCACGACACGGAAAAAAACTACAAATGCATGAGAAATCTCTGCCATGTGGTATAAAAGAATCATGAGACAACAGTAACTTTCAGCTGTTTCTAAAGCAGGCAAGGCTTTAATGGCCACTGCAAAATGAAATGCTTTCTGTCCTATCTATCAACACAAGGACCATCTCGAAATCCACTCTGCAGAAGCGCCACTCCAAGTGATGTCATTCAGGGTTCATAATTGGTGTTTTGCCCCTGAGAAATGATTGAATGTTCTCGAATTTTACCTTGAAATAAACTGAAAAACTTTATTTTGGGTTGTTTCTATTTTTTGTTTTGGTTTGGTTTGGTTTTTTTGGTCAAAGAAACCCATAGCATTTGAGGGTGTAGGTTCTGCACCAGCAAGTTGAGGTCTTAGTAGAAGCAAAGGAGTTATTAGTTACTGCATGATCATAATCCTAGAGTTCCTGACTGAGGTGTTGGTGCTGTGTGCACTCAGATGCCACTGCGTTAAATGTGAGAATTATTGTTAGTAAGAAACAATAGAGGGGCCAGGCGGGGTGGAGCACTGAGAATGGTTAACTGGCTTGGCTGGCAGGGGCGTGAGTGCTGCCTTTGGATGCTGTTGTGCTATTTCAGCAGCACAGGGGCAATGTATTTTATTTCTTAGAGAATGGAGAGCTGATGAACAAGCACAGAAGTGAACTGTTTACTCAAGGCATAAGGCTATGAAAATGACCCTTGTAATAGCATTTGGAAGATGACTGCAGTTATGAAAGCCAGAGAAAAGGATGTTCCTATCATGGAGATCACAAAAGGTCAAGAGCCCAGAATGGAGTTTTAACTGTGAGGATGGGTAAAATAAGCAATATTTTGGCCAGGGAAAGAGAAAGCTTCAAGAGGTTTTGGCTGCACCTTGATAACAATGCCTTCTAAACAAGAATTGTGCCCTGTCTGGCATAAGGACAGTAATTGTCACTAAGGAAATGAGAGAGATTTGGGATATCCCATGAAATACCACGTGCTTTATGCATGTTGAGCAGGAAGCAGTGGCTGGGCTTTGAGCAGATAACAGCAAAAGTGGGGGCATCAGTTGGGTTAATAGTGGTGGGAAAGCAAAGCAAAAGGAATTGAAGTCTGAGGAGAATTTGTAATTGAAAGCAAAAAGAAGTCATCAGGGCTGGTGGAATGGACATCACAGGAAGTCTGAATGATGGGACTAATGGGGAAGTCTAATGGATGGTGCTTGAACCACTTGAAGGTTAAAGCAGGAAACTCAGCAGTAAAGAGCCTGGAGCCTGAACAGGGCATATCAAATGAATAACTTATTTCTGAGCAAAAGAAAGGAATCAAGGCAGCAGAGGGAGGCTGTAGAAGAGGGAGGTGAGGGTTAAGATAAATCATTGACGTGAACTTGCCATATTGTGAGGAAAAGAGGAAGACAGAGAATCAAAAACAAAGGAGGAAGGTGGAGGAACTGGATGACCAGGAGATGCCTGCATGGCATGGAGGAAGAAATGAGAGATCTTCACAGAATGAGTGAGAGGCTGGGGAAAAAGGTCAACCCACTGGGTACAGTCTGGTGCCTGGCAGGGAAAATCTGAGAGGAGATGCTTGGTTAGGGTTGGAAAGTCTTGCTGTTAAGCAACAAGCAGGGAAGGGACCTGGAGGGAAGGAAGCACAAAAAGGCTGTGGGTAACAGGTCCTTAAAGCTAGTGTGTGTGCTGTAATATGCACAGAAATAGTGGATATGAGGGCTGGGCAGGTAGCACGCAAGGCACAACTGTGGGAGCTTTCAAGGCTGGAGAGTGGGGAGGTGCTCGAGTGGGGAAAAATGGCACCAGCAGCAGGGAGGGGAGGTAGAGGCAGGCATGAGTGCACATGCAGAGACCTGTTCCCAAGGTGGTTTTACAGTAGAAGAGCACATTCAATTCACCTTAATAAAATATTCACATTGTTACTGTGACCTTAGGCCTTGTCCAAGCCATGTGGGTACTTTTGGCAGTAAAATTCCTGTTGGCTGTGGATACTTCAGTTTCCCTGGAATTCACACTCTGGTATCCATGTCTTTATGTGAGTGCTGCTCCTCACAGGCAGCACTACTCTGCCATTAGGATTCACATTAAAGATGATGCTAATAAGGTACCTGAAGCTCAATAGATCATTGCAGATAGTAAATCTGTGAGAAGAGAGAGATTTCATTGGTGACTGTATTCAGTCTGTTGGGATTGCAGTAGTCTGTCCTTTACTTCTTGGCCTTGTGAAGTGGGCAAGAACAGGCAAGGCAACTTGAATGGATGGAAAGCTGGAAGTGCCTCAGGTTGGACAAAGGTGATCTGCGCTCATTGTTGCTGCCCTGTATTGTGTCTTATGGGATTTTATGGCATAACCATGTGGTGCTGAGAAGGTTGTCTTCACCCCAAGGGCCTGCGGTGGCCCAGGAGGTAGACTGGTGTAGAACTCCCTCCGG
The DNA here is from genome assembly GCF_023343835.1 of Lagopus muta. Taxonomy (NCBI): domain Eukaryota; kingdom Metazoa; phylum Chordata; class Aves; order Galliformes; family Phasianidae; genus Lagopus; species Lagopus muta. Next base: position 49,197,190 of record NC_064436.1, read on the forward strand.
GCAGAGATGTCCTCACAGCTACTCCCACAGTTCCATGGCTTGGAGCTCCGAATTCAGCCCGAAAGCTAGCAATTAGGCAGGGCTTTTGAAGGAGGAGAGCTGCAAGGCAAAGAGTGCTTTGTGGCAGGTCCCTTTACATGTCCTTAAGTTGTGCTAATGGCAGTTCAGGTTTGACATTAGGAAACATTAATTCTCAGAAAGAGTGGTGAGACAGGATTGGCACAGGCTGCCCAGGGAGGTGGTGGAGTCACCATCCCTAGGAGGTATTCAAGAAACATGCAGATATGGCACTGAAGGACATGGTTAGTGGACATGGTGGCAATGGGTTGGCAGTTGGACTTGGTGATCTTAGAGGTCTTTTCCAACCATAATGATTCTATGAGGTCAGGGTTTACTCACAGGCAAGCAGATGCACTGAGCGAGCATGTTGGATGGTGAGACCTGCAGAGTGCAAGCAGGGGATAACTAAGTGACTTCCATAGGAGCAAATTATATTGAGCAATCATAAATAACAAGGCTTCCAGGTGCTCCTTTCACACATTGAAGTACTGAGTGTTGTCTTACCTGCATGAATCCCAGGTCAGGCTGGGTGTGCATAGAATGACTGGTCCCAGACACCACAAGGATGGCTGGGCTGTCTGGTATGTGAAGGTGCCTCTTGGGCTGTTCCCTGACCCATGGCTCACTCTGGTGTTCACAAGTCCTTCTTTGAGATGTCCTTCAGAGTTCAGGATGTTTTTTCTCTTGATAATTTTTTTTTTCTGCAAGTATCTCTCTACAAAGTTACACTCTCAGAAAGCAGTAAGACAGACTGACAGCCAGCATTAGTTTTTATTGTCTGCTAACTATATGATTCAAAGTAACAAAATTCTTGTGGAAATTCCTGGCCATCAGCATTGCCACCTGCCTTGGGAAAGTTTACTGGCTCCCTGTCTGGATGATGTATGGGGCACGGTACAAAGCTTCTCGTGGAAGCAGAACAAACTGCCAGAAGCCCTATGTGCAGTTAGGTATTGCTAAACTGAGACACCGCTGGCCTTGGTGGTTGACATTCTCCTCACAATGATAAAAGCCCAGGGAAAGGATCGGTTTTGCTTGTGGAACAGTTCCAGGGTGTTTTTTCTCTCTTGTGGCCTTTCTTATACACTGCTATCAGTGATTACTGACTGCAGCGAGCTCAAAGTGCTCTCGTAACCTCTGTATGTGAAGTGGACAAGGTTTTGGTAAATTTAACTTTGCAGCTGTTTGGGGAATATCTTGTTTCTTTTAACCAGATGTAGGTTTCTCTGTGTGCGCACAACTGTCAATGCAAATGAGTATCAGTGCTGTATTCTCAATTCCCAGAGCACTGCCCTTCAGCTGTCAGTGTTTGGGTGCCAAATGTCTAATTTGGTCTTGAGGTATCACTTTTCCATCACTATGCCATCATTTCCCAACAATAGATAAGAAATCTAAATATTTTTCTCTTCCCTTGTGAAACACTAGAGATGTGTTCTTGAGGAGTGCTACAGGAGACAGGCTGTTGAGGAGCATAGTGCTCATATGTGAGGGATGGTAGCAATGCACTTGCCTCTAGCATGAAGCATTTCCCTTCTGAATTTTCCAATAGACTCGACAGTGTTTTGTTGTGTTTCTTTTTTTTGGTTTGTTCGTTTTTAATAAGTAAGTTATTTGGATTTCCAAAGAAAATGAAAGCAAAACTGCTGATTTGCAACATTCTTTCTGATAGGCAGAGTAACAAACCTAGTTTTATGAAAAAATGCCATGTATCCAGAGACCTGTGAAATCCTAGAAGTTTAGGCTTGTAATTAAACTTCTTGCTGGTAACGGAGAAAATCAGGTAAAGGTCAGAACTCACCATGAATACTGTGAGTTCTCAAGGCACAGACTGTACAGGGAAACCAGTGTGCTGTAAGTTGGGATGGAAGTTTACATATCTTTGGGCACACCTTCATATTTTTAATATGCAGGCAACTGTATGTTTCTTGGTCTTGCACTCTAATCAGAAAGGATCCTGCTGTAGTTTTGAGCTGTAATCATGCTGCCATGGGGCAGGCACAAGGCTATCTGCCCCCATGTGCAGTCATGCCCCAACAATACCCACAAACGGGTCAGACAAACCCTTTCCAGAGCTATGGCAAGTGCAAAGAGGATCAGATAAGCTTAGTAGTCATTGTGCAACTTTCTTTCTGAGCTCTGGATTCAAAGCAAAACTCAGCCAAAACCACAGGGCTGAAACTCTGGTGGACTCCACGCATAGCACGCAATATGGCAGCCTGCACGCAGCCCATACTGCTGATTCACTGCTTCCCCATCCTTCCCTGCCTGCCTTCGCCTTCCAGCATGAGTGCTAGTTTCTGGAGCTACTGTGTTCTTGGGTCTCTCTGCCTGCATATACTGCTTATCTTGGGTCTGTGAGTTTGGTTCCCTGGTCCTGGCACAGGATGGGTGTTTGCAGTGATGCAGAGCTCATGTGGGCATACCCACACTTAGGTCAGTATTGCATGGCTGAACACAGAGCTGCTGAGGGGAAAGCAGAATGGGTGGACCTCCTTTCCACCAAGTTTGGGAATGCTGAGTGACATGGAAGGTGAAGGAACAAGGAAACAGGCTGCTATTTTCACTTTCTTTCTACATTATCAAATCTGGGTTCCAGATGCAATGCCAAAATTCAGAGGGATGTTACCTCCAACCAGGGGAGCACAGACTTCATGTCTCCTAAAATAAACACTACAACATAAGCAGTGTGAGAACACTGTTTCACTGCTGCTTCTATAGATCCAAACCATTCCTATTGCATTTCCTCTTCATCTAATCTTATCTATTCTGTGTTGCAATCCTCGCTGCGCTTCCCTATTTCCAAATCAAAGCACAGTCTTTCTGCAAAAATCTGAATGCTGCCTCCATTTTGAAACGTGGCCTGTTTTAAACAAAAGGCATCAGTTTGTTAATTCATCGTTAATCCTTACCTGGAAAGCAACTGGTGCCAGAACAGTTGTATTCTCAAAGATCTTGCTAATGTCAATCACTGTTGAAAAGTTTTCCTCTGAACTCACGCACACTATTGTTTGTACATGTGCAACAGGGTGTAGAACGAGCCAGACAAGAAGAAAATGAAATGCATACAAATGACAGGTTCTGCAGGAAGGGCACCAGCACAGGGCTTAGGAAACCCAGCTTTGCATCCCTTCCTCTGCAAGATGATTTGATCCTTTATGAAAAATGGCATTTAAGCAGAATATAAGCCTTTGAATATCACAGTTTCCATGTACTTTGTGAAGATTTCGACTGTTCATACCCATCTCCCAGAATACACTCTTACCCTGCTGTCTGAGCAAGACTTTAACTGTCATAGCAGTAGGAGGCTGCTAGGTGCTCTGCTGTTTGACAGCAGTATTTAAGGAATCTAAAAGTAAAGGCAGCAAAGAGAAAGGTGCTGGGGCTTGGAAGGTCAGGCTGGATGGAGGAGAAAAGAAAGGGAAGGAGGAGAAGAGGTGTGGTGGTGGGAGAAGGAGGCTGCCTGGAAAAACTGACAGGCAGCAAGAGAAGTGATGGGAAGATATTGTTTGATGAGAAAACTCAAATGGGGGGAACTGAGAATTGCTGGCTGGGCAGGGAGGCAGCAGCTATGGGACCAGAGTCCTGAAGCTGCACCTATCTGAAGTCTTCGTGCAGCAACATCTCAAACACAGACCCTCCGTGTGACACACACATCACTGCGATGACATAGGGTGGAGTTTGATTGTGGATCTGTTTTGTTGTGTTTTTTTTTTTAACCAGTTTGAAACAACAAAAAAACCAACGTATGAGCTTTGGAAGCAATGCACAGCTGCATCACAAACAAACAACGCTGTGTAATTCAGATCTTGCCAGATTTATACACTGTGTAATACTAATTTTCCTTTAGTGGTATATCGTTACAGTATGATCCATTCCCTTGGAAAAATTCAGTACTGGGTTTTGTTTGTTTGTTTTGCAGGGCTCTTGCCTTTTAACCTGTAGGAGGAGGAGGGTAATCAATGAGTAGTTTTTTGTTCAGTGTGTAACTTATTCTCTCTTTCATTGCTTTTGTCTGAAAAGAGAATTATTTCTCCTTGGCTTTTTATATGGGACTCATCTCGTTAGCATTTAATTACTTCACAAACAGTAATGAGCTAATCCACAATAACCACTTGATACTAATTTACTAAAAAAACAATAGAGACACAGAATGTAGATTAAGAAGTTTACCCTTGTGTTGAGTGCACAATTTAAGATGCCAGAGCCAGACACAAGAAGTTTTTATTAGTTAAATGTTTTCTACACTGGGAAGTGTACTTTAGGACTAGTTACAGATTAATGTCAAGATTAACAGGCTATTTTGGGTGAAGTACAAAAAACATATTCCAATAAGCTGAATTGCTACTTCCACTTTTCCCAAATAAGTTTCAGACTGACATTTCATTTAAAAATCTGATTAAATTTAACCATAAGAATTGGGTAGATGATCCAGAAATTAAATGTTTGATTTGCAGCAAAACAAATTTCCTCTTTTTGTGTGTTTGCAATCTAGAACTAGCAATCTACATCAGTCACACTGCTCGCCTTATGACTTCCCAGAAAACTGAGTTTTGTTTATGATTCCCATTTTTGAAGTGCATTTCCTAGTGAGACCGCTCACAGCTCTCATCCTCTCATCATCTGCAAGAAAATTGCAGATCATAAAATGTTCCCACACCAAAATAAGGAACAAGCCATCAGTGACCATCTGTACAAAGTTTGGTTAAAGTGACTTGGCCAGTGATAGACAGGAACTGGGTGCAAAGTGAGGACAGAAAGACTTATCTAGGGCCAGTTTGTCTGCCTCCACTGCAAGTTCCTTTCTCGCAGTTCATCCCCTGCAGTGTCTCTGTGATAGCGGGGATGGCAGCCACTTGAGCATGGCTGTGAATGGACCATCTGCTGTAAGGGGCAGGGGTAGTGGGATCTGGTTTGCAGCACCTAGATTCCAAATACTGGATGCTTGGGACATCTGGTAGGAAGAGTCTGTGCGGGGTGCATGTCTACGGGCAAGTGGTTTGGGAACACCAGCCCCAGGCCACTGTGTAGTCTGGAAGAGAAACCACGAGAAGAGACCTCTTCAGCATTGTTGCTTTAGGGCTGGAAAGGGGGAATCTCAGGACCAGAGAGCCACCGAATTCAGCCCAGCAATGCAGATGACTGTAGTATTTTCCACTGACACTGCTGTGGCTGAAAAACAGCCTGTGGAAAAGATAAATGTGTCTGGTGACCTTAGCAGGGCAAAATAAGAAAAGGAGGACTAAGGCGACTGGGAGGGAAGAGGCTACAGAAAACAAACTGTGGGACAGGTGTGGTGCCCTGAGTAATACCTTTGTGAGGTCTCCAGGCATGAGATATTTCCTTCCAGAGAGAACATTGCCAGCACAACTCTATAAGAAAAGCCTCAGTGACCTGAAGAGTGCAGGATCCAAGCTTCTCTATTAATGTTAAATGTCCCAGTGCAAACTAGCAAAAGTTCCTTCTTCTGATATATTCTTCTAAAGCAGGAATGGACAAATGAAAGATACCTGTTGCACTGGGTGCCATGGACTCACCAGGAAATGGCAACCTTTGTTCAACCAGCATGAAATCTGCAGTCAGAAATGAATCCTGCCCAGTAAGTGTTGAGCATGAGGGTGAAACCTACGGTTCCTGAGTGGGTTGCAGTGCAGAATCACACTGTAACATTCATTGAGTAAACCCAGGTTCTGAACGTGCTTATGACAACTAGTGGGTGGTTGACTCAGAGGCAGAGAAAAGGACATTAAAAAGAGAGAGAGAGAGAGAGAGAGAGAAGGAGGGATTTGCTTCCCTCTACTAGGCAACATGGTGTTTAAACTCCTTTCCCAGCCAGGTGTGGTAGCAGCATGCTCCCTTTCACACACCTGTGCACACACCCATGGGCACTTTCTCTGTTTTTCTGCAAGGTCACTGGCTTTGAGAGCTAAAGTACATGGTGGTAGTTTTGTAACACGCAATGGCAGCTTTTCAAAAAGTGCAGGTCTGATGTTATAATTATATTTTTGCCTATTCTTCTGCTCATTTAATGAAGCATTTGTAAACTAAGCAAGCCTGCTACTTTTCATATTCAAATCCTTGGTCAGATCTGCTGTGCAATCTTTTGTGCCAGTCTCCTTCTCCTCCCTCATCTACTCTCCTGCTTTCCCACACCAACAGAATTAGAAGTCATATCTGACCACCTTACTGGGTACAAAAATTTCTTTTTGCATCCATGGTTGTATTGCCTAAACCTACCTCTGGGAGAATTATTTCACATAGAGGTAGAAGTTCTGGGCAAACTCTGCTGGCCAGATTTTGCATGTATTAGTTGTATGGTACATCACAGAGAGAAAATATAGCCTGTATTTTGTGTGAGCATCTCCAGCCTGCAAGATTGGCTGTCTCACAGCAGCTCACAGTCACAGCTGTATGATGGTGGCAGGGATTGTGTGTCTGAACCAGTGATGCCTGGCTATTTGGAATTTGTGAAAATCAGCATGTGGTTTTCTAGCTTTCCAGGCTGATTTAGCATCAGCACCCTTGGAGATAACCCACATTATTAGGGTTGTATTTGGGCAAGTTTGTTCCCTTTGTATTTTTTCTTTGTCTGAACTTTGATTTAATATTTCTTCTCCCTCTCTGGTTTGGTTGCTTTGTGTCTTAGCGCTTAGAGATTTCCTGCCAGTATACTGCTAGTTTTTAATGAAGAATTTCAGCAACGTCTGGCGTTTACAAGTAAAAGCCCTCTTCAGATTTTGACACAAGGAGTTATATGAAATTACTTCTAATCTCTTTATCCTTGTCACACCACTCTGCTATGCAATAATACACCAAAGAATTTCCAGAAAGCAAAAGCTGGCAACTTGCAATACCTACCTACTAGACTGAGAAAAATAAAGAATTCAATCTGCTGCTTTCCTGTAGCTGCAATATCTGGGGGACAAGAGAGGAGAAACTTGGAAAAGATAAATACTTTCTAGGTTGTTTTTTAATAATAATAACAGCTTAAAAAAGAACCTTGAAGCCAAACAAGCCATTTCCCTCAAAAGTTGAGATCATGTTTTGAAAGTTAAAAAATGAGGCATTTTTGTTGTCTTTATCATGGTGGCTATCAGCAGTACAATGTTAATCCCTGTTAGAGTGGCAAAGCTGCAAAACAAATAACAGTATGTCCTTGAGTGCACCAGTTATATGCCTGACAGGTTTTCATTTTTCACTCTGTTGCGTAACGCTGGCATACACAGACGACACGTAGCATATGAAAATTTCTGGGTAGGGCTTGATCCTCCTTCCATTCAAGTCAAGGGCAATATTCTTCCAGTTCTCAAAAGATGCAAGGTCAGAGTGTACACTGCAGTCTACTTCACCCGGTTTGAAGCCAGGCAGCTGTGTTAGAGAAGAGCTCAGCTGTCTCCTGCTCCAAGCCCAGTCCCACATGAGTTTGTGCAAGGATTTCTTTTGAAATCTGATGGCAACAGATTAGCTTTTACCACTTGCCCGTTGTGTTCTCAGATTTTGTTTCCTTAAAATAATTTTTTAAAAAGAAAGAAATCCCAGCCAGTATTTCCTCCTGAATGAATACGTGCAGAAACCAATATATTGATATCGTTCTACTTGGTGTTTGTCAGTCTTAGCCAAGCACTCTGGGTAGGTGTTGCATGATTTAAAAAAATAAGATGAAATGTGGGTGGAACTGAAAGTGCTGTTGCTATTATTCATCTATTTATGCCGTCATACATGTGTGATCAGACAGTGATCTTGTGCAGCAGCCTGGAAACCTACGTATTGTTTGAATCATCCTACTGTAAGAGGGCCAGGAGATGTGTTATTTAATCCTTCTACTAGATGAGCAGGACTGGTATATACCAAATTGGTATTTCTCACCTGCAGCCAGCATCAACCCACACATCTGATGAAACATCAGCATGGAAATCCTTAACTGTACTTTTTTTTCCTTACAATATGCAAGATCATCAGAATTCCAATGGGAGGAAAACTGTGTAAAATGAGTAATGAAAAAGTGAGGTTCTTACACGAATAAAACTATCTGTTTGTATTGGGTTAATGAAACAATCTGATCTGCATAAAAGTACAAATTACAGGGAATACACTTCCATTTTTCAATTTGGAGCAAGTGATGTGGAAATTGTAGGGAACAACTGAAAATCACAACAGAAAAAAAAAATGAAAAAAAAACAGAAAAACACAAACAAACAAGCAAACAAAAATAACCTGAAATTGGTTTTATTTTGTGAAGAAAAACAGGGAAAAAGATTATTTGATTCTTTTCTATACGTGTTTCCAAGGTCAATTTGTGACAGGAAAAAAAAAAGAGAGAGAGAAAAAGGCTGCCTTCCCAAAAGAATTAAAGAAAGTAAAGATGTGGCATTAGCATTTGATGGCCAAACCATCAAATTTGCACATGGGTTCTTAAGCTCTGTAGTAATGTACCTGTGACATATGTCGACCGTCCAAAAATGTTAGATAAAGATCTGTTATCACGACTTGCAGGCTCGACCACATTCCTGCTCTCATTGAGAGCAGTTCTTCTAGCTGCAGGCAGTACAAACTTGTTGCAATATAAATTATTTGATCATCTTCCTCAATATTTCCAGATGTAAAAGATTTCTTTACTTTGGTTGCTAAAGAATGAGTTCAATTTTCTCTCTCTGCTCCTCATTGGATATGTCTGCTAGTAGGTTAAACAAGCCCAGAACTGCATCTGGCACAGATGCTGTCTGCCTCCAGAGAAGGATGCTGCCTCTCCCAAATGGCTGCACCCAGACTGCATGTGAGGAGCAATCCAGAGCTCACGCCAACCCAAGCCAATGCCTGGGAGAGTGGCATTCATTCTCAGTTTGGGCAAATGATATTTATATGACTTGGGCCAGAAGCGTGCCAGGGAACTTATGAACCATTAGTTGGAGCAATTGGTTTTCAGCACCTGGAAATGCTCACTGATGCTATTTAATTCACTTCTCTGCAGGTTGTTTGTACATCTCTACCTTCCTTACTGGCAATGATCAGCAGAATGCTTTTCTTTCAAAGGCTCCCGGATCAGGTGTACATTTATTATGTCCCCAAGCAAAGTATTTTCATTCATATAAAAGCATAATTAGCACTACCAGTATTATCAAACATTATAGAACAAGACTCGTACAGGAGAATGGGGTGGATGATCAAGATAAAACCCTACCATCCGTGGGATCTCTGCCCAGGAAGCACAGTGAAAGAAGGCAAAATGATAGGTAGCAGCAGATGCTGATGTTAAGAGCTGCTGGCTGCTGTTAAAATGAACCATCTCATTGAGACTAAAGTCAAGAATTTCTGAGCAAGAATTAAACAAGAGTGCATTTTCAGAAGGGAAGGAAGAGTATGGAGGCACTAATTGCCTCTTTTGTTGTTGTTTTTTTTTTTGTAGTAAGGAGGACACTGATACACTGTGGGGTCTAAATTCCATTTTGCTTTAATCTACCCCTACTGGGGATGCAGTTGCAAGCAGTTCATTATAAGAAGAAAACAAATGATTTCTGATTCCCTTGGAAACACAAAACAAGCCAATTCTTTATAACTGAGTTCCCCTGGAAGGACAGAGTAGGAAGTCATTACTGGCTCCATGGCTGGTCAGCATGACATTAATGAGACTCAGCCACTTGATCAGCTTAGTAGCAGTCAAATCTTCCGATGAAAATTGGATGTCATAGTGTCTTTACCAAGATTCTGTGCTATTTCTATTTAGCGGTAGACTGAAAAGGTCTATGTGGTAAACATAGAACTGTATAAGGTATGTGCATTTCCTTTACATGAAGAATGCTGGAGTTCAGACTCATTCAATTAAAGATGGTTTTCAAAACAGTAACTTCTGTAGTGGAACAAAGTATTCCCATGCTACATGGCAATAATAAATACAAGGAAGACACTTTTATTTTTCTATGGAATATGCCTGCTGGTTTAACTACATTTGAGACTTCTGTTTTCACAGATTAATTTCTATTATCCACAAGTTTCCCCTGTGCGTACTAGGGTGGCATTTTTAAGAACTAACAGCAACAACCTTGTTTCTCAGTTATGTCTAGTTTAACTAACATCTAATCCTCTTAGCTTTTATACCTTCACAAACAGGGATTTATTTGGCTCAAAACTTTTAATTAGCCCAATCACATGGAGCAGGCATTTAAGAACCCCAAGGCAAACCCGTTTCAGACATCAGAGGTGTCTCTCAATCAGATTCTGAGAGCTAATTCTGGGAGACCTTTTCTGCAGAACTTGAATAACAGGGTGGATGAGTGGTTGGCACCCAGTTTTTCTGCATAAGTGGGCAGCATTCTTTCATGGTTTCTTGCCAGCTCCTAATAGTGTGCTGTTACCCTTTGTTAACTTCCATCTCTGCTCTCCTTCCGAAGCAGCCTCTCAGTTTGTGCTCATAAAAATCCATCCAGCTCTTGAGAAAGAAAATACCTTCCCATGGATTTCATAGAATCACAGAATATCCTGAGTCAGGAGGGATTCACAAGGATCATAGAGTCCAATCCCCAGCTCCACACAGGACCACCCAAAATTCAAACTCTGTGTCTGGGAGCATTGTCCAAACATTTCTTGAACTCTGGCAGCTTGGGACTGTGACCACTGCCCTGCGGAGCCTGTTCCATGCCCTGTGGTGAAGAATCTTTTCCTAACACCCAACCTGACCCTCCCCTGACACAGCTTCATGCCATTCCCTCTGATCCCATCACTGTCACCAGAGCAGAGCTCAGCACTGCCCCTCCACTCCCCATATGAAGAGCTGTAAGCTGTCATAAGGCTTCCCCTCAGCTTCCTCTGCTCTGAGCTGAGCAAACCAAGGGACCTCAGCTTCTCTACATACATCTTGCCCTCCAGATCCTGCCCTGTCTTTGTTGCCTTTCTTTGGTTGCTCTCTAATGGCTTTAAGTCCTTCTTATGTTGTGGCACTCAAACCTGCACACAGCTCTCAAGAGAGGCTGCGCAGCACAAAGCAGAGCAGGACAAACCCTTCCCTTGCCCAGCTGGTAGTGCTGAGCTCAATGCACCCCAGGGTATTGTTGGCCCTTTTGGCTGCCAGGGCACACTGCTGACTCGTGTTCAACTTGTCATCAGCAGAAGCAACAGATCCGTTTCTGTAGAGCTGTTCTCCAGACACTCATACTCTGGTCTGTGTTTGACAGGACTGCTGAAGATCCAATGGAGTGGGCAAATATAAATGCAGTAACAGGCTGAGCGAAGAGATCAAGAATTGAACCTACTGAACTTTTGATCTCAGTGATATGAATTACTTGGGCACCATGCAGGTCATACCAGTGAACTATGGGGTCACAGCTGCAGACAGGCGATTCTGGGAAGGAATGCTGATGACCATGGTACCTGTGTTCCTGCTGTGCATGAAGTCCAGGGAGGAAAGGGGTGGCTAATACAAAGTGAAAGAATGGACACTGGTAAAAAATGAACAAGAGGGGTGCTTGCATTATATGCTAAACATCTAATTATTAACTTGAGACAGAGATAAACTCTAGGAGGGATGATTAAATCCAGCCTGATATGATAGAGTTCAGTGGCTTTGGCAGAGATCTTGTGGAGATAAGCGAAGCGCTATAACCGCCCTGCAGTTATATTGAGGAAAAAAGATGAGCGTGATAGTCTGAAACTAGAGAGAAAGACTACAAGCAACAGCTAGCAGGTCAACCTTGTTGAACTCTTCCAGGAGTAAAACCCTCTCTGTGTCTGTCACTGCCAAGTTCTCAAAATGCCTGTGCCCGTAGGAGTGATGTTGAGCAAGACACCCTCATCGAGGGCGTTGCCATGCAGATATTTTTGGCCTCTGTTTTCATCTTAAACTCACTTTGGAACATCCCAAAACACTGTCCAATAGCAGAAATCTATAAATAATTGAGAAATAATCTCAGTTCCATCCATTTAACTTCCTTTAAAATTGCAAAGAGGCGAGCCCTCAGTATCTGCCACTTATTCTAGCTAGATCTAAAATCATTTTTAAAACAAATCATTAAGATGAATGGATGCAAAACCAATAAAAAATATGTTGCCTAAACAAGATCTGCATGATCAGGCAGAATTTCCATTACAAATCACTTACTGAGCAAAGAGAAGCAAAACCATGGAGTATTAAAAGTTGCTCCTCAGTAAGCCAGCTTTTAGAAGAAAAAAGGTCTGATCTCATCCTGAACTTTAAGCTGTCAGAGGGCAATTGAAAAGCTCATAGGGTCAAGTCAGTTGGGGCATATATCTCAGCAGCATCAATTGCAGACATTTGCAGACCATGATAAGTGTATGAATGCTCACTGTCTTGGTCACTTTCATGTTACATTATTTCATATCATCATTCAAAAATTCCACTTTCTGGCTGACTCTTTTAGCTAACTGGAAGTAAAATATGAGCCAAATGAAAATCTGGAAGAATTACATGATGGAAGAGAAACGATGTCATGTAGCATAACAAAAATCTAATGAGTGCACCTAAATAATGGAGGAATCTTAGATTTAATAGCCTACATTTAATACAGCAAATAAAGCAAAATCTTTGCTATTTCACAGAGTACCAAGACAAGAGCAATTGTGGGAACTCAATGAAACCTGTGAAATTATCTTTGGAAAAATTATCAAGTAGATGGGCTACTTGAGAGCCGTTCAACAAAGCTGCAAAGGACTTAATAAATCCAATGTTCAGAAAGAAGATAAAATGCAATACTCATCAGAAATGGACCAAAACTGTGACTGGGTCAAGACAGAACTCTTAGTTTTTCCAAATGTTTATTCAATTTTAGGAAAATACATGATTTAATTTATCAATCTAAGTCCCCAGATGAGCACTCCTGAGGGCAAGTATGCCTGTTGATGTGCTCTTTAAGGTCACAGGTTGCATTTTGGGGTCAGACAACTGCTTCAGGCTCACTGTGTTGTAGGTGTCTCGAACACTGATGACCAGTCCAGGAGGTTGGATTTCTACAGATTAAATATTTAGGATCATTAGCACACACCAAGATTTGTGTGGCTGTTATGTTCAAGAAGTTCAGTGTCCAACCAATAAACGTGGGCTGAAGTGTTGTGCTGAGGATATGTAATGAGCCTGGGCAAAAAGAGCGTTTTTCTGAATTCCCTAATCCCTTGGAAACAGGCAGCCAAAACATAGGTGTAAATGCTCAGCTTCTAGCTGATAAGATCAGGCTCATCAGCCTGGAAAAGAGACCACCAGGGGGGTGAACTGACTCAGGTCTGTAAAATCCTGAGTGATGTGGAGAGGGTAGGTGGGGTTTGTGCTGCTCACTGCCTCTTCCAAAGCAAAAAGTAGCAACTGTTTTCAAAATATAGGAGCTGTTCTCAAAATGTAGAGAGATATTTCATCATACAACACAAAGTAGATCTGTGAAACTCTTTGCCAAAGGGTGTGATAATTGCAAAAGGTTTTGCACGCACAGAAGGGAAGACTGGGCAGGTACTTGGAAGAATGATCCATCACTGTATGGCAAGTAACATCAGTCTCAAGGAGTGCCCTGAGCTGAAAATGGTTGGAGTCTGGAAGAGGGCTTGAAGGAAAGATCAGACATGCTTGTCCTGTTCTTACTCATCTCCAGGTACAAGCACATGGTCACTGCTGTGTATTACTGAGCTACATTGGCCAGATTAATGGGCTATGTGGACCCACAACATTAAAAAACAAAATCAAACAAAACAACAAAAAACAAACATAAAATGCCACTCTTTTTTTTGATGGTGAACAAATTTTGTGCTAATATTCTGCACTAGCACAGATTGAGTAGGTGAATTTGAAGTGCTCTGCCTTTGTATCTGCTCCTGAGTTGGAGGGTGGAGTGGTGCTGGGAGTGCTGATCCTATAGTACTCGTGGAGAGAGGTCATTCCAGCAACCACACCATGGCTACAGGTACTGAATGCAGAGTAAAAGAGCAGGACTCAGGAGCAGGAGGAGTATTGCATGAAGACATGTTGGCTGGGAATCAAGCAAAATTCAGGCTAAACTGCCTGAAGCCATGCTACCCAGATGTATGGTACTGCTCAGTTAGTTATGTTAGGAAGGCTTTATAACTCTTCAAACTAGTCTGACAAATCTGTCTTAGCCAAGAGTACCTTTTTCTCTGGGTCTCCTGCTCACTTTTGTACCTCTTTCTGAGCACAGGGAAACTCAGAATTCTCTGTGCTTTCTTCTATGAAACTTAAAGAATTTTTGCAGAGGTTCTAGATTTAAAAATGGAGCCAATAAACAAAACACCCTTCACAGCAATACATTGCAGTTGTATTCTACTTGTGCTTGACAACGTTAGGAGGAAACATTATACTCATTAGTTTAAATAACTTGCTTATCTTCAGGCCACCAGAAAAAAATAGCATTATTTATCTCCCTCTGTTATACTGCAGCAATGGCCAGCACTTTGGCAAAGTATATTGCATCACTGCTATTGCATTGCCTTGAAGTGTGAAGAGGTTTTGAGTGTCTGGTTCTGGCCCACTGTGTTTTGTAGATTTGTAACCTGAGTGCTGTATGTTATGATCCAACATAGTGCTAGGAAAATGTGTCATGAAAACAGAGAAAAAATAGAAAAAATCCCTCAGGTTTTCCCATTGCTTGGGAAAAAATAGTTTTTAAAATGCAAGAGAAGTGATACTGCTGATTTTGTGCATACAGCTCTGCACAAATGCATGTGGTCATCAGCCCTGAGTTTTCTTTCTGTGACAGCAAGGACTTGGGGTATATTTTCTTACCAACTTCTGTACTGCCTCCAATACAGATTTTTATAAGTAGTTTTGTAAATAACATTAGCATTTTTAAAGTTCTATGAAATGCTGTAGAGTTTTTGCTCATGTCTCAGAGAGGATAAAGCAATTTATTTCTGGTATTAGTCATTTTCCTTAAAAGTCTGCTGAAAAGTATTCTGATGCTATAAAGATAAGCATTGTGTAAGAGCACATCTGACACGGTACAGCTATGTTGACTGTAGTTTTAGGTTTAGGGCCCCTGTCTCGAACCAAAATCTGATATCAGATGTCTTGGTGGATTCTGACCTACACAATAATTTGTGTGATTGAGCACTGCAGTTTTTTCTTTAGATTAGAAATGGGAGACATTTGTGGGACTGGGGGACATGGTTGATGGGCATAGTGGTAATGGGTTGAAAGTTGGACTAGATGATGATAGTGGTTGTTTCCAACCTTAATGATTCTATGATCCTATGATTCTACAACTTAACTTGGACATTGCTTCCACATCTCAGTCAGAAAGATAAACAGTCCTTAGGCACACAGGTTTTTACAGGAAATTCACAACACGAAAGGAGTGAAACCTCTTTTTAGAGAGACTTACATTCTCATCATTACCTTCTTCAATTGACTGGAAAAGAACCAACATAAAACTTAATTTCTAAAAATAAGCACCATGGAAATATATATAGGATATGCTGGCTCATCCCACGAGGCACCAAAGGGGGCAAAACAGTGATGCTATCCTCAGACATGGGACATGTCAGACTGTTGACCGGAGATGAATCACCTACAAACACCCTCTGGCAGCTTCAGCAGAGCCTCATGAGCTTGTAGAGCTCCTGATAACCAGCAGCACTGTGGGTCCCACAGGGATGGATGCAGTTTTGTTTAAACAGTGGCAATTCCTCAGCACAGTCCTGGAATTTTAAATTCATTTCTCTTTCCTTTCTTCCCCTCCTTGTTGTCAGTCCAGAGATACATTAGCATGAGTGGGAGATCTGCACACCAAAGGAGTTACAAGCTAACGCTTTGTTTTTTGCTGTTTAACAAAGAATACCACCAGCAAGGCCTAACACCCAAAGCACTGACAAGCACATGATAAAAATGGAGTGTTAATCCACGTGCCATTTTCTGCAGAAGATCACTGCAGGCTCTGCAGCAGTCTGTAGGCTGATTCACATCCTGGAATTTCAAGCTAATACGTGGTGTGATCCCTAACAACCGCGCCTGGTACATGCTTTGTTTGGAATGTGCATGGATAGGGTTCAGCACTGTAAGAAAAAGCTGACTGACATTGATGGTTTACTTAACCTCAAGCCAGTTAAATAGTATTTGATCTATTAATGAAGTTGCATTGGTCAAGAACTAGAAGTTGGCTCCGTAGCTGGGATTCAATCAGTCGCTGAACTGCAATGTCCATCAAAATAGCATCTAAGCATCATACATGCATGTTAAGAACAGAAGTAAATCTAAAAGATTTGTGTGGTTTTTTTTTCCTCCATCTGTGCTTTTATTTGTTTGTTTATCTTTGCTGAGTTGCCCTTACACGTATCTAGCAGTGACCTTGTTACAACACGCCACTGCCTTCATTCCTGAAAGAAGCTTGGCATGAAAAAGTACTTTACCTTTTCCCTAAATGTGCAAAGGGCTCTTCCAGCATCCTCCTGGCTATGGTGGGAAGAAACACAAAGGTGGGGAAACAAGTGTCCCCAGTTTCTCTCACACAGGTGCTCAGGACCTGGAAAATATCCTGCAGTAACCCTCCTCACCAAGGCTCAGTCAGACCCAATGCCTGGTGAGAAATAAGGTGTTACATTTAGTGAAGCAAAAATAACTGGCAAATCAGAAATTTACAGACACAGCCTAGAACAAATAACAAAACAATGACATCAAACTCACTACTCTTTTTTTGCATTGGACATGATCTCATTCTCCAGTGTCCTTCAGTCAGTAGTATTTCACAGAATCACAGATTCATGGGGCTTGGAAGGCACCTCTTGAGATCATCCAGTCCAACTCCCTGCTAAACCAGGATCCTGATGGCAGGTTGTGCAGGAAAGCATCCAGGTGGGTTTTGAATATCTCTAGGGAAGGAGACTCCACAGCCTCTCTGGGCAGCATGTACCATTTCACGCTATGTTCTCCTTCAGAGCTGTCTGGAAACCAAAGGAGGTGTAGATACTGTGTGAAAATATTTTAGCAAATGAGCTGGGATTCTTTCATGTAAGGGCTGTGCAACTGTAAGCCACTAATAGCATTTAAAAGCCCACAAGTATGTAAATGTAATATGAAATACTGACTATCCCTGTGCAAGACTTCAGGATTATTCCAAATTACCAATCAAGTCCAGGCTTAGAATGAGACAGTAGGTTGCAAAAGAAAAAGTGCAATCCATCATGAAAAGTCACATTTTCAGGTTTGTAGTATCATCGCTTGTTGACATTGCTGAAATACTAACAACTTGTTTGGTTTCAGAAATAGGTATTTTATTAGTACTGAGCAAATCTCAAACAGCTGCCTTGCAGTCTTTCCTGAGACTCTTTGTAAGATCCTTCTCTTAATCCAATAATGCTTGGAGTGTTGGTAGTCATTAAAATATGATTTGTCATCTCAATTCACAATGATCTGTGACATCCTTTTAGCCCTCTGAGTGTATGTTATTTCAGAGCAATGGTTTCAGTACACCTATTTTTCTGTGTTTAAGAAACAAGAGAATCTATCTGTCAGTGAGTGATGTGCAGTGCCACAAAATGACCCAGGCAGGAGTGCAGAACACAGACAAAACTTCAAATGCCTGGAAAAAAAAACAAACTTAAATCCACGTGGAATAAATAAAGCTGTGTTGAATTTGATACATCTTTTCATTTCAGGCATTTAAATTCTCACTGGAGACCATTCTGAATCCACACAGCTGAAGATCTCTAGTACAGATGTAGGTCAAGTCAAAAGCAAACTGTTCTTCTCAAAGAGGTTTTATTCAAGTAAAGCAGAAGTCTTACAAGAACAAGCTGCTCCCAAGCGTTCCTCTGTCACATGCAAAGGTTACTTAGAGAAAACTGTGTAATTCCAGTTCTAATGTAAATCAAATCCAAACCTGCCAAATCAGAGTTCTAGCCTGCAGGTGAGCTGAACTGAAACCCAGTCAACCGCAACTGTGCTTAAAAATAGTCAGCACTTTTTCCCCCTGTAATGAATGTATCCATCAGCTCCCACTTTCATATTAATGGGTAGCAGAGGATTCAGCTATCGAAATGCAGCATCTGCATAATCTGAAAGCTTGCAACATGAATTTTGCAGAATCTTGTGAAAGGCTTTTGAATTGTAAAAATGGATGTAGGAGTAAAATACATTTTATACCTTGAATCAGAATTTTCTCACCAGTCACACTGCAATCCTCAGGACAGCTATGTTGCACAGATTATTTGGTGCAGAAGTTGCCATTTACCCCTGCCCTCAGAAAATGCATCAATATGCTTGCTGAAGGTGGTATTACAGATTTACCCTTAAATAATTTCTTTGCGTGGAAAAACTGATCCAGTGAGTCATTTGAGCATTAATGGAAGATCTAAAAAAATAGAAATACCATAAAACTACTCTGGGAAACTGATACACTAGCTAAATGCTGCAGTTTTCTGGTACAGAACATTGTGTTATTCAGTTCTTCAGCTTTCATACAATGGATGGGAACACTGCAAACATAAAGTATTACTGGTTGTGTGTGCATAGAAGTAAACAATATTCTGGTTTTAGCCCTTACATAGGAAAAAAAACAAGTTTAGCAACATATTTTTATTGCACATGTGATGTAGAGAGGGTATTGCTGGTTCTCCTAGGCTCCTTTTATGTGAAGATTTTTAGTAAGTAAGAAAATCTGCTTGAAGCTATTTCTGTCACAAACAGGAAAAAGGCGCATTGTTTCCTTCTTGCTGAACCGTTACCCCTTAGGTTCCCACTCCCCCTTCCCCTGGCAGGATGAGCCCTGGTTCCCTCCAGCCCTCCCCACTGCCCTGTCAGCAAGACAAGCCTTATCCCTCTGTGAATGCATCCCAGCTTCCTTCAGCCCAGCTCCCACGTACCCATCAGTGTTCAGCTTCTCAACCTTGCAGCTCTCCACCATGAATTACTCTGGTCACAAGCATGGCCCCAGCCATTCAGTTCCTCCTAGGAATCTTGAAACACTTGAGCTATCTCCACTTTGACTTTTTCATCAGTGGCTCTTGGATGGTCTGTATTCCATCAGTTTGACCCAGAACCTGCTTGTCCCACCATTGCTTTCCTTTCAGAATTCATGGATTTACTTTGACTCTACACACAAGGTGCTTTCCCAGTTGTTTTCTACCTTTCCTTCCAACTACCACCACACAATTCCAACTACTATCACCCAGTTTACATCACCTGGTCCTCTTGAACCACTTCTGTATATCTCTTAATTTCTCTACAGACAATTATCAAGTCCTGACTACATCCCGAACTTCCTAAACTTTCTTCATCTTTTTGTGTTTGCCCATCAAGCTCCATCCTAGCCGCACCACTTCCTCTAGGCACAAATCTCATCTTCCTGTTCTTTTAATTGGCGATGAGGTGGATATGCTGTAAGAGGCTGTCTGCTGAAGCTTAGGGATATTTTGAGGTATGGAGATAATTAAGAGCTAAATAATAGCTTCCAAATATTTAAGTATAGCCCTCAGGATCTGGTCTTGCAGAGATCTGTATCAATATGTCTGCTGAGATTGTCCACTCATCTTTCCCACTCTTCCTAAGTTTACCACTGATGATACTGTCAGGGGCAGTGTCAAGAGCCCTGCTGAAGTCAAGGTACACAATATCAGCTTCTCTTCCCTCATCTACCCAGATGGTCATGACATCACAGAAAGTTACCAGCATACCAAGCACACCCCTTGATGAATCCATGTTGACTACTCCTGATAATCTTTTCTTCCACTTGCTTGGAGACAGCATCCAGAAAAGTTGTTCCATCACCTTACCAGCAACAGAGGCCAGGTCGACTGTCCTGTAGTTTCCCTGCTGTTCCTTCTTGCCCTTTCTGAAGAATGGAGTGCCACTGGCTTTTCTCCAGTCCTCAGGCATCCCTCCTGCTCTCCATGACCTTTCAGAGATGAGGTAGAGAGGAGCCTCAGTGCCTTTTAACAGGGAGTCACCCATTGCAAACAAGCAGCATTTCTTTTTACTGTATCCATTTCAAGCTGCCAGTAAGTTTTTTCATGCTAATCCTGGTCATAGGTGTCCATAGCTGTAAGAGCTTTGTATCTGTTTCTGGCTGGAGGGTGGTGATTGAAGAGGAGCCCTGCTTTTGTGGGTCACCAGGGACCAACATGCCTCCTCAGTGGTTTCTGTTGTTGGAATATGATTACTAAACAGCCTCTCTCTCTTTCTCACATGCTTGGCTGTATCTGCTGGAAAGGTTGATTCAGTCCTAGCTTTTCCATTCAGTTATAAAATCTCCATAAGCGTTATCTTCCTCAGCACTATTTTTAAATAAAGATGTTACTTGTCTCCTGGGGTTCATTCAAATCAACTAGCTGCACTTGTGGAGTTCTATAAAGATGTCACATGTAATCAAATGTTAGGCATGGAATTGGATGGCAAATATTTGCCTAAATTTAACATTGGGTGCTAAGGACAGTGCTAAAAAGACTGCTTACTCCTAGAATGAACACAGGGTTCTTTCAGCCCAGAAAAGTAGAATTAAAGCATTGTTAGCAACATATTCATTAGAAATTCTTTGTTTTTACTGTTGCACATACCTAGTCCAATCTCCTAGAGCATTTTAAAACCTAATGTAATATGTCACTAGAAAGACAGGTGGATAGATAGACAGATAGATAGACATGCATGCAGGTAAGCAGCAAATATTTTTTAATACAAATACTCTCCTGTATGAAATAAACACTTTCTTTTTTATCTTAAAGGAACTATACAGAAAAAAAAAGTCCTGTCCCAAGCTGTGACTTGTATGAATCTATTTTGCATGCATTATAAACATATTTAACAAAGAAATTAATTAAATCCTTAACTGAAACATAAGCAGAAGAAATCTGTTTTCATATTAGTATACTTTAAAAAAGAAAAATAATAAAAGCATTATACTTGCATTACAATTGTTTAATTTTACAAACTCTTCCACTTTCTAAGCAGCAGTCATAGACATCTATAACCACATTAATCTTGAAACTCTCACTTTCTATCTGTTCCCCATGCCTAGCAACACATCCCTAGAGTACTAGCACCTGGTGGGAAGAAATCCATGAGGTCTCTGCACTGTTCACTGCAGGCATGTGAAACCCCTGCGACCCAAGGCCAGGCTGATAGAACACAGGTTTACCTTGCCTGCATGTGATCTACACAGTGGTTCTGCAACACGCTGAGGAGCGTTTCTGTCAGTGCTAGTGCAGTATTAGTGGCTCTGCTCCTTCAAATGGGAGCTTGCCAGGCAGCTACATCTCTAGCAGTGAGTGCATGGGCAGACACAAGTGTGTTGAGAAGTGCACCAGGAACATCTCCTAAGCACCCAAACTGCATAGAATCCTGACTGCCTGGTGAGAAAGCCAACTAAACCAGCACTGCCAAAGCCTGAATCCGAGGTTCTCCTTATTCAGTAACTATCAGAGTGAAGACGCAGAAGCAGCTTAAGTGGGGGAGCTTTGTATTAACATCAAACCCATGCTGAATGCATACATGTGATTTTAAGCTGTAGCTTTTCTAACAGTCCTTTCCTACACGTGACTATGGGTGGCACCATGCAATGCAGCAATACACGTAAAAGCGGTCAAACAGCTACAAAGAAGGGAGTTTTTTGAAATATTTGTCTGCAGTAAAAAGTTGCTAAACCACAAGCATAGTGTGTTTGTACAAAACAGAGATAAAGTCAAAACAGAGAGCTCTCAAGAAAGCTTTGGATGATAAGGTTTCGAAATGCCATTTTTGCGTTTCTGAATGCAGCTTCCTTTCAGAAATTTTCTAACTTGGCATTATATAATTTTCTACATGCATTGTCCATTCCTTGGTTAGCCAAGTATCTAACAAATCAGCTCTAATGAAAGTGTTTGCAAATATTTTTTTCTCACCAGTATTCAGTTTCCCTGTGAATCACGAGCAAGTTTTCCTACATATCTTGAGTATTTTGTAAGGTCTGTTCCCTCCAAGAGAACAGCAATGACTGAAACTGCTCAGTTAAACATAGCAAAACAGCTCTGGGATCAGCCAGCAGAGGCATTTTGTAAATAGTTCCCTTGTTACCTCTTTCCTCTTGTCACTGGGGGAGCACTTTGTCTGTCCAGAGCTGAGGACTCGTTCTGTAATAGATGAAGATCTACAGTGCGTTTTGCTCAGGAAGCTCAGCCCCAAACACTAAATGATGGATGAAAGGGAAGGCAGAGCAAGGCCATGCAGGATTTCTGAGAGCTCAGACGCCCAGCCAAAGGCACAGCTGGAGGGAGAGGTGTCCTCATGCATGCCACCTTCAGGCCACTGCGGAAAAACTCTCCCAATGGACACCTCATTTCTCTGCTGCTTTCCAGTACTGTAGAGATCCTCTAAGATTTGCGGGGATGACTTTCCCCTCCCACCTATTTCTTTCACAGCAGGCACCAGCAGTCCCTCTGGCCCAGAATGGGGAATGCAGTTCCAGTTGAGGGCCATCAGCACAGCTCCAGCATCTCTTAGGAGCTGGCTTTGAAACAGCTTAGGGATGGGTCTGAACATATTCCTCTATGCACCATGTGCTCAGGTACAGGAGGCTGTTAATGGGAATATAAAGTGTTCAGTGTCTCTGCAGCAGCCCCTCTGGATCTGCCTGTGCTGCCTCCGAAGTGAGTGTTACCATGCAGGATGAAATACAAGGGAACTGGAATAAAGTTAAATCGTGCTTCATTGCACTGAGTACTGCAGAACAGAAATTTCCCTTGTGTTATCTGATCCTCATGTTTTAGTTTTGTTGTTGATCCCTTTGTTAGGGTTGCTAACACTTCACTGTTTTCTTGAAAATGCTTGGTCCCAAAAGCCTATGTATTTTAGGTGTTTTTTTCACTTTTAGTATCCATATCTTTTACTTTGGTTGCTCCCAAGCCAGCCCAAGAATATACCGTTTCTGTACTAAATTAACATTCGACTTTACAGTCTGTATGCTTTGCAACCCAGCACCTCCTCCATTTGCAGTAAGTAAATACTCAAGTGTTACGCTGCCCTTGAACCCTACGATATGTGATAAAGGTTGCGCACCGACGGGAGAACAAAATGCCAAGTTTCTGTGGGTCACAGTTCCCTCTGGCAGTGGTGTGTTAATCACAAACTTGCCCTCAGTTATTGGTGAAAGCACAGTGAGGGGAACTTTGGACCAGATGACAGAGTCAGGCTTGGCCTCCTGAGAAGCATCCACCTCTCTGGGAGCACTTAATTTGCTGCTGTGAAAAACTTCGAAAGAAGAAAATAAGGAGATGCTTGTTAGGCTTGGGTTGGACAGAAGGTGCCTGCATTTGTTTGAGAAGCGTGGGCAGTGATACCTGCGGGTCTTGTTGCAGGCTGCATGGCCTTTGGGACATTATTTTATCTCAGCCTGTTCCAGTCTGTGAAGAGCCAGAGGTATTAACACTTTAGAGAAGTACCTCACAATGGCACTTCAGTCTTCATGTTCATGTCTTGCCTTCAGATGTAACACTCTGTAAAAACACTGCTATTTCATTCCAAGGAATTTTAAAACGCATGGGTTTGGGATAACTTTTATTCAGATGGTAGTCTCTGAAAACCAGAGAAAAAGTTATAGAAGCTTACATGAATGAAAGACTGGGTTTTCAGAAAGCAGTAACTATATAAATGTACATACAGAAAAAAAAGTCTCTTTTTTCTTATTGGTTGCCAACAATTAAAAAACTTTAGTTTCTATTGTATTATAGCAGCTTGTCTATTGGGGCAGATAAGGTGATAGGACCCATCAGATTATTACTATCATATTTGTTCAGTATGGCTTGATACAGCTTCAGCTGTAGTATGGCAAAGCCATCATTTTTCTGTGGTAGCTACGCCTGGGAGCTGTGACTGCTACTAAATTTCCTTTGGTTCAATACTGCATGTAACCTGAGTGGCTCCTAGGCCTGTACAGTGCTTGCAAGCAATGCAGAAGTATTAGCACCTTGGAGAAGTGAGTAGCTGTGCAGCCTTCCCATAGCAGGCAGCAAATAGAGGCCTTGTCTATCCTACCAGCCACAGAAAATCTGAGCTGATCCCATAATATGAGCACCAGTGTGCCTCTCTGCCACTTCCAAATCCTATTGCTGCTGCCTCAGCTTCCAGCCTTGCCGGAGCCCATGCAGCAGTGCTGCTACACAAAACACAGCAGTGATAAAATCTCGACCTAATGCAGATGAGTGGGCTGCGCCACTTGAATGTCTTCTGCAGAAATGCTTCTACAGTGCAGAAATGCCAAAGAAGCTGAAAAGAGACTTTTTGGCAGAAAGGTAGCTCCATTCCTCCAGTCGTGGTTAGTAAGGTCTGTGAGATCTTGAGTTGGAGACATTCAGCAGAGAGACAGCACTGCAATGCTCTCCCGAGCTGGTCAGGCAGGGCTGACAACAGAGATAAGCTCTTTCAAATAAGGCCCCTTGTTCTGCATGGTGATTGCACAGCTGATAGCCACAGCTCTGTGGAGCTGCTGTTGGTATTTCCACTTGCACGAGCGGGATCAGTGAGGTACTAAGAGGTTAACGTGATGTGGCAAGCATCATGTTGCAAACCTGGGGAGAAGATGGCAAAAGATTGTGGGTCTCCCACTCATCTGTGTGCTAGTCACAGTGTTATTCCTCACAGTCA
The DNA here is from genome assembly GCF_023343835.1 of Lagopus muta. Lineage (NCBI taxonomy): Eukaryota > Metazoa > Chordata > Aves > Galliformes > Phasianidae > Lagopus > Lagopus muta. Next base: position 49,221,794 of record NC_064436.1, read on the forward strand.
GGAGCAGATGCTGTAAAGCAGTTGTGAATATATATATATTTTTTTTGTCTAGAGGGAACTCAAACTGATGAATTAATTGGGCATGTGCAAAAGACATGGTCAGGTCTTGAAGTTTGTCCTGCAGCAGCATGTCTAGCTGTGCAAAAGTCCATATGGCTTCCATACTCATGCCAAGGGCTTGTCCTGTCAGCAAGTCACAGGCAGTAGCAATGGTGGTCTTACATCCCAAATGTATGAGAGATTCCCCATGTGTGCAGGCAGACCAGCAGGAGGGATGCCACGCCTGAAAACATCTGCAGTGATTGGTGGTGCAATGGAGAGCCCAGAAGGCCTGGGTGCACTGGAGCATGCAGCTTGGGCTGCAGCCACAGAGCTCACTTCGCCACCACGGCATGGTTAAGCCTTGGCAGCCATGGCCTCACTTGGGGAAACTATCTCAGAGGTGATGTTCCCCACCAGCTCCGGGAGCCTGGCACTGCATCACTGCAGCGGATAGGACTAATGAATGCCAGGCAGCTCTCCTTCTGAACGTCTGAGAACTGCAGAGGTGGATGTGGGAAGCCCCCTGGGTCATACATTCACTCCCTTCACTCCACTGCTCCTCCAGGAGCACGTCACATTAAGAATTCATACTTCTCACACTACTGTTTGAGTCTGGTTGCTGGTGCTTGTGGTGTCACACGTGTGGTGAGCTGGGTCAGTCTGTGCCCCTGCCACCCGTCATTCAGTGCAGTATGCCAGTGAGCAGAGACAGCCCCTCCAACCTCATGAGATTTGGCTGGCAGCCTTCAGCCCATGTCACTGAGCACGGCCAGGCCAGGCATGGCCCATGCCTGGAAAGCCAACTGTATCCCAGGCTGCATCAAAAGAAGCACTGCCAGCAGGGTGAGAGAAATTACCCTGCCCCTCTATTCTGCGCTGGTGAGACCTCACCTGGAGAATTGCGTCCACATGTGGAGTCTTCAGTACAGGAGAGACAGGACCTGTTGGAGCGCATCCAGAGGACCACAAAAATGATCCAAGGAATGGAATATCTCTCCTATACAGACTGGCTGAGGGAGCTGGGGCTGTTCAGCCTGGAGAAGAGAAGGCTCAGGGGAAACCTGGTAGCGGACTTTCAATATCTGAAGGGGGATTATAAGAAAGAAGGGGACAGACACTTAAGAAGAATCTGTTGTGATAGGACAAGGGGAATTGGTTTCAATCCAAAACAAGGGATCTCGATTGGATATAAGGAAGAAGCTAGTTATGAAAGGGGTTGTGAGGCATTGGAACAGGTTGCCCTGAGATGTGGTGGATGCCCTGACCTTGAAGACATTCAAAGTCAGGCTGGATGGGGCTCTGAGCACCTAGCTGTAGGTGTCCCTGTTCATTGCGGGGGGTTTGGACTAGATGACCTTCAAGGGTGTCTTCCAATTCAAAAGATTCTATGATTTGATGTTGGGAGCACCCCCAAGGGCAGGTCTCCAAGCCCTCCCAGGTCCTGCAGTTGCCCTCTCCTCACAGGGAGTGGCAGTGGCACCTTGTCAGCACCACGCACTGGTGCCAGCCCGTTGCTGCTGTCCTCTGCTTGTAATTGTTAACCTGCTGGGAACGTAAAAGCTCTGTTATTGCTGGTAGAGCTTTAACTTTGGGCACTCCCGAGCAGCCGAAGCACAGGAGCAGTGACTCTGCCTGAAGGTAAACCACTGATTATTTCTTTTGCTTCTTTTTCTGTTCAGCCTCCCTCCATGTTATTTTGTACTGTGGTTTCAGGGTACAGCAAAAAAGTCTCCTTGCTGACATTTTGTTTTTGAACTTTTAGCTGTAATTTGAATGCCTGTTCTCTTAAAGCTGGAGATTTATTTGGAAATTTGTGTACTCCCATAAATTACCTGTTCTCTCTCAGCTTTCCGCCTGGCACGCCTAGGCTTGCAAGCAGTGTTAGAACAATACAGAGAAAGGTTATCATGACTTACCTGCCATTAATTATCTATTAATAGCTCATTTACTTAGGCCTTTTTTTTTTTTTTTCTTTTTCTGTGGCACACTTATCCCAACTCAACAGATTTCCCGCTCTGTGCTTTGCTTTCCCGGAGGAGCACAGGGCAGTAGAAGTGCGCCACCCCCCCAGTGCCACGTTCCCATTTGGTGTTTGCAGGGCGGGTGGGACAGAGGCTGCCTGGTAAAACATTGACCTGTGCACCAAGCCGTGGCTGCAGAGGTACGGGGCTGCCCGAGGACGAGAGGGGAGCCTGGCAGCCACCAGCACACACGGGAGCATTCCGACTTCTCCACAGGTACTGTGCACTGCTGACCGACCTTCTCTTGGTTTTTTGGGAGCAAAGAAGAAGCAGAGGTCAGTTACAAGATTTCCAAAGACTCCCCTGGTAGAAATCTGGGGTGGGAAAAGTGCTTGGGTGGAGAAGAGCACTGTTATTTGTTGCTTTCTTTTGCCAGATACATTTGGTTGTGTCGTGTCATCTAATGCTTGGGTTGGTTAATAGCTAGTTGTTTTGGTTTTGTTGCGCCTTCATTTAAAACAAAATCTTGTGCCATTGCATTTGAGTGCTTCATTCATGGTTTTCTAATTAAGTTCATGACAGCCGGCTTCTGCTCATCTTCTAACCAGCAAGCAAGAAAATGAATCAAAGTTTCTGAAGAAAATGTGTAACTAAATTATTACAGCAAGGATGTGGTTGGTGACTCACGCTGAAAAATGCTTGCTGATAGTTGAAGGAGCTTTGCTAATATAGGCTAAGTGACTGATTTTTCCAAGACTTTTTCCTTGTAATCGCTGTGTTCTAAGAAAGCAGGAACAAAAAAAAACTCAGGATTTAAGTTCCCAGTAAAATATTATGCATATGCTACCAAGAGAGATGGAGCTGAATGGCTTCAAATAATTTCTTTAAGTTTATTCAGTGATTGAACATTTTTACCACACCGAGGAAGCTGATTCATCTATGCAGGATCTGTTTCCACGTGTAATTTCCCGGTTTGTTCTTATGTAAGTACCTATGATGAGTCCCAGAAATCACCTTTCACATCCCAGGTGACTATCAAGTGAACCCGAAGGGGATTTTTCACAGCATGCTAGGTGTAAGGTGACTGATGTGTATTGAGTATTCACAAAGGAGCTGCAGTGTGTTTTGTGTGCAAAACAAAGCGAAGGAAAGAGGTTTTTTCATATGTTTGCTTTCAGTTTCTTCATACGAAGAGTGTCAGCGTCAGGTCATGGCTGTGCTTGCTGCTTGCTCCCTGATCTGACAGATTTTCTTGATCTGTTTGCTGACTAGGCTTGCGCATTACACACTGGGCTTGCACATTACACACTTAGTAAATTCTTGGTGGTGTTATGCTGCACCAAAGTGCGGTAACACATTTACTTTATTAAAAGTAGTCTAAGCGAAGCATGATTTCGATTCTTAGCAGCACTACACCTCCTTGAGAAAAGTTCAGGGAAAAATTACTGGAGAACAAAGCAATCAGAGTTCTACAGGCATCTGCTGTAAAGAAATGAAATATAGCTCAAGAAAGATGTTGGTAAAGGCTGCACAGAGCTTCAGTTTGTTGGTGAATCCTTAGAGGTAAACCACTGATTATCACTGAAGTATGTGATCTGCATGTGTGTGATTCTTGCTTTCTCCTTCCAGGACCAGTGATCCCAGTATTAGGCAGTAAACTGGAGAGATGTAGAAGTTTCCTTTGCAGTAACTAAAGAGTTCAACTGTTACCTCAGAGCTCTCAGAGACTGAGTTTAAAAAGGAAAAAAAGAAAAAAAGAAAATCTAAAACAAAAGTGATGACAATGTTATCTCATCTGTTTTCATACAATGATAAGGTCCTAGCTGGTGACTGCAGGGAAGCTTATGTGGCTTAAATGGAAGGAATGGGACAGCTGAAAAGATTCAGTCTTTGAGCCCTGTTTGCACAATGGCAGACTGCTTTCAGAGGAGCTCCAATCCTTTTCCATCTCCAAATCAAGGAGTCAAGAAGAAATGTTATCAGATAGGCAGGTTTCAGGGCACGGGGGCCATAACAATTTAAAGGCAACAGAGAAAAAGGTGGTGCAGTGCATGCTTTATGACTAAACTAAACTTCAAACAGTTGTTGCTCCTATTACAATTTTAGTTTGGCCTGAGAGATTATTACTGCGGTATCAACAGTAAATAAAATTACAAGAAGACTGCTAACATCTCCCATGCCCCTGACACGGCTGTGGCTGTGGCACTGCGTATGTGCCATGGTGTGCCTGCGACAGTAGGGAGAAATGCAGCAGCATTTAGTGGGATGGCTGAGCCGTGCATTTATAGCTCAGTACTGCTAACATGTGTCAGAGAGGTAGGAAATATTTTTGTGGAAAATACCCTTGTCTTTCCCACTGATGGATTATGGAAGAATCCACTGCAAACACCTCATTTGGGGAAGGCCTATCCCCAGGACCACTGTCCAACATAATACTGCTAGTTGCTTTCCAAAACATCTGAGCAAATTTTCATCAGAGAGCTGACTGTGCTAGTGGGAGCCCTCAGCAGTTGTTCTTTGTTGCTACTGGTTTTGAGGCACATGTTTCATTTGTGTTTTAGACAATGTGATAATCTAAGTAACTTAGATCATTGCCGTACATAATAACATATTATTATTTGCAAAAATGGAGCAAGGAGATTTCATTTCATGGACTGCGCTTCCAGCAGAGCAGTTTACCAGGTTTTGGTCAGTTAAAGCTGTGTAAATACGATGAAAGAAGCAGGTATCATGAGGGACAGCTTTGTCTGTGGAACCTTTTTTCTGGTACACAAAGTGGAGAGGGCAGATCAGTGCTTAGCCTGGGCTGCTATGAGAGATCCTGTTTAGAAAGAAATTGGTCTTCACCCTTAAAGGGAATGCCCCCTTAAAGGGGCATAGACATTAATGCTAGAGTTATGTGTAATAAAATATCACAGATCCTACAAAGACCTTATAGAGACACTTTCCCAGATTGGCACTGTGGTAACTCTTCATGGGTAGGAAGAAGGTTTTATATTTGAAGAAATAGGCAGAGTAAAGGGATATATTAAAAAGCGGACGACCTCTGCACAAACTTATGCAGGAAATGATGCTTTCTCTGTATCGTTGACCAGTGTTTGGATGGCAAATAACAAGTGGTGCCAAAAACAAATTTTCATATAATTAAAACTAGACCTGCTTAACAGGGCCATGAAAAACTTGGCCATTTCTCCCCTGAAATTATCTTTCCTAAGTGAGCCTGGAATCACAGAGCAAGAGCATGGCTGAGGTTGGCAAGGACCTCTAGTCCTCTCAAGCAGGGACACACAAAACAGTGTGCCCATATCAGACCATATCCAGATGACTTTTGAAGATCTCCAAAAAGGAGATGTGCCTGGTCTTGCCAGGGTTACCTGGCTCACAGCTGTGCCCATCAGTACTCTTGTAGAGAGCTGCCTGTGCACTTTCCACATCCAGCAGCTCCATGGGGACTGGCAGCAACAAGCTGGGGAAGGAGCACTGAGGAAACACGTGGCTCCCATGCCATGGAATTTGGGTTCAGCTGCTCAGCAGGCAGAGATGGTGGGACCAGGAGTACTGCTCTGCCTCCTACCCAGGGCTGGGTCTCTTTAAGGACATCACCACATGGAGATATTCATAGTCACTGTTTTTTTCATCTGATACAGCAACTGTAGAAGGCAATTGCTAATGTTTTGGGCTTGGGACAGAAGTAGGTTAGAAGTAGCTTCAAGTTACTTCTGTTACTACTGTGGAAGTTCTTCTACAGCGATGCAGCTCTGCACTTTTCTGCCCATGAGTACCGGAGAAGCTTTTCTCTAGCTGCCCACTTGTACAACACCCACATGGTAGGAGTTTCTCCTTCACATTACTCTAGGAGAAATTTAAAGCATTATCATCAAATTCACTTACTTCCTGAAGGCAGAAGTATGAATTTTACCAAGGGTTTTGTGCCTTTTATAGAAGTAAGAGTTTTCTAAGGGGAACTATTTAGCTTTTCAGAGCCAGTTTGCAGAAGCATATTTTTGTGACATTGAGGTGTTTTTCCTCTTTTTGTTGCAGTGAATGAAATGATCAGGTAAAGTGCAAGCCTTAAAAGACAGTGATTGCAGACATGTAAACAGCCTTGCACACTTCCAGCAGAGCAGAAAAACTTGTGTTGCATTGAAACCTCAGCTTTTCAATTTTGCTAAAATGATGCAAAGTGTTAACCCATGAATTACAGCTGAATATGAAATATCATTTCCGTGAAATGAAGTGACTTTAATTATTTTAATTACAAAAATTATTTTGTGCTGAATGCATGCGTGTACAGTTTCCAGTGATGTCAGTGAGAGATGAGTGCTAAGATCTTGATTTAGTTTTTCTTCCCTGTGATGTGTTCTTCCAAAGAAAACACTTCTTTCTGTGAGTGGTTGCTCTCAGTAGTAACTTTCATAACTTTTGATCTCACCAGAAGTCAGATGTTGCCCAGATCAGAGTGCAGCATGTAGTTGATGATTAAACATGCCTATCCAAATGAATGGCAGCCCTGCCTCCACACTGCTGGGTCACAGTGTTTCTCTTTACTTCCAATATTTAACAACAACTGCCAATAAGAAACTGTATTTGCTTACACACTGGCAGACAAAAGTAGAAATAATAACCAATACTCGCAGCAGAAATATTTTTCTAACTGCCTGACAAAATAAGGCTCTCATGCTGCAGGATCCTAACTTGCAGTTTTACTGGTCTTATGCAGGGTTTCAATGCATATCCCGGTATATGAGAGTAAGAAACAGCTGATACTGAGCAAAAGCTGGAAAGACATTTAACTTTCATACTAGAAGCGAATTGAGTTAGAGAGGTACACAGGTTGTCTCTTGTGCATCTAATATTTGGCTTACAAAGGAACACAAATTTTTCAAACCCATGTCTTTTATGGTTGTTGAGTGAAGGAAGCCATGTTTTACAGATGTGAAGTTGCTATTGGCTTTTCATCCTTTCTGATGAGCTGTAAGAACACTCATCATTCCAGCCCTTCCTGTCTCTTACAAAGATATTATCAAACAGCATGGCACTATAGCAGTGATGTATTTTCATAGCGGTCCCCAGTAAAAGTGCACATCTTGTTTGGATTTCTAAGCAGCCCTTAGATAGACTTCAGCTGGGATCAGGCCAAGCTTTACTGAGCCAAATATTGTCACCACAGTAATGGGGGTGCTTTGAAGGGAAAACTGCTGTATTAACATTCAGTAAGGTGCAGAAATAACTTTTTCTAACCCTGTCTATGGCTCTTCTCCAAACAGTATTTGAGGCAGCCACTTCATCATTTTATCATGTTGTTCTTCCATTTGAACAGCTTGCACAGATGCTCAGGCCATACCTGTAGTTAGCTTGATGTAGACAGACAATCTGTAAATATCTCAGACATTAATGACTTGACAGTGGAAAGTTGATGAGTAGGCAGCTCGAGCTTGAATTTGTTGGGATTACTCTATCTGTTAGTGTTAATCAGTGAGGTTGGTAGCCTAAATCTTGATTTTGCAAACACTTCTCTATTTTGCATAGTGTTTGTTCCTGCTAATACTATCCTTGGGAACTACATAACCATTACTGCATGCCAAAGGAGCTTCATCAGGTTATGATTATGAGCAAATTCTACAACCGATCCAGCCCTACCTGACTGGGCCCTTCACAAAACGTAACAGAAAGGATGGAACCAAGGGAAATCTCAAGCTGCAGTACTACGAAGTGATAGCATGTGTCTAAGGACCTCTCCAATTCTCTTTACACACCACTCCCTTGTAGAAATGTGGGAAGAATGCCTGGGGTTGCTGCTAGGAAAGTTTGTGTGACTTGGTGGTGGGTACCATCAGCACGGATGGAGGACAGTAGATTGAGTAGAGGTTACTAGAGCTATTATCACTGCTTTATTTTTACTTAGAACTCCTCATCAGTAAGTCTTGAAACATAAAGCTTAGCTCTGCATCAGTTATAAGTCCCTAGGCAAGGAAATATTTTTTGAAACTGCAATGCCATGGGTGGCAACATCAAGACAGTTGGAGAGGCGAAAGTAGAGCAGAAGTCTGAAATTTGGAGGAGCTGCCTATCTACACTCTGAGGTGTAGGCTTTCAACCTAAAATCAGCAAAATGCCTCCTGGTCCATTTTGTACTGTACAGTTTCTTTCCCATCTTCCTCTTTTGTCTCTCTCAGTGAGGTTCACAAGAGGATAAGATGTCTTGGGAAGTGGGAAGTCAGTGGTGAGAGACCCCAGCCTCAATTGTTTCCAGTAGGAATGGAGAAATGAGGAGAAATCTGACCACAGCCATGAAACCTTAAAACTGAACTCGACAGTCATTTGAAGAAGTACGATACTTTTCTCAACCAAAATGTCAAAGAAACTATTAAAACAATGTCAGTGCAAAATGTTACAGAGAATGAAATCTTGGTATTATACATGTGAATTGTGACAGATATCATCAGTGACTTTCTGCTGGGAATATAACTGAGTTTAATTCTCAGAACAACTTTAATAGCAACAATAATAATAAAAAGATAAGACACATAGCTAAGGAGTATTCTTTTCCTTTCCAGGTTAAAGAGTACAAGCAAGTATTTTCCAGAATACTTTCTGAATAGAAAAATTTATTCTTGATCAGCTGGGGTAAAAAACATCCTTCAGATTCTCTACTATCGCTGTAATGACATATAGCTCTAGTAAAACTGGAGTCATGCACAGCTCTAGATTATTGTGCCAAGCTTTTTTGTTCTAGGTAGTTATCTATTTTCTGCTGGAATATTTTGATTTAAATTGTTGGTGAGTTAGTGCTGATGCTGGATGCAAATGCTGTGAATGTCACTAACTGGAGTAACACACATACCTAATCTAGTTGCTGACAACCCTGCCAATGGCAGGGAGTGGGAGCTCAATGGTCTTTTGGGTCCCTTCTAATCTAAGCCATTAAATGAATCTTTGATTTGAGCCATTTTCAAAGTGGCTGCTTTCTGCACAGTGAAAATGACTTTCAGATGAAGAATTTGTTTCTTCTAGGAAAAATTGAAAAGTGAGGAGTCTTGATAGCAAGGTACAGAAAGAGGTTTATTTTTATCTTAATGATGACGTGTGCCTTTATGGAAGAACAGAGGGAAGAAATGGAAATTAAGTCTGGTTAAGGAGACAAAAATGTATTCCAGTTCATTTAATGCTGTAGGATCAGCTCTGATCTTCATTTGCATTTCAGACAAGGAAGTTTCAATAAAGAAATCATTGAATTACTTGGGAGTGTCCTCAAGACAGTATGAAAGCACAATGAAAGTACAGCTCTGCTGTGTGTTGGCTATAATGACATGGGGGTTACTGGGAGTTTTGTCTGTGTTTTGGGAGAGGCATGTAGGGTCTGATTTGTAATCTTAAATACTTTGTAATCGTGTTAATATAGATGTGATGTAAACTGTTTTTAATTGCTTAATGATTTTACTGGCTTGGTAATCTAATTAAAGGTCTGTTGTACAAAAAAAAAAATGAAGAAGTAGGTTAGAAAGAGTACAGTAAGAAGAACTTATCTTGAAAGAAGTATGCAGAATTATTGTTCTCTCTTAGAATGTTGAGTGACTGTTAGCAATACTGGCAAACTCCTGTTTCCATGAGCTCTTCCCTTTCCCCCCCATGGAAGCAGGCAGCCCTCCTGCTCACTCATATGGACCAAGGGGCTCTGGCAGGTCCTTGTGAGCCCCAGTTGCATGCAGCAACACTTTGTGACCAGAGTCCAGGGTTGCTCTGCTTGGCAAGTTGCTAACTGGCATGCAAGTTTATCAGAGAGCTGAACTTTGAGGCCTGACAGATTTGTTCTTGAATGTAATGGGGAAGTGTGTAAAAGAAAAAAAAAAAAAAAAAAAAAAGAAAAATATTGAAAAATCTTATTTTGCAGATGTCAGACTTTGACAGCATTTTAGGATGTCAAAATTTGGCAACATTATGAAAGTGGAATTGTGCTAACATGCCGGCCTACAGGGGATAGGATCTGTGACTTCTCTTTCCTTTTTCTGCTTGCCCAATCCAGTTTAAGGGAGTTTTCTATTTTGGTTAAACTTGGCTTTTCCAGAGATGCAATTATGTAAATTACTTTCAGCTAATATTGTTGTACTGGAGTCCAAATCATTTTTAAAAGGGGCTTTCTAGTTCCTACAATAGTTCCTATCTTAAGATGGCAGGCATCTTTTATAAGGGAAGCGAGAAATTGAAAATCTCTGTTCTGTGTCACTCAGACCATTAGCGTGCAAGATCCACAAGTTTGCATAAGGGAGATGAAGAACATCTGCAAGGATCGAATAGATTTCCAAGCAAGCCAATGGCCAATGAGTGCAATCTCTCTTGCTCTGACTGCAAGAGTTAATGCTCTGTACTCCAATATCTGCAGACCTCAGAGATTATGGCAGTTCCTGATGGGGCCATTGCACACAGTTCAGCAGCTGGAGTTTGGTCCTTCCAGATTGAACTTGCCCCTGATTTATTAAAAAAAAATAATAATTAAAAAAATCACTTTCTTTAGTGTAGCATCTTTAAGACTGTTAAAAAGACTGTTAAATATTTTAGCTCCTGGGGCAGTTTTTTGAAGCCTCAAATGAGTATCATATTGGCAGTACTTTTATGTGCAATGGATTTTCCTATTTGCTTATGAGCTAAAAGATTTGGGAGTAGCAGTTTTTAGTCAAATAGCTAATTTATAGTGAGTATAAATTTTCTTTCAGCTCTGTCAGTAAGAGACAGAGTCAATTTTTATTTCTTTCTTTTTAAGAAAATTAATGTGGGGTAGAATAAAGAAGCTGGGAGATTTTTTAAAGAGAACTATCACCAAAATGAATGTATCAGCCTGGAGCATCTGTTCAAGTCAGCTTTCAAACAGAATACGTTTCTGATCCATGCTCTACTTCCTCTGGCTGCTCATGTGAAAAAGAGCAGACACAAACACCAGGAAGATTTGGCCCATGCCACGGGCCCAGAAAAAAGGAAGTGAGCAGCAATGAGCTGGGAGTGTAGGGCTCCATCCATACATCTATCACCAGGTTTGGGTGCAGAGAGAGAGCAGTTCTGCCTCGCAGAGGAGGACACATCTGGGCACACAGATGTTACCCATGTTGGATGGTTGGTATTGGAAAAGAAACACTCAAACCTTTGCAGTTTCTCAGATTATTAAATGGCAATTAAAATAATTCCTCATGTGTAAAATGCAGTCAGGTAACAGGGCATTCTGACTCATTAAATGAATGCCTGTCAAAGTTTTCTCTCAGGGTGTTCCACTTTCTTGCTTGTTTCAGGATGTTAAACCACCACTTGCACCAAAATCTATGAGCCAAATATTTGGTGGGTGAACAAACCAGGTTTCCAAAACACAGCTGTGCAGTCATCTGCCAGTTGGATGGCTCTTCCTCCCACCCCAGAGCATTTGTACAATAACCTGTTTCTTCTGCACAGCCTACCATCCCCAGGGCAAAACGCCTTGTTAAAATTTGATTGTGAAATACATCTTTCCCATTTACCTGCTATCATTAGGATGTTTTCATGTACAAGATGGATGTAACAGCACAGCACTTAAATTGTTGTGGTTGGTGGTTTGATGCTCAGCTACAGACTATGCTGTGAGGTGTCTATTTGTGTGTGCGTGTGTTTGCACTTTTGTACCAGGTTTCTTCGTTTTGCAGGGTTGGTTTTCAGCACTTGTGTGGGCAGAATTGGGCACAGCACCAAAGAAGGGCAAACCATCTTCTGGGTGCTTGGCTTAGCAGTGCTACCTTGAGAACAGTGTGTGTACATGAGATCATCACACTGAGTGATGGGGAGTTAGATGTGAGTTTCTTTAAATTTGTAAATAAAATAGCCTTTTAGCTATATGCCCAGATTTCAGATCAATGCTCCACTTCTGAGCAACCAGAAAGAGAATAAGTTTTTCCTCACCTGAGCTTGAGGCAGGTTTCAATAGAATCATACAAAGTTTCCTGGAAATAGGAGAGTCAAACATTTGTGGCTTGCATCTCCAATTTCCAAAGTTATTTCTCCTACTGGATTTGTGCTTGGAGAACTTTTGTAACCAGTAACTTTCACTAGCATATACTAAAAGTTCTGCATTGTGTAAGGGAAAATAAAACATAGTTAACAGGTGATTTATCCCAAGGCATCAGCTGCTGCCTAGACGAGCTGGAGCTGAGGAGGACTGCAAGGCTGAGAGGCCTGCTGACCCCAAACATGACCCTGAGACTATCACTGCTTCCCACTTTGGAGTACAAACCTGTGGGGAGAATATGGCCGCAGCAGAGTCCCCTGGCTGTACAACCATCTCTACTGCTTCATCCTTTCCCATGGAGCATGTGTCAGATTCATGGGGGTAAGAAGAAGCCTGTAATGACCAAGATCACTCCTTATCTTCTAGCAGCTCCCACTATGAGCTGCTATCTCTTTTGCATGAGTGGTACATGGTACTGCTCTGTTAACTCCTTCAGAACAGGCTGGCTCGTCCCTAAGATGCTTATCCTGAGACTTCTCTAGCAGCTGTGGTGTTCTTCCTAGTCCTAAGGTTTGATTAGCTTTTCTTGTATGCTTTTGATTAGCTCTCACCACCTGAAGCATAGCAGAGGAGAGTCATGAAACTGAGGGTATGTGTTTGGGACACAGAACGGAGTCATGTAGGGACATCTCAGCATGTAAATTCTGCATCAGGTCAGGCAATCATGCCTGGCACAGCCTAATCCATTTTGCTTGTTGATGGAGCCACATCTGGGCTTTGTTTCAAGAACTAGTTGGTTCCATCCAAAAATGTACTCAATAACAGACATTTATAGAGTGTGAGTGCTCAGCAGACAGGGCAGAGCATGATCTGCAGAACTGAGCATGATGCAGATGCACAGAGTGTGTGGGACCAGGGACCAGAGTACGCAAAGCATTTCCCCAACAGAGGCAATGGAAAGGACATGTGTACCCTCTTCTGTGATCTTTCTCCAAGCCAAAAGAAGCTGCAGCACAATAGAGATCCAGCCCTTCCTCTGCTGGTGAAGTTTTCAGGCCTCAGTGGATCTAACTGGCTTGAGCCAGGCAGCTGAACCAGCCTTCTGTTTGGGGTAGAAATGCTCTTGGACTGCCTCAAGCCATGTTCTCCTCCAGAGCTTCACTCTGTGAGAGCACAGTGTGACCCACATCGCTCTCCCTTCTAGAAATAAATGTGATCTTCCCTCAAAAGGGAGTATCTGCCCTGCAGCTCCTCCACAAAAGACGAGCATTTGAGTAGAGGGTAAAGAGTAGAGGGTTATGTTGTGACTGGTTGAGATTTTTTTTAAACCAAAACACAGTTTGGATGGAAAGTACGCATCATTAGAAACAAAAGTGTTGAGAAGAACTCTCTGTTTTAATTTGACTTTTGTGTGCAGTCTGTAATTTCTGGGCTAAACCATAAGAACTGCTCCAAAGCAGTCAGGAGGATGACTCCAGCAGCAGCATACATTCTGACTACAGCACCCAGGGCTCTTGCCTGCATCTGTGCCACTGGAACAGAACGCATTTGTCTTCCCCACACCAAATCTCCAGCTGTCAGTTCCTCTTTCTGAGCCATGAACTCGCAACAGAGTTTGTAAAACATTGCACTGCCAGTATGACAGGCACTTAGGAACATTCTTGACAGGTAGTGATAGATTCTCTCTGCTCCTATTATAAATCTTCCCATGTTTTCACGTGGTTCCTTATTTTCTTTGATAAGCCCAGACTAAATTTATGGTTATATTCATTCTGTCTGTACAGTTGAGCAAGCATTGGCTTCCCTGCTCTGATGGGAAACAAGAACATTGTTTGGTATTAAACAATACATTGTTTTGGTGCTTTTGCTGCTTTTGAGAATAAAAACATCAGACATAAAGCCCAATAATGGGGTAATAAATAAACTGGTTTTTCCTTTTGCAGAAATAAATATACAACAGCGCACTGCATGTTAGCTTTCAGAGGTTTCCAAAACACAAGCCAGACAGCTAGTGGGATTGTTCCTTATACATCCTTAGTAAAGGATATATCTCACTCTTCAGATTTCTATTTGTCATAGAATCATAGAATGGTTTGTGTTGGAGGGAACCTTTAAGATCTTCTAGCTCCAACCCCCTGCTGTAGGCAGGGGCACCTGCCTCTAGGTCAGGTTGCTTAAAGCCCCATCCAGCCTGGCCTTGAGTGCTTCCAGGGAGGGGGCACTCGCAGCTTCACTAAGCAACCTGTTCCACCATTTTAGGTGTTTCTTACAGTTTTATTAGGTCGGTTCTTTCTGAATATGTCTCCTTTGTTATTATTACCTTAAAATTAGCCACTGATATATAAAGCAACTGAAAATGGGAGAAAATATGAGAAAAACAACTCTTTCAAACCATCACATTCTCTCTGTGCAACGAGCTCTTTCTAGAAAATGAGGGAAGGAAGGAAAGCAGCTCTCTCTGTAGCCAATAATTCTACAAATGAACTGAAGGAAAAAAAATGAAAAAAAAAAAGCAGCACATCTCTCCCTTCCACCACTGCAATAATCAGTTTTTTTAACTCTTGCTATATGGCATCTCATTGGATGTTCTCACTATTTCTATGACTTTCCAGTAACTTTACATTTTTGTCTGTAGTATTCTTAAAAAAGCTTAAATCTAGTGTTACTGAAGGAAGAAGGACCCTTTCCAGAAGCTAGCTTATACACTTAACAGTTATGCATTTATTGAGTTCTATGCTTAACAAAATGAATAGGTAGCACAGACTGGGAAATTTGGTTTGTACTCAGGGTTAGAATGTAACTGCGTACCTTTTTTGTTGCGTAATTTTGTTGATAAGGCTTCTGGTAGTTGGGCAACGTAATGATTAAACTTTGTATCTGAAAGATAGAACTTCTGTGCTTTTTGTTTATTTGTTTGCTTTTAATATGTTTCCATTTTAAGTCAGACTTCCTAGGACCAATACCTAGGCACTTGCAGAGTTTGCAAAGGCCTTGATCATGCTTAGCTCCTTATCTCAGTGTGAACTTGACAGACAAGAACTGAAGGATTTAACATCATTATAATTGGATGATCTATGAGTAGAAGGATTTATTAAGTCTGGTTTTCTACAGTGCCTCTGTAGAATGCAGAGCAATTCCATCCCTGTCCTGTGTCCTCGGCTTGTCCCATCCTCCCTCCTTTTGTGTCTCTTCTTTGCTCTTTCCTGTACCTCTTCCTCTTCAGCTGAGCAGATCTGGAGACTGTTGCAGCGCATTTCATTCAGCATGGCTGGACATTGCCTTTCAGAGCAGGCAGTAGTCCAGCCAAAACAAGCTCTCACTTCTTAATTTCATTCCTTAGATTTAGCCCTTGTTTTCATGAAGCTGGCCAGCAGATCTGAAAGTTATAAACAGAGAGAATGGGACTGGCAGTCATGGTGCAGTTTTGTACGCCTGTGGTGGGGCACATGACCGTTTTTAGAAAAGCAGACTGAGAGCACCAAGTGTTCATCACAAACAGGAAGAGCATGCAAGAGAATCATGGGAATCATAAGCAAACAGGGAAATTAACTGCTATGCAAAGACAATGAGGTATATTCATTGCCTTCTTGTCATGGTTTCAAAGAAATGTGCAGAAATGCATTTTTGCTCCCTTTCCAATTTTAAATTTTTGAAGCAGTCAGCACCTGTGAGCTCAAAGTTTCACAGAAGCTTTGTGAAATGGCTTTAGGCATTTTACTGTGAGTTGCTGCTGGACTTAGCTCGCTTCAACATGCTGACCCTTGGCCAGTTGAGGTAGGAGAGGTGCTGGTTGTTCTTAGTGAAACGTGATCACAGCATACTCATGGAAGAGCCTTTTGTAAAGTGTGTCTCAACCAGCTCTAGTCATCATTCAGTGTCTGCAAAGATAATTTCAGTGGAAGAGCATGTAGGAGTGTGAGTCTTGTTGTTACTCTTTGCCCTAAGAAGACCTCTCTGTGGCTGAGGTCTCAAAGCTGCAGACTGGGTGCTGAGGATACCACGATGTGGTGGTACCATGCACAACATGGCCTAGCTGCTCACCCCACCTCCAGCCCCATGGTAGCCCTACACAAGTCCCAAGCCTGCTGCAGCTGGCAACCGAGGAGCAACCGTAGGCTATAAACTGTATTCAGGCACCATTCTTCAAGGTGATATTATGACTGTGGTTACATTTCCTATAGCTTTAGCAATGATGCAGATGCCATTGGGAACCTGATCAGTGTCTCCACTTTCCAGTGACCAGTCCTAGATGACCTACCAAATGTTATAATCATTGATAGAGGAGTAGAAAATTCTTCTTTCAAAGAAGTCTGTCATCCTAGTCACCAAATACAAGAGACTGCTTTAGATCTTAGAAACACTGTTTCTATCTTGAAGCTGACTGCACTCCAAGTACAACTGAATATCTTCATTAGAAACTGCCAGTCACTTGGAGGCTCCTGTCCTTGGTTGTATCTGGTAGCAGTAAGATTCATGGATGGCTTTCCTTCATTAGTTTAAAATGTACTGCCTTCCAGCTTCACTGGAGGAAGCACTGAAATTATACAACTGTTAATGTGTGGAAATGACTCACAGCCAGTGCTGGTGTGTGGTCCAGGGGGAAGGGCTAACCTTTTCCAGAGCTTCATGCTTAAAACCAAGCATACAGTGAGAACGTGCTTAGTTTAGCTTCCTGTGATGTGGGCACAGATCAGGCACTAGCCTGCATCTGCAGTGCCTCCCAGAAGTCGTGTCCAAACCAGTGTGTCTCCCCCACCACCACCTGTCCTTCTCTTGCTCATGCAAGTAGGAGTATCAACTCTCTCCTTGTTCCAGGTCTCAAGTGGTCCACGGCTTGCATAGCAACCATCACACTGTGCTCAACAATTACTCCTTCAACATTATGTTTAATCTTCTAAAGAGATCAACAGCAGGCCAAAAGAAATCTTTTCATGTGCAAAATGGTCTTCATTTTTCCCAAAAGATCATAGAATTTCCAAAGAATCTCCATTAAAATGACACAAAAGCAGTCTAAAGCCTCAGCATCACCTTATTGCTCTTTGTTGGTCTTGTGGTACATCCTCCGGATAAGATTTTACAAAGAACAAAGTTCAAAATGCAGATACTTCATCACCTGGTCACTTTATATTTTCTTGGAATGCACTATCACCAGTTCCATAATGTGAATATGAGAAATAAATTGAACGACTGATGTAGCATCAGTGTCCAACATGATGTCAACATTATGTCAATCATGATGATGAGGCACTAAGAATGAGTTGGCTTAGTTCACATTAATAAAATTTCCACCAATCAAAATTTGACCAGCTCCTCACCGGCACCCCTAAACGAAGCAGCTAATTACTTTTATAGATAGAAAATAACTTTTTAAAATTTTAATACATATGAGACGTGTTCAGGCCTCAGAGGTGATACGGAATTCTAAGTAGCTGGGCAGGTGATGCACAGATGACAATCTGCTAGTTGCTACATTAATCTGCACACTAGGCACTATGTCCACATTCAGAGGTTCCATGGTAAATCATGTTATTGAGTCAGACTGGGGCGGCTGGAACAGCTTGCACAAAAGCACCTTCCTTTTTCTTTAGGAATAGTCTGCAGTAACATAGTGGGAAGAGCAATGTCTTCAAATGCAGATATCTGGCTACCTTTAGTGGTGTTCTGAAGATACATACAGCCATAGAAAGGTCAGATTTCAACCATCTCAGATGCATGCAGACTGTAGCAAATTTCACCAATGAAATATGTTCCCTTTAAAAATTTACCTTGTATATTTGTGAAAAGGGTAAAGGGTAAAAAGTCACTGCCCTTTTTGTTCCTGAGATTTTAGCTAGTTCTTCAGAAAAGAGACTGTCTCTCTGATATTAACATCATTTATCACCTGGTTAACCTGCTGACAGACTGCCATTTCCTGTATAATTGCAAAAGCTACCTCACAAGCAGCTATGGTTTCTGTTGCATGGTGAACATTATTTATGTCCAAGAGCCAAGGACAGTAGTTCCCATCAGTTACATCTCTACTAATGAATAAAACATGCCAGGGTCTCTTCCCTGGACAGAAGAGCAGCACAGCACACAGTATTTTAATGGAAATCTTGTCCTTCCTCCAGAAACAAGGTGGATATACACCTCATCACCTACCCTGGGCAGTCCCTGCCCCATTCTCTTTTGAGACTGTGCCCAGGGCAGTGCAAGTAGGTTGGCCTAAAACATTTTCAAGGAGCATGCAAGCAATTAACAATGTAACTTCACATCCCAAAGCCAAGTTCTGTATATTTCCTTGTACAGATGTAGGCACAGAGCCCAAGGGGGCTAGATAGAGGCTCAAGAAATTTTGTTACAGTGAAGGAGTGGGGGTACAGCCCCAGGTACCAATATGTGAGTGGGCTAAGTTCTTCAGGTATCCACCCTGCAGGAGACAAGAAATATGAGATATCAAACACAGCAGACCTGAGGGTACAGATGTTGCTCAGAAGAGCTCATTTTGTCCCTCTATCCCCCTGCGTTAGCCAAAGGAAAGGCTTCTTGCTATCTAAGGATTTTTTCGTATAGCTTCTGAGTCTAACTCCAAGGATGTGGTTAATGCCCTCTTTAAAATACAAAGTTTGGAAATGCCCTCTTTAAAATACATATTTTCCATTAGTAATAGAAAATATGGGGATTTGGTGTGTCCTGGATGGGATAGGATATACTTCCAACTTAAGCTTTGTGAATGACAGAGGATGCTAGGTCATTGTAGAAACATTTTCTTAAGCAAGGAAGGGAAGGAACAACTTAACCAATGGATTTAGTACTTACTCCACTCAGACCATTCTTCTCATTCCTAACCATTTCAGCTATTATTGGCCTTGAAATAGCAGACACTTTGCTTATTTTATCTTGTCAAATATCTGTAGAGGTAAGTTATGTCAACAACTCTCTCGGGTCTTTCTTTGAGAGTGAAGTGTTTTACAGCAGAAGTGTAGTCCCATAAAAAAGTCACCATACGGTGCGATTTGGTTACCACTGCCCATTAACACAGTCCTTGACCACTTTCAAGTTTAATTAGGGCAGCTCTACCCAGCAAGGTGACCTGGGGCAGCTCTGGCTGTTAGAGGTATGACCTGCCAACAAGGCCATGCCAGTGGTGGGCCCCATTTTGGGTGCAGCCATGGAGGTGAAAGTGCTCTTTTACTGTTGGAGAGTGTTTGGTTACAGGGGGTGGTTTCACTGCTGGGTTGCAAAGTTCATCCCTGGAGTTATACTAGCATTTCTGTGCCACAGTAGTGATTCTGGAGGGATGTAGCTCTGGGACTGCATACTGCAGGTTTAGTGAAGTAACTGCGGATAGATGGGCAAACCCATCCTACTTCCTTCACTATAGAAGCCAATCTTATTCTTGCAATTGAGTACTTTTGGCTGTAGTCCTTAAAACAAAAGGAATCTTGGGAATGGAGTTTCTGATACAGCTCTTGCCTGCAAACAAGCAGCCTGGCTCCTGCCTCCATCTCAGAGGAGGCGGTGGGTGGGGAGGAGCAGGCCAGAGGCTGCTATGGGGAGGAGCAATCAGATTTACACTTGGCCGCGTGGACAAAGTGCATTGTGATGAGGTACCAGGAGGTGGGACGGCACTTCTGGCTTGCCTTATTACACACTGTCACTAAGAGCTTCCCTCAACCTCCCTGCCACCCCAGCATCAGAGGCCAGGTGTCTGGGTGTGTCATCATCTCTCAGTCTCAAGACAGATTCTAATGTGACTTGGTCACATCAGTGTTCTACCATAAGAAATGAAGTTCATTCTAGCTCTGATATGAAGCTCATCTGTTTAACACTAAGACTTCTCCAGTAGTGATCCTCCTGTGCAAATAGGAGTGCAGACTCTGCTTAATTCACATTCTGTACTCCTGACAACGTATCAGCATTCCATGACACGTCACTTCTGCCATAACGTAAAAGCCAGGAACTAATGAATGCAGGCAAGCAGTGTGTGTGCATGGTGTAGCCACACAAATGTTGAGACAGCAATAGAAAGGTGAGGAAAGGTGCACAGTGTGCCTGTGGGGACGATGCACTGGGGCCTTAAATTGGCATCACCAATTTACAGTATTTGTGAAAATATGCTGTGAAATGGTCTCAAGCAGCCACATCAGGCTGGTGAGCACTAAACCTTTTTCCCATAGAGTGTTTTATTTACCAAGGGACCAAAAAGCAATCATTGAATTAATCTCCCTTGTAGATATATCTATCTAGAACCCAACCTGTATTTATTTTACTGGAAAGCAAACATCCTACAGAAACATAATGGTTGTAGTAATATAGAAGCTCTTCAGGTTTTAATGGTTTCCTTCCTTCCTTCCTTCCTTCCTTCCTTCCTTCCTTCCTTCCTTCCTTCCTTCCTTCCTTCCTTCCTTCCTTCCTTCCTTCCTTCCTTCCTTCCTTCCTTCCTTCCTTCCTTCCTCTTTCTTTCTTTCTCTCTCTCTCTCTCTCTCTCTCTCTTTTTAATGTCCTAATTGAAAGCAATAACAACCAATGGGCTTATTCAGTATCTATCTGCTTAAATTTCAGAACTTAAAACCCACCTTCAGGCTTTAACAAAAGCACAGAATCTTACATGGGGAATCCACCAGGGAGTTCCTCTGTACTGACGTTCCTTGCAGAGTGACAACTGAAGTGTTTGCTAAAATGAAACACAAACTTTGTATAGCAACAATTCAGGTTATCAGTCAGGGCAACTCTGGCTGCCCATGAACCAGAGATACTTGAGATTAAAACACAAAAGGGGAAATCCTGTTGTGGCCACCTGCACAACTCCACAAGCCTCTCCTTGGCAGGTCTCAGAGAGAATCCCACCTCCTACATCATCAGCTCAGCTGACCTCAATCAGTGACCACATAGCAGCTTGTCCTAGCAGCAGCAGGATTTGTAACTGCTGCTCTCCAGGAATCTGGCAGGCTTATGTGGAATGACAGTGCATTTAAAAGCACCTCCAAGGACTCTAGTTTTTATCTGGGAAAAGCTTCTGGTTAAAATCAGAGCCAATTTTACTGGTGGGACTCCACCTCCCAGGCTGTGACATTGTCCTCTCCAGTGGAGACGTAGGAAGTGGCCAGGGCTGGCAGACAAGAGGGGAGTCTGCCTGTACAAGGGCATTTTCCAAGACCCCAGTGACAAGATAAAGGCCAAAGAACTGACGTAGGTTACACATTGAGACAGTTTCAGTCTTAGAGAACCTGGAAAACTGTTGTCTCTGAGCGTTGTCCCAACCGGGTGCCTGAGCACCTCTGAAAACCTCTTGAGATGATGTAGTAAATCTGTTTTGAGACATATAATACATGTGTTTGAGTGTTGCATATGATCCATTCATTAAAAAAAAAAAGAGAAAAATGTTTTGGTACCTATTTGGGGCTGCATATTCTCAATATTCTCAACAATCTTACCAGTTTTTGGTTTTTAAGTCAGGAAATGGAGAAGTGTGTTTGCACAATCTCATTTCATAAGAATGAGAGCAAAATAACGTTACTCATTTCAATAAAGTGCCGTTGTGTCATTAAACATTCAAATAGACAATAAAATTGTTCTGCAAACCCGAGGGAACCGGTTAGACCAAACACAAAAAGGTTTTGTTAAAAAGACAAGGAAAAGAAAGAAAAGGGGAGAAAAGGGAAAAGAGGCCGCTAGCGTTAATGTTATGAGGTCCTGTAATCTAGTGGTTGGCAACCCTGCCCATGGCAGGGGTAGGAACTAGATAACCTTTAATGTTACCTTCAACCTAAGCCACTCTATGACTCTATTATCCTATTTTTTTGTGGCTATATAGTGGCTGACCTAGAGCATATATGTGAATATACTGATAAATTGTAAAGACTTCTCAGAGACTTCGTGGGTTGCTCATAAATTTATGTGTCCTTTTGGTGAAATGTTTTAACTGGCACATTCCCTTTTCGTTCCACTGCAATTTCTAAGTAGTCTCTGAAGATCAAATGTGACCATAAAATTAAACCCTCTGCTTACTCCTTACCGTTTCTACTCCTTTCATGTTCTCACATCTGCATCATCACAGGATGCCATGCTGCCAACCTGAAATCCTTCCTGAGAGCCTGTTTCTTACCATGCTTATCAAAAACACTAGCTCTCACCCCATTAAAGACCCTCTCCAACAAAATGACGAGCCTGTGATCAGTCTCCAAAAGCACTGGGGTTGGATCTTTGTAAAAATCCCAGAAAAGCACTACCAGTACTCTAGTAGGGCTTTTCATCCTGTGGAACACATCCAATTAGCAGAAGCAAGTGCGTGTATCTGTTCCTAGAAAGGACAGGTGAGGGAAAACCCACAGTCTCCTTGAAGACCTTTTATTGCATCAGGGAGTAGACCTCATTTGATCCTCATCAGCACGTTCCAGTGTATCTCAGATTTTTTTCAAGTATCCAGTTTTTTCTTTCACAATGTTCAGAACAATTATTTAGGAAAAGCTTTTCACATATAATCCCATGCAGGAAAGAGTAAGAGAAAATAGAAAATATTTTGGAAAGAAAGCATGAACCAGATGGTATGGACAATTCTCTGTTGTTTTCATTCACATGAGATTTTGCCCCTGCTTAGCTGTCAGTCATAAAAAAAGTGGAAACAATTGCATATTTATGGTAGTACTGTATTGGAGGGTGACACTGTCATTGAGTCAAGCTGCAAATTAGAAGGCGAGATATGCTTCTATGCCTACAGCAGCTCAGTTGTGCTGTATGAGGAGCGGAGCATGCGTGCACATACAAAATCTATCCTCCATTCCACTGGGATGCCTGTGCTGTTAACCCTTTTCCACTCTGGCTTAGATGTATCCCTCTCATGATGCCAGCGTCATAAAGAGGTATATGGAAAGTCATATAATCACTATTATGGTGTGTATGAAGCCAAGGGGCTCATAATGCAAGGAAAGCTGGTGGGTACACAGATAAAAACATGCACAATTCTGTCCAAATTTCTTAGGTTCCCACTAAAAACAACTTGCAAGACAAAATAATTTATTTTCAGTTTCTGCCATTGAGAATACCTCTTATCTGCTGATTTTCACTACTTTAAATGATAGTGGGGACAGATCTTGGAAATGAACAACAAGGTGGAGCTAAAAGTGAAAGTGTAAAAGGAAAGCCAAGAGCTTGAGCCACCTCCCTACACATTCCTGATTCACATGGTATGTTGAAGAGCCTTCTAAAAGTGAGCGTAGTGCATTTTAGCCCAACACTCTGCTAGCAGAAGTGTGTTCTCAGTCCACTTATCACGCTTCTCTGTGCATTCAGGTGATAGGATTCACTTTGTAACGCTTCTAGTTAAAAATTAAGATCAGCTTGTTTTCCAACAGAAAAATGTGAAGTCAAGGGAAGAACAGTGACTTTAAAAAGATAATGTGATTGAAGGGAGTTCTGTGAGTTTATACCAGCTAAATGCCAGCTTCCCCGCATACATTCATGAGACTGAAGCACGGGACAGATTTTGGCATAATCTCCTGGATTTTATCCCCAGATTTGAGACTGATTATTTCTACATTCATGGGCAAACCACTGAATTTTCATGAGGCAGCTTCCCTGCCTGCAGAGCATCTCGTGACAGATGAGTTACGTTTGCAGAGAGGAATTCTGAAGATAAAAAATCCATGTAGTACACTGGGACTGTAGGCATTCTGGGACCAGGATCCAGGCTGCAGGTGTGTTTGTACAGTGCCTAACACACTGTGGCTGCAGTGCTGTGGATAAACAAGTCTAACAGTCAGAGCAGACTGCTAGCAATTGCCATTTGGGTTTGCTCCCAGCAACCATCACAGCGATGCTTCTTTTGCCAGTCTTTGTTGTCCTCTGAATTCCTCTCTCCTGCATGGGACCTTCTAAATTTTTTAGCTGTTCTCTCTATATTTTTTGACTCCTCTATCCCTTTTCTGTCTTGACCAGCCTGTCAATATGTAGTATTAGGAAGTTTCTACGTTTGGTGTGTCTAGACTAAGACACTCAGAAGATAAGGACAAATAATTGCAAAGGACCAACTGATACCATCTGACAGCACTTTCTCCACAGAATCCACCAGTCTGTCCCTGGGAGGTTCAAACACTTCTCTTTTCTCACTGGGGTGTCCTGGTGCTGCTGGCTGCAAGCTGCTTGGCTAGAGCTTTGGAATGAGCTTTGATTTTTGTACATAGGAAAGACAGAATGCAGGAACACCAGCTAAAGAACAACCAAACTGCAAGCTTAAAATTACCGATAGGTAGGGTAGGAATATAGGACTGTATGCATGTGCATGTGTGCACGTATATATAAATTTTTTAGCCGGGCAGCTTTTGATTTTTGGCTTGATACAAGCATGATTAAACACGGATGCACTGTAATTATGCTCTTTTTAAGAAGAATTCATGGAATCTTCAAACTATCCCACTATACAAAACTATCCCAGCAATTGGGCCAAGCTCTAGATCTTGAGTGAAGCCACTCAAAAATAAACCATGTGTAGCCTCTTAGGGAACTTTGCACTTTGGGATCCCTTGAAGCCTTGAGAGAAATGGCTCCCACTCCTCCTTGCAATACCCTTCCTTTCTGAGCCATCGCTCCAAGGTCATGGCACAGCCCACGTGGCCCTTTGTGGAGCCAGTCTGGGCCAGGGCAGTAAGCTGCCGTCATGCTCCTGCGACACGCCGCTTGCTTTCTGTCTTCCCCAGGCTCAGGCAGCTCCCAGCTATGCCCTGCGCCCTCTCCTCCCACTGGCAGTTCTGCTTGCTGCTTGCCAGCCTGCCGGATCCATCATCCACGGCATGTTTCAGTTTGGTTTCTCCTCTTGACCGCTCAAGAAGGTGTGTTGTTTGCTTTGCCTAAGTGCTTCTGGGGCCTAGTGTCCCGTTGTTATGTACAGACCATTCCTGCTGTCATGAATCATGTTTTACCACCCCTTTGCCTTCGCTTCTGCACCAGGCTTTTTTCTTCCAAGCAAACACATTTGAGTTCCGTGTTTGCAGCTGAAGTGCTGCGCTCCAGGTATTCAGCACACGGCTCTCGCCCCACGAGCCACAGACCACTTTTCTTGTGACTGAATGCAAATGGACTCCATGCAGCCTGAAAACAATTTTGCCAGACACGTATGAAGAGAAAGATTTTGCTGAAAACTTTGTGCCGTCAAACAAAATATGCCCTTTTCTTATCTAATCTGTTGTAACTCAAGATATTTGCACAACGCCTTGTGCTAGGAAGGAGTTGTTTGTACATGTTTCACTCCCTTTTCTCCAAGTTTTGAATTTTGAATGAAATCTTTCTGCTCAAATCTCTCCCCCAGCCCCCATCTGCAACAACATCAAAGTTTCTCTTGTCCATTCTTCCTTAAGGTTTGGCCCAGCCCTCTCAAAACTCATTAGCTTCGTACTTTTTGCAATTAACTTTCAAGCTGCCACTAAGAGCTCTCGGTGTCTGGCAGCGCTCACATCTCTGTTCCCTTCTGTCCCACCCACTCGGCCTCAGCCCGAGAGCCCTTAACAAATGACTCCCAAGGAATTTAAATGGCTAAGACTGACTGACCAATAAAGCGATGCATAATCCCCATGAGCAGGTCTCACAGCTCGTGCCATTAGGAAGAAGGACTGCTTTGGTGAAGGCTCGAGCCGTCAGCCTGTTGCACTTGGATCGTGGGACCAGGGTGGTAAGGTTTTCTGTCTGCCTCTGGTTTTGTGGCTGTTTGGGAGTGGGCATTTGTCAGTGCCAGGGTGTTGGATTGGGTTTTTTTTCTGCATTTATAGGGGCTTTAAGAGCTGTATGAGAAGGAAGCAAAAACTTCTAAGCTAGAACTATGAGCTGTTATGAATACCTACCAGAATTTGTGTGGCAACTGGCATGGCAAATATCAGAAAATTGAAAACCAAAATGCCAATGTTTTAGACAGAAGATAGAAAATAAATTCAGATTTCAGAGATGTTCTATTACTTTTAATGAAGTGTTAGATAGCCATTTACAGCTGTTTTGTGCTTTATTTTCAATGGGATTGTCTCTGCCATTTTCTTTCTGTGTTGACTGATAGTGTGTTTGGCTCTTGTATGAGAGAAAGACACCAAAATGGAGCTTTAAAAGTGGATTACAGCTTTAGGCAGAGAATTTGGAGCTTACAGCTTGAAGATGGTTAGAAATAAGCAAGATACTTATATGCAAGCGTTATTCATACAAATCAATGTATGTAACTCCAGCACAGTGACTACTTGGTAACATGTTAAGAGAATGAAGTTTGGTATTATTCTGTTCACCTTTTCACTAAGTAGCCTGTAAAATGTTTAAAGGTTCTATGACATAGGACATGTGATGTTAATCTGTTCACCTTTATATATTTATTTGTTCATTTATTACTTTATTGAAGACAATGCTGATAGCAACAGTAGAGTTTGAACTTAAAACCTGGAAGAAAAAAAAAAAAAAAACAAACAGTTGACTCTAAAAAAGCAAAAGAGGAAAACATATAAGATTCAGCTGTGTACATCTTAACATAACATTCAAATTGTTCCTTGCCACAAGGACCGGACACAGCAGCTGTGTATCACGGCATCCTGTCCTGAGTTGGGTGGCTCTGGAGCCATGTGCAAAGCATTCCATGAGCGTCACACAACTGACCTTGCCATGGATGGCAGCGGGTGCTCAGAGTGCATGAGGGGTGTTGCAGGAAAACTTCACTTGTGTCAGTTTCCATTGTGAACTGGTGGCCCACGCTGGTGCCGGCTGGTGGTGCCGATCCTAAGGCCTTGCCAGGTGCCTGAACGAGCTGAGAGAGCTTTTAATTAAATGGAGCGAACACTGTTAATCTAACTGCCTGCAGAACACATATATTTTTGTTCACCTAGAAAGGACTGCAGGACTGCATCTACAAAAAATCTGTTGTATCGTTGTTGGTTTGATTATTTTTCCATGCGTTTCTCTTTTAGCTTTGTACTGTATAACTGAATTAGTTAATGTGATGGATAAAAACAAATAGTTAACAAAGCAGGAGGCTTTTTGCGAGTCTTTTTAATAATTTCTCTTCAATTCTGTATTTTTGGTTCAATTCTTTGTTGAAGAAATTGCATTGAAACAAATATTGCTTGTCTTCTTTCTTCAGTCTTTAATCTGAAGAAAAAAAATAATCCCAGTTAAGGTCAGCAAAAGGTGAATCTCAAATGGCACCTGTCTCAAATACCATTTCTGTCTTGAAATGCACAAAACCATCATTTCCAAATGATGGGTATTTTCAACCGAGCTGCAATTTCAATGGACTTAAATTGTCTTGAATTAACTCAGCCCAGAAGCAGTGCCTCCTGAGAGAGTCCCTGCCTTCGTTAAATATTTTTTTTTTAATTTATAATATTAACCCTGGGCATGGGTAACGAGTACTGGAAATCTCTTCCTTGTACTTGTAAACCTTGTTTCTCAATTTCAACCCAAGGTTCAAAGGTTTGTACAGATCTCTTAGATCAGAGGTCAGGTACAAATTGCTGCACTTTGCAGCTTCGTTCTGCCGATATGACAGAATTTCACAGCAGAGACGATTACCTTCCATCCCCCCTCTCCTCCATCCACAGGCAACGCCAGGCAGTTAAAAGCATGATATGTACAAGCCAGCCATTGGTACCTGAGTTTAATAAATAACTAACTGAGTTTCAGTGGTGCAAGGTGCACGTTATAAAAAGGGGTCAAATGTCAGTGCACAAGGAAAAAACCATGCAGTCTCTGACTAAGCCAAATGCTTTGAGTTTAATGTGCTTTCAGCTGCAAACATTCACATCCCACTCTGTGGTTCTCTCCATGCTGATTTTAATTTCTGTAACCTGGGGGAGAGGGAACACAAGTTGGGCCACTATCAGTTTTCCCTTAAATCGCAGCCGAAATCAGAGCAGCAGGCTGGGCACCCAGCAGTGAACGTGTTGTCGTTTTGTTGTAAACACAAAACTGTGAGAAGTTCAAAATAACAACAGCATGAAATATGAAATATTAGTTAAAACTGAAATTTCTTACACTATTGTTCTAACACTGACATAGTAAGTAGTTTTTGTGTAAACAATCCACATGCCATATTCAGGCACAGTATTCTACATTCTAGTTACCAGCCTATCTCTACATCCAGAGTTCAGCAAAGCATTTCACAGACACTCACAGTCGTTGAACTAGGTAGCCCTCTTACATATATGTATAAATAGGAATTGGAGCCATATGTGTCTCTTACAACTCAGAATATTCTATGATTCTATATAGTGTTTCTTTTTTTTTTTTTCTTAGAAATAAGAAGTGGAATAGATTAATGTCTTATCTTTCCTGTATAGCACTTAATAGATGATTCTACTTTTGTTTTTGCTTTTCAACTGCCAAAGATCCCTTCTAAAGTCTTTTTTATGGCAAAAGCTTGCAAGCTCATAGTCACCCTAGCTGAGACACTTCTTCCTCTCCTGGGAAGTATGCGCTCTAAAGCAGATTGTTGGTGACACACTTTTCTGTACCAGATTCTCTGTAGAGAACACTGTTCAACTGCATTTGTGATAAACTGACTTTGGAAGAAGTTCTCCATTCATTCCAGCTCATCTACAGTAGGAAATACTTGTTACACACAAAGTGATGACGTTGCACTTTATTTATATGTCATACACTTTCCTGTCTGACTGTGGTAATAGACTTTGTGGACTAAATTGAAATATGTGAATCTGTGGAGAAGGGAAGAGTTGTGTTTCCTGATTTGGAAAGCTGATAAGAGTGATTATATGACTCATCTCTCATTTTCTTGGCCTTCTTCAACACATGGCTTCAATATTGTGTAGGATAGTATCTGCAGGCACAGTCAGTAATGGCTCTATTGAAATACTAAGAGTTGTATAATTATTTTGAGTTGGACTGGGTAAAAGATAGGGCTGGGACAAACTATACGACACAAAGGTTACACAACTTGTTGGGACAAAGTTCTGAATGGCTTGCAGCAAAGTGCATTATACAACGAGAAAAGAGACTGGGTTTCACTTACTCCAACTTTCTTCAGAAGTGGTTTAAGTTGAGATGGCTGCTGTCACACTGGGGTAGGTTAAAACACTCAAGAAACACACTCTCCATTAACAAAATGTACATTGCAGAAACAGAGAAATAATAAATGTGTAGCTGAGATGCTGTAGGTGTTGGTAGTGCTTTGGCAGATACCAGTAACTTTTTCATCAACGTCACAGGCTGAGCTCCAGACTCAGGAACCTTTTCTGGCTTTATTAATTGGGTTATCATTTTTTAAAGTTTAGATTTGCTTTAATAGTCTTTCTGTGGCTTCTAGACCAGGAGGTCAGATGGTTGAGGAGCCTCCATCCTTGTGAATGATCACTCTTGTGCATTGATAGTGCTGATGGATAATACTAGTGGAAATTCTGACAGGCTTTGTAGGATCACACTCCAAATTAAATATGTCTTAAAAGGGTGTAGAAAGGGTTGGTAACTGAATAAACAAGAAGTTGGCACAATACAAACTTATTATGTAGGGGAATCATAATTTCAGTTGCATTTCTTTTTCGGTATAAAATTGCTGTGACACAAGATTAATTTAACTACAAGAAGTGATATAATATGGCTAAGAGAATAAGGTCTGTCAGAGCTATTACTCTTAATGATAGTGATGAAAACGAGAAGCTTAACCTTGGAATCCTAGTCTGAAGTTGTAGCCAGTGACCGACTCTGTAAATTGAGGCAAATTCAAACTCCCTGACTAGAACTGAAGTTTTAACCAGGGAAATTCCAGCTTGTTATCTTTCTGAATAATTTCAGATGTTTTCCTCATAAGTAGGTGAAAGTAATTAAAGAATAGATTTAGAGGAACTTTACTATCATTTTTTTAACTAAATGTGCTGATTTCATTGGTGCCTGGGGGACGTAATCTGTCCCTGCAAGACTTTTAAGGCAGGGATTGCAGCAGTACTCCTCAGTGTCTTACAAATATATTCATAGAAGCCATTAGTCCCACAGCTGATATCGATGAAGTAGTGCTAGATGCTGATTGTGCTTCTTTTTGGAAGACTCAATAAAAAACTGGAACTGTCAATCAAAAAATTCAATCAACAGTTTTTAGCATATTTGGAATTAAACTAACCACTGTTAACATGCTTGCACCACATAGGACAAATGTAAGCAACTGAGAATTGTGTACAGATCCTTTCTCTGCAGGAGGCACATGCTGAAAATGACTCCTCGAGCCCATAACACTGACCTAGTCCATACCAGGAAAAGACAAACTGGTTGGAATAAATTCATAGTGTAAGCCTGAAATGTGTGACAGGACCCCTGCTGGTCAAGATCCCTGATGTCATCACCACTTCTGCAAGTGGGAATTTCAGCTGCTGGTTTCAGGATTAATAGGTCAGACATTTCTTCTGTCCTGGAAAACTTTATTCAGGTGTATCACAGACTCATAGAATCATTAAAGCTGGAAAAGACCACTAAGATCATCTAGTCCAACTATCAGCCCATCCCCACCATGCCCAGTGTCCCTCAGTGCCACATCTATGTGTTTCTTTAACACCTCCATGGATGATGACTCCACCACCTCCCTGGGAAGCCTGTTCCAATGCCTTACCATTCTTTCTGGGAATAAATGTTTCCTAACATGCAACCTGAACTTCCCCTGGTGCAACTTAAGGTCATTACCTCTTGTCCACAGATGAGAAGTCCTCAAAACGTATTAAGCAGCTCTTCTCTTCAGATTGACTCTTCCTAATACAGTCACCAAGTCTCTAGTATTTGTCTTAGTGACTGTACTCTAATACTCCCTGGCCTTACTTCTGTACATGTCAGTCTGGCTTAAAGAGAGATGGGTGAAAAGATCTGACTTGGCTAAGAGGTATCAGCCACTTCTGCTACTCTCATGGTTCCTTTGTCTCTACAGGGACCCACAAAGCTCTCCTTTAGTCCTGGTGGTGAGATTGCTCACACAGCCAACATGTCCTTATTGATAACTACACAGGTCTGATCAACAAGTTTACTCTCCCAAGCTGCTCACTGTGTTAGCCACTTTCTCCTCAGACATCTGCCTGAATGACCCAGAGCAGGAAAAGTCACCTCTTCAAAACTTTCATTGGGCATTTGAGCCTGGGGCAACTTTTTCACCCTGCTCAGTTGCAGGTAAAGCAATGTGTCTGACACGTTGCAGATAGCCATCACAGTCTGTTGGCCTCGAGTGTTTCTTCTTTGTTAAATGTGCAAAGACATCATCCATCCTTCTGCTGAACAAAGATGTTTTCCCTGGAGACCTTCCCCTTTCTGTAAGAACAGATGAGAAAAGGTCTCTGACCAGAAAGCCAGACCTAAATGACCTGCTCCCTCTTGCACCAATGCAACATGGGTCTCAACTTCAGACTTTTGCATTTTTGTGAGTGATAGCAGGTGGGGAGCCCAGCTCTTGTCCACCATGGATAACCATGGTGAGGATTAGCATCTGACCGCAGCAAGCAGCAGGCAAAACAGAGCCAGAGGCTATGGTGAGGCGTGTTCCTACAAAAGATAGGACTTTGTTTCACCACTAGTGTGGGAAGGAGCCCTGTGACATTGTATACACAAAATGAATGTAACAATCCCTGGAGTCTTCAAGGGCAGGTTCCATGGGGCGCTGGGCTAGTCTGATCTAGTGGGCAGCAGCCCTACCCACGGCAGGGAGCTGGAACTGGGTGGGCTTAAAGGTTCCTTTGAACCCAAATATTCTGTGACTCTGCAATTGTATGTGAACTTGCCATGAGAAGAGTCAACTTTAGAAAATACAGAGATTTAACTGCTGCAGGAAGTCCAGAGCTGCTGCTGCAAGTCAGCAGCAGGATTTCTATTTGCCCTTATTACTGCAATGTAAAAAAGTAGGAAGGTCACATTTGAAACAGTAGCTGATATTTCACTCTGTCAACATGGTGTATTTAGTTAAAACGCTGATGGCTGACCTTCCCTCCACAGCAGCAGAGGCTGCAGCACACAATGCGAAGCTGCAGCAGCTCCAGAAGTAAGCAGGCTGACGTGTCCATGAGGGCACATTCTGTATTTTCAGCAGGAATTTGCACAGTCCAAAGCACCCAAAAGGGCCATCATAGTGACAGCTGGCAGAGAAGTCAAGGCTTTCCCTGGGGAGGGGTCTGGTGCCTGAATGACCCAGGCACCCCACCAGCTGCAGGTGAGGCACAAGTGTCCCCTGTTCTTGAGGAAAGCTCTGGGTGGGATGCTTCACGCACTACCTAGGCTCAACATGAAGCAAATGCTAAAGATGCTTGGATTCCACAGGTGTCCCTGGGTGCTCCTTTCTGCTGTGGTACCAGCACCTGTTCCCATGCCCTGTGACTGCTGGTGGCTCTGTGGCCAGTAGAAGGCAAAAAGCAAAACTGTATGGGTGAGTTAATGCAGACACAAACAAAGCCTTTCATAGGAAAAAGGAGGAATTTGCAGCAGTTGCAGCCACGAAGACACCAGTTGTGTCTCTGTGTGTGTAAAAGTCTGTTTCATCATAGGTGGCTGAACAGAAGTGCAAGTGGCTGCCTGGGGTGACGCTGAGTGCTGTGTGAATTCAGGGATAAGGTGTTACAGGGACTGCCTTTTCTTAAGTGATGAAGTCTGACCAGTGAAGCCTTCTAGGAAAACAGTGGGATTACTTTGCTTTGTATCATGCAGTTATTTCCCTTTTTATGTCTTAATGAACTCTCAGTATATAACTAGCATTTTTTTGCCTGCGTCCTGGGTACCAGATGTAGAAGATAGACTCATTGTCATCCCTTGCATCTGTAGACCCAGAGATATGTCTTAAAATGCAGGTGGGCTTCTTCAGCCTCAACGCTTTCAGCATCACAGGCCACCCCAGAGACAAAAAGGCCAAACCTCCTTAGCCACAAGAAAGAGAAAAAAAACAACAGCAGAGAGGGAACAGCTCTTGCTCCCAGCAGGCACAGAGGAAGAGAGACTTTCTGCTTCCTCTTGTATCAGTGACCAGCTCCTCTGCAAGTCCTGGGGCATTGCCTTCTCACTGCAGTCCTGAGCTACAGTTCTGGCAGCACTTGGCCCCACGCTGTTGTTCCTCAAAGCATGGTGTTCCCATTTAATGAAAGAGGTGCTTGGTACTCATAGTATGCTTTAGCTCAGACACTGCTGGTGTAGTAGGTTTTCCATTTAATATTCTCAGCTCTGATAAAAATAAATAAATAAAAAGAAAGGAATTAATGTTTAGGTCAAGAACTATTTGCACACAGCTTACTGGTAGCAGAGTTTCATAAGCAGAAGGAAGTGAAATCTGACTGGTTTCAATGAAACATGTACATCTGAGAGTTCACCTGCAAGTGAAGGATAATTCCTGCACACAGAGCTGAGCCAGAAGGGCTCAAGGCTCTCAGTATGCTGCAGAAGTCAGTGGACACCTAACTGAGCTTTGAAAAATCAAGCAGGCTTTACCTTTTTCTGAGAAAAAAAGAAGCCAGCCTTGTTTCAGTCTGGGTAATAGGTCATTTAAAAATTGGTCATCTCCAAAATGCAATCTTTCTCATTATAAATTAATACTTTTTGTCTGTCTTTCTGCTTTATGAATCTTTGTCATGGAGATCAGGTGTAATTTCTTCTTCATAGGCTAGAAACCAAGCTCTCATATTTCACATGACATCACTTTTTAACATAGCTTAAACCACTGACTCTGCTCTTAGCACCAGCCACAACTCATGGATGCACAGGAATCCCTCTGCATTTACCCACACTGCTAAACTCGCAGCATTAACTCCTGCCCAGGTACACCCACAGCACACGGTAGCAAGTTTCCATGAGCACTTAACTGCAGACTAAAATCATCCATCAACAGTGCTGAACACTTCGGAAAGAGGTCATTTTGCAAACTGTTTTGTTGAGAGTGACTACTTTTCAGCGTGAACAGGCAAGGTAGTGCTGGCAGCACAGGAGGCAGTAAGAGGAGAAGGGAGCACTCTGTCTCTCCTGCACTTTTCCTCCTCAAAACAGGTGATCTCTGAACCCCGTGAAGGTGTTGGCAGTGTCAGGTGGCAGTGACAGTGACAGTGTTACATGCGTATTTATGTACATCAAGCAGGGCTTGAAGGGCCTTAATAAGTGTAAAATGGATTTTATGTTCACAGTAAGTTGTTCAGTAAGATAACGTCTGCAGCTGAGGTGGCCATCAGCATTTAGCAGCACTTTCAGGTACAGATTCTGATATTAGAGTTCAGGAATTGGGCTCCATGATCCCTATGGGACCCTTTCAACTCAGGATATTCTATGATTCTATGATTAGAGATCATCTTGCTGGTGCTGGGGGACATGCAAAGTGCTGTAGGACAAGCTAGTTCCTTGACACCACGGGCAGCCCCAACCCAATCCCAGCAGCTGGTTCTGTTGGATCAGGGAGGCTTTGCTCTATCTCCGCCTTCTCCACCCTCCCATTGCGTGTCTGTAGCTTTCTAGACTTCAGCCCCACTTCTGAGCCAAACCCACAACAGGATACAGAGACTTTTGTTTTGTAAGTTGACCTAAAACTGACAGTAATGATTCATTTTTAAACTTACCTACCCCTGAGATAATAAGTAATTCACTTGCCAATGGGTGGCCCATGTGAAGGTAATGATTACTCCCTGGTAAAATGCCTGCTTACCAAGCTTTGATTTTACTCAGGGAAAGGTAAAAGCAGATCTTTAGGAACAACTTGTCAAGTGTAAAAAGAAGATGTTTTTCTCTGCTTTAATTTCTACTAATGATGTGAAATAATTCCCAGAAGTAAAACCAAAATGGCTGGCTCTGACACGTTAAAAAGAGAATCGTTTTTATAAATTACATTTAAAAGTGAGATTCTATCAAATCTGATGCATGTCTGTGAAAGGCCTGGCTTCAAAGAAATTGTGATTTCTGAAGGAAAAATACTGCCTGGACATGACTGTCACTATCGATGCCCCTCTAGCTTCTCTACCTCCCTCTTTGCTCTCCATATTCTTGAAAATAGAATGACTGTTCCACACCAGGAGCACCAGTGTGCAACACCCATGGCCCAAACACACCAGCAGGATCAGACCCTGCCACAGACCAAGGCTCAGAGACGTATGGTTTCCTAATCCCAAATGCAGTTTCAACATGCATGCATGGTAACCAATGCAACACAAATGATAAAATTGTTGTCATTAAGAGTATATATCAGAGTCTTTGTGGAACTGCGACTAAATAATGCCATTACATGGAACAAATAAATTTGGCTGAAGCTTTATCCTTTATTAGGATACAGGCCATCAAACACAAACTGTGGCTATTTCTGATGGTGGCCTGCAGAGTTTCCTACAGGGGCCAGTGCCCTTTGACAGTCAAAATAAAGCAGTCATTAATGCAAATCGTGGCAAATAAATGAGGGAATGATGCAAAGGCTGATGGAATTGTAAATAGAAATAAGGAGGTACCAACTGAGGAGCACTCAGTAGGTGGGACCTACTTACCAGGAAGTCGAGATATGGCTAACACAAGATTGTGGCACTTAGGAGTAACAAACACAAGACTTGCTTGCTGGGTTCTACATAACCCCAGTGAGCAATATCTCTGGAATGACTTGGGATTAGAAATGACAAAGAACTCAGCATGCTTCGCTTGAGAGGAGAGTGGAGAAATGGGCCTCGTGAGACAGAGGAGTGGGGAGAAGAGAGGCAGGTGGTCTTCATCCCTATGTCCAGCAAGGGTGAGAAAAGGCAGAAAGTCTGAAGAATGTGGAAAGAGACACAAACACAATTCCAGTGAAATAAGGACTAAATGTGAAGGCCAAATAGAGTTTGGCCTGCAAAATTTATTAAAAAGAGGATAGAGTTGTAGCTTGATGACACAGCTTGAATACCATCGTAAAGCAAAAATAGAGGAACTGAAAGACTATTTACTCAGAGAAAGGTTTAATGTAATGCTAGCTGGAAGAAAAGCCAGACAAATTCTCAGGAGAATTTTTGTTTTGTCTTCTTGTCAAAGAGAATAATTAACAAACAAGCCTTAAAAGGAAGTGCTAGGCTCTGCAGCTCCTTGATGCCATAAAATCAAGGCTGGGTGTTCTTCTGGAAGATGTGTTTTACTCAGATTAATGTTACAAGACTCAGTGTGCCAATAACAATACAATGTAAAGGTCCATGTTATATACAATCACTCATATTAAATGTTCTGATGGTCCTTCCCAGCTTTAAAAGGCCATGAATTAACTATTCTAAGTCCCAGTGTCATTTTTTATTTGTGCTCAGTGGTAGATCCCATTGTCCTGCAGTCACGGTTGTCGGCATTTTCAATCTCCTGTATTTCTGCATTTCCTGCCTGGATTTAAATGTAGAATGAGATTTCAGAGATTTACTCTTCCCTTGCTGGCTTACAGGGCTGTGCAGCCAATTGCAGG
The DNA here is from genome assembly GCF_023343835.1 of Lagopus muta. Taxonomy (NCBI): domain Eukaryota; kingdom Metazoa; phylum Chordata; class Aves; order Galliformes; family Phasianidae; genus Lagopus; species Lagopus muta. The sequence goes on from NC_064436.1 coordinate 49,258,095, forward strand.
CTGCCTGTAATAAAGAAGTGATTCTCCTCAGCTTTTCTGAAGTGCTGGTCTGATAAGAAAAGAGACAAGCACACCACACACCATACCACAAGCAGCAGGCAGCTCAAAAGCTTGCCAGGTTGTCCTTTGCACAAGAAGATAAGAACCATTTTTCCATGGTGTGAGGGTGTACTTATTATCTCCTACTTGACTGTTCTTGTGAAGGTATAGATGAGCCAGGGGCTGGCACAGAATGGGTGCTTCTCATGCAGTCTGGTATGGCTCTTTCATCTGCTTTTCTGAAGCCTTATTATCTATGTGAAAATGAGCTTGCAGAACTGCTGAAGGTCAAAAAGAAAGGCTGGTATTCTGGTGGCAGCTAGCAGCTTGTAATGAGTGTCTGCTTCTTCCTTCGCCCAGGTTTTATCAGGCTTTGAATGAGTTTGACATCATGACCGCTGAGGACTCTACTGCAAGGATGAGCAACGATTCCACCAACGTGAGCACCACGAAAGTCCCTGAAGGTGTGGCCGGTGCGCCCAACGAGGCGGCCCTGCTGGCACTGATGGAGCGCACCGGCTACAGCATGATCCAGGAGAACGGGCAACGCAAGTATGGCGGCCCACCGCCTGGCTGGGATGGCCTGCACCCTCCTCGTGGCTGTGAAGTCTTCGTGGGCAAGATACCCCGTGATGTCTATGAAGATGAGCTTGTCCCCGTGTTCGAGTCTGTTGGCCGCATCTACGAGATGCGCCTGATGATGGACTTTGATGGGAAGAACCGTGGTTATGCCTTCGTGATGTACACACAGAAGCATGAGGCAAAGCGGGCTGTCAGGGAGCTGAACAACTATGAAATCCGCCCAGGCAGGCTGCTGGGTGTGTGCTGCAGCGTAGACAACTGCAGGCTCTTCATTGGAGGCATTCCCAAGATGAAGAAGAGAGAGGAGATCCTGGAGGAGATCGCTAAAGTGACGGAAGGTGTACTGGATGTCATTGTCTATGCAAGCGCTGCAGACAAGATGAAGAACAGGGGTTTTGCCTTTGTGGAGTACGAGAGCCATCGAGCAGCAGCAATGGCCAGGAGGAAGCTCATGCCAGGAAGGATCCAGCTGTGGGGACACCAGATTGCTGTCGACTGGGCAGAACCAGAGATAGACGTGGATGAAGACGTCATGGAGACTGTTAAAATCCTCTATGTGAGGAACTTAATGATTGAGACCACAGAGGACACCATTAAAAAGGTCTTTGGGCAGTTTAACCCTGGCTGTGTAGAGCGGGTGAAAAAAATACGTGATTATGCCTTTGTGCACTTTACAACCAGGGAAGATGCCATCCACGCCATGAATAACCTTAATGGTGTCGAACTGGAAGGCTCGTGCCTGGAGGTTACCTTGGCCAAGCCAGTGGACAAGGAGCAGTACACTCGCTACCAGAAAGCAGCAAAAGGAGGGGCTGCAGCAACACCCGAAGTAACTCAGCAACCTAACTATGTTTACTCTTGCGATCCATACACACTAGCGTATTATGGATATCCATACAATGCCCTGATAGGGCCCAACAGAGATTACTTTGTGAAAGGTTAGTAAGCACAATCAGGGGATGCGATGGGCAGATTTGATCTGAGGCTGGTGTGACCCTAGGTCTGTCTGAAACAAAGGACAGCTGGTGCCTGGCTGTTTTCTTAACCACTCTTTTAGAGGTCTTTTTGTCATATTTATATTCCATTTCATTTTAATTTATGATCTTGCAGAGATAAAAGTTAATATACAGGCTAGCATCAGAACTACACAGACAGAATAAGCAAACAGACCAGTTATGGGGTGGAGAAGGGAGGGACCTGGTTTTTCTGAGCGTTGTACTAACACTGGCCAAATGGACAGTCTTTAGGTTCTGATGTCTCTTTCCAAAGAGCTGCATCCTAGGTATTAGGGATCATGGCAAAGGGTGCTCCTTCTGCCTTCTTCTAGAGGTGTGGGTGCAGTGAGAACCACCTGGTAGACCTCAGCAACCAAAGGGAGGGGTGTCAGGGAAAGCCTGAGCTCAAAACTTACCAGATGTCATCTGTCCTCTACATTAAAATTACAGCAGTGCTGCATCCTTCATAAAGCCTATTAAAAACCATTTGCAGAAGGAATAAAATCAGTGCAAAACAATTATTTTATTATGTATACTTTAATCAGTTGTGGATTACAACCATTATAAATAAACTGCAAATGCGTTATTCGCTAATTCACTGAAAAGACAAACAAAAAACAACAAACAAAAAAACAAACAAAAACTAGTGGCTATTACTGTTATTATAATTATCCTGTACTTATAGGAACTATAGTTTCCTCAAATTTATTGTGCAATTGCAAACAAGAGGCAGAGTACATTAATACCACAATTTCCAAAATACTGTCATAAAGTGCGTGGTGTTGGAGAGGGGTAATATTCACATGTACAGAGAGAAAACAAAAGACATTTATAAAAATAAATTCAGTGGTGTGACAAAGGTGGTTAAAGACCAGATAAAGCTCTGGGCTATCCCTGCATTTCTGAGAGGTTGAGACTCCTCTGGAGGACAGCTGAGAGCGGAAGCTGTTTCCATTGCTTAGACACCACCTCTGAGGGAGCCTCTCTCTCCTTACTGTCTGTATTATACCTGAAAAACTGGACACAAAAGTTGCATCAGTACAAAAAAGCAGTTAATTTACCCTCAGAAATGTCAAGAGCAAAACCTGTGTAATCTTACTGGGTGCAACCAAAGACAAAATCTTTTTTTTTTTTGTAAGCAAAGTCACTCAGATCAAACTGGCTCCAGCAGTCTCATTCCTAGGCATGTGCCTCCCAGTTTCCCAAAGTCTGTTTGTATTCCCCACATTGCTGCTACTGTTTGTTGTTCACCATCTTTTTCTATGTTGTTATCATAAGCAGGCAGCATACGAGGTAGAGGGCGAGGCGCAGCCGGCAACAGAGCCCCAGGCCCCCGTGGCTCCTACCTGGGGGGATACTCTGCTGGCCGTGGCATATACAGCAGGTACCACGAAGGCAAAGGAAAACAGCAAGAAAAAGGATACGAGCTAGTACCCAACCTGGAATTACCAGCTGTCAACCCAGTAACCATTAAGCCTGGTGCAGGTCAGTATGTGCAATTGGGTAGGCTACATCTGCAGGATGGGAGGAATGTGGAGGTGGCAGGAGAGTTCTGAGACCATGGTCCAGGGCCGGCCCATGTGGCAACCCTGCTCTCTCCAAGTTTCTAAACTGCTAGTTTCACCCTGGGCAATTTCCCAATCCAAATTTCCAGAGCTCTCCCCAGTTCAGTTTTTGTTTCTCTACAAGGCTGGGAAGAGGAGCAGGTGCTTTCCTACTGCAGGAAAGTCCCTGGCTAAGGACAGTTCCTCCACCACCATCAGCAGCATGGGGAGTAGTGTGGGTGTCCTACTTACAGTCACACAGCTGAGATACAAACTGTGCTCTGCTGGGCTATGAGAAGCAGGCCCAGGGTCCAGCAAATTTTAACTGCACACCTAAGCAGCATTGAATACTACAGTTGCAGTAGTTTACCAGAACAGGTTCCACACTGCCAGTGCAAATTACAACTGTCATCTAATGAGGGATGAATCCTTCGTAACAGAGGGATGAGATAATGTGAGAAGAAGCATTGAGAAGGAGTGCTGTTAAAAGATCAGAGCCAAATCTTTAAAGGAAGATCTCTGGCTTCCAGAGAAAACTACCCACTCACAAACAGAAAATATTACCATTATCCGTGCTTGTAAAGATAATTCAGCTATTACTGAAGGATGACTGAAAAGCTGTCAGTTTTCTCCTTGAAACACACACTTGATTTTACCCTAGTATTTATCAGTGATGTCCATGTAGTGGTGTCCATTTGATTACCAAACAAAAGCCTGATTCTCAAGATTAAGTGCTTCTACATTTCCAGCACATTCAGATTCAGAAGTCTTCATCTGGTCTTCCCCTCTACCACTGCTCCAGCATAGGCCCTGAGTGCTGAAGCACCATGCTTCTTTTTCCCAGCCAGATGAGCTGATCAGTTAAAAAGGCCATGTGCAAGACTGACCTCTGTTATCAAAAGGAAACTACTCTAAGATCACCTATCAGAATGGAAAAGTAGAGGTGTATCAACTCTGGAAACTTCTACCTCTTCAGAAATATCTCAAAGCTCAATTCCTTGCAAATGGTTAGGAAACTTCTGAGACATCACCCCAGTATCACAGCTGCCTGATTCTGCTTTTCTGCCAGAAGACACTACAGAATAGAGCCTGTGAGCTCTCTGTCTTTGCATCAGTGGGGCATTACCCAGGTTATTTAAAGCAGTGAAAAAATTGGTTTGAGCTGACCGGGTGAAAGTGATCTATTAGTTACCCCATCTTCCTTGTGAACAACTATCCTGCTGAAAGACTCAAGAACTGAAAGCTGAACTGCACGTTATGAGGCAACAACAGAATTACAAATGTGATTATTGGGAATGCCCAGCAAAGCATATTTCTTCCCTAAACAGTGCAGTGAAACTCCATATAAGACCATGTACAAACTCAGGATCTCTGATACACACTCTGATTGGAGCATTTACCTTTTACCTGAAAGACAATAGCTCTGTGTATTTTGGATTGTCCAATTTTGGCACAAGGGAGAATTATAGTAAGAGTAATTTCTTTTTTAGTGATGTTAAACAGATTGATACTGAAGCAGAAAGATAGGATATTAATCCAATTTAGGCCTGGGAAATGTATAATAATACATTAGCTGGTATTTGATACCGTTGGCCAAAGGGTAGCATATAGACTGACCCAGTTTCCTGGCTGCTACTTCTACAGTAAAAACAGCACCTTTTTTTCCTGAAGCAGCCCCATGTCCTTTGATATCAGCGGCTAGAACAGAGATTTTGCCAGGACAGTAGGTGCTTCTTGACAGTAGGCCAGGGAGAGAGTGATGATGGTCAGAAGGGGCTGCTTGAATCCAGAGCAAGGCCCTAGCCCTGCGACAGCCATGTCAAGGGGAGAACTATGGGGAAGAGCAGACAGCACCAAGCCCATTACCACACACATTTCAAGAGCATTGGCTGTGGTTCTTCAACCTGCAGGGGGGGGCAGACTTGCCACCGGTCCCCAACTAGCTCGTGAGACTGCCTATTGTGGTGGGATCTAGCAGAGCCAAGAGTAAGGCTGTGTGTTCTTTGAGAATAGGCTCTGGAGACTCTTCTCCAGTAGGCCTGATGTGTCTGGTCTCTCTCCTAGTGGCCATCCCTGCAATTGGTGCCCAGTACTCCATGTTTCCAGCTGCACCACCGGCCAAGATGATGGAAGATGGCAAAATCCACACAGTGGAGCACATCATCAACCCTATTGCCGTCCAGCAGGACCCAGCCAGTGCAGCAGCTGCTGCAGCAGCCGCAGCCGCAGCAGTAATACCAGCTGTGTCAACGCCTCCCCCCTTCCAGGTGAGTTCAGCACAGACACCCCAATTCCATATGTTCTGCTCTGCATACCCAGTGCAGGGGAAAAGCTGCCTACAGCACTCTCTGACTGATGCTCTTGCTTGGTGCCTGCTTCTGTGGTACTGGGCTGTTGCTCAAGCATGACCCCACTGAGATCCTCACATCCCACTGCAGCTCTTGGGTTGATTTCTACTCCCATTACTTTGTCCTTTCCTTCCAACATGCAGAGAAGTTCATCTCACATAACCTGAGACTTTCCCCCAGTGGTTATGTCTGGCACCTGAGCCATACGCCTGCCTTTACATGGAAAAACTTCCTTGGTAATCCAATCCAAACCACTCAATGTGTCACAGGAGAAGAGCAGGCACCCCAAAAGTGCTGTTCATTTGACCTGTCTTAGACATCTGCACTTTGGACAGTTGCTTTTACTCTATGAAGGACCCAAATTTGGTAGGAAGAGGAGAGTCCCCAAGAGGACATCTCACTGTAAATGCAGTAGACAAGGACAGGAAGATAGACAGTGTGTGCCCTGTTGAGTGAGAGAGATGAGTGAGATACACAGGGTAGTCTGGATTGGGTGCACATGAAGGGTATCCAGTCCGACTGGTGCCATGACAATGGGGAGCCTGTTACAGTGCCTGTCCACATTCTGGTGAAGAACCTTTTCCTAATCCCCAACCTGACCCTAGCACTAGGCCTGCTTGTGCTCAAGGACTGTTTGAACTATGCATGATTTGGCTGTGAGGCTGCCCACTGTGGAGTCAGGAGTTGGACTGGATATCCCTCATAGAGTCCCCTCCAACTCAAGACATACTGCAATTCTCTGATTTCAGGGCCGCCCCATAACCCCAGTGTACACCATGGCCCCCAACGTGCAGAGGATCCCCGCTGCCAGCATTTATGGGACAAGTTACGTGCCGTTCGCAGCACCCGCTGCAGCAACAGCAACGATAGCCACTCTACAGAAGAATGCCGCCGCTGCTGCCGCCGCCGCTGCCGCCTATGGGGGCTATGCTGGCTACATACCTCCGGCCTTCCCAGCTGCCACCATCCAGGTGCCCATCCACGACGTCTACCAGACGTACTGAGACTGTCGGCAGAGAAACAAACACTGAAGGAACACTTTACTATTTATGAAGAATGCGCCTGCTGCAGGAGAGTAATGTCAGGACTCAGTAAACTGACGCAGAACCTGAAAGTGAAGAATGTCACAGAAAAACATGTTCAAAATGTTTTCTACGCTTGAAGTTTTCACTAACTTTTTTTAGGCTATTTTTAAAATTTAACATGCCTGTATTCATACATTTCTAAACGACTTTGATGCAGCCACCCGTCACTTATGTGCCTTTATACGCATCACAGTGGGGTTGCACAGGGTCCTTTTTTTTAGCAGTTATATTTTCAATATATTTGTGGTATGAAGGTTATTTTTAGTAACTACTGCACTCCAGAGATGTCTATTTTGTAGTGCCTTTAATAATATATCAGCTATATATTAAGAAGCACACCCGAGCAGCTAGGGAAAGTTTAAACGATATATTTTGAAGAATATATTCAATATTTAAAGAATACATTCCTTAGATTTTTTTTTTTTTTTTTTTTTTAAAGAAAAGAAAAAAACAACAAGTATCTTATTTAAGAAATGTTATACTGGAAAGTGCAATTTGAAAAACGTGCAAGACCTCTGCGTTTTTGTGCTGGCATTAATACAGTCTGTTTGCTACTGTCTGAAATCAAAAGTAATTCATATTGCCTTTGTAGGAGGAACAGAAAGAAGAAAGCCTCCTCACGCGAAGCCCTTTGCAGTGTGATTAGCAGGCTTATGATGCTCAAAGGAAAGGCTCAGAGTTTTCCTCAACAACTGGAATTTTTATTTATTGAAGCTACCTGTAGTTCAGCCTTGGAGCACGCGCAGATACGCGCACCTCACATTTTGCGTAAGACGTCTCGACTTCGATCTTCATCCAGTATAAAACCCAGGCTCTTTTTAAATGCTCTTTATTTTATTCTTTGAAGTATATGCTGTAGTGACTGAGAATGTATGCTGTTGTAGGCAAGAGCACGCCCACTCCTGGCAGCAGGATGCGCGGTGCTACTTACCCATAGCTTCATCACGTCCCATGAGAAATTTCCGAGGTACTGGGGGTGGTGGTGATACTGGAATTGACACAGCAACGCTGGCGTCCCTCCTGGCCTCCCTTCCACACCGACTCCAGCTCCCGCATCTGGAGCTCTGTGTGCACATCAGGGATGGGAAGGATTGGACCCAGCCGTTTTAAGATGTAGAGCTTGTAAATACCTTTTAATATACTTTTTAAAAGTCATTTTATGTTGCAAATTTACATGGTATGTGGTTTGCCACAAAACAAACACAGTTTATTTTGATGTTGTTAAAAAAAAAAAGTTTGTTATATTAAGGAGTAAATATATTATTGCAGTGTTTTGTGGCCTGTTTAAAGGCTTTTATTTAGTAGTGCAGTGAATGTAAAATATGGTAAAACGTTAAAGAAATATCTCACCCATTTTATGAAGTGTATCAACTCTGCAATCACAGCTCCAGCGAAGGGAGGTGTGGAGCAGGGAGTGAGTAAACAATTTTGCTTTGCTTTTAGTGGTATAAATACCAGCTGAAGGGGTTTCATATAAAGTATATTTTGACAACAGAACCACTTTCGGATCATCTCCAGCTTAGTAAAGTGACCTTTTAATGCATATTTTTCTTGCCTCAAAATGGAGCGGTTGTTTTTAGGTGCTCTTACTCAGCAAAGCTGAGCTCTATTTAAACCTGTCCAACTGCTATCAAAAGCACTGTGAGGAAGTTAACCATTAAGTCGGACTCTGACCCTCCGTGCCCCTTCCCTGGAGGCTTTTGCCATCTGTCCCACCGCTTCTGAAAACAAAATCCTTAGCCCCCAAACCCTCATCCCAAACACCGTGCCTGTTTTTAGGGTGAGGGGAGGTGAAGCAGACAAAGCCTTGCCAAAAGACCCTGGCGGGAGTACCCAAAAAGTGCTGGGGGCTCCAGCTAAGGCTTTGTACAGCTCAGTGCTAACTGCCACCATGGGTCACAGCCAACCTCAATGTTGTCCAGGCACTGCAGGCTCTGCTATCCCCTTTCCAGCTCCTCCATCACAACCATGACCAACCCAGAAGAGTGTCAAAGGGCAGTGGTTGTTCTCCCAACCATCCTCTCCCCACTGGCCCCTGTTGCTTGCATCAGGGACAGAAAGAAGCCCAAAGAGGCGAGCCCCTAGGCCACCACGCCAGGGCAGGAGCTGGCAGGACGTGGGAACGCAGCCTCCCACCCCCATCTTTTCCACTTGCTTCTAAACCATTTCATGTACACTACTACTGAGGTAAGTCTCATAACTTGAAATGTGAACATCTTTAGGTTAAGAACAAACTGTTCAAAGAAATATATATACATATTATTAAAAAAAAAAACTAGTGTGCCTTATTCTTGAAAGAGCTGATATTTTAGGTGTTTTATTGTATCTCTGTTTTCTGTATTGTCAGAAGCCTCTGAATTTATTTAGTTCTTGCTCCATTTACGGTACATTTCTAGGACATAGTGAATAAAGCATTCTATAAAAACAGAGACTGTTAATTTATTGTAACATCCTACTGCCAGGTGGGCTTCCCTGGGGGCAATGTGCCCCCTCCTGGCTGGGCAGGTTCTCGGGGCAGGAGGGAAGCAGGGAGCCATGGCCAGCATCCCCACAGGCTCCTTGGGAGCAGAGATGGGCTGAAGGACAGTGCTAACCCCAGCACATGCACTGGGTACCTCCTCAATTATCCAGCAGTTGTGGATCAGCCTAAATCTCTTCTGAAACCCAATTTAGAATCCATGCCTGGATGCAGATGGAAGAGCTGAAGCTGCTGTTTCTCTGTGCTTTCCACTCACTTGCTGGACAAGACCACTACAACCCTGGGCAGAAGCTCTGGGAGCTGGCAATGGGGTGCTCTGTTAAGAGAAAGCCCAACATTATTAACCTCTCAGCATGCTTCAGCCCACAAACACAGCCCTTCCATGAAGAACAGATCACAGGACTGCACTTCCTGGAAGCAGTCCTACAGACTACCCGTTTGTTTCTTTGCTGTAAGCCCATCTGAAGATTGTTGGGTGCATACACCAAGCCTTGGGACAAGGGCAGTGTGAGGGAGAAGAGCTAAACCCTAAGGCAGAGCAGAAAGGTTACCACTAGTGAATAATCCCAAAAAGGAGACCAGAACAAATACTGCACAAGCTTCTATATCCTTCATTAGGACTAAAGTGTATCTGCAACTTCCTGTCTTTAAAAGCATCACTTCTCATAATGCAATTAAGTCAAGACATCCCATGTTAATGTCTTGGTTTTCCTGGAAGATACTAATAATGAGACATTTCCCTACTGCTTTTTTGTTTGTTTGTTTGTACTAGGAAAGTGGTTTTTGCTTGTGAGTTTTGTTTTTTTTTTTTTTAATTTTTATTTTGTTAGGACTTGGGAACGGGTAGAAAGACACCTAATTTTGCTTGCTATGTCTAAACGTTGTAAGTTTGGTTTAGGAAGTCTGTGCATTCCACTAAAAATGACCAGTAGCGGGTCTCCATATCTTACTTAGTAAAGGGTTAATTGTCACAATGCTAAAAGTAGTTTTTAAGGAGATACAGCCACATCAGAATTTTACCTGTCAGGCAAACAGTCAGGTCAAACAGGAAGACTAATGCCTTTCCTGCAGCTCCTTCTTGGCCTCTCCACTCACCACCCCTGTGGGCATCCAGCTAAGCCATGCACTTCACAGACATCAGCTTTTTACAAGCGTGATGAAGGACTGATTCTGCCTCACTAACACATGGGTCTGGTTCTCTCATGGAAGTTTTCCTCTTCCCTTTATCTATCCTAAATTAAAATGAATCTACACAGCATGCTCTGACTTTCTCTGAACAGACATTTCACAAGAGAATTTATTATTTTCCTAGATTTATGGTTTCTTATTTCAGCTTTGTAAGATCATAATTAATGATTAACCCATCCAAAGCTCAAACATGCAAGTCATTCTGGAGATATTAACATAAATAACACCAGAGAAATGCAATCATGCTTTTAAAATGACCTTGTTGATTCAGGAATGCCAGGAGCTCCAGCGAGGCCTTGGGCACTGCAACAACTCAAAATGTTGCTGAGTTGATCTCATTCCCTTTCTGACCACATTTCTTGATGGTCTTGAAGAGCAGATACACACTGCTCTAGCTGGTGTCAACTGCAAGTGCTAAAAGCAGCTTTGAATTTTTTTTCAGAGAACAGCACACATTGATATCACTGTGACACAGCAACCGTATAGACAGATTAACAAGAAATTCAAGTGGACTTGCATCTCTCTGATATTGCAACATCTTATATATAAGAACTGGAGCTCAAAGCATATGCAAAATGCATTTTTAGTGCCTCTAAAAGGTATACACAGGATCCCATGTCCTGCTTTGTGACTGGTGCTACTCATGTGGCTTTTCTCTTCCCAGTCCTCAGCAGCTACTGGCAGAGCTCACTGCTCTTGATGCCTATCAGCCTCAAAAGTGACCCATCATGCTGATCTGTAAAAAAAATAAATCCAAGACCTACCTCATCGCAGGGGAAAGTACCTCTGCTGTGCATCTGAAAGTCAGCAGAGCCAGGTTTTATGCTCCAGTGTGTCAGTGAAATGCTGAATCACATTTGACTGAATTTTAGTGTTATGCTCTGCTTAGAAATGAAACTGCACAAGGGGAGTTACAGGGAGAAGCTGTAAGCAAGGAAATGAAAAAAAGCAAGTTTGTGGCACACAGTCATCCTCTCTTAACACAGACAGACTGCACCATCATACACCACTCCAAAGAGCAAAGAGAGTATGAAATTTTTTTTTTTCATTTGGTACAGACCAGACTGTAGAAGTACTCCCTGTCAAGTTGATGAATTAGATCCATTTTTTTTTTCCTCCAGACGGAAGGCCAGGAGATTAATGGTTTTCTGACATAAGAAGACAGAAGCCCAACCCAGCAGCAAAATTACAGATCTGCTTGTAGGAGGTGTGCAGTCAAGGGCTAACTCTTCATTACAAGACTGGGCAGGAAACAGTTCAAATGTGCTTGGATCTGTCCCATGTGCACCAAACAGACCTGCGATCCCAACACGATGACATGATGACAGCTATCACAATCTGAAGAGGCTGCACTGGGAGCCCCATGATGAAGGAAGCTTCTGCTCCTCACAGTCCCCTTCTACCACAAGGGAAGACCACCAGCCTGCGTCCATCCCTGCTAAAAAGTCCTGCTATCAATCCCATGGGTTACTATGGAGGCAAGATCACAAACTCAGCTCTCGGTTGTAGGTTTGTGCCCACTCAACTGTTCCTGTGCCTCTCCATGTGACGAGACTGTATGGTGGTCACCAGTCAGAAACGGTGGTCTGCCTGTCCACGGCTGTACTTTTACTTTGAACCATGGCATGCTTTTATTCCTTTTTTCTAAGCTCTTTCCAACAAACACATTCGATTTTTGTCAGAGGTGAAAGACTCGGGCTGCACTTTGAGCCTTGTACATGTTTGTAATGTCACTGAAGATCTGTGTCAGCTTGGCCGCTGACTGCAGTCTGCTTGCTTATGGGAAGTGGGATGCCACAGTTAACCAAAAGATCTCACTGAAGCATGAAAAAATCTGCAAACAGCCTACACAAGCCATGGGAGCGACCTCAAGCCAGCTAGCTGAGAGAGAGACATGTTTAAATCAGCCAGAAGCAAAACAGCCAACATTTATTAGCAGATCCTTTGTTCCAAAGCTTTGAAACAATATCTGCAACAAGCAATTATCACTCCTGTAACGAATCTGCAGGATATGGACCAGGGTATCTTGCAATCACTCAACAAGGCATGCGATAACAAGGGATTACTTATTAAACTTGTACACAGGGCATCCTTAGTTCCTCCAGCGTTTGACTTTTTAGTTGCTGTTCCTTACTGGAGGGTTTTCCAGCCACATGGATAAGTGAAGGATTCCCTTAAGGCCTGAATTGACGCCAGACACTCTGGCTGACCAGCTTTTGTGCAGGATGCAGAGGGACACATCACAGCCAGCAGCTGCCAGCTGGTCTCCAGTCTCACTACAGAGGTACCTGCAGCCCCCAGGCAAGTATCACTCAGACTGACCATGAAACTCATTGATGGGGTAACATCCTGGGGCCTCAGTCTGTGGGAGAGCTGCTCAGATAAGGGTGGGTCAGACTGTGGCAAGGCAGAAAATCATTCCACACCCTCAGTTTGGGCACACATCCCTCCCCACTGAAGCTGCCCCAACACAGAGGGTGTGTGCAGGGCAGGGCTGCCCACCCATGCACCCAACTACATTCAGGGCTTTCCAGAGCACTGGCCTGTCAAACTCAGGAGTTTGGCTGGGTAAGTAGGTGACATTCACAAAGGGCAGCAAAACACCTTCAGCTGTTTTGTCTGCTTCTCTCTCCTGAGCATTGAGAAGGGCACCGATAGGAGTGCATTGGCTACAGATCCCTCTTTCCTCCTAGCAGTCCAAAGGGAGATACATAGGAAGGCCAGTCTCATTTCTGCCAACAGATCTCATACCAGTGTTCATGTCAACCCTCCCCAGAGACCTGCTCCATCTCAAGCACAGTTTTTTCCTCATGGCCCCACAAAACAGAAATGCATACAAAAAATCATTCTATTTCTATGTCCAAATTCTTATTTCTCTTTTAATATACTGAACATGACATACAGCAAAGAAAATCTGGTTCCCTTTAGGAGATGGGAATAGCCAAATACACATAAGCAAAGTAACTGAAATTCAAATGAGGAATTATATTCACTGGTGAAGCAAAAGGGATGTTTTTCCAACAGCTTTGTTACTGAGCAGTGCCATATCCACAAGGTGACTAACACCACCAACAGGGGTACAATCATTACAAATATCATTACTGTAGGCATCAAAGGCACAATATGAAGAGCATCACAGTTTAGGAAACTGTTCCTTCTTACCCATAGTTACCATCAGAGGCTCATTCAAAGCCCATCACATGCTTTTCCCTAGAACAGTATCCATACCCCATCCAAAAACGCGCTGTCAATCAAACTGTACATTAAGTAGTTAAACACACTGCAATTTGCAGTATGCTTTTCCTGCTAGTTCCACTTTTCTCATATGAGGGTTTCAGTGGAGCATAGACACCAGGCTGGGTCCCCTACCAGGGCTGTTCCACAAGTGCATCAGCTCAGACTTTACCTGTAATAACAAAGACTTCAGCTGCGCACAGTGCCAGCATATATTCAGCATTCAGCATTCACAAACATCACTACCACTCAGAAGCAATGAATAAACACTCGCCAGCTGCTGGGCCTGGCTTCAGAGAGATCCAGCCACAGAGCCCAGCCTAGCGAAGCCCCAAGACCTGCTTCCAGTGTGAAAACATGAGCCTGCTGCCTCTCCCCTGGGGTCAGACAGCACTTTCTACGCATTCCAGTATCTCTTTGGAAGCACCAATGAAAAAGGCTCTTTGTAAGAAAAGCTAAATAGCTTACAGTCTAATGCAAGAGCCCCACAGGGACAAAAGAATCATTCAAATGAGCCTGCTGCAATTTGTATTTGGCAAGAAGAATCGAGTCCTTTTCAGCACCACATGGTCTCAGAGCCCCAGATTCCCTTAAACCCAGCACACCTCACCAGCCCAGTCCCAAAGGCCAGCCATGACCTGCCAACATCACCCCCACCCCCAGGGCAGAGCTGATGGGTCTTTCACTAATCGGTGAGATCAGGATCCCACCTGTCTGGCTTCCAAGACAGCTTGGTATGCTCTCTGATGGCTTTGTTACAAGCTGGGCATCTGATTGTGTTCCACAATTTTGCTTTTGTATGGCTGAACAGGAATTTTTTCGGGTTGTTTCTTTTTCAGGTTTGGACTAGAACAGCACCGAGGTCTTAAAGGATTAGATTTAAGAATAATAAATGATGCATTACGTTCAAAAAAAAAAAATCCACTCCCTGAGAAAGCAAACTTCCTTGTCTTTCTGTGGTGTCTTTGTGAGCAACAGAGAGGGCAGAGAGAATAGGGAAATGTACAGCACTTGGCACTTGGCACACCTCAAACCAGTTTTTCCACATTTTACAACCAGCTCTGGCCATGTGACCTATGTGGAAAGATAAACTGAGACAATTAATCCTCTTTTTTTTTTTTTTTTTTTTTTTAACCACAAGGAAGCAAAATTTATGTGGTTGTGATCATTAAATTACAGTAAATGATTTGCCCACAAGAGAGAAAGAGCCATGGTTTAAAGTGGAAAAGCTGAGGAAGGGGAGCTGCATCACAGCCAGATGTAGTAGCCTGAAAACCCTTTCAGGGAGCTTCACTTTCGCCCTGGCTGGGGCATTTAGGGAATCAGCCCTGTAACCTTCCTGCAGGTGAGGGCTGCCACTGTTTGCTTTTGCAACCAGAGTATTAACAACCACTTTCCAAAAGTCCAGCTTTCCCATCTGCCCTGCTGCAGCAATTACCCACAGGTAGAAAACTGGGGAGTAAAAACATACTGCTCCACCAAGCAGCAGCACTCACAATTTTTGCTTTGTCTCCAGAACAGCACCAACTTTCAAAAGCAAAGCTCAGCACTGGGGCAGGAGAGCCAGCTCAGTGCGGGCTGGGTGAGAAGCAGCCATACTCCTGTTAGCACACAGAACTGCTCTGCAAATGATCCACAGGTGCGAAGGGCAGGTGCAAGAGTGCCTGTCACTGGAGATTGTCCCCTTCAGTACCCAAGGCTTGCACACTCTGTGATTTCTGACAACTGCAGCTCTTTGCTTTTGTTTTTCCTGTTTGGCTGTTCTCCCACACTCTTAACATGTACCAATACTTCCTTTACGGCAATGCTAGTTTGACTGTTTAAACAGTTTTTTTGCTATAAGCTTGTCAATTCAGGATGCAAGGAAGCCTTGGTCTAACCAAGATAACAACCAAGTTTGAAGAGTTCCTTTTCACTGCTGCCATGGGACATGCCAGTCAAGCACACACAGAGGCAAAGCAGAGTTCTTCATCTCAGGTGCTATAGCAGCACGATGCCCACATTTGCAAACCAGAACAAGAGCAGGTGAGCCATGCACCCCAAGCACCCAAGATGCATGCTCACCACTAGGAGAAAAAACTGCCATCAATGCTGCTGCTGGCTCAGCCAGCCCTGGGACAGGGCTCAGGGGAGAATTGCATTTGGTCAGGCTCAGCTTCCTGATGTGGTCTGCCACATCCCTGTGCAAACCATTGCCTTCTCACAGCGAGGAGGCAGGAGCAGAGCCACAGAATCATTAAGACTGGAAAAGACCACTGTTGATCTCCAAGTCCAGCCATCAGCCCATCCACACCATGCTCACTTACCATGCCCCTCAGCGCTACATCTACACAGTTCTTGATCACCTCCAGGGACAGTGACTCCACCACTTCCCTGGGCAGCCTGTTCCAATGCCTCACTACTCTTTCTGAGAAAAATTGTTTCCTAATATCCAACCTGAACCTCCTTTGTACAACTTGGGGCCATTCCATCTCATCCTACTACTAGTTACAAAGGAGCTGACCCCCACCCTGCTACAACCTCCCTTCAGGTAGTTGTAGAGAGCAGTGTCTCCCCTGAGTCTCCTCAAATGGATGGTTAAGTCAATCCCTAAGTCCTAAAAGGTTTTAATCTCCTAGTGAGTAGAAGGGAAGCTACCAGTTGTCTGTGAAAACTTTATCTATGTGTACTTCCAGAACATTTTCCCTTGGAGTTGCATGGACAAGGTCACTGCCTGGGCTTGGAACTACGCTTGGAGGTCTCAGATCTTGTCTCCCAAAAGTTCTCCACTTCTGTCACGTTGGAAGGGAAGGCAGAAGGAAAGAGCGTGCGTAAGTGAATGTGGGAATTCACCTCCCAAAACAAAAGATGAAAGCTAGTCTTTTAATGAAATAAGAAGGGGGAAAAAAATGAAGGCAAAGTAGAAAAACCTGCAAGAGGTCAACAAAGGAAACAAAGGGCAGCTTTATGTAACCAGCTAGTTCACTCCAGAAATTGTAGGGCTGGCTAAGGCACTGCTGCCCGGGTTTTTTTTAACAGAAATTCTGGATAATACATACATACAAAGGAGATAATGACAAAGAACCCAAAAGATAAATATAAGATTTAATAGTAGATGAGGCTTGGAAGGTTGGAAGAAGGGAGAAACAGGTCTCTTACCTCTCAGAATGCAAGGAACCACTAAGGAAAATGGAGGGCATTCTCTAAACTTTAATTTTATGCTTGGATCACATAAAACAAAAAGCTTTTGATGACTCTCACAGGATGTACTGATCAAAAATGAAAGCCAGGTTCAAATGAGCTAATACCAATAATAGAAGGGTAAACAGATTACAGTGTTCTACTAAGAAAGCACCTTTTGGATAACTAGTGACTGATAAAACCAGTCATTTTTTTTTCAGAAATGTGAGGTTTAAATTGGTGAAAGCTTACTTATGTTTAAATGGACCTGAGAGGATGGACCAGTGTCATCACAGAACGATACAGGAACTAGCAAACAATAATGCCAGGCTTGTATAAGATTTTTACCAAAACCCATTTGTATGCATCCATTGGAGCTGCAGTGCCTACCACCTCGCCCTTCACTCCTGCTCCTTCGGGATTGGTCCCACAAGTCTGAGCTGCCAACACCTCCTGCCAGTAGGATGACTTGCCCTGGCAGCTTGCTGGATGACAATTTGCTATCTGTCTCCTGCCAGTGAAATTTTGATGTGGGTTGGACACTCCCAGTATAATGAGCCTCACATGATGGCTGTTTTGGTCTAACACAGCAGGCTTTTTTTTTGACAGAAGAAAGACAACTCCACCTGCTTGAACCTCTCGTGTTTCCGCACTTGCTAAGCCCCAACTGCAAAGCAACCTGATTTTAGCTAATCTGCTTGTTCCTATAAGGAACACAAGGAGCAAAGATGGTCTAAAGCCCAAGAATAAAAGTGCAGGAGATGCAGAATCACAGTACTCATTTGGTTCCACACCACTTACAGCCTGACATAGAATTTGTCACCCCAGGAAAAGCTTTTAGTTGCTTTAGCAGCTGCACACCCAGAATGTACAGGCAGCTGTGCTGACTGGGATGTAGGATCCGGTATTTTGTCTCTAGCAATGGCAGATGTTAATAGCTAGGGAAGAGCAAGAATACTGCAAGTGTACTTACTACTGTGCCATAGCATTCCCCCCACCACAGGAGATTTTTGGACATAAACATATTTTCTGCTTACTTACTAAGTATCAACAGATCTCTCTTCCAAAGATTTTTCTCAAATCATACAGAAGGCAGCCCAATCATTTTCATTCGCAACCTAATTCTCATGTTTTCATTACTTTCTACTACGTGATTGCTTCCCTTTAAACCATACATGACTTTCTTGTGCCTGAATCACAGGACAAGAATAAATTCATTTTCCTCAACACACAGAAGTGAGTTAACTGAAAAGGTGGGACAGCATTCATCTCTGGGGACAGCATTCATTTCTGAGGACAGCAGGACAGACAGTCAGTGCTTCACTTCAGCATGCTGATCCCAGCCTGCAGTTGCTGTTCAGCAGCTATGAACATTCAGACCCCAACTCAGTGCTTAAGCAAAATCACTTTTTAAGGTCAGAGCTTAAACTCAGTTCACAGTAATGTCCTTAAAAATCTTCATTGTTTTTTAAAATGTTGGTATTGGTTGCTATTGATTTTAAGGAGAGAATTATGGATGAAAGAGCTACTTTCCACTAGGCAATTCAAGATTAGCATATGAAGAAATAGCATCCATACTCTGCCCACAGGAGCAATTAAAACTTACAACATACCTAATATTGCAGCACGCTATTTGTATTGGCAATAAGACTACATCTTCAGGGGCAAAGGTTACCTTAGGTGTCCAAACTATACAGATCATGCCTAGGCACTCTACTGGCTAAGAATATAGCCCACAAGCTGCCAGAAATGGAGCAGACGTAACGGCTATACAACATATGGCAGTGCCATGTGTCCAGTATGCCACACGTACTGTCCACAAAGTTGGTTTCAAATGGGAGTCTCACCTATCCAGCATCAAGTAGCTAGGACGTGCTGCAAGATGGGAGATGGTGGAGCAGCTGAAAAGTTGTGTTTTGGAAAAATGATGTCCACTGGGAGCATACAGGTGGAGAATAGGGTTGGAGGGGCTCCTTTAGAAATGTGCTTGAAAAGGAGGACAGACAAATACATATTTAAGAATAATTATGCATGTTGCCTCTAGATATTGTTTGGGGACCATTTTTTAATAAACATACTCTAGCTTCCACCATGTGCTGCCAGAAAAGCCGCTCTAAGGCATGTCTGATCATTGTGTTCATCCTCCGTGGTAAAAGCAATTCAGCAAAGGGACTAACAGACACACACCCCAGAGAGATCACTGAAGCCAGCATTCCCCAGAACAACAGGACATGGGTTTGCAGTACGCGTTCCTCCTCCACACGCTCTGCATAACCCCCTGCAGGCCTGGACCTGCAGAGATGCACCTGGGGATGCTTGGCACTGGGTTGCAACTACAGCAGCCTGGCTGAGGCACATGCAGTGCACTACGGCTGCAATAACACATCCACGCAGTCTTGAGCAATTCACACTACTCATACCACACAGCTCTAACACAGGGATACAGATTAACAAGCTGCTAATTCATTAGTGCAAGTATGTAAACACCTACACAATGCTTTGAAAAACTACACACGCATTAATAGTTGCTTATCTTCAGTAAACCCTCCTAAGCATTTCGGGACTCTCCCATTTAATGCAATGGATTGAATCTTGCCTCTTGATTTCTACAGATATAAAAGCACTATGCAGCCTAGTTCTTTACTCATAAGCCACACTTTACAGGCAGTGTGGTAGCTTTGCAGCAGCTGCCTCACACAGACACTCCTGCCAAATGGCAGCACTCCTGGTAGGAAAAGCAAGGCCGAGAGAGGCTGCTAACCATCAGAGACCCCAGAGCAAAAAGCGGACAACACTGAGTGCACAACTCTGGGCTGACTGCCACTGCAAGTAGTGGTCCTCCCCAATACAGCTGCCCTAGGAGCTTTCTGAACTTAGTAAGTCTCCAGCACACCACCTTGACCAACTATCCTCCAAGAGCTCCAGAAAAGCAGTAATGCTATCCTGGCAATGCTGTCTCAGAGAGAAAACACAACACAACCACCTTGTAAAGATAAGCTGAAGGGGACAACATGCAGAAAGGATGGGGACAAACATCAATTTTTGCACATCCTCACCCAAACATGCACTAAACAGCTCACAAAATACATGATCACAGTATGAACCTCTGGAGACCATATGGTTCAACTACAACTTAAGCATGGCTGCCCATAGCAGGCCTGGTAGCTTTTGGAGATCTCCAGGGAAGACAACTGTATGAGTTCTGTCAGTGCTTTATCACTTGTGTAGCAAGGAATATTCAGACAGAACCTCTTGTGCTCCACTTTGTGCCCATTGCCTCTTGTGCTGGCACAGGGAACCACTGAAAGGAGCCTTGCTGGTCTCCTTTGTGCCCTCCCTTCATGTACTTAAGGCCGTTGATGAGACCTCTTCCCCCAAGCCTCCTCTTCTCCAGGCTGTAAAGTCCCCAGGCTGAACAGACTCAGCTCTCTGCTTCTCCTCACAGCAGAGGAGCTCCAGGCCTTTCATCACCTTGGTGGTCCTTCATTGAACTCTTTCCAGGATGACCATGTCTCTCATACTGGGTACCCAGAATTGGACTCCAGATGTGGCCTCAGAAGTGGCATGCAGAGGGGAAGGATCACATATCTTGACCTGCTGGTGATACTTTGCCTAAAGCAGCCGAGAACAACAGTCTTAGCAGCAGGGTCACGCTGCTGACTCGCTGCTTGGTGCCCACCAGGCCCAATTCTCCAGAGCTGCTCCCATCTGGGTACCCCAACATGTCCTGGTGCTGCTCCTCCCCATGTGCAGTACTCTGCACCTCTCCCTGCTGAACTCCAGCAGGTTCCTGTCAGCCACCTCCCAGCCGCTCCCACCAGTTTTGTGTCATCACAGATTTACTGAAGTGCACTCTGCCCCGTCATCAGATTATTAATGAAGATGTTAAACAGAAGTTGACCAAATACTGACCCCTGGGGTGCTACGCTGGCTAGTGGTCTCCAACTAAACTTTGCACTGACCACTAGCCTCTTGGCCTGGCTGTTCAGCCTGTTTTTGATTCACCTCACTGTCTGCTCATCCAGCCCATATTTCAACTGCTTCTCTGTGAGGATCTTGTAAGGGACGGTGTCAAAGGCCTTATTGTAGCCCAGGAAGACAATCTCCACTGTTCCCCCCTCATCTGTTAGGCTGGCCACTTTGTTACAGAAGCTTATCGGTTGGCTGTTCTGCAGGATTTGGGGTTAACTCAGCATCACCTTCTTGGCTGGACTCAACCAGCACAGTGCCCAAGAACAGCAGTGCGGACAGCCCTGAGCAGAAGAGCACATGGGAGCAAAGGCCAAGCAGGAATGCCAGGTGGAAGCAGTAGGGTGACCTGAGGTTTCTGTGAGGATACTTCGCTGCCAGCTGCTCCTGCTTGCCTCAAGTTGTTTAGGGGCACTGAATTCCTTGTTTGTAAATAAGCAAGGCTTTGGAAAGCAAACCGACCCTCACAAGAGCTGGAACAAATCCTCAACACTGACTGGTGCCACACTGAAACACCATTGTCTCGTTTTCAAGCTTTCATCACTCTGGACATGGTCCATGCTCCCCATAAAGCAGGATTAGGATCCTACCACCCTCCACACAGTTCAGAGACAGGTTCGCATCTGATGTAAAGTTGCTTCTACCATTCAATTATGCCCCACTGAAATTACAGGTTTCCAACCTGAGTTTGAGATGTCATGAAAAATTAGATGGAAGTGAACTATAAAGGCAAAATTGCTTTTCTTTTTGATAAAATCTCATGAGAATCATACATTTAATCAGCAGACTTCTGCACTGCCTTTCATAGCCTGAGAGGTACCACACATTTAAGCCATAGAGGCCAAGTTATCTTTATGACCTTTACCACCAGGAAAATTTACAAATGGCAATTAGTAGATCCAGAGGCCAAAATAATTAACCTAGACAGAAAGCGTGTAATAAACCTTCAGTATTCATCTCAAGGAGGCTGAAAGGGAAGAACCAAGACAGAAATTAGGCTATATAACAGCTGTGCTGTGCTACAGCCACAGATCACAGCAAAAGGAACAAGAATTTGCCTCCTTGTAGGAGTTTTGCAAAATGTCATCCAGTTGTTATAGGATCTCAAATTACTGGACAGTATTTAAGGCAACAAGAGCAAACTACGAAAGACTGTATAGATTCCTGATAAGATATTTTTTCACCCTGTTTTACAGTGAACCTTGGAACTTACAGCTCCATCTGAGAATGAAAGCCTTTTCTCTCAATAGCATGCAATTAGGTAAATTACTTGTTATAGATAAAGTTGCTCTTTGGAGAGATATTACTTGCAGTGAGAAACTATAACCCATAGGAGCGATAAAAACAGAGAAGGTTCGCATACCAGGCAAACAGTACTGAAATTCTAACAAAGCTAGGGATTGTTGAGCACCGACCTCCCTCCCAAACCATTCCTGGATTAAAGTAGCTCTGTTCCCTTTTCCTGCAGATTTCACTCATTCTAAGATAAATCCTAATCTCTGTA
The DNA here is from genome assembly GCF_023343835.1 of Lagopus muta. NCBI lineage: Eukaryota > Metazoa > Chordata > Aves > Galliformes > Phasianidae > Lagopus > Lagopus muta. The sequence continues at coordinate 49,280,221 of NC_064436.1, forward strand.
ATGCAAATTGCCTATGCTTGGTTGTTCAGCAATAACAACTGAGTTATAAAAACAGCACAGCCCTATACACCTTTGGAAGACCTCTAAATCAGTGGTGGCTCTCCTAGGGCACCAAGAACCACCAGTGCCAGCACCTTTGACTGGATCCAGATTTAAATGATTAACTGTGAGCAGCCTGTTGGCAGGCTCCTGAGTTTAGTCAAAGCAGCTGCCCTAGCACAGTGCTATATTTCTATAAGTATGGCACTTGCCAAACTTGTCCAAAAGTACTTTTGGGAAAAAAAAAAAAAAAAAAAAAAAAAAAAAATCAATAAAATTAAATTAATCCTCAGTAGCTTAGTAGAAGGAATAGGGAAGTCACTAACAAGGTACACAGTGGTCCTGGCTAAGCATCGTACAAAATATATCAGGCAATAAAACAATCAAACAAACAAAACCAACAGTACCATTGTGCTGTGTATTTACTCCCACCTAGAGTGATTTATCCACACACACACACAAGAAAATCACAGGGTGCTTACCACAAAGCAAACCACAACAGTGGCCTCAGTCCCAGCCAGACCACAGCAGCAGGACCAAAGCCCAGAGCTATAATGATACTCAGGTGCATCCTTTTTAATATTCTAAAGCATCTCATTGAAACTAGACACCAAACCACTGCAAATCTTCGCCATGGCCATCACCAGTCTGTGATAAAGCCCCATTATTCAGGTACAAAGCCCACAATTTCAGGTACCCTTTCTTCTGAGTTCACCTCTTGTGATATTTGAAATGTCCTGTATGAAAAGGAACATCTGAAATCAGTAATTGTCCCGCGTTCCTTTGCCACAGGGCGGGTTTAGCATATGCAATGGATTTCAGCCAATTCTCATACCAATCTGGTTAATATTTAGCTTTTTGTTCTGGCTGGATGTCTTTTGTATTTGGGGTTTTTACTCGTTTGTTTTTAAAGAAAATATATGCCATAAAACTGCAGTTCAGCAGCTGCGGTGCTACAGAAATAAACAGAAATGAATGGTGACTTACATTTTGCTGCTGCACAAATATGAAGTTCTGTCTCCCAAGCCAACCTGCCAGCAGCGGCTCCCATTAGAGTTCGTACCCATGAACATTTCCAGGTATGGGCTATACTAATAATCACTAAGCCAACTAGTGCAAAACACTATTTATAACCTAGTGTGCTGGGCTTCACATTTCATTGTGCTGAACAGACAAGCTATACTGTACTGCGCTTATCGCAGTAGGTTTCTGCAAGCTGTTTCAATCACACAGTAGATTCACATCCCTCATTCTGTTCATATCTGTAACACCTTACTGTAGAACCTTCAGCCGTTCTGTCTTCTCAGCAACATGCCTCCTCCTTCTGCCACAGGAAGAGAGACCTTTAGGTCTGAGTGCCCCTGGGACAGAGGAAGGGGAAGAAGCCAACTACCAACCTGGGTTCAGGAGGATCATCTCCAGGGAACAGCTGGAAACAGTGTCCTGGGGCAAGGTTAGAGCACATGCAAGAAACAGGTTGAGATTTAAAGAAATGTATCATTTGAACTGGACCAAATTACCACCAGTCCTATTACACCTGCTACGCCACTTGAGTTGTAGTCTCTACTCTCCAGTTGTCTTCCAACAGGGGACTGCAATCTGATGGAAAAGCAGAAGATTTAATTGTTTTGGGGTTTTTTTTGTGAAGAACCACCACCTCTGGGAATAAGCACAGGCTCTGATTTTCACAGAGAGCCAATAAGAAAAAGCAAAAATTCCCATATGGTACACTCCACTTCTGGCTTCCAGAAGTTACAAATGGTATATTTCAGTGTGTCGGTCTGTTGAAATGAAAGCTAACTATTGAACTGCCTCTATTATTTCTCCTTCCTCAGCCTAGCTGTTTGTAGAGATGGTCTCATCAAAAAACCTCTTTTCATATCAACACATTTGCAGTGAGCAAAGTATGAAATCAGTTGCAAATCAACAGCAAGAGCAAATAATCCCTCCTTCTTCCGTATCAGTAATGTTGCCCTACCCAGTCAACATTTACAGCTACTGAACTCAAGGAGACACATTTACAGGGCACAGGGAACGGCACCATGATGCTAAAGGAATTGCCCTAGATTATGACTATAACCCATCATAACACAATTCTTCCTACTTCCAGAAGAGAGCATAGAGACTAAAGGAAAAGGGCTGACAAATAAAAAGCAAGAGTGAGATGGTCCAGTCAAGAAAGATCAGAAGAAAGCCATTTGCACAAACCTGTTTTTCTAAGCTATTTGGTCAGAAGCTGTAGCATATCACTGTTGCAAGGCTCCTGTTGCTCCCATTGCCTTCAGCAGGCATTTTCTCTCAATCTCAGTAACAGATCACGCTGACCAGTCTTGACTGTTCATGAAGCCTTAATTCCGTAGTACTTTGAAGACTTGCAGACTACATAACATCATATTTGTTCAAAAGACTACTGGCCCACAGTTAACTAAACCATATCTTTGGAGGAGATGAAGCTGCCTTTCAGAACAGTAGCCTTTGCAGTGGCCCACAGGACACGTTCCTTTATTTACCTAGACCTGAACAAAAAGCAGTCAGCAGAAGAAATTATGCTAACAAGGCACCAAGTCTACATTGCTTATTGCTCCTTGAAGAAAAGAAAACATCAAGAGCACGTTTCTTTACTTTTCTTTTTCAAACACTTTAAATAATTGCCCACTAGCACTGCCTGGAAGCACCCAGGCAAGAACAGCACTTGTATGACCCCTAGAGGTCTCAGGATTGAGATGAGGAAGGAGCAGGAGAAGACTGTGCAAGGCACTGACTTCCTTGGCATACAGCTTAGTTCCTGAAACACTGCCACCCTTTGCCACTACCACTATCCCAGCTGTCCCCAGTTTTATAGTTCTTCTAAACCTTGTCATCAAACCCTTTTTAGGCCTCACAAATTGCTGAAGCCATACAGTCAAGAGAGTGGGGGCAATCTCAAGCACACAGGACAGGAATCAAGGCCCCCACTCCTTGTGTGACAAAGCTACTGAGCGTTATATGTGGATTAAACAGTGCCGTGCTCAATAAATGCATGTCCAACCCATTCCACTTTGAACTATGGTGTTTAGAAGTGTTGTTATGTGTCAAAGAGCTTCTGCAGAGTACTGAGCATGGCATTCAAATACAGAACTAAGGCAGTGCACCTGAGAGTGGGTGAATACATGAAGTTTTGCCCAAATCTGCCCAAATGAGTGAAATCTTCAGCAGTTAGGAACTGGTTTTAGTTTTCTCACTCTGTTTTTTGTTCTTCACTTTCTTCTCTTGTCTCTCTAGAAGGACAAAAACATAACAGTTATCATTAGTTTTACCAAACTAGAAACAAGAAAATTTTCATTTCCAGGAAGACTTGATCTTCCTAGCTTTTCAAATAAGTAACACTCCCCAGATTAACTCCAGCTCTCTGTGCCAAACAGCATGAAGTGGAAAAACTGTCCATACCCAATGGCTTCTCCATTCAAGCACACAGCAAAGCAGGCACGGAAAGAGGAGAAAGCTAGAATCATACACTCAGCACTTCTGGAAGAAATGCGCAGAATGTCAGATTTGGAAACTCAACCAACTAACACAATAGCACAAGCAACATCACCAGAAAACAAAGACAGTGCCTCACCATACCCCGAGCTCACTCACACTATGTTACCGGTTAAGACTGGAAGGGGATGAGGGACCAGTTTACTTACTCCTGGTTTTCAATGCTAATTTTAAGTCTTTCTGAGAATTCCTGTCCTTTAAGTTAAGAGGAAACATAAAGGATTATTTGTTTTGTGATCATTATTCTGCTTCCAGTTACAGCAAGTACAGTAGATAAAAGCAACACAAGGTTCACTCATCTCAGCTCTCTCACTGGCAGTTACCTAAAGAATTAACATGCTGAATAAAAACAGGCACAATCCACAGGACATGACAATACATTTGAACAGCTCTGAGCCATGTCAGGCATCCTGCAGAGCAAACATTTCTATCAAAAGTCTGCGGAGAGATCAGTGAGCTGGATTTGTACACCCACAGGTGCTAGAGGAAATTTACCATATATTCCCAGAGGAAAACAACCTTCCTGGTCATACAAATGACAGTCCAGGGCCCCTGGACACATCTTTTCGGGAACAGAGTAGAGGAGCAAGGTGGGACTTGTTTACCAGCAGGCAGTGACAGTAACTCCTCAGAGTTCCACCTTTCCATCACTAGGTGGTACAAGCCTGGACACACAGGCATGACTTGAAGTACACTGAAAACCCTACCACTGGCTGAGAGAGTAACCCCCTAACCTGAGCAGACCCACTGCTGCAACACACCTCCAGGTGGGAGCACATCTGGCCTGCTGTCAGCCCAGGCCTAGATGCAGGCTGGCCACCAAATGGGTGGTCTAAAAGGAAAAAAGGAGCACCACAGCAAGAAGCTGAACAAGGGTTGTGGTAATTTTACACCTTTCGCTTCATCTTTATATACCTTCCCCCCCCCCCCCCCCCCCCCCCCCCTTCCCTTACTCTGATTTTGCAAACCCCAAATTCTGTTTTGCAACACAGATCTGCCTGCTGCCTTCCTCTAACCAATTTAAGTCCTACAGAGGCCATAGCATCAACACTGAACATGAACTCCAAATGGACTCCAACATTTCATCCATGGGGGCCCTTTTCCAGCCTCTGAAGGCTACACCAGAGGACATTAACATCTATTTAACTTTATCACAATTGTTCATTTTTGTTGCAGTGAAACACTAACAAAAGCATATCCTCTGTCACAGAAATGAAGTGAGCAACTTGGTACCATTTGGCCAGAACTGAATACAGAATGAATAAAAGAGTCAGATCTACTGTTTACCTATGGTACGCTAACGACAGAACCATACAGATGTGTGCATAATCACAATATCATTCTTTATTTGCTCGTATTATACTGGCTCAATAATTTCCTGCTAGCATGCTCTTAAGCATATTAAGGGAGAATGTGCAAGCAAACAAAACAGAATACAATGTTGTTATACAGTATTTAAGACCACTATCAATCAAATTTATTAGCGGTGACACATTGCAAGCAAATACACAATGGATTCTAATTTGCTCATTTTATTCACTGAAGCTCTGCCTACAATTATCCAGGTTAAATCTGAGCAATTTTAAAAACTATGTTATTTTTTGCTCCAGTGCTCTTCCTTCCTTTGCCAGCTCTGTCATAGAGTTCAGAGTAACTGAAACCACTACATTCATTAAATCCAAAGAGAACAGAGTCAAATCTTTGGCATAAAGTCCTCATGCAATTCCCATCACAACAGATAAAACCCTGTTCACTGAACACCATAAAGCACAGAACCTGGTAAAGAATTAATGCTCAGAAAGGCAGAAGCAAACAACAATACTTGTTCTCCACAGAAAAACAAAACAGAACACCAGAAAAACAACAACCATAATACTAGGTGGGTTACTTAGAAGGTAGTAGTACTGAGTCACATTTAAAATAAATGTTTTCAGGAACTGTAGTGGAAAACTCTCTGCTCTTCATACTGTAGCTACCTTTTTTTTTTTTTAATTTTGATTTGTGCTTTCCATATGCTCACTAGACTAGGTTTCTCCTCTGAAGAAGTGTCCAAGAACAAATCAAGACATAACAGTTCCATACATCTGGAATTAAACATATGCCATGTTTTCCACCCTGCTATGCTCCCCATCAACTGACACCTGTCCCTCCACAGCTGTAAGCAAATTTTGTCCTGTTGCAAGGGTACCCTGTATTGTCTTCTCTATCTCAATGGCTAGAACCACACCCAGAGATGCACAGCCATGGGCAGACAAAGGAACACCACATGGCCAAGAAAACACATGATTTACTGCACCACTAGTCTGCTGCAAGGTCAGTCCCTGCACCTTGATAACCAGAAGACGCACTGCGTGGTCTGAGACCTACCTTTGTGGAAGATGAACCTGAAAACACATATCCTGACGGACCCCAAAAGTTGATATGGAACTTAAAATGGCTTGTAAGATCCAAAGGAGTACTATTACAGTAAATGGTTTGACAAGTGCACTGCCCATTGCCATTGAGTGGTTCTCAAGTGGCTGAACAGCTTCTGGAGCTCAGGCTCACAAATCCTTAAGTGCAGCCAAAGGGGTTAAAACAGCACAGCTTAACAGAGCAGTTAGAATATACTCCCATCAGCCCTGCAAACCTTCAGTGGCCCATGAACAAGAGATAAGAATCAAATGCCCAAAAGCATTTAGAAAGAAGCCCAAGCTGGGGTACCTGCAACCTCACTTGCTCACTGCAAGCAATGTATAAACAGTACTGTTCACCATCACTTTGTAGAAAGGAGTTCTTAAAAGGGATACAATCGTTCCCTTGGAAGGGATTTTCAAGGATCATTCAGTCCAGCTGTCTGACCACTTGAGGGCTAGCCAAAAGTTACAGCACACTCAGGAGGGCACTGTCCATGCGCCTCTCGTACACTGAGGGCCACAGACTCTGGACAAAATGAAGTTTCAGTTTGCACAGTACAAAGGAAATAAACCCCTTTTGCTATCTCTATCCACAGCTGGATTTATCTCTAGCAAAAAATAAATATTCCTCCTTCATAGTGGACTCCAGAGTTAGTTAGAAAAGAGATATTTGTTCTGCTCCTCTAACTGATCTCCAAGCTTGCAAGTACAAAAGAGATGGTTGCACAGAAACCACAGAGGCCATCTTTGAGTTTATATCCTGTTGATGATGAAAAGATTTTATGAGTGAAAACAAGAGTCTACATATTTCTCTACACAACAGCTTTTAAATGAGAGAATAGATGGATTCTTCCTGGCTTTCAACAGTACAGAAGGAATTCTCTCTCACCCCACGCTCTCTTCTTCCCACCTCCTAAACCTGTACAGACATTACAGGTCTTCTATTTCTCAAACTGGCACAGAGCTGCTCCCTCTCTTCTTGCCACACTCTTTCATTTCTTGAGAAACAACTCTCAGATATTTCCTATACCTCTGGCATGGTTAAAAAAAGCTTTGTTAACCAGAGGGTGAAACCTTCAGATAGCTTATAATGCCACAGCATAACACTTTTGAGTTTTAGCCTGAATCCTCAGGATGCAGTTTCCATAAACAGATTTCTTGGCATTGCTAAGAGCATCTCCTACTTTTCTGCACTGCAACCCAACATCTCACCACACTTCAGTTCTGCAGTCCTGAACATGGAAGAGAGTACAGTGAAGGCAGCACAGGAGATTGCATTTCTCCTCATTTTAACACTGTGGTTACCCAGTACAAGAGGGGACAGGTGACCTCTGCCAAGAGATTGGACAAAAAAAAAAAAAAAAAGTGAGCTAGTTCCATTCCTCCAAAGCCTCTGTAGCACACAGACCTCACAGATGTAAACAGTATTTACAGCATCATTGCCTTCTTCAGTAAATATAAAGTCACTCGATGCCTTCATGTTAAGTCTCACAGTTACAAGACAAGTGTATAAAGCATTGCTTTTCTGTTGCTATAATCCTAGTCATTCATCATCTCTAGTTTAATCTTCCTCCAAGATTACTGAATCTAAGCATGAGACACAAAAAGGAAAGAGGAACAGACCAAGACAAGCAGAATTAAATTCTCCAGCCTCCACTCAGCATTACAGGTGTCAAATGAAGTTCTGAATGTTAACACATTTGGCATCAAAGAAAAAATTGCTCTAACACTATCACTAGCTACAGTTATACAATATATAAAATAAATACAAGAACACATAGAGACAAACTGCATTCTCTCCGGTTTAACTAGAAACTCCCAAGGCAGCTTTAAACAAGATAGCCCTTGTAAAGCTGGCAAAACAGCTGCTGCAGCACGGCCCTTGGCTCAGCCTTGTCATCAGAAGCATGGCCATGCCGTAGCACATGATGATTTTACTCTGGAAAATGATTAAGTCCAAATAGGTGAGTCTGAGGGACTCTGGATGGAGCTTCACAAAAACAGTACAGGTACAAACATCTACCTACACGCATCAATGCTGCTCATATTCTTTATTTGAATTTCTTTGTTTAGCTTTTATGGTCTAAGAACAAAAAAGATGTTACAAAAGAAGATGAAGATTAACCAGTTGTAAGTAAAGGAACAGAAACACTTGAGAATGCACAGAGATCCAAAGAAAAATAATTTTTGAAAGCAAATATAATAGTTTTTAGAATAAAAAAAATAGATATTCATTATATTCTTGTAAGGAATAAAATTATTTAGCAGCATCGATTCTTCATAGAAAACATACTGGAGAGAAGTGCAAAGTATGATGTCAGCATCCAAGCATGAGTACACTGAAGAGCATAAGCAAAAGAAGGTCCAGAACCCACCATGACTGCTAATTTTCCCTTGTGAAATCCATAACTGTATGCATACAAGCCGCAGTTTATTTGAACAGAATGGCTTGCGCATGATCTGAATTTCCAAAATATTCCTGGTCAGAATAAAGGTTTGTCTAAACCTAGAAGCTGTCTCCAACGGATGCCATAAACAGGATGAAGAGCACAAAATAACATGCAGTAAAGAATCCCTAAAAACACTGATTTAGCTTCCAGTACCTCACAACTGTATTTAGTTTTACCCTGACACACTTGAATTCCATTTTTCCCTCCCATCTCTTTACATCCATATGATCTTTTAGCATTCACAATTCTACTGCAAGGATTTTCTCAGCCTTCTCACACATTTTATGGTCAGTCTCCTCCACTGTCATACGCTGTATATTTGATGCACCTGGTTCCAAAATTGGAAGAGACAGTGAACAGTAACTCTTTGCTTTCTTTATGCCACCCATAAGTCTTGGACAAACACTCCATCAGCCATTTGTTTTCCATGCTGAAGATTCATGTTCTGAATATACTTCCTTTATCTTTAAATACTTTACTCTCCAGGCTTTGGGGGCAATATCTTTTTTCCACAACAAAGAAGAAATCAGTTTCCTTGAAGAGGCAGTATAAATGTCAAACCTTGAACTCCGTGGCAAATGGCTGTGACCGTTCTTCTGTGTAGTGAAAATAAACAGCCTGGTTTCTAAAAGAGATATTCAAAGTTACCCCAGTTGACTGGGAGCTGATAATAGATAGGGAACACACTTGAGAGTTTTTTCCACATACTGAGTTTATTCTTAGCTACCCACCCAGTTTATCTTTACATTAGAACCTGGACTTTAAAGTTTGCATTATGTATGAGATTCCAGATAAACTTACAGCATTAATTATTCCACAGAAAAGAAAACCCAGCATTAAGAATTCAATGCATTGTTTACATAATAATAATAATAATAATTACAAATCCCTCTCTTCCAGTAAGTTTGGGCATGACAACTGCATCACTTTGCCACTTTGACTCCTCACTCTTAAGGTACGGCTTCACAAGTATGCTCCTATTAATTGCAACAATTACGAAAACTCATTTTATCACATGAACTTTTGACTGGGATCCATTACAGAGTCCTTCTGCCTCTCCCACCGCATCTAGAATATCATGGTTTCAAAGTTCAGGGTGCTTTGTAAAAGCAATTTATTTGCTGAGGGCAAGCCTAGGGTATTAAGCTTCTCAATTTACCACGAGACATCTTCCAGAACTCCGTTAGTCTGAGAGGGTTAACAGAAATTAACACAGAGGGCTTTTGGTGTCGTCAGCAACAAACACATTCATGTACACCTAAGTACTAAGGTGTTGAACAAGGAGTTGATTATGGCACTGCATTAATGATTGTGCTGTAAGATCGTGCTTTTGTGCTAAGTAATGCACAAATCAACCCTGCCATTCCTCTACAAGCTTATAATTTAAGTATTAAAGAGGATGTAAAATTGGATAAGGGGATGGAATGAGCATTGGTGAAGGTCAGTAAAATGATCGGAGACAAAACAGACTCACAGCCTGTTTTAGCAGCCTCATAACTAACATTTAAAAGCCCATCTTGCACAAATGTCCAGGGCATGAAATATCCAGGGAGGAGAGAAGAAGCCCTTCTTACTATTAGACTCAGGAAGAAGGGAATAGAAGAGAGGCCCCGTGACCTGCTGTGGAAGCAGTCCTGGCAATCTGGCTTACTGGACCTGTCAGGACAAATATTTAGCAGCAGAAAATGATTAAAAGGAAGATCAAGGTAAACCAAATGGCATCAGAAGCGAAAGGCACACCAAAGAGCAGAGAGACAAGTTGGGCTATGAGCAGATATGAGCAGTGACCAGAAAAAAAAGCCATTAAATTTAAAAAAAAAAAAAAAAAAAAAAAAAGAGAGCAAAAAAGCTAAGCTAGGAAAATAAGCTAAATAAGGGCAAAAAATAATAATAATAATAATAAGGCAATGCCACATAGATATAAATTCCAGGAATTGCCATGATCTTGCAAATACCCCAACTTTGTTCTGGCAGAGAGAAAAGGTCAGCTAAGTTTCAAGGAGCAGAGATGCAGCTCTCTGAATGCAGAGTACCCTGATAGGCTGTCTGCTCCTTCACTGCAATGCTCCACCTGGTCAATCTGCAGTCATGGCCACCATTCATCAAGACAGAGCAAAGACTGCTTATCCAACAGCCTCATCTGGGCCGCACTCCTTTATTAATAGCAATGAAGTCACTAGTAAAGCCCTCAGTTGAGCAATGTCTCAACATGTGTTGCAGCCTACTGAAATAGTTTATTGTTACAGAACGGAAGACACAAAGACCTCAGAAGCACACCTATCCCACAGCTCCACTGAAAGGAGCTGACTCAGTACATTCATACCTACACAACACGTTCATCTGCAGCTAAGCTGCTTTCCCAATGATAAGCACGCTTATAAAAAACACCATGATAAAAAAAATCCACATGAAAAACCTGTCCATCACCTTTGCCACTTTCTTCCACTCAATTCCTTTAGCCCGGTTTGCTTTATGGTCTCGAACACAATTAGCAATATACTCAATATTTTTAATCAGCATTTTGTAACAAGAACAGCAATTAACATTCTCCCTATCATTTTCACCATGAACTCCAAAGCTTTTATTCAAATTTCCATTCAGATTGTCCTTGAGATCACTATCATCATTTCCATTGGAAAGGTGACTCTTTCCATCTGCCCCCCGACACATGTCACCGCCCTCTAACCTGTGTTCTTGTTCTTTCTCTCTTCGTGGACTTGTACAATTTTCACCCACATCATAAACAAAAAAAATTTTTGACATATAGTCCAAGATTACCACTCTGGCCCACTGTGGAACAGGCTTTGCTTCTGAGCCACAGTGATGTACATTCATTATAATGATTGTCAGCGCAGTGGAGGCTGTGATCATGGTCATAGTTGCTATGTAATACTTGCCTGGAACACAAAATAAAATTATATTAAAGATGCTATCCACATTTTTAAAAAAAAAAATCATTGCAGAAATAGCAGAGTGACAAAGGGGTTGGAAAGGACGGGGGGGGGGGGGGGGGGGGGGGGGGGACACTGAGAGAAAGCAGATCAAGGCTAGGTCCTGTCTGCTTAGATAGATGGGTAAGGAAGGTACTCAAATACAGCAAGTCATAATGTGAGTGGGAATTAATTCTGGTGAGAAAGTTAGCATAACTAAAAATAAATACCAAGTAAATGTAAAGAGCTTCAGTTTAACTGTACAAATACCATGCATACTTCAAGTATTTCACTAGATTATTATTTTTTTCTTAACAAACGCAGCCAACATTTATCTTCCCAAAAGCCATACATGACACAGTCAATCCGACATTACAGCCCCGATTTCAATAAGCCATGCTTAAGGACAAAGCATGTAAAGCTCACCTATCAGAGGTACGTTTTCAGAGGGAGGCATAATCTCTGCAACCATCAGCTGGAACACAGTCAGAGCAAGAAGAACTGTAACACCTAGAGACACTTTTTCTCCAGAGTCTGCGGGGAGATAGAATCCCAGTGGAGCGAGGAAAGAGATCAAAATGCAAGGAAGAAGAAGATTAAATATGTAGAAAGATGATTTCCTTTTCAAAATCAGCGTAAACGTTACGTCTGGATAAGGCTCAGAGCAGCAGCCGTAAGTGATTACATTCTTAACCGCTGGCATACCATGAATCTCCCATTCCACGTCTTCTACAAAGTCAGAAAGGTCACCACTATCAAGAGAATTGATGATGTCTACCTGATTACCATTATAGGTCCAGGAACCAAACGTAAGGTTGCACTGCTGGCTGTCAAAAGGAAAATAAGATACATCCACTACACATGAGCTTTTTGTGATAGCAGGAGCATCCCAAGTGATTTTTCCATCATATCTCAACACAACATTAGTATTCACAGGTTCTGAAAAGTCATCATCAGCCCTAAAAGACAGAAAAGCAACAGTCAAGATTGACATGCAGCAATTCAGTGCATGGGTTGGGGAAAGCCAGGGGGAGATCCTGGTTTACAGCATTAAAAGCATGCTTCTGAAAATGTGTCATTTATTCATATTGATTATTACTAGAAACTTGCTATATTACTTACTACATTATTTACAAGTACCAGACCCCATTAGTGCCAAACATCAGTGAAACTAAATTGTACTGTATTTCTTGGCTATTGCTTCTTCAAACTTGACCTCAAACAGGGCACAGTGAAATACCAGATTCATTAAAAAATCTGCTGCTCATTACTGGCCAGGGAGAGCAGACAAGATATGGAGCCTTTGCCCTTCTGTAGGCACCATCTTCCAGAGCTCTTCAGCAGCCTCTGCAGAAAGCATTTAAGATTGACAATGTTCAAAACTCAGTGCAAACAAGAAATTCACCACAGCTCCGCTATGTAGCTGGATCAATTGCCAAACTATTTTATCTGTGGCTCTTGGGATGATTAATAATAAACATTAAGACAACAAATATATTCCCCACTAAGGTAAAATGAAGTTCAGGTTCCATGAGTCATTTCTTCTTCTACCCTCTCCCTTACACCCATTCAAGATGATTCTCTCTGGCCTCACTCACTTGTTATAGAGGACAATATCTGGCCTCCAGACCAAATTGCTTGGAATTCTGATAGAATCCAATCCATCATATTTATCCTTATCCCATTTGAGGTATGCATCATACCAGCTTTGTCGAATCCATAAGTAAGCTGTTAAAATTTGGTTCCTTTCATCCTGCATAAAAAATACAAAAATATTTCTTGTTCAAGGTGAAAAAAGTACATTCTAGATACTGACAGCATTTGTTGTACAGCTTTAAAGCAGTGCCCAAAGCAGGCCTCAATACTGACAGATACATACGTACATATAGTGTACGTATGGGGAGCTTCTCTAGGCAATCCTCTTCGACTCTCTTGTTCAAACCTCCCTCTCAAAAGGAGTTATTTTCCCTGCACCCTCCCTAGCTTTAAATACAGTTACCTAATGTTTTCGTATCTCTAAAAAGTTCCTTTTTCCAGGGTCAGAATAACAGCAGATTTAGCTTAAAACTCTCTGAAAGCTTGAGGTCTTGAAGTTGTAATTCACAAGTCAGAAGTGATTTTCCTTTTCCCTTCCAGACAAATTTTCTTTTGCCTTAGAAGTGTATCTGTTAAACTAAGTTTATAAAAAGTTACTGGAAGCTAAAATAGGAGGTTTAAGGAGAAATTAATTGCTCCTTAGAAAAAACACTCCCTCTTTCTATTTAGTAGCAAAAGTTGCCTGAAAGCTGGAATACAAACACTTAACTGATACTACAAAAAAAAAGTCTTAACAATTCAGCAGCTATAAGTTTGTAGACACGTAATGGAAGTTGTACAACTGCAATCAGATAAGACTATTAAGAACTGCAGAACATGACCCTTGTGAGGAATCGTTACTGAAGTTGCCACAGCAGTATGCAAGCTGCTTTCCTACTTCAAACAAGTTAGCAGTTGGTACACTGCTGCACATTTTCAGAAAAATAGAACTGTATTTTTACTCACCATGTCTTTAATTTGGGACAATGTTATCTGAAGGGTAACATTCAGCACTTTATCTGTGTCTTCCACTGGTCTTAGAGCATTTGAATAGTCTTCAAACAGTTCATTGAACAGCATCTGAGCATATTTCCCTTTGGCTGATTCTACAGCTAGATAATAGATTTTTTCAGTATATCAGATTAAGCACTGAGCAATATTAGCAACCATCCCCTTCCAATAGCTTCCAAATGCTAAATATAGCAGTTGCTATATTTATCATTCAAATACTGTAGAATATAATTTAGTGCAGAAACAGAGCAAACCTGATAAAGTTGTTCAAATAAAGACAACATTCACCTGTAGTAAATGAATAGCTAGCCCTAGCTTTTCACACCTACATGAAAAAAAATATATATATCTCTGTATCCAGAGATTCTTGCCATTTTTGAAAGTAAATATCATTACATTTATTTTACTCATCTCTTTCATAGGCATGGAGATTATTGACTTAGACACATCTGCCAAACTAAAATTACAAGCAAAGCCTGAAGCCACACCTGCTCCCAAGCTAATAACTTGTGACATCTCCCTAAACACAGCTCTGATAGATTCATGATACTTTCAGAATTCACCTCATCCCCCCTGCACCCTTTTTCTTTTCAAGCAGTACTTGGAAATATTCCGAGCTGCTTTTCTTCACAATTTAACAATTACATGAAACATGAACACATCCCTGGACCAACACATTTCCCACAGCATATATTTGGAGGCATTTATTGCTATCCACATGCCATGGATAATACACCAAAACTTTAAACACTTTTGCTGTTCCGTACGACTTTATGCATTATAGTTTTTCAAGACAGAGTCTCTATTATCTTTAGATTCATGCATTTTTGCAAGCAAAGGACCAGGATAGGGACATTCACAAGGCTTGTACAAATGCCAGCTGGCATAAGGTAGGAAGCAAGCGTTCTGGAACGCATCGCTCTTTGGTGACTCACAGTTACTTCCTGGGCTAACCAGAGTTCAAAGAAAAACCTCTTGATTAAAAAGAAATCTTAACAAAAGTTTCATAAGGAGCATTTAGATCTATCTGGTTATACAGAATCCTTCATTTTCTCGATACATCTGAAAGATGAAGAATAAAAGCTAAAGAAAAACACACACATGAAGGGGACTTCTGGAGCTCAGCCAAGTACGACACATCAGGACACCAACTCCTATTGAGTAGAATAAAGTTCAGTGCAGTATTTAGCTACCAAGAAGTGTTTTCTCACCTTGAAGCATCGTGGCTGTGAACAGCAACCAGAGAGAGACATAAAAGGATGACAGGTTATTTCTCTTCATTTCTGGTCCTTAAATAAAACTGTTCACCCAGAAGCATGACAATTTTTATCACCATCCAAAACTGTAACAAAAGATGAGTCACTATGGTACTGAAGTACAGCTACAAGCAACTCAGCCCTCCTGCAGCTGTCAGTTGTCCTGGAGAGATGGCCTCTGTTCCTGCAATGCCTGGGGCTCTGCTGAACCCTCCCTCCCTCTCTCTCCGTAATCTGAGAGCTGCCTCCATGAAGCTAATGCTGTGCAAGACAACAAACGGATGGGATATCAGTAGGAAAACTGTTTTCCATTGCTTTACTCCCTACAAACATACGATTATGTTTCTTCATAGATCAGACATTTTTCATTTCTCCAGCAGGTCAAGACTTAGTGACCTTACATTCAGGAATATCTTGCTCAAAACCAGTCCAGTGAAGCCTGTGACACCCTCATCAAAATAAATAGATAAATTCAATAACCACGGATTCACTAAGATCATCTAGTCCAACCATCCACCTGCTATTAATATTGCCCTCTAAACCATGTCCATTAAGTAATACATCTACCCTTTCCTTGAAAACCTCTAGGGACAGTGACTTCACCACTCCAAGCAACTTTTCCAGCACCTGGCCAGTCCTTCTAAGAATAAATTTTTCATAATGTCCAACCTGAACACCGCCCTGCTGCAACTTGAGGCCATTCCCTTTAGTCCTATGCCTAGTTATGCAGGAGAAGAGGCTGTTGCCCACCTTGCCAGAGTCTCCTTTCAGGCAGCTGTAGAGCAGTAGGATCCGCCCCGAACCTTCTCTTCTCCAGACTGAACAATCCCATTTCCTCAGCTGCTCCCCATAAGGGCCTGTGCTCCAGACCACTCACCAGCTTCATTGCTCTACTCTGAACATGCTCCAGGGTCTCAATGTCTTTCTCATAGTGAGGGGCCCAAAACTGCACACACTACTCAAGTTGCAGGCTCATCACAGCTGAGTAGAGGGGGACGATCACCTCTCTGTTCCTCTTGGCTACCCTATTTCTGATACAAGCCAGGATGCTGCTGGCCACCTGGGTACACTGCAGGACCATGTTCAGCTGAGCATCAACCAAAGCCCCCAGACCCTTTTTTTCCCCACACAGCTTTCCAGCCACTCTGCCACAAGCCTGTAATATTGCACAGGGATAATAATATCCTCCTTGATACTTAGTTGGTGTGGTTACACCTGAACATTCCACATCCAATATGTCACACAGCAAAAACTACAACCTACCTACTTGTATACTAACAAAACAAAGTTTTGACCCATCAAAGTGATGCCATGGGGAAGAGATGTAGCTACACCATGAACCACTGATAACAGAGGCAATGATTACCAGGGAACATTGAGCACTTCTAGAACCAAGAGTCGTATTTCTTCACCACAGGCTGAAGACAATCTTGTGAACTGCTGCACTAGAAATACAGACCTGCTGAGATGTGCAGACTGATGCTGTAATTAGTATATAACCCCATACATTAAAGAACCATGCTACTTTAGAACACTAGAAGGGCTGCTTCAAAAGCAACACTGCCTGAAGTGGATGGTGGTGGTATGGCAGCAGAGGCTGAACCTTCCCACCAATACTGTTACTTTTAATTGCTGTATGGCAGCACAGGGCACTCTGACAAAATGGCAACTGACACAGAACAGAAGTGAATATGAAGCAAAGAGTGTCTCTGAGTTTCTCCACACAAGAAAAATAGCACCCCTTGACATTCTTCCATGCTTGCTGAACATTTACGAAGAGCAGACAATGGTTGTGAGCACAGAGAGTGTGGTGCATTTCAGCAGTGACAATAACAATGTGAAGGGCAAGGCACGTTCCAGACAGCCATGCAGGTTTTTATGAGCATTGCACACAGATTCTTGTTCATCACTGGGTAAAAGCATACGGGCACTGGTGGTGACCAGCTTTTAAAAGGGTGTTTTATAGTTCAGAATTTGCTCCATCAAATGGTGTTATTGCACTCTTTGTATCTACTGTATTTTCCATGGAAATAAAAAGGAGGCATTTCTTTCAGAATAACCAATATGATATTTCCAAAGGAAACTAGGTTCTCAAAATAAGTACACAAGAAGCATGCCTGTATATGTTGATTATTCAGTTTACTTCTACTTCTACCCATCCAGCCTGGCTTGAGCACCTCCAGGGATGGAGCATCTACAGCTTCTCTGGCAACCTCTGCCAGTGCCTCACCAGTCTCTGAATAAAAAGGATTCCCTTTAAGGCTGAACATACATCTCTTCTCTTCCCATTTAAAACCATTTCCCCTTTCTCCTATCACTATCAGACCCCCATAAATTGTTGGTCTCTCTCCCATTTATAAGCTCCCTGTAAGTACTGGAAGGCCACAATGATGTCTCCCCAGAGCCCTCTCTTCTCCAGATTCAACAAGCCCAAGTCCCTCAGCCTCTCATAATAGGAGAGGTGCTTTAGCCCTCTGATCATCTTCATGGCCCCTCCTCTGAGCCCACTCCAACAGCTCCATGTCTTTCTTGTGGAGTTCCCTAGACCTGAGTGCAGTACTCCAGCTGGGGCTTCATGAGGGCAGCAGAATGGGACAGTCACTTCCTCTGGCCCCCTCCTCTTTTGATGCAACTCAGGATCCAGTCAGCCTTCCAGGCTGCAAGTCCACACTAGTAAAACACGAAATACTTGTGATGCTTAATCTATAGTACTACTACTCCCAGATGAAATATTCCATTTAACAGTTGAACAGAGTATAACTTTGTCAAACAGTTCTGTTTTTCCAGCAACATGTTCTTCTATGAAGTCAGGAATATAAGTACAAAGCAGATTACACAGAGAATTTCAGAGTCACAGGTGTTTGCAAGTTAGATTCCAGTCATTAACTTCTCCTAAAACTAAACTTTGCCACTCAGTGGAAACAAGCCATCCTGCAAGAGTGTATCAACCAGCAGATGGCCCTGTTAGCCAGCCCACCAGTTTACCCAGACATTCAAGATGATTTTTGTTTATCTTGTTTATAAGTACCTTCACTTTTTGATATACTTGGATTAATTTTGCTGATTATTTACCTTTTGTTTAATACAAGATGAGCAAAGACAAGACTTTCTTTTAAAGAAGGTAAGCAGAAAGAACTATTTAGTGGCTAACTGTGGCTCTGGGTCTGCCTAAATTACATACATGAGGTTAATCACAGGAAGGTCTCAGGGAAGCAAATATAAATCACTGTCAAAAACTGTTACAATATGAAACCATGCTTAGAGCACTGACTGCTTCTGGTGATGCAGAGAGAAATTAAGGCACAATATCCAGCCCCATTTCCTCATGGTTTTATTCAAACATTTGACTTTGCTCTGTTCTTTTCATAGCCAGTACACACTTTGACACTGTGTTTGTGTTCACATTCAATGGGACAACATTGTACCATTCATTCCACAGTGCACTGAGCCTGAATGATACTCTCATGACAAGTAACTTCACTGTTCCAGGCAAACACATAAGTTGCAGTGCAGAAACCTGCAAAATACAAATGCAGCATAACACCATGCAAGGTGAGGTTAACTTTGCATACATTTTATGGAGAGACTGAAGGTGAGGAGGATCTCTTTGCATATTAAGTATCTAGAATCTGGAAGTTTTTATCTTGGACAAATTACAAAGCAGGAAAGTTTAAAAACTTTTTTTTTTTTTAAATGAAAACAAATTGTAAAATCATTCCTGCCTCAAATAATCCTTTACCCCTGAGGCTAAGATTTTGACTTTTTTTTCTTAAACATTCTCATCCTTTCTTGCATGATACACAAGAAGAGTTTTTAGACCTCCAACCGAAAAAGCAACAGATACTGTATTATCACAGACCTCAAGGCCGTCTGTACCATTTATAATCCACTCCTTCATCAGAGAACAATAAAGAAGAACAGATTGGTTTCTAAGCACAGTTTGTAAGAAGCGTCTCACAGTCTGCTTCTACTTGCCTTCCTGCCAATTTTTCTTCCCAGAAGCTGTTGTGCTCACATTCTCCTCAGCATTTGCTACAGAATATTATCTTGTGATAGGGTCAAACAGCACACTATCTTCAGAGTCAAGCTTCTCTTCTACTAAGACCGGTTATTCTAAGGAGGAATGACAACAGCTATTCCTGCCAGCAGAACAGCCCAGCTCTGCCTGCCCCAGAGTACAGCACTTCACTTAAATGCAGCATGTTTCTCTCCGCCCCATTTTCTCACCCACCTACTGCCTCCTCCTTCCTTCTCTCTAAAAATCCCCTACCACCTGAAACCAGCACACTCATTCATATTTTCTTCTTCTGTAGTACATGCAAAAGACAGGAAATACATAGAAGTGTTCAGCATGTTAGGTCATGAGACAATGTGGAATATTAGCTATATTTTCCAGAAACAGTAAATCCTGTTAAATGTTAGTCATGAGCTCTGAAAATAAATTTTATTTTGGCCCACTTACATATACAGTTCTACTGATCATCTTGCAGCATTTGAAGAGGAACCTTTTGTCCTAAAAAGCCTTGTATTGTTTAATATGATCTAAGATGCAGCACATTCATCCTTTTCCACTAGGACATGCTGCCTAGGATTTTATCTGTCCTTGAGAAACAAGTATCTGGCAGGGTTAAGAACAAAGCTATTTTATAGCTTGAGCTGTCAAAAAGCTATTTTATATACAGCTCTTTATCACTGGGATCATTTCCAGCTTTGCATCATGCCTTTGAGTGACTGATCACAGGATCTACACTTTGCAGAAAGACAACCTCTGGGCCTAAACACTGTTCCAAATCACAGATTTGCTCTGACAAGCAGCCTCATGCTCTAAACCAAACTGGATTACTACACAAATTTTTACCCTGACACAAGGATCTATACAGAAAGACTCAATTTTTTTCCTGCCTGAACACTCTCGAGCCATGGAAGACACACTACCTCAGCTTTCCAAAGCAGCAGGGAGTTCCCAGCAACTGGTACAGGCTGAAGACAAATCTAGGTTCCCCAGAAGGAGATTCCTTCAGATTGAGGTGGACAGCATAAAAACAGCAAACTGCTATCTGAAGAAACAGGACTAAAGGGTGAGTAACATTAGTTCTGAGATAGTATCTGAAGTTTCATTTCTACAATTCAGGGGGTGCAGAGGGACCAGACATAACATCTTTAAAGGGATATCAGATCTCATCACATACACAAGGCAATGTGCACAGAGAATCTAGCATCCTCTGAAAACGCCTGCTTTCCTCATAAGTTCACATCTGACTCGCTTCACAAAATCAGTTACATCCAAACATTTGCGTCCTTATCTGAGTTCCCCACAAAGACTAATATTGTGTACTAATACAGAGCAGCCGGCTGTAAAGGCAGCATGCCAAAAGATAAAGACAAGGAACAATTCCAGACCATAATGTATCAATCTAAAGTAACTGCTTTCAGAGGACTCACAGAACTCTAATTGCAAGATGCCTGCCACAGCAATATTCATACTGCTACTTAGCTAGTGTCATATACAATTTTGCTTTCATTATAATACATATCTCCTAAAGAGAGACATTAAGTAGACATTTACGTGACAAACTGTCATTACCTTATTGTTTCTGCTCCATCAAATCATACAAAACAGCCCACCCAGGGAATTTCTCCACATTCTCAGAATTTAGAGCAACAAAAGTGCTTCACTCAAAGTATAAAATATTCCCCTTGATAAACCCACTCAAAGAGTGGTTTTCTAAGCCTATAAAACTAATTTCCAAGCCCACACTTGCTGCAAAGCTGCCTGTTTTAAAATATATATATACATATATCATAGCAACTTCTTAACCATCCCAAAATAAAAACATTATGTATGCCTAACAAACCTCATCATAGCATAAGCCAGCTAACTACTCATCTCTGAGGGAAAATAACTTTTTGTAAGTTTTAGCTGTTAAAGCATCTTACATGGTACATGGGTACTCGCATTCTTTAGACTTCCCGTCCCCAGGCTGCATCTGAGGGTAGGAAAAAAAAATCTGTTGGCTCTTTCCCTCTTGATGACTACTCTGAAAATTAAGTCCTGACAGTAAGAATGCTGGCAGAAATCCAGCGCAACTCTGCCTTCAAATTATTCTGAATTTACACTCATAATGTGATCATGAAAGATCTCTTCAAGATTTCTCCTGAAAGCACCATGACAGGACAGAAAAGGTTAAAAAAAAAAAAAAAAATAGAAGTACCCAGAGAACAGAGACACAGACCTCCCAGCCACACTTATATAGCTGGGGATTCTGTATTACTAAGCCATTGATATCACAAATCAGGTTGATCTCAAAAAAGTTCTGGCTTCACCCAACAGCAAGGCACCTGCAGCTTCTCATAACAGAATGATGGTAACTGGAGGCACTCCTTTTCCTTGAGGATTCTTGCAGTTCTCACGTAATAGAATCTGACCAAGCTGCATCAACAAGAATACATCGCCATATGTGGTGTTGCTTGGTCATGCTTGGCTCAGGTTGCCCAGAATGCTGGCTCAAAGCCAGATGCCCATGACAGCACTCCATCAAGCACACCAGGCCTAGACACCACAGCCCATGAGTGAAACAACAGACAAGGCAGCAATTAGAGCAGAGGATCATCAGACATTTCTTGCACCTCTCACTCCCTAGTCCCAGCTAGTGGTGTACTAGTCAGAGAGGTGGTACAGGCAGCAGATTCCCAAGCAAACCAGTTTTAGGCTTCACTTATTTTCTCAGCTTTTTACTGGTTTAAGAATAACTGTATGCAATCCCAGCAAAGCACTTTCTAGTATGAACACAGCTACTTTACCCAACGCAGCTAAAAAATTTCCCTTTGAGAGAACTGTAGTAAACACACAGTTTTACTCAAAGCCTGTAACTGTGTTCATTCTGGCACAACAGTCATTTAGACCTTGGGGACAAAGCATCACAAGGAGCTGAAGATAGTATCTCTTGTCTTAAGATCTGATGAACACGGTGGCTCCAGGACAAATTTGAGAGGCTGTATTCATACCTTTGGCTTTCATCTACAAAGTTCTAAGTGATAGTCTAAAGCCAAGGTGGTGTTTCACCCAACACTAGATGCACTGAAATGAATGCTCACTACTTCTTTAGTTGACTGCACTGAAAAACATTATCTTGCCCATAAATCAAAGAATCTGCTATCTAGAAATGCTAACCAACAACACTAATCTGAGTCTTAGAGGCTTAACAGCCTATTCTGTAGCTCTGCAAAAGGAGATATGAGGTTATAAAAACAGTTCAGATAAAACAAGTGTGTGGTCTAACATCAAAAAGTTATAACCATGCATTATACCTGGTTGGTTTGCATGCTTTGGAAAACTTTTGTTGCTTGCCTGCCAACAACTGGCAGGGGACTTTGCCAGAGGTATTGTTGCCAAGTGCTCAGCTGCCTTGCAGCTTGATGAAGGGGTGTTCTACTCTGAGACAGAATCTAAAACAGAATCGATATGTTATAGAAAAAGCATGAGGGATTAATACAGGCAGCTAGTTGAGCTGCAGTGGACAGACAATCCTACAGAGACCCTGCAGCTACAGCTTTTGGAAAATCTACGTGAAACCGCAAAAGCCAGTTCCTCAAACGTGAATTAAAAAAATAGCATACAAACAGTTATAAGTAGGAACAGTCCTAGCAACAGAACTGTTACTGGCTGTACTCCTGGACACTAGCAAAAGCAGCATATTAATAGTGCTACTTCAGAGAGCTGCTCTCATCCAAGTGTATTACTAATACAGACATGTGCAGGTCTGTACTCCAAAAGCTCATTTGCTCCTGATGGGAAGCTACACATAGGGAAGAAAGCATGGGTTTTGTGGTACACATTCTCTAATTCTTTCTCCTCTGCCAGATTTATGTCACAGTATTACAACACCCACCAGAGCCCTCTTTATCCATCTTGATCAAAAACCCACTGTTCTTCCTTTAGTACCACTTACTGCTTCCAAGGTCGCAGCCTATGCAATTACAAACCTCTGAGGAGGTAATATGTGAGAATATGAAATGAAATATCTTCTACAGAAAGCCAGAGCAGGGAAAACAAAGCAGAGTGCTGGCATGACATGCCCTACATGCTGGCACTAGAGCTACCGCACAATGTCTGGTGTCCTTTTTGCTATGCAGAAAAATAATCAAGTCTTTACAGGGAAGAAGTAAACATTTCAACTACTGGATATACATATGTTATGGTCATAAATATATCTTCCTTCTAAACTACAGAAGGAAGTCACGGTGACAGAAAAGATTTCTAGGTATGGCAAAGGCACTTTTAGGCTATTTCAGACAATAACATAATGGAATTTTTTTTTTCCTTCTACATTATTCTCAAGGTCTTCTTTTGTCAGTCACTTACCATTCAGGTGCTGATTGCAGACAATAACTATATGGGTCTGGAGATGCAATTGATTGCACGTCCACCTCAAAACTCTCTTCAGCAGTTTCTATAGCAGGAATAATTCTCTATATAATGCCATCGTACAAAGCCTAAAAAGAAAACCCTAAGTTGAAAGGCATTTGCTGTCTTTAGCTTTCTGGACTTGGGTTTTTGGAATCAGATGATACTGAATGCTGCAGTCAGACTAGCAGGGGATGTTTTCATTCTACAAGCAAGAACAAGATGTACTGTGGATTCTGGTGTGAAACCAGCAAATACTAACTTAATTGCCTAGTTTTCTTTCGGTAGATATGCAAAGGCACCGTTTCTAAGGAATTGCATCTACTCAAGGAACAAAAATGATCTATGAAGTATAATTCAACAGCACAAAATGTAACCTGTGACATAAGCTTGATACTCGATTAACTAGTGCTGTAGTAATTAAAGGGTAACTTTACTTCTTTAGTCATTCTCTAAAGAAGATACATTTTATATAAGGATCAAAACCAGAATCAAATCAAAGGCTTACCAACCAGACATACAAAGAAAGACTTCTAAAACCCAAAAATCTATCACTACTTTTTTTCCTTAAATAGAGTCTAAACACGGCAATCAAAAAATTGTAAAAACTGTAAGAGTTCAGGTTTCTACATGAGTACTGACTCATCAGCCTCTGAACAGTAACTCACAGTGGAACACAGTAAATTCCCCCAGCAGACAGTGATCAGCAGTACGAGAGTAATACAGCGCTCTGGAGCCTGTATGCTTAGTCTTCTAGCCTTACCTTGAGAAAAAGAGTGAAATCATTAACTAGCATAAGAAAGAATTGTGACTTGAAGTCATTCTCCATTTTGCTTCTTAAATAAAGTATCTTGTATCCCTCCTCAGCTTCTATTCAGGATTATTTAGAACAGTAAAAAACAAAAACAACCAAAAAGCCACAACACTTTCAAATATTAATGTTAACTGGAAAAAAAAAAAAAACATTTTAGGATTCTAAGCTGATGAGTTGTTAAACTCCTACAATATTCAGAAGAAAACATTTTATCATAAAAGCAGTCCTACAGCTCCAGCAAATACAGATCAAGCACTACATTTATAACTCTGCTCTCTCAAAAAATATGCCAGCCTATCAAAAAAGGAGCTTTTTAAATAACTAAGAATAGCTAATTACCTCTACAAGAACTGTTCCTTAGACAGATTTCTACTCATTTCAGTGCTAAGATCATACAACTGAGTGAAGTTGAGCCGCCATCACCTCTCCAGCTATGTCCTAGGTTTCACTTCCATTATAGGGGTACTAAACAAAAAAATCTGTGGTGACAACTACAGAACGTAGACAAAAATCAGAACAAAGGTAATTCTTCCTCTTCTGCCTCATATATCACACCAAAGACAGATACTATATATAAAACTGAACTATTTGCAAGGCTACCTGGTCTCCCCTTTTGACAAGGGCAACTTACTGCTGAAATCATTGAGGCAGTATTACCAACACATCCTCAGCCAGTCTCTCCTGCTACCTTGAAGGAGATACCAGTAAACCTAAAATACCAGTTTTGCTCCCTATTGAAGCCTCATCAACAATATCAAACTAGCTTTTCTATTGCCAATGTCAGTTTGGCTGAAGACAATTCTTTGGCAAGTCTGCCCTTCTTCCAGGGAAAAGGAGATGGCTTCCTAATCATCATTTTCAGTAACAGTTACTAACAGCTCACAAGCAGCCTTTGTATTCTGGAGCTTGATTACTCAGCTACATATTTATCAAGGTTTTGGTTCTGGGATTTTTGTTTCATTAGAAAGATGATCTTGGATGTCTTTTCCAACCTCAGTGATTCTATGATTCTATGATTTGCATCCTTCTGTGTCATCATCTAGCACACAATTTCAGCAAATGCATCAACCATGAGGGCTACCATTCATACTAAACACTCTTGTCAACTCTTACAGGAAAAGCATTGACATAACCAGACTCCCATTGCCCAACACAGACCCTCCACAGCATGAGGACACAGCACTATGGAGCTAGCACATTTGGGTACAGCATAAGGAGCTGGGGAAAACCTGGGTAAAGCCAAGGAGCAGACAATACACCACATATACACCACATCACATACACCAAAGGCAGCAAAACCATATTAAAGCCTGCCCAGAGCAGAATTCTGCTTTGAGTCTCTGCTCAGTGGGTACCTCTAGACAAGTCCTGCCAAATGCCACACTGGCATCACCTCAGCTTTACTTAGATTCTATGCAGAAATTACTACGCAAACAAGCACTTCAGTGAACAAAGCCAGGCAGTGAAACACAAATAGCTTTTAACTGAAATGCAGCTAAAACAAAGATCTCTGACATGATAGCAACCACTAAAGATGCTTCACTGCATTAAATCCCACGCTGAACACAATGCTACTCAGGGTAAAGAGTAGCAGAGTGGTGGTATCCTGTAGAGCGATTAGAAGACCTGGGAAACCCTGCCTAATTATTTCTATGGAAATCACACCAGCATTAAATTTCAGACAGCTCCTTTACTTCTATAACCCACACTGTTGCTAGAAAAAGGACACAGCATAGAGAAAATTTCAGAACTCTCTATTGGTCAACACCTTTGTTCAAAGTTTGGAGCAGTGATAGCAGGAAGGACCATCAGTAGGCTTGCTTACTGTAGTGCACAGGCAGGGCACCATCAGACCCACCATGCCCCTTTCTTGTCCTGCCACATGGTGAAAAATATATTCCATCACATGTCCCCTAAGTGCTGCAACCACAAAATCAGAAGCACTCAAGCCATTGTATTTCATGATTACAGTTGAAGACTCCTCAGTGTAAGTAAGTATCTTCAAATTCACAAAAATGAAAGAGCAGACTGAATAATGAACAAGTAATATAACCTAAGGATATCATTACCCATTAAGTGAACTCTGTACTGGTTTAGTTGTTTAAAACTCTAATCAGGCTAATTATGCTCAGAGGAAATTGGGGTTAACAGACAAAGAAATACTTTTGGAGACAATATTTCCTGAATAAAGATACCGGTTTTGAACAGATGAGTACCAACATGGGTGTTGGTAGAACTCAGAAAGAACTCAGCCTTTGGTGCCTGTTCTTAGGCTAGTAACATGCTTGTTTCCCTTTTGACCTCAGCAACATCTTTTACCATAGCTTGATGTCTAACACCAACATACATTGTAGTTAACTACAATATTTTACAATGCCTACTATAAAGTGCTGAGGTGATTGTTTTTCAAAACTTTAGAAACATTTGAAAACTTTAGAAACATATTGCTCCAAAAAAAAAAAAAAAGCCAAAGTCTACAACTTCTTCAGATAAAGAATAATATTACCAGTAAGCATAGACTGCACTTTTAAAAAGGAAGCATTTATTAACTTAAGTTATACAATATAAAAGCATCTGCAGGAATAGCAAGCTTGACAGTCCCTCCACCCTCAACAGTACACAGTGAAAACAAGTACAAGAGAACTTCACAGACCATATCCACAGTGAGGTAGAACATTCATTACAGATGGCAATGTTAGTTTACAGTCCTTGGCAGTAATTTATGTTGTTAAAACTCCTACAGAAAGAAACCACTAGCTTCTTTTGTCTCCATGGCTATGACTTGTCTGGGAACACACACGGCCACCTTGCCAGGCGAGTGACATCCTCCCTGGGATAACCGCAACGTGCAGCAGTGATGATAGTCCCCAGCCAGAAGGAGTGCACACCGTACTGCTCCAGGGGCAGCCCCAGCAGCCTAAGGGTCCACCTGAGAACAGTCAGGAAACCCCTCTTCGTTACAGGCATGTTGTCCCTGTGCACAAAGAGCGGCCCTTCCAGCCTTGAACGCACAGCCACAAAGCTCCGGAGGGCCAGGACAGGGCACACCCACGGCTCTCCTGACAGAGCAAGGCTGATGATGGGTCTCTCCCGGTCGACAGGAGAGTTACGCAGGCGAAACACCACTCTGCCTTCTGTCACCTGCATGTCCCTCAGGTAGAGCAGTTCAGGCTGCAGTACATTACGGTGCTTTGCCACCACCTCTCTTATTCGAAGTGCACCAAAAAAAGCCACTGTGAACAATGCACGGAACAGTAAGCATTCATAACGGGATACACACACAGATTCCAGAGCTCCTAAAAGAGATCGTAAGACCTCAATTGTTATAGGAGCATATTTTTCCCTCAGGATGCCCACTTGACGTCTCAACCCCATTACCATCAAACGGGTTATAGCATCTTCCAGAGGGTCAGAATTACCAGACAGTCTTGATAAGTAAGACAAGGCTGCCACATACACCAATGTTTTTGAGGAGGAGTAAAGAGACTCCACAGCTAAAAATCCCCTAACTTGATCCTCTGGAATGGGCCAGGCTGCAGGCATTCCCATGACCTTCCTAAAGGCGAGAAATTTCTTCAGCCCCTCAAGGTAGGCTTGCCAAAGCCTAACATCCCCCGAGCACTCCAATAACAACAATGTCTTCAGAGGCTGAGGTCCCAGTGAGTGTTTCCAAGGAGAATCAGCCTCCCGTCCTACAAGACAGGATTCACATTAGCACAACCAGAACAAGCACACCACCCAAACTGCAATAAAGACAGCATCCCACTGTGCGAGGCACATCACTTGAGTGATGCCCCAGCAGTTTATCTGACTATAGACACTGAGCTCACACATAGCTAAACCCTGAGCGGTTAACGAGACATTCTTCAGGTGAGAAGGATTATAAGGAACACCTGACGCATCTCAGGCACAACATCTGGCAGTGCTCCAGTAATTCAGAGCAGTACCAGAGAAAGTAAACAAAAGCTCAGCTAAAACCAAGCCTCGCGAGCATGGTCTGCAGACCGTCTAACCAAGAAGGGCACGCAGTACCTTCCTGCCAGAAGGCAGAAAAACCCTTCGAGAAAAACGAAGGCGAGAGCCGCCGCAGGCAGAGCACAGCGGGTGCTTTGCCGCTGCCACACGTGCTCACCTACCCGCTGCCGCGCCGAGCTCCCCGCACCGCCCCGCCGCCTGGGTCCTGCACGCGGTCCTCTGCCCCGTTCTGCACGGCGATGCAACAGCCGCCTGTCCGGAGAGGCCCAGCTTCAGCCACTCCACGCCCGGCTCCTGGGCCAACAGGGTCAGCATCTCCCAGAAAGGTGAAGCGGCCGCAGCCCCACTCGCAGCGCGGCCACTGCACGACATGACGAGCGCTGTACTTCAGCCACAGCAGCACGAAGTCAGTTCGCTCATCAGCGCGGGCTGTTTAATAGCCACGCTGCAGCCCGCGGCGCCCGCCGATTGGGCACTCGCAGCAAAGCGGGGAGCGCACAGTGCTGCCATTGACTGTCCGGCCGGAGTGGGCGGGGCGGAAGGTGCGAAGGGGCCGTGAGCCGATTCCTGTACTCAGAAGGGCGCTCTTCGTTAGCCCTTAATTGCGGTCTAACGAGGCGATAAGTAGCAGATAACACTTCCTTGGCGCTTCCTACGAGATGAGGCCCGCCCGGCGGCAGGAAGCGGCCCGAGGTGCGAACTGCCCTCCGCGCCGAGACCTCCCCAGCGTCCTCCCCCGGCACGGATTCCGCGATTGGCTGAGAGAAGGGCACGGCTGAGAGACAGTCCTTGTCATTGGCCGGGAGTTTGGGACAGGGTACAAAATGGTGCAACGGGCGCGTCGTTGTGCTGCGTTCGGGACGTCGCTTTGTTGGCGATGTGGCGCTCTGAGAGTGGGGTCGAGCCGGCTGCTACCAGCCCTTCGCCGTTCTGGGAGATCCTCGCCTTGCTGGGGCGAGAACCCGGCATGGAGTGGCTGCTGCGTAGTCCAAATGGCTGCACTGGGTGGCTGGGTTCAAGCGGACAGGAGCCTGGTGGCGGGGACGGAGTGGGTAGGTGTAGTGCTGAGGGGGTTGTGCTTGGGGGGGCTGCATGGTGTGGCCGAGTGAAGTGGGAGGTTGGCATACTCTTTCTTTGGGCTCTGACCCCTGTGTAGGAAGCCTGCTGGGAGCTGCATGCACTAAGAATTTATTTGTAATATGTGTTTTTGTCACTTCCAGACTCTTGTGCGTGTTCATCTTAACCTGGGGTTGCAGAACGTTGGGGTGTTGTTCTGAGTCCCTAGCTAGGCTTGGCGTATTGCTCTAAGAAAAGTCATGGGGTGTTCTTACACTTAACCCTTCATTCTTGTCACTCTACAGGAGAGTCCTAAAAATGCAAGGGACATTCTTGTAAAGTTTTTGTCGTGTTTTTCTTTGTTTGTTTGTTTGTTTTGTTTTCTTCAGAGAAGCTCAAACAATAGTTGCAGGGTGTTGTAAGGAAAGAAGCTTTTGTCTGCTTGTCAGTGAGACTGCCTTGCTTACCATTGCTAATCTTGGTTTCTTTCTGCAGATGAGCTCAGCCATGTTTCTGAGAAGCATCCCTTAGGTCCTTGGCCCCTGAAGACTCTTATGTTACTGGAGGGCTCAAGAAGTAACCA
The DNA here is from genome assembly GCF_023343835.1 of Lagopus muta. Taxonomy (NCBI): domain Eukaryota; kingdom Metazoa; phylum Chordata; class Aves; order Galliformes; family Phasianidae; genus Lagopus; species Lagopus muta. Next base: position 49,310,229 of record NC_064436.1, read on the forward strand.
GCAATGGCAGCTCTACTGTGAGGGCCTGAAGAATTTTCTTGCCTTTAGAGAATACATGGCACTGCGTGCAGTTTGGCCAGTTCCAGTGAGTCAAGTGAAAGGCTTCTTGGCCATCATGGAGTGCCAGGATCTGCCTCCCACAAAAATAATAATGTACATGGAAGGACTATCTTTCATCTCCAAAATGGTAGATCATCCTGATCCTCTTCAAGACCCTGCTGTCTGTCACATGATATCAAGATTGAAATGTAAGACTGCTCTTTCAAAAGATAAATACTCTCCTGTAACAATTGAAGTGTTAAGATCTCTCCTGGGAACTCTGGAGTCTGTGTGTAGCTCTCCTTACGAGTGTATATTGTTCCGTGCCTTATTTACTGTGGCTTTCTGGGGGGCACTACGCACAGAAGAAATAGTGGCAAATCACAAAAATGTAGTGCAGCCAAAGCTCTTGTACTTGAGTGATCTCCAGCTGACTGGCTGGAGTGCAAACCTTTGCTTGCATACATCTCAAATAGGTCAAGAAAGGTCTTTGGTCCAACTGGCACTTTCTAGTGAGATGTGGGTATGTCCTATTAAAGCTCTCCGTGTCTATGTGGCAGCACGGCCACGGGGAGAGGGTCTTCTCTTTGTGCATTTGGATAGTAGACCTGTCACAAAGAGGGAGTTCCTAACAGTCTTCCGACGTGCTCTTGGACTTGCTGGACATCCTCCAACTCATTATGGTGTGCATTCCTTCTGGCTGGGGGCTCTTGTAACAGCGTGGTCTTCATGGGTATTCTGATGAAGCCATTGACAGAATCGCAAGGTGGAGATGAATTAGTTGGAAGAGGACATAATTACAGCTTTCCGTTGGACATCTGTGGTAATGGATATTTTCTGCAATGCAGAGATGTTTTCTACTGAATATAGTTTCGGTATCCTGCTAAGTTGTAGAAAAGGAGTAACTACTACTTTTCTCACCCAAGATGGCTTTGAGACTGTCTTGGTTTTAAAACTTTTGTGACTTGTGGGTCCATTGGTATGTATCCATACAGCATATTTGTGCTGGCTGTATTTTAACCTTATGTAATTTTTTATTAAACTGCCTTTTCTTTTCATAAACTCTTCTGGTCTTTTTGTTGTGTGCTGGTCAAAGAGTGCAATTCTGCACAACAGTGACATGTTAACTTGGTACAGGCATGCATCCCATTTACAGCCTGATGGAATGAGAAATAAAGCTGGCTGAATTTGAAGCTAAGCTGTGGATATGAAGAGAGTTCAGCTGCTAACTTAACAGAGAAACTGATGTTGTCCAGGCTGCAGTTGCATAGCAGCTGCGTCCAACTTAAGCAGCTGCTGGTGTTGTCTCAGTTTCTATGTATGTGGGCCTGCCCCTTGACAATTAGATCCTTCCCTGCACCCTTCTCAACTGTATCAGACTGAGATACTGAGTAAAAGAAGCCTTTAATTGAGAAGAAGCTAACCTATCAAAGGTGACCTTGCTGAGTTCAAAGGATCCCTTGTAGCAGAGAACATTTGTTAAGAGATGGCTAACATAAATAACCCACCTCTGCTAATTGGGGTACTTCTTAGATTTGTCAGTGATTAAATCACATATCTGAGAAGCACCTTCATAATGTTGAGTGTCACCTTCTATTATACCAAAGGCATTTGAAGTAATGGCATCCCTTGCAGTATTTCATATCAGTGCTTTCAGGACCTACCCAGGTTGGCTTCTCTGTGTACCTACTTAGTATTGCATTTTTCAGTATTCCAAGAGGAATTTCAGGTACAGCAAACTGTTACTCTGCTCTACATACAGAGCACATCACAATAGAAAGCCATAATTTAATAATTCCCTGCTGTGCATCTGGTAGATCCCCTGCTACAGCTTTGCAGAATGAGCATGGTGTGGTGCTGACCCCGTATTCCAGTCATCTTGCCTGTATTTATGAATAGTAAGTGGTGTCAGACTTCTCCAGATCTCCCTGTTGGACTGCAAGGGAATGAGTTAAAATACCCGGTACTCCCAAAGAACACATCTTTCATGTTGTTCCCATGTTTGTTTTTATTTCCCTGGGAACCACCTACATAGGAAATTTGCTGCCTTCCTAGCTGACATCTGACAAGGCATGTGCGGTGACTGTTACAGCTCCCACAGCCCATTGGGAGGTGCTCCCGTGGCCAGAGGAGTGGGTAGGAGGTGATGTTTGAAGGGTTAGGAGCGGTCAGACCTAGCTGGGCTTGAAAGACTCGAGGGAAGGCTTTCATAGGCTACAGGGATTGTCATCACCAGAGTCTCCAGCACTGAGTTAGATCTGCCTAATGGGCAAAGCAGTACACACAGAAAATGTACCAGATTCAAGCCATTTGCTGAGAGGCCAAATATCATCTCACAGCCTACTACTGTATGGATGGAGTTTGGTTTGGGGCTTTTCTTCATACAACCCTGTTGAAGCCTTTTGGCAGGTGTTTCCGGTGCAGAAAGAAAACAGGTCCCTGTGGTTAGGCTGGTTGGTTTATCTCGGCTCGCTCACCAACCAGCACTGTACATCAGCGGCTCTGCCACATTATCTTAACCCCTGTGGAAAACTCCAGAGTCAGGAGAGTATTTTAACACCCAGACCTAATTTCACAACATAATGTTACCCAGAAAAAGTGACTTTAAAATAATAGTAATAGTAGTAGTAGTAATAATAATAATAATGCTTTTTTTTTGTTTGTTTAGCTGCAAGAGCTGGGCTAAGGCAGTGCTGCTGGGGTTGCTTCCAGCAGCTCCTGGGCTGACCCTTTCTGTGCACTGTAATTGCTATATTTATTCATCCTCACCAGACTGGAGGGGATGCTGCCCTTGTCCTTCCAGCAAAGGAATCTAAAGAGCACTGCAAACATGGGAAATTTCTGGAAAAACAGCACACAGGAGGTCCAGGTCACTCTGGGTCTCATCTAAGCCTTGAGATGTTAGGGCTGTGAAAGAGCACCCACAGGCACCACAGAAAGGGCCTGTGCAGTCCTCAGAGTCTCTTAAAGGAAAACTAAACAGTATAATTAAGCTGAAAAATCCAGAGATGGGTTGCATGATAATACTCCAAGGACACAGGACACATCCAAGCTTGTGGTAGATGTGGGACACAGGACTACCTGGGGGCATGTCTATTCCTCCAACACCTCCAACAACACAATAAATACCTAAGTAAGCTCAGAATTTATGTATTTATTGATCGTCTCCACAAAATCTTCCCATCTTATCCTGCAGAATCAAGCAAAACTATTTTATTTTGTGCCTTTGTGGGTACAGGAACACTCAGAAAAGGGTTTGGGTGTCTACCAATTTCAGTGGAAGTGTTGGCACCTGTGTTGAAGATGCTACCTTGCCCACTTTGGCTCCTGCTTCTGTAGGTGACCCCAAACCATGCTGTTCTCCAGGGCAGAGCTGGCATGATGGTGATGCCTTGAGTCAGCCTGAGACAGCCAGGACGGAGGGAAGTCTACACACACAGAGTCTGTGGCCGTAAGGCTTCTCAACCACTTGCTTTTTATACAACATATGTGCAGAAGCAGCTTTGTTTTGACAAAATATCCTCCTCACAGCTCTCCTCACCCACCCACCATCCCAAAACAGGGTGTTCCTCTGTCTCAGAGCATGGACACAAGAAGAAATTAATTGATGGTGTGAGTTTACAGTGTGTTTATTCCGTGCTAACTGCCCGTGCCTACACACTCCTACTCAGCAAAATGAAAGGTAAAAAGGTGTAAATGACTTCACACTTCATTAACAAGCAAGAGCATTCATCCAGGCAGAAATATTTTAACCAAGCAGCTTACTCCAAAGCAAGCTTTGCTTTCTTTGTGGCTTAATCCAGACGCTGTTAAAATCCATGGGTGTATCTCTCAGTTTCAGCAAATCATCTTGCTGGCAAAGATAAAGCTGTAGTCACATAATCCATTCTTATTTCAGGGTATCACACATATCCCGAGATGTAGGATTTCAAGTGCTTTTAAAATGGAAACTCGGTCAGGCTCCCACTCAGTGGGATCTGTTATCTCCCACTGACATAGTAGCCAAATCCTTGTTACTTCAGGACTCACACTTTCGCAGAACTATATAGTGATTTTATTTATATGATGGTGTTTCTCTTCATCATAGGTAGGACTCAGCATTTAAAACTCAGAAGAGTTAGAAAGTTAGACCAAGAGCTCTCAGCACATCTTCAGATATAGGGTTCTACACTTGCAGTTGATCAGGCTCAATTGAGAACATTCCCATCAATTTAACTTATGGAAAACAGCCAATTCATGTCACTTTGAGCCCAATGACATCTCACCAGTTTCCCACTGCCATTTCAATTTTTTTTTTTTTTTTTTTTTTTTTTGTGGATGCTGAAGTGGGATTTGATGTTGTGAATTTAGATGATCAACTTCCAACTTCCTTGCCTAAGGAACACTCCAGGTGAAATTTTACCTAAAGACTCATGAAGGCCAAAGGAAGAAAACAGTATTTTCTGTTACCAACACAAGGCTGTGTGGCAACCTCACCTGGAGACAGGGCTGGAGACCACAAAATAGAGGAGATGTCCTGTAGGCAAAACTCAGTGATTCTTATCATTAATGTCATTTGTACTGTTATACTGGAAAGGCACTGACGCTCTTTGTGATTAAAAGCATGTCTAAATGACAACAGTAGCACAGTGCAGTGATTTTCAGTTGCACGCAGTTCAGGAGAGTTCTCCAATGCTGAATGAAGGACTGTGCATCTGAAAGCTTCTCCATTTCATTATGTCATGGCAATAAAGAATGGGAGCACTCCCTCATCTCGCCACATATTTTATACAGCATTGCCTGACATGCAGACAATGCAGGCCTCTTTTACTTCATTACAGTCCCCTTGACACGTTTCTCACATGTGCAGACCTGAGAGGAGAGATCCAGTCCTTCCTGCGTGCATCTCCCTTTTCTCCTCCATGAAAATGATAAAGAGGGTGGGTAGGAGGCCCCAGCTCCTCCCTGAAGGCACTAACGATGGAATTATCACTTGGACGTGAGTACAATGCCCACTGTAGCAGCTTCATCTCTCTTACCCCAGAACAAAGAACTCAAATGACCAGGAGGAGGAATGAATAGAATTTCATCGTGATAATTCAGCTGGCATATGCTTCTGTAAGGAGACCACATCAAAAAGTGAAACTGCAGTCTCATGCGGTTGTTTGCAGAGTCGATGACTCAGAGCCCTCTCTCTTCCCATGCAGCAGCTCACTAAACCTGTGCTTGCTTTCACAATTTCCATTCCCTTCAGGAGAGAGGGCTGTGTTCATGCTGTGTGGTCACGTGAATACTCTCCACCAGGTAATGAGACATTCTAAGGTCTCAAGCTTACTGTAGAATTGATGAATGATCATTTATCTAAATTGTTATATTTAACCCAGGAAAATCCAAGAATTAATGCGTTTCACTATTATTTCTATGGCCATTTCCATTTCTGGATTCCCTCTGGATTTAATTCCAGTTGGTGGGGACTGTTTTATGAGTGATAATGGTCAAAGAAAGAGGGTTCAGCCCCTCACATGGCATTCACATTGCATGGCTCTCACACCACATTGGTGTCCACCTCCATCTCAAAGAATCCTATGTCTGACATCAACTAGTTACAGCTGATCTTGTACCCTATCCATTGGGAAGCCTCTGAAGTGGCCAGAGTTGGATTCAACACTGCAAATCTGCAGGGTGAAGTACATCCATCTTGGTCTTAATGAAGAAGCTTAGCTTCAGACATTTCAGCTGTAAACTTATTCTTGTCTCTGTTTCCTCTGAGCTTAATTTGATCTTGATATCAGTGATTGTGCATTTGTGTCACTCTGTTGCAAAGTTGATCATGGCAATTTCTAGTTCTGTTTCTAGTGTGACAGGTGGAGGGAAAACACCTTTAAAGGGCAATTAACTTCAGAAAAAGAAACAATAGCTGTGACAAGTGCATCCATCCCTCTCCAAGGAGTGGTAACGTAAAAGGCTGAAATGCAAGAAATCTGTTTTGTTGCATCTGCACCCACCATTTCAACAGCAGCACCTAAACCATGTGCACGATGTAGCTGAACACGCTGTTTGAAAAATATGCTTTCCCTGAGGATTAGACTGTCCAGAGACATAAGGTGATCACTCTAGTAACCTGAATTCATAAGAAAACAAGGATTGCTTGTTTCTCTCTAACAACTATGTCAGATGTAGCTATTTATCTGTGCTATGATACTGCCTGTTTGCAGTTCAGAGGTGGAGAAGCTGGCTCCTGCCCAAGCCACTGCACATCTGCAAATGGCTGGTGCTGATGGAGTCTGCAAGCACACTCTCACAAGGCGAGGAGAGAAGAGCATGGCCCTCAACCGCAGCGCGGGGGCTGCTGATTACTGATCCTTTGCCTTCATTCAGTTCTGTGAATTCTGTCCTCAGGCCAGCTCTTCTGAAGTGCTGTGCAAATAGGTATGCAGAGATGAAACACTTTGAAACATCAGCTACTGGGCCAGGAGTTATGCTTTAAGCTATGCTCAGAGTAGTTGTGTTGTTCTAAAAGCAAACCCTACCAAAACATCAGTATGTATTGCTGGTATCCCAGGGGAGCTACATGTCACCACGAGCCAGCCTGTCTCTAGCATCTGTCCACCTGCATGCAGGATGTCATTTATCTGCTTCAGAGCAAACAAGCTCACACACGAGGTGATTTTTACCACAGTTACTCAAGCAGCAAGTGAGTTCGTTTGTGCAAAGTGCTGCGTACTCAGCAGCTCCTCCCCAGCAGTCTGAAGCTGGGCTGGATCAGGGCCACAGCTCAAGGCCTAGCAGTGACAAGTTCCTAAGTCTCATGCAAAGTTTGTTTAGGGCCTGCCTGTCTCTTGGAAACCATTTCTATAGAACCTCCACACACAGTTCACACAGCCTTGAGTTTCCTTACCAGTGTTGTGAAGTCTGTAATAAACATGCAGGCTGAAGAGCATCAAGGAAAGCACTGGACCAAGGTTTCATTGACACAAATACTGCTGCACCCTTGGCTGCAGCCACTTGGTGTTCCTGGTTGTCACAGATCTGCCACACTGCACCCAGGGCATTCACTTGATGTGCTGTCCTCTCCCATGCCCTGTGCAGCAGTGCCTCTGAAATGGGTGCTGCATACCTCTGAGCTCAGGCTTCTTTTCCTGGCCAAGGCACAGCCTCTCCTCAAACTCTGAGGGACAGCCATCCTTAGCTCAGCTTTCCCCCAAGTCAAGGACATGTGCTCCAGCCACATGAGGCCTAGGGTTGGCTGGGAGGTGAACAGGCACAGGTCACAGCCTGCTGCAGCACAGAAACAAAGCAAATCTGCTTTCTTTGGGGAACATATTATGCTTTGCTTTTAAGAGTGTGTGATGGCAAATGGCCTCAGCCACCTTCCACAATTTACTGCATAGCACAAGCTGACCTCACACAAGAACCCTTTGCTCTAAGTACCAAATGCAGGGCATTCCTCACATTTTCTGTTGATCAGTTAATTTCTGGTCTGGGAAGTCATGTTTGCAGGCAGAAGAATCAGTACGAATTGTCCAAATAACCTCTAGTGCTGCTAGATGTTCACGCAGGGTGAACAACCGCAGAAACAAGAAGCAAGAAGCTTGGGCAGTGCTCCATTCAGCCACATTATCTCATCTCTGATTTCTTCAGTTCTCAGTAACCTTTTTCACTTTTTACAGCCTCAGCTATTTCCTTTCACTACGCTTTAGCTCCTACTGTTTTGCGTACCAGCAGCCCACCTCTCCTCCTTCCCCCTCCTACCTTCTTTCTAACCTTCTCGAGAGCAAACCACATCCTTACATTCCCCTCATTGTTAGCGCCGCCATTGGTGCTGTTCTCACAGCTCCTCACTGCTTTTAGATCAAGTGGTCTCCGAACCTCAACAGCTCTTTAGATGTTCCTCTCTGCAGGTGTTCAGACTACCCCAGCAAGCTACATCTTACACGTTTGAACTAAGATACCCTTCAGTACACCATATACACCTCAAAAACCTAAATTAGTCCTTGCAGTAAGTGGGAGCTTGCTGTGAACTGGAAACTTACAGCAGATTTGTGATCCCTTGAAAATATTTTGCTGAACAAATGGACTCCGGACACTTCAGAGAAAGAAATAAGGCAATTCATATTTGTGACATTTACTGTGGGCTTAATGTGACCATTAATGCTAAATGTGCACGTTGCTCAGTCACTCAATTGACTCAGACTTCAGCTGAGGTACCTGAGGTGTCACATCAGGAGGTGACACTTGCCATTCCTTCAGGTCTTGTTCCAAAAAATCGTAAAAATCATACAGAATCACAGAAGGGCTTGGGTTGAAAGGGACCTAAAGCCCACTCAGTTCCAACCCCTTTCCATGTGCAGGGCTGCCACCAGGAAATTTGGTTGCCCAGGGACCCATCCAACCTGGCCTTGAAGGTGTGGGGTATCCATCTCTGGGCAACTTGTTCCAGTGCCTCACCACCTGGGAATTTCTTCTTTACATCTAATCTAAATTTCCCTTTAAATACTAAAAGCCTGCAGTGAGGTCTCCACAAGCCTTCTCTTTTGTTAACATAAAGGGCAACACTCCCACCCTCCTTCCTTGCCTATGTCTTCTGAAAATCTTCTAGCCCTTGACTGAAGTGTATGACTCCACTCGTGCGATTAATCCTACCATGTTTCTGTGATAGCAATTAGGTTATCCAAAACATGGACTAAGGAAGATTTACAAGGGATTTTACTCCCAAGGCATCTGGCATGGTCAGTGAAATGCATTCTCCTGCAGGCTGACTCCCTTGCCCAAGCTCAGTTCCTAATGGGGAAGCAGAAATAGGACTATTGTCAAATACCATCAATGCTTTACACCTCCATTCGGTCAGATGTGACACGTGACCAAATGTTCTTTGGCAGGAGACAGCTGTACTTTTCACATCTCCTTCCACTCTGATGACTCCCAGCAGGTCTGGGTTTGGCCTCTGATCCTCAGCCCATGGAGAAAAATGCACTCCTGCAATGTTCTCCCTACATGGCTTCCTGCCTCCCTAGCTGATGTCCTGAATCCATTACTAGATCTTTGCAATAACTTCTGTATGGCCAGTGAATGTTCATAAGAAAACTTGTTTGTTCAGTCTTGAGTCTGACTCTGCTTGACTCTCCTGTTTGCCCAGCATGTCCCATGTGATAACCATGAGATCAAGGAGCATCACGGTCACTGCCTGCTCCAGCTGTGACTCATTTACTCACACCCCACTGGGATCACCAAATCATGAGATGCTTGCTGGGAAGCAAAGTCCCTCACAGCCGCCTGCTGTCATGTAAAGTTGTACACACGCTTTTCTTTTTTTTTTCTTTTTCTTTTTTTTTAATCTCCTCCTTCGAGCTGCTATTAACCTGGCACGTTTCTCTTTTAAATTCTGACTTTCCAACAACTCAGTGTCTCGCAGCCCAGTCCTGAAGCCCATTGCACCCCACTAAACTCAGGTCAAAGTGGGAGCTGGTCTGCAGCCCCAGAGCATGCATTTATTCAGCATGGCACCAGGACTGGCCTGCAACCCATGGCCTCACCAAGGCAGATGGTGCCATAAATGACCTTGTTATGGCCAAGAAGGGATTGTGCATGGGAAGGTCTGTGGACAAGCACAGGGAAATGTAATTAAACTACCACATAGGGAGGAGAACTGAAGTTGCTGTCTGGAAATCTGTCAGAACAAAGACAATCCCCTAATTTTTTTAAGCCACTTTCTGTATTAGTTTACATCAGACATCCCATCTCCTGCATCTCCCAGCCCAGACATCCTGCGTCTCTCTGAGACCTTTTCATCAATATGATTGACTCATCATCTGCATCCCTTTGGGCTTCAGGGAAAGGGATGCTTGATTCTCTCCAACGTGAACCTGCAGGAGACTGCACTACAGAGGCACTAGTGACCACGAGCACTGTTTTCCATCAGAAAAGTACAGCATCACCTCCCTTTCCTCTCTTTTAGTACACCTGCAAGCCCTTAGAGACCCTTGCACATCTTTTTTTCCACAGCCTGCAGTTGTTTTTTAAACATTACTTCATTATCTTGAGCAGTGCAGCTGCCTGCAAGCCTCTGCCCTGTACAGAAATGAGTGCAATTTCCATTCACGTTCATGCTGCCTTCACTGTTCATCTCCTGCAGCTGTTTTGTCCACTGCTCTCATGAAGAGCACCTCTGAGCTCCACAGTTTCTGTCTTTTCTTCCTGCCCCAGTGTGTTCTCCTGGTGCTTGCAGGCTCCTGTGAAATTATAGGGCCCACTGCTCCTCCTGCAGCTCATGCCTCACGTCTGACATTTGCTTCTCTCATTAGTCATAGCATACACAGATCTGCAAACTGATTCAGTGGAATTAGAGGTAGATGTTTTCACGAAGGTAGATACTCCCAGGTTTTCTCTACATTTTTTCTTCTATCACATATCACAGAACACATGGAAGTGCTACATTTTAATGGTGAGAAGGTCACAGTTGCTCATCTCCTGACTGCTTTCCCCAGTCTTGCTAAACTTACATCTCTGATCGGGTTGCGTTTGATCACTCCTGTTCACCCATAAAGGGAACCAAAGCATTTTCAAGGTGATGAGACTCTGGTAAGAACTTATCAGTTAGCCACTAACTCCTTTCTGTAAGACTGTCCCTGTAAGTCCACGAAGATCAACCTAGCCCAGAGCCCAGCCTTCAGCAGCAGCCACTATAGGATTGGAAAGTAGGGGTAAGTATCAGTGACCTTCCCTCTGTTTTATGCTCCCAGTGCTCAGCATTGCTCCCTCCAGTACAGTCTGATTTTTTAAGACAACAGTGATGAATGAGATGATAGCACAGCCCATTGCCTGTGCTTTATACAGTTAAGAAGAACATTATGTTGACAGACATGACTACAATCTGGAAGAATAGTAAAGGGATCAGTGCACTGTAAATATTCTCCTTTCTCTTTTGGTCCTTTGTGCTTACCTCCTCCCAACCCCTGCAGTTAACTGAGGCACTACAGAGCCCCAATCCTGTACGGCTGTGTCACTGATCTGTTCAGAGCAAAACCTGCAGGTCAAAGCAATCATCAGAACCATTTCTCAGAAGGTGAGCAAGGACTTGGTCAAGCTGATCCTGAACTAACCCCCAGTTTAGGACAGCTGCACCAGCAGTCAGTTCAGATTTGCATTTCAAGTTACTTGTTCAAGCTTGCATGGGTTCAGTTGAAAGCTGGGTTAGATTAAAAACTTTCCAGTGACTGAACTAGATTTGGCCTGGCTTAATGGCAGACGGGTTTCATAGCAATTGCCTAATCCAGTGCCCTAACCATGAGCCAAAGCTGCAGCTCTGGTTTAGTTGGTCAACATCTCCATGATAGATCAGATACCAGTACAAATTCCACCTACCATATTATAACTAAATATGTGTATACATTTTAAGATCCAGTTGAAATTCTAAGCCTGTCACTTATGAAATCTTGTGACCTCCAGCCCTTGCTGAGATGCTGTGTTGACACTGGCTTGTAAACTGCAGAAGTAGTGCCACGGTGACAGCTAAATGAAAGCCAAGATAAAAATAGATAAAAAGAACAGTTCTCAGAAAAAAAAAAAAAGAAAATTCAGCAGTTGCTTGTTTGTTACCAAAGTATTGCAGTGTAAGAGACACAGCGTCTCTCCAGTTGCTTCTACATAGTGAATCCACCTGAGAAGCTGACAAGTGTCCTCCCCTGACTGGAACACAGCTGAGAGAAGGCAAAGTTGGTGAGGAACTCAGAGCAGCGTAGCCTGCATTGTTACAGAAATGGCAGTGGAGTTTTGGGGACACAGCCTCAGTCATGGGGAGGGAGGAACACCTGGGCCTGGTGAGAGCCCCCCTGCAAGCTGGTGCCCGGGAGCAGCTGCCCTGCTCTGTGGAGCAAGGGCAGCAGGCAGGCTGCAGGCTTCTTCTAAAGGCAAGCGAGCAGCTTGTGCTGCATAGAGGCATCAGCCGTTGTTTCCTTCCCCCTTCCCAGAGACAGAAACAACCACTGACATGCATGTGCCTGTGCCCTCCTGCTCCACCCCAACATGAATCACACTGACTTCTGCCTAGGGTGAGAGAAACATCAGCCAGAACCCCGCTGAGACTCACAGAGGCTTTGTGGGAGGTGTAAGGCATAGCTCACTTGCTTTTTCGTGACTACAAAGGCAGCAACAACTCCAATTTTTTACTAATTACTAACTCAGGGCTCTGCCAGAAAGGAATGTGCCATGGAAAAGAGGGGATTTGGGTCAGGGCCACCTCCCTCCTAGGGCTGCCCCATGGTGATGCTGCTCATCCACAATCCTTGGGCCCCAGGCAGCATGACCATGCTGGCTGCCACAGCTGCAGTAAGTGCTTACAGCAACATCAGCACCCGAATGTGCAGAAAGGTTGTTCACAGAATCATAGAACTGTTTGGTTTGGAAGGGATCTCACAGCTCACCCATCTCCATGGCCATGGACAGGGTTGCCACTTACTGGATGGGCCCCATCCAACCTGGCTTTGAAGGCCTCCAGGGTCATCTTCTCCTGCATGCTCAGAGCACAGCAGGAGGGATGTGCAGGAGTTCACCTGGAGCAGGCACATGGTGATAGCTCATCGGGACTTTTTGCACTTCCAGCTGTGAAGGAGAGCTCTGAGAGGTAACACATGTTTCCTCACACCCAGAGGCAAAAGTTCACAGCAGCTGCTTCAGAGCACCTTCTATCAAGGGCGTTCATCTGACCCAGTTGTGCCTATAGCTGCTATTTTTTCACAGGCTGAACTGACTTAATTAAGTCAAAGTAGTTAACTTGCTCACAGAGGCAGGAATGGACGGGCCATTGTGATCTTGTGAAATGGAGCTTTTTATCCTTTGTCTGCTAACTGAGCCCTGTGTCAGAAAGGCATTAGGAGAAAGTGCTAGGAGACATGAATTGCCCCCATTTATTTGAAATTATTGTAATGGCTGTATTCACTTGAATGCAGTGGTAATATAGGAAAGGCTGAGATGTCAGAGTGCTGACATTTCTTTTTTCTTCATGGCTGAACCCCGTGGTGATTGATTTCATCATGGTACCACGTATAAGAAGACTGCATTAAATGCATTTTCCTTAGGAACATGAGCATTGTCCGGTGTGTGGTCAGACACCTGAGCAACTGCAGAGAACACACAACAGTTACACAACTACTTGCAAACTATTAACAGCACGTATTGGTCTGCCAAACAACAGCAATTATGCCTGCCAAACTTGAATAATGTCCCATAGGTGAGGGGTGAGGGGAAATCTGAAACATTTCTATGACTTAATCTTAGAAAACACTACATGCTGTATATCAAGTAAGTCCAAAAAGGCTGTGAAATCTGATTTAAGATAACGTAAGGTGTGCTCACCACGTTTTGCAAGACAGTAGTTTCCAGTTTTAATCGCAGCTGCGCATCTATTCAACATTTTATCCAGCTTGCAGAATTCATCAAAAAAATTAGTGACTGAAATAAATTTTTTCTATCAAAATGACAATTCAAATAATGACAAAAATCATTGTGTTGTTTCAAATATTTCTCTCTTTTTTTGCTCCTTTCAAGCTCATTTAAGAGTTAAACCAAAATGTTTTTAGTGACAAAGTAATAAAGTGAAAGGTTTGTAAAAACAGAAGGGGAACATGTGGGCAAGGTTCCTCCTGTTAGCTGAAACTGTTCAGCCCAAACGACACCAGGTGGTGCCTCTTTTCGGAAGCTCAACATTTTTGCCCAGCTGTCATCTGAATGTTTTGAATAGTGGAGTTGGATTTTTACCACAGAGCTGAACCCGGTGACCTCGTTCCCCAAATGACACCAGCTAAACAACATTAATATGGTTCTGCGGCAGCATAAGCTGTCTGTCACTGCCTCCACTTGCCATCCATGCTGTGTGCTCACCTCAGGGAGCTGGAGGAGAGGAGAGGAGAGGAGAGGAGAGGAGAGGAGAGGAGAGGAGAGGAGAGGAGAGGAGAGGAGAGGAGAGGAGAGGAGAGGAGAGGAGTTTTCTATCAGTGTCCACGATGTTCAGACTTCACCCTTGCAACACATTTTGAGCATGTCAGTTACACAGCACAGAGAAAACCACATAATTACAGACTTGAAAATAGAGTGTGTAACTGTTCCTGATGAAAAGTGCCTTTTAGCTTTGAGAGCCTGAAAATAAGCAGGCTGTGAAAACTGGAAGCGTTTTTTTCTCACATAGCACCAGCCCCCCACCCCTTGCTTTATCTTCTCCCTGATCTGATTTCACCAAGCAGCCAATGCTCAGTGCGCTCAGCCCTGATGGGCTCCAGGACAAGTACAGCAAACCTGCATGGCCCATACTGTCAGCTCATGCGTCTCAGGGAAGCCATTTTGCTTCAGCAGATTGCAAGCAAACCTTCAGTTCATCATTTTGTAATATATCATCACAAGTCTTGTGAAGCAAATACAGACAAAACGAAGTTCTCAGTTACAGTGTGAATATTTTCATCTGGCTTCTTCTGAAGCAACTACTCTCCAGAGTTTTCTGGTCCCTAAATCCCAGCATCTCACAGCAGATACCACAGCAGGGCATCCCAGCCTAGCAGTCACTGTTCTTTAACACATAAAAACAGCAACATTAACTGTCATAAACAAAGCTTATCCCACAAAGAGGAAAAAAAAAAGAAAAAAGAAAAAAAAAAAAAAAAAAGCAATAGAACTTGCTGGCAAAAAACGTTTCACTTTAATGAAACCAGATATTAAACCAGTGGGGTGGAGACTATAATAAAAATGCCTACAAATGTAACAGACTTTAAGACTGCCAATGCAAAATTTTGCATGTGATCTTTAATGTTCAAACAGGAACAATGGCTACTTTTAAATTAGGGGTTGCAAGAAACAACACTTTCATTGACAGCACATTACAAGAGTTGGGATATTGGAACGAACTTCTTCCAAAAGCCAAAAGATTTTTAACTGAGGAATGAAAATACCTAACATCTGTGTAACTCCATGTAAGTATCAGGCAGTTCAGGTTCTTTTACAAATACGTCTGTTTTAGTGTTCAAAGGGGCTAGGGATTTCCAATGTATACCAGAAGTTTTACAAAGAGAAAGAGAGAATGTAAAGAGAAGAGCGCAGGAAAAATGTACGCTCAGGTGCAGAAGCTTGTGAGGATTTGAAGCTGATAATAAAACCTTACACATGAGATCGGCATGTTTTTATGATCTCACTTGGAATAAGCCTGATGAGTGGTAAATATTCACCAGCCTGGGAGTTTTGGGGATTGCTGCAACAGCAATAGTCCCACGCACTACTGCTGCTCAAGGAGCCCATAACGCTGTTATTTGTTCACCTACATCAAGTGAGACCATCCCTAGGATTCATAGGAGGAGAATTGTTCCATTTGGAATTTCTCCTCATGAAGAAGCTCAGATGCAGAACAGAGCATGGAGAAGGGCACCTGACTGACATTTCTGGTATAAACTATCAGTAGGTGAGATCTGAGCTATAAATTATATGCTTAGTAGGGTAACTCCCGAAGTCCCACCTTGGATTTGAATCAGAAAAGCTTTTGCATCAATTCCTGTCGGCATGCATAAGTCAGGCTTAGTCACAATAGACACAAATAATTCTCTTGAGATCCTCATGGAGAGAGAATCATCCTACTGTTTTGTGCAACAACTTCCATGGCAGCATGTTGTAAGCCTCAGTTCTGAGCTCACTGAAGGGTGGGGAGGGCAGCAGAAACCTTGGGATGAGACTGGTCTGCAAGATCTGAGGGGTGGTATGGGGCAGAGGGTTTGGCACAGATAACCTCAGGAGTGGGGCAGCTACAGCTCACAGGGAATGCACAGTGGTGTGTGTTGACCCCACTCTGTCTTCCAGCAGTATGCACTTACACATCTAGAGGTGCCACTTCCTTAGCTCACTCTCTGTGCAGAAGGGTAACTTGGCCCAAGCAGGTATGTCAGAACTTAGTGCTCAGACTTACCAAGCTCCCCAGCGCACAGTGCCTGCTGCAGTCTTTGTTTTATAGAATCCAGGCTGCTATGCTAGCATGCGAACTCAAAAAAATGTGTTATTTAACCATTGTAAACACTGCCATGTACTTCATTCTTTTTACTGTAGTAGAATCATAGATTCACAGAATGCCTCAAGTTGGAATAGACCCATAAGGATCATCAAGTCCAACTCCTGACTCTACACAGGACCACTCAAAAATTAGACTGTCTGAAAGCATTGTCCAGACACTTCTTGCACTCCAGCAAGTAGGATACTTGTTTCATGAAAAGTAGTTTATAATCAAAATATGCTAAAAAATGTGAGAATTTTAGTGCTCACAGAAAAAAAAATACCTTTCATCCCTAGAGAATGAAGTCTTTTGCCTCCAGAATTACAGCAGGGACATGAGAAGTAATGATAGCTCAGATTTGTCTCTACCACCCTACCCACATGGTTAGCCTTGACTACAAGCTAGCCTTTCTGGGGTTGTAACTAGGTCAAGTCTAGGAAGAGTCAGGTTAAGTTCCTCCTTTTTCAGCACATCTCTGACCACCTTGTTGCAGCAGTCTCTATTTTCCCAGGAACAGGACTAAGGTGAGAAAATAAATCTCACAGAGCCAACTATCAGATGTCACTACGTTTTGATCACTCCTACGCTGGACACAGTGTGTTTGATCACTGTTGGGTACGTGCAAGAAGTGCTAGGCTTGCCTGCAGGCCATCTACTATATGGATAGAACTATTTGCATCAGTGGTTAGATAGAAATTTAAAAACAAATTGCCAGGATTTTACAACAACACATACAAGAATCTTTTAAATAGATACACAGTGGTCAGATTTTATGCATTAGATTCTTAAAAAAAACAAAAACCAACACATACAGACAGATATGTCAAGAGGGGAGGTTGATCCAGGTGAAGTTTGTCATGAAATAAATGCAGACAAACCAACAGCTGAGGAACACTGATAACAAAATCTGCACAACTATGAACTGTAAATCTCCAGGCTGGGTCTGCTTCAGTCCAGGACGGCAAATTACAAACACAGGGTTGTGAACAAAGGCCCCTGCCTGCATCTGTCATTTTTAAAGATAGTGCCCACGTGTGTTGGGTAGGGGAACAGAACTGACAGAGTGCACATCTGTTTTACTGGGGCCACCTGTACCACGGTCCTGGCAGGAGTCGTCCTGTCTTTGATTTGCTCCCATTATCTCTGCTGCAGCATCTTTGTGCAAAGGCAGAAACAACGAACGTAGGCAAAACCACTGCTGGCAGTCCTCAGAAGATCTTGCACTCGTTAATGGAGAAGAGTTTCCGCCTGTTCTGCCTCTTGGCTTGATTGACTGCTGTCCGCACAGCATACTCAAACACCTGCTGCACACCGCGGTTGCTGAGGGCTGAGCACTCCAAGTAGCCTTTGGCTCGCACATCCTGGGCGAGCCGCTTGCCGTCCATCGAGCTGATGCAGGAGGAGTGGTAGGGCCCCGATTCACGCTGGTCGGTCTGCGTGGCCACTACCAACACAGGGACGCGGGGCAGATGGTTGCGGATCTCGCCAATCCATTTGCTCCTCAGGTTCAGGAAGGAGCTGTGGTTTGCCACAGAGTAGCACATTAACACCACATCTGCCTGCTGGTAGGACAGGGGGCGAATGCCTTTGAAGGCATCGCTTCCAGATGTGTCCCAAAGGCCTAGGCTGATCTGTACGCCATCCATGAACACATCCACTCCAGTGTTCTCATACACAGTGGGTCTGTAGTTGTCTGGAAAAGTGTCAGAGATGAAACGTACCAAGAGAGATGTTTTTCCCACTGCAGAGTCTCCCACCAGCACGCACTTGATAGAATCCAACATTTTGTTTAAGACCAGGGCCAAGAACACCGTCCCGGTGCAGCAGAAGCAGGATGCAGAGAGGTCTCAGGGGCTGTCTAGATAACTTCCATTTGGGGAGAAGCTGTTCCAAATGTCTTTACTTCTGAAGACTTGATTCTGCCACTTGAGTCTAAAATCCCCTTCTCTCCCACGCGGCTCTGCAGTGCTGTTGGATTTAATTCTTCAGTGAGTCAAATGATGTTTCTGAAAGAAGAAAAATAAAATGTCACATTTATAGCCTACAGAGAACAGTTTGTTCTTCATCAAGACAAACTTTTCTGGTCAAATTTTTGGACAGCCACGGGGAGTGCCCCTCACGGATGATGCTGAACCTTGCCATTCCCTCCCAGCTGGCAGTGTGTGCAACAGCCATTCACATAAATAACTTTCTTGCTGCTCCACAGGGACTAGCAATCTTATCACCTCTGCCATTCTGCACAAAGACCAGCTTTTTTTTTCCCTAATTGTCTAAAGAACTGATGAAATAATGTTCGCTTTGGTGTAGCTGTTCCTGACCTGCTTTCAGTGAGACATTTCCTGCCTCTGACTTTAACAAAGGCTGCCAAAATCCTGAATCCTTCTTAGTCAGTATAGATTCCTTTGAAAACATGCTCTTGTTCTCTAGAAGTAGTCACAAGAAAAAAAATCTCTTCATGAACTGATTAGACAGTTTAAGCTATTCTGTAATGAGCAGCAATGCCAAACTGCTTGTGACAACAAGGAAGTAAAGACTTCAGATGTGAATCTTGACTGGCACGAACCTGAACAGTTTTCAAAAGCAATGTAGGATTCGCAGCAAAAATACAAAAAGAGTTCCAAGTGTTTCTTACAAATCAATTCCAACAAGCAAGAAGCACAAGCCAAAGAAAATCACACCAGTAATGCTGGCCTAGTCAGGCAATTTTATCAGAAGGGGATGCGGCTGCCCTAACATTTATTTAGTTTGTTGTAAAACTGAACTGAGAGTACTCATGCAATTGGTACAAATGGAATTGCTTTGGAGCTCCTGCCAGCATTCAGTCAAATTTTCTTATTTTGAAAGTATTCGTCTCTTTCCCACTGGCTACGTGCAAGATTCATCACTCACGTATGGCTGCATAAAAATGCTACAAAAGTCACCAACTGCAAAACCAAAAGAAAATTAGCTCTACAAACTAGTTAGAAACTGGTTAAAAATATCACTGGCTAATTTCCTGCATATGTTACAAATATAATGCATTTCTGACTCCTTCACATATGAAAAGAGAAGCCTCACCATGAGGTTACTCTTGCTCAGAAATGAACGATAGCCACAAAAAATACATACTGGATATTACAGTAACACTTTCACTACACTAACTCCACCACCACCCCACATTTCTAGGACACTTAAAGCTTTGGCTTATCTCACAGAGGAAAAAAAAAACAACAAAGGAAAAGAAAAGCAGTAGGTGAGCCTAGAGGGAACATTTGTACAAGCATTGCCAACTGCTGCTGGCAACTCCCCTCCTTCCATTTTGCAACAAGGCATGCCCCTACCTCCTCACCTACCTCCTCTCATGCTGCCAGCATGCCTGCATTTCTCCCACCCAACACATCAGCTGGAGGAAGATGTGCCAGAGCTCAGATGGGGTGTGTTGCTTTATAACGGTGGCTATGGGGCAGGTTTGTGCTTCCCCGAGTGACGGGTGTTTGCAGGAGCCACTGCGACAGACGTCACTTCCTGGTCGGTGTGCTCACCATCGTGGCCACTTCTAGGAAGTGAGATGGAGGCCGAGACACCGGCACTGCTGTCTGCTGGGAACTGAATGGGCTGCTCTGTCACACCGAGCACTGGTGGCAGCAGCTGGACGCTCAGCTTTAAGGCTTCGACAGGGATAACTTCACTGTTACTCCTTTGTTCCTCAAACAAGCACACAAGGGAATGAAACAAGATATTTGCAAAAGGTAACTATGAACATTCAAAAAGCCGGCCCAGGATACGTGGTATAATTACTTAAGTGCATCACTGTGTTTCCTTCAGGGTATTCTACTTCAATATTGTGTCAGCAGTACAGTTTTAAAACACCACGGTTCATCACAAGCCAGTAGATCATGATTCAGACAAAAGTGCTCCCAGGAGAAATACAGCACGTACCAGGTCTTTTCCTCAGAACAAACATTTCCCTGATGTAAGAACTCTTAAACACCTTTAGCTTCACTACTTTGTATATATTTGAATGTGGGGAAAAATTAGAATGCCCAAGCACAACTTCTGCTATTCCACAAACACCAAAGCAGAGAAAGACGGAGAAAAAGACTGTTGAGGTATACAGATTAGTGATAACCAGGTCTAATTTTCTGGCAGCTTTAAAAAGAAAATATACAAATGGTCAAAGCCCAGAAAAGGCTAGTCAACACACAGTAATAAAAGACAAAGTAGTCCATTGTGACAGTGCAGAGAATTTAAAGCAAATAGAACCATAGAATATCCCAAGATGGAAGGGATCAGTAAGGATATAATTCACTGATAAATTGTACACAACCAGGCCCATGTTCTGGTCCCAAGGGCAAACTGGAGTCAGTCCTGATCTTGCCTTTCTTTGCTGCCAGCTGAGTTCACATGCTATCGTGTATAGCAGGGACCATGTAAGTGCATATTGGAGAGGTGTGTTAAAGCTCTCGTGCAGCCTGTTGTTGACCTGGCCTCAGGAGAGGAGAAGTAATAATGTATTAAAATGGTTACATAAGCTCATCTCAATTAATGGAAAAACCTTTAGATGAAATGTCAATAGAAAACAATGTCCTTTAAAGGACAGGCCAGTACAGGGAACCTCTATCCATCAGTATGCAGACGGTTGTGTAAATATTTGCAGAAGATTTGGTTCCCTTCTCTAATACCATGTTACAGTCTTGGTCTGAGACTACACCATTTAAAATCTTGCCTTGCCTGCACAAAAGCTTGGAATCACACGTGGCTGAGTTTCAGTTGCTGAAGGATTTCTTCCCAACAATTTGTTTTCCTAATTTTACCAATTCTATCAAATCCATTTTGTATCTGGAATTCCAGATATAAACATATATATATTTTTTTTTTAAACACTATTTTGGCTGTATTTTCCCCCACTTGTAAAAACAACAAAATGCATTTACATAACATGGTGAAGGTTTTTATAATATTATTAAGCATAAGAATATGTATCTCATTCTGATGCAGTCATTACAAAAAGGGACTGAATCAAAGTTTATCAGCTCAATCAAACGGGATTTTCATTTATGCCAGGACAGTTTCTGGAGTCTTCTGTAAGGTCACTGTGAGTGTGGCTCAGTGTGGTGAAACATCTGTAGGGGATGGACAGTATCTTGTGATGGGAGGAAAGGGTTGGGAAGTCCTGATTTTAAACCCTACTTTGTATATTGATTGTGCAGCTTCACGCAGACATGGATTCAGAAGAGATTAGTTCATATATAAACAAAACCATGTAGGCAAGACAACAGGCTTTTTAGACATTACCCTGATCTGGCAGTCACAAAATGCTTCAGAGATCTAAGGCAATTAACATGCTATTATTGTCCTTATCCGGTTCCTACCACAATTATACCTTACTGCAGTTCCTGTTGATATCAGGATAAGAGCAGGCTAATTTTTCAGCTTGAGCAGTGTGCACAGTAGCTCCTGAAGAGAACTGATGCTGAGAGGAAGCAAAAATATTTGTACTAATAAAAAAAGTTGAAAACCCCTGGAGAGACTTCCAGTTTCTAAGCAATGCTTGATTGCACATTGTCTTTGCCTGCACGCATTTCTCCTTAAGTCCCACCTCCAGCAGAGATGAGGTCTGCAAAGCAGTGTCTACAGCATATTTCCACCAGTTGGTTATAATCACAGCTCATTCCAGCTGTGCTGCAGATGCATAAAAACTGTCATCATGTCTCTTATTTAGAGAACCTCAAGGACAGAAAGGAGATGCGGTGACTACTGTCAGTGACCAGACAGCACAGAGCTTTGTGCCTCCGCCTCTACAAGTACACTGACTGGGGTCTAAGAGCACCTCCTGTGAGCAGAAGAAGAAAGAGGAGGAAGAAGAAAGAAAAGGAGGAGAAGGAGGACTGGCAGAAAATCAAATCAGGGTAGAGAAGCCACTGCCTGGTTAGGGGCAACGCCCAGAAGGTGCAGCAGGGAGATTGATGCCTCCCTGACACTGTGGATCCAGTCTGCATGACCCACTAGATCACCAGGTCACCAATGTCATGCCACCCTGTTTTCAGCTCCATGAGCAAATCATACCTGCTCTGTTCAGACACTGCTGCCACAGCATGGGGCTCCTGAAAACCTGTGCATTGACTGCAGTCTATCTGGAGATTGCCTCTGGTCTGCAAGCAAATGGCCCCTTGCCGCCAAGTCTTCTGTCTCATAATCCTTAACCTGCTGCTCTAACATTTGCATTAGCTGCCTCCTGTTTTTTAATCCTATTTTAAGATTATTTTGATCTATCACACCAAGTAGCCCTGGTCTTGCTGGTCTAGGAAACTGCCTCCCTTTCTTTTCAGACAGCGTCACCGTTGCAGACTGTCCTGCTATTCAGTGGTGGTACTGCTGCCACTAATGGGAATGGGCAAACAGGCTACACCTTTGCAAGGTGCTGCATCTTTTCCCCAAAATACTCCACCAAAAAAAAATCTGAATTCGCTTTCCAAGCAAGCTATCACACACTCCATCGTTATTTCCCAGCCCAAGAGCAAGATGGCAGATTATTGGCCAGCTGGTGCTTCAGCCCTCTGGTGCATTTATGACAATCTCTCAGTGTCTTTTGCTACTTTAAAGAATTGTGAGGATGCCTGGAGGAGAGCTTTTATATAGATATTTTAGCCCTAAATACAATGATACCTGCAATGGCTTCCTAAAGTTGGAAGTGCAAGCAACACCCAATGAACCCACATTTTTAAAGTCAAGATGTCTTGCATTCTCAAAAAAAAATTTTTTTCCAGCATTAAATAAAATGGCAGTCATAAGAACTTAGAAATTTTTCAATCATTACCTTATTCACAAAACTGAAAATCTGTTCCTGTTTTACAAGCTGAGCACTTCATTTTGAAAAAAATGCAAAACTGAAATTAAAAAAAAAACAAAACAGCAGTTTATTAAATTTGTAGAAAACGGATGGAGGCTTCTCTAGGAACTTTTAAGAAAATTACTGTTGGATGAATACAATGCCTGAAAATTTAAACCTCAGTTGCTTTATTTGGCAGTTTTAACAACTGAAGGAAATGATTTATGATCAGATATTCAGTCATCTTGCTAACTTTATTATTAGTAAGTGAGCACAAGTAGTCAGATTTAAAATAAAAACCCTCATTTTGAGACTGGGAAGTCTTGCTATAAAGCAATTACAAATACAGATCAGTGTTATTTGGAATGAGACAAGAGTCCCAATAAAAGAATGAAAGCTTTCCTCATAAGAGAATGTACATAGGTCACTCACTCTGAAATCATTGCCTCCTTCTTCTTTCCATGGAACCATGGAAAATGCAACAGATACAAAGAGTACAATAATACGATTAGACTGAGCAAATTCTCAGCTACAAGACACTATTTCTTAACACAGTCACCACCATTAGTCATGCATTTTCACCAGTGATGAACAAGAACCGATATTCCATGCTATAAAAATTGGTAACAGCGTAGATGACCTACTGCTGCTAATGCTGAAACACACCAGCCACTTCCTCACTGCGTCACGTCCACTGTTTGGTCCCTGTAAGTGTTCAGCAAGCATCAGTGAATGTCAGTGGGTACCATTTTTTCCGCACGAAGGGAATTCAGTGACACACCTTTGCTTCATATGCAATTCCACGTCGGACACCATTTTGTCAGAGTGCCCCTGTGCTGCCATCTGTAGCAGAACATTGGTGGGAAGATCCAACCTCTACTGCCGTACCACCAACATCCACCTCTGTCATCGTGGGCCAAAATAATAAAATAGGAAGCACTGCCTTCGGAGCAGCCCTCATATATGTTTACACACATGCTTACACAGGTGTCTGATAGTACCATTATTTACATATATAAGTACCGGATAATGACAAACCTGAAGATCTATTCAATTTTTTTTATAGACACTAAGAAATTCTTTTAGTTAACCAATTAAATAACAGAAATATTTGTCTTCAAGAACACTTCATATGCAATTAATCACACTTTGATTCTGCTACTTATAAATTAAGCATGAACACAAATAATTAGAACCACTCCAAAAATTAGCAAAAAGACTTGTGTATTGATTCGAGAACTTAAATTCAATAGAAGTCAATTCTGCAGCAGTAAGTACCTGCTTCAGAATTCAAGCCATGAGTCTAAAGCCATTCTTTGTCCACGTTTACGGCAGAGTAAACTACAGACTTATGGTATTCGAAGCCCTGGAGGACATTTTAAAAATGGACACGTTTTCAGGATAAATTTTGCATCCGCTCCAAATACAACACGGGTAAGCCTCATGCAGGGGGTAAGGCCCTTCACAAAGGACTGGCCCATTTTCTGCTCTCAGCCTGGTCTAACAGCCTCCAAAGCCAGGAGCACATTGTGCCCAAAGTATTGCATGTGCCCCTGCACTTACCAAGCATTTCCCATTTCAAGATACAGGGTATGTCACTTTCTTTTCCCCACTCTTCTCTGCAACAACATTTCTTTCCCACTCTTAAACACTGAAGAAAACCTTGAGTGTCAGCATAAACACAGCCTTAAATAGAACTAAATCACACTACTGTGCAAATGTCACACACGTACATGCTCAAGCACTGACATGCTCCAACCATCTGCCTGCCTACATCCCCTCGTAGGCTCTGCCTCTGTACACATACACACATATAGCTCTATGTACCTTCACCGCTGACTACACCGCAGAACTACTTTTGTGTCCAGATGGGGATACAGACACGCTTGCAGACGAGCACGGACGAAGCGCTATGCACTGACTACTGCATTACCAGACATCCCAAATGGCCCAATATCTGAATGGCTCCAGCCTTAAGGCAGAGCTCCACACAGCCCTAACTAGCTGCATCGCAGCCAAACCAAAGGTCTGGTGCTACAGGTGGTGCAGTATTTGATATTTGACTTCAATGAGAATACTCCGTGTGGAGAGTTATTCACAGGTGGAAAGGTTTGCAGCTTTGGGCCCCAAACCACTTCAAATTTTTCATGTCACATCCTCTTTTTAACACAGTTCACCTTTCTTGAAGTTTGAGGCAAATCAAAAGAACGCTCACAACATATTTTTGTAGATATTTTTACAGGTTTAATTATTAAATTAAAGAATTTTTCTTTTTTGTTTAAATGAGAAACACTCTTTTATTGCCAGTCTCCAACAAAGACGTGCTCTCTTTCCAGCAAGCCTACCCCTCTCCCTGTTTCTGCCTGCATCGTTTGATCCCCTGTAGGCACATGCATAATGTACACCATCATTAGAATGGTTAAAGAATCCATTTTTCTCTCACTCACACACAATTAATATCCTTTACTTTCATATAAGAGTAATTTCTTGTAGAATAAAGCACTATCTGCTACCCGAATGCATGGAATATATGTGCACATATATGGAAAATAAATCAAAATAAATCAGTATATTTTGAAAAGCATAAATATTGCAATAATTAATCTATGCATATACATACAAAAAATTGACATCCACAAATACATGTATATATAGATATGTATGTAGATGTACACTGAAACTCATTCATTTGCAGATGACTGCTATTGATTGCTTTATGAAACATATTAAGATATTTCATCCTCATTTTAAAATCTACATGCAGCTTTTGCATCAAACAATGGATACGTTATTGAAATGACTTTTTTTTATTATTGAAATGGAATGGTCACGGTATTCACATTACTTTATTTCTACGTATAGGTATGCACATGTGTTTGTATCCACACAAGCAGCAATGAGCACTCAGCTAGATCTGGAATTGCAATAGCATAGGCATATGATTGATTATATAAGGAAATAAACACACATTCACACATGTTAAACAATTACTTCTCTACCGTACACACAGCCATTGCAGTTTTAGTTACATCGTTACAACACATGACAGTAAGTTGTTATTAAGCAGATACGTGAATTTACATTAAATCCCCCAGATGTGCAGCATGGCGAAATGCTAGAACTAATGGCCATGCACCCCACAAACACACCTGTGTTCCCAGAGAAGAGGGCTCTCTCTCGGGCCCATGCCGAGCCCACAGCTGCAGAGGGCTGCCTGCAGTGTGGTTTGGCTCTGACCTGGGCAGCATCACGCTCCTGTCCTGTGCTTGCACAGCACCCAACCTTCTTGACCACGTCCCTTAAAAACGCTACCAAGTGATCAACATTAACAACATAGCTAGCAGCTAACACAGAACAATACAGCTGACGTAACGCCCTTCTCAGCGTTGAAAAAAAATTGAGAAATATTCATTCTACTGCTTCTAACCTCCATGGATCCCTCATAAGATCACCAAGGTTACTGTTAGACGTCTATTTGGGTGTAACTTTGCTCTGTGTTTATGAAATCTCTATCACAATAAACAGGCTCTCATCCTGCATCTTCTCCTCTAAACCTGGGTGGTTCTCCATGTTCATTAAATTAAGCATTTACCGAAGTTTGATTTCAGTGAGAGGTAAAGGTGAAGAAGGAAAACATTAGAACAGGATTATCACATTTGACAGATTATTTTTGCATATTTCATGATAAGAATAAAAAAGATGTTGAATCTATACAAGTTTTGAGCAGCAAATTATGATGTAACATATGCAGAATAATGACTTCTTGCTAAGACGCGTAGCGGTTGGCTTTATTTTTTGCTTCAGAAAGAATGTCCCAGATCACTCACTGCATCTCACGGTTCTGTTTGCTCTGTTTACTCTGTCTGATGAATGTAAACCACGAGTAAAAGCCAGAGCAAAGACAGAGTAAGTAAGCAACAACAATTTGATTGGTTATTAATTTTATAACACTGAGAAACCGGCTGACAATTTTAGGTTTTCTCCTTAGAATGGCCAGTAAGGAATAAGGATTTTCTTGCCTCGGCATTTATTCAACTATTTAAAATCTTTACCTAGATTTCACCCAGAGGGAATCAGCCAAACATCAAAATTCATTTTGAAATGATGTGTATGTGTACGCTGATTAAAATGTACGCACAAATGTAAAAAGGGCTGACTCAGAAGCAATGTCAGTCACTGTGCAAGTAGAAAGTGCAGTACAAAACATACAGTTACCACAACCTTTTCCACTTCTGTTGATTTAAGATCTTGTTTTATAATTAAAAGAGGCATTGGCATCCATAGTCTAGCCCACAGCTCAGTATTCCTGCCCTGCACCAGGCACAATAGTAAAATCAGATTATATGTTACAGGTAGAAATTGTTGTTTTAGTGGGGTTTTGTTTTGCTACATAGCCTCCCCAAAATTCCTTAATTGCAGTAACTGAATTAAACTCAATAAATGAGTAAGCTCTCTTCACTTTTCCACAAATCCAATACTTAAATCTCATGTCACTTTTATATAAGATAATAAAATGTAACATTGCAGGCAGCAGCGAGTCACATGGAATAGGTTAAGAGGAGAAAAGGCTCTGCTCTACCACCAGAAATAATATTTAAATCCTTCTTGCTTGTTCTTCAGTTCAGTACGTTGAGAAGCCGCTTCAGATAGTGAAAGCTGACATTTGTTTGGTTTAAAGATCATGCAAATCCCCATGCTATGGTAAACCTTACTGAAGAGTTTCTCTTTTTCAGTGGGAAGCATAGAAAATGGCACGCTACATTTTTCCTTGATTTTTGCATACTTTGCGTAAGAATGATCACACAAAAAAAAAAAAAGAGAGAGATTTTAGGAGAGCTACATTTGAACGTTATGCAAACATTTTCTGTGCTTTATTTTTGAATCGTGGGAGACTTGATTTAAACTCAGACATTTTACACATCAATTCCTCCAGAATTAAAATTCCACTTGAAAGAGACGTGAAATTTAAAACTAGCACTTTGACTAATGAGGATGAAAGAAATTACATAAGGGATTTTTAAGACATAGGTTTTATAATATATTTTTGTGAGAAAATTATAAGCACACCAAGGAGCCTAATGGATGATCAAGCGTATCGCTAATTCAGTAAATGAATTCTAGAGAATTCGCCAGTTTTTAAGCACAGTCACTCAGTTTAAGAAAGCATGTTACAAATAAACTGTACGTCCCCTGGCTCTCCTGGCACATCTTTCAGCAAATAAGGAAAGCTGGAAAGATTTTGTATTTCAATGACAGCGTGCACAACAGAATCAAACCAGCTAAACCACATAGGGGTCTTGTTCTCACACAGGAGAAACAGCATTATCTGCAGTTTGACTTAAACTAGGATAACCTTCAAAAGCAAGTGCTCGGCACTCATGAGGAGAAGAGGTATCACCAGCTGGTCAAACATCCCCAATTGGGCTGGCTGTATCAGTTCTTGAGACTGCTATTCCATCCTCATGTGCAACAAATGGCGCAGTACGCAGTGCTCAACCACAGCCCTTCATGCTGACTTCTGCTGGGCAAGGTGTTCGTAACCTTTCCGGCACACGTTGGGTCTTTCCTACGTGATATGTCACTGCAGCCCATTGGGGAAACCCCCGAGCCATAGCAGATGAACCTGTGGTTTACAGCAAATTCCTAGAGCTGATAATTTCATCCAATAGATGCCAGCATGCCCGGTCAACACCACACTCACCGGTAAGAAATTTGCACTTTGTAGCATCTGAGAGAAAGGACCAAATACAATTCCTTGCGCAAATGTTGGTTCTTCCTGCAATGGGAGAAATATCAGCACACAGCTACGCTCCCAGCTGTCCTTCAGCCAGCCTCCAGCACCACCTCCAGATCTGCAGCAACCATTACTCCACACTCTTCTAGCACCCGTTCATCTTACATCCAATACATCAAGGCTGCCTACTAGTGAATTCCACTGCTCATGCCCACTGCTGCGTTGCAGAGGTTGTTCTGCCTCCCCATGCTTCTCCTTCTACTGGTACCAAAGCTTTGGGAAGGTGAGGAATGTTTTCCTCATTTCTCTACTGAGATCAGAAATGAAGCACAATATAATTCTGCTAAACAGATTATGAAACCATGTTTGGTTTTGTGGAGAAGTGTTGCAGAGAAGACCACAGATTATGTTGTTACATTGCTTTGCAGTATTTCTTATATTTGTGTGATCCTGCACAGGATTTGTGTATTGCTTTAATAGTGGGCTTGAGACAGCAGCAGCCAACTTCCATTCTAGACTACCACCACTCGGGTTATCCCAAGACTGTGCAGCTGTTAGCACTTTGTGTCATGGAAACAGTCAAAAACAGCTGTATTACTAAAAATCACACACCGCTGGCCAGGGTGAGAACCTAATTTGGAAGTGATGTCACACTGTGCAGAGTGATGCCTGAAACTCAAGACTGTGAAACAGACAAGTCTCATGGTTATTCATTTCATTTCTTCCCAAACAAAGCTCAAAAGAATTATAAAAAAAAATACTGTGATTTTTTCAGTGTATAAGCACTGCCAAATTGAATTAATCATTTGAACAATGCAGTCAATAATACCTGCCCGTTCCTTAATTAAAACTGTAGACTCACAGGGCCAACATTTTACAAAGAAAATTGAAGCATTCAATTCAGGGGGATGTTCTTCAGTGAAAATCCTTTTTATTTTACAGCTCTTAACCCAGCTGCTGCTATGTATCAGAATGGCACAGAAATAACAAGAACAGGAACAGCAGACACTCATCCCTCTGCCTCAATGTCCTCCTAATGGGTTATGAGAAATAACATGGAGGAAAGGCCACAAGTACTTCCGCTGATGCTGTACAGGATGGGCCAGTGGCTCAGCCTACAAGTCTGTCACCACAAATTCTGCTCATTTCCTGCGAGCTCTGAGTACACTGCAAAGTGCCCACTTACACTGCTGAGGATCTGTATGGTTTGCTCCTAGCTGTGCAAGAGATTGCCTCCTGATACCACCAGCAGCTGTGATCGGGTGATGCAGCTTTAGTGCCAACCGCTGCTGTTGGGTCCATGCAGCAGGCAAATGGCTTCTGTTTCATCCTCAAACTGAGCCACAATCTGTTAAATCTCTGCTTGCAATCATTTGCTTGTGAAAGCAGGTTACCAGGTGGGAAAAGTATCTTCAGTAACTTTCTATAAGTGAGGCCCCAGTATAAAACCATATTCATGGTTTTATTGTGCTGCACGATATAGGGACCGTTCTCTGACACAGCTGGCTGTGGGGGGACCAATCCTTTTCCACAGGCCCATCTTACACTGCTTTGGAACAGCAATGTTTCCTTAACATGGGATTAAGGGTCAATAATTTACAGCCACTTTGCCCTGCTGATGGACTACAAATTTAGGTCTTGTTGTATCTCAGAGTCAAGCCCATTTTTTCTGTTTTAATTCTTCACTCCGAACCTTAGACAGCAAGCAGAGCTTATTTATAAAAACACATTTTCTGTAAATACAAAGCTACAGCTTTTCTTGGTTTCTGACATCTAATCTAGTGCTTATATACCTGGGTATCACACCCCACCAAGGCCCAGTCCCTCAGTGCAACAGCAAGCAAGCAAATGCAGAGGTTTTTTTGCCCAGCAGAAGCTGACAAAGGCCCAGATATGATATCCTCAATCAAGTCTTTGCCCACCTTTACCTGCGTGATACCTCTCCAGACCTGCATTTGAAAGCTGATATTTATATCTAAAGTCAAGCGAGTATATTCATATTTTTTCCTATTCAAATATTTGGACACACCCATTGATCAAAATGGCATATTTTAGAAGTATCAAACATGAAGATGCATGGCACAATGCA
This sequence comes from Lagopus muta, assembly GCF_023343835.1. Lineage (NCBI taxonomy): Eukaryota > Metazoa > Chordata > Aves > Galliformes > Phasianidae > Lagopus > Lagopus muta. The sequence goes on from NC_064436.1 coordinate 49,340,893, forward strand.
AAATCCCACCATGTTCTGACAGCAGAGCAGAAAGGCAAGCACTGACACCAAACAAACGCTGGTAGATCTGATAACAACCAGCTAAACTCACTTATCCTACCTTCCCCCACAACTGTTTTCTTCAAGGTAAATCCTGTGTTCAAGCTGTCCTTCTGCAGATGCCACAGCTTCACTCCTGTCCCATTCACAGGTGGAAACTCAGCTGAAAGAAGCAGGCAAGTCTGAGGCCAGGTTCAGATTCTGCATGGGGACCTGTGCCAGAGGGTTGGTGCTGGCTCTGTATGCTCCCTCTTCATTCACCTGTGAGCAGGATGTAGAAATGTGTGTGCACAGATTGCACACAAGTACACACTGCTGTCAAAAGTAATCCCACAGGGCACAGCCAGCTCAGAAGCAGCCAAAAAACAGCTGTGGGGTGAGATGAACGCAGGCAGCTATGCCTGCAGCCATGCAGGCAGCAGCACAGCCCTTCTTCCATTTCTGCACCCAGTGGGCCAGCTGCTGGGGAGCCAGAGCTAGTGATGGAGATCTCAGCAAATTAAATCTACTTCCAATCTCACTTCAGTCCTAAGAATCTAGATTTCACCTTTCTCAGGTTCTCACTGATGATACTTTCATCTAAATTTGCTCTGAAACTTTTAAGACAAGGCAGAATGCTTTCCTCGTCACCACAGCGTACTCCACAACTAGGGAAGAGAGACATATCTGGAGATAAAGGTGCCCATTGCTCCTGGCTTCATGCTCCTTACAGCAGCAGTGGGGTCTGAATCAGACCTATTTCCAAAATAATTCACATTTTCTGTTTTTCCATACATTAGTTAGCACTTCAAACAGTGGTGTGGCATGGCCCATCATGCCAGTTTTCCTCATTTATACAGGGTCTTTTTGTGCTGAAATAGGAACAAACTCAGCAACAAACAGAAATCCCAAAGATAGATGGGGTGGGATGAGACCGGCACTTAACAGAGTATCACGGTGCTGGAGACAAAACAGATGGTATAAAGTAGAACCAATCACATACATCCATATCACTAATTTATTAATAAAAGTACATGCAAAGATATTGAATTTGATCCAGAATCCAAGTTCTAGTTATGACATTCAGAAGAAAGAGAAAGAACTTACCAGAGGCAGGAAGCAGAGCGCGGCTGTTAAAATAGACGTTACGGAAGTCAGCTACTGGGAGCAAGGGCGGAAAGAAAACGAAGAGCGGAGAGCTGTGCTCTTTGGTTTTCAGATGGACTTCTTTTCTTAGCAGGTTCAAAAAAAAACTATATTACAAAGATAGAAGGGGGAAAAAAGCAAGCGGTAAGCAGGAACTGCTGCACATACAGGCCACATTAGCCAGGGCTGGGCCAGCAGAGAGCGGTCCGAGATGTGCTGTGACGAGGAGCAGCGCAGGGGTGAGGGTACGTCAGCTTCCTGGTGAGCTCCTCGGTGCCTGTGTGGGTTTGGTTGCGGGCTGATGTGTGAGCATCCCGCTGCTGGGGGTTGGGGCAGCACAGCTGTGGCCTGCAGCACGCTTGCTCTTTGCAGGCTGCTGCTCCCAGGGCTGCTCAAGGCGAGGCACAGTACAGCCTAGCAAGCAGTGTTCATCTAGCTGACCCTCTGCAAGCTGAGGGCAGGCACTTTCAGAGCTTTGCCTGAATTCAGTGAGGATTGGCCCATATTATACATCAGAACAAGTGCACTGACCAGCAGTGAGGGATCACAGGCATGGAGAAACCTGCCCAGCACAGGCAGCAGCTCAAGCAGGCCAGGCTCTCATGGCATCTAGCATTCCTGCTACAGCACTCCAAGGAGAGTTTCAGGATTTCCAGTGCCTGGCCCACAGTCCATAGTGCAGAAGCCACGAGCATTTCCCACTCCCAAGCTCCCTGCATGCTCTTTCCTGCCTCAACCCGTGGGTGCAATGATCCCCCTGTCCTTGCTGTCTTTCCCACAGACACAGCATCTGGCTGCAGCGAGCAAGAGATGGCACAGGACGCTACATGGCTGCCCCTGAGCCAAATGTAAGGAGCCCTGACCCTGCCCAGAGTGGAGGTCAGCTGCTCCTCAGCCACACACAGCAGCAGATCTCCCGGCAACCTTAAGACCAGACTCTGAGACAGAACCTGAGACCATCCCAGAAAATATTCTTGGCCCATTTTAGGAACAGTCACTCCTGACCATGTCTTGCCACATTGCAGGAATAAGTGCCAGATCCAGGACTAAAGCCACGCATTTTACGTTCACTACAGGATGGGAATGCTCTGAAAAAGAGAGCCAGCAGATTTCTCCACAACAGCTTTATCCTCGCATAACGCATTCCCACATAAAGTTATACTGCTTCCAAGAATGATTAAAAAAGTAATAAAAATTTGGAAAAAAACTATGAAATAAAGCAGAAAGGAAAAAAAAAATCATTTACGCACAGATGAAACACAGCTTGTGCCTGTATAATCAATGAACATAAAGATGCTATAATTATGAAATAAACAAGAGCATTTGGCAAAGCAGACTATAATAACAAAAAAGGAGAACAGACAGAAAGCTTACCTGCATCCTGGGCTCACTACAAAACTCCAGAGGAGGGATCTCCAGAAGAGATCCTTTCCCCCTGGCAGTCAGCTCTTAAATGGCTCTAGGAGAGGTGCAGCCAGGCTCCACCCTTCCGGCAGCACAGGTGAATTACCTTCACCTGTGCTCCCAGGGCTGACTCATTGCTCACCTCAGGTGATTGATCAGAGGTTCAGGCCGTGATTCAGCAGTTCCCATATAGTGCCAAAAATATAAATAGCTGCTGAACTAACATTACCTATGTAGAAACACTGTAGAAGTGCTGACATGAGGATTGCAGAGCAGTGCTGCACAGTTAGGCTGGGGAATCAGTTTGTTGCTTTTCCCCATGTAAAAAAACAAATTCAGTTAATTATCACTAGGGATGAAGACAAGTAAAGGCAGCTCGCAGAAGGTGGTTTTGAATAGTCTTTTCCTAAAAATACTAATATTTCTTTCCTTTGAGATTTTGGATAAGGAGCTTCAACACCTTATGAGAAAACGTGCATTGCTTGCTTCCCACACTGAACACCTGTTCTTCCATTTTTCACTAGGTTTAGGTTACCCAACACCAGAACATGCAATCAGGCAAAAAGTTTCCATTGCAATCATGATAAAGAAAGTCAGACACCCAAACATTCTGAGATGTTTCCACTAGAATGCTGTGGCTCAGAAGTAGAGAAATAGCTACCATTTGCAAATAATATTGATAGTAGTGCCCTAGGTGATCATCACTCATTTTAGGTCTGCTACAGATAGCAGCTGCTCAAAAAAATCAACTTTTTTTTCTGCTTTGTACTGCAGACTAATCCAGATGTGAGGCCATCTGGGTAAGCAGCTTGCATATTAGATAAAGAGCTCATCCATCTGTAAAATACTTCATAAACAGCATTTGAATTGAGTGAGCTCTGTGAAAAAAAAACAAGGATGTACGATGAATGTGATCTAACGTCTCAGTTTCCACCATATTCTTCCATTGTGCTTCCTGGAGCATCTTGACCCAATAATTTCCTAAATATGTGAATATCATAGAGGGATTTTTTAGTGCTTCTGTTCTTCGTGGAGTTTTTGAATAAAAATTGGAGAGTTTTCATAGCGATGCACATGTTTCACATAGCCTTGTTCTATGACTTGACTTTCTAGTGACCAGGAATGCTGCACGTCACCTCCAGCTCCACACTCACCGCTCAACACTCAGGCAGTTCCAAAGGCAGGTTCAATATTGCAGCCTAAATGATATCTTTTCCTTGAAACCTGTTTTTTTTTATTGTTGTTCTTGCCTTTCTTGCTTCAGCTTTTCTGCCCCTATTCACCTCCTCATGCTGTGCAATGAAGGGGAACATCTGGCTGTAAGAGAATATTGCTATTACAGCCAAAAATACCTTGCTTCTCCTTTTTATACTCGGTATGAGTCATGAAGTGGGACTTTCAGAAACAAACACCTCGTTGTGGAAAATATTTATGAGGGTGGAGTGGAGGGTTGCAAATATGTATGTCTTTATTGAAAACTAAGTTGACAGCAAAAAATGTAGTCTTAAAACTCAAGTAACTGAGAGTTTCAATTGTGTACAATAATACCACCCAGTCTCATCGTGTTAGACTTGTTAGGCTGATTTTTAGTGAAAGGCCATGTTTGTCCCTTAATCCATTGATCTATTTCTCACTCAGAGAAGGCAGCAGGATGCAGATTTTGGGAATGGAGCTAAGCAAGCTGCCCTGTCACCTCTGCCTGATTTCATTTTTGTTCTTACATTTGCTCAGGAAGTAAACCATGACACTCTTGATACCTGCTGTATTTACCCCTACAAGCCTAGGTGGCCATTGGATTAAACAAGGTAATTTTTTTCTTATATCTATGCATTTCACCAACATTGTAAACAACATACAAGGAGTGTGTTTAATTGATAAAAGGGGTTTTACTATTATTGTTCTTGTTTCTTAAGTAATCATTCTCAAAGGGAAGCACGAAAAACGTGTATGGTCAAGATGCCAGTAACATGTTTGAAAACCAGCATGCTGCTATTTGCTTTCCCTTGCATTCCTGGGCAGTACAAGGGAGGTCAGGTACGTTGCCCTCACCCCTTTTAACATGGGCATAAGTTCCTTCCCAGGGACAGGCACGCTGATCAAAGGGGGACCTCCTTGCAGCATGGAGGAGCATTTGCAACAGTCTCTAAAATAGATCTGGCAAAGAAGTATCTGCAGAATTACTCACTGTCAGGGAACTCCTTCTGAAAGAGGAAATGAAAATGCAGTTTCACAAGAAGCTCCTACATGGATTTAGGTAAGACATATGTCATTCATCACTTCACCTTGATGAGTTTAAGCTTTAGCTTCAACAGAAGATAACACAGTTGTTAAATACCCCTCAGATCTGTGCTATAGTGACACAGTTTGAAGCATATGATGATGAAACAGAACCCAAACTCAAGCACGAAGCTCTCAGTTCATCTCTCAAGTCCTTCCAAGGTTCTGCCTCTTCCTTGAGATGTCAGTAGATATGATGCAGGTCTGGTGCAGAGCGCAGTTCAATGTGCTGCTAGGAAGGGAGCCTGGGCTACGGCCACCAGTACTCTAGTGGTGGGCCACTGCTAGGCTGGGTCAAGGAGCACTTCCAGCTGTCCTGCAAAAGAACATCTGCAGTGGCATGGAAACAGAGCATCCTTCAGTGCAAGGCCTGCCCTGTGTTTCAGGTGGCTGTGGAGCAGCCCTCAAGCTACTCCAGTTCCAGGGATCGGGCTTGAGCCAACCAGTGCCTGGGTGCAGTAGCACTGAGATGGGGACAAGGCACTGAGCAGCTTAGAAAAGGTCACAGACTAAACAGGCCCAACACAGAGTATCCTGGCTTGTGCAAATGGAAATCAGCCTTGGGTTTGGCTTTAAAACCTAGGCGTAGGCACCTACGTCATCATCCAGCCTCCTTTCAAGGTGAACCCATACACTTGTGCAGCTGCAGCAAACAGACATTACACTGCTTCTTGAGACCTCTGCTTCTGGCAGTCCAAACAGGCTCACACTTCGTTACCTTTATATCTTTTTTCCTTTGAACAGGTTTGTTATTTCTCTGCAATATTTATCTTGAGACCCAGCTGTCAGCAGCACGCACCGCTAACATTTACACCTTTTCCTTTCTTGTTATCTGACAAGCAGAAACAGTGCAATAACTTCCTAGAACTATTCTTCCCGTGACAACAGCAGGGAAGTGGTGATCGGGATGATGTATGAGAAGTGCTTTCCTTTAGAGTAACTTGAAAATGCGCTTCCCCTTTCTTAAAACTGAAGCCTGCTTAAGTACCGAGCTAAGGATTACTTAATATTACCAGCTCTCACCCTGAGACAGCCTAGCATAAAAGCAATCACATCACTTCCCCAAAACTCAATATTCTTCCCCAAAATCAGGAACGCATCCTAATTCCCCAAACAGCCGTCAGCCCGACTAAGAGAACAAGGCATCTCCTATGTGTGACACACAACTCATAACTGCATTTTCCTTTTGTTGCTTTTGGGTGTTCATATGAGGTACTTGCAGCCCACAGAAGTGCAAAGCAGTGGCCATGGGCTGCAGGCCTGGAGAACGTCCCAGGCTGAAGCCAGCTGCTAAATGCAATGCGGTGTGCGAGCCCCCATCTGTTTCTGTAAACTATCCACCTTGTGTAATATTCCCTCTCCCCAGGGACATCTCAACCTCCTTCCTCTCTGCCTGGATTTAGCATAAGAATGATCCCAGTGGCTCTGATGAAACCACGAGGGAAACTTCCTTGTGAAATCACACCCAGCCTGAGGGATTTTGAGGCCTCAGGGCCAAGTTAGCTTCCTGTCCTCTACACCCTGAACCTGGCCTAAGGGCTACACAGCTCAGGTGCTCCCCTGACAAGAAAAGCAGAGAAAGAAACTATTGTCAGAGGTCAGAAGTTCTGAGGAAACACTGGTTCCTCCTTTCATTCTTCTTGGAAAGAAGAAGAGGTCTGTCATGCCTGGGAGCTCCCCAGCCTCTGCACTGCAGGGGCACCCAGCAAAATGTAGCACAGGGCAGCTGTGAGAGCTAGCATCCAGCAAGATGGATACATTTTGCATGCATGAAGTATTACGGCATCCAGTTCCTAATGCCTGGCCTAGGCTGAAAGCCCTCATTTCCCTCCTGCCCTCTCCTTGCTGGAGCCACCTAATTTTTGTGCCTCTCATTTTGGGGGAGGCTGGTATCCACTGGTGGAGAGAGCATTCCATATTAGCCTCCAATGTGCTCTTCCCACATAGAAGGCAAACGGTCTCCTGGTATGCATTAGGCAAAGCACAGCCAGCAGGCTTCTGCTGAGCACTGATGAGGCCACACCTGCATTGCTGGGTACAGCTCTAGGCTCCACAGAACAAGAGAGATATGGACATACTGGACAGACCCCAGCAAAGGGCCACGAAGATGATGAAGATATGGGACCACTGTATGACAAGTGGCTCAGAGAACTGGAACTGCTCAGCTTGGAACAGAGAATGCTCAGGGGAGATCTCATCAATGTCTGTACGTATCTGAAGGGTGGGTGCCAGGCTCTTCTCAGTGGGCACAGACTGAACAACAGGAAGCACTCCTGTGCTCTGCAGATAGATGACCAAGCACTGTCATGAGTTGTCCAGAGAAGTGATGAAGTTTCTTCCTTGGAGGTCTTCAAAAGCTGCCTAGATGTGGTCCTGAGCAACCTGCTGTTAGTGGGATTGGACTACATGTCCACCAGAGATCCCTTCTAACCTCAGCAGTTCTTTGATTCTGGAGGAAAAGTGCCCTTCTATGAGCCAGGGTGTGTTACTCCAGCAAGGTCCTTGTTTAGTCTCTGCAGTACAGACTTTACATGGTATCTCAGTAAATGATGAAAAGCTGGAACTCTTGATCTCCTGAGGCCTGCCTACATGGCACTGCAGACAATGTAGAAGAGGATAACCTGAAATGAAAAGAATGACACACAAGAGAGGAAGACAACTTTTACACATGGGAGTCAGGCAACACTTTATGAATTAGCTGAAGTCAAGCCTGCACCATAACGCAGATCTCCCACCTGACAAATTACCTTTCCTCCTGTTTACAAACCAAACTTAAATCATTAAATTTGTGGCACATGCTGAGGATTTCCATCGCTCACTCTCCTGTCCAGCATTTCCTACTAGGTCACATAGTTGTCTCATGGGGTATAGGTAGAAGAGTCTTATTTCTAAAACCTTTGTAAGCAACAGAAACAACTGTTACACTGCCCTCCCACTGTCCTGCAGCCCAATGGATGTACCAGCCATCACACTCTGATGAGACAGAGGAAATGCATCAGCACTTAATAATTTACTATTATTTTAACACAAATCATGTCAAGAGTCTCTTGAGCATTTGAGAAGCATTCCTGCTCACAAGGAGCACACAAGCCTGGTTTTAGGCCCAACACCGTTACAGAGGATACAAAGCAGTCTAGCAAGATGGTGACTTTTATCCTGAGCTCACCAGGCTGCTCAGTCCTTTCTGTTTTTGAGGCTGGGGTTAGAAGTTCACACAGCATAACATCATGAATGTCTCAGGCCACAGGAACCTCTGGTGGCACTGGGGATACATGGTGCCTTTACCAAACTGAAAGAGGCAGAGCACCTAACTTTTCACCTCTGAATGGATGCCAAAAGCCTCATTTGACTGTCAACATGCTAACAAAAGCTACAATTTCTTCCCCTCCTTCAAACTCTGCAGCAGAGTTTTTATCCCAGTCAAGAGAAAGATAAGTAGCACTCTTAAAAAATGCAAGATACATAAATAAAGTAGGAGAAAGAGTAGCAGAACCTGACCACCTGACCACAGGATAAAACTAGTTACAGGATGTTAAGCCCCATCTACAAGGTGAATTTAATTCAGCAAGGTCCCTGAATGATGCATCCCAGCAACGGCCTGCTTTGAGATGATGGTTTGGGTACATCAGCACTGTACCGTGGGAGCTGAGGAGGGTGGCTGCCCCAGCACAGAACCCATTCTATGCAGGGTACCTCACCACTTGATCCTGCAGCATCTCTGCTGGACACCATGTTACCCATCTATCATACGACATATTTCCCTATCTGTTCTTGCAGATCTCTTCAAGCATTTGCATTCCTCCCAGCTTACCTGCACTGGTAAGGAAGGCCTTTGTGAGTGCAATTAATCATGAGACCAGAGAGAGGACAAATGCCAAGCTCTTAAAAGGCCAAGTTTCCAAAGTGGCATTCTGGACAAATACAGGCCCTGTTTGTGGAAAAGGTAATCCTCAAAAAAACAGTATGTCCCAGCTCCGTGCCGTGTGGAAGTCAACCAAGCTATAGGAAAAGGTGAACTTCAATCTAGCAGTAACTGGTTAGAAGCCACAGTCAGCCCAGCCAGGCTCCAGAAAGTCAAGCAAAATCAAGAGGGCTCTTCTCCATGACAGTTTTCAAGATGCCTCTGCCACCAGCAGCACTCACAGCTACACAGGGCTGCACCAAACAGCAAAAGTTATTTTCATGTCAGTCTGAGCAGACTGATAGCTGTTTGTCCAAGCAGTCAGACAACCTTCAAAGGGCAGCTTGTGGCAGAAAAGGAGAAAACCTCATGTTATCTCTTTCAAGTTTAAGTGCAAAATGCACTTTTGTCTTGCCTGACTTTAGCATAGAGTAGCAGTAACATTTTGAAAACAAACCCTACCCCACCCGTATGGAAACAAAGAAAGAAGTCACCAACACTGAATACTGTAGTCTCCTTCTGAGGAAAAATGAAAAATAAAAAAAAAATAGCACATGAGGTGCAGTAACATCCTCTTGCACAGTGCACAGAGAAAAACAACAGCCCTGGTAGGGGCACAGTGATGATGCCGCCACCACCACTAAATGTCATTGGCAAGGGCACCACCTATTGTCGAGATCCCATTCATGTTCCTGTGTCCACCAGCAGACACCACCTTTCATCACAGCTTAATGATTCGGGTGACGTTTTCTCTTTGCCTCAAAAAATGCATTTCTTAATGGACTTCAATTGTTAGCTATAGTGTTCAATCATTTCCGTAAGTTAGGACAAGGTAAAATATGGCACTTCTCACATTTAAAAAGGAAGAAGGCTTTTCAGAATCCCCAGAGTGCAAAAAGGGAGAAAACACCCAGCTTTAAGCAGAGGAGCCCAGAGTTGGCCCAGCACACCAAGGAAATAAAAGCACAACCAAAGCAGGAGCTGTTGGATCAGCGCAGGCTGTTGCAGCAAGAAGTCAAGCTGTGTGTCCACATTGGGCACTGCAAAAAAACTCTGTCCTTCCTCCAGAGAGGGCAAGTCCAGGATCAACTCCCACTTTAAAACGCTGCAGCTTGAGGAACTATTCTCCAAGATGGATCTTGCTGCCAGGAAAAGGAGTCTGTAAGTAATGACCAAAACCCAATCAGACATTCACTGAGGCTGTGGTGCAGTGACTATGGCTCAGAATCAGCTGTTAGAGCTAAGCTAGCATCTACCAAGTTTTCATGTTTCCAAATCCAGCTTTTTGTTGTTCTCTTCAGTTTATTAGGGCTTTCTATGCAAATGCACAAAGCTGGCTTGTTCCAGCACTGTACCAAGGCTATAAGACAACAAAGTCATAGGACTGACTCTGCAGGAGTTAACTCAGTCGAAGTCAGTTTTCCCCACCTCAGGTAATAAAATATGCAGGACTCGAGCCAGCACTTTGCTTTCAGGTGTCTTCCCATTCTTCCAGAAGCATGATATAGCAATATCTGCACAAAAGGGCCCTGGGAAAAGCCAGGCTTATGAGCTCTGAACTCATGACTATACAGCTATTGTTTTCCTCAGGATTTGTCCAATGATTACCTGTGACCAAAGTGTTCTCATCAAATGAGGTCTATCCAGAACACCATCCTCCTAATAACGCATCTGCATAGCGCTCAGACCTGCCCTTCTCCTTTGACTTAGGCCACCGCCTTCGGCTCTCACAAAATAGTCCCATCTCTTCAAGGCAATAAATAAGTAATCCTAATACCACAACCCTTATTTTCAGTAATGTGAGCATTCAGCTCCCACTCACATCACTTAAAATCAGGCCACAAATCTGTTCCTTTCTGTGCCTGCAGATGGTTGCTTTCTCTCTCCACAGATGGCATCCTGAAGTTGGGACAAGTGGCTTCCACGCAGAACTCCAAGTCTATTATTTGACAAAATCTGATAAAAGCCAAAATGTGTTCTTCCAAGGAAAGACAGAAGGCTATGCTTGTGGTAAAAATCTTTTATTAAACTAGATTTTGTAAATTCGTTTTCACATTAGAAATTCTAAATGCAATTATAAAATTGTGTTTCAGTAAAAAAAACGACAGTTATAGTTAACAGCAAAATTACAACTTTATACAAATAAAAAAAATTTAATTTCAATTTAAAAATAGACATTGATTTCTTCCAATGTACTGGTCCTGAACACATTGACACCTGGTAGCTACCAGAACACTCGGTCTTTTCACATGCACATTCACATAGAGTCATGTAGTACACAGCATACTTCATGTAGGTGAAGTAGCATTCAAATAGCATTACCAGTTGGGTTTTCACTGTTTTGTTTGTGGTTTTTTTGTTTTTTTAATTAAAAATATTTTTATTTAAAAAAAAAAAACAACAACACCCTAATTTTGATACACAGGCATTGTGGTAACAAACATTCTTTTTTCAATGTTCGTACTCTGTCCTCTTCCTCGCTCTGTGAAGAGGGCAGTACTACTCTGTAAACGTGAAGTGCATTTGAAGACATGACCATGAGCAACATAAAGTCCATGTATGATTTATCACAGTACATTTATGATGATCTGCCATTGCTATCATCAATAAAAACTGTCCTCTTATTTACCAGACTTATTTTGTGGCAAGATGAAGTAACGATTTGGTTACTCTTCATCTGCTCATGTACTTGTTAGAATACACGTTCTGCTAAACATGTGAAGATCTTTCTGACACTCTACACACAACCAACCAGGTTAAAGTAGGGCATCTGCATTGCTTCGATGAAGACTCCCAAGTCACAATGGCTCCCAACAGCCACAAAAAATGCCAGTTACATTTTGCCTGAGGTGTTCCTCAGCAGGCCTATAAAAAACACTAAGTTTAAACAAGATTATACCACATGATTAAAAACAAAACCCAAGTTAATCCACGCATTATCAAGGTATTGTTTAAAAATTACTTCTGCCCCATTGCTTTCATGACCAATAGAAATGCATTTCCAAACACTTGCACCATTTTGGAGAACAACTAATCACCACTGCACTTAGGAACTTTTTATTCCTTCCTTTCTTCCTTCTTTTCTTTCTTTACTGTAGGGCTACACATCACTGCTACGGTTGATTGTTGAACTGAATTTTGCATGAACAATTTGAGAATCTTCCTATATTAAAAATTGAAGTAAACATTAAAGTGTTTCATAGAAGAAGAAACCAGAAGTCACATAAGGGGTGAGGAGCCTTGCAACCACATGCTGCTGAACAGATTAAGAAGTGGCACACAATACAGGCATTTGAAAAGTCACACGTTTCAGAGTGCTGGTGGCCATACAACAAAGTGCTACTTGGATTAAAAATATCAAATGCAGAATTTTCACAATATGCCTCATGACTCACACTGATGCAACTGCAAAAGACATCAAATGTAGTTTTCAAACAATTCTATTTTAAATAATTCATCTCACTATAAAATACTCACCCTATTATAAAAACAATTGAAGAATCACAAGAATTCCGGTGTGTTTTTCTGTATAGTTTGGCAGGAATTAAGAAACTTCATGCTTTCAATTAATAGAGCCCTACTTTCTCTCTCTGCACTGATTTTCTGCTCCACTCCATATCCCGCTCAGTAAAGCTTCTAAGCACACACTTAAACTCCTACAGGTGAAAACAGCTGAGCTCATCATCTTTTCTCTGAATTGGAAGGGCAATGCCTCAAGTCAAGCTGCTGAAGCTGACAGAGGTTTTGTCTACAATTTCAATAAAAGCAAGACAGCTTCTGCCCATTACAATATTAAACTGTAACTTTCATCCAAATTCAGCCCGCAATCAACAAATTATAATCAGGCAAACAACCAGCTTGTAGGAAGGTATGGTATCCAAAGTACCACAGCAAGCCCAGACCCAAAGACACAAGGGACAGAGAAAGAAGTATTCCAACTGCTCCAGCTCTGCACTTCTCCACTGACAGATGGGAGAAAAGCTCTTCTAGTAGGGCATGGAGCTGAGGTCTTGCCCTAAACATTTTTAGCCTTATTTGGTTAAACACAAAGAAAGAAAATAATGAGAGGGAGAGACACTGAAAATCTATGGGTGCAGCTTCCATAGACTGCTTTTGCACTTCTTTTCCTTTTTAATTTTAACCTCTTTCACACCCTTGATCTTGATTTATTTTTTTAAGTCTTACAGCAGCAGGTTCAAGAAAGGCTCAGAAAGTGGCACTTCAGGAGGACGCCGATACCTAAGGACACTTACCTCCAGGGTAAGTGTATCGACAACTAGGCTACGATGAACAGATGGACGAGGCAACAACTCCTGCTCATCTTCTGAACTGAAATCTAAGCTGCCTTTGTCCATGTCAGAAAGGTGTGAATACGCTGAGCGAATCAGGCCCCTTCCCAACACAACCAGAAGTGCAGGCATTTCTCTGGGTACAAGCTCACTTGCCTTACAACTTTGGCACCCAGCTGCTCAACACTGACATTTCCAAGTATAAACTGAGACTTTGCTGGGCAACTCTGCCAACCAAGCCAACCATCAGGGACCATGCTGCAAGGAAGTGCCATTCAGTGTCCATTCAGTATAAAAAGCAGCAGTAAGGAAAATTTGCCCAAAAACAGAAGGAACTTCCTTTGTGCAAAAGAATCCTATTTAGGCTCCATTTAGGCATCTCAGATGTCTACAGCCCCAGGGCCTGGAAGAACGTCAGTCTTTCATTCTGGGCAGTCACAGAGGATGGAGCACAGGCTTCACCCCACGGGTGCAGTAGCATAAACAACCCTGCTAGTGCTACTTAGGGAGCCCAAATGTTTTGTATTTCAAGCACTGCTTAACAGTGTAGTTCAACAAGGAGAGAAAGGGACATGAATCAATAAAGTACCCCCCAAAAATATAAAACTTATTACTTAAAACAATTATTCCAGTAAGAGTCTGTTTGATTAAATATTATTCAAGATATTCTTGCATTTAAAATCACCAAAAAAGATTACTGTATCTGTTAAAGCATGACAAACTCATTTTTTGATCTATCAAACACTGCATTCACTGTGTATCTATTACAGTAAATACAGCAGTAAATGCAGTAAATTTCATGTCTTTCCATTTGTCAGTGACACATTTGCAATGAAACCTATTTCTGTGCACAGCTTTTCTCACAGAAGTTTCTTGCTTACACTGCCCATGCACACAAATGGCAGAACTTGTACACACATATGGATTCATACAGAAACTCCCTGTGTGTGAAGTTCCTGGATAAGATTTACTGAGAAAGTATTTTAAAAATGAAAAACTCTCCTATTAATCCTTAACCTATGAATACTATTCCTAATACACAACTCCTATCTGTTCTTAAAAACAAAGCATTACATTAGGAAACAAAAAAAAAAATAAAAGCAAACAAAAAAAAAACAACCGGTTTAATGAATTCATGAATTCCTATGGCCTTCAGGAAGCAAAGGTGTACAATGTAATTCATTGTAGAAGGTGAAATGAAAAAGGGCTCTGATTGCTTACTGAAAATCCATGCCAAAGTACAGGTGTTTCTATTTATTGGGTCTTTCAGACTTCTTTTTTTTCTGTTGTTTTTTTTTTTGTTTCTTTTTTTGTGGCTCAGTTTGGTGTTTCTGTTTTTAAAACATAGACACATTCAGATGCAAAACCACTGTGAACGGAGTACCTTTCATATCTTCTTCAAGATGGGCAATTACTACTGTAATATTCACATTCAATTTGATGTTAAAAATACATTTAAACGTCTCAAAGATAAACATATTTTCCACAAGGATATTACCAAAGTTAATATGCACAGAATGAAGACATCACTATTAAATACCTGTAAAATGAAGCAGTACTCATTTCATGCCATTCACAAAGTCACACAAGGTGTACTCTTCATTCAATAGTTTTTGTGGGTTTGATTTTTTTTTTTTAATGAGCGCATTTCCCATTAGTTGTGTGTAAGTAGATGTTTTATTTTCTCCTTTAACAGACTGCTATATCTATAAAAATTACCTAACACACGGCTGGTCTTAACATCCAGTCCTTCCATTTGTTTCAAGAGTAATTAGGAATAGAATAAGAACAACAGAACTGGTTGAGTTGTCACAAAATGACCACTAAAAAAACACCTCTGACTCTTGAAGAAATCTGGAAGTACTTTAACATCCAATGGCAATGGGATTTGAAATAGCAATAGTTGCTGAGTTCCCACCTCTCCTCTGCCCTTCGGAAGGATTGAGCACAAAGCTCTGAATCACAAAATAGCTGTACAAGGTTCTACATTCCAAAATCACTGAAATTTAAATAGGTCAAGTGAGTTATGGACTGAGTAAGCTGAGAAGACTGGTGTATCTAAAAATTGTACCTCAACTGCCCTTGAACACATTACAAAATTCTCATCAGAATTCTTAATCTGCATTACTAAGACTTCAAATCCTGGATTATTTTTTTTTTGTAAATTAAAAAAAAAAAAATTATCCCACAAGAAAATGTTCTTAGAAACATATTGACAAGACCATGTGCTGCAAATTGAGACCCCTTCTAATAAATACCATCCTTTAAAACAGATTAGAAAATATTATTGCAGTTGTTCAAAAAGTTTTTAGCTGTAATCCAACATCTCATTTTTTATGTTCCTCTTCTCATTAACCCTTCAATTCAGCATGACTTTCAGGCAGCCTGGCTTTATTTCTGCAAACCTGTGAAATAAGAGAAGATGAAATTTCAACATGAAAGCGACATTCAGTGTCATATTTCTAAGCCACCACCAAACACACGGAAAGCATTAATGTTCTCAGTCAAGTAGGTGTGCATGCCAGAGTCAGATCACCAACACATCCTCTGGATGTGACAGTAAAGGTGGATTTTGTAGGGTCTGGAGAGGCAAAAAAACCAACCAACCAACCAACCAAACAAACAAAAAAAAAAAAAAAAAAAAAAAAAAAAAGAAAAGGTTGCCCAGTATTCTCGGTTACATTCATTCTGCCTCTCTTTTCAGATGTTTCTTTCAAAATACATTCTCTCCTGTATTCTGTAGAAAGTGAGAGGGAAATGGGAAGAAGTCTCTGCTCTGAATCCCACCTTCACAGTCACCTTCATTTATACTCCCATAAAGAAGAGGTAGCAAACACATTGATGCCAACACCAGATTTGCTAAATTGCTGTCCCATATAAGAAGTTGAGAGCTGAAGCATACATTGGAGACCAATAAAAAAGATTACTAACTCTTCACATTAAAATGCTGGTGACCTTAAATGGAAAGAGGCAATTAAGCTACGTTTAGATAACTTTAACTCAGTGTTTTCACTTATGTCAGATGAAAGGATCTCAGATTTAATTGGTATCCATTATATCACTTTTGAATCATAAAATTGTACAGGTCTTATGAAACAGCAGACGGGCATCAATCAATGTAGTAGCCTAGCAGTATGATAAAACAGACCAATTTTCATTCAGTTAAATGCAGGATAAGAAAAAAAACCAAGTCCCACCAACAAAAATGTAAACTCACCTGAAGTTGTGGCTTGTGAGGTATCTGATAGCTGCTGGTTTGATGCGAGCAACTCCTCCCTGACTATGGCTTCCTCTTCCAGTGATAACACAGAGATAAGGTTTACCACCAGACTGTTGGTACTCTGTAACAGCAGGCACAGTAACAGTTAAAATTTATTCTCTGCAGAGACCTGGCATCCAGCACAACCTTCTCACCTCCATTTTTCTGAAAACTTTCACCAGTGATTTAGAGCTTTTTTTTCCTCATGCTGGCCAATGCACCTTTCATATAAAAGTAATTTCCCTTCTTCTGAAAAAGATACTCAGAAAACAAAACAAACAAACAAAAAAATACAGCAAAACTTTTTAAGTCTAGACTGCTTGTAATGTGTAATGTGATCATCAGGAAATCCTTCAAAATTACACAGCAGCTCTATTGGTTTTATCATCTATTCTTTACTTGGGATTTATACCCTTTGGGAATATAATTAATTTAAAAAGAAGGGTGTTAGATACTTATTTTTTAAGTGACAATAACGTGAATAAAGAAATTACATGTTAATGGATAATGAAAATGGAAAACAAATCCACGCAGTTTTTTGACAATTATGTCACACTGTAATTTCTGCTACATTGCAGCACATGATTTCATAGGTCAGCACACGGCCCTTGTTAGGTGTTATTCATATCCTACAGATAACATCAGCCCAAATTGATAGAAAAGATTGCCCAAATTTGTAAAAGATTAAATAAAATATAAACAAAGTTGTATTGTCACAACCACCAAGATTTGTCAGTTAAAGATGATCACAGGATATTTTTCCTAAACTTTTCTCTCTCACTTTCTGTATTAGTTTGCAGTTCATTGTGTCAGCACTAAGTACTCTGTATTGATCCTTCTTCTACGTATGTAAGCAAACATGATTTTTTTTCAATAACGAGGTGAATGGAGTGAACAAGGAGCTCCTCCCACCATTCCTGAACTCCTGATGTCAGTGTAACTTCAGGAAATTAAACTGATAGATCGGACTGTAGCTTAAAGCAAACAAATGTTCTCCTAAAAGAAGACAACGTAATTTGATTAGCTCTGACTGAACATCTGACTCCCTGTTGAACACTTAGTTTTTTGTTTCCACTGTGTGCAGTAGCTATCACTAAAAAGTTTTGAGCACTGGTGACTTGCACAAGAAATAGTTCATACAAAAAACACTCCCAATGCACTTAAATTTATAGGATAAACTAATAATGCAGAAAATGGCTTTTTACAGCAAGAACACTCAGCAAGTACGTCTCTTCATTGGGAGACAAAACAAGCCCTCAAGCAAAACTGCACATGGCATTTATGGAAGCAGCATTATCTCAACATCCTGCTGACAGATTTTTACAACGCTTATCAAAAGATAGCTTAAACTACACACCTTCATGTGAAAGTTGAAGACAATATCATCATGGTGCTTAGAATTGCAGTGATTTTTTTTTTTAAGAGTTTAAAAAAAGCAATAAGGTTCCAAACAAAGCAATGCAAGTATGACACAAACATTTGCATTATCATCTCTGTTAAAAATGTCATAAGGGATAGATCAAATCTTCGACAGATCAAGTCTTCAATAAAAAGAAACAACAGAGGATAAAACAGAAGCAAACAAACAAGTACAAAAGCATTAGGATAAAAAAAGGATAGCACCACTGAGCAAAAATAACCATTACCTTGCCAAGGAAAACAACTTGCATGGGGAAATCCTGAAAATAAAACTACACAAAAGGCAGCTGCTTTCACGTGTTGCAGAATTACAACTGGACTCTCTGCTATTGCTGTATATAGTGGTTTCTTAGTAGAGACCATGGAGAATAATTTTTAGGAGACAAGAATTATTAGCTTTTGCCTACCGTTGCTTTTTTCCTGCAGCACTCTGGACAACTGATTCACAGCTTCATCCACATGGAGACCATGCAGATCCAACACATTCAGAGGCAGCAAGGAAGTATTTACTCTTTCAAAGATTCGTGCAGCAGCAGCATGGTTGGCTTCTTTCATCTTCTGCTCATGAAGGCGACCCTTTATTCAAACGTAATGGAATATTACAGTCTGAGACATGATTTAAGCTCTACACTGGTTGCTGAGTTCAAAATGACAGTCCTGACTGGGTGCTTTTAATCTCACAGTTTGAGGTATTGATGTTTATAAGCACAACACAATTCCTAGAAGAAGCTCAGTGAAATCTACCCACAAGGAGATTTCATGAAATTTGTTTGCAGGAAACTGCTCAAAGCTGGCAAAAAGAAGAAACCATAAACAAAAGCTTCATGAGAAAGGGAAAAAGCTAGAGAAGGCACAAGAACATAAAATCTTTACGTGAGCTAAAAAGTTACTCTTTGTGCCAACTGTCAGATTTATTACCCTAATAACTTCACTTTTTTAATCGCATTTTACTTTTTGAAAGTATTCAACAAAAACTTATGAAATAGTACCAAAGAAACTGCCTAATTGCCCAGGAAAACCCTGCTGAGTTATATAAAATACATTTTATATATTTTAGGTTAGTTCTTCTGAATGCATTTCTAAAAATCAGAATAACCAAGAAGTGCAAAAGCTTGACAAGTTGACTACTGTAATTCCTAATATTTTTGACATCTCTTATGACTAATGACATCAGTACAGCCTTAATTGGAATTAAGGGCAAGGAGGGTACAGAACTATTAGCATTACGCTGTGAACAAGTACCATCTGTTTCCCAAAAACACTGCAGTGATCACATCTGAGAGACTAAAGTTAACACATTATGTCTTTGACAGTATTTAAGCACAACCTGAAATGAAATGAAAGACTTAACTCCAGGTACTGGACTGACAAGGGCTCAAGAGAACTGAAGTGACAGTCTGTCTTACACTTTCTTAAAATGGATCAGCTGAAGTACATTAGTGTCAGACCAGAGATAACAGCCCTATAATTCTCACTTTCAGAGAACTACCAGAACAGGACAAGGCCACCAGGCGTAAGTATTTTTTCATGAATAAAGGTACTTTGGCTTGCCTTCTTATTACCTAAAAGAAAATACATTATAGACTTCCAGACTGTATTCATAATTATGTTTAAGAACAAAAACAAAGGGAAGACTTTAAATCACACAGAGTGCTCCAAAAGTTATACCTCCTATCTGTTCCCGTAGAAACTACAACAGATACAAAGAACACAACGATACTGTTTAATAGAAAAAATTCTCAGCTACAGAACACTACTCTTCAACATGGTCACCACCATTAGCTACACATTTTTGCCAGCTGTGAGCAAATGTCTGCATGCCGCACTTGCAAAAATCCGCATGGCTGTCCAGAATGTGGCTTGCCCTTCACACTGCCACTGCTGAAGAGCACCACCCACTGCTTCACTGTGTTCACATCCACTGTCTGGTCTCCATTAAAGCTCAGCAAGTGTTGACAAATGTCAATGAGTGCAATTTTTCCCACTTGGAAAAATTCAAAGACACCTTTGCTACACGTGCACCTCCATGTCCGAGGCCCTTTTGTCAGACTGCCTCTCTGCTGCCATCTGTTGCACAGCATCAAAATGTAACAGAATATTGGTGAGAAGGTTCAGCCTCTACTGCCACACCACCAACATCTATCAGCCTCTGATACTGTATGCCAACACAATAAAATAGGAGGCATTGCTTTTGGAGCAGTCCTAGTCATATATGCTGAGAATTGTGGTTGAATCAAGACTGGATTGCCTGTGCTCCACAGCCAGAGTTTACAAGACTGATCAGCAGAAGATCTACATTCTGGAAAACAGACGAATGGCAAAAAGCATGGCATACCACACCACATTATCCTGATAGAAAAACAGCTTGTACTCATACAGACATACAAAATCAGGACACAAAGACAGCTGACAGTAATCTTCCAAAGACCTATGAAGGACTAAATAAGCAGAATGCTGAGGCAAAAGATCACATGTTAATAATTGTTTGATTCCTAACAAATACAAGAGATGTGTGTAGAAACAGTTCCTCACCAGTTAAGAGAAGCTGCAAGGACACACAGAGGATTCAACAGCTAATGTTTATTGCACTCTACGTCATGCATTAGTGAACCTGGAAAGACCATTTTGACACAAATCTTGGTGCTTACGAGCATGCAGATGAGAGAGTGCACTCTGGGATGTTTAGCATACCTAAGCACTTGCATGTGATCTTTCATGAAGTTTCACACTGAATTTGGTTACATCAGTTTCATGTGTCAGCATCATTACTAACAAATGCAAGTTTAAGCATAAGGTGATTCTCAAAATACTGAACAAATCTAGCAACTGCAGTAGGCACAACTTTGTTATCACTTCCAATCTAGTATTTACTTATGTCTCTACAAACAGAAAGAAAGCACTATATTTAAGTTTACCTGACGTGCATAAAATGCTGCCACAGGCTTCATTCCCATGTGATAGGCCTCCCCAGCCTTTTTCAAACACTCCTGCCTCTTTTGCTGGTGATGAAAAGCTTCTGCTCTAAAGTCATCATACTGTGGATACTCATATTCTTGAAATATTTCACTCAAAACATCATCTTCTTCCTTAGCTTTTCTTGCCTGTAAAAATTTGCAATGTTGAAACTAAGAATGTTTTCCAAGGTGTTTTTACTGACATGGCTTCGGATACACTTGTAACTACTATTTGAAATAATAATAATAATAATAATAATAATAATAATAATAATAATAATAATAATAATAATACCACCTTCTCCCGATTCTTTGCAGCACTGTATGAAGAAGCAATTTCGTTTCGCTGAACACTTTCTTGAGCTATAACTGTTTTTACAGGATCTGCCTCCAGAACACAGTTCAGAAATTGTTCGGTCTGCTCTAAAGAATAGCTGTAAATGATAAGTAAAATCTGTGACTTTCCAAAGATATTATTAGCTGGTACTTCTATTAAAATACACATTACAGACCTTCATAGTGTTACAGATACAAATGCCTATGAATATAAAGCACTAGAATAGAATTTTCCAGCTTATTACAAAAAGACTTTGTCAACTTTGTCAAACGTACTGCATTACTGACATCAATGCACAAGCAGTCTTACACATCCGAGAAGTAATTGAGGGGCACTCAAACACAAAAAGGACAATTAAGTAGTAAAGTAAATTGCATCATATCTTCATAAAACACAGACATCCATTTAGGAATAAATGCTGCTGTCTGGGCTGCATAAGTTACTTTATCTTAAAATCTCCTCTGGACTGTGTTAAATAGTACAAATTAGCTTAAAACTAGCTCAGTTTTCTGAAACTTATGCAGGAAAATCCTCGTATTTCCAGTCAATTTTTTGTTTAGAAACTTAACACAGTAAGAATTGAAGATCAGCAGCCATTACATTTCTAGTAAGCCCTTTTTCTTCTTAATACTTCTCTTGCTGTTCAGTAAGCAGACAAGAGGAACATTGGTCAGAACTAGATTTTAGGAAAAACAACACTATGAAAAAGAATTTCATATGTGAAAAACAAGAGAAATATTTAAGCTGTAGAGGTGGATAAACAATTTATTTTAAACATTTCACAAGGAAAAGTTTTGATAATAACCTGGACAAGCAGAAAGACTGATAAATAGCTATGCAAATCTGTGTGGAGAGACAGGCATTCAACTGGCCAAGGACGAAAAAGGAAAGTTTCTCATGAAAAGAAGTTCTGCTCACAGAGACTTTAAGAAGGTTGCCACATACAGCAGAAATATAATGCAGAAAAGAGAAGCAGAACACAAGCAAGAAGAAACAAAGAGGGCTGATTTCTTCATTGCTGCTATAATAACAAGGAAACTACTAGCAGCTAACATCAGGCAATAGCAGCTTCCCTCTTGGTCTGAGTGCTATCTGCTGTGCACCCACTGTTACATCCTTCAGCAATTTATCCCACTTAATTTACACCTCAACTCTAGAGCAAACACACAGTTCCACTAACTGCAGTCAACAGCCAGACGTACTTCTCCTGCAGAGTGAAGCTGTCTATTCTTCAAATGAAGAATCAAGTGTAACATAATTTCAGTATTCTTTTTTTAAGACCAGTTACTTTTGCCATAGTTAAATCTACAAAAATCATGAAATGCCAGTTCAAAAAAAAAAAAAAAAAGGCATTAATTTGGAGAACCTTAACTCTTAGTATTTAAGACAACAAATGTGCACTACAAAGTAATACCAAATAGTAGCTTTACAAAGAACTTTAAAGACGTCTTACTTATTGTCCTTGAAGATATCCATTAAGAAATTTTGATTAATAGTTGGAAACATCTCAAAAAGTTGCTTCTCCTTCAGTTTAGCAGCACAATCTTTTCTAGCCACAGAAGGAACACGTTTCTATGCAGAAGACAAAGGAATAATATTCAAGCTCACGATTAGAACAAAATACAGTAACAGTGGAACCAACTATACTGCTATTTGTTAGGATTTCAAACAAAATATTCACTCAGTAGTTACATACCCACAGCAATGATAACACATCATTATCAGCCTGCCACACTGATTTGATGAGAAAAAAGGACAAGTGAGTTGTACTGCACACCACTGCAGTTCTCTGCAGTCATTTGAAGTGACTCAATTGGAGCTGGCTCATAACTAGGAAGATGTAAAAGGGCTACCCTTAGAAGGACTTTCAGTTTAGGAATGCATCTGATGATAGCCTAATCGGTTCAAATTAAGCTTTTAGGAAGTTCACCTCTACTCCGGTATCTGCAGAAAGTGATACTGAAAGGTTGAGATTGAAGCCATGTTTTCTTATCAAGCAGAGGAAACAACGCTGTTCTAGTGTAAAATATCTGAAGTTATAGTGTATTAAATACATCTGTAAAGTTGCATGGAGAATAATCATACATACACATATAATTACACAAATTATAGCCCAATATAAATTGATCATTCTGATCATCCCAATACTCAGACTGCAGAAAAAAGTGTGTGGATTTTTTTTTTTAAAAAAATCACTTTAGTGATAGGAAAAAATTCTCTTTTTCTAGGACAGCTGTGTATCAGAGACAACTACCAACAGAGCTGTCTGTTCTGAACTGCCCCACAGAAGAGGGCAGTGTTATGCATACACAAACAAGGCAGCATATGGGAACTGTGTGGAAAATGCAAAACAAAAATCTCTGCAAATGCTTATTATTATTTTCTGTTATTTTCTGACAAGTCAGTACAGAAAACCACTTGAGATTATCCTCAAATACTTTAAAATATAAGTCTCACTTGTTAGGAATGTTGAGGGTTTAGAAAAAATATTAACAAATTCAATTTCTAAATAAACTATGCAAGAAGCTAAATAAGAAATTGCTGATATTTCTTTCCTATTAAAAAGTACAGGAAGTCACACCAGTCACCTCACTCTTTTTAAATGAGCCATGAAAAAAACAATTCAATCAAATGCAAATGCTAACCTGTATAGTGAAAAGCACCGTGATCCGTTTGTGAAACAGTCAGGATGTTACATTTTAAAAAGGAATTAAAAAAAATAAATCAACAAACATTTACTACAAGCAAATGTCTGTATCACTGCAGTTGATAACACTAATGGGCATGCATTTATTTCCCAAATTCTGGCTGTAATAAGCAGCACAAAGATGAGTCACTACATAAGACATTCCATTTTACTAATGGTAATGAATCATATAATCTGTACAAAAACTGTCATATTCATACCAGGTCCTCTTTCTCCTGCATAGCTATTTCTTCAGATATTATTTGTCTGAGAGAAACTTTCTGAGTTCGAGCATTCCAGTGATCCATAAAAGGAAAAACTTCTGATGTTGCTGCTTTTTTAATCTGTGTTTCGTTAGATGAACTTGAAACCCAGTTCATTCCTTTCTTCTGCATTTTATTCTCTGCATTTTGAGATAACAGCATTTTTGAGTCATTCATATTTATCTGCTGAATCAACGTAGAACCTTCAAAAGCAGTAAAAATGAGGTGACAAGTAAAACAATTAGTTTATTCACACAAGCAAAGTTAAAATAATTAAGATGCTTTCCAGCCTAGATAGAATCATAGAACCACAGAATTGATCAGGTTGGAAAAGACCTTTAAGATCAAGTCCAACTTCAACCTAACCATACTACCCTAACAACCCACCACTAAATCGTATTCCTGAGCACCACATCTAAACAGTTTTTAAACACATCCAGGGATGGTGACTCAACCACCTCCCTGGGGAGCCTATTCCAGCTCTTAACAATCCTTTTCCTGATAGCCAACCTAAACCTTGCACAGCTTGAGGCCATTTCCCCTCATTCCATCACCTGTCACCAGTGAGAAGAGACCAACCCTGCTTTCACTGCAAGAAACCTTTCAGACATTGGAAGAGAGCAATAACATCTCCCCTCAGCCTTCTCTTCCCCAGACTAAATAGCCCCAGTTCCTTCAGCAGCTCCTTGTATGGCACACTCTCCAAGCCCTTCACAAGACTTGTTGCCCCTTTTTTTGACCTGCTCCAGCACCTCAGTGTCCTTTCTGTACTGAGGTGCCCAAAACTGAACACAGTACTCGAGGTGAAGCCTCATCAGTGCCGAGTACAGAGGCAAGATTACTTCCCTAATCCTGCTCACCACAACGTTTCTGATGCAAGCCAGGATGCTGTTGGCCTTCTTGGCCACCTGGGCATACTGCTGGCTCACGTTCAGCCAACTGTCCATCAGCACACCAAAATCCCTATCCATCAGGCAGCTTTCCAGCCACTCCTCCCCAAGCCTGTAGGGTTGCCTGGGGTTGTTGTGATCAAAATACCCAACACTTTACCCTATTGAAATTCATACAGTAGGCCTCTGCGCATCAATCTAGTCTATCCAGGTACCTCTGTAGTGCCTTACTGTCCTCCAGCAGATCAACACTCCCTCCCAACTTGGGGCTGTCTGCGAACTTACTGAGCGTGCACTCAATCCCTTCATAAAGATAACTGATAAAGATTGTTAAATAGGAGTAGCCCCAGTACTGAGCCCTGGGGGACACCACTGATGACTGGCTGCCAACTGGATTTAATTCCATTGACTACAACTCTTTGGGCCCAGATTTCTAGCATTTCACCCAGCAGAGTGTATGCCCATCTAATCCATGGGCAACCAGCTTCTCCATGAGAATGTTGTGGGGTACAGTGTCAAAGCCTTTAATGAAGTCCAAGTAGACCACATTGACAGCATTACCTTCATCCACTAAGTGGATTGCCTTGTCTTAGAATGACATCGAGTTTGTCAAGCAGGATCTACCACTCATGAACCCATGCTGACTGGGCCTGATCCCCTAGTTGACCTTTAATTGATCTCTGATGGCTCTCAAGACTATCCATTCCATAACTTTCCCTGGCACTGATGTGAGACTGATAGGTCTGTAGCTACGGGGATCATCTTCCCAGCCCTTTCTAAAGCTGGGCGTCACATCTGCCAGTCTCCAGTCCACTGGGACACCCCTTGTTAGCCAGGACTGTTGAAGGATGATGGAGCGTGGCTTGGCAACCACATCTGCCAACTCCCTCAGCACTCTAGGGTGCAATCCATCTGGCCTCACAGACACTTGTGAGTGTCCAGCTTTTGAAGCAGATCCCAAACCATTTCCTCATGGATTATGCAGGATCTATTCTGCTCCCCATCACTATCTTCCAGCACAAGGTGTTGTGTGCCCAGAGAACAACTAGTCTTACTATTAAAGACTGAGGCAAAGAAGGCATTAAGTACCTCAGCCTTACCCTGATCCTTGGTCACTGTGTTCCCCTCTATGTCCAACAAGGGATGGAGATTCTCCGTAGCCCTCCTCTTCCCATTAATGTATTTACAGAAATATTTATTGTTGTCTTTCACCTCAGTGGCCAAGTTCAGTTCTAGTTGGGCTTCGGCCTTGCCAATTTTCTCCCTGCACAGCTTCACCGCATATTTGTAATCCTCATAAGTTGCTTGCCTCCTCTTCCAAAGAACATAAATACTTTTGGTGATTGTTAAAAAAGGATATTATTATTGTAGAAAACAACCTGATCATCTTCACCTACTTCCTGAAAGAAAAGCCACCATATTCCCCAGATTCATCAAATTTTCAATGTACCTTGCACATACATGAGGATATGCTTTTACAAGATAATTATTGACTTATGTATTTATATACTTACAATGATTAACATAATGACAGATGCCTTCTAGGAAGTTACGCTAACAACACTGGCCATTCAAGTGGGGATTTTGTGCCCACACTGCAATCCAAGTCTCTACCCCAATTGTATGTAAGAGGGCTGAGATGTAGACAAACATTTTTTCCTAGGAAGCTGAGTGACTGGAAACTAGATTTACAGATTTTAACACTACCTGAGCAATGACATGCATTTTCCTGCAATAAACAAGTAATCTGAAAAGGACAACAGTGTGTGCATGTTGTAGTTTCAACCTCCTTCCCTCATCAGCTGCAGAAATATTCCTCTGCTAGCAACTATCTGGCTGCATCTTTTCTTTCCGCAGAATTAAGAGATGTCCTATCAAACATCTGTTTATTCTAGCCAGAGCTTCTCTAAATTCTTGCCAGTACACAAAATTATTTGTTTTTCCCCTTTATCTACCTAGGATTGGTGACGCTGCATACAATTAACATTTTTTCTACAACTCTGCAAAATAGTGGTAAATGAGAGTCAAGGCCAATAAATTAAAACTTAGCTTAATGACCTGCCCATCATTCTTTAACAATCAAAGTATTTGAAATCCTACTGAAATTTAAAATAATTAAATGGACTTACAATGTTGGTTTTTATTTTAATTTTTGTTTTTGTTTTTTACAACGAATATCTAGCATACCTTCTGCAGACAATTTCCATGATTCATCTCTCCTCTGACGCTTCTAAATGAAAACAGTAGAATGTGACTGTTAATAAGCTAATAAGTTAATAACATAGAAATTCACATCGGAACCATGCAAGTTTCTAGGCAAATCAGCCGTAAAATAATGTTTCACAGTATTTCTCAAAGATTAAATATTTTAAAAGAAATGCATTTAAGAAAAATATTTTAAAAGTGAAATTTAAAAGATAAAGATATTTGCAAAAGCACAAGCTTTAGAAACATTCCCCACCACTAGCATTTCATAACTGTGTTGTCCCAATGTGTAACTAAATAAACCAAACAAAAGCATGTCTGAACAGAAATCCAAGTTTCATGCGTTTATGTTGAAATGGAGATTACTGAACTCTTCAACCAACATACACATAGATGTTTTCTACTGACAATAATTCATAAAATAACTTTTCCTAGATGTCAAAACGTCATAAATGACTTTTTGGCTATCGTACATTTTATCAATCTTGTAATGTGATTTCATACTACGGCCCTTCGTTTTCAAGGCTCCTGTTACATGATGACACACTGGTAACTTGTAATCCACCCCTTCAATTGTCTTTCTACAGCTCTGCCCATTACAACATATCCACCTACTCCACACAGTTCACAAAATACAACTGTATTTTATCACTGATCTCACAACGATATTTAAATCTTACACACACCTTTAGGTTAAGACATACAGACGAATGGTCTGAAACAGCATGTCACATCAAAATAAATCTACCTACCAGAATAGATTCTTTCCATTTTTCATGAATCACTTTTGCCAAATTCAGATCAATATGAACTACACAATCCTCAGCAGTTAGTGATCCTTGTGGAAGAAAGAAAGTACATCCATCAGAGCATTCTACAAAATCCTGTCCAAGCACAGAAGGTACAGTGGCCTAGTACTTATTAAACTGAATTCTGGAGGTTTTGCACAAATTGTCATTAAAAACAACAACAACAACAACAAAAAAAAACCACCTTCAGTAACTACACTAAGTTTCAAAAGCCAAGGTTTGTCACACAGAAAAAGTTTGCACTCACTGACTTTCATTGATACTTGCTGAATGTTTATCAAAGAATATATATATATATTCTATATATATATATATCAATCAAAGAATATATATATATATTCTATATATATAAAATATATATATAATATTTATTTATTTATTTATTTATTGAGTGGGTATGCAAGGCAGAAGCAGCCAAACACACCAATAAGTCAGGTATCTAGAGTTTCACATCACGTAAACTTTAGGATAAAGGAAAAAAAAAGGGAAAGAAAATAATTTATATCCCTCATGTTTCTATTCCTTCCCTTTTCTATTAGTCTATGATTTTTGTATTTCAATGCATGTTCAAACTGCTTATGGCTTTCTTCACCATGATAAATCAAACTTTTTTTTTCCTCCTGTTTTATTTTCATTTAAACATAGACTTAATTTTCTCTTTAAGCTATTCATATTCACCGCTTTAGCTGATACCTAAAGTCTTTTTCCCCTTCTTTATTTTTTCAAACCAGTATTCATGTGCATCTTCCTCACCATCTCAATATTCCTCAAAGGCCTGTGGCTCAAAAGGCAAATAAGCCAACTTATTTTCTTATGCTTTTAAAGTATGTGTATTAAAAGACACAATTAGAATGTAACACTATTGGATTCGTGTTTTACATCATGCTTGGCTCAGTTTCATTTTTAGGTCAACAAAAGCGAACGAGTATCATGAAGAATTGTGCAAATACATTCTAAAACAATCAAGTGCCATGGAAAAAAAGCACAATGAAAATACAGAAATAATTACGCCCATACCTGCATCAATGCCAACAGGCCCAAATATTTCTTTCAACTGGAGAGCCAGTTCAGGAGGTAACGTTAGTTCTAGGCTATCTATATCAAAGGCCGCAGAAGATACTGGTGAAGGGCTTTGTGCCTTGGCCTTATCTTCATTCCTGCTCAAAGTTCCACTTTCCTCTTTACCACTGATCTCCCTGGAACTCCCCAGATTTTCTCTATCAGTCTCCAGCTCTTTATCATTCCTAGAATCTATCAGAGGTGCATCATCCACATCCAGTAACAAAGGCATCCCTTTGGCATTTTCCACATTGCTTTCTGAAGAGTTGCTGTTGCTTTCATTAGTTAATTTTGAATTGGTAGTTTTTTTAAGAGCTTGAGATAAAGTTACGGGTACGTATAAATCTACATCAACTTGTGAGACTGAGAGCTTATTCATCACTTCTTCAACAGGACTCTCAGACTCCATCTTTTGCATTCCAGAAATGGACTCATTGACACTTGCTGCTGAGCTGCTTGCATAGCCTCTAGGAGCTGTATCACTGGAATTTTTCAGTTCCACTGAATCATTCAACATGACAGCAGTAAATGAGTCAGACACACCAGCATCTGCCACAATTGTCTTGGTAACTCTACTTTCCTCAGTGCTGATTGATGAGTTCTGGTCTTCTGAAGGATCAGAAACATTGCTAGCCCCAATGATTTGCTCTGTGTTTGTGCAATTGTCACGATTCTCATCATAGTTGGTATTTTCCTTGAAATCAAAGTCTGCAACAGCTGGCTCAGCTTCTTTTACTGGAAACCATTCAGTATTAACATCTTTGTGCAACTTTTCATCAGAGTCTAAGAGTAGACCTGTGGCCCAGTTTATGTCTTTGTTACATCTTTCGTACAGATCTTTCACAGCTTCAACTGAAAATGAATCAAAGAGTTTACACAGCATGTTTAGCTTTTCAGTCTCATCAATATCGATAAGTTCACTTTCTTCCACAAATGTACTTTTATCATACATAACTCGATACGGTATTTTTTCCTGAGAACCTGAGGCATTATCCATGTCTTTGGGTTTGAAGCCGTCTAATCTGCCATGCAATACTTTGACAGTCTCAGGAAAAAGCATTTTATTTTCTAATCTCCACAGGAGAGCAAAATCATGAGATTCAGTTTGTGAATGGCTACTTATCTGTTTACATGAGCATGCATCTTGTTTCTCTTCTGCAGAATCAGGCACAGACAACTGTTCCTCTTCTTTGGAGTGGGGCAAATTATTGTTTGTAAAAGTGAGTGCTAATTTGTGATGTTTCCTTGTTCTCTTATTTTGCTGGGTTTTTTTCTTAGCAACTGTTTCACTACCTATCATTTCAGGTTGGTGAAAATGCAACTCTTCCACATCCTGTTCTACAGTGTCCATAGGTATCCCTCGAAGCACATCTACAGTGTCAAGAGCACTTCTGTTAACATCACCTTCAGTGTTTCTACCTTCATCAGACTGACTTAGACTTGTCTTCCTCATTCTTCTTGACCTTTGTTGTCGCTGTTCTAATGACACCGGCCAATGTCCCACTATTTGCAGGTCTGGTGCAACATTATCTGAAGTAGCAGAGAAACAACTAGAGGTTGTATTTTCTCCCTCCTGTCCTTTCACAACAGTAGAGGTATCGGTTAGGCCAGCTTGCTCTTTACCTAATTCAGGATGCTGACTGGGAGTTTTACCTTCCCTATCACTCTTCAGAGAAGACTTTTCTAGCCTTCTAGTTCTTTTGACTCTCTGTCCCATCGTTTGTTGTACAGGCCAGTCACCCAGAAAGTTCAGCAGCTCTGGTTTTTCCGATGCCTCCATAACTGAGACGCTTGGTTCTCCTACATTACTTCTTTCTGTTGAATCTGACTCCAAGCCTATTTCACTGTTTTGTTCAGATTCAGTCTGAACTTTGAGAATATTGTCATTACTGTGTTTCTCAACTCCTCCCCTATGCAAGCACACAGTTTCTTCAGTTGTGATTATATCAGTCTCATCCATTTCTGTTTCAGTAATTTCCATTCTTTCTCCTTTTTCTTCTTTTTTCTCCAAGGGCAGCTCTTTCTCGACATAACTCGACAAATCAACATCCAAGATATCTCGAACGGTGTTGTTCTCAGTATTGTGTTCCACTGAGTTATTTTCCATTTCTTTTTCCTCTTTCTGATAACTCTCGGGAGCAAAATTACTTTCTGAAATTAGAGAACAACTGGAAAGAGGTTTATCATCTTCAGGTAAATTAAGAGGCTCCAAATCAGAAGCAAAAGGTTTGTTTTCCTTTTGGGAATGTGCCTCCCTTTCTCTGAAAGACAAATTGGAATAAAGAAAAATCTACTTCAAACTTTCTTCAAGCACTTGTTCTTGTCCACATTTTTAATTTTGGCTTTCCAATTCAATAATGTAAAAATTACAGATCATAAACTGTCTTTCAAGACAATTAAATCATCCAGTTGAACAATCTTAGTGAGAGGAAAACAAATTTAAGATGACTTAAGACAAATCTCAACACTTTATTATAAAAAACAATGAGCTAAACAAAGCAGAGCTTTCTTTGGTAAGTAACCCTTTTTTAGTTCATCAAAGTGCCTAGGAATACTTTTGCAGGAATCTATCTTCCCCTGTTCCCACCATTCAGTTCGGCACTGGAGTACTTTGTTACCACACTGATTGCTTGATACTAAACAAAAAAAGTCCAGAAATGAACTAGGAAAGGATCTGCCATTTCACATCACATCACTTTTCAAAACATACAACTCCCCATTAACCATCATTTCCTACTTGATTTCAAATTAATTAAGAAAAAAAAAAGAATAAAATAAGATTTCCTATGCACTGTGACAATATAGGAACATTATTCAGATTAGCCATTACAAAATAATCTGAGTTTATGCTTAACATAAATCTAGATAATTCTACATTACATATATTTGAGAGCAAGTTGGTAATTCATTACTATTGCACAAAACATCATCTTACACCAACACTGAAGCTCCAACTGTAGCTTGCTTGTATTCTGTTAAGTTAACAAGTTAACTAAGACTGGTTTACTGAAAGGTAACACAACTACACAGAGATTTTCAAAGAGCATCTATTTGCTAGCTAGATCCCTTTACTGTTCATTTCTACAAATCTTGTAATTCCTAAAAATTATTATTATTATTATTATTATTATTATTATTATTATTATTAATAATAATAATAATAATAATAATAATAATAATAATAAATCCCACAACTCTACAGTACTTCCTTTTCTGTTATTTATTTGATCTTAGGAATGTATAGTGTTCAACATCATCATCCAGGCCTTGCTGCTATAAAGTTTTATTTTTTTGCTTTTCTGTTTTTTTTAAAGCTACAAATCTAGTAAAAGAATCTAACCTATGACTTTCCTCCTGACAAGGATCTTCATTCCAAGCAGTAACTTCTGATTTTTCTGGGACAGAAGACTCCAAGATTGAGTTAACAGTAAGGCAACGTTCATATTGCTCCAACATTCTCTTGATCTTTTCTTTAGACACCCCATGAATATTCCGCCTACGTATTTGAAAAAAAGAAGAAAAAAAAGAAGAAGAAACATTTCATATTTGTGTATCAGAATACACTAAGAGAAGGGAATAACTTGTGGTTACAGAAAGACTAACTATAGAACTCAAGGAGCCAAGACAAAAGCTGAAACAGCAATTCTTACTGTATTAGTGTGCCAAGGCAGTCAAAATGGGGAGACTTAAACAAATTCCTGCTCCACTTGACATCTCCCTACCCCACCTGGTGGCCCTATTCTGCAAGAGGATGTTTTGCTTAATACTAAAATCTAACACCATACAATTAACATGCTGCCTACAAATAAGCATCAGAAACACATCACATCAGATGTAGATACTGATACAGGAAGTCAAACCAGGTAAGGCAGATTTCTGAACTCCCCCTTCCTTCTCTGGCTTTTCTAAGCTAACAACTCCATGAGTCTTCAGGCAAAACCAATTCGCTTATTGTTATGGACACATTCTTAGGGTCCAACATTTTCACCAACTCCGTTAAACACCAATTAGCAACATGTTCTAGGAGGAATTACTGCAGAACAAGTGAAAACTGACAAAGGTAGCAAAAAGGAATTGAAGGTGGAGGAGAAAATCCCAGCTGATCTCTAGCACCATAAGAAGGCTGGACTTTCCTTCCTTTGATCTAACCATAGTTTATTCCAAAATGATTCCCATTTGTTCCTGCTTTCTGAACGTGAAGTCTGCAAGGACCAAGAGCTAGAATTTATGTTGAAGGCTGCCCAGCAATCAACGGGTGTTTGGTTACTGAATGACCCAGAGCTCCTCTCAGTTCAAGAGACAACATAGCCTCATCTAGGCTTGGGATCAAGGAGCTCGTGTCATCATGACAAGATACTACCAGTCAACAAGGCACAGGTGGTCCTTGGTTTCTACTGAACCCACACATGTTTAGTTTCTATTTTAGGAAAGAAGATAATGTTCTTCACCTTCCTTGAAGAGTGGTCAAGTTAAAGCTAAGCATGCAAATTCAGATGACAACACATATTATGAAATCATAGAATAATTTAAAGTGAAAGGAACCTTTGGAGGTCACACAGTTCAAACTACTTTTCAGCCAGAATAGGCTGTAACATTTTGGATGTATTTCGTAACTGAGCATCCACAAACTTAGTGAAACCTTCAGTGATTGACCATCCCAAAGTTTGTTTTTCTTTTCTTAAACTTATTTTACGTAAAGAAAGTTCCCGAGCTCCAACTTGTTTATATTTGCAATCTAATGTAAAAATTTCCCTTACATTCTTACCTTTCAAGTTCTTTCGGTTTAAACTTCCACCATGTGTCTGGCTCTCGAAACATGACTTTATATTTGAACTGCTGAGCCTGAATAAAAAAAGATATAAAACAAAGAACATATCAGATGTGTAAAAAGACATACAACATGTACAGGCTGCTTTTTTAAAAGCTGTTTATTGTATTTTTCAAAAATAGTTACATATCTGGAATAACATTTTCTTTCATAGATTCACTTCTGATCAGATATACGGAGGTTTGTTTTTTTTTTCCCCAACATGCTTACTTATGGTATAATTAGATGCGTGCCAACTTCACAGTAAAAATAAATAAAATACAGTCACTACTTTAAAAGTTGCATGTCCTCTGTCATGTCATGTCAAGATTGCAGCATCTCATCTTTCCAGGCATGGTATGCATGAATCTACACAGTCTCTTGCAGAGAAAATCTCACTGCTTACTTTCAGAGCTGGCCAGAGGCAAGTTAGTTCCAAACAAGCAATTCAGTTACACTAACATCGCTAGAGCAGACAGCCTTCCCAAAATCTGGGAAACTTGAGCAGGCTGCAAGTAAACAGTCATTAATACACCCTATTCTCATTAGTGCAGATTACATTTAAAAAAAAAAAAAAAAAAAAGTAACTTGCTGTTTTTCTGATCATTTAGAAGAGGAACAGAACCTAGTTTCCCCAGCAAAATACATTTTTGCTCTTAAGTACAAAATACTTGTATTTGTCAGTTGGAAACCAGGTCAGCTCAATATGCAGGCATGTGCAGAACATGATGTTGGGTAATAATGTTTCACGTAACATTTCTATGACTCCAGACTTCTTTGTGACACACTAGCTAGACTGAGAATGATAATCACATTTTAAATCATATGTCGACAAAAGGGTCAACTCTTTCCACATGGAACAATCACAATACTAACCAAAGCAACATAAGGCTTCATCTCCCATGCCTGTATGTTTGTGTTGTCTATGATTATAGGAGAGATTTTCATTTCAAATGCTTCTTTGGCTGAAAGACACACATGTACAAAACAAAATGTGATATAATTAATTTCATGATAATAGACTGGACATTACACTATTCTCTAAATATATAACAATATTTGAATAGATAATCCATAATGATTATTTACTAAGTACTCTCGCACAGCTTGACCGGTGCGTTCCAAAGCCCTCTTATCCCCCCCTCATTTGTACAGCCACTGGGATACGACATTATTCTTTTGAATTAATAAATGGATGATAATCAAGGAATGAAAATGCAGATGTAAAATGCAGCAGGGTGACTAATCAATCAGTAAATCAAACTGAAAAAAAAAACTACATGATCACCTTAAAGTGGACTTCTTTGTTGCATACAAAATTCTTGGCTTAAGATTAGTCCACTCTGTAAACTGTATAAGATATGAAAAATCAAAATAATTATTTTTTTTCATACAAAGTAATAAAATGTTTAGAATTACTAGCTTTGAGATACAGCACCAAGTTCTGTAGCTATGATTGTTCAGACACACTGTCACCAAGTTATTGTCAAATCCCACATTTCTTATTAGCCCATTTTTACACAGATTATAACTTTTGACAATGTAGAAGTGATCATGGTTGAAATTTAGCAAAGAGAAACTTTAAAAAAAGAGTTGTTCATAGAAGAGCTTAGTGAAAGCCCCTACAAAAAAAATACACCAATTATGAAAAAACAGCCATTTCTGTCTAGTTCTTATAAATTTGCTTTAAATTTGACAGCAAATTAATGCTCAACAGAAAAAAAAAAAAACAGTAGGAAAGTATCCGTGTGTTATTTGTATCAACATTATCATTACTTATTGCGTATGTGTCCATATTCAGTCATCTTAATCTCAGAAGAAATACTCCCAGGAGATAGCACAGGCTGCCACTCCAGAAATGAGACCGACACCAAAATACATACCATTACAAGATCTGAGGACAAAATAACGTTTTGACAAAGACATTGGTATTCTCAATTGCAAAACACACCATGGACAAATGATACCTGAGTTTGTGCTCAGCCTCTTTAACCACACATGATAAAAAATAATTTTAAGATGAAGTAAATGCCAATCCTGTGACACAAGCGTTACAAAACAGGTAACTTCTTAAACAGCACACAAGCACTGAAATGTAAACAAGCAAGCCAGTCTATTATGTATTTCTCACCTCGTTTCCTGTTCCACTCGTGTGCTTCCCCTAAGCAATGTGCATCATAGTGGTACTTTCCACATTTATAAAAGTAGTCATCAGTACTAAGAATGACTCCACCTGGGTTATCCTCCAGCATCATCCTGCAAAAGATGAAGCAGTAAGTAGTTTTCTTCCCTTCTCCTCCCCAGCCCTGCTACTTATTATTATACATACATGTATATCGTTTCTTGCCCCAAACCAGAAACAGAAGCAGCAAACTTAGGTAAGGGAAAAGTCACCCTTTTGGCAAAGATGAACTGTAGCAATTTCCCTCCTTTACCAAATGCTGCAGATATCTAGGAAAAACAGCTGATACAGGTTCCCTACAAGTCTCATTTAAAGAAACCAGAATTTTTTCCATCTATACCTTGTGTCCATACTTTTATATGAACAAATATACATGCAGTCTTAGTCGCATCAAATATTTCAGATGCCAGACAGAGGAGACTAAGCACAGCATGGACTTTTGGAGAGCTACAAAAGAAATAAAGGGTTCAATCTCAACACATACTACTTGTTGTTTTGTTGGTTTTTTTCCCCCCCCCCCAAAAGAACTTCAATAGCAGAAGAACTTCTACCTACTGAAGAGCTTGTATATTTCCATCTTTGTTACTGGAAGGAAACACTTGAAACTGATAGGAACTGGACTAACACAGTAGACTCAAATACTACTTAAGTGACTCTCTGTTGACATAAAACTCCATTCCAGACCTCAGACCAGTGACAGAAGTTAAAGCTAATTCCTCCTAGTTCTCTTTCCACTAGAGGTCAAGGAGCTGGAAGTAACTTTGCTCTCTCCAGTAATTATTATTTGTGTTGTTGTATGTACCATGTATTAAATGTAGCACGACAATTAAGGTTTAATCATAGCTATTTACAAATGTCAGAAAATTGTCTTTGCCTGCACTAAATCTTTTAGACAATTAAGCAACTTCTTTCATAAGCTCACAATATAGATGTTCTACCTTGCCAAATATGATTTTCCTGATCCCGGAACACCTCTGAGAAGAACAAGTACTTGACCTACAAGGTGCATCTTTTTTCTCATCATGTGACAAACAGGTGGCTGCTGTGCTTGCGAGAGGTTCAATTTTGAGTTTCTATCTTGATTTTCCCATACCTTCAGAGAAGGGCTGCTATCCCAGGCATTTGGAACCACTGGAGAAGAAAAAACAAGTCCTTTTTCCAATGTCCTATAGTCTGAAACGGGTCTCCACTGTCCTGGACTGACAGCCACTGGAGTTACAAAGCTGTGACTTCCAATGGACGGATAAAAGGCAGGAGCCATAAGGTTCCATTGTTGTTGAGTCCGACATGATGGTGTAGAAAGATTAAAACTATAATTCTGCTCAGATTGCTGAAAATCCTGAAGTTTTGGTGTTTTGAAACTGGATTTTTCAAGAGAGACACAGGCTTCTGGAAGAGAAGTGTTGTGAGTGTCACAGGCAGTCATTAACTCTCTGTGCTGTTGCAGGCACTGTGAATTAGGTTCTTCAGTGATAGCTACTCCAAGTTCCAGAGCTCTTTGGGAAGACTCACCAGAAGCAGTAGTTGCACTTTTATGATCTGAAACAATATGCTGTGCCTGATCAGAATTTCCACGGGACGTTTCTCCATCTGACTGTTTATAGGCTTCTGAAGCTATATCCTGGTGAACGCGTATTTTTGACAAATCGGAATCCCCTAATGCTTGTGCAAAAGTGTCCGATGCAGCTGGTGAGCCTGTCTGGATGTTCAGCTGATTCACTGGTAATTGAGAAGAGCAATTTTCCAAAACCTCATTACTTGTCGCTATTTGGTGTGGAAAAAGTAGAACACTGCAACCCAAATCCGATTCTTCCCACTCAGGAAATTCTTTAAAGCCATCATGTTCACATACAGTTTGATCATTTGCAGAATTAGGCAATTCGACACTCAAGCTGCATCTCTGAAAAGCATTTTCTATTAAGGAATCCAGTTCTTCAGTCAGCGGCATGTCAGGTGATAAGACCTTTTCTTCTTCTTCTTCTTCTTCTTCAGAATTACAGTGTTTCACAGTACTTTCCCATATTCTTTGATTTGGAACAGATCTCCGCTGATTAACAAGGGCTAATGACGATGCCACCGATTCACAATCTGAGACTTTTGATGCTGCTCCTTCAGCATGAGTGGACAGCTCTAACAGGCAATCCATAGCATTTTCTACTGTTGAATAACATTAACAAAATTAACCATAGTCAACTGAAGAAATGCAGGCTGATGAGATTATAGGTTTTTACTTCAAGAAGTATTTATCACAAGTAAAGAGACAACCAACAAAGTTCACTAATTCATCTGTTAACATATCTTCTGCACCCTCATCATCTGCTTCTCATTAGAGAAAAAAAAACAGAACTGAAAACAGACATATTGCAAAATAATAACATAATATGCATTAAAACGACTAAAGGAAATCATGTATAAAAATGACTAAGTTTAACTGAAAAAAAACCACCCAGATCTGGATGTTTAAATGAATATTTCTAATCTAAATCATCTAAGTGAAATGGTGCTATTGTGAAGAGATACAAGTATAAAATTACTTTCATGATGGCTAAGTCCAAATGAAAATGTCATAGCAGTCTGAAAATTTCAGTATCTTCATCAAATCTTTGTAAAGACACTAACTGGAGTATATGCCTATGGATAATGTGACCAAAAATGAAAAGCTAGCACAAGCAGTACCAGAGCACTAAAGCTAAGCTTCTATTTTTCTGAAGTACAATGCAGCAAAAAAAGAAAAAAAACACATTATAATGAACTTAAGCTTGTTTACTGAATTCTCCAAAAATCTTCTAGACAAAGCTGTCGTTTTCATAAAACTTATTGACTCATGCTTATAAGTCTAATAACTCCAACAATTCCAGTTTTAAAGGAATAAACAACAAACATGAGTGACCTACTAAATTATAAACTCACTACAATTTTGGTAAGATAGAAACAGTAATAAAAGAAGAAGCCCTTTTAATGGCTACATAGCTTTCATGCATATGAAAAATATCAATCTCTATCTTGTTTACCAGTACTCTTAGAAAAATCTCAGCTAATCACAGCTTGATTAACACGCTCCACATATGACTTATTCCCTGCTCAAACAACTCAGATATTGTTATCCAGTATCTTTGCCATTATTTTTATTACGAGCTAATGAGCTTGTATATAGCAAAATTTCAGAACCACAAAGCATGAGAAGAACTGGACACAGACATAAAAATGAAAATGACAGGAGAGGTGGGTAAGTAGTTTGGCAGAATACAGGGGAAGAAAAACAGTCCAAGTGAGGCTGCAGAGAATTCAACATGAAAAACAGAATTTATCCTGAAACAACTAATCCTCACTAGAAATGACAAGATGACAGTGCAAAACAGAAAGTAAAACAAAAGCTCAATTCAAATATTTAAGAAAAATCAAATGTTGCCAGGATAACGTAACGTGTATCACTGTCTTAAAAAAATATCATTCTAGAAAATAGCATACCTTCCCACAAGAACAGTTTATGCATCCAGCAGATTTGGTACAGAAACTAATTGGAAACAGATTCCCCCCACAACTCTACTGCTGCCTGCTCTGTATCTCAGATCAAGCCAATTAAACTGTATCTCTGTTTTTTAAAGCCCACTGTTACTGCACATTACCAGCATCCCACAAACATAATCAAACTTTTGCATGGAGAGAGCTAAAAAAATAAAAATAAAAAATGTTATGACTCACCTACTCATTAAAAACTAGACTCACAAATACGTTTACGACTCCCACATCAACATGTTTGGTGTTGCCCTAGTAAAGAACTGTCTGCATATGGAACAAAGTTGAATGACAAATAAACTGTATTTACCTTTAAAATCACATTCCGAGAGAACCATATAGACCACACTAGGATCTAAGTCAGAAAACATTTCTGACATGCTGTTGAAGAGCTTTTCCTTATTGACACTGTAGGCTGGTTGTGACATTGAGAGGCTTGGGTCCCCCTGGGGTAAAAAAGCAGCAGCTCCAGTCTTCCGAGAAGGACTCCCACCAATTTTCCTTCTCCGTGGCATTTTGTTTACCACAGTCAGGTTGCTTTTCGTTTTATTTTGTTCCCATGAGGCCAAGAGTACCAAACTCAGAAATCACAAGAAAATTCTCATAGCCAGAATGCATACAACAGGAATAGCAGACCTGGGAAGAAGAGAACCAAAAAAAAAAAAAAAAATTTTTTTTTAAATAGTCACATTTCCATGTCCCCTGTTAAGATGCATAAAACATCAAAAAGACTTAAGCATCCAGAAAAAACACTTTTCAGAAGGCTGCTTTTCTTCTTTTCAAATGGCTGATAGCAAAATAGCAATCTTATTTTCTAACCAACTATCTATCCAATCTGTGCCTGAAAGAAAGTACAGTAAAGAAAGCTACCTATGCAAAGCAGACAGTTCACAAGTACTCCTCTGCCAACATCTACTGATGACCAGCTAACATTATGGAAAGTTTATATTCTGTTAAAAATTCAGAGCCTTTTTTTTCCTCTTACAAAACTACTGAAAGATTTGGAACATCTGCTGTTTTCCAGAAGTACTTCAGAGCATGACTATTCTTCATGTTTCAAATATTCGTAAGGGTAAAAAGTTGAGGTTCTTCAGTATTCCAGTATAAGAAAATATTGCCCAGACAGGGTGCAGCGTTCTCATCTTTGGAGATTTTCAAACCCTGACTGTACACGGCTCTGAGCAACCTACTCTAGGTGATGCTGATTGAGCAGGTGCATTGAACCAGAGGTGCCTTCCACACCTCATCGATTTTGTGGGTTTTATTTTTGTTTGTGTTTTAAAACTTTTAAAAACATTTTGCAGATCTATGAGCTATAAAGCCTGACGAGGCTAATGTCCTGTCCATGAAGCCTCTGAATACTTCCAGTTAAAACGTTACGGCATCAATAATAACTGCAATTACTGCACTAATCCTCTGTAGAAGAAAGCAACTCTTAACTGAAGTAGAAGCAAGAGTGTAGTATGATCTTAGTCTTTTCTTTATGTCAAATAATAATAAAGCACTCTGTGTTCTAGCAAAGCTTATAAACTCATAATTTTTGTAACAAATTACTCAGTAAAGCAGCAAACTTTGTTACTGAAGTAAGTTACAGCAAAGGATCATTATCCAGTAATAACAGCTGTGAACTGGCCACAGAATACCTCATTCTGTATCAGGATTATTCTGCCAGCAATGACCAATTTAACACAGACACACTCTTTCCTCACAGTGCACAAATGACAAAGCCAAATCAGTGTCAGCTTTGGGCAGCACCTTCCCTTTATTCTCCAGCAATCTTTACCACTAACTGCATATTTAAAAGGAGATAGACTGTTATCTCCCAAGTTGTAAGAACACACATAAGAAAAAAAAATTTCAGGATACCAGGAGTTTCTAATACGTTTATGGACTTGAGCTACAGAAATGATGGACGTCTGAAACAACAAGAAGTCACAGAACTGTGAAAGGTACAGTGAGAAGAGCAATACTCAGGAAAAAGAGACAGTTCCAAACATAAAGGGGACGCGACCATGGCAGATGAATGCAGACTGAGGTCAATTGCGGCTGTTTTTTGTGGATCCTCATAACACACCTGATTTCTCTCTCTGATTAGCTGCCCTTACATATTAGCTACCCTCTGCTCACTTAAAAATAAATAAATAAACAAATAAATAAAAAACAATTAAAAACAATGGCTTTTTTTTTCTTTTTGATTCATCCTCCAGGCAGTAAAACAGGCTGAGATGTATGTTCACAGAAGGTGCCAGTGCTAGAAAATACTCCTCACTAAAACCGATTCAATGAAAGAAAAAATCCTGCAAGGGAGAAAGCTTTTCATGCACCTTGACATTCCTGCACGCCAACAGACTTTAAGCAGAACTCTGTTATTACTGTTTCATTTCAAGACCCTTGTAATTAACAGTCCATGTTCTCCAGCTAGACCTTCCCAACATATTTCCTGCATTAGGATGCATACCACGCTACATATTAAGATGCATTACTCTAGGCATCCTAACAAAGCCATACGCTTCAGCCTGCATGAATCAAATCAGCAAATAAACTGTTTATGCCAATTAATCACACACCTCTCATCGTCTTCTTCATTTTCACTTGTCATTGCAGCAGCAATACTTTTTTCCCCCCAATTAACACACTACACAAAACAGTTTCAAAGGAAGAGATTTTGTTTGTATCAGCTGTGATCTGAATCTCTGCATTTTAGGTAAGCTGCTGGTGCCATGGTCAAGAAATTGAGAAATCTTGTAGATCTACTACTACAAGCCCTTAATATTATTACTGTGAAATGAAAAGAATACAAAAATAAGGTTATCATGGCCACCATCACAGACAGGTATTTTGACATATTCTCTTTTGTGTACACCCAAATTTTCAATGTAATTCCTCAACAGACTCCTGGGCAATGCTTTCTTGTTGATATCACCAAGCACAATAGAAGTATATAAAAAGAGACGACTGCACACATGCAATGTAATTCAGTGTGCTTTGTATGAGACATGACACTACCACACTAAGCTGAAAGGAAGAATTACTCGCTTGCTGATAGGAACATGCCCTGAACTTTAAAGAGGATTTTACCTAGGGACTTGCCTTTTCAGATACTCAAGTTTCTCTTTTTGAAAGCTAGTTTACTAAGAAAGGGGAAATCATTTTGAACAACTGAAGAGCCAGACTTGCAGGTCAGCTCCATTTGTAGGTTATGGCTAACATATTACAAATCAATTTGTAGTTTGCTGTGGATGGGGGCTTTTCTCCCCAAGGTGAAAATGGAGTTGTAATAACAACTAGGGCTGCACTGAACACAGCGAAAGGGGATTTTAGAGATGAGGCAAAGGCTGTAATACATTGGTGGTCCACTAGGCAGTTCTGGGTACCACTACTCCACATATACCCAATTAGAGCAAATAGCTCTTTCATTTCAGCGCTGATGACAAACAACACTCCTGTGGCAGCCTCAGCTTCACCTACACAAAAAGCAAAATAAGACAAAAACCCTCAAGCACCCCTTCAAACTCAGTTTTTCCAGAGACACACATCTACTGACATTAAGAGTCTCCTCCCATTGAAATTCAGCTACCACAAATGTGTACAAAAGCCTGGCTGTACGAAAATTACCTTCTTTATGAAGGAACCCCATAAATGGAAGAGAAAATAAGTGTCTGGTATTTTCTACAAAATAGTATTGTTTACAAACCCTAACA
The DNA here is from genome assembly GCF_023343835.1 of Lagopus muta. Classification (NCBI taxonomy): domain Eukaryota; kingdom Metazoa; phylum Chordata; class Aves; order Galliformes; family Phasianidae; genus Lagopus; species Lagopus muta. Next base: position 49,384,015 of record NC_064436.1, read on the forward strand.
ACCTAATCTAGAAAACAAGATGCCATAGATCCATCAAGTCAAGGTGCTTCAGTCTTTCCAAAGTGACAGAATTTATTCTTAAATCACCCATTATGAGCCTGCAATGTTGCCTGTTCCAGTACTGCTACCCCTAAGGAGCTCAGTGATGAATCAGACAGCATCAAGAGAAGAGCAACACAGAGATCAGCAGTCACTACAGGCAAACTGTAACTGCCAAAACCGGCAAGCACTGATGTCACAACACACCTTTGTCTTTTCTGTTCTACAGTTGGAACAAGAAAGCGTAGAGAAGAGTCAAACCTCGCCAAGCAATGGGATGGACCAGAACCTCAAGTCTCAATTCCAACTTTAAGTAGCAACTCTCAATATTTCTTTCCAGGAAAAGGAATGCCAACAGTTTCTTAAACTACATAGGTTGCTCCAAAAGTAATGCCTCCTGCTTATTTCCATGGAAATTACAACAGACACAGACAACACAATAACACTGTTTGATAGAGAAAATTCTCAGCTACAGAACACTATTTTTCAACACAGTCACCCCCATCAGCCAATTCATGCAGATGAGTTGATCGAGATGCTCTTTATCTCACAGCGTGACGGCTGTGCACAGCCATCTAGAACATGGCTTGTGTCTTTCATGTCTTTAACTACTGCTGAAATGCACCACTCACTGCCTCACTTTGCTCACATTCACTGTTTGGACCTCAGAAATGCTCAGCAAGTGCTGATGAATGTCGACATATGCAAATCTTTCCACATGGGAGAAGTCAATGTCACATCTTTGCTTCATACGCACCTCCATGTCAGACACCATTTTGTCATACTGCCCCTCTGCTGCCATCCATTACACAGCAACAAAACGTACGGGAATATTGGTGGAAAGGTTCAACCTCTACTGCCGTACCGGGATCATCTGCCTCTGACACTGTGGGCCAGCATAACAAAATAGGAGGCATTCCATTTGGAGCAGCCCTTGTCATAGATTTAAGAATGTACTTGTAATTCTCTAGGAGAACAAATGTAACATGACCCATGCTCCCAATAAGTACAATTCTACAAAAGAGGAAAAACATGTTTTTTTTTCTCTCTCTCTCTCTCTCCCTCCCCATTTTCTCCTCCCCACTCATTCTAAAATTGACAAGCTTTCCCAGTCCTGAGAAAATAGATGAGAAAATTCTCCACAAAGCACAGAATGAATTTAAATTGCTGTAACTACTGCAAAGGAATTCCCTTGCAGACACATGTTCCAAAAGTTTCAGTTTTATTTTCACGAGCACAAATGTCCATAGAAAAAAATAATCAAAAATAGCAGGAGTATAGCAGTCAACCAAGTCAGACTCCTCACACTGGGAAGGCAGGTTGATGACAACACTAAGCATGCTTTCAACATACTATCTATAATGATAGAGAGCACTAAAAGAGATTAAATGAACAAAGAACTAAATTTATAATATCATACCAGTCTTCCTGACAGAATTAAAAGAAGAGGAAAGAGAAGTTACGTTCTGAAAGACAATGACTACGAAATGTTTTATGGAAAAAGAAACAAACAATCACAGCCTTGAGGCCTACCAACATCGGAATTGCTACTGCAAAAGCAGCTGCTTAGGAGAGTGAAGAAATAGACTACTGCAAGGAACACATCAGCCCTTCAACATGGTCAACATTTGTTTCACAATAGCCTGCCAAGGCCAAAACTTAAAATCTCACAGGGACTGTTTACAGTACAAAACGTTCATCAATTAATTTTAAATAAATTAAGGGTGAATTCCAGTTAAATGGCTGCAAAGATACCTGGGAATCACAGCATTTAAACCACTTAAATGCTGTAATCACTATGTTCCTATAACATAGATGAATAAACAACCTATAGAAGGATTGGGAAAATTGAAAAAAATCTTATACTGAACATTTTAGTGGCAAATTCTTAGGCAGAATAAACATTTTAGTGTCAAAGCCACACTCCAACACAGGTAAAGCAAACTGCAACTGCCATCAAACTTTAAATTTTCCTTAAAAAATAAAAAAAATAAAAAAATAAAAATATACTCTTCTTCTGAAGATGCAGTGCAAAGAACTCAAAAACCTTAAAATCATCCCAACAAAATTTAAAGGAAAACAAAAACCCCTAAGATTTTCCAAAAAATGAACGTGATTTTTAATGGATGTAAAGATTTCACTTACAATCAGAAACAGTTGCTAATATAACCTCGTTTTCAATAACAAATAAACCATCTCTATTACCACTCTTCCTTTCGCCAAAAAGAAAGATTCTTTCGGCCCTTCTCACCAAAAGAAGCTTCCAGCTTTAGCACAATGTAATTTTGAATGCTTACAACCAAAGCTGCTCATTTGGATGTTGTTAAGCTTTTCTCATCAATTTAAGGAAGTAAACCTCATATGCATTTAAAAACAAAAGTTTGGTTTTAAGTTTTATATTCAAAAAGAATTTTGAATTTCAAACCACATAAACTACTTATTAAGTAATGTTCATCTGAATCTTCAGAATGTTAGTGTGTGTGTATATATATATGTATAGACACACACACTTTTTTAATAACCACAAAACTTAAAAAACAAAAAACCTGTATTTGAATTCAAATAAAACAATATTGGCATAGAACTTACATTTTCGGTTTCATTGTGTTGCCCCACAGTGGGTCCCTTCTCATCTTTCCAGAACCACCACAGATGGTATATCTAATACAGATTTGGAATTCAGAAAAAAATACATAAATACTTTTCTGTCAGGAAACCATGCTGTCAAATATGCGAGTTGAATGTCAATAGAAATTGGTAGAAGTGGGTGCTTCCTCCTGACAAAAGAATGATCAAAACACAAATTATAATCAGTATTATGCTCACAGCCCATGCAACTTCAAGAAAAGTTTTAACACTGAGCTATATACATATATATTTAATAGATGAAGCGTGGCTAACATTTTATTGAGAGATTTCAACATGCTAAGTTGAACTCAAGTATCAGTTCGGCTAAGTGACTTCAGATACTTGTTTCTCACCTAGAAGAATGACTTACATCAGGTAACGAAATAGCATAGTGACAGCAGAATGAACTTGGAACAAAAGTAAGTTTCCTTACTCATCATTCCACTCGGTTCTTCACCACAGTTCTTAGCCATCTTGAAAATGCTTATAGATCCATGTAGGTCCAGAAAAACTTCACTCCTTCATGTGATGAATTAGGCAACAAAAACCTAGTACAACAAAAACGGAGTACATTACTTTCAGGTACACCATTATCTTGTAATATTCCACCAGCACTAGAAAGATGTCAGGAGGAAATTTTTCATCAAGAGGATGGTGAGGCATTACAACGGGTTGCCCAGAGAGACTGTGGAGGTGTTCAAGGCCAGGTTGGATGAGGCCCTGGGCAATGTGATAACAGCATCTGATTTAATGGCCGGCAACCCTGCCTATGGCAGAGAACTAGATGATCTCTGGAGTCCCTTCCAACCCAAGTCCATGATATTATGACAACATTACATGTACTCTTTAAAGTAGCTGAAAACTCCTAAACCACTGCGTTCCACTGATGACATTAGGTATACTCAAAGCCTAAGTTCCAGCGTACATAAGAGCCTAGAGATGTTTCCTAACAATATCTTCCAAACAATTCAAAATAAAAAAAAAGAGCATGCATATGTAAACCAGATAAAGAAATCTAAACAAATTTTCTGTCATCCTCCAAATATGACAGGTTGTTGTCCCAATTATTTTATGAGTCCTCTCAAGAGACTGAGAACCTCCCTACCATTTTGCATCTGAACATATTCCACTGCTCCAAAGTTTTAAGAAGACACATCAGAAACAAACAAAGAAGGAGGGAGACCAACTTTTTAAAGGGTCTAATTGTTATAGGACAAGGGGGAATGACTTCAAACTAAAAGAAGGGAAATTGGGGTTATATATAACAAAAAAAATTCTTTACTCAGAGGATGGTGAGGCACTGGCACAGGCTACCCACAGAAGCTGTGAATGCCCCATCCTCAGGCTTTCAAGGCCAGGCTGGATGAAGCCTTGGGCAGTCTGATCCAGTGGGTGGCAGCCCTGCTTATGGCAGGGGGTGGAACTGGATGGCTGTGAGATCTCTTCCAATCCAAGCCATTCCGTGATTCTGTGATTCAAAACCTGCACAGACTTATCCAACACAGGCCATTAAGAAGGAAACAGTTTTCAGAAGAAAGGACCCCTGATCATTATGATGGGCTCAAGAGCCTTTCTCCACACAGCACGCTGAGGAGGGATTGTTCACCCACAGCAGCAGGGCTGTCAAATGGCCCATCCCACTGGGTAGCCTGGAGCCAGGACACTGCTCTTGAGAGAGGCCTCTGCTCAGTGAGCACAGACTGGCCTCCTGCTAGGTGTGTGCGACCAAAGCAACGAGGCAGTGTAAGGACAGATGGGACATACACAGCTGCCAGAAAGATTTCCTCCTGCATCATGTCTGCTCATTAAGAACTAGTTAATACTCCTTTTCAATTATCCCAATACCAGGGCTTTTTTTCATACAAAAACAGAGTTGTAGCAGTTGAACACCTTCTCCACAAGCTTTTCTATAACTCAGATAAGGAAACTGCATATAATCCTAGGATATTTTCATTACCTTGTTTCCCCCACACACATACACACACTTTGCTACACCCCAACTACCTTTGTCTAGTTGTGGGCAAAGCCTCAAGGCTTGAGAGATGGCAAAAAGGAGTCTTGAGATTAAAGAGGGTGCAAATATGCAGCCAGACAGGCTAGAAAAGTAGCAGGCAGCTGTTGTCTTGTTTAAGGTGGTTGTTTCTCAGACAGTAATGACTGTCTGCAAAATGTCCCTCCAAACACCCAGGCTTGGCTGCTTTAAGGTTAGCAATGTCCAGGACGAAGTGCAAAGCAAAAGGCTGGAACCAGTGACACTAGTGGCTATGCTGGGGCTTCCACAGTTAGTGCTACTGCTTAGGACTGCATTCCTATTCCATGTTACAAAATAGTGACAGAGCATTTGGAAAGAGAAATGGAAACTCCTGCCAGATGGTACTGCAACTCCTTCACATCATGTTTCCAGAGACGTTCCCAAAGTCAGGTTGAAGGGCAGTTAATCAAGGTAACTGCAAAATTACTGTTCTTCTTCAGCTATAGAAATTCCTCACACACTCCAGCTATACTTCCACAACTTTGCCTGAACTGCTTCATACAGACAGCACTGGACAGAACTTGCAGTTCAAGACTTGGCATCTCCCAGAATTGCTGGAAATGGCTTTGAATCTTTTAAATTTTAATGGAGTTGCAATTTATAACTAAGAAGTTAAGACAGTGCAATGCACAAAGTATTTTAGGTTAATTTAAAAGGAAAAAAAAAAGGGAAAAAAATGAAAATACAACAAATTAAAAGCTGAACAAGACTCTCTTTATCAGGTTAACCTGAATATTACTGTAGTCTCCTACATTGCTGTCTGCATTTCTCATAAGGATCTTTTTGATTTTTGCTGTGATTGAGGCCTGACAAAAGGATGGGCATTTATTTTAGCATTTAGAAAACCAACAAAAAGGCAGCAGCAAGGATAAAGATTGGTTCAGTAAGGATGAGATGATATTGGAAGCCAGTATTACTGAAGATCATAGGTGGAACTTATTATTATGGACATATACATGCAAGTGGCAGATGGAGCTAAAAAACAGATCATTCAAAGAATCCTTATTCAGTTTTCTGCACTGGCAGCAGTCAGGACTGGTAATAAATGTAAATGCTACTGCCCCAAACCTTGACTTGTTTTAGCAGTTGATGCAAAGGAAGATAGGTTTACTTTCTACTTTTAGTTGCTGCTGGAATTCTAAACTGACACGAAGGAAAGGACTGAGGTGCTAAGCATGGATCTCCAGATCTATGCAGGCAATTAACAGCTTCTGCAATGTCACCAGGTACATGGAAGCACTAAAACCAAGGCTTCTCAGCTCCTCAACTTCCCCTTGCATTTGCTACACAGAACAACTCAATGGCAGCACTTTGCAATCAACTTTCTACAGCAAACCAAAGGTCAGCTTAACTCCTCCGAGCCCGTGATACATCCAGCCCTGCATTCTGGCAAGCCCCAGGCGCCACAGCCAAGCAAGTCTACAACAGTTTCCAGTTCTGTGACTCAAAATGACACTTTGTTGCACGCTGGGACAAAGCTGAAGCATGAGAAGTTCTTGAATTTCAGAATGAGCTCAAATACAGAAGCACAAAAAAGATACATTCAGGTCTGCAGAAAGCACGTGAAAGAACAGGCTACACATGAGACGGTGACTGCTGGAACCTCAGTCAAAGCACAAAGCGTGCTGGAGTATCAGCCAGATTTTTCACCAATATCCAGTAACCAGTGGCTTCGAAACAGCAGTCTAAATAAGGAAGCTGAGTAGCCAGGCTGGGAAAAGACACACAACAGTTAATGAAATTAGCTGGTGGTCCGCCACACAACAGCAACACAAGCACCGCTCCAAAAAACAATTCCCAAACGTGAACATACTACAGTGCCACATAACAGGCTTCACATTGATTATACTACGTAATTACAAGTTAAAAAAGGAAGCAAGAAACGAAACCACATTAGGAAAGCGAGATAGGAACAAGAACAGATTATTCATGTAGTTATCCCAAATATTTTCCAAGAAAAAAGAAATTCACCCCATCAGTTTCTAAGCTGGAAATTACATTGCATAGCTCTACCAGTACAAATACATCTACCTCTTACATTCTAATACGCTTCCATTTGTGAAGTCACCAGGCCAGCTGAACACAATGCATATGCAGCCATTACATAGCAATTAAAAAAGATAAAAGCCATTTTCAGCTTGCCATAAACCCACAGATAGATGACTTCATTCTTGTCCAAATACATCAACAAAAAGCTTACAGCCACCAAGTGACCATTACTATTTACTTGAGAGTCTTAAGCCTAGCAATTTACCCTCAGGAAGTAATACATACAAGTTCAACTTTTATGACTGCAAAAATCGTCATGTGGATTTAAATCGTTTTTAATAGTCATCTGAGCTAACATGGACAATATCTGAGATTGGTATTATGGATTGGTTACCTAAATCAACCTGACACTAGATCTATATTCCCAGTGGAGCCATAAGAAGAAACAGCTGGAAAACCTAGCCTCTTCCACAAGCACAGCTGGATTCTGGAGAAAATATTATTGTATAGCTGCATTTAATCGTGAGAGCCAGTTAACTGAAGACTATTTAACTCCCTAGTGGCATTTTTATAGTAGCAGACTCTGTAGAAGAGATGATAGCAGCAACTTCTTGAAGCACAAGAATTAATAATTCTGCAACTTCTATCAGCAGTAAATTAATGTACAGAAAATTCTGTGTAAAAATAACAGCACTGATTATTTCAGCCATTTAGCTATAGATTGGCACAGTTAAAGAAAACAGGCCCTAAAAGACTTCAGAAAAACCACCTGCCTAAGTCCCTATTCTATACACACTAATGCAATATACACTAATTCAAGACAACAAAACCGTATTTTGTAAAATAAAGCAGGTCATGGATAAGGATCCACCTACACCATAAGTTAAGTCACCTGTAGATGTGCTGTGGATGTTCCCAAAATTCACACTCAAGTTAACATTTCTGTCATGCACTACCACACTTCACATCCATAACACCATGAACCTCACTGCCCTCCCACACCAGTGCTTTCCCAGCTGAAATGCTCATGTTAGTGTAACAGTGGGAGCCTTTAAATAATTTTAAGCCTTTAAAAATTTAAGCCTTTAAATAATAATGGGAGAAAGCCTTAGAGAAGAAATGAAAGGATTTTTAAGATGTGCTCAATCTTGCTGTATTTCCTTTACAGGCTCTCCATGTGGACACAGAGTACAACACTACAAACTACTGGAACTTTAAGGTGCTGCAAACATGACACGTACTTGCTCTGCCTTCCTAATGGCGACTATTAGCTGAATCAGCACTATAACTGCTATTACAAATGTATGTCACCCTTGATTTTCTTCTGCAATTTGCTTCAAGCCTGTAAGTAGTAGCTTGTAATAGACGAAGGGTGACTTATTTAACTTCCTTGTTCTTTCTGTTCATCTGAAAACTTCTCCAAAACAATTCTGGAGGACTTGCACTTAAGCTTCCTACGTGAATCATTCCCATCTTTTATCTGCGTGACTACTGAAAGCTTCATAGGGGTGTGAGAAGCAAAATCCATTTTGTCAAGAGTCTGTGTTAAAACGTTTGTGGTGTCTCAGAGTCAAACTGTTCCCAGCTGTTTAGAACAAGCTTTTAAGAACAGTAACATACAGAGAAACTGCACTTCTTTCCTCTGTTTAAGCTGGGCTCCCCATAGCACTGCATCAGAACTGCAGCCTGCATCCAAAACACTCGAGATCACCACACTACAAAGGTCACCACGCTTCAGGCTGTTCAAAACAAACAGCCCATTCAAGCACTACACTGCTCGTTATTTCCTTCTGCACGGGGCGGATTCAACTCTCGAAAAACTCATTTGAGGCCTAAAGGCGCACCGCACGCGGTTTGGCCGGGACAGGCGGACGGAGCCCTTCCTCCAGCAGCAGGTGAGGCCAAGCAGGCCGGCAGAGCGAGGCAGGCAGAGTGAGGCCGGCGGGCCGGGCAGACCCGAGCTCCTGAAGCAGCGGCCCCGCCTCGCGACCACCGCCACCCCTCGCAGGACGGCCCGGCGCCGTCCGCTTCCCCGCGCGGGGGCAGCCCGCAGCGCTGGAGACCTACGGCCGGACTCAGGCCGCGCAGGACCTGCCCCGCGCAGGATCTGCCCCGTCGCCTCCTCTTCCTCCCGAGTTACGGGCAGCCCCCTTCGGCGACACCCGAGGCCGCGCCCGACAGCGCCGGGGACGGGCCCCAGCGGCCGTCGCCCGCCTGCGGCCTCCGCCATTTCAGGAGCCCTGCCCTATGGGGAGCAGGGGGAGGGCGAGGCTCCTCCCCGGCCTCACCGCTTCGCGCCGGAGCCCACCGGCCTTTACCTCCTGCCGCTCGGCTCGCTCGTTTCTGCCTGCCGCTGAGACGGGGGAGCTGCTCGGCGGCGGCAGGGGAGCGGGGGAGGCTGCGCGGAGCTCGCCGCGGGGACACAGTGCCGCTCTCCGTCCGGACGGGGAAGAACAGCCGGGAGGAAGCTCCGCTCCGCACCCCTCCGCGCCGCCCCTCCCCGCCGGGCCGCAGCGCCGCCCCGCGTGTCGCGGGCTGGCTGGCACAGCCTGCGAGGTCCGGCCGCAGGAGGCCGGGCGGCGGCACGGTGCCGAGGGGCGGCCCTGCGGGGTTTAGCTGAGGGAGGTTCGCTCCCGAGAGATAAAGGCAGCCCCTGCTCAGCTCCTGTGCCCGGGGGGCGGCAGTTGCCGCCTTTTTCACGTGGCTGGTGATGCAACTGGGCGTTAAGCACGGCTTTCGTGCCAACCTCTGGAAAGGCCGGTTCCGAGCCTGCCAAAACACACCGAAACGCGACCTTCGGCGCCTCCCCCGCACCGCTTTGTCCCGGGCCGCTCCCGCCGCGGCACAGCGTCCCGGGGAAGGAACCCGTGGGCCGAAGCGGCCGGACCGCTCCTGTAAAAGGCGAGAAACACCGCCGCCCCCGAGCCGTGGGGCCGTCTGCGGGCCTGCAGATCGCTTCCATTGTGATTCGTCCCATTCGGAGAAAGTGGCGCCCTCCGATCACCATTTGCCCCTTCCCCTGTCGTACGAGATCTGCCTTCGGCAGACATTAAAGCGCTGCCGATGCGCTTACAAGTGCTCAAGGCGCTCCCACCACCCCGCCGCTTCCTCTAGGGCCTAAGGTCCTCGCTGCCCCCAGGCCCTGCGTGCCTTACAGCTGGAACTTCAACTGCAAGGTCCAGAGGGAACAACCAGATGGAAAAAAAAGAGGTTTTACAATGAAATAATCGCGCATGGGGAGCCCACTGTGGTCTTCTTGCACAACCTGCAAAAGAGCTCAGCAACTTCACTGTTGCTGGCAGGGATCACAGTCCCCCGGTGCTGTTTGTTAGGACAGCACCTGAAAAGCTATTTCATTTTGTTTGAACGTGAGTTTGTGTATATTTAGCAAAGAAGTAACGTTTTTTAGAAAGTGGGAAACAAATTATTCAAAACATTTAATTCTCAGGTAATTAGACTGACTCAGTTTGCCTGTCACTTTGCTGTTTTAGTGCTTATCCCGTAGTTATACGGTGTGCAGTATTTAAACAAATAAAGGACAAACTTTCACATTTGTACTACAACATGTACGTACATATTAATGCACAGGATGTGCTGCTAAATTTCAAGAAAGTGCTCTCTTGCCCTGTCTCATGGTAAGATAAAAAAAATGACTCAATACTGTGGTATTGGAAATGTCCAGAATCGTGGAAGAAAAACATCCATCAGCATTTGTGTGTGTATGTCTAGTGTCAAGCAGCTTTGTGCATGCACAGGGAACTGCTTCTTCATTTGTTCAGAGCCTGGACAAATATCAGAAACAAAATCTTTTCTCTTTCAGGGTGTGATGCTGGTAAAGTGTTAATCATACGTTAGGAAAAATAGGTCGCATAGATTCCAGTCTAATGACTGTGTCTTTGTATTTTTAAGGTTGCCAGAAAGAGGAAGAGGAAGGCTTTCATTATGCTAAGTCCAATTGCCTCCATTAAGCTGCCATGCTGGTGGGGTGTTGCTGCTGGCACTTGATGCATAAAACTATGTTGTTCTTTGCCAGTTGTACATATTACAGTATTTGACACCATGAAAATGCCAGACTAATTTGGGTACTGGCAGATTTCTCACTACAACAGCTAACACTTTAAACAGGAGGGGGGTTGGTATCTAGATAATTACCATAACTGTAAAAGAGATTCTTTATCTCTGTGCCTTTCTTTGAGTTTTCACACAACCATTTTTCACTTATTATCTGCTATTGTTTGGTTGTTTTTTGGGTTTTTTTTTTTAATTATTATTTTAATTCACCTCTTCTTATGTCTACAGTTGGCTTGTTTATACTTGGAATGGCTTGAACATACAGCATGTAATCTGTGCTGTTTGGCACAAGCTTTCAGTCACTGAATGCTTTCACAACAGATTTTCCATTTCTGTTTCTACAATCCTGCCTTCTCAAAGTAGAAATACTTCACTATGCTCTTGCTTATGTTATAACTCACATTAAAATATTATTACTACCAGATCTGGACTGTAAAAAAACAAGAAAATGTCAGTTCCTTTTGATGCTTCTGATTGTACAGCCTAAATCTACTCAGCAAATTGTGATTTCCTTCTGTGCTCAAATTGCCTCTGAGGGTCTACAGCTAAAGAGGAGATTAGATTCTGATTTGCAAGAACAATTTCAAGCTAGACTTGTGGATTGAATAGCATTCTTATGCTGTAAGAAAGGCATTTAACTGTCAGTTTTAAAGATTCTTATTTTTATATACACTAACATACAGTAATAAATACCTCAGGGAAACACCTGTGAAATTGGGCTGTATTAAAGATTCAGATTTGCCTGCAGTAAATATAAAATATTTTTTTTCTGAGAATTTGTGGCACAGCTGTCATTCATCATTATTCAGACCTCTACTTTTTTTTTTTTTTAATTATTTGAGGGAGAGTTCTGAAACTTGCAAGCAGAGCCCCAACTTACAGTATTATTTCCCATCTTCTAGAAAGGAGAGATGAGAAGAGCTCATAACAAATTCCCACAGTAAATGTTTATATAAGAGTTGATTTGGTCTCTCTGTGCTACAAGCCACCCTCTTCCTAGGATGCCTTCCACTGGCTCTTTCCATCTTTAGGTTTCACATACATTGGAGGGAATACAAAGGTAGCCTTTTCTTTTTTTTTCCCAATGGATTTACCTTAATGCTGATTTAAAATGTTTACTTTGGCTTTCTGGACTGCATGCATCTACGTTGTCTATGATCCTGGAGTTTGTGCTCCTACAAGAAATAACTTCTCTCAGCCAGAATTCAATTCCTCAAGTAGAAACTTAATTCTGTAGAGTTTTGTTTTGTTTTTTAAAAAAGCTTTACATAAATAAATGTTTACAGAGTAAGCCACATTGTTATCTCTTCTCCTCCAGCCCTCTCCAGATTTATGTAAATGCACAGTGAATTATAGCATTTAATCTCTATAAAGGGACTCCACATCTAATTCCTATACTTGAAATCCACTGATCGTCTGTTCCAGACAGCTATAGACTCCTCAGTTAACTGCAAAAGTTCTCTCTCCAGTTAGTATCACTGTAGTAATGTTAAATTATTCACATATACATTTTTTCATTCCAAATAATGTATTTTTCTGCACCTGTATTGAAGTAGCACCTTAATTCTGCTTATACAGGATTCTATTTCAGAAATCTTAAGTGAGGAAAAAGTAGTGTTTAGAAACAGCACAAATTTAGATAAATTTTTGCCACACCGAAGGCAACAGCAAAAATTCTGCTGGCTTCAATAAGATTTGAAGTGAACTGGTCAGACTAATTCCAGAATTACAAATAATGAATCATAAATCATCAAAATGGTCAACATTTTGATCAATCAACAAAATGGTCAAGTCAACACTTTGGTTCATGTACCCTTCATTAAGCTATCAAAGGAGCATATGAGCTTACTGCTGAAGGTTAGTAATATTATGAGTTTCTCAAGTCTTGGCTGAAAAGGCATTCTAAAGGGACATGTTGCTGGTATTCAGTTAACGTCCTTATATTTTAAAAGAGCCTCTAGAGAGACTGCAGAAAAATATACAGTTTGCATTTTATACCTCATCTATTAAACATTGCAAAAAAATACAAAGGATAAAGGTGCTTAGGTTTTTGGAAAGGGAATGGGGGAAGTAATGACAACAACTGCTGTAATCCAAGAAGTAAAGAATTATACTTAATTTTTTTTTTTCTGCAGGCAGTGTGAGATCATGCTTTTATGAAAGAAGCCTCACTGCCACAAGGACTTTCAGAACTTGGAATAAGCTCACACTTCAGTTTTGATTTGTGATGAATGTTATTCATGTATTGGATGTTCTCTGCTGTGCTGTTTTCATCAATCCAATATGTCAAATTTTATAGATATCAAAAATCCATCCCAATCTGCTGAAACCAGAGAAAGGAAATACAAGTTGTGCTGAACACTCCTCCCTGGTGTGAGATAAAAAGTGATAAGCTGACTTTCATTGAAACTGTCATGTTTTCATCTGTTAGCTATCACTGATTTCACATTCGTAAACTTCATCAAACCTATCCCATAGCAAATTTAATATCAGTAATCCAAGAGATCGATGTATTCAAGATGTGGTCTAAGAACAAGGCAAGGAGTAAAACTTACATTTGTATCATTTTAATCTCTGCAATAATTAGAACAAGCTGAACAGGAAGAAGAAAAACAGAGATAAATGTTCGACACTTCAGCAACTTTACCATCATCAACATGTCTCAATTTTAAAATAATAAAGAAAAGCACAGGGGATCCCCTTTGTACCTGAGTTAGCTGAGATCACCTCTGAACCACAACACACCAGCCGCTTACCACCACCATCCAATACCACAGAACAGAGTAACAGACATAAATATGCCATCTATTTGGAACTGCAGGAACTCTGTAAGCAGAGTGCTGTTATCTGAATTGGAATTTGACCAGGATGTTTACTTATGGATTTTAACAAAACAATTGCAGTATGCTGACTGAGAAAGAAGACATTTCCAAGGAACAGCATCATTCACGGCCTCCACTCATGGGTAAAGCTGGAGCTGCAAGAACAAAATGCCCCACAGCAGAACCACGGGGGTCTCTGCTCTGTTGCACAATGACAGCTGGAGGTCTGGAAGAAACTGCTCTGGTTTGGAACTGGGCTACGGTTTTCCAGGTTGTGACAGAACTAACATCATTCAAGAGTTTGTAATATGAGACTTGAGCATTTTATTTTGTTTGGTAGCTGAGCTTCTCTTGGGATATCGTATTCGCAGTCAGGTCCCTAGTATAAGTGATACCAGCAAAATCCAAATCACCCAACATTGTACAGTATCTTCCTTAAGGCAAATGGGGGTAGAGGCAGAAAGGGAAATAAGGTTGTTTCTTTTAGCAGGAAAAATGTACTAGAAAACTACAGTAATTTTGTATTCCTACCTGTTTACCTTCACCACAATAGCATGAAGAACATGAGAAACCTATTAGCTAGCTTGCCTGTATTAGGGTTTCGATACAGTAAGTTATTATGCATTACCTAGAATAACCATTTTACTTAGACCAAAAAAGGGGCATTTCCTCAAATACGTTAACTGCGAAGTTCACTTAACGTGATCGAATCATTTTGAGATGCAGAACCAAACCCTTGAAAACATTCACTGAAAAAGTAAATTTTAATTTGACTTTATTATAAAGAAAAGTTTAAAAAGCTGTAAGTAAATGTTTTCTTTTGATCATGTAATATTTCAACTAAAAATTAATTACAACATTTTAGTTATTCTAGATTTAAAAAACAAACAGACAAAAAAAAAAAAACAAAACCAACAACCTCCAGTGTTCCTATTCTCCTGGAAGCTTGGGGATGTCAGCTGTTTTACTGCTCTCATTCACAGATTTTAAAATGTTGGACCTTGCTGCAGAATGGAATTTCTGAGTAGATGTAATATTAATTATGACCCTGAATTTTAGTTCCAGCAACCTATTAATGTCATCTGAGTGAATAAACATTTTTACCTGTCAAGAAAGACTCTACTCCATTGACTGATCAAATCATTTACCAGAAGTTAACAGCCTGCCAGTTACAAGTGATTTATAAATGTTTACCTCACAGTGACTGTTAACATCAGATTACAAAATGTATAAAAATCTATTTGCTTTCTTTCAGCAGTGTTTTTTTAGAGGCTTTATTTCGAAATACAGATCTGACCAACCCTGCGTATTTCACAAAAAATTTCTGAGTTCAAAACTATATGAGTACATGCTACATGTACATGAGCAAGGTATGTGTATCCCGTGTGGTGTCAATGTTCCTCGGTCACCAGCTTTACAAAAAGAAACCTGTTTGGCTGCAGCAACCTTCAAGCTTAAACTCAGTCATGCTGCTTGTAAAAATGAATTGGGATCCATTTTATGGTCTAAAATCACTAGCACTCATTTATGAATTCAATTTCACTAACTAGTTTCTGAACTTGAATAACTTGTGTGCTCTATTCCTTACACTGAAACAAGAAGCCAAGGAGATGGGGGAAGGGAGCAGGGAGCGTTGAGCATTTAAAAACAGCTTCATTGACTACATTTCTCTTCTTTCTTTCTTTTTTTTCTTTTTAAGGAAATTCTTTGTTCAGTATGTGACTCCATGTAACTGTCACATGACAGAATCTCAGTTACTTAAATAGCAAACTGGCTCCATGGTTATTTGGTCACTGCTGAACGGGGAACTAGGACTTTTTTTTGCTTTTCCTGCCTTTTTTTTTTTTTTTTTTTTGGTCTCTTCAAAATAATCCACCTTTTACTTCTACTTTATATACCATTTCAACCCCTCTGTCACTAGAAAAAGCCACATTCTTTCCCAATGAATAACACCAGCAACAAAAGAAACTCAAATTTGGAGCACCGGAGGCAGCTTAAGACCATCTTATTTCAGATACAAAACATGACAGTACCTTTTTAAGTTTCCAATTTATTCAGGGGCTAGCTAAAAAAATAGGGTGAACTTGGACATGGCAAACTCATGTCAAATCCAAGTCACAAGGCCGAGGGAGTCAGATCTTTAGCTCTACTCCACCCTGCTCATGATATTCAGATTTGTATCTGTAACCAGATTTAGCTCACACACAATTCAGGATGTTGCAATTTGGATGTGGGCCCATCTTAACAGGCAAAAAAGAAACTGTTAATACAACCAGCATGCAAAAAATGTTTAAGCTTTCTTCAAATGGATGATCAGACAATGAACTCTTTGAATGATTTGATTCCTGTTGCCTACGTTCCCCAAAACCTGGGAGAAAGAACATAGTGTAAAATAACATGAAAGAGGAGCAATTCATTTGTTTGATGCACCTCCTCCATTACTGAGGTGTGATCTCTTCTCTTGCGCAGTAGTGATGGTGAGAGAGACCAGCCAGTAACTTTGGTAAGAATTACATCCTTATGTCACCACTGTTATGAACTGGGCAATTTTCAACATTACACATTTACTTTTCAAATTCAGCATCAATTAAAGGTGCCTAAAAAGTAAATCCCTATCTAGATTATGTTTAAACCTTCTATTGGAATTGATATAAGAGAAACAGCACTTCCTCAATTCAAGCTTTTTTAATTTACCTGTCATCTCTACATAGCCAGCTTTGCTGTTTTGTGGCCAGCAGATTGTTTCACCTGGTTGTATGACTGCTGCCACTGTCGCACACATGTTCTTTCCCACGATCAGCAAGAAGACATTCACTAAGCACCAAAACATCAAACAGGTATGCAGAAATAAAAGTCCCAAAATATTTTGATGCAGGTCTTCAACTCAGCTGGAACTCCCTATGTAAATGGCAAAAAATCCACAACAATCTTTTATTTTTTTTTTAACTTGAATGTGAATAGTATGCTCTGATTTGTAAAAGTTTTGCAAGTTCTTTCAGCCAGTTGCAGAAAAGATTTTTTGCATCTTCCACATATTCACAGCAAACTAGAAACGAATTTGGTATTAAGTAAACATTAACTGTATGTGTAACTGGTTTTATAAATAACAGAACATCGCATAGTATTGTGTGCAGAATTTGGCTTCTTCAATTCAGCTTGACTTTGGCAACGGTGTACTTATTGATCACAAATAATGATATTTCAAATATATCTGCAATTCACTCAGCTGTTCTTTCCACCTTCCATCTCTCTCATTTTTTTTACTCCTATGAAACTCCTTTATGTTCAGACAGCTCCAGATCTTACCACGTGTGTGCATCTCAGCTCCTCCCATTTCTTCATCTCATTCATACACCTCACTGTGTTCCCACTTCTTGTATCTGGCAGCATGTTAAGAGGAAATTCTTTTTACTAAGGAGAACACAGCCCCAAAACTGGAGTTCGGTAAGGCAGACTAAATATTACTGCAAGTTAGCTTGAATTCCAGAAACAGTAAAACTCTTATTTTATTCATAGGCTATGTCAGCACATTTGTGTCTGTTTATTTAGTCACATTTCTTCCTTGTTACACGCAGCTGATTAGGAGGCTAAAGGACCTATTGCCAGTTACTACCTAATGTTTTCTCTCCCTACAGGTAATGCTGCTCTGTTCTTGCTATATTCAAACTCTGATAGGCTTGTCAACATATTTTATCATTTAAATCTTTTTTGCTATGAAGGTCTGTGAGAGAACATACTGTTACAGTTTTTGAAGCAAGGATAAAAGCCTAGCGCATCAAGGCAGTGTCAGAGCTAAATGACTCTGAAAAGGAATGAAGAAACTGACTCACTCAGCTTTCTTCTCCACACGCTGGATTACAGATGGCTGCTGAGCAGAACTCGAAGGAAATTTTTAAAATATCGATCAGATATAGATCAATGACATCCCATAAGCAAAAACTGGGTACATATAAAGTAGCAACTTCAATGTTCACATGCTGGCTGAAAGCCTTTGTCTGCATTTTTAATAGTCTCAGATAAATGAGGCTGACAGTTTTAGCCTACGCTTAACTGCAAACACAAAAGATTAGGCATAAATATGCAGTGTCTGGAAGATAAAAAGAACAGTACCGATATATTTAAGAAAGCAAACGTTTACATGCTAGATACAGTATAGTTACAGTACATTACATGGAGAACATATGAGCTGCCTTGCCAATTTCAGACAGGATATAAATAGCGTTTTAGATGCTGGTAAAATTGTAAGTGCATACATATCAGTCCACTTTACAGTGGTCCCTCTGCTGGCATTCAGTATCATCATCTCCAGTGACTGCTACCATCGTGAGCTTTCCTATACCCAGTCATGGCAGATTTTTGGTTCACAGTCTGGCCACTGTGAACACATTTGCATTATTAAGCATTCATATCTGTCACAGCTATGCTTTCTCGCTTCTGTGCTTGCTCTTGCCTTGTCTAGCCTACTTCTGGCTTCATCTGCTCCATTCCTGGTATTCTGTCCTCTCCTTAGAAACCCATTCATGGCCCACTTTGTTAAATATCCATTTGAATACTAGCTCAAATGAACTCAATCACCATCTTTATTGACCAATATTGCTATTACTGAACACTATGCACCAGCACATTTGGAAATCAGAGCTTTCCTTTTACACCATCTGATGTAGTTTTCTCTCTCACTTATGGCCACACCATTCCACAGTTCAAATATATTACGCTGTTTTTGTAAACTCGAATTGTACTTCATAAGGTTTTGAAATTCCAGATTTTACGTTTAAGTTCCCAAAGGGTGACATACATGCTGTAAGATTTTAATGAGCATTTCGTCAAACTATGCACAAAACATAGACTGAATCATCATTAGCTGTTTTTCCAGCAGCATAAACCTATACGATCAATATATTTCCTGAATTTGTTCAAAGGCAAATTGCAATGATTCTTTTGCTTCAAGTCATACCCAAACACTTTGATGCTTCCTCAAGTATGATAAATTAAACCCTTTTTGAAGCTTCTGAATACTACATGACATATCTATGCATCATGATGAAATGACCCCATCATTACACTACAGCTCTGAGATTTGACATCCATTCATCACATCTCTTTCTTTCATCATAATGGTGAACTCTAGATGTATACTCATTTGTAAAGTTTTGTATCATTCTTTTCTTTACTGCAAGCAGAAGGCATTGCATCCTCGAAAGAATTAGGAGCAGCAACAACACAAACATAATCAATACTTCTGAAGAAGCCTTTTAATCAGAACTTCAGTACCACACATTCTGATTTTTAAGAAGACCACAGAACAGTTCTCATCTAAATGGGGGAAAAGTATGACTGCTTGTATAATCTCCTCCCTCGCAGGTACCTGCCATGGGCTAAACTTTCCACTTCTCTCAGTGGTATTCCCTTTAAAAGCAGTGCCATAAACTTAGAAATTCCCTAAATTTATCTTGATTTCAAAAAATATCAAGCAAACATAAATAGCCATATGCTAAAATTATAGATGTGATAAGTGCATATTTCCTTATAACCTGGCTGGGAATAAATAAATAAGTAAATAAAACTGGGACAGGACATTTCAGAACTGAGAAGCTGTATTTGCAATGGACTCCTTTTAAGTGACCATAGGCTGATGTCTTTACGTTCTTTGTACAACTGCTTCTACTGTGCAGCAAGCATTAGACAGCCAATAAAAACTCAGTTAAAAACACAAGCTATTTTTGAATATGCCATAAGTAACTATACTTAATTAACAAAAACATAATATTATGCTTAATGGTCTGGCTACAGAGACTGTTCAGAAATTCAGTTATCTGGGATCAAATATATCCAATCAGAATCTGTCCAATAGAAACCATAAGATTTTGAACAACAGTTGGTTCAGTCACAGCTTTGCTTATATCAGCCGGAAAAAAAACATTTCACCTCAAACAGTAGAAAGATTTAACTGTGAAATGCTTAATTTTTTGCTGTAGCAATTTATGAATGCGAATCCCGAGTAATTATTGATAGTGACAGGAAAAAAAATGGCATTTTTTGAGTGTGGTGCAAGTAAAGGTTCTTATTTATCTCTTGGACAGAAAAAGAAGATAAATGCTCCTACTACAGGACAAAAGCAGACTTGGTTGTCAAAAATGAGTAGGTGTAAATGTATGTATGTTGGACACATTGGGAGTAGAGATAGAAACATCCCTGAGAATGTAATTATGGAATGACAGGTCATCATAATAGAAAACTGCAAGAAGGGAGGTGGATAGATGATTCATAGTAGATTGCCACGACTTCAGTTAGAGAATGCCCCAAACTAGTGATGGATTGAGGAGGCTTCTAAACATTCTCCTAAGATATCACCAACATGCATGTGCTAATAGATTGATTTTACCTAACTTCCAAGCAAAGGAAACAACCACAGTAGTTCTGTCAATGCAGAATTGCAAGCAAATCCACAAGTAAATACTTTTTTTTTTTTACACTGGTTTATCAATCCATGTTACTTCTGCCTTCATACCACAGAGTCTAGCGGCAAGAAAAACAACTCCATCTGAACATGATTCCAGAGGACATCTTTCAGACACTACAGGAAAAAAAGTGCCCTTAAGAAAAAAAGAGCAAAAATCCATTTAGACAGATTATGGCTAGGAAATCACTTTCAAAGGAGAACATCATCCACCTGGTATGTGACCCTTCCCTAATTAACAACGGTGGTATTCAATGAGTTGTCTGTGAAGTGGGGGATTCTCTTTCCCAAGGAAGCTCTTTCTTTCTCCAGCTGATTTTCTTCATGAGATAACATGCAAAAATTTTTCTTCTCTAGAGATTTATGAATTTTGCTTTGAACAAAACAACTTGCTTCCAAAGCCGTATTTGTTGCATTTATCACATGAAGATGGGAGACTTTTCCTCCTAGCTTTGTCCCCATTCTCAGGACAAAATCCCCCAGTGCTGCATTGGCCTCCAGCACAAGAAAGACACAGAGTTGTTACAAAAGTGTTACAGAAGTCCAAAGGAACGCCACAATGAATGTCAGAAGGCTGGAGCACCTCTCTTTTGAAGAAAAGCTGAGAGAGCTGGGCTTGTTCACCCTGAAAAACGCCCTGGGAGACCTCATTGTGGCCTTCCAGTACTTAACAGGAGGGACAAAGACTTTACAGAGGCAGACAGTAATTACGAGGACAAGGGGGAATGCTTTTAAACCAAAAGAGGAGAAACTCAGGTTAAACATTAGGAAGAAATTAATTACTCAGAGAGTGGTGAGGCACTGTAACAAGTTGCCCAGAGAAGCTGCGGATGCCCCATCCCTGGAGGCCTTCAAGGCCTGGTTGAATGGGGCCCTGGGCAGCCTCATCCAGCGGGTGGCAGCCCTGCCCATGGTAGGGGCCTGGAACTGGGTGGGCTGCAAGGTCCCTTCCAACTCAAGCCATTGTGTGATTCCGTGATTTCTCAGTGAGAGTAACTTCACTGTGAACACCCACTGGAATGGGATACATTTTGGAGCACTTTTACTACAGCAATCCACATTGCTAGGAAACCCACCTTTAACTCAGCTGAGCGTAACCCCCATTCTCAATTTACAGAAGCTGTATATAACATCATTATATAAAAACAGGTACTTAAAACAATTAGATACTTTTATGCAAGATATGCTATGCTGCAAAATGTAATTACAAACATCAAGCATTTCTCTGAAGACCTAATGCAGCAAACTTACAAATCATAATTATAACTGGAAGAACTGTGTGCAACTCCATATCTGAAAGAATAAACTGACAGACAAAAGGTAAGGGAGATCAGAAACATGGTCTAATATCAAAGTCAAAAAGCTGAAAGAAAAACTTGTGCAAAGCTGAGGGAAAAAAAAAAGATTTTCCAGGGTTTGAATTCAATTGAGTTCAGAGGAACTTGTCTGTCATGGGAGAAAAAAAAAAGTGCATTATTGAAAAAAACAAAAAAGCTTTTCATAAAAACAAACAAACAAAACCTTCATAACTACAAAGCAATCTGCTACATGTTGTAAACTGGCTAAATGCTAGAGCTGAAAACAAGTAATGATGCTTTTTTTCATTTTGACCTATTTGTTTGTTACTTAAAAATTCAGCAGTGAAGGTCCACACTTCACCTTTGCAGAAGTTCTGCAAAGCAAGACCTTTCAAGAGCACAGCTATTATTAGGAAGACAAGTGCTTTGCTAACCCACCAGATAGAATTTCTTACTTGTTTGCAAAGCTGACTGACTGATATGACTTATTCTGCAGTGTCTTGATAGGACTGCCTTGTTCTCGATCATTAGCACTATCTGCGCCTACTGTACTAACAAAGACCTGAGAACAACCATTAAGCTGTTACTGGAAACAAGGGCACACTGCCTAATTTAACAAGAGTTAAGGAATTCCCTGCGCTCAATCAGTCCATACTCTTCTGTTACACTTGAAAGCTGGGCTTTTTTGTTCTGAGAATCTTGTGCTGCATTATTCCCCCTACCAGAAAAAAAAAACCTTTTTTTTTCCTGTTACTTTCCTATACATGACACAGACAAAGAAGTAGAACAAATATGCCTCAAGTGTACGTAGCATCCTTTGTCTTAGTCTGCCTAAAAAATATATTTTAGATTACCATTACAAGTGTATTTAAAAAATAAAAAAATAAAAATTGAACTAAATATATTCCAGAAAAAAAAAATTAAAAAAAAAAGGTGGAGGAGAGATTAAAAGTCAGTAAATTCCAATAGAAATTTTGCCAGGTAGGGAGTCAGTATAATTTGAGGACTAGGTCTTATTATTAGACAGAGCCATCCATTAAAGCCCAAGGGATCATGTGAACCTGGCTACAGCTGTAAAAGCAGCGGAGTCCAAGTCAGATCTGAGCTGCACGCTGAAATTAGAAGGGTGAAGGTCAAATAAGCAAAGGCAACAAACCAGACACTACCAGCTGCAATCATACCTGCAAGCAGATTTCAGGATTGTTCACTAAGATTACGAGTACCTCAGGTCAGATTATCTGAAGTCTTTATGTTTGCACATTCGGAAAACTAAATGCATGTATTCAGACTAATAGGCAATTAAGTGTTCATAACTCCCTTAATTGGGTCTGGTATCAGAACCACACATTTGTTTTTGCCCTTTAGAATTTCAGATGGTGCAGAAGTATGTACCCTGCTGATTCTCCTCTGTGGAGACAGGCCACTGCCTGATCAGACTGTGATTACAGAACTTGCACCTACTCCTCTCAACAACTTAGCTGATCACAATTTGCCTAAGATTCATTTCCAAACAGTGTGACAGTGTAACACCAGTACACCGGCAAAACACTCCTGCTGTGGACTACAGTACGCCAGCAAGTTGTGCTTTGTGTGGATACCAGAAACTACAGACAGAGAGAGAGGCAAATCTTACCAGGAATACAACGACCTACTGCAGAGCTTCACCTGTGTTTAGTGGCTAAGGACAACTCCGATGCTGAAGGATGGCCAAACTTCTCATTCTGCTGGCTAATTGTGTCTGTAAAAGCTGAAATCTATTGTAAACCTCTTCTGGAATACTCAGCTTTCTACCAATGTGTTCTAGGCCTTTTTCTTTGTTGTAGTCCACATACAAAATCCTGAGAATTATGAATCCTTAGTGATTACTGTGGAGTAATGTTCAACTTCACTTTTTATCTGAAGCTGCAAAAAGATGCAGAGATCTTGGTCCACACAGTGAAGTGTTCAGCCACATCAACAGCTTGCTCAAGATAAAATTTTAATTAAACAAGCAAACCTTAGCTCTGACTGAAACCTTTTAACTGTCACATCTAACTACATATTAGTTAGAGTATGCATACCTTACAATAAGAGTTTAGCTTATTCTTTGGTGGAAAACAAAACTGATAGAACTGCACACTTGAGCTCTGCACTGCACTTGTTCTTAACTTAGACAGAAAGCAACATGTGGGACAGAAGCTCTTTCATTTTTTTTTTTCCTTACCATACCTGCTGTATAAATGATTCTAGGTAGAGCTGGTGCCAGTTTGTAAAAAACCTTCAACTACAAGATGTTATGACACTAGGTCATGCGACTATTTACATAAAATGCAGATTTTCAAGAATACACCAATACTTTTAAGCATTTTAAAAGGGGAACTTCAGAGAAATTTCAAGATTATCACACCCACGTGACTTCAATTCTGCCCAACAAAGAAATCTGCATAGCATCTTCCAAGATTTATACTAAGGTCATAAAGAAAATTACAAAGGGTCACTTCAAATTTATTTCTTGTATTATTTTTAGTAACTTCCATTCTCTCTATTTCTATTTAAATTGCAGACAGCTCATACAGGTTCTTGATATATGCTTCTCTTTTTAAGGAACAAAATAATCTTCCAGAATTTGTTTCTGATTTATTGTGTTAATATAAGTATATTAAAAATGAGGAATCTACATCAAATTGCTTGTATTCATCATTTGTTGTAGGAAGCAAAGTATCTAATGTAAGGATTAAAAAAGAAAAGTTCCTTGAAAGTATAATAGCTCTGGCAATATGTATTTTTGCAGGCTTTTGACAGGTTGATAGCTAGTCTGAGTCCTGCTTCCAAAAATCTAATCTAAACAGCACTGAGATTTAGGAGGAAATATTAAATAGAATCATAGAATTGCTCAGGTTGGAAAAGACCTTAAAGATCATAAAGTCCAACCATAACCTAACCAGACTATCTCCTAAGAGTACTAAGCCAGTGGTACAAGGCAGACAACAGCACTAAGCCCCACCTCTAACATCACATTGCCTCAAGAAATTTCTACCATCTCAGTTTTTGAATATTTGACCTTGCAACTTTAAAACATATTACTATACTTTCAGATGTCAGAAGAATACAAACACAAATAATCAGTTGTGAGTAACTGGAGCAAATTCAACTACTATATAGATCTTTATTATATGAACACAGTCTCTTGTAGCAGCAACTGATTCTCTCCATTTTAGAATGATAAATGAGGCATACTTTGCCAGCAATTTCACTTAGCAGAAGGGGATTCCAGTTCATTTCAAAGCCCAGAAGAGCTACAAAATATTCCATCTTCGCTCTCCTACTTCTTTAGGCCTACTAAAGTTTACCCTTGTCTCATTTTAACCATGAGTGCAGAAATCTCTTTTAATCCAACTTCCACCATAGAGTCATTCTAATTCTCTTGCCCAAGCATTCCAGAATGTAGTCAGATAAGGATATTTACGTGTTCTCCAATTCACTGTATAAGATTTCATTGTATCTATAAAACAGAAGGGGAAGGCTCTCAGCCTATTGCCTACTCTTCCTCTCAATAACATGAAGTCCTTGGTTACCAGGGGCAAGTTCTGTTGTTAGAAGCCCTGGACAACATCACAGACAGGGTAATTTTACCACCATTTTTCAACCTGCAGTTCTTCTATAAAAGGCCCTAATTCCAGCAATACTTTAAGACTTGAGAGAATCTATTTTTAATTCCTTTTTTTTAAAAAAAAGAAATTAATGAAGTCTTTCTCCTTTCCTTACATTCTGGAAAAAAAAAAAATTCTGAAAAAAATAGTTGACTTTTTATCATTTTATGTTTTAAAATCAGTACCACTTCCTTAAAATTGTCTTCTGTACCCCACTCTTATGTCACTTGTCTATTGTGAATTCCCCAATCCAAGTTAAACCTGGAGAGAACCTTATTCTTTTTAAACCAAGGACACAGAACCAGATATAAGTCCCTTGCCTGGCACCACTCTAGATTCCAAAAGCATTACATCCCTTAAGCATTTCCTACAGCTCTCAGCCATTTTCACTGCCATCCTTCAGAGCAGGTTTCTGTAGGCTGCAGGCACCCAAAGCTTTCAGTTCAATTCAGGAAGATGCTGCAGGGAAACAGAGCACAGGTCTAGAAAGAAAAATTCCTGCTCACACGATCAGTCCAGAAGTAGCTGAGACCTCCTCATTCTCCCGCCATTCCTCATAATCTGGTGTAGGACCCTTCCCTCCGAGCATCAGGTTCACCTCCCCTCTGTTCCACACAGCCAGCTCCTCGTGCCCTCCAGCCACACACATCCCTGCAGACCTCTGCAGAAAGTTCATCAGCTAACTGCAAACAAGACACTTTTAGCTGGTATTGTAACCATAAATTATCAGCAGAATGCAGGACGAGCAAACGCATGGTACTTCTTGGACACCTGTACTTGGACACACGTGGCATAAAACAGGCCCAAAAGGGGATGGATGGATCCCACTTTGTCAGTGACTTTCCAGACATATCGGAAAGCAAAAGGAATATGGCAGTACAAAGACATTTCACTAGGGAAGGAATCCCTGAGGGTAGTGGTAAGGCCTCCTCGATCTGCACCCTCCAAGCTTCTGCTGAAGGTTTACGTGGAAATCCAAATGTGAGACACTCATCTGCCATCAACCAAGGCCAAACACCTAGATGTTGGCACATAGACATAAACCTGGCTGGAGAAAGGCCATTCCCCGCCACAGTGCCACCATACATCGCTTCCCCCATTTGACCATTTACCACGCAGGTCAGCCGCGGCCGCCGTCCCCGCTTCGGAACCGAGAGCCGAGGGAAACGCGGGCCGAGCGGCGCCCGAAGCACAGTCACCGACACATCTCCGCTCGGCAGCCGGCGACGGCCGGCCCCGCCCGCGAGAGGCCGCGGCCCCTCGGCCCTCAGCCTTCGGCCCGCTCCCTCGGCTCGTGGCGCTCAGTCGCTTTTGGCGCCGAGCGTGAAGTGGCGCCAAGGCGGCCGCGCCCCGCACCGTGCCCCGCGGGCGGCTCCGCGACTTACGGCCGGCCTCATCCCGCCTCGGGGCCGGAGGCGTCCCGCCTGGGCGGCGCTGCGGCTCCAGGCCCGGGCGGAGGAAGGGAGGAGAGAACGAGGGGGCGGCGCGGCGCGGAGCCTCCTCCCGGCTGTTCTTCCCCGGCCGGACGGAGAGCGGCACTGTGTCCCCGCGGCGCGCGCTCGGCGGAGCCTCCCCCTCTCCGCTGCCGCCGCCACCGAGCAGCTCCCCCTCCCCCTTCCGAGCAGAGCCGCCGCACCGCCGCGCAGGGAGGAGGCGGCGGGAGCGGGCGGGCAGCGGCCGGCGGGGCGGCGGCGGAGCAGCGAGGAGCGGCCGGCGCGGAGGCCGCTCCATGCTGCACCTTCCGGAGCTGCGTGAGGTAAAGGCGGCTCCGCGTCCCGCGTCCCTCCCTCCCCGCGCCCCCTCCTCCTCCTTCTTCTCCTCGTCCTCCTCCCCGCGGCCGGGGGCGGCCGTGCTCTGGGCCGGCCCGGGGGGGGGGCTCTTTGTGGGCCCCGCGGCGGCGCACGGTGAGGGGCGGCGGGGCGCGGCGGGGCCGGGGGGGGCCGGGCCGGGCCGTGAAGTTGCGGGAACAAACGGAAAGTGGCGAGCGGCCCGGCCCCCGCCCCGAGGGGGGCTCCCACGGCCCGGGGGGGGCCGGGCGAGGGGCCGGGGCCGGGCGGGGGGGTTTTGTTTGCGATCGCCGCCGCCGCCTCTCTCCCTCCCCCCCCCCTCCTCTCCCGTCGGTTCCTCTGCCTCCCGATAGTTTTGAGGCCTAACTGTTTAGGCCTCGGCTCCCGGCTCCGCGCCGCCGTGCCGGCTCCTCGGCGCCCCGCGTGCCGGGCATCGCGGCCCCGCGCCCCGCCTCGGCCGCCCGCCGTCCCCGGGGACCGGGGCGTCCTTCGATCGGGGCCGAAATTTCATTGTAAAATCGGCGGCTTCCAACTATCGGTGTCGGGCTGGAGCGGCCCCGCGATGAAAGGAGGAGGCGGCGGGGAGCGGAGGGGCCGGGGCGGCGGGGCGACGGGTCCGGCCCCGGGACGGCGGGATGCGGCCGGGCGGCGGCGGGGGCTCGGGCGGCGCGGCGGGGGCCGGGGCCTTCTGCGAATTGAGGGTTCGAAATGGAAAAAGAGGGTTAGAAAGTCGGTGCCATTCCGCTGAACTTTTGTTTTCTGACCGATAGAGGCCGGTAGAGGACTGTGCGGAAGGAAAGTTTCTGAGCGGCGGCGCCAGGATGGACTTCCCGGCCGCCCAACCGAAACCCGCCGCCGATGGTAAAATCATCTACTACCCGCCCGGAGTGAAGGAGATCACCGACAAAATAACCAACGATGAGGTGGTGAAACGGTTAAAGGTAGGCCATCCCGGACCCTCTTCCTGCAAGTTTTGCTTCTCGCAGTAAATGTGTCATCACAGGACTGTCGAGTTCTCCTGTCAGAACTGAAATGTCTCCTCACCCACAGACGTTCATAAGAATGCAGATTCCTTGCTCGTCTCTAAAAGAGGAGGAATTGATTTTTAGTTCTTGACTGTCCTCATGTGTTCTCTCAAAGCTGGAGTCAGTACAAAGAACTGCTGATTTGTACATGAAATGCATCCACTGTGTTGGAGGGGGTTCTGAAGTGGGGTCATAATTACTAATTTCAGGATGTATTGCCAAACTATTTCTTGATAAGCTAGGAGGTATCCCTGGGTTCCAGCAGAGTGAGATTTAGCAGAGTGGGGAAAATGACCAGGTCTAGTTTAGGGTATTCTGGACCAAAAAGACAGCACTGCTTAGAACCAGCAAAGATGAATTTCTGGAATTCATAGGTGGAGCCTTGTAATTGTTTTCGATGTAAAAATCAATCAGATTTTGGAGTTTAATACAAGTCACGTGTCTGATGCTTAGCAAAGTTGCTAAATTTTCATAAACAAAAGGGATCATTGCTGTAAACACATGATTTTTTTCTTGTTTGACAGCATCCTGGAGGACTGTGAGGTTTATGGCTGCTTTATTTTTTTAATCTCTCTTTCCTTTAGATACATGAAATACTATGATACAGTAGTATTATTTCTCAACTCTGTGCCAAAAACAGAGAAGAAGATTAAGCGCTGACCAAATATTAGCACAGGTCATTTGTTAGCACCATGGTCTTTGGACCAGAATGTTGTCGTAATCTAGGATTTGGGCCTGTGCCCAGGGTGGAGATGTGGTAATGATTTTTTTGAGATCAGAAATATTCTCTTATCTGATGATGTGTTTCCCATCACAGTCTTGTCTCCACAAAGATGGAAAGATAGAAATTGTGGTCTCACCCAGTTGCTCAGCACAGTGAAAAATGTCTTAATTATAAATGTGAAGAAACTGTAGGCATCGTCCTGTGCTCCCAAAGCAACAAGGCTCATGTCTGTGTCTTGTTTCTGTGGAAATTGACCTTGTTCAATTACAGATTGGAAATTTGTTTGCTGAATGCAAGAGTCTAACCTGGTATTTTCAAAACCGCAGTGGCCTATTGTTACAAAAGAACCTAGAGCTTTGGTTGGACAGAGACCTTGAATCACAGAGTGTGCAGAATGAGGAGGAGTGTGGTTTTGAAACCTTTGTGGTAAATGGGTATTCTTATTATTCCAATTGGAGGACTTGCATTGGTGAGCCATGCCATCCTACATAACAGAAATAGTAGGATTTCCAAGACATACACATGTGTATCATTGAATTCCCTTGTTTGTGTGTTGTATGTGACTTTCAGGCTAAGAGAAGGTGTTCTTTCCTCATTTTTTATCAAGTACTGTTAAGAAATTGGGCTGTAGACTAATTGTAAATGGGAGGAAATAGTTTGGTTGTGGCTCCATTCTTGCCTAAGCAACAGAGAAAGATTTTTCTTGTATTGGTATTGCTTAATCTGAGTTTGGAAATTTTTTTCATCTGTTGTTCACTTTCCCAAAACATCAAGAAAATTGGAAGAAGTATAGAACCTTTTAGAACTAACCCAGCAAATATTCTTTCTTTGTTTTTGCTTAAAAGCAAGCATTAATCTTTGCATATGAAATCCATGTTTCTTTATATCAACTTGGTTTTTTATAGAAAGAAAATCACATTGGCATGTGGAATGTAATACAGTACTTAGACAGAAATGCACATGAAAGTTTTGTTCAGTTTAAAGATAACTTTCCAGAGCTTTAAATATTGATAAAAGCCAGCTTGAGCAAAATGTACAGGCATGTTTTGATCCTTGCAGCTGTAGGGTTTTTGACTTGGCCATGTATCACCTAAAGATGCTCTGTGTGTATTTTTTATGTATCTTGGTGCTCTGATAGCCACCGTTCTTGGTGCAAGCACATTTTTATTCTCTGACTTACTAAAAGCACAGTCAACTTAATTGGCTGCAAATTTGTGTTGATATTAGCAACTTTTGTGATATCACATCTGTATTTTTGTGTCCAGGCTTCTACTCATAATGAAGGCTTTTCTTATTATTGGAACTTGAGACGTTCTGGGCACCTGTCCCAGAGTGCCTGAGCAGCAGCTTTTGTGCCAAGGACTTCTAAAAAGAGTGTTTTTCTATCCTTTCTCTCCTGCTTCGGGCTGTGGGTAATAAAATGTAGGCCAGATTCATTTGCAGTGTTTTGATAGATACGTATGCTAACATTAGCACTGCCCCAAAGATGGAGGTATCAAGAACTTCCAAGTCAGCGTGTGCCTTCTGAGCGGTGCCGAAAGGAGAAGCCTCTGCATTGCGTGTGTGTGTTGCACAAAGCACCAGGAGCTCAGGCACTTAATGGTGTCAAAAATGTTTTTTAGTATGTTAGGTTACGCTGATGGTTCAGTGCCTCCTTGGAGTAGGATGTACGCTGTGTGTCATTTCAGCCATTAAAGAAGCGATTCCCACAATACTGTGTTATGGCTGGGGACAAATGGCCTGAGCTTAATTGAATCTATTAAATGGACAAATGAGGCAGCTCCCAAGTAACAGTTTTGAAACTTCCTGCAAAGTAGCTACAGAAAATTTGGGGGGAGATAATATTGCTCTTTACAGTGCACCAATTCATTATATAGCAGTTGGTCTCAGAGCTATAAATCAAATGTTTGTCACGTTAGTAAGGTTTGTAGGGAGAGATAGCATCTTTTATTTAACGGAATGATATAAGTGGAAAGTAAATAATTCAAGTCACCCAAGTCTTTCTTCAGGTCTATAATGAAACCAGCAACTCAGAACCAGTTGGGAACAGTTGCTATTGCTGTTACGTTTTTTCCTTTAAGGTAGTTTAAGGAAGCCTGAGGCACTCAGCATCTGTCCTGCAAAACTTCTCAATGACCTCAAAATTAAAACAAATAGTAATAATTGACTGCTGAACATTTTCAAGATGGAATGTATTTTACTGCCTTGTCAAACTTGTATAGAACTTGTATACTATTGTCAGTAAAATATCAAATTTCTTTGATCACAAGAGAATATTTTCATGTGATTTATATGTAACCGTGTCATCATTAGGAGTAGGATTAGTAGTAGTGTAATTGATTGTCACAGTTACTTAAAATAACCATAGCAGTCCAAAATGCAGGGAGTTTCTCACAGCCGTTAAAGGTGAAGTGAGAGCTGCCGTTGAAGGATGTCTGTCTCTGCTGCCAGTCTTCCTACCTGTGTTCTCTGTCTTCTCAACAAGTGTTTTGTTTTGCCTCATGGTAAAACTGATGGGTAAACAGATCTGGGTTAAAACTTAGGAGAAAACAAATTACTGCGTCGATTTTAGCCCAGATCATTTTCTTGCCTAGTTTTTCAGTAGAAGAACTGATGTGTGATGTACAAATTCAGTTTAGGTTTGTATTGATACTTACACAATTTGATAAGTGTTTGAGGGACATGTAGGAAAAAGGAAAGTGTCTGTAGTGCAGTGGTTGGCTTTACATCTAAGTATCAGTCTAAGCAATCCTAACTCATAAAATATGTACAAAGTGCATTTAATAGGCACTGAAATACAGAAGTACAAAAACAGTTTCTGAAACTTTAAGAAAGAATGGAGTGAGATATATTTCGGCGTAGAGATTTTTAACAAAGCTTTAAGGCAGTGTAAATAAAGTTTTAATGAAATGAGCGTTCTGTGGGTGAGAATTTGTTGAGGATTATGCAGTCCTTTGTCATAGTTGGGGTTAGCATTCTGGTTTTTGTTCTGGTTTTCTGGATGGGGGGAGTAGGTCTTCCCGTAGTTCACAGTGAGTCCAGCAGTCTTGTCACTTTCTCATGGTAACAGTCCAGCAAGGTGTTTTCTGTGAGATTCTTTTTATCTCTCTCTCCTCCAGTTCCCCCCTCTGCTGCCCCACCCTGAGGCCCAGTGTGTGATCATCTGGATTAGTATTCCTGGTGTGCCCTGCAGACTTCCTTATCTCGTCCCTTGGCATTTCTAAATTAGCTGGTATAAACAAGCACTCCCTATCCTTCCCATTGTCTTTCTGTATGTTCCTCAGGTTAATAGATGTTGTCTTCTTTGTAGTTGAGCTTGTTGTGTTTTTATCTCTGGAAGATTATCCTCACATCACTAGAAATTGTTAATGCTAATAAATAATGCTAATTATTATGTGTGGATTTTTTTCCCCTCTTTTAATGTTTGGATTAAGCTGGAGATCTGTGAGGATAAAAAAAATAATCTCTTTACTCACCTAATATTTCTTTATATGGCCTTTGGGATTGTGTGGTACGCTGGGTGGAACTTGGATGTGCATGTGTTGCTATTTTGAAGGAAACTAAAAAATAAAACCTAGAATATCATCTGAGAGTAGAGAACCTGTTTTCTGTTGTCATACGCTGGGATCTGATATGTTTGAGGGGGGGAAAAAGATCCATATTAGATCCTTATTAGTATGTCGGATTGCGTTAACTAACAAATACTGTTTGCCAGTAAGAGATGACATGCATGTTCTCGTGGCTTAGACCTCTGACTTGCATGTCCATATGTGCTTAAATGTGAGAACTGTAAGTAGCTCTGTAGAGGTTGCATTGCCAGGTTGCAAAATGATCCACAGATAATTATTCTAACACTTCTTAAACTTCCATTAATTGTATTTAACTGCAGACTGCAGTTAGCAATGTTCTTGAGCTATTGCTGGCTGCAGAAGCCTAAAGCCAAATTTCTAATTTGAATTTGCTCATAGTTTAATCTTTTTAATTAGTTTGACTCTTGCAACAATCAAGTTTTTCATTAACTAGGACAGGCCACCAGTCAGAAGAAGAAATCTTATACTGATCTTTTTTTTCTTCTTTTCTCCAATGAAGTCATAGCTCTTTTCTTTGTAAATGCCCCAATTTTCTCAATCCTTGGAGGAATAGACCATGTAGGTTCACCTGGATGTTACTTTATTTCAAATTGATTGATGATTAAATCCTTTTCAAAGATAATTTTCTTATGTTACAACTACACCAGTAATCAATGGCAGCTACGTGTATATAATATTATTTGGATGATATCCTGGTAATAAAAATATAAATGCATTGCAAGAGAAAAGTAGTCCTGGTTGGGAGATGGAGGGAGGGGTGGAAAGTGAAGTTTGCTGAATTAAGTGTGATAAGATCTGGAAACATGGGTACTGGAATGGGCTGCCCCGGGAGGTGGTGGACGAGATAAGGTGTTAAGGAATGTTTGGATGTTGTGTTGAGGGACGTGGTTTGGTGAGAGCTGTTGGTGATCAGTGGATGGTTGGACTCGATGTTGCAGGTCTTTTCTAACCTTGAAGATTCTGTGATTCTATAATCCGATGATGAACCACTGAAATGGACAGACTAGGCCAGAAGTCTTTCTGTCCTTGTTTATTCTAATCAAAACCTCAAAGGATTATTAATACTATTGTGCTTAGTGGTTTGTTGTTGTTCTTTGGTGAGGGGTTGATACAAACCTTAGTTTAAGAGATGGAGAATTGAAAAGCTGCCCCTACTGGGAGGGGGCCAGGGGAACAACCACTAAGTTGGCTTCAGGGGCCTGATTTGGCAAGTCTGAGATGTAACTTCTGAAGTGACTGTGCATTTTGTTGCATTTTGCTCATTCAGACCACATGTTTCTTTGGTTTCAGTTACGCTTTGGAGTGCTTAGCTCTTCTTTGAAGCAAGCCCCCTCTTTCTGCTTAGGAACCTGGAAAATGTCACATTTTCTGGAAAAAGTTTGTTGCAGGCTGTGTAACAGGCATCTTATAGAAAGTTTGTAATAGGTGACAATATAGCAGGATCGGTTGCCCAATGAGGCCTAAAATACTTCTCTCCTGCAATATTTTTCTTCATTTATTGTCTTGCAGCTCCACTAAATAAATTCAGAAGTGGCTTCAAGGCTTTTTTTGTTTGTTTTAAATGCACATAATCACGTAGCAAATACTGTATTAACATTAGCATTGAGGAAATGGTACAGCAATGTGATATGTATAGATTTGTTTAACTTGGACAAGGGATTAATCATGGTAAAAGTATAGGAAATAATTGATGCCAGATAGTAGATTAGGAATTTCTGGTTGTGATCCCCTCTCGTGGAGAAAGAGCATTTATTTAAATTGAAAAGGTGAAACGTAAATATCGTTGAAGGTCAGCTATTTCTCAGGGTCGTACTGGAAGGTTGTGGCAGAGCAGAACTGAATTTGGTTTGCAGCAGTGCTTTAAACATGTAAGTCACTTACTTGAGGTGGGTGTGCCTGGCAGTATGTGTTTTATGGTATAAATGTGGAAAACTTCTGCTGTATTCAAACATTTTAAAGTAAGTTTGGATACAAAATCCTAGCCATATTGCTGCATTCGTACAAGGAGTTTGTGTGCATTTGTGAAACAGCAGGAGCATTAGCTGTGCTCAGGGCTATAAGCAAAGTGTTAATCTTGCAATAGGGCTATGAGATGAGAGAAGAAAAATTATCACTTGGTTTGCAGACAGTAGCGTGGAGATGATTGATAGGAAGGAAAATGAAACATTGTCTGAGGTTACTTTTATTCCCTGTCTGCTTGAATCAGTTCATGTTACTGTGTTTGCTTAATGCCAATGTGTGTCTTTTGCTACCAAAAAATTAATTAGCAGATCATTAGTTCACAATGTGTATTAGAGCCACGTACTTTAAAGGAACCAAACTTGTGTAGCTCCTATTCCACATTAAACATTCTTCGTATATGAAGTTCTTGAATGGACTGCAGTGTGTCCTTAATCACTGTTGGTACCTGGAAATGTAAAACACGTGCTTACTATGGGTCTCACTCGAAGCAGTGTGCGTTGGCCGGCTCTGCAGCTGCAGTAAACTAATGAACTGTATTCCCACTGCTGTGCTGACATCAGATTTTTGGTTGTTGCAAAGATGTCTTAAGCATGATGAAGTACTGCTAGAAGAAAAGAAAGATAGAAGGGCTACAAAGTGTGCTCCTGCTCAGAAACAAAAGGTGAGAATTTTCTCATTCCTAGATATTGTGGCATATCCTAAATGTATGTTTAATTAATGTGAGACAGATGAGACGCGCTTATCAGATAGAGGTGTCAGAACTGCAGTGGTGGGATCTGTTTTGCAGTCATGGTGGGGGAAAAGTTTCGTCAAAACTTATTGTGAAGGGCAGTCAGCCTATTTAATGTCTTATTTTTCCTTAGCCCATTTTCTTCTATCTGTTTGGCAGCGTTACTCATCTTCGTGATATTCTATTGCAATCAATAAATGCAACCTGTTACCTTTGCTGAAATGCTATCTGATGGCGTCATTGGGAGTTATAGGCCTTACAATATGTTGTGAAGGTTGTGTTTTTTAAGTACCTTTTCATAGAAATTATGACAGCCATCTTTAGGAGATTTGTCAGAAATTTCCAAGTCGTTGAAGTAGTACAAAAGTTTTATGGTGGCAAATATGTTTGTAAGCATTAAAGAGGTGCATGTTTGTTTGTTTGTTGTTTCTACTTAAAAATACCCTTTTTAATGGATGTAGGAGAAGAGAGGATTTTAAAAGGACTTTGGATAAATCAAATTTTTCTGCAGTTCTTTTCTTCTTCCCCCCCTTCCTTCTGTATCAAATGCAGCACAGTCCTTAAGAGGCTTTACTCATCAGTAGTTATGGGAGTGGTTAGTAGTGTGAACTTCAGTGTGCAGTCATTGAAGAGTTCCCTTTCGTCTACAATTGTAGTCTGTCTATCTTAGGACTTTCTGTGGAAATAACCTGTTTAACCATCAGGGAATAGCTTCAGATTTGCAGATTTACAAAATACATTTTAATACTGTACAACGTGCTGATCTTAAGGCTATTTTATTGGTATATCTGACGTGAGAGACCATTAAAATGCCAACTTCAAACTGGTGCTTCCCATGAAAATCCTGTTACTGTAGTTCTTATTGCCTGAGAATTAGCTTCACAATTGGTGAAAAAGATAAAAGCAAATAGTTGAATGTAGGAGGTGCTTAATATGAGGATGTTGTGAATTTTGAGCCTTGCAATTGGGTTGTCTGATGCTGTAGTGTGGGTGTGAAAAGAGTAAGTACTGGAATCAGTTACTGTTCCTGAAAACAAACAAATGGGAGGTGTTTGACTGTACTTCTGTAGGAAGGAAAATGCTGCCAGATTGTTCGCCTCAAGTTTTTTGTTCTGTGTTCAGGTAGATAGTGGTCAAAGTAGGGTAAGTCGCGTTACTTTAATATAGCTTTGTGTTCCTGCTCTAGAATATATGCGTGTTCTTAATTACCCAAAGTGCAGTAGCACCTGTTTATTTAGTAAGCTCATCATTGAAATTTAATCAAACCATGGTCATAATTTAGTAGGGAGTTATTTGAAATTAAATTTTAAGGAAAATGGAAATTCTTCTTGTAATTTAAAGTAATAAACCATGATGTTCAGGTACTTATCTGTCACTAGCTGTGATGCCTCCCTGTGAGCTTCAGTTCTAATGGCCTCATCAGTTTGAAAGGATGTGACTTTTCTAAAACACTTCGTTTACATGGAAAGAGGAATCATTCAGAATTATGCTTCTTTGTGCAGTGATATAATGGTATGAAAGGGTACCTGAAGGGAAGTTTTAATTCTTAAAGGTGTTCCAGCAATGAGATGAAATAGTTTTCTTTCTTTTGGTGGTGGAAACAGAATTTGGCATTCTGGGAAGAGGTGGAAAAGATTACCCTATGGGCTTTTTGTTGTATTTAAACAAGCAATTCTTCCTCAGCATTGAATTGCTGCCAAGTTAACATTCATTCACTTAAAAATTAAAGTAGAAAGAAAAGCAAGAGAATTGTGAAGGTTTTTGCTGAAAGTACATTTATTGAAATACCTCACTCAGTCATCCTCTGCAAATGTAGATGGTTAATGTCACTATTTCTGCAAAACTTCTAATCCATCTCTTATCTAAAGCTTCTCTAAAGACAGTAAAATTCCAGTGACAAGAAAATAGGTAGTTTTTGCTTCTATCTGTAAATGCTGACTAGGATGATCTGGGTCTTCTGATCTAGGAGTTGAGTTTGTGAGCCATTAGTGACATGGTTTTCTTAGAAAACATACGTGAAATATGAAGGCAGGCATAACTCTGCAGCCTGAGGAAAAATGGAAAATCAGGAAATGAGATTTCAGCTGTATTCTAGTTGAAACTGGTAATCTAGACAGCTTTGCAATGATGAGATGTTGGCTTTCAGATACAGATCTGTCTTTGTAGAATATGTACGCATTGGTACAACTGGAAGTGAGTCAGCTGTAAACCTAGTAAGTTTTAAAAATATGTTTTGAACTGGGAGTGAAAAGCAGTTTAAAGACTATGTTTGTAAACCTCAGCTGGGGAAGTGAGCACAGCACATTTTCCCAAGGCAGTCTTACACTCCCAGCCTTTATTTCCTGTAAAAGTTAAAACGCCTTCTGTCAGATAACAAAGTAGAAATGCTGCCAGTTAATTTTGTTTAATTTTGACATTTTTTACCCTGGAACTTTGTTTTGGATCTTGTGCTGGGATGTCAGAGTACACTGGCCTGAATTGGATTTGTTATGCCAATATGAAACCGTATTCATCTTCTCCATGAGTTCTGTACTGCAGTTTCTCAAACTTTTTCTGTCTCTTGAGAAATGGCACAGCAGGACTGTGCCCTAATTCACACTGTCTTAACCTTCTTCAGAATCATTCCTACTTCAATCCATACATGGGCTGTGATGAGTCTAAAAGTATAGAAACGGATTCAACTCCTATCAACGCATTGGTTAAAGGGCTGCATTGTGAAGTAGCTGCGTGTTGTTAGTAAGTTTAGTCTAAGCTGACCTGTATAGCACATATTTTAGTCTAGTTGAAAAGCAAGTTAGTTTACCTAAAAATGCAAAATGTAAGTCCTTTTGTGTATCGTGTTTTGGAAGCTTGTTGTTCTTGCAGTGCTGCACCTGAGTACCTTGAGTATTCTAAGCTGATGCTGCTACTGAAGAAAGGAGTTTTTCATCCTTAACCCTGCTGCTATTGCTATTCAGAGAGTTCCAATTCACAGTCGTTTTCCTTCTTTGAGTCAGCAGTTCTCTCAGGGTTGTAGAAGCAAATCAAGTTTGTGAAGACTAAGATGAGAAAAATGAAAAATGGAGATACGGAGTGAGGGAAGGAGTGTGGAGCAGGGGCAGTAATGAAGTTGGAAAGGATGAAGTTGCTACACCAGTTGCTGGAGGATTACTTTTAATCAAACCCTGCTGTGCTTCACTGTATTGGAGTGTGTGGACAGGCGAACAACGGAGCCAGACAAGTGCTCTTGCTTGTGGACCAACTTTTTCCCACATGCCAGTCCAGGTGTTTGTGCTTCCCTCTCCTTGTGCTGGCAGAATCCGTGTGGCATTCTTGGGGTGGTACAACTGTTACATTCAGTAACAGTTTAATCTGGGACACTGTTCATTTGGTTTGATGTTATTAGCTCAACTTAAGGATAAATTAAACGCACCCTGAGATTGGGCTGAAGCAGTCCTGCCCGCCCCTGTGGGGCTACCTTTGTCTTGTACTGACAGTAGCACTTGTGCAGCCACGTAGTGCCACTCCTCGATCCTGTGAGTGCTGATGTAGTGAAGGGATGGAACTGGCATTTTTAGATTAACTTGCACTGCAGTGAAATTGCACCCTAAGAATTTCTGCAACGCCTGCCCCCATCCTGGTTTGGTGAGACAAAATGATGTCTCTTGTTTCAGAGAGCTTCAAATTTAAATGTAAGCAGTGTGCTATATTGGAAATTCATGCTGTGTTCGTACACAGGTGTGAATTTTGCTGGTGCTGGTGGTTTTGAACTGATGTGAATGTTGTGAGATCCTGAATGAATTTTCTAATGTTCTAACAGACTGGCTGCTAGAGTAATAGATCGTACCATTCATGTTAATACATAACTGCTTTCAAAATAAATAGATTTTATGTTGGAGCTCAGAACTGGTGGGTGTCATATATAATGAGAGGTTCTTACACTTTGTCTAGGAATGTTTGGTTTTCTGCTTTCTCCCCTTATTATCTTTTTTGTTTGAACAAAAGAAATAGAATTTGAGGCTTCAGTGTTCTTCAGGCTGCCCTATGCCTGATGGCTCACAGTTCTATGCTAGTATTGTGATAAAGAGATGTGAGCCTTGATGTTTAGACTGGTCTTTTCCTGTTCTGCAGTCCACACTGTAGTCTTGTGCTGTGACTTGAACTAGAGTGTGCAGGACAGGCCATTGCTTGCAAACAGATTTGTCCTCATGCCAGCTCTTATTCTTTTTCCCCCTCCTAATGTCTGCTGCAGTTGATTGTTCTTTAAACAAAGGCTTGTGTGAACTTACATGTTCATACAGAGAAATGAATCTTCTAGATAATCATAATTTTTTAAAAAGGTACCTCCCAGCAGCTAAGCACCAGAAAGAGCTTGCTCTTTTTCCTCTGCCAAGCGTGAGCTAGTAAATACTAGAACGTTTTTCTGTCAGCCTAAAGCCACCGTTAGTAACACACCACAGGGCACGTAGGTAGACCACGGGTTTACTGTTACGCATTCATCTGTTCTGCAAATATCCATAGAAAGTAAAAACACTTCTTAAAATGGTGGCCATTTAACTTGTATTTCTTATGCTCTTAGGTTCTGAAAAGTATGCAGACTGTTTTTTTTTTAAGGATGCCTTAATTGAACAAAAAACACAGAAAAATGTCTGAGTGTAATTTTGCTTATTCTTTGATGATGCAGTGTTTGCAGAGAGCTTGCACTTCTGTGGTGCTGTATGCATTGAAAATCTGTAGTTGCCAAACTTTTTTTTTTCCCTTAGCAACGTGCGTGTAATATATGGAAACTTGTTATGAAAATAACTGCACAGGAATGTTGCCAGAAACTGTTGTATGAAGTTATATGGGTAATTTTGATTATACAATCTTCTCCTTGAAACGATTTGATTTCATCTCGTGTTCTTGAGGGAGTTTCTGGCTTGTTTTTAGTTGTTCCAATTCATATTGTTATTTAAGCTAGTCTTCTTGTCATCTTAAATTCAGAAAGCTTCACAGTAACAAAAAAGAAAAGAATGTGTGGATCTGTGTTGCATGTATCACCAGTTATTCTATCGGGGCTCCCGAATTCAGTTGTTATAAAAAATTTTGGAGAGCTTAGGTGAGTATTGATTCAAAATCTGTAATTGAATTCCTTGTCTGATTATATAGAGAAAAACTATAAGCAACTGGTACCAGTCATGAGCAGTAAATCGACTGCTCTGTGGCTTGACCAGTGCAAAGAAACTTGGATATGTTGGTAGTAGATGATAATGCTGTTGCAAAGAGAACCTGTGTAAATGTCGAACTGAGTTAGCATTGTCTTAACTTGAACTAGAATGCATGCACGGTGGTCTTAGTGAAGGTGAAGCGGGGAGGGTGTCCTGATTTTTACAGAATTGTAGGGGTTGGAAGGGACCTGTGGACATCATCAAGTCCAACCTCCCTGCTGAAGTAAAGTTCCCTGAGTAGGTCATGCAGGAGGGCATCCAGGCAGGTTTTGAGTATCCGCAGAGAAGGAGGTTCCACTCTCTCTCTGGGCGGCCTCATATAAGGCTCTGTAACCTTCACAGTGCAGAAATTATTGCTCCTGTTCATTTTTGTGGACTTCTCTGGGATTGACTACTAGGGACAACTATTTTCTTAGCCAAAATGAGTGATAAGCATTTTGTATTTTTGTCTGCCTATGTGAATATTATATATCAAATTATAATTATATGTGTTGTATATCTCTCGTATCTCACTTTGTTAAGAATCAAGTCTTTTCTGAAATCTTCCTTTTGATGTGTAAAAACAGCTCCTAAGCGAATTAAAAGCAGATGTTGTTTGATGCTGTCTTTGTCAGCCAGGTATGGATGGATGGCTATGATGTGTGTTTCCACATGGCTTTACCACATCGTAGGCTTGTGAGTGAGCAACCAGAGCTATGGCAAAAGACATAAAGATATGAAGGTGAACAAGGCAGTGGATTCAAATGGGCAGCAGGAAGCTTCTTTATGCATCCTTCGGTTGCCTTTGCTGGTTGTTTCTCTGATTATTTCTTTTATTATTATTTTTAGGGTTTTTGTTGTTGTTGTTTGTTTTGTTTGTTTGTTTGTTTAATTTTTTTTACTGTTAATCCAGTGCTGCACTCACTACTGGTGTGGAAACCACTGAGATTCACGATATGATTCAAGAAGGTAGCACCTTCTGTCCTCTGTTTGACTATGAGTTTCAGCCCTATCCCCGTTTTGATTACTAACCCTGCTCTTAACATCTGGACTGAAACTCTGCATCATGAATGTAGCTGTATTTTGGGAATACCTAATAGAAATACTGACACATTTTCTTCAATTTAACATACTTAGGCCACAATTTGCTGTCTTCTGTAGTAATTTTCAATGAAATAAATAGTCAAATATTTGGTCTCAGTACTTTTCTTGAAGGTGCTAAAAGGCTTTGTCTTAATGCCTGAGTTTTAGGCACTGGAGATTTTTCTTGATAGCTTTTCTTCCCTGCTCGTAAATCTTGGCTAACAGCACATTTACGATTTCAAATCAACTCCTGCAGGTATTAGAGACTGTTGTAAACCTCTGTAAACAATCTGTAGGCCAAAGTGCACTTGTAAATTCCTCGTTTCTTTCTATACAGATGCACTGCAAAATATTTAAACATTTAACAAAAAAAAAAAAAAACAAAAAAAAAAACACCAAGCAAACAAGACCAGCAGAGCAATACGCTGCTAAATCTTTGTAGAATGAAAAAGTGAGAAAACATGCATAGCAAGATACTACAGTCCACAGGTTTGGGATGAACTATTTCAGGATGCTGCTCACCTACATGCTGTGATCATGAGGGCAATTTAAAAAAAAAAATCAACAATAGAAGATTATACGTATAGAACATGAATTAAATTGCCAAGTTTCACACATTTTGGATTCTGAACCATAGCTAATGCAATGGAATTAAGTACTGTACATAGAATCATAGAATGGCCTGGGTTGAAAAGGACCACAATGATCATCCAGTTTCAACCCCCTGCTATGTGCAGGGTCACCAACCACAAGACCAGGCTGCCCAGAGCCACATCCAGCCTGGCCCTGAATGCCTCCAGGTATGGGGCATCCACAGCCTCCTTGGGCAACCTGTTCCCATGTGTCACACCCTCTGAGTGAAAAGCTTCCTCCTAATATCCAACCTAAACCTCCCCTGTCTCAGTTTAAAACCATTCCCCCTTGTCCTATCACTATCCACCCTCATAAACAGCTGTTCCCTCTCCTGTTTATACGCTCACTTCAAGTACTGGAAGGCCGCAATGAGGTTTCCCTGGAGCCTTCTCTTCTGCAAGCTAAACAAGCCCAGTTCCCTCAGCCTTTCCTCATAGGAGAGATGCTCTAGCCATCTCTTACATGCAAGTTTGAAACAAACATAGGAAGTTTCTGTGAGTTTTAGGACCTGAAGGCAATAACTTTATAGGCTAGAGTGCTGTTAAATTTGAACAGCTAAATGTTGTGCTTTGGTAATATATTTGTATCATTTGATTCATTTTAACAGTCACGTGATCAATAATTTAATGTTCTCCTTTATAGTTTGTAGGTGAGAGATCTGATCTTGTTATAGATAACTTTTCCCATCCTCTTTTCTATTTTCACAGTCAATGTGGGTTTTTTGTTAGGTTGTTTCATTTCGGTTTGTTTTGTTTCCTGAACCGCTTTTTGTATATCCAGCATGTGTCTGTGGACTGCAGTTCTGAGGTCACTGCAGCTGAGCACATGAAGTTTATTTGATTCTCTGTTCACTTTTTGAAGAAGGGAAACAGAACAAAGATCATTTTTTAACAATGAGGCATTATTTTTGCTCTTTGCTTCAGGCCACTGGAAGCCAGTGCACTTGATGAAGTATGCGCTTTCTCATGTTTTCTGGGCAGCTTCTGTAAGCTGAGGCTTGTAAACTTCTCACATTTCTCAAGTCACTGGCCCCGTCTCTTTGTCACAGATTTAGGCATTTGTGAGATGACCAAATCCAGTGCCCATGGGGGCCAGATCTACGTTCACACTTGAGGCACAGTCCGGTATTGCTTCAGGTGTCTGAGCGTGCAAAGGGAATCAGCTTCATCATTCTGCTGTTTCAGGTGAAGGCAAAAGTTGTGCATGTTGCTTCACTGTTGTCACTATCTAAAGACATGAGTGCCAGACCTGTCCAATGGGCTCATAAAAGCTGTAAAACTGATTTAAAGTGACTTCTGGTTTCTGAGGTTATTTAAAGAAGGTACTAAGTGTTTTAAACAAGCAAAAGGCAAAGCATTAATAGTGGCATTAGCTCAAAAAATGAATTGAGTCTTACGTTGTTTTGTACTTTTAGTGTTGAAGTATCTCTAGTTTTCTCTTGGATAGAAGATTTTCTGCGTAAATGTAACATATAAAAGTGGTTGGAAAAAGACAAAGCTATTCTACCTTAAGTCTTTTGATTTTATTTTTAATTATTTTTGTTCTCATTAAGCATGGTGGTACACCTCAACATTTTTCTTGGTTTCTGTTTCAGACATTCTTTATGAGAATGTTGCTGGCAGCCACTTATATGATATTTAGCACTTGCAAATTGCTGATTTCAGCAACATGTTTTAGATAAATCTTGTTCTAATCTAAATTCAAAATGAATAATTATGCAACTGAATGTTTCTAAACAGTCTGGTTTTCTTTTTAAGTAGGAAAATGTCACGAGTTCTATACAGTGACCTTT
Source organism: Lagopus muta (assembly GCF_023343835.1). Classification (NCBI taxonomy): domain Eukaryota; kingdom Metazoa; phylum Chordata; class Aves; order Galliformes; family Phasianidae; genus Lagopus; species Lagopus muta. Next base: position 49,427,471 of record NC_064436.1, read on the forward strand.
CAGCCTTTCTAACTTTGTCTGGTTTTAGTTCTTTGTGTAATGTATTTATAGAGAATATATCTTTGCTTAGATAATGAAATAGTGACAGTAGGTGGAGAGCATCAGAATAAAGCAGAAGTGGATGTAGAGGTTAAAAATGGGGCAGTGTTGCCTAATGACAGTGATGCAGTAAGAATCTGTGGGGTCTGGCTAATGGAGAGTGCCTGGTGATGTCTTCATCTGAAGCCTGTACTTAGGAAAGAGGGAAAATGGTTGAGGTCTCTGACTTTTTGGGACATGAGTGCTCTTCACATATTTCACTAAGAAAATCATAACACGAGAAGGCTCTCTGCTGTAACTTAGAAGGCGAAGCGCTTAAAAACATGTTGAAATCTTTCAGCAAAAATGAATCCTTGCAATAATGTTTCGTTTCTGATATATTGCCTGCTACTTATCTTGGCAAAATCAGCAGCAGTAAAGCTGCAATTGCATACGAGGAATGCTGATGGACAGGTATGGCAGTTGCTGGCATATTCTAACTAGCCACAAGGCAAAAATCTGACAGAACTGATAAGCAACAGTTGCAGAACTCTTGTGGAAAAAAAATGAGTTACTTGAATTTCTCAGAACGTGAGAAAAAGTTCCCAAATAAGAGTTCATTAGCCCAAGATTAAAATAACTGCAGAAAATAAACAGAAACACAACGGTTTGTGGAGGTAATGCACAATACTGCCCATGCAGGAAGGTACAGTAGAGTTCTCTTAAAGCAGTTCTTTATTTCTAAGTATTTACTAAATTAGGTGCCCCAAAATCTCATGTTTTTGGGAAAAGAACATTTACTGTGGATCAGGGAGGAGAAGTGACTTTGTGACTTAGTGAATTAGTTCAAGGTACACTTTTGAACCAAACAGCTAATTAACAACATGGTTTGAATTGCTAAACAAGTGAAAATCCAGTCTTGTGACTGCTGATAGGATGGATATAGATGGATAATTCCAGAAAATAAAAACAAATTTGAGACAGACACAGGAATGTGTAAGTCTGTTTGGGTTTTTTTTCCTCTTTTTTATCCTTTTCTCTCTATCTCCTACATTGTCCTTTTTAAGGCAATTATGATGGCAGTATTATATAGCAGTTGAATTTATTGTAGGCTTCTCATACTGCCTTTTTTTTTAGCTACGTAGTACTAAGCTACATGGGCATGTCATCATCTTTTACCAGGTTATTTCTTAGAAACTTCATTCTGCCTTTAGAATCATTCTGTTTCTGAGCACCATGGGTTTGACTTTTATATCAGCTGTGTTAATTCTTTTGATGTTCCATCCATCCATTTTATATATTTTTGGTAGAAAATTCTAAGAGGGGAAAACTTTGTTAGAATATTTTTTATTCTTTTTAATACAGATGAGAAATCAGTGTTTATTACTGGGGATATTTGTAATTATGTCAAAATAAAATAATCTAAATTTACATAATAAATTCTACAAGTACCACACTTTCCATGCAGTAATTACACATTTTTTTTCCTCGCCAGTACTAAAGAAAGAAATAAAACTTGCAACCAGCAAACTACTGCAATTGTGTTTTAGTTCCCAAGTCTTGCAGCCTTTTCCCCCACCCCCCCAGCAACTCAGTGCTCTTAGTGGGCTACCAAAAAACAAAGTGACCACATAAACAGTGAGCGGATGCGTGCATTTTGCCTTCAGTCCATCCTGGAAAAATGAAGAGCCCCATTTTGAACTTGGTGGCCACCTAAAGGGGATTTATTCATTTGTTTATTTATTTATTGCTAGTGATGTACCTAATGTGTAGCAAGGGGTAAAAAGGGTAGCAGAATTTTCTGATAAAATGATTCTTCTTTGGGGAATTAGCATTTGTCTGAATAGAAAATCTTTGCAGAGTCGTTTCCAGCTTGATGCATGCAGTAACTGATAGACCCACCACTTGTTTGCTGATCTCCATGGCACTGGGCTGAGTGGGAGTGTCCGTTCTAGGCAGTGAGTTGTGTGGAGCAGGTTCTGGTTAAAGCACCATCAGTTAGGGTTTGTTGTTGTTTCTGGTCTGCAGTATCAATTTGGATTGTGAAATAACATGTTGTTGTTGTTGTTTTGTAGTAGGTTGCTTTGTTTGTTTTTACTATTTGGCAATTCTCATTTCTATCCAGTCTTTCACATGGAAATGGAAACCCACCATCTGTGTTCTAGATTATCTCCATTAATGAGAGCTTTTTATTAAGGCTGCAGGAGGTAACAGGCACACAGACAAAATTCTTTGGCACAGCTTTATCACCAGGCACAGGTTCACGCTGGGACATCGCATCATTGCCTCCTGCAGTTCATTCAGGCTAAGTGCAATCTGCTTCTTAACAAAGCCAGAAAATGAATGCCGCAGCTGAAGAATATTTTCCTGTTGTCGTTGATACTTCTGTGTGCTACTGTATGTGGTGGCACTATGTCTAATTGCCAGTCATTGAACAGGTTCTGCTAAATAACTTCTAATTTCTTTCTTCTGTTACTGTTCTGTTGCAGCTGAAGATCAAGACATTACAAATATTTTGTGTAGTTTTTCTGCTTCAGTAGATGTAGTTAACTTTTCGGTTCACCATAATTTACAGGATTGCTGAAATACAAAAGCTGTATATTCTTAGAAAATAATGGATTTGTTGGTTTGTCTCATTGGTTGTGTAGGAACGCAAGCAGGCACAGGCATGCCTTGCCTTTTACATCTTCTCTGTGGACGATTGGGTCAGGAGGACTGTGTGATGCGCCCTGGAACACAACTGCACTGTAGTGTAGTAGTAACCATAGATCTGTTTTTGAAATATTGTTAGTACTGTAAGCGTAGTCTTCTAGTTGTATTTTAAAGTTCAAGTCTAAGGCTTGATTTTGTTGTGAGAACTGAGACTTAATGTTCACTGCAAAATGAAGACTTGCACTCAGTTCACATTAGAAAACGAAAATAGTTCCTTGTTCAACACCACCTCCTGTCCTCTGGAAGAGGAAATGAATTATCACACAGCAATGAGTTGGTTATAAAGAATCCTCACTTTCACATCTGGAGGTTATTATAAAAGTACTGGGGAAACTTCATGTGGAAACAGAGACTCCTTCACCACAGGGAATACGCTTTTAAGAATGTTTTTGGTCTTGCCCCAACCATACATAGCACTTGCTAGTGTACCTTAGGGGAAAAGGTTTAATGAAACGCTTCTGATTGTGTCTTGAATTATAATTATAATATTTAAAGAATAGTCTTTTTAGTCCCTCTGCAAATACTCTTCTGTTATGTATCTATAAATGTGGGAGTGAAGTTTCTGAGAAAGCGGAAGGTTTTCAGTGTTTTAATTTATGAAATGTTAACCTTCTTCGGAGTACTTAAACAACTGTTAAACTTTGGCAGGAAAAACTGGAAAGAATCCTTTTCCAAATCTTTCTAGTAATAAAGACTAGATACCACTGCAGATTGAATTGCTTAACAAAATTAATGTTGGTGCTGTGGCACCGCACTCTAATCACAGATGTCTCCAAGGCGGTATGCAGCTTAAGTATGAAGTGTTGATTAGTATTTCCACTGTCCCTTCCCTCTCATTATTTGAGAATAAGTATATACCCACTTAAAGCTTGGGATTTGATTTGGAGAATTATAGCTTATATCATAGCAAATTGGGCAACGGAGTTTTAAACCAGGATAACAAAATACTTGGAAGAATTCAAGTATGGAAAGAACAAACTAAAAATATTTCTCAACACTTTTGTAATGAATTATTTTTAAAGATCTTGGATTGAGTAGCCAGGAGTGAAAAACTGACTACAAAGAAGTAGATTTAAGGAAGTAATTTTTATTAATGACAGAGCATAGAATTAACCAAGAATAAATAGCGTGCTTGATAACTTTTTTTTTAGCTGTTTGGGAAATTATGAGGTGAATTGGTTTGGTTGGATTCATAGGATTCTGTGAGGATTTCACAGAATTCCTAGTCAATCAGATATTTTAAAGTGGATGAGATGAATCCAGTAGAAGATCTTAGACTTAATAAAAAGGTAAGAAATGTGAAGAGAAAACAAGTATTTGTGAATTTATGTTTTAGAGGACTGAGTCAGGGAATAGAAATGCATCAGCATAGACCATATAGTGAAACCTTTCATGAGCAACTTCTGTCTAGAAAGGGAAATGGACCATAAAGTTGTGTTATGAGCAGGACTGCAAACAGCCATGGGTATTATGCTTCCTTTCTAGAAATCAGGCATCTGTGCTAGTTTTAAAACTGTGTGGATATGCTCTTTGACACTGCACTTCTGGTGACCCTTTGGAGGAAGTGATGAGAATAATAAAGATGGTGAAAACACAAAGTGATGATGTAGAGATGTAAATGGATAAGTTAAGTTCTGCTGTCTCAGATCAGGAGACAAAACCAGGAAATACATCAGTAAATTTAAAATGAATAAATGGATTGATGTATTGGATACAAGTTTGGGAGTTTCCTGGACCAGAATGTTTCTGAGACAAAGAATTCAAAATTATCAGTGGTCGCATCTTATACATATGTTGGGTTCTAATGAACAGAGTTAAAGATGTGTTTAGGGGAGACTAGCAGGATTTGAATACAGCTGCCAATTTCAGGCCTCATGTGCTTGTCACTGTTGAGAGTCTGCATTATGGTTAAGTGAAGAGCTTAGTTTATCTACCAGAAGGATAAATTCTTCACTCTGGTCTTGGCCACTGAATTGTCTTTTCCCATCTGCTGGCTTGTCTATGCCTGTCAGAAAACCATCCGGGATATTCTCTGAGGAGGTTTTCTGCATTTCACATCAACTAGCAGTTACCCAGCAGATGTTGGAGCCAGTGCAAAATACGTGGTGGCACTGCATGGCCAGAAGCAGGACAGGGTGAGTAATGTGGGAAGGAGAAGCAGATGGTGGCAGCAAGCTGTTTAACAGGATCTCTGTGTCACATGGAATCAAAACTGTAAGTACCGGGAGAGGGGTTTAAATTGTGCACTGCTGTGATTCGTGCTTGGCAGACTGGTCTGAAATTCTGTCTGTGCTTCATCTTGCTGTGGTATTTCATACCCTGTCACTATGTACAGAACTTCAGAGAAGTTGGGTGTCAGTAAAAGCTGTGCTGGGTACTGTGTTCTTGACTTAGTACCGGCTCTTGACTGAGTTCAAATCAGCAGAGCCAGTCACTGGTTGCTGAATTTAAATCAGCTCCAAGATTATTTTTACCTCTGGTAAGTCAGTTACAAGGGAAGTTCTCTTAAATTCCTGGGCGTTAACACTGTTATAATCTGCTTTCTCTTAACCAACAAATTTTAGTATCTTCAGAACAAACAGAAGCATGATCTATTTGGATGGAGTTCTTTAATAGTTTGAAGGAGTCTTTCAAAGCAGGGGAGAGGTGAAAAAGATCTTGTATTGTACAGTAGTCAATATAAATGAATTTATAGGATGTTCTTATGTGAGGAATAGTGGCTCCTGCTTAAGAAAAAAAAGAAAGACTTGGCTGTAGAGTAGCATTTGTCTTGGAGGAGAAAAAAAGCATAATTACGTATTACAGTGAAGGAGCTGAGATTGCATAATAATGATATTGGATTCTACCACTATTTAAATAAGTTGTGATGTGAAAGACATGTTGGATCAAGGCATGTGATTTTTTTTATCCTCACATTTGTCCATATCCTCACCCCACCTTTAGCATTTCTGTTACATGGGGAATCTTCTACATTTACAGCAGAACTTAAATACTGCTATACTTTTAATTATGGAAATGAAGCGCACAGGTAATTGTACTGCCTCTCCCAAGTTTGTAACAGTATTTGTTGTTTTGTTTTGGTTATCATGTGGTGTGTGTGATGTTTATAATCTTTATGTAGTTACTTTAAAATGTAAGTATCAAGAAAGTTTCTCCAAATAGATGAACTACTCAGTGTACTGCTTTTCTTTAAGTAGTAGTCAATGTATTTGCTTTTTCTTAGGTCAGGTTAGTTTCTGGGCTTTTAGAAAATATTCTAATTATCTTCTTTACATCAAGGAAATCTAATACAGAGCCTGCTGCTTTGTGAATGTGAAGATAGCAGTAAATTACAAGACTACTTTGCTTGTGATCTGGCAATTGGCCAAAGCTCCACAGAAATGCCCTCTGTCTTCAGAAGAAGGACAGCTGCTTAAGCAGTTTGTCTGATCACAGGATCATTGCAGTGCAGGCTGCCATTGCGTTACATCTCTTAGCTGGAAACCTTTGTCAATGTAGTCTGGGGAGCGGGGTATGAAGAAGGAAGCAAATAGTCTTTGCCCCAATGTGCTTTGCATAATATTTTGTGCATTTCTTTTTTCTTTTCTGTTTCTGAGTTATTTAGTGCTGCGTAAGGGTCATGTCAAAGAGTGCAGATTATGGATAGAATTAGGAGTGGAAATCAGAAAATAAAGTTCTTCTATGGGTTCTAATGGTACCAGAAAGGGGGCACTGCTTTTAATGTTACTGATGACAACAGCAAAACTTCACAGAAATAATACATCCTTTCTAGTTCATTTTTCACTACGATCCACATATGTCCCTTGCTTAATTTGTGTATCTGTTTCTGTCAAGTTAGCACTATTAAAAAGGCAATTAAATGGGTCTTTTTCCTTAGCATAAATAGCTCTCTTGTCTTTAAAGAGCATTAAATACTTCAGTTTTGGTGGTGGTTTTGGTAAATCAAACAGGTCACAGTCTTTTAATTGTATTGTCCCCTTTTACCAAAAGGCTTTTTAGTCTCCTTTTGCAGCCATCTTCCATACCTTTCCCAAACTGAATTGTTGTTTTTTGTGTTGTTTTTTCATCAGTACAGGCAATCAGACTGGAGAGGTATGTTTCGAATTAGCGTTCAATATTTTTAGCATTTCATGAGTAGTATTGCTGTTTTTTTTTCCTTGCCTTGCCTGAAAATACCTCTCCTGTCACATCCTGCAATTGCATTTTCATTGTTTTCCTGCACATAGCCTGTTATTGGCTCATAATCTCTTTACAGTTGCTTAATAAATGCCCCTCTTCTGTTTCCAGCTGATGAGCTCTTAGCACAAATTGTTGGTTTTAAACACTAGGCATATGACTATGTTAGTAGATTAATTTTTGTTATTTCTTCTGTCCTGTGCTGCTGGTCCCTAGCTGTCAGTTGTCATTATTCCTACTTCTTATGCTGCAGTTGTTTATGGGAACAGCAAACAGGGTCAATTATAACGCCATTCTCAGCTAATAAATTCACTCAGGTCCTGTATGTCCTTTCAAGTTAACACTTAAAAAAATGTCTAAGGAGGAGTGACAATACTGAACTAAACTCCATCTCCTCCAACTTATTTCAGCATGGCTCAGTGTGATGTTCTCCTTGACACTTACATTGCTTGTCATGGTCTCCCTTGTTTGGAAAGTTGATGGACTTAACAAAGTAAGTTTATCAGGTTAGCAAAGTAATTTTGTAAATCCCTTTTTATGTGTTATCCCATTTTTCTAAACTCCTTTGTCTATTTAGCCTTTCCAAATTGGTTTGTATTAATACGTTCTTCTGATGTCAGCCTGTGGGTTGTGTTGCTGAATCACCTTTCTTGATAATTAGGTTAACGTTTGCTGCTTTCTGACCCTGTGATAATCTTGTTTGATGTATTATAAAGGAAAGCAAACAAAACCTGTTGCTAAGTATGTGACTGTTTAGAGGTATTTCAGTTTTACTGCCATCCATGCAGTAATTTCCTTGTTTCCATATTTTCTGGTGGTTCCAGCTGATAGATAAGACTGTATCTGAGATAAACCAAGATCTCTCATCTCAAGTCTACATCATTACTTCTGCAGCTGTTGAGAAACATTTTTCCCAGATAAACATGTCTGTAGTTAATACTATTGCTCTTAATCAGAGGTCATCACTTACTATTATTAGGTAATGGCAAAGGTAATATATGATATTGCCTAAAACATCTAAGAAAAGAAATAAAAACTCTTCAGTGACAAAACTGGACATTTCAGTATTTGTGTGGACTTTGATACCAGACTTTCTCTTGGCTGTTTTCCTTATGCTAGCCGTACTCTTGAAGAGAGAGCTAGGCTTTTAGAAAGAATTAGGCACTTCCAGGAGAAAAGGGAACTCAGGTCTGTAGATGTCATCAGACATCTGTGCTTGAATTTGGTCAGTGTCTGTTCATTTCTCTCCAGCAAGTGTAAGGGATAGCCCAGAGCAATTGGCTTGCACAGTATGTGTTGTTATGTATTCAGATAAGCACCTCCCAGAAAGTTTTAAATTCTTCAATTTTCAGTGTGTTCATAATATGTAGAGTGACTTAGCAGAGTTCTCTCCAGCTGGAATGAAGTGGTTTGCATGTCTGTACTGTCTCTTATGTTATGGAAGTGAAATGCTCTAGCTATGCTTAGAAAGCCTGGGAGGATGGAATCTTAGTGTGAGAATTAGAATTTTGAGGTACTATGGTAAAAATAGCAATAATGAAAATTTCTAGGTTAGTTTTAACACTTAGTGAAGTGCCAGTATGTGATAACTTAATGAAGACATGTTTAATCATAGAATTACTCAGGTTGGAAGGGACCTCAAGGATCATCAAGTCCAACTGCAGCCTAACCATAGTACCCTAACTCTAACAACCCTCTGCTAAATCATATCTATGAGCACCGCATCCAAACAGCTCTGAAACACATCCAGGGATGGTGACTCAACCACCTCCCTGGAGAGCCTATTCTAATGTTTAACCACCCTTTCTGTAAAGAAGTGTTTCCTAACATCCAACCTAAACTTACCTTGGCGCAATTTGAGGCCATTTCCCCTCATCTTGTCACCTGTCACCAGTGAGAAGAGACCTACCCCGCTCTCACTGTAAGCACCTTTCAGGTACTGGAAGAGAGTAATAAGCCACCTCTTTCCCAGATTAAACAACCCCAGCTCCATCAGCCTCTCCTCACAGGGCTGATTTTTCCAAGCCCTTCACTAGCCTCATTGCCCTTCTCTGGACCTGCTGCAGTACCTCCACATCCTTTCTGTACTGAGGCACCCAAAACTGAACACAGTACTCGAGGTGAGGCCTCACCAGTGTTGAGTACAGGGGCAGGATGACTTCCCTACTCCTCACCACACCATTCCTGATACAAGCCAGGAAGCCAATGGCCTTCTTTGGCCACCAGGGCACACTGCACACAATCAAAGCAGCATAGAATGAATTTAATCTGAAATGTGAACAGCTGTATTTTGTTTACCTGTGCTAGCAATTGGTGTGGAAATTGGGTGCTTAACTGCTCAGAAAAGAGTGGATGATGTTACATTAATATATTCAAATACTGCTGTTTTGTCTCCTGATTTTTCCACTGGGGACGATTGTCTGTGGTGGAAACTATTAAGTCTGGTAGGTTTTTCCATCAATGGAAATTGCTGCCCTAGCTAGGGTTGGTTCTACTGTATGGCTGGACGTCACTTAACCAACAGTACTGCAACTTGAAAACGTAGTGAATTCCTGTTACAGCTTAATTGTTTTTCTCCTGGAATCAAAACTGGCTTAGTGTGACTGTAATTCCAGGTTTTCAGTTTGATAAGCACGTTGTTCCAGTACACCCATTTCTAGCTACCACAGTTGTTACTGGTACTACAGCACAATGGCTGTCATATTTCTATGGTATGGCTAAAGGTTTGTAACTGTGAAAATAATTGCAATATGAAGAAATAACTTTCATAAGATATTATCAGAACTTCCTAATATGTTGCCAATATTTATTGAGCACTGTGAAACTTGCATGCTACAGTTGTTCATTTATTTTCTTATTTCTCTCCAAAGGAACATGCGATTTAGCAGCTCTTTCTCCCCATATGTAGGACTCATGCTTATTTTTGTTGAACCTCATAAGGTTCCTCTCTGCCCAACTCTCTGAGATGTCTAGGGCTCACTGATGGGCAACATGGCCTTCTGGTCTGACAGCTACTCCTTCCAGCTTTAAATGAATCAGCAGCAAACTTGAGTGTGCATTTGTCCTTTCATCCAGGTCGTTGATGAAGATGTTGAACGAGACTTGCCCCAGTACTAACCACTGGGGAGCACCGCCAGCTATGAGAAGTGATAAGAAGTAACTACTTTTTTTTTTTCATCAGACCTTAACACTGAAGGAATTTAATGTATGCAGTCATTTTGGTTTTTAGTGTTTTGGGAGTATTTGTGACTCACATTCATAGACCAAGACTTTGTGTTAAAGTTGTATAAACGCTGGGGAAGGGAATGTGGTTTCCATCTTAGAGAGCTTGTGAGCAAATAGGAGGATAGCTGCAGAAAGGCAGGAGTGTGTCACTGCTATATACCATTCTATTAATGAATAAATGATTTAATCACATAGGCCATTTTTTGTACTTCTAAAGGCTTAGGTTGCTTGATTATGATTAGATAACTAGTTTTTCAGTTGTGCTAGAGGGCAACAATACCGACCCTGTAACTGATGAAGTTTTGACTGAGATCTTGGCCTTCTAGCAAGTGCTGAGAGCCAAGCATATATTGTACTTAATGTCTGGGCTGTTTTTTTCTCTTCTGTTTCAACAATGATCTCTTATGTAGATGAGCAGGTGTTTGGAAGTTGTTCTAGTATGTAATGCCTTAAGCAGTGCCAGTAGTTGCTTGGCTTTAGAGAGTACTCCTATGGTGTATGATTTTAGATACAGTTAGTTACATGTATTCAAGAAATATATAGTATTGTTGAACCTTGACAGAATCAACAGATCCTGTAGGGTGTACTTTAATGCAAGTCTTCAAAAATATTAATTGCCTTTTCCCAGAATGCTCTGCTATTTATTAGAAAGATGTACATGATGCTTTGAACAATTGCATTGTCTTTTATAGTTAATTTTTATATATTAATGCCTTTTTTGTTTTTTGTTTGGTTGTGGGTTTGTTTGTTTGTTTGTTTGTTCTGCTTTTTTGTGGTATGTGTTTTATATACCCCATACACGTGATTTCTTATTTGTCCTGTATTCCTTATTGATTCCTTATTTGTCCAGTGTATTCTGTTTATGAAGCTTATGATACCTACAGGCACAGAGGAGATAGGACTTGAGAGAGGGAAGGAATAGGAGATAGGACTTGAGAGAGGGAAGGAATGGTTGCTTATATAGGTTATCCAGATTGGAAGGATTCTTAGTGGGACAAGTTTATGTGACTGTGGATACAGTTTATCTTTGACCTCCGAAGCCACAGATGTTTCAGTCCTTTCTACCCTGTTCTTAAAGCCTTCAATAATGTGGTTATCTGAATCAATACTTAACAATTGTTACTGTTACATTTTTCCTGCCTGTAATTCAGAGTATTCCCATGTTCAGGGCAGTTGTTCCCCATCCTGCCATCAGCAGACAAAAGAGGTGGTTACTTTTTGTACTGAAAGAATCTGGTGGATTATGAAGTGTAGGTTTTCAGTTTGTTTGTTTTTAATTTTTAAACTGGAGGATGTAGGAAGGACAGGTGATCTGTGACGCTGCAGCAGAGAGACCTGTGCTGTCAGCTGGAGGAAGTAAAACGGAGTTCTGTAGGAGTTGTGTTTTTGTCCTTTCAGCTAATGCCTTTAATTATACCTTAAGAATAATCTATGGGAAACAGGCTGATGTAAGTAGAATTGGGATTTTTGTGGGCGGTGTCTTTCAGGTTCTGTTTTGTTCTGGTTGGTTTTTGTTCCCACCCACCTTGATTTTTCCTAGATGTTAGGAGAATGATGATGTACATCAGTAGAAACTGAGGAATTTTGAGTAACAGTGCGGGTTAGGTTACAATTAAACACCTGATTAGTAAGATGTACTGCATTTAAAACTGAGTTCCAAAATGGGGGGAAGGAGTGAAGTCATAAGGCACTGTTTTCATGTTGGAAGTGTGGCATTCTTACTAAGGGAGGAACAGCCTTATTATCATTTGAATGACATAGTTACGAAAGAGTTGCGGCAAGCATAAGAGAAGTGTTTATTAGCTTTGTGAGTTCAGTCTTCTCTTGTGTTTTACTGTAATATTCTACAGGCTAGACTTGAACCATCAACTTACCATTCTGTTTTCTTATCTCTCTTCTTTATGTTTATGGGGTAGACATGTGTATTGGGTTTACAGACTCCTATGGCTCTCCTTCACAATTTTCACTCTAAGAGTACTAGTAAGTAGAAAGACAAAACTTAATTTAACTTGGGTCATAATGACATATTTACCTGTGGAACACTGTCTGCAGTTCTGTGCTGGTATCTTGGGGGCTTTTTGTCCTTTAATGTTCCTATTTCAAAAGTTAAATCTGTGGCTCTTTAATTTTTTCAAACTAAATTTTCACTTTCAGTTTTGCCAACTAATTATGTTGAGATTATAAAATCCCAATGAAATGAAACATTTAAGGCCAATTTTGATGGCATTTCATGGGAACTAGTAGTTCTTAACTGTGCTGAGGAGACAAGGAAAAACATACGGTTTTTTCCTTATATATATGAGAATATAGATGCAGTTTTGAGTATGCAGAGAGCAGATCTGCGGAGTTGGACATTTCATATGAGGGATAAAATGCTTATCTGGTATCTAGTTGATTTAATACAGATAAAAGGATTGTGTGCATGTAAAGTAGCCCTTGGACTCTGTGCCTTGATGCAGCCAGTTAAGATTGCCTACTTGTAGGCTGGTATGGCTGATTGCGCAGCTGCACTGTCCTGTGACCCATGTTTTAGGTCAAGCTGGCTGAGATGACCTCTAGCTCCTCCTACTGAGGCAAGTCCTCACATTGAAATGATTTAGGGCTCCAAGCTCATCAATACGTAAGATTTTGTGCTGCACCTCAGGTTCGTATTGGCAAAACGAGAAGAGATGCAGTATTTTTCAGTGTCTTATTGTAAAACATGGAGTTCACGTTCAGTAAGCATTTAAGCATCTGAATAATGCTTTTTTCTTTCTGATGTTTGTCCAAACAAAAAGTTGCATTACTGCAACTCAGTAGTCTAAAATGTATTGTTTCATCTTTTTAGAAAGTATTAGGAATGAGACCTAGTTGCACTCTTCAACTACCTGAACGGAGGATGTGGTGAGGTGGGGATCGGCCTCTTTTCCTGCATAACTAGTGATAGGACTGGAGGGAATGACCTCAAATGGTGCCAGGGGAAGTTCAAATGGGATGTTAGGACAAATTTGTTCTCTGAAGAGTGGTGAGGTGCAGGAATGGGCTGCCCAGGGAGACGGCTGAGCCACCATCCCTGGAGATGTTCGAGAAACACTTAGATGTGGTACTGTGTGGTTAATGGGGAAATGGTGGTGGTAGGTAGACAATTGAACTGGATGACCTTGAAGGTCTTTTTTAACGTTGGAGATACTATGATTCTATGAATAAAAGCTGAAAGCACTAAAAGCACTAAAATGGGTTTGTTTTTTTTTTACTGTATTTTCCAGATGGTGGTAAAAACGTTCATGGATATGGACCAGGACTCAGAAGATGAGAAACAGCAGTATCTCCCATTAGCCTTGCACCTTGCATCTGAATTCTTCCTCAGGAATCCCAATAAAGATGTACGCCTCCTTGTAGCATGTTGCTTGGCTGATATCTTTCGTATCTATGCTCCTGAAGCTCCATATACTTCCCATGACAAACTTAAGGTAAATAAAGGCTTTTTCCCTGCCTTATTCTCCTGTTGTGAACAAAAATTGTTCAGCTTTTTTAATGCATTTGTACTGATACTCAATTTTATTAAAGAGATCTTGGTTTAGTCCTGTGAGTCAGTGGAGAGTTTTAAGGGCCTGAAATGCGTTGTTGATAGATTTCTGTCAGTGTCCAAAATATTTTATATCATGAGTCTGTAAAAGGGAGTAGATGTCAGTACTAACAGGTTGTATTTTTATTCTCTACAAAATCTAACTTGTAAATACCTGCTTGTGTTTTGACAGGACATATTCTTGTTTATTACAAGACAATTAAAAGGCTTGGAGGACACAAAAAGCCCTCAGTTTAACAGATACTTTTACTTGTTAGAGGTAACGTAGTAATTGAAACTTTCAGTAGATGTGCTACTTGCTCTGTGATTCTAAGAAATGTAATTGATCCTACCTTAGATGTGCCCAGTTTACAGGTGTTTATAGTGTAAATGATAGCAAACAAAGTAATGTTCAGTAGATTGCTTCTTTCAACAGTTAAAATTTCATAGGTATTTCATAAGTTCATGCTGCCTGTAGTTGAGGTTGTGTTAAAATGATTGGTATTTATTAATGTTTAGCCTTTATCTTACAATTTTAGGCATTGGGTTTTTTTGTTGCTTTTTTTTTGTATTGTGTACCCTTAAGGTTTTCTTACCTTTTAAAGAGAAAAAATGAAATGCTGTTTAAAATGCAAATATTCTTATATTGATGGTGGGACAAGAAATGTTGGGATCTTATCAGTGTGCATTTAGAAAGTGTTTTATTATTTAATATCTTGTTAATTTAAAAAAGCAGCATTGTTTCGTACCATGAATCCAAAATAAGTCTAGATATAACCTTATTATGGTAACAGCTTGTGTCAATCTGCTTTTGTACCTAAGAAATCAGATTATTCTCTAATTTTTCTTGTGGATGTGTACTGCAAAGCCCCTTTGTGTTAAGAGCTGTATATATGCAAAGCAAATATCCAGTCTCTTTCTCCAAAGGGTTTTTTATTGTATAATATTTTTATCTGAATAGAAGAAAAATTAACTAACATGATTATACTTAAGTGATTTGCAAAGTTTTAATATCCTGAATATCCTATTTTTGTTTTAGAATTTAGCTTGGGTTAAATCTTACAACATCTGCTTTGAGTTGGAAGATTGCAATGAAATTTTTATTCAGCTTTTTAGGACTCTTTTTTCAGTTATCAAGTAAGTTGAATCACTTCAATTATATTAAACTGTCAAAATATCATCAGATTTGGGGATAGACTGAATCCTTACGTAGCCTACAAATGAATAGATCTGAACAGAACAAAGTCCCCCTTCCTCCAAATGAGGAGGTAGTAGGAAAGCAAATGAGTACAAATTACTGACAATATAGAGAGGTGTGTTTCTAAAAGCAGACATTTCTGACTTCTTAAAATTTCTATGTTGCAATGGTATACTTCATTCTGACTTATGTGCATTTTTATTTCTGTGGTTGGATGTTTGCTTCTCGTTTGTTTCCCTTAAAGCAAAGCTAGAGTATTCTAGATTTTTGAATTTTTCTACAGCAGAGGGAAGTCAAATTAGTTACGCTGATATTTTCAACATTTGAAAATGCAAGAGTTGAGCACTGTTCAGTATTAATCCACTGTCTTTTGAAGTGCTGCTAGTATTTCTCAGGGTCTGAAAAGTTTGACTTGATAATATGCTTTTATCTTCTTAGTAATAGCCACAACCAGAAGGTACAAATGCATATGCTGGATTTGATGAGTTCTATCATCATGGAAGGCGATGGAGTAACTCAGGAGCTGCTGGACTCCATTTTGATTAACCTCATTCCTGCACACAAGGTAAAAATATTTAAAAGTAAAATATTATAGCAGTATATCATTCTAACAATCGTAATTGCCTTTAGCTTGCTTATATTTCTGCACACTTTAGGTTATCCGTGACGATTGTATTTTTTCAAGCCTTGTAACAGTAGGCTGAAAATTGCCATTAGGATTTGTTTGGTGCTGTTTCTTAGCTGTGTCTGGATTACTCATTATTAAGAAATTCTGTACTTAAACAGGAACAAAGCATATTTAATACTCTGAGAACATTTTTACTTCCAAAAAAACATATATATATTTCTCCAGGCTTCTATGGAGACTTGCTTCTTGCATCTATTTGTCAGTCAGATTCCCTTCCATCTCCTTCTTATTTTTTTACTGTTTCTTTTCCATCTTAAACTTTTGTCCCAATAAATCCTATTCTTACCTAAAGCACATTAGTTTTCTAGTTCAGCTAGTTGCTTTTAGTTGTCTGTACTCTTTTATGAATTCTGTAATCTTTTCAACTTTTGTAGAGGTCCACATCCCTGTAGCTGTAAGTGACCCTCCTCTTGTGTGACAAGCTGTACATGAAGCCATGAGATGCAGTGTCATAGCATCAGCTCCTTTCTATTGACAGCAATGAGATGATGCATTGCTAGAATCCCTAATGGCAGGAGAGGCCTCTTAACTATAGAAAGGTTATTTTAAAATACACAGATCTTTCTCAGTTGTTTGTAGTCAATTACAGGCAGTAGAGATCAGAAGTGTATTGAAGAGTAGGTGTCTGTGGCAAGTGCCTGGTGATGCCTTGCTCTTTAGATACAAAGACCTTGGTAGACTGAGTGCAACTAAACAATTTGTTGTAACTTCCTCATGTAAGCAAAGCAAAAATGAATATGATTCTTCAGCATATGTATTATTTTAATAATGTAATTTTGACTATTGAGAGAAGGTGTAAAGACTGATGAGAGGAAGGCAAAACTCAAGTAAATACTGGGATGTGCAACTTATTTAATATTTTTTAGTATCTTTTATATCACTGATTGCCAATCCTCATTGGCTCTTGGCCATCATGACTGGCAAAGTAATACGCTGTACTCAGAGTGCAGTTTCATGCTTTTCTCAGTAATTTTGTCTATCTTAACCTTTCTTTGTTACCCATAACAAAAGAACTTTAGCTGCTGCTTTACATGTTACTTAACAAATAAATAAAACCAAGGTATTTTGTTTTTTTCTGCCAAGCAGAGTTTGACTGTAGTAATTGTTCTCCTTTCATGCAGAGATCTCCTAAAAATTCTGGGATTATGTTCATTGTTTGTCCTTAGTTAATGTAAATCCAAAACATCACTGATTGCATGAAAAGCATAGTTTATTTTCTGGTACAGAAATTATAACAATGCTTTTATACCTATGCAAGCAGTTGATAAGTTGTTCTCTGCTATACATTACGTAGATACCAGCATGGCTAGACGATTGCATTTAATAGAAGTTCATATTTGTAACAAAGTTGAAATATGTATTTTAGATGATGTATTCTATTCCTTTTTCAAACAAACTCTTCCACATCGTTTAAGAGGATAACACAATTAAAAAGAAGTATACCAATACTTAGACATGAAGTATCTCAGCATCTAAATGACACTTATTTGCACTTTCATTATCAATAAAGTGGTCCTAATATACGTTGTTCTTCTTTCTGAGTGTGCTAACAAGGCTCTCCTCTATTAAATGCAGTTTTTTAACAACAGTGTGGTACATCACAGCTCAGAAGACACATGGCATCAGGCTGTAGTTGTTTTTATTAATTTTAAAACTGGTACTTTCAGTCTATTTAGTGATTTATTTATTTGCATATTTAGTTATTAATGCTGCTCTTGACAAAGCCATTCCTTAAAGAAGATAAAGTTCATGTATTTTTTGCATCTTCTATGTCATGTCCTATCCAGACTTCGAGGATTTATGCTTTGCCTAAGAGATTGCTTATTTTATTTGAAGATCCCCAGTAAAATGTACTTTTATATACGGGCGGCAGTTTGTCAGTTCAGTACAAACATACCTACCAAGGTGATTTTTATGGTGGTCTGATACGAAGAGAAGTAATTTTGTTTTAGACCATGTAATAGCAAAAATTTGTGAAGATTTTATACATATCAATCTGATTGAAGAGGTATTTGTTTGAGCCTTTGGCCATTTGTTTCTCCTTAATATCAGTTGATGAGAGCTTTATTTTTGTCATCTTGACAGCTAAAAGAACATGAGAGAATCGTTCTCAGTGTAGACTTGCCAAATACAATCTTTCTAATAACTGGTCATCCTTGTGCTTTATCTGTATTTTATTTGCAGTGGTTCATAATTTTCAGGGCAGCCAGCTAATCCAGCCTTCTCTCTTCTTCTTTTTTTTTCCTTCATTTTCTCTCCAAGCTGCATTAATCCCTAGATGAGATGATATATTGCATATGTGTCATGCATATATGTGGATTTTGTGCAGATTTGGACAGTCACATTTTTTAGATGTGTGCTTACATTCCTTACCTTGCTTGAGATTAATAAAAACAATGTTTAGATTTGTAGAGTTGTTGTGTTTCAACCAACTGTTTATTTGAAAAGATTGCAGACACCTCAGTGTGACAGCTTAGGTGCATGATACTTACCAAAGTATGGAATTGGGATGAAGTTCCTTTGAAATTTTTAATGCTTGTATGTTAAAACATTTCTTTAGTTACTAGTACAATACTAGACTGATAACAACCTAGATGACTTTGCAAGTTTAGATTTCTTTGTATATAAAAAAAAAAAAAAAAATCTTATTATGTCTGCATTGGTGAAGTTAATATAACTGAACTTCGAGTGCTTTGAAAATAAATAGATGGGTGGCAAAACATGTTTTACTTAAAATCATGGTCTTTTAAGGCTGAGAGAGAAATGTGAAGTTAATTCAATTAGTTTGTCTTTCTTTAAAATTTTATATCCCCCCTCCCCTTTTTTTTTTCCAGAACCTTAATAAGCAAGCGTTTGATCTTGCAAAAGTCCTGCTGAAAAGGACTGTCCAGACCATTGAACCGTGCATTGCCAATGTATGTAAATTAGTTCATGATTACTGCAACTAACGATTTGTGCTTGTTGATGTTTTGATTTGTTGGAGGTTTGTGTATTTTAAAATGATGTTTATAAAAGTCACATTTGGAAATGTAACTAGAGGAATGCTATTTTTTAGATAGGAATCATTAGCTTGCTTGGTTTTTTTTTCTTCCTTTTTTTTTTTTTTTTAATAGGAAGATATCCCATATAAATGAAGAGGAAGTAGATTTTTTTTCCATCTCATTCGTATAAATCTAGACTGTGACAACATATGACCTGTCTTGCAGTATTATTTAGCACTAAAGAATCCTGTTGCAACAAAAGGAATTGTTAATGCTTTTTATATCTAGCAACCAGGCATCCTCATTTCATGCCTAGATGTAGGAGGAAGCACTCCAGACTAACAGCTCATTCATAGATTTTGTCTGTCCTAAACTTGTTTTAGTCAGAAA
Organism: Lagopus muta; assembly: GCF_023343835.1. Classification (NCBI taxonomy): domain Eukaryota; kingdom Metazoa; phylum Chordata; class Aves; order Galliformes; family Phasianidae; genus Lagopus; species Lagopus muta. Next base: position 49,446,403 of record NC_064436.1, read on the forward strand.
GACTAAAAGACTCAAGTTCTTTACAGGGCCCCTTTCTACTGTTTTTCCTTTTGATGAATATCAGTAATATGTTCTATGGTATTCTTAAAAGTCAGAATAGGTTAAAAAGGGAATTAAGTAAATTCATGAAAGGTTAAGTATGTAAAAACTGAAGACATCTTGCGAACAAGTACCACTTTCCAGTCCCCCTGTTTTTTTACACTTGTGTAATTACTCATAACTGGGAACAGGGTAGTGGCCAGAGCGACTGTTGAGGTAATATTCTTTAACTCGTTCTTGCTTAAGTGTGTAATAGCTTTGTAGCATTTGCATTCCTCAAATAGTACTAGTATCAATCCATACTACCTAATAGGAAACGTATCAAGCACATTAAAACATAGCAAATCCATGAGAAATCTTTCATATTTTGGCTACCTTTTTTTGTTTGGTTGGTTTTCGTTTTGTTTGTCTGTTTTTTGGTACTGTCAAATACCAGAAGACCTATCGTAGTCATCTGGCATTCTTTAAAATGGCCCCTTCTAACTCAACTTTTTGTATGATTCTGTGAAGGAGAAATCTTCAATGTAATAATAAAAAAAAAGTAATTGGATATCTTCCAATAGAATTAAAACATAAATGAGATTAACATTAAAATATGTTTTTAAATACTGCTTATGCCAATGAAGGAAAAGGGAAGCAGGAAAGAAGGGGACAGCAGACTCTTTAGCAGGGACTGTGGTGCTATAAGACAAGGGGAAATGGTTTCAAACTTAAATACGATAGATTTAGGTTCGATAAAGGAGAAAGTCTTACAGTGAGTGTGGGGAGGTGCTAGCACACGTTGCCCACAGAGGTGGTGGAAGCCCCATCCCTGCAGGCATTCAGGGGGCTCATAGACGGGGCTCTGAGCAACCTGATTGAGCTGCAGGTGTCCCTGTTCATTGCAGGGGATTGGACTGGGTGGCCTTTAAAGGTCCCTTCCAAATCTAAAGTATTCTATGATTCCATGATTCTGTGAAATGTGCTAAATAATAATGCTTTCATTCTAGTTTTTTAACCAGGTTCTGGTACTGGGAAAGTCTTCAGTAAGTGACTTATCAGAACATGTATTTGACTTGATACAAGAGCTTTTTGCCATAGATCCTCACTTATTGCTGTCTGTCATGCCCCAGCTTGAATTCAAACTGAAGGTAGGTTGCAATGTAGCTTGGGACAAATAATAAAATTTAAATGGATATTGAAGTGTGAGGTGCTGTAGATGAATAAGCGTTCATTAGCGTGAAAAAAATTCTAGTTGTCATTTTTGTTTAATATTACATTTGTTGTTAAAATAAAGGCACCAAAGCATTAAATACAACTGTGTGCTTTCTATGCTTGCAAATGCATACTATGTGTGCACACAATGTGTAACAGCATTGCAGTCACAAATCCGTATGATCTAGTCTGAAAGCTGTATGTACTTAATCTTTGGATTTCACTTGAAGTTTGTGAAATAATTGGGATGTGACTGGCTTAACTCATGAAATGCAAGGCTGCCAGCTTCTGTATTGATTTGCAGTATTTCGTTTTGTGAAATAATGTTTTAATAATAGAGGAATTGTTTCCAAATATTTTGTCATGTTCTTAATAGTCAGCGTAATTCAGTTGACTGATGATGAATCTTTGGAGATAGCTGATTTATCCTTTTGTTTTTATTTTAAATTAGAAAGGTGTGTCTGGTAAGAATTGTGAAGAATTATATGTGTGCATTTGCACACATAGGGTATAGGGACAATAAAACATAAGGAATGGGTAACCAATGAAATTACATCATTTTATTTTAATATCTTTTATTTGTGCACATTTATTTTGAAAATCTTAGTTGCTATTTATTTTTCACGTGCATAGAAGTCTAAAGTATGTTTTAAAACAAAAATGAGACTATTTGCTGTTGAAAAGTTAGAAATACATTTTATTCAAACTGCGTTATAGATTTCCTTGTTTGTTTATTTATTTATTTTATCCCTGAAAGGCATTTTCCAAGCATAGTCTTCTAATCAGTGACTAACATTTTAAACTTTGGGCTTTTATACAGGTTGTGTGTGTCTATGTGTGTGTTTAATTGTATTTATTTAATAATCTAATTTAATTAGAAAGATTGGAGTTCATAAAAAATTATTTCAAATTACCTTACAATCTAAATTATAAAAACAGAAGGAAATGGAAGCCATGAGCTGTTCTCAAGATATCACAGGTAATGAATTGCAGTTTCTTTTTCATTTTTTGATTTTCAGAGCAATGATGGAGAAGAACGTTTGGCTGTTGTTCGACTTTTGGCTAAACTCTTTGGCTCTAAAGATTCTGATCTGGCCACACAAAATCGTCCTCTGTGGCAGTGCTTTCTTGGGCGGTAGGAGAAGTAGTGGTAGAACTCTGAATTTTCATTCTTGTTTTGCAGAATTTTCCTGATAGTGTTGCGATTTTGTGTTGTCAGGGAACGTAGCTGTTTTCTTGTATTTGAACAAATTCTTTCCTTAAGTCTTTGAATCAGGGAGTTGTGTAGGGCTGCATTTTAGAATAAAAAGCCTGAATGATTACTGCCGTATTCCTATGAGGATATGGATTAGAGAAATAGCTACATTAGATACATGGCATAAATTACACAGAATGAAATTCCAGACAATACTGCTGTGTTTACTGTTCAGCTGTATCTGCAACTGTACGTTTTATTTGACTTTTATGTTCTAAATGAGGTCATTTACTTTAAAGTAAATATAGAAATTCAGCATTACAAAAGCAAATGTTTTTAAATAATACATGTTATATGGACGTATACATAGGTTCTTTATAATTTCATATATTTATATGATATGTATGTATATATATAAAATATTTACTGTATAGTGGTGATTGATAGTGAACGTGTGATGGGGAGAACTTTGTCACTGAATGAAAACAAACGTGCCAACATTTCATCTGCAATATAGTGTATTTATGCTTTAATTTTAGTTCTAACTTTATTTCAGAAATAGCAACAAACTTATCTGAGGTGCGTTATGAAAACTAAATGATCATTATGGTTTTTTTCAACCCAGGCCATTCTATGATTTTATGCTTTCATGATTATGAAAATAAATTCAGAATGTTTGTAATGTATTATTTTGTCATCTAAAAGCATTCTAATAATTAATGGGACATACTACCAACACGTGTTACTACATAAAGAATAATCTTGATTTGCAAGGTTAATTAAAAATTAACATTCATAGTCTTCTATCTCTCTAGGTTCAATGATATCCATGTCCCTGTGAGATTAGAGAGTGTGAAATTCGCCAGTCATTGTTTAATGAACCATCCAGACTTAGCAAAAGACCTCACTGGTGAGATGCTACTACTGGTATTTAGAATGATTTAAGAAATGAGCAGGATAGAATGTAATTACTTCTGTACATAACAGTAAAGTTCTAAAATGTATCAAGTCCAATGCTTGATGCTGAATGGGGGAGCTTACTAATGTATAATTGCTTTCCGGTGAAGACAGCCGTATGGGGAAAAAGCATGCGTGTGCGAGGAATGCCTGACATTGTGTGGCCTTTGTTACAATGAATCTTCAAGAAGCTACCCATTGCAGTTTTAAAGTATTTTCAGATTCTGTAGCAAGTTTTGCCACATGAATGCAAATATTTTGCGACATGCAGAATTATTTTCAAAAATAGTTGGTGTTCCTCTATGCTCTCCTCCATTGAATTTAGAAAAAGTTTGTTCCTTCAGTTCTTCATCATTCTAACAATGAGCAGAATTTCAGATATAACCAAAAATACTGTTCTTTTTTGATACAATGAAATTTTAACAATAGCCAATTATTTATAAATTATTTATTTTCTTATCTCTCTGATTTATAAATTATTTATTTTCTTCTCTCTCTGGAAATAAATATTTGTTTTATCTTTTTCTTTTTTTTTTTCTTCCCCTTACTCAGTTTCAGTATATTCTAAGGAGCTTTTTTTTTTTTTTTTTTTTTTTTTTTTTTTTTTTTTTTTTAGAATTGCCTGTTGAAAATAAGATTATTGTTGTCATATGACTGAATATGTGAATTCAATTTGTAATTACTAGTAGGTTGCAGTATATGTGCAAAAAGCCAAACTTCTCATTGTTTCTCATTGTAACAGAATATTTGAAGGTTCGGTCACATGACCCAGAGGAAGCTATTCGACATGATGTTATTGTTACAATTATTACTGCAGGCAAGAGAGATCTTTCCTTAGTCAATGACCAGCTGCTTGGCTTCGTAAGGGAAAGAACACTAGACAAACGAGTAAGTGCTAATACTTTATTTTCAAGAATGTCTCTGCCTTTAACGTCATTGATAAAAGTAAAAACAAACAAACAAACCCCGCAGAAATAGAGAATCTTAAAGGTAGCCATTAAATAGAATACTCTGGGGAAAATAATTTTCATCTTAACAAAGATAGGCATATTATGGAAACACCAATCGCATGCTGTCAAGCAAGTACAGTCATTGGTTAATGAGGAATACTATAAGAGCATAGGAGTAACAACATAGATTTAGGCCAAAGGTCTCTACAGCCTAGTAAAATTCTCACAGCGATCAGTTCTGGCTTACATCAGTTTGTCTTTTAAGGATTTCTTCAGTCTACTTGATCACGTTCATCCTAGCTTTCAATGGAACTTTCTCTCTTGAATTTAGTAAGGTCTTCCTTTCACTTGTTTGTACTTGTTGGGTGTCCCTGGCACCTCTTCATGTTTAATGTGTGTGTGGGGGAAGAAGTAGTTCTTGAAATGTAGTTCTTGCATTATATGAAATAATAATAAGAAAAAGAAAAAAATATGTCCCACTTACAGTTAACAAATATGTATACCTTATATTCTCCACTCCTCTGCTTTCCAAGATAAAGACTCACCTGACTGACTTCCACACAGGTCATTTCATACCTCTGATCATTCTTGTCTGGTTGTTCTGCAGTCCTGGTGGAACCAAGGTAACCAGACTCAGCCTGGCATTCAAAATACGTACAATATTGTGTACATTCTTAGTGACAGAATTTTTTTTCTTACTCTTTAACATTCTGTTTGTCTTTTACGCTACCTCTGAATACTGAGCCCACAGCTTTGGAGAACTTTCATATTGACTTCAGTATCTTGCATCATTCCAGTGCTGTTCATGCAGTTAGTGCAGGTGGTGGGAAAACCTGATCTTAATCTGAGTTTATTTCATTTTATGTTGCAATGGTTCAGTAGCGTAACATTTTTCTATAGTTATTTATCATAGCATTAGATTTTACTACCTCAGATGTCCTATATCAACAAATTGTATGCTCAATGTTCAGTTAATTTTCTAATTCTTTTTATTAAGTGAAACAAATTCCCTCCTGATTCCATCCATAGATTCCCCTCCTTGTGGAATACCAGCCACTTGTTTCTGCCTTTTGACTCCTATGCTTTAGTTAGTAATTTCTGGGGGCCTCAGTGAGTTTTACTGCCATCCCTGTCGGTCTGATATAATTAAGTTTTTGTTAGATATGACTTCCCTTTATGTAAATCATAATGATTAATTCTCTTAATTTTTGTTGTTGTTGTTGTTGTCTGCACTTTATTGCTCTTATTGTTTTGTTTCAGTCTGTTTTCCCATTCAAAATCACATTTTCTGATGTGTGGCATTCTTTCTCTTGGAATCATTTGGAAAAAATCATTTCACATTTGCCATTTTCCTGGACAGTTGTTCAATCTGTTCATTGACAGATTGCAGTAATGGAATAGTTAGTATTTGATGCATCATTTCTAAATTCCTGTAGAAATCATGGTTAGGATACCATCTGGTCTTGATGATTTTGTTACTGTTTCCTAGTAAATCTGTTTTTAAACATCTTCTGATTATACTTAAGTTAAGAATCCTTCTCAGACTATTGCCTTGGAATAAAATTGGATTTCAACCCTAAAAAGGAGCCTTGAATGCTTCCTGTTTCTGGAGTCTTTGGTGAACGTGTTTTAATTTACATGCTTACAGTACCAGTTTGGAAACTTTGCAATGGTTTATCAAGGTTTTATATTCAGTTTTATCACGGTTTATTTATGCTTTTCTGTTTTCACTGTTTTGGACGTGGTTCAGTAGTGTTTCGGAGGGTGATACGTAGCAATGCCAATTTTTTTTTTTGTTCCTGTTTGGTAGGCAGTGTTATTTCTGTAAAGCATGCCATTCTAGATAACCCCTTTAATTCTTTTATAATGACTTTCTCCTTTTTACATTAACATGTTTAGATGAGAATGTTACTGTAATGGGTTTGGGTTTGGAGAGAAGGGATTTGTCATGTTTATACCTAATAAATCTGATTTTGAGTATATTATATTCGCTATTATAAAGCAACTCTTCGTCCCTGTAGTATGACCTTACTCATTGTTCAGGCATGATTAAGACCACTTCCTTTTTTTTTTTCCCCCCTCACTTATTAGACAATTATCCCCCCCCAAAGTTATTTATGAGAACTAAAATGTTTAGGCTAACTCCTGCTTCTCAGTGGCACTTCCAACAAGTCAGAGTGAGATGATTGTTTCCTTAGCATGAGCAGACTCTTAGCATGAAGGGACTTTCTTTAATACTTTCTGAATTACTAGTTAATTTACTAGTTAAACAAGATTTTCTATGTAGACTATTAAGTAGGAGATACTGTTCTCTCCCTCAATTAATCCTTCATCTGTTGTGAAATGGTTTCTTCTGGTTTCTTCCGCAAGTCAGTGTAAGAGGGCCTGTAGATCCTGTCAAAGTGTTAATGGGACATTTCCTGTTTACATGAATGGGTAGAGTAGCAATCACCAAAAACTGGAAGCTGAAGACAGCTCTTTCTTTCTTTTTTTCTTTAATACTCTCTTTCAGTGATTACTTCAAAGCTTAGGCAAAAAGAGGCTTTCTCACTGTTGTGGAAAGTGGTCTCAGAGTTGAAGCCTTAGCAAGCTCAGCTAGGTCTGAGGTGTAGATTCCTAGACAAGTTTGCCAATTTAAGGCTGATGAAAAAAAGCTGCCACCTCTGCTTGGTGCCCAACTCTGAATACATAAATATTCCAAACCCTGGCTTAAGAAATCGCTTATTCAGACATGCCTGTTAAGCTCTACTTAAGTTTTAATACCACCAAACTCCTAGTTTTTCTTTGCTCAGCACGTGGGAGCAATGGATTACTCTTTACAGATAATACCTTGCATAGTAAACAGAAGAAATGAATAGGTATTACAAAGTTTAATTTAGAAACTCTTAATTTTTCAGTGTTTGTAGAGCCTAAATGTAGGAGAGCAGAATGTGGCCATTTTGTTTTTTATGCTTCTACATATTTGCTGTATTTTGTATGCTTGATACCTGTTTACCAAAGCTACTTCCCCATCTCCTTCTTTTCCTTCTCAAGTGGCGAGTGAGAAAAGAAGCTATGATGGGTCTTGCCCAGCTATACAAGAAATACTGTCTTCATGCCGAGGCTGGAAAAGATGCTGCAGAGAAAGTGAGCTGGATAAAGGATAAACTTTTGCACATATATTATCAAAATAGCATTGATGACAAGTGAGTCAACCTAAGCCTTCCTAATTTTAATTGTACAGTGATAAGAGATGCTCTGAAAATGAAAATATGTGCTTATCATGAAAAAGCTGTTATATTACATTCTGTACACGTGGGTTTATGTTTATTAAATTAATAATTACTAAAGATGTATTAAGAACTCCAGGATGGTTGCATTATCTGTTCTTGTATTTATGCTATGTACTGATAGAACTATGTCTGCTATGATGGTAAATTGTCATTAACTAAGCTCTGCATGGAAAAAAGCCATCAGATTTTGCTTTTATTATGCTCAGCTGTGTTTCTTTTACTTCCCAGAGGTTAGCATGTTAAAATCAACGATCTGTGAGTACTGTACATGTATGTACCACAGTGACATCTCCTTTTGTTAGACTACATGGAAATTGACCCTTTAGTTAGAACAGAAACTGAAGAAATGTCAAAAAGTGCTTCCACCATTGTCTAATTTTTCCTGTTTTGTCACTCAGTCCCTTTAGTTTAGAAATATTGTTTTTGGCTTGGGAGAGAAAGAATTTTGGCTCAGATTTTGGAAGATAGTTTTCAGCTCTTACTTCTTTGTCTTTTCACAAGAAAAGTCAAACTATGAAATCACACAATGATGGAAACTGAGCTTAGATTTCTAACATAGCAGACCTGGAATCCAGCCATACCTTTATAGTGTTTTTTAGCATCTTGCATATACAGTCTACTGCTTCAGTATGTTGCATAATCTTAGTAACTAGCCCAAATGGGTGACAGCATCCTTCAATTGCCACCTATTGTTGTTAATTCTGTATCACAAAACACTGCTGCAGTTGTGAAGGATCTTGCTTTTGTTTGTCTTGCTGGTCATAACTGTTTCTCTTACATATTTTAATAATTGCTTTCTTAAAAAAAAAAAAAACAAAAAAAAAAACTGGAAGTCTGCTGAGGTAGAATTATCAAAGAGTGGCATCAACTAGGAAATCTCCATGTAATTTATACAAAGCCAATATTGTATGTGTGTGTATGTCAAATATGCTGGAGAGATTTGTATTTTTTTCTGATGTGTTCATAGCTCATTCAGCATTCAGGGAATGAATCAAAGTTCTATGGTGAATGTGTCAGATTTTTTTTCAGTATTCCAGCTTATTGGAAATGCAGAATATTGTGAAGGAAGCAAGTCAAGGAATTTCAAAGGATAACATCATCAAAGCTCTGTTTCTTTGAATGTGATTGTCTTCTAGGAGTCTCGTTAAGCCATATAAGGCAGTCTTTTGAGTGCAGTGACTGCATGCTGTTTGCATTTTGGGTGTCCACACTGAACGACTGGCAGCTTGATTCTCAGTGTTCTTCAAATTTGGCTGATACCTGGAATTTTAATCAAAATTTTGCTAGTTTTTAAGGTTGGACAATGAAATTTTTGGTCTGTCTCATTAGGTGATGTACTTAGAGTGGAAGATAGGACAAGTGGCACTATTTTAAGCTAAAAGAGGAAAGGGTTCGATTAGATGTTAGGAAGAAATTTGATACTCAGAGCGTGATGAGGCACTGGTACAGGCTGACTAAAGAAGCTGCGAATTCCCCATGCTGGACGTGCTCAAGGCCAGGTTGAATGGGGCCCTGGACAGCCTTATCTGGTGGGTGGTAGTCTTGCCCATGGCAGAGCATTGGAACTAGGTGGTCTTTTAAGGTCCCTTCAAACCCAGCCTGTTCTATGATTCTATGAAGTAAATGTATTTCAATGTTGTTATTGATAGAGTTCTAAAGATAGTACTTTAAGTAGTAGAAGAACTGTAAAAGTGCTGTGATTTTAAAGACTCGACCATTCCAGGCCTTCAAACACACAAGTAGAAGTCAAAATTGGCAACTTTTGGCCTGCATTCTTTCCATATGGAAGGAGGATAAAATATAATGGTGAACAGCTTTCTGAGCATTGCAGTGTTTTCCTCTGTGCATGTGGAATGACACTAGTCTTTCAAAAGAAAATAAGTACTGCAGTATCACATAGTATTCAGGCATGAGGTGGAACAGAAGAAATTTTTTCTGGACATCCTTAATGTTAACACCTTCTAATATTTTTGATCTAACATTAAGTATTGGTATGCTGTGCTCAAATCTGAGAACTTGCAGCTGGAAAGGTAGTTTATCACCTGTATGTGCTGAGATTCTTACAACAGATGCATAGGGAATGGTGCGAGATAACTACTTCATAAACACTATCCTGTTGCCAGCTCTTGATATGCCAGTGAATGACTTTCCTCACAGGAGAAAAGTCAGTGTTCCATAGGTACCACCTATTCGTAAATCTTTACCCTAGCTGACATAGAAGGCATAATACAGCCTCACGATTTGTATTGACAGCTGTTTTTGAAAATGTATCTGTAGAGACATGGACCACAGCACTGTTCAAGGATTAGTAAAGCAGGTAGCTCTGATGCCTCCAATCACCTGTTCTATTAAACAGAGATGGAATCTCCTGAGATCTAAAAACCCTGTTTTCCAAGTCATCAGTAGTGAAAATGAACACCTAGAGGGAAAAAACCAAGTTCTCTTTAATGTTAATGAAATGCCTTGTGATAACTGTATTCATATTCATAGTCATACTTTTATTCCTCTGCCGTGACTTCATGTCCTTTTGAATGTTCTTCTTACATTTGACCTGTTTTGCTTTCTCTGTTCTTTGTACAAGGCACTCCTTGGGTACTTACCAGGAATCATAGCAAACAAAGTCTGTAAATTCAAAATGTTTGTTAATATGGTAATGTGCGACGGGATGCTTTGCACAGCTCTCACTGCTAAGAATTAGATTAATATCTGAATGTTCTTTCATTTTGGAGTGTTACTAATGGGCTATACAGTCATGCAGTAGCTTGAGTTTTGCATTTTATTGAAAACTCTCAGTATGTCTACGTCTGTTGGTGTTAGGATTTTGTTGTTGTTTTAAGAAAGATAACTGGATAAAGTTCTTGTTGGCTTGGTTTGCACTCACTTGGGTTTCCCTGTGCTCCTTTTCCTCTATACATTTTGCTGTTCTTTTTTCAATGCTTTTCAATGCTCACTTTACTTTCTGTGTTATAAATAACAGTTTCAAATATTTTGTGTTTGTCAAATGCTACTATTTTATTTTACCCTTCCCCCCTAGGGGGGGGATGCGTCGGCTCTTTACTTTTACTTCCACTTCAGTTAAATTTTTATATCCTCTCCTCTTTATCTGGGCTTTCTACTGTCTGTATCTCTTTCACTTATGCATGAGGATGAACAAAGATTCTTCAAACCTGGAGAAAAAGGAGAATTTGAATGCTGACAAAATGTTTCATCCTTTTAAAGTTGAAATTTAATGGAAAGGCTCTCAAGGAGCAGTTCTTGGTAATCTTTCTATCAGCAGTGGAGGTTATCTTTACAGATGAAAAGAGGCCACTTTTCTTCTGTGGGGGAAAAATCTAGTTTCTTTTCTGTTGTTGTTTTTTCCTTTTTTTTTCTTTCTTTCAGCTCATCTAAAAGATAATACTAGTTTTGGAAATGTACAGATTTTCTCTCTTCTTTTCCTGCAGATTACTAGTAGAAAAAATCTTTGCTCAGTATCTTGTTCCACACAATTTGGAAACAGAAGAGCGAATGAAGTGCTTGTACTATTTGTATGCCAGCTTGGATCCAAATGCTGTCAAGTGAGTATAATTCCAATTCAGCTAATACTGTTTTGTTTTGTTTTTTTTTTCTAACATCATCTGCTTATATTATCAAGACTTAAATAACATTATAGGTAACTGATGCTTAACGGTATTTGTGATTTTATTTCAAAATGTTTCCTTTAGCTCCAATAATTTTACATACAAACTGCACGAGGCCTTTAGACAAGAAGGTACCTTGATATTTGAGAAGATTTGTTTTAAGTCTTCATCCTGTGAGAACAATACATTCTCATTGTGCTGTATACATGAAATTGATACAAGTAGATGAATAAAAATGAAAAATGATCTATTTTGTTTAGAATTATTAATACTTTGTGGATTTGATTCAGTCAGATGTTGCACTTAGTAAACAAGATAATTTGTTTAACACTACATTCAGCATGTTATTGTGACAAATGAATCATGTTTTTCTTTCTGATTTTGCACATTTTCAGAGCACTGAATGAGATGTGGAAGTGCCAGAACATGCTGAGGAGTCACGTACGGGAATTACTAGACTTGCATAAGCAGCCCACAGTACGGTTTTGAAAAAAATAATACTTTATCAAATGGACTTGTTAGACTAATCTACCTTTTTTTTAATGCTATATTATTTGTTCAGCTGACTTTTGATTTCAACATGTAGACAGAGTTCTGTTGACATTAAGTTGCTTTCAGTAATGCTTGCCAAGTGTATGGCCTCCTTAAATTTCTTCAGAAGAAATTAATGTGGTTTTTCAAGTTTTTGTTCATTTTTGATAGAATTCCTGATTCTCACTGTATAGACTTTAACATTTTCTAAGTGGAATATTTTCTTAATTTTTAAGTATACTTTTAAAAGTAAATCTTCAAACTAGCAGAGACTTTAAATGCATTTAATTTTGGGGTTTTAGTATGGGAGGCTACCTTTAGTGTTTTGGGTTTAATGTTGAGGGATTTTCTTTGTTTATTAGAACTGGTTGTTGAGTTTTTTAGGTCTTTTTCCAATAGAACATGCTGCTGCAATAGAACTGACAGATGATCTTAAAGGTATATTTTCATGAGGGAGACAGTGCTGATGTTTTTTTGTTTGTTTCTGTTTGCTGTTGTCCCCAGTCAGAAGCAAACAGTGCTGCCATGTTTGGGAAGCTGATGACCATAGCAAGTAAGTGTTAATAAGTTCTTTAAACTGCTGTTACAATGTTCTTGGAAATTATTTTTTTATGAATGTTGTCATACTGAAGTAGCAAATTTATCTTAATAAACTGTGTTTAATTATATAGAAAACCTTCCAGATCCTGGAAAAGCACAAGATTTTGTGAAGAAATTCAATCAGGTTCTAGGCGATGATGAAAAGCTTCGGTCCCAGCTTGAACTGTTAATTAGCCCTACGTGTTCCTGTAAACAGGCAGATGTCTGTGTGGTAAGGAAATGGAAAAGCAAACTTTTTTAAATATTTGTGCTTAAAACAGTTATTAAGACCTAATGGTCTATTTTGATACCTTAATATGATTTATATAGTTTCTCATTGCTAAAATACCTTTTTAATTAACCTGTAAAGATTACTGATAATATAATCTTTGGCAATCATCCTAAGAAAAGCAAACAAATACTGGCTTTATTCCTTCCTGGGGTTATAAGGATCAAACATTAAGTTTAAAAGACTAATTTCATTTTTTTTTGCTTCATTTTAAGAATCTTTTTTATGTAAACTGTTTTAAACTGTCTCCCAGCACTGGTAAAACTTACATAAGTATGAGCACAACTATTGCACCATCTGCATATTATTTGTTAATTTTTCTTTGTACAAAATTATCTTGAGATCAATTTTTTTCTCTCTCTCACTTATTTAATATCACTGCTGAGAATACACACATTAATATTAAATCAGGCTTTTCCAGAGATTTACAGTGCCAACAATTGCAGCAATTTGGTTGACAGAGATCTCAATACAGAGCATCAGCAAACACAGGCTTCTTGGGTTTTGCCTAATGGCTCTGTAATTGTCCAGGGAAGAGAACAGAATGGCCTCCAGAATTATGTTCTAACCACTAACGTATGGAATACATCTCTTTCTAAAATAGCTGACTTTGCAATTTGGGAATGCAGTGATGCAGTTTCAAAGGGAAGACTTATTTTCTCTCCTGAAGATTGTTTAGGGCAATCTGAAAATGGTTAGGGCAATTTCCTGGTCTGCGTAGATCTACAGCTTCCAAACTTGAAGTAGAAGGAAGGTTGAGAAATTATTTATTTGAGACTTGAGTTTTAAACTTGTGTTAAAGATAAAAATATTTTTGTATCCACCACCTTCTGCTGAGTTTGCAGCAGAATTTAATGTTTTTGACACTTGTTGCATTCAGAGGGGGAAAGGCAGGTTTTTGATTCCAAGACATTCCCTGGCAAGAACATGGAGTCTGAACATCCGAACATTCAGTTGGAACTGAAGTGGCATAGTGCTTCTCCATATCTGCAGCACTGTAGCTTCTATTGCATTTTGTTGTTGTTGCTTATGGAATCTGAAGCATGCAGCAAGGTTTATATACAGATCTATGAATTACTCTTGTCTACATAGATACTTAAATTCTGTCTGTGTTGCACTTAGCACTCCCTTGGTTTTGTTTTGAATTTGGTCTCCATTTCCTTAAGAAACACTTAAGAAAGAAGTTTACATGCATCTTGAGTTTTAATGCTGTTGCAAAGCATGCCTACTTTCACTGTAATGTGATAAAGAAAGATCCAGAAATAACAACAGTCCTCCTTAAAATACATTTCATTGACTATTTACACAATTTCTGTAATTAAAAGAACTAATTTTTAACCTCTTCAACGTGCTCAGGAAATAATTAACATGAGAATAATTATTGTTGGTAATGTAACATTCTTGTAGAGAGAAATAGCCCGGAAACTTGCAAATCCTAAGCAGCCAACAAATCCCTTTCTGGAAATGGTCAAATTTCTTTTGGAGAGAATTGCTCCTGTACATATTGACTCAGAAGCCATTAGGTAAGTTTGGAAGATTATAGGAGCTCATGAATGGTTACAAAGTTGATTTAAGTAAAAAAAAAAAAAAAAAAAAAAAAAAAAAAAAAAAAAAAAAAAGATTTTCTTGGGAATGGGTTATACAGGTTAGTCTGCCCTAACTGTAGATAGACATTTAAAAATATGTATTTTACATTAATATCTTGCATTTCTAGCAGTGTGGGGTCTTGGTTTTGTTTTTTTGGGGGGAGAGAGGGGATTTTTTTTCTTACTGCTTTGCAGTGCTACGTCTATAAATGATGATAAAATTTAGCAGTTGTTCCCTGTGAAACTGCTATTTGTGGGGTGTAAGGTGTGAATATGATGATCATAGCTCTCACGTAGTTAACTGCAGCACGGTCTTCAATATAACAGCTGAATTAATTAATTTTTATGGGATTGAGTAAGAGAATGTTTCTATTCCTTTTGAGACTTGTCTGGCAACTTAATTACGTTCGGAAACATTTGCTACTCTGTGTTGATCTGAATGCTACCAACATGTCTTTTACCTAAGCAATTAAATTTTGCAGTAAACTAAGTCAGAAAGAAAAGGAATAATGAAAGAGTTTAATTTAAGAAAAAGATTATAACAAAAACACCAGACAGACTATCGCTGTCCCATAAATTATTGCCAAAACCAGGTAATCTTGCTGCTCAAACTTGACATTGCATGTTTTCAAGTTTTTTTTTTTATTTATCAACTTTTTTTTTTTTATTTGTTTGCTTTTCTATCTCTTGTTTTAGTGCACTAGTAAAATTGATGAATAAATCAATAGAGGGGACAGCTGATGATGAAGAGGAGGGTGTAAGTCCTGATACTGCAATTCGTGCAGGACTTGAACTTCTCAAGGTAATTTACGTTAAATAATCTACATTAAAGTAGCTAAGAATGAATGTTAGTAGTAGTATTTATTTAAATATATTTTAAGTATGTGCAAGATATTATTTAGTGAACTTTTGTAATGACAGAAAGGTTTTGATTGCTAATACTTGCTTGGGGAAAATAATATAAAAATAACCAGTTTTTGGGAAAAGTATGTTTCACAAAGGAAACACAGAATAGAAGTATTCTCCTTAAAGCAGGAATTGGTTTCTTCTTAGGGAAGTCAAAGAGGAAGATAAGGACATAAAGTGTGAGGAGGAGAAAAGAGCAGAGTAGGAGAGGCACTTCTTGTTGGCTTGTACAGTGCTGTAAGGAAAGCAGACAAGGAGGGGGGAAGGTGTTGATGAGTGAGAATTGCCTGAAGGAGAGAAGGAAGGACTTGAAATATCTGGATAACATCTGTGATAGATTTGGTAGTTTATTTTCAATATGTTATAAAGAGGGCTGTACAGTAAGAAAGAAGGGCACGGAGGGGCAGTTTAGATAATTGAGGTGAGACTTTTCTCACGTGTGAATGAACACGTTGAACTTCATGGAGATGTATTGCACCAAATTTGGTAACGGCAGCAATGCATTAGAAACAGTTATGCAGAATTACACAGGGAAGTAAAGTTTGTTTGTTCATGTAGCTCAGAGAAGAAAGCTGTTAAGGTTGAAGGCTTTGTTGCTGTGTGACATGGATACCTTTAAGAAAGTCACTTCAGATATTGATACAAACAACTCTGATCAAAGAAACCAAAATAAGATAAATATTAAAAAATACAGAAAACGTGCATTTTTTTAATTGATCTCCCTACAAAGTGTTATTTGAACTTTGTTATACATAATATAGTTTTCTTCTGGGATAATGGTTTGTTCTCTCCTTGCATCCTTGCACGCTTAGTTTTTTATTTAACATGACTTCTATTTAAAATAATGAGTATTCGATCAGTTTAGATTAAAAGACAGTAATTAAATACTGTGCTTGTTTTAACTTTCTTGATTTCTTGATTTCTTTTCTGCTCAGAAACCAGAAATTATGAGGAATTAGGATTTCGGTTCAATTACATTTAGTTGAAAAGTGTTTTTAAGTAGACTGGAATATAAGTGAATAATTTTGGATAAATATTCATTTTAATAGTTATTTTTCCATATTCAAATAATGTTATATCTTATAAAATGTTTGGAGGAAAGGAGGCCCTAAAGAATAAAATGTAGGTGAATTTATTTGAAAATGTCTGTATAACTTTCTCCAAAAATGTAGTTTTTGAATGTAATAATCTCATGTGAGCATGTAACAACTATTTCTGTTGACGGTAAGGCTCCTGAACAGCTGTAAGTTTTTCTCTGATGATTCGCTTACCTTGGAGAAATATACCTTTATACCTATGGTTTAATATGTATCTACAGGTTCTGTCCTTTACACATCCTACCTCGTTTCACTCTGCAGAGACCTATGAGTCTCTGCTGCAGTGCCTCAGGATGGAAGATGATAAGGTAGCTGAGGCAGCCATACAGATTTTCAGAAACACGGGTCACAAAATAGAAACAGACCTGCCACAGATAAGATCGTGAGTGTGTTTCTTTACATGCTGTTTCTCATACCCGGACTTCTGGCTCTTGGTAGTTAATTCAGAGTATTGCCCCTGAAGTTACATTACAGCCTTGTGAATATGAACAGCTTATCTTCCATCATTTTGTATTCTTTCACAAAGTTTCTGTCTCTTCGTTTTTAAATTTAAATAATGTTCTCACATTATTTATTTATTTAAGATGTTACCTGCTTTTGAAAGTCCTTTTATAATAGACATGTTAAAACCAGAGTGTAGCATGTTTCCCAGGTTACAAAACAAGCAACAACAGAAATATGGTGGAGATGTAATTTCTTGGCACAATAATTTCCTTCACATGATATTTCTATCTTTGTAAGGAATGAAAACATAATCTCTAGTTAGCAGCTCTGTTGTGAAACAAATTGAGAAACAAGTTCCAAAAGCAGGCATAAATTTCTAAGAAAGAATAAAAGGCTGTCTATGTGTTGTCCTCATAGTATTCATGTTGGTTAAAGCTACATAATACTAAGTAATACATAATACATAATACATAATACTAAGTATTCACAGACTTTACAGTTTGGTGACTGACATCTAAAATGTTAAAATCAGCCTTTTAGTAACTAACTAATCTGGGTTATAAAGTAGAGGTTGCAAGTTCTCGTATATTGAAATGCTTGCAATATTACTACTGAGCAAAAACGTGTCAGAATATAGGCAGTAGTTCTAGATTTCATATGTTCAGTGATGTTTACCATAAGTGAAAAATAGTTTCGTTTCAAGTAACCTGTTTGGCTTCTTTATTTCTATTTTTTAAACCAACTGTAAGCAGACTGCTTGCTGCCCTTTGGAGTAGGGCTCACCGGTAGCAGCCCAAGTTCTTCCTCACATGAGAAATAAATGGTTTTGTGCCCCACTTCGTGGACAGGGAATTCTAAATGGTTCTAGCATTTTTTGAGATGTTTCTGTGTCAGGTGTTCTGTAAGCAATTCTGTCATTTTGACTCAGTAACTGAGTGCTGAACATCATGAGCTAATGTCTCAGATATTGCTGTCTTAGGTGATAGGCCAGCCTTCCCACACTCTTGTGAGTCCCTGCAGTGGCTTCTGCCCTGCGCTTTCCTTCAGTGACCACTGATGAGCAAAAATAGATTTCAGGGGTCTCAAATGCAAAACTCTAAGCAGTTCCTAATCTGCTCATACACTGCAAATAAAGACTAAATTTAAAGCAGTAAAAGCCTATAAACCCACTAATGTTGAACAGCTGTTCCTAGGTTTTACAAATTTTCTTCTGCCCCGTTGCTTCCAAGTGTGATGGAATAACAAGCCCCCACTGTTGGTTCCCCTCACGCTATAACCTTAATAACCTTATTTTGATCACTGTTTTCTTTCATGTTTGATTTTTCCCTCTGAGCCTTTTTCTGCCTGTGTACAGTCAGATGTGCAGCAGGTAATATTAAATATTTTGTTTGTTTTCAATTTATTATGGTCTTTTTTGAACTGACTTCAAAGGAGCGCATGATTTGTAAGACCATGTTCTGTAGAGATGTATCTGTATAGGTGAAAAGTTTCATGTTTTGTAGATCGCAAACTGTATTTTGAAGTATTTTATTTAATGTTTACAGAACATTAATTCCAATTTTGCATCAGAAAGCAAAAAGAGGCACTCCCCATCAGGCAAAACAAGCTGTTCACTGTATACATGCCATATTTTCAAATAAAGAAGTGCAACTTGCTCAGATCTTTGAGGTATGTCTTGCTTTTTTTTGTTTTTAAAATTTGTTTCTGTTCTTAGTTGAGACTAATGATTAATTTCTACTTCTAATTAGATACAGATAAAACAGATAATTTATGAAGTCAGCCTACAGATGTATGGTAGTTGTCATTACTTTTACAATAGAAAATTATTAATATTTCTGTTTCTTGTAGTCTTTGTAACATTCTGATACATAAGGTTCTCCTTTTTTGTCTATATGGGAGAAGGTAGAGAAAAATAAAGCAAATATGCTGGAATGCTCCACACCAGATCTCATGAGAACGCATGTAGCAGATTCTAAATGGAGAATAACATCCTCTACTTTCAAACCATATTGAGTTTCCTTGTCTAAGATCTGTGTCTGTGCATTACTTTTTCACTCAGAAAGTGAATGCAGAGTAGTACACATCTACAAGTGAAGACACTAGCTTACTCCTCTCTTACTACTTAGAAAAGTGGTAAAGGAAAAAAATGATACGTAGGGCAGAGAGGTTACTTTTCACTATAAGCTCTTAAATAATACTAATATTAATATACACTTGTAAAATATCATAGATTCTCCATCATGGCCATCTTTGAATGAATATATAATTCAGAGGTGTGAAAATCTTTGAATTAAGTTTACAGAGTGTGATCTCTCTGCTTAGACTTACATGAGAGTGCAAGTTCACGTTCCCTTCTCTACTATCATGTTACTGTGGAAAGGTACTGAGTGATACAGCAACCTGGAATTATCGAAACTGTTGTCTTGAAGGAAATACTGATCACCAGTGGAAACAACTATTTACAGGATTGTACAGTTGTTAGTTTTAGGGGGTTTTTTTGACCTGCCATTATTTTTTGACACTTGTTAGCTACTTTTCAACTTTCTACAGCTCATGAAGAACATAGAGTCAAGTTTCCTCCCATTTCTCCCAGGATTTAATGTGTTTCACTGTTAAAACAGGATGAGAACATAAAATCATACTGCTCCTATCTCACGTGAGATTTTAATTATTCTGTTAATTGGGAAATTGCATTCTTTCTCCATTCTGTTTTGCAAATATTACTAATTCTTACGGAAAAAAAAAACCCTGTAAAAGTCATCTGCAGCCCAGTATTAAAATAAGGTGTTTTTTAGGCATGGTGATTTACATATCTACAGCTCATTTTTAATATATACATACTCTTTTTTCCTCAGCCTCTTAGTAGAAGTTTGAATGCTGATGTACCAGAACAACTTATAACTCCGTTAGTCTCACTGGGTCATATTTCTATGTTGGCCCCAGACCAGTTCGCTTCTCCAATGAAATCTGTTGTTGCAAATTTCATTGTGAAAGATCTTCTAATGAATGACAGGGTAAGATCTTCTTTTTTTATTAAGTCCTTACAATTCTCTGTGTTTGTTATTGGGGAACAGGGCTGTTTTGTTTTGCTTTGTATTTGCAAAATGGTTCAAAGGAATGTTCTATAAATGACTCGTAAAGAGATGTCACGTCATAGAAAAATCTTCTGTATGAAAGAAAGCTCAGTCCAAAACTCTGTTTTGTTTCTCTCTATGTTTTCTGTATGGGTTGAACCAGTTCTTAAACTTACATGAGTATCTGTAGTCAACAGGTGAGAAAAATGGAAAGTTGTGGTCTCCAGATGAAGAGGTTTCTCCAGAAGTACTAGCAAAGGTGAATGGCCAGCTGCCAATAATAATGTATATGTTTGAGTTTTAAAACTTACTTTTTTGAAGTTGTGCAGTGAGGAGTTTGATAAATCTCTTTAGAGTGTAGTAAATCTCTTTAATTACTTTTGTATTGGGTGTTTGGTTTTTTTTTAGAAGCACTGTTCTAGGTTTTCTGTCAATTATATAAATACACCATTACAAAACTGGTGGAAACCATGCATTTTGGTGTCTTGGCTGAGTATATTGAATGCCGAGAAAATTAAGACAACCAAAAGTTGCAGTTTTCCTTGTCAGATATGTTATTAGTCCTTATTGACTGTAAATAAAGTTGATATAAATTGAGATTTTGAATTTTCTTTGTTCTCTTTGATAGGCTATTTACTGTGATTCTAGTTGTGACTGTTTTTAGAAAGGTTTGTGTAGTTGCTTTTATTGTTGATAATGTAGCAGGTATTATAGATGTACTCGTGAGAAAGCACTGAACCACAGCTGATAGTGCCTTTCTCTTTCTGTAAATATTACTGCTTTGTTCTGTTCCTTTTAAAATATATCAACTCTAAGAAGTAGGAGTCTTTGGAAGCTTCTGTTTGACAGAAATGGACTGTAGCACATAACAAGTCTAGAAAGTAAGTTCATTGTTTGTTTGTCCATTTTTGATAGGTGCAAGCAATTAAACTTTTGGTACGCTGGCTGCTGGGTATGAAAAACAACCAGTCAAAATCTGCAAATTCCACACTCCGACTGTTATCAGCTATGCTTGTCAGTGAGGGAGACTTGACAGAACAGAAACGAATCAGGTCAGATTCTGTTACTTTTAGGCTTATAATAACATTATTGTGGAGTTGTGTACTAAAAACAGTAATTTGAATCCTTTTAGAATCTTAACGTGTGAAGGTAATGTTGGGTAATATTGAATAATAGGAAGTGGATCTGACTGGAGTTTAAAATTTAGGACTGAATGGTGCATATGAAAATATTCTTCATACTGATTCTTTCTTGCAGTCTACTCATAATATAGCTTAGAACACTGTAGATATCTTGCTAGTAAAAGACATTCCAGAGAGATTTGCAGGAGTTTCTTTGAAAAAAACTGAACAATCAGGTTAAATGCATTTAAATGTTGGGTAAATTTTGGGTGGAGCATCTTCCAATGTGGGGTTACTTTATACCACATCTCCATTCAGAGGGTAAGGAAATCTGTAACAAATGAGTTGCTTTGATTCACGTAGTGGTATGCAGACAAGAAAGTGTGCAATAGAGCTGCAGAGCACCTTATTTTCACAAATGTCATGAAGTTAATTTAACAATATGAAGCTGTTGAGCTGGTCAGACTGGGAAGAACCTTGTGTTGTAAATGGTGTTGAAAAAAGAAAGAAATTGTGATACACAAGTAATTTAAGCAGAGTTTTGGGGTTTTTCCCTCCTGTTTGTATAGTAAATCCGATATGTCTCGACTACGATTAGCTGCTGGCAGTGCAATAATGAAGCTTGCACAGGAGCCATGTTACCATGAAATAATTACCCCAGAACAGTTCCAACTCTGTGCGCTTGTCATTAATGTAAGTAACTACTTTTATATTGAAGTGATTCTTAGAGTTCAAAGTCCTTCATCTGAGCTTTTGTTGCTGCTAAATTGATTATTTAATATTGCTCATTGTGGCTTTCGAGAGTTCTTGAAGCTGCAAATACTTCTCATACAACACTTGTTGATATTTTTAAAACATGTCACCCCATCGTTCCAGTTGGATGTTTTCCATTTTTATTTTGTTCTAACAGAATTGTTACGGTTGCATTCTTATGTTTTATTTTGTTACAGGATGAGTGCTACCAAGTGAGGCAGATATTTGCTCAGAAACTGCATAAAGCACTTGTGAAATTACTGCTCCCTTTGGAATATATGGCAATCTTTGCTTTGTGTGCCAAAGATCCTGTGAAGGAGAGAAGAGCACATGCCAGACAGTGCTTGCTTAAAAACATCAGTATACGAAGAGAATATATTAAGCAGAATCCTATGGCTAACGGTTAGTGTTTCAGTAAATTTGTGAAGAATACAATGGTTGAATGCTAAATTGGAAGAAGTAATGGTTAAAAGTTAAGCAAATTGCTTTTATAAAGAAATACAAAGTTAATTTGTTTTCTCATTTTTTATATTTATCACATTTAAATCTAAATTTACTTTAGCATTAACCATAAAATACTTTTCTATATATTGCTGAGAAACATATGTGTAAAGTACAATACTGTTATTCTGGTAGCTGTTTTGCTTGAAAAATAAAATTTTGTTTTCTGATATGTTAGGTTTTATGATCTCTTCCTGATTTGGGGCCAAATAGTTTCAAAGTAGTAAAACTCATTTATATTTAATGATGGGGCAAACTGGAGGTGTCTCTGCCTATAGCAGGAGGCTCAGAACCAGGTGATCTTAAAGTTCCCTTGCAATCCAAACTATTCTATAATTCAGAAAGTAGAATCTGCAGAAAAAGGAACACAGACTGAAGTTTTATGTTCTGTGTATTTGGAAAAGTAATACTTGAAAATATTCTGTCTTGTGATGCTTGTCTGTATGTATGTATAACAAAGAGATTGGTTATGATTTTTGTTTCTTACTGCAGAAAAATTGCTGTCCTTGCTGCCTGAATATGTGGTACCATATATGATTCATTTACTGGCACATGATCCAGATTTCACAAAACCTCAGGATGTTGATCAGCTTCGTGATGTCAAAGAGTAAGTGTTGAATGATTCTAGAACTATTTTCTGTGCTTAGAAAAAATTGTTAGGAAAATGATCCCTTGTTTTGCAATATGCTGTTGATAAAACATTAGTTTTGGAAAAGGAGGAAAACTTCAGAAACTGCTTAGCAGTGTATTCTGAAACACCAAATGGTAACCTTTAACCTTTATTAACTGTTTAGGCATCCATCTCTCCACATCACCATTGTTTTTGATTTTTCTTTTGTATTCATTTTGGATGGAGCTGTAAGCTAACTTGTTTTGGTACCACGAAAGCACATATAATGATATATTACAATATATGTATAATTAGAAAAACAATTATTTGCACAAATGTACATGTCCATATCTTAATTCCTTTTGTACCTTTATCTATGAGAATCCCAGTCTGATTTTTTTTCTTTAGTTGAAGACCTGAATTTATTCTGATTTCTGAGTTACTTGACTCACACTTGGTCAGAACCTGGAGTTGAGAAAGATTTCTTAACTAATAATCAGGTCTGTTTTGTTTTTTGTTTTTTTGAGCACTTCTTGTTCTTGGCCACACCTGAAAGCACTCCACTGTGTTCTTTACTGTTTTATCCAGAATTGAACAAGTTCTGATTTGCAGTTGTTACAGTGCAGTACTGTGAGAAGTACTTTGTAGTGCACAGAGTTTTTTGGACATCCCTTGTATGGCTGTCCTTTGTTGCCAGATTTCCTCCCTCATTCTTGTCACAGGCTGGCTGAACTAGCCAGAGAGGACTGCTCCAAAGAAAGAAATGCTATGTACAGGAATCTTGGCAGGAATGCTTCTCTGAAAAGTCTTCTGAGATAAATCCAAAACATTTTTCTCCTAATGTAATACAGCATTTCTTTCAGGACTTCTGAGAGTCACAGTGTTCATTTTAAAGCGTTGACTTAGATGCTTATACACTTGTAGAAGCAGAGTGGCAGTGTGTTTTGCAGTTGTCTCCTCAGTTCATCTTGAGTTTTATGTAGCCTAAATATAGTCAAATAAGGAAATACATGCTTAGTGAGTTCCTTGTTTGTAATTTGTGATATTTACACTTACAGTGTCTTTTGAGGCTGTCCTGTAGAGTTATGTTTTTGTTGTTGTTTCTCTCTCAAAAAGGTGTCTTTTCCCTCTGAACTGACATTCCAAAGAAATAATGAAATGCATGCAGAGAATGAACTTTCTTTAATTGACTGTTCTTCTATTGCATCAGCTGTATCTGGCCTATTCACTTGGGATCCTTTAGTATGTCTGTTCCAGTGTTTATGTAGTGTGGGTAACAGTTGAGCAGTTGTATAGTTCGAGCTAGTTTTGTGTGGTCATGATGAATTGTTGGCAGTATGGTACCCATAGCCTGAGATAGTGATTGTAGAATTGCTGGAATTCTTTCTATTCTGAAGCCTAAGACTGAAACAGTTATAATTAAAGGTCTAGACTCTGTTCTCCTCTTTGGATGCTATCTGTTCATGATTTTTTCAAATTGACTTAGTTGCTTAAAGAAAAGCTAGCACAGCTGACTTGTTTTTTTTTCTTCCCAGAGAAGCTGCTGTATAAAAGTTGGAATGTAACTGTGGTTTATGGCTTTTTAGGTGCCTGTGGTTCATGCTTGAAGTTTTAATGACAAAGAATGAGAACAATAGCCATGCCTTCATGAAAAAGATGGCAGAAAACATCAAGCTTACACGAGATGCTCAGTCTCCTGATGAGCCAAAGGCCAATGAAGTAAGAAGTGCAGTTCAGATGAGTGTTTGGTGTTGGGCTAAGGGTTTCACAAACTACTTGCTGGACAGGACTTACAGGAAATTTAAAAACATTAGCTCAGACATTTAAATTCCTTTAGAGTGTGCTAATTGGAAGCATTGTGTGTGTGCTACCAGTCTCATTCTTTCTGAAACTTGTTGACCTTAGCCAGCACACAGTACCTGAAAAGTTATTAAACAAGATTTGTTAAATATTCCTGTTATTCCCTAGTGCTTATTTTAATTCCAAATATCTGATTTTCCAACATAATTACTTTCTGTTGTTGAGGAAATACTGTAGTATATGGCTGCTGTTAAATATATGTTACCAGCTGAGAAGAGAAACCATTTATGGTGATTCCATCAAGAGCTTCTATTACACAGCTTAGATGTCTGTAGTTTTATTACGTTTTATTAAATAGTGTAATATTAAAAATGAGCAATTCTCTGTTCTAAGAGCCAACAGCACGGTTAATGACATAGTTACAAAATATGTCCTTAGTAGTGGTTATTTCACATACAGATTCAATTTGCTAAAGAACTGCATTCTCTACACAGCAAGTAATTCCTAAAGCATAATTTTCTTTTTTTCTTCAGAAACTTTATACAGTATGTGATGTAGCACTGTGTGTAATCAACAGCAAAAGTGCTTTATGCAATGCAGATTCACCAAAGGACCCTGTATTGCCAACCAAATTTTTTACACAACCTGAAAAGGTAAAGTTTTATTAATTTAATTTCCAGGGTAATAAGGGGAAATTCTTTGATTGTTACAGTTGAGATCATGTCATGGAAAAAGGCATAGATTTTTTCCTCAACCATATAGTTGGTATCACCAGGTGTACAATAAGTTAGATGTGTCTCAGCTAACATTTGCCAGAAATGTTTGTGACCTGGTGAGAACTATATGGAGTAAACATCAACATGCTGCAGATATTGCTAGATCATTCTGTTGAAGTGCTGTACATGTTCTCCTGAATGTATGGGGAAATATGTATATTCTGACTGTGTATTTAATTAGAATGCAAAACAGCCAAAAAAGAAAAAAGGAACATTTCTGACCTTCTGTGATGTTTTAGCTTTAATAGCTGGCTATCTTGTTGGATGCCCAAACCAGTCCTCTTATTGCCCAGCAGTAGTCCAAGTGAGTGTACCTCTACTGTCAGCAATAATGCTGATGTTACTTCAGAGACTTACTTTTAAAAACGTATAAGTGGACCCATAGTAATTGTCCATACTAGTTTTGATCATACCAAGCAATGCATTTCACATTTTTCACTGTCTGAGACTGTTAACTGCCTTAGCAGAGTCCATTTAAACAAAACACAGTCTGGTTAATTAATTCTGGTTTGGGTGATGCCCCGTGTTGGGAAGCTGGTGTCTGTGATAGGTGCCTGCATTCAGGTGTGGTGTTTTGTGTCTGTAAACTGTAGTCAGAGTGACGAAGTTCACAACTTTCAATTTTTCTAGAGAAGATAGCACTTCTTCTCTGTTAGGACTTCCCATGAAAAGATAGAAGTGAAGCAAGAGGGAAGTCAATTTTACTTCATTTCAAGTGATCCATGTCATTTAAGAAGAAAAAATGTAAATTCCAGCTCCTCACATGCCACACTGTTAGTAATGCTCTTTCAGATCTCCTCTGAAGCACTAGTGTGACTGATCTTCATTAGATTTATTCATTATCAATAGAAAGTTGAGGCTCTGGGTAGACTGATCTAGTGAGTGGCAGCCCTGCCCACAGCAGGAGCATTAGAAATAGGTCCTTTTTAACTCAAGCCCCTCTGTGATTCTGAGGTGGCATAGTGCCATCACTCTTGAGAAATCAATCGTGTAAATGTAAAAACAACAGCAAGATTGAGAGATCAAATGCAAATTAATATATATATTTTTTTTTAATAGGATTTTTCCAATGACCGGAATTACATTTCAGAAGAGACAAGGGTTCTTCTTTTGACAGGAAAGGTAGTATATTCTGACAAGTTTCAATTAATTTGAAGATTATTGTGACTTTAAATGTTCTCCTTAGCTTGATAATAAACCATAAAGAGAATCATGATACTACAAAAAAAATTGTATGAAGAATTTGTATACAGTGATTCATCATTCATTCGAGGGAATAATGAATGCTTTTAACTCCATATACTACTCAGTATGGACAAAACACCAAGGTAGTACAGAGGATGGAGAACATAAAGGTAACAGAGGCATAGGTTCTTGATCTTGTCTTTCAGATAGTAACAGGTTTTTTCTTTATTCAAATAACTGTGGCATAAAACTATAATTCAGATACTTAATTCTGTGATGTTGCTAGGATTGATTATCATAGATTTGTTGTCTTACTGCTTTCAATATAACTGCTAAAGCTGTTAAATTTAACTATAAATGTCTATATCCATCTGATCATTTTAATTCAGATATAATTTGGCTGACACTCCATGTGGAAGAGCAAATACCTACCATGTCTTTCTTGTGGGGAGGAAAACATAAGCAACAGTCTATTCCCATTTTCTACCAGCCACTCTTTTTTAGGGGGATTCTTTCTTTCTTGGGATTCCTAGGTTGCATTTAAAGTTCGTTGGAATACCTTTTATAGTAGCTCACAAAGCTAGCAGGTTGTTTTCTTGAGTTTAGTGAAACAATGTTGGCTGACCTGTAAAAGAACAGTATAAATTATATCTCTATGTAACATCGTATGGTTTTTTTTTAATGTTCATGTTCTGTGTTCAGTGAACAGTGAAAGCATTACTTTCTAAGTCTTCAGTCAGAGCAGAACTTTGTAGTGGTTCATTTTAAGGGTAGAAACAAGCAATTGCTCCATCAATAGCCATCATCTCAAACTGCTCCTCATGCTGTTTTTTGTTCTTTACAAAAACTCCTGCTATCAGAGCAGTTCATGTGGGTGAGTTCTGCTCAGCTGGCGGAATGCTGTATCTTTTCACTTTATGTTCACACTTCAACACTAGCCTGGATGCTGCTCAGCAAGCTGGTTAAGCTTGTTACACTGGCAGGAAAATAGGGATGGGGGCATGTAGATAGTTGTGTGCTCATTTAGCAAGTGTTGGCATTATGTTAGGAAGAGAGGAGGCAGGCAGAAGACTACCTTCTGTAAGCTATTCCTTGTTGGATAGCAGTTGATAGTAGGCTGGTGTTATCTGTTTGCTGTTGTAATTGTTTCACTTTTGATATATATTTGATATATTGATATACAACTAAAGGAGAGTTTGTGGTTAGTTGTATGAATGTAGAACATTTCTCTTTTGATAAAGTATTCAGCAAATGAGGCTACAAAGGTGCCTTACCATAAAATAGCAGGATTTTTGAGTTACGTTTTTTTCTCTTGTACTCTCTTAGAATAGAGTTTTATAGAGAATCAAGAGGGCAGGGTGTCCTGTGTCGAGCTAGCATTGTTTAAGTAATTGTCAGTGTTTTGGGAAAATAAACTTTAATTCCATGCTCTGTTAGATAGATTTCTTACTTTCTTTTCAGAAAACACAGGTGTAGAAAGACACCCCATTAAATCAGGCCAGTGTTTCTACTGGCCTTCTTTTATCCAGTGACCAGATTAATATGATCATGCAGTCCTAGCCACTTTATTTTGCATGCTTCCAAGCATATATGTTTTCTAATGCAGTGCTAGACTCTGTATCTCTGTCTCTTGGTTTTGATGTCTGTTTATGGTGTTCACAAATTTGTCTGCTCATGTTTTGAACCTACTGATACTCTGCCTTCACACCCTCTTGATGAGGAAGTACTTTCTTTTTTCTCTCAAACATTTTCTCTCTCACCTGAGTTGCACCAAATGCTTCCTGTTTTCTAAAAATACCCAGTATATTGAGCAAATAAAACATGTTACAAGCATAAATAAATATTGATGCAGCTACTGAATGGTAGTTACTTTGGTAAGAGGCTTTTTACAGAGATGTTGCTTTCTGATGGCCAAATGTTATCTAGTATCTGTGTTATCCCTCTGTTGCCTCTTCTTCAGCTTCCTTGCATGGAAATTAATTTTTCTTGTGAGAATTGTAGAATCATAGAATAATGATTCTAGAATCATAGAATGCATTAATCTCCAAGGAAACATGAAATTACATTAAGAATATGACATGTTAGTTGAGAGAAGTCAAAGAAGTTTTTTCTTAAGAGATGGGAAAGACTTACAGCCTATTCAGCGTGATCAAATCATTCAGCAGCCATAGCAAGATACAAAATACCATCTCTCTATCAGAGTACCACAGCATAGATGGTGTATTAAGAAATTATGACTCAACAGTGTGCCTTGGCAGCTTGAGAAGGCCAACCATACCTCAGGTACATGAGGCCCAGGCCCAGCACTTGCCAGCCCTGCAAGGGAACAGGTTGTCTCCTTGTGCTCTGTGCTGTGCAGCCTCACCTGGAGCTCTGTACATGTTTAGACACGACAATATAGCAATTACATAGAACTCTTAAGAGGGGTCCTGAAGAAGGGCTACAGAGACAGGGAGGGGTGTAGAGGGCAGAATGTCAGGACTGAGTGGGAGTCTGATAAATGTTTACAAATATCTGAAGGAAGTTAGAAGGCAAATGGGTGAGGCCAGGCTCTTCTCGGTTGTGCACAGCGATAGGACAAGGAGCAGTGGCCTAAAACTTGAACATAGGAAGTTACATACAAACATGCAGAAGAACTTCTTTACAGTAAGGGTGATGGAGCACTACAACAGGATACCCAGGGAGGTGGTGGAGCCTCCTTCTGTGAAGGTATTCAAGACCCATCTGGATGCCTACCTGTGTGACATATTGTATGGATCCTGCATTAGCAGGGGGGCTGGATTTGATCTCTTGAGTTCCTTCCAACCTGTGTGATTTTGTGATTCTATGATTTCTGTGATTCTTCACCAGAGGTTGGCCAGACACTGGCACAGGCTCTCTAGGGAGGTGGTCATACGAACAAGCTGCCGGAGTTCAAGAAGCATTTGGGTGATGCTCTTAGAAGTATGGTTTGAATGTTGGGTGGTTTTGTACTGAGCCAGATGTTGGATTCAATGAATCCTTGTGGGTGCCTTCCAACTCAGGATGTTCTGTGATTCTGTACACCTGCTTTCTGTGGAGTAGAGATGTGTGCGTTTTCTACTGGTGCAATGAATCCAATTTTGCATTATATTTTGAAGAGCTTTTTCCCAAAGATGTTTTGCTTTGCAAATATGGGATGTTGCTACATCCTTTTGATCTAGTATTATCCAACATTGTGTTTCTTATTGGTACTTCTTTGAACACTATCACAGCTGGTGAGGGGTTGGAGCACAAACCTTCTGGGGAGTGGCTGAAGGAGCTGGATTGTTCAGTCTGGAGAAGAGGAGGCTCAGGAGAGCTTATTGCTCTATTGGGGAGGTTGTAGTGAGCTGGGGGTCGGCCTCTTCTCTCTTGTAACCAGTGATAGGACTAGAGGGATGCTTCAAGCTGCCCCTGGGGAGATCCAGGCTGGATGTTAGGAAATACTAGTTTCACTGAAAGGGTGGTCAGGCACTGGAATGGGCTGCCCAGGGAGGTGGTGGAGTCACCGACCCTGGAGGTGTTCAAGGAACGTTTGGATTTCGTGTTGAGGGACATGGTTTAGTGAGAACTATTGGTGATAGGTGGATGGTTGGACTGGGTGATCTTGTGGGTCTTTTCCGACCTTGGTGATTCTGTGATTCTGTGACTTCAAAGCAGGAAAGAGAACAATTGATGAAGTGCCATTAAATGATGAGAAATAAAACTGTGATAGACTGCTTGTTAATTAAGGATGAGGTCTGTAGCTCTAAGCTGATGGCATCATGACCGAGACTGTTAATCCAGAAACAATATTTTTAAATATTCAAGAACATATTTAAAAATGTGTCTGAAAATTCCTGTTTTTAAAATAAAACCATTTTCTTTTAGCCAAAACCAACTGGTGTGTTAGGTACAGTAAACAAACCATTGTCTGCAACTGGAAGGAGACCGTATATTAGAACTACAGGATCAGAGACTGGAAGCAATATCAGTGTGAACTCTGAGCTGAGCTCTTCTGCAGGAAACAGATCAAGGTACAGAAGTATGCATGAAATACGCTGAAATGATCTTGATTATTTATTTATTTGGAACTATTTCATTTTAAAAACTTGTGTATGTTTGTATAAATTGGTTTGAGCGCTGCTGGTCTTTACTTTTCCTCCATGTCTTTGCTAGAATTGGCTATTTCTGTCTGATAGAATTTCCATCTGAAACACGAGTTAGTTTAGAGTAACAATCATGATGTTTGTGAAAATAATTGCATGACACTGTGTCTGCCATAAAGGACTTGGCTTAAAAAGTTGCAAACATTTTATTTTCTGTTTTGTGTATCCTGGCTTTATTTTGTCTTCAATTATGCTACCAGGGAACAAAGTTCAGATATATCAGAAACTGGCGTCAGTGAAAACGATGAAAATCCTGTACGAATTATTTCAGTCACACCAGCAAAGACAGAACCTGTGAAAAATAAGGTATGTTTGGGGATTTTGTGGACTGTATCTCTATAATTAGCTTGGAAATGGGCATTAATTCACTATACATCTCTGTGGATGGTCTCAAAGGAATTGATAATGTCAGGTTTAATGTAACTACAGTTTTCTTAGTCCAATGAAACGTCTCTGATTTTCAAAACTATTGTTAATTTTATGCAGAGTAATTTATAGGAGTCATGCTCAAAAATATTACAGAAATTCAGAAAATACTTCCTTTTTTTTTTATAGAGCACCAAAAGGTACCCACCCTTATTTTATGTTTTTGCAGTAACTGAAGATATTGTCTGGCGAATGTCAGGTGGCCCTCTAGAACAAACATGCACTAACTCTATATGTTGTTTAAATTTTGAGAATTTTTAATGCCTTCTTTTTCTTCCATTAGAGAGAGATGACCAGGCCTAAGTAATAATGTTGTTTGTTTGGTTTTTTTAACTTATGAAGCATGTAGCTGCATGAAGAGTTATCAACAGTAAATATTAAGTCCTACACACGGAATGTATTAAACTCAGGCAGTGTACTGGGATCTGCCTAGGACTGCAGGTCTTAAGAAGGCCCTGGGGGGACTGTCTCAGTGGGAAACCAGCAGAACTTGTCAGCAGTATGCTTTGGCAGTCATGAGGGCAAACTGGGCCCTGGGTTTGCACCAGTATAACCAGCAGACTGTGATTATTCTATTCTATTTGACTTTCTTTTGACCAAACCTGGAATCCTGTGACCTCAGATACTGAAAACAGGAGTCTTGCAGAGAGCCACCAATATATTAAAGTCCTGGAGAAATTGTTATTTGAAGAAAGGTTGAAGGAGTTAGGTCTCTTCATCCTAGAAGAGAGAAGATATGGCGGGACTTCGTCAGTCTTTCAGTACTGTGAAGCTGTTCACAGAGAAGATGGAGGTTTTCTGTTCTTGTTGCTTAAGGGGAAATGCCATTTGGATATAAGCAAAAAAAATCAGGCATTGTGAGGAAAACTAAACACTGGGATAGGTTACCCAAAAGCTTTATGGAATGTCACTTGCTCTTCAAGGACTGGTATGGCAACAAGTAGGGTGACCCATTTCCAGCAGAAGGTTGGATCAGATGATTCCCAGAAGTCACTTCCAATCTGCATGAGTCTGTGATTCTAAAATCAATGTAGATTTCTCTCATAATGTGGGGATACATAGATGGCTCATGCTTTGCATATTATAAGAATTTGTATATCTACAGTGACAGTGACTCTTTTAATTAGATCAAATCAGAGTAATAAACAGATGTTTTGGATTTGGAAATTTGGAAATTTTTTAGGAGTGGTTGTTTGTAAAGATAGTCTGAAGGCATTTGTAAATGTTGCCTATGCATCTGTAAAACAGGAGTGAAGATTATGGACACTGCAAGACCTATTTAAACATTTATTCAAATGGAAGAATATTTAACAGATAAGTCCTTGGTTCAGACACAGCACTTTTAAATAGCGAGAAACCTTCATTAGTTGAAATTGCTAAGTCATCCTAGCCGTGCTTCTTAAATACTTTTCTCTCTGCGTCTCTCTAAGTGTTTCACAAGCTATTGTTCAAAGGAAGCTCCAGCATCCAATTTTTGTTTCCATGTGAATTATTTTTTGTGTAGAGACTTGCTTTGACACATTTGTCTTTCACATACAGGCAGCGCTTTGTGAAACTGAAACACTTCCATTACTTTGCTCATTTCATTGGGAAGAACATGCAATTAAGCCATACCTATTTAAACATGACAGAATTACCCATGTAAACTTTGTAGATGACCAGATCTTAATCCCTTATAGAGGCAGTGAAGGAGCTTAAGGAGAACTGTTGTTGCAGGCCAAAGCAACTTGCAGTTCATTATATTGACCCTGATTTCTCTGAATTAAGATTTGGAATTGCACACAGTCTAGAAAATTCTTTTTGTTTAGCCCTAAAAAACATCTTTAGTAAAAATTTTTACTAGATCTAAGCCAAATTGATTTATTTTTTAATAAGAACACTTTATTTTATGAACTCATGCTTCCACCAAACAGAGGTAACAATTTCACTTTGACTTTAGCAATCTTTCTTCATATCAATGATTTTTCTTTCCTAGGAAATCAATTCTGATCAGGCTACGCAAGGAAACAGTACTGAACGTGGGAAAAAAAGAACAGCAACAGCATCTGGAACTGAGAATATTCATCAGAAAGCAGAAGAAAATAATGCAGATGAAACAGGACCATCGCTTGCAGCAAAAACCAGGAGAGGGCGTCCACCCAAACCTGAACCTCAGGGTACCACTGCAAAAAATGAGGAAACAAATAAGCCACCTGTCAGGGGAAGAAAAAGGGCAGCAGCCAGTCAAGAAAGTCCAGGAAGTTTAGAGACAGGTAATGCCAAAGCACCAAAACAGCAAGACACAGCAAAAAAGCCAGCAGCAGCACAGAGACAAATTGATCTACAAAGGTAAAAATAAATTAAATTAAAAATAAGTGGGTGGGGTGGGGCTTCTCTGTTTCAAGATAGACTCTTTATTTAGAATTATAGCAGAGCACATGTTAAGAGCACAGCTAAGCCACAATAATTTACAAACACCATGATCCAACATACGTTATTTTCTGTTATTTCAGTGTACACGCAGTCAGAGAACTGAAGTTGTTCTCTCAGGATGGTATAAATTGTGTTTCCAGTATGTTGCATCCTGGTTCCCCTTACTAGCATTGCTGTTTATAAGTACTAAGATTTGAGGTTCTTTCAGTACATTTGTTAACGCTAAGTGTGCAGGAATTTGTGCATTGCTCATTGATGAGAAAGGCTTTAAAAGTGATCGACTTTAATGAATAGAATAAACTGTAATTCTAACTGTAATTATTTTCTCATATGTTGTCTGATGCTTGTTTAACATTAACAAACATTTAATATTACATTTTAAATAAATCAACAGTAGAATTTGAAACCATAATCTGAAAAATAGCTCTCTGATGATAATTTATTTTTCTGTCCTTCAGCATTTAAATGTGTTGATTTATTTCCAATGTAAACAAACAAATAAGCACAAATGTGCTGGTTCTGATACAGTGGTAATTTTAATGAAAATGTGGCAAAAGCCGTAGAGCAACAAGGGTAAGGTCAGCAAACCAGCATACTGAAAGAAAGCTCAACCTTAGGGAGGTGTGAATAATTGGGATGGTTTCTTTCTAGAGATTTTGTCAAATTGAAGATCTTGAAGAGAATCTTGGTCAAAAAGAACTACCCTTTTCTTCTCACAAGATTCATATACTAGTGAATTGTTCAGTCTCTCAAGAGAATAGTATTTGTGTTCTGCCTTGCAATGCTTGCTTTATATGTCAGTTTTGTTTAAGTCTTCATAAAAATACTGCTCCACCAATAGTCTTAAGTGAACCAGCTCTGTCAAGATTCCTTGTTTGAAATATGCAATACATCTTTTCTTGGAAAAAATACCAAAACAGTGTTAACGTTTTTCAGAAGCCAGGTGCTTGGAAGTGATGGAGATTCACTGTTGGAGATAGACTCAAGTCCAGGATATTCCCAGAGTGCAATGGATCTTTTTAAAGCCTGTGAGAGCAGCCAGGAAGACACTGA
Source organism: Lagopus muta (assembly GCF_023343835.1). Classification (NCBI taxonomy): domain Eukaryota; kingdom Metazoa; phylum Chordata; class Aves; order Galliformes; family Phasianidae; genus Lagopus; species Lagopus muta. The sequence continues at coordinate 49,480,921 of NC_064436.1, forward strand.
GGATACAGAGATAGCAGAGGGAGGCTTCCTTAAGGTGTAGCAGGCATCTTATGTAGGCCAATTCTATGGTTTTTATTGCAGTTTATACAGTAAGGAATCAAAGAAATGTCTTCTTTTTCTAGAAGAACTTATGTAAAGCCAGCTACATGTGATAGCTTTTCTCCTTTTAAGTCGAACTGTACGAGGTAGTGTAAACATTTGAAAAACCTTTGATTTGCTTCTAAGTGAAGCTATTTTTATAATTCTAGGTATTTAAATACAGTAAAACAAGTTGTTATTATACTGTGGTTTCAGTGAAAGCTCCAAATGAATGTATTTCTGTTTATGCCGAGAAAGCATAATTCAGTTATGGAGTGATCATCATTGGACTTGTGTATTTTCAAGTTAATCAGAGAGCTGTGATATACAGTAAGGAAATTCAGCTGTGTTGAGGTAATGAAATAACAGCTAAGATACGAGCTAGAGTTGGAAGACTCGGCGTATAAAGGAAGAGTGTATGAGCTAACACCTGGATGTTATGGACAGCGTTTGATGCAGAATTAGCTGTAATCTCCTTGTCCTTAAAATTAACCTTGATTTCCTTTTCTCCCCCCACAAAAGGTAAAAAGAAAACTCACTCGAAAAGGGAGGAAATGAAGGCCAAATAAAGGCATGCTCCAAGCTTCTGCAAAAAACTAGGATTCAGAAATTTCCTGTACAGGAACTGAAATTACTTCAAAAAACACACAGCTTTCAGCTCTGAAAACAGAAGGAAAACTATGCTTCCCTTCCACGTGAAATTAATCCTTCTCAATGGAAATGTAAAGCAGAAACTCTTGAGAAAGAGGCTAAAAGCATCTGTACTTATTTCCCCAGAGACTTTTTTTATGAAAAGTCAATAATTAAGCAAATTGCTTAACACTTGGTTCCAGTTCCTGCATTCTGGAGTTTAAAAGTGTATTTACACCATTAATTTTCATGCTGCATTTTTTGTTTTTTTAAAGGAAGTCAGAGGGAGGTCCTTACACTGACACTGAAAATTCGCGATCCTAGAGCCAGGTATCCCCATGTTTCACAGAAAAGGTAGAAGTCTACTGAATGGATTTTAAATAAGACTAGAGGAAAAAAAAAATCACACACAAAAAAGTTTTTTGCTTTACTTTTGGAGACTGTTTTATGTATAATTCTTTCTGCCTGCCTACTTTTCTGCAAAAGTAAGATGTACAGATTTCAGTTCCCTGCTATGAAAAGTCATGTGGTGGCAATTTTATAAATGTTGCTTTCTGATTTTTATCAGAGTGGGAAAGTAATCACTTAAAATTATTAATTCGCAAGTAGACATTTCATTTTTTAATTTTCCCTCCATTTTAGTTTAATATAATTTGCAATAAATGTACATATTGATGTTTGTTTTATAAAAACATATATCACTTTTAAGTGTTTTTACTCCTGCGGTTCTGTTGGAATATTCTGAATTTTAAAGGAGTAAAGACAGTCCAGCATTTGATTTTATAATGTTTGTCACCAGATTTTTATTATTGATGTAAAGAAAAAAAAAAAAATCAATTTTTAAAAATAGTTGGACTTTGGCAGCTTTGTAAGGAAAGTTGGAAATGTTTAGGATTGCTCTCAATTTTAAGCATCGTGCTGATTGGAAGTAAGTCTGTTTTGCATTTTGTCTTCCTGTTCAGGCTCATTTTTAATGTTTATTTTAGAAGATTGTTGCATCAATATTACGTTTCCTGGCATTGTTCAGCATAGATAAAAGTGTACACTTTTATGTACACATGATCATATTTAAGTTTGTTGCATAAAATAAACGCTTCTAGGTGTCACATGGCAGTCTTTTTTCTTTCTCCCCCCCCCCCTTTTTCTTTTTTTTTTTAATTTCTCTCTCAAAAAACCTGTATCTCTGCATGGTCTTAGCTGTTCATAGAAATTAGTGTATAAGCTGTAAAGCAGACAGCTTCATGTAGTGTAAAAGGTTTGTGTTTAGGTGAAATTATGGTGGACAACTGCTGAAGCTGTATGGCGAGAAGGGGGTTGGTCTGCAGAACCACTGCAAGCAGTTCGTTTTGCTCCTCTGTGCCTCACTGCTTCTATTGCAAATCATTTTGCAATCCCCTGCTGGCCCTATAGGGGAGCTGGGTGCTGTTGACTGAAGCTGAGGATTACTCGCTGTCCTGGGATGGATGCAGTGTGGTTGCATACTGATAAACAAGCACTGAGTCTCCCTTATCAAGCATTTATTTGGTGTCACAGTGTATTTTTCCTGTGTTACAGAGAAAACGTGCTCTGCTTTGCAAGTATGTGCAGCTTCTCCTAGGACTGTCTGAAAGTATTTGACTTGAAGTGTTTTAGATGCTCTCATTGAGAGGGATTTGAAAAGCATTTAATCACACATTGATCCATCAGGGTTTTGATTTCTGTAACTGAGATACTTCCACAAATTTGATTCACTGTTGGTTTGGGTTTTTGTGCTCTGTTCAAATGCTTCCCTCATGGAGTTGATGTGCTCTGCTGGTTTAAAACAATTTTTAAACCCTTTAGACAGAAGTTTGTAGGTGCTACCAAGAAGGGAACTCTCTTAAAAATGAGCTCTGGTATTTAGTGATGTGCCTTTAAAAGCTATGTGAAAAGTCTTGGCAAACTGTGCAAATATTTAATTCTGAATTGTTTCAAAAAATTATTTTGGGAGGCAAGTTGAGTTTTTATAGGTCAGTTTTTAATCAGTTTAATTGTCAAGTCACCCAAGGGATCCTCATAGAGCTCTAGAGGCTGGAAAGTGTTTGTGAGAGCACATGAGAGCACATGAGGCAAAATTCAGTTACTGCAGGGGTGAGCATTAGCCTTTATACCAGATGCAGGGAAGCACAGGCATCATTTTTATCCATACGTTATATTATATGTAATTTTATCCATACGTGTGTGCATTGCCAGTTCTCTTTTTGAGGATAGAACAAGTAATAAAAATCTGTTGATCAGTTTAGAGCTGTGTAATTGAAGGCAAGTTACTGCAAGGGAGGAGATGCTTATTTTGTAGTTGACCGTATGTGAGCTCTGAAATAGCAGTGGGGATTGTCTCTGGTAATGAGAGAACTGATGCTCAGAGGTTTCCACCTTTTATTCTGTGATAAAGAATAAAAGAAAGCCCAGTTAAAACCCGGTGTTTGTGGATGGGGCTGAGGTTTCTCATTCAGATCCATAGTTAGCTCTAAGTTACCATCTTTCAAGTTCCCATTTTCATAAAACTGTGACTCGGTTTCTTAGCAGACGTGCATTTGTCTCTGTTTCTCTGATTCTGAGGCTGTTTGGCTCTTAAAACAAAAGGAGAGGAAGGCTGTTCTGGGAGCATCCTTTGTAAAGTAGTACATGAAACCTGAACTGCCCTGCAAAATTTAATCTGAATAATTGTTATAAACAAGGTAGTATTTCTAGAGCAAACTGGTGTCTTAAACAGGAAGGATAATATGCATTATTCATCTTTTCTGCATATGCTAACTAACAACAAAAATACCTTTCCTAAAGTGTTTTTCCAGCCAGTAGATGGTTATCTCACATTAATGGACCAAGTTCAACACTAGTTAACATGAAACTCAGTAGCCAGTCTGATAGCTCTCATAGCTGAACTGTCTTGTCTGAAGTTCCAGAAAGATTTGGGTTCACTAAATAAGTACCCAAGAAATTGTTTCTTTAAGAAATCAACTGTGCTGATCCTAGTCCAGTTGCATGCGTGCTCCATGGCTGTGTTTTTGGCAGTAATAAGTTTGTTTGTTTGTGTGCAGAAATCAAGACACAAATCATGCTCGAGGAAATAGCCCAAACCAAAGAAGTTGGACTGTAAAGTCTGCTTGCAAGCCAGGCTCCAGGTGTGCATAGCTGATAACTAAACATCATTCAGAATAGCTGGTGTCAGCGCGAGGAATTGTCTCGGTGCAACAACAGGTAGGCACAGAGAATAGCAAGGTGTTGAACAGCAGTTGAAGTTCTGTAAGCAGCACCTGCTGTGTCCCTCCAGCGTCAGAAACACGACCCATCCTTCCCTCAGTACCTCGCCTTACTTTCTGTAGTTCCAAAGGAGCTAATGAAGTTTTAGGCTTACCGTAGCAGCTTGTAAAGAAAGAAATAAGTGATCTGATGGGACCGTAGGAAGAGGTCAGCTCACACTTGTTCAGGTTCAAACCCTTTGCTCGGGTTACAGAAGCAGAAGCAGCACACACACTGCCTCCATTACCTGGTAGAAGCAGCTACACCTGAACTCAGCAATGTCTCGTTTGCCTAAAGACAAACAATGTGATCGTGTTCCTCAGAGCTTTGGTGTCGCTCAGGGATGTTTGACACAAGCTGTACTTATGCTACAAAGTTACAGAATTACTGTCTGCACCAAGCAGTATACAGTCATTGTAAGGCTGCCCTGGGAGAAGCCTTCCTGTTTTACCTGATGGAAAGGTCTTCCTAACCCACAACAAAGTATCTTCTCAGTTTCTGCTTTGCAAAGTGTGATGACAAGCTTTTGTCAGGGAACAGCATATCTCTGCAGTGGCTGGGTGTTGTCAGTTAGGGGGAAGTCAGGACATGCTGTGACCCTTTAACTTTGATAAGAGCCATTCAATTTTCAGCCTGGTGGGTTTACCACCAGCTGCACAATCAGATCCACGGTCAGTAGAGCTGAGACATCTGTGGGCAGCACAGATGGTCGGCGCAGCTGGGTCCTTGAGGAGTGGGAGCATCGGGAGGCGCGTCTGCTCTGCAGAGGAAGCACGGTGGTTATTGGAGCTGATTTGTAACTTGCTGAGAAGTCATGCTGGTGATGGGGTAGTCAACAGCAAGTCAGCTGAGGTAAGAAGCTCAACCAGGTCGCTCTGCATACATGCAGTGTCCCACACCCATGACCAGACTATTATTTCAACAGCCACGAGAGCTCAGATGCGTGTTCATAGCCACAAGAGTTCAGATGTGTGTTCGTACAGCTGCAAGGCAGGCAAGCTCTAGAACAAGAAATACACGTTTTACTCCTTAAGTTCAGTCATTAAACTCATCTGTTTGCCCTGGAAGCTGAGATTGATGTATCTTGGCCCTGATTCACCAAAGCTTGGTAAGCAAAAGCTGGCCTATGATTATTGCAGTCTCAGACATGAGCTGAGCTGCTTTGGTGTTAGGTCTGAGTGCTCCACAGCAGGTAGATTATCACCATCTATTCTAGAATAATTTGAGTTCTTTCTTTGGTGCAGCATAGGTGTAGCAACCACTGTCTGCAAGAAAGCTGGGATGTTGAGGATATTTTGGGGTAGCACTGGTGTCTCTGAGTAAAGGTGTCTGATTTCAGCATGTTGCAGCCTTCTGCTTGGGTGAGGTTTCTCTCTTACACGTAGTTGCTGCATAAAGCTCTTTGCTTCTCTTACTCAAAGCCTCTAATGTAATGTCAGACAGACTTCCACATGTGTGTGTTGTTCATCACATTAACAGTTGGAATTTCTCCTGTTGATGTTTTTCCTATGCACATCTGAAAATCTGATGTCTTTACTGCTTTTATTTTGAAACTACGATACAGTTTTCAGCCATTTTGATACAAATATTCCTTTTTTTTCTTTTTTTTCCCTAAAACTTAATTTGTCACACCAGTGGTTTCCACAGGCTTAACTGGATGTTGCAAGGACATGCTTCATTTCACTTTGTAATATTCCTAGTCTGAGGCAGCGGTTTGGAGACTGATCTTGAGATGACTGAGTTATTCTAGGCCGGTGGTGATACTTCCTCATGGTACAACAGCATTCATGTTGGATTTCTAAGGTGTTTTTCCAGAAACCAGAGGCGAGGTGGCATTCATGTGATAGGTTTTGCTTGATTTAGACTGGAAAATGCAAGTAAATCCCAGGCTCCAAACTGTGTGTGTTCCTCCCAGCTATGAGGAAGTCCTGCCTCCTGTCCTTTGCTGCCATTTGGAGCATGGATCTATCCCAGCTCAAGTAGGTGGTTCTGGCTGCTCTTTGAGAACCACGAGTACTTCATGGCTCTGGGGCTCCATCATATCTCTGTATAAACACCTGATAGAAGGTAGAGAACTGGTGTCAGACTCTTCTCAGTGAGCACACAAGAGGCAGTCATGGTTTCTCTCTTACATGTAGTTGCTGCAAAGAAACAAGGAATTTTGTTCAAACGCTTTTAAAAGATAAATAATAATAATCTTTATAGTGCAGGAACGGAGCACTGGCTTGGGCTGCTCAGAGGCCGTGGGCTCTCCTCCTTAGAGATCTTCAAAAGCCACCTGGCCATGGGCCTGGGCACCCGCTCTGGTGTCCTGGAGGGGTCTGGGCCAGAGGGACCCACAGGTCCCTGCCAGCCTCAGCCGTGCTGTGCTCCTGTGATGTCAGCACTGGGCTCTGAGTCCTTTGAAATGATGGCAGTTCACTCCAGGCAGCATTACATGATTTTCTGACTGCACACCTCCAAGCAGGCGCCTTTCCCATTTGTTTTCTCTTCCTGCTGACCCTGTCTGGTTGGTTTTTTTGCTCATCACACGAATTCATAATTTCACTCGTTTTTCAAAACCAGTAAGTACGATGTGTGGCAGTAACGTCAGGGGCTTTATTGTATAATCTCTTTCAACCTTCAGCCACCAACCATTTGAATGCACTGACACAGCAGATACTACCAAAATCCTTTTAAGTAGGATAAGGGAGGTGGCTTTGACCTCCCTTTGAAATATATATGTATGTATATATAAAAACAATCTGTTGATTACAGTTCAGACTCACGGCAGCTTTCTTGATGTCCAAACAGTTGTAAGTGCAGAGACTCCCGGAGCTGGGGGAGGAGTGCAGAGCTGAAATGGATGGCTTCTGCTGCAGCCTGGCATGAGCGATTCTGCAGGGCTGTGCAGCAAGCAGGGCCAGGGCCAGCAGCAGGGAGGCCAGGCACATGTGTGGCTGTAGGCTCAGAAGGAAATTGCCCCTGTCCACAGCACGGGGTCATTGTTCCTAGAAAGATGAACTGACCAGTAGGCGCCGTTACAAATTCTAGATGTGGGACAGAAGCACAGCACAGCTGAGGCTGGCAGGGACCTCTGTGTCCTTCCAGCCCAGCCGCAGCTCCAGCAGGGACACCAGAGCAGGTGCCCAGGCTCATGGCCAGGCAGCTTCTGAAGATCTGCGAGAAGACACCGCAACCTCTGGGCAGTCTGTGCCAGAGCTGTCACCCACACAGCACAGCAGTGCTCCTGGTGTTCAGAGGGAACCTCCTGTGCTACATTTTGTGTCTCTTGCCCCTTGCCCTGGTACTGCACACCACTAAAAAGAACCTGGCTTCCTGCTCTTTGCACCTTCCCTTCAGGCATTTATGCATATTAATGAGATCCCCCTGAGCCTCTTCCAGGCTGAACAGTCCCAGCTCTTTACCTCTCCTCCCAGAAGAGGAGCTCCAGGCCCTTTATTAGACCCTTTCTGTCATATCCAGGCTGCTCAAGCTGTGCAGCATAGCACTGGACCAAGCACATCAGAGACACCTCACCAGAGCTGAGCAGAAGGGAAGGACCACTTCCCTTCCCCTGCTGGCAGCGCTGTGCCTAACACAGGCCAGGATGCCACTTGTCAGCAGCGAGGACAGGTTACTGAGTCATGCTCAGGTTGGTGGCCACCAGGACCCCAGGTCCATTTCTAGGGAGCTGCTTCCAGCTGGGTGCCCCCAGCATGTCCTGCTGCTGTGCCTCCTTATGTGCAGCACTACGGGTTTCTCCTTGCTGAACAGTCACAGCTGAGGACTGTTCCCAAGTGGGAAGAGTGACAAATGATCAGTCTGAGAAACAACACTTTCCCTGTTTGTTCTTAGGAGCCATTTGGCTTTTTCTACCTCTGCACCATCTGACTTGGAGAACTGTCAGTACTTTGTTCGGACATGTCTGCTTCTAAATAGCTCTCTCTTCTGACAAGTGTGGCCTGCAGACAGTTTGCTCCTGGGGTTTTGATGTGGTTCAGGCCAGTTAGGGACTTGAATGTGGGAGATTGCTATAAAGGGCAATGTGCATGACAAGCAGGAGCGCATCCCCAGGCCCAGCCCAGCTGTAATGTGCCTCTGGAACATTCATACACACGCTTCATTTCACAGTCTTTGTCCCTTTAATGGTGAAAGCCATAAACAAGTCTTCATTCCATTGAAGCTGACAACTTTGGCTCATTCAAATCACTTTGGACACAGGTAAGACACATCTCAGCCATTCCACCTTCCTGCAACGACATGAAGATGCACCAGGAGTGCTCTTGCCCTGCTCCACACCCAGGGTTTGCTCTTTAGCCTCGGGGCTGGAAGAAGTATGGTAGTGGTGGCATTTCCAGTGCTATTTCTTTGCTGAGAAAGAAATACATACCGTGAGCCCTGTGAAATGGAGCTGACCAGCTCTAGGTCTGCTTTCAGAAACAAAATTCTCCTCCAAGCCTGACTGGCAATTCTGTGTTGAGCTGTTGCTGGTGAGGGGCTGCTGTTCCACTGGGGCTGTGTTAGGGTAGGTTAGGTTCCTGAGGCAGGCAGGGCTGTGCCCACAGGTGGGTACTATGGCTGCAGAGCCTCCCCAACCTCTCCAGCAGGCTCAGCAGGACTCCTGCAGCTCACTGCCTCGCTCCCCTTTAACACACTGCAGTAATGCCTCTCCCAGCCCAGCAGCAAAGAGAACAGCTGCTCTGGCAGTAATGCAGGGTGGAAGGGACCTGGGCAGGGCAAATGAGGTGCTTGCCAGCATCATCCTCCTGCCCCACTGTAAGTGGATTGCACTGTGAGCCACTTCCCCCCCTTCACCACCATAGCTCTCATTTTTCCCTCACAACTCCAGCTGCTCTTCATTTGTTCTTCATTTGGCTAAAACCCACCTAAAATCCTCACGTATTTCACCACAAAGCAGCTACCGCGTGAAACAATGTAATTTATTTGACATTACACCAGACATGGGTGCTCCAGCCCCAAACTTGGCCTTAAAACAATTTTAAATCCTGGACTTGCTGCACAGGCATTACCAGAGTTACCCAGCTGAGGGCTAAAATTTGCCAGCGTTACAGCTGCCGAAACACAAAGTTAAATACAGGAGAACTGAACCAAACAGCTGTGATCACGATCAAAGCCTCGCTTCATGGTCACACCATCCCTGCACAGCAACGCCACGCGGTGCACAGCCCGCTAACCCAGCTCCAGGCTGTATTTCATCAAGCATCCTCTGTCAGCTCCCACTGAGCAGAAGGCAGCTTTCAGACCACCCTGTTCCGTTCAGCAACCACGGACCCAAACCCTACAGCCTCTACCCAAGCCCTCCCCCAGCTGCAGGACAGCACCGGGAGCTCAGCAAGAGCCATCACCTCCCTGCAGAGAAGTGCCGCAGTCCACGCAGCACACCGTGCTTGGAAATGCACAGCTACCAGATCAGCGGCAGCGGGAAACAAAGGCTGCTTCCTCTCTTTCTTCAGACACAGCCTACACCGCTTTTCTTCTCAAGGAGACACCGCGTGTGCTCTGTGAGCCTTAGCCAAAATCACGCTTTCACCACACAGATTAAATTTACACCATTTCTCCCTTTTCCACGAGCATTAGGACAGAGCCCAGCTGCTCTCACTGCTGACACAGAGGCAGTGCACTGGGCAACACGAGAACCATCTGAAATACCAGAAATAAAATGAAAACTGCTTTCAGGGAAACATGCATTTATTAAGCATTCCCAGTGAAAAGAAATCAACATCTTTTCAAATGTGTGTTTATTTAAAAAATCATTTGTGTACAAAAGTGTTTGTGTTTTTATTTTCAAGACAAAAAACACTGATGCTGCATCCCAGCCCCCCCACTCCATTACAGGCAGGCTGATGCACAGGAGCCCACCTCCTACCAAGCTTTTATCAGACTTTTTAATATATTTTTTAGGGTTTTCAGGGTTTTTTTTTTTGTGGTTTTTTTTTTTTGGTTTTTTTTTTGTGTTTTTTTTTTTAAGAAAAGTCAGAATTTCAGATGGAAAAGTGAAAAGCAGGGTTCTTCCACAGCTGACATCAGCGTTATGAGGGCAGCCTGCTCCAGCCACCCCCCAGCACCAGCAGTGGGCAGATACAGCATTTTCACAGTACATTTCCTCAGCTGTTGAGTCACGTCTCCCAGCTGACACCAGCAAGGAGAGGCTCAGCGCCACAAGCAGCCGGCCAGAGAGTTTGATGCCTACAAAGCAGGTAACAGCAGAGAAGGAACATCACAGTACAGGGCAAACGAGATCTAAGATTTTGCTGAATGAGAGCAGAGCTGAAAAGATGAGTTGCTAACTCCAGGGCACTGCAGCTGGAATAACCGAGCAAGAAGCAAAATGCATCGAGGACAGCTGGGCTGATGTGGCTACAGCTGAACCAGCTGAGGATGCAGCACCAGCAGAAGAGCGAGCTGTGTGCAGCCACTGATGGCTTCAGAATAGATCAGAAAATGAGCAAGAGGGAAGAAACAGCTGCTTCTTCACCTAGCCATGGGAGAAGGCTCTGACTGGAAAATGAGGAGAATTCATAGCAAACCACCTGCACGGCCTTCCCAGGCAAAGCCCGAGGCACTCGCTGAGCACCCTGGCTTCCTGCTGCAGCTGAACAATGCAATGGATGGCACAATGAAGGGCATTCTCAGCTCATCAAGTCCTACCAGCGCAGCACAAGTGAGCAGCTAGATGTTTGGATCAACTTCTGCCATCAACAAATAGGGCAGGACAGGACACCTGACCTTCTTGAGGCTGCATATAAGCAGACACGAAACCAAACTAGCACTGCTCAGGTGGTTATCCTTTTCCCCTTTGGGCAAGCCTCCAACACTAAGCCAGCTTTTATTGGTATTTAGGAAGGAAGGAAGGGCCGTGCTCACAGTCAAGCTTCTTCCCCTCACTCTGAAAACAGAACATTTCACATTAGGAGATGCAGTAAACAAGAACTCTTGCTTGAAACTACGTTTCAGGTTTGATTTTCCCCCTCCCATAAATCAGCACTCCATAGGCTTTCAAGCACCCAGACTGATTCACAGCTTCAATTTGCATAGTTTGAATGTTTGTTGCCCACACCACCCCCGACAGGCTTGGTATCACCAGGTAAGCTCCTTCCTGCCTTCCTTCTTTTATTCTGATCTGAGAGGAGAAGACGGACAGACAGTATTCCTAGTGCGTTAGCACCCAGCCCCACGCTAACTCCTGGGCCAGGCACAGCACAGCGCCCAGCTGGCACGAGGCTCACCAGAAAGCTGCTCACTCATACCCAGTTGTGCGCTGCTGGCTTGGCACGCTTTTTGCTGCAAAAGGGAAGTTTGGAACACGCAGGAGTAGCACCGCAGGCCAGAACTTTCTGGAAGGATCCATCGCTAAGCTTTGTCCAAGAGGTCCCAGTTGGTCACAGCAGGAGCACAACTCCCTCACAGACACGATGGAGAAAGCTGCGAGTTTGGCAAGGGGGAGCAGATGCCAGAGATGGAGAGTTTGGCACTCACGGGAAAACGGAGGCTTTTGGCAACACAAAGGGACATGCCTTTATCTCTATGCAAAATTACACTTTGCTTTTTGAAGAAGTGGATGAGATAGGAGCTGCTGGTTCCCCACCAACCACTTTGCCAGATGAACATTAAAACGTTGAGCAGTGAGATCTCACGCTCTGGAAATCTGTATGCTCCATTAGCAACACCTTGTTAAGAAAAACTGGGCCACCTAGACTTCAGAATAACTGTTTCAAGCTGCTTTCTTAAATACTGAAGGACGACAATATGAGATTTATTGTACTCGGCAAGCAACTGTCCCCACAGTTCACAAAAATTCGTTTTAAGCAAGCAGGAAATGTGAGCCCGAGCCTGAAGCAGTGAGCGGTGTGGCAGCTCTGCATTGGCCACGTGTAGGGCCCACAACATGGCGCCGCTCACGCAGATGGCACAACTACATGGTGTACAAACTGAGCGAGCTGAATGCTGATAGTAAACTCCCTGGGGCTCAGCCCCAGCTGCAGCTGAACCAACCTTGAACAACCTCATTCCTGTATTCAACTCTGATAACTATTGAGAAGACAAAACCACTCCTTAGGAAAGACTAACATGAGAACTCGAGAACTTCAGCCCACCGATGTCTCCCTAATGTCATCTCTCCTTCCCAGCTCAGGCCTTGAGAAGCTGCCCTCTGCCAGCACCTGAGCCAGCATCAAGGTATCTCTGCTGTAAAGCACGTGGGGATGGAGGGCAAAAAATAGCATCCAACACCTACGCGTAAGGGAAAGGGAAGACAAGTGTTCTTGTACGGGGACAACAATGAGGTAACTTCACAAGAGAAACAGAACTTAACAGGGCGTTGTTTCAGTGGTGACCATGACCACCTCAAAACCACTTCCACTCTTCTTCCCTCCCCATCTTCCTTTACGCACAGTTCAGGAAATGTGGGTACCTCTGGACACGCGCTTTCAGTGGGCGCTCTTAGGAGACCGATCTCATCCAAAGACACGCAGAAGCCCACGACAGAAGTTTTATATCCCTTGACAATTTCAGAGTTTCTTCTTTTGATGAATAGCAGCGAAGAGCAAGGGAAAGCAGTCAGCAATTTATAATTACCACCAGGATAAAACAACACAACAGAAAAGGAGTTGACGTAATCAAGTTTTTACCCTGTACAACAGAAAAAACAGCAATCTGAGGTTAACACTAGCGGCCTTCTGCCAGTTTCCTACTGTCCCTGGTTCTCACCTAGCAAACCAGCTGAACAGTAGCAGCTTCTTGTTTAAAAAAATAAATAAATATAAAGAAAGACAAAACAATTTGTTTCCTTTGGCATCTTCGAGAATGATTTACACTAACTGAAGAAAATCCAAGAAAAGCAATCACTGACTACACCTCATAAAGCAGTATGTATAAGACTAAGCAAATGCATTTAGTATTGCACTGATATGAGCTAGAAGTATTTACCGTCTGTGCCCCCAAAATATTTTAAGCTCAGACACATGGGACAGAAGAGTTCAGAGCGCATCCCCGTAGAGTTGGGTCTGTACAGCTCTACTTTCTGGTTCTGTTCCACAGCTGTGCTCCAGACATTGATTAGGTGCAGCGTTCCTGATCTCATCCAGTACAACTTCTAAACAAACCTCTACAAAGAGTGAAACTATTTCAGCCTGCACTTCACAGTCCAAGAGAAACCCCAACCAGACGTCCCTCCCCACATCCCACCCCATTAATGCACTCTTCAGGAGAAGAGACAGTTGTGGAAAAACGCCTTACGTGGTACAGCACTGCCAATCCCCACCCTATTCTCAGCATTTCTCTGAACGTCCTTGTCAGATATATTCTCAAAAGTTAGCATCATATTCATAAAGACAGTAGAGCTCTCTTTAAATAGATGTACTAGTGTTTGAAGTTGCAAAACTAATAATTTTCAAGCTTTTGCACTCAGGATGAAATGTCATTTTAATACGAATAAGACGACTGACTGTATGTACAAGCCAAGGTAAGTTTCAGTTCTCGTTTATCAGAAACATCAATCCAAAAGAAAGCTAAATTGAGAACAAACTTCTATGTGCATTTGAAGTATGTACAGTAAAAACACCAACACAGCCTCCATGTGTCAACTAGAGAAAAACGCAAGCAAGGATGAGTTTTCAAGTACCTGGAAAGCAATCCTTAAACTGAAGCCCAAAATAAAGCTAGGAAACTGCTGCAAAAACAGCTGATTGCATCATATCAAGCACTCAAAAGAAAATATAATTCTCAGTATGCCAGAGAATTAGCTTTTTCCTCCTTCAAATCCAGTGAAGTCATATTATCCAAGATATATTGAAGAACATTTTACATCCACTTAAGACAAAAAGAAAAAAAAAAGAAAAGAAAACCAGCTCCATTCTTGTGCTATATCAAGGCATACTAAACCCTTGCTAGTGTGTAGAAAATACGATGGATGAAAATCACTGATAATTCAAAATATGTTCTTCATAGGCGAGCCTAGACTACCATACATGGCACACAATACCAACAGAATGAAGAATCACCTAGGGAGGGTTCTTAGCTGTATGACGTAAGGGAGAAGAGAATCCGGTTCCCCAGTTAATAAGCTACGAAGAAAAAGGTTCTGAACAGGTCACCATTTGGAACTTGGGGTGAATCTTTTAAAGTCTTTCAGGAAAACAGGAACACTCGAGTATTTAAATGGTGCTCTCTTCAGCGCCCCTACCTAATACGTCTATTAAGTACAAGCATGCAAATATAGGTCAATCCACAGGCACATAGGATCCATGTTAAGAACAGTAAGATAGCTGTGATGAGCGGCACCAACAATTTTGATGACTAACACTCAAAATGTGGCTTTCTGAATTACTAAATCAAAATCCTGAAGAAAGTTCCTGCTAGTTTTCGTCACACTGCTAAACACGAAAGTAGGCATGTTTTTCCCCCCCTTATTTTAGCTGAGCTCAAAGAATTTTTACAATATTTAGTAAGAAAAAAATTAAAGTATTTCCCCTTTTTAAATTTACACAGACGTTTAATTAGCTTTATTTACAGAGCGGTTTTTCAGTCTCCAATCGTGCCTAGATAGCATCATCAGGCAAGAGTGCCAGTTTTAAAAGAGAATCTATATAGAATCCTAAAAATAACAGATGGTGATGCTCCTCCGAAGGGGCAAGCTGGACAACCGAAGCAGCTCTCTACATGGTTCAGTTACTCAGGAGTAATTCTGTTGCAGTCTCTACATCCCATGATTTTGAAGACAAGGCCACTATTACTGCATTCTGCAATGAGAAAACAAACAGTAAGGTAAACAGGTAACAAACAGCAACATTTTCAGTGCGTGAGCCTGCAACTGAGAAATGAAATTTGTTTGCAGATTTATCAACTTATGTTGGTTTTTCACCCAAGTCTTAACTAATCATTTTCAGAAAGGTTATTCAAAAAGGGCGAGGGAACTTCAGATTTACTAATTTATTCTTTCACTAACAACAAAGCATCTCAGAACTCCAACTGCAGCCAAACTGACCCTCCAAATTGAACAGAAATGGCGAGTTTTACTTCAACGTCTGAATGGCTCCCTATATTGCCTATATGCTTGCCCCACTCCTACTGGAAAACATTCAAGTTACCTATCATAGAACGGCTTGGGTTGGAAGGGAACCTCATGGATATACTTACCCTATCAAAGCCCATAGCACAAAGGTTTTCTATTTTTCTGGTGTATTCTGGACTAGAAACTGGTGCTCCAGCATACACATGTGCCCAAAGTCGAGCTGTCTGTTTAAACATTTCTGGATTTTGTTTGTACTATACAAAAGAAAGAGAGGGGAGAATGGGAAGTTAAGTCAACTCAACGGTCCAACCAAAGAGCACGACGATGCAGCAGGTTCCATTCCCAATTCTCTCTGTAACATCTTCAACACTATTTCAACCCTATTTCACGCTGATCCAACTCAAGCTTTTGAAACAATACGTGGAGGCGAGCGTTACATGTAGCTGAAGCTTATGCAAGCATTTAATTGGATGCGTTTGCCTTTGTTAAATGACACACTACAGGTGTGTGTACAATCCAATACTACTAGCTCTGCCAACACAACACTCTCGACTGCAGCGACCAGGAAGGAGTACAGCAGCTGTATTTGGCACAGCTACCAAACGTTTCTGTTCAGCGCAGCAAAGCATGAGCTGCTCCCACGTCAGCAACTGGTGAATGTATGCATTGTGCTGAACTTTTGCGTATTTCTCTCATCACTGAAGTGACGCCTGGTTTTGTACACTGCAGGGACTTCTGCATTTCAGGGAGGGCTGACTCTTACTACATGCCCTCCTACTCAAAATATGGATGTAAGGGCAGCTTGTTACCATGAAAAAGGGCTGAAAAACCAGGAGAATGTGCAAGAAACTAGGAAATTGCAACTCTCTGCAAGCTACTGTTAATCAGACAATAACATTTAAATACACTGCATAATTTTATTTTGCACCAATCTTGTCACTAGCAGGTTTTTCAGCAAACAACACAATGACCATTGTAAGAGCTTTTGCCCTGTGCCAGGAACTCAAAAGCCAGGAAAGTGGGTCATCTGTCATGAACTGTAGACAACAAAGTAAGACGACAGCTTCCTGTTCCAGCAACGTTCATCTAGAAAATCAAGTTTTAAATCTCCATAACCATACACTGCCTTTATTCAAACCATACTTTTAAGGAAATCATTCCTCCTGAAAAAGTTTTTCCATCCTTACCTATATAATAAATGTTAGCACTAAGATGATGTGACAAGATACAGGAAAATGCACGATTTTAGAGTCATTTTAAGGACAGAAACACAACCATCATTCTAGTACTTTATCCATACATCTAAACAATCATACCTGTAAAGTACTGTCCAAGTCAGTACTTCTTACATTTCATTTCACTTTTCCTACAGCACAGTCCCAATTTCAGCTGCATTATGAGCTGTGTACACCTCCTGCTAACTCTGTTCCCCACAAAGAACCCCACACAGTCACTGACTATTAATGGTGTTAAAACAAACAAAGATAACCTACTGTAGAAATAACTCTTACATAAACAGTGCTCTCTAATACATTTTTAATCTTTACAACTAAAGAAGTGAGGAAGCAGTAAGGGTAGCATCAGTAACATCCCAAAACAATTCTGTCTTAAGAAAACTTCCTATTCTATTTTTTAAGGATTTGAAAATATTGGCAGATCTAATAAGCAACAAGCTGAAGTGGAAAGAATTTAAGTCGTGTTCGCATAACTGCATTTTATTCAGAACTAGCTTTCAGTTTCCTATAAGTAGAACTCCTTTTTTTAGTAATCTGGCTTCTCACGGAACTGAGAAGCACACAAGAATCTCTTACTGATGTCTCTGTACTGGGAGTCACAGTCAATTATGCTGCTGTACTTGAAAACCAGCTGTAACCAGTCAAGTATGATGAAGTAGTTTTGGCACCGGTCAGCATCTGAAGATGGCAGGTACCTGAAATCACTGCCATTATCTGAGCAGGAGGAGAACACTGTGTTCACCCTGAGATTCAGCCAAAACATGAGTAGGAAAATACTTCCCTGTACCTCATCTAACAAATAATTACGTAAATTAGCAAAGTAAAACAAAGATGAGCATACAGGATACATAATTCCCTATTAGATTTTGTTTTCAAGAAGATTTTTGGGGATAGTAGAGGGGAACAATAGGATGGGACAAGACAAGTGACCTGGAAAAAACAAAGACTGTGCACCATTATGTGGAAGAACTGGATGTTAACCTTCACCTCTCTCAGAGTTTATAACAACTTTCTACTTACACACGTGTGTAACTAAAGGCCAACCTGCTGGCACAGCAGATATAGATATCTGTAGGGGACAAACTGAATCTTCCCCACACCAGCAGTGCCACAGTCCCACCTGGCACCCCCAAGACCACCTGGAAAACTGCAATCCAGAGTCCAGAGAGTTTCATGAAGTTTTCTATCTGAGGGAGAACAACTTCCAGCTGAAGTGTTTCTATGAGATGTTGGAATTTTACTTTCAGCAGCAGAATAGGAAGCTCTATTTTTGTTCTTTGTGAAAAAGGAAAATGTAAAACAGCTTTTCCACCAACGGACAAAATGAGTTTCCTCTGTTCTCCACATTTCCCTCTAAAACCAGACAGCTTTGATAAACTGATTAACTATCACCCTACATAGACTAGACTTTAGGAGAAGGGAGTACACACTTCTTACCCTTTCCTGGAGCGTGCTGACTTACAGGAGATATACAGGAGATTGATGCTGGAAGAACTTCTTACTTACTTACTTTTTTTGTTACTGAAATATATCCTTATTATCAGCCAAATGCAAAGCAAAGCCTTCTCTCTCTCTCACTCTCTCCCCCCCCCCCTTTCCCCCCCAAGAAAAAAGGAGAAATAAATGCATACTTGGGATTTTGCTGAAAACTGTCAAATGATTGAAGCCATAGAAAGGTTGCTCCCATCCTTAATCAACATTTTAAATAGCACCAGCTATTTTATTTTTTTTTTAATAAATTGTTGCTACTGTCTGAAGAATAACAAACCTTGCTGATTACATTAGAATTCTATTAATACATATTTGACTAAAATAGTTAACCCAAGTACTTGCAAAGGTAGAACACAGAATGCTCCATGTAGATTAAACGTGTCTCACGAATAGTGACTTGCAGCATTTACTCCTAAGATTTTTGTTTTCAACAAATCAACACTCAGCAGTATTCATACTAATCTAGAAGAGGAGCTACAAGCCAATTCAAATCCAATAAATAAATAGTTTCAGAATAAAAACAAATGTTTGTGTAAGTCTTAGATTTTCACAGAATCATAGAAAGGCCTGTGGTGAAAAGAACCGTAATGATCATCTAGTTTCAACCCCCTTGCTATGTGCAGGGTCACCAACCACCAGACCAGGCAGGCTGGAAGGAAAGTTTAAAAGGAAAGTTACGTTGGAATCCATTTTACTATGCATGGTTACCTCCTGACATTTCTTACAAGCTAAATAAGGAACCAAGAAACAAATACATCTTTCCACACTGCACAGTAACTGCTATTTACTTTGGAATCCAGAGAGTAAAGAACAAAACACTGTAGTAACTCACACCTACTGTAAAGCAGTTTTCAAATAGATGACTGAAAAATCTTTATTGACTGACCTTATTCCAAACTCAGTTCGAGTTAATGAAGGTTACAGAAATGTTAGCAATTCAGTCAACTGAGCTTCTTACCTGGTTTGCCACTACTGCGTCTTGCGGATCGTCTGGTTCTGCAGCAGCCAACAACGCTTGCAGAGATAACAACACTGTTCTTAGAGTCATTGCTGCTGCCCTGAAATTAGAATTTGAAAATGACTTTACCAAATCCCACACCTGTAGACACCTCTGCTGCTACAGTCATAAAACAAGGGATATGAGAATATATAGAGATATTTTAAATCTGGAAGTTAGAACCTTCAACTAGTACACTTTAGAGGTAGTAAAACACAGTTTAATTGAAGTGAGTTTTTAAATGGGGACGTGATCATTAACGATGCTCTAAGTATGTGGAAAAGAACTCTTGACCTACACAATTGATCTTACCCACATCACAGAATTCATTTCACTTGCTCAAAAAAAGAAGTTAGCTTGAAGTTTGTGTTGTCCTTCCTTACTACCCGTAACAGCACCTTGCTCAATCTCTGGGTACCAAACTGTCAGCCAACGTGTGCTCCCTCTGCTGGCACTCTTTATAAGAAAATAGCATGTACAGAAACAGTGACCTTTATTTAAAATTCTTATACCAGATAAGGAATTTTACATTTGACATCTTTTGCATTGCATCACTTTACATTTCTTCCCCCTAAAGAAGTTAACAGTTTACATAGTGAATCACTACCACAACAAAAAAAGGTTGGACAATTACAGAAGCATGCAACTGAAGGTAGTCTCCCAACTTTGTCTCAATTCAACATGATACACTACTGACAGTTTCAACCAGTCGTCCCGGTTTCAGCTGGGATACAATTCCAGACAGTGTAAGAAAACGTTTCTGTAGAAACAATGGTGCTCTAAAGGCATTTAATGGCTTCTCTGAAAGATGTTTGTTGAAGACAACGTGGCTCTGGAGTCTAAACCATCCATCTCCTAAGAGTTCATCATTTACCTTCATCTCAACGCCTCTCGAGAATAAGAGACTTCAATTGCTTATAAAAGGGAAAACCAGGCATGTATCTAAAGTCAATCATCACTCAGAAAAGAGGTATCAAATCATTATTTGCATGTTTATCTGTAGAGTTGTAACATTTCAAATGTACAGTTTCAGTAGATTTTGATCATGCACACCATCTCTGATCTACCATTCCAGCTGGCACACGTTGGCAGCCACATCAGGACCCTGCTGTGCTGAGCGGTTCAGCAGACTCAGTTGTTGCTCTGCTGGCACAGACAGATCTTCAAGGTAATACACAAAACTATTCAACCTTTTACTAGTGGAAAAATGCAGCATTTTAGATTTGAGTTAGACAGTTACAGTACATGAAATGCTAAAGGAACGTTGTGGAGAAAAGCATAATCAATCAACACAAGTATCAATTAACAGAAAGTAGCTTCTCCTTTCCTGGAAGGCTGGAAGTCAGTGCAGCGAGTTTGTTAGAATGGGTAGAGAGGAATTTCATCTGTTGGTCCAGATAGCATTGCTGTCTGTTTCTTTTTGTATTGTCAGTGTCAGATTTCAGAAGCTTGGCTGTTTTCCAGTACTGACGCGCTGTCTCACGGTACGGCAGAGCGCATCTATGCTGCACTCCGTGTCACGTAAGGTGTCAGAGGTACGTCTGTGACACTCGAGTACTGTACTCCTAGCTGTATACACTAAGGCTTTCCTCCTATGTTGCTAGCCAGTCCAATTAGGCATTCTTCCCTAATTATGTCAAATTCTTAAATATTTTTCTTAGAAAGTTAAGTTAAAAAAAACCCACAACTTGATAATCACTGAGATTTCACAGTGTAATGTTCCACATCAAAATGAAGTGAGAAGAAGCATCCCATGTGCTAGAGATTTTAATTAGCACACATTGTCTCATTCCAACTGCTACATCAGTTTCAAGTCCCCTCAAGCACTCAGCTTCATACACTTAACTCTTCAAAACGTAACCCAAAAAAACTGAAAAGCCCTAACACTTTTACAAGATCTGTATTCTAAGAAATCAAGTATTTCAGCTTCCTAGCTGAATGCTTCTTTAAATTATAAAGCTGGGGATTAACTAGAAGGATGCTTAATCCAATAAGAACACCTAGTTACTGAAACGCAGCCTCAGCTGCACGAAGAGATCCTAGCTAACTCAGTAAACTGCATACAAACCATCTTGCTTTTCCATAGCTAAATCACACACACCAGAAGACTGACCCTGAATAACAGAGTTGAAGTGTTTTTGCATTACACACACCTGTGCTATTTTACTCTTACAATCTTCCTCTTCTCTGCCATCTTGAAATCAATCTGCCCAACACATACGTTGCTGGCACAACCCACAGGATAACTGCTAATGTTAAATGACTCTTGATGCAATGTATTGACTTCTCTGGCACCCAGGTGTCAACAGACCACCAAACTTTCTCACCTCTCTAAGCTCAAATGGATGTAACCACTTCCATCTTCTTGCAGGGAATTTCAGAAGCTACCACAGCCACTACGCACGCTATTAACCCACGGTCCTGAGTTATGTTGTTTTATTACACTGTCTAGGATTATTTGTTTTGGGGAGAGACACTTAACATGAACTATCAGCAACTGTAACGGACACCATAATTACACTGTCACCAAAAAAAGCTCTTCCAAACTCCTGTCTCACAGAAATCCTTCTACTTCAGGTGTTTGAAAATACTACCATTACTTAAACTGGACTACCCAGGGCTCGTGGAGTTCTGACCACACACACTGCTTTTACAAGCAATTTACTTTCATTTACACTGTATCTTCTAGGAGCAGAAACAGCACAGCAGGGGCACAACCAAGGACAAGAGGTGCCATGGAGAAACAGAGCACGAGTCCCAGCATGGCTCCTGCTGGCTCTGCCTTTCCAGACTCATCTCGTTTGTAGACTGATATGGAGCATCTTGGGACCTGAACCTCTGACACTCCAATTTCAAAATGGACAACAAAAATAAATACCTCACTTGTGTGGATATACAGATGGCTGACAACTCTCAGAACTCGCTGGGTTAGCTATATATGTTAAAAGGTTTTAAAATGTAATTTACAATTTACTTTCATTCCTCAAAATGGCTTCTTCATCTCACACATAAGACAGCCTTCATTTGACACAAGCACCTGAAGAAATATTTTTAAGTTATAAAAGAAAACCAGCTACAGTTTTAGCTTTTAATAGTGTAAAAATACACACACACTTTTTCTTTTTTTAATGGAAGGAAAATCAGGTTTGTGGTTAAAGGCAAAAAAATAATCTGACATTTACTGTAACTACCATATACTCAACATTTCCTACCTTTAGGATATGAATTAGCTTTCCTGATCAAAAGGCCAAAAGTCTTTTTATTTTCTATGTAGATGAGGCTTAATTTTTTCAGAAGCAAATTAAGATTCCCAGAAGAAATTGGAAAGACAGCTAAAAATAGATTCTCATTCTCCAATTTCCTTAAAAAAACAAAAAAAAAAGCCATCTTCTTTCTTCCTATTGCCTACTTCTGGGATAATAAAGCGAACAGAAACGACTGCTCAGAATTACATTCACAGACATCAGAAAAAAGCAGCAGGACCTGTTCCTCATCAGCAAAAAGCAGAAACAAGTGTCATCATCAGTTCTGGAGAAAAGCAGGCTGAGTGGCACAGAACAAACAAACAAGAGCACACACCCAGCATCACCTCCCCAGAAGCTGGACAAGAATGTGCTGCAAGGAAAGTTGAGGATCTTCTTTAAAACCAACTTCCAAAAGAAAGAGGTTTTCCACATTTTCCAGTGTCCATCAGCAGCCTATTTTTCAGGAATACAATTTTGAACGAAATACTTTGAACTCTTCTTATACCTGAAGCTCATTTTTAGGTGTGGATTTATAACTCAACCTATCATCAAGTTGAAGCAATTCCCTTTAGCAATGGAAGCTGCAAGTTTGGGTTTTAACTCCCTCCCCTCCTCTTTGCCAGAGGCAGAGTATTCTATCACTCCTGACAGACTCTTGTCTGACATCTTTGCCTCCTAAATTTCTTGGAAACCTACTTTGATGCCTCACTGCATTTGCTGATTGGCATGCTAAAATGGCTGATCTTTCATAAGTCGTATTTGCTTAGGCCATCATTCCTGTTATTTACTCTGGGTTTTTCCCATGGTTCCCATCTTCCCTAGAATACAGCGCTCAGAGCAGGCACACAAATCCACCTGAAGTCTTACCAACTATAAATAAGCAGGCAGTTACCTGATGCAGGTAAGCCTCTTGCACCCCAGCCTTCTACTTGCCTTCTACCTCAGGACCTCTTCAACTTCACTGTAACCTTTGACCCTATCCCAAAATGCTCCTAAGCCTCTGGGCAGGCCTGCTATCTTGAAATCTATAAAACGGGTGGGAAATGAGAACTTAGAATTGTAATCCCCACCTTGCAACTCCTATCCCCCAAGCAGGCTTCCTGATGGCATGGCACTTGGAAAACGTGCAAGGACAGTGCAGGGAAGCACTCTGCTAAGGAAAACCTGGATGCTGATAGATATGCAAACGTGCACTTTTTTTTCGTTTAACATCTTGGGGGCATTTCCATTAGAAATAAGCAGCCTCAGCTGGGGATGAATACAATGATAATATTGAAAGACATGCCAACCCAGTTGTGCTCAGCATGCCTGAGGTAAGAAATCTCCTACCTTTTGATGAGCTGAAAGAGTCCTAAGAGGATTACGAAGCACTCTCCCTCTCCCCACATCATCTTTAAAGGCTAAGTAATTTTCTATTATGGAAGATTTTATTTATGTTCTGTACATCCCTCTTTGAAAACAGTCTCTCTGGTACTCCACCTCTGAGAGGCAACCCAGCAGAACAGCAGGCACAGCTGCAGCCAGCAGATTGCTGTTCCAGTCTGTCAACCAGGCATGGCTACTGGAAACATTTATTGTCATTACTATTAAATAATCTGCAGTATTTATTCAATTTGTAGAATAACTAAACTTGTTCATCCTAGAGAAAAGAATTTGTACCAGGGGTTTACGGAATTTGGAAGGGGAGAAGAAATGAATGAGGCCTTTGAGTGAAAGCCTGTTGTACAGTCACTATTTAGAGGAGAAATACAAGACTGGATGGAGTGACATTGACTTTGGGATGGGGGGGAAGTGGCAGGTTTACTGCAGAGTTCCTTCAAGCAGCGTTAATATTCTCTGCTTATTTTTTCAAAGCTCTGGAAAGGCTTAGTGTCCCTCCAACAAACTGAGCAAAAACTCCAGCAGATTTAGATGGCCAAATGATTACTTGCTGGCTGTTGCTTACGTACCTATTAAAGTTATATTATCTCTTATAACAAGTTTGCTTATCAACTAAAACTGAAGGTTGAATGCTCCAGTACAGCCACTACCAAAAAAAATATTCTTATAACTCATTTTTATATCATTTGTCAAAACCATAACAGCTAAAAGTTTTTTGTAGCAACGCACACAACCACAGCATGTCTGCTTGAAAACTCACTGCTCAAGGGATTCATGCAAAACAACTTCCAAATAATTTAGCTCTCAGGTTTCAGTTGAAAGTATTGATACAACTTATATTTAAGAATAAAATTCAGGGATAGAATACTAGCCTGGAAGATAAAAGCAAGCTACATTTAGTGAAACCACAAAAGAGTCAAATCAGACCAGCATAAATGGTATTCTTTCTAAAAATAATAATAATAATAATAATAATAGTAATAATAATAATAATCACATCCCCATTTTAATTCTACTGGTAAACAGTAGTTCTGCAAACAAACTGGCATAACTGGTATTTACACATCTAAATACAAAAACCCACAGCTGCAGAGAATGTCAGCATCAAGCATATACTGCAGAGAAAATTTCATTAAACTCATTAAATCATCTAAAGGTGTTACTTTGCAAGCTGATAGAAGCTCCTGCCAATATACATAACAATATCTCAACCACGCTCATTAGAATAGAAGACTGTTACCATGGGTTGGGAGAGTAGGGGAGGGATGTTTTAACTGTTCAAACACATGATAATAGCTGTATTTGCACTCACCAGATATATGAGCATTATCATTGCATTATCAGCAAGACACAAATGGTCTGGTATCAGTGCTCCTTGTACCAAACAGTTTAAATACACATAAGGCAAGATCTTCTTCAAATATCCCCATTTTGAATACATCTTGGTGAGGGAAGGTAAGAACATTCTCTTTATTGGCAGATGTAGATTAATAGATCTGTGCAAGATCTAGCTTCCAAAGATTACAAGAGCACAAGTCAAATCTCCTCTGCTTCCTTTCCAAATTTCAGTTCATTATTTCTTTGGGCCTTCATGGTCACCCATTGCTTTTGATATTTTATGTTTTTGTTGTTGTTATTTTTCCATTTGTTTGTTTTAAAGTTTCATCAGCAACTGATGAGGCCAGAAACTCACCTGAAAGCTATAACTGCTTAACTTCTAAAGCAGCAGCTTTGGGATAAGACTGAACTGTGAGAATTTTTCAAGTCACAGCATTTGGCACTGCTGAAAGAAGACCTGTTCCAGAAATGGAAACAGAAATGTGGTCTCCTGAGCCCCAGTCTGCTGGTACAAAGGCAAGAACACCAACCCTTATTCACAGGAAACACTAATTCATGAACATATTAAAGTAATACGAAAATAACTGAACTTTTTAATTTGTTAATAGACTTTTGGTTTTATTTCAAAATACAATAAATAAGGAAGACCTCTGCTAAGGATTTCTTCCTCAGAGTTTTCAACAGAAAATGGCAGATGTCATTTTTGAAAAACAAACAGAAGAGTGTTCAGGAGTTTCAGTACAGAAAGATTTAGCCTTGAAGATATTTGAAGTCACAAGTCTAGGTACTGTGAGTAATGCAACTGACAGGGAATAAAGGAGTAGCAAAAGATGAGAGGGAAAAAAACCAAGACCCTGAACTTCCGTGTTTTGGACAAATTCTTCTGAGGACACTATTAATGACTGCAATGAGGTCCCCTGTTAACCACCTTTGCTTCTAGAAATAAATGCTCACTATGTAAACCTTGCCTCAAATGAAAGAAACCTGCTCTCCCAGTGAGACTTACGTTCAAATCAGTGAAAGGATCCAGTGAAAGGATCTGTTAAAGACACCCCCTAAAGTCTGTTATTTTGCCAAAGCCAAAAACCAACCTACCAATGAAAAAACCTCCAGTAGAGAAACCAGCCCGCCAGCTCTCTGCCCAACAGCTTTTCGCTGATCTGCCTTATGATCTCTCAGGAAACTGCACTTGCACAGCTGAAGAGCCATTAATCTCCAGTACAACTGTAAGGGATGGTGCCAACATAAAAATACACTGGCTTTAGCTATATAAGTTGCACAGTGCACCATGCTGAAAGATTCTATTGCTTAAAATATGGCTAAAGTACTGCATGATTGCAAGAAAAACCAAGCAGTTCCAAAAAATGAAGACAACAAGTAATAATTATGTATGCTTTTCACAATTCATTTTGCTAATTTATACCATACTTTGCCACATGCACAGCAAAAAAACTCATCATGTAAAAATAAGAGTATATATCCCATGTGTCAGCTGCAAGACCTGAACTCAAACCTTCTGCTCTGGAGTTTCTCTTCCAAGCCCCGCTAATGCCTGCTTGGCCAATACTAGTCTTGATGAAGCTGGGGAAGTAACAAGCATTTGAATCTTATGTGAATTAGACAGTGATATTATCTAGCTGGGAATTACAGTCCCATTTCTTTGGGACAGATGCGTAAGAGTGAAATTCATCTTTTCTTTCATTGGATATCAGACAACAACACAACCGGTGCACACATTTCACACTGCTTGAAGATTTTATCGCTTGGGGAAAAATGTATGCAGTGAGTTCATCTCCTACTGTTTGGACAGATTTATTCCAAGGGTTTGGGCTATTAAAACATTTTTAATTAACACAACAGTAACAAATAATCAGTCAGCAACTGACCAGCAGCTAAAAGGCAAAAGTTTAGAAGTTCAAATCATAAGTATTATCAACCATAACTGAGATAGAACCAGTATAGCAGTCTATTCTCCCCTTCCTATTGTCCAGCTGTTACCTTTTACACTCCCAGATTCCCAGCTGTTCCCCACACATTGTTTCAGCTCTCTCAGAATGAATTTTATTTGGAAGTGCAAACCAAAGTCAAAATGAAGTACTTATTTTTTCTGCTTTCATCTCAGGAGGCTGAGATGCTCAGAAGCTCAGAAGGCAAAAGGTAGCACTTGTTACTGGAGAATTAAAAAACATCAGCAATGAAACGTACACACTGATCTGTGAAAAAGCTCATTCATCAGTTAATATCTACTCAATACTTCCCAAAGTTACTTCCCAGTCATTTCATTATAAAATGCTGTACTGAAATACTTTATGCTTTAAGAGTATATGAAATTACGAACACAAACTGAAAAGCAATGAGCTGCTGCTTTCCATCTAGGACACCGGTATGGTTGATTTTTGCACATTTAAGCCTATATGGAATCTTACCATTGATCTTTCAGAATATCCAAACAAATGGCCCCAGTAACTGAGCTAATATTAGGATGCCATATTTTGGTGATAAACCGCACCTAAAATACAAGAAAATTTCAAAATGCAATGGTTATTATATGCAGTACATGAAGTAAACATCTTCAAAATGTACCATTTCTAATATTATGGAGTAACACTGATTTAGGAAAGATCAAACTAAAAACTAAAAACAAAAGCTAAGACTATGATATGACCTTTTCCAGGAGGCCTCATGCTTGCAAGTCCATTTGTTACATATAATCTTGCTTTACTCAGAAACAGACTACTGCTCCACTGAGTGCCAAAATCATCCCCAGCTGTTTTCCCATATACTGTCACATGGGCACATCCTCACATCACACAAAGCCACTCAGAAACACCCTCCAATAGTACCAGTGTTTAAACACAAGCATATGGTGAAAAGCAGACACATCTTCAGCATTGTCAAAAGTCAGCTTAAGTGCTGGAAAGCCCGCTCGGTTAAGGCATATCCCTGAACCCTGGACACAGGCACTGGATCTCACTGTTCAGCTGAATTGCTGATAGCTACCAGAGCATCAAAAACGTTCCCTTGGTGGATGCTATCTTCCACGAACACCCACTCCTACCATCTTGCACAATGACCTTCAACAAACCCAAACCTCACTAAATTAGAATTTTTTCTCTCTGCTGTTGGAAAGACCTGGTCCCAGCACTTGCTCATCGATCACGTCCATGTTTTAGCACTAAAGCGTATTCACACTCCTGAAGCATACAGAAGGTGATTTTTTGAAAGATGCCGAGAAAATTAGAATCAGCATTTTCCTATATGAGCTGTCCTCTGAAAGAATGTATGCAAACCCATGGGTGCCCACTGAATTTTCTTCAAACCTCTTAGTTGCTTTTAACTGCCTTATAATGACTTTGACCTGTTTCGGTGTTTCTCATCTCCACCTCCTCACTCCAAACTCTTCCCAATCATTTTATGAACAGCACAGACTCTCTCTCTACTTCTGCCCCTGATCTGTAAGCAATCAGTGCAGCCAACACATTACTGGCCAAGTACTACAGCAAAACAGTGTACATACAGGACTGTAATAAAATCAAAACAATCAGTGTATGAATAGCTGACACCATAACAGTTCTGCTTTCCAGGACAGAATGTAAGAGCCCACATCTGCTGAGCCTCTTATTAACTAGCTCAACTCTGTACACGTGAAACGCAAAAAACCACCAGAAGGCACCATGTAAATATTAAGTATTTTCTCACAGAGAATGCAAGCTAACAATGGCTGTCAAACCACATTCTGAACAAGATAAAGAAACCTTCCAGATGAAAGGGGGGGCTAGATACAAGCCAAAAGGCCTCCAGTTCAAGACCATCTACTCCAGAATAAGCAGTACTGTGCTACAGTGCACTGAGTTTCTAACAGCTACCTATAAGCTTTAGAAATGAGCATCAAGCCCTGAAGCAGCAATTAAACCATGGTCCATAGACTTATCTTTCAGGGCCTACGATTGGTTTCAGCCATTCTTATTTTTAGCTCCCCCCAGAACATATGCTGATGAAAGAACTGAAACCAACAGACATTTCAGGAACAAGAAATTACTGTCTTTCACTCCAGACCCAAGGAAGTCACTCAAAGGACAAGAGCTAAGTGACACTGCTCCCCCTCCTCCTCTTTCCCAGTCCCTTCCCATTATTACATACCAGGGTGAAAATAATCACAACTCAGGACACATTCTTAGCCAAAAACATCTTTCAGACTTAAACAGAAAGCCAGTCAAGAGGCTGTGAGACAGCTGTAAGACAATGCTGGAGTCTGCTAGCTTATCATAAGCCACTGAAGAAGGGACCAAACAAGACTACAGGAATATACAACTGCAGCTGCACACAGCTGGAGTAAACACGATCCTGAGCACTATTTGAGATGGAAGCAGTCACAGACTGAAAATACCAGAAAGACACATAAAAGATGTGGTAAAAATGAAGGGCAGCAAGCTGCAGAAGCTTAGCACACTTTTCCCTTCTCCCAAGCTTGTGCATACGTTTTATGCACCCCTTCAGAAAAACTGCAGTAAAAATCCTACTATATCTATTGGTCTTTAAGTCATAAAATAACTGCAGCTCCAGCCGTATTTAATTATTAACAGAAAACTTGGAAGGTTAAACCTAAGACTTTACCAAATATAGTATATGGGGTTTAAAGAATTAAAAGAACAAACAATTATCTATTACAGCATTTCTTTAGCAGCTCCACAGAGCAGCAGGCAGAAATCAATACCCTCTACATCAAGAGAAGCTACCCAAAAACTACATCTTGCCAAGAAGAAATTACAAGGGGGTCAATAAACCACTGCCCAGAATTTATCAATTTGTACTCTGAAGAATAATCAGTGGATTTCTGATTGGACACAGTTACACATCCTGCATGACTTCTACCTTGAAAAGACAGTTCCAGTCTAGAGGAGAATCAAAAAAGGAAGATGGTACTGCAAAGCAAATGGGAACATAAGCAAATAACTAAGAATGATCAAAAATAAATTATTTTACAACAAATGTTGATCTTACCTTAGGAGGATTAAATGGATATGTTTCTGGAATTTTTATCTCTAGTTGATATCTTCCACCTTCAGAAAACAAAAATAAATAAGAAATTAAAACTGAATATTAATTAAGCTTAATCTTATCAGGAAAACATAGGCTTCTAAAGGCTCACATTTTCCAGCAATTTAAACTCACCAGTAGGCATTACCTAGAAGGTTCTTCTAGATTTCATATACTTTATACATAAATGAATGTTAATGACATCTAATAAAGTCATATCAGCATATGCAAATCAGAATCTATATTCCTTAGGTATGTTACTGTGTACATTCACCTCTAGTTAGTTCCAAAATTATCATTTCTCTATTCTGTGTAAGCAAAATATACTAAAATATAAATCAGTACCCCAAAACAGACATCAAATGAAGCAAAAGGCCACAGGATGGACCAGGGTGAACATGGAATGTTATTTTGACTCTTTTCTGTCATCTATTAAATACCAATCAGATTTCCTGCCCACCCCCCATAGCTGAAATTAATTTCACTTAAGCATTCCAGGCCTGAGAACATTCAATAATGCCATCTAAACTACTGTGCTTTGGGAAAAAAGGAGGATCCAATGCTGTTCCCATTATGTTTTACATTACTGTCTGAAGATAGCATTTACAACTCCAGTGCAATTCAGTACTTCCAAATACTAGGACTAATAATACCACTTGTAGAATTACAGCATGTAATAAAGGACAACATGAATCTGGAAGATGGAACTCTGCTGTCCTTCTCTAAACACATTTTGTTTTCATCTGCCTGTTACTATATCATTATCTAAACATTCAAGATTCCCAGCTCAAACCATCTCTGCCTACTCATGCTCACTTGCCAGGAAGCAGTGGCATCATTTTAATGATGAAAAGAACAGAGCATAGCAAGACACACACACACCAATTTAGACACTTGGCTTTTATAGAAACTGAAAACATTGCTCCTCACTTGCTAATTTTCCCCCTCATTCTACCACCATTCTTTCTAAAAGAAACCTTTCCTCTCATTAAATATACTTTTTCTTTTTTTTTTAATTCCTAAGTTATCTACAGCCCTATACAAAAGCAGATCTCAAGCACTCTGTATAGATCTACATGCAAAAAAAAAAAAAAAAAAAAAAAGAACACTCTGAACAGCTCAAGTCCATGATATCTTTTTATCTGTGCCAAAAATACACATTAGAAGGTACCAACATCTCACTGTTTTAAAAACAATACAGTGTAATACAGTACACTTGAAACTGGCTATGGTTTAGTATCTGCTGATATTTAACAGAGCTGATTGTTTTACAGTGCCTACTACAAATGCAGTTCCCTCTATTAATTCTACAGTAACTCCAAAAGATTCAGCAGAAAATATACCAGGGATAACAAGCCCCAAATTACCACCATTTCTGAACTGACTGCTTGCCTTTGCTTGCAGGATAGCATGGGCAAGTTATTTTTGAAGACATTTAACACAATCAACTTCAGCTCACTTCTTCTTCTCTTTGAATGAGCAGCAATTTTTTCAAGAAACACAATTACACTGTTCCTAGATTACTAAAATTCATCTGTCCCTGCATGATTTCGTGGCCACACCATTTTGTAACACAATATAAGAAATCCTAGCCCTGGATATAGCCATTTCTTCTGCACGCCATTAAGACGGTGCCTGTAAAAGACAGACTATTACAGCCTTCTCCACAATGCACTGCTTGGCTGCCAGATTTTTCCAGCTGGCATGTACAACTCCAAAAGACTTTAAAATGGCAGGGACCAGTAAGCTGGCAATGTTACTTATTAAGCACAGTTGTTGTGCGCTGAAGTTTACAGTTAAATCCATGGATTTGAAGACAGAATAAACAAGTCTGGACAGTCGTTAACTTCATTTCCTCAGCACTAAGTTTAAAATGCTAAGATTTCTGCTGTTTTCTTTGTTTTTTTAGAAGAAGGGAGTATGCATTTGTATGATCTTTTCCCAGCATTTAATACCTGAGCTCAAATTAACTGCTAATGGAAGAAATTCCTTCAGCACTCTTTTTGGAAAGTACATTTCTTGATAGAGTTAGACTAAGTTTTAGCAACCTTTCCTATGGAATTTACAGTTCAGACATTCCTTCACTAACTGTGGTTCACATGCAAGCCTGGCTCGAAATTAATATCTTTATTACACAATGTGTAAAAACTATTGACAAGTTCTTGAATTCAAGTAAAAGAGCAGCTGCTAATAGACTTTTAAAGGTCCTCTCCTCAAATGAGTGCTCTGAAGTGGAAAGCAGCAGTGTTTCAGTGGCAGTCGTGTCCTGTAATATTCTAAAAATTGATCAGTATGAGTTGACAACACTTGCAGAAAAACAAAAGCTGTACGTTTGTCAAGAATAGATTGCATTCCTCCTCTCAGTCACCCCGAGACCAATTAATGCCCCAATAAGGCCTACAAAAGAACTCTGTAGCAGCAGCTTGTTTCCAGATACCTCATCAGCTGAGGTCACTCATAAATATTATCGTTCTTTTACTTCAACAACAGCCCTAAAAACTCCCTCCTGTATCAGGGAAGGATCTGACTTGAATGGCCATGTCAGTTAGCCTCTCCCCATAAGGTACGTGTGGCATTGCTGTTCAGACTGTAGATGACTGAAATCAGTCAGTGATTACGCAGCACGCGCTTCTGCTTTAGTCACAGAATATAAACCACACATTAACTACATCAGAGAATAAATGCATCAAACTATGTTACAGAAACATTAGCATTTGAAGAACTCAAACATCAGGAAACGCCAGAATTTGGGCTGATGGAAACTTTAATTTTGCCTCTGGGTGCATTTACCTCGCAGATTCAAGTAAGCGTGTGGCCACATTATTGTCCTGCCACAGTAAGTGTACATAACAGTTCTGCCCTACTTCTCCTCAAAACAGGATATCTAGTATATCCTTTCAACTGCATCATTAAATGTACTCATTAGCATGGATGCAACTATGCCTGCACTACCCACCAGAAATTTAGCACTAAACACAATGCCAGTGTGTGCAGCTAATGAAAACTGAAGGTATGAACCCAGTGCTCCATTCCTGAAATTTTGGTCCAGCTGGAATTATCCAGCATAACATAGAATCCAGTTCTGCAGACACGCATTAAAACCTCTTTTAGCCTCCTCATGAACTGATTTAAAGTTCTGAAGTTTTGTGACACACAGATACATCTTTCATTGTAACAGCTCTCAAACCATCTTCCAAACAGAAATAACTGAGATATTTCCTAGTATCCAAATACCTGCAACATTAGCATCTTAAAGTAAGACTGGTTTTACAGCACCAACTATATTTTCAAAAGAATTACTCGACTAAGCAGAAGTACCAACTTCCAAGTAGGTTTACCAGGACAGTGCACTCATGTCTGCAGTGCAGTTCTTTCAAATTGAAGGCACGTTACAACCTGAAGAAGTCATCATCTTTGCAACTATTATCTTCTGTCAGCTAAACACTGGAGACTGATGACAGGAGGGCACGTAGACATGGGAGACGAGGGAGAACTGTTATTTGCTTGACAGAGGAACTCCAGGTCTGGTGTTCTGGAGGGGAATATCCCTAACACTACAGACAAGATACTTTCCACCTTTCTGCTCCCTCCCTTCCAGATTCATTTATTTTCTCCTCAGCTTTAGGCACCTTCACCTCCTCCAATATCCTCCACCCTGTATTGGTTTATTTCCTCCTCTTTTACTGGGTCCCAGCTGGGACTCTTTCACTCCAGCTGGGGGAGTGCTGGAATGCACCAGCAGCTGTTAGCCTGAGAAGCAGCTCCAAGGGAGCTTCTCCCTGACACTGTGACAATCAGATTTCCAGCAGTAGCCACAGTGCTGAGTGCATGTACACCTGTATCTACAACACAGCTTTCAGGTATTTTCCCAGTTGATAAGAATTTATCTTTCAGACCACTGATAAACAGCACAGATCTGAACAATACTGAGATCCCAATCTTGGCCTTGAGGCATGGAAAACTAGAACAAGTGAAAACTTGGAAAACTGATTAAGTTTTCATCAAAACAATTTGTCTGCAACAGTCCTTGGGACATTTTTGTTTACTGAAAGTTTAGCTAAAAATTCAAATGAAGTAGAACTTTTGCTAATACACCGTTTAGAGGTAACTAAAAAAAAAAACCTTCTAAAAACCATCTTTTTTCATCAAGGAATTTTAATAGAAAGCATTTCCATCAGCTTCCTGTTTATCATACACAGATAAGAGTGTCCACAGTTGTAAGCACTATGAGTTATTTGGTATCTTTAATCACATGCTCTATTAGCTCCTAAAGTTGGGGTTTTTTTGTTTTGTTTTGTGTTTTTTTTTAGTATGTATTTAATTATATCCCTTTTTTCTGACTGAAGAAATGGGCGATTACTTGAAGTGTGTGGCCACTGCTATCAGCTTTACCACACTAAAAAGTCACTAAGGTTACTTTTGAAGACAGCTGTAGACACAATGTCCAATAGAGTCCCCCACTCCAGTATAAATTTATCCCAAATTTAACTTGTACTGTTACTCTGTCTGAAGAGAATGCCATTGCATTTTGAATGACCACATTTGACCACAGAAACGCACATAAAGTTATACCAGACTAAAACTTAGATTCTTGATGCTACATGGCTAAGATGTCTAAAATTATTAATGCTAAATAAAGCCAGCATTGTATCAGTTGTACCACACAGCTTGTACCTGTGCATTTGATATTGGACAGCCTGTCCTGCTGCAGAACAGGTGCACCAGGCAACACGTGTTAAACAGCTTAAAAAAAAACCTTTCTATTAAAAAAAATTAACATTTCCAAATGTAGCTCTTAATTTTTATGTTAATTAATTTTACAAACAAAGCATCTTAAGGCACATGAAGCGTACAGCAAATGTATACATAAAAACTTTACTTGCCTTCATACGGTGTATCCGGAGGTCCTGCTATTTCTCCTCTTAATTCTGTAAAATTCTCATCTACAAGATCTACTTTAATTTGATTTTTGCTCGTCTTAAAAACAAACAGAGAAAGAGAGTCGTAAGTAAGCATTTAACACAGATTTCTCCACAAATATACTACATATTTTTGAACCGCTTAAATTTTTTAACATGGTGACCTAAAGTTGGATCTTCCAGCTGGAGTCCTCCTCCAATAAAAATAATCTGTAAAGCATTAGAAGTGCAATTAATTTTCTTTATATTATCACTAAAATAAGCAAAACAACTCAGCAGTATCTGACGTTATTTTTTTTATTAGTTACATTTAAATCCTGATTGTTCTGTTAAACCAGCTAAAACTCCGCTGGCTGAATTACATGCTGTCTTTTTTTCTGGTTTAGAGCTACTAGAATAATAATAGACATCATTGTCACTTTCACTGGAATAAGACAGACATCCCATGTGGAGCTCACTATTTTTGAACAAGACGATGATCTAAACAGAACACTGGAGTCTAAAGATCATGTTTATCTTTAATATTTAGGCATAAGGTATTATTTATTTATACTCTTGAATTTCATTGTCACCTCCTCAGCATTTTCACACCCATGCCTGCAAAATAAAACACTATTTTCATACAGAGAAAACGTGCCTTCCAGAAACGCTCCTGATGCTTAACCAGAGCTGTATATTCCACTCAATTCGCCTTTCAAGTCCAAAGAGCAGTATTAATGAAATTCATACAGACCTTTCGGTCAGTAACATTTCTGACAAGGCAAAGCAAAATTCCCTTTTAGAAACACCGTGACATTTTTGGAAGAGATTAAAGGTTTGCCCATTCTGCTGTCGCGTGTGCAGCGCTCACTGAACGCAACGGGGATTTCCTGAATCGCACATTATTTTCTTCACAACTTTTGTACCTTCTTCCTGCATCATGAGAACGTGAAGATGATGGTTGCCATCAGCTGGTTCTCAGATCTACCAATGACGTGAAGCGTTAACGATGCAGAATTCACTGAACAACCACTGGGAGATTAACTACCTATTTCCTTCCCATAAATGGTCTATAGATTCAGTGCCACCCACCAAAAGCAGTGTGCCTTTCAGACCAGAGATGCTCACAGATATAAAGGGGGAAAAAAAAACAAAGGAAAAGTTTAAATAATAGTTTCACCATGTAAAGAACATCAGATGGAAGTTCCACTGAATTAATCCAGTGATCTGGGACTTCCCCTCTCCCCCTCCACTTCTGGTAACACACACTTGCCTTTAGACTTTGAGTAAAAAGCCCTCAACCCACAGAAGGGAGGCAACTCCTGTGACCACACAGCCAAGCAGAGGGTTTCAAAGAACATATTCAACCACATTACAAATTTAAGCCCACACCACGCACATCCAAAATTGAAAGTCAGTGTTTAATTATTAATGTCTTGTTTAAAGGTATCAACTAATTGGCTTCTTTTATTTTAAATTTAGCATCAGGTGTTGCGCCATCTTTCATGACCTTAGAAAATACATCAGAGAAGGGAAGAAGCTATTAATAGAACCGATGAAATTATATTCCTTACATCTGAACAGATTTAAGATTGATTTTCATTTTTCCTACTCTTCAGAGAAGTTGCCTGACCAGAGAATTTTCTTTCAAAGAACCTTTCAAACCTTTGCTTCCTGCCCAGAAAGCCAACAGCAGTATCTGCAGTCAACTCATGCTGGAACTTACTTTGTTTTCCACTCAGCATTTTTACCTCTGTATCTTCCCCAAGACCCTCCATGTTGATGTAGCAGCTTGGATACCCATCTTCATTTTCCATGTCCATTAGTATCACGCTAGCAGCTTTTCACAACAATTCCCTCTTACCTTGAGCATTGGTGGCAACAAGCGCACACCCACTATTGCTAGCTGCAGGACCACTTCCTTCACAAACCAGCAAGCCCAGTGCCAGGCAATGATGGGGTCTGTA
The DNA here is from genome assembly GCF_023343835.1 of Lagopus muta. Lineage (NCBI taxonomy): Eukaryota > Metazoa > Chordata > Aves > Galliformes > Phasianidae > Lagopus > Lagopus muta. The sequence goes on from NC_064436.1 coordinate 49,517,486, forward strand.
CTTTGTGCACAACCTTGAAGAACAGTAGGCTGCCTCACACTGTATCAGTGAAAGGGTTTATTTATTTTGGGATTGTACCTCGTTTCCACCATGCCCCCATATAGCAAAGGACTTACACAGCTGAAGGATCCCCTTCCTACTGTGCTGATAGACTTTGCAAGGCACAGCTCAGTTTGCTTTGCCAACGCTTGTTTTTGTCCACATCCCCAGAGAAATGGTCTGAAACATTTAATATTTAAACATACTGACTGTTCATCTCATCAAATCTGGGGTGTTTTCCTATAATGAGGATCACACAGGTAACAGCACTCCATCTTTGCAGCTCTAACAGAAGAAATCCCCGGCCTCCCACACAGCCATTGGGGCTGCCTCTGTGAAGCTGCCACCACAGCACTGTTACACACTCCAGAAGCACGCCTCATCAACACCAACAGCCCTCACTGCACAACACATGATCCAACCTGCGATCACACAGCACAAGCTGATTTTCCCTGAAGCACTTCTCCCACAAAGACCTCATTACTCTTCCATGCCAAGCCTAGAATAGCAACACCTCCTGTTGATTCAGTAGCAATTTGGTAACTAAATCACTGGGCTAACAACTCCTGAAATATCTGAGCCATGCCATCTCTGGCAGCATTTACTTCCATAGTTCCAGAGAAGTTTTGTAACAATTCCTACTAATATTACTTGTCAAGATGAAAACACTCCACCCACACCAAAACCTTCTTCAAGGAATCTACAAGAACTAATGCTTCTACCATCTCACTTTAAAATAATTTTGATCAAGGCTGATCAATGAGAAAAAGGAGGATTAAAGCAGTGAATGCAAGGCACATATCATTCCCGCCTCGCTTTTTTCAATATTCTAGTAACTTTAGGAATTGAGGGTTTTTTTTCCTTTTTAAATGCATCCCCTGCATCAAAGTAGTGCTCCGGTCTTCTCTTTTCAGAAGAACTGGTTAGACTCCATCTGCATTATTATAATCAATTCACCTCCTTTCCTCCAGCTCTCTGGCCTTCCCTCTTCACCTCACCAGAGCAGCTCAGGAAGCACACTGCATCCAGACAGCTCACGCTTATGCCAGAAATGGGAGAACAGAAAAAAGGTAGGACATATCACTTAACTAGAAAGCAAACCAGAAGTGCGAGGCACTACACTGCAGCAAAATGGCAAATTCGACTGCAAGAAAACATTCAGCTCCATGCAAAAATGCCCCCTTCCCCCACCAGTCACAAACTCCGAAGAGCTGTAATAGCTCAACAGCTTGGAAGTATTTCTTCAGACTCACTCCTGCTGAAAGCTGGAAAGGAGAACATCTCCAGAGCCCTAAAAAACCTGAAGCTTGTTAAGAGAAGCAAAAGTGTCACAACTGTCAGTCATGGCTATGAATTATCTGTACTGCACAACCAGTTGAGATCAGTACATCACATTCATGGGGAGAGCTCTTGCTGACCTTCTAGGCAATGCTCATCATCAAGTGTTTGGGGCAGGGCAGGGAAAAGAGAGGAAGCAAGTCTGCCTGAGATACATTAAAGAGCAGTTCTCCCAGATAAGAAAAGATCAATACAAAGAAATGCATTTTCTTAAAATACTCTGACATTCTTTGGCCCTACTACAGCTTTCAGTACTGAAGTTCTTCCACACTGCAAATTCCATCTCACCTAAGTTTCACCTGTATTTTCTAGTTGCTCATTTTGCAAAGAAAAAAAAAAAAAATGAAATCAGGGTAGCTTTGTCTTCTAATGGAAAAACTTTGTTTGCTAATATACTATGTAACTAATATGTAAAATATTTGAATGTATCTAAGGAGATACAAATGAGTACCCTGGGATATTTCTGTAGCACTTGTAAGGCATACAGACATTTTCATTGATTGCTAACATAAATTCATCTCAAATTCCAATTGACGTATTTAACAAGAGATTAAACCTACATCAACTTTAAAATTCTGTATTACTACACATGTTCAGACACAATGACAATCCCAGCAGGATTTTCTTCTGTAAGAAAACAAAGTATCTCAAGAAAAACATCATCTCTCAAGAGCTGGACTAGACTCCGCAAAGCGATACATTTTAGTAAAGCTTTCTTTAAAGCATCTAAGTATCAGTTCTTGCTACGTTCATCAGTCAAATGTCACTTCATCCCCAGTCTCAGCAGCTTAGACCAGCCAAACAGCTGCCAAGTTTCTATTCTCCCCCTGCTAGAGCTCCATGAAGGCAGCAGGACTCCATGCAAGTGCTCACAGCGCTGCACAGCAAGCATCTGGGTGAGAAGAATCTTACTAAGAAGGTTCGTTCATTTCAACTCAACTCCCTTATTTGATTCACTGCAAACTGAGACGAGGACGGGGAGCATAAAAGTAGGAAGCGACAAGGCTCCAAGAGGCACGTGACACTGCTTCTTGGCACTGCCTTCGGACAGCCTAAAAGTATTTTGAAACTTCAGCTCCAGTGGCTGTCTCAACTATTTCTGACAAAACAGTTGTGTCAGTCACAGGCAGGCAAAGGTGTGACTGACACAGCTATGCTGGCACAAGCTCATACGGTTATACAATCACAGCCTCTCTCTTGTGAGGATGGTGTGGTTAAACTGGGGAAGCCATGCCACGAAAGCTGTGTATACAGCAGCACACTCACACTCTTGTGCTGACGCAAGGGCCCTAACAGACATAGGTTACATCTGTCTAACCATGCATGATATTTACAGTACCCAGAAGCATTAATCATGGGCAGGAGTTGCAGAACTGGAACAGGAACCTAAGCTGAGTACCACTGAGATGCTGACTGTCAGAAGGAGCACAGTGCAAGGGATTCCTGCTCTAAACAACACGGCTCAGCAAAGCCTACACAAACAAGCAACTCTAGAGGACTGCAAGGTAGACTGCCTCAAATTCTGCATGCAGAGTTCTAGTTTTTGATGCAAAACAACTGAGAAACTCCTACAGTTAAAGAATGCTTTAATAACAGTTTGATTTCTATTTGGAATTAGTCATTTTATAAACATACAAAACTATTTGAGGCAGCTCCTGCAGTCCAAGTCCACTCTGCTTAGGCTGCTAGTAACACTACATCTAAAGAAACTGCCGGATTCAGCTCATTTTAAATTGTCAATGTTAATTCACTCATTGAGTACATTTGGAAATAGTTTAGAACAGCTCTTCCATCCCAGTTTCCCCTATGGACTCCATTACTCCAAAGCAAAAGGTTTTACACCTACATGCCATGAAGGCTCAGCTCTAAAGGACTCCAGAAGGGGAACAGGTAATAGACCGTTACAGTGATTTCCACTTGAACATGCTACTTTACCTTGCAATAGCCTCCCCTACTCAAATATAGCAAAAAACTTCAAAATGCTTTCTCAGTTTATTTCCAGTTAAAATAAAAAGTCATGTACCTGGCTTGAACTAAACTACCTACTTAAAATATGGACTAATTCATTTGTTTCCCCCGCAGTAAATATTACACAAACATTGCAGAACACGAAGGCATGTTACCTTAAACCTCAATTTTCCAAAGCAACAAGACTTACGCAACCATTAGCTGTTTTTGTTTTGTTTTCCTAATGAACTGTTGATCTGACTGGCTAGTAATGACTAAAAGTGATGTAATGACAAATAGAAGTTACTTTTCTGTCTGTCTTGAGACAACAGACAAAAGTAGACAGGATAGTTCCTATTAACATTCCAGTAGAAGCATGATGCACACAGCATGAGTTCAGCTTTCATATACACATGCATAGTCAAAGTGGAATTACGTGGTATGACTGACTGACTTCTTTGGGGTCCCATAAAGCATAAGTGCAGAATGAAGCTTCTTCTGCAGCCAGCAATATTCATAACCTCTCTCTCCTACGTGGACACTGATGACTATAAAAACACTCCAAAGACCCAATGCAATCTTATTAGAACAGAATAAAAGACACTGACCTACTCTTCAAATAAGTTGCTGCTCACAAAGATACTTTGTTTATTATGTAGATAATCGTTTTATGAAATACCCAGAGCAAGCAGATCCACACGCTCTCAATTCAAATACTGCAAAAACTAACAGCGATAGGTTTTCATGGACGCCAAAAAGGGAAAATATCATCAGCTCAGGAGTGCAGAACTGGACTACAACCCTAGAGCAGGATACACGAGGGCAGCTCCAGAAGTAATCCCTCCTCTTTTATCATGTTGCCCCACAGTGTCAGAGGCAGACAGTGATGGTATGACAGTAGAGGTGGAACATTCCTACTAATATTCCGTTTCATGCTGTCATCATGTGACAGATAGCAGCAGAGGGCACTCTTAACAAAATGGAAGTGGGTATGGAGCAAAAGTATGTCACTGAATTCCCTTCATTCAGAAAAAAATGGTACCCACTGACATTCACCGATGCATATTGAACATTTATGGAGACCAACCAGTGGACATGAGCACAGTGAGGCAGTGGCTGGTGTGTTTTTGTAGCGGCAATAGTGGGTCACCTCCACTGCTGTATGTTTTTTTAATAAGCGTAGCATGCAAGATCTTGTTTTTCACTGGTGAAAATGCACAACCACCACCTGCCTTTAGCTACGTTGAAAAATAGCTGAGAATTTCCTCTACCAAACAGTGCTTTTGTGCTCTTAGTATCTGTTGCAGTTTCCATGGGAATAAACAGCGGGCATTATTTTCAGAGCAATCTACACAGAATGTAAAGTCTCAAAATTGATAATCTTTGTGATAAAGTAACTCAGCTTTTCTCATCTTAAATACAGCAAAGTTTTTACTCGGTTTGTCAGATACCGAAAGCTAGCATAGTAGGTATAATGTTTAACCAAAAGTTTTTCCTTAATGTAATACCTGTACTAATTATTAGTGTAAAAATGAAGGATAATAGTGACGATAATCCTTGGGTTGGGAAACCAAGCTCAGTGAATAACGTAAGAGCTACACTAAGTATGTGCTCTAATTTAACAAGTTTAATGTGACTGAAAGACCATTAGACACAACCCAAGACTGTTAACTAGTACTTTCTTGCACACTTTTACAATTACAGAAGTTTACTATGGTAAAACAGTAGCGACCTTTAAATTTCAGACCAAGTAAAGTGAACCAACCTTAGAACTCATACACTTCCTTCCCATTAAAGTCAAACTCCTAGAAAGAAGCATAGAAGAATGAATGGGAATCTGGGAAGGTTAAATGACTGGTTATTTCTACTACAGGGGTGTCCACATGGTTGTGCTGAGAAGGCAGCACCTACTAGCTGCGGCCTAACTGCAAATCCTAAACTGACTAACCCAGTCCTGTACAAACAACTGCACATTTCCTCAGGTTTTTAAAAGATCGCAAAAGACAATCAAATGAGCCTGACTTCAGTGCTTACCAACTTTTTCCCTGCTTTCTACTACCTTCTAGCATCTTTGGGATTCATCCAAAATGAATGCCATTCACTGGAAATCTTGGATACATACTGACAACAAAAATGCCTCTAGCACCTACATAACACTTCTGAAAAAGTGCAATTGTATTTCAGGTGTAAAATGCAAGTAAACCAATAGTTCAGAAAGATCACCTTAGAAGTGAGAATAGTAAGAACTTTTCTTGAAACACTCTAGTAAATGTGTTTTGTTTAGAGCAAATTACTCTAACAAGAAAAAGCAGCTTATGGACCAAATTCTTTAAAGGCTGAGGTGCAGAGATCCAGCTCAAGTTATTTTGCCCAAGGGCCATGGTGTAACAATGGGGCTTGCTGGGTCAGGTTGGTAGTTGAGTTGATCATCGTGAAGGCCTTTCCTTGTAGGTGCCAACAAACACTAGTGTTATGAATAACACTGCTCAAATCTACCATTCAAGATTCTCAGCAGTGATCATTTGACCACACCTGTGAGTTGGCCAAGTGCTGGTAATGGGAAGGCAAGTTCTGTTGCTCATTTCCATATTCAGTTGATTCTGTGATTTTCTGGTACAAACTGGAAGACGTAACCAAGCACACCACAGAGAATTAAGAACACCAAAAGGTGCACAGCAATGGCATTTCAGTGTCCTTTTTTGTAACCTCTAATTATATATTAAAAAAAAAAACACCTCTAAACCTTGCCTGTTGTCATAGGTAGAGTTTGAAATACACAGCAGAGTTCTTTCCAGCAAGGTATGAAGGATACCACAAATGGCTATTTTCAAGTTAAGATCCTCACATTTCAAATGAATAGAAGTTCCAGAAGCATTACAGATTTCATATCCATTCTACCCTACATGGTTCCAACTCAGAACTCATTCAACCTAAAAAAATCATGGCAACTTGGCACCTGCAGAAAAAAAAAAATTAGTGAACTAGTGTCCGATTTGAGCACAGGGGATTCATTATCATCTTACAACAGCAGAAACTTCTCAGATAAAGAAAAAAACCTGATTTGTTCATGGAGAAAATATTTTATGAGGTCTGGTGACAGTTATAGAATCATAGAACGTTTTGAGTTGGAAAGGACCCTTAATGGTCATCTAGTCTACCTCCCCTTCAAAAAACAGGGATGCTTACAGCTCAATCAGGTTGCTCAGAGACCCACCCAGCCTGACCTTGGTTGTCTTCAGGGTCAAGGTATCAACCACCTCTCTGGGCAACCTGCTCCAGATCTTCACTGCCCTTACCATCAAAAATGCTTTCACTCATATTAAACTTACTGAGGGTGTACTTGGTCCCACTGCTGATGTCACTGATGAAGATATTAAACAGCACTGTTCCCAGCACTGATCTCTGAGGGACACCACTGGTCACTGATCCTTATCCAGACATTGAGCCACTGACCACCACTCCCTGGGTACAAACATGCAACCAGTTCCTCATCCATCAAACAGTCAACCCATCAAATTCATATACTTTCAATTTGGAGAGAAGGGTGATGTGGGGACCCCATCATAGTCTTCAGTTATAGCCTGTCATTTCCTTTCACAATAAAGAAAACCCCACCACACCACTAATTTAAAAGAACCTTATACTAGAGGCACAAAATGATGCAGGAAGAGACATTTGGAGAGCATCTAGTCCCACCTTCAGCTCAAAGCAGGTCCAACAAAGGTAGGCTGCCCAAGAACTTGTCTCACTGAGTTTTTGAACATCACCAAGGATAGGGAATCCACAGTCTCTCTGTCCAATCAGTTAAATTAGATGACTGTAATGGCTTTTTTTTTTTTTCCTTTTCTCTTTTTTTCAGGTTCCAGCTCTTACCTGTTGTTTCTCATCCTACCCCTGTGCACTAATGAAATGAGTATGATTCACCTCTGCAGTAAAGTATCTGTGGTGGGTTTAAGTGGCCATCTTTCTGCCCTTGTCTCACATCGCACACCACAGTCCCTTAACCTCCTTTATGGCATTCTACTGGACTCAGTTTGGCACGTAAATGGATTTCCCAGAACAGGGTACAGCACTCCAGATACGGTCTCACAAGTGCAGGGGAAAGCGAAGAACCACTTCCTCATCCCTCTCACTGCATTCATGTTAAAACAACCCAGTATGCAGTTGGCCTTCTTTGCCACAGGTCTTTTTCTGCCAATTTGCTTTGTCTCCAGTCAGTCCCCAAGCATATGCATTGATGTGCAGCGTTACTTCCCACATTCAGGACTTGGCACTTAAAAGTTCACTTCACAAGGCTCCTGTCAGCTCATGAATTTCTCCAGTCTCTACACGTCCGTCTACAAAACAGCCTGCACTTGAAGCACTGATGCCTCCCTCCTCCCCGATCTGAGGCCATATGCAAGTTTTCTGAGAGCCAAACCAGTAATTTGTACCAATACAACCTCATGCTCTCATTTTTACACTTTAATTAACTAGGCCCACTCTAGCTCTACTCACACTCTGCACTTACTAAACCTACACTTGACCTCAATAGGCCAATTCTTAATGGCCTACTGAGCAGAAAGTTGGTAGTGTTTAAATATTATGCTGCTGACTCAGGAGTCATAATAGACAACATTTCATTTTTATACATCTGCATTGGTCCTACATAATAAATGGTAAGAAAAAAAACACATCCAAAGTGTTCATCAGGCCATTCTAATGACACTGAAGCACAATTACTAGTAAAAGCTTCCATTTTAGTGAATTCAGTTTCTAGCACCCAAGACTGCTCAAGTATGAGCAAATCAGGTGCAATGATGTTTTCCTGAACCTCAGTTCACAGCTTTCCCAATTACCAAGAAGTCATTTAGCAGCTTACAAACTGCTAAGCATCCCAAGACCACTAGAAGGAAACAAACACCACAGCTACTTGCTGCCTCAGGAGGGGCCCAGTATGGCACACAACTGTTACTCTTCCCTTTTCTCTTTTATATCACAAAATCACATAGCAGACTCCAGAACAAATATCGACTTCCTTTTGGAAATGATGCAACTAAATTTTTGCCATCAACGTACTGTTTCCACTTGAAAACTATTTGGGACTCAAGTTACAAATTTTAACTGTTACTGCACATATCTGCTCTTGCAGATACTCATATTCTGCAACTACAGTCGAGTTCAATTTATTTGCAGCTCTATCTGTGTTTACCTTCTACGCAGATAAACCTCTGCCTTTTGATACATGGAAGAGGAACATCTTGTGGTAGAAATACCACCAACTCTTTTCTTGCCAGGAGGAAACCATGTTTACCAAAGTGTTACCCTCAATACCACAGAGAAGCAATTTCACTCCATAATAGCATTCGACTTAGAAAGCTCCTAACATGCTAAAGATATTGGATGGTCAACTTCACCTTGAATCCTCCACCGCCAGCACAACATCATTCCTTAAAGCACAACATGAGATACTGTATTAAAATAAGAAAAAATATTTACACGTTAAAGTGCCTGATGAACTACAACCACTTGCCAGCACCAGTCCATGAATGAACACAATGCTTTTTCAGCACTCATTGCTAAATGCCAGATCCTTCCCCTCATAAGATAGCTGCTTACAAACAGAGAACGTAAGAATCTGGCTAGCATTCCAGTAACCCTATTCTGAAATAATACCAGCTAACCCTCACCAAAGCCTCCTCCCCGTCATCAAGAAGATAAACATCAGGCTATTATTTTCTCTCCACCAATTGTTGGTTTCTCCATCAAGCTGCAGCCTCACACTTTCATTTAGGATATGTTTCCCTACTTTGGATTTTAATTTAGCCTAATCCATGAAACTAACAAGATAAATTAGTGAAATGACAAAAGAAAAAAAGAGAGCAACTGATGCTTAGCCTAGACTATGATTCAAAACACTGCATGAGTTAATTACTGTTTACTACTTTAAGTTTTAATACAGGCACAATACAGTACCCTCTAACATGTATTCCACTAGTGAAGTTATTACCTAGACTAGCAGCTTCACTTTTGTTGCATATGCAGGACATCATCAATCTGAGAATTTTAAAAACTTTTTCTACAGGACAGCAAAAAGCCTCCTACTGTGGAGAGAACTCTCAACAAGGAAACTGTTGTCAGTCTCACATACCTTATTCATAAACTCAAAAGATGTAAAGCTGCAAGGATCTCTACATTATCCCATTCCTAAAGATAACATGCAAGGCCTTATAAAAAAAGCCAGAATTGTTTAAAAAAAAAAAAAAAAAAAAAGAAAAAAGCAAAAACGCTGAAGTGTGAGAAGATTTTAAAATGCTCTGTCAACCCCTCCTACCACATCAAAAATCCCTCAGCTCCTACCTGCAAGCCAGAGAGCAAGACAAGACTGAAAGCTGTTGTAGTGGTTTCCCAAAAATACTATTCAATGTCACACAAACAGAAAGCACTAAGTATATTTAGTCATACAAATATTAAACCTTACCTATAGCAAGAATAAGCACACTTTTCAGAATTCTTCTGCAATACTTAGAAGTGAAACCTGGTGCTTCCAGTTGCAGAAGTTAAATACCACCCAGCTTCTCCCCCTTAAACATTTCTGGTTCTACCACCTTACTTCAGTACCAAGATGAGTACTGGAAGATGAGAGCAAACCCCTTGTATTCTTTCCAAGAGTGCTCAAGTCTTCCCCAGGCGTCTGCACTCCTACTGCATCTGCAGAGAAACAGGGGCTGCTCTCCATGCTCAGGTGTAGCTCAAAGCACCAAATGAAGAATAATTAAAGTGCAAAGAACATGACTCACTTTGCCAGAGAGGGACTTAAACTTCTAAGTAACAAATTTAGCATCACCATTTGTGTTTTCTTTCTTTTAAAGGAACAAGATTTAAGATTAATGTCAGTATGTAAATTATGCAAAAAAAAACCACACAATTATTTCCTTTTTGATTTGTATGAGTTATATCTCCATCCTCCATTCCTTAACTCACTGCATGTGTTTTCACATTAGTGGCACTACTGATACCCTAGTCTGACCACCTTTGAGCATACAAACATTCAAAATACACTGTGGTTGTCTAAATTGCAGGTGCTGATGAATGCTGAAATTCACTCTTCATGATAGGAGAATTAGTATATCCTTAAACATCAATTCCATGTAAATTACTTCATCAATGTGACACTCTAACATGGCTAGCTAGTGGCAGGGGAAAAAATACTGAAGTGATGCATTCTAATGTTAAGATCTCGTAATTTTAGATTTGTAAGGATCAGGGTCTTCATGGGGAGTTTTATGCAGCTTAAAAAGGAGAGCATTTCACAGTATTATTTATTCACAACATTCTATGCTGAGCCCTTCAATGCACAGAATAAAGAAACAAGAACTGAGAAAAATGCACTCTCAGATCCAACTTTTATAGTAAAATAAAAAAAAAAGCTGCATGGATCTCCCCCTAAAACTATGGAAGTTTTCTTTCCCTCCCCTTTTCCACCTAAATAAGGCAAAGGGAAAATGCCTTGAAGCTGTTAGACTTAAATTTCAAATATGAGCTGTTATATAGGGTACGGGGTTTAGAATTGGTAGCTTTGGTACGAAGAAACTCACTGAGAATTTTCTCTCACTTTACATGCAATTCTGTCACCACGGTGCAAGAACTTGGCTATGTCCAGCCTGGGCTCTAAGGCAGTTGTAGAACCAGGCCTGTATGTTCCTTCAAGGGGCTCATCCAAGCTGTATAGCAACAATGCTATTAGTGCACTTTATTTTAAAGTACATCAACTACCATTACGCTAAACACATTTTCCCTAAACCATTAATATATTTTGAAAGACATCCTCTCAACTTTTCCTCACTAACGTGCCCAGATTTCTAGAACACCAGCTTTAGGAGTTATACGCTCCCATTAATATTTCACAAGCATCTAACCTGCAACATCATCCCAAGTAGGACGATGATGACGACACAACTATTAAATCCTATCTGGCTGACGTTCACCAACTCATACGGGTACAGCAAGAGCCATACCGATGTGATGTTTCAAAGGCTGCTCTATTCTCCCCTGAACAGATCAGAACTTCCTTAGTACCTCCCTGAGAGCAGCAGGCCATTCTTACCGAGCACCCATGCCCTCAGGTGTGCATCATTTCAGAAGGATGCAGGTGAAAATGAGGGAGACTGGGTAAGGAGACAGAAATGAGGGAGGCTCTAAAGCCACACAGCTGAAGGTGAGAACCTACACCGGGATAATGGAAGTCCTGCAATGAAACAGCCTAGATAAACAGAGGTTTACCTGCAAAAAATTCAAGATATTAAAAACCCGGGCTTGTGCAGCAGAGGAGCGAGACGAAGGCGATGCTGGAGGCGGCGGAATCCCCAGCCCCCTCCATCACCCCCGGCCCTCGGGAGCCCTCGGGAGGACGAAGGCTGACGGCTGCGCGGACGGCGGGACGCGAGGGGCGGGCGGCGGGGCAGGAGGCCGGGGCGGGCCCCACCCGCCCGGCTGGCAGCTCGCCGCCCCGCGACGGGGGGGCTTTCCGCCCGGCCTGCGGCGGGCCGGCCCCGTTCCCCCGGCTCACGCAGGGGAAGGTCTCCGCCGCCCCCCTCTCTCCCCTTCCCGGTGGGTCCCTTCTCCTCGAGGATCGCCATTCCCCTCCCCGAGGCCGCGGGACGATCCCACCCACCCCCCGCGCGGGGAGGTGGGGCCGAGGGGCAGCGAGGCCCCCCGCGGGCCGGCGGGCGCCCGCTCCTTTCCCCGCTCCCGCACTCCCACCGTGCAGCCGGGGAGGGTGGCGGCGGAGCGCGGCGGCGAGCGGCTCTGACCTCCTCGCTCTTCAGCACCTCCTTGAACTCCCGCTTGATCCTCTGCACCGCGATGTTGGCCATCTCCGCAGCGGGCACCCACTCGCCGCCACCTCCGAGCCGGGCCCAGCGAGCTCCGCCGCCGCCGCTCCCGCTGGATAACTCCCGGCCCCACCAAAATGGCGGCGGCTGCCGAGCATGCGCGGTACGGCTGCCGGCTCCGCGGCCGCCGCTCAGGCGGGGCCGCCGTGTGCGCGGCGTGGCGGGGGTAGCGGGGCCGTCGACCGCGGGTGGGCGAAGAGCCGCTGCGGGGACGCGGCCTCCCCCCTCCCCAGCCTCCTCCCTGCTGCCCCCGAGGGAAGGCTGCTGCAGCCGTGTGTGGAGGCGCGGCCGTCTCGCCCCGGGGACACCCGCGGTTCGCGGTGTCGCGGGCAGGGCCGCTCCCCTGCGGCGCCTGGCGTGACGGCGCGGGGTAGAGCGTGCGTGCAGAGCCCTGACGGCGCTCCCTGCCGCCGGCTGGCCCCGAGGCGGCTGAGCCGGGATTCAGCGGCCTTCCCGGCCTCGTCACCGCGGGGACGGCGGAGCCGAGGGCGCGCGGGAGCGCTGAGGGCAACTGGGCGGGGCCGGGCCGGGCAGCGGCGTTCTCCTGAAGTGCTTCTGAGGGAACATCTGGCTGGCAAGTCACTGGGCAGGTCCTTGGGAACCGGACGACTTCTCTCACGCTTTGAGAGTCTGCTCAGTCTGCCTATACAGCAATTCCCAGTTGTTTTGTCGTTCTTCTTGTTCCCAATGCTCGCTTGAGAGAACCGCAGTGCCTGCCCTTCGCACCCAGCCCAGCTCCTCACTCTCCTCGCGTGCTCCGATGTGCCAAAGTCTCCTCACACGGCACAGGGCAACTCTGGGCCCGATAGGCCCAGCAGCAGGTAATTGCGGGACACAATGCAAGCAAAGAAATGTCTTTGCACGGATTCTGCTGCAAGATTTTAAAAGTAGAGTGAATGGTAGAAATGTCAGTCCCGTGTAATGGGTTGTTATATTGTATTGCAGAACCAGCAGCTGCAAGCCACAGATGCTCTCTGTCTGGGAAGCTGAAATAGGAAACCAGGGATCATCCCGGCTGATCTGAGGTGCGCAGAATATGGTGTGGTACAGAGCGGTGCAGATAGATTTTCTGAGGGGAGCATGAGATTGCATTTACAGCAGTTGCTTATTCAGAAACTAGAGGCCTTTGAGACACTGAAGTCTATAGAAGTGCCTGCCCCTCCTGTGCAGTTGCTGGACAATGTGCAGTAGAGGCATTTTTTCACAAAGCAGCTTCTTTCCATTTCCTTAGAACTGATTGTAGTGGCTTCTGATTGGGGTTGTCTACTTGTGGACTGGCTGTCATGTGCAAGTGCTACCTGCTTGTCTCCATTTGCATACACAGCATTTTGGCTGTTATAGGTCCATTAAAGAAAGTACAAGCCCAACAAATATAAAAGAACAGCACTACAGCAAACCCTGCCAGCTATATACGGATGCATATAGTCCTTATACTGTGTGTATTTACTCTTCCCCTGTGATTTGACTGGAAAAACTCCATTTTCCTGCAACAGTATTGTACCATGAGCATCTATTCATGAAATTAGATAATCTTTAAACCTAAGCTTGTATACAATGCAGTTTCTCAAGCTGAGGTTTTCAGACCTTTCTTGAGAAGGATAATTTCGCATTAGGCCAGGTTTGATTTTGATAACTTCCAGTGTGATCTTAGGCCTTCATCTAATTTAGACATTAAAGTCACAGATAGATAATGACAGAATGGAAGGGTTGGAAGGGACCTTAAAGATCATTAAGCTCCAACCCACTGTCTTGTGCAGGGTTGCCACATACCAGATCAGGCTGCCCAGGGCTTCATTCAGCCTGTCCTTGGACACCCCTGGGGATGGAGTATATCCTGATCGTGTGTTTGAATTCCTTTTGAGGAGGTAGGCCATGGGTTCTCTGTGCCTTAAGTCCTCACCTGTGAAGCAGGGGTAATAACTGCTTTGCAGAGCTTTAGGATGAAAGCTAGGTTTATTGTGGGCTGAATTCCTATTGAGTGTTACGGACAAAAATGAAAAAGGCAGGACATCTAACCTGCAGGTTGAATGCTTCATGTCTTTCCAGACAGCTCCTAGGAGTAAGAAGTTTCTAATATTCAGATTTTGCTCTGAATAGAGTGAAAAAATAACCTCTATCTAGTGTCAGAATCCTTTGTGAGTGTGCTTGTATGTTATAGATAGTAGACATCCAGTAATGGCCACAGTAAAGGGCACTGATTTTGCAGTATTTCTAGATACTGGTTTGTATCTACAATTGTTTCCATGTGCTCATTTGGGTTATAAATGTCAGAGTCTGCTACTGCAAGAAGCAAATCTGATTAATATGAATTACTGTTCTCTTTTCCTTACCATAACCCACTCTTTTTGATGGTCCTTAGAACGGGCATTTTTCACTTATCTAATAATTGTTTCATATTCACCGTATATTTCTCCAGCCTTCCATTTTTGTGGTCATTTTTCTCTTCATTTTCTCTTTGGTAAAATATAGTGAATACAAAAAGGCTTTTTTATTTTTTGGAGGTAGAAAGGAGTGGGATCAATTTCTTCACACATTAAAATCCTGCATAACACTCCAGTACCTTATGCAGTCAGCATGCTAGGGTTATCATAGTACACCTCCAATACTGTAGTATTCTATATTTTTACAGAAGATTCCACTGGCTTTTAGGCCATAATAGAAAATGCTTAGAAAAACACAAAAACATAGCCTATTTACATGATTTCAGTGAATTCTATATCTGACTTCATCATATATTGTATAACATATTGGTAATACAATTCTGTGTATATCCTCTGAATTAAATTCTCATTAGTATTTCACCCTTAGAAAAATCCATACACAAAATACACAAAATATAAAACTGTAGCCCCTTGAACGTAGTCAGCTCTCTGCTTGTATTATGGAAATTTGTTGCACATCTCCTTTCAGGAGATTGCTTTTTCATTAATCCCATCATCATTTTAGCCTTAGAGCAAACAGTTCTTTCATTAACAGCTTTTGCAAACTAGCTCAAAATGATCTATTGGTCTTGATCAGAAATAACAGACTGAGAGGTACATCTCTAAAGATCCACGCATTGAGTATGTTTGGCACAGTGCTTCGAAATACTTCTGGAAGTGGGAGCATGAGATATGGTGTATTAAATGAAGGTGTAGCTACGCAATCTTATTGCAGAAGTTTGTAGAATCAGTGCTTATAAACCAAGGTCAGTGATTTAAGGCATCGGCCTAAGCTCTCATTAGGAAAGGGCAGCCAGCATACATTAGCTGATACAAGGATAGCCAAACAGCCTAAACAGTATATAGTTTCACATGTAGTGTGGGAAATATTATCTATCCTACAACCTTTATGTCAGAAATGTCCCTACATTTTCATGGAAAAGTTCATGCACAAATGAAGTGGGCATGTTGGGCTTACTGCAGACATAGGACAGTCATGGCATACATGGTTCATCTGTCTGAGACTGGATGCCCCTCAACCCAGTGCAGTGCCTGAGGACTCCAAGTTGCTTACAACAGCACTAAGTATGATTAAATTGCTGTCCTTCGAGTTAAGATTATTGGTGATTTTCTTTTTTTTTTTTTTTTTTTTTTTTTTTTGTATTTCAATATATTCCATATTTTATTCGGTTCATCTCAGTAGGATATCTTTCCATTAGAATTATCCAGGAGAATTCGGAATTTCTGAGGTTGTTCCCTGTGAAAATAATGAAATAATTTCTGAAACGATAACTTTCCAGCATGCAACATTTTTTTTTCTTCTTTTGCTCTGTTATGTCTTGCATAACAAGGCTTCTCCCCACCCAATCGTGGCCTCTTTCTTTTAGAGAAACCAGAAATGTCAAGTTTGGTCTTCTCACATTGCTGCTGGGGGATTTCTTAAGGGAGGAGAGAGCTGTCTCAAGAGATCCGTAGTGCCATTTCATAGAATCATAGTATGGTCTGGGTTGAAAAGGACCACAATGATCATCTAATTTCAACCCCCTTGCTATGTGCAGGGTCACCAACCACCAGACCAGGCTGCCCAGAGCCACATCCAGCCTGGCCTCGAATGCCTCCAGGGATGGGGATCCACACTTAGACATTTTAGAAAGAGGGACTGAAACTGTAACATGTTTTGTACTCTTACTTTGTCTTCAAGAGGCATCCATCAAAGGATTAACCTCAGAGGTCGTGTTACTATTACATGCAATTAATTTCATATTTATATGGTCAGATGCTTATTTATGTTACGCTTTATCAAAAAAAAAAAGTCATCAGCAACTAAAAGTCATCAGCTACAGTCCAGGAGCTGCTTTATTTACCTGTGGATCACTTAGTAAGTTTCAGACGCACAAAAATAAGCTTACCCTGCGTGTTTACAGACTGTCATATAGTGTTCCTGTTGTGGCAGCGTCCGGGTGACTCAACTCATTCCGAAGATTAGCGCTATCGTTAAAGTAACTACCGGTCGTACGAGTCGGCCGAGTTCTCGGCTGCAGTCCCAACTTCCCCGTTCCTTCCAGCGGTGTCCGTGTGCGGTCCGCGGCCAGGTGAAACAGTGCCCTCTCCCGGGTAGAACAGCGCAGGTTTCCTCGCTCGTGCGAGACGCATCCCTCCGCTGGGGAGCAGTTCGGCACGCAGGGAGCTCGTGGCGTTGCTGCCTACTGCGGCGCTGCCTGCTCCTTCCGTCAAGGTGTTCAAGGAAGAACAGTCCGAAGCGCTCAAAGCAGCAGAACGGAAATCGTTCGGCGTTCCCGGTGGAGAGGTGGGGAATTCGGTCACGATTCACCCACTTTACAGGTTGTGTTTTTCAGGTTAGCAGGCTCGGTATATACACTAAAAGTACAGTACGTGTACTAATTAAACTTAGGATGTATGTGAAGTCAGTCAGGCTGAAATTGTATGATGCAATTCACTTGACTTAATGGAGTCAGATGAGAAATGAATTCAGCTGTTGATTTTACAACCTAGGACTTCAACAGCAAGACTTAGCAAAGTTTCCGTTCAACAACGCCTGCGCTGAGATTCTGGGTAGTTTAGTAGTAACACTCCATTTTTCTTTGCTTGTTAAGGACTTTCATTAGAAACTGATGTTATGGCCTGGACCTTTCATTAATTTGGTGGCCTGGCAATATCTTCTAAATCAATGTTATATCTGAACCTGATATCTTGGATAGGAAAACATGGAAATAAGCAGCCTTCTATTAAGTCTGTCAGCAAAATTATTATTATTTAATAATACTTCTTTGTGAAGGAGTGGCTTTCAAGTCATGGTATGTACACTGTGGGGCCCAGGGGCTGCTTCCTGTGGGTTTATGAAAGGCACAAAATATAAATAAAAATAATGATAACAAAAAAGCAGATTGGGCTGTGAGAAGCTTGTCATAATTCTGCAGGAGGTCCCAGGTTTCTTAATATTCTCAGTGAGTGGGCATCTGCCTTGAGAAAAATTGGCCTCAGCAGACTGGCAGATTGATCAGAGGGAAATAAAAGCACTTCTTATGAAGAAAAAGTTGTGAAGCTATACTCCTTTCTTCCTATTACAGAAAGAAGACAGCCATCTTTTTGAGAGTCCTTTCAAAATGGAAGCAAGCAGGGAATACAAAATTAGATTTCACGACGTATTATTATTAGTCTCATGAATATTAGAGTTATAGGGGAAGAGAGGATTTGGTAGATAATGAAAAAGATATAGTTACCATGCTCCTTTGCCAGTATATTGTTTTCCACTCACAAACATGTTCTACTCAGACTGAGCTGTTCATACTATTTTAAGCATTTTGCACTACTGTCTAATAATGTAACAATTCATAGTAAATTACCAAATCTATGTAACTTTATTTAATAGAAATTCAGTGTTCCTCCTTTCATAGGTACAAAGGGGACTTAGAGCTGCCTTGAAAAGGTAGCTGGACAGCTTTTCTTGGATAACAGGACATCATCTTCCCTGTCCTTAGGATTTGTGACTGGATAAAATCCCTGCTATTGTAATGACTACAGAGACTGAAGTCAGATTCAGACTGATGCATATAAAATTTCCATTTCCTAAATGTCACCAGGGCTGGAGCATATACGACCATGAAGCTAGAAGCTTAGATTTCTTGTTCAGTGCAGTAGTAGCCAAAGAAGTAGCTAATTGCTGTGAGAAAGTGAAAGAAGATTAAAATGGTGCTAGTATTTTGGAATGACTGCTTAGAGGTGGAGTTAGGGTCTCGTTAGAAGAAATTAGTTTAAAATTAGAACTGGAGCAGCAATCGTTGTGAAGCATAAATGGAATGACGATGAGAATCCAGAATAAATTAAAAAATAAAAGCACTCAGAGTAGAAGTAACTGCAGCCACAATTTAATCACACAACAGCAGTCACTACGTGACTTCTGAAAGTGTAGCTGAGCTGGCTGCCCACAAAGTGGTCCAGCTGACTGTGTGTAGACCAGATTTGGGTCTGCAGGATACTTCTGTCTGGTTTTTCCTTTGAGGAGACAGAAAACACTTATTCAGGGACTGTATGTCACAAGCTGTCCTCTTGCATCACCACTGCGTCTGCTTGGGAGGAAGGGATGTGACTGGACAACTTGCTCTTCATGTCTGTGACCTGAGACAGACATCAATGCAGGCTGCGATGAGGGATGTGCAAAATGGGGATCAGGCTCCTACAGGCAGTAGTTATGCATTGCATGTGGCCCCAACTCAAAAAAGCTTTCCAGTTATAAGAGATTATGGATTAACAGTGTATGAACAATCACAGTATACGAACACATGCACTGAAATAAGAAATTTACCAGAGGACATAAAATCACAGAGAGAAAAATTTTCAGTGTATTTTACATTGTCAGTTGTTACGAATCCTTTCAGAGGTCTATCTGTTTTCTAACGGGATCCCAGAAAGTAGGAAAATATTTCTCTTTTTAATAAAAGAAAAAAAAAGAAAGCTAGAGTTGCTGAATTCAGCTAGTATTGCTTGATCTAGCAATTTTGGGATGCTGAGGCTTTTTGAAGATTCCAACTCGAATCTGAAGATCTGATAGCCATCTTGCTAAACTGCAGTATAATCTGTCATGATGGGCACCAGATCCACAACTGATACAAGTCTTTTGGAACTGTCTAGAACAAAAATTTACAAATTAGTGAAGTTTGTCAGAGGTCATCCCAATAGAGCCTATCCATGACAGATGGGTAATTTATCAAGTTGTATTGCTGTTGATACCATCCTAAAATATCTGCAGTCTGGAGGCTACGACAACTTTGTAATAGGAAAATAAACTTTTCTATTGGTCTTACTATGGTTGAATACTAATTTAACTAAATCATCAAGTCTGAATCACTGCTCACTGTTTAGACCACAGTCATGTAAAATGTTAATTGTGCTGCATTTGAAGTCATATAAACCAGTAGCTACCAATTGAAGATGATAACAAAGATAAACTGATTTTGTTGTTTTCCTAATTTAATTGTCTCCAGTCTGGCCATGTGAATAGCAAGCACAGAGGATGTGATGAGGAAGAAATTGAGGATAAATTCAAGTTAAACAATCAAAGCACGAATAGCATACACTTCATGTATCAAGTAATGTACAGTTTCTCTGAATGCAGCAGAAGTTGGCAATTTCTCATCTTTGTGTGCCTGTCAAGCACGTAATATTTCATGGAACAGTATCTAGAAGATCCCTACTGCTCTATGTGCCTGTATTTTCAGTAGTAGCATTTTCCTTTGCTTTGGCAGAAGATTCATTTTGGGTACAAGGAGCTTGTCTTGAACATTTTTCTCAAATGAGAGGTAGCAATTATAGCAGTTTCTGTGAGGTATAACCCATCTCATAAAATTTCCTGTTACAGCTTTCCCATCTGCCTGACAGAGTGCAAAAAGATCACGTGGTAAATTGGAAATTGGCACCTTTTAAAAGGCAGTATTCTAGACTGTATTTTTCTTTCCCCAATTAGAGGTTAGTTATGCTGGGAGAAATTCAGTCATGCTGTATGATTGTCTTTCAGGATTTTGCAGCTTCTAAATCCTAGTCCTAGGAATGCAGTTGTGTTACACTGTTGGTTACTTCCCTACCCGTACACCAGACATAAAACCTATAACACCAAATGGTGTAGATATATAGCATCTCCCTGCATATACATTTCTGGGTGTCTTGAAGGATGTCCTTTATTTTCATTTCACTCAATTTCCTCCCACTGAAAACATAGTGAAAGTGCTCTCACAGAGTCATCTAGTTCAATCCAAGTGAAGTGCTCAAAATAATCAGCGAAAGCACTGACCAGGACCATGCCTGGTTGAGTTTCTAATTATCTCTAAGCACAGAGATGCCACGACTCTTCTGGGGAACCAGTTCCAGCATTCAAACAACGACGTAAAGCAATGTTTTCTTATGTTCAGCTGGAATTTCATGCGCTTCAGTTTGTGCCCATATCTCCTGCCCCAACACTGGGTGCCACTAAGAGTCTAGCTCCCTCAGTTGTCTCTGGCACCAACTTCAAATTCTTTTCACCCTTTTTCAATAAATACCTCCATTTTTAGAGGCAACATCTGTTTCCAATTTAAACCTCAGTTGCTTAACACAAAGGTAACCACAAAAACCTACTTCAGCACTGGAAATGTAAATTCGTACTCTGAACATGGAAGCATTAATTTCTTACGGCATTTTTGCAAGATTTGCAGTGTGAAGCATGAGCTGAATACTACAGAATTCTTTTTTTTTTTTCTTTTTTCCCCAACTGGTACTCTTATCAGCTCTATATAAATCCTAATTTTCTTTCTTATTCCAAACTACTAGGGTTTACAGCTGCTCTTTAACAGGTTTGGCATATCTTACTGCAGCAAGAATCCAGCTGTGCCATACCACATCCTCAGACAAATGTGCACAAGCTAAGGCTATCCAAACAGAAATGTGCACAAGCTGAAACCATCACATTAAGTTCACATGGAGCTTGGCAAGCTGAGACAAGAGTTATTCCTAAATTTTTTTTTCGATTCTCATCTTCTAAAATTCAAGATGAAAACCATGGTTGAAAGCACTACAGAAACCAGAGTATCACCATGATAACAGATCAGATTCTCTTCCAACAATTTGATTTAGTTCTCTGTAGTCTATATACAGATGCTGCCATCTTTTTAATGACTGGCATGAGTTATGCCTTTTGACACACTTTCTCAGTCATATGTGAAGTGTCTTCCCTTTTTTTTATCTCTCTTTGTTCTTACTAAATAATGCCTTTTTTTTTTTTTTTTTTAATGAGCAGTTACTCTTAAATTTCAGCTGTGTACTGAGTAGTCACATATTTTAATTAGCAATTACAAAAGTAGTTATATTCCTGTCAGATCAGAATAATTCCCAAATCCTGACCAGAAAAGTTTGATTCCCTGGTGCATATTAGATATAGTAAAGTGTTCAGAATATCCTTTGGGGTCCTATTTTCATTTCCTTCTCTAACACATTCTTGTACACATACATTCATTATACCAACGGGCTTGAACTTTGTGCCCATGGTTGGTGTATTAGATATATCTTCTGTTGGATGTTCACTTGGAAAATGAACAGGAAGTCATTTTCATTTCAAGTCCATAAGTACTGTAACAGTTGAAGGCTCTGACTCAAATTCAGAGGCAGATTCAGACAGAACAGTAAAATGGCTCTGAACACAGAATGGGACACACTATGTGTCTTTCCCAAGTGGCAGCAGTTTTCAGATGAATGTAGCAGTGATAGCTGCTGGTAAGTTTATGGCTGCAGATAGTTTATGGCTGTGAACTGCAGTGACTCAAGAAGCAGTTCATACCGCTTTTTGTGTTTTCTTTGCAAGAAAGCCACCACAACTGTGCAGCTGCTATTATGGTTTCTGCTCCAGAGGAAAAACAATTTGTTAAGGTTTTACTAGTGTTGGTCCACTTAGACCGCATTTTTAGAGGGGATTTCCCAAAGTATTTGCAAATTATGTTGCTACCAGAGATTGCATAATAGTCAAACACAATGAAATTCAGCAGACCTTTGTCTTATTAATTTGTGTGATTACTTAGGATGTACTGGTTTTATTCCACAGATCCAATTTTTGGCCTAATTCAAATGACTTTATCAGTCAGTGTTGTCATTAACAATTCAGTGGTTCAGACATTAATCTTCTATTTTTAGATATTTTCTTTCAGCCTAATCCTGTTAACATTCCAATTGATCTCCTTTCATTTCATAGTTACTGTAAGATACTAGTCCATATTCTAGTTAAATGTAAAATAATCCTTATCCCCTCCATTTCAGAGTTCATTCCTCCATTTCCTGGTTTGGAAAACATCACTGGCCAGCTACGATCTGGCAGCATTATAGCAATCCTTTGTGATCATTTCCCCTGACTGATGGCTGGTATCTAAAAGTCTGTGTTGGTGAGTTGATGCTTCAAGAGCACAAAAGCCCTCCTCTGGCAGCTTCAGTAGAATTCCTACTTTTGACAAAGCCGTATTTTTCCTGTAAGCCCTGACAGCTTAGGTTATGGTCAGATGTTCATTAAGCTTGTATCTGCACAATAAGAAAATCTAGCAGCATAACTTTGGTTCACTTGTGATGAAATGACTACATTTCTCTTACATTAACCTGAGCACACAATACAAGCTTTGTATCAGCTAATTTGCAGGCTTGCTGCCTAATATCCCAGAGTACTTTGTAATTGTCCAGTGTGCTGTGAGATGCCATCCCAGCTAGGAATGTCTGTGAGCAACTCTTCTGAGGATTCGTCTTCCTTTTCCAAAATTAGATGCCTCTTTCTAATTTAAAGTATTGCTAAAAAGAGGCATTGCTGCCAAAAGGCAAATCATACCTTGATACTACCACAAGGGAAAAAGACTTTATAGTCTTTTTCTTTCCACTTACTGGATGCCATTTTCAGGCCATGATACAGATGAGTTCCAAGTAGCTCTTCAGCATCAAAATTTGCAGTTGAATTTCTTGCAGATTCCTTCTGGGAACAGCATTATGTGGACTGCTTAAAGGAAAAGAGAAAGCAGACAGAAAAGTTAAGAGGACTTGCCCAATTTTCTAGGTCATTTTTCAGATCCTGTATGAATTGCAGCTGAAGAATTTCCATTCCACATGGTATCTGGGTGGGAGCGATACAATGCCTAGCGGCACAAGTCAGGCAGCAAAGATGAGAAGAACATCAGCAGGAGTGCTTCACAATGGGAAAGGTAATGCTTTGGATATCTGTAACAAATTCATTCACTGTTTGTCAAGTTAGCTCACCAGCATGAATCCTGCTTTTCCACTGCTTATTAGGGTTAAACAGCAGAAAGCTAGCCCTGTGATTCTACCTTCAGTCAACAGATCTAGAGAATGACATACTGAGTTTTGCTCAACTCCTACCCTCCTCTATTGTACAGGGTTATTGGTGGAAGGAACATTGCCATCTTCTGCCCTTCAATCAGAGTCATCTTTGTATTCTTGCTTGGCAGTGGGCAGTACAGTTATTTCTACTGTGCTAAAATCAATGGATTTACAATTTTGTTGTTGTTACTAGCCAATCTTGAATGCACCTCATGCCTTTCTTCATAAAGTCATTACTGGTAGCCTAAATCATCACTGTTTTCATTGTAGTTTTCCTGCCAGGAAGGACACTTCACAGAGTGAGTCTGAACACAGCCTCCCTATCAGAATCTCGTTTTATTGCTGTGTCGTGCACTAAATTTCTGAGTGTGAGGGGGAGCAGATGGCTGAAACCTGGGAGTGGGAAGCTGAGATAGAATCACTGCCTGCTATGGCTTGTTCATTTGCCCGTGGGAACCAGGAGGGCCAAATTCAGAGGGATGCACTGAGGGATGCTGACAGAATGTTTTATGTAAAATACTTAGCTGCTTTCTGCCTACAAATAGTATACATGTACTTGTTGATTTGAAAGCAATAACCTTATGCATTGTTTCTCTTGCTCCTGGTCTGTACTTTATGTAGCTCCTATTGCCTGCTCCTCTTCCTTAACAGTTCATACTCAGATGTTTCATTACCTGAAAATCACTCTCCAACAATCCATCCCTCATTAGGTTCACTAGCTTACCATCTTTTCAAGAATGCAATGGAAACATATTTGTTAAACAAAGAAAAATAATCAGATTTTATTGTCAAAAAGGCAGTGCAAATAGTACAGAATGCAATACTGAAAAAGGCTAGCTTTTTACTGGGACCAGTTATGTAAAACTATTTACAGATATGTAGAGCTTTGCAGTAGTAATGTGAGGGGGAGAAAAATGGAGCAGGGAGGGGTGTGAGCATTTGCATCCCACCTAGAATGCTGCCTGGCTGGAATGCTGCATGCATGCATGCCTTATCAAGAGACGATTTCAAGAGATTACAATGTGATACGTGTTCCTGGATGGGATGGTGTGAGAAATGAGCCAGAAAGACGCAAAGCACAGAGTTTGAAGGAAGCTGCATTTGGTTCAAAGCAGTAGAGGAAGTCATCTCACATGTAGCTCTAAATGCCATCATTCCATAGCGTTTTCTTGCAGTTTGCTCGGTCTCCATCTCCATCAGTTCCTGCCTCTCCTTTGCAGCACTTTTGCAAGTTCATGCTATTATAGACAAGGCACCTGAGCCATCTGGTTTATCCCTTCCCATTTTACGACTGTACAAGTTTGCCATGGATCAGTCACTACGAGACTCTCTTCCTAATTCTACCAGTTCCCCTAAGTGTGCTTTCCATCCATTTAGCAGCGTCAGTTTAGCTTTACTCACAAGCAAGAAAATAGAAGTATTAAGCATTTCTGCTTCAGCTTGACAATAGGAACCTTTCTCTCCACTACTTATGATTCGCCATTGCTCTGTTGTTGAGCCAGGACTAATATGGTAAGCTGTGTCTGGTTTGGGGATTTCAGGTCTCAGCTCCATTTTCTAGAGCATTGACTGGCTCTAGGTGTTAGATTGGGGGGGCATACAGGTAGGCAAGGCTCTTAATGGTGTTGGGAAATTGTCTCTGCTTGCTTCTGGGATGGCTCATTCCTGAGATTTTTTTCTGTGGTGGTCTAACCTTGTGTCTGTGCCTCTGTTCACTTGCAGTATTGCAAGGTTTACGAGGGCCAGACCTGCAATGGGCATGGGCACCTGGGCTGTGTGTTAGGGACGTGGCTTTGCACACCAAGGATTGCTGGTAGTGCAAAACTGCCAGCTGGTGCTGTGCCTGATGCTGGAAATAGTGATGTGGGCTTGGCACACAGTGCTAGGAAAAAGTGCTCAGAAGAAAATAAACGGCATCCCCATTGCAGTAAAAGAAGGCTTGAGCTCCTCGTGAGAGCAGAGAACCGTGATGAGCCAAGGCTGTCCTCCCGTGTGAGCCGTGTCAGATCGCAGGAGGTTTTTGTGCTATGGGGAGTTACGGAGCTGGGAGAAATTGCAGCCTCTATCCAGCCCTCCTTTCTCATTGCAATTGCAACTTGATCCATACTGGCCCGAGGCAAGTAATCTGCCCTGGATTACAAGATTTCCTTCCCTATGGATTACAAGATTTCCTTCCCTATGAGATCCCTGTTGCGTTATGGAATGGTATCGCTGTCCCCAGGGCAAGACTTGCTCCTGACCCTCGCACGGCAGCACGGCATTGCCGCTCTACGGCTGCATGAGGGTGCCCGACTGGCTGACGTTGGAAACCACCGTCTCAAGTTCTCCCTTCTGCGTTCCACAGCTTCTAAAGACGTTATTTTAAGGGAATGGCTGCAGAGAAGCCTTCTGAATCACGAGCATCCAAACAAGCTTTGAGCGACGAACTGCATCACAAATTCCCTCACTCTTCAGGGAGGTGAAAAGGGGGGGGGGGGGGGGGGGGCAACGGGGCCGGACGGCGCCGTGAGGGGCGGTGCGGGGGGCGGGAGCCGGGAGCAGCTCGGCACCGCCCCGGCCGTCCGCCGCCGCCGGGAGCCGGCAGATCCGGGTCTCGTGGCGGCTGACGTGTGAGCCGGCCCCAAGCAGCGGGGCCGAGCCGCGGGGCCGCCTCAGCGAGTCCGCCCGCCCCGTCCGCGCAGCGCCCCGCGGCCCTCTCTCCCTCCGCAGCCCCGCGACGGCGGCCGGAGCACGGTGAGCGGGGAGGGGGGCGCCGCGGCCGCGGGGGGAGAGGGAGGGCCGCTGCCGGGCACGGCCGGGCGGGTCTCCGCGGACAGCCCGCTTCCCGGCCGTCCCTCCGTCCTGCAGGCGCGGAGCGGCCTGAGCCGCGGCCCGGGCGGCCCCAGTTGCCCCGAGGCCGGTGGAGTCCGAGACCGACTCAGCTGCCGGGCGCCTCGCCGGGTACCGGCCCGCCGAACGGCCGGCGCTCGCCCTTCGCGGGCGTTCGGCTGCGTGTCTGGTGGCGTTCGCTCGGCTGTTTTCGGTTGTTGGGGTTGTGAGCGCGAAGTCACACGCTTGTGGCTTTTTGGAGGATCTCAGAGTCAACCGAAGGTTCTGTTTTTCTGTCCGTAAAGGAGCTGGGAGTGACACGCTGACGGGATATGCGCTTCCCTTGCTGAGAAGCAGGCTGAGGGGAGAAAGCGGACGGCGTCCTGTAAAACAGAGCCTCCAAATGACAGCGTTGCGCTGCCGTTAGCTTCCTACGGGCAGGGTTCCGGGCGGGAGCCCTCGCCCGTGTGCCTCTGGGGCCGGTTGGTAGCGGGTTGCGGCGGGGCAGAGCGTTGCTGGCCTGGGCGCCCCGGGGAGCGCCGCGGCAGTTTCTCCCTGGCTGTCCCAGCGCCGCTGCCGACTGTCCTGCCCAGGTTCAGCCTCTGCCCTCCCCAAGAGCTCGGACCTCGGCGTGTGACCTGCCCCGGGATCGGCAAACACCTGTTCTCCTGGCCCGCGGTCAGGACTGCCTTTAGGCTGTATGCTTAGTGGTGTAGGCAGTGTTTGCATTATGCGCTGGTAAACATCCTTGTCTTGAGAAGTTATGAAAACTCATTGTGGTTTTTTAGCATCCAGCTTTTAAAATAACGCATTATGTTAATGTTAACGTGCCCACTGGGCAAGTTGCCTATCTGCAATGAGCTCAATGGGTCACTTGTAAGAAGTCTTTCATGCTCAGCTCTTACAGTTCTGTTGACCTTTACTTGCTTCTGTTACTTTCAAAAGACATCAGAAAGAAAATCTTTAGTCTCATTTTGATTTTTTTTTTAGCTGATTTCTTCCTGTCTGTAGCAACAGAGAATAATGTCCCTGACAGTTCTATCTCATTCTTCATATCCTTATGACCTGTCCAGATGAGAGAAATCAAACTATTGTTGTTACTGATTTTTTTTATTTTTTTTTTAAGAAGTGACCCTGTCATTGGCAGTGCAGCTCAAAACAATAGGAGCAGCTGGCAGAAAATAGTGGCTGTAACGGTTGGCAGCACAGCAGTCACTTCAGTCTTTCTCATGCCACTGGGGTAGGCAAATCTGAGCTCTGTTTGGCTCTGTTGCCCCTTTCTTTAAAATGTGAGATTTGCTTTTCTTGCCTAACCCCAGCATAGCACAGAGTTCTGTGTTTTAATTGGTTTAAGATCATTTTGCATAAGACACAATACTAGTGTGAGGGCTTGGTGGATGTGCTGTTGGCCCTCTTGCAGATTATTGGGCCACATGCATCTCTGACAAGCAGGAAAGACCCTGATGTGCTCAGGGCCATAAGCAAAAAGGGTCCATTTCCAAACTGAGATTGTAGCAGGAGCCTTTCTATTGTCCTGGTTGGAACATTTTTTAGCCTAGCTGGCTACAAAAATAAATATTATGAATATGGTTCCAGGGGATTTTGTATGTTGCTGTTGTGGCACTTTCGCAGCACGTTACTGAAGTCACGCATTTAGTCTGTTAAATCCCAAGTGCATGACGCAGTTATTTTGTGCTGCATTCTGCAGTCCACGTTCTTCCTTCTTTCTAAAAGAAGTTAAGAAAAACATATTTTTCATTAGAGAAGTCATCTACAGAATACAATTTAAAAGTACATGATAGTTTTAATTCCTCTGTAACTGTCCAATCTGCTTTCAAAAGTTTAATATTTGGGTTTAGAGAAAGTTGGTTTCAAATTGACTTCTTGTTTCGTTATTAACCTCTCATTTTCTGCTTTCATATATTTAGGCTTTAGAATTAGTGATGTGTGAATGTTATTTGCATAACAGATGTGTAATAAAACAAAGTCTGTTTTATGTTTCAGAATTTTCCCTCCCAGATATTTTAGGTACTTGACACATACTCTTAAAGGCCAAATTTTGTCTCAGTTGACTTCATCATAGCAGAGTCTTTGCAGAAATTCAGGCCAGTGTAGTGGAAGTAGCAAAATCTTTCTATTCTCTATAAGCATGTATGAATGGAGGTGTCTGGTGCTCTGATAACACCAGGGATGAGATCCTTATGCTGTATGTTTTGAACATTTATCAGGTTTCTTTTCACAACAGATGTAGAAATATTTTGGCAGATGCACTTGTGCATAGACAAATTGATGTCATCTGCCCATATTCTGCTTGGGAAGCAAATTAGAGAGCCTGCTTTGCATACTCTTCTACACTGTCACGCTTGATGTTAAGCATTCTTTCTGTTCTTACTTCCTAGATTTGATTTATTAATACATGAAGACCCTATCTGGTCATTGATGAAGCATCTGCAAGATGCTGAGGAGTGCTTCTTGGAAGATCCGAGTGCTCCTAAATCCCCTCTGAGTGCAGTGGAAGCTGAGAGAACTTTTTAAGGTTATATACTGCACAGCCAAATCTTGCACTCCTTGTTCAGTTTAAAAACAAACCACAAAACAGAAGAAAGAACAGTTTTCCCAGAATAGCTCCTTCAGCTTGCAGGCTTTGACTCACCGACAGCTAGCTTCCCAAGTTCCCAAGGAGCCTTAATTGAAGAAAGACTCAACTCCTTGTTATGTAGGAATATAAGCGTGTATATGAGGAGGATCAGGCTGTGTTAGTCTTCTTTCTGCCAGACCTTGGCAGCGGTACAGTGGATGTTCATGGCCCTCTTTGCATCCCAGCACCTATCTCGTGGCATTGGCATGGGCAAGAAGCAGCTCCTTAGCAGTGATTGATTCAGCTTTTTATGAGAGATCTGAAGATGTTCAGGAAGCAGGCCCTGGTGTGATTGAATGGTTGTACGTTTGCATGGTTGTTAGTTGATCAAACGCGCTTTGGAGGCTTTAGTTACATTGTCTAGCTGGTATTTTTAGAGATAATGGAACAAATTAGTCCCATTTGGGTGGGAAAAGATAGAGTTACACTTGATAAAAGTTTTCCTCATTAAGATTAATTCTTCGGCAGCTCTGCATGCGTTAAAACCTGTGGTTTTCTAGTGCTAAATATAGTTTAATTCTTACTTTACACAGCTGATAGACCAATGTCATATCCAAAGCACTAAGCTGTCCTAGGGAAGAAATGATTTTATCAAAAGAAACAGAAACGCTGTACAAAAATGTAGTCCCAGCCTTTAGTATGAGAGAAGCAGTTGCAATGTTTGGTTTGTCAAATTGTTGTCAATACAGTAACAGAGTTTTGTTCTTCTTTTGTTCATTGGTATATCTTCATGTATGTGTTGCTGTTTAATCATATTTTTGGTAAGACATTATTTTTGAAGAACTTGATAAGGTACTCTGTCAGTTTTCATATGTAAAAAGTTGGTAAAAGGAAAAGAAAAACCAACTTTGAATAAAATTACATGAAGATGTGAAGAAAAGTTTGGTGTCAGCTCTTCGAACAGTTGGTAACCATTTGTGGAACAAAGCTTCCCAGTGTGAGTCATGGCTTCAATGAGAACACTTCTGCCAGTGGTTGCAGCATGGTTAGGGGCTCACCACCTTCATATTCCTTGATATAGACATCTTCTGGGACACAGGGGTCACTGTATGCTTCACTTTCAAGTTTGTATGTAGAGCAGTTGTGTCCAAAGATTGAAAAATACCTTCTTTCCTGGGGGAAAACTTTGGAGACGAAGATGCTATGATTTTATGATTGTGATACGTTTTTCAAAGCAACTAATTGCAGTCTTGTCAATAGTGCCATGGATTTTCCTTATGCAATTTAACAGATTTTAAAATCTGTTCCTTGTAGGTGCTGAGTAGACATGTATCATTTGCATAGCACTTTCCTTTTGATGATGTAGATTGGGCAGTGAGTCTGCTGAATGGGTATTAAATGGCTTTGGGATTAAAAATTGGGTCTTCTGTTTGCTAAACATACGTAAATAACAAAGCCCAGAAATCCTGTTTATTGTTACAGCTTCCTTCTGGTATAAGTGCTCATTAAAAGGCTCTATTTTATGAGCTCAAACCGTTTGCTTCAGGTATGTAGAAAACCTGATTCAACTTCTGTGTAAGGCAAAGACAGGCATCCGCCAGCTTCAGATAAAATTTGATCTGGCCTAGAGGGGTTGGGAGCAGGGCTGCCAGGGAATAGAGCTGCTTTCATCTGAAAATTGAAAATCCTGCTATCTTTCTCAGCATGCTGCTACCCTGCTAAATCTGTTTTCTCAGTGGCAAGTTATTAGAAACATATGTCATCTCTGGAGAAAAAACATAATGAAAATATTCCGGAGAATTTCAGTATAATTTTTGTGTTTGTGTGGGATAGGAGTAATATTAAGGTACAATGCATTTCTACAGTTCTAAGGAGTTAGTAAGGCATTTCTTAATCTAAATAATTACGCTCTTAAGAAGCAAGTCTCAAAAAAACTTAATCACTTATGCTTTAGGGCTGCACTTTCTGCCTCGGTACAGAGGAAATACTGTCATTTTTATTTTTTTTTTATTGCATTTTTGTAAAGGAGTGGATAAGAGATTTTTTTAATCTTTATTTTTCCAGAGAGATGGCATGTCTAAAAAATTCTCTATTACTGAGCCTCTGAAAAGAGTTATGTCAGACAAATGAGTTATCTCAGGCCATCTGAGCTGCAGTGGCTGTCTGGGTGCCCGTGGCACTTCTGAATGAAGTCTCAGCTCAACTTTTCTCTTTGACAGACTCAGCAAAGTCCCGTTGGCTTACAGGTCCCACAGGCTCAGAGCCTGTGTGAGAGCAGCTGCCACAGCTCAGCTGCTGCGTGGTGGCTTTGTTACACTGCAGTGATTTGCTCAGGAATTGGCACCTTGAGCCTCACTGAAGGAGTTCTACAATTGCATCTACGTTGTGCTCCTAAATTGCTCGGGAACATTTGAATGCATTAATCAGAATCTTGATTCATAAACACTGGAACGAGAGCAGGGATGTTTTATGAATAGGTTACGTAGTTTGTTAGTGGAACATGTTCCATATACCCATTCTTGCCTCCCTGCAGAAGTCTGCTCCCTGGAATGCCAGCGTCCCTCCATGCGTGGCCGTGTGTTTGGATGGAGTCTGCCTGTGTGCAGCAGTGTCAGCTGCCAGCCCTCCTCACATGGCACGGGGCAGCAATGCTCTCCATGGGGCTGCAGGTTCGGTGCTCGTACAGCCCCAGTGCTGAATTTAGGAGACTGAGGAGTGAGAGAAGGAATGTCAGCAGAAGCTGCAGATAGTCTGCAGTGCTGGAGAAATGAACCAAGAGCAGGAAAGTAAGCACATTTGCCTTATAGCTGGATCTTACAGTTACCACTTGAGTGAAAAATTCCATTAAGGTCAATAGGACTTCTTAACCTTACAGAGGACCACAGGAGAGGGCTCCTGATTTGCGCTGTGAACTAGTTAAATGGAATAGCTTAGTAATTTTAGAGGATTGCTCACCCTTTTGCATTAGCAGAGATTAAATTTCCTTTGGTCATTTGGTGTAATATAAATAATTTCTTTGTCCTAGACCACTGTCAGAGTTTCTACTTTAGAAAAAAATGCTGAAGTGAAGCTGAGGCATTTGCTTAGCAGAAACTGTTATTCTTGGACAATGTTCTGTGCCACTGACATCGTCTCTTAATTAGCTTTCGTGTTGCAAAAAACTTCTTTCAGAAAAATGTCATCCTTTTAACAAAAGGATGACCGAATGCTGACAGCTGGAGTTAGGCAATAACGTTCTGCATCAAATATTAGTAAATGAATTCTAAAATAGCTGGACTGCTTTTTTGGTCCATGAGTGGATGTGCATAATTAGCTCCTTTTCAAGTGCTTTAGCCAGAAGAAATGTGAAGCCACCTGCACAGGAATAAGTAAATAGCTTTTGAAATCTTGATGTGTCTTGCTTAGCTTCCTTGGGGGGAGTTGGTTTTGGTCACTGACTGCAACCTGATGGCGCTGAAGTCTGAAATCTCCCTCCCTCCAGGTAATGGGGACTGGCCATGAAGAGGACAGCAGGGACCAGTACTGCAGTGGTGGTTTGAGTGTGTGAATTCTTTGTCTCTAAGCCTTATGCTTGACACTGAATAGCTTTAATTAAACCAGATGCAGCATCTATGCCATCTTCTGCAGCTCCCTAGTGTACTGTTCTGCATTGAGCTGAGGCTCTAGGGGACACTCTTAGCCTTGGTCAGCTTTGTGTCATGGTCACAAGCAGGAAGCTTGCTGCCAGCTTTGTGTGAGATGCTGCCACCCTCGAAACAGGATGTGCACACCTCAGTGAGAAAAGAATCGTGATGTTTGCCTGTGAGAGGTCTTTGTCCATATCATAAGCATCTAAGTTCTTGTGTTCTTACTTTGCTGTTCTTAGTGCCAGTGCCGCTGTCTATCACCTGAACAATTGTTTTCCTGAGCTACTCAGAGCAAGTCTCAATGAACACATCACAGGTGGCCTAACAATGCTCCCTACATGATTGTCACACAGTGGTGGACCCGTGGGGATGAGGGATGCACCAGTGCTGCAGCAGTCCTGTGAGGCCATTGGGAAACCATTATAGAATCATAGAATATCTCAAGTTGAAAGGGACTCGTAAGGAGTGCCACTCCTGTTTCCACACAAAATTCAACCCCTATGTCTGAGAGCATTGTCTAAATGCTTCTTGAGGTCCAACAGTTTGCAGCCATGACCACTGCCCTGGGCAGCCTGTTCCATGCCCAGCCACCCTCTGGTGAAGAACCTTTTCCTGATATCCTGCCTGAACCTCCCCATCAGTAGGATGCTTAGCATTCGCTCCTCAGTTCTGAGTCTGTCCCTGCTCAGAGGCTCTTTCTCTGATTTATGTTCATCCCTGTATCATCCTTCAGTAGCTGGGTTGGCATTTCTTAGTTTCTTTGGGTTTGCTTCTACTTTAAACAAGTTGTTTTATAGTAAATTAGCATTTGTAAGAAGCGCCAGATGGATGGCACTGGAAAATTACTTCCTAATTTACTTAAATGCCAAATCATTTCTGAGACAGTAGGAAAGTTACCCACTGGTATGCCTGGAGGAAGACGTGTTTGAGTGAGCAGTTCTGTGGGGCTCCTGCTGGCTTTGGTGTCTGTTGGAACCAACCAGACCAGCAACAGCTGTGTGCATGGTTCTTTTCCATGAGAAGAGGAACTGGCTTGGCTGCATTGAAAAGTTCATCTTGGATCTCGTTAATTATCCTGAGAAAATTTGCAGCACAAAAATATATTTGCCAACTCATTAGGCTACGGCTGGAAGTCCAGGGAGACATGCTGATGCTTTCAACTACAAAATCAGCTTCATTCTCCCTACCCCCTGGAATTGAAAGGAAAGCGACTGAAGAGAATTGCTTCTGAAGTGTTGCTGTGTCTAGGAACTCTCTCTGGGTATTGTATTGGCTGACAAAGTCATTGCAGCTCCTTTCACTAGAGGAGCTAAATGGATGATCTATTCTGGCACAATTGTTGGAGAAAGCTGTAATTGAAGCCACACGTCACAGTGGCAGCCCCCACACTGACATCCAGCTGTTCTGCTGCTGTGCCCATGCAGCCAGCTGGTTCTCGTCCTGAAAACTCAGTTTAATGCCCAGGAATAGACCTGGTAGAAGAAGATCATCAGTATCTCTCTAGGGTTCCATGACCTTCAAGGGCCACTAGATCCTGGTTCAGTGAAGTCAGTGGGAGTGCCAGCATTTGCATCAATAAAAGTGGGGTGTAGCTGTGAGCTTGTTGAAGAGGTGATGCTACAGAGTTTTCCTTGTACTGTTAATGAAATGTTAATGGCCTGCAGCCATCCCGCCCTGGTAATGCCCAATCTTGGAAGTTAAGCAGGGTTAGGCCTGGTTAGTACTTGGATGGGAGACCTGTTGGGAATACTGGGTGCTGTAGGCTTACAGACTGGAAGGAGCAGTCCTTGAGAGTAGCTCTGCAGAGAAGGATCTGGGGGTCCTGATGGATGAAAAACTTAAAATGAGCCAGCAATGTGCTCTCACAGTTCAAAAAAGCAAATGGCATCCTGGGTTCCATCAGGAGAGGGGTGGTCAGCAGGGACAGGGAGGTGATTGTCCCTTTCTACTCTGCTCTTGTGAGGCCCCATCTGGAGTACTGTGTCCAGGTCTGGAGCCCCCAGTACAAGAAAGACAGAGAGCTGTTGGAGAGGGTCCAGAGGAGAGCCACAAAGATGACTGGGGGACTGGAGCACCTCCCCTATGAAGACAGGCTGAGGGAGCTGGACTTGTTCAGCTTTTTTTTTTCAGTACCCAAAGGGAACCTATAAACAGGAGGGGAATCAGCTCTTTGAAAAGGTAGATAACTGCAGGACAAGGGGAAATGGTTTGAAGTTGAGGGAGGGAAAATTTAGGTTGGATGCCAGGGGGAAATTCTTTGCAGAGAGAGTGGTGAGGTGCTGGAACAGGCTGCCCAGAGAGGCTGTGGATGCCCCATCCCTGGAGGTGTTCAAGGCCAGGTTGGATGGGGCCCTGAGCAGCCTGGTCAAGTATTAAATGTGGAGGTTGGTGGCCCTGCATGTGGGGGGGTTGGAGATTCATGATCCTTGAGGTCTCTTCCAACCCTGGCCATTCTGTGATTCTGTGAAAGGGCTTTATAAAAATATAAAAATATGGTAATACTAACCATTATAAAAATGCCAAATGGAGTGTTGCAGTGCTTCAGACTTGAGTACCGTGAGGGAATATTTATTTGCACGATTCAAATTATAGTGATAGAGGAGTGCAGATGACTGGAATGTTTTAATTAGTATCAATTTGTATACAAATTCCTTGTTACAGAGCCTATTTTTAGCCTTGTGTGAACTACGGAAGTTGCTTTGTGG
This sequence comes from Lagopus muta, assembly GCF_023343835.1. Taxonomy (NCBI): domain Eukaryota; kingdom Metazoa; phylum Chordata; class Aves; order Galliformes; family Phasianidae; genus Lagopus; species Lagopus muta. The sequence goes on from NC_064436.1 coordinate 49,552,673, forward strand.
AGGAAATCTCCTTCGGAGTCCTCAGGCTCACTTCTGCCAGTCCTGTAACCTCAGCAGTTTAATGCTGATGGCTGAGGGGTACAGGCCAATTCGTTCTGGTATGTTAGTGGAATGTCCTCTGTATTGCATGAGGTGTATGTAGCCATTGATTTCTGGCAGAATTGCATTGGTTTATTTTAAAGCGCTGCACATGTTCTTGTTTTCTACCTATGTCTCTAGTTCCTTTTCTGATGTTTCATCCCTATTCAAATACAAATGCTTTTGTTTTCTTACGCTGTCCAAGCTTTATCCTGTGTTTAGTTATTTGCTTCCTTTGCTTTTTTAATAGCTTGGTTATCATTTCTGCCTTATTCCTCCTCTGTATTGCCCTGGTGATAGGAAATTTGTTCTACTTCTGGTGGTAGTAATAGAGAAGCTAGAAATTCCACAGAGTTGTGTGAAGGTGAAATCAGCCATGTCCTTATCTTCAGTTTGTTTATTTGAGAGAGAAACCCCCCAAATCTGTGTCTGTCGTTTTTCTTCTCTGTGCTCTAATCGAGTTTGAAGAGAAACTTGATGCAGAAATCAATGGATAAAATTCCCTGCCCTTTCTTACACACAAGAAGTTGTGCAGCCGGAATAATAGGAAGTTAAATAACAGATCAGTGAGTTGACCGTAAGTAGTTCATCAGAAGGCTAACAAAGAACAGGGGATCTATGGGAGGGTGGATGTGCATGTACAAATAGTAAAGAAGATGGAAATCAACAGGGAAAAGTGCTATATGTTTAACAAACACAGAGAAGAGTTCAGCTTCTATTTGCTGGGCTTGAATGTGTAGGCTTCTTTGTTGGTTGGCCACTAATGAGCAATATTTCAGCATTGCCATGCTGGAGGTACCTTTCTGTATTATTTTGCTATATGCCCACTTGATGTTGAATTGGGCTTCATGTAACCAGGCAGGGCTGGGTGAGCCCCAGTCCCTAGGAGAGGCAGAGTTTGAAACAGGTTTTGGAGTAGCCACTTGTACGAGAGGCTGAACCACTGCGTTTTGGCATGCCTGGCAATGAGACAATTGAGGTGCTTCTGTGTGCTTATGGTACCCAAGGGACAGAGCGGCCAGCAGAAGGAAGAGCCCTAGAAAAGCAGTGATCAGGAATGTGCTGTGAAGAAAATAACTGCAGAAAGCATAAGAGGCTATAGGGATCATGGATATCAAGATGGCTTAGGTGCATGTGAGAAGGCAAATCCTTCCTATGGAAACACAGATCCTTTAGGAGAACGTGGAAAAGAATGGGAGAGAGGGTTTCTGCCTGTGACAGTGAGATAAAAATGGATATTTTATCTTTCAGTGAGTGAATTGTTCTGGCTTTGTGTGTTACTTTTGCTCATTTTAGCCCTTCATCATTCTTCAGAATGCCTGCAGAGCCTCAACATGTCATGTGCTTTTTTCTAAATTTTTCTTTCAATTTTTGTACATATTTCCATTTCTTCTGCTATACTTTGCTAAAGCTGAACCCAGCAGCAAAATTAAGTGTCTGGCTTGGTAGAAATATTTGACAACTGTGCTTGGAGTTATTGCAGTTGTCTGTAAAAGAGCGTCAGGGAGCTGAATATAGGGAATTCTGTTTCTCTTTAAAGTAAGTGGAAAGATTCTGTTACTTGTCTGCTGCATGGAGGTATTTTGCTCCCAATGACTTCTAGCCTTCAGTTTAGCAGCACAGCAAAAATAGTTCGTGGAGAGGAAATCTTCAGTCATTCTTTTGTATTGTGTGTGTGATTTTAAGAGTGCTTGGATCCAGGAAAGATAAGAGTTAATGAGCAGAAAGCTTTGATATGAAGATGCCAGGTTTGATCCGTGACAGATGTGCAGCAGCTCTGAGTATGTGTTGTATATAGCAAGTGTCTCTTCAGATGATGTTCTTATACACTCCTTTCTGCCAAGGAATAGAGCTCACCAACACCTGTACCTTGACTGTCTCATTAATCAGCGTAGAATTGGAGTCACATTGGAGGCAACCACATGAAGAGTGGACAAAATGTCTTGTTGGCTGTCATGCTAAAAAAGGAATTTTGTTTTGTAATGGTGAGGGTGGAGAGAGGTGGAGTATAACTTCTGTCTCCCAGAGCTCCCCAGCTGCATGCTATTTGCTCAGGAGACGTGTTGCTGAGTTGGGAAATAATGTATAGTCATTACAATAATTTAAAGTACAGAAGAGTCTCCAGGTACAAAAAAAACCAAACCAAACCAAACAACCCACAACAATTAGATTGTATCTATAAAGATTGTTTTTTTGATATTAGGATGTGTAAAATGCAGTGTACTGCTGTAGGGCATGGGTTGGGAAAGATGGTAGCAGAAAAACGATTTACAATAATCATACAGCTGGGAAGACTCTCATGATTTAAAACATTTTTCATTATGGCTTAATTGCCTACAATTTCAGATAGAAGGTGATGGGGGGGCTTGTAGTGTGAGCTATTTCTGTCTTAATTCATCAGAGACCGTTCTCCTCTTTGCTTCTGAGTTACAGTCATCCTGGCACTGACTACAGGATTTTAATTCCAATACTTCTGTTTATGATTGCTTCTGTGGGCCACTTTACACTTAAAGTTGTATTGATTCTTTGATGGTACTTCATATTCATCTGCATTTTTCTCTTCTTTTTGTATGTTTTCTGTCAGGTTGCTTAGTCTAGGGGCCACAGTATGTATCTTCTCGGTTGTTATCAGTGAGAGCTTTGCTGTATTTACCAAACAAATCTTCCAAATGCTTGTAAACCCAGAATTAAACACTGTGTAACCAATAATGTAGTGAAAGTAAAATACAATAATTTTAAGTAGGGTAAAAGTAACCTTCCTGGTCAGAGCACTTGCCTGTGGTTGGCGCTGTAGCTTCAAATTCCAAGAAGACCAAGGTTGCAACCAACAGGAAAAGATCCAAAAAATAAAGAAGGGTTTATTTTACTTTATGTGATAGATTATATGTAAAAGAGCTGTGTTTGCAGAAGGTGGAGAGCTGGTGTGACTCATAGCAAAGAGGTCAGAGCTGGGCAAAACGAGCTAGCAGCTGACGTGGGATGGGACAATTGAGGTACTGGAGGAGGCAGGAAGCACACAGCAGCTCTGGAACAGGATTTTGGTGTGAGTGGGCTGCCTGAGTGCTATAGAGCCAAGGAATCCTGCTCCAGGATAGGTAAAAAAGTCTCTTATTACCAAATCTCATGTAGGGTCACAAAACATTAATAAACTTAGATCTAATTACAGAGCTTAGTTGATACCTAGTACTTTGTGCATTCAAAGTGTATTACAAATAAGTTATTAAGCCAGAAAGGTTTTAATGAGGAACGTAGTCAGAAGTGTCATTTTAGGAGTGAAAATCATCGTACAGTGTGGAGTTTCTTTATATCTGGAGAGCTGTGTGTAAAATCTGTTTCCTCTAGTTCTTCATCAGGGGAAAAATAGTGTTTTTCTCACAATAGATGGCCTCCCTCATTCCTTTGCCACTAAGAATTTGTTATGGGCTTGGAGGACAGAAAGACAAAGAATGATTCCTTTAAGTGTCATTTGAAGGTGAGAAAGCTCATAAGGGAGATTGTGTTGGAAAGCTTGGAAGGCATTTTACTTGATGACATGTGTTCTGCTTTATTTTAGCTCATTAAGGTAATTTGTCATGTACAGCTCAGGTGCCTTCGGGTAAATTCCTTCTAGCACACTTCTACTTAAATTTGTGATGTTACATGACAGATTTCTCTTCCCCACTTATTGTCTAATCTTTCTCAGTTTATACTCTGCAAAGAACGCTGATTTGGTTTCACTGGTGAAGATTCTCATTTGATGTTTTGATTTCTCCTAGTTATATACAGATTAACACCTCTTCTCTCTTAATTGTTGTGCCATTACTATGTGTTACTCCTAAATTCTTCCAAGTGGGAATTAAATACTGTTTTGCAACTCTCATGGTTCCAGCACCTTATTTTAGGTGTCAGCGCTGTGTCCAGAAAAAGCATTTTGTGCTACTTAAAAATCAGTGCTTTTGCCTGTTCCTCATGCCAGAATAGTTTGATAAAGGCTGCTCTGGCTGATGTGACATGCTGTCCAGGGAACCGGGGCAATTAAAAATTTTCTTCTGCTATCACCATGCAGTTCCAGTGGTTCTGAGATAATGTCAGGGATGTTAGTGTAGTTGCTTCGTAACTAACTCAAAAAGAATCATTAGATCATCTCTCCTGCATAATGCAGAACATTGTATCTGAACCTGCTTGCTTCTGTACCTTTATTTGGCCGAAGCACATCTCTGTGTATCAAGAGATGGGAAGTCCACCTCTCTGGCATTTGTCACACTGATGGTTTACCCTAATGCTTAAAATGCATGGCTGCCCTGTCGTCTTAACTTGGTTCATTACAGCTTCCAGCCATTGGTTCTTTGTATGGCTTTGACTCCTTCATTGAAGAAATTTTCAATACTTATTTCTGTTTTTCTAATCAAAGGTGCATTTTTGTTACATACCCAAGTCATCTCTTGGTCATCTTCTCGATAAACTGTCAGGTTAACCTTTTTCATGACCTAGGCAAACAATCTTTCTTCCATTTCCTCAATAATTTTTTTGCTTATTTTCAGTATTCTTTTATAAAAAGTGGAGATGTAGTCAGGTAACCGTACTGAAGATGAGATTCTGTAATGCAGATATCTCTTACCTTCTTTTACTTACCTGGCCTTCTGCACTATGGCTGAGGAAAATATAGACGAGTGGCAAGCATTCACAGTGAATTAGGGGAAAAACATGTAAAATGTGTTTTCTTTTTCCACTACTTACCTCAGAGTGAAAGAACTACTCTAGTGATGCATTTTCTTCTATGGAGATTTCTTAAAGCCTTGTGGGTTGTCACTCTTTCTCCTAAGAAGATTAAAACATCAAAACACTTGTGTGGTTACCACACTAGGTTTTTGAAGGTGAAGTCTGCAGAGCATGTCTGCTTGTTCAGCACATGCTCATCGAATGGTTGGTGCTCTCATTAACTACTTATTTTAGGGAATGGACAGTGCTGATCTGCCCTCTGCTCCCACGTCTATTATGCCTGCTGGTTATCGCACAGTTAGGACCCCAGCATGTGCAGCACAAAGTCAGAATCTAGCTTTAGTTAAACAGTGTTTTAAAAGTATGACTTGTAGAAGCACAGAATAGTTTGGGTTGAAAGGAACCTATAAGGTAACCAAGTTCCAACCCCCTGCTATAGGCAAGGACACCTCCCACTAGACCAGGTTGCTCAAAGCCCCATCCATCCTGGCCATGAATGCTTCCAGGGAGGGAGCATCTCCACCATCACTGGGTTCCCATGTCTTAGCACCCTCCCCAGCTTTCCTGTAGGCCCCCTTCAGGTACTGGAAGGCTCCTATAAAGTCTCTCCAGAGCCTTCTCTTCTCTAGCTGAGGAGCCCCCAGCTCTCTCAGCCTGTCCCCTTGTGGGATATACTCCAGCTTTCTAATCATCTTTGTAGCCCTCCTCTGGACTTGATCCAACAGCTCAATGTCCTTCTGGTGCTGAGGCCCCAGAACTGGATGCAGCACTCCTGGTGGGGTCTCACAAGAGCAGAGCAGAGAGAATCACCTCCCTTAAGCTGCTGGTCACACTTCTCTTGGTGCAACCCAGGATACAGTTGGCCTTTTGGCTGCAAGCACACATTGCAGAACAGATCTAGTGCATCATAAGAGTCCTAATTAGACAGAAAACAATCTCTGATTTGGTCACAGGGTTAAAATTTCCTTCTGCTCAGCTACGCATTTTGAGCATCAATTAAATTACTGATGGAACTACTGGTGGACAGTAATGCTATACTTGTCCTGTTGCTGACATGTCTGGGGTAGAAGTGGTTTTAGCAGGGGGATAAACTGGAATGTCTTCCCCACCATGTCCATTTCTGCATCTTTTGAACTTTTTTTCTGTACTGCTGACTGAATGGCCTACTTCTTTGATCTAAAATTAGTGTGTACAGCTCCATTTCTAAAGCATTTCCAAGTATATCCACTTTTGCACCCCTGCCGCTCGCTTTCGTTATACAGTAAGAATGATTTCTCCCTCTAGCAAAGAAGTTACAGGATTTAAAATTATTTTACTGTACATTGATCCCAGGAGAGAATGCCAACAGTTTGTAAGGGGATTTGAGAGAAAAAATTCCTCCTGACTTTTCAGTTGGTATTTCTACATTTAAGAGTGTCATTGTGCAGATGAGAAACCAAGACTTAATCTTTGTAGTTCTTGTTTGTCAGTATGCACTTCATAGTGATGTGTGGGAAAACCCAGGGGAGATATTAAAAAAAAAAATTTTTTTTTTTTGCAAAAAATTATTTTGATCTCTAAGGAAGCCTGCGTGAGGCACTGCTTTCAGCAACATCAAAATGCAACGGCACATACCAGACTTTTTTATTCATGCTGCCAAAGGAATAATAGGATTACCCTGGTTTGTTTTGCTTTTTCACCCTGGCATTAAATGAGCTGAAATTTGATGTGGGAGTCTCTGTAAAATAAGGTCAGTTGAAAAAGAGTTCATTGTACTTTTATTTTTATTCTTCTTAGGTGTTCACAGAAAAGTTCAGGTTTATCCAGAGAACCATGGCAGAGGGTGGATTTGATCCTTGTGAATGCATTTGCTCACATGAACATGCAATGAGAAGACTGATTAATCTGGTAAGGATAATATGAGAATATTTATATTTGGAAGTGTGATTATATAGACGTTGCTTCAGCACTTGCACACTTGCAGTTACTGATGCTTTTGATTTTGCTTATTCAAGTTGCATGTGCAGCTAGAATCTCTATATCTGACTCTCTGATGAATATTTGAGTACTTAATAAAGATTATAGCTTTCTCTTGATTTCCCAGGGCTACATTTCTGCAGCACTGGCATTATTTCTATTGGAATGTTTCTCTGTAACTAGAAAAGTCTGCACAAAACCAAAAAAACTATCTTGCAAACTCTCTGAGTTTAGAGTAATACCACACATATGAAATTCTACCTGCTCATGTGGCAAGATAACAACGTCTTTATTTTTTGAACTGTGCTTTAAAAACTGAATTTGAGAAGCCAGTGATTGTGAGTACCGAATTCTGTTTCACGTAATTCCCTTTGTGAATGTTCATAAATTTGTTTCTATCCCATTTTCTTCCTTAGGATCTAGATTTCCTTTTAATTACTGAGTGCACCAGATAGATGCCTGTGCTCTCAGGGACCCTGGGTAGCTTTTTTTTTTTTTTTTTTTTTTTTTAGAATTACTCTGCTCAGAGTAATCAGAGTTCAGCACAGATGTCCATAACACAGCACTGCAGAACTTGTGCCACCATCTTTTCACTTTGTGCTTCTGGGCCCACATACCAAGAATGCTTTCTCAAAATCACATATAGACCATACTTACAGAATTGCTGGAAACAAACTAAGTAAAACCAGAACAGCACAACTGGCCTCTGTCAGTGGCAGGGCTCAGTCACTGGTTGCAAGAGAAGGCAAAATCGTTGTCTGCAAGGGCAAAAGGAAATGCCAAGCACTTGTCACACGTGACCATGGAAATCCTTGTGCTGTGCATCAAAGCTGATGTTGTCAAACAACTCAAATCTGTGTAGTGTCCTGCTGAACAAAAGCTTAACATGACACCAGAAAAACAGAGCATATCTGTATAGTGATTCCCTGTGCTTCATGGGCCTGATACTTTTTCCCTGTGGTAGATTTGAGGTATGGTGCAGCTTATGCTTGCCTGAGTCTTACAAGTCATGAGCGGTTGACTCGCTTTCTTATCTCATTACTCAGCAGGTGGTAGAATTGTTTAGGGGAGGTAGGTGCATGGAGTGAAAGGCAAGTGTGCCTATTTGCTAGTGTTGGCAGAATTATTCAGGACGGAAGGGTCTAGGTCAACCATCTGCTCAGAGCAGGGGTTGACAGTGAATTCAGGCTGGATCATTCAGGGCTTTTATTCTGAATGAGTCTTCAAAGCCTTCAAAGATAGCATTTGACAGCCTCTTGGGCAGCTTTCTCCAATGTTTTGCAGTCCTTTTGGTAAAGAATTCTTGTTCCAGCCACTGTTTTAGTTTAATGTCTCATACCCTCTGCTATACGCTACTGTGAAGAGCTTATTTCTGTCCTCTCAGTAACCTCTTTGTAGGTGCTGGAGGCTGCAGTTAGATGAATCCAAAACAGTCTCTTCTCTAGGCTGAATGAGCCCAGCTACCTCAGGCTCTGCTCGTAGAGCAGGTGCTCCAACCCCTGCTGGAGCCTCTGGTGAGCCTCTGCTGAATCCACTTCATTTTATAAACATGTCACATACAGGGGAGTCTAAGACTGGATTCAGGCTGAAAGTGCGGAGGAAAGATGAGTAGTTACATCATTCAGTCTACTTGCACACTTCTGAAAGATCAGTGCACTTGGCACAAAGTTGTGCTAGTAAGTATGATTCTTCTGTGGAGTCTTTGCTCCAGGGCCCAACCATACTAGCCCATACATCACAGCTAGGTGGCCCAATTTCAAATTTCAGCTTTCCCAGATACTCTCATGGCTTCTGATGCACTGAGGGCGCATCACTGAGGCCACAGGATGTTGCTTGGCAGGAGCTGACCCTGAGAACCTGTTTTTGCTAATTGTTTCTGTGAGAGTATAGCAAATACATCTTCTTTTGGATCATAATAACTCATTTGCTCTTTGTCTCACTTGGTGAACGATAGCTTTTAAATTCCCCTTTGCTCCCTACTGCCCTCGCGTGGTCACACGTGTTCTGTCCCGGGAATTATAAGAGCTAGGCACGAATCATGAGGTATGTGCTGTGTGCATCACTTGTGTTGACCCTGACTCCCCTGGACATATGATAAAATGGTGCAGAGGAAGCTCCAGGAAATTGGAAGGGAGAAAGGAGAATGTATGTTTGCTACTTTTTCCACTAAGACTTGTCAGTTGCAAATATGAAGCATGAAGTATGACTTTTGTCCCCACTTCTGCATTTCTCACCTTTTCCTTTTTTTGCTAGAAGGTGCCTATAGACAGTGGCACAAGTCAGCCAGTGTTCTTTTGGAGCAGCTGGAGGATTCTGGTTGTAGATGATTTGTCTGTGTTTTGTTCCTGGAATACCTCAAGCCATGTAAGGTGGCTGTAAGTGGATGATCTGGAGGCGCACTAATTCCTGTGTTGTGAATGCACACTGAGTAAATCATAGGTGTCACCCTCAGGGCAGGGGTAACCAATACCAGTCTAACAGTGTTCCTGTGTTGCTGCAAGAATTGAATTTATTGCTCAGTGTTCAGTTTCCAATAAGATCATATGAATCAACATTTGAAACTGTGAGGAGTTGTGGGAAATGCCAGATTTCATCTATCATAAAAGGCAAAACAGCTGCTACTGGGTGTAGAAGAGCGAATCACTATCTGGGGTAAGTCAGCAGAATCTAGAAAGGAAAAGTCTGATAACTTTGTCAGGGCCAGAATATCAAGTGACCTGCTTGTGATTTAGCATACTTGCTAAATCTCCAGTATTGTATCTGTAATTTTTATACTTCATTAAGAGTTTGCTTTCTGAGCTTTTTGTTTTGTCAGTTAATTGCACACAATGAGCAAGAATTGTACTATTTGTTTTAAAAGGAATCCTTGCTTATCATTTTTCAGTGCTGCTGAGCTCCACAAATCTCAGTGGAGTCTGGGTACCTTCTAGCTCTGAAAGTTGGTTCTTCAGGACCATCATTCCAAAACCTTTGGGATGCAAGAAAGCTAGACAATCTGCCTAGCGAGATGGTGGGGGGAATCCAGCCGTGCTTTATACCCAGAATGGCCCCATACTGCGAACTACTAAATTGTTAACTCTAGTTCATAGGTATAAAACACATGAGAGCACATTGGAGTGATGTTATTGTTTGGGAGCATTTGTCAGGACTCAACTGGTAGTTGTAATTATCTCAAGACCAAGCATTGTGAATTCAGAAGTTCAGAGTTAAGATCAAATATATCAGAAGAACAAAGTAGTTATCAGAGTCACTCAAGTATGGAAATGGACTTTTAGAATTCTTCAGTGCGGTAGTTACGTTATACAAAAACAACATGATTGATGTAAAGACTTTAATAACTCACATTTAAGCTAAAGTAAAGTAATTCTACAGATCAATTTATTTATAGCTGTATAGATCAGTGCTGATAAGAATTAAGGTTTATGCTGATGAAGAAGTCACAGTGTATTCACTTATGGGTATTAAATGTGGACTTAAAATATATATATTCAAATACACAGGATTTTCATTAGAGTTAACTGTATGGAAAATTTCAGTGATAGTGTTATGTTAAGGTCAATAGGGGGTCAAAAAGTCCGTTTACATTCTGAAGTTCTCCTTTTAACTCCCAAAAGCATGACTTCTAATTTCTAAGTTAACTGGTGCATTTACTTTGAAACTCTTACAAAATGTATTTGGTATTCCAAATACCATAATTTGTGGATGGATACATTATAATTGTGTATGGATAAAATATAGTTTAGATCTCTACCCTAAATCAGTTCATCTTGTCATTACAATTTATTACACTAATGCTTATTCGAAGAAAAAGCCTTATTGTCATTTAAAGTCTTCTTCCTCTCTGCTACTAGAAATACCACAGAAAGTTACAAAGAAACAAGCAGTTCATTTTAAAAAGCCTAACTATTACTCTAGCTGTGTGGCTTGATTATTTTTCTGTCCTTCAGTTTACTTGACCGAGTATGGTTCCGTTTTGTTTCCTTAACACATAATGCTGTGAAGGTTTTATGAACAGTACATTGTGTAGCCTTAATGCATATGACATTCACAAAGATTTTTCACTGCTCATTAGGCTGACTGGAAGATGCCATTCATACCCTCAGTTCTTATAACTTGCACACTGATGCATCAATGGCATTGAATTATCTTCTCTTAATTGTTCTGACATTTTTCCTGAAGAGGATTTTTCAGGGTTCTCTTTGGTATTTTGAACATAGTAAACTTCTGTAGCATGGCTCCTGTAAATAATAAGCAGATACTCTGATTTCCAAGTTTTCCTAGCAAACAGCAGAGATCTAAAGTCTCTGAGTGGGACTTCATAAATATCATCTCCAGTATGATTGGGAGTATTGGATGTTACATACCCATGGCACCATCTGTTGTGATTTGGAGTTGTTTAACAATTTGACTATTGTACATTGGGTTCACTGTTTGCTCTACGGATATAGCAGATAACTGGGAACGTCTATACAAGGAAATAGGCACAGAAGAAAAATACCGCCAGATTTTCCATCCTTTGCAGATACGTAAGAGTTGTTAAGAGACAATAACAGATCTGTTAGCTTGTGTGACTTTATCTCCTGTTCTGTCTCCTCCTTCTACAAAACTTATTTTGACATGAAGAGCCAAAGTTCAAGAGGGATGAACAACAGACATTAAAAATACTTTAATGAGGGGGGGGGCTCAGTTAGACAAGGGGCCGGTTGTTTGACAGAACCAAGTGAAGGATGTTCTTTGGTGTCAAGAGGAAATTATTTCTGTCTTAGTTGTGGCAGAGGATAGCAAACTTCTGGATAGTAATGATGTTATATTTAAATCCCTGTTTTCCCCTTTTTAACGTTTCTCCTGCAAAATGAAAATCTTTTCATCTGCACTGTGTTACTCCTCCAAACTTCCGTGTTCTCTGAGTAAGCATGGGTGATCCATAATTCCAAGGCCCACTTCAAGTCTGAAAACTAGACTGAAAGCATAGTGTATGTGTTTGGGATAATCATGCAAAGAGCATCTTCCATGAAGCTCAAGACCTGTGTATGACTACTTAGAGTTGCCAGAAATGTCAAAGTGAGCCAGTGGCACATAACTTTGTATGACATAAAGAGCCCTTTTTTTATCTTCTATTTTTTCTGTGATAAGGTATTATTTGATTTAGAATTCTCTCACATTAGTTTCTACAAAAATGAGCAATATGTTCTTTACCCAAAGCATTTTTAGTTTTGTAATACAGAAGGACCATTCTTATGAACTGCCAGCAGTTCTGCTGAGATATGATGGCCTTACAGACCTCTATGGGAATTACAGCTTTGTGCTATGTTCTTTTGTAGCTAATTGCAAAGTAATGGCCCATGTCTAGTTATGTTATTATATCAGAAGGCTTGAATGTCTCAAAAACTCTAGGGAATACAGAGCAATTTTTTTTTCCTTTTTTTTTTTTTTTTTAATCTGCTTCATATTTTGAGGTGCTGTTGGATTTCTGGATAACAAAAAGATGCAAATTTTCAAGGTATTTAACAAAAAAGAAAAAGTTCAAACACTCTTCTGTCATAATTCTCTTGGCCAGGTCATTTTAGAGTCTCCTGATTATAAGCTGGCATGGTCTGAAATAGTATCCAGCATAGGCATGAATCCTGACTGAGTGAGACTTTGTGCAAACAGCACAGAATAAACACAGATGATTAAAATAGAACTGCGTTGTGTGCTTCAAGTGATTGAAAAGCTCTCAAGATGCCAGCACAGATAAGCCTGACTTAAATAATCCTTTAGGCTTCCAGCAAGAATGAGGTACCCTACTGACGTGGCCTTCTATTGAAAGCAGAGCAAAACTATACTGAATGAATTTGTGATACTTTAAGGTGACCTTTTAAATGTGGAAGTTGGCCTGGAGACTTGTTACACATGTTCCATGGCATTTGCCTTCCAAATTCTTCTTGTAATAGCTGTTGCTACTGCTTCCAGTGTATAACTCTTAGCCAGGCAGCTGGAGAGCATGAAATTACATTTTACTCTCACTGTCCCCTTTTCTACCAGACCTGTGCCTTCGGTTCCTGGTTTCTTGTAGCCCAATGTGGTACAGAAAAGACCCTTCCCAAGAACTAAACATTAGGTTGCTCTTTAGGACAAAGAAGAAACTATCATCCTTCTGAGATGCAGGAGAGAGTCTTGATGCACCTCCTAAGGTACTGAGCCAAAAGAATTAAACGTAAGGATAGAGCGGCAGGACGCAAGCCTTCACCCAATTTAGTTGTCACTGGGTGCTCAAGGTGCTGGTACTGCACAAGTTATGGCCCCAAAAGTCATATGCTGCCAATAACTTTAAACTAAAAGCTAGTTCTAGATCAAGCAGTATAAATGAAGGCTATTTTTTCTAGACAGATGAATGTTTAAAAAAAAAAAAAAAAAAAAGCCATAAAGAAAGGTGTATACTTGGGTCCCATAAAGTCAACTTTTTCCTATATGGAGTTAGGTTGTAGGACTTCATTGAAAAGGTGCCTTGTATTTCCCATTCCTGAGTTTAGTAGCATGATAGTAGCTGCTGCTTTTTAACCTCTGTGTTTGTGTGCATATACATATATGTAGGTCACTTCAAAGGTAATGCATCCTATTTATTTCCATGGAAACTACAACAGATACAAAGAGCAAATTCTCAGCTGCAAAACGGTATTTTTCAGTGCAACCACCACCATGCATTTTCACCAGTGATAAGAGCCTGCATGCCACACTGAAAAATCTGCACCAGTGGAGGTGATCCACTCTTCCCACTGTTGAAACACCATCCACCACCTCACTGTGCTCACATCCACTGGTTGGTATCTGTAAGCATTCAGCAAGTGTCAATAAATATCAGTGGGTCCCATTTTCTCCACGTGGAGGAGTTTAGTGATGCATCTTTGTTTCATACACACTTCCATGTCAGATGCCATTTTGTCATAGTGCCCCTCTGCTGCCATCTGTCATATGGCAACTAAATATAATTGAATATTGGCAGGAGGGTTCAACTTCTACTGCTGTGCCACCAGTGTCCACCTCTGATGTGGTGGCTCAACATAATGAGGAGGCATTACTGAGGTCACCTCTCAGTCTCCTCCAAATGCTATATGTAAGAATAAATATGTTGGTGAATACATATATAACCAATAAATTGTAAATGTTATAATTAAATATATTATAAATATATCTATATATAAATATATTACACTTCAATACATGCATTATAAAAATATAATGTGTCAGTCACCCTCATGACTGTCTTAAAATAGAGCTTATGTGGTATGACAGTATTACAAGTAGTTTGGAAGATTATACATTGAAAATTCTGTCTTGATATTTCAGCACTAGTTCATTGATGGAAGCTGTGTTGTGAATGGCTGAACTGGGTTTGATAATCAGTGCTGTGTTATAGCCCTCTCATTTGAGGAACATTGTGCTTTATCTCTTAGCTCACAAATGGTTATAGTCAACACTCAGTACAAACTGGTAGAACTTCTTGTTCTAAGCTTCTGTCTTGAAGGCCTCTTACATGGGAGCATGCTTTTCATTTAAACTGGTCAAAAATATCTAACAGTGTATTCTGTGTTTGTATTTTAGATACGCATTTGTTAATGATGTCTTGGGAGATACATTGTTTGTGAATATTCTCAGTGTTTTCTGGAGTAACATCGTTCAGTTATTTCTATCTTACCATTTGCCGTCTGATATTTCATGTCATCAGAGGCTCAGTGATCTTCTTGCGGTGACCCTGACTTTCACACTACTTCATCTTTTCACGTGACTCTTTTTCTTCTAATTCATTCTGTTTCATGTTTGTCAAGGATGTCAGTCATGTCCCAGGCCCTCAAGGCCAGCAAAATTACAAAATGAGATGCCAATAGAAGTCATGCAGTTGGAAAAAAAATGAGGGAAGAGTGGAAAAGGTGAATCTATATGGCACCAAGGTGAATCAGCAATCCTGGAGAAATAAGAAAACAAGAAGGAACAAGCTCTTGCCTAGATCAGGGTTCGTATGCATTCATACTTACTGTTGCATCTTCATCCATGAAATGTTATGTCTTTTAGCATGAAAGTCAGTGCAGTGTTCTCCCTCTGACATGACTGATTGGCGGCTCTGGGTCTCAAGAGTTGGTTCGTAAGCTAGGAATGCTGCTTTGAAAGGTACCGTCCATTCTTTCCTAAGTGTTGTTGAGAGGAAGACAATAATTTGTCACCTCACAGGACCAAACTTGATATTTTTGTACCAGATTATTACTGTCCCAGTATGAGCGTGTATTTATTTTATCTTAATTCTACACTTACTCATAAAAATGTGGGAGTTGGGAAGGTGGTGTTCACTGTTTTCCCTCTCATATCTCTAAAAGAAGCTAATGCAATTTAGAAGACAATTTAATTCCGTCAAAATGCCCTTCTTTCCACCTTATTTTTCTCTTATTTCTGCTGGCCAGCTTGTAGGAGAATAATGCACGTAGGTGTCAATTTTATGCATCTTTAAATCTGAACTCTGGATAATACTTCAATTCAATTTACAGTCTGGCCCACATTCAGGACTGGCCTATCATACCAGAGCAATTTGTTTATCACGTTATTTACTAACTTTGGATGTGGCTGCCAACAGAGTGTAAACAGTGATTTCATTACCCAGAAGCATCAGATCCCAATCCAGAATATGTCACAGGGTTGTCATCTTCTGGCATAGTTGGGGAGAAAAGGCAGAGCTTACAACTGCTCTGAATTGCAAAAAGGGTATTTTCACAGGGGATGATATTTTGCCCTTATTATCACACAAAATTTTCTGTCAACAATCTTTATGGTTCCATTTTAAACTTTTATTCATGGGATAAATGACCACATCGTTGGTTATTTGTCCTTAACTTCTTACTTATCTGTCCTTTTCCTTGCCACCAGCATCCATTCCTGTTCTCTTATCTTGGTAGCCAGTTTATCTGCTTAATTCACACGTTTCTCTGGGCTTCCTTCAACTGCAATCTTTGGTATGAGAATCTTTTCCTGGCCTGGCTCATAAACTCGCTAATTTTTCCATCATGTCTTTTCTGAGAACTTCATTTCTGCTTTGGGCAGTTTCAAAGGCTTCTCTAAAAGGCAGTAGTTTTAATAAACAATTTATTTTCAGCTCATCTGCCACTGACAGTAGACATCATTGATTATTGCCTCGTGTTCCTGCTACTAGTCCTGTTCCTCTTGTTTCCTTACCTATTCATCACACTGCTTTAGAGTTGGGAAGTGCTTTTGGACAGAAATTACGCCACTGTTTCTTCTGGAAAGAGACAGACTTGTGAGCTGTGTCATCATCACTGTCTTCCTGATATTTCTCAGCCTTATGCTTTGTCTTTATCTTTTTTTTTTTTAACCCTAGTAATATTCTTAACCCTTAAAAAGCTGAAGTTTTCCTCAAGCATTTGCTGTCAATTTTAATGAGAAGCACAGTTTTTCTGAGCAGAGATTGCAGGAGCAGTCCCAGGATTTGTGGCACCCTGTGGCAGCAAGTTCTGGAAAGTCATCTGTAGAGTTTCAGAAAAGTCCTCTGAAGAGGAAGCGAGGGGGCTGACACAAGAAGAAGTTACTGTGAAGGTGGGCAGCTGTCTCAGTCCTCCACAGTAGCTGCCTGTGCTGAGTGGGAAATGCAAAGCAGCAGAACTTCTTTCATGGGAAGACTGAAACGATCCCAGTGGCTGAGCTCACTGTAATGGATAAACAAGTTCTGTGTTGAGCTAGACGAAGCTGGTTCACTGGCCTCACTACTTTGCTTGTGATGTTGTGGAGCAGCTAGCATGCAGGACAAGTTCACGCCCTGACCACACAGCAGCGTGTTTGTCTGCTCATCCATTAGGTTTGCATGGGAAAAAAGTTAGAAACTTTGCTCATTGCAGCAGCTTTGCAAAAAAATTTGCAGAGCTGATAGCGGGGTCCCTTTACTGTGTCTGTTTGTGCTTTGGCCGCCACTAGAGACTGTGGAAGGTGGTGGCTGCCATTGCTAAAACCTCTGGTAACTGCTCTTTTTTCAATTATCTGACAACTGAGCTGTCTCACATTCAAGTTTTTTTTCCAGCAGCTGCTACGTCCCTTAAGGGTGGTACAGTAGTCAGGAAAGAGAGCTAATCATCACTAGGCAAAGGAACAGTCTTGTTTCAGCAAAAGGTATTACCTTTTCCAGCAATTCACCTTACATAAGCTTTTCTTGCATGTGCCGGAATCTTTTCTTGTCTTTTGGCTAATTTATTGACTGTTAAATATCAAATTTGTACTGGGTCACGGAGTTGCAACCTATTTCAACTGAGAGAGTTGAGAAAAACCTGTTTTTACTGCTGCTCATTTTCAGTCATCTGCCATGTTTCATCCCAGGAGAGCAGCACACAGCTTGTCATTGAGACAAATTTGCTAGCTGGTATACAGAGCCCTCCTACAGCTGGTGCTTGTAGGATAGGGAAGTTTTATGTGTATAGTCGGGAAAGAAGTGAGCATGAGGAGATAGTTAATAGGTTTTTGTCTTTTCATCTTTGGCTTCTCAGTCTTTCTGACTCAGTGGGCAGTGATCTTGTGCTGTCAGACACATCTTCTCTGGCACAAGTGGTTTTTGTAAGAAATTTTTTAATTAACTGGAATAGTTAATTTTCTAAGACATATTTTTATTGCTGCATATGAACACAGAGAGGCTATGCAGTGTAATTTTTCAGCTGGGATCATTAAATCTGCACTATTGTATAGCTATGTATTGTTTTCAATTCAGAAGAATTTTACATGGATTATTAATAAAAACTGTAAAAATCCAGTTTTCTCCTTTTTCTTTCTGTAACTGCTTCACATAATAAATTGAGGTTCCTAAACCTACCTTGTATAGTCAATTTTTCAATCACCGTGAAAGAAATGCAAAGTTTGTTATCTCTGTCCTTTGGAAAACAAAGTCCTATTGTCAGAGTATGGGTGACTGCACTTTGTAATAGTTCCTCTCTACATTGTTCCTCCATACGTAAGTAAACTTTTTTCTTTATTGGCAGGCTATTATCTATTTTGTTTTTCAGCAGAGATCTGTAGAGCAAGTCCTAATGGCATTTCTCACTTACTGAAATATTTCTGTCATTGGTGTTTCCAGTAGTACTTATCTTTCTAGAGTTTTGGAGCCTGTTCTGACTTTTGAGAAGTCCCCAGTTTTTGCCAATGAGATAAAACTCCGTATCTTATAGACAGCAAGCAAAATCCTAATGTCAGACATCATTCTCTGGGCCCACAAAATCTCAGGGCTTTAATACTTCTTGTGTCTTGAGCCAGGTGGCCTGCTGTGTCAGCAGGCATTTTCAAGCAGAACGTGGGCTTTTGATGCAGAAATGGCAATACGAAGTGTACATATCACTTGAGATGGCTTTTATAGATACATTACTGACGTGGTTTTACAAAGTTGTGTTCAGACAGGTGTAACCTATGGAAATGGAGGTAGATAACATAGTGCTGGAGTACCCCAGGGCACTGTTGTCAGGTTGGGCAAACAAGATAGCACTGTCCCTAGCCATCCTGGGGAAAGGGCAGGGACAGGTGGATGCTCTATGCTGGCTGACCTGCGCTACGTTTCTGGTCATATACTTATTACCTGTCTTAATTCTGAGCATAATTCTGTTTTGATGAATACCTGCAAACTGCAGGCATTTTACAAATCAGGGATTGTAATTAAGCCCCTTGCAGTGTTAATCCCTTATAAGAATAGAAGGTGATTATGTTGTTGGTGTTTTTAAAATATGGTCAGAGTAATATCCAGTCTTCTCAGTTCAGGAATCTCTCAGCATCAGATATTCCAGATTGGTACTATCTGCTAATGTAAAACTTCTATTTTGAGAAAGAGGTCCAAAGGTTGAAAATAAACTAAGTTTTCATTGTTACATAAACAGGCCAGGCAGCATGCATGCTTTGATACCATTTTTTTTCTGGTAAGGTAAGTATCATAGAATCATAGAATGATTTGGGTTGGAAGAGACCTTTAAGGTCATCTAGGTCATAAGGTCATCTCCCACTAGAGCAGGTTTCTCAGAACCCCATCCAGCTTCCACAGGGCATCCTGGGAGGGATGGGTATCCACAACCTCTCTAGGCACCTTGTTCCAGAGTTTCACCACTCTCACAGTAGAATTTCTTTCTAATATGTAGACCAGATCTGAATGCAGTACTCCAGGTGGGGTCTCACGAGAACAGAGTAGAGGGGCAGAATCACTTCCCTCGACCTGCTGGTCACACTTCACTTGGTGCAGCCCAGGATATGGTCGGCCTTCTGGGATGCAAGCGCCCATTGCCAGCTTATGTTGAGTCTTTCATCAACCAACAAAGTAGAAGTGTTTTGCTTTAATTTCCCCTGCTGCTGCTTTTAACTATAGAAAGTACTGTAAGGTGGTACCCAACATTCCCTGTACTTCCTAAGGAACTTTTTGGTAGTCTCAGTAAATTTACCAACAGATATTTATAGATTAATCAGAGAAAGAATGTTATGAGTCTCTAATGATATATTTTCAATTCTTTCTCAAATGTCTAGTTATTGAAGTTCATTGTAATTAAAGGAGCTTAAAGTTTCATGAGTGTCTTCCTCCTGCGGTTGCTCAACTGTTTCTTTGGTGTACTTCTTCTAATATTGTGACTACATACAGCTGATAAGCATATCAGTGATGCCAGTACAAATGGAAATTGGATTTGTAGAAATTATTCACCTATTTCTTTCATGTGGAACATCTATCTTGTATTTGTGTATTTACACTGATGATAAACAGATTACCCTGCTGTGACAAGATGTACTGGGATTTGTGACATTACTGTGACATAAAACATGTCAAAAAGGAGATCACAGTTCTAACCAAAGCATCACAGCCGTTCTGTTTTTTTAGAACTGTTATTATTAACCAGTGTAGCTTACCTAAGTAAGGAATAGAGTCTATTTCCATAATGCAGCAGATTAAATCCCATCCATTTAACCTTACCTGATAAAGAATGTAATATTTATGTGTCTTTAGCAATTCTGTCATCAATAAAATAGTTGTACTGATAGGCAGTTATCCAATGTTGACTTTTCTTACAGTTAGCAAGCTTACCTAGTAACAGTTTTATAATTTTTACCCATAAACAAGTAGGTAAAGCAAGATATCAATTAAAATCTATTATTAAAATATCTTAGGTGGAGTTACAGTAATTGATAAATTCAAACATGAAACTTTAATTCTACATCTGTCTATTTAACCATTATCACAGTCTGATCATTTGTTTTTAGGTCAGTCATGTGATTTAAAGTTCCAGTAATAAGCAAATAGGGTTTGGAAACTACCTCAGTACCTGGGATCCTTTGCATACCATAAGCTGTGTGATGCAGTGAAAGTTACAATTTCTCTTATCTTGAATTTGTGCTCTGGTTTTACACTGAATCTCGATTTTGGTACAAGCTGACCAAGTCTCATTGCTAACTGTCATGCCTTTCTTTTTCTCTGTTCTAGCTGAGACAATCACAGTCGTACTGCACAGACACAGAATGCCTTCAGGAATGTGAGTAACTGTTAAGTTCAGGAGCACGGAAGTAAAATAAACGGCTGTAATTAAACGTTATAAGAACATATTAAATGAAATCAAATACTGTGGTACTGAAACCATTATGTGAGGGAGGTAATTCCTGAGAATTTGTGACTCACATTTAACATTTGTACATGAGATGCATCATATGGAAGAGGATGCTGAGCAAGTGGGAGATGTCAGTACACCAGCACCACAGATGATCAAGCCCCAAGTATTATGTATCTTACCAGTAACTTCCAAGTAAGATTATTTAAAATTCTTTCAAACCAGAGAATTTGGAGAACTTTATTTTTCCTCCTTACTGTCATGGCAGCTGAATATCACTGGTTATTCAGCTAAGGCAGCTTTGGCTGATAAGCTGACATAGACAACAGCTGTTTGACTGTTTGACTTGGTGGCTGTGTAGTTAACAAAGCAGTGTATTTAAATATACAATTCCTTGAAGCTTGCTGTGAAACACATCAAGAATACCTTCCAAACAGTGAGCATGACTGGGATGATCAAGTGTTACCAGCTTCTGCTGAAAAGTATAGCTGTGCAGAGATTATGCAGTAATGTGAACATGCCCTGAGGTGCTCTGTTTACACTTTTCATAGTCTAAACAAAATGTTGCCAAGTGCTTATAAATAAAAGTGAAGTGGATCTGTTTTTTTCTATACTGCTTTACTATATGAGTGAGCATATGAGCTCACTCAATTAGCCTGCATCAGGACTATTGTAAGGCTTCCAGGGAATACCTGAGCAGTGCTCCTGCTGTTGTTACTCTTCTAGAAGTGCTTGTGTCTCCTGTGGGTCTGGGAGCTGGTAAAGGTTTCCAGGATCCTGGGGTGAATGCATGCTTTCCTTCACTCTCATGTTCCTATCTTCACTCTACTGTAAATCCTGTTCAGAGATGGGCATCTAGGTTGTACTTGCACTGTGTCTTCCCTGCATGAAACACTCCAGCACTCATTGTCAAGATAGGCTGAAGGGGAAAAGTTACAAGCTTTACCAAATACTCCCTGAAAAAACAAAAACAAACCAAAAGAGTGGGAATCACGTTTGCCGTAACTGTATTTTTCCTTTTGAGCTTTCCAAATTAGCTGTATGTCTGGGACCTCCATCACGACTATGCATCCCTAATGCATCTGTCCTTGGGAAGATGTTTTAGTCTCATTCTTTAGGCTGCTATGTCTAATTTCTTCTTGAATCTCTGTTTTTTTTCTTGAATCCAGGAGAGGGAAAGGCAGATGAGAGGAATTAGGCTGTGCATCCTTGTGAGCTGTAGTTCATGGTTGAAACCAAGCAATGATACATTCTCACTTAAACCTGAGGAGTCATTAGTATTTATGAAGCTCTCAGGCTAAGGGCTGTATAAATGAGTAAGTCCTGTTATGTATAGGCACAAAGCTTGTGGGATAGCTTTCAAGCTATACAGTCATAGTACAGTGGAGACATGAACAGATTGTGGCAAATAGCTTTCAATCCTGAAAGAGATCTTTGCAATAGCTCTCTGTGCAGATGCAAGCAATTTGGCAGCAATTGTTCCAAACCAGTGGTTTGTTTCAAAAGCCCAAGGCAGAAATTATAGAGTAAATCCTTTCTACATTATTATGTTGCCTTAAATTTAGTTCCAGCAAAGGTATTTTTTTGCTGATGCGATCACAGTGACTGCCTGTTTGTCAGATTTCTGTGTGATTCTTCTGTGGTTCCATCCTTGAGCCAACATGAGGTCTGTGAGACTCCCAGGAGTTAAAAGGCAAAAATAAACAGATTGAGCCTGGAGAAGCTTCTAGAGACATTTTCAGACATAGATCAAAACAATTCTGGGCCTTCTGTCTATTGCTTCATGCCCTTTCTTTTCAGCTGTATCATGATGAACTTAAGGTTGAGTTGGATGTCCTCTTCTCCAGGCTCCATTTTGTGTTACTTGCTGCCTTTGATTCCTCATTTCCAGACCTTGATATGAAGAAACTCATTGTACTCCCACCCATTTGCTCATTCCCTGGATTTCGTCTTCCTTTTGGAAGCACAGCTGGGAATGTTGTCATAGACAGATTCTTAAGTTGCAAGGTTGTGGAATAACTGATGAAATGTGTGTGGTTTTGTTTTGGGAAATGTCAGGGCTGTGGTTCAGCCTGTGTCACAGCAATGTCATGTGTTGTGCTTGTGCTGTTGCAACCAGCTGGAAGTTATCAGGAACACCCTGCATTGATTCTTCCCGAGAACACTTTGTTTCTTCAACTCTTGGTATCAGATCTTTTGTAGATATTTGGAGCCAAGTCAAAACAGGAGCACTAGCTGAAGTACAGCACTCCCTCACTCAGATTTTTGTGTTATTAGCTCTAAATTCTTACTTTCGGTTGTTAGCACCATTAAAAAAGTGGAAAGTTTCCTGCCAGGACTGGAACGAGTGCTTTCAGATTTACACTCCTACATATGAGAGGAAATGAGCACCACTTCAGAGAGCATTTGGGCACTCTGCTTGATGGCTGTTCTCCATCAGGATACCTGCTGTGATGTAAAGCACGCATCAGTCTGATCACTTTTCCCTTCATTTCAGTGAGTGTATTGGAGTGCATTTTCCAATGGCAGTATCAGTGGTTCATCCAGTCCAAGGAAGCTCTACAGCTGCTGCTGGGCTACTCTGATGGCTAGTGGCCCTTCAAAGTCATCCTATCACAGAATCACAGAATCACAGAATCACAGAATCACCCGGGTTGGAAGGGACCCCAAGGATCATGTAGTTCCAACCCCCCTGCCTAGCAGGGCCACCAACATACATATTCAGATCAGGTTGCCCAGGACCCCGTCCAACCTGGCCTTAAACACGTCCAAGGACGGGGCATCCACAACCTCCCTGGGCAGCCCGTTCCAGGGAAGGAAATCCTGTGGAAGGAAATTAGGGGCCGCCACCTGAGTTTAATCTCTGTGTTCAAGCAATTTCCAGACGTTCTGATCTGGAATTACCACATTCATATTTTGATTACTATTATTTTCAATGCTCTACTAGTTTGTAATGTTAACAGTCAGAGATGACTGTCTGAAATGTTGTCTACCCTACTTCCAAATTTTTATGTAATTTAAAGTGAATCTGTGACTCATCTTGAGTTGTACTCCTCCAGGGGAGTCACAGCAGCCTGACCTAATGGCATGAAATGTCTGCCAGCTCTTCCCTCCCTTTTCTGGTAATTCCGTTCTCCCTTCCTCCACTCGAATCCTTTTTAGATCTCTTCAGTTTCCTTGTCCCTGCCTTTGATTTTGTCAGCGTGCATGGATTATCTGCTGAAGGTCCCTCAGGCTCTTTGTCTTCCTCGATGATCCATCTACAAAATACTTCTCTTCATATGGTTTCATGCATTTCTTTCACAGAACAGGCAAGGCTAAAAACACTGTGGAAGGGTGTAAATCAGAGAGTGTATTTTTGCCTTTCCACATTGAAGAAGTTAAATGGTTAAAAGCTGAGCATCCAAGAGGAAATAGTATTGCCATGAGATGGCAGACTAAAAGCATCACAGAGATTCTACTTTCGCAGTAAAAGAAATGCAGTCTTTCTTCTTTTTTCTCTAGAGTGCAACCTCACTTTGAAAAATAGCACTTTAAGAGGAGAACTAATCTCTTGTGAGGAGTACTTAACAAGGCATTTGCTTATTTTAATTCTTGAGATTTCAGCTGCATGATCATGATGGGGTTGACCTTCCGTCTGTAGAAATTATTTTTTCCAAATTCATCATTTTAGTAGCTTTGACTGCCATACAGTAGAAAATTAAATGAGGTGGCTACATAAGGTTTTTTTTGCCTTCTGGTCTTTCTCTGAGAGAAGGCTAGCTTGTATGGCCTACTGTTGTGCATGTCAGTCTCTGTTTCTATAGGTGAAAGCAAGCCAAACAATTGTATCTTGCACATGGAACAACAGTTCTGACTCACTGTAGTAATTATCTCCTATGAGTGGTAATCCCAGTCTCAGAGCAGCCCCTCATAAAGCTTTCTCCTCCACAGAGATAACTGTAAAAAATTGCAAGGGATGAAAACTGTTCCCAGGCTTCATTCAGAGTTACTGGGTAGATAGGCAGACTCAGTCCAAGGGATCAGAAACAATGAAAATAAAGATCTTGGGCTGGATTTGGTGGTCTATGATTAGCCAGGTTAGAGACTATAAGCTTCACTTCCCCGTGACACAGCTTACAAGGGGGAAATGTGTTGCAGCATTCCATAGCAGTTGGTGCCTCGCAGGAACTGAAAATTAAGAACTAGATTTTACTGTAATCAAAATGGATGGCAGGGGCATTCATCTGTGAGATCAGGACAGACAGTTTCCTAGTCATCTGGAAGTCCTAGAAAATATCACCCAGAGGTACTCTTAAAAGCAACCCTTAGTCTTAAAGAAATCAAAAGACCATCCCAAAATTACCTGCAAAATATCAATTGTAATTAAAACCACTTTGTGAACTCTCACAACATTTTTTCTACCCATAGATGATGGGTAGATGGATAAATTCCATCCTACTTGGTTTCAGCTTCACTCGGCTGTTCTTTATCCATTAGCTGGTCTCATCTGATTATTTTATGACCTCTGTGATGGAACTTTTCTTAGTGAAAGATTCACAACATACTATTTTTCGCAGTAGCTGTAACAGCTTCTTGTTTGTTCTTTTGATTTCTGTTGCAAAGCTTGGAAAAGTGAGACACCCCATCTGTGTGAGACTTTGCTTATCCTCACCTCTTTATGTCAAGAGATCAAAGAAGCAGATTCTGAAATATCTCACATCCTTATTAAAACATATGGTCATTTGTAAATGAAGTGGCTTTAACAGTACTTGAATAGTATAAATAGTCTAGTAGCTGTTTTCATATCTAGCATGCTTTGAGTAGGTAGTACAGGGCCAACTGTGTTAGATCAGCTGTTGCCTTAGTCTAGAACACATTTTGGTGCATTTGGCTCAATGCACACTGTATTACAAAACAGGCTGGGTAGAAATTGTGTCTTATAGGAATGCCTGTGGTTTCCCACTGTGGTTCCTTTTACTGCTTTCCATGACCTGTAGTGTCAATTGTATGTGAAATCAAGTCTAGCACATCACCTGAATTTTCATTCAGGTACATAGCAAAGCAGGCACCTCAAGCTGTCATGTGTGCTGCTGAAGGTGGTCTCAGGGCAGCTGCTAATGTTGTCTGGAAGCTTGAAAGTAAAGCGGTTATTCATCTCATACAAAATTGTGTGCTGCTTTGCTGGCCTTCATATATAATGAAGGTCATCCAAGATTTAAAATACTGTTAAATCATGTTATATATGCTTTCTGAGTCAGTCTTGTGTTAGAATTTAATGAATTAAAGGCTGTAACATTCTCATTCATTATCTTTGCACTGCTCCTCGTATATAGCACCTTTTATGGATTCAGACCTCCAAGAGAATTTTTCAGTGTGTATTATGTCAGTAAAGGACATCAGTACAACAGCCCCAGTGTTCATTCAGAGAGCGCTGTGTGCAGAGTAGCTGTAAGCTTCCCCACAGTGCCCTGCTTCTCTGTTTGAGCTGTGTTATGAGAAAACTGCTTTCAGAGAAGAGCCTCTGGTAACAGTGGTACCTGGTATCACAGTGATGATTCTTCAGGAGCAGCAATTGCCTGCAAGGAAATGACTGACTTCAGCAGTTCACTGTGTATGAGTTGTCTAACAAATGTTAAATAATAGCAGCTCCCAACAAGTAGTGCATCCAGCCTTGACTCCAAAATGAGATGGTTCAAGGAGATGATGAAACAAGTGAAAAATCTGATGGATGCAAGTGTTCTCATGTGTTAAAGGTTTTAGCTGGAATAGTAAAATAGAGTAGACCTTCCTGTTCTGAAGGTTATTCGTTACAGCTTTGTGTTAATTGCTTTTGCAAACAGTTAACACTTAAAATCAATAGTAGATTTTCTTGTGGTTTCAGAAAGTGCATTCTCAGGAAGCGAGAAAAGAAAATTAGCTTTTTACAGTACTAAACAAAGTGCTTTGATTCATGTGATTTTATGGACTAGAATTTTAGTTGCTTTATTGTCAGCATGAAGGGGAAGCTTCTGATGAAGATGCTGATGGAATGAAGATGCTAATCTTGAGAATCAAGTTGAATTCTATGCTGTGTCACAGATTTCATGTGTGGTGGTCAAACCACAAGATCTAACAGGGTTTAATAGTGTTGGTCTGCTGTGTGAATACTGTTAGGTCACCGAAGTACAGCACAGCTGAAGTTGGCATGGACCTCTGGGTCCACCTGGACCAAACCCTGCTCAAGCAGGGACACCCAGAGCAGAGTGCCCAAGCACATGTCCGGATGGCTTTTGAGTATCTACAGGGATGGAGACTTCACAGCCTCTCTCTGAGAAGCTTGTGCCAGCACTCAGTGACCTTCACAGTTGTTTCCTGATGTTCAGCCGCCTGTGTTCCAGTTTGTGCCCATTGCCTCTTCTCCTGTCACTGAGTACCACTGAAAGGAGCCTTGCTCTGTCCTCTTTGCACTCTCACTTCAGGTATTTGTACTGATTGGTGACATACCCTGGAGACTTCTCTTCTCTAGCGAATGGTCCTACTTGGGGCTCTGCCCAATCATCCAGATAATTAATGAAGATGTTAAGTCCTTAAATACTAGTGTAAATAGACCCATGTAAGTACCATAAGTCATAGTTAGTTATCTGTACATTGGTTCACACTTCACCTGACAACGTTAGCGATGAATTGATTATTTTAAATTGTGTTTCAGAAGGGAAAAGTTGATATTTTCAAATGTGCAAATATTTGCAAGACCTTCTTGATCCAAAAACACTAATCAACAGTCTAGGGGGATATTCTCAGTTTTATTTCCATGTGATTGTGTCTCAACATCTTAGTTAATATAAACTAAGAAATATTTGTAGAAACTCTTGAGCATTTCAGTGAAGTCTTATGAAACAGATTCTCTCTTTTCAAAGAGATAAGAAATGTGTTTTTTAGAAGTCTAACACTAACGAAGGATTACTTGCCTTAAAGACAAAGGAAGAATTAATCAGAAAATTCTATTGAAAAATATTTTCCTTAGATTTTTTGTTTTGTTTTGTTCGTTTTTTCATTCTGAGGAAAGAACTGCTGTCACTCTGTTTTATAACTTGAGTTTTCCTTGTATGTAGTGCCAGGACCAAATTTCTCTGGTGACAATGTCGTCAGCTTTGCCATGGTAGTGATGGCCTGGGTTGTGATTGCATTCGTCTTGTTCTTGCTGAGACCTAGTAATCTGAGAAATTCCAGCACAGCCGGAAAGCCCACCAGCCCACATAATGTGAGTGACTGTAGTAGTTTAACTATATTTGGTTTTAATACTGACCGTGTTATAGTCTTTCTCTTTTTCCTTTAAAATGGTCTTTGTGTATTTTCTTCTCCATTTTCTTGGAACTTAAAATAAGTAATATCAGAGTTCATGTAGAATTGTGAAGGCCAGCTGTGAGGTCTGCCATGAAATGGAGCAGATATAGTTGCCCGAGATTTGGTTACAGTGTTCTCTGGACACTGTCTCTGGTTGGAACTGCACCCTGCCTTCTTATGTGACAATTTTAGAGAAGTAAAGAAAGTCACATCATAAAATTTGGGAAGGTGACCTTCATCCTAGATGTAGGATATTGGAAAAAATCACTGTTGGTGGAGGAAACGTTGTCTGTATGTTCATATACCTGGAGACTGAAATAGGTAACGAAAGACCTTAAAGCACAATGTAACTTTCCTGGGGTTTTGTTTTCAATTGCTCAATTCTTCCCTGTGAGACACTGTTCCTAATCCTCTGTGTGCTCTTTTTTCTTTTCCTGTGTCCTACCCCTAGAGACAAGAACCACCAGCCCCACCACTGGACTAGAGCTTTCAGTATCAGAGAAGTTCAGCAGCTAAAACCTTGCACGACCAAATGAACGAAGTGACCAGATTACTGCAAAACTCCCTTCAATACTGTTGTTTTCTCATTTATATAGTGCAGAATTACCACTCAGCAGTTATGTTCATGAACTACTTCTAGCTACTTCAGTTTTGCTTTTTATGTTACTACAGTTCCTAGTAGATTATAATTTGAATAATGATGAGGCATTGCAGGGTTTTTTGGTTGTTATCATAACTGCGGACATTCCACTCAGTGTCTTTCTGTTACAGCAATCTTAATTTCTTTGCAGTGGTTTCTGATATTCATTGAAAGAAAATTAAAATCCCTGTACATCTATACTAATGGAAATTATTACTGATCTTTCTTCGGATAAATCCATATTTTTTCTCCAGTATACTTTTAAGAGTTGTATTATGGTCGCAACTGTTATTTTACAGATGTGGTGAAAAGCAAAGAGATTATTTTGTATTTGCCCTGGTCCTTGGACCACTAACATAATTTTCAGGGCTGTTGGCCAAAGCACGAATTTTCCACTAGAATTAAATAATGTGCATGTGTGTGTGCACGCAAAGAAGTGAATGTGATAATTGCCACTGTCAAAGCCTAGACGTATGTGTTGAGAGCTGTACAAAAAACAGGATACCACCAAAAATTAATTTAATCATGTTCTTTAGTAAATGATATATCTTATTCAATATGTTGTCAAAAATGTATATTCCAAAACCAGATTTGTTTACTTACTGAATTTATGAGAAGAAAAATCTAAGTGAGAAGAACTTGGCAGAGTTTTCTGTCCTTCTTTAGCCTTTTAATAATCAGTATCTTAAGTTTTTATCCATAGCATAACGTATATTGAGCAGGATGAATTCGTACCAAGAGGTTACCAATTTCTGGTATACAAAACATTCTGGATGTTCAGGTTTTTTCACCTGTATGTAATCAGCAATTCCTAACATTTCATCCTCACTACTGGCTGTAATTGTAGAATAACAAAATTGCAGGTGACTCCGTATGGCATGTCTTTCCCTCTAATACTTGTGTGTATGTGTGGTGTGATTCTGCGTGTGTATGTGTGGCTGTGTGCCTACAGGTGCACATCTCCCATCGTAGCAAATGGGAAGGAATTTTTTATGTACATTAATTTAAGAGCATTTTAAAGATGTACAGAAAAGCAACACTGTATATTTTTCTTGATCAATATGAAAAAATGATGAGAATAACATAAAGAACACGTTTATGTTACCAACACAAAGCTTCTTTCCATGACGGTCAGTAGAGCAGACAAATGGGGATTCAAGGCCTTACTCTAGAAACCTTATTTTTCTTGAGGACTTTAGTTGTGGAGCTGAAGGGACTAACTGTTCATATGCATAAAGGTTTGTATTAATGGGCTCTCACAAAAATCTCACTTCAGATCCCATGGTTGGTAGACGCAGGTTTTTCCTCCTCAGGGCAAACGATGGGCCAGCTGAGCCTCCTCGCAAAGGAGCAGCGCAGACCTGAAGAACAGCCTCTGTAACTTTATGTAACTGCCCTTTAAATTTCTGTGGAGTAGTGTGCTCCCAAGCACCGGAGTACTTGTTAAAAATCCAAACAAGTAAATTCTCTCAGTGACAGAGATGCAGTGCTGTGTAAAGCAATGGAGTTGCAGCAGAGAAACGGAGAGTTTGTCCTGTTGCGTGTAAAGGTGTCCAGGCCACAAACACTGTGTAAAAATGCCACTGGGACTGTGCTTGCTCTTTGCCTTCCTAGTATGTTTATATTTTGGATGCTATTTGGAACAGAAGAAGTAGTACAGAATCATTTTGTTGAATTAGAAAGAAGTATGCATTATCAGCTACACTGACCTTTTCTCCAAGAATTTTTAGCCAGAATCCTTCACCGCTAGATGCAGAAAACAGCTTTCCAATTGATTTAAAAAAACAAACAAACCAGAAAACAAACAAACAAAAAAAAGCAAACAACTACTGAAACAGGCTTCATTTCAGCCAGAGCAAGCCACTCCTCATCCTGCTGGAGGCTGGTGAGATTTATAGCAGATGCTCCTCATTCATGAGCATCATTATTGCTTTTCTTAAATGTCCATGGATGTATTTATGAACCTCACTGTGTGCTCCCAACTCTGGTGGTCTTGGCAAACAAACTTTTGGTTCAGAGTAGTGCTGTGTTTTACTTTTAAATGAATTGTCTTTGCTTGAAATTCCTCTGAGTAATTGTCCCAGTGATTTTATGTCTGTATGCTTTCCTCATATAAATTGCTATTTTAAATTTTCTATGTAGAAGAAGAACATTGGAAATATTTTATTGTGAAATATTTTACTAAAGAGCCAGGCCACTATCCCAAATCAGAAGGTATGCCTTTAAATTCTGATATTTTCTCTAACGTAACCTCCAAATCACCACTCTTAATTAAAAAATGACTAATGATAGGACTGTTTTGCCACTCTTATTCATGTTAAGTAGTGCCTTACTCATCTGGTAGTTGCACTGAAGTCTGTGGAACTACTCTGAGATAATGTACTAGTAGCAGCTTTAGTAAGAGTGGCAGAAATCTGGCCTTTAGTGATGTAGTTTGCAATGGCATAACCGTATTATCTTGGTTCCAGGTGCTTATGGTAAATTTTGAAAAGAAAGGCAGAAGAGATAAGTGGGATGCAAAGCTTCAGGTATGATTAATTCTGCAATAAGGGTTTTAAGCTCAGTTAGTAAGAGACACAAGTTGTAGCAACTTGGAAAACGTGGAGGAAAGTTTACAATTATACCTTCGCTTAGAACTTTGTTAAAACAATAGTATTTTTAGAGTCTGCTTAACATAATTATTATACTCTAAAATGAGAAATTGTATGTATTCATGTATTGTCTGCAGATCACTTAACCTTGTAATGTTCACTATTGAAAAAGGAAGAGTGATGATGTGATGTATCTAATGTAAATTGGTGGTTTAAAATGTCTGAATTATGCCAAACAAAAAATCATCTGTGCCATTTGCGGTTTCCTAGTAATCTTTTACTGAGTACTCGGATTGGGATAAAGGGCTTGTACTATGCACTTTTTATTGACTTAACAAAATAAATAGCAATCATTAGTAACCTTTTGTCTTGGTCTGATAGACTTTGTATAAGATGTAGGACTACACCAACCCATTAATTTCTAAATTTGAAATAATCTAAAAATAAATATCTCGTAAAATAGAATGGCATGTGTATAACTTTAAAAATGTAAGCTGTAACTTTTCAAACAACCCTGTGCCTTCTGTATGTATCTCAAGCAAGTCAGAATGAAGAATGAAGGTGATTTTAGACAGCCCTGCTTCTGCAGGAAGAGCTTTGATGTCTGGTACGTATGTGGTTTTCAGAAGAACATCATAGAATCTTTTGAATTGGAAGGGACTTTCACAGGTCATCTAGTTCTGCAATGAACATGGATACCTGCAGCTCCATCAGGGTGTTCAGAGCTCTGTCCAGCTGGCCTTGGATGTCTCCAGGGATGGGGCATCCACCATCTCTCTGGGCAAGTTCTTCCAGTACCCTTACTTACTAAGTTCTTCTCACTATCCTTGCTGTGAGAAACTTATATCTTAAATTCAATCAAAATCTTCCTTCTTTTAGTCTGAAACAATTTCCTCTTTTCCTATCACAACAGACCCTGCTAAAGGATCTGTCCTCTTCTTCCTTGTAGCCACTCCTTTAGGTAATGAAAGGCTACTCTCAGGTCTCCCCTGAGCCTTCTCTTCTCCAGGTTGAACAGCCCCGGTTCTTTCAGCCTGTCCTCGTAGGAGAGCTGTTCCATCCCTTGGATCATTTTTGTGGCGCTCCTCTGGATGTGCTCTAGTAGGTCCACATCTCTCCTGTTCTGAGGATTCCATATCTGGACACAGTACTCTAGGTGAGGCCTCACCAGTGCAGAGTAAAGGGGAACCAAAAAAAAAAAGGAAAGAAAAAAAAACAACAGAGTATTTACTAAGTAGTGGATACAGTAGATAAGGCCTTCAGCTATAATCAGCTATAATGGGAGGAAATATGAACAATTTCTGTGTGTATGGAAATATTTAAAGAATCTAATTAGAGGAAAGTCATATACTGGAAAGCAAAGCTTTGTTGTGCAAGAAATAAAAGCATAGTGTTTGAAAAGACATTCTCAGTTTTCAGAATAATCTTCCTTTGATTTTTATAGATTATTTTAAGCCTGAATGACTTTGGGGTTTTATTTATATTGCTATATTGTCTTTCAGTCCAGCTGAAGTTGTCCAGATGTATGAAAAGGTTCGTGGACCCTGACCAAAAACTTGCTGCATTTTAGAACAAATTATAATTGCAGTTTGAGGGTGCTGGTTGTCACTAACAAAAGCATCGCATGAGATTAACCATGAACTGTTAGGCCTGTGAAGAGTCAAGCCCAACAGCAAAGTCAAGGTTCTGGTGAGCTGCAGAGGTAGAGGTGAGTAGAGTGCATGCATACGAGCATGCTGAGCAGAACCAGGTCCTCTGCCTCGCAATGACTCGATGCTGTGCCACCGTGCCCAGTCATGTTGCAGCTGGCTCTGAATACATGTGGGAGAAAAGGCACTCAGCCACGTGTCCTCTTTACAGTGTACAAAACTGCCATATGGTTTTTGTGATGCAACTGCATGAGCCTTTTCCAGAGGAGTGTACAGGCCCAATCCTACATGCCCTGTGTAATCTGTTCAGCTGCATCTCCTTCCTTCCTCTCAGCATTACACAGCACAAAGCATGATTCAGGCACAGGTCCAGTAGGTCTGTGGACAAGTCCTCCAGGAGTGCCTGCAGCTCAGACCACACAGTACACATGGGACAGCCCCTGGGCTGGGCTGTGAGCAACAGTGCCAGGCGGACAATGGCCTGTGTCAGATGTCAGTGTACCAAGCTGCTTGCACAAACAGCTGGTTTTGGTTAATGATCAGCTCAAATCTTAACCTGACTTTATGCACTCACTAGATGGACACGAAACTTCCTTCATGCCTAGGGCTCTTCGCTTATCCTTTACCTCACCTTCACTACCAAGGTGCTGACCTGGAGGCTGCACTGTCACGCACTCATTTTCTCTTCCCCCCCCCCCCCCCCCCCCCAATCCTACAAGTTCTTCATAAATTGCAATCTCTCTGGTGTCATGTAACACTTTGTATACAGAGGTGAAGGATGGTTCCTCTGCTGAGCACCAACATTCGGATCACCTCAGGTCCGCAGCTGCCAGGGAGGCAGGGACGTGGCCTCCAGCCCGCTGCGCCATTCCTCACACAGACAGAGCACACAGCCGGCGCTCACACTGCTACGTGCTCTGGCCGCTGAGCTGTTACATTAAAACAACATCAACACTTGCATTGGCCAAGTTTTTTGAATGAAGCACTCTGAAAGCTTTGGCTCACATCCAGCTCGGTTCTGCTGGGGTTGTATTTCAAGTGCATGTCGAAGATCAGGTCTCTGAGAGCATGTAGCATAGGGACTGCTCGTTTTAAGGAAGGGTGAGTGGGTATGAGACGGGTAACTGAGTTAGGCCTGGAGAGATGGTGGCAGATCTCAACATACACAGAAGATGTACCTCTGGGGACCTAGAGAAATGCATTGTCAAAACTTGCATACCTTTCCATTTTATGTTCACCTCCCAGCACTGGGTTATTGACTGCTTCATGAACACTATCTGATGTGTAGCTGTATCCTAAAACTCACAACTACCTGTAAAAATACCTCTTCTCCTCAAGCAGGTGTGTATGAATCATGGTAGTCACCTCACTATCCTGGTGCCTCTGTGAAGTACAGTGCAGGCTCAGCAGCACCAGGATCTGAGCAGAGGATCTGGCAGCATGGATGTGTGAGCAATGCTCTTCTAAGTATAGATTAGTTAAATTATTATGCAAATGATGGTCTTTAAAATGTATGCAGGAAGGGATTCATTAGTACTATCAGTAGCTTTCTCAATTTTGATTCAAAGGAAAAAAAAAAAGACGACGAATCTTATGGGTAGACTTGTGACTCAGTTTGCAGGAAGCTTGCTTACTTAGGATGGTGGCAGTCCTTCACTGACACTGTTGTTTAGCTGAATGGAAGCCCTGCCAAAATACCTCTCAGCAACCAGCTAAGGGAACATTTTAGTTTAAATCTTGCATCACATACATATTAAACTCATCAGTTAGAAAGCCAAATATGGCTACTCTGAACATCTGTTTTGAAACCCTGTATGGCACAGGATTTACCTTTCTTATTTCTTTTTTGCACTAAATATATATATATATATATCTTTTAGAAAAACTTTCTAGAGGTGGACAATCCCTGAACTTTTTCAATGCTTTTTTATCTTCACTATTAGAGTGTCCTGAACTGGAATTTGTCAAGCTTCAGGTTTTATACATTATGTTTTACTAATTGAAAGGAATGATTGTTGAATTTCTCACAAGAAGAGGCCATTGCAGACCTTCATTTTCTCTCACCTGGCTTTTAAGCATTGTGTCCCAGAAGGGAATATAGCCATAAGCTGGGTGCAGCACTTCCCGCATGGCAGGAAGGAAAGGCTGTCAGACGTCTGGACTGGCCTGTGTGCTGGAGGAGGGAGCCATGGGATCTAGTTATCAAGCAATGCTAAATTAAAACACACACGAAACCTCATTTCTCATGTTCAGTTACTACTCCTGATGCAAAAGAACTCACAACTCACACCAGGCCTTCAAAAAATGGAGCAGAATTCACACATATTTTACAATGTGGCCAGCAGAAGCCTCATCTGTTCTCCTGTTGCCTGGAGGTGTGCTTGCCTAGCAGTGAGCTCTGGCAGAAAGTTCAAAGGTGCACCCCGAAGCCTAACAGAAGCCTTATTGCTTCTGTGCTGTGTTGTAAAACACTCTGTGTTCTTGTAAACAAAAAAATTAAACACGCAGAGTCATTTAGAAGTTAGATTATTCAGTAACGAAACATGATCTGCGCAGTTCTCATTCTGGTGACTTCAAACCCTATATTTTTTTCCTCCCGCAGTACCCTAACAAAAATCACAGTGGATGTTCTGAGGAAGCACCAAAAGCAGCATCTTTCTGGGGATGATCTAGAGCAGTTCTGGCAAAGGGAATTCAAGGTCAAAGTCTCCAGCAGGGAGCAGGGCAGTGTGGGCTATCAGGAAGGTCCTTTGCTCCATAGACAACACGCTTAATGTGCAGACAAGATGAAGCCTGGTCTAATACAAATTTGTGCGTTTGTGGCTATTTTGAGACCTAAGGAGACAGACTGAGTTTATGAAGACAATGGAATACATAAGGCCGTAAGACTGACTCAGTAGGGGGAACTCACCTTGCTTTGCATAGGCTCTATGTTCCCTGGGAAAAAAAAAAAAAAAAAAAAAGGATGTGATCAAAATTGAGACACCTGTGCAAATCATCAGTGAGACAAGGCATTACTTGTTTCCACTTCAGGATAAATGCAGTGAACCTGACACCTTTTTAGGGAGCCCTGGCTAACCGCACTGACTCAGCAGTGTGCCATGCTGGGGCCAACACCTGCGTTGGTTCTTTCAGCTGAAATGTGTATGTTCCATGGCACCATTGCCAAGGGACAGGGAGCTGGGATGTGTTCCAGCTTACATGGGCACAGGGCCTTCCAGGGAGAGAAATGGTACCAAAGGAAAGTATAAAAGACAAGCAACAGTTCTGATCTCTTCTTAACATACTTTAATAGCCATGGGTGAAAATGTCACATGAGAACAAGGCAGCACTTTATGAGCAACACCGAAGGACTTTAACACAGAGGGCCATCAGATCGCCGGGCAGTGCCCCCATGTAAGCAGGGCAGTGCCCCCAGTGCGAGGGAGGTAAGCAGAGTTCACTGCACCGCCTCGTCACGGCACCGTTTGCCACGCGGACTTCACACATCTGTATTTCTGTATTTACCTATCCACTTTGTAACCACCTATCCTTGCTGAGAGCGCTCTGTACTACGTGAGAGAAAAGGAAGGACGACTTTTCCAGCGAGCGCAGCTGGAAGGCCAAAAGTCATTCACGGGCATCTTTTGCCACAGGAACTCAGCTCTCTGGTCAGAGCCGCCCGAGGCAGGAAAGGTGACTGCTCGAGCCGCCCCGGCCGGCGAGGCGCGAATCCCGGCGCCGCAGCTCAGCCTGCCGGAGCCCGCCGGGCTGCTTGAGGCAGCGGCACCGCTCGCCTCCTTCCCGTGGCCGGGGCCGAATGAAGGCACCGCATCAGAGCCCAGCCCGGGCCCAAAGACCCCAGCCGCGCCCGGGGGCCCCGGCGGGGCCTGCGCGGAGCCGCCTGAGCTGTCCGGCGCCCATTCGCCGGCGGCGGGGCGGGGCGGCTGCGCGGGGAGGAGCCGGGGCCGGGCCTCGCTCGGCTTCCCCGGGATGAAGCGGCCGCCTCAGCCCCGCGGCGGCCCTTTAAATAGCCGCTCCGCGCCTAGCGGTGCGTCGTCTTGAGCTTCTCGAGCATCTCCGCCTCGGCGTTTCGTTTGGACCCGCGGCCGCAGGCGGTGAGTCCTCGGGGTTGGCGGTGCGGTAGGCGGTCCGGCGGGGCCTCTTCCCCTCGGGCTGGCGGCTGCGGGGCTGGCGGCTCCGTTCCCGGCCAGGGGCTGCGGAGCCGGGCCCGGCCTCCCGCCCACCCCTCCGGATGAGGCCTGGCTCACGGCCGCTCGCCGCCCCTCGGCGCCCCGCGGCCCGGGCGGCTCCTTGGCTGGAGGCGCTGCTTGAGCTGCCGGCTTTCAAACGGACCGCAGGAGCGTTTCCTCGGTGCCTGTGGAATGAGGCTGGCGCGGGCAGGTCTGAAAGCCGTCCTCGTAAATTGCAGCTCGCCCCTTACAGCCGGTCTTCTGAAAGCGCTTCTTTGTGGCAGCCCGACAGAAGAGCGCTGACGATTCGAGATCCTTGAGCTCGGATGGCTGGCCGCTGACTTTCATTTGTAACTGCTGGTTCTTTTCCCCCACCCCCCTCTTCCTAGAGCAATCATGTTTGAGATTAAGAAGATCTGCTGCATCGGTGCTGGCTATGTCGGTGGGCCAACCTGCAGCGTTATTGCACAGATGTGTCCTAAAATCCAAGTCACTGTTGTAGATGTCAACGAAGCTAGAATCAATGCCTGGAATTCAGACACGCTCCCCATCTACGAGGTAAACTTGTCCCCTATTGTCTCAGTTGTTCTTCTGCTTCCCTCCCACCGCACAGCACTTTTCACGTGGCCCTCTTCCCAAGCTTGGGAAGTGTGGCATAGCAATGTCCTTTAAAGACAGCATTCTGGAACAGCTGTGTGTCACTGCCACTCATTAAACCAGTTTCTTGAAACAATAACTGAATATGTCTGGTACAGGAAAGTATCTAGGTTCTGTACCAAGAGCCTAGTAATGAAAAATGAAACTGTTTTTCTAGTTGTACTAAATGATGCTGACTTTCTCCTGGGACCTTGTTTAATCATAATGTGCTCTAAGGCTTGGCTTGCAGGAGGGAAAAGCCACAGCCTATAGCGTGACTCTGAACAGAGATAAGTAGACTTCCTTTGTCATATGTATTCATGGGAAAATGTGTATCATGCTCAGATTAGCAAGCAGGATTTGAATGAAGGTCACGAAAGTAGGTACTCTGTTTTCTATTAACATTTAGATGGGGTGTTTTGTTGTTTTTCTGTTTTTTGTTTTAAATTTTTTTTAAAGCCCATGCACAAAAAAAACAACTCAACACATCTGTTTCCTGGAATGGTGTCTTTTACTTATGAAGAATGTACAAAAACTGCCAAGAATTAGTTCAGGCTGTTGTAAATTTGAGTCATTGCAGACACAGGGCTTTCTGTTTATTACTCAATTCGTTCTTGTTTCAACTTTTTCTTCACGGTGTCAGAAGGTACAAGGAAACTCCTTTACTTTCTAGTGAGCTACCTTTTTATTTACATCCTAGAGGGGTTACAGTTGGGACTGTTTGATGGACTGGTCTGCTTATGCTAACCTTTGCTTTCCTCTTCAGTTCAATATTTGGTATAAAGTAAGACAGCAAAAATGTCTTGCACAAGAAAGTTTCTGCTTTTTTTTTTTTTTTTTTTTTTTTTTTTCCCTCCTCCCTTTCACTGTACAGTGAACTTTTGCCTTCCTAGTGATTACTCACGCTTGTCATGATGGGCATCTTAACAAACTGGAGGCTGATTACCAGTTTACAATGTGTGATTTGATTTTTTTTCAAACAAAACATAAAGCCTTCATTTGGATATGTTTGTCACAGATCAATTAAAACATTCCATAGTCCATTCTACTACAGAGGATTGTTCATGCACCTGTAAGTGGATGTGTTAAGAGAAGGGAAAGTATTCCAGTGCCCTAAGCCCTGGAAAGAATTTCACCAAGTCATGCTTGTGTTGCTTTCACAATGCAGGTGTGGTTCTGATATAAACTTAACCTTGTCCAAACATGAGCAGTTGACAAAAGGTGTTGTCTTTATCTCCTGCCTTTCAACCTTTCTTCAAGAGGGTTCAGGCTTGATAATTTGACGGGAGAATATTTATTTTAAATGCTGAGTCAGTTCATTAGATTTGAGCTCGTGAGTTTAGGAAATCATGGACTGCGTGGCTGAGGGACAAGGAGAGCTATGAACACCTCTTTGTGCCTGCAGCCTTGGAAATATTTTAAGATTCCTTCTTGACCTTACTTAAAGAACCACTTGTAGAGAAATGCTATTTGTTGCTGATGGTAACAGCATTAAGCATGTAAATAACTGACACCTAGAATCTCTTATGTGAATAGCAGCTCAGTGTGGATGAAATCTTTGAGACTACAGTTTGAGTGTTTTGACTGGGAAACAGGATTTGGTTTTGTTTTGTTTTGTTTTTAATTCTCCCCTATATAGAGCTGCAGAGGGTACTTCACATTTGACAGACTGAAAACATGCAACATGGAGTAAAAGCATCGCTGTACCTGAAAAGACATTCCATCTGTTTGTGCATAGCGGTTTGACTGCTCTGTGTGCCCTGAGTGACTAATGTACGTCATTTTTTACCTCAACTGTTTTCTTTTTTATGTGGTTTTTATTTTTCCTTTTTTCTTTCAGCCAGGGTTAAAAGAAGTGGTGGAGTCCTGTCGAGGAAGAAATCTCTTCTTTTCCACCAGTATAGATGATGCCATCAAAGAGGCTGATCTTGTATTTATTTCTGTGAGTTTGTATTTATTCTTTTTGCTGTGTTAACAAAACTAGGAAGAGTCCTCTGTTTTCTCATAAGGATTCATTTAGCCATGCTGTGTCACCGTGCCACCAACTTCTTGTTTCCTTTGTGTACTGTGGGAAAAGTAGTAAACTTTTTTATTAGTGTTATCTTGCAATCTGTTTCCTCTAGCCAGGAGAGTACTTGGCAGACCAACAGGCCCTAGGTCAAAATGATAATGCCCATATTTGTCTTGGCAAGGTGCAGGGGGCCTTAGAGCAGAATATAGTGCAGTTCTGTCTGTAATGCACTGAGGTCCAAGGGGTTTTAATATTTATATTAAAATATAAATATCCTAGATTGGGATGTAACCAGTCTGATCACTGGTTACAAAGGCGGCTTATTTCTAGAAGATTTGAAAATCCTGTGAATTAATGAAATAGGAGCTGGCAGGGTTTTCCCATAATATCCTTCATTAAATTTATCACATCACAATTTCTAAGCTATGACACCGTTAGGAAGCAGGTTCAGTCAGACATAACCTTATCAGGAAAGGTCATACTGCTTATAATGTGAAGCCTAAAAGAACTGACTTCTGTTTGTTTTGCTGGGTCACAGTTGGGTTTTGTTACTGAAGTC
The DNA here is from genome assembly GCF_023343835.1 of Lagopus muta. Classification (NCBI taxonomy): domain Eukaryota; kingdom Metazoa; phylum Chordata; class Aves; order Galliformes; family Phasianidae; genus Lagopus; species Lagopus muta. The sequence continues at coordinate 49,592,551 of NC_064436.1, forward strand.
CTCCTTTTTTTGGGTCCCCTCTTTGTTAGGGCACCTCAGTACAGAGCTCTCTTTCTGACTTTTTCTCCATTGAGGGGTAGAGTGAATGTTGCTTGGTTGGATGACTGCCACTGATACAACCCACGTTTTGCCACCTGGCTTCCTGTCACTGACTGACGAAATGCTGTTGTGTTTTACACATTGTTGCTATTTCTTTGAGTCTGTAGTGAAAAGGATCCTCTGTCTTAATCTAGAAGTGCTTTCCTGCATGCTTTCTGTATACTTCACTGTAATGATTTCCAGCAGCTTTACACTTAGATTGAAAGCATAATTGCCTTGCTAGTTGCAAGATTCTACATGTAATATTTATACTTACAGCATGGGACAGGAAACAAAAGATGACTGTCTGTAAGCATAAAGAAATTATTGCTGTGTCTAGAATATAAGGCTTAAGTTTTGCAGAAGCCTGCAGAGCTGCTATGAATTGCTCTTGTTTGAGTTCTGTTTGAATAGAGGCCAGTGAGAACAAAATGGTGACTAAGAAAGCTAATAGCTGTTCATCTGATATGGCAACTAGAGTAATTGTGAGGTAGGACCAAACTGGGCTCGGGGAAGCAAAGCATCTGTCATAACATAAGACCTACTGAATAGGTGAAATTGAGAAGAGACCTAAAACATTTCTTCCCTGGCTGTGTTTTTGTAACTAGGTTAACACTCCCACCAAGACTTACGGGATGGGAAAAGGGCGAGCAGCTGATCTGAAATACATTGAAGCTTGTGCTAGACGAATTGTACAAAACTCAAATGGCTATAAGATTGTCACTGAGAAAAGCACAGTTCCAGTACGTGCTGCAGAGAGCATTCGTCGAATATTTGATGCTAATACTAAGCCTGACTTGGATTTGCAGGTAAGCATAATATCAGATTTCTAAGCAGGCTGCTGTTTTCAAAATTTTTGTGTGTGTGTGTTGTTCTTTGTTTTACACTTTATTTCTGTGCCTACAGGTGCTGTCTAACCCAGAGTTCCTTGCAGAAGGAACAGCAATCAAGGACTTGAAAAACCCAGATAGGGTGCTCATTGGTGGTGATGATTCTCCAGAAGGACAGAAAGCTGTCCGTGCTCTTTGCGCTGTTTATGAGCACTGGGTGCCTAAAGAAAAAATCCTCACGACCAATACCTGGTCATCAGAACTCTCTAAACTGGTTAGTGTTACTCATTGCTGTTACTGCAATCAGTGAAGGATGCAAGGGAGACAAAGCTCTTAGGCAGACTCTTACAAAAAGTGGGTGGCGCAGATAGGAAAGACATCTGGGATTGGAGGGCCCAGTATATGTCAAAGGATATTTATCTTTTCCAGAGATCTCAGTTGAGTTAACAGATGATATCAGCTCCTTGCCTTTTATTCTTATTAATAATAGGAGTTATTACTAATAGCCAGTAGAGCAGCTACCTTTGTAAAATGTTTCCAACTCTGCAACTTTAGTACTACGTTGTTATGCTGGTATAAATGCCAGGTAATGAGAACTTTTACACTCCTTACTGCTACTTATTGAGTATTTTTGAGTTATTATATATGCCATTGAGACACTGTATTGAAAGAGGAATTACTCTAGTATCTAGCTCCTCGTTGATCTGTGGGCATCCTGGTTTCCGGAAGAACTGAGCTCTATGTACTCTCTACTATGTTTTATTTTGTTTTTAAATTCTCAGGCAGCTAATGCTTTCCTTGCCCAAAGAATCAGCAGCATTAACTCGATCAGTGCTCTGTGTGAAGCTACAGGAGCAGATGTTGAAGAAGTAGCAAGAGCTATTGGAACAGACCAAAGAATTGGAAATAAGTTTCTGAAAGCCAGTGTTGGTGAGTGAAACAATCTTCTTTTCTTTCTTTTTTTTTTTTTCTTTTCTCCTAGGTGTCACAGATGATGGCACTTCGCAAAATGTCTTCCCAGTTTTCTTTGGGAATGGCTTCTAGTGGCCTGAGGAAAGGGGATGTCTCTAGAACACTTGATGGTCACTTCTAACCTCTGTAATAAGATGTGGTAGTGGTGACTGTTACAAGAAACTTAGAGGCTTAAGGAATGAGATTAAATCATACAGCCTTCATGCTAGAAGGCATGGCTTGAGAATAATGATATTGAATATCTTTTCTAAGTACATGCAGGAGTGAAAGTAAATAGTAAATGCATTACCAGAATTTCCACTGGGTTATTATAATTCAGCCTATGTTGTGTTACTTCTGGGACTGAGTTCTAAGGGTCAAGGATCCTTCTATTAATTGTTTCAAACCTCTGTTAGTTATTTGTGATCTTTGGTTCCTGCCTGTGAATAGATAACCGTTTGGAGGAAGGGGAGAACATAACTTTCCCTTTACATGCTTCTTCTGAGAAATATTCATACCTCTCTAGGTGGTACTACTGGAAAGTAAATAATTCTGCTGTCTAGAGGCTCTTTGTTTCTCTGAGCCTGGCTTAAATCTTGTTTTGATTTAAATGGGATCTGAGGCAAACCTCAGGATTTTGTAACTGACAAAAAGCAGGTTGAGGAGTTTGATTCTGGGAGATTCGTAAGGTTTTCCACTTACCAGCAGTGATATGATGGAGAAAAACTATAATGCTGTCAATGGTTGCCAAAAGCTACTTGATTACAAAGATTGGAGTAGTACCTTGCTAATACAAGCTACTTCTAAAGTAACAGTCCTCTTTTTCAGGGTTTGGAGGCAGCTGTTTTCAGAAAGATGTCCTGAATTTAGTGTACCTTTGTGAGGCACTGAACTTACCTGAAGTAGCCCGTTACTGGCAACAGGTACAAGTTTTAAACTTCTGCATTTATTTTTTGACAGAATGATATTTCTTCAATGTTCAGCCTTAGAGCATTGTCCACATGCTTCTTCTGTGCCTTGGTGTTAAGGCAGGGATACTTTTAAAAAGCACTTGCCATGCTGGGGGGTTGGGCTGAGAACCCTAAAAAAAAAAGTAACTTGATACTTGTGGAATCTTAGCCTTTGTTTGGAGTTAATTAACTTGTCTGGAGCAAATGAATTGTGAAGTTGTCTAGAAGCAGTAATAGAAAATGTGAAGCACAAGCATAACCTGGCTCTGTTGGCTTTGCAGGAGTCTATTTCCCCAAAAAGTCCCTCATACTGCTTTCTAGTTATCTGTTGCCTGGTTGGATGTCACTTTTAATTTTCTACTTAAAAACAGTCTCAGGAAACCTTGTGTTATATATATTTATATCTAATATAATAATATTAGATATATTTCTCTGCTTGAGAAAATAAAGACTTGGATTTTATGCTGTCTGCCTCTGAAGATGTTTGGTTTGGTATGTTCCATAAATGCTTTCATTAGGACAGTCCAGTCCCTGGTAGAGAGAACTGCAGTACTGTCATTGGAGCTGAGTCTAACATACTGCATGAACCTTGTGCAGGTGCCCAGGAGGGATCTGATTTAATGCAGAACTGTGGTGCTCTGGTATAGCAGAGAAGGAATCTAGACCCTGAGATCTGTTTGTGTTGCTTTTAATCTGTGTAAGATATGAGGAGATGATAGACAATCCTTGGAGCAGGAATTAATCATGTTATCTTAATAACATGGTGAATAATGGAGGGGAAAAAACACTGTCTTGAAAGAGACAAGGGACGACTTCAGTTTAGACTTCTTGGTTCCAAGTATGCTTCTGAGAAGACAACCTTCTTGATATGTTAGCAGCTCAAGTGTATAGGAACACTTACCATTTTCTCCATGAGTGTTTTCACAGAATCATTAAGGCTGGAAAAGACCTCAAAATCATGTGATCTAGCTGTCACATCATCCCCACTGTGCCCACTAAGCATGTCCCTCAGTGCCACATCTGCTTGATTCTTGAACACCTCCATGGGCGGTGACTCCACCACTTTCCTGGGCAGCCTGTTCCACTGCCTCACCACTTTCTTGAAGAAATTTTCCTGATATCCAACCCAAGCCTGCCCTGGTGCACCTCAAGGCTGTTACCTCTTGTTCCATCACTCTTACCAGGGAGAGGAGGCCAACCCTCACCTCTCTACAACCTCCTTTCAGATCGCTGTAGAAAACAAGGTCTCCCTTGTGCCTCCTTTTTGCCGAATAAACAATCCTATTTCCTTCAGCCATTCCTCATGAAACTTGTGCTCCAGACCCTTCGCTGGATTTGTTGTCCTTCGGGTTTTATTTAGCACAAGTCAAAGGGGTTGTATTCTTAAACCACTTTAAACTAGTTGTCCACAATGCTTTCCTGCTCTCCTGAGAGCACTTATTTGCAGTGTTTCTAAGTCACTTAAGCTGTGGTCAAATCAGATAGCAAGAATGGCTGCTGCACAGCTTGGATAACGTAGAGAGTGCTGTGCTCATGTAATATGAGCTCTTACCTGTGCCTCTTGCTTCCTCAGAGCAATGTCAACTTGCAGAGATCTATCTACCTCAGCCCATGTTTTTTGGTCATCCTGTAATACACATAAGCACCTGAATAAGCAACTCTGTGAGTCCCTTCCTTGGCAATGTGAGCATCACAGTGTCAGTAGTTCAGCCCTGCGCACGTATGTGGAAGACCTTGGACGAAGTCTGAAGGACGTGCTGATCAGAGCAGTCCCAGAATACGAACTTTCTTCTGTCTGGCCTTTAGACAGGACAAGGTTCTCTAATACTGTCGTCTTTAGCACTTGAACCTACAGAAAGAAATGTCTCTCTTGCCCTGTTGCCTGCTATCCCTATGTTGCCCATCACTGCCTGTCATGTCCTTCCCTTTACAACACCTTGCTGAATTACAGAATCTCACTGCTTTCACTTCTTTTACTTGAAGAAACCTAGTTTGCCACCATCCTTCAACTGCATTGTTTACACTGTATGTTTTGCAGGTTGCTGTTGATTCCTGCTTTGGGTTGAAAATCTCAAAATCAATAGGGAAAAAATAGTTCTTTTCAGTTTGTGGTAAATATTGACTAGGTGAGGAGCCTTTTTCCCCTTTTCTACTGGTGATCTGGTGCCATGTGAGTTAAAGGCTGGGGGTCAAAGTATGAAGCAGGCCGGGAGGAAAGCACTAGAACAATCAGGCTGGATGAACACATTTCCATATGACATCAAAAGCAAGACACTTCAAAGTCTGCTTCAGCAATGTGAGTTTTGTGAACTGAAATCTCTTAAAGTGGATTATAAGATACAGAGTTCTTACAGTAGCCAGAGGCATGTAGGGAAGTGTAGGTCTAGCAAAAGGGTGTCCAGGTAACATCAGACACTCTAACACTGCAACTGCTTTCCACATTTCTGCCTAGAATTGGACAGCTGTGTTTTTTTTTGTTTTTTTTTGTTTTTTTTTTATCTTTTTCTTTTAAATTAAATATAAAATAACAAAAAATCTAGCCCTTCAACTAGATTGTGTGTGTGTGTGTGGCTGTAAATGCATCTGCAGTCATGGATTAAAATTGTATGTGTCTCAAGTTTTAAGTTAACTGAACTTACCTGTGGATTATTTGACACTAAATAAAAATACTTCATTTCTCAAGCATCTATTAAACTTTTGTGACTAGTTTGGCTTGGTCATTAGTACAATTGGTTTATAGTTAGTAGCTCTCTTCTGAGCCATAATGTTTTTTATAACTTCAGGTGATAGACATGAATGATTATCAGAGGCGGAGATTTGCTTCCCGTATTATTGACAGCTTGTTCAATACTGTCACTGATAAGAAGATTGCTATCTTAGGATTTGCATTCAAGAAAGATACTGGGGACACAAGGTAAGAAAGTGAATGCAATTAATTAACATGGAATCCCTGCACTAGATACAGCTGTGCAGCTAAACCCCACAAGTTCAGTTCTGTTAAAAAAAGCAGGTCAGATATGGGATCCTTAATCTTGTTTGAATCAAAGATCTGTATTATGTGCTTCTTAAATGGGTGAGACAGTTGATTCTTGATCTCTACAACATACCTGAATCATTCAGAAATTAAACAGGTAGCTTGTTCTATTTAGTCCCTAATTTGCAAAAGTAAAAGCTGCTTCTTGAGTCCTTCCAGTAAAGAATGCTAACACTTTTGCAGCTAACTCAAATTGCTATTAGAAGCCAAAATTCCATCTTTGTTTCCCCAGGGATGGCTAATTCTCTTTTCTTATAAGAGACAGTGTTGATACAATTCTCTCCAAGTACAATTTGCATGACGTATTTAGGAGTGATGCCTTGTTACCTATGGTCAGTAGCAGTACTGGGACTTGGTACCTCTCTCTTACATGATTCAGCAAAAGAGATGCAAACTTCTTAAAATTACTCTCCTTGACCTTCCTCAAGACTTTTATTTTGCTGCTGGCATAGATTATTGCTAAGACATTTCATATAAAACTAGTATAAAGCTCCGACACTGAGCCTCACGGCAATTGAGGATCTGTATTATTAAAACATACCAGCTGGTTCTTTAACTGTTTAATTCTCTTCTGCAGAGAGTCATCTAGCATCTACATTAGCAAGTATTTAATGGATGAAGGAGCAAAGCTCCATATCTATGACCCTAAAGTACCGAAGGAACAAATCATCTTGGATCTCTCGCATCCAGGTGTCTCAGAAGACAACCAAGGTAAGGATGCTTACATTAAATTTCTACGCTCACTATCTTCCCCACACCACAGCCAGAAGAAACTCTGCTCTCAAAATACACAAGGTCTATTTAAATATTATGTATTCATTTTCATCATGGAAATGATGTGCTGTTAGTTACACTTATCAAAGTAGAAGATTGGCCTAGCTCAAAGATTACAGTATTATCTCTTTCCCCTTTGCTCTTATGGGCTAATGCTAATTCTGTACTATTGTATATTTTTCTCAAATGCTCACTTGAATACATAGAAAAGAATTTTCTCTCTGTATAAATTAGGGAAAGACAAGCAAGAACATTCAATTGCAAGGGAGATTAATGTTGCTCTGTGAGCTCCTTTTTACCCCGAGTCCTGTCTTGTCTGCTTATGTAAAGTAGAAGTAAAGAAATAATTCTGGAATTCACTGTAGAGCATCCTGCCCTGTATTACTTTCTCATTTATCAGTGCTTCCTAATTAATCTGTTCATTCAAACTGGAAGTTTTTAAAGTAGTTGTCTTTAACTACAAGTCTCTTGGAGGAACAAAGGGTTTTTAGGACCCCTTTTCTTACTTCCCTTTAGTGGGAGGGACAGGCCAGTGATGGTGTGTGGTTGGGGGAGAAGACCTAGATCAAGTTGTTTCCAGAAGTGAGGAAAATGGCCCGTGATGAGGAAGGTGTATGTTACCTCACATCTCCTTGGACCTTGAGGGTGACGGGAGGGCTGCCTTTAGGCTTCTGAGGCAAGCAAATGCAGCCCACACAGACTTATTTACTGTGGTGTGAACTGAGAATTAAGTGTTAAGTACTGATATTGTACAAGCAATGACCTTGATAAGAGTTGGCATTTGGTCAGTCAGTAGTAACTCCCAATTCTAGAGATGCTTTTGATTTGACTGCATTCTTTAAATTTGAATGCTTAACTTCAGACACTTAAGTGCCTGGATTCTATCTGTTCGAATGCTGGATACAAGCTGCTTTCATCAAGTAAAATCAAAGTGACAAATGTAGTGACAGAAGACATGTTTAGATAAGCAACCCAAGAGTCTTTGAGTAGGATGACAAAGGAAAATCTTGTTGGGATGCACCAGATTCTTGCAGGATGAGACTTTATTTTCCTTCTGTTACAGTGTCTCGGTTGGTCACTATAAGTCAAGATCCATATGAAGCCTGTGATGGAGCTCATGCCCTTGTAATCTGCACTGAATGGGACATGTTTAAGGTAAAAATGTCACCTTCATCAACCTTCTTTTAAGTGAAGAATGAAAGATAGTGTTAGGCGACTTATTTCCTGTCTCTGCTGTAATTGCTTTTCACAGGAGTTGGATTATGAGCGTATTCACAAGAAGATGCTGAAGCCTGCATTTATATTTGATGGTAGGAGAGTTCTTGATGATCTTCATAATGAGCTACAAGTCATTGGCTTTCAGGTAACCAATTTGATGCTGCTGCTTCTGGGGTTTATTTAATCCTTCTGCTTTTGCTCACTGCAGTGATTGAATAGCAAGGAGGGGGAAACTGTTGTCTTCATGTGAGGCTTTAAATCTGAATGAGTTTTTCCACTACCACATTCAGTAGCTTCTCTACCTGCTGCTTTTAAATCTCTTGTTCTTTTAGAAGAATCAAGCTATGTTAGACTATGCCATCAATACTCAGTAGTATAAGCAAGTCTTGAACCACTTCTAGCAGACAAAGAACTTGACTAAAACTGCAGTTACCAAATCCTTGGACAAGACTACAAGTAAATCAGCAAGACAGATTGGATGTATGTTTTAATTGCTTTATGTAACGTATTCCTGAGTACACTGTTCACATGCATAATGGCCACAGATTTTCCTCTTTTATCTTTTTTCTTTTTACACCTGCTTGAACAACATAAGCTTGTTTACATGTAATTTAATTAAAATTTGCTGTCAACTGCTGTGGAGATAACAGTGAAGTTGTTATAGGCAAATATGACATGCTTGCTTAAACAACTCTTTTTCAGAGCATGCTGAGGTAACTTCTATGTCCATCTTGAGAATATTCATTAAGTTTCTGCTAAACTTATTTAAAATAGTTAAACTCTTTAACTTAGAATACTTTATCTTTTGGTGCTTTGTGTCTGCCCTGCATTGCTTTCTTGGTATAAGAAAGGCCGAACTATTGAAGCAGGCCCAGAGGAGGGTCACCTCTCCCCTGCAGGAAGGCTGAGGGAGCTGAGCTCCTTCCACCTGGAGAGAAGTTTCTGAGAGCACCTCATTGCAGCCTTCCAGAACTTGAAGGGAGCTTATAAACAGGAGGGAGACGAACTTCTTAAAGGGTGTGGTAGAGGTTGGACAAGGGAATGGTTTTAAACTAAAAGAGGGGAGACTTAGATTGGATATTAGGAAGAAATTTTTTACTCTGAGGATGGTGAAGCACTAGAACAGGCTGCCTGTAAAAATTGTGGATGCCCCATCCCTGGAGGCATTCAAGGCTGGGTTGGATGCAGCCCTGTGCAGCCTGATCCAGCACATGGCAAGGAGCAGGATCTGGGTGGGCTTCAAGGTTCCTTCCAGTGACATTTAGCAAGTATCACAGGAAAGATGTTCTTACTTACTGGGCATCTGAACTATTTATTTCTAGTTTTTGCTAGTTGATGTTTTGTCCTCTGTAAGCCCCACTCTTAGTAATTCATCCTACCAATTTACATTAATCTCATGTAGAATTTATCAGAAATCTCCCTTTCTGAATGTTGTAGGGCCCTGGTTTCTTTGTATGTCTTAACTTTCTCTTAAACAGCTGACTGTCTTTAGCATTGAGTTGAATTATTTCAGAAACAACCCACTCCCTCAAAGAGGGTGGAACCTTTTATTTATCCTTATTTAGTGGATAGACATCTCTAAATAAAGGAGGCTTGAAAACACGCTTTCTGAATACCCAGTAACATTTGTTGACATTATTTATACTGCTAGTTGTATGGAAGCTAGGGCACACGAATACTTAAAGAGTTGCATCCTAGAAATTTAAATCTGTACATGGGAACAAGTGAAAGGCTGATTTTTCTAAATTCTTTGCACTTCCACTCTCAAATTGTCTGCATACACAATGTGCTTCCTAGCTTCTAGTGTTCCTCAAAAGTAGTTGTGACCTGGATTTAATTAGTAAACTCCCTGTACTCTGCTTATGTGACTGTTAGTTTGCTGTGCTCACTTGCTAAATGTGCTTTTTTCTTTTTCTTTTTTTCTTTTTCTTTTTTTTCCCTTCAGATTGAAACAATTGGGAAGAAGGTGTCAGCCAAAAGAATCCCTTTTGCTTCTTCTTGTGAAATTCCGAAGTTCAGCCTGCAGGACCCACCTGTCAAAAAGCCCAGAGTATAATGTTTAATAGGTACTGAAGGAATTCTGTCACCTTCTTAGTGATAATAACTGTAACCCTATGCTTTTTTTTTTTTTTTAAGGAAAGATATTTTTCATAAACTACAATCCGATTTTACGCCAGAAAACAGTACCTGGTACACATGAACTCAGCGTATTTTCAAATCTCTATTTTTCTAGCAATTTTGATTACTAAGGATGGTACAAACCTGTTTTTAATAATGAATCAACCTTCAAGAGGAAAAGTTACGCTCAAGCTACAACCTTCTGCTTCCAGAAGTGTTCCTACACTGCACTTTAAGTGTAAATGCTCAAGTGATATGAGCACAAAAGAAATGGAACATCTATTTTACTTTAGTCCAGTTACAGACAGTGATCAGGAACTCAGTTGGTCTCACTCTTTTATATTGTCATTTGGGGTAATTCTTTCCCCTTACATGCCTGTTTTAACTGGTGATGGAGTCAAAAGATGAGTTCTATGTGAATTTTGGTAGTTCTGGGTTGAGACCTAAAACAGAGCTGACTGCAACTATGTTGCCCTGATCCTCACTGTGATCAGTGTGTGCTGATGCAGTCTGAACTGCATCTGTTGGGTGCCAGGTGGCTTCTGCAGATGTCTATCACATACTTGTTGGCAGTGGAGTAGTAGCTATAAACCAATCCACTGGCTGATCTTGTTTCTGATTCTTGGTTCTTGCCTACATTCCATATGCAGCACATAAATTACTGATTTGATCAGATTCCTGGGGCATGATTTTCATAAATTACCACAATACAACTTTCCTTCAGCAGAAGAGCATTCTGCCTGCTGCTTGTTCAAACACAGAATTTGAGCAGACATACCTTAATTCAGTGTCAGTCCAAGTAGAAAGCAAACGTTAGCTTCAAAGCTAACGCTTTTTCTACTGTTCTTTCTGCTTATATTTTATGAATAAAAGCAGTATCTTTATGAACCTGCAAGAATTATTCTCTGCTGTTCAGAAAATTTAAAAAAGAAAAAAAATTCAGCCCCATACATAGTCAGCTTGCTACCTCATTTCATTAGCAGGAATTAATACTTCCTCTATTATCATGATACTTTTGCCTTTATTATTACTTTCTTTCTACTTGTTTTTATTATTCTCAATTGGCCAGTGCTATTAAAGTCCTTGATTATAGACTCTGTGTTTGGCTTGTTGCATGGGGTTGTGAAGTGGAGAAAGTTAGAAAGGGCTGACCAGAGAGAGGATTTGGACTAGAAGGCATGGAAGTCTTAGTTCAATGATAGAATCCTGTAAGCAGTCACAGACTACTTTCTGAATGCGTACAACAGCTGTGCCTTCAAGTATTCTATGTCAGTAGTTGTACTGAGAGCACAAGATCAATGTCTTGGTAATGAGGACTGTTGCTGTAACTATTGACTATGGAAGCACAGGTACCATGTAAGCCTGAGGACGGATCTTTGAAGCTTTGAGGGATGTGTAACAATTTGCAGAGGCAATACAAGGTAGTGTTAATTGTTTGGCTGTCCTATGTGTACTTTTGAGCTGGATGCTTTCACGTGCTGCACCTCAATGGTTTCTACAATCACTTTGGGCAAGTATGCCTGAAGTTGTTTTGTTTTGTTTTTTGCTGTCACACACGGGATTCTTCTGTGAGGAACATATTGGAAGCTTATCAAAATGAATGGGAATTATAGAGCCTTAAACTTATCTTCCATAGTGGTGTCTCCTCTTCCCAAGTCATTAGTGCTGCTTTCATACAAGGCCTAGAGCAAAGGCTGCCCTGTGATACACCTGTGATACAGGTGTGGCAAATGTGAGTGCTCAAACTCCTGAATGCTGGATCGTCTGCTGTATACAGGCAGACATCTTTCTGGACTACCCCAGCAGAACCAGAGAGAGCAAGCTGGCAATGTCCCCTTTGGGATTGAGAGGGTGCTCACAAGTAGTACTCTTGCCCTGAACTATAATTAGGGTAGTACAGCACTGTTTCAGGGCTCATCTTGCATACATGCAGAAGAATCTTACCACAGGCCAAAATCACCGCTCATCTTCAGAGTACGGTTGCCAGGGAAATGGTGTTGGAGATGACTTGTATTCCTGTTTCTTGAAGGCTTGCGCTCACGAAAAAAGCATGAAAGAGCTGGGGTTGAGTGCTATCGGGTTTGTGTCTATGGGATCTTACAGAATGTAATTCTTGATGAGAATTGTGTAATATGAGTAATGGATTCCTGTGCTCTAATTTTTTAATGTTTCTTAATAAAATGCAATCCCACTGTAACACCATTTTTCACCGCAGAAGTGTGAATACAGCAGCTGAAGCAGTACAGTTTAATACAAGCCTATGAGTAGCATATGGGCTGCATAAATTGTCTCACTCAAGATGTACAGTAGTAAATCCAAGTGCCAGACATGATGTACTCTTTTTACCTCTTTGTATGCATGTGAAACTCTTAATTCAGACAAAACTGTTCCTGGAATGAGGACGGCCAAGAGCACCGCAACTGAATAGGGCGAACACATTTTTGTACAAAGAGCAGCATAAGAGCAGTTAGATCTCACGAGGGCTAGTAGGTTTATACCTCTCTTCATCCCTTGAGCCTTCGTTGGGGGTGACATAGAATTTATAGTATGCTATAATGCTCAACATCTGAAATTCAAAATGAAGTGTCAGACAGTACAGGAAATAATGTGTTATCTATAATTGCTTTAGGCATAGGTCTTCATTGCCTGCTTTTTTTTTCCCCCCTCAATTCAAGCTGAGAATTGCTAGTGCAAGTTGAATGTCATCTTTAATAACTTTCCATGTAGTGAAAAAAGGGGACACCCCTATTCTCCTATTATTCACTGATCAGATGGAAAACAAGTCTATTCTTAAATGAATGCTTTTTCTTTTTTAACTTAATGCCTCTGTAAGTCACTGGATGGTGCAGCATATCTCCAGTTGGCTGTGTATGTTTAATTATGCTTTGTGTGGTGTTGGTTGGTATAATGATGCTTTAAAAAGGTCACTCTCTTAAAGAACACGTTGACTTGAGATCGTATTCCCAGAACTGTTTTCTTGAGTGCAAGGGAAACTGACAAAGCAGGCATACAGTACTATAAGAAGTGCAGACAGAATTAAGTGCTTTGCAAATATTCAATGTGAAATCTCTTCTGAAACAAGATTAGAGAAGTCATGAGATCAGTGCTGAATCTATAGCCATAACCTCGGAGTGTTTGGTGCCTTCAACATAAAGTGATAGGGGAAAAAATGGGAATAGGGATGAAAGATAGTTGGAAAAGTAGTTTTTTCAACTAGAAAAAGAACTTTAAAGCTTGTCATCTATGTTGTACAAATTGTCAGAGGTCCTCAAAGACCCTCAGAAATTAAACAAAAATACATCTATGCAGCCAAAATATGACTGCTTTCCTAGAAGCCATACAAAGCATGTGACTAGAAAATGGCTTACAGAGCTTGTGTAACTGGGGGCCTGCTGTCAGACAGTTGTGTAAAGCCTGAGATCATCTTCTGATCTATCCAGCAGCAGTCAGTAAAAAAAAAAACTTACCATATGAAATAATGTTAGACTGTTTCACAGAAACATTTGTTTCAATAGGAAAAAAAAAAAGTCATAGATGATCATTGCATAGTGTCCTCTTGGCAGTTCTAAAATTGCTGTATGGCTCAGAATTTTTCTTCATTTTTCTGGTGTTGATTATACTGAAAGCAGTAACTTGGCAAAAGCTACAATAGCTTCCTAAACCCGCTCTATCAAAGCCCATTGTTTATAGGGGGGCCTCTACTAAAAGCTGGCAGTCATTACATGTGTGGGTATCATCAGGTTAGTGCTGCACCTCACCTGGCCTGCTGAAGCAGAGCAGTATTCAGACTCCTTGCTGTAGTGCCAACCTTCTGCTGCTCTGCTATGTGGTGTTTCAGCTGAAGGGAGGTGGCTGTGGCCCACAGCATGCCTGCTCTTGTTCAAGACTCCTTTGCAGACTTATTGATAACTTCAAAATTTTCACCTTTTCAAGGTACAGGCATCAAGCCTGAGCCATAAAGAACATACAATCTCTCCCTAATTTACACTACCGTCATACTATTTAATTAAATATATTCCTTTTTAGTTTAAAGCTAATTTGTCTTCATAATGCCTTAGTATTGCTATACTTAGTGCTTTATTTTGTGAAGTATCAATTATGCAACACTGGCCTTGGTGGCAGAGTTTGACTTTCGCTGTCTATGACAATACCAAGATTCCACCTGCTCATTAGCTGTCATCCTAACAGAGCATGGAGTAGTGGGAGGGTCCTCTCTCCTTTCTGTAGACTACAAAAGTGTATCTAAGTACTGCAGACAGCTCCAGCTTTACTGGAATAAGAGTTTATTACAACTAGACAACAAATTCCTGGAATATTTCCCAACAACTTTGTAAAAATAAAAGCTTCAGCCAGTTTTAAGAACTCTTATCTACTGTTCAGAATGCACAGCTGAGAATGATTAAGGAGAGACGACCATGACTGAAAAGACAGAAATGAACAGTTGCTATTGTACCATATGCCACACTTTTATTTCTACCTGAGCTTAGTACAGTACATAACAGACTTTACATTTCAGCCACAGTGCAGTTAAATCTGAATGCAGAAGAGTAAACACTCAGATCAAATCCCCTGGGGCAGGCACCCAGACTGAATGCAACCTCCACACCCTCAGGTGGGGTACAGAACTTTAATCCCCAGGCAACAACAGAGCAGAATTACAGTACAGGATATGCACAGATCTGGACACTCAATGCTGAAGCAGCATCTGGAGAAAGCAGAGGGGTTTGTTACAGTCACATACATACCCAAGCTAAAGGTGGCTCCCTCTTTGCTGCTATCAATTTCCTAGTGTTTTAAATTGATATCTATACAAAGTTAACTATCTTGTTTTCTTCACCTCATCCCCTAATTGAGACTCATCCTTTGAGACACCTGCAAAGCATTAGCTCTCAGAATGGCACAGTTAATTTTCTTAAGATGCAGGCAAAAGACATAATGTCTTGAATTAACAGTACTTCTCTTGTGTGGTTCAAAATAATCCTAATGTGGTCCTTTGTCATGTGTGCTTTTTTGTAATTCCTTTCTTTCCCACAGTTCCTGCAAGCTTGTGTTACATAGTAATGGTAAGACACAGCAAGATCTCACTGCCTTTCAAAATACCTATTATTGGCATCTTAAGCAGTATCTAATTGCAGCAACATTGATGGTAGCATCAAATCTTTACTTAAACCTCTGATTATTTTTCAGCTTACCTCAATCACTTTGCTCTTTCAAAATCAATTCTGTCTTCTGACTTACTACTTAATGCTGGAAGGACTACATAGTTGTAGCATTGCCAGGAGTTAGGTACAATAACAGTGTTTTGGTAAGAGTAAAATGTTCTGGAAAGATAGTAAGTTTTCGTGCCTCCGCCATCTGGTCTTCTGTATTTCTGGAACTGGGTATAATTATGTGCTGAAAAAGGATCCTTAGAACTGGCTGCTTTAAATAGGCTCACTCTCATTTTCAGATGACTTTCGTCTTTCTTTTTTCCACCAAGTTCTTCAAGAAGAATTCACCTAATCAAAAGGCAAAAAAGCACCAGAAGTCATTTGTAGGTGTTTCCAGGACATGAAGCAAAACAACGTGCATTCCTATTGCATTCTGTATTAGGGCTTACCAATATTCTATAGCTTGGAACTACATGATCCTTGGGGTCCCTTCCAACCCGGGTGATTCTGTGATAGTCAGTTCTACACAGCTGCATTTTCAGTACAGCCAGGATGTGTAAAAAGACAAATCCATAACTCAACAAGCAATACCATCCATCCCCTCAAAATCTGAATTTTCTTCATGTTCAGTGTTATGAAAAAGCTCTGCTGCTTTGTGTTCTCAACCAGGTCGAGGTGAATTGATTTAATTAAAAATTAATTCCTATTTTATGAAGTAGCAGCAACTTGTAATGAAACCCACTATAAATTCTGCTTCAAATAGCCTGAGAAGCAAGGTGCCCCAACCCATCCTTCTGTGCTCTCTCCTTAGGAAAAAGCAGAATGTGGCACCTACACGGCAGTGCCACTAAGATCAGCTGCTACTGAACACACTGCTTTGTCAGAAAAAGCACTGCCTTAAGTGCGTCTAATTATTTCTAGGGCACTGCAAATAAATTCTGCCTTCAGCATCAAAACTGCATCACAAACAACAACTGGCTCCATTAAAGCCTCAAGTGTTCAAGCGGCAGATTGTAATGGAAAAACTGAAGGCTGTGTACCCTATATATGAATCCTGTGCATTAAGTATAGCACAAGCTTGGTTTGCCAACAAATCAGCTTATTTAAGGTGACAAGCCACACAACAATTGCACAGATACATACTATAGATGAACTACAAAAAACAGTAAATGTAAACAGTAAAAAAGCGTAACTAGATAATTTGCTCTTGAGAAAAGGTGAGCTTTGTTGCCTGTTACCTCACAGTTTTAGCATGATTACATAAAACATCACATCCTAAATAATTTAACACTGCTTAGTAATGTACCTGCTTTATAGGAGGAACGCACTAGAGGCCCGCTAGCTGTGTAATGGAATCCAAGATCGTTTCCTACTTTTTCCCAGTATTTGAATTTTTCAGGTGTTACATACTCCTCAACCTGAGTGAAAAGAATTCATTCTGATCAGCCCTTAATGTAAAGGAAATAAAATATAGACAGCATGTGGCAACATGGCACAATTAAATCTCAATTCAAAACGTTACATTCCAAAACAGATATAGTTGCAAAATTGTTGCTTCATCATGTTCTTAGCTCTGTTTTCAAACAGTCCTTTTGCACAAACCTTTTTGTCCAAGTTAGTAAAAACAAACAAACAAACAACATAACAAACATCTCTTTGTTAGCAAATTATTTCAGTGAAACAGAGTAACAGTACAGAGACTGAAGGTCTGGACAGGTTACAGAAGAAATAAATGCTAATTTCTGCAGCTGAAGTGGCACCATTAAGGGCCAGCCTACCAGTCAGCGAAGAAGAGCTGACTTGAGCCATTCTGTTTGAGGCATGCAGGGAGACTCTTGTTTTGCAGAATCATTCCTCAGCTGTCCAGCATTCTGTGACAGCATTCCAGCTGTCTGCCCAGCTAATAGTAACAATGGAAAGTCTGCAGAAGATGGAATGATTGTAGCTGGGGCCATTTCTAGCAAGGAGTCCGTAACAGATGGGAATAAAGTTAGACAAGGAAGGAAATATTTCCCAACATCCACAATTAAGGGAAGGATGCAAATCAAGCCTCATTTTAGAAAGAAAAAACTTTACTGCAAGGTCCAGACCATAATTTTGTCTGTAAATGAAATTACCTTTAGGTGACGTTTTGTTGGTTGCATGTATTGTCCTAGAGTCAAACAATCCACACCTGCTTCACGCAACACTGCAAAAATAAATGTCCTTGTTAGTGGCAAAAGCACCACGAGGGATTGTCAGCAAGTGGCTAACACCCCATGTGCAAGGCTGAACCGCAGCACCCTGCAGGGGGTACGTTCTGCTCTCCCTGAACGGAGCCTGCAACCTCCACAAGCAGCAGCAATGCACCTCGTTCTGAGATCCAAGCTGCTGCACGATCTCTCTAGTTCAGAGCTGGAAAGAATACCACTGCACTGCAGTCACTTGTCTCACTGCAGAGACAACATGCTCTTTTTTGTTTTGCTGCTTTTCACTGCATCTTTAGGTCAAAGCCCTCCTCTGAGGGAAAATGGACACATGCACTTAGCACTTCTCCACTGGTTCAAAGCCTTCATGCTGAAGTTACCCGTACTTTTCTGAAGAGAAATAAATTTGCCAACACCTTTAGCCAGCTTTACACACCGAAGGGTTAGCTTTAATGCCTGCAAAAACTTGCAAGATGGATATTTACTAGAATCAAGATGCAACAAATGAGTTCAGGTTGTCTGCTTACAGAAAGTAACCCAGGCACCCAGCAGTCAGCTAGCTTGCAGGGCGATGCTTGCTGTGGTGATCAGGTGTGAGGGATCAGATTTCGAATGAATACCTCTATGTATTTCCTGGCTATGTGAACTGCTTGCCCCCAAGTCAAATAAAAAGATGATGTTTTGTTTACTGCACTTTGCACTTACTGTTACATTGAAACCTGATTAGACTGATAAATGGGTTTAATAGCAGCACATTTACATGTTCTTCAGCTCCTACATAGAGAAAGGGAGAGGAATGAGAGTAGAGTAACTGGATGGCTCCAAAGACATCCATGACATGCAAACAGCCCTGAGGCTGAACTTCACACCTCTGTACGAAATGCTGGGCAGGAACTGATACGTCACAGCTGCAGAAAAACAAGGCTGTACCACTGCCTTCTAAATATATGGTTATTATGCAAGGGATAAAGTACAGGTAGACAATCCTTCAGCTGGATATGGGAGAAACATTGTAGGATGTACAAATATCTTGTGAAAAATGCCTGTGTGCACTATCCACTGGGAACTTTTCTCTTCTTAGAAAAGAATAGCAAAGAAAACAAGAAAACTCACACTTCATCGTTGAAAACACCTGTTCATCTGTCTCACCCAGCCCCAGCATGAGGGATGTCTTGGAAATGACACGGGGCTGCACCTCCTTGGCGTGCTTCAGCACACGGACGGACTGCTCGAAGTTGGCTCGGGGATCGCGGATTTTCCTTTGAGGTTTTCAGCACGACGGGGAGAACATCGGCGAGTTAAAGACGCCACGACAGTTACATTCTCTTACATCCCGCGAAGCCCAAACCACGGCTCGCCGTTCCGGGCCGCCTGCCGGCCCCGAGGCCCGGGCGCGGCGCGGCGCGGGCGCCCTCTGCGGGCGGGCGGCGGGCAGGGCGGCGCCGCGCGAGGCAGGCTGGGAACCGCGGCCCCGCGCCATTTCGGAGCTCCCCGCCCGCCTCCCCAGTCCTGAGGCGGCCGGCCGCCCGAGCGGAAGCGAGCGGGCGGGGGAAGGCCGGCGAGACGCGAAGCGGCAGCACGCCGCGTGGCTGCGGGCGGAGCTGTACAGAACGTTCTTGCCAGCAGGGAGGTGTTCCTTTTTCTCGTGGCAGAGTACTGTCAGATCGCGAGCGCGACGCACCCGCAGAACTGCGGAAAACCAACAGGCTACAGAGTGCCGGGAGCAGCGGGATGGAACAGCGCCCGGCCAGCCTGCGCCTTTTCTGCCGCAGGGCAAGCTGTGTGTAAGCCGCAGATAGTTCAAAGTACTACAGAGCTGCGAAACAAAACCTAGTTCTCAAGAAGAGAACCCGACACAATGGGATTCAGCTATGCTCTGTTCACAGTGAATGTTTCGGTTCTTTTGTTCGTCCTTTTTTAGGGCAAAGCGAGAGGCCTGTGGTCACCTCAGGAGGAAAAGGGAGCAGTGGTGCCGCCTCTGAGTGGGATCGGGACCGAGAGCTGCGTGCTGAAAGCAGGTTTAAATAAATGGCTCTGGCTCCCAGTCACAGAGAATTCCTTTCACAAAATCCCTTCTCCTATTGTACTGCATTCTGCTTCCATTTACACACGCTGTTCTTACTTACCTCTGTAATTCCGGAACGGTCTCCACGTTGTGGGCATACACGTCCAGCCCTGACAGTGCTACCTTCTCCACAGCCTTAAGGTCCCCTCGGAAATCAGGGGTAAGGCATTCCACAACTATTTTTGAGTTCCTGAGAAAAAGAAACTGGAAATGAACACATCTGTGGGATTTTTATCACTGTTGGTAAACGTTGAATATAACAAAACCCAAACATAAGCAAACCGACGATGCGCTCATAAGCAGAGCGAAGATAATTTGGGATATATGGCTAAAACAACAGATTTCTGCAAGTACTGACACTATTGCTTTTTTGTAATATCATTGTTCAAACAAAACATAATGTGTTTAATTCCTGATTTTACTGATGTGAGCTGAAATAGAATGGAAGTCAAATAATACAAAACCCCCCATTTCTTTGCAGTCTGTCTATATGTAATATTTTTCTGTCAGTCACAGGTTACTGCATGAAGTTTTAAATACTATTTTACTATTACAGCTCTGAAATACAGAGAAGATGTATTTCTGACCTGACACATAGTCAAAGAAATAATCCCGTGCTTAACTTTAAATAAGCCTGTGCTAAATTGGAAGTGCATTCCAATTCAAAATATTTTGGGACTATTGTACTAGAAATATGAATAATGGGGGGAAAAAGGGCACATAAACAAGCTGAAGGCACACTTTTCTATTTGTATGGCCTCTCACAGAATCCAGCTAAAGGCAATTTTGACCTACATGCCATAGCACGTGTTGTGATTTAAGCTGGCAGGTGGCTCAGCATCACGCAGTTGTTTGGTTACTCCCCCCTTCCCAGTGGGATGGGGGAAAGAATCAAAAAGAAACAAAGTGGAACTTGTGGGTTGAGATAAAACTATTTACTAAGATAAAGATAAGGATAATAATTATGACAAATATAGCAAGTGATGCACAAGCAATTGCTTACCACCCCCTGACCAATGCCCAGCCAGCCCACCAAGTAGCAAAAGAGAGTGAGATGAACTCCCACACCTCCAAAACTCCTTCTGTGTGATGTCAAATAGCACGGAATGTCCCTGTGGCCAGTTTATGTCAGCTGTCCTAATTCTGTTCCCTCCCAGCTCCTTGGGGCCCTTTGCTGCAAATGGCTTTGGCTCTGAAAGACGTTACAGGCTAAATAAATAAATACATAGATAGATAGATAGCAGGCAACTATAAACATCGGTGTGTTAATAATTTTTCTCCTAGAACCAAAATATAGCATCATATCAGACCCTCTGAAGAAAACAATTCCATCTCAGCTGAAACTAAGATACAAGAAAGTTTTTTACTAATAACAGTAATACATTATTAACGTACCTTTCTTTCAGATGGGAGACCGTCTTTGCAAAGTGTTCTGCTCCACCATCAGGCATATCTAGAAGTATTCCAATTATTCAGTTAACCTTTCTGCTCAAGAAATGCATTTACTTATTAGAGACAAAAAAAAAAAAAGCAGAGTCACAATTAAATCTGAACTCATAAAGGAGTTTTTAGTCAAAGATAAAACTCATCTTATTTTACTGCTTATGTCAAAGGTTTGCAACAGATATTCTACCAAGCCTCACTCTGCACACAGGTTAAATATAATCATATTCACTTGTTTTTGTGGGTTCACTGTCAGCCTAAGAACAAAATGACTTTAACTATTTAACTACTGAAGAAGAAGGAGGAGAAGCCGTCCTACAAAAAAAATGAAACATCCAACTAAGCATTATTGCTCTTTTCTTGTAAACCACTTTGAAGCTATTGGACTTTCACCTAAAATATATTGAAGAGTCCTTACAATTGTTTTTCTCATGCACATGACGTCACCACAAAAGAGCTACTACAACCACAGAACAAAAAGCAACTTTCAATACTATTAAGTATAATTCATTTCAGGTGTAGCTTTTGAAAACAAGTTCTGCAATAGCATAGCGCATGAATGTGATTTTTTTTCTGATCAAGTAGAATATAGTGTGTGTACTTTGAAAAAAGAAAAAGGTTCTTACAATACTTTATTAATTATTGTATATTTTTAATGTTAAGACCTCATTGCTATGTACAGCTATCTGAAAGGAGGCTAGAGAGGAAGGTGTCGGGCATGAGGCATTGGCATCAAGCTGCGCCAGGGGAGGCTGAAATTGAGCCTCAGGAAAATATCTTTGTGGAAAGGGTGGTTAGGCATTGGAATGGGCTGCCCAGGGAAGGGGTGGAGTCCACCACCATCCACACGTGTGGATGTGCCACTTAGGGACATGGCTTAGCAGCAGGGTTAGCTGGATGGTTGGACTCGATCACAGAATAATTTAGGATGGAACAGATGATCCTCTGAGTGTAACTTCTATTGTATTTTACCAGGTATAGAGAGATACTAGAAGCATGTAGGCACTTTCCAAAGGTTTGGCACAGTTGACTCATTTCAAAGAAGAATTCTCAACACTTGCACTGATTTGCACAGTTGTGCAAATTGCACAATTGAGCCCACACTGGAAGACATCAGTGACAGCATACTAACCATCTCTGTCCACCGATGTCAATACAACGTAGTCCAAGCCCCACTCAGCAATAGCTTTTGCTGTGTTATAAGGCTCCTCGGGATCCAGTGGAGGTGGATTTTTTGCTGTCTTTACTGAACAAAATCTGCAGCCTCTAGTGCACGTGTCACCCATCAGCTGAAACAAGAAGGGCATTCCTACATTTACATTTTGCACATCACTATTGCTCAGCCAAGAAACAGCTGCATATGCTGTTTCAGCCTATCAGAACGCCTCAATACTAAAGAAAAAGGTGAGGAAGTGATTTCCTGTACATTTCATGTAACAAACCCACACCACTTCAGCAGAGGTTGCCACATATCCAACAATGTGCTACAAGTGCCTCAAACAGTTATAAAATACATGAAAAATTGTTAATGGCTTACCATAATAGTAGCTGTAGCTGTAGCATATTCACCACCTCCCCAGCATTCCCCAATGTTGGGACAACGTGCTTCCTCACATACCTGAAGTTAAACATACAGGAAAGTACTATATTTCTGTACTAGCCTACAAATAATCCTAATTCCATCTGTGATAAATGAGATTAACAGAGTTACATATCGTTATGGAAGAAGTCAGCAGAATGGCTAGGAAGAAAATAATTGTTTCCTGGCATCCACTTCCATTCTTTACCCTCTAATATATAAACCCAGAGCCAACAACTCCTCAGCCGAGTAACTGCCTTATTAGTTAGCACAGATTGTCATTAGCATTTTAAATTTCACATTTCACAAGATACTGTATTCACAAGATCCATGATACATCTTGCCCCCCAAAACCCCACAAACAAACAAAAAAAACCTCCAAAACCAACCAACCAGACAGAAAAAAAAGCTCTCCATGCATACCTACCACTTTTTATCACCTTTCAGGGGGAAGTTCTTTACCAAGAGAGTGGTGAGCCTGGAACAGGCTGCCCAGAGAGGTTGTGGATGCCCCCTACCTGGTGGTGTTCAAGGCCAGGCTGGATGGGGCCCTGGCAGCCTGGGCTAGTATTAGATATGGAGGCTGGCAGCCTTGCCTGCGACAGGGGGTTGGAGATCTACGATCCTCTGGGCCATTCTATGTTTCTGTGATTGAGGGTGTATTTAAGCAAATGCAAATTTCTGCAATTCCTTTTCCTACAAAATATGTATATATCCCTGAAACTGTGTGCATTTCCATTAAAAATAGTTACAATTGGCATCTTTTCATCTCTTTGATGAGGCAAGTATTAAGTCATAATACTTAAAATCACAGCAGAAAAAAAACATTAAAAAGAAAAGTCAGCATTGGGTTTGATTTCAGCATCTAAGACCATACAAGACATAATGTCTACCTGTCCTCCACAAAAACAAACATACAAACAAAAAATGATCATCATCTCTACAGGAAACCTTGGTTTGATACTAGATTTACCGTGTGCAGATTTAAACTCCTCAAGGTATTTTTCAGTTTATTGTAATTTTTGCCCATGGGAATCTCTGTTTTCAGCCATGGAGGAAGTCGTAGCCTGAACAAAAATCAAACAAATGTAAACATTAATACATTATTTACATGGTAAGTTTCCATTAATTATATAGATCCATTTCAATTTGTTACACATCCCAGTGAGGAAGGGTTCCTTGAATATTGATGCAGCTCAGTGGCCAGCATTAATATCACTCACAGTCATAACAGGCTTCTCTCTTCTATGCATATTACCATCCCAGTATTCAAAAATAGGAATTTGTTGTCACTGGAAGGCTTAAGGCTGTAAAGATGGGATTTCATAGTACAACAGTGGAGAACACAACAATTAATGACAGCATAAAGTACACAACTAGCAAGAACGGAGATCAACTGTATAAGTGGGAATATACTTTGTTTCAAGTATTTTTTAACTTATTCTGCATTAATTTGTTTTTTGATACCAGTAATATTTTTTTCAGCCCTTAAGTATAGTATGCTACCCTCTGATGTGCATTTATAACTTGGTACGGCACAAGCATTCAAGTTGAGAAAATATCATCATGTCTTAGTTTTGTTACAGATTCAGAGTTAATACTGTGGGTTTTTTCCATGCAAAATCAATCTGGCAAGCCAATACAACAGAATTTAATAAAAGGACACGGTACACATTCTGCAGTTAATACCTGAACATGCAAGAAACTGCATGGAAGCGACTACAGCTGTTTGAAATTACATTTACCTTTCTCCTTTCTGACGCTTTAAATTGCCTTTGTACTCAGCCCACGCACTCTTATCTGCCAAATCTCCTGATACAAAGTCCTCTAAGTCTGGTCCATTTTGGAGAATTTTTTTTGTCTCCTCAGGCAAAGAACTTGATGTTCCATACTGGTTACACACATGGCTTTCTGACACCTAAAAAAAAGCAACGGTGTTATGTACTAAATTATAAATGAATTAGTGTTTCGTACTGAAGAACCGCCAGTCCTTTTGGTGGTTTACCATACGCTGTGCAACAGACTTTGTGCAAGTCTCTTCCCAAGGGCATTTATGTTAAACATTTATACTCTTCTTCACTTCATGTAATGAAAAACAGACAAAAAGAATGACCAGTTCCCATATATCTCAGCGTCGGACTAAATAAAACAGTTTTTGATACAAGTATCACTGCATGGAGTACTTTTTGCTTTTGAGACCGACAGGATTTTGAGGTTTAGATGCACATCGTCAAGTCAGCCACAGAAACGTACTATTTCACCGTGGACACGGCCTCAGTCAGAGCAGCACGGCACGGCTGAGATCGGGCCCAGCCGCAGCTCCAGCAGGGTCACCAGAGCAGTGCCCGCGCCGGGATGCTTCTGAAGACCTGCAAGGAGGACAGCCCGCAGCTGGGCAGCCCGTGACGGAGCGTCACCCACAGAACCGCTCCTGGCGTTCGGAAGGAACCTCCCGTGCTCCGCTTTGGGTCCGCTGCCTCTTGCCCTGCCGGCACCAAGAAGAGCCCGGCTCTGCCCTCCGCGCCCTGCTTTCAGCTACTTCTGCCCATTGATGGACCTCTCTCCCACGCCGCCTCAGACTGCACAGCCCCAGCTCTGGGAGCTCCAGGCCCTTTGTATCTCCACGGCCCTGCGTGTCTCTCGTACTGGGGACGCAGAACCGGACCCAGCGCTCAGGTGCGGCCTGGGCAGCTCTAAGCAGAGGTGAAGAGCCGCTCGTCCCGACCCGCTGCCGACACTCCGCCCGACGCAGCCCGAACCCCACCGCAGCACACCACACCGCACCGCACCGCGCGTTTCCTAACCCGCCCGCGGCGGAGCCCTGAGGCGCGCAACCACACTACTGGCCGCGACGCCCCGGCTGACGGACGGCACCCACCCACCCGCGTGTGAGGCCCCGATAGCAGCAGCAGTCGCCGGGCAGCGGTAGCGGCGGCGCCGCGGCAGCCCCCGGGCAGCAGCGACATGGCGACGCCCCCCGCCGCCTGGATCGACGCTCTCGGCGCTCGACCGCCCGCGCCGGCTCGCGCGCATCGGGGCTCGCCTTCTCTCGCCTCTCGGACGGCGGCCTCGGCGCGATGACGTCGGCGGCTCGCGACCGGCTACAAGAGCGCGATGACGTCACACGCCGCCCCTTTCGGCGCCGCTCGCCGCCAGGTTAGTTGCGGCTGGTGGCTGCATCCGATGCCATCCGCGGCGGACCGGCTCCTCGCCGCCCCGCCGGGCTGCGAGCGGCTGACCGGGGCTGAGGTCGCACCGTCGCGGTGCTCTGGGATGCGGCCCTAGCGGGGGAGCCGCTGGGATGGTGCTTTCTCCGACGTGCCCCTTCCCGCCCCTCCCCGCTCTAGGCCCGGCCGGGTCCCGCTGCTGGGAAGGGCGCGGAGGCCGCCACCTCCCTGGGGCCCGGGGTCGGGCCTGCGTGTGGGCACGGGTGGCCGTAGCGGTGGCGGTAGAGGGTTGGAAGATCCCGTAGCTGCGGGCCGCGGGGTACGTGGGGGTTAGGAGAAGCAGGGCGGTGTAAGAAGAAGGGGCTTTCCCTCCCGGTCTGCAGCTTGTCGTGGTTGTCGTTTGCAGAATGAAGACCATCCTCAGCAACCAGACCGTGGACATCCCTGAGCAAGGTGCGTAGTGCTCTCCTGAAAGGCCCGTCGTGCTGCCGGCCTCGCAGCCGTAACGTGCGTTTGTCTGTGCTCGCTTTGCAGTCAGCGTGTCCCTGAAGGGCCGCACGGTCATCGTGAAGGGCCCCCGGGGAACTCTGCGGAGAGACTTCAACCACATCAACGTGGAGCTGTCCCTACTGGGAAAGAAGCGCAGGAAGGTGAGTGCTGCGGGGCTGCGCTCGGTGCCCACTGGGTGGGGGCAGCGCGGCCTGTTCAAAGGCTTGAGAAGTCTGGGAGTTCCAAGCAAATGTTCCTGGTTTTGCTTTCTTTGTGAATGAGTTCCTTTATGTTTCCTGGGACGAGTTGGTCTGCTGGAATGCTGAGGCCCGCTCCACGGCAGCCTTGAAGTTCTGTTGTGTCTTGGAGTGGTGTTGATTGTTTTTCTGTGTGGTTGCAGTTCTCAGTGTTGGGAAGGGGGTACCTACTGTGTGCTGTTCTTTTGCCTGGTGCATTTTAACTGGCTAAAAGTAATTCAGTGCATTTAGTTTTTTGGAATTGTCAAGTTACGTTAGGGCTGATTCTCTAAATATGTACATAATATTTTCATGTGGTGTAAACAGGTCTTCAACAAAAGAAAAAGGGCAAAAATGGCTGATTTTGGTAACTTTTAGTAAGCGTTTACTGCATCAGAAAAGCACTATATCCTAACACTGTAACTGAGAAAATGGATAGCTTACATGTAGTAGTCTGACTTCAGAACAACTAGTTTAGCATTTAGGATGCTGCATCCTTTAGCTTAAGGTTTCAGAACCTTTTTAGACCTGCTGCCTGTCCCAGCTTCTCTGCAGGTTTGTTACTGATGGGACAAGAATAAAACTTCTTGTGTGTATGAGGGTCACCACATGGGGCTGGAGCTGGGTGGGCCTTTAACAGTCTTTTGAAGAAATAAAGTATATCTGTGATTTTAATGGCTTCTCATTCTTTGTCACAAAGCCGCTTTATTTTTAGTACTGGACTGTAACTTACGGGTTTGTTGTGTTATTTATTTCTGTGTAGCTGCGTGTTGACAAGTGGTGGGGTAACAGAAAGGAGCTGGCAACAGTTCGCACAATTTGCAGCCATGTCCAGAACATGATAAAGGGCGTTACGCTGGTAAGTTTTGTTTTCAGATGGCATCTTTGTGGCAAGAGTGGACAGACTTCAACGAGCTTTTCAAAGCATGTCAGTTGTTATGCATATGAACAGCTTGCTTTCTTCTGTTTGGACATCAAACAGATTCAGGGGGAGGAAGGCATGAACAATAAGCAGTGGATGTTTCTTGGGCTTAGTATCTTGTCCTTGCAGGGACCATATTTTCAGTGTATTTGGTTCTTAAATGTAGGCAGTGAGCTTTGTGCATCTGTTTTCCCTTGTGGATGACTTGTGATTTCCTGGTTTCAGTACCTAACGATGCCTTTTATCCTAGGGCTTCCGTTATAAGATGAGGTCGGTGTACGCTCACTTCCCAATCAATGTAGTTATCCAGGATAACGGCTCACTGGTGGAAATCCGGAACTTTTTGGGAGAGAAGTACATTCGCAGGGTGCGCATGAGGCCAGGTGAGTACATCTGGGGATATCGTACTCAGCTCTTTCTAATAGGGTTCCAAGCTGTTCCCTATTGGTGCTGCCACTGATAGCAAGAAATAGCAGATTACTGGAAGCAGCATTTCTCAGTCTGTCTGAATTTATGTGACCTTGCAATACATTTACTGCTGTGGTTAATAACAGTTTTGCAGTTTATCCTTAGTAATGGGAAAACTTGAAGCTCGTTATTGCAGTAGAAGTTAAAAGGATCCTAGCGTGTAATTTCATTGTTGTTTGGTTTTCACAGAGTTTGTTGGTGTGCCTTTCTGGTGCTCAGTTTTAGACTGGTGTTTCTGTTTTAAACTTTGTAAGTCATCTGATTTCACACGCATGTAGATTTGTATTTTTAATTTTGTAATTAGCCAGGAGCACGTCTCAGTTTTCATCTTATGCTCAGCTCTGTGTACCTGTGTTTAGCAAGAAGCCTAATAAGGTGAACATTGGAAGGACAGGAATCATACAGTCATTATGGTTGGAAAAAATCTCTAAGATCATTTAGTCCAACATACCATCAATATTGACAACTAGATCATATCCCTAAGTAGTACATCTGGCCTTTCCTTAAACACCACCAGGGACAGTGACTCCAGCACCTCCTGGGCATTCTGTTACAATGCCTCTTTCTGAGAAGAAATTTTCTAATATCCAGACTGAACCTCGGTCCAGCCAGTTTTGTGCCTGGCAGAGTTGAGCCCAAATGATTATGTATTATATGATCCTGTAGTATCTGGAGCAGTGTGTGGATGGGACCTTGGGACTGTCTCTGTTCTTGAGTAATCCCTCATTTTCAAACTGCTGCTCAAAGTATCAAGCAGAAAATGGGAATTTTTTTGGAGTGTGCAGGCACACTTCATCATCCAAGTGTGGTAGAGCTAGCACCTCGAAATGTCCCAAACCTCTCAACAGCAGCCAGTGATTGGTCAAAGAACTACAACTGAACCATGCTGGGGTACAGGGCACCTGATACCTCACCAGACATAACTGTGATCCTGCCTCAAGTAGCTGTGTCACGGCATCTCAGATCCCCGTGCTTGCTAATGCACTGGAGATCTTGAGTAGATGGGAAGTCAGCAGGCATCAGGACAATTGAACCAATCATTGAAATTTTTATAAAAACTGTGAAGAGAAAAATGTAACACTTCAGAAACGCAATTATTTTGAGATGTCCAGATTTTTTTATTCTTCCACTACAGTGTGTGTGTGTGTGTGTGTGTGTGTGTGTGTGTGTGTGTGTAACAGATGGTATTTCAAGATGTGTTTAGATAAAGCATCAGACTGCTCAGAACTCCCTGGTAGATGCAGCGTGGAGTTGGTACAGGGGCTTTGACTTTGGTTTACAGTGTGGTGTTAAAGGTGGGCTTGACTACTGTACTTGATTTTTTTTTTAAATCAGCATTTACTTCAAAGATAGGTGTTAGCGAAGTGTTAGTTTACCACCTATTAACTATAGAGCATACTATAGAATTGCACTTGTGATACTTTCTGTGCAAGAAAGTTTCCTGTTAGATTCCTGAATGTGGTAGTGCTTGTCCCTTAGAAAGGTTCTTATTGTTTCTTGTGTAAACATGGTGCTTAACATAGCAGAGGATAGGATTTTTTTTTTTCAGTGACTTTGTCTGTATCTGGTTTTGTGTTCACGAACATAAGAATGTAGAAACTGGCACCACCTAGCTGACAGTCATGCTGGCAGATTCTCCAACTTACGTGCTGTGTTGGTGATTAATGCTGTAGTGCAGTAATGTGCAAGTCATGCTCTGGATTGAAGGGAAGTAATCTTTGTGTGCTGAAACTGCTGGGAGAGGACAATCTTGGAAGAGTTGTGCGAGGACCATTTTAAGTCATAGAAGCTCATTTGTTGTCTAGAGTAAGAATCATAGAATTATAGAATGGCCTGGGTTGAGAAGGACCACAATGATCATCCAATTTCAACCCCCTGCTATGTGCAGGGTCACCAACCACCAGACCAGGCTGCCCAGAGCCACATCCAGCCTGGCCTTGAATGCCTGCAGAGATGGGGCACCCACAACCTCCTTGGGCAACCTGTTCCAGTGCATGAAAAACTTCCTCCTAATATCCAACCTAAACCTGCCCTGTCTCAGTTTAAAACCATTCCCCCTTGTCCTGTCACTATCCACCCGCATAAACAGCCGTTCTCCCTTCTGTTTATATGCTCCCTTCAAGTACTGGAAGGCCACAATGAGGTCTCCCTGGAGCCTTCTCCAGGCTAAACAAGTCTGGTTCCCTCAACCTTTCTTCATAGCAGAGGTGCTCCAGCCCTCTGATCATCTTAGTGGCCCTCCTCTGGACCCACTCCAAGAGCTCCACATCCTTCCTGTACTGGGGGCTCCAGGCCTGGACACAGTGCTGCAGATGGGGCCTCACAAGAGCCAAATAGAGAGGGACAATCACCTCTCTCTCCCTGCTGGCCACCCTTTTTTGTTAATGGAGCCCAGAAGAGCCTTCATCCATAAATTGGGACCTGAATGCTGTGTCTTTAGTATGTATTTATTGTCTTCACTGATAAGGAGTTTGTGCATTTTCTTTCCTGTAGGCGTTTCCTGTGCCGTTTCTCAAGCCCAGAAAGATGAGCTGATCCTTGAAGGGAATGACATTGAATTGGTCTCCAATTCAGGTTTGTGAAGTAGTTGCAAGGGAATATGTGATGATATGTTCGAGTTTATCTGGAGATGTCAGTTTAGCAAACAATTTCAGTTCTTTTTCTCCAATGCTGAAGTAAAGGACAGCTCAGATGTTTCTGCCTCATGTCTCATTGCCAAGAAACACTGAGTGAAATGCATACTTCTTTCTTTAAAACTGACATGATTTCAAGTTGATAATTCCCTCCTCCAAGTGATGGTTTTATTAGTTAAAATACTAGAGATACTGTTTTTGGATCTCTTATGCTAATGGTTTTGCTTTGTTCATAGCTGCTTTGATCCAGCAAGCCACTACAGTCAAGAATAAAGATATCAGGAAATTCTTGGACGGTATCTACGTCTCCGAGAAAGGAACAGTACAGCAGGCAGATGAGTAAAACTAATAGGTTGGTGTCCTATGTGGATTGGCATTATGTTGTACGTTAACATGCTGTGGCTATCAGGTGTGTTCAGTTCTTTCTGAGGACAAGCATGGCACCTTTGCATCTTGAAGTCTATGACCTACAGAATATGGGAGCTGGGAACAGTGGGGATGTGAGATAGCGTGTGTGAGAAGCAAGTGTCTGGAGATTGTGACTTGAACTGGGGGCTAGATAAAGTCTATTTCAGCAGAGGCTCAGTGGTTTACCATGTTCACTGCAGGGATGCAGTCGTATAAAGCTTCTTTATATCCTGAAACTTAGATTTCTTGGCAGCAACTTCACATCTCTTAATAACGTTGTTTTATGTTGCTGTTGGTCTAAACATTTAACTGAATGTGGTATTTCTATAGCATGAATGTTAGTTTGGATGATAATTGAGAATTGAAAGCCAACTGGCCTGGGATGAAAGAGCAATTTCCAGTTATTACAGAGGAAACTTCTTTGGACTAAGGCTCCTCCTGGTTATACACTGGCTTTCCTTTTATTTTTTTCTCTCTAAATAAAGTAATACTAAGAAAAGAAAAAAAAGGATAGCATTTCACATGTTTTAGGGTCTTCTGCGTAGTTCTGTAAATGCTTGTAAACAAAAGTCAGATAAACAGTGATAAATAATTGTTAATGTAAGTTTGTTACTGACATTGAGCACAAGGATTTGGTGTTTAAGAATTCTAACTGCTAGAGGAATCTGATGCATTTCAGGTATGTATGGTTGCTTATGTGGTCCAAATAAATAACTTGTGTAGGATGAGACAGGCTGAGTTGCACTTAAGATAAATGTGTGCCTTCCAGAGCTTGAGACAGGATGCTGATGAAGTGAATTTCATAAACTAAATCTTACTAGCAGCAGGCAGATATCAGGTGCTTACAGGCTGCAGAAAAAGTGATTGCCAGCATTGCGCAGAGTTCTGTAAGAAATAGAACAACTTCTCTCTTTATTATACAGTTTTGAGCATTTACTCATTTTCAAGTAATCTTGTCTGAACAAGGTGGGCAGATTTTTTGGCGCTATTAATTCTTGTTTTGTATTAAAACTACCAGATAGATGAACTTGTTTTATGTCCGAAGCTTTTGAATGTCATGTTTGCATTGCTAGGTAAAACTTTTTAAAAAGCTCTTTAACGTTTTATTTCCAGTTGTCTGGGTCCTGAAAAAAAACAAAACAAAAAATGAGACAGCATATCAGCACGTACTGGACTGGGACATCTGATACGGAAACTGAACAAGATCAGAGGTTTAATAAAATAAAATATATTTCATGTCTTGGTCTGTTATGTTGGTTTTTTTTTAAAGATCTAAATGATAATAATGTGGACCTACTCAGTCTTCATCATCTGGAGAAGCACACTGTCACATAGTCATGGTAAATAGTTCAGTGCTCTGCATGTTTGTAGTCTTGTGCAATGTTACTTCTCACTTGAACATTCAGATCAGCACAAGTCTGATGGATTGGAATCCTCATGCCACATAAAACCCCAGATTGGTAGTTTTAAATCGTAACATTAAAAAATAGCAAAAGCATTGTTTTCAAAGGAAGGGAATTGGTGTTTTTTCTTACTATTCAGAACCTCAAACCAGTGATTACAAAAGCAGATGACCACGTACAGATTCTGGCAGGAAATTCCAGATTTGAAATATGTTGAAAACAATCTAGAATTGTTTAAAGCCAACTTACAAGACTTTTTAACCTGGATGCAGGATTAGAGTAAGCCTGAACACATGACCTATGTGGCTTGAGCAGCATTGAATTAAGAAAACCAAAATACCTACATCAGAATTCAGATACAGTGGAGTTTCAGTATGCGATTTGTCATCTGTGGATTACACTTTTTTTCTTGGTTTCTCTTTTAAGATGTCTTTTTGTGACTTTGTGCTGTTTCTGTGCTATGCTAAAATCTACCTTGTAACTTTTATCATCAATTTTGGAAAGAATTGCGTAAAACACTTATATGAGGTGGCTAAAGCTTAATAACGAGGGAAACATCTCTGCATGCAAAGGGAAAGTACCTACAGCAACTGAGTGATTCTGCGGTCAGTTCGTGTAGGAGTGCTGTACTACTGAGCTGAATTTTATAGGTATGAAATTTGAACAATTTCTTGTGTTCAAGCTGTCCCACTAAGGCAGTCTTCAGAATTCTCTGTTGGCAGTGAGCATGGAATTGTAGGGGTTGGAAGGGGCCTCTAGAGGTCATCCAGTCCAACCCTCTACTTAAGCAGTTCCCCAAAGTGGGTTGCACATGGAGGCGTCTGCACAGGCTCTGGAAGATTTTTGTCCAGATAATGGACATGTGCATCTCTAATACTCCTGCCATTTGTTGTTCTAGCAGAGTGTTTTCATGTTCAAAAGAATCATGGTTTTACTGCTACTTGCCTTTTGAATAAATTGACTTCCTGTGATGTTGGCCAGTACTTGAAATAGACTGGGGGAGTAGTTGTGCATTTATGAACTGAGATTTAAGGTTGGGTGATGCGGGTTCAGTTGGTTGCACGTGTACTGGTTTGAGGATATATGCAAAGTTTCTAGTTGGCTGTGCAGAAGGATCCACAATATTTAGCTGCCTTAATTGTTCAGTTTCAGTATACTTTTGCATCCTGGTAGTTCTGTGTGTGGGTGTATGGACTTCAACTCTAGCAGCTGGAAGTGATGACTGCCTTGGACTGGTAAGGAAGCTTCTCTCTAGGTAGCATTGTTTCTGCAAGATGGAAACAAACATGTCTCAGGTCTTACTATTGAGGTTCTGCATCCTTGGATAACAGTAGATAAATTGCATCTCTTGCCTTGTGTTTGATGCTATTTTCAGTGTTCAGGGGCAGCTGGAAGTGACAGAATGTTTAGATTGTTGCTCCAAAAGTGCAAAGTTACAGATAGTGATGGCACCTACCCATTTGGTGTTTGCTAACACTTTTATTTATAAACTACCAATTGCATGTTCATGTTTAACATTATTCACAGCATGAATATACATCACAGAAAGTTTTGGTCCAAAGAAGTTTGTATAAAAGTGCATTTCAGTTCTCACAGACTAATATCTCTTTTCAAGTCACACAGTTTGTGTGGTTATTCCAAGGCACAGGAAAGGCATAACGTTTTCTTGGTACAGAAAGTGGAGAAAAGTGATTTCAGCAGAAGCAGGCATCATAGCTTGTTTTCCTGTGCATACAGTTACCTTCTGTTTTCAGCTGAGGTGTTCGGTGTGTATAACTGGAGTGACTCACATAGTGCTTTTCTGCAGTTGCCTGTTTACACGGTCCTCTGTAGAATGCACAGTCATGAATCCTGTTGAAAGTGGGCTTGTGCCCCCTTATTAAAGTGACACACAGATGCGCCGGATTCTCTTTGCCTTGAAACGTTTTCTTCTTTTTCTTTTGTGAAAAACAATAATAGTTAAAAGCAAGATCAGAGTGGAGAAAAGACAGCAGGCGAAGAATATTAATGGCTTCTTCTGAGAAACAAACAAACAGAAGCTACACTGCTTGTCGTTGGATGGATCACAGACAGAGTAGTCGGCAGGAAAGCCATTATTGCTTATCAGGTTATTGTAAAATTTTATTGAAGGCTTGCCTTTTGAGTCAGAAGTGAAGAATCCAAATCTGGGCTTAGATTTTTCCTCGGTCAATTTAAATGCGTAGTAGCCTCTAATCTTGACTTTGTCAATGTAGTATGCTGGGAGGAAAAAAATAGAGAGTTGTTAATATTGTTAATAACATTTTGTGCAACTTGCAGACTTTCTGGTAATGAGTTAAGTTTTCAAATGGTTATTCATTTAAAGACTATAATGACATCATAAAATATGTCCCTGCAGGACTTTGGAGAGCAGATGGTTAGCTGGGTCCTGAGAGTGGTGCTGATGAAATTCCTGCCTTATTCCAGACCCAGCTGCTCAGCCCTTTGTCATACATGATTGTTACCCTGCTGCATGCAAGTGCTGGGCGAAAAATACTTGAATGAAATAATAATAGTCCTTGGTGAGTAGACATCTCTCACTCATATGTAAGTACAAAATGTAGCTGAGGATGTGAGCCAGACTCAGCAAAAGCTTTCTAAACTACGGAGATGTTTCCATGAATAGTCTGAGGTATCACGCTATCTGAAAATTGAATTTGGAGCACTGTGATGGTTGCCCCTTAAATGACCTTTTCCTTTGGGTAGCAGCAGAATTACTTACTGTCCCCTTGTTTGTAATGTGAAATTGGCATGAAAAGTAAACCAGCAAATGTTTATCAATTCTGTAGTAATTGGGAGAGAGCTAAGCACTGGAGGAGAAATGCTCTGCTTATTGTTAGTGTCCAGAAGCAGTCTGAAACTATGGCTAGCTGTGAGTAAGACCTGTCTCATTTTCACATGTTTAGCTTCTGGGGAGTCAGGATGTGCAGCCTGTGTTAGGGGACAGGTGCCCCAGAGGAGCTTTTGGATATCCTGTGACCTGGCCAGGGAAGTCTCTGGAGTCTGTCAGTAGGAAATAATGTAGGGATGTATTGCGCATCCTTGGCTGTGTGGTTCAGGTACCAGTGCCTTTCAGGGACCTTTCCGTAACTGCCTGTGTCTCAGCTTAACAACACAGCATTGCTGCACTTCTCATGAAATACTATCTCCTGCAGACTTCAGAGTAGCTAGCATTGGGTAAAGCTTGGGTCCTGGATCTGTGCCATGAAAACAGCTCTGAGGAATCTGTCATAGGCTCACCTTTTAAAACCTCTTGTACGTATTTTTCTAAGTAGTAGTTCCGAAGCTCATCGTTGTCCAAGGACTGGTCATCTATTCCGTTTGCTGTGATGTAGATGTCTATGTCACCGTAGGTTCTTTTAATCCACTTCAGAACCTTGCGCACTCCCCAGGGCACCACTGCCAGCCGGGAAGGGGAGCTCAGGCAGGTGATGTCCTGCAGGAACTGGATGTCACGGTCAAACTCATACTGGCTCCCGTTCTGGGGCTCGTGAATCACAAATCGTGTGGTGAAGTGATTCAGCGCGTAGAAGTCAGCTGCACCTTTAATGAGCTTCCTTTCCTCACTTGTGAAAGACGGCAGTAAAGAGTGGGAGAGGCCTTTTCTTTTTTTAAAGTGGATGTATTCCCTCATTGTAGCTGGATAGTCTCCGGTCTTAAATATGGGGTCGGCAAACCAGCCTATTTCAAACTGAAGGAACCTGTTGGCAGCTTTGGCGTGGGACTCAAAGTAGGGGTTGGCAGGCTCTGCCCAATCTGAGTGCAGGGACAGGGACACTTTGCCATGCTGGAAGGACCGGTACTGCTCATCATATGTTCTCCAGGCCATGGCGTGTGCTATTAGCAAATTGTGTGCTGCCCGGTATGTATCGCTGCTGCTCCTGTTGTAGACATCGCTGAGTCGGTTAGGCTCATTTATTGTAATCCAAAGTTTAACCAAATCACCAAGTTCCTGAAAGCATAAAGCCGCGTAGTCTTGAAAAGCGTAGGCTGTAGACTGGTTGAGCCACCCTCCTGTCTGCAGCAAAGGGCCCGGCAGGCCCAGGTAGGCGTGCGTTGGGTAGTACAGGGTGACCATAGACTGCACGTTGAGCTTTAGCACTTCGCTAATCACGCATCTGTAATACCTCAGCACCTGTCTGTTGACCACTGACAAATCTCCATTGGGTAAAATCAGTGACCAGTCAAGTGCAAATCTGTAGTGGGTGACTTTCATTTTTTCCAGGAGGTCAAGTTGCTTTTTAATACTGACAAAATCCGTACACTGTGCCGGCCGGGTTTTTAGCTTCACTCCTTCCACTTTGTGCAGGAGCCCATCTCCTGTGATGTTCCACAGGTAGAGGTTTGGATCACAGAACTGGGGTGAGGATGCCACAGACTCTGCCTGGGGAATGGAAAGCAGTATGTTAAAATGAGGTCATACTGACCCCTCCACCAGCGTACGCTACATCTGTTTTCACGCAGATTAAATGCCCCACATGGGTTCCCTCTGCGGTCACAGAAAGGACGGTTCTGATGGTTCTGCAGAGACAGCAGGGAATGTAACAGGCAGGCACGGATTGTTCTGGCACTGCTGCCAAGGTCAGTTCTGTGCAACCATGGCACAACAGTCCAGTCCCTGTTCTTACTGGTAGTCTTTCTGCCTGTGCAAATATCTGACACAATGTGTAGAGCTTAGTATGAACTCCAACTCTGCTCTCTTCTATTAGTTAGCAAGTATCTATGTAGAAAAGGATATATTTTTACTGTTATTTTTAACACTCTTAGTGCAATTTGTAGCATAAGACAGTGAAATTTAAAATATTATTTAAAAGAAGTGGTCTTTTCTATGCTGTATATTTACTCAGAATGCTTAAGAGAATATATAGAAGCTTTACTTTTTTCCCCTACAGTTGTTGTTAAGTAGGATAAATTACAGAGATTTGTTGGTATTTGGGGTGCTTAACATTCTTTTCATTGGACTACCTTTCTGTATGTGATGACAAAGAGTATCTCAGCACTGCCATACACATTGGTCATCCTGTCTACCAAATTTAAAGCTGAAATAGGTACTGCAGGAGACAGTTGGGAAAAAAGATGGTGTGCAGTGTGCGTTGAGATTCAGAATGAAAGGTACTGCACCCAGTCTTTTACTCATGAAGTAAGCTCATAATTGTTCTGCCTCCAGTGGCCATTTCTGCATTTTATTTACTCTTACCTTCAGAACAGACTCAGTGATACCCCAGGAGAAGTCACAGGAAAACTGAGCTTGAACACTTGGTGTAGACTCTCTTGGGAAGAAGCCATTTTCCTGTATGATTTGTTTATAATAAAGTGCAGATGACTTGGGAATCCGTTCCTTTTTCTCACTTTTGAAATCCACATAAAATAATCCACGTCGGATTTTGTAGGCATGCTGCCATTCAAAGCCATCAAGGAGTGACCAGGCTGTGTAACCGAACACATCTATGTTGTCATATTTAATAGCTGTGTAAGAGAAATTAACATTCATGATTATATTATACCATATTTAGTACTCTAACATATGTATTGGAAAGTAACAGCTGCAAAAGAAGTTTCAATTGCCTTCAAGAACGGCAGCTGGGATCTGTTCGTAGCAATGGTGATTTTATGCAACTTATTTTCACGATTTGCTGCACTGTAAGTTACAAGCATACAGTGCAAAGCTTTCAGCACTCTTCTCTGGCACACGTGCCATGTCAATAGCCACCAAACACATTCCAATCTGGCCTATACCAATGTTGTTTTGTGGTTAAACAGATCAAATTGGTTTTGCTGTAAGCAGCTAATTTATATTAGATTTTTCTGTCAGCAAAAATATGAGAATATATTTGGAATGTTATTGTTAGTTAGACACAATTTCCTTCACAAAAAGGAAAAAAAAGCAAACATTAATGATGAGGTTGCTCTGTATTTTGAAACATGTTGAAGAATTGATATATGTAAAAATACAGATTGCAGTTCTTGTAGTTATTAGTTGAGCACTGACCCAAGCATTTCAGAAGTGCGGGCCCATGGATGGTTATTGCAGACAAATCTGCTGCAGAAGAGGGTTGCATTTTCTTAGCTAGTAATCTACCTGCCGTGCGTCTTCAAATGCAGTCCTGCCTCTAGGCTTCCCTCTGTTGCCATGCAATATTTAAAATATCAAGCCAAATGCAGGAATGTAATCTCAAATTTGGGACAAATCAGGCTATGTCATATATACTGGGCTATGTGAAGTTGACAGTTTGGAACAACTTTATCTAGACAACCTTCATTAAGAGCTTGATCTTGTCTGTTGATTATCAGACATTCTGATTTCACATCTTTTCCCTTTGCTGAGGATTAGAAATGTTTTTGTGAAGGACGTAGGCCACCCACCACGGCAGCATGGCACACAGTGCGTGGTGCAGGAGGGCATGGCCTCAGCTGAGGCTGGCGCCCAAGCCAGATGTGTCTCCTACCCCCTAGCACCGAAATGGAAAAACACAGGTTTTGCAGAGACTTCAGATATTAACAGCATTAATGTTTTATATAAAATTAAATCTTTGGCCTTCAGAGATCAGATCCTGCCCTCTGGCTTTTTGGAGTGAAAGTACCAATATTCCACCTGTGTATTTAAAACACGTTATCTTCTGCTTGGCATGGTGTAATCCCAAAGAATGATTGCCCTTCTGCTGATTAATTCCATGCATTTGGC
This sequence comes from Lagopus muta, assembly GCF_023343835.1. Lineage (NCBI taxonomy): Eukaryota > Metazoa > Chordata > Aves > Galliformes > Phasianidae > Lagopus > Lagopus muta. The sequence continues at coordinate 49,631,353 of NC_064436.1, forward strand.
ATTGAAGTAGGGGCTTGGCATGACAATGGCAGCCTGTTGTCACTGCCTTATTTTCCTGCTGTCAAGGTATGTGCCCACACAAAGACTTTACACTCTGGCTGCCATCAGTGAAAAGTGATATGCAGTGTATTTATTTACATTCATTTCTGGCTCAGTTTTGTACCCAGATGTTGGACTTTAGCTTTCTGAGACAGGGACTAATTTTTTTCTGTTTGTACAGCACTACCACCAGTGGATCCTGATCTGTGGCTTGTACTTACACAGTAGAAATAATTAATAATTAACTTAGTTGCCATTACGTCTTTTAAAAGAAGATCAAATCCTTAAAAAAGCTAAATTATCTTTAAAATTTTCCTAACAAAAAAAATCCCCAAAAGAATCCAGCAGCTCAGTTGTGCACAAACCTTGCAACACCTTATTTATGAAGTTTTTCATCATGTAGATGGCAGTGGTGTCATCGGTTTTCACGTGGCTGTCAGTGAACCAGCCGTTCTCTGCAATGAAGATCCGAGGACTGTCGTATTCCAGTTTAATCCAGTTCAGAACATCCCTCAAATTGAGCGACAAGTTTTGTCCCATTTTCGGTAGCGTGTTTGGAGGTTTGAAGTTATCAGGACCGAAGGAAAATGCGAAGAAGTCAGCTGTTCCTTTTATGTATTTTTTTTCATCCTCAGTAAAGCGCGGCAACAAAGATTCGTTTTTCAGATCTTCTGGATAATCGCCGTCCCCATGGATGGGTTTAGCAAACCATCCAAGTACTCTGTCCACAGACTGCTGGCATTTAGAAATGTCCAAAGTGTCTTCCGATCTGTTGGGTTCGATCCAGTGGGATCCCAAGACTATGGACATCAGTCCCTTCTGATACGGTTGAAAGTGTTTCTTGTAGTTATGCCAGACTTTTGCATGAGCCTGATAAAAGAAAAACAAGGTTGAATTGCTGCTATTTAATAACTCTGTGTCTGTGTAGGCAGCCAGCCAGACAGGTAGCTGGGTTTGATCTTCTGCAGACTTCTGTGGCAATATCACTGAATGATTAAGGTACAACAGTCACCCTGAAGAGATGCAAGGTCTTTAGATGGTGGTAATGCTCAGCATCTCCTGTGTGCTGTTGCTATGATGCATTTGGCTTTCTGCCTTTTGATATAGGTCTGAAGGTTAGATGTTCCAGCAGATACGTGAAATGGCTCTTATAGCTAATTATAGACCAAACAGCTGTCGACAGTGGGATATCAGTGATCTGCAGAGTCCCAGCTGGTTCTTTGTTTGTAAAGTACTGATTGTTGATAGAGTTAAAATTTTAAACTGTAATTACAGATTTTACATTAATTATATATCTCAAATTATGTCTCCTATGTCAATGTTGGCTCTGTGCTATTGACTGACTTTGTGCTATGGGGGCTACCTGAATTTGCTGTGATCAGACCACATCCCCTCTGTTCCTCTGTTCTGTTCTTAGGATGCACTTTCATTTGTTTGAATTTGAACTAATTATACAAGTGTTCCACTTTAAGTATCTATGTACAAAATGTGGAGGAAGCTCTAAGCTGCAGCTGAAAAATTTGAAACAAAATGTTGTTTCACAGTGTGAGAATTTTGATCCAGGCTTACAGTTCATTTCTTCTTTGAAGTTGCTATAATTACAATTTTCCTGACAGTACATAGAACAGAACAGAATAAAGTTTATTCCTTTGAAGTATTCATTCTGACAACAGCACCACTTTGGTTTTGAAAGGAAATCTGACAGCTGCATTTTCCCAGTTTTATTGGTTATGGCACATATCAGCGTTCAGGTGATGCCAATCAATGCCATCTGTAGGACAGACACAAGTTTTGCCAAGTGTATTAGTGGCAATGAAAACATACCCTGTATTGCATTGTAATTCAATTTTTCAGATCATCGTTGCGTTTTAGACAGCTTAACATTGTCACACACTGGAATTACCTTTGAATGTCACATTAATTATTTAGTTAAGAGATCGCATAAGTCAAAATTTTTATAGTCTGTGCATTAAAGCAAATGCATTGGAGATTTAGGAGCCTCTAGCATTGTTCTGAGTCCTGTACAGGAAAATAGGAGATTGCATGTGTCAGAGAAGGATGGCTCTGGATGTTCTGGAGATGGATGTGGGAGAGGAGAGGAGTTGACACCTCCCTCTGCTGATGAGTTGTCCAATAACTCAGGGTTTACACTGCTCCTCAAGTACGGCTCTATACACTAAGCTTTAAAGCAAATGACTGTTTGCACCCAGAAAAACAGGGAGAAATATTGTGAAACACTTCTACGAGTTAGATTGACATTACAAAGCCAAACAGCATTGCTTACATTTGACAATAATTTCAGCTAGTTTATCTAGAAATGCACTGCTTGGAAAAAGGAAAAAAAAAGAATAGAAGGCCTGATGTCAGGTAGGTATTTATTTAAACTCAGGAGTACTGTGGAATGACAGCTTGTGAAATTTTGTGTATCAGTTTATGGTTTCTAAGGTCATGCTTGTAACATTCGTTCAAGGTCTGTCTTTGAAAGTACTGATAAAGCAACATTAACCTTTGAGATGGAGGTTAAAGGGAGGCCAGCAAAATTGTACTCATGAAGAAAACTGAAAGCTGCAGTTATAATATTACAAAAGGGATTTCGTACTAGTCTTATCAGAATATCTATGTGGCCAGTGCCATCCCCTCAGTTACCCTCACTGTCCCCTCCCAGAGGTCCCTCCAGCCCCACATGGCTGCTAGAGCCAGCCTTACTCTGGTGTTAGCTTGTAGTTGCCTGCCCCTACTGATTTCTTACGTGGTGAATGAATATTATCTCCCAGACACAGCCTGCTAACACCTGTTTAATGAAAGATACATGTTCCTGTTGGTTTGACAAGAAAAACTTTGCTCAAGTCAGCTGTGTTATTCATACAACCAGGTAGCAGGATGGGGGCATGTGGTATATCTTAGCAATCCCGTACTACTAGATAAAGTGGAGTAAGAAGGCTTTGCCAAAAAAACAACCAATTACAAATGCACTACCGACAGGTAAAAGACTATCAGGGAGACTTCATTAGCTGCATGTGCAATTTCAGGAAGTTGATTAGAGAAAAATAAAGTTACTACTAAAACACTGTCTGCAGCTGTGAAAGCAGCAACAAGTGCCATTCTACAAGAGCAGAACTCTAATGGAAATACATGCGTCTAGCATGAGTCAAGGTAGGATTTTCACATCACAAATTCATATGCATCACTGATGTCTTCTAATTCCAAGGGCTGTCCCAATTAAAAAAAAAAAAAAAGGTGGTCTATTGAAGGTTGTGGCAGTTGTTGTAGATTTAATAGCTCTTTGCTCGCCAGTAATTCTGTTTCAAACTGTTAATTGTCTGTGAAGCAGCTTAGCATTCTCAGGTGTAGGATGTATTCTAACTGCAAACTTACTGATGGAACCAGCTGATAATTAACATTTGTTTTGTAAGATGAAACATGAAATAAACATTGATTTAAAAGCTGTATCATACATTACGATTACTATTTTGAGTAAATCTTGACTAATCTTTTGTTTTCAGTTACAGTTTAATCCCTAATCTTTCACTTTCCTTGTTAGATCAAGGACAAATGTCAAGGCTGAGTACACAGTGAAAGCAGGATCAATATTAGGTATTTATTCTAGATACGTATGACATTAATTTCAGCATATTGTCCTGGCATTAGTATAGCAATTATTCCATAGACTTCAAAGTCACAAGAGTGCTAAGCCAGTTAGTATTAACCCTGCAAAAAGGCTAGATAGAATGAGTCAATTTAATAAAAGAAAGACAACAGTGTTGTTCTCTCTTGAAATATTCTCATGCTCCTTCAAACTCTGCTGCTGTAAATTATTTTCTGTATGGACAAAAAAGCTTATCATGGAAATACCGACACTTTCAGATTCATAAGATTTGCTACAGTAAAGTGGCTTTCATAGAATATCTCAATATCGAATACACAAAACAATGTAGAGTTACTTCTGCATGCTGGCCAGCAAGAGAATTTTAGAAAATCCTAATAAAGAGATTCTCCCTTTGTGTTTAATTGTTTGGGTTTTTAAGAATGAGGAGCTAGAATAGACTGATGATGACAGTGTAAAAATCACTTTAGAAGCAGAGCTGGTGTGGGGGGCTTATTTGGAGAGTTTATTTTGGTTCAAGGCACTTTTGGTCTTGTGGTAAAGATGCCCTGTGGTCAGGGTAGAGATAACGCCTTTCTTTTGCAAAGTGACACTGAAGCTGAGTCCTTGTGGAGGAAAAAAGGGCTGTGGACATGTAAGTGACCAAGTTTTCAAAGGGGTGGTTTGAAAGTTTGATGATGGAATTTGATGAGTGTTAGCCGTTCTGCACTTGGATTGCATGTTTCCTGATGGTTTCCAAGAAGTAAGCTAACTTGTAAGTAAGCTAACTTGGAAACAACAAATTGTATAGAAAAATGTGAATCATTCCTCATTCAAACCTTGTAAAGTACTGTCATCACTGATGACTGACACTGAAAAATCTTCCGGCAGTGGCATTTGTAAGCATAAAAATTCTGCTGTCTCTCTAGGGCCGTACTTGATGGACACCAATCTCTCTCCTGTTGTAAGAAAGATGAGCATTGGTATAGCTTCATCTTTCAAGGTCCTGAGGAGAGAAAGGGCAAAACGTGTCTGTGTGGACTTAGGCATAAAATGATTCCTGATTCCTTCAGCAGAAATTTGTTTTTAAAGAGAATAAATTATGGGACTTCTCAGGGACACGCTCATCCAAAGAGCCCAAAGGTAATAGTGTGTCCATGAAGAGATCCTGGCAAGGAACTGCTACCAGAGAGCTAGGAGTAACTCAGCCAGGCACAGAGAGGAACCTGAGCTGTGATGTGATGGATCTCTGTGTAGACATCCTGTGTGTTCTTTTCCAAGAATGTGTTATTAAAACATGTCAATGAAAAACATATGTGGCATGATTTCCTTGTTCTGCTAGTGCTCTCCTGCACTTTTCATCAAGGAGCAAGATGGAAGGGAATGTGAACAGTCTTAAACACAGTATTTAAATAAAAACAAAAAGTTTCTGCCTGTCACAGCAAGGACAGAACTGCCTGGAGGGCACTGATACAGAAGATGAAAACATAGCTGGTCTGTAGTTTGTAGTGTTTACAAACCTCAGCCTAAGAAACAGGAAGAACAAAACTAGATCTACAGAAAATGGTGATAATTGATCTGATACATATCTATTTAGTTCCAGTGTCAGTGATTCAACTGCTTCGTATTTTCCTGCTTTTTTCCAATGTAACTACTATCAAATCAAAGAAGTGCATCTATTTTTTCTTCCTGTGTGCAGTCTCTTCTTCCCTACCTCTGTAGTGCCTCAGAAGCTAATTCATTGTTTTTGTATTTTGTTGATATGTCTTTCAAGTGTCACATGGCAAGTTACACCTCACTGTGTTCCAGTGTTGCTTTTGTGAAGGACAGTCCCTGTTAATGAAAAAAGGAGATGCAGACTGTCTTTCTCCACGTGGTATCCAATTTCACTTGTTCCTCTTATTAGTGACTACCATCTGATTGACTAGAGATTCACCTAAGTGAGAATCTTAGCCATTTGTAATTTAAAAGCTTCAAACATCATATTTCCTATTCATTTCCATGTGAATACTACCAGATCTTTTCTAATGATGAGCAGCGTTATGACACACTGTGTAAAATATATACAGGCACATATTTCAGATGGAAACATCGATATCTATATATTGTTTTCTGAATGCAGAACTCCCAAGCGCACTGCTTAGCAACCTTTGCTTTCTGCATTCAGTAGCTGACTTTATTTCTGGGTCTTTAATAACAAGAGGGCTGGCTCTTAAAAGGTGCATCTGTGCCATTTCATTAGAAGGATGCAAACCACAGAAAGAAAGCACATGCAACAGCTGACACAGGATGTGCAATACCTTGTGCTGGGAACAGCATATGTCTCCTGAGCTTGAAGAGGACAGATAAATCCTTCTTTTGTTGAAAATCCTTCATAAGGTAATTACTTACCTAATGACCTTCATTCATGGAAGCAGATCATTGTCTTATTGGTTCTAAAATGTGTGGATTTTTTTTTTCCCCAACTAAATATTTGAGTTTTAAGCTGTTGGTTTTCTTCAATCTACTAAGGTTGTTAGTTAAGAATTAAAATAAATTTCTTACAGATTATGGCTACCTCTCTTGAAAAGCATACCACTCATGTCTTACGTGGTATGCTGGCTTTAACTATGTTTTATTAAAAAATATCTACATATATATATATATAAGATGTGTTGACTTGTGTCAACAGTTTCCACAAGAGTTTCAATTCCACCTCCAACCACAAAACATTACACTCCAGATCCTTCACTACAAATTTAGAATTCTTTGTAAAGAAGACCTGAAATCTTCAGGACTTTTACAGTGCCACTGGAGAAAACTGCTAATACATTTCATAATGTTCACAGTGCTGTGAGAAAGATACAACATGAAAATAACTTCTGCTCAAGAATAACATATTGTGTGTTGCACAAAGTATCACTAAATGCTTCTTTCTAGTGATTTGTTTTATGCTCAGGAGCATAGATTTTAAAACTAGAATGAACAAGTCTGAGTTAAATAATCTTCACTAAGAAACTTCACTTAGTAATTCGTGTATCAGGCTCTGCTTGGCTTCCTGGCACACTCAGCTGATTCTTCAGTGGAGGTATTGCTCTCTTTGTGCTATGTGGTATTTATATGGAAAATATACTGTGGAAAAATGCAGACACTGCTGAGCTGATAGTCCAGTTTCAATTGTGCCACTCAGAAATGTAGGCAAGCCATACTGCACACTTGCATTACATTCTTTACATGTATTGTATCAAATATCTTATATAGAACTTGAAAAACAAAAAGAGTGAGTGGGCATCAGTTCTCTTTGAGATGCTTCACAAATCTCTATAGGTAAGTCAATTCATGTGCTATGTCTGAAATCAGTTATTGAATCTGGACACCTGATGACTCTTTGTGTAAAACTTCTATTGACTGCAGTGTGAGTTTTTCTGAAAAAAGATGTTCTCCAGCTCAAGCCTGGAAGCAAATACAAGAAATAGAAGTTGCAGAAAATTTTAAACACTGTTAATTAATATTTCCCAACGTGCATAATTCTTTCTGTGTAACAAATACATTCAGATGTATTTGTTAACTACATTTATAATGTATGGTAGGCAGTAGGAAAGGTCTATGACAGCTAGGAATTGCTTGAGCATGGAGAATTATACTAGCTTCTCTATCAAGCAGACAGGACAACAACTTGCTCTTTAAAGTACTTCGAGCACTACAAATAAAAACAAGGTGTATTTATATTGTTAATTATCTTAAACTGCTGTTGTCAGAGATTGTTTTAAATTACAGCGCAAGAAAATAAGAATATAAACTTTTAAGCATATGAACAAGCTACTCTGTGGAATGAAATCAGAGATGCTGTAAATTGTTCAGTTCTTGATATTAGCATGAATGTCTCTACATTTTTCCTTAAAAATATAACCTTGAGACTCCTCTTCTTGCCCTTCTCAAAGAAAGAATATTATGAACTTAAGGACCCAGTACTGAAGCTGTTGAAGCTACCGAACACAGGATCAAATCTATTGGATGTCTAATTCTGTAGAAGAAAGCTGGTACATAAAATAACACTCACATAAAAATGAAAATGCAGAAATTGCTATGGAAATAATGTAATTTTGAAACTCTTAAATAGTAAAGGGGGCATTTGTTATCTTCCAAAACCAAGAACTGATGACCTTGCTAGGTCAGTGATAAACATTTCGCAATATGATCTTACTAAGCCAGAACTAATCATATTTGTATAAACATATCTTCTATTAGTAGTAGAATTGATCCCATATGCAAATAGAACAACAATCTCTGCATGAGCTAATAGAATAGTCATTTTAGTGTGGCTGAATGACAGAACAGTCATTTCACTGTGACTAAAAGAAAAGAATAAAGAAGGAAACCCATGATCTTTGATAGGTAGATGCTGTAAGAAACTTAAATAGAGAAATAAACAAGCACTTGAAAACAATTATTGAGTCAGCTGCTGAGACTACAATGAAATAAATGTGGAGATTAAAAAAATATTCCTTTAAAGACTGCCTTAGCTGAGGGCTATTTCTTGGTATTTTCACATTCCTTCATTATTATTTTTTAACATAGATTACATGATTGATTTTTCCCATTACTTCCCATGACAGTGCAAGATTAGTTTGTAAATCCTTATTATACTGTACCTTGATCAAATTGTGTCCTACAGCGTAGACAGTGGTTATTTTCCCTTTCTCTCCAGGAGCATGAATACCCGTGCCATAGCCATGCCAAGCAACTAAATAAGGATTGTGGATGGTAATCCAATATTTAACACGATCCCCAAAGGTCTGGAAGCAAAAGGTGGCATAGTCATTGAAGATATCAATGACCGATTCATTTTTCCATCCCCCATACTGTTCTTGCAGTGTCAGGGGCAGGTCCCAGTGGTACAGGGTAACCACGGGGTCAATATTTCTGTAGATCAGAGAGTCAATAAGGGTGTTATAGTACTGGAGTCCTTTTTTGTTAGGAGCTGCTACCACTCCAGTGGGAAAAAGCCTTGACCATGAGATTGAAAACTGGTAAAAGGTAACTCCTAAAAAATCCAGAGCTGACACATCTTTGTCCAGCAAGGTGTAGCTGTCACTGGAAACATCTGCGCTGTCAGTGTCTCTGAGCTCCGCGTGGATGAAGCGGTCCCAGACGGAGGGTCCTCTCTCGTCCTTCCTCCAGCTGCCTTCCACCTGGAATGCTCCCGTCCCTACGCCCCAGAGAAACTCTGTGGGGAAAGTGTCATACAAAAACATATGTTTTTCACTCACAGGACTGGAGTTGGGGTCCTTTTTCCACACAGATCTTCCCTCTCCGGCAAGCCCAGCAACTGTCCTTATGAAAACTAATGTCCAAAAAGCAACAAATCTCTTCAGCTGTCGGCCACGCATTATGCTGCTTTATAACGCCAGCATTAAAAGTCAGATTCCCTTCACCAAGACTGAAAAAAATCCATTCATTCCCTGGAATCCCTGCTGTGCAGGCTGTCTTCACTTGCCGCTAAATGCTGGAGTGTCTTATCAAAGCTTCACTAAAAGCTTGTGATTGTAAAAGCCCTGTCAATGATTAGCCTGAACTGTGAGACCTGGGGTGGGTCAGAGAACAGCGTAATTTTTAGGGAGGTGGCCTCTGTGTGGTCACTGAGACACCTCGGCTGTGTTCTTACTGCAGGAAAATAGGTTACCCGAGTGAAACAAAAAGCTTGGTCACTCGCATGGGAACATTCAGTTGACAGGGTGCTAAGAAGCTGTCCGGTTCTCTGTTTCTCCTGAAACTGTATTTCAAGGAAATGAGGAAGAAACAGAATTCTAATTACAAAGTCCTCAATTAAAGTGTGATTTAAAATTTTTAATGACTCACATGTTAAATTGTAAGAGTGCCGGAAGGGCTTGGGGGGTCTTTTCCCAGAGTTTAATTTTGCCTGCAAGAAATGTAACGTACAGCATTAGTACACAGTTTATTTCTAGAATCAGGACAGAATCGTGCCTACAAAGAGACTGCAACATACATATGCGTATCCCAGTAGTTACATCGAAACACAAGGCGAGGCTAAATTCATTCCAAATACACACAACTGCTGTTGTAGCTTATAGAAGTCCTATGTACAGCCCTACATACAGCATCAGTACGAAATTAACACGGGTTTGTTCTAGTCCTTAAGCAATTTCCCTTAATTTCTTTAAATAAAAATAATTAGCAAAGATAATTAGGCTTGAAAGATGTTATTTTGTTATTAATTTAATAACCTTGCAGCTGGGCCATCAGTACAGGGAATATCTTGCAGAGCAGCTAGATAATATTGTATAGTTTCATCTTCTAACATATTTCAAATTACAGCTAAACTATGCATGTGAAGATTCGGTAAATTTAATAAATACCGTAAGGCTGATACCTGCCAGTCTTGATTTCTTCAGAGACAGTCACATAAAATGTATTCACACCGCAGTCAGAGTTGCTGGATAGCAATGGATCTGTACCTGCAAGACAGTTGTGCGCTGAAATCTGAGCATGGAACAACTTACCACGTAGGTACAGCACTGTGCTCAGATGAATTAGCCCTGCTGACATGCAGGAGATGAAAGTCTAGATGGGCAGCTGGGCTACGGCTGCTTTATTGTTCCTGCTGCCTGTGAGAGCATGTTTGCAAGCAGCACGGGTGTCTTTTCTAGCATAGCCTAATGCCATTCTGACATACCTTCAGTTTAATTAAAACAGTGGAAGATGGAAGACATTTTATGTATTTGTTTATGAGATAAACAACAAAAAACTACATCTACCTCAGTGCACCCTTGTAAGCATATCTCAGCAGCGCCTTTACAAGAGACAGTTTCACCTTAGGTGATGGAGAAAGTTCCCACTAACATCTTCACTGCAGATCTCCAGTGGCAGGGCAGCCGCTCACCTAAGGTCAATCTGTCCAACAGAGCACACCCAGCACTCCCTCAGCACCTGTTCCCTGCTTCTCAGCAAAGATCCTACAAAGGCAGTTTGAGAAAGGGAGATGTAAATAGGATCTGTACCAAGTGGATCTACAGTATACACTGCCACGTTCCTTTTTTACTATATGGAATAGCATTTGAAATATTAATTGGATTAGTTATTGCATGAACAGAATCCATCTGTTTTAGCATTTAAAAGCTTCAACTGTGTGTACTGTACTATGAAGCAAAACTGAAATACAAGTCATTAAAAATGCTGTAACGCTAAAGTAGTTAGATATCATGACCAACATATGCTTGAGCTCAAAGCACACATGAAAGCTCAAAGCACTGGGGCGACTGTATTGACAAAGTATAAACGACAGGCTTCTGCCCAGCAACTACAGCAGGGCTAGCACTGCTTGCACCTTATTTCAAACATGGTGCGGTGTATTTGCATGAGATGCAAAGGGCACAGCAGAGGCTTGTGCTCCCAGATGCTTAATTGAGATTAAGTTACTAACTGTATTTCTTTCATTATTATCTATGTGACTTGGAGCATGCCCTAATCAAGGTCTGAAAATGACTGAATTTATTTTCTTTCTGCTTTGTCATTTTAACTGGTTAGTCTGTAACGTTACCTGATAAAAAGAAAGCAAACTGGGAGAATCATATAGTGACTTGAGTTTGAAAGAGAGATGTGATTAGCTGAGCAAAGAGTTGGGGAAAGGAAATACTGTGACTGCTAAATCAGAAAACAATTTGCACAGCCAAGTGAGATGTGATCAGGGACTGCTGAGAAGAGAGGGTGCAGCTGGAGGGGAAGAGAAGAGGCAGTATTTAATTATTGCACCAGCTCAGGTGGCAAAGTCAGAGCAGGCTCCAGCCCTAATGCTGTTGTGGATGTCCACAGTGGGGTTTCCTGCCTCCAACCGTGCATTTAATAACCTTGGTTTGGGAATGAATTGAGGCTGGAAGAGGCTGTGGTCTCCAGGGCATCTGCCATTGACACTGCATTAGTTGGGAAGCTCAGTTCTCATCTGTCAAATTTCTATTCTTGCTTCTGTCTTGATTAAGCAATTCCAGTTATGAAACCAACTTTTCACTTGAACACTGATCACATATTCTCAGTTCATGGGTTCAGCTTGGAAACACGGGGCTTGATCTGTAGAAATCTGGAACACGTGAATTTGAATGCATGCAGTGTTAGCATATGTGAGTGAGGACACTCTGCCTAGATACTCAAATGAAGATGGAGAAAAGACTTTGAAAGTTCACTTAGAAAAAAATGTGATATTTACATTAGCATCAGCTGCTCAGGCCTACTGAGGGCTCCAAAAAAGCACAACCTATGTAACTGTCTTCCACAGTGTACTTATCTTCACCTTATACAGCAAAAACTGTTTGAAATGGGATAAAAGTCTTTTCTAAAGACACATAATTGCAATGGCTGCTATAGAAAGCCTAATGTCAATAGAAACTAGATCATAGATTTACAAAGAACTTTTGGAATTTTTGGGCTGCAACAAAACACAAATTCCTGTTTTGAAAAAGAGATAAATCTGTGTTTTGTTTTTAATATGGACTCTAATAATGAGAATGTTCTCTACAGGATTCACATGAAATATAGTCAACCATCTAGAAAGTGAATATTTTAATGTTTATTAGTGCTATGAAAAAGAGAAGGAAACTTTGTTGCTGTGTTTTCCTAATCACAGCACTATGATACTTGTATTCATTAAGGCACTTCCTAATTTCTGAGGTTCTCTGGTTACACATAAAGCTCAGAATATCTGTATTCCATGATACATAATAAAGATTTCTTAAGTGACTGACATGTATTGGGCCCTAAAACAGCTGAGAAACATTGTTTTATGGACTTCAGAAGTGTATCAGGGCTATGGTGCAAGTTTATCTGCTTTGTACTTTCATTATTTCCTAAAATTTAAAACAAATTTTGTACAGCAGTAAATAAAACATTAAGATAGTTTCAATGAAATTTTATTTCAATTCCAAAATGAACCAACATATTACAAAAATGTTAAAAGAAACTTGAAAATATTAACAAAAGGAAAGTGGACAAATCTGTGTTTCACTTATCAATATGAGGTGTATTTTCTTTATAAACAACCTCTCATTAAACATGAAAAGGTCTTCACTGATCACTGCAACAACAGTAAGACTGGTTTTGTTCCACAGGGAAGAAGCCAAGAGCTTGAGTTCACATCTCAACACTTTTTCATGTATTTTGGAAAATATCAGTAGAAAAAGTCAAACATTCTTTCAAAAAAGGTAGAAAACAACTCAAGTTTTCTATTTTTTATCTTAGTTGTATGGAGGGTGATGACACTGAATGAACTTTTGTTACTTAAAAAGAAAAAAAACCAGCACAGTACTTTCAGTAAGATAATGTGCCCTTAAAACATAACCTATGATCACTTATAGGATCGGTAAGGATTCTGCCTTGGTTTTATGTTGCAAAGCACATAATAATATCAGAGGGCATTCAGGTTTGTTCTTGCAGCAGGGCACATTTTTCGGACTTGCAGTGGTATCACAGCAGTACAGAAAGAGAGAATCGTCCCCCTGCTGTGACCAGAAATGAGCAACAGTACCTTACAATTACCCCAATCTTTTTGTGAAGGGTTAATAAACTCCTGCCTTCCAAGAAACATGAATGTGTCACAAGCCTGCAAGCAGATACTGCTCTGCTGGATGTTATTCTAGGTAGCGTTATCAAATACAAACAGAGATAACCACCTGCAATAATTCTTTTAGCATTATTTAAACAGTTTGTGCAGCTCTTACAAATGTCAGCCTTTTCAGCTCCCCTTTAATTCTCCCACCAGGAACAGGCATGGCATTAAAAATGACATAACGAGGAAGAAATACATAAATACAAACATATTGCTAGAGATGCTTTTCCGAAGAGATGCTGGTTTTGTTTGCACTGCCATTACAGCTGAGCTCCCATAGTAAAAGCAGAAAGTAGTGAGGAGCACAGGCTGTGCCGCAGGCTGCACTCGGCTCTTTCACGTGTGAAGCAGCAATCTGTTCCTGCAAACTGTGCTAATGTTGAAAATATCAAACACAGACTCCAGGTGGCCGTGGTCCCCACAGCTGAGAAGAGAGGCTTTCTAAAGCAGTGGCAGCACTCTACATGTTGGAAGTCCTGCCTGTCCACCCATTTTCTCCACCGCTGGCAGCAGCGAGATTGAGCGGCTCCAGCGAATTGAAACACCGAACACTGAGAGGAGGTCTGACGTTTAATTCGTATCTCTGAGTGCATTCACCCCCACCGTTCAACAAGCGGAGACACAAGCGACAGAAAACTGAAAATCCGCCCCGAGGCCCGGACGGATGGCGGACAGCCGAGCAACCGGCCGAAAGCCAGCAGCTCCCAACGGGCCGGGCGCTGAGGGCGGCAGGACCAACCGCGAGGAGCCGCCCCACGCGGCCGGCCCGGCCCCGCCCCGCCCATCACGCTGTGACGACAGCGGTGCGCGCCCGGTGGCGGGAGTTGGCGCGAAGGTTGCGGGGAGCGGGGTGGGCGGAAGCCATGGAGTCGGAGGCGTCCCGCTAGCGAGGTCACCAACGCCGCCGCCGCCAGCAGCATGGTGAGCGCGCAGAGCGGCGTAGCGCCGCCCCGCGCCGCGAGGACCGGGGCTCTGAGCAAAGGCTGAGGGCCAGGCGCCGCGCGGGCGGCTCTGACCGCGAGGGGGGGGCGGCATCGCGCAGATCGCGCCGTTGGGGCCGCGTGGCGGTTGCGCGCCTTCCCGGCGCGTGCGGCTGCAGCCCCCGTGCCACTGGAGCCGTTGGCGCGCGGCGCGGCTCTCTGCCGAGTAGGTCCCGCGCTCAGGTGCGGAGGCCGTCGGTGCTGCTGTTGCGGTGTCGAGGCCGCCGCCTGCGGGCCCGGGTCCAGCGTGTGGAAGAGCGCACGGAACCGGCCGTCCCTCGGCTTACTGTTCTGAGCGGGAGGTGTCCGCGCCTCCTGCCGCCCCCGGACGAGGCGGGGTACCGGCGCGGGCCGTGCGCTCGCCCGCTGAGAGCATTCCATGCTTCCATCCCCCCCAGCGCTGCCTGCCCGGCCGCTCGCCGCCTCTTGCGGTAGGCCGGATACGTGAGAGCGTTTCTGTTTCAGCGCAGGGAGCTGTATCGCGTTTGCAGAAAAATAAGTACTTGAAAGTCTGAAAGTAAATGTGATTACCGGTAATGGAGGATGCAGCCCTAACGCGATTGTAACTATAAACACACGTGTGTCCCCGTGTGTCCTCTCCAAAGCGCTTCCCGCTTACACAGCCATTATAAGATGGGCTCCTGTATCGTCTGTTGCTCGCATACATTGGTTTCTGCTCAGGTGGAGTAAGTTCTGTAAGTTCTGTACTGTCTTAACTAAAAAATGTTATACAAAGCCAGGTTGGCTCAACTAGATCTTAATATCTTCTACCCAATGCTAAGCACTAATGGGCAGCGCTGTCTCTGTCTGCCAGCACTGAGAGCCCTGACACGAATGACCTGTGGTATTTAAGTCACCAGCTGCCCCACACGGGCTGCTGAAGCTCTGCAGCAGAACAAGGCATTTGCTGCCTCCCTTGCCACTGCCTGTCAGAAAGCTGAACTTCCTAGAAGACCCTCCCTTCCCTTTGGTATTCTGCTTCTGAGTGTCCCGCATCTCTCAGTGTTGGTAATTCCTAGAAGAGAGGAAGACTGCCAGCGTGGAGAAAGGATGAGTTGCCTCAGTCCGTGTGCTTTTCTTTCCAGTGCTGAAGAGAAGTGGCTGTACAGCACTGCAGTTGTGAAGGTAGAGGCAAAAAAAATAGCAGTGTCATTATCCCTGTACCCTGCTCTGTGATATTCAGGAGCAGCTAGGGCATGCTGGGATGTAATACTGAGCTCTTACAAACAGACTTTTATCGTGTAGTGCCCAACAGAAGTGTCCCCTGTCAGATTGGTTCTGCAGCTTATCAACTGCAGAATGCAGCTTATGAGCTGATGTGTGCAGTTACACAATTAGTTGATTGGTGGGGGAAGGGATACAATTTTTACCTAAATTAATTGCCTGACCCAGTTCCTGTGTGAAGAGCTGTACCGATACAGCTGAGGAGATGTGTGGTGGGGAGCAGGGCTACCTGAGCTGCCTCCAGCTGAGAGAAACAGTCCTGTGCCAATGCTGTGGCATAAGCTGCTGTGTACATAGAACTGGGATTCTACTCTAGAAATGCTGTGTGGTACCCATGCCTCAATTACCACCATTAACTTCAGTATAGTTATCCAGCCAGGTTTAACTGAAGTGATGTTACACGATTGATTTCAGGTAATGCAATTTTTCTGGAGATGCCAGATGTCAGAGCTGATGTTTTTGCAAAATGTGCACTAAAATAGACTGTAAATAAGTATGAGCTATCCTGCACAAGCAAGGCACTTATGGACACCTTTTGGAGTACTTCAAGCTGTGCTGCTACCCATTGCAGTCATTGAGCTGAGTTGATGAAATTCAGTTTTCTGTTTCAGAATGTAGTTCAGAGATGCAAATGTATTTGTATGATGTTATTTTGAAAAGTATTCTGCTTTATTGGACACTGGTCTTTTAAAACCATTACTTAAAGAGGTTGATGCTGTGGGGATTGCTGTGTCATTTAAACACTGGAGCAGCTGTTATTGCAGGAAAAAATGTCACAGAAAACCAATATGGAATGCTTATTTCTGAACTTTTCTTTTTAACTGAATATTTACTGAAGTCTTGAAAGTTATCCTGGCAAGCTCTTTGGATTGCCACCCTTCAGTACTAATAACAAGTGGGTTTCGCTTTCTATTTCTGCTTAGTAAAATGGGTGTATACAAATCTTCCAAGAGAAAACATGCAGCCTAATGTGATTTGTTGCTGTCTTGTAAGATTGAGGATTTGAAACACTAGTCAAATGGCACGAGCTAGACTGCAGAGCCAGTACTGAGGTTGTGCAGTTAGGAAGATAGCTGAGCAGGAGGCAGCCCACATGAACGCAGCTGTTCAGGCTCTCCTGGTCTTAGGCATTACCTACCTCCCTCATCTAGTGGGAGTGATCAGAAGTATTGGGCCTTGATCGGGACTGTGGCTAGGTCTCTGCAAAATTTGGTGCTCACATGTGGCTCAGAATCCTTTATTTGGTAGCTGTGATTTCAGATGCCTCTAAACTGTCACACTAAGCAGTAATTTCATTGACCCTCCCTCTTATTTGTGTGAAACTGCTCCAAGTTATGCATAGGATTGCTGCTGCTGAAGCACCCTGGGGAGCTGCACTAAAATAGCCCCAGCTCTTTAGTTCTTTAGAGGATTGCCTGGGCACTCGTGCTGGTCAGTGTATCTCCACAGGCACACAGGACACAGGTCCCAGAGGAGATGTTACATTGCTAGCAGCCTTCTCTCATTTGAGTGAGCAGGTGCAGTTCTGCCAAATGGTGAACTTGGGAATGAGTGGCATTATATACCAACAATATAGTTGGTCACAGGATGTTAAATAGGTAAAACCAGATTGGTGGCTGGCAGTGCTATCTGGGAACCAAGCTTAAGTAGTGCATCTCCTGGAGTCGTTTTGATCGATACGTATACTGCTTCATTTCTGCAGTAGATGCAATGAATTGTCTGACGTCCCTTGATAAATAGCATAAGATCTTTCTGTTATGAATCTCAGATAAAAACTTCTCTGAAAGATGACTTTATTGTTGCACTGTGATGTACTGGTATCCCACGCAGTTTTGAATTCACCATCTGTTATAGCCCAGCCATGGCTAACAAGGTTACTATTCCTTCTGAAGAGTAGGATGACTGGAGGAAATTGGGGGATATATAACTGAAGATTGAAGAAAATGGTACGTAGTTGCTGAATTTCCTTTGTAGCTTAGGGCTTGTAATTTAGTCACTCATAAGAAGATTGTCAATATGGGAAATGAAAATTTATTACTTAAATAAAATCCTTTATTCAGAAATGGCCTGAAATGGTGGCTTCTGTGTGGTTACATTTACAGTGTTTAATACGCTCATACAGTACTAGAAATACAGAAGGAAATATGCTGCTGTTTCTGAGGACTGATAATTTGCAGCCAAGATAACAGTGTTGTGTTAGCACAGGGAAGCAGTTTTAGAATCTGTAGTTGCTATATTACAGCAGCACTTTCAAGGAAAAAGTAGTGTGG
The DNA here is from genome assembly GCF_023343835.1 of Lagopus muta. Taxonomy (NCBI): domain Eukaryota; kingdom Metazoa; phylum Chordata; class Aves; order Galliformes; family Phasianidae; genus Lagopus; species Lagopus muta. The sequence goes on from NC_064436.1 coordinate 49,649,041, forward strand.
TGGTGATTGATTGCTTGATAGTTAGAGGATGCTGCTTTGAGCAAAACAAAAAAGTTATGAGATCTAATGAGACAGAAAATAAGAATTTATGTGGTATGATTTAGGCTTTAGCAGTCCAGAAACAGTGATGAAAGTAGTGGAAGAAGCTGGGGCAGGCAGATGAGTTTCATGCATCTCCTTTACTAAGCCTTCATTTCAGAATCCAGGATATGATGGTATTGCCATACAATTTCCATCAGTCTGTAACAAAACAGTCTAATATTAATGCAGATCAGCTCAAGGAGTTTTTAGTTAAGTTACTAGAATGGAGTTACTAGTGATTTAAAAATAATTATTCACCAGATATTTTAAAGTTATAACTAACATCTATCACTATGAGAATCTCACCTTAATCTAAAGTCAGTTTGATTTGCAGTGTTGTAGTGTTTAAATTCTGTTACTATGTAAAAGATCTAGTGAGGACTGTAAGCAGTTTTTCTCTTGTGTGCCATGTGAGAAGTCAGTAATGCTGATGGAGTTATCGGGGTCACAAACCTACTACATAACTTCTTAGGGTTTTTTTAAGTAGGTGCTTTGCTCAAATGTTCTGACTGGGGTCAGAATTTCAGAGTGTTAGACTATGGCATGAGGAGTGTGTGTAAAACAGCTGGGTGTTGAGAATTGATGCCTCAAGGAGCAAATTCCATAGATAGAAACGTGTACAGTCTTACTGAAGAGGAATTCTTTTCAGTCTACCAGTGTTCATTTGTTGGATCAGTCACATATGCAGGTAAAAAGTAAACAGACTGCGTTTCTACAGGAAATAACACTTCTGATTCTAGAAAATTGCTTTAAGCTAAGCATACTAAATAAATCTGTATGTGGCCCATTTTATGCTTTCAAGTTCTTTATTCTGTTGGTTTTCAGCCCAATAAACTCTGCTAATCCAAATCATGAGGGAACTGGTGAGAAAAAAGGAACCTGATGCAGACATAATCATTGATCATGTTTGTACGGAGATTTCATGTTATGTTTTCTTTAGCATTTACTACTTTACTACAAGAGGGATAACACTACCTAGATGTGTGATAGCTGCTGCTCTCTAATAGGGAATAGTTAGCAGCTGGGGAGGGTAGGGCCCTGAGCCACAGCCCTTACCTGCCATATATTTTGGCCATACCAGAGGCTTTCAGAATGAAAGCTGAAATGGCTGCTGCCCCTGGGAGTGGTGATACCAAGGAGGTACAGATTTTGTGCTTCTTTTTTAATGATGCTGTAATGCTAGTTTAATAAACAGCTGTCAAATAGGGTTTTGGGGGGGGCCTGGCGCTTATTTTAATTGTAGCTTCAGTTTCTAGTCTTGAGTAGAGCTTTTTATGGTTCTTCTATGGTAGGATAAGAAAATACGGTTCCAAAATCCACCTTTTGGAGTCTTGTATTCTTAATATAATTAACTTTTCTCTTTGTTGAAATCTTACTTTGCTTTTTGCTAGCTAATTTTTTCAGTGAGATCAGAGTCCCTGCCTTAAATTTGTTAGAAGGTGGAGGGTATGGTATGTCCTGCCAATAGGCTGCTTTGTAGCTCCTGGCACTTCTTGTCTTTTCACATTGCGCTCTACATCATGCCCAAGTTGGTCACGTTAACTATCAAAATACTTTGGGTTCAGTTTGTGATGATTAAGTGGGAAAAAGCAACACCATGCAGACATCTGTTTGAAGTCACTGCATTTCATTGCTAATGAAAGATTCTGAGTGTGTAAGATGACTCTCAAAAGGGGAAAAATACCTTTTTTTGTGACTGGGAAACAAGAGAAAGGCTGTGCGGTGTCTGAGCGCTGCTTTTAACTATTTAGTCTTTGTTTTGTAATTTTGAGGAAAAACTTGTAGATCAACAAATAACAGGAGCTGCTGAGAGTAATATTCATTCTTTCAAGTGCTCTGCTCTTTTGCAGTGTGAAACTTGTAGGAGTTACTTGTATTTAAAACCTTATGAAAGTGTTTGTCCTTTAAATAGGATATCCGGAAATTCTTTGGAGTTGTGCCTCATGGAAAGCAACAGGAGTGCCAGGCTGTGAAAAAGAGTGAGAAGATAAAAAATGGGGAAGGAGAATCGAGTGGGAAGAAGAGGGGAAAGGAAACAAAGGTGAGTCTTGCTTTCCTTATTTGTAAGGTGCTTCATTTCTTGATTATGTGATTGTATCGTTGTTTTTTAAAGTCATAACTTTAAAAACTTGAAACAGCTTGAAAATCTGTTTGATTTCCTTTAATTGGCATTAAAGTGGAGTATTTACTATCAGTTTAATTGCCTGCTGTTTACTTGGAGCATGCTGAACTTTGCTAGTGCAGTTAGTTCCTCATCTCCTCTCCCTGGCCCCTCTTCCACTCCCACCCACAAGTTAGACACATTGTTCTTAAAAGTAATACTCATAAATAAATTATCTGTCAGAAATGGTTTTAAACTCATAAATTGAAGCTGATTAAAGGCTGGGAGGACCTGTTTGCTGGTTGAGCCAATAAATTTTTTCTTCTAGGTGAAGAGTTCACCCAGTGAAGATGTTCCCAAACAAAAGCAAGCATACAAGAAGAAAAGAATAATCTATGATTCAGGTGATGTTCACAGTTGTCTCAGAATACTCCTTTCTATCTTTTGCATAAGGGTTGATTAGGTAAATGCTACATCTGACAGAAAGCTGTGCTTGGTTTGTTTAAATGCAATTAAGAACACTTCATAGGTAGCCCTGCTAGGGGAGGGAGGTATCTTTGAATGCACTGGTGATTTTTATTGCTTTGCTGTAATCATTGTTTGATGGTTAAAAATGATGGATGAGAAAAGCCTGTGCCTTGCGTGTGCATTTCTAACAAAGCTTCTGTTTAAAAAGTAAAATTAAAAACTACTCCGAATAGCTAATTCTATTAAAATTCCAGAACTTCATGGTTATGAAGAAATATATAGATATATAGATACATATATAGACTATGGGGAGTTTTTAGTTTTTCCTGCCCTGTTAGGATAAGTAGCACCCTACCCTGGATACAGGTGACTGGCTGTGTAGTATAACTTTACAATTGCATAAATGTATCATGGTTTTAAATGTATCATCTGGAACTTATTTCTTCCATTATTTAAAACACTGATAATGATTTGCTAAAAATATTGTGTGTAATAATAAGGAAAACACCTTTTATAGCACTCATAAATGAAAAACAAACAAATAAAGAGCAACAAAGAAATCACAAATAAACCATTAGCCTGTCAGGTTAGTGAAATTAAAATGGGGCTGTTGAACTTCTGCATTATTCCTATCTGTGATGTCATTTAATCTCTGGCTGGTTTCTGAACATCTGTGAAAGCGTCAAACTGGCAGCAGGAGTTTCTACAATTGTTCCACTGAAGACTTTATCTTGAAGTTTTAGTGACTTAGTAGAAGATGGATTCTTCTGTAGAAGAGAAGGGGTGACTCGCATCTGTCAGAATGATGCTATTTTATAATAGCGTGCAGATGTGTTCAAATAAACTGTTTTACACACAGCTTGTTGTAGGGAATAGCACTAGAAATATTTCTGTTTAGAGCTGGAGTACAGAGGTAATACATAATTCAACTTTACCTTTAAATATTTGCACAATTTCACTATAGTGCTGTTATTGTCGGATATTGCTGATTTTTGCCCATTGTCAATAGGAGAAGAGAAATACTGCTCTGAGTTCATAAAGATGGAGAAGTGGTTTTTTTTGTTTTTTTTTTTTGTTTTTTTTTTTAGAATAAAGTCAATTAGGCATGGATTTTTTTTTTTCAATATATTTTTATATTCATTTTCTGTTATTATAATTTAATTATATATTAGGATTTAATGTGGAAAAAGCTAGGCTTTGAAGTGTAACTTTCTGTTAAACATGCTAGTTGTGTCTGCTGCTTCAGCCTGTCCTGCATACTTATTTGGATGTTGGCATATATTGTCTTCGTGGGATAGGTTTGTCCTCCTGGCAGCTTTTGGGACGTAGAGGATGTTGAGCTGAGTGGCAGCCTAGCAGTGTTCTCCTGAGAAATGAAGGAATACAACCTCATTTATCTACTCTAGCCTGTTGATAGCTTTTGGAAATAGGTATTGTAGAATAAGCCAACGTAATGGCTTATTATGTATAATGTATTATGTACAATGCCTTATAAATTTTATCTGGCTAATGAATCTATGCTGAAGGTCCATTGTGATGAGGTGTGGGTGGTTTTTATAATTTTTATTTTTAAAACTTGTTGTGGTAATCTGACAGCTGTACTCATTTTCAGGGGGGATTTTAGACAGATGCAGCTATTCCTAGATGTGTAACAACATTTCCCTATTCTTAACAAACGACCAAAAATTTTAGAGGAATGAGGCTGTGCTCTGACCTTCCATGTAACACCTTTTTCTAACACAGCTGGTTGATTGTATGTGAACACATTAACTGATGTTAGAAGATTTATTACTTAAAGTCTGTATTGTATATGGGAGAAATGTACATTTATGCTGTGGTCAAAATACAGATTCAGAAGAGGAGGTGCAGTCTGTGAAAAAAACCAAGAAGGCATCAGAGAAGAAAGCAGCTACTCCAAAACTTGGTCAAGTTCTAAAGCAGCACCCTGTTGTCTATGTTTCAGAGACAGGTAATGGAAACGTGATGCTTTGTGTGCAGTTGTAGTGGGGTGGGTTGCATCATAGGGTTGTTTGACTGATATACTCTTAAATACTTGTAATAAGACCTCATACAGAGAACAAAAGATTATGTTTTCCTTAAGCTAACAATAAGCACTTCTGAATTTTAGTCTCTGCTATTGTGGAAAGCAGTGTAATTCTGAGTAGTGATTAGAATTAGGCATGTGACTTCGCAAGCTGGAATGTTTCTATTTGCTTCATAGCTGTAGAGGAGGCAAGTATGTAGGTATGAGATGTCTTTTTCATACAGTTAAGCACTTTTTTTAAAATGGCTGTTGGTTACTGTAAGTAGGCTTGAAAATCTGGATTTTAATTTAGCTTTGTGTATGATTTTTCCATGTCTTTAAACTTTGAAGAATGTATTGGTGACTGCAAAAAAACCTTTTTTTTTTTTTTTTTTTTTTCCCCCTTTTTTTTTTTTTTTTTTTTTTTTTTTTTTTAAACATTATTTGTCTGTTGGTCTCTTAGGAAGAACAAGACTTGGAAAAACCAATGGTAAAAAAAAAAAAAAAAAAAAGTGTATATACCATGCTTGTCTCTCTTGGATTTCAGCTTTCTAAATTATGGAGCTGTTCTTGCTTTTTGTGGGAATGAGTTGATATAACTAACCATGAATTATCATTAACCATTCTTGATCACTTGCAGGTCTTCTGTAGCCTTTTGGAAAAAAAATGTTCAGTGATTGACCACTATATCCTGAGCAGAGTTTTTGTTTAGGTTTAGTCTTCTCTTTGGAAACTGTGGAATTGAACCAAAATTAAAACATGAACTCAAGCTATAAGTAATACCCTTCAATGGGAAAGGACAGGCTTTCTTCGTAAGATGATTGCGTATTAATTTGTTGTGGTGGTTGTATGGTTGCTGTTCCTCAGTATTGCTTCTCAGTGTTGCTTTTTGTGTGATTGTTCTTTCAGGTTTTCTTTGTTCTATCATGAGGCTGTTTTGTTTACAGCTCGTTACTTCTTCACATCATGCAGTTTCCTTTATTAAATTGGAGATGTTATGGAGAAGTTGCTGGTATTGGTTGACAGGTAGACAGCAGCTTATGAAGGCTCGTCTTACTTGTGAATTGAGCATATTCAGGTTTTGTGAACTCTGAAATTTGTCTGTGGAAGTGAATTAACAGCTGTTCTGGTGTTTAATACTTCAGTACATCTTGGGGATAGACTTCATTTGGCATCTGAAAACATTTGGCTGAATGTATGTGAATGCATGTGTTGTCATGTGAAGAGTTTTGTTTTTGAGAGTATTTGATATATTTACAAGGATTTTTGCAACTTCTGGTGATGTTTTTATTAGTAATTGTTCTCCCAATGCATTTTCTGTAAGAGATCTTTTAGTGGCACTTAAGGGTATGACTGTATATGCAGGCAAAAAGAATCCAGTTATTAAAATAGTGATACTTATTAAGGTTCTGATTCTGTTCCTCTTTGTAAGGTAAAGACTAAAAGTGTTCTGCTTCAGAATGGTGCACTGCTCAGAGCTGAGAGCTACTCACTTTAAATCTTATCTTGTTACATTTGTTCTTTTCAGATTTGCTTTTAACACCAGTATATCTTTCTGCACTGGAGCTACTGTAACTTGACATTGATTTGTTGTAATGCAAATAAACTTTAGTATTTTGATACCAAGTACTGGTTACCATACTCAGATCACCTGTGTAAAAGCAACTGTAGCATTTCCCCAGAGTTACAACAACTCTGTAGGGGCAGATTTTGGTCATGGAGGTGTTTCTTAGTGTGCAGGATATCTGCCTATGTCTTGTTCCGTGCTTCATCCAGTCTGAGTTTAGCTGAGGCTTTAATGTTAACTTAATGTTTTAACTTTAACTGAGGTCTTGTGCATTTGTTTTGTGCTCTAGAGATCTTTACTAGCTGCAGTTCTTTCCCACTATAGATTCCTAGAAATTGGTTAAAGCCTGTGCAGTGTTGAAACCAAACCTTCTTGGATAACACATGTTTTATAAGTGTTAGATTTCCAGTTCTTCTGTTAACCCTCTGAGTTTTGTTTGCTCTGGCATCCAATTAGAGGTGTGACTCAGCTGGCTTTTTCCTTTGCTCTGCCTCTTTCCTCCTCCGGGCTGTCTTCATAATCTCTGTTTCTGAGATGGATTGTGCTTATTTTACTTGTCCTAGATATTTGACCTGGCATTTATCTGTACTGTATTGCGTGTTGAGATGAACTCAATTTGCTAAGCTATCCCAAACACTTTTTCCATCTTGCTTGTTCCTATCTTTTACTCAAAACTTAATTTCCTTTGACAGCTTTCCTAATAAATTATAAAGGATAGCATTGATCTCAAAATAGATAAATGATTGGATTCCTGGAGAACAAAAAGCATTGATTAGGTTCATGATGCAATTCTAGGTGGTGTAATCAAGCTTTTCTTCATAGGGATATAATGGGAGTGCTGGTCAAGGTTATTAGTGAAATCCCTGAGAACCATGGATCAAGGTTGCTCTTATCTAAAGACTGTTAAGTACATACAGGGTTGACTTAGTCTACGTCTGAAACGACATCTTTATGATCTTGAGACTTAACTCTTGAATTTTGTTTTTACTGAATCTGTATAAACTGTTTCTTCAGCTTATTGGAATTCGGGAGAGATTTCTGTCAAGTGTGTGACCCATCTATTTGCTTGGGATAAATATCTTTTGAAAGGATGGGGGGATCCCCCGTGTCACTGTGGGGGGGGGGGGATCCGGTTTTCTTAAATACTGTTGCAGGAATTAGTTTCTGGTTTGGGAAAGAGTGGAAGTATTAGCTTGTGAAGTTTATTCACATTCTAGAAAGGTAAAAATAAAGCAGGAGTAATTGCTCTCTGGTTCTGTAAGAAATACTTTATTAGTGAAACAAACTTAATGCTTATTTGAATTAATGATAGCCAGGGTGAAGTGAAGCTATTCTGGGAGGTAGCAAAGAGTCTTGGGGTGGGGAAGCCTGCCTTGTGGTAGAACAGGTGAGGGGATTGGGAAAAATCCAAATGTTTGTTGTACTTGTTAAATGGTCAAACAGTGTTATTTTAAAGAAGTGTGGAACCTTGGATTTTGTTTGTGGAAGATGACCTGTTGTTATGATGCAATGTAGCTTGCCTGGTTTCATCATAAGTGGCTGTTTGGCAGGAACTGTGACTTAATTTGCTTTTAGTGAACAATAATCTATCTTATATATTGTGCAGCGGTATTTATGCATGTGTAGCAATTGCTTTGACAATCTGAATTATTGTGAAATACAATTTATTTATTTGTTAAAAGCCTTATTCTAGGTGCTAGTCTGGATTACTCGTGAAGTTAGGAAAATGGAAGTTGGTAGAAGGTGAGTAGGATGGAAGTTACTGGAATGCTATTCCTCAAGGATTAGAATATAGGGCAAAAAAAGCACAGCTTGGCTGTGTGTTGTCTGAATACCAACTCTTTTCATACAGAGGATATCGAAAGAGAAGACATGGAAAAAATGGGTAAATGCTGGTGCTAGTGACCAAAAATCTCCCAAATCCAACCACTAGTTCAAAGTAGCAGCAGATAGTCAGTGAATAAACATGTTTCATATTGAAACATCTCATAGGGAAGTAAAAAAAAAAAATAATCTCACTTTTACTTTCAGGGCAATATTAGCATTGTATGTACTTACAGGAGTGAAAATGAGTGAAAGTAGTAAAACAGGTCTTCATGAAGCAGCTTCTCTTCATCAGATTTTATGAAAGGTCAGTCAAACCTCAAGGAAGTTTGACTTAAAATACACCCGAGGAAGGATAGCATGGATTCTGGGAGAAATTCGATGGAGAAACAGGGGCTGGTGTTGCAGAGGACAGTGTACAAAGTGTGTAGGAGCAAGCCGTGTGGAAATTAATTTATTTAGGCGCCTGGGTGCTCAGTGTACTTCTTAAAACTTGATTATGTGCCTTGTTTTTCCTTGCGTGAATCTGCAAATACTGGTAGAACAACAAAAGGGTCCTGTAATAATTCAGAAATAGCAAGAAGAGCATTTTTGTAAGTGTACATGAATCTGACTTCAGGGCAGTGCATTGTGTACAAGGGCACTCATTGTAAGCCAGAACCTGGGGTTGTAAAAGAGGCAGTACGCAGCTATGGTTGGAGTAAACTTTGCACTCAACTATATATAATTTTTCAGAAGATAAAAAGCAGAACTTCTGAAGTTCTTCCTGTTCTGTTTGCTTTAGTCCCTTCCCATTTAATTTTTTTCCAATACTTACACATTACTGTAAGCATATTTTAACTATTCAGTAGATTTAATTTGAGTGATAAAATTGGCCAGGTGAAGTTCACTAATTCACACTCTCCTTCATGGGTTTTCTGTGACTGTAATGCTTCTTAAGATTCTTGTGGGCTTGGGAAAAGCATAGCACTTACTGAAAATATCATCCTTGGATCTTTTGATACAGACATTTAATTATTAGGGGCTTTTCCAGTTCCTTTATAGAGGATGTGCATTTGTTCTGTCTTTTGTAATAGTTATTGCTGTGTTGAGTGCTAATAAAGTTTTCTGGAGTTAGTTACGCTCCTAGGCATTAAAGTTGCAATTTTTCTGTGGGTTTTTGAGGCTTAGTGTTTTAAAAAATACAACAGAATAGCAAAACTGCTTTTAGTATTTAAAGTATCTCCTAAGGGGTGTGCAGTCTTTTCTTTACCCAGTCAACTTGGAATAAAGCTATATTCAACAAATAATTGTGTTAAGAAAACAGCAGAGCATAATTTATTTAGCCTATAATAATGAAAGGGAACTTCCCTGACCTCAAAGACATGGATCCTTTTAAAAAAAAGCCTGCCTAGCTCTTAAGATGTCATTATTGGTAAAGGAGCCATGAGTTGCAGTTTGGAGTAGTACTTCCCCATTCCTTCCCCATCCCCAGTGACCTTTTACCTCTCCCGAGGTGTGGTTTCACACGAAATGTGCTTTTTAAAATAAAATTTTATTAACCCTGTTAGGTTTTTGGAGAACCTTTGTAGTGAAAACTTAGTTTTGCGTTTAGAAAGTAGTATTACAGCTCCTCCTTATTTTACAAATATCAGTTTTAAGGTTTCTGAGCATATTTGAGGTTTCAACATATTTGAGTTGTCCCCACTTGAATTTTCTTCAAGGTTCTTCCTCCACCTTGTTTCTTTGACAGCACTGAGTGTTCTTATTGTGCAGGTAACTTCAGACAATAAACCAGAACAAGAAGCTTCATTGTGTGGAGGGGACTCATATCTGCTTTGGGAAAATAAAGCTGCTCTTGTGGTGAAACTAACCAGTTCAAGTGCATCAAGCTCTCTGTAATGAACTGGAAAGTGTTAATGGACTGATAACTTCTGATTGCATGCCAGGGTGATACCTGCAGCAGTTTCTATGGCACTGTGCTTATTTAATTTAAAGGGAGTTGCTCTAATTAGTGGTTTGCAGATTATTTATGGTGATGATCATTTATTTTAGATTTAAAAATATATCAGGATCCGTATTATTTTAACGGCACCAAAATGTTTCACTAGAGACATTTGTAAAAACAGAAATGTGCGTATTTGACTAAGGGTTTCATTTGGAATTTACTGGATGAAAGAGTTTTAATGGTTATGTAGTTTGGCACTGAAGTGTGTAACTCCAATTAGGTGTGGCAGTTATTCCACTGAGGTTCTGGCATCCCAGAACCCTTTTGTGAAAGATACACAACCCTTAGTGAAAAATGTAACAATTTCTTGAAATCATGGCTGCTAACTGGAAAATCCCAACAGATGTAAAATAAAATAAACTGATTTCAGAAGAATGGTACTTGAATGGTTCTGGTAGACTTTTAAATTTTTATAACAGAATGGAACCTTGACATGAGGATATAGGCAGAGCACTAACAATTATGGTTTAAAGTACATGTTTGTAGTACGCCTGAAATCAATCAGCTTGTTGACAAATGACACTGGAAATCTAAATGACTACACAGACCAGTTTTTGAAATATGGATTGGAACTACTGTGATTTTAGATGAGGGTGATAGAGGATACATTTTTAGGAGAGACGGTTATCATAGCTTTCTTAAAGACTTACTTTAAGCAAAAGTTGAATACAAAATGCAGAGTCCCAACTTGTGTTGGAACTGTTAAGTACTGGTAAACGTGTGCTTGAAGTAATAAATACAAGCATTACTTGATCCACCCTGAATTTCAGCTTGGCAGTAATTCCTACTGCAAGTTCTTTAGGGCAGGAGCCATCTGAAGTCCTTGTGCAGATGTAGCACCACTAAAACTGAAGAATATCCAGGGTGTTGTCATCTTACACAAGCAGTGAAGGTATAGTGACTTTGGGGGAGGATGCTATCCTCTAGCTGTGTTTAGAAGGCCTTTCTGTGAAAGTCTGCAAGCTTTTATGTTTAACATACGTTTTTCCTACTACATACTGCTTACTCCTTGTATAGATGCACTGCTCGTGTTTGGAGTTGGTATTAAAACCAAGCACTAACAAGCACTTGCAAATGGGCTGCAGGAGGTAGTTGATTAACCTCATTGTGCTGCTATAAAATGGAAGTCGGGTGTGTTCAGGTGTCACAGAGTAGTTTTTTAAACCCATTCAGGATGTAACAGTTATTGGTTGTTGCTAGGGCAGCTTGTTCCTGTAAATTACCTGGTGCAGAAGGACCCTGCTTCATGTGTAGTGTTTGTATCAAAAATAATTAAAAGCAATCTCCTGGCTGTCATGCACATCTGTTCCGTTAATCACACGAGTTTCTCTCTTTGTTACATCTACTTCATTTCCAGAAAACTCAACTAAAACGCGTGTCCTCAGCTTGCATTTGTAAGTCTTCAGAGGTAATGCTAGAAAAAAACCTAAACCTCAGATGTATTTGTTTAGTGTGTGCATTCCTTTTATAGCACACACAAAATGTGTGGATATAAACAGGAAATATTATTCTGATAGTAGTGTGCTGTTCTACAAATGTTCTACAGAGTAAAAGTCATCTGCTTGGTGATAAGATGAATTCTCATTTCTTAGCGTTAGTTGGGGGCAGGGACTTCTGCAGTCCCATCTTGGCTGTTCACCTGGAAATTTCTGTAAGACAGGGCTATGAAAATGCTGCAATTGACCTATTTTGTCAGCTGAATTCAAAACTTTCCCCTGTGTTTTCCCAGAGATTGTTGTCTAGCTCCCATGAGTGGGAATGTCTTCCTCCCATTGTGGTAGCACAGAACTGGTCATACGGCGAGAAGCAGTGATCTGAGCAGTCTGGTAGCGGTGCTGGGACTCCCTTAGTACTTTTAAGGCTGTAAAATAGGTCACCTTCTTGTTTGTAAGGGAACTGTAAGTGTACAGCTGATTAATCAACCATGCTGTTGACTTCTGTGGCATTAGGCATGCACAAGGAAGAAGTGTGAAGGTGTTAGTGAAAAAGTTCAAGTTCTTACATGCAGGAAATAAGTGAGGGATGTCTGGAGATGAGGTAGACTTCTGATGTTTTGGGAAGTTCGTGAACCTGAGATGAAACCAGCCTGAGCACCTGTCTGATAAAGCATCTGTTGGATGCCACTGAGTGCGGTCTGAGTGGCTTTGTTTCCTAATGACTGTTTTAGGGTTCTTGTCCATCTTTCTCTACATTTATATGTGGCTGTCCCGAAGTGCTGTCTCTTGTTCTTGCTGAGCACTTGCCCTGTGCAAATGCTTCCAATTCTGTTGTTTCTAGGAAGGACATAATTAAAGCAAAACTCTGGTCATCCGTGGTGCTTAGTACTGGCATCATAAATGACTCAAATCCACATCCTTTTTAATTAAAAGTTAATTATGTTTACTCTACTTCCCTCTAATTGAGGGAAAGCAATATCCTGTTGGTTTTTTTATATTGCTATTTAAGTGGTTACAAGTGAATAAGGAAAAAAAAATTCGATCTTGTGTGCAGATTATGTGATAGCAGTGGTAAATAAAGATTCTTTTCCAGCTTGGTAGCAGTCTTTAGATTAAAAAAAAAAAAAAAAAAGCAAACAAAATACGTTCATAGTTGGTCAGCTGAATGTCTTCTTGAACAAGTAAATGTAATTCCTCTCACATGCACTTGTTTTTTTTACTAATAAGTGCATTTTGCTCCTGCAAATGTATTTTCTCATTTAAACTAGAAATATCAAAAGAAGCAAAATTCTGAAACTGGGTTGAGATGAGCAGTCTCATAGCCAGACCTCACGCTGCTGTGGATTAGGAGCCTAAAGCATTTGGTGTCTGTCTGACTCTCCCAGATAGATAACAGTTAAAGTGAGCTAAATGGCAATAAAGGATCTACAGCTGTCTGAGCAAAATGCGTAATTGGGCTGAGAATAGTGAAGCTTTCAGAGGGACCTGGGCTTCAGTTTTGTCTTTCATATATTGCCTCATGAATTGAATTGGCTGAAATTCCATTTTCTGCTAGATAATTTTTTTATCTTCAGGCATTCTTCATTTAACTGCTGAACCAATTTCTCCCCTTGTAGTACTTTGCTCTATTTTTCTTTCTCTGAACTTTCACAGGAATAGTCAGGATCCCTGTTGATTTATGTTATGTGCTGCTTGGTAAGTGACCAGGAGCAGGAAGTCACAGCTGATGCCTAAAATGGTTGGGTGGCCTCCATCTGTTGAGAAACAGTGAACCAGAAGCAAAGATCTGTAACTTGTGTTTGTATAAAATAGAGATAGCAAGCATACAATGTAATTTAAACTTAGAAGTGATAAAGAAAACTTAGTGGCTGGAAAATTAATGTATGGTAGCAATAATAATGTGAATTTAAATATAATTATAAAGCAGCTTGGAACATTTTTGTGCATGATGTGCTGTGTGAGTGATCAAAACATCTACATCTTGAGAAGTAAAACCAGACTTCAGTTAGGGGCATGCAAATAAGACTGCCTCTGTTTCTTGCCAGTCAGTGAGCCTTATTCCTTTTGTATTGCCTTGTTCAGTTTGGGGCTTCACTTGCAGTTTGCTTCTTATGCCTTTTGAATTCTTAGAAGATTTCACAAGAAAGTGTTTTTATCACTAATCAAAAAGTGATGTTTTTCTTCTATGGTGTTACATTGATCTGATGGTTTGGCAGTGGTATCCATAGCTTTTTGTATGCTTCAGTGATAGGGTTTCATTTGTATACCTATCAGCAGGGCTTCACAAGGTGACACACAACTCCTTGAAGTCCTTGGTGATCTTTTTTATTGATTTGACTGTGTGAAGAGTTTGGATCCAGAATGAATGGAAGACCATCAAGCTTTCTTTCTGTTTTCCATTGCTAGAAAACAATGTACATGGGGAGGTTGGTGGCCCTGCCTCTGGAAGGGGGTTGGAGATTTGTGATCCTTGAGGTCCCTTCCAACCTAGGCCACTCTGTGATGTTATGAATCCTAAGAGCTAAAATTGAGTTCTGTTTTTGTTCAGTGATCTGTGGGCTAATACTTATTGCTACTGTGTGTACTGCTTCCTCCGCCTCCTGTGTTTGGAGGTGTCATTCTTTTTTATTAATTGAAAAATCTGGTTTTGTGTGTTGAACTCCTGTGTGATTCCTGCTTTCTCTGAAATGGCTGCATTTCTTTGAGATGCTTCTGGGTGTACTGGAAGGACAGCGAGTTTAACTGCAGAAATACAGAGGATAGAAGATAGCTCCTAGAATGTGTGACTAAGCAGAGATAGTTTAACAGCACATTTTGCTAAAGCACTCACAAGGTGTGAGCAGGACTTGACAAATAACTAAGTAATTATTCATACCCTATAATCATATGTGAGAATCTACTGCAGGTGCTTGTAAGTACAGTGTTCTAGTGTTCCAAGCATATATTAGGTGATCTATTAATACTGCAAACAAATGAAGCACAAAGCTAGATTTATTTTATGTATGTTATTTCAAGAGTTGTGCTGTGCAGTTGAATGGCAGTTCAGATTTCAGTGACCTGTATTTCTGTTCATGTGCTATCTTATGTAAGAGGGGAAGACACTCTGCAGACCTTTGTAAATAAGATGAATGTGTTTATGCAGGCTGAAGACCTGAAGCTTTATTTTAGCAATCAATTTAGTCAGACTTAGCTACGCTATTTAGATGCTAAATATTATGTTATGGAATGTGGCTATTTATTTTCCCTCTTTTGCGCCAAATCAACTTCAAACATGCCTAGTATTGTCTTAGGGTCTATGTTAATGTAACCTGACCAAAGTAATTCTCTGGACATTATGAGAACCACGTATCAGAAGTAATATAATATTCTTCATATTTAGATGAAGAGGATGACTTTGTCAACAAGAGAATTTCCCTGAAACGGAAGGAGAATGGGACATCAGCAATCAGTTGTCCAGGAACAGCAGCAGTGAAAAAAGGAGATGTAAAGCCACAGGCTAAAACCAAACCATTATCTCCAGTGAAACTGACTCCCACCTCAGCTCTTGATTACTTTGGGACAAGAAGTGTCCAGCGGTCAGAAAAGAAACTGGTAGCGAGTAAAAGGAAAGAAGTAAGTACTGATGGTGCTCCTTTAGGTTTCTCTGTGTCTGAATGCAGAACAAAATGGCTTACTTAATGGCCTTCAAACGATTCTTCCTTTTGTACTGCTTAAGGTTACTTTTTCATAACCACTCAAGTGTAAGGGCAATTTTGACAGTACATACAAGCATATCAAGTCTGCAAATACAGTTGTAGAGTAGTGCTTCTATATTTGAGAAGAGAGCATAAAGTTGGAAGCAGTGCTTTCTTTATTGCTTTTTCCCCCGTAACTTTTCTTAAAATATTACAGCAGTTTTATGAGAGGAGTAAACAAAGAGGTAGCTTATAGTTTAGAGAAGGGTGAAGGTGGGGTGTGGTGAGCTTGTACAGGGGGAAGAGGAATAATGTTGTTTTCCAGAGCTTTATAGTGTATGCATTCATGGAATAACAAAGCAAGTGTAGTGTGGAGGAAGTTCAAAATTGACAGTGTAGTTGTTGGCCCTGTGAAGCTGACCAGCTGTGGTAGCTTTAGAGATGTTCAGTACCATTTGAAGAAGCGATACGCAGGTTACACCGTGGTTTTGTTTTGGATAGCAAAACCTCTTGAAAACAGTCCTGGTTAAATGTGTATAGGTTAGGGACAAAATGCTGTGTGTCTACTTACCAGTCCTTTTCTAGAAGTACACAAAATGAAGTTTTTATAAAATGTTGAGCAAACTGAACTGTTGGTCTGTTTTTTTTTTTTTTCCCTACATATAGCCTTCACAAAGCGCAGACAGCACACTAGATGATGAGGCCATTGCTAGGCAACTGCAGCTTGAAGAAGATTCGGAGGTAAGAGCTGTGTAAATCTGTTGCTGTATGCCGGGGCAGTTTGTTTAACTTAAAATGTTAAGAAATGAAGATAGACTCTCTGTGGATCCTATAAATTACATGTGCACACGCACCTCTGTTTTGCTTGAACTCTTGTAGATTTATGAAAACTTAGTCAGGCAGTGATTTATAGCCATTATTTCAGTTACTTAAATAGAACGTTTCACCTATTTTCTGTCTCTGCAGACAGTTTCTACCCATGCAGGTGTCTAAAGTCTTGTTTTTCACACAGAACTTGTTTTCTGCTTCCTTGCAATTGTATGTGTTTTATTCCCTGAGGCAAAGGCACACTTGTCACACGTGTTGGCTTTACTCTGGGAAAATCTGTTCGTTTCCCGTTGGTAGTATTGAGCATCCTTAGAAATAGATATCTTAGGTGCAAAACGTGACCTTATCCTTGACATCCCCAGAGGTGTGATAAATCTGGCTTTATTGTGTTGGAAAGTTAAATAATATGTTAGGAAAACTGAGTTGATTCCAACAAAAGCAGCAATTGTGTGACTATAACTCTGTAATCATCTGACGTATAATCAGAGGAATGTGCATTGTCAGGTGCGTATCTGCCTCAGTCTGGTTTGTGTTTGGTAATCTGTGCCCTTCCCCTATCAAGGAGAAACAAGGAAGACATTCTTTTAATCATTATGGGCACATAAAAACAGTGCCTGTGGTATATTATTGTTACAAGGTCATCTGCTTGAGTCTTACAATGTGGCATGTTAGACATTAGGATAGTAATGAAATGATTTTGTTGTTGGAAGAGCGGTCGGTATTTACTTACAGTGATGCTCACTGAATTAAGGAAGAGAGGTTTTCCCCAAAGGGCCATGTTTGATAGAAGAGGTTACCCCAAGATCAATTGAAACCATAGAGTTGCATTCACCTTGCTATGTGAAACAAAGATCTGAAGGGACAGAAAACAACTTCAAAAACAGATTGTATGGGCCTGTTAACACGTCTGGTGCAACAAACTCAAACTCTAGTTTTGCACTATTTATGTCATTTCTGGGGCAACAAGTCATTCTGCAGTGCCACCTTCAGAAATTTATTTGTACCTGGTAAGCTGGTAGGATATTCCCATCTTCCTGCCCCTTCCCTCCTACCCACCCCAATTATATGCCATCTTATTTTAGATATTTTTGTCTCGAACAGTAGAGAGTTTTAAAAGATAGTAGAACTGAAACTTCCTTTCTCTAAAACTTCTTTTCTCTCCTCCCAGCTGGAGAGACAGCTGCATGAAGATGAAGAATTTGCTAGAACTTTGGCAATGTTGGATGAAACACCACAGAAGAAAAAGGTTGAATTCTTTTTAAACTTTGGTTTTTCGAAATTGTATTGCTAGGGGTTATCTTGTTGAGACACCTCATCTGTGTCTAAAATTAAGAAGCTTCCACACAAATGCCTTAAAAATAGCAAAAAAATTCTTCTTGCATGAAAATAACATACTTTTTTACACTTTCTTCATGGGATTTCTTCACTCAGTAAATTGTCATTGCTAGCAGCAAACATGAATATATCTTTGTGCTGTTTGTCTTGAAATGTAAATCTAAGTTATAGTTCTAATGAAGTCTGTCTCAGTTGTCTGTGGATACATCTAAGCTGCTTTGTCTCCTCTGTTCCTTCTGCTAGTGGAGATCATCTGTGTCATGACACGTGTACCTGTCTGTAGGTTTCATCTTATAGTGAGTGGGTCACTCACTTTGTCTGGCAAAAAGCCTTTGTTACTGCCATACCACAGCTGAGACCAGTGGTTTAACTATTATTTCCATGTATGATCTCAATGGATGAAGGCATGTACCTAAAGTATGAGAAGGGTTTAAATAGTTGAATGATCCTCCTTATAATTTTTCCATTCTCCAACCATTCACAGTTCACGATCTTGATCCAAATTTGATTTTTATGAATTTAGGAACTCACAGTGGATTTTTTTTTTTCCTGTGAGATAGTTTGTTTCGTTTGCAGTCATCTACAACATGCTGAGATTTGCTTTTGAACCAGTCTCAGTTCCAAGGGAATGTACACACTTATGAGTGATGCTCTTCATTTGAACAGTGATTGTGATGGAAAGGATCATATCCTTTAGGTTAAAGTTTTACATCCATCCCTGCTCATTTCACAGAAATGGTCTGCTCGTCTCTCTAATACCTGAAGTGAAGTGACATGCTGAGGGCTGATACCTTAGGTCAGCTTTAGCTCCTCTGTTTCCTGAGGACCAGATCAAGAAAAGTGAGTTAAGGGCACAGAATGGTGAGAAGTGATGGGAGAGAAAGGAAGGAAGAGAATATGCTCCATCTTCAGAGAGAAGGGGCAAGCAGGGATCTTCAGTTTTATCTCTAACCCCAGTGATGGGAGTTCTCCTAGTTGCCATAGCTTGTGGTGTGAGGCGCAGGACCACTTATGGTACAGTAAAACAGTTCCTGTGTTACACATCCAGGGTTTTGGAAGTTAGGATAGCTTTTCTGGATATTGCAAACACTTCTGCTAGTGCTACTGCTATGAGAGTTGAAACATACAAACTGGAAGTTTGTCTGCTGTTTGAATTAAAAAACAATTACGTGTATGGCTGAATGTAGGATTTGCTCATCTGCTGGCTGTTGATAGTATTCTCGCTTGTGGTAGGGAGCAGCTTTTTTGTGCACGTCATTCAGTCTGATGTACTGAACAGTTATAAAACAAACAAACAGAAACAAACACTTAATGGCATTTTGGGACACACGTTTCTGATTGGCATCATTTGTTTGCTTAGGCCCGGAGAGATTCGGAGGAGCAAACGGTGTTGAGCATCAAGAGCAGCCCTAATGTGATGGGAAGATACAAACAATCCCATAGAGGTGGGTTTCTAATAGGGTGGATTGGTGAAATGTTTTCAAATTTCAGTATGTTCTTACCTATGTACTCTCACTCCTTTGCCTCTTTCAAGCAAAAGCAACAAACTCGGCAGCTGAAGTAAAAGAACAAACTAAATCTGAAAATTCAAGAGAGCCTAACTTACATCCACGGTCATCTGATGGTGAAATAGCAAGGGCAGTGACGGAGAAAACCTTGCCTTTGAAACCTACCTCGAAGCTTGTGGCTCTAAAACAGAAGGAGGAGACTACTAAAAAGGAAAGTGGCACTCAAAATTTAATATCAAAAGAAAAAAATGCTACGGGGAAAGAGGAGAAAAGAACACCCAAGAAGGAGAAAATTTCTCCTAAGAAGGCTGAGGTAGGAGCTGTTTATGTGAACACAGTTGTCTTGGTGGAGCTTACAGGAAAGCAATTCTCTTGTGTGTGTGTCACTGTTGTATCCATGTACTTTTCTGTGTGTATTTTGGGTGATTTTTTTAAGAATTTAGAATCTTAGTAGAACTCCAGTTCCTAGCAATTCTAGAAATGTATGAGATAAATTAGCTGGACAAATACAGATGAAGGAATTGAGCATTTTTTAATGCTCACCAAGATGTGCACAAACACTGAAACATCAGTGAAGTGCTTTTTTCTCATTTAACTTCCTGAAAGCCTGTGTAATGCAGGATTTTTGACAGCAAATGAAACAGAGGTGATTTTGTGAACGCTATACTTCTAAAGACACATCACTTATTTTCTTCTCCCCTCCCTCTGAAATTTCCTGTCTCTGAAATATATTTCTTACTGTTAAAATGTTACATAGGAATGGAGTTCAGTGTTCTCTTAACTGTCTGATTCAGTAACAAGTGATTGAACATATTCCAACAGTTGTTGGCTACTGCAAAATGTACCTTTTAGTCATAAAATAAAAATATCTTTTTTTTTTTTTTTTTTTTTTGCATGTAAATAATAGTTGCAAGTGGGAGAAGAAAGCCTGTGGCATTTTGATAGGGTGAGAAGTAATGGCCACAAATTGCAATGGAGGAGGTTCAGGATGGATACTAGAAAAAGTTTCTTCTCTATAAGAGTGGTGATGCATTGGCACAGATTGCTCAGGGAAATGGTGGAGTCGCCATCCCTGGAGGCATTCAGGAGCCACATGGATGTGGCACTGAGGGACATGGTTAGTGGGCACGCTGCTGATGGGCTGATGACTTGATTTTGAGATCTCCTCCAACCTTGGTAATTTCATGGTTTCCCTTTTTATTACCCGAATTAAATTTAAAAAATAAAAAGCTTCCATGACTTATAATCTACTTCTAGCATTTCTACTTCTTAGTATAGTATACTATAGCATGTCAGTAACTGATCATCATTCTGGAATCAAATTGGATGTGAATTTAAAGTAATGACTTCATTAGTAAAGTGAACACATATATGCTGAGTACAGATAAAGATATGAAAACTGAGAATAAATATTGGATACAGTTCTTTAAATAAAACAGAGTATGACTGAAAAAAATCACCATAAGCACCCCCTTCACTTTCCCCACCTCAGAGAAAAAAAAGCCTCACAACCTCCTTTTCCAAACAGCAACAAAAAAATCCCACGGGCTTTGGTGTTACTTTTTAGTACATAAAAACAGACATTTAATTCTCCTTTATCTTTGTTCCATAGGAATTATTTACACTGCGATCCTTGCGTTTTTCATTGCATTTTATGTATCTAATAAATGTGTTTTTATATGCACCATGTATGTATTTTTCTTTTGCCCAAGTCTATAAGTCCTGAGGACTCTGAAAAGAGACGAAGCAACTATCAAGCCTACAGAAGCTTCCTCAATCGCGAGGGTCCGAAAGCTCTGGGTTCCAAAGAGATACCTCAAGTAAGCTTGGCTACAGTAGAACTTCTCTACCTAGAAGTGGTGTGCATCATAGGCTTCTGGTTACAAGTGTTCTAACAAGCATCAACTGCACTATTTGAGGTTTTTTTCATGGGGGGAAGG
Source organism: Lagopus muta (assembly GCF_023343835.1). Taxonomy (NCBI): domain Eukaryota; kingdom Metazoa; phylum Chordata; class Aves; order Galliformes; family Phasianidae; genus Lagopus; species Lagopus muta. The sequence continues at coordinate 49,669,813 of NC_064436.1, forward strand.
GGAGCTAAATTGGAATGCCAAGCAGTGATTGAATGCAAGAAAATATACTGAGAAAAGAAATTCCTTATCTGGCTTATGAAGCCATGCTGATGTAAAATAGTTACTGGTCTTAGTGTTTGAAGGTTGCTGTCACTCCTTTGACTGACATTGCTGAGCTTGAAGCAGAAAGTGTTAGGAATGTGATAGGGTCAGGTTAGCAACATGTGAAGTATTGTTGAGAGCAGTTCCTTCTAATAGTTTCTGAACTTCTGCACCTGTTATCTATAGCTAGGTAGATTGGGTTAATTTTTAAAATTTCATAGAGCACTTGACATGGTAAAGATTTGAAAAACAAAAACCACAACAACTCGTGGTTGAAGGAGTATTTGTAGAACTGCATCACTGAATGGTATTTTCCATGTTATGGTTGTCAGGGAGCTGAAAACTGCTTGGAAGGCCTGACATTCGTAATTACAGGAGTTCTGGAGTCCATTGAAAGAGATGAGGCCAAGTCTCTGATTGAACGTTATGGAGGAAAAGTGACTGGCAATGTCAGCAAGAAGACAAACTATCTGGTTATGGGACGAGACTGTGGGCAGTCTAAGTGTGAGAAGGTGAGCACTGTGCCTGAGGAAGTGGAAGCAAAAAGAAATAATTTACTTGACTTGACTTTTTCATTTATCCTCTGCAAAGAGTGAGCATTACAAACGTGTTAAAAAGGAAAAGTTACTTAGCATAGTTAGTTCCAGTTTTTAGATTTCAGTTTATTTTTGTTTATGCACACATACATTAAGAACAACAGCCTTCTGTTGCTTTTTGTTTTGTTTGTAAACGTAGCCTTTGCTGAAAGGATCTTGAAGTGAATTATGTAGCTCTCATTTACCATACTCTTAATTCTTATTTTTGCCCCCAGGCATCGGCTTTAGGGACAAAAATAATTGATGAGGATGGCCTATTTGATCTTGTTCGAACCATGCCGGGCAAGAAGTCCAAGTATGAGCTGGCAGCTGAAACAGAGGTTGGTTTGGTTATTCATTTTTTTTCTTTTTTAATTGCAGAGTGCTTTGATCTTTTATTCACTGAACAGTAGCCTTATCTGTGATTGTCAGCTTGGCCTCATAGCTTAAAAGAATTGAAACTGAAGAACTGTATTTGTGTTTTAAAAATTCTACCGAGGAATGATAAGGTTTACTATAACCTTTTTATTCTCTGACATTGTTTTTCACATTTAGGTATTTTAGGTAGCTGTCTGAGGGATTGTTCTATCCTCTTAGATGGCTTTTAGTTTTTAGCATTCTTTGTTCTTTGATTTTTATATGGTACCCAGAGACTGTACTGGTGCATATTAGAGCTATAAATAGCCATGTGTTTAGATAACAGGCTTTACTGAAAACAAACAAACAAAGAACCTCCTAAACCATACTAAATATAGTTATGTACGATTAAATCTAGCCTGTAGTGGCTGATAAAATGTTGTAAAAAATAAATAAATAAAAAAAATTTAAAAAGCTATGTTTGGCATAGATATTGCAGTTATTTCTGATGTGTCTAGACATAAATTGCCACATGTAAATATACTGTTGATGTCATCCCAAGAAGCAGCTCTGAGGTTGTACCTATTGCTTTTGCTCCCTTTTTGTTTGTTTTGGGTTAAATACCTTCTCTGCTTTCTTAAATGACTGCTGCTGCAGTTCTCTTGTAAGTGTGTACTTGAGAGGAGTGCTTCGCTTTTTTTGAAAACGTGTTTCCTGGAAGTGTTCCTAGTGTTAAATTGTTTTTAGAGTTGAGACTTGGAATTGTTGTTTAAGATCTGCACTTCTCCTCTGTATGTGTCTGATGGAAGGCCTGTTCTCTGCAACCTGACAGTCATTGGTTTCAAGTGATTTCTTTTCATAATACATCACACTCAGTGAGGAAGGAGAGTGCTGCAAGTTGGACTACTCCTGGGCTGACCTGGACACTTTGTGTAGTGGGTTCTGCTACACAACCTGGTGGCATTGTTTAACAGTGGCTTAATTTTCAGAGAACGTTCCTTGGTTTACTTCAGGGTGTTTATCAGTACACAAGCTCTGTGACTTTCTTATGCATGCCTCTGCATATGTTCAAGCACAGCACGTTAATTAATATATATTTTTTCAATTTTTGTTTAATTTTCCTAAGGCAAAGAAGGCAGAATCAAGACAGAAAAAGACACCACAGAAAACAGAGTCTGGCAAAAGGAATTTTAGTCCTCTCAAAAGGGAAGCTGACAGAAAGAAAAGTAATCGTACACCTGAAAAGGGAGGTACCTGCAGATCTGTCACGAAAGAAGCTACTGCCATTCGAAAGCTGAAGGACTTTGAACATCAAACTATGGTGAAGAAAGAAGCCCCCAAACATAAGGGGACCTTGGTTTCTGAGAGCAGTGAAAATAAAACAGAGGCATTACTTTGGGTAGATAAATACAAGCCTGCATCTCTTAAGGCGATAATTGGACAGCAGGGGGAGCAAAGCTGTGCCAATAAACTCCTCCGATGGCTCCGAAGCTGGCACAGGAATACCTCAGAAGATGGACAAGGTGGTGAGCATGGTCAACTTCTCTCTGTTCTTCCGTGCCAGTTGCACTGCTTGGTACCATATGCTGGTGGGGGCTCTCTGTGATGGGAGAGCAACTCTACACAGTATGAACAGAATGACTCTAAATTCAGATGCAGGTTTTTAGAAACAGTTGAGCCTGAGTGTTTTGTTGAAGCAGTTGCTCACTTACCCCCTACTTCTGTCTGAAGGTACTGTGTGGTATTTTCTTAAATGTGACTGTTGTTTTCCAAAGCAGATGAAAAAAAATCTAGCAGTAATATCTATATAAATAGCATCCAGGCTATTTCAATTCTTTTTCACCGAGAGAAATAGTCATCAGTGCTAACCTGGCTGTACACGTGGGGAAAATGTGGGCTAGCAATATGTCTAGAGGGCTGGCTTCATGCATGAGGAACGAGAGGAGTAGTTAAGGTTCTCTGACAAGTAGCCACTGTCATGTGCAGTGAACAACCCTACAGGCATTCTTTTGTGAGAAAGTAGTAGTTAAGCTTTGCTGCAGCTGTCACAGGTAGTTGGTTTCTTCTGTGGTGTTGTTCCCTATGATATTGCTGTCAGAAAATGGCTGAAATAGTTTTATTGCATTAATATTTCAGTTTAGAATCTTACCTGGTACAGTTTAAACTGCTTTTGCCCATATGCTTGAGATGTGTGTATATTTTATTTTTGATACTCGTATCAAGCCTTAAATGTGAAACTCCTGTAATAGTTGATATCTTCAAAGGTTTACATAAAATGTGCAGTTTATATATGTATGTAAAACCTGGAATCTTCTTTTATAGCAAAGACCAACAAATCTGGAGGCAAAGATGATGGTTCTAGTTTTAAAGCAGCATTGCTCTCTGGTCCACCTGGAGTTGGTAAAACTACCACAGCCTCTTTAGTTTGTAAGGTGAGTCTTCGTTAATCATTAGTTTTCAAATTTGAAAATTGGTTCCCAAGACTTTATTTTATACTGATCCTTTATATGGATGTGTGCAGGTGATTACTGCCTGAACTATCAGGTTCTGCTCCCAGCCTCGCTCTGCCTAGTCAGAACAGACTTAGAGGTGGCCCAGAGGAGGGCCATAAAGATGGTCAGATACTGGAGCACCTCTTCCACAAAGAGAGGCTGAGGGACGTGGGCATATTCAGCCTGGAGGAAGGCTCTATGGAGTCCTCAGTGTGGCCTTGCAGTGCTTAACGGAGGGGATCTCCAGGGATGCTGGAGAAGGGTCTCTTTCAGGGAGTGCGGTGATAGCACTAGAGGTAATAGCTCTAAATGAGAGATTTGGTTTGGGTATTAGGGAGAACTTTTTTCTCAGAGGGTGGTGAGGCACTGGATTTCTGGCAAGCTTTTTGAAACTGCCTTTGGCAAACTTTTGTTTTTTTTTTTTTTATTTTATAAACTAACAGAGATACCTTTCCCTGACTTGACTGTCTCTTTACGATGAGAGAAACTGACAGAGCTGGGTGTCCATTTCAAAATCTGAATTTAGAAATTAGTCTTTGCAAACTCAGTGCAACACTGTACTCCACTGTTTCATGGCAGTCAGCTGGGGACTCCATATGGTAGGAATGCCTTTAAAGCTAAGTTATTAATAGTGATACTGTGGTGAGTTACAGATGATTTTGTTCTTAACTACAGATCTCTCTCTCAAGAATTCTTAGGAAGATACTGCTAGCTTGCAAGGGTCAGGAAGAATTATCGGCTGTCTGGTCTTTTGTACTGGGAAATAAGGCTCACCTTCTCTCTACAATTCAAATGTTAAAAATAACGTCAGCCTTTTCATTCTTTCATCCCTCTCCCCATTTCCAGAGGCCTCAGAGCTTTGTGCCAACCCAAGGGTCGATAACCCAGAGCTGTTTTCCCTGGCTGTTGCTGCACCTGGAGCTGAGTGTGCTGACTTGTGCTGATTTCTGCACTGGTGCAGCCTTTCTGCTTCTAGCTTTTCCACCTAGCTCACACACGGCTGCTGTAGGTCTCTCTGCAGTGTGCTTAGCTCTGCTTCTCAGACAAGGCTAACAAAACTGGGTTACCCAAGCTACAGGAATAAAGCTGTGTGCAGTACCCTGCTGCAGCTCTATGCATGTGCTGGGAGAGTTTGCTGATAAAGGAGCAGCTGGTTTATGTTCCTTCAGGGACTGCAGGCAGACAAGCCCTGCTGTGAAGCGGTGCAGCTGCGGAGGGAGTCATGTATTTTCTAGCTGCTAAATAGTTAAAAGCTTCTCCTTTCCATCAGCTTTCTGTGGGATGTGGCATGTTGCTTTTCCTGACTCTGTGCGTGAGATTTGGATACTCATCTGGAAGTACTATAGAGTTTAGCCAGCCTTGGCTCATAGTTCTCTTTCTGTCCCTTGGGACAGTTGAGTTTTATCTTTCACAGCAAAATCTTTGCCCCTTTTTTTCTTTTTTTTTTTTTTTTTTTTGAGGGGATTGGGTTGGGGTGAGAGGTGGAACAGTTCTCTTTTTGGCATGTCTATTCCATGCTTGATTATAAGTATTTCTGGAGTGTGAGAACATAGAGGATAAAGGGAGAGAGGAATCAAAGCCACAGATAAGATTTGGAAGTAATGTAGGGAAAGCTTTCTTCTTGAATTCTGAAAATACTGTTTCAAATTGAGTATGCTGTTGTTCTTCACCAGTCTGTGTGGTCTCACTTTTCTGTATGGTTTTATGTTTGGACTAGGAACTGGGGTACAGCTACGTGGAGCTGAATGCCAGTGACACTCGAAGTAAGAACAGTCTAAAGGAAGTAGTTGCTGAATCGCTGAACAACACCACCATCAAAGATTTCTGTTCAGGTATGTGTTGTTTGAAGGTGGGCTTGGCTGTAAGCAGTTACAGGAGGGACAGAGCTTCCTTACTGCACAGTCATGTTAGGAATTGGATGTGCTCATCATGTGGAAGTGATCAGGCTCAAATAAGAGTAGCTTGATTTAGTAAGCTGTGCTAATTCATCCTCAACATAGGATTAAATCCTGTTATTAAGAGGATAAGCTGTTAATCAGCACAGACTGCTGAAGGACTCTGCAGTTGTTCTTCTGTTGCCCAGCAGTTAATTTTGGGACGGTGATGTGAGTTACAGACAGCTCTGTTCTGTAAACATAAACTCCATATCAGCACATTGGCAAAGCTCAGACAAAAGGTTCATCGCTGCTTCAGCTGTCTAGGTTGGGCTTTCATAATGTGTGAAACACTGGATAAAACTGAGCAAGATCCTGTTTTATTCCCTTAGGAATAAAATATTGTATTGCAATCTCATTTTCTTGTCCATATTCATTTTCAGGCACATCCTCATCAGTTAGTGGGAAACATGTATTGATCATGGATGAAGTGGATGGTATGGCAGGCAATGAAGACAGAGGAGGGATTCAGGTGAAACTACTACAGTTATTAGCTGATACCATTGCAGAGTGCATGCCATATTTCATGCCTCTCTGTTGTCTTCAGCCGTGGGTCGCAGTCCCTCCAGATTATGGTTCACTGACCTGTTTTAGTGATGTATCTTTGTGTGAGAATTACGCAGTGATAGAACTGGAAAAAAGACATTTAGTTTAGAAAAACAAACAAAACAAAACCACCAATCTCTGCAGAACAAATAAACACACAAACCTTTTAGCTCAGCTGTGTGCACCATAGATGTTTATTCTTGGAGGGTGAATTTATCGCATGCTCTCTGCAGCTGATGTCTGCCAGCAGTGGAAGGTTTGTAATCCAGCTTAGGACAGTTGCCTTCTTCAGTAGACAGTGGCCAGTGCAGTACTTTGACAAAGAGCATAGAGACCTTTAGGTCAGATACATGTATTTACCTTGCATGATCTGAAATTGAACTGAATTTCACCTCCATTAGAACAGCCAAAGATTGCTATGGTAGCTTAAGCTCAATGTGCAGGGCTGAGTTATTTGAGCAGGGAACACTTGATCTTTTTACTTCTGCTTCCTCGTTGCTTGTGGCAGGGAATGGTTGAAGATGGGTGCTCCCTCTGGGCACAGTCTGGGTCAAACTGATCTTTGGCTAGATGTCAGTACTCTTGGAGCTCAAGAGAATAACATGCAGAAAAAGTAGGAAAAAGGGGCAACATTTTCACTATGGAAATACAATTAAAGCAAGGAGCTGGTTTATTGACTTCAATCTTAAAAAGATTTGATTTAAGGCAAGGACTAATGCTGCTTGATATGACAATTTAAGCATTCTCATCTTCTGAGGTACTTGATGCAATTGTTACAATGTGTTTAAATTGCAGGAACTGATTGGTTTGATTAGACACACAAAGATCCCCATCATCTGTATGTGTAACGATCGAAACCATCCGAAAATTCGTTCCCTGGTCCACTATTGTTTTGATCTTCGTTTTCAGAGACCTCGTCTGGAACAGATTAAGGTAAAGATGGCTGCATGGCTTATACTGAATTACCAGCAGCAATCTTATCTCTGTGTGGCACAGTTCATAGAGAATTGGAAAACACTGCTTGAAACTCAGCAGGTCACTTCACTGAGTTACTCTGCTTTCCCAAATGGGGCTGTCTGGCTTTATGGGAGGAAAGACTCAAGTATCTCAAAGCCATTCAGATATAGATGTCCATCTGAAATACATCCAAGGATTTTTTTGAAAATGATTTTTTTTTTTCATACCAGTGTCAAGGACTGACTTGACTTGTATGTTCACAAAGAAAACAGTTTAAATTATACTTAATTTAAAATAAAAAACAAAACAACCCAGCACATTGATAACGTGCTCTGTAAGGGAAGGAATTAATAGGAAATCTCTGTCAGTTTCTCAGAACTGTTTGTGTTACAGGGTGCCATGATGTCTATTGCATTTAAAGAAGGTTTGAAAATTCCACCCCCTGCTATGAACGAGATAATCCTGGCAGCAAATCAAGACATCAGACAGGTCAGTGCCATTTCAGCATGAGCATGAATTTAGGTATAGAGATTAGGCTTTTTTCTTTTCTTCTGAAGTGTTTTTATGCTACCACGTTGTCACTTGCATTTTCCAGGTTTTGCATAATCTCAATATGTGGTGTGCAAAAGACAAATCACTGACTTACGATGAGGCCAAAACAGGCGCCGGCAGAGCCAAAAAGGATATCAAACTGGTACGTGTGAAATGTGGGGCTGACTGGTAGTGTGATATTTCGGTACCATTACTGGGTTTGTAAGCATCTTCTGAAGTGAAGCACTGACAGCCTAGATGTGCAAGGTGCTGTCAAATGTTTTCAGTACGTGTCAGTCTTGCCACAAGTAATGGGCCAGCAGTTAATCCAGCACTGACTTCCATATTTTGATGTGCTGTCTTCTGAGGAAGATACATACTTCATCTCTTCTCATTTTGATTGCTGTCTTTAGGAGGAAATTCTTTTAATACTAGAACTCAGTTCTCAAAACTGGCAAGGCACTATTGAAAAGGCACATTCAAAAGGGACAGTACCAGACACTGAGCTTGTGCTGATGAGTCCAGACACTGCTGTGTGCAGTCACTGTAGTAATTCTCTTGACACCGTGCTGAGTGTTAATTGTTTGCCTCGCAACCCACTTCTTGAAATACCTTTATCATTTAGGGCCCTTTCGATGTTGTCCGGAAGGTTTTTGCTGCTGGAGAGGAGGCTTCTCGTATGTCTCTTATAGACAAATCAGATCTCTTCTTCCATGACTATTCCCTAGCACCTCTCTTTGTCCAAGAGAACTATGTGCATGTGAAACCTGCTGCTGCTGGGTGAGTTATTCCATACCCTAAATTCACATAGAATTTCACAAAGAGTAAAATTTAAATTAAAACCTTTCTGTATTTATTTTGCTTTGTATTAAAATCAATTTCTCTTTTCCTCCAGAGGAGATCTGAAGAAACACTTGATGCTCTTGAGTAGAGCTGCTGATAGTATATGTGATGGTGATCTGGTGGACAAACAGATTCGTACCAAGCAGAACTGGAACCTTCTACCGACACAGGTGAGCACTCCACACTCATTTTGTGTGCTTTACCTGTGGAGTGCAGTGTGTAAGACTCAAACCTCAAAATGTCAGTGTAATTTGATGACCTATTATAGTCTCTGCTTTATGGAGTATGCTTCTGTGCTGCTGGGAGTAGAGCAGCTTCCTATAAATGACATGGATGACCTCATGCTGTATCATGAAGCAGTCTTCTGAAACACTGAGAAAACTTAAGCCTTCTCTATAAACTGTAGAACCATCTGAACTGATGTCAGTACTCATGTATGCCACGAGGCTACTGGGTTGGGTTTTTTTGTGTGTAAAGGACCACGACTGGCATCAGAGAATGTATTGTACCACAAGTTGAAAGGGACCTCTGAGGTTGTATAGCTCCATAATTAAATCTTTTAGCAGCTGTGTTCTTGTGAAGTGTTTGCTGTACTGTGTCCATCTCCTGGAGGTGATAGTGCTTGTTGGTGTGAAATGAGCTGTCTGTGTCACTCTAAACCAGAGAAACTATTTAGAAAGAAAACACACTTTTAAAGAGTCATCACTTCTCATATTTTACATCATGGTAACAAATAGGGTGGTACAAGAGATGAAATCTAAAAGGGATGAACAGAAACAAGCAGCTGGGATTGCCTTAAGGTGAACTGTGTGTTGTGTGGAGCTCTCTCTATTCACTTAGCTGTTTTCAGTGAAACGAGTGTAGCAGTGCAGGTGGGTGTCAGTGAGATGGAATCCATTGTGTTCTGAGTTTTATGTGTGTGTCATTCCTTTCAGGCTATTTATTCGAGTGTTCTTCCTGGGGAGCTGATGAGAGGTTACATGTCCCAGTTCCCTGTCTTTCCCAGCTGGCTGGGGAAATTTTCATCTACGGGCAAACATGAACGTATCATCCAAGAACTGGCAATGCACATGAGCCTGAGGTGAGGCAGTACTGACTCTTGGTGTGTGTCAACAGAGACATCTTGTTCTGTAGCTCATTACTTGCCAGTAACTCCATGCTGTCCTTGGTACAATCTTAAATGTGTATTCTAGAAGTGTCCTCACAGATAGTTGGTGATGTTTTTATATCGCTATTCTGGACAACAGTCAGAATGAAGACACTTCTTCCTTTCTTAAGTTAGGGCTGTGTTTCCCCAAACATTTGGGTTTTTGAGTGCTGAATACCTTGCATCAGGTTTTCCCTAATCCAAGTGTGACAAAAGATATGTGGTACAACTCAGCTTGTGGTGAGCTCTTAAGGCAGCTGAGCATCCACTTGCTGAGAGACAACTAGAGGCTGTGTTTAGAAAAGAGCTGTGTTGAGCTCGACAGATTTATTTCTCTCTTTCCATTTGACAAAGAACCCAGGCATGCAAGAGGACAGTAAATATGGAATATTTGTCTCATCTGCGCGATGCACTCATCCAGCCACTGACCGCCTTTGGAGCAGATGGGGTACAGGATGCTATCGCATTCATGGACTCTTACTGCCTGATGAAAGAAGACATTGAAAACATAATGGAAATAAGCATGTGGGGAGGTAAACCCAGCCCTTTTTCAAAGTTGGATCCCAAGGTAAGATTTACTAGATTTACTTTTCTTCTCACAACTTTGTAAGGAAGTCTTACAATGATAGTTATGGTATGGATGTGCTGCTGAAGGCTGGTGAAGATGCAAATGCATACTCTTGTGAACTCTAATTTAATTGAACATGGAAATCCATAGCAGTTCAGCTGTCGAGGCATCCTGTTAAGGGATGCGGCCTCAGTTGTTTTAGGGGTAGGCTGAACATGGGTGTCCAACCCTGTGCCTTGGGTTCCATCCAGTGAAGAGGCATTGTCTTGGCCACATGTAAAACACATAATGTAGGTAACATACGTAAGTAACAACACTTATTTTACTTCAAAAATATTTTTATTAAGACATTTAAGAAAAAAAAGGGGAACAAAACCATAAAACCAGGGGGATATTTGCTCTTTTCTTGTGAAACTAATGCATTCTCAGGGAGTTCTCAGTGTGTCTGTCAGATTTTGGATGAAATGTCACCCTTCCTTGCACTCCATCCTTGATGACAGTTGTTCACAAATGACGTAGTGCCGAAAAGCGATGACTGGAGTAAGGCATGATTTCAGAAGTGAGGGATAGTTTTCTCTGGTAAGATTTTCTATAAGAAGTCCAGTAAAGAAATGAGTTAGAGGGGCAATCAGCCATTCAACTCACTGTTCCATTTGTGGATTTGCAGGTACAGTACTTATGTCAACTGAAAATGAGATTGTAAATATACAAATAAACTGTTAAGCTGATGCTCAGTGTTTCCTTCCCTCCTAACAGGTCAAGGCAGCTTTTACACGTGCCTACAACAAAGAGGTGCATCTGACTCCATATTCCCTTCATTCTGTGAAGATGTCTAGACGGCAGTCAGGATCCATGGGGACCTCTGAACTGAATGAAGAACTGAATGTGGAAGAGATCCAATCTGAGGAGGAGGAGCAAGATACTGTTGAAAGCGATGCAATGATCAAGGTGATTTCTCTTCCTCAGCACTACGCTACCAAACTAAACTTTTCTTTTTATGTTAACTTTCTGGGACCTGTCACATCAGAATCAAAAACCAAACAAAATGCATCATCTCTTAAGTTCTTTACTTTTAGTAGTATTAAAAAAAAAAGTTTATTTTCATTGGTTTTTTTTTTCTGCTAGAATGTTGGAGCACCGTGAGACATCTTTGTACTGCATTAATGAATGTAACCAAAGTGTTGGGCATGTCCTTACAGACAGCAGCAGCAAACTTCCCTGTATCTATTGCTAAGCCAGGGAACTGTCACAATGTTGCAGTGTCTGTATTCCACTGCACTTCAAAATGTGATGCTTGAAAGGGAAGGGGAGAGAGGTTCTTCCCTCTGCTCCCTTTTCTTTTTTTCCTTTTTAATTCACTGCATTTGATTTGCACCTTTTGCTGGGTTACTCCAGGAATTTTAAACTTTCCCTGTACTCTCTTTGTAGCAAAAAAAGGTGAAGCCTTCCAAGCTGCCAAAAAGAGAGAAAAATGAAGAAACAACAAAAAAAGAAGGTAAAAGAAAAGAGAAAACAAGACATTAAAGAAAATAATCTTGCTCTGGAGGTGACTTTGTTTATCTAACTTCTGTCAGGAACATTTAACTGATCTGGTGATACAGAACCCGTGCATTGACAGTGCTCCTCTTATAGAGGTGCTGTAGCTCCTGTTCTCACACGGGGCAGTGCTGTATGTTACAAGCCATAACTACTCTTGTAGAACAGGCACCAGGGAGCATGAACATGATGCAAATGTGGAGTGCAGTTACCTGGTGTTTATGCAAGTCTTCACAGGGCTGTTTTTATAATAAATCCTCTGTTATTATGTACTGAAATCTTGTAAATAGTAAATCCTAATCTGCACATTTGTACATTATAGCAATTAAGCAGTGTATAGAATTACAATAAATGTGTTTCACATGAGGTTTCTGTTTTTGCTGAAGGTGCAGCATGTTCTGGCAGAGGTTCTGACTTTCCTGCATCTATCAGGCTTTTTTTGTTTTAAATTAACTGATCCCACAGCCATAGAAAAGCAAAGCTGAGAGGGATTTAGTTCCAAAATTTGTAGTGTTTAAATTTAACAGCTGCAATCAAAGCCAGAAAAAATACCTAAAAACTTAAGAACTGTTTAACAGAAACTAAAGCGATAAGAGCTCAGAATTGATGTTGAATATGAGAACAAGGGCAAAGGAAGCAAAACAAACAAAAAAACCAAAAAAAACCAAAAGCAGCAAGCAATACCCTCTGTGTACTTAAGGGCAAATGTTAAATCTGCACCTCAACAACCTGAGGCCTCAACAACCTGAGGGATTGAGATGCAGCCTTGTAAGTTAAACTCTTGAGCACTGAACTGTCCTTGCTGGGAAACGTGGCTATTGCCCTGTCAAATGAGCCCTGCTATCTAATTAAAAAAACCCAAAACTCTGCAACCTCAGCAACTAAACCCCCAAAGCTCCACAAAAAGAGGCTCTCATACATACCTGAACTTAGCTGTCCATGTCATCCTGTTTGAGGTACTGCGTGCAGTCATTTATTTTCTTAAGATGAACAGCATTGATTGTTTCAGAACACATGGGACACACGTTTTCAGTCTGTAACATGCTGTTTTAAAGGAAGAGGGGCAACAGGTCAAAGGATGGTTGTAACATGATCAAGCATTTGTGCCTGAGAGTCCTGTAACATGCAGTGTAAGAGATACAGGCTGGAGTGGCAGCTGTTCTGGCTAGTTGGGGAAAAGGTGAGTTGTGTGGTTTTTGTTTTTTGTTTTTTTTTAACATTTGAGAGCTAGCCCCACCAGGAATGCTGCTGCTGGCTGAGGAAAAGGCAGCAGACCATGACCATAGCAGCTGGTGCTAGACCACAAGGATTTAAATGAGTGCTTTGTTAGTCTGCACCCAGTGCTAGGTGCAAATTCCTATTCCAGTGGCTGCTGTTGGGCTGGTTCACTTGAAAGTGATGCCTTAAAAGTACGTTAGATGGAATGAACACTGAAATCTTTCAGTAGAACAAAAAAATCCCAACTTACATCTTGAATTCTGAATAGAGGGCAGGAAAGTCACAGTGTGGGCAGACAGTCCAGTCATCCCGTACCATGTGTCGACCCTGCACGCAAGAGAAAGCAGTCACTCAGGGTCAGGTGCTCCCCCTGCTACACCTGGCAGTTACTGTGGAAGAAGTCTCAGCACTGGAGTTCTAAAAATGTTAAGGAATGAAAAAAAACCCCATCGTTACAGTGTTACTTTGCTTACTGTGTAAATACTGTGACTAGAAAAGGAGCTCTAAATGATAAACAAGGTTTTCACTATAATATGTATTTATTTTTTTTATCAATTTAAGAATGCAATTATCACTTTAAAAATTATTTCAGTTTAGCAATTCTATATTGCTCATGTAGATACAGGAGTAGAAAGAGGTGACTGTAAAGTTACTGAGACTTCTGGTGATGCATGAGGTTCAAAAAATGCCAGCAGAGCCACGTGAGGCTCAGCTGTCTGTGAACAGAGCAGGAGAGCTGAAACAGCTTTTTTTTTTTTTTTTCTTTTTTTTTTTTTTTAATTTTGGTTTCCTGTTGGCTCTGGTGCAGAAAATTCTTATGTATCGTGGTCAACAGCGTGAAGCCCAACAGTGCCTTGAACTGTTTAACAATTTGTGCTCTAATACATCGTGCAGCAATGGTTTGTTTTGACACTATCAAAAGGTATGAGAAAAATGACAGCCCTGATGATGTTACGGTGATGTAAAGGAACCATAACCAAGAGACAGCTTACATACCTGAAGCAGAAATAGACATGTACTAAGCCAATGGAGTAAAACAGTTTAAGAAACTACTAATATTTTTTGTAAGACTGATCCTTTAGTTTTAATATTAAAAGTCAAGTATGTTAACTCTCTTATTTGCTTCCTGCTTTAGTAAATCTGTACTTATTCTGTAATTCTAGTGTGACAAATCCCTTCGACCTAGCAGAAATGAAATGTTCATGTACAGGAGCTAACCACAGTGTTGACATGTCAGAGGTGAGATGCATGGCTCTCACTGGGAAATGTACACTGTCCCTTTTCAACAGACTGTAAAGAACCCAGAAACAAAACCAGTAGGGCTTCTCATTTGCATCAGCAATCGCTAATACTGAAACCAGCACTGGCCCAGTGCTTAACATGGGAAGTGCCCCAGAGGTCTGGGTGTCACCGATTTGCCAACAGCTTGGACAGAACTGCCAAGCCTTAGCCTGAATCTAGTAGCACAGTGCAGATGGAAAAAAAATAAAGCAGCTTTCTGTTCCTTCTCACAGTGTAGAAGAGGCACTCACCGTTGCAATGCAGTACGGCAAGTTGTTCTTACAGCTGGGACATAAGAGCTCACACTCTGCGAGCTGGAATGCACAGTAGGGACAGGCTGTTGTTGGCTCCTCTGCCTCGGTTTTGTCTGGGTGCCTAAGCAGTAACATACAAACATGAATAAAAACTCAAGCTCTCTGAACTTGAACAGTGCTTCTGGTGCCTGGCAAATGTTTGGAAGTACAGATGAACACTGCTCACCTGACCATTGCTTCGATTTTCTTTTTGTATTTAAGATCTATTTTATTGCGATTCTCAGGTCGCATCAGCACAGCAGCAAAAGTGAAGGCCGAGTTCTTCAATCCTGCTCTGTGACACTCAATTACTGTTGAAGTCAAAATGGGTACAATGTCTGCAACAAAACGAACCAATAGCAATAATTATGTACTAACATTACCATATAAAACCTTTGTGCTAATAGGACATCGATGAAGGATGACAGAATTTTTCTGTATCACTCAGCTGCACAAATTGTGCAATTCTTGCAACCACACCCAAGAACCAGGGGTTCACCTCTTCCTTCCTGGTGCCTCTGCAGCACAGCCTGGCACTGGAAGTGTTTCAATTGTAACCGTTTCTCCTAAATCTGGTCTATGCTGTGTGAAGTCTGCATTGTAGCAATGTGTTGAGAGAGAACCCTGGCTGTAAAAAGATAAAACACTAACAGGGATTACTACTGGCTGAGAATTAGCAGAGAAGGCAGACTGACCCATGGAACAGCCTGTGTGGGCACAGGTGAGGAGAGGTGCGCTATCAGTACCGCAGCCATCCATGACAGCAGCATCAAGATTTCCCTCTCATGTTCCACGTGCCAAAAAAGCAGCCTTTTCAAAAGAAGGCTACTTCAACTTTGTGATAAAACCTCACAGAACATCAGCTGATTGTATCCATCCTGAGACTTTATGCATGGCTCAGGCTACTTAGCACTGCAGTTGTGGTGCTCAAGGACACATTAACCTTGGTTGAATCTCTCCTGGAGGTTCTCTACTGAGGAAGCACCCCAGGCACCTTCTAACAATGACTCCTGAGCTGCCCTGCAGAGCACAGCCCACTCATTTACGCTGTCAGTACTCACGTGATGGGAACTTGCTGATGTTGTTGGCTACACGTATAAGCATACGTGCTCCCTTCATGTGGTCGCCACGTTTCACGTGAGTCTGGAATACAACAAACACACCGAGGTGACTTCAGAGAGCAGTTCCTGCTCTTGGTGTTTGTCCTCTGGGCAGCTGCACGCCCCCAGCCTGTTAGTGAAACTGAGCACGCGCGTATCAAGTTCTAAAGGAAGAACCAGAGATAATGGGAGCTGTTCTCCAGAGGTCTCTCTACTCTCCAGACCACAACCAGCAGGCTGCTGCCTGATGGCTGGCAGGCAGGGGGGGTGCAAAAAGGCCAAAGGCTGAGCGGTTTGCTCCTGACTGGCCACTGGTGTTGGCCACCAGAAATAGCCTGGGCTGCCCTGCCTAATTTCAATTAAAGAAAAGCAGTGATCTGCTTCTGACTAGTAACAGTACAAGCAGTGCACATATTTTTAAGTATGAGTGCTATATGCATAGGAAGCCATACTTAGGTTCTAAATTATTCAGTATTTTAAAGAGAACAGCCTAACCAAAGAGGCAGAAGCATCAAACAGGTATGGATTCTCCTGAAGCTCACCACTAGCTTGCACTTGGAGTCCATACTAAAACCTCCTTGGCAATGCAGTTCATGAATACGGAGCACCCATCCGCACACTTCAGTAAACCACAGACTGTGCAACGTGTGTAAAAAGTCAGCTTCTCCATTCCTTACCTTCACTAAAATATAGCTGTGTAGAATCATAAGGTTTGTAGCCATCTCAGAAGGAATTTTAATCTTCTGGGTCTTTAATTCTGAATACATACTGAAAAGAACGTCGTGTGCATTTCGGTAATTTCCTTAAAAACAAACAACACTGAATTGTAATTATTTTTTTTTTCTTTTGTAACCTAATAAATGTAAGGAAGCCAAACATGAAGCTGCATTGATTCTTAGAGCAAAACTTCTGCGTGACAATTTCTTTGCAATGTCATAAGCAGTTGTTTGTCTCAGGATCCCAACCAGTATCAGCCAGGGAATTAAATAAGAAAAAAATACACTTGCAGAAGTCATCTAGACAGTAACAAAACATTTATGTGAATAACAACTCTGTATAATAAAGCTTTAAAAATGGAAGATGCTGTATCCAAGAGACACTGTTTCCACAACAAGTAGAGAAAAGGTAATTTTACTTAAGAAAACCACTTTATCCTTTGCTTTGGCAGCTCCTTGCCTCTGCAACCAACAAACCCCAAACCTTTCAGGGAGAGAACTTAAATGAGAACGTTAATTTGTGGCATTGCACTGCTTCCAGATCACTGATGAGGGATGTGTAGAAACCACAGGAGCTCATTAACTTCTAAACGTAGTTAAATTCAGCATCAAAATGTGTTCAGTGTAGTCAGACAGCTCTTAGCTAGGTGATTCTTCCTGCATTCTTTGTTTGCCATTATTAGAGCATAACAAAGTCATATTCTTTGCAGTTGGAGGCACTTAAGGAAAACTTCAGATTTAGTTATTTCACCAAGCATTGCTTCTCTCCATCTGCACAAAGCAGTTTGTTGTGTGTTGTTACTGCCATTGAATCAAGCTGCTGGAACTGCGTGGCACAGCATGATCAGCCTTAATATCATGTGAGTATTACCTGAGAAACAAGTTAGGGGAAAACCATGTAGGAAATGGCACACCCAAAGTGCATGCACTGCACAGTGCAGACTGCAACAGAATGTAAAACGGATTGTTAAGGAAAAGTTTCACCAACCATACTGGTGAAAACTTCAAAATCAAACTTGCTGAAGTCTCCTAAAGGATGAGGGGAAAAACCCTTGACTGCCTCTGCAGAAGAAACAGTTGCTGCAGAACAGGTGATATTACTGAGAAAAATGCAGGGCTTATTTTGACACAGTTTCTGAACACATCTGAGCAAGCAGTGAATATGAACTACAACATGGGACACTCCAGCTTAGGTACAACATTTTCAGATTCAAAGAAGCTAAAGAATAATCAAACCCTTGAGCCTGTACATTTCCTGCTTACATTATCAGCACTAATGCTTTATTTATTGCTGTGCTGCCCTGGCAGAACACGTTTGTCAAGGCCCCAGCCTCAGCCCATTGCTGTTTGTCCATTAATGTTAATTTCCATGGGCATTACTGTCCTCCAGTTCCTGAGGCTGCTGCTTTTCCTTTACGGATATTTTTCTTAACTTATTTGTAATGAAAAGAAAGCAGTGTTTTGGTAGGGCTGTTGCCATGGCAAAAGCAGCCAGCAGAGGAGACACTTATTTCACTTCTAGCCCTGTCCCTTCTTATTTCTCTTTTTTCTGTTTGTAACTTCAGGCAAACACAAGGCTCAGGCACCGAGGTACCCTTTGGCACAGCCCATCTCCTTCACACATCTACTGAAGGTTGAAGCATGCAAAGAGTGAAGGATCAGAATCCAAAGCTGGAAACTGTGTAGTTTAACTGCAACTCTAAGATCTGTTATACAGAAAAGTTGCAAGCAGTCTCCACCCCTGAATATAAAGAATGCAGAAATTTCCCATCACTTCATTTATTTCCAAGCATTTAATATACAGTTCTGAATCCCCATCTTTTCACAAAAGCTATTTCAAACTTAAAAATGAATGAATATAATTAAAAGCTTCGCATTTACCGAAAGAGTAAGGCTTTATAGCATAATCTATATTGACAATGGTACCTGCAGCACTGTGAGGCCACAGCATCACGTATGCTGTCCTGTCAGAAAAACCCGACTTACCTGAACGCTGCTCTTCCCTGGCGATTATTATAGCAGTTCTGGCAGCTTCTCTGTATTGCTTCAGTGCCATGTACAAGCGGAATAGGTACTTAGCATCCTAATTAAGTCAGACAAAAGCAATTAATGCTGGTAAATGGCAAGCATGGTGTTCCCTTCCTCCCCTCATCCACCGTGCTCGCTATGAGGCCCCTGAGCTGAGAACCAGCAGCTCAGGCTGGTGCAGCCTGTGGTGGCAGAAGAGCACTCCAAACCCTTGCTGCGGTCACTGTTACAGCTCCAGGTGCACACAGCTCAGTGTGAGTGAGGGCCAGCTCACTCAAAATTCAAAAGAATTGAAAACTAAGGGGACAATTGGCTAATAAACTGTATAACGTTTCTAATTTGCTGCACTACGTACTGTCGGTATGTTGTGCAATTCAAGAATGGGAAATGCAGCCAAGGGTTCGCCCAAGAAGTGACAATCCAACAGCTTAGTTCAATGTGAAGGAAACTGGTGAAATGATTTTAAACCAAAACTTCAAAAAACAAGATGAAGAAAACAACCAGGACTTCTGTTTTTCAAAAGGGTCTCAGACTTCCCATACACCAGCACAAAAAAAAGGTCAACATAAGACTTGGATTTCCGCAAGTATTTTAAGAAAATTGACAAGAGACCAAAAGATTCTGATTTCTAAAAATGCAGTTGAAATACACACTTGGATAGAAGGGCCTCGCTTTCAAGGAAGAGGAACTGTTACATGAAAAATAAAATCTGGTTTAGGGGCACTATTTTATACCTCTAGCTGTGATTTCAAAAGTGAGATTAAAATAAGTGCAGTCTGTATGTTACAATCCTTGGCTCTGTTCATCAAGGCCAACTTAATCTGAAACATAGCACATAATGGGATGCTCCCTAGTCAGAGAGAGGCAAGTTGGAAACAAAACACATCAGCAGCTTTAAGGACAGCTCAGTGAGGAAGAAAAGCAACAAACACAAAACCAAGTTGAACAATTCTGTGATATTATCAGTAAAGCCAAACACAATGGGTATGTCATGTTTAAACTGTTTACAAGTTCTTTAAAGGTGATTAGTTGGGCTGTACTCCAGAACACTGCATGGCTTTTGTATACAAGTCCCAAACACATTGCAAAAAAAGAAAAAGGAATCAAGAAAGAAATTCAAGGGAAAAGAAATATGAAAGGTATAAACACATTTCCCAATAAAGAAATGACTGCAAAGATTAATTTCCTATCCAAGACGCAGGAAGCAAGACAAAAGAGAAGAAATAATCACAGAAATAAAAGCAAGCAAGACCAGTATGCAGAAAGAATAAGGGCGAGTCAAATTCTTCTCTTAACTTTCCTCATGAGGCAAAACGTGAAGTGAGCAAAAATAATTAATTTCAAGTAATGATGTTACAGAATTTTAAACAGTCAAAAACTAGAAGAGCTGTAGTTTAACAGCATTGAAAAGGTTATCTGGATAAGAAACAAATGCATGTATCTTTGATACTATTTATCCTGAGGTCCCTGAGTGGGGGCACAAGAAAATGATGCTGCGTGGGCTGTGGGTGATTTTTCCCTGTTCCCACCTCCTGGTGTGGGCTCGGTGGGTGTCTGCACTTGCCCTGCTGGGCTGCTCCTCCCCTGTTCTCCTGCCTGGGACAGAGCAGCTGCCTTGTGGGAGCTGCCACGTCCTTCACTGCATCTCAAAGAAGAGATTTCAGTAACTGACGTGACAGACATATGGAGAAGAAAATACACAAGTAGAAGGCATTTAACAAATGCTTTATGTTTTACGCCCTAACCTTTCACGCTAGACATTAAAAAGGCAATAAATAAAGAATTTTCCATTGTCAACACATTTCCTAAAATCTTCAGAATTCCAATAATTAATTTTCCAGCCGACCTTAATTTTAGATTGCTCTTATTTCAACTTAGTTTTGCTTTCTGCAATGGTTGTGCCCAGCAAACATGCACAGACAGAACAGCAGAACTTTGCTACTTCATGCTTTCTGGAAGGTTCTAAAACACGACAAATGAAGAATCCCAGCATGCTGAAGTCAACAGATGCAATAGTCAACATAACACCACATTACAAACTAGCTTATTATGAGACAACAGTGTAGCAAATGTATGCTTAATACAATAGTTTTGGAATATGGTGCTTCATTAAAGCCACGTGACATGGGCTGAAAGAAGTACCCAGGCTGCTCTGAGCGATTGCTGGGTTTGAAGATGAGTGCTGAAGGGATTAGCAAGTTTCTGCTGCTTGCCTGCTTGAAATTTGCTCTTACACTCAGCTTTACAAGAGCACTACCACAGAAAAGCCACTATTCTCTAAAGCCCCCCTCTTGGTAATTTCAGAAGCAGCAGCTCTGTACCAGCAGAATAAGGATAAGGGAGAATTGATTTCTACTCTGTTTTTTAAACAAATAAAAGTAAAATGATAAAGTAAAATGATGCTACTCACTGACAGAGACTATGGCAGATTGGATTAAAGCGTTTAGAAGAACAAGAAAGAGCTTTTAAAGGAGGAAAAGAAAGCTCTACACTGAATTTCAAAAGAATGTTAAAGACAGTAATCATGGCATTCACACAATTGCTGAATACAATCTTCAGAACCGTTTCACCACGCAGATCACACCAGCTCATGTCCCTTACCCAGCCCTAAGCACAGCCAGTGGGCAGGCTGCTGCCAACAAGGAGAAGACAGGATGGGACAGGTTCTGCCCAACCACTTTACAGCATCAATACAAAATTACTTCTGCTTACACTGATCTCAGAATCACAGAACGGCCAGGGTTGGAAGAGACCTCAAGGATCATGAATCTCCAATCCCGCCACATGCAGGGCCACCAACCTCCCCATTTAATACCAGACCAGGCTGCTCAGGGCCCCATCCAACCTGGCCTTGAACACCTCCATGGATGGGGCATCCACAACCTCTCTGGGCAGCCTGTTCCAGCACCTCACCACTCCCTCTGTAAAGAGCTTCCCCCTGACATCCAACCTAAATCTTCCCTCCCTCAATTTAAAACCATTTCGCCTTGTCCTGCAGTTATCTACCTTTTCAAAGAGTTGATTCCCCTCCTGTTTATAGGCTCCCTTGGGATTTGTTGTACCATGTCTCTAATGGCTTCATTCTCTTCTGGTCTCTTGCAGTTGGATTCTATTTTGTTTTGTTACTTTTTACTTCTCATATAATTTTCTTTGTAGTTCAAACTTCAAATTACAGACACATATTAAGAAGTGAATTAAAAAACCCTACATACGTAATTGTTTGTTCCCAATTTCTAATTTTGCAAAAGCAAGGCTGGTGTAGCCATCAACTGTCTATCTAGTGTCTCTGGAAGGCTAACATATTAAATCTTTGGGCACTCTGCTGAGAAGACGGAGATTTTTAACCTCACAACAGAATCATAAACCACACCTGTGATATTAGAGGTGAAATAACCTCACTGTGCCAACATTGTGCATCCACAGGAAGCATTTACATTTTCAGGTGATCTCAATGGCAAATTCTCCCCTCAGTTCACATTTCCAAATTGTTTTTGGGCTAATTCCCTTTTGAGAACATGGTCATTAATTATTTAATGGATGGGATGGATGCTCCGTCCCTGGAGGTGCTCAAGGCCAGGTTGGATGGCGCCCCGGGCAGCCTGGTGTGGTATTAAACATGGAGGTTGGTGGCCCTGCCTGTGGCTGGGGGGATTGGAGCTTCCTGATCCTCGAGGTTTCTTCCAACCCAAGACATGGAGATGGAAGATTCTATGATTATGAAATCAAGGGGGGCTGCATAACTTTGAAAATCTGTCCACGACGTACCTCATTAGCTGACGTGTTTTTGTTCTTCATTCCCTAATGACCACCTTACTTTCTTCCACTGTGACAGTATGACCAGTTCTCCATTGTGCAAGACATCAGGAGTGCTGCTTGTCTTGAGACACACACACATGCTGCCTGACCATCTGGCAAAGACAACCTCCAGCAGGCTAACTGATCCGAACAGCTGACTTCTGTCTGTTTGTCAGTGCCAGCACTGGTTTGGATCTCCTCTGCTGTCTCCATTGTATTTAGAGAAAGATGACTGTATTTCACTTCTTTCTCATCTTTCTGAAACTGAAGTTACTGGGTGAAATGACTCACAGAACGATCATATAAGCCTCGCTCCTTAGTGAAAGCAATCCTTAAAAAGCAATCTGTGTCTACCAAAATTTTAGGATAAAATAAACTCGAATGTTCTTGTAGTACAGCAACGGGACACAACAGCAGTGACAAAATACAATACCTTAGGCATGCCATCATTCTCTCCTGTCAGATAATCTATCAGTTCATTTTTTAGGGCCTCATCCTTTGCCTGTCCCACCTATTAAATAAAGACAGAAGAAATTACTGTGAGGAAAAAAGAAAAAATACAACACAGGCAGACTTTTCATAAAAAA
Source organism: Lagopus muta (assembly GCF_023343835.1). Classification (NCBI taxonomy): domain Eukaryota; kingdom Metazoa; phylum Chordata; class Aves; order Galliformes; family Phasianidae; genus Lagopus; species Lagopus muta. The sequence continues at coordinate 49,692,398 of NC_064436.1, forward strand.
CTGCAGCTACATTTGTTTATCAACTGATGATGGGAAAATGCCACACTACTGAAAGTAAACTTCTCAAAAAGATGAGTAATATTTTGTTTTATCAAAGTTGCTTACTGTTTCAATCGCCATTTCAATAGCCAAGTTATCTTCTGTGCTTGGACTTTTCATAAAGTGCCTTAATGCCTGAAAAGAAGTAGAAAAAGAGTTGAAGTTGAAATACATGAAATTAACATTTTTCTCATTTTTACCAAGTTGTTTCTCTCGGTCTTTTGACAAAAAAAAAAAAAGGCACAACGGATGGACTGTATTCTATAGCCATCAGAATAGCCATATATGCCATACAGGTAATGGCTGCTTTTCATCCTGAAAATAAGATGTAAGTCTTTGCTAAATCCTGGCATATTTCTTCATCTAGCTGTGGTTGATGTGGCATTAGAAGCCTCCTTAGCTCCAGCTGAAAGCACAGTCACCTATGATGGCTGTAATCTGCAAAAATCAGGACCTTTTTTTAGCACGTGCTCAGTAAGCAGGAGTCAAACACTTAGCAAGCATCAGCTGACAGACCTGCCTGCCAACTGACACACTTCCTTCTTTTTAAAGATCTGTTCATGTTCGGGTGTGCAGCACTATTTAACAAACTATTTTTACGGCAACCAAATCTTCATTGGTGAAGCAAATATACTGCAAATTTTACCTGTATGTTTACACCTCTTAGAAATTCACTGAGGGTAATGTGACTGACATTAATCCGTGCCTACTGCTATGAAAAGTTTATCTGTGGGACAGTGTATAACTCATGGAATCAATACTTAGCTCTTTAACACCTTTTTGTATCAGTACATGCCTCAGTTAAGACAGCTAAAAGTGTACAGGTGAACTTGATTTGGAAGTACAGTATTTTCAACAGTTTCTATGAACAGTCAACCATCACTGCTTTGTCATTTAAGTACTGACCCGTCCATACTGGCCACACAACAAGAAAAACTTTCCCGCCTGAAAATGTTTCTTTTCTCCTTCAAAATACAGAGCGATGCTCTGATAATCTTCATTGCTGGTACTATCGGAAGCTGCAAGAGAGAGAAGGCCATGATAACAGAGCATTCCTATTAAGTAAGAAAAGGGCCCTAACAAAGAAATACCCGTTATACAGAGAAAACCAAAGCCAAGTAGAACCAAATTATGGCTTGTGTGCTTTTTTCCTACTTAAAAGACTAAATGTCAGACATCAGGGCCTAATAATGCATTGGCATTATTGTTTCCACAGGTTTCACACGGTAGTGGGATTTCTACAGACATAACAGAATGGCCTATGACATGCTATTTATTCTTTTCATTATGTCTTGGCAACAATAAAATAGAAAAGATGATATTAAGATTACCATTAGGATCGTTTTCACAGCTTAAGAATATGAGGGTATACCTGTATTGCATAGTAAAAGATTATCAGGAGCTATCTAACCATTTAGCAGGCAATACAGCTGAGTCCTCTAACCAAGATGCCGTGTTACTGTACACATAAAGAGAGCCTCTTCTCCAAAGTTAGGTTTAAAACCTGTTTCCACCCACTTAGATTACAATTTGAGCCATGCTGCTGTGAAAGAAGAGAAGGAAGAAAGCACAAGGAATAATAATAGAACAATACTGCCCACCTTGACAAGCAGCTGTAATAGTGTATCACCAAGCTAAGTGCTGTGAAGTTTTTGTAACTACCCCACCCTAGCAGAAATGCATTTTTTAAAGGGAAACTTTCAATGTTTTATTGAAAAGATGAGACAGTTTGTTAGATCCTTATGTGAAACTTTCCACAAAGAAGGCTGCTAGAGCTCTAACAAAGCCAAGGTTTTGAAAACACCTAAGCTGGAAGTGAAACAAAGCTTATAGACCTGAATTAAAAACAGGATGACAAATCTGCCAATAGTGATTGGAAACAAGAAATGAAAAGGGCTGGGAAACAAAACCACACATCCCTTGTCTTATCACTTTAATTTGGTCTAAACCAAGTAAAAGTACAGTAAAACACACTGTGTGCAAAGCATTAAACTGGAATACTCACTGATGATATCAGCATAAATCTCCATCTTGTTGTGCTGTTGAGCTAACGTGAAAGCTTCATTATTGCATTTAGACATGACCAGGAACTGGATGGCAGAACCATAGTCACCGAGCTGCAGGAAAAATCTAGTTGGAATGAACAAATTAATACCTTAGTTAGGTAACACAAGGAATGCTCCAAACTTTAAGAAACATACAGTATTTTGTGGCATGCAAGAATGATGTATTTCTAATTTTGTATCTACATATTTTATCTTTTAAATCGGTTACTAAAATTAACTTACTGCAAATAACACAGCATGGCAAACTTTTATTATTTTCTAAACTCACTACTTCAGGTAATGTAATTTTCAATTGAAGAGTTAGAAAGAAATAAAGCAGTACCTGTTTAGTTGCCCAAACTTTAAAGAACTCAAGTCACTAAACTGAAATATGTAGTCATTAACCAAGTACTAGCAACTGAGTCTGATACACCAGCAGGCCTCACCAACTTCCAACAGGTATGACGTCTTCCAAGCTTTTAAAACTCTAACTGCCCATCTCATAAGCTGTAAGTGCAATAAAAACTACAAGAAAAGTACAAGAATATTCTTCCTGAAAGAAGTTAATATGAAAATTGTGTGTAACAATTAATTTTATGGTGCTCTCTATAGCTGCATCTAGAAAACCACTAACTTGGACAACACAATCACGATTTAAGAGTGATAATCTCCTTAAGTAGAGTGAAAAGGCAGTGTTAGATTGAGGTAAGTTATGGGATGTATTAAGAATGTGTTCAAGGAAATATTATATTTTCTAGAAGCTCATAGGATTTCTTTCTAAAAAAATTCCACTTACTGTACTGAGCACAGTTCTACCCTCTGGCAACAATGCAGAAGAAAGAAACAGTTACCAGCTCTCAAAGAGATTAACTTCTTAACGTATAATTGTTACCTGGCCACCATCTTTGCCCCATCAAGAGACTGGGTTTCTCTCACAATATTAACGGCCCTTTCAGGATTATTAAGGTGATCCAAACACAGTCGGATTACGCTGTCCCACTGCTTTGCATTCTCATACGCTACCACAGCTTCCTTGTACCTGAAAAATTACAGCTCCACAAGTTTTTCTGATTTTCAAAGACCTCTTTTCAGTATGGTATGAAAGAAACGTACAGTATTTTACTTCTGAGCCGTTATTCTGTGACACCTTCTTTTCAGTTTGCATAAATAGGCTTGTTTTGTGTTTACTAACTTTTCTCTCCACATTATTTTCTCTTGGGAGTACATTTCTTGCTGAGACAGTAGAAAACCACAGAAGTATTTTTAACTTACTCCGTCAAGCCTCCCTTTTTGTATATCTTAGAAGTAGTTCATCTGTTTTATCAGCTCCACATTAAGTCACTCGGGAGTGAGAGAACAAGAAATCCAAACAGAAAACTAGTAGCACAGTTTCAAAAATGAGTCTATTTTCTGTTCCATGAATGAGTTAAAGAAATTCCTCATCCTTGCACTACGCAGTTAACACTAATAATATTGTCTAGTCTCATCCATCCAAGCATTTAGCCTTGGTTGTCTCATCTTACAAGCCATCATTATTCTGAACTCCATTTCCCTACAGGCACTGACAAGTAGAAAACTAAACTTTGTGATTAAAATTTTATGATTATTGGCTGATATGACAAAGGCCTGTCTTGGTATTTATCATTTTAGCCAATAATTTCACTTTATCCAGTGCCTTGCAAGAGCAGCTATTAAGATGTAACAGTAATTTGCTTTCAGATTGAAAAAAATTCTTCCATGATTATTTCCATTTTGAAGGACCTTAAAAATCACAGCTTTATGAAAGGAATTGTTAGAAACAAACTGAACTTGAGTATTCCATTAATTGGACTGCTGTATTGCTGCAGCACTGTAAGACCTTCAATCATTTTTGTTATAAAGACAGTAATGTTTAGATGGGAAAAAATCAATTAAAACCATGTCTCTGATGGTAGTGGTTGGTCCTTAGACTATGTTTAAAATACTCATGCTTGGGTATTTCTGAATCCTTTTTCACAAGCATGTTTTATGCAAAATTTAAAGTCTGTCTTTTAGTATATTTTATAGAAATAACACATGCCATAAATAACAATTATATATTCTATAAATGCAGATAAACACACCTGCCATCTGCTTCTTTGGCCTTTGCATATTGCAGGTGAATCTTTGGAGATGAAACATGAGGAAGAAGTTCACCAACTTTTGTCCTGGAAAGACAAGACAAAGTGAAGAAACATTTCTGGTTTCCTTTTTCTCTAGTAGAACAGGCATGTTTATATCAATACTGAAAAGGTGGTTAAAAAAGAAAGTATTTGAACACAATGTGTAAGCTTTGAAGGCACTTCAAAATGTTTAAAGAGCTGTACTTAATAGTTGGAAAGAGGCAATTACAGGCAGATCCTCTGAATGACAACATCCACAACACAGCAGAGCACGTGTGAGGCTGCAGAGAGGCAGGCCCTAAATGTCCCTTCTGTGCCTGGAACGCAGGGCACTCCCTAAGGCTTCAGGAGACCTGAACGAACTTCTGCCTGAAGAAACAAAACAAGCCCCTCCCTGCTTCCATGTCAAGTCTGTCACTATACATAAGCTACTCTTATTAACAAGTGTTCTCTTGGTTCACCATGATGCTGCTGATACACTTTCACAGCAGGATAAATTTTTGCATCGTAAATGAGCGTAATATTCCAGCCTAATTTTTAGAGCACTTGCATGAAAGAGAGGGGATCTTTCTGATCTCTGCTTTATTCAGTTTCTCTTATTAAAATAGCATAAAATGAAATTAGATAACAATCAAGACTCAGAATCTCTCTATAAAATAGTACTTCTCCACTGTAAACTTCCACATTCCCCTTTAAAATGATGTACAGAAATTACGTTAGTTGTATTGACAGCTAACAGATATAGACTCCTTTTGAACAAGCAAGTTAGGACAATTTCCAAATGTCTGAATATTCAAAGTCTTAGGCACCTGATGACCAACAAAATTCAATGAACTTAAAAGAAATTGCATGAATTAAATCACCAAATGCAGGCTGCACACCATGCACACTCACACATGCAAAAAGGACTGGAAACTGCAGCTAACAGTGACACAATAAAAGGGGGGGGGGGGGGGGGGGGGGGAAAGGAAGACTCCCATTTCCAGTAAGGCTGTATTTAAACCAACATAAGTTTCTAAGAGGTGAATGCTGTTCTTGTTCAAGCCTGGGGAGAGGAACCACAAAACCAGAGACATTTGCAGCCTTGTTCTTTTCCAAAGGCACCATGTCAAGTCCTCTGTTACAACAAACAACACCTCCCTGCAATCTGTACTTACCAGTTTTTACACCGGATGTACACTGATGCTGCCTTGTCATAATATTGTCCCTTCTCATACAGCTGTGCAGCTTCTGAAAATTGCTGTAATATTGAAAATCATTGTAATATCATTTGTAAACTATGATTATGAATAAGTATCCTAATGCATTCACATATTCAACCTTAGGCTTTGTTAATTTACCTTCATGCTCTCCAGAATAGCTCCACAGTCCCTTTTTAGTAACCTACTGGGATGCTTAATGGCCTGGTTTACGCCCTGGCGGATATCCCCCATTCGAATGCACATCTGAGCCACTCCAGCAAGGCAAGCTTCATCGTGTTCCTGATACTAGCAACCAAATGGAAAGCAGAGACATTACGTATCAGAAATTGCAGCTGGCAAAATCCACAGTAACAAAACACTGATTCCAAATAACAAAACATTACATGGACTTGGTGAATTCAATTTTTGCCTACAAATTCTTGCTCAGCTTCAGCTATTTTTTACTAGTAAAGAACAACTCTGCTTAATTTTTTTTTTCCTTAACCTTTGGTCTTTTGTTTCTGTATTTCACTTGCAAAATCTGTCCCAGCCAAGCATACAGGGAATATATTATTACAAATGGCTCTGTACTACTTCATTCTTTCCTTCAAAGCCAACAGTAGAAAAAAAAAAGCTTGTAATCTCTCTTCATTTTAATTTTTTTTTTTTTCCCCAAACATGGTAAGGCCACTGAACCTTCATAAGGGCAAATGGCTTGAACTCAGAAAACACTGCTATTTTCTCTATTAAATTCCCATATTATTATTTCAGCTGTTTCATAATAGGCATTTTGCAAATATTAGGGAAAATAATGCCAGAATAAGGGAATATCTACTGAATAAGATGTCTACTTTGTAATGCAATCCTAGCATGGCTTTACGTACATAAAATTTCAGCAAAGAATAACCAAAGGAATAACGAAGATTTTTGCTTTAACAAATCCTAGCAACATTACCCACAGTGTTTGCACGTCTACTATGAAACTGCTCAAACTAAGTCTTGTTATTCTATTCGAACACAATGGCAGTAATGTTCTACGAGTAGAGAAAGCACCATTCTGTGCACTAAAAATACAAAAAAAGTACATGAAGGACTGCTATCACCAAAGCAATAGTTGTGTAGATTTAGCACTGAAACAATAAAGCTGAATTCAAATCATCTGAAACAAAACACTTGTAAGTGTAGTATTTGATAACTACACATGCTATCAGCACTGGAAATGAAATACCTTACTGTCCCCAGTGATTCCCTTCTCATAATGTGCCAGAGCATTCATATAATCGCCCCTGCAAGAAAATTGGAATTATGTGGAACAAGTTTTAATTGGAAGAGATCGTTACCTTCCTACCTAGCAGATCTCTCAGACAGATTATGCATGCAGCTGTTTTGCTTAAGAGATTAAAAACTGCAAATTAGGATGTGAGGTATGCAAAAGAAGGAATTACACAGTATGTTACGGCGTTTCCCTTTGTTAAGCTATTAATCAAAAGGCAAGTCTGTCTCTCAATTCCTTTACACTGAGCTCAATCGAATTCCATGACAGAGAGGCACAGAATACCCATGTATGCAATGCAACTCAATAATTTCACCTCTATTTCTACACATACTGCTGGAAAATAAACCAATCTACTTTTTTTTCCCCCAGCTTAACAGTGAAAGTTGGTGGCTTATTTTTTTATTTTTTTAAGTACAATCAGAACAGAAGTTATAGATGGTCTCATCATATATATTTATGGCCTCAGTTCCCTCCTGTCTGTGACTGTCCTCCAACAGTTCTGGGGGTATTACAGAAATGGGAATTATATACAGAGCTTTTCCCCTCAGGTTAGATGTTAAACTGCCTGAGTTTCATCTGCAGAGCCGCAATACAGACTTAATATCACAGCAAATGGTTAATAATTCTCTTTTGAGGACTGTCAGGCCTGAAATCTGACACACTTCTATTTAAAATGTAAGAATATGAAGGCTTGAGTATTGAAGGAAAAACAAGCAAAAGTTTTAAGCAAGGCTTTTGTCCAATGAAAATAGTCTTAAACACTATGAATTTTCTCTATTTTCCAAATGCTCACATGCAACAAAGTACTTATTTAGGAGATGATATTACATAGTGGACCCACCATTCAAAAAGAATATAAATATACTGTAATCAATCAAAAATCACTACTACTTGCTAACCTATGCCTTGAGCATGAAGCATTTCTACAAAACTTTTCTTCTGGTCTTCCAGCTGCAAAAACTGGTAACTCAGCATTACAGCTGAGCTTTCTCAGCTACAGTATCTCAATGGCATGTTCTAGTTAGCACGAGCATTGGTTTTCATGTTCTTACACTACAGTTTTACAGGAGAACTTACGTGAATTCAAGTTGCAGTGCATATTCCCTTGATATGAATGGGATTTGGTCTGGAGCCAAACACTTAGCCAGCTGAAGTGCACTGTCCCAGTGCTGCAAGTCTTTTCGCATCTATTAACAAAGAAGAGCACCATTTTCTGATGGAGACATCAAATTCTGAATTGTAATATGCACTTTACATTAGTCTAAATGCAATTATACAGCTAGTATTCTAGTAGGATGTAGACTATTTGAGAGAGCTACATTTATCTTAAAAGAGAGTGTCTGCAAGTCACACAATAGCAAGAACAAAACCACAGAGGGCAGAATTACCAGAAGGTAAAATATTCCAACATTAAGGTGAAGAAAACTGCATACAAAATATTTACTCATTTTGAGTACCTCAAGTGCAGAAATAGGACGAGAGGATGCCAAGTATAAATCCTGAGCCAGGTTAAAATTACTAGTAAACATGGCAAGGTGTCCTGCTAAAAGGTTGTGATCTTCTATTCCCTGCAAAAGGACACAATGGGTGCAACAATATTAAAAAGCAGAAGTTACAGGTAACACAGTCTGGTACACAGTAAAGCAACACGTCCCCACATAACAGGCGTAACAGATTCTACAAACCCTCACTTTCTTACTGTACCTCAAAGCCACAAATGCTGTCTAAAATCAACACCTTGCAGAAGTATATTCTTAAGGTACTATTGTGTGTACACTTTCAGATGCCTAAATACAATCAGCTTAAAAAATACGTATAAGTGGCTTTAAACACTCTCTTACAAATAGCAAAGGATAGAGAGCTTGTCTGACACATGAATATGTATATTCTACTCCTTTCAAGAAAATATGGGAAAGAATTCTGCATTCCAGTAAAGTACTGCAACCACGTGAAGAGGAAACCAAGCAAGAGTTCTGTGGTTTGAATGCTTTCTGCTCTACAACAAACTCTCTTGAAAAAGATTCACCCATAATCTAAAAAAGAAAAATAAAAATAAAAAATAAAAAAAAGAAATTAGAAATTCTTAAGAAGAATTAAACCACAGCACTCCCCATTTAAAAAGGACTATGCTTTACCTTTATTTCTTCTAGTGACATCACCATCCCAGCATTCCCACACGTCCGATAAACACGTATTGCAAAATCCACCTCCATGTGATGTAAGCAAGCTTTGCCCAGCTCATTCCAACTAGACTGGTCATTCAGAAGTACACATATCCCCCACGCTTCAGAAAATCTATGAAGGGAAAAGTAATTTAAAACCAGTACTTCCTGTACCTAAATTTCCTTCTCTACTCTTTTTTTCCCTGATACTACGACAGAGAGAACTCAAAAAAATCTCTACTTCTAAGCCATGGAGAGATAGACAATTATCAGGAACAAAGGAGAGGTGCAAACGCATAACTTACAGTTCTGCTTCTGCTATTTTTACCATTCTTTTTGATGAAATCACCTATTCTGGCAGTTTTTCCATTATACTGATTTTGCTTTGCTTCAGTGCAGTGGAAGAAGAGTGAGGCAAGAAGAACCTTCAGCCAGTTTTGGAAGAGCCACTGTCATAGGACCCCAAATCAGTCTTGAACAAATTACTTCCACTTGACAGTGGAAAAACAGAAAGCAGCACTATTTCTTTTACTCTGGTTTGCACAGACACCATCATATGACCTGATGGATCAATCTAATTTATCCATATTCATTATGACATTCTCAGATAACCAGCTATGCTGTATAGAGCTATAAGCACAGAAAAAAATATTTACAGGATAGAATTAAAACACAGATGTACCTTTTCAACATTAATGCTTGAGTAAGCATTTGTGCCAGCTCATTAGGTCCAAAGTCTTTCAAGTCTCCAAGGAAACTGTGAGTACTGAGATAGATATTGTTTGTTTTCCCACTCTGAGTCTGACAAGTTAATTCTCCATTATACAACAGCAAAGGTTTTTGGGAAAAGGGGACTTCTGTACCACCTGCCAATATAATCTTCGATCCTAGATTCAAAGATTGGGAAGAAAGAAGACATCATTTAAGAAAGTCCTACTTGGGAAAAAATGTGGTAACTGGTCAAGTTGCTGGCTATTAACTCAAGGTCTCTAATTCTGATAGTCACAATCTACTGTAAAAGAGTACATTTGCCAGTGAAATAGAAAAAGTTAAAAATTATAAACGATAAAAATAATTTTCCAAATGTTGGTAGATAAATCTCTAGGCACTTGCCACTCATGCAGAAATAGCTATGGATACATTTTTGGTTAATACTATAAGTGAATAGAAGTTTTATCATCTGATCCTAAGAGCTTCTCTTGCAACATACAAAATACAATTGAAGCATAGAGTGCAATTATCAGACAAAAGAGGGCAGGAGCAAGAAGCTTGAAGGGTTAAAATCAAAATGTCTCTTGCTGGAAATTTGCAGAGAAACCTACACAGCAGTTACTTTTTTTATTAGACAGTTAACACTTCAAAACCTCTGCACTGTTCATTTTCATACGCAGTTGTGGAAATATTTAGCACAAATCAAAAACAGAACGTGTTTTACTTTAATAACTGAAGTAATTGACGATATTTTCAAAGCATTTGCAGTACCTTGAATGGCATCTTTATGAAAGACATAAGTGTACACTTTATCATCATCATAAGCAACAAAAACACCTTTATCCATTGGCCAGTTTTCCCACAGGATTCCTTTAATGGTTGGTGAGAAATTTGGAATCTCGTGTATTCTATCATTTACCTGGGAAGAATGCAGAAGTAAAGTCACAAGGAAGCAAGACTAATGAAAAGAGCTAAATTTTCATTCAGGTAATGATTAAGAATAGAGGAATAGAAGAACAGCAGAAATATGAAATTCTTATTACAAGAAGTTTTCTTATGAGCAGTGACTCTGAATAGCATAATTGTTTAATACAGAAAGGAAGTAAATGGAGAAAATACATGTCACAAGCATATTTACTTTCCTTGGAAGAAGAGCAATGGTACAGGCAGTGAAACTGAAAGGTAGAACTTTAACATTAGCTAAAATATCAGTACTGGAATACACTAATATACAATTTCTGAAAGGCATTTACCATAATTAAATTACCCTGATCTACTATGACACATTTTATTTCTTCACATTACTATTCTTTACATTACCATTCAAGCCTTTTTGGCAATTTCTTCTAGCATATGTGTTGAGTAACAGAAGTTTTATCATTCTCTATAAAACACATTTTACAAGATAGTTGGAGACCTAACTTGTAAATATTAGGGCACAGCTATCCCACATTAACTTACTGGACAATAGACAAAGCCATCACTTTTTTCATCTATGAAAGCCAGTCTGGTTCCATTAGGATCAGGAAAAATTTTTCTCACGCTGACAGGATGACGATATTCATTCACATATTGCCAGTCTTCGATGTAGAAATAATGAATGACTCCAGTCTAATGAGGAAAAAAAAACAGAAAAGGCTAATATTGACACTAGTAAATGGCAAGTAGATAATGAATTTGATTGTGGTGATTTTTTTTCCTATCTTAGAGATCTGAGTATGAAGAACATGTAAACAAAACAGCATTTCCAGGTTTCTTTTGACTTTTTTCCTCATTGCCGGACATTAGTAGGCAGGATAGGAAAACTTGAGGCTTTTTGAGGGTGGGATTAAAAAAATGGAGGGCCTTTTTATTTGAAAGAAAAAAAAACTACCTCACTAACTCACTTCCTGCCTTTTCCAATGAAAAAATATGAATATCTATATTACTGTAACAGGAGAGTGGAACAGCTGTTTATTATTTCTTATTTCTCTAACTAGCACTAGTTCTATCATTAACTAGCTGTGATCAAAAAATACCCAGAAATAAACTAAGAATCCAGAGATTTGAACTAATCCAAATAACCTTTGGATGTCCTCATTTAAGAGCACAGTTAACCACTTTTTCCTTCACTTGTCTTCAAGCTGAAGATAACCATGAAATAGTTTTAGAAAAGAGGGAGGAAAACTCACTGAGCTTTATAGAGACAGTACAGTGCAATTCTGAAACGAGGGGAAATGCCTGCTTCTTTCTTGAAAGAAATTTAGCCTTCAACCAATGCTGAATAATTTGCCTCCCAAGAAGAAACAGAAATCCGTAGGTACAGGTTTATCCAATACAGGGGAAAAAACAACCCAACTCACTGGTGATAAACACTGTTTCTCAATTAGTGTTGCACAAACAAGAACACCAGAACTAAAAGGTGGCTTTTGAAGTCAACTGTAAAACTTGCACACACCAAATTGATCAGTTCCAAATTCAGCATTTAAAATTTATCAGTACTAGTTTTAACTAGCTAAAAAGGCACCTGAGGAAACAGGAAAGCCCTCAGCTGCTACAAAACCATTCAAACTAGTAAATAAGTGATAAGAGCAGAGAAAGCAGCTCTGTCTTTCCTCTGAAAGGTCAGGACATCACCATGTGTCAGAAAGAGCACAGTACAATGTCAAATGTGCCCTGTATTCCCTGCAGCAGAAAATACTAAAACAAAAAAAAAATATGCCTCATACAGAGGAAAATCTCCTGAAAAGTCCATTTTCACGTTATTCTTCAGTGTCCTCCTAATTTTTTCTCCTGTTGAAACACTTACAAAAATAAAAAACAAAAATCCCTATCATCTGTCAAATGGTTCAATAGTAAGCTGAGACCTACATTTACACTATAACACTTGCTTACCTCATTATCTTTGAGTCCACATCTATCATGTTACCACTTGAATCAATATATTCAAAATAAGCCCTATACTTTTTTTCTTATATCTGGAAGATACTTTGACTGCCAATTATCTCACTACTGCAACAAAATTAAATTCTGCTACTAAAAAGCAGTGTTTTGAACCAAACATTAGTAAGACAACATTCCTGCCAAAACATCTCATATAAGTGCAACTGTAAGGGAAAGTTGGATGCAATTTTGCATAGAAAATAATCCAAAGTGAATTTCTCAGTAACATCATTTTTTCTTAAAAAAATGATAATAATTCAAATCATTTGAACAGAAATATATTCAATTTTAAAGGATCCTTAAGAACAGAGATAATACTCACGTCTGTGCCGTATATGAGGAAGTCACCAGTTAAAGCATGGCACAAAATTCGGTATTTATCATCATCTGCTGGGAAGAGTCGAGTTTCTCTTTCTTCCTGAGCATCCACACCTTCACCTTCTATCTAAACATAAGAAAAAAATGAACTTAAAGTCTGCACTGTAACTACACTGTTGATATCAGAGTTTTGCCTGTATCAAGCTGTCCAGAAATGAGTTTCCTATCACACAAACAATTCACAAGAAAACAGCTTCTCTCACTTGTTCTAGACTAGCTTATATTTCTAAAGTTTCCAGAAAATCAGTTTTATATTTTCATTAGCCAGCATAGAAAATAAAGAACTTTATTTCTATCTCCATTAACAGAAGATTACTCCACTTTATCTCATTTTAAAGATTTCTTGAACTTGTTCAAGCTTAAATCTACTAATTCAGAAATCCAAACTGACTGAGCTCTTACCATATGCAACTGGACTTTACCCTCAAAGAGAGCAGCAGCGTAATCAGAATTAAGATGCATGCTTGCTACTGTACCCAGATACTCTGCATCTTTAAGCTTTTTCACGTCTACAGAGAGAGAGAAACATTCAACATTTCATTACCAATATCCGGAACTTGAAGTTTGATTTCATTTAATTACAATGTCTTGTAATAACTTCTTCAGTTTGGGAAAATCATTATTTTGTCCTAATAGGGATATTTGGTAATTCATTCTTTTTAATTGCACAATGCAGAATGTCCAGCACTGCTAAGCATAATGCCACATTCATTAAAAAAGACAAGCAACAATGTGGCTGCTTAAAATAAGAGAATGAAATTAATGCTTACTGTTTTCTCCAAGCAAATAAAACCAAGCCCGATTGTTCATTCCTACAGCCAAATGATAAACACCAACAGCAATGAAACTGGGCTCTACTTCAACAGAGACAGTAACTGGTAGCTCCTGTAAGAAAAGCAGTATCAGTTTCCATCCATTAGTCATTCTTACTCTCCTTTTATCCAAACGAAGTTTAAAAGGAAAAGGTTATCATACTCTCTCCACATGATTGGCTACAGTAACTTCAAGAAGAGAAGTGAGGTAAGCAATCCGCGTACTGCAAGTATCGCCAAGGACTGGAAGCTTTGTCAAGAAAACATGCAGGGATGCTCTTCGTGTAGATACTGCCAACAGCTGTCCATCATCTGTCCAAGCCAGCTGATTGACACCTAAAACATTTACAAGTTTTGGCAAAAGATCATTTCTTTGGCTACTGAAATGAAACAAAGAAGCAATGTTTTCACTTCGAAATGTAACAGTAGGAGGAATTCACACCTAGGAATATAGGTACTAATGTATTCAAACCAAACCAATTAAAATATTTCCAAGATAAAATAGAATCATTCGGACAAAACCCAAAATTCACTAATTTAGCATCTTCCTAAGAGTAAAGACTTGACTGAAATACTTTCAGATACACAATACAATAGTGGTAACTCACACCTAAGAACACTGTCTCATAAGAATGTTCTGGAAGCCACTGGAGGAAAACTTGTGTACCAGATTAAGTATCATCCCCCCTAAGTAAATGAGATGCAGAAGAGCATTAAGAAATTCACCCACCCAAAAAACATGGAAAGAAGTAGAAAACAATCTGCATTATCCTATTATCTGAATATACCACATTGCAGATGAAAAAACACAAACTTGCACAAAAAAGTCACAAGCCTAAAACCTAACAAACTCTGATTGATCAAATATTCTTCGAGCTGCACTTCTCTATTCCTCAAAAAGATAAAATAAAGCTCTCAAAAAATAACCGTATGTTCTCATTTTTGCTATGGATCACCTAATGCATATTAGTTGGGAAATAAAAACTTCATAATAAATTCCATTTTTACATAGTTTTTCAACAACACTTTTTTTAATACATACATGTAAACAAGCACAAAATTCTATTTTTTACCTGATTTATAAAAATTGCCACCCTCAAGGAAATTACTAACATACCTTTGTTTTCATCATCCAAGTTTATTATGGCATACATCTTTCTCAGGTCTGACAGATCATGAATTTTAATGCTAAAACAAAAATAAACAGTCTTTCTCACTCACATAATTCTCAGTCACCATAAATTGTAAGAAACTCAACCCAACCCAGTTAAGACAGCCTAATGGAACAAAACGAGAGCATGAATGCAGAATATCTAAAATTTCCTAAAGAGCAATGTACACACACGAGGAGTGAAGAGACTGATAGCTTTCATGTGCTTTCATGTTACCTAGTATGTGTGAAAGAATGGCTTAAAAAAACATACTTATTGTACAACTGATGTGGAGTTGTACCATGCTTTTCTCATAGGTATCTAACTCTCGATGTGCAAGTGCCTTAAATCAACAGCCTGTAAGGTCACACAGAGAACTGAGGACAGAACAGACTACTGCTGTCCCTCAGCTTCTTCTCCACTGAAGAATTTAGTTATTACAGGAACAGGAAGTAGTGGAAGAGGAGCTGTAGGGCATGTTCTATCATATGCACAATACATTTTGGAAGAACTTCAGTCTGTAACTACTTTCTCCTTAATTGCTTGCACATTTATACTTTTCTCTAGATTGCAGTTAAGACCAAGTGGCAGAAGTTATCAGGTTATCAGTACATTCAGTACAGATTTAAATGAATAGTTACATTGCTAAGCATCTATGTCCAATCAACCATAGTAAAGAAATTAGGACTTTTCAGTTGATGAATAACAGATTAGAAAAAGAATCAGTATTGAATTTTATCTACTTGAAAAAAACAAAACAACCCTAAAAACACAATTAATGACAATAAAGTTAAGTGAAAGTGCAGAGATATTGGTCAAGATTAGCTTCTTCTACCTTTAGGCAAAGAGGCAGTTCCAGAGAGCAATTGTTCTCATCTTCTCTTCACAGACTTCTTTGGAAGCCTTGAAGACTAGCTCTAATGCCAAACAGCTAGAATTACATGAGATTAAGTCTATTCTTTATGAATAAAAACGGTCACTTACCAATTGTCACCACCTGATGCAGCTTTGTTTAATGACTGTGATATAGCAATGCTGCTTAGATTATCTTTATGATTGTGAGCTTGAAAGATTTCTTGACCTATCTCACGAATGTGTGTAGAGATGACTACAAAACACCCTCGTGAGAAACCAATCATAATGTAGCCATCACCATACCTGATAAAAGGAAAAAAAATAACAAAAGAGATTTATTTATGTATTATGCAAAATGCATTTTCTTTCAGGCTACTGAGGTAATCTGTCAACCCCTCTTTCTAATGGGAAAAATAATCAAGTTATGGGAATCCATACATATCATGTAGAACAACAGGGTATAATACAGATTAAGGAAAAAGCAATCAAAGATTCCTAAAGAACAAATACAAATTTGTCACACAAGGGTGCTCAGCATTCAATCCTCTTTTATCCTCTCTTCTACATTCTTTTGTGCCCCTTTACTTTCTGCAAGCAGCATACATGGCAGTGATGCTAGGAGAAAGAACTTTGGTATCTTCATTAGTATAAACGTGCCAGGAGGTGGAAACTTCAATTTCAAGGTTATTGCTGAGTCCGTTTTTATCAAAGCTATGCTAAAAATAATAATGGCAGTCATTCAGCCCTTAAGGCACACTGCTACAAACAGCAGTAAAGCCAGAGTGTGCGTTTGTGAATAGATAGTTTCATATTCACGGTGTCAAGTACAAATAAGCAGGTTAAAACAGAAATAGTTACAAGCATGCCAAGGTTAATCCAAACAAATGTCTCATCTGCTTAGTTGGGAAAAAATACAATATTACAAAGGAAAAAATCTGGGCACACCTTGTCAGGTGCCCCAAAATAAAGAACATTCAGCTACAGAATTTAAGCGTAAGCATTAAATGTTAACAGCACATTGACTGAACAGACACCGTGTCACAATTCAAAAATACAGAAACAGCACAGCTACTTCTGGGTGCAGAGCTGAAACTTCTAGCTCAGAATTTCTGCAAAGGAATATCACCCAGCAGGGGAGCTACAAAAACATTACCTAACTTTGTAAACAAAGTAGCTGAAAGATGCAACTCCACCATAGCTCTTCCACTAGCAACTCACCCAAACCTACTGAGCCCTCAATTTTATCTATTGTCAGGACAGTAACAGTATTACCATTCTAAAGCAGAACATACCAGGGGCAATTACATTTTGGCAATCCTACCTTCTCAGCCATTGAATTGTTAAAAATTAGAAAACCTAGCTTCATACATTTAAGAAAAGTTCGTTGTGCGCAGTGGATACATGTTTTCATTTTCAGCATTTATCAGAACGACTGAGGAAATCTTTCAGCTTGTTAATATGAGAATGCTGCATTAAGGAAGCTCTGCTTACCATCTGTAGGTTACAATACTGCCATAAGGCTGCTGAAATTTCAGATCAATTGGGTTATCAGGATCATTCAAATTAAAAAGAAAGAGAGTCTTCTTGCCAACCACTACACTTACCTGCCAATGAATGAAAAGAAAAAATTAACTCAGGAGGAATAGAGTCACATTAAAATAAGGCTCAACACCCTCTCTAAAAGATGAGATTTGGAACTTAAAATAATCCTTAAGAATGCTATGAATTTGAATCCTGAATCCTTATTAATAATGGAAGAGATTTTCAGGCTATTCCCTTGTGAGCCAGTGGTTCACAGTTCTAAATGCAAGCCCAGTAGAACACACATCTCAAATTCAGCATTTGTCCCTGCAAAAGCAATAGGAGAGCCCCACTTCTTCTGAGGAAAGACAGGAGATCACATGCATCTTGTTGGACTACTCTCACTTGCACTACAATGTGTTTTTTGATCCACAGAACTTCTATCTGGAAAGCTGAAGGGAAGACTATCAGAATGTTGCTATTTCAAGTAAGAAAGTCTGCTCAGCTTTCTTTACACACATTTTTTCAGTTTGTTATCAGTCTAGGTATATCATTTAATTTGATGAAACCTGGATCATTGCTGGACTTCAGAGTTGAAGAGAGGTTGAGTGAACTACTATTTAATACCATTTTTGCTACCAGAGCATGTGACTGTTAGACAAAAGTAAAACACTAATTTTAGAAAAAAGAAAGGAAGGAGAAATTGTTTCACCTTATTCTTTAATGAAGAATTTTGACAGGCTGTTTACAAGTTAATTTTCTTCCAGTCTAAAATTTTGTTCCTTGTCTAAAAAGAAGACTATTTTTGTAAAGAGCTGGAAGGTTAAAATACAGAGCTGTACTTTGAAATAGGAGGTATTTTCAAATTGAGAAAAAAAATTACCTAAAAATCCATTAATTCAGAAGTACAAACTTAAAGTCTGCCCTGTAATTCCTAAATTAACCCCAAATTTAAAATCTTATTTCTGTCACTTGAGGTAGTTTGCTTATAACTCCACTGCAAATTAACAATGAAACGTTTCAGAAATACAATTTCTTAAACTCTCTTAGAAAAGTACAAGAATTGTTTTATATTGTGATGCATGTTAACACACTGCTTACTTTGCTTCAACTTGAAGGGCTTTTTTTTCCAGTGTCGTAAGTAAAAGAATGGAAGTGATCATTATCAAGCCAAACTTCCTACAAGAGCAGATAATAAATGCTATCTGGTTTAAACTGCTGACGGACTACTCAAGTCTAACACCAAGAACTACAGGCTTAGAGATCTTCCTCAACATTCTACAGCAAACTTGAGAGCTGTAATAAAAAACAGTAATAGAAAAGCCTAGGATATTGCACACCCCCCAGAGTAGCAGGGAAAATCAAAGTGACAAAGTTCCTGCATTTTCAAAATGTTTGTTAATTAAAATTTCCCTAGGAAGAGAAAGCACTTCATGCAGAGAAGAAAAACACTCCTGCAAGTCCTTGTCAATATAATACAGGAGAAATTCTATCCTGCATAGATTATATCTGACTGTGAAATTTTAATTATGCTGTCCATATTTAAGTATAACATCTGGACTAATTGTAAACACAGTATCACTTTGCTATCCATGAATTTTCTGCCTCATTTTGGTACTTTGTTACTGATCACTTACTAATATGTGCTGCTACACTCATCATTACCCCATTTTTCTGTACTTCATCACTGATGGATCCAATGGAACTTGATTCCCTCAAGAAAGATTATGAAGTCAGTGAAAGTGTAGCCATTTAGAGAGAGCATCGTGCTTATAGGAGAGGTTTAACAGATGGCTTTCTAGGCTCATCAACACTGAGATTTGCACAAGACAAAAACCCAATGAGTGCTGATCTGTTTCCAAAACTGACTGCTGAAAACCATCTCCATAGTTGAGACTTTCCCTGTTTCCCACGTACCACTGCATGCACCGTTGCACAGTTATATTGGGTATTTTATCAAGTTCTTTACTAGGAGAGTGGTTAGGCCCTGGAATGGGCTGCCCAGGGAGGTTGTGGATGCCCCGTCCTTGGACGTGTTTAAGGCCAGGTTGGACGGGGTCCTGGGCAACCTGATCTGAATATGTATGTTGGTGGCCCTGCTAGGCAGGGGGGTTGGAACTACATGATCCTTGGGGTCCCTTCCAACCCGGGTGATTCTGTGATTCTGTGATTCTGTGATTTTAAGTACCCACACTTACCTCTGTCTATTGTGTTCAAAATTACTGCAAAACTACTGTCATTTGTCTTACTGCTAGCCACCATGTTTTCATGGACACATCCTTAATGAGCAAAGGGGCAAAGCTTGAAAATAAAGGTACCTGGGGTGGGGGGGAGATAGGGAGAATTAAAGCTTCAAAGTAAAGTACTGAGTCAAGGAAGAAGTAAAATTACTTTCTGGCCAACACTGGTTACTAGCAGAAACCCTGAAACATCAAATAAACACTTTTTGCAGGATTTTGTATTGACTTCTTACTGTGCTTTCCCTGGTTGATATTCTTTCATCAGTCTTCATAACTGAGAACTGCATATCACTGGGATCTGAACTCACTGAGGTCTGCAAGAAAGAAATTCAGATTGAAAAATCAGTACACAATGCAGCAAATATCAATGATAAATAATTGCATTATTTCTGCTCCATATTTTTAAACATTAAGAATTGCTACAGCATTTAGTAACAAAAATGAAAAAAGTTGAAAAAAACATGAAATTAGTTTGAATCATAAGGATGTGTTACCATGAATGATGCTGAAAAATATCTTAGCAAGTTAGAAATTTAGATAGGGAAAGATCCAAACGAATAGGAAGCTCTGCACAACAATGTTTTACAAACAGCACTAACTGATACAATAGAAATAAGATTATTGCAGTGCAGTATCAGAGAGAATAACCACCATAAATGATATATGCTATATTTACAATGTATAACAGCAATAATAAAAACTACCTGGTCCATGCAGTGACAGCAAAGTAGTTGCTTTTGTAGTCAATATGAGGTTAGAAAAACTCATAAGGAAACCTTGTTTTGTCTTTGCTGTCTGAACTACACTGCTTCTCCTACTGAAGCTAGCTAGGTTAAAGTACAGACACATCCTAAAAACTTAATTTATTATTTCTTCATCCATATTGGCCTTCAGACATAAAGATGGAAGTGTATGAACTGAGCTACGAAAGACCTTTGAAAACCATGAGTGAAACAGCATTTGTTAAATGTAGAAAGAGAATTATATTCATTTGCATGTTGTGCAGCAACTGTCATTGCTTGGAAAGACTCATCTGTGCAAGCAAATGGAATGCTTGAGAAGAGAATCTGAATATACTTACATGAAACACTGAAATTAGCCTCTCAAGGATGTGAGAGGGCCAGCCTGGAAGAAATCACTGAATACCAGAGGCAAGATCCTTATTTAACCAATCTAAAGCAAAACAAACTCTAAGGACTTTATAAACAGTTGTGAGAGACCTGTCCTGTGCTGCTACTGAGCAAGTCAACTTAAAATTGCACTCCTACGATTCTCCTGTAAAACATACAGGCCAGGATAACAGATAAGAGAAGCAGAGCTATCGAGATCCTACTACCATCAATTATGCTGCATAACACACAGGTTCAAATATTTAGATTTGCACCCCTCCTGTTACCAGTTTTCCCAAAGCCTCCCTGAAAGCAGAGATATGGAACAAAGCATCAACACCTCTTACACTGTAGCTCTCTAGCTCTCCTAAGAACCAGGGGTATCCATGTATGTCTCAAAATCAGAGATTATAAACACTACCTGTCTTATAGTATCCCCTTCCTGATTGCTTATAGTAATCATTTTATCTTCACCACCCAGAGCCAAGAGGTTTTCAGTGCTCCAACAACCACAAGTAATTCGCTTAGTGTGCTTACCTGGAAAAGAAACATACAACACAAATGAACAAAACAAAACAAAAAATCTGGTTCAGAAATACACTGTATTTTTGGCCACTCAAATGCAGATTATCAGAATGCGAAGAAACTTAAAATTCAATAGTCAAATTTTAATTTTTAACCTTTCAATCCTAGATGGAAGTGTTTTGACCTTCCAGGAACTTGCACAGCCCCTGTTCTTCCATTTTTTATTTAAATTAAATTTCTACCCTTAATTTTTCTGTCCACAGGTGTCTTACACGGCTAACACACTGAACTACAGAAATACTCCAGTAACAACAACAAAATAGATGATGAAAGTTAAACGTAATTTTTGATTTGCATATTCACACTCAGAACAAAAAAAGGAAAGTAGGCATATTAACAAAACTCCACCATTTCAAAGTGCAAGCCCAGGTGCAAAACAATGCATACCAAGAATAGGAATCTTGCGAGATGTCTGACGGTTATATATAAGTAAGTTCCCCTTAGTCGTTCCAACGGCGAGTAAAGCTCCTACTCGAGACCATAATAGGAAAGACAATGAATCCCTAAAATAAAGAAAATTATTATTTTCCATAATAGATTCCTTTTGTGTCCTTACAAAAACATTTTCATAGGATCATAGAATGGCCTGGGTTGAAAAGGACCACAATGATCATCCAGTTTCAACCCCCTGCTGTGTGCAGGGTCACCAGCCACCAGACCAGGCTGCCCAGAGCCACATCCAGCCTGGCCTTGAATGCCTCCAGGGATGGGGCATCCACAGCCTCCTTGGGCAACCTGTTCCAGTGCCTCACCACCCTCTGTGTGAAAAAAACTTCCTCCTAATATCCAAACTAAACCTTCCCTGTCACAGTTTAAAATCCCCTTGTCCTATCACTATCAACCCATGTAAACAGTCATACCCCCTCCCGCATAAATGCTCCCTTCAAATATTGGAAGGCCACAATGAGGTCATACTTGCATACATGTTTTGAAGTTTTATGAAACCATACACACCAAAGCAGAACTTCTAAAGGAAGCACACAGTCTCTACAAACAAGTATCAGAACTACCTGAGTGTGCACAAAATAATGGAAGTAATAAAAAGTTGTATGAGGTAACGGAATAAGCTGCTGCAGCAGCCCACAGTGGTCTAAGTCTTCAAAAACACCTCTTAAAAACAAACAAACAACTCTTACCTCATGCCACTGTCTAATTGGCTTGTTTTGCTTGTGTTGGCATCCCAGAGAAAAATGGCACTACATCTGTCTGCAATTATTGCTAAGGTATCTCCATCCTTATCCCAGTCCATAGCAACACAGTTACTGAAGAAAAAACGTAGTTTTGTTAATTACATTAAACTATGTTTAAAAGTATACAGAAAAAGCTGTAATTCTGCAGTTGAAGTACCTGTCCTTTCCC
The DNA here is from genome assembly GCF_023343835.1 of Lagopus muta. Classification (NCBI taxonomy): domain Eukaryota; kingdom Metazoa; phylum Chordata; class Aves; order Galliformes; family Phasianidae; genus Lagopus; species Lagopus muta. Next base: position 49,714,885 of record NC_064436.1, read on the forward strand.
TTTCCTACCAAGCAAGCCCACGACAGACTTATCTGGAAAGTGTATTTTTGTAGCAGCCGTGCCCACACTCAAAGCTCATAAAAATGACACAAGCTGAAGCACTTGAAATATCGCCACTTGGATTTTCAAGAGAGAGTGAAAACCTCCTGTAAGGTCCTATCTTCTTAGACTCCATTCATTGTTGGTATTTTTTCTTCTACTTCAATAAGTGTAATGACCCTGGATAAGAAAGTCTTTCAGAAGCAGGAAAATCCTTTAGCAAATTGTTCCCAGAATGATCAGAACAGGTTTATCCAAGAGTTTCTGATGAACTGGAAACTGAACTGTTTACCACACACATATAAAGTACCATATACTGCAGACTCTCTTTCCACTATGTAAGTTCACAGCTTCTGGTTCAAAAGGCATTACCTTGTTACTCAAATTAAAACTCCTAATACAAGCAACTTTAGAAGCGTCCTGCTGAAACTTACACTGCTACAAATGAACTCAATAAGCCTCCAACTCAAGTTCTCCTTTTTAAAAATCTTCCTGGGGTTAGTCCAGAAAAAACAACGTTGTCTATTCCCAAAACACACGTATGAACACTTACGAGCCAATCAGAACATCAAGAATGGGAATAAAAAGGACAAAAAGAAACAAACAGGAAAAAAATTGATAAGAGTTAAAGAAAGAAAATTCTATCAATGGAATGGTAAGAGAAACTTTGTGACATCAACTATTAGAGCAGGAAGTATTTGATATCCTGAAGTACATTCTTAGATACCTACTGCTACATCAGGTGGTAATGGTGCCCAACACAAGTAGACTTACAGAACACAGTGATGTGAGGGCATGAAGTCACAGTGTGTACACCTGGCCACCTGTACTCTGTTCTGATGGACTGGCTGCCTTTTAGCAGTGAGAGTACATCTTCCAAAGGGCGTCACTTTTTAAATTTCTTCTGAGAGAAATCCAGTTTCTATACTCTAAACATCACTCTTCAGAGTGAACGAAAGCATATTAAGCAGGAAAAATAGGGAGATTCACTTCAGAAGCACACTCCCAACCTGAAGCAAAAATGCCAACATATACATTATGCCAGTGATACAAGCAAAAGGACACCAAAACACAGGATATCATTCCTCTGTGAGACTACTATGCAAATCACTAGAAAATAGGCACTGGCAAGACTGTAGTCATAAAGAGTATAACATGGATATCCTGTATATGACCACATTATATTCTTACCATCATACTAGGCATCTTCTAATATTTTTAATGAATCATATTGATTCTATTATTTATTATTAGTAGCAATAATAAATAACGGTTCAGATATGAGGATGTATATTTCCAGCTATCCTTGACAACTTAGCATAGCTCAGATTTTAGTGCCTCATATTCCATACACACTCATCAATTTGTTTTCTTTTCTAGGTACAACCACCATTTGTTCCTAAGAAGTTCTCAGACTGCATGAACACTTTGAAAATAAAAAAGAAAAAACAACTGAAACTCATCTTAGCACCTACCCTGGTAAAGTTATTTCATTTCTCTTCTGACCATGACGATCAAAAATTTTCACAGTGTGATCACCTCTAAAAAGATTAACACACAAAATTATTCCCTTTCTTCATCTATTATTGTCTATTCTTCATCAAGTTACAAATAAAAACTTTTCCAACATTGAGATTTTATAATTGCAGTAACACAGCTCAGAAGTATCATGTATATGCAACTGTAAGACATTTTGCTTTGGTTCAGATTTACTTGACAACTGTTTTTTTTGGCTCTACTCTCAATGATTACTGTGGAAAATACAGTAAATATCTGTAATCTTACCCTGTTACAGCAAGGAAATGTCCCAAAGTTTTCTGCCAAGCAAAATGCAGTGAGGAACCAGACCAAGCTTTTTCTAATAGACTGAATACTTGCTGGAGACACACACAGATAAAAAAAAAAAAGAAAAAAAAAAAAAAAAAAAAAAGGGTAAATGACACATGTTACCATCATAAACTTAAAACAATATTGGAATTTCCCCCATGAAAAAAAAAAACACCACCAGCTTCCAGATGATTCTAGTGTATCAAAGTATCCAAATTCAAGAGAATAATCTTTTGGCTTAAGCTGGAGGAATTGAAGTTGCTGATGCTGGGTGTTGTCACTGAGAACTGTTGTGACTCCTATCAGTGGGACCACTCTTCCTCTTGAACGACTGCATCAGACTCTTTTCTTCATATCCAAAGGTCATAGTACTTAATCCTCTAAATTTTATGGAGAAGCATAGGACCAAATAGCACCTTCAGTCACAGGGGACAGCAAAACAGAGCCCAGTATCTAGTTTTTTAAAGTCATGTAGCTGTTTTGCTCTCCCTAAATTGTTGGGTCAAACCGGGGGTGCAAAACAGCTGTACAAGGTTTTGATTTCTCAGCACAGAACTTACCAGCTTCCCGATGTTTTACTCCATCTGCACAGACCGTTCTGTAAGTTGGCTGTAAGACAACGCCAACAACTTCACCCTTTTCTCCCCTACTACACCGTCGGACAAACACCACGCCTGGGGATCACTGAACACCCAGGTACGTTTGTTCGGTTTGTGTTTTTTTTCCCCAGGGGTCCCTAACTCGCAATAAACCGAGCGTTGCGTGACACGGGCACAAACGACGCCTGACAACCGCGTTCCGCTTTGAAGCCATTTTAATGAACCAGCGGCCAGCTCCAGCTCCCCGCAGGTCATCCGACCCCTAATCGCGAGCAAGAAGCGTTCCCCGCCGCGGGCGGACAGGAGCACAGCGGGGCAGCCTGAGGGCCGTTACCAAGGCGGCGGCCAGCGGTAACGGCTCCACAGCCCGGGACTGCCACGGCTGAGAGCGCCCCGCGCACCCCTCATAGGCCTCAAGAACCGCACCGAGGCGGCCGAGGCGGCGCGGAGTACGAACTTCGTCACCCGCTCGCCCTGGTTGACGCCGCAGCCCTCGAGGCCGAGATCCCATCAGCGAACGCCTCCCCGCGTACGGCGGCCGGGCGGACTTACCTTCATCGCGCCCACCGCTCGCCGCGCAGCGCCCCGCGCGCATGCGCAACCCTCGACCCCAGCTGAGAAGGAAACCCGAACCCTCCCGCCCCGGCGTCCGTGTCACCGCGGAAACGAGAAGACCGCAGCCAATCAGAGGCGGAAGGCGGGGCCGCTCGCCCGAGCCAATGGGAAAGCGGAGATTCCTCCGGCAGCGCCGCGTGGCCGGTAGCGTACGCCGCCGTGCGGAGTGGGGAGCCGCGTACGGGCAGAGAGAAAAGGGCGGTTTCGTAAAGCGCGTACAACGAAGGTGTGCTGTAAAAACAACCTTTCTTAATTAAAGGTGCAGACTCGGGTACGCAAAATCGACATATCTAAGAAAAAAAAGGCACCAACCCACTGAAAGCGCATTTAAGTTCAGCTGTATTCAATTTCGAACAAAGCAGGTTTCAACACCAAGTTTCACCGCTTAGTAATTGCCTTTAAACCAATAAATAGTTCGTCGAGAGCATGAACACATGAAATTTAAAATTACAAATGTACAAAGACTTTGGGTGTCGGACACTTCACACTCGTGGAAAACATTCTGCGAGCTGACAGCTCGACGCTCCGGCAGGAAGCAGCACGCCGCGCTGCCCGCCGCTTTGAAAACAGAAGGAACAAGGCACAGAAAAGCAAATACAAAGAGACTTCCAGAGAACATTCAGACTGTTCAAACGAGTGTGTGGCAGAGCGTAGGAGTCAAAAAAGGCAAATGATAAAGCATTTGGAAAGAAAAAAATAAATCCTGTGAGGCATACACAACTCTCCTACAAGATGCTGAACATGCTCATACGGCAGCTTGGCTCTTTGCATTTTGAAGTAACCTCGCTGGAGAAAAAGACAGACGATTGCTTCATTTCATCTTATAAAATTATACCTTTCACATTAGTGCAAAGCCTCATGTAAAACATATTGAGAATCAATGTAGACTCTTAGTCTATTTGCAATGGAATGCTTTGAAAAATTCAAAGTGCTCTTACTAAATTGGTTAACTTCTAATCACACTTCAGAATTCTTCCCACTAGTTACTCATGCTTATAGAGTTTATCTTAAAAATAGCAATGTAAATATAAAAACCAAATTAGAGAAAAGGTACAATGTTCTCCATCTTATGGAAAACCTTCGAATATCCAAGTAGTACACTGGATTTCAGAAACCTCCTGCAGACATAATTAAATAGCAGATTTCTGTTAGCATTATAAGACAATATTTAAAATAAGGCTTTGGTTAAATAAAAATATTTCTAAACTAGGAATGATGGTAAAAGTGCAAATATTCACCAAATACACAACTTCATTTTTAAGGCAAGCATTACACCTGCCATTTGCAATGGTTTGCATTGGTTTGTCAGCCTGCACTGTAATACCTCAGATACCCACAGAAAAACATGTTTATTATAGGCAAATTAAATATACGGGGTTAAATTCTGTAACTCGCTTCACCCAGAGGTGTCCTCAATTGTATCGGTGGAACTGTGTTTATTAATGGCATCATTTCTCTGCATGTTTGAGGAGTCAAGGCCATAAATCAATAACATTTGATTATCCCACTGAGTTCACAATAAGTTCACTCATTTCTTAGCATTTCCTCAATGGAGATCCCTTGCTGGCAACATCTTGGTTGCAGCTGATTTGCTTGTAATTCTTCCAATGTGCAGGTAACAAAGATAATTCTTTAGAAAGTGCTTAATATTGGTCCAAAAGAATAATATGTATGTAGGTCGGAGACCAAACACTTTGTTGTTGTAGATATCCTGCACCTCATATTCTTAACTGGCTTGAGGAAAAAAGATATCAGCCGAGTCTGTCGTAGTGGAGAAATTCACTTTCTCAAAGAAAACAACCTATAGTTTCACAGTCACAACACATGCTCCAGCTCTTCCTAAGCACAACGGTGCAACCTGTAAGCAAAAACACACATTCATTAGAGTAGTGTAGTCAGGTTTTAATCTTTTGTCTTAAGATTGACTATGTTTGATGTTTGTAATAACAGTTGCACAGCTGCAGCAGAGAGGTGGTACCATCCACACACTCTGTTATCTTGACTTAAAATAAACAAACATATAATACTGGCCCAAAATTCAGACTTTAACAACTGTCTGTTCAAGGTAAATCAGCTTGAAAAAAAAATGGGGGGGAGGAGCAGAGAGTGGGGGACTAACATGAGTTTTTCATAGAAAAGGAGTATTCTCTTTGCAAAAAGAGCCACACTTGAAATAAATGTATAGCATGTTCTAATCAGAAACTATACCTGTGTCCATTCATTTGTCTGGGGATCGTAAGACTCCACTGTGTTAAGGTACGTTTGACCATCATATCCCCCAACAGCATACAACTTGTCACCAAGAAGGCATACTCCCACTGCATCTCTGCTAATGCTCATAGAAGCCACAGCAGTCCACATATCTGTTTTCGGATCATACCTAAAAGATAATTTGTGTCATGCTCTAAAACTGTTGCCAAAATTTCAAGAATAAAAAGAAAGTACTGGAACTGACACTCTCAATATAGTAGGGAGCAGGTATTGCAACACAGACTTGGGTGTTAATTTCCAAGGACCGTTTTCCCTGATCCTTTCTTCTAAAATCTTTCTTTAGTCATCCGATAACACAGTACTAGTTACACTCTGTGCTGCTTTCCATGCAGCAATATATACATACACATATAGCTGTTCTTAGCATATTTCTTATTGCACTGAAAAGCGTACCACTCTGGAACCAGTTCTGCTGCTGTACTACTCTGAAGTAGAGAAAGTACATGATAATTATTAACTGTCACAGCATGGGCTGTTCAAGCTGAATGTAATTGTAAAGAAAGTTACTTGTCAAGAGAGATCACCATTTTCTGAAGAATCCTGTTGGAGAAAGTTCTAGAGGAAGTGCAAAACTCTTAAGACAATTTACAGCACTTCTTAATCATAACTGTGTATCATAAGCATAATCAAAACAGTTTAATTTAAAAAGTGCCATTCTAGAATAATATCAGCATTCTTTACAAGACAAACTAATGATCAGGTAGGAGGGTCCATGCTATCATTATGTTAAGAAACTTACTTTAACTTGACAGAAAGAGACAAAAATAAGTACAGATGCTTACAGTACAACTGATGGAATCGCATGGCTCTGAAGAGATCTAAGGAACTACACAAAGAACATATTTATTTGGCCACGAGACCATCCTAAGATCATACTACCTAGAAGCAAGTGGTCTTATAATTTGTTTGCATAAAGAACACAGAGGTAATGAACTCTTAATTTCATCTTTTGTTGTCTATTCCAAGTACTGCAGAAATGTATATCTTATGCAAACATGACGATCATCATATGGAAATGCTGACAAAGCTCATGCTGCAAGTTGAAGTACAATGTAGTGAAAGAAGGCAATTCTTAAGCTGCAGATAGAATTTAAGTTACTTCATCATTAATTTAAAAAGTAATGTACTTCTCTGGAAAAACTGACTTTTATTGCAGCATATAGTGGTAAATAACTATTCAGAAGCTTAATGTGATTAAAGTAATTTTTTAAGAAGCTATTTCCATGAAATAACGGTAAGTCACTCTTTAGACTGACATTTAGACTGGCAAGGAAAGACTGGATGTTGTGTTGAGGGACATGGTTTAGTGGGAGCTATTGGTAATAGGTGAACGGTTGGACTGGATGATCTTTTAGGTCTTTTCTAACCTTGGTGATTCTATGATTCTATGATTTTTAGAACCACTGGGAGGACATGCTTTCACTGGGATATTACCTTTCCACGCAGTCTGACAACCTGGATGTTAAGTTTGATGCTGGGGCATCGTGACCACCGATGGCATATAAGAACCCATTCCACGTAGTTACACCTACACCACCTCTTCTTTTTGACATTTGAGCACAGAGGGTCCATTTGTTTGTATGAGGATCAAAACATTCTACTGACTTAAGACAAGAACTTCCATCTCGACCACCAACTGCATAAAGTCTATAAAATTTGGGAAAAAAAAAAAGTCAATAAATATTGCCTGAACAAGATGCAAGTTAACTCAAGTTTCCAGTGATGTATGAAGAACTTCCAAATATCTTAACAAGGTAAGTTTAGAAGACTTTAAACTTTCAATAGGATATTCTATTTCTAAAACTCAGATCATACAGTTTTGCTCCAATCTTTTCCTACTGTGATGATTAACACACAATAATAATGACAGAAAATGGATTATACCTATAGCATATTTACATTCCAACTTGTGCACATAGCTGAGATTTTCAAAATGTGTGATTTGACAACGGTGCATCTCTAGCAGCATCAGAGGGACGAGTTCAGTAATCTACTCATACAAGAACTCTGCCTTGCCTCTTCTTAGGCATCATGTATTTTTGAGCCTGAAGTTTAGTTTATGAACAGCAGTGCTATGTTAAGTCCCTTACATCCACTAGGTGGCCTAGCTTCCTCAGTTCTAGCATTTATTATTAACAGGATTTTAATTCTTTGGAAAATAACTATGTTCTAAAATAATAGTGAAATGTGAGACTACTTTTGGAGCTTTTTACCACACCTGGGACTCTCTGCTGAATACACAGGAAGCTTCAGACCTAACTTAAGCATTGAGTCTGCAGTTCCAAAAGCAGCCCAAGGCACCCTGCTTGCTGGTTGTTCAAGTTCTTCCCTCCTTCCTGCATCCAGGTGAACATTTTCACTCATTCCTGGACTTGTTCCAGATCTCACAGGACCCTTTGCAAGTGCATTTCAGCTGTACTAATTAAGCTTTCCATGAAAAAAAAAAAAAAAAAAAAAAAAAGAAATCATGAAAAGCTTTTTGCTTGCTTACAGTACTCAGGCAAGCTCAAGGGAGATGTGTCAGGACATAGCCTGGAAGAAAAAGTTTATGGTCAAGAGAGTGAAATATTCTGATATAATAATAGTAAATTAAGTTAACTTGGTATTCACTAGCCATAACGACAAATACATGATTTGGATAAGCTGACTGCAGGGCTGGTGGAAAACAGGATAGACTGCTGGGTGCAAAGGGCTGTGATCAGCAGCATGAAGTAACTGGCTGGCAGCTGCTTACTAGTGCCATTCCTCCCAGGCTGATAAAGTGCCTTGATACTGCTTAATGTCTTCATTAATTATCTAAAAAAAAAATGTAATGGAAAATCAGCCTTAGGAAGTTTGCTAATAACATCAAATTAAGGGGAGTAGCTGGTATGCTGAAGGGCCTGGCTGTTATTCAGAGAGACAGGCAGCAAAAGTGGCTGCAGTCTTAAGAAGTTCAGGAAAGGCAAAGTCCTGTATGTGGAATGGCATATTCCCAGGCAATAGTATAGAGTGGGAGATGACTGAAGAAAATGCAGCTTGGCAAAAACAGACTTGGACTTCAAGTAACCACAGCTAAGGTCTCCTCCTTGTTCAGTACGTATAAGACTGCATCTGGATACTATGTCCATCTTCGGGCTTTTGGTGTAAGATCTGCTTGTACAGGATCAAGTCCAGCTGATGATCACTAATATGATGACGGAGCTAGAACATAACGTCTAAGAATTGGGCAGTCTTAAGAAGAGGTAGCTAAGGAGGTATCTCACTGCTGTCTCCAACCCCTAATAAAGGGTTATATAGGAAACGGTCATCATTCTCAGAAGTATACAGTGAAAGGAGAACAAGAGGCAAGTTGAAATATGGGGAATTCCAATTAGATTGTAGAAGAAAGACATTTGATACAGTGATGGTAAAATAACGGAACAGGTTGCCCAGAAAAGCTTTCAATCTCCATCCTTAGCAGCTATTTAAAACTCAGGAATTACCTGAACTAGCTCAGTTAACATTGAAACTAGATCCTACAACTTTAAGGTTGGTCCTGCTATGAGTTGTTGCTGGATCAAATGACTCCAGAACATCTCTTCCAACCCTAATTCATCTAGTATTACATGACTCCAAATTTACTTTGGTAATTACTTTGTTCAAGTAGCACTTGTACTTTGGACTCTATCAAATAATTAAGCTTTGTCCAAAGGAAAAAAATGTCACTGGAAGTCTAGGAAACATGGCCTACTAATAAGGACTGAAGGAGCTAGTGTTACTCTCTCTTGAGGAGAGAATCCTTAGGGGACATGCGTCTTTAAGGAAAACATGCTGTGCAAATGGGAAGGAAAATAGCAATTTTCCATGGTCACTTCTGATAGTACAAACAAAAAAATAACAAACCAGCAAATGATACTTATGCATTGACAAATGGAGAACTCAAAGCTGTGTTAACAGTTAAGCTGGTTGCTCAGGGAAGTTACTGGAGCTTTCTCAGTGGAGAAGGATAATAAAATCTCTTTTGCTGTGAGAGTTTTAAATATAATTGCTTCAGCTTTGTGGTAACCGACAGGATCGGGAAAACTTGAGGCCACTTGCAACCCATGCCCTGTGACAGCACAAAATGACCTAGTTGTCTGAGTATGACTTGTACAAAGGATTTAAGTATATTTTCACTGAAAAACAGCTTTAGAAATTTCTGGTACCATTCCAGATGAGATTTAATTCTGCCATTTCACTATTCTCACTGAGTTAATAAGATACAATGTGAGTACTTTCCCCTAACTTCACAGTGATTTTGGAAGTTGATTTTTCAAAGCTATCACAATAGGAGGAAATCACTGGAGTCTCACTGGTTCTTAATGCTATCAACATCTTGTATGTCAAGAGAAATAAGTCATTTAGGAAAACCTGTAATTACATATTAGATAAATTGGAAGTTGCCTTCACATACTTTCCATTTAATATTGCTACACCAACAGTGCTCCTTGGAGTTGACATACTAGCTACAAAGTTCCATTGACGAGCTTGTGGATCCCATCTTTCTACTGTATTCAGGTAGCTCCAGCCATCATGTCCTCCTACAGCATACATGGGGCCTTCCAATACAGCTACCCCTAAAAAAAAAATAAAAAAAAGGTTGCATTTTCCTATTGGCGTGTGCATCAAAAAATATTTTAAAACAAAATCCAGCTTTCCTTTAAGCAGCCATTGCTGCATATAATCTGAAGGAGAAAAGTAGTTCAATAAAAGGTTGGCATTAAAACAAAGACATCCTCCCACGCTATCTCCAAAATGTAATTCCTGGATAATTTTTCATCAGCTAATCTTTCAAAACATGAAAACGTTCAGCTTTTACAGAAAGCTACATACCAAGACCATGACGATGTGTGGACATAGGTGGCATTACACTCCAAGTTTTTGTTCTAGGGTTGTAGCACTCCACGGTATTCAAAGTTTTCAGTCCATCTCTGCCACCAACAACGTACAATTTATCATCTAAGACTGCGACTCCAAACTGTAATCTACGTCCGTTCATGTTTGCAACAGGAGTCCACATGTTGGTACGAAGTTCATACTTCTCAATGCTCGTAGCTCCTGAATGACAACACCCGCAAGTCAGTAAAACAAGCTTAATCTGAGCTATTAAAGTAGCCATTATTTCAGCATTATGTTGATCCTACATGACTGCATGAAATGCCACAGCACGTTCTTAACTGGGTACACAAATAGTATTTTTTGAATTCCTCAAGAACCAACCACAGCATAATAGATAAGGATTTTTCAGTGCTTTTCAAGACAAGAAGCAGAATGTTTAGCATCTTTAAAGAATGAAGCCTTTAGTAAAATGAATTTTAGGAATACTAATCAACTTTGTTAAATGCAATTATATACTGAAATCAATTGTTTCATAATACTAGAAAAAAAATCTGAAGTTACGTGACATGAACCTTTCGAGTGCAACACAGACTATGAAAAACAACTAAAATTTGGAAGCATTAACTCCAAAATACAGAATAAATGAAAACAGATTATTTACCGTAACTTTTCTAACTTGCCAGATTCCTTCTAACTACCATTAGACAATATTGAAGCTTACATAAGAAAAAAACAACCAAGCAGATGGCAGGCCTATTTAACAATTAGTCAAAAAGCAATTTTACTTTTGCTTTTATACCTGTGCATGTCATCTTTGTACATTTTCTGTCACTGTCTTTCCAGATTACTTCCCACTCAAGTAAATGCGAGTTAGCTTTCACTCAGTTCAACATGTTGCTACTCAGAAATCAGATATTCCCCCAATAATTTCAAATCAATCATGACTGTAGCTTCCAGAATGTTTTTGATAACTTCAGTGCTACCTAGCTTCTTAAATCAAATGTACACTGTCCTTTTATGATGTTTGCTTTCTATTCTGCAGAATGTTTGACTTAACGGAATATGTTACATAATTAATATGTTATAAAAACGTACATCCAGCATTTCTTTAAAAAAAAAAAAAAAACGAAAAAAAACAACCCTCAGCAACTAATCATTATATAAGCCAAGACCTTTTGTTGCATCCATTCCTCCAACTGCAAACAACACTCCCACTGTAGATTTTCTGGGTTTGGTGCGAGGACTTTGCAACATAGGTCGTCTCTCTGGTAACAGATGGTACTTCATTGCTTCCATAATGAGTTTTTGACACTCAATGTCATCCCTAAAGAGTGCATTATTTTCCATATCTGCCAGAAACTGCAAAAAAGATTGAAAATTAAACAAACTGAATTGCTATAAGCTGCACAAAGTATAAAAACAATTAGAAAAATAGTTTATCCAAAACCTTCCATTGCTTTAAAATAGACTTATATTCAAAAAGTTCATATAAACAAGATAAGGGTAGATAGATAAAACAGCAATTAAAAAAAAAAATCAGTTTTGAAGTGGAATCCTTGAGTATGAAAATCAGGAAGGCCACCTGATCTTAATGAATGACTTAAGCCTAAGAAGAAAACAAAATCTTCTGATGTTTCAGTGCCACCCCAAGTAAGTTCAAGGAAACAGATCGGACTTCAGGTATGCGAGTCAGTTCAGTCTCACTCCAATTCCCAGATGCACCCAGTACAGGCCTGGAAAGCTGCTTCAGGCACAGGCTAAATGCTTTAATATGTATTCTATTCTTGACTCTGTTAGTGACCCACAGTAGGATATCAACTATTACAAACAGCTAAAAAATATTTTATTGTTAAGGATGCTAGCAAATTTGAGAAGTGTTACACTTTCATCTGACCTAAATAAAGGCTACTAATAAAAATCAAGTTTAAAGATTCTGGACCCTTTTGTATTCCATGTTTGTTAGATTGCTAAAAATGTATTAGTAGATTAAGCGTCCCAACTGCAATTTTTACAAGTCTAGACAACTGGCTTTCTTCTGAGCTATAAGACATGGCCTGAGTAACAGAAGGAACAAGAGAAACACCCTACTGTGACACTGGAAGTTGTCACAGTAAGAAAGAGAAATGCTTCTTGCTTCCCAGCACAAAATCCATATAAACATTAGAAATACCAAGTCCACAAGCCATGATATTACTGCTGAGCTGCTGACAGCCAATAACAAAACACAACCAACCTACCTTTTTCACTGGTTTCTCATCCCCTCTCCCAAACTACAGTGAAGTTTTCTCATAGTACAGTCTCAATCTCTGAAAATAACTTAATCTCAGATAAAAATAAATGCAATCTGTAAGGGATGCTCTGAAAGTAATGCCTCTTATTTTGCTGACCCACAACATCAGAGGTGGATGGCGGTGGTACAGCAGCAGAGACTGAAGCTTCCCACCAATATTCCATTACAGTTTGTTGCTGTGTGACAGATGGCAGTGGAAAGGCACTGACAGAGTGGTGTCCAACATTGAGCAAAGGTGTGTCACTGAATTCTTATAACGTGGAATAAGTTGCACCCAGCAACATTCATTGGCGCTTGTCAATATTTATGGAGACCTATCAGTGGGTGTGAGCACAGTGAGGCACTGGGTGGTGCATTTCAGCAGTGGCAACAGTGAAATGAAAGACAAATCATGTTCCAGATAGCCATGTAAATTTTTAGAAGTGTGGCATGCAGGCTCTTGTTCATCTCTGGCAAAAAATACATGGCTAAGAGTGGTGGCTACTTTGAAAACCAGTGTTGCGTAGCTGAGAATTTGCTCAAATAGTGTTGTTGTTCTCTTTGTAGCTGGAGTTTCCATGGAAATAAACAGGAGGCATCACTTTCAGAGCAGCCCACAGAAGACTGTTTTGGTATTCAAAAAATTAAAATGTTCTTTAAGTTACATTTACTGTACAGGAATATTCTGAAAACATTCTTCACTTAAAGTACTTGGAATTGGCTTAAGTGAAAACTTTCCTTCCTGTTATTTCCAAGTTTTACTATTTACATAGCTCCACAAAGCATTTATAACTCCGTAGTTACAAATGATATGCAAACATGAAATTGTAGTCACTGGAAACCTGATGAAGAGAAATATAGCACAGATACTCGACCAGAAAGGAAGATGAACCCATATTGTAACTCAGGAAATGGTTAATCATCTTTTTCATTTATTCATCTACCAGAGATGGAATAGTGGCCACCTTACAACTTAAGAAGCCGACAAATTTTCATCTTTATCTTCTTACAAGTATTTAGGACACTGTTTGCATTAATGAAATAGACAATTCAATGTTATGTACAAAGAGATGCATAGAAATACAACTGATGAAACTGACAATTCATCACATTTGTTTTCTGTTCCAGTGCTACAGTTTTGAAGTATTTCCCAAAGTTTTTTTCAAGTATATTCGGTCTAGTATTCGTTACAGCTCTGCTTGCAACATTACTGATTTTGGCAAGTTGTTCAATTTTCCAATTTTATTTCTTTCAAATAGCTTTAATTCTTCAACTGTAACATAATGAAAAGGTTTCCAATTTTATGTTTTCTGTCAGATTGCCTCATGTCATCATGAAACAAAATGTGATTGTGAAAATTCATTAGGGCCGTTTGGGGCACTTTAACCCAATTTACTTGTCGCTCTAATTGCTCCCCCTCAGCTTAAGCACTATAACTTGCTAAAGTAATAAAAAAAAGGGCAACGACAAAATATCATATTAAAAATTTAAGTGTATATATTTGGCAAAGACATGAAAAATTAAAGATAAATTTCACAATATGTGAAATATGATATTGCTTTTGTGTGGCATTCTGCTATTTTCCTAATTACTTATTCACTGGACATAACTTGATTACAGTGTATACTTCTGGAGAAAATTCTGTACCTTCAACTTATAAATTTTTTTCAATTGCATTAAATAAAAGAATTACAAAAGTGGTTACAGACTTTATACTTAAACATCAATTAGTTAAAAGCTCAAAAAAAAAAGATTTCCTTCAAGGTAAACTGGTTTCTTACACTGTATTATGCTTCTGGAAGCAGGATGTTGCAAAGTCAAGGTCTCAAGCAAGAAAATACTGCCACTGTATATGTAATAAACAGTATGAAAATATTAATACCACAGAACCTGCTTATGCATCTTACCAGCCATCAATAAGATTCTGGATTAGAGGCAATACACAACATGATTTGTATGTATCACTGAATCAATTAATTTCAGTTTCCATTGTGTTAATGAATTCTACTTAGCATTCACATTTTGTAAAAAAAAAAAAATCCCTTATTTAATAGAGATAATTCCCACTAAAACTGAAAATCCAAGAGAAAATGCTTAGACTTTGCGCATTAAATATTACTAAATCAAGGGACAGCAAGGAAGACTAGCACAAGAAGAACTCAGATAGTTTACATGCCTGCTATCAGATAAAAACTACAGTGCCACACATGACACTAACAAAAGGAATAATTTCCTAGGGTAGGAAAACTATCATTAAAAACTATTCAAAAAAAAACAAACAAACTTGTCTTCCTCTACAATACATGTAAATGTCCAGCGAGGAGAAAAAGTAATGACTAGGAAGAACAAGAAGTACCCAAAGATGGATTACCAAGAGTTAACAGAAGAAAACAAATGATTCTAAATTATTTACTCAAATCCATTTCCTTAATATCAAGGACAACTGCTAGCTACGTGAAGGAAATACAGTTATTCAAAATATGCTGTTCAAATTCCATAAAGAAGATAGTTAAAAGGACACGTTCTAGTGACAAATATATCCTCAATAATCATCTTTTTGGGCAATGGAAACAATTTTTATCATAGAAGCTCCATGCCCTGTTGTGTCCACTCAGATCTCAGGGTAGGATCAGAACATGCTGCAGTTCACAACAAAGTATCATAACTATACAGCATGTTAAGTCCTTATATGCAGCTCTAAGAATCCAAAACACTAAAGAATCTTGTGATGCTTTTGTGATTTGCCACCATCTCTATACAGATGCTGTAGGTGTGCCCACTATAACTATGGTATAAACTAGGGAGGAATTGAACAATTTACTTGTGGAGCAAGCAGAGGCAGTCTAATGTAAGCCAGGAGTTTACTGAGATCTTTCCTTCTCTGTTCCAAATCATGTCGAACCCATGTAAGTAGTGCATTCAATATAGTTTCTTCATTAGGAATATTCATGTCATCACTTGCTAAAAGCTTTGCAATTTCAGTGGCTGGCAGCAATAGAAATTCCTGGTTTCTAATTACTTCCATGAAATTTTCCTGAAAGAGAAAAAAAAGAAGTATTTTTAATATAGCTGCCAGCATCATCTGAAGACAGTTGCAGGTTTTGTTTTTTTTTTTTAATGAATTTCTACTATCCTTTCCCACTTGTCCCTCCTTCACACCATCTCTCAGTTATGCCAGTGAACACTACTAGAGAACTGACCTGGAAGGAAAAAATATGTCCTGAGTTATTTTGACTAATAATTACTTCCTAGACTTTTATGGCCCCTCTTATACAGTACATTAAAAAAAAAAGAAGTACGATTTGTTTCTGTTGACTATGAAGATACTTTGTCAAGCAAAGAGCACAACATACTATAAGCAGCTACTGGGTACATCTGTAATATATTTCATTACTGGCAGATTGAAGTATGGCATTTTGTTTTCAGAGGAAGTAATTTCACTGTTGATTTTCATTGGGGCATCTGAAGTTTATTACTTCGTACATTTTATATAGCTGATCGAACAGACTGGCAGGAGCAAAACATACAAAGAATCCAAAATACTGTACACCCTTTCATTTATTAAGATTCAATTTTATAACTTTTTTCTATCATTTCCAGCAACAAAGCCTTACTTTGGGGCACAAAAATTACAATATGTAACATTTCTCACATTGATATCCCATTACTTCAGAACACAGGGACAGGCAGAATATTCCATATGGATTCTCGTAAGCTTAGGCAAAAATAGCAGAAAAGTATGTATATAGAAACATAATCAGCACCACGCACTTACAGTGAGAAACCTGAATCTTATTTTTTATTTGTAAATGTAAGAGAAAGGGTAAGATTATATTGAACTTGCTTCCCACACACCTTTACAAGGCAACAAAGGAAAGAAAAGTTGAAGCAGTCTATAAACAGGCTCTTACACATTAATAGCTCAAAACCTGACTACCTCACACTCCAAACTGAGAGTAGCTTCACAACAATAAAATGGTATTATCACCAATTTAGTAAATGTAGCGTTGATTGCTAGATAGCTAAATAACTGCATACTGATTTTGCTCTTATATTCCATATATCTCCAAAACCCACAGAGGATAACATGCACTGGATCCACAGTTGTGGAAGTCTAACTTCCCCCCATAACAAAAGTAGTTCTCTTTAGTATCTTGTTCAATGACTTAGAAAGAAATGCACACTAACGAAAAAAAACTTTGAATTAAGACATACACACACAAAAAACATCTTCAGAGCTAGAAAAACAACAGGGAGAAACTTGAAAACACAAGCAGGACCAGCACCGCAAAAGAGATATGAATTTAGCAGAAAACGTCATGAAAAACATACAGTACAGTTTGGCATCTTTGCAGCTGATATTAGGAGGAGACCTTGAAGTGTTATCCATGCACATAGCAAGCAACTGTGTATTCCTAGACAGAATTTAGAAAGAAAAATTTTACACTCACTATCTGAAAAGCCTTCCAACTAGAGTGATCCAACCAGCTACATAAAAGTAGCAATTCCATGTGAAAATTGTAATGGATTACAAGGCAGACAGAACTGTCTTTTCCTCTTTAAGTACTTACTACAAAATTAAAGAAAATGAGCAAACATAAGAACTATAAACAGCGAAAGGACCACACAAATACTCAGCAACACTACACATGCAGTTTGTTTATTTTACTCAGCTTGGGAGTAAGTTACAGTTGAAAATTATTTCCAGAGATTAAACATGCAGCCCACAGAAATTCGGATTCTACTGAGTTCATTTCTTTCACTGCTGGTTTTCAGTTGATTCTGTCCCAGAGTGTATGCAATGCAAGCTGGAGCAGTGCTTTTAGTTTTGGTAACAGACAGGCACCGAGCACTGACACAGAGAAGTCAACACTTACTACCTTAAATTTTCCACACTGCCTACCTGGATCACAGGAAGAAGGGAAAAGCACCTGTATGGAAAGTTTTGTTTGTCTCTGAAGGCAACAACAAGCTGATCTTGTCTAAGACAATAACAAGTCTTCTCTGGAAAGCTTTTTTCCAGCTGGATTTAATCACTTCAACAGCTGTTAAGCGTAAAAAGCATGATTTTCCTTCTTGTTGCTTGCAGACAACCATGTTCTGATGGGAACAAATTCAACTTCCTCTTGCTCCCATTCTAATTTTAGAGTAGAGATTCCTTTTGGACAGAATATCAAAGCATTCACAGCCACAATCTTTGGCCTATGTATGGGTTTTGTGTTTTTTATAATCAAAATCTGACAGTTCCTCTTCCTCTACAGACAGAGATTCTGAAGACAAAAAGGAGGAGCCAGTGTATCTCCTAGCATTCTTAACCTCTTCATTAGCCTTTGCTTTCCTTCTTGTTATGGGAACTCTCTGTGGAAGAACAGGATATTTCAGAGAACAAATGCCCTGCAGTTTCAGTTGGAAACTTTATCAGACAAGCCGCCTGAGTTTTACGTGCTAAGTAACACAGGGACACAGCAGCGTTGTTCATTCAGATCACAACCTTAAATTCACCCTTAAGCAGCTGCAGAATGAATAATACTTACATTCTTAACTGGAGGTCTGCCTGGGTCTTGGTTCAGAGCAAAAAATACTAGGAGCACATGAAAAAGGTCATGACACTTATTTTCGAGTTTAATCCAGTTAAATGGTTAGGCTCCCCCTGCTCTCCATCAGAAGGATAAAAAAATATATATATATATATATATCTCAGAGTACATCAAAACACCCCCAAGCTGAGAAGAACTGTACACAGATGTCCAACAGGAAGCTCTAGCCACAGAGAACTGTTTACACTCTGAACCTGGACACAGCTGAAAAGCAGAATTGCTTGATTCGTAAGATCTGAAGGAGAATGTAGTTGATGGCTGTTTTAGTGAATTACAACTATATATGCAAAAATACAAAATCCTTGTTTTAGGCATTAATGAAAATGAGGGGTCTGGCCTCTTGAGGACAAGAAGAAGTGTGGCTATTTCTCTTCTTTTCATATCTGGAAGATTTCTGATGAAATTCAATGTAACTCACCGTGCTCTGATGTGTGGAAAGGTGAACAACAAAAATTACGAAGACACCTACAGGTGGACTAACTAAGGCACTATCAGATTTAATGTTTTAAATGTCTTTTTTTTTTCTTTAAGTTCTAATTAATGAAGTACAAATTAGACTACTAGAAGATACTGCCAATTACCTAAGAACAGCTCTGCTCACCACAGATACTTCGAGATTTGAAAATAACACTGGCAACTTTTTTCTCAACTGAAATTAACTTCTCTTTGGTTTACCATCTTCCTTTGTAAAAGAGAAGCTAGTGTAGGCTCTAGGTACACTATCAACTATTTCAGACAAACAAGACAAAATGCTGTTTCTTCAGACGTGAAGACAATTGATCAGCAGGCATTATGCTAGAGGGCAGGAAAAGTGCACAGAAGGCACTCTATGTGAAAAGTCATTATAAATTAAGTGAATAGAGACATTACTGTCTAGGTTAGTAAAATTCCTAGATTTGTAATTACATGGCCTCAAAACTATAGCAAAACAAGAAACTCTTTGTAGAAAAGATACCTTGATCTAAATACATCTCATGATCATGTCAACTGTATTTTTAAATCCCTGACACATTAAAAAAAAAAAATAAAATCAAAAAAAGAACAGAGCTGCTCTTCAAAGAGCGCTGCATCCACAACTGATCGCTTCGGTTTATTTCATGTTTCACTTAATGCATCCTGAGGATTTTTCAAGCTTCACTTAGTTTGCAATGTCAAAAAATTGACCTGTTTTGACGATAACCTTGAATTTTTTTCTCTTCTGAATCAACCGCTTAACTGCCATCACAGTAAGCAATAAAGTAAAGCTACACTGATACCCTACCTTTAAGGTGTGTACAGCTTTAATATGAAGAGCTGTGGCATTCAAATCCACTTTATTCATTTATATTTTTAATCACACTGTACTGCGCAATTAAAGGCATGCCATAAAATCATGCTAGCATTTTCCAGTGACTCTAATGAGCGTTATTTAGACAGAGCAGGTCAATTAACAAAAGCAGGCCTTTTGGAATAACTCACTGGTTGGTCCTTCAATTTAACCAAATGCTAATTTTGCTTGAATTTCTGATCTTCATATAAACTTATATTTTAATGAATCTGTTAACATGCTAATCAAAACAACTGCATCTCTTAAAAACTGTTAAAACTGAGAAGTTGCTTTAGTTGATGAAAAAAGAATAAGGCAATCTACTTTTATGTTCAAAGGAAAACTCATAGAAAATAGCATATATAAATGAAAATACAACTATTTCTTAAAATTGTTACTTCCTACTTCACATACTTTGAAAGACAGACAGCTACACGAAAATGCTCAAAGTATCTACTGCTCAGCATAATCCCTGATTGATTGCATCACGTTTCACCGAACAGAATTTACAGGTACTACTGGTGTATATAACTGTTGTGATCCAACAATTAATGGAAAGAGCATCAAGTGGCCAGCACTTAATACTGCTGAGTATTTCCTCCTTTCAAACAGCTTTTAAACAAATGAAATTACTTGGAGATTTATTTTAATTGACAATTCAATTGGACTATGTATTTCTATGCAGTTTCCATAGCAACATTCATTTCGAACCATAGAAGCTGCTTCTCTATTACTCATTATTACGAAAATTCCATTTCACATCTCCATTGGAACTAAACAACATTAAAAAAGGCCTAGGGAAGAATCCATCTAGCAAAACTCATTAGTTTTAAAAATTTTTTTTTTTTTTTTTGTTTTTTTTTTTAAATCCACCTGATTTAAATTTCATCCACACCAAAGCCTAAAAAGCCAGTTTTGCCAAATAAAGTCCAAAAGGCAAAGAGCTATATTTCTGTGATCTGAACAAAAGGCTATTAAAATAATGGCTTCGAGAAAGTCCATAGCCTTTTTCCCCCACAAAAAGTCATGAACTGCCAATCAAAACAGTAAGACTATAATCACCTACGCTGATCTAACGCTTGTCCCTATTCCGATCTTTGTCAGCCAGCTGATAAAAGCTGTAAGGGACATGGAAATAACACAAGGTTACTCTGAAAAAAGAGCAAACAGGTCAAAAGAGGTTCTTCTTCGGCTTTTTTTTTTTTTTTTTTTTAAATCACTGTCTCTCTCTGCATTAATTTTAATACTTAAAAGCACAAAGCACATTTATCTTTACTGTTTCATCTGACTATCTAATGGCAGTCTTCTCAGTTTTTCTTAAGCATAATGAAGGTCAAAAACACAAATATATAAGCTACAATCTGCACACTGATTACCTACTTTGGTAAATTTCAACATGTAAGTAATTTTAAATAGATCTACTCATTGAGCAAAAATTGTATAATTGGAAGAAAGACAGCTATTTTAAGCTGTTACACATACTAAATCTAGTTACTTTAAGTCAAGAAAAAAAATGATACAAAAAAACAAAACAAAACAAAACACCCAAAACAATAAACCAAACCAAACACAAACAGCAGGCAAGAAGAAAGCCATGAGTTTCTAATAGTAACAAGACAAAAATTTACACCTCCTGCATCTAAGCATAGTGATAATGTAATTCTAAGTCATACAACCTTGTTATGTTACTTATTTCCCACATCTCTTATACAGTATCTTTGTGCCCTCATTCAGGTCCCCGAGCTTACGTAGGTAAAATTTCATCAAGAAGAGAGGAAAATACCTCACAAACATCTGCAAGTAACATATGAACTGACTTGACTCAAAGATAAGTATCCTGCTTCCTTCTGCTGTTAACATTACTGAAATATGCTTGTGAGTAAAAAAAGAACATCATACATTAAAACAGAAGGATGGCTATTAAAAAGACGAAATTTCATTTTCTTAGCAGGTCAGTTTTTTTTTTTAAATCAGCTGTGAAAATATCACTGACAAATTTATTTTTATGTAGCCACATATTGTATAGCCTGAGATCAAATTGTTTGATGCCATGCTGCTATTCCATTGCAAAGAAGTATAGTGCAGAATCTTTTTCTGTGAATATCCACATTCATACCCCAGGTGTAACTTAGAACCTGAATACACCTGCTCATTATGACACTTTTCTATTAATTCATCTGTTAATTTGGGCCAGACAACAGCAGCTTGCCAACTGTTAAGTTTGTTGTTTTTAGCTTGACAGAAATAAAAACTAGACATTGAAAGATTTTATTGAATGCATGTCACACAATCCCAATATCATTACAAGGAAACATTATGCCTGCCTCCTTTCTTCCAATTCTAAGCCAGTAATTTTGCAGCTATTTTGTCATTTCTCATCATGGTAACATATGTGCATTCTTGTTTGGAAAATGATCAAGGCTTTTCTGGGGGAAAAACATTAGTATTTACTCAGACAAACATTCTGTATTTTCTTTACTAAAATCAGTGGATGATGCTTAAAATAATAACGTACCATAGTGTAATTGTGAGCCACCTTGTGCAAGTCAGTGCAACCCTGTGCATCAGCAAAAGATCGGATTCCAAGGCAATTGGATGGGTGAAGCTGCTTCATGAGGAATTTGCAGCATGCTTCTACAACCTGAGATAGCTGAAGAAGGCAAGCTGTAGACAACAGGCACTCAATGTTATCTTCTTTTAATTCAAGGCGACCTATCAATATAAAAAAACAGACGATATAATTTCGCTTTTGTGATTTGTTAAACTCCCCAAAACTCAGACACAAGAGAATTATTTACAGATTACGTGACAGAACATAACACTTGGAAAATATCCCCTTTGGCAGTAGGTAACAAGCCTTTCAAAATTAATATCTACAATGATGCAAGGAAAGGGAAACCTACTAAGATTCCTTTTTCATCAGTCAAGATGCATTTGAAGTATTAAGATGTTTTGTAAACCATCAGAATGTAGTGTTATCAGAAAAACTACATCTGATCACGTTGCCTCAGGTAACAGCAATGATAAATTTTTTAAATATAAGTAAGAAACAGTGTGAATTCCTAAGCGCATTTCAAATCTAGTAATGGAATACAATGCTCACAGGAGGCCAATTCATTAGACTAAATTCCCATTTTCACTCTAATTACCTGTATATGCATATTGAACCAGAGCCCACAATGCATTTGGCTCCACACCTTCCATCTTGATTTCCTCCTGTCTTGCTTCCCTTACATCATTAGTAAACATTGCTGCAAAGTAGTCTGAAACGGAGGAGAGAACCAGTCTGTGCACACAGTGCAGGAGAAAATGAGAGAGACAGAGAGAAGAGAAAATGCTTAGTCAATCTGATGTTTGTTAATTTATGATTCATTATTTTGTCCTTTAGAGAAACAGTGCAGTGAGAAAAACATTTTTAAATTGATAAACGGCTCCACACTCCAGTTCCCCTCTATGAATAATGAAGCACTGTTACTGAATCTACATTTGCTGTTGAAGCAAACGAATTACTCTTTCAAAGCTCAGTGACTTTTAATAGTCAACATGGACACAACCCACAAAGCCACATAAATTGGAAGGTGAATGTAAATAAACATGATTGAAATAAAAAAGTTGAGCTCCATTTATACTGCATCAGTTACTTTTTCTAAATGTGAAAGAACGACTTGCTAGTCCTTTTTCAAAGTGCTTTAAAACTTTTACTCTTGGTGCACACATACATTCATCTGCTATTACTGCTGACAGAACTATGCACAATCAGCACAGAGATGGTGCAGACAACAGAACCCCAGAAGGGGAAGAATATGCTGCACAGAAGAAACTAATTAACATAGTAATGTTGTTTGTGGATACGTATGGAGCTTTTTTATTTTTAACAATTCTGAGTATTTAAAAATACAAAGTAGGTAAACATGGTACTGCTTATCACACATTTGTTTGAACTATTGCCATATATATTCCACATTTTTTCAACGCCACTCCACATAACGTATAAGAATGAAGATGATAGCTTGGGTTGGAAGGAACCTCAAAGATCATCTGTGCTTGTGGGACAGGGTTGCTAAACACTAAATCAGGCATATCTGCATACGTTCAATGAATCCCATACTTCAAAAACGTTACTTTATTCTATGGAGTCTTTATATTGGCTTGTTAAGATGAAGGAGATCAGAAACCTTAAAAGAGTAAAATTCACTGAAAAGGTAAGCAACAGTGCTTAGGAATGGATCTCAAAGGTATCAACAGAAAGGATCTGCAGGTGCATACGTGAAGTCATAAATTACAAAAGATCTGCTCTTAATTAAATGCAAAATGAACTGCAAAGAACTATCTTTTGGTTAATTAACTGCAAAGTAATAAATTGTTTACTGTTCTCAACTACTTTTTTCCTGCACATCTTTTGACTGATGACCATTCGGACAGAATTACAGTCCAGTAATGTTTTTTGTTTTTTTTTAATTGCTAACTGAATAGAGTTGTGGAGGAATGCTTGTGAAAAAGGAATAACACTATTTTAAAATCTTGTATGTTTAAAATAAAGTTTCAGTTCCCATTCAAAACAATAATAGAACAATAATAAGATTTTAATTTTTTTTTTTTTTTTTTTTTTTTTTTTTTTTTTTTTTTTTTTTTTAAGATAAAAAACAAACAGCTTAAAGTATTCAATCTCTATACTGACCTGAATTTGTGTGGAATACAGCTTGAAAAAGAAAGGACTCTGCCATGGGAAACAGAACCTAACACCTAATATTGACACATTCCTCTTTCTGTTTTTCCTAACAGCGCAAGTATTTCAGTTTGCTGCACCATTATTCAGTAAACAGCTGGACTGTACATATCTTAGCAACATCTGCTGAATGCCAAATACCACCTACCAGTTGTGGTATCAGCAAGGTCCCTGCGATTTCCAGTCTTGAAGTCCTCCAAAAGAAATTATTAAAATTGTAAGATGCAATTCATTTCCTATTTTTGCTAACTTCTGTTAAGAATCATGAGAAGGTAGATAGGCTTCACGGTGTTGTTTTCCTGAGAGTGACTTGCATATGCCAAAACAGCATGTGCAGCCTGAGAGTGGATTAATACAGATAATATGCAAATGCATGTATTATACTGGTAATAATTTTGTTTTGATTTTAGACAACAAGCATCCATACAATTCTCTAAATACAACTATTCTCAAAGAAACACATCAAGTGACAAGGAGATAGAGTAAGAAAAACCGAGACAGCCTTCCAGTTAACTGGCCTGTTCTTGTCCCCTGACCCTTCTGTCACTTGTCAATAAAAATCAATTACTGGACATCCAGTGACATGATCCAAAAATCATGTTACTGGACATCCACTTTCAATTGATTTCTTCGTCTCACTGCTGGTAACTGATTTTTCTATCAATTTTTTTTTTTGGATGGTCTGATAACAAACTGCATTCCTACACACATGTATTGGAAGAGTCCACAGAAGAACTTCCCCATGTAGATTTTGATATTTTTGCTTAAAAAGCTCTGATAACTAAGCAACAAGCATGTTGTTTCAAAAAAGAATCTAAGCAATGATGCTAAAAATGCCATTTAACCCCCAATCTCCCTGTTAGTCTATACCATCATTTACAGATGATTCTCTATAACTGATTAATTATGAATTTTAAAATATTTGAATGGCATCAAGAGTACACTGGAAACTATGCATGCTACAAAATACTGCCCTTCCTCAGTTTACAAAATTAAATTATGCTTTTTGTATTCTGAGTTTATAGTGCTTTTTTTCCCCCTATATGTAATATTTCTCTCAAAACCAGCCTACAGAATGCCTACAAATACCTGAAATTAGCATATAGTGACATTACAGAAGTCTCTAACAGTACCACATGTCAGAAAGAAACAACTGTAATGCAGTTGGCATTGTATTGCTGTTTATGAAGAATATATTTTACTTTTATTTTCCTCATCCAATTACCAGCAACTGTCAAATTCTACACAGATAAAACTGCAGAATTTGGTTACTGAATTATACCTAGAAAATTGTCTTCTTTACTGCACATAAAAATGCAGAATCACAGAATATCTCAAGTTGGAAAAGAACCACAGAGATCATTCAGTCCGACTTACGAATCTCTCATGTAGAGAAAAAAATACAGATGAATAAAAAAAATTAATCCAGGGAAATCTAAGTTTTCAAAATTCTTTTGCCACTTTCACACTGAAGTGATGGTTGCAATAAATTTAGCAAAATTTTTCTATTCAATCCCAGTTGGTAGCAACAAATACCTAACACAAAAGAACTACTTTTGTATGTACTTTGATTTTTCAGACACACACTGTGTTAAAGTTTTGTAAACATGCAGGTACAACAATGAAATAATTACAAAGTAAAAAGATACAGTGTGTGCAACAAAGGAAGTATTAAGTTATAGGAAAAGAAGTACACAGGTAAATAACCATGAAAGTAAAAATAAGTTTCCAAACTAAAATCTGTACTCTTCCAGACAAGTTCCTTAACTATGGAAGTGCACGAGCTTTCATTTGTCTTCTGTCCCGTGCCTTTTATACTTTCATCCATCAGTATCCCTCAACATGAAAAAATAAGTCTCTACAGAGATTTTCAGATTGCTAACATGGTGCAGGCTTTAAATCCTCTCCAGACAGGAATTTACTGAGGCATCCCATTTCTTAAGCGAATGTCCTGAACACCAAGCTGTAACAAACTAAACCAAACTTTTTTCTATAGGCCTACAGTTAGCTGAGCATAATGAACAGGAATGCATATTAGCATCCAATATGAAAAACTAGATTCCATTTCTCACATTTAATAGAGCCCAGCAAAATTTCTTTATGAAGGTGCAGGCTAAGGGAGCAGGAATATAACGCATTTATTTTTCCCTTGTTGAGAACTGTCCCCCCTTCTAACTAGGAAGAATTAAAGAATTTTGACTTACTGAAGAATTTCTTAGCTATAATTTCAGCACAGACTGAGAAGATAAACAGTTAAAAGAATAGAGAACACCACGTTCAGGAAGACCATATGCTACTCTTAGTTGTCGTAGACTCAGAGCCTTAATTCTTTAAATAGATTCAAATGAAAAATCTTCAGAATTTTACAGTAATTTATTACTCATGCTCTTTACTATTGTCAAATACCAAATTCACTGCTCTCTGCTCTAACTACTTCATACACTCAGAACATTCAAATATAAACAAAAGTAGAAACTGACGATTAAGAAAAAATGTAAAAGATTTTAAAAATAGCAAGTTGTAAAGAGATAATTTGCAAACTCCGTGTATGAGGGAAGGATTATAACAGTGGAAAAACATTCTTACCAATGTTCAAATTAAAAAGCACTGTCCAAGTGCAAAGGAACTTTCTATTTTCTACCATGCCTTCTACTGTCAAACCTTTAATCTAACATCTATTTAATAAATATTTTCTTACAAATTAACTCATAAGATAAAATAATCAATAGAATGATAACGTACACTGAGCGCTCCTATCTGTAGACAATGCTAAGTAAGTCTGAATTTGGACAGGTTGATGCAGGCAGTAAAAAAGTCCTACACTTTTTTTTTTCCCCCCCTCACAACACAGGCTACCACGACTACATCAAGTCAATCTTACTGAAGTTTTGTAAAAATTCGAGCCAACTTTAACATTTCCATGTTTATCCTTTGTGCAATAGGAAAGTTCAATTTTTCAGTGAGGTGCTTTGAATATACTGAGATGAGGACCGTAAGTCATTCTTATATTTGTCAGGAAAAACAAAACAGTAAGAGAAATAACTTACTGTTGAAAAGACAAAGCTTCTTTGTAGGTTGCTCCAATGCTATAAAGTGAACTAAGGATAAGCATAAGGCTTCCACCTCCTGCTAAAAGCACAATGTGCACTTGTTTGGCCTTAGCTTTTACATATATTTAAAACAAAACATTCCAACTACAGCAAGAAGCTTTGCCTCCTAAGAGAACAATGCAAATAACAGGTGGGAGCATGCACTCACTGCTACAGAAATAGATGCAGTAGCAGAAATTGGGAGAGCAAAGTCAGTTCTATAAATAAATGAAAAACAGGTAAAATATGTTATATTTTAATATAAAAAATGTTTTATTTCTGTTCATCTTGCAACGAATTATTCCAGTCCATACAAGACATTAGCAGCTGTTCTCTGCACCATTTCCACACTTTTTAACCATTAAATAAACACAACCCCCAGAACTGTATGCTGCAAACATGCTACCATGCCACATAAGGAAGTAAGATTATGTCGGTATTAATCACTATTTTTCCTATTTACAGCAATTTAAAGCAAGCAGTCAAAAGCTCTTTGACTTCTAAATTACTTCAGTGGGTGCAAACCCACAGAATCAGAGAACGGCCCGGGTTGGAAGGGACCTCAGGGATCATGAAGCTCCTTCCCCCTGCCACATGCAGGGCCACCAACCTCCCCATCTAATTACCAGACCAGGCTGCCCAGGGCCCATGCAACCTGGCCTTGAACACCTCCTGGGACGGGGCATCCACAACCTCTCTGGGCAGCCTGTTCCAGCACCTCACCACTCTCTCTGTAAAGAGCATCCCCCTGACATCCAACCTAGATCTTCCATCCCTCAACTTCAAACCATTTCCCCTTGTCCTGCAGTTATCTACCCTTTCAAAGAGTTGATTCCCATCCTGTTTGTGGGCTCCCTTTAGGTACTGAAAGGCTGCAACGAGGTCACCCCACAGCCTTCTTTCCTCCAGGCTGAACAAGTCCAGCTCCCTCAGCCTGTCTTCATAGGGGAGGTGCTCCAGTCCTCTGATCATCTTTGTGCCTCTTCTCTGGACCCTCTCCAACAGCTCTCTGTCTTTCTTGTACTGGGGGCTCCAGACCTGCACACAGTACTCCAGATGGGGCCTCACAAGAGCACTAAGCACTCCCTGTTTCCATCTGATTTACTCTTTCCATAGGAATGATGAAATTCTGTGATGAATCTGAATATGACAAAGACTGATTGTATGCATCTCTATAGCCATAAGGAAAATAAAATCAGCTTCTTCAACTGCACTGCTCTCATCCCTCTGAAAAACCTGTTATCATCCACAGAAGTGTTTACAAAGGAATTGGGATCAAGGATTGGGTAAAGACCAGCACCACCTGTTTGTTGTATTAATTGCAGTAAGGTGCGCTTTTGTCTTGTGAAAAATGAAGTTTCACAAAATGAAGGCTCACTCAGAAAGCAATATTAACAAATTATGGTGTAACTATCTGCCTGTTCCCCAGAAAAAATACCAAACCCAAACCAGCAACATCTCATCATCCTTCTATTAACTACTGCTTTATTAACCTGAGGCTTCACTGTGATGGGAGAAACCAGCAATGGAAAATAAGAATGCTTTAGGCTACTATTTCTGTTGTAGAAATAACTTTATGAAGCCACAGCTTAATTATACCTAAGTACCTATTTAAACTATTAAAACTGTGCATCAAATACTGTAATATGCTTCTGTTATTAATACTTTTGTTTAATAATCTTAAGTATTTTCCTGTCATGGAAAAACAGATATGGTAACTTTTGACCTAATTTAGCCTTTTAACACTTACCTGTCTACTATCAAAAGATTCTTAATAATATGGTACCCAAAAAACTATGTGGACAGACTGTCCTTATTACTAACAATCCAATAACTTAATTGGAAGTACAAGGAAAAAAATTAGTCTAACAAAACTTGCTTACTCCATTCTGTTGTACAAAAGCCACTACTGATTTTAATAGCATGAAGGTGCATTTGAGACTTATTTTGCTATGCAAACATCCAACTATATGCTTCAAGACAAAAAGCAGAATGTGAAAACATCGTGGTCATTTTTGATGCTGCATCACATATGACAGAAATTATGTTTTAGTTCCCAAATACACATTACAAAGCTAAAGCATGTTTAAAGTATTCCAAATTGTTTAGAATGTTCTAAACAACACAAACTTTGAAGACACATTCGTAAGTTAATATAAAGTTACTTCACTATAAGCTTACCTGTGAGCTGGAATCCTACGATCACCAGCAACTAACACCACATCACATAGCTGTTTGTGTCTAAGATAATTCTCCATCTTTTTAAAACTTTGTTCAGCATGATTGAGAGCCTGGAAAAATTCATCTGATGTACAGGGCTCCATAGTTTGACAAGATGATATGGTATGACTGCTGTTGGAGGTTCTGCTGAAGACAGTAACAGAAAACTTAGTTCACATAATATTAAATTATAACAATCTCTAAACAGATGACAAAATGAAAATCGCATATTCCCTTCCAATTTAATTTATTTTCATTCTTTCTTCCTCCGAACATTATTTAAGCTCTTGCATAAACAGAAACTATGATTCATTGTACTCTTCAACTAAGGGATACACAGACATCAGTCCAATAATCATATCTATAGCACTGTAGACATTGTGGAAAACAGGCATCCAACAAGACCCCACGAAGTGAAAAAGGGATGCAAGAATGCAATAAGGAATCACACTTTTTGCCATTCCAATACACACTTAGCTGAAGATGGCTACAACAAAACTTGGCATATAAGGAACTACAAAAGCTTTATGGATGAAAGGGAAAAATATAAATCAAGAAACACACCACTATACCACCATCATCTTACTTCATGAAGTTTCAAGTATTTGAAATGAGATCTAACAGATTAGAAGCCCATATGGGGGAAAAGCAAGAATGGATGGAGAGAACAACTGTCCTTGTAAATACACATAGCTGTTGTCAAGAAAACAGTAAGGTAAAAATGCATAGACCTAGGATATAAAGGAGCTGGATCATAATTAAAGATACTGAGGGAAGCACACTTTTTCTTGATTACAATTCTCTCACTTTTCACTATGCAGTTAACTTAAACGAATACTCTAGATCTACTGTAGTATTTGGAAACGTATGGATTGACACGATCTCATCCTGCTCATCTAAATTTTCAGGAGAAAAATGTTCCTAAAGCTTTTTCCAGTGTGTCTGTGCCCACGCCTGGGCATGTACTCACATGGCTAAGTAGGCCAAGTATTCTGACACTTAATTGAAACCCAAATCTAGCAATGGATCAGAAATGAGACACCTGCCCACCTACTTCCCTCTAAGGACTTAAATATCTTAAGTGTGCTCTCAAGTAGTGGCTAGGCATCTATTTAAGCTGTAACAAGTTCTTCTCATCCCTTGTGAGTCACTCGTTCTGCTCCACTGCTGGACCTCTGACACACTGGAACAAGGGTTCTTTGTGGCCACGTGGGAAACAGAATCAAGGAACTCATATCTGAAAAACAGATGCGGGTTGGAAGAAACTACTTTGTGCCACATCAGTTCCCTTATCTGACTCACCATGTAACCATAAAAACCATTATGTTGTCAGAACTGGGTAGCATTCTCACAGGTGAAGGAGCATGTACACAGAGAAAGCAGCTTTTTTTTTTTTTGTTGAACTTTATTTTAAACCAGATTCCTCAGCTTACACCATTAACAGTTATCCAAAAGAAAACTAAATTTTGCATGGTATCGGGGATCTGATCTACATTACAACCTCACAAAGAGTTGTGCAGATACACCCAGAGAGGCAACAAACTAGGATGGAGAAGGAAAAATTTTCATCAGGCAACACTAGCCTGGAGGAAACCCTGACCAGAGCCACCACCAGTCCTCAGAACACACACGTGCACTCTGTGCAACACTCACCAGCAGTCACCACATTCATTCAGCATGGAAGAGAAACTGGCAGCAGAGCCTGTTTTCCACAGACCCAAAACAAAGCAATTAGGACACGACAAAGTTCAGTCACACTCAGTTCAGTCTCCCTACTTGAACAAATTCAACACCATACCCATTCCTCTCTTGTAGCCAGTACCTTAAAAACCATTTTCCTCAGGGAAATAAAAAGGAAAGGGAAAGAAACATTAAGCTTCAGTGATCCATAAAGAGAACATGAAAGAGGTAGCTGAAGTGCTTACGCAAAAGGGAAGCTATAGCTTCAAGGTCTATTTATGCCTATTACACAGTGATTGACTATGAAAAATTTAAATCCTTCCTAGCCCTTTCCTCAAACACTCTTACAAATTTGTTTCCCTATTCAGTTCAGCCTCAGCAATGACAGAATGGGAGAATGCACAAGCAAGGCAAGAACAGAGGAAGGGAAGAACCTGCTTTCCTCATCCCAGGAGCAGTACCAAAATCACTCAGGATTCTTGGTGGATGTCATTTCCTCCCAGCAAGGAAACTCCATACTGAATGCTGATTTGTGATCTGCATAATCGGGGCAAGCATCCAGCCATGTGATCCTGCACCTCCAAGCATCACAGGTAGTTCTGCTCCCTTTGAATATGATTCATTCAGATTTATTTCTAAGTATAGCCCAAACTTTCCTTCCTGAAGGCTAGAGGGACTTCTGCATACCTCACACTTACTGACAGGATAATTATAGGAAAGACTGAGGCTGCCAGCACATAAAATAGCTACACACACCAAAAACCCCTTTCTATGTATTCCTTTAAGATAGCATTTTTACCAAATTCAGTAGAAATATTTTTGTTATGAGTATCTTAGAATGTTAGTCTGTAAGGTTTTCTTTTGGCAGCCTTCAACTTCAATTCCACTTTTTTGGTCTCTTTTCTTTATGTCAAAAAGATCCTATCTAGCACTGGCCAATTAATAATTTTATTAATTATTTAATTATAATTATCATAAAAATGTAAGTTACTCTAAAGGCAAGCTCTTTCCTAAGAGCTACACATTTCATTATCCTAGTGACAGACATCAAAATTAATGTACCAAAGATGCGAGCTTTCTTTGACTTCTCTGTTTAATATTTATGTATGGATATATCTTATAATCAAAACTATGTTTTTCTAGCATAGCTTCTGCATTCTTTTTAAAAGGATTTTATTTATTGCAGTAGGATATTTGGAATGAGGTGCTTTGCCCATTAAAACAGCTCATTACAGAGCAGTGAAGCAATTAACTTTGTTGGTTTCAAAAGTAACAACATAGATGGTGACAACCAAAGAGCTAAACTCGCATCTCCCCTTCTGCTATTGTTTGAGATTTCATGCTCATAGCTTAAACAAAGCCACAACAGAGTTTTCAATGCAAAAGCAAAATAAAACAAAAATTAGAACACATACCAGCCTTCTTTCCTCCCACATTTAGTAAATCTTTCTACAAGAGTTGTGTTGTTTTGGTTGCTTTTTTTTTTGGGGGGGGGGGAGAAGCAATCTGCTTCTAGTACAAGGATTTGCATCTATCTTTTAATTAGTTTTAAGTATCAAAATTCACTTCAAAGCAGGAGTTACAATAGCTATTTCATAGCAATCACACACCTTTGTTATAACCTATAAAAATAATTAAGATACTTGACTGTAACAAAGTTTGCAAAAATCTTTTTTTCAAGCATGTTATTTCATGGTCTGTGTTCTGAATTATTTTTCAAAATATGTCTTTTAGGTTAGATCCTCCATATTTGTCATTTTGGAACAGAGGTAAGAGAAAGAAATAAAAAAGGAATTTTAAAATCTTTTTCTGAAGAATGTGCAATATTACCTTTTAAACCATTACATTTAAGTAAACAGAAAATCAACGAGCCAATATGGATATCTCAAAGTGAACAGATAGTTAAAACAAAATAAATATAATGAGATTTCAAAGAGAATAATAGGAAAAAATATTAATATTAATCAATTCCTTAAGTCATTAGAAAACGCAGAGAGCATCTCTAAGACAAATTAGGATACATATTAAGACTTTTCTTTTGTAACTTCAAATAAAACTGAATTTTGTAACTTCGATACTGCTTTTAGATTGCTTTAAAATGATTTTAAAGTGACACTGCATATGGAGACCAGAACGTAACCTACCAAAGTAATACTACGCCAGTTTCCATCATTTCAGATGTCGATATATATTTTCTTCTTCAAAGTTATTAAGACAGGAATCTCAGCTGCAACCGAGAACTCTAGCGTTGGAGAGGCTTGAGGCAGAACTTCTAATGTACTAACTCCAGCACTGTTTACGTAGAATCCAAACGCAGACTAGTCTGGGTGTATCTGCATCACCCTCTGCATCTAGACCTTGCTTAGAGATCGCAGGCATCTTACTGAACTGTTCAGTGTTAGACCTCAAATGACAATTTCTGACATAGTGCTTGTTTTTAGTGCTCAAATGTGAATGTGTTTGTATCTGAACCTGTTTCCATGCTTATATATCTACAGTAACACAATTCCAACACTTTAATGCATGCCATGGTGAAATGAACCACATGACACATTGCATAGTAGGTGCACTTGAGGTATTATCAGTGTTACCTGCGGTGCCTCCAAGGCCTGAGGACTGCTTTCAAGGCACCCACAAAAACTAAGGAAAAACAGAGCTACTGTTCATAGGCTTTAATTTGCAATACAAGGATCTGTACACCCACTGGAAAACTTCAAGAAGTTACAAATCCGAAAGAATGATCAACACCTCAGGAAGGTTAACCAACAGCTACAACAGACGAAATATGGGACGTGAAAAACAGTGAAGTAAAAGAATGCATATAGCCAACCAGCTCTGATCCCTTGAACTGAATGATGTTTCCGCCTCAAACAGCTGTGGCAGCCTTTGTCAGAAATTCAGAACCAAACGTGGGATTTGCTTATCCCTTATGCCACCAACCTCTGTAACTTGTAAGAAAAGAATCCTACACTGTCTTCTCGAAATAAATCCCATGATGATCCAAAGCTCTTAGAATGACCGAGACCCGATCAAAATGCTTTTCAACCTGTGCCATATGACATGGCAAAGAAGAAAAATACACAAACCAGTGACTTCAGTTCTGTCACTTCATACTTTTAGGGCTTGCGCAAGAAGTTGGAGAGGACTGAAGAAGCAAGCTAACTCCCAAAGCTTCTTCACAAAGTTGTTTGTTTTTAAAAAAGGATTTTTTCATACACACAATTTGTTTCTAATAGAGAAAACAGGATTTTCACATGGGAAAAAGCCCTCTGAAAACTACAAAAATGAGGTCAGTAGATAAGAAGTTGTGTTTCTGATAACAAAAAGACAACCCACTTTCTCAAGTTCTTAATGTTAGAAAGATAATCCAGTTGTTGGGTGGACTTATGTAAGTTAAACATTCTTAGTAAAATACAAGGTACAGTTTAAGTACAATCTACTCTTAAAAACAAAACTATAGACAATGATATAAGCAAGTCCTTATATTACCATTAATCACCATTACCTTAAAATATTACCATTACCTTATTAAATTGTATGCCAACAATGAACTGAAAAATTACCTTAAATATTTAAAATGTGTAATTAAAACACCAGCAAGAATTGCAAAACAACAAAGGAACTACAGGCAACTCCAGATGCTATTTGTGACTAAATGAATAATTAAAAGATACTTAAAATTTACTAAGTTCAAATCCTATATACATTAAAGTCTACTAGTCCATCTGCAAAGAAAAAATAAAACAGTAATATATTGATCTCTCCCACTCCCTCAACATGTATCTGCAGCTCATCAGCTCTACAAAGTAACAAATTAGTTTTGTCATGTGTAAATTCTTCTCCTATCATGAAAAACAAATCTGCAATAATCTCAAGCTAGATATTAATCTATTTGAACAGCATGTTTTTTTCTATATTGACTACCTTGCTATGGTGAGAATATCTTATTTGGGGTAATGCTGTACTAAAAATTTACATCACAGACATGTGATACAGTGATGCTACATCTATATTATATATACTACCTAGCGATGTTGCTATTAAAAAAAATTATACCTGAATATCACTTAAAATAAGAACTGTTCAGAGGTGTGTTATTTATAGCTACCTGGTTGTTGCAGCACGATAAGACTGCCTGTTACAAAGAATCAGAATGCAGAACTTCCTTTCACTATACCAGTACTTTTGTAGGTCAGTGACAAGAACAAATACACTCCCAAGCATTTTTACTTCCCCCTCCTTTCCACCGGTCTTTAAAGGTTATATAAACCACAAACAGTTGGCATTTATATTCTAGACTGTTTTACCCTTGCACTAAATGAATTCTTCTCCTGGAGAATGCAAAACAGTAAAACTGCTCTAACTACAATGATCTGCCCCTAATATGCTTTATGAAGCAGCGTACCCTTTTAAACCAACATACTTTCAAAAAGCCTTATGATTGCAAATTATCCGAAAAATCCAGCAAGTAAATACTCTAAATTTCCCATGAAATGGAAAGCTAACCATTATTGTTCTACAGACAGCACAAAAGAGAAAAAATACTTTCAGTGAAGAATCCACTAACAGATAAAAGAAATAAACTAATGTTTAACAAGAAAGATACTAACTTGTCTAGTTTTCCACCAACTGTAAAACACCTTTCACTTAAGAACAATTTTTTTACAGTTTCATCTTCAGATGAACTACATACATGAGAAAAGAACACTGAAATATTTTTGTAGATACAGAACATGTTTTTTTTTTTCCCTCTTTTAAACTGGGTACAGTTTAAGACACTCCCACAGACAACTGCAATCATTTGAAAGCAGCCATTTGGTATTCACTCACAGCATAACCTGACTAACATACAATAGACTATTTTTTCTTCAAGTTGTATATGCACAAGCAAAAAGGATGTTTTTGTCTTACAGTCTATTTTTATTATTATTTTTTTTAAAGTGCCATCTCCCTTATCCATAGAAATACATGGAAACAACAGATAAGAGTCAAAAGCAGCTTAAATGTCCCCAGATCCCTCCAAACTGGCAGGAGACTGATTCTCACCATACTCAGACAATTAGCATCACTTCAAAATAATTTTAAAAGCATCCAGTAACATCATCTTATGGTGGCCACTACCTTGTTCATGTCAGCATGTGTTGGGTATAACACTGAAAGCACAAATGCATGCACTTGGTCAAGCTTTATTTACTCACACTGAGTAAATAGCATTGCCTTTTAAAAAGGTCATAGCAAATACACCAAAGCCTGGTTATAAAACATTTTCCGTTGCTGATACACAGTGACTGCTAGGTTTCTGAAGCATTTCAATCGAGGATAAAGGCTAGCTTTTACATGCACGCTATCTGTATACATAAAACAAAAACACATTTCCCACAATAGTAAAGTAACAACCTGCACGAACTGCTGTCCGATTCATTTTCTTCTTCGCTTGCTCTATCATCTGTCTCTTGTCTGCCAAGCCAACGTGCACCTCCACAATCTTCTGCAGAGAATTCAAATGCGGGGATTTCTGAGGTGGATGCCATTGGCCAAGGAGGCAAGTTCTGGAAATCCTGTTGGCTGGACCTCCTGTAACCAACTGCTGTTAAAGCCAGGTCACTTGAATCTAAAAACTTTGTGCCACCAGTCGTTACATTTTGCCCTCTGCTCCAGAAGTCTCCCTGGTGGCTCTCGACTGCAGAATTAGGGGCTGACGCCTGATGACCAAACCACCTCCATCTGATTTTTAAAATCTGCTTCACGTCAAAGTCTTTACGAGAACCAGACATCCTCAGTGAAAGCCAGCGATCGTCTAGGCAACAGGGTAAGAAGCAGCACGCATAAAAGAAGATTTGTGCACCCAACCAAGACAAGAGGAACACATGCTCTGCCCGGCTGTGGCAGCAGCGGTTGTACAGGGGAAGGAGGGGGGAAAGGACCGCGTTCACACAAAAGCGCTTCTTTAACGGCACGTCATTTGAATATAAACAAAAGGCAACGGGAGATGAAAAATCCCGAGGTAAAGAGAGAAGGTAAAACAATCACCTCCATCAGGAAAAACGCCTGTCAGTCTGCTCTAAAAGCTCCAAGGCTGCGTCTGTTGCTCTCTGACCATTAGCTTTCAGAAGCACCAAACAGTATTCATTAAAGCCCTTTGGAGAGATGAATACCACCCCCTTTTCTTAAACCACAAATGACAGAGAAGTAATTCCTGTACCGCATCTCAGAATCTCTTCTCATTCCGTTAACTCTTGCTGCTACAGAGGGGGAAACAAAAACTGCACAAAGCAAACGAAATTCTTGCTGCACTGCTGAAGAACAAATTTACAGAAAGGACTAAAACCCATCCAAACATAACCGATCGTACTGAGGAAAAACTGAACTGTAAATAATACTTTTCCCTTTGCAGGACATGTGGTAACTCAAACTAAAAAATAAAACAACAAAAAGCAGTACGGGAAGAGCCTGCAAGGCTTGAGGAACTGGTACAGGGTAATAGAGCCTTTCATCCTGCTGTGCCTTGTTTCAAATCTAGGTCTGCAGTAAACAAAAATTTATAACATTCTACATCTGAAATGAGCTAATGGTTTCCATTCACTACATATCACGAAAAGCAAAAGCAACAAAGGCTAACAAGGCTAACCAGTCACTGCCCAGGACATCGGAGACACCCTCTGAACAACGGACAACAGGAGACCTTTGCTTCTCTCTCATCATATGGAATCAGCTGTTTTACATCAGCTTAAAGGTACTGTGACAGAGGAGAGAAATTCTTGTACTTCTGAGACAGAACCCCCAGTAGATGAGCAGTGTACGCAATACATTAAACCATCCCAAAATGTCTTTATTCGAAAGAGGAAGAAGTCAAAGACAAAACATACAATGACCGATTTATATTTCCTCTGAAAATGGCCTGTTTCCTCAGTGACAGATGGAGCTAGTTAGATCTAAGCTGCTGAAACTAATTCCAATCACATGCAAATACAACAACTTTAGAATAACAAAGAGATGCTGGATTTTATCAGTCCTTGATAAATAGACTTACATTTTCAGTCTTCACAGTTCATCTGGTCTGTTCAGCTCTCAAGGATACAAATTCAATCAATTTATAGGAATTGTTTCTTTCCTTACCTACATTTGCCATGAAGAGTGGAGGTTAACTATCTCTCAGATGGACAAAGCGAACTACAAAGTATGCTTCTCTGACCTGACAACTGGGATACTTGCAGTGCTCTTTATAACAGGCTGTATGCAGAGTACATAATTTTATCACCCCAAAAGCCAACACTGATTTAATGTCAGCAGAATATTATGCAATATTCTTAGGAACTGCAATGCTAAAGAGGCCAGTTTTAAGCCGGAAAACTCACCTACCATTGCTCAGAACTTAGTTATTTATGAAACTGCTTCTCACAAAAGCCATCAAAGCACATTTCTATAGAAACAATATTCCAGCTATTTTCTACAAGAGATGCTGCATTTCAGAACTTGTACCTTGCTAACATCCTGGTCTACCAAAACTGATGTACCATGTCAGTTGCACCATATCCAGAAAATAGTTGAGAGCAACTTGAGAGATGAGACAATCAAGTAGATAAATATACAAGGCTGTTACCATCTTTGCTGGGGATCAGCATAAAGATTACATGGATGTTAAACTAAAAATAAATGAGGTCTAGTCCCTATCCAGCTTGTACAGCTATGTAAATTTCAGAAGCGTTAGCTGCACTGTTCAAACATCATCCTTTGTGCAACCACAAGCTACAGTACAATTCAAGAAATAATAAATGGCATCTTTTAATTTATCCTGTCTTTACATTTTGTGCTGCTGTTTACTGTTTCTCAAAGGTGGGTAAACAAGAGAAGCTACCAGTGCATTTGGTAATGTTTGCTATAGTAGTAGTATTTTAATTATCCATTTAACTATAAAAAGTTTTAAATACTTTTCCTTCTACTGGTATGGTAAATGCCTTATACATAAGGACTGACCTGAATTTTTTCTTGTTTAACAGACTCATCTGAAATTCAAACTGTTCCAGTAAAAGTAAGCTAAGACAATGGCAGATTTGCCAACTCTGTCACTTTTTCAGCACTTTCTTATGACTTTCTGGGAAACACAGTCCAATTATTGCTTTTTTCCAGCTGCGAAGCTATGGCCTCAAACAGAGATTAGAAAAGAAACTGCCGTGGTTTTAAAAGAATGAACTGTTTTCTATTTTCTTTCATTTTTCTAGATGATACAAACTTGCTTCTTTATATGCTCTCACCATAAAATACATTTATACATATTTCTTTCATATAAATTAGATACGAGCTGTTATAAAAAAATGACAAAATGAAGCAAGCAGCACTTAATTCAGTTTAAACTGGTAAGGCTGCATGAAATAATTGATGTCCCCTTCTTGTTCTCCACAAGCTTCCTTCCTATAAGCAACACGATGGATTTTATAAGGTCCCCCTGTTGGGAATTACTGACCTTTGTGGAGATCTCAGGTGATGAACTGGAAGGACAGCCTCTTACTTGGTCCACTCAAAGCTCATCTTTGATATCTCTTCTTCAGGTGGGCGCTGACAAATCCAAATGCCCACACCCATGACTACATTCTATTGTAAGTCTTTCTAATACACTAACACATTTCTTAGAAACCTGCTAACATGTAAACTGGGTGGCAGCATCTTAATTAAACACAGTATAAACACACTTTGTAAGGATTCCTTTTTTTTTTTTTTAAATTTACTAAGGCAAAAGACTTCAAAGAGAATCCCAAACTGCTCACACACAAAGGTCTTTTCTGACCTTAGTTGCAGATGAATAACCATATTCTATCTC
The DNA here is from genome assembly GCF_023343835.1 of Lagopus muta. Lineage (NCBI taxonomy): Eukaryota > Metazoa > Chordata > Aves > Galliformes > Phasianidae > Lagopus > Lagopus muta. The sequence continues at coordinate 49,754,777 of NC_064436.1, forward strand.
AGGGCAAGTCATAATTTTTTGAATACAAGTACATGGCCCTCTTTGTGAACATGATTCTGCAGGATTCTGTTGGCATTACGGAGGTTGTGGAAAATTACTGGAAGACAGCTTTGAGAACTTGGATTTGACTGATACAATTGATATTCTTAAGAGTGGAGCAGCTGAACATTTAAATATACGACTTCTCTCATATGAGCAGCTCCACAGAGTAAGAAATTAATCCTTGCAGACAGTTAACAGGAGTTTTCCAGATTATACCTTGTGATTAAATGAACATTTGAATGCATATTGTATGTTAAACTTGAAGTAAAAGACAACAAAATTAACTTTTCAATCAAAAACTTTTACAGACATTTCCAGATATTACACATGAACTGTTTGTTCATACAGATGTTAAAGGAAGATTACAATCCAACAAAAAGTTAGAATTTAAGTAATACTGTTACTCTTAAAATACTTTTTGTGCATAATTTCAGGGTAGATATACTCCAAATATTGAGATACATCTAAGTACATTAGTGGGCTAAATAGAAAAATCATTATTTAACACATTAGTTCTGTATGTTTTTATTCATTGTGACCTTTTATTCCACTGGAAAGTCAGTTAAATTTTCAAGAAAGCAAATGTTTCTCAGATACATTTTTGAGGAATGTTTAAAATTTGAATCTCAACATCACTTTTCATGGCAACATTTTTACTGCCACCCCTACATTTTGGCTTCAAAAAACTATTGCCATCCAACATCACTGCAGTTCAGACATAACATTTTCAAGGTACTTATTCTGTCAAATGAATTTAAAATTACCCATTTTCCAATTGAAGAGCTAGGGATTTAAAGGCTAAGCTAGTCCCTATATTAATTATATTTTTAAGTGCTAATTTAGAATGACAATGTCAAAATAATTGAAGCCTTTGTTTTGTCTGCAAGAGCTGTTTCTCCCTCCTGAAAAAAAACCCACTTCTTTGCTAAAGCATTACATATCAAAAGATGTATCTGAGACACAACTAGACTCATTAAGATATAACGAGGTAGTATCTTACTGCCAATATTTATAGAGAGCCTAGATATTTATTCTGAAGCACCAGAACAGTTCACTGACCATAAGATGTTCATGAATTAATCAAATACACACTTAGAGCATAAAAAGGCATTCAAAATTTAACGCCCTTTGAAAAGAGATTTTAAGCTTTCAATTATTTCAGGACATTAAAATAATTGTCAAAAAAAATCTACTACAGACAAGCCCTGATGCTGCAATCCTGCTTGTATGATTATGCTGAAGTATTAAACGTTGACTATTTTTTCTTCCCAGTTCCTGTATTCTAGTCCAAAAGTTATAGAAACTGCTTAATGAAGACTTCAGAAGGATAGCTGTGCTCATGCTCTGTCATTTTATAAAACAGTGATCACTTCCAATACCCACTTTTTTTTGTAAGTACAAACACTTTTGATTCATGTTTATGTAAGAAGTCAACAGTGTAATTCACCCAGGAAAAAAAAAAAAAAAGAAAAAAACCAACACAAACCACTACAGAGTGCACTGCCAAAGCAGAAATGAGCTGCTGCCAAATTCTCGGCACTGCATTGCAACTTCTTGCTACTTAGCACTGCACATCTCTCTTGAGAGGTGCAAGCCATTTGCTCAGAATGCTCTGTCTTCAGAGCAAACAGCTTTACTCTTGCTTAGAATCATAGAATCACCAAGGTTGGAAAAGACCTAAAAGATCATCCATTCCAACCGTTCACCTATTCCCAATAGCTCCCACTAAACCATGTCCCTCAACACAACATCCAGCCTTTACATCCTGCTTTACAGAGCAAGAGCTTATTTTAGAGTTTATTTTACTCAAAATAAGAAGGAAAGAAAAAAATTCACAGGTTTCCATCATTTCCACAGTATGGAAGATCACACTACCAGATCCTAGATTTTTTTTTGCTTGAACAACATAGTGGCTGACACAGAACAGTTGTGACCAAGACATTTACATTCTTTAACACTGGAACATTTCACATCTGTTTCTCCCTATCCAGGTGATACTCAGGCATCATCAGGAACAGCACCATTTACAAGCTAACACAGAACTATCTCTGACAAAAAACTGCAGTAAGCTTATTTGCTCTCAAAAACTTGGTGCTCCATGTATGGTGTGTTTTTCCAGGTAAAATTCAGTTACAATATGAAATAGACAATACTATGACATCAATCCCCAAGCTGACAAAAACAGTCTTCTGTACCAAAAGGCTCAAATAGTCATGCATACATTAAGACAAGCAGAAGATTCTTATTTCATACACTCCAGGAATATTAATATGGCTGATTCTAATGAAAATAAAGTAAAATTAACTCAGAGACAGTAAAAACAAATCACCTCCCCTAGACATGTCACTGCTATGGATGAGTTACGGCACAAACACTGATCAGTAGATACATCACAGAAACATAGACTACCCCACGTTGGAAGGGACCACAGAGATCACTGAGTCCAACTTCTAACTCCACAAAAGACCACTCAAAATTCAAACTATGTCTGAGAGTTTTAATCCAAATGCTTCTTGAACTCCAGGACCTCAGTATTGTCACCACTGCCCTGGGTAGCCTGTTCCATGCCCACTACCCTCTGGTGAAGAACCTCTCCCCAACACCCAACCTGACCTTCCCCTGACACAACTCCATGCCATTCCCTTGGATTCTGTCACTGTCAGCAGGTAACAGAAATCAGTGCTGTCCCTTTGCTTCCCCCATGAGGAGCTATAGGCCACCATGAGGTCTTCCCTCAGCCTCCAATCCTCTGGGCTGAATCAAGGGACCTCAGTCATTTCTCATACACACTGCCCTCTAGATCCTTTACCATCTTTGCTGCTCTCCTCTGAATGCTCATAGCCTTATGTCCTTCTTATACTGTGGCACCCAAAACTGCACACAGTGCTCAAGGCATACAAGCAAGCTTCTGTACAGCAGATACAGTCTTCTCAGGGATCTGCTGGAAAAAGTCCCACGGGATAAGGGCCCTGGAGATAAGAGGGGGCCCTCTGACTTTACAGGACTAGTCGCTGTGGCAATGGGAGACTTGCACTATTAACAGCTTGCATTTAGTATTATATAATCAAATAAGCACCCCAATTCAATTTCTGCACTTCCATAGGTTAAGGGCTTTTATACCGTAAGAACCTTAAAAGTAACAGCTGGATAGAAATAAACCTCCCTGGTGAGCTCAAGATTGGCTAGATAGAAAACATATCTACTGCCTGACTTGGTTATCCTTACGAGTGCAGACTGCCAACTGAGGCAACTGGATGTACAGGAAGAAAAAAAGCCAAGCCACGAGTTCTGCAAAACTTCCTGGAAATGTTGTTCCACAAACAATACGAATCTAAGGCACAGAAGGGAAAACATCTTTAATTCTGTAATTGGATGCTAATTAATTTCAGATTAAATCTTGTATCAAATCACCACATATTCCATATTATATGTTTATAATCAGTATCCAAGATAAAATCACATCAAGATATAAGTGAAGAACAGCAGCGGAATTTAACATCAATAGAAGTAATTATTTTATTCCGATCTGAAAAAATCCTACTTTATTTTTTTGTAATCAGAAAGTAAAACTTACAATACAAATAGATACAGTAAGCAAAGAGAAAACACTGAGTAGTATATTTCAAATATAATTTTATTTGAATCAGTGTCAGTACGTAAACCACCACCAGTAAATAAATAGAGCTGTAGAACTAGACGAGACTCATTTCTTGCACTTCAATTTTTCTGTCTGCAGTTTTGTGCAAAAATAATCTCAGGCTCTCCACTTATACTTATTTTACAGGCTCTTCTAATATTAACTCCAGCTCCTCTGGATGCTTCATCTCACAGTCTGCTTACACACAGCCACACTTCCCTCCCCACCTTGTGGCAGACAGGTAGTACAAGAAAATCCTTGGCCGTATTCAGGCCCAGAAGCAGACAGGCTCACCAGCTGGCAAGTCAAGCAGTATTTCTTATTGGACTTCCATACATACCCATATATTTTCCATACCTTCTAGAAATTCAAGCATACAAAAAGATACATTCTGTCAGAGTTTGACTGAAATTAACAGACAGGCCCAAGAACTATCTGGGGGCTGATAAACCAAAAGGCACAAATCCAGCTTGTCTGGGCATACTACAGACTCACAAGCTTCTTACCTGTTGCTTCTGGGCATGCACAACTGCCTCACCTTGATTGGCTACATATCACCTGAGTGTGGATTTATAAACAAAGCGGAACAAAAAATCATCATGGTATCTGACAGATTGCTCAAACACAGCGTTCAAACACAAACCTACCTTTCCACAACTGTATGAAATTAAAATGACCTTGACAAGGAAAGCAACAATGGTAGCACTAAGCCTTTAAATCATTAAAGCACTCACTGAATTAACTGTTCAGTTATCCCAGAGGCGCACAGACCCATCATCTTAGCTGCCTCACCCCTGATTTCATAGGGCTCCTAAAACATTTGCTGTTCTGCACAGAGAGAATACTATGCAACAGCAACATAAATTAAGTGCCAGGAGGAACACAGGATACTAAACAAACAATGGGAGTACGAGAACTGTTGGCATTCCTAGCAGTATGGAGTCCAGTCAAGCTAGCATGCTTAAAGAAGAGAAAACTCGAACTCAGTTGGCTAAGCTGTAAGATCGAAAAAGTACAATTAACAAAAACCTTTCTTTATTGGCTTATCAGATGTTGTTGTTTCTTCTCCTCCATCAAATCTAACTAAAGGAAAATAAGAAACTAACATATTGTACAACTACATATAGTGCTCATTAGCTTCAGATGGTTTGCAATCATCTGCTAAGCTATCTTCACCATTAGCTGAAAGTACTAGAAGTACTTACCTAGCTTAGAATGTTTATAAAGCACCCATATTTATCAAGCTTGTGAATTTTCAGACAATAATGCCTGAAAACCGAAAGAAATTATCTCTTTATCTGTTTTAAGTGTAATTGTTCTCCAGTCCGTTTCTTACGCAGAAGTGCAACTTTAATTTCTATTTGGTAATGAAAAAATCTGCCAAGAAAAGTTGTTACTTATCACTTCATCTGCCCACATTTATTATAAATGTATAGATTAATTTTAGTTAATTACTTTTATGTGCTTTACTTCCATGCTTAAAATGCTGCAGTTCCCGGTGAAAAGCTTGCCAAGTTATGATAACATCATTAGATCCTCTACTTTTGTAATGTTTTAATTAGACAGTCTGAATGCACAAGCCTGTGATTACATTAACATCCAAAATACTGTTTCTCTCACTAAATGTAAAAAGATCTAAACTTTGGTTTCATTTTTGGCAAAGACAAAGTGATCATTTAAAATTCAAACGCAGCTTTTAGGCCATCAGAATATATTTTATAACATCCACCAACAATGCATCTTACACTGCATATGATGAATAATCAATGCAGAATACTTTATCTGGAATGGCAACCAGCAAGCTAATAGCTTATTTACACAAACAACGTTGTCTAGTCATAACAAGTATGGATTGCTTGCATGCAAGTTCCATCACCAAAGACACCAAGAAAAGTTTTACTTTCCCATCAGCTTCTGCCATTTCTCCTCACTCCATAGGTGCTACACATCAGCGCATCGTAAATTTGGTAATTCAGACATGCTGCTCTCTGCATTCTTTACAGCAAAGGATAGTAAACCTCTCCGGACACGATTCTTGTCTTTCTGTACATCATGAATACACACACATTACCTAGCAGGTACTGTGAATATTTAATTTATTCTAGAGGAGCATTTTAAGGTGACGCTGGCAGGTGCTGTTGACTCAGAAAATGAGCCCACAGTAAGCATAAGGATGGTGTGCGCTTTTATTTATAGAATGATGAATGACACCATTTCTCCCCAGACCAACTCAAATCTATACTAGACAGATTACTTTATCATCTTCATCTTGCCTTCACAGCCCATATCATACCAAAATATTATCAGTATTCACCTTTTACAGCTTCAAAAAATGGGAGCCAACAGTGAGGTGGCAGAAGAATCAGAAGGAGTATCAGAAAACAAACATGAGAAATTAAAAAAAAATAATCTAAGAAAGATTTGAGATTACGTGTCTCTCTCCCTTATAATTATTTTTATTTTGTTCTAATTAAGATTGCATGACAGTGTAGCATGATTTGAAATCAGTTTTTGAGAGGAAGCTGATACGAAGATGCAGAAGGCATTCTGACCACAGAACAGGAGAAAAGAATTCCTCCCTTTCTCTTTCTTTTGTTCTCTCTTTTATGAGTAATATCTATACAGTAAGTTGGATTTAAGAATTCCAAGGAAAGAGTCCTTAGAAAGCGAAACAGCCAACAGTTTGATAGGCTGCAAGACGTGCATATTTGATAATATTGAAAAGGTTATGTGCAAATAGCTCCTGCAGCCAAAAATGCAGCTGTCAATAAACACTGAGCATAGTCACCAAACCACAAGTGAATTAAAACACAATGCTCTTCTATTTATTCTGAAAACACCGTGAAACATACAGAAGCACGAACAGGAAGTCCATTTTGCTCCATCTAACTCCAACTTAAGTTTAAAAATCAAAACTTCTCACAGTTGCAAAGTTGAACTATTTTTGTTTCATGGTTAGTCACAGTTCTTTTAATTTTCTTTAGTAATTGCTATTAATGTGATCTTTCAGAAGAAATACATACCTCAGATATTAGTTAGCAAAGTGTGTGCTCCAGAACTTTTCTTCTCAAAGGTTTAAACTCAAATTAGAACTGATATTCAAAAGGAGAAATTGTTTTTTAAAACAAACACCTTCCAGAACACTGTCATCATAGAACAAAGAATGATGAAACACATAATCGTGGTTCTGGCCTCCTAATGCCCAGTGTTTCAGAAAGCTAATTAATTTTTCATTTTATGTTCTCCTTTCCAATGCTGTTCGTGTAATGCTTTGCCAAGCTGAGAACTGCTTTACTGATGAAGGCAGAAAGCCTACAGAGCTGAAGTCTTCAATTGCAAGCCATAGGAAACATTTAAAGAAAGACTACTAGAAATGGGACTTAAAATGAGAAATTATCCACAGCACTCTGCTAGTTACTAATATTTAATACAAAAAGAATGAAAAGCTATCCTCTCCTTTGTTTCCCTGCATAAAATTGAAGATGTGTAAGAATGAGAAACAGCTTACATTTTCAAGATACTTTCCAAAGGCTTCAAAAGCTGTAGTCATGCAAAACACTTGGACAAATTACAACTTTTCTGAAACTGTAAGGTGATGACAGAACTCTGAAACAGGCTGCCCAAGAGAAAAGTGAGGTCTGCTTCTCTGGAGAAATTCAAAACCCATTTGAACCTTCCTGTGCAACCTACTCTAGAGAACCTGCTTTAAGATGGGGGTTGGGGAAACCTGATCTTCAGAGGTCACTTCCAACCCTTACAATTCTGTATCATTGTGTTTCTGTGACAATTTCAAAGTTAAAAAGGTATGCACCCCGTAAATAGGAAAGCACTTAGAATACAGTTTAAAGGACATCCAGAAATATAAATACAGTCTTTGAAGATAAAAAGCCTACCATCACTGAATGCATAATACAAGACTGCACAAGATTTCACAAAATAAAAATAGAATGTTCTATTAAGTGACAATTTATTGAATTGCAACCTATTGCATATTTGAAGGAATTTTACCGAAGATTTCTTAAAGAATTTAATGGAGAGTTAGCATAGGTAAGCTGACTATTCTGACAGCGTGTCAGCTAAGGCACTGCAACGTCTTCAGATGCGTTTTTAGAAGAGAGGGAGCCATTCTTCAACCTTAATTTTCTGTTTTACAAATACATCTTGCACCATTATATAAAGTCTTCCATTAATTCTGAAAATCTGAGGAATACTCTTGGAAAAAACACAGTTTACTAGTCAAAAATTGTTCTTCAAATTGAATCAGTGTTGTCAAGGAATACATCAGAATTTCAACATCAACTGCACTTATAGCTGAAAAGGTAACGAGCTGGTAAAATAACCATATATATGAACATAATACGAACAGATTGAAATTAATGCCTTTCTCAACTTTACAGTTTGTCCTCTTTAAAAATACCAGAGTTGACTGTAAGATACAGTTACTCTTCAGCAGCTCCACTTGATAATTAGGTGTTCTACCTTGCAATAAAACAGAAGTATTTATCCCACAGTGAGCTACCAGGAAAATCCATACTAAACCAATATAACATCAAATACTCTCCTACTGTGGGTACTGACAGTTGTCAAACCTATCAAAAGCAGTTTGACTGCCAATTACTTGCCACTATCACTACCACTAAGGCAATGCTAAACTTGGGATATGGTGCTGAAACACCTAACAAGCTTTTTGTTCCTCAAGACCCAGAGAAATAAAAATAGTAAAGTGCTAGAGGTTTACAGATACACATTTCTTTTAACCTAAATACTTACCAACTAACAATGTTACCTTTTTCTAACACACTGACTGTTGAGAAGTATTTGTGATACAAAAGAAAATTATAATTAATTTACATATCTTATAAAATAGCAATCTAGAGTAAAAATAATAAAAAGCAATATAAAAAGAACAAAACAACCAACTCCCACAAAAACTACAAAGTGACCAATACTGCTCACGGTACTCTTTGAAGGGACAAAGGATGGCAACAGACTTGAGCTGAAAACTTTCAAAACAAAGGATGTCTTAGCTTAGAAGCGTTATGGCCAAGCATAGGAAACATCCAAAGAAAAATAAGACCTTTTAATAGCTCTTGCCCAGAATTCTCAGTTATTTTTTTTTAAAGGTGGTGACAGAAAGTGTCTTGAGTTGTGTACTTCTGGACTAGAATTGTCTCAGCAGACAGCTACAAAGGATATTTAGTGCTCAGCAATCATTCTGGGTTGAATCAACTTGAAGCACACTTCCTGTTATTCCAGTGTGTGGATCACAACAATCCTCTAAACTCTCTGCTCCTGCAAAGCCACTCAAAGTTCTCAGCTCCCCAGAACAAAATAAAGCATATTCTGTCAAAATCAGTATATATGATGTATATATGATGATGTATGTACATCATAAATCGCTACTGATTTGACAGATAAAGAAATAAATAGAGAGAACACCTCTCTTCAGCATTTGTATCACGACATGAATGAATTCTGGACAAGTACACAGTTACTTCACAGAAATTGTTTTCTCAACGTACCCAGTGCAGGCATAACTCACAGGGAAGAAAACAGATACTTTTTTTTATTTTTCTACTACCCTAAGCACTGCCTTTCCTACCCTCATCACTATTTCTTCAGCAGTGTTTTACTTTATGCAGAGTTCAAATAAAGCCAAATTGCGGCAAATACTCCTTTTTCTCCCCCCAACATTCTTCTACCTCTTTGCTTTGTGTGTGTGTATCAAAGCTACTCCGTTTGAAAATGGCTGTGGCTTAGAAAAGTCTTAGTACTTTCTACTTAAAAAAATGAAAGTAAAAGCCAGTTAGTATTATCAACATAATGAGATTTGACTGAGCAGTCTGAAGGCTTCTATCGTAAGCGTTTTTCTAAAGCAATATTTTCTCTTACAGATTCAGTAAGACATTTTCCACTTTTTTCTATACCGATTAGAAGATTAGAGGATGGAAGTTTCTCATGTATTTTGAAAAGATTATAATGAGCATTATAGTATTACTGACAGTCTTCTATAAAGCATGTTTTGATAAACATCAGACATGGTAAGTGATAAAAACACATGCAAACACTCCAAACATTAGAATCTGAGTCCACAAAAGCAAAGCAAAGTCAAATCTTGCTTGTGTGCACTCATCAGAAATGTGCAGTACAAAACTTAATGAAGGTGTAATCAAGAAGGCCCATATCCTTTGTGGATGAATTCACATTCATTGTAGCATCATTCAATACTGGAATTGAGTCAGTACAATAATTACCTACAACACCAGAATGATCTCTAGGTGTTTACAGAATCATGTAGTTCCATTTGTCTTCCTCCTTCCAAGAAGATGAGGTAGGCAGAAAATAATCTATGGACAGAAAACAGTGAGAAGAAATCAGAAACAAGGCACTGAAAAAACCTTGAGAACAGACTGCCTATTCTATTCAGTCAGAACTTTCATTTGTCCCTCAGTTCATAACCTGAAAGAGATTAAAGTATGCCACTGAGCAACTGTCACCTCAGATCCTTCCACAATTTACGTAAATTACATATACAATAAACTGTTCAAAGAAAGAGAAGGAATGAGTATGAAATCTGAATACATAAACTCTCAAGAAACACCGCATTACAAGATTAATTATAATCATTTTTTTTAAATAACCTTAGTACATTTTTACTATTTTGCCTAGCTGTAGCTCCAGGAAGAATCCAGCCTGCTGAGACAGCATGCATCCACTTTTTGAATCAAAGTGACCACAGTCACTTTAAGAAGAAAGAAAACAGCCCTGTAAGGCACTTGCATGCATAATGTGGTATCTAATATCTCACCTTCAACAGTTTGATCTTTCCTACCAGGTGCAAGGACCTTCCAGCTGTGAGAACAGTAACATGAAGTCACCTGGAGCCCATAACCTCATCACTTCTACATGGTTGCATTTGTTAAGGCCATGCAGCTGATTAATACAAATATTTCTGATCTCCAGTTGCTTTGTTGGTTATTTTGAATGAAAATTTAACAACAATTTTGTTCCCACAGAAAAAAAGCAAATAGTGGATAGCGAGGTTTGCAGTTAATTCATTCCTCCATTTAGCTGTAATAAAAGGGAAATCTAGCTGATAAAGAGGAGGCAAACCTACACCTTATGTTTTGTAAAGGAAACACAGCAATTTCCTAAAAGCTGAAAAATCTCACATTATTGGGTGATGTTTTGTTCGTTTAGGTAATTTCCCTTATCACAACTGAACTACATCAATACTAACATGGAGTATCAGAACCACTGATACTGGGGATCTAGAGCCAAAGAATTGGCACAGCTTCATCCAGTGTGCGTCACCAGTTAGCAACAGTTTGCAATCAGCTTGAACCATAACAGTTTAAGGCAAGATTTTTTTCAATCTCTGTAGATTTTCTTCTTATTTTATATTCATATTCACTGCCTTTCTAACACAACACTTTAAAATCTACATGCTGTCAGGGTCCAGCAGCAGACCTGCCCTTCCAACAGACGTCCTCAAAAGACAGTCTGATGATGCTGAAGGGCGGCAGATGAAAGCACTGCCTCAACTGAGGGTTACTGCCGTCAGTTTGGGTCTGTCCTCCATTGTGCTGCTTAACATTGTTCAGCAAACAGAAAACAGGAAAAGCGTGAAGTTGGAAATGTGATCTCCGCTATCAGGAATGCATCTCTGAAGTTCAAGCTTTGTTGTACCTTTTCCTTTTTTTTTTTTGCTTTGTTTTCTTTTTCTGTTTTAAAAAAGTCTTTATCTGCGTGCACCTCCCGGAGTTCTGCTGCAAAAACACCTTCACAAGAACGGAAAGGACGGTTCCGGGAAAGATCACTGAACACATCTCGTGTCCGTTTTCCAACGTGACGCATCCCCACAACACAAAGCGTTTGTCTCTGTAAAAGCTGCAGACCTGACCGCGAGTTCAAGCTTTTTATCCCTATCCACGCTCGTAACAAGACCCGAGCGGCAGCTCTTACTGAAAACAACACTTAGATATCTTCCCTTCGGACAGCGGGAAGTTGGAGCACCAGAGGGCTGACAGCCGCTCCGCCCCTAACGGTGCCAGCCGGGGCACCCCGCCCGGGGCACAGCGCGCCGTGGCACCGCCGCCCACCCGCGCACCGCCGCACTCCCTCCCCGCTCGGCCGCGGGAGCCGCCCCCGGAGCCCTCCTCCTCCGCGCTCTCTCCTCCCCCAGCCGGCAGCCCCAGCCCCCTCTCCTCGCCGTCGAGCTCCCGCCGCCCTCTCACCTCTCGCGGTCCGGGAAGGGCCAGGAGAGAGAAGAAAGGAGGGAGAAAAAAATAAAAAAATAAAAAAAATCACAAGGGAGGCCCCGGCACCCCCGCCCTCCCGCTGCCGCTCTGCTCTGAGGACGGCAGCGGGAACCGGGAGGCCGCTTCCCGCCGCTAACGGGTCCCCATGGGCCCCGCCGCCGGCCCCTCCCCGCGGGCGCGCTCCGGCGGCTGCGGCCCCGGGGCCGGCCGCGCACGCGAGGGGAGGGGCGGGGCGGACCCGCGGCAGGGGCGGGGCCTATCGCCACGCCTACTTCGCACAGCAGGCCCCGCCCCCCGGCCTGAGCGGGTGGCCCGCGCACCGCCCCAGCCAGCGGCCCCGCTTCCGGGCTGCTCCCCTCGGCGCCGCGCGCCCCCTGTCGGCTGGGCGGCGAAGGGAGGCGCTGGTCTGCCTGTGCGGTTTTCCTTAATTAACACGGGTGCAGACCTCGTTCTGCGCGCTGGGTACCCTTTCTGTATTTTGACACAGCGAAGCGAATTATTTGTGTCGTTCTGTCCGTCCTCCATTTAGTTGAAATAAATCAGCAGTGACACAAGGCACAACATTTAACCTCCTCTCATGGCACCGTGTAGTGCTGTGGCAGCCTGTACTCACTCTTTAACAGACACTCTGACCTCTGCCGCACTCCTCATAGCACCTTACCGCTGACTTCTGCCACCCAAAGGGAGAATAATTTTCCAAATTAATAGACTGTGTGACAAGTCAGATGTGCCTCTGACTGATAAAGCTGATTTAGGGGTGTGCGAGATCATCGGTGAAGCATGGTGGGACGTGTTTGAAGCAGATGTATGTCGGGCTTTCATTGCCTAATTTGTAAGAACATGCAGCCTACGTGGCTGAGTGCTCCGTCTGCCTTTGGTCTTCATGACTGACTGAAAGATTTACTCTGTTTTCACTAAATTGCACTGAGAAGTAGTGTTTTCAAAGACACTAATTGCTTCAAGCTGTTGAAAAATTATTAACTAGGTGGACAGAAGTGTCCCCCAGCAGGAAAACTCCCGCTTTTCACTGCAGTCAGTGGTCAGTCCAGGCAGACACCCGTTTACACACACATAGCTGTCTCAGGGTAATCATGTGTAGGCTTAGGATGTCCGTGGGGTGCAGGGACAGGTCCTGTGCCATTCTCCTGAACTGGAGACTGAGCTAAAATGTGCCTGAAAAAAGTCTGAGTGTCTTAGAAAGGCATAGACATGCATATTACTTGCCAAAGTCCTCCTGCAGTTTCTGAAAGACTTTTTCATTCCGACTGGGCGAAAGGGGTGGGTAAACACCAGCAAAACCTAGGAAAGTATAAATAATATGGGAGATATTTAAGTGCAGCACAGTCTCTCACGGTGTAGAGCTAACTTGCTAAAATGGCATATAAATGGTGCTGTGGTTATAGTTTATATTTTAAAGTCATACTGGTGACTTTCGCTGCTGGATGTGGCTCTGAGTGATGATCCAGCTGTAGCTGTTCCTGTCCATTGCATAGGAGTTGGACTGGATGGCTTGTAAAGGTCCCTTCCAACTCAGATGTATTATGTATTATTATAATAATTGCTACTTAGGTTATAACCTGGTGTCCAAATAAAATTAGTTCATTTTGCTTTCTTTTCATTGATTTCATCACATAAAGTTGCTACATTTAAAATTTTGTGTTAACAAATTTGTATTCATTAAAGCTCCAGCAAAAGTCCTTCTATAGTGGGTTAAATTCCACCTGGCCTTAATCAACTTTTGAGGCAACTAGATAACATTTGGGGCATTTCAGGTTCATGGGACATTTCTTATTTTAACTTCAATGGCATTGCTTCTGTTTGGCAGTACTCACTATTTAATGGGTTGTAGGAAAAATTCTGTCAGAAAAGAACTGCATTAATTAATTCTTTCATACTCTAGATGCTCGATATTTGAGAAACGTTGTTTTTACATATGCATTGTCCAGGATAATTTTATACAGAATATTCCAGAAATATTCTTTGCAGTCTCATCTAGATTTCACTTTTCTAACTGGAAAGTTAACTGTAAAATTATGACTACTAAGTATAGAAATAGTAATGGCTCTTTCCAGACTTCCCATGATGTAAAGGTTAATAACATGCTGAAGACACAGTACAAATTTGCAACACATCTGCTGTCCTTTGAGAATAGAGCAGCAATGATGCTACGAACATCTCATCCTCAGTTCGTTGGACTTAAAACGTTGCTTATTTACCATATCAGTAACTTGAAGTTGTAATGATTGAATCACCAATCTATTGAAGTCTTAAAGATACAGTAATACATGAAGTTAAATGTCATATGCACACATCCTGGCCCCAGTGCACATGTATATAAATGAAACAATAAATTCTACATATCTGACTCATCTGACTTATTTTTTAGTGAAGCTCTGACTTTTTTTTTTTTTTTCAATCTTCTTGGCCAAAGGAGAACAAAATTTCTTCGCAAAGATGATTATATTATTGTTCAGAAGGTATGTGAAAATGGCCATTAGGGGATGATGTTCCTAAAACAAAATTGCCCCAGATGAATGAAATGTTTTCTATGCGTTAGTTTTCTTGTATTTTCATCCTGATACATTAATTTTATCTTCACTTGAATCATTCTCAGACAAGCCAACATAAGGACAGAACTACTCTCTCTACAACTTAACGTGACAAGGAGTAAAAGAAAAAGTCATATTAGAAAAAGGAAATGCATAGATGTTGTTTTGCATAAAGCCCACACCACGCTGAAAGCTAAACCAGGAAGGAAGTTGCCACCACTGTGCTAGATGGGAGTGCTTCAGTGGCATGTGCTTGATTTTAAGAAAATCAGAACTCTTCAGGTTAGCACTAGGAGTACTCACCATGTTTATTTTATGTTTACCTGAGTTTTTCAAAGTCCATGAAGGTGAGTGATCAGCTTTTAAAGGACCCCTTGCTTGTTCTGAAGTCTAATTGCAATTGAAAAGTTGGCATGTGCTTTCCTGAAAGTGATAGTTACGATGCTATACTTGTATGAACTGTGTAAGTCGTATATATAGATTGTTTTCTTTAGATTTTTAACAAACAGAATTCATTATATGTAGTAATTTGAAAAGAGTTTGCTGTTCGTTTATGTACATTGCAAAATTTCTGGTCACTATATGCATATAACTGTACTTTTCACTTGCTTCCTCATTAAGTTAGTAGTTGAAAGGTGTATGTTAAGAAGCAGCTACCCATGTCTTTAAAAATAAGTTTTCTTAAAAATCTCTCAACACAAATGCCTATAAATCTTCATATGGTTAACCTATGAAGGAGATACGCAGAGGATGCAGAGGTACCACGATAAAAAAGTAGAGCAGAATTCGTATTATAGCACAGTGAAGCAAATCTGTTAACAGAAATCCCAAATACTGGTGATCCCGAAGGTCAATAATGTATTTCAGATGAATACAAAATATGTGAGTGTAACTAATGCATTCAGCACTTTCTTAAAAATTCATAAATAAATTAATATTAAAATAGCTTTGTCACAGCTGTTCCTAAGTAAGGTTTTGTATAAGACAAATCTTATAATAAAAAGAATCCCCTTGACAGCTGGTGTGTTCCTAGACATCACTACATTATTTATGAAGCAATTTCTTTATGAAGTAATTTTCTGGAAACAAATTAATACCAAATATACCAAGATTTGTTTACTTACATTTACATTTTTATATTGATTCACCAAAACCAGCCACTGTGACGGTGGCTGGAATATAATATATAGTTTTTCATAGGTAATAAACCAACGAACTTTTTAAGCTGTCGTAAGTTTCAAACATTATGAAAACAATCATTCAGTTTAAGATGTTGGAATAATGAATGTTTTACCTCCACACAGAAGTGATCAAAGGACTTAGTAGCACAGACAACGCAAATAAACAATGCCATGAATATCAGCAGAAGAAAACATTGACGTTACTGTCAAACATCCAAGAGTAATTGCATTTTTCCACTGTAATTGTCCTAGATTATTCTTCTTGGAGTTGCTTCACACTGCAATAACACGATTGTTGCAATGCTGAAATTTATGTATGGTCTTAATCACATTATGTATAAATTGAATATGAGCAGCGCGCTGCACAGAATTGTATTTGGAAGATTAGAATCATAGTCATAATTTGGATGTCGTAAAAACTATAGAATAATATGAAAGACTGCAACGTCTGAATTATATGAGAAAGTAAATACACTGAACAATTTCATATGAAAATTTCAAGGAATTTGGTTTCTAGTTCACTGAAAACCTTCTGGGAACTGCTTTTAATCCAAAGTGTGTAGCAGACTTAAAATGTACAGAATTACTTTCCTATAGGTGTTTCAAATTGCTGGCTAGGAGGCTGTGGACATTACTTCCCCACAAAAATTTGTTACTGGAAATCTTCACTGACATGTAAAAGGCAGCCACTGTGCCTTCTATGATCGGCTCCTAAATGAGTGGTTGAGACCTTGTTTCACAGGGTTGTCTAAGATCACATTAACACTGCAGGTACTTCAGGTTTTTAATATAATGTAAGTGAAACTTTGAATTTTTTTACCCTAGGGAAAGTTGTGGCATTTATTTTGACTCCAGAGTGGGAATAAAATTGAAGATTATGCCTTAAAGAGACATTGTGGGAAAAATCTAACCCAAGCCATTAAAAACTTATCGAAAGAAAACAGTTCAGTATCACCAAAACTGAAACTTGTTTCCTTCAAATTCATAAAGCAACAGATCTATTTGGCTGAAAGTCTGTGAAGCTTTACATTACCTCGGTTTAGAACAAAATGTTGCTGTTTTTTTGGAGCCCAATGCTCTCAATTCTGGTCTCGTCCTCTGGGTCTGGTTATTTGATGGACTGTGTCCACTATAAATCTATCATTGTGTACTCCCCATGTTGTACTGTAGGCCTCTGCCATCTCTGACATGTTGTGTGTTTGCTACCATTTCTGCAAAGAAGTGATAAAAATGCGATTTTGTATACTGCTGAATTGATTTGAAACTGAGTATCATAGATCAAAAGAAAAAAAAACAGTTAAGCTAATCCAAAATGAAATATTTATTATTTTCTTAAGGCGAATAAGTTTTTTTTACAAATTCAGATTTTCCCTATGAATAATTTCATTTTAATAGAATTGGATTTTCAGTAGAAAACAGAACAGAAAACTAAATAGAGGCTTAGTAAAGGATTTAATAACCAGAGAAATTCTTAATATTAAGTATGCAGGTTACAGATTTTTCTCAGAGGATGGTAAGTACCCTCCCTAACAGTACAGCATTCAAACTTTTCCAATCATTTAGCATACTCTTTACGCTCTGTAAATTGGCTAGCATTAGGCAGCTCTTGAGCCTGTTTGGTCATGCGGAGCATAAGATGCAAAATGGAATACATGGTGCTGTGCACAGACCCCCTGACCACAGTCAGCAGACTCCCACGTCTATGTGCAAACTCAGTGAAAGGGGCCTGGTGGGGAACTGCCATTTGCTGACCTTGAAAGCTGTGGCAGTAGTCTTTGATCAGTTCCCCACCTGCATGCATGCCTTGCCAGGAAGGTAAACATTTTCCATCCGATGTTGGCTCATCTGACTGGAAGATGACTGCCCAAACCACCTCTTCCAGCTGGAAGAACTGGGTCTCAAGAGCCTGCTCCACTCCAGGATGGTCAGATCAAAAGCATTTTGAGGAAAATATTTTGACTTCCCTAGTGGAAACTTAAAATCTTAGATTTTTTCTTACCCTCATATATAATATCTTACATTTCAATGTGTTATGTTTTATGAGTTTATCACATTCTTATGTAATGTTAGTAAAGTGAAGGTAACTGACTTTGGCACTGGATTTTGGATTTTATTTCTGTTCCTGCCTGAAATCCTTCACCGATCTGTTTCTGAGGCCAGTCAGCTCTGATATGAGCACAGATGGCTGTTGAAACTGTCAGATTGCAGATGAGTACTGGAGCAATCAAAGGCTGTTTTCCTGTCTATATGTAAGGATTTATGAACATATCACTCATAATGAGTGTTAGATGCAGAATTTCCACATCACAGACATGCAAAGATACTACCAGAATTGGAAGGTTAGCTAATATACTATGGGTTAGCACTACATCAACTCATGGGAGGGATTATTTGTGTTCATAAATACATATTTCATGTTGGAGTCCCAGAAGATTTTTAATCTTCAATTTCTTTCATACTGAAAAAATAGTTCAAGGTTAACTCAAGTAGAAATACACAGTTCATATAGGAAAGCCTTGCTTTAATGTAAAAGATGTTTAAAATAACATGCATTAATAATTAAAACTATGTGGGTTTTTTTTTTGTTATTTGTTGCATTAATGTGCTTCAGCTGCAGTAATTTGGTATTGAAATTCAACTAGCAAAAACACTGTGCATTAAGTTTAATGATTGAATAGAAAAAAAGCAGGAAGGGTGGCTGGAGGATTCAGCAGTATTTCTGTGGGTTTAAGTGTCATTGGAGAGAAAGTTTTCATTCTCCTAACTATTTTACAGTGTGATCACTCTGGTGGGTTGCAACTGCATGGTTGCAGGGCTATGTTTCCTGTTTCAAACACAAGTGGGTTTCATTTTCTCTTCAAGCACACTGAAATTTGAACAACTTTGAAACAGGAATGACACTAGAGAACACCACAAATGCAATTCAGTCAGTACTGAAAGATATTCCATGTAACTCAGTAATAAAATCCAAAATGTATGTCGGGAAAATATTCTCTGCTTTCTTCTCCTTGCTTGATGGTGCATGCAGTATTCTGCCATAACCCTCAAGAAGTGCATTTCATTGTATGATGGTTAAAGGGTATTTTACATGAAACTTAAATGCACTTACTTACCCATGTACTCTAAGAGATGGTTTTGCTAATACAGTACTCTTTGTTTTTCAGCTAACACTGTAGTCGTATCGTGCATGGATACCTGTTCATTAAATAGCACCACCTTTCCACTTTGTACTTTTAATAATTCTTGCAAAAGATCGCTGCAACAAAAAAGAAAAAATCAGATTGTGTTACTGAAGACCATTGTAAATCATTCAAATTTCCAAAATATTCCATGTATTTGCCTGTCCTCTAGTCGGGAACAACAGTCAAATACTAAGTACTCAGAGTCTGAATCCAGCAGAGATGTGAATGTTGATCATCAAGAATCAAGATCAATAGATAAAAAAAGTAAGTAGGAAAAGCAAAGTACTTTATTTGGAAGTAGTTAATTATAGCATAAGATGCATGGCTTGATTTGGTAGTTGAAGATGATAATATGGCGCTGGTTCTCCATTGTCTTTGCAAACTCTACAGATACTGCTGTTGTTTGGTTGGTTTTTTTTTTTTTTGGTTGGTTGGTTGGTTTGATTTTTTTTTTCCTTAATACCATTCTTTGCATTGCTGCAAAACATAGGTTTTTTGTCGTATTTGTAGCAGCAGTAATTCTTGGCTGTGAGTGCTGATTTCTTTTCTTTGAGGATCTTGTGTATGGGGGAGCATTCATTATCTTAAGGTCTGCAAGGAGTGCTGCGAGATTGCCTTGTCCAACTATTCCAACTATTGCTGTTGCAAATTTGACCCCTACCAGCTGGGTTTTATGAATGCATTTTGATCTCTTTTTTTTCTTGCTGGATTTTATAAAATATTTATTTGTAGAGTTCTATAGTTTCTGATGAGTTTCCTCGATAGGTTTAATTTTAAGAATCACTGTGGATCTCTGCTTGCTGATGGCTGATATTATATGATGAAAATTTGCAATCAAGTATCTGAAGAAATAAATCGAAGATGGTAACTACTTAGATGGCAGCTATGCAGAAATTAAAAGAACTAAATGACCATTTTTGTGCATATAATCTATAATGTCCATAAAGATTTAGTGGCATTTCTTGTTTAATAGAAGGCAGCACTGAATAAGGACAGGCCCAGCAGTATGAAACACTTAGCAACATCCACCGTTTTTCAGAGTAGTAGCAGTATGTTCCTTCTGTGCCTTATGCACTTGCAGTGTATCTGAAAACATTTGGAGGAGGAGAAGCTTCTGAATTCTGCTCTCCTAACATTGCCAGCAACAGGGGCAAGAGGCCAAGACCTGAATGTGAGAAATGCAGTTTTCTTTAAACTGCATCGTTTCCTTACTGAAAAATAGAGCTGTCCTTCCAAGCGTGGACAATACCAAAACAAACAAATATGTGGACAAACTCTGTTCTCATTTATACACATACAACTCTAACACTTCTGACAATGTCTCATTTACCTGTATTTGTTGTTAATGTTCTACAAGCCTCACAGCTTGTGGTTTGAAATGAAACAAAGGCTTTCTGCAACTAATAGCACAGGAGCTGGATGTGCACTGCAGATGTCTATCATTGTACAGCTTTTATTGTTTCTTTTCTTTCATAGCTCATTTTTTTGCTTTGTTAGCTTTGACAACATGTGACAGAGCAATAACAACAACAAAAGATTTGAAGCTAGTTATAAAATTTAAAAAAAAAGGCAATAATTTGCTGAGGAAATGTATTTTTTAAGGATAATCAGTACTCCTCATAACTGTTCAGGATCCTTACATCCTTTTGTCCATTTTATTATAGTCAGTAATGTAAAAATGCACTATTTATTTTCTTAAATAAGACAGAAAATATTTTATTGCTCTGAGAGTTGGCTCTCACTGTATACTGTTATTTAACAGGTTTTTTTGTTTTTTGGTTTTTTTTTTTTTTTTTTATAACCTTGTATTTCCTATAGCAAAAGACTCATCTGAAGTGAACACAGAAGATGCTATTTCTTTTTATAAATATTTTAATTTCACCATGCTTCATGCAAATGAAGAAGTAGAGCATAGCACCCACTACATTCTGGAAATCCACATCAACAGCTCCATAGTCAGAGGAAGAAGTGCAGCTGAAGAATACCTAAATCACTCTTGTCTAATGGCTATGATCAATGACCAAAACGGCTGTATGAACATTTCACTTCAACTGAAGTCTTATGTGGAATGTAAGTTACAAAGGAGATTTGGAAACAATTTGCATCTTGCAAAAAATTTGCAGTAGGTAGTTATCTGCTTTCAGCAACTATCTGAAACTATTTCACAACAAAACAATGCATTTTTGATCATCCCTTAGTAAAAGACCATTGTAAGTAGTCAACTGACATGTTTTGCTATGTTTTGTTGTTTTTTGTTGTTTTTTCTTTTCCCTAGAAACAAGACAGAAAAATAAGCATCTGTAAATGTTATTTTTTTTTTCTCCACTTAATGATGACAGACTTACAAAATGCATGTTTGAAAAAAGCTGGAATTACTTTTTTTCTTTTTCCCTCCCCCTTTATGGCATAATTCTGATGTCTAGAAGGTAAATTAAACAATTCAGTTAACTTTGAAGGCAGAACAACCACTAGACAAGTTTGACTTTTCCTAATGTTGTGCAGCAACATCCTACTTTCAGCATTATTTAAAAGAGAAATATTCCGCTGAGCTAGGCTTACTTTTCCCAGAGGACAGCCTGACAGCTATTTAAGTTTCTATTTGTGCTGCAGGAGGTTGCCTGACCACAGTCCAGCCCATGTATGCTACACTTTCCATTGGGGAATTGCTGAATTATTACATTCATTTAGTTTTGTAAGGCAAATGCATTTTATGCTATGTCTTTGCTGGAAAAGTTAAGCGTTTTTGAGTTGGATAAACCAGTGTAAAATATTTCCAGCTTAAATCCTAGTAAAGAGAGGGCATTTTTTTTTTTTTTATAGGACTGCATATGAGCATAGTTTTCAACTTGCCCACTAATTTTAAAGCTGTGATCTCACCACCATTTCCTAATAGTAATTTCAAGTTATTGATAAAAATTAACAACTATTTTGCTTACTTCAAAACAAAGCTGGAGAGGTTCACAGAGCTTTGACTGGGCACTACTGGCATGCAAGCCAATACAAGTTACTACAAGATGGAGTACAGTATCGTGCCTGAAAGGAGAAGGCCTAAATGACTTCTATAAAAAGTACTTTTTAGTTATGAATTAGGAGGGATGAACTGTGCTTACTTGAAAGCCTTATTGGTAGTTACCGCTTGACTTCTCAGAGAAGAAGGCATTCAAAGTTAATATAGGTCTAATTATGGTATTCTACATCAAGAGAGGGAAAACAGCGTTTTGGCTGTGGCCAGTAATTTGACTTTATGAGTCAGAGTCAAATTGTTGTTTGTTTGTTTTTAATATTTTATTAGACAATGTCAGGGTTTGCATTAGCATGCAGCTGCCAAAGAGGTTTCAAAGGTCTTCTGGGGAAGCAAGTTCTCCATGCCCTTCCTCTGTGGTACACAGTTCAGGCTTGCACTAGGTACTGAACTGATTCCACAGGAATGTGGGTTAATTTCTCAGTAGCCATAGTCTGAAAGAGCAGCTTTCCTCCTTTTCACACCAAGACTCACCAATTCTTCCCCAAACTAGCTTTTAATAGCTTGTTGAATGTATTCCCCATGGGCTTCCTATGGGAGGTATTTTCTTACTTTTTAATAAGAAAATTTCTATGTATAATATTTTTCCTTCTTTGATATGTGAAGATGGACCTGGAAATTGGGAGTGTCAGTACAGGTGAACATTGAACAGTGAATCATTTTCTTCTGTATCCCATTAAAAAGCAAACAAAGAGAGGATATGTATTTTCCTTGTTTTACATTAAATATAAACATTGATCTTTGAAGCATTTTCTTACTGGCAGAGCTGCATGTAAAATTGTGATTTCCAGCTTAATTTGATCTCTTCTACATTTAATGGACAGATCCAATGTGTACGACGAAGATCATTTGGCTCAGTATGATTCCAGTTGTTATTGTCTTGACTGTTTCAGTTGTCATCTACAAAATAGTCCAAGAAAATGGCCAAAACTGTAAGTAACAAGTTCATCTGCAGTAAACATCTACATTATGAAAAATTGACAATAACAAAGCTATTGATTATTATGTGTTTCAGACAACAGTATTTTAATCAAAGTGTCGTAGAAACTTCTGGAATACTCAGATGACTGATGCCTTTCATCTTTGAATTGTGGATGCAAATCCAAGATTTTTGCTACTAAATGAAGTCTGTTTGTTTTAGCTGTTTTTTTGTTGTTTTTTTTTTTTCCTGACACATAATTGGTAGCCTATGGTCTTTTGTCTAACGAACTTCTGGTTTCAGACTTATTTCAGTAGATGAAATGAATACATCTGATCTTTGATCTAAGTCTTAAGAGATGCCAATGACCATTTTAAACAGATTTAAATTCCCCTTTGTACTCAAAGCAATTCAGAAACTAACTTTGCTATGGAATAACTTATTTTGAAACAGAAACAATTATTTCTACACATTGCCTTCATTGAACAAAACAGGGTCTTCCTATGCAATTCACTTCGGACAGAGTCTGAAATTAGGATTCACAGTATTTCTTCTAGCAACATGCCATGAATAAGCAAGAATAAAAGTGTAGGAGTACTCTAAGCATGAGACTTTTGAACAACCAAGATAAAGTACTCTGCACAAAATCTATGCAGAAAATTGACCTCATCAGATGCTGGTCTTTATTTCTTATTAGAAGTCAGAGCTATATGGTACAGGGAGCACACACTTTCATCACTGTGAAAAGTTACTTAACCTCTTACCTAATAGAATAGCTTTCAGATGCTTTTCACAGCAGTTTTTTCTGAGACTTTCTACTTGTGTCAGGCCTGAGTGGGTAGGAAGCTTCTTGAGAACCAGAACTTAGTTCCTATTAACAGACAGATGTCCATTCTCCTTGTAATTGGGAGCTACAGAATGGGGATACCTTGGTCACAATGGTAATAAAAAAAATAATGGGAATGCATGTAGCTTATCATCATCTCAACTATACTCAACAGGCAGCTTTGTAATCAAAAAGCAAAAGGAGTTTAGCTTTAATGACAGCTGAACAGAAGGCAGAAGAGTGCCTACACACAAGATGTTTCCATGATCAGAATGTTTGTGATTTTTTTTGTATCTACATAATGTAAATATTTTATGCATATATTTTTAATTAATAAGTGAAACAGTTGCTTAAAATGACAGCCCCTCAAAATGACAAAACAATCACCTCATCATATGAACTTGGTTAAAATACATGACCTTTTATTTATTGCAGGAACCAAAATCTGAATGCTAATTAACATATGTACAAATTCTATGAACTGTAAAATAGATCTTTATAAGTGGGCTATTAAATGCTCTGGTTTGAAGGACTTTTGTGGTAGCTTTCAAAATGCAAATAAATGTCATGAGTGTGATTGTCTACGCTCTGAGTCATAACATCTCATTTTAATACAGAGCTGCTAGTAGTGATAATTAACGATTTACTACCTTTACTCTTAAAATTGGTTTTCTAATAAATGCAAGTTTTTCAGAATTGTTTTAGGCACAAGCAGGAAAGAAGAGATGCCCTTTGTGAGCTCCTGGTTTCTGATCGGTTTCTAGAGAGCATTTCCTGTTTGTAGAGGAATAGTGTTGTTACTAGTTAAATTTACAATTTATAACATCATGTACAACATCAGTATCTTACTGGCAAAAAGACAAGAACATACAAATTATATTTGAAAGTTTTATTCCTTATATGTGTACATTACGCCATCCTTAATCAAAAGTCTACATACTGCTTTTTTCAGTGGTGCCTGAAGAATCTGTCAGAGTATTACTATGTGCCTAAAACAGCTGCTGTGAATTTTTACCATCATAGTTCAGTCAGTACTTTTTCTCTTAATTTCTGAGTACTACTGAAATCTGGTAAGAAATGTGGGAATTATTCATTTCCTCTTGAGACGTTCCAAGATATTCTGTTTGGCAGACTCTGAGACTCTTCGACTCTTCGAAACATTAATGAAGTTATTTCCAAAAGTGCATAAAATAAAATAGCCAAATACGTTTGAAGGAGCTTGCAACTGATCCATGACAAAAGAGCTAAATTAGAAATTAGTTCTCCACTATTACTCTTCCAGACTTGCCTTAAAGCCAATTCCAGAGCTTCCTTTAACATTAACCATTAGAATGTAGACTTAGGATTTCAGCATATTATATCTCACTTGTGTGTTCACAAAATACCATGACCTAAATAGTGCTAATTTTATTAATTTCTTAAAGATGATTTTTCTTTTTTAGCATTCCCTAAATAAAAATACTGGGGCACGTCTGTTGTTGGATGCTGAGAACCTGGGCTTTTGTCTTATCATCTCTATCTTTCTCTCAGAGATACAGAGCTCGTTCCTATACTGTGCTCCCAAAGGTGAACACCACAAACTAACAAATAAGCTGTAGGCTTCCTAGGATTCTAGTACACTCAACTCTAGCTATTCCACTGTTAGCGGCGAGATTCTTAACCTCCAGAGGAACGTGCAGAGTGACCTTTTTGATAACCTTCCAAAACGTTCTCAAGATACATGCTCCAGAGGAGGGAAAGAATAATTTGAAAAGGGCAAGCATGAAGACATAAAATTTAATTTGGAAAAATAAAAAAACATCAGGCTAAGTTTTTTCTCAAGACCTTATCACAAAACTTTCCTGTTCTTTTTCATGGGAGATGTTAAACAGTTTAAATATAAGAGGTTTACCCACTTCCCCTCTAATGACTGATGTATATAATTTTATAGCTAAGGATATCTTATTTTGTTTAAAACAGATTGTAAGCACAGAGGAACAGCAACATTTTCTACTGATCAAAGGAAAAGTGGTTCCAGACTTGATATAAGAACCATTTCTGCTACTAAAGTTCATCTATTTCCTGGTAGGTAATATAAAATGAAATAAAAAGCTAACACATCTTGAAGCATGGAGAGTTCAAGAAATGCTTTTGAGTCTTTCCTGCCAAGGGATGCCTCTGTTTTGTTTCAGAGTTACCCTGATCCTTCAAAAAATTGATCTGGCTTATGTTATGGAAACATTTATATCAGAAATAAATAATTCTCACAGTGAGTCTCTACAATGACATATAATATGTCAGAATGCTTCTGTCAGTCTTCCAAATGTTTTACATTAACGACTGTTCTCCTTTGTTGTTGCTGTTGTTTTTAATACTTCAGTTTAGTTTTTAGTCATGTTGTGTGCCATATTTAAAGTCTTGCAGCCAAGTTCTTTGTTAGTGTATGGAAATTGTACACAAATGTAGGCAATCATATGTATGCTGTATGTATTTATGACTCAACAAAATCAACTACTAAAGGATGGGATGGACAAAGACAGCAGTGAAGGCCCAGAGAATGCCTCTGCTGGCACTTAGCAGCTCAGTGCTAGAGAAAAATTCCAACAAAGTAAAATTTAATAGTTTCAGATCAGTATTAAAACATGGTCTTCTGAGAGCATAGTGTGTTTAGCACAGATAAATTAAGGGGCATGGCTAACCTCAAGGTTTTAGTTGCAGAAATTAGAATTTATTATTAAATCTGTGTGAGGGTAAATTAGCAAATATGGCTCTGAGTGTTACTGATATTGCAGGAAAAGTGATATGCTGCAATAACTTCAATCGATTCTGGTTCCACAAAGGGAGCTCTGTCTTTTCAAAGATAAACATAAACATAAAGAATAATAGCTTTGAACGAATTCAAGACAAGAACAGCTACAGAGCCAGCAAATGAAATAAATGGTTTTAAATTTGTCTAGGCTTGGATACCTCGCTGTTTGTCTTGTCAATTCTTGAAGAATTAGAGAAGCAGCAATTTCCCTCTACAACTCAGTAACTCATGGCATTTCAATTTTACCTAGAAAAGAGTGAATAGCTCCCTGTCTGTCTGAACTCTCCTGGGAGTACAATTTATACTCCTTAGTTTTAGAGCACAAGCTACCTCTAAGATATATTTATGAGCTCATTATTTTCATCCTCCAGGAAAGGGATTATCTCCCTGACATCTTTTGTCTTTAGTAGCTTCACCATACCTGTTTTATTAGCACAATGTCATCTTTAGTGCTGAATATCCAAAGGCATTTTTGATTATGAAATTTTATGGAAAATTTCAAATGTAGTTTTATTGTACTGAAGAGAACAGGAATCCCATATTGGTTTGTTGTTCTTACTTCCACATTCCTCCTGCTTCAATCTATACATTTAACTCAGAATGATGCTTAGTTGTATAGACTGCAACAATTGGCTTTACTCTAATCAGATATTCATTGATTTCACACACTATGATTCTACTGAATCCAGACAATTTTCCAATTTATACAACTTAAAGTAGAATCAGAACCATATGGAAAGTGTTTACTTCATTTTACCTCCAGGATTTGCGACTGTGATAGTTGGTTATAAATTGTGATAGGTTACTTATTTGACAGCCCTCGATAGTACTTAATTTATCATTAGTATGTAGCTTCAAGTCTAGAAGCATAACACTGAGATGCACTGAAGACAATACAAACATCCTGGAAACACCGTAATGAAAATAACTCTGTATTACAAGGGGGTGGGAAGGTATCTCATGGATGAAAAGATGTTAGATACTTCTCAAAGCATTCAGAGTTCAGAAAAGGATAAGGAAAGACAAAGAAGGAAACTCATACTTTGAGAATGATTTCTTAAGGAGGCAAAGTAAATTAGTGGCTTAGTATTAATGTGTTACTACAAATAAATAATTCACAGCTCATATCTAAAACTGTTATTGCCACTGTGCACATGAATCATTACCATCCAGCCCAGTGGCAAGGAGGGAAGATCTACAGTATATTCTCTATGGTGGCACTGAAATGATAACTTTCTGACTTAAGAAAATCATGGTATTTTAAAGGAACTGGCACATACAGTGATGTTAGGGAAGCTTTAGTGTGTTCTTCTGGTCATGAATGTAGATTGTACCATGACTGTTCTGTTAAGCTAAAAAAAGTACAGAGTGGTACATGTTATCTAGACTTTGGATCTGTCATTATGTTTTCATAAAACATTTCCTTGCATGGTTTAAACTGATAATGCAGTTTCCCTTTATTCAGCTGCAACAGCAAAGGATGCTTTTTGTTCAGTGCAAGAAGTTCTTTAAATGGCTGACCTATATTTCCAGACATGGAACATTTTCATACTGGATAGGATTTGACAGTAGTAGTTCAAAGTATAGATAAAAAAAAAAAATCAATTTCTTGCTTTGTGTTCATGACAGAGAATCTTAGGGAGATTCCCACATCAGAGGCTTTTATTTCAAGACTTCCTTTTTTTTCCAAATTGGAGAGGCAGTAGAAGAGGTTTTGGAACAGCTTACTAAATTAATAACAGCAATTATGAGAACTAGGTAGTATTCCCCAAGGTGTTCTAAAAGACATCAGTAACTGCTAAATTGTCACGTGTGGTTCAATGCTTAAATCACCTCGATTGCAACAAAATGGAAGGTAGCTGTAGTTGTGCTGCTCGTATACCTTTTCCTTAACCCACTTTTGCCAAACCACTTAAATACCTTTTCCACTATTAGCAACTCATTAAATATTGCTGTTCTCGTATAGCTGTATCCTAAAAGGAATTTGAGCCTGGGGGCATGGCACATAATTACCTGTGTGTATGAACTATATACTACACTGTTAAAAAAAAAAAAAAAGAGGAAAAAAAGGAAAAGAAACAGAAAGAAAAAAAATAGTTGCATAAGAAATACAGATTGCATAAATAAGAGGTTTAATACCTAGGAGTGAATCTGCCTAGCAGATCTGTATTGGAAGTTTCATTAATATAAGTATGTGGGTTATAAGCTACAGTGTGAGTACATAGAAGTTCACCTCTATAAATTCCAGATCTCATTTTTCCAGCATTAAAAAAATCACATTCAATTTTGTCCTATTTTGAATGCAGCATAAGATCTGATGGAAAAAATCCTCTTCCCACTTCTGTTCTAGAAGAGTAGTGCACAGAAAGGGAACCATATTGCTAATATCATCATATTAGCACTCTACAGTCTTTGTGAGCTATCTTAGTTCAGACATAACGCCTGCCACATTGCTGAAATTGTCTTCTCTCATTTTCAGCAACGCTCCATTGGCTCACAAAGTCATACTTTGGCTCATTACATTCTGGTATACAAATACAGGATTCCCTGACTCACTCTCCGAGTCTGCTACAGTAATGCAAAGTTAATTCCAATGTATGTTTTCTTCTGATTATATTATGAAACTCCTGGCTTTTAGCCATGCCAAGTTAATTCATGTGCACAGTTCATTCGCCAAAACAGATTTTGAACTTATCTCAGTGACAGTACTGAGTATTCCAAAGACTGTACTTATTGAAGTAGTAGCATTTTTAATTGATATTTCATTAGCCTGTGGGTTACAACATGCATTTGTATGTTCACATCTGTGCTACTTATCTGAAATCTTAGAGCTATAAGTTTTCTCTAGTGAAAATGAATGTAGCCCAGAGTCAGTAAATGCACACAGCACTTGGCTACTCCATGGTTTACTGAGTTACTGTTAGCAAAGACCAGCATCCATGTTTTGGCCTCAATTCCCAGCAGCAATGGAAATACCTCCTGAAGGCTAGCAGCCATTCACAACACAACAGCAAGAGCAGAAGCCACCCCAGCCATACCTGGGGGTCAGGCTGGGGCACATGGCCAGCAGTTCACATGGCTTTTGTTGCTGAGGAGGTGTTTTTGTGTTTCTCCTAGGGGAACAGTGGTCAATTTGAACAAAGGCCACCAGCAAGGTGATACAGAGCTCAGTTGCTGCAGTCTTAGCATAAAATGTAACACTTAAAACTATCCAGTGAAGCAAGAGACCAGTACATCAACATTTATATCTACATTTCAAATGGAAAAGTAATTTTTAAAAAGCCCAAAGTATGCCAATCAAAAGTAAAAAAATAAAAATAAAAGATAATGCATCAGCAAGTCTGAGTGCGTGGCTCTTTGTTCAGGCTAAGAGAAAAGGAAAAGCAGAAAAACAGATTAAATGCTGCAAGAAAAGGGAAATAGTTGCAGATCTCAGGTACAGAAATTTTGGAGTCTCCAGGAACATAAGAAGTGGGGTGGCTTGTTTAAAACACATGCTATAGAATGCTGAAAAAGCCACTAAGCAATTGAATGGTAGTTTTATAACTCATCCTTAAAGAAGAATGATGCAGGATCACAGTGACAACCAGGATTTGGAGAATAAAAAAACCTCAGAGTTTCAGGGCTGCTGTTGTCTTCTGGACTGTTTACATTTTGTGACATCCATACCATCTGATATAAGCATGCTTTGCAACCATAATTTGCATGTAGGAAACAATTAAGTAAATTTCCCAGCAGTCATTTGAATTCCTACACTGCTTTCCATGCTATCATATTAAAATAATGGTTTCCAGCCTACAAGATTAAAGGAAACGTGCCATATTCTGCCATCTCTCCGAGGCACTGCTGCAACGTCAGGCTAGTTGACAGGTTGGAAGTAGAAGCAATGCCTGGCTCAGTAGTGCCAGGGCTGCAATCCCACTGAATTCAGATTCAGTCCTTGTATTCTGCAATACATTTTCTTTTTAGCATGAGGACAGGCAGGATACAACTTCTACTGTATTAAGTAGATGCAAAGCCAAGACAGGAGAGATTTGTTTAATCTTGGCCAATTGAGGCATCACATATTTGATTCTGATCCTTCCCAGTTTGTTCCTGACATAGCTGTTGTCTTTGCCATTGTAACTTAGATGAATAATGCTGGAAGAAGCAAAGCTCATCATGATGCTTAATACTAAACACAGACTTGCTAATTTCAAAGATGCAGCATCTCCAGAGGAAAAAAAAAAAAGTGAAAGTTAATTACCATTTGGGGTCTTTTGCTGTTTCAGAAAGGAGAATAAAATCAAGAAGGGACAGGTAATCTTAACAAGCTTTTATAGCTCCTGTATGCTTTCAGTAGGGTGCTTTTAAATGATTTGTCTTTTATTTCTCTGTTTTATTTGCATGCATAACAGTGCTGCACTTAGGCTCTGAAAGAAATATAAGCCCGCATTCTCTTCCAGGGTTCAGCCTGAGGGTGAAATAAGATCAGTTTTTAAAAATTTGCCCTAGGTTTATTTATTTTAGCTTTATTTTTCATATACAGTTTCATAATTACAAAGATCCAAACTTCAGTTTTTAATTGGTCAGTAGATACAGTAAGTGAAGAAGAAATGAAGCTAAACTTATATTACAGTACATTCTCTTGTTATAAACACAACAGAAACCCACTTGTAAGTTTACTGAAGTCATGAATTGTCAGAGACAGGGTGAACCTGAAGTTAAAATATTTTGGGTTCTACTTCTTCTGTAGCTCTTTGAAAAATGCATTATTGCATCAATAACTCTGACTCCATTAGCCTGGCAACACTATTTCACTCTTTCTTTACCTGTACTCCAGTAAGATACTGTATCAGTATCCTTGTTGGCAGCGTGCTAAAGGCATCACTGCATCACTCCCTGTTTCTGAGGTGTATGATGCCATCTCTTTTAACCACCATATGACACCTAGATACTCTCCTTGTTCATATGACAAGTTATCTGAAACCACATCAAATGTTCCTGAGTGACAATCTGGGCTGTCCTCATATTAAAATGAATTGGAAAGTTTACATTCTAAACTTGTTTCTTCTCAACCAGCCAATGACAGGCTTTTGTATTTGGGGAGCATTACAGTTGGTATTACAGCTAGAAAGAGTATCATGGTGAAAATGGGAAAAGAAACAAACAGAGAAGGAACGCTCACCTGTATCCAAAGATCTAGGTTACCAGGAAAGACTCCACAGAGAGGAGATCTCCAGAAAGAAATCCATCCCTAGTGGCAGTCAGCCCTTAAATGGGGTCTAGGAGAGATGAAGCCAGGCACCACCTGTGACTTCTGCTCACACAGCTGAATCACCTTCACCTGTGCTTCCAGGGCTGACCCAGTCCTTTCCTCAGGTGATCAATCAGTAGTTCAGGCTGTGACTCAACAGTTCCCATACAGGGAGACTTTTAGTTAAACCCAAATTTGCATGTATTTTCACTACTAATAAACTTTTCACGAGCAATTTAGTTGCCTATCTCCCAGCTGCTTTCCATAAAGACTTCAGATCAGCCTGCTGTAGTCTAAATAGCATGCAGAAGTGAAATACCAGAACATATTTAATACTTGCAGGACTTCCAGACATACATTTGCATCTGTGGACACTGAAATCCTATTGAAAAATTGGTTATGCGCCTCTGTCTTGTAATCAGATAGTTCTCAATGATTTTCAGACTTGCGTATTCAAACACTCTGCTGATGTATTTGCTGTTTAACAATGTGAGTTACAAATATTTTAACTTTTAACAGTGAAGGCCAACGAGCAACCGATTCCACTTACTGCACGTAAGATACTGCCCATAATTCCTGAACAAGAACACTGTCATCTGAGTACATCAAGTATTGAAGGTACGTAAGTATCTTACAATGCTCAAATTTTTCTGTTTGCCTTGTATTTTTAGAATTAGTATTAAGCAAACACAGACTCACAGAATCACAGAATCATAGAGGCTGGAAGGGACCTCTGGAAATCATGTAGTTCAACCCCCTGCTAAAGCAGGCTCCCTGCAGTAGGTTGCACAGGAAAACATTCAGGTGGACTTTGAATGTCTCTAGAGAACAAGACTCCATAACCTCTCTGGACAGTCTCATCCAAGTGCTCTGTCATCCTCACAGTAAATAAGTTATTTCTGATGTTTGTATGGAACTTTCTGTGTTACAGATTGTGCCCGTTACCCCTTGTTCTGTCGCTGGGCACCACTGAAATGATCCTGGCCTCATTAACTTTGAATCCTGCCCTTTAGATATTTATAAGCATTGATAAGAACCCCTCTCACTCTCGTTTTCTCCAGGCTGAACAGCCCCAGGTCTCTCAGACTTTCCTTGTAAGGGAGATGCTCCAAGGCTCCTCATTATTTTTGTGGACCTCCTCTGGACTCTCTCCAGATCCCTATCCTTAAATCCTTAAACAGTACTCCATATGTGGCGCTATCTGCTCAAAAAAGGTTCTTACTTCATCTAGCCAAATATATGAGATGACTAACAGGAAAATGTGTTTTGCAGGAGCTAGATGGCAAGAAAACAAAATCAAGTTTCCTTCTGGTACCAAGAGTTATCTATAAACTAATCTGTTAGCCTTTTAAGTGCTGTGTGCCTCTGAAAGCAGCAGCACTAATTCTGACACTATTTTTCTGGTATAGAACACTGAATCCTAGACGTCAGCAATTTGCTGATATTTGTTTCTGACAAGGGCAGAGGAGAGGAGCAGTTTTCAAATAATTTCTGGAAATAAGCATGTGTTTGAAATGATAAAATTCACAAAACAAAATAAATTACTTGTTCTGTCATTACAGCAGTTGGAATAAGTGACAAGAAGTTGGTTTCAGCTTGGAACCAAAACTAGTATACTATTTCTAACTTTCTCTGGCTGTTGTATTCTCGTAAGTGTTTCAGGAAGTCAAGATTATTGGAAAAAGTCTGGAAAAAAAGTGCAGTAAAAATATATGTCTTCCTGACAATACTTGTAATGCCTAGAAACAGATTACTCAAATAAATAATACAAACACAGAATCACGGAATCACAGAATCACAGAATTGTAGGGGTTGGAAGGGACCTCCAGATATCATCGAGTCCAACCCCCCTGCCAAAGCAGGTTCCCTACAGTAGGTCGCACAGGTAGGCATCCAGGCAGGTCTTGAACATCTCCAGAGAAGGAAACAGCAGCCTGAGAGACTGGGCAGCCTGTTCCAGTGCTCCGTCACCTCACTGTAAAGAAGTTCTTGCGCACATTTGTGCGGAACTTCCTATGCTGCAGTTTCCGGCCATCTCCCCTTGTCCTGTCTCCACTCACCACTGAAAAGAGCCCAGCCTTGCCATTCTGCCTCCCACACCATCTACAGACTAACATCAATTCTATAAATAGGGTTATGGCTATTTACATAGATTTATATTACTTTTCATGGTGACTTTTTTAGGTTAAAAGTGTAAGAAGTTCTTCTTTACGCATATTTAAATTGCATGATGTATTTTCAGAAACGAATCATACTATCTTTTTCATCTATTAAAAAAATTGACGTATGCTTTGTTTTTTTTGTGCTTCATATGGAATCATAAGCAGCAAAGCTGTGCACTAATAGCAGATTTTAAAAAGCAATTTGGAACAGCAATGCTGGCAAATAATAACTGAGCAAGATTCTTTGTTTTCCTTCTGAAAGAGATTAGCTGTGTTATGGGGCAGCATATTATCACAAAACTGCAGGCAATTTTTAAGTTGTTCCCATTCATAGTTCTTATGAGAACTTACAAGGATAGAAAGTTGACATTGTTACTGTTCTAAAATGAGGCTGCCAAGAAACAGAGAAAGATAACATGACTTGAAAAGTCAGAGAGGTGGTGGATGTCCCATCCTTGGAAACATTCAAGGTCAGGCTGGATGGGGCTCTGAGCAACTTTTTTGAGCTGTTCATTGCAGGGGAGTTGGACTAGATGACATATAAGAGTCCTTTCCAACTCAAATGATTTTATGCTTTTGTAACAGGTGAGAGATTTCTCAGATCACTCAAGTTCATCTGTTTGCCACTTGGATGTCATGAGTTTTCTTAGGCTCTCATCAGCTTGTATGTAGGGCTCCTTCTTCCTTTCTGCAGGAGATCCAACCACTTCAGCATTAGACTTTCTATTGGGTTCACAAAACTTCATATTCTAGAAACAAAATGTTGTGGTCCCTTCCCATGAAAATTTAATGTCTGTGTTCCTGGAGGTGAAGTAATCTTTCAGATTGATCTGCTGGTACCCCTTTTGCTTTTATTATCTTATATATTCTGTATTGTAGAATAGAAAGCAGGAATGGAACAGCTTTGTAGATGTTCTAATCAGAACTCTGAGATAGTATATGAGATTCAGGACAGTTTTGATTGAAGTAATGTCTTTGATTAATCTCTGAGCCTGTCACTGAAAGAAAAAGATTAGGTGTCTTGAGAAACACCAAATAAGCTTGTTTCAGTGCTGTGCTGTATCAAAACAGTCTTGTTTTCATGGTCATAACACAGTCTTCCCTCAGAAGGACTGCTGGCATCCAGGTGAAGTGAATGCAGTATGTGGGATAAATACTCAGAACATGATTATTTAATGTTACGTGATATTGGATGGAAAGATTATTTAAGAGTGTGGCTGGAGAAGGACTTGCTTGTGCCTGAAGAAACAAGAATTAGATCTGCATCTCGTCTTCCATTGCAAGTGGATTTTGAATAACATTTCTCACAGGAATAGTCTCAAAGCTTAAGAAAAGCACTATCTGTTTTAGTCTTGCTTCAATTCCTGCAAAGAAACACTTCCTCCTTCAACCAAAAATGCAGCTCATTACTACTTATGTTTGTGGGTGGCTCAGTAGCTAGCAACATTGAAGTTACAGCTTGCAGGAAATTTTGCTGGCTGGAAGTGCATCTGGTTTCTTTGGATGTGAAAGGAGGCTGTGATCTACTTCTCTCATGAGTGCTAGGGTCATCTTCATTAAGTCTGTAGCACTTTGGTCTTTGGTGGCAAAGACTAGTTTGCTCAACAAGAAAGAGCTGGCTGCATTAAAGTACTGCACACGAACACCTAAGTACTGAGATTGAAAAACAATATGATTATTAAATTCAAAGAACTGACAAAGCTTTTCACAGATGTGATCAACTTGATAAAATCTGATTGGTTTGTTTG
Source organism: Lagopus muta (assembly GCF_023343835.1). NCBI lineage: Eukaryota > Metazoa > Chordata > Aves > Galliformes > Phasianidae > Lagopus > Lagopus muta. The sequence continues at coordinate 49,790,330 of NC_064436.1, forward strand.
TTTGACAAGAAGGGTAGGGTGGAATATCAGAAGCCTCTTGATCAAAGAACATCAGCTTTCTATCACATTCTCAGTTGCTTCCCCAAAACACATGGATTGCGAATCACAAACACAGGAACTTGGAGTCAAGCCTGTAGTGAGGAAGGGTTCTAACCTGAGATAAAAATCTGCCTTAGCTCCACTGGTGGTAGTGCTCACAGCTGTCCTTCTCCAGATCTGACTTCAGTCCTATTGTAAAAATGCCCTGGATCTCTGAGACCAGTTGGTAACTCAAGAGCCATGAGTTGTGTTCCTAAAGCTAACGTGTGCCAATTCCCCTGCATGCACATAAGCTTTTAAATCACTTGTGTTTTACACTTCTAAATCTTGGCAGCCCAGGCTGTTGGGTGAGCTCTCAGTTTGGCCAAGGCACCTTCTCTGAGGTTGCACACTTCGTAGAGGAACACATTTGAAAATAACTCAGCTGCTGAGATGTTTTTCAAGCAAACCACTTTTCTTTGAGTGATGCTTTTTCTGGATTCCACGTAGCTGAATCTGCTTGTAGCAAACATCAACCACAGCACAGTGTTTATCTGTTTTTTCTGTAATGACATTAGCTACACAGTAAGCGCAACAGAAGCTGTAAGGAGCAGGAAATAAGTAGTCTTCATTTTGTTTGTTAAGATTTCAGAAAGAAATAAATCTCATTTTTAACAAACAACATTGCATTCTGTGTCCATCATTTTTAAGGTGTGAAATATGAGAGGACTTTTCATAGCATCCTATGTCTTAGTACCCTTGAGAGCTCTGAAATGAAGGTTTGATAAGATTCATTTTTTAATCCATCTATTTTACTGCTTTTAAATCTTCCTGGGAAGGACATGATTTAAAATGTTGTGGGGACAGGAGAAGATCTCTCTGTTAGCTATGTTAAACTTTGTCCCCAACATGCTCTATTCCTCATGACAGTGTACTAAATCAAAGTAAGTAAAATATGGGTGATTTCTTTCTGAATGCTTAACAAAATGAAGTCTGGCAGTGTGGTGGTTACCAATGGACAGGAAGTAATTGGGACTATGCATATCTCTAAGCATACACATACCAACAGGCACACAAGAAAATATTCAGCTGATAGAACTCTCAACAACTTCTGCATCCATATACCTTCGACCAAGGAGAATCTTTTCAGTCTAGGTAACTTGAATATCTCTGTATGTTTTCAAGAAAACTATTATTATTACATTTAGTGCTGAAGTTAAGAATCCTTCTCTATTTCTGCCGTCTTTCATTAAACCACCAATAGCAACTGTCCTGAAAAAAATGAATGAGTGAAGTTTCTCAGGTGCTGTAAGACAGTTCTCTGTTTATATGTGACAGTTGTAGATGTATTTCCTAACTGCTGTCAAATGGTGACATAAGAATTACTGCAGAGTTCAAGGCTGTTGTTTATTTGGTTAGAAAGCACGAGCATTTTATTCAGGGCAAACGTTTGCATTAGGAGGCTTTTCAGAGACAGGATGCTAGAATAAAGCCCTGGAGACCCAACTTCTTTTTCAGTCTCTTCTGGTGAGTCTTCATTACTAATTGCACTGTGACAAGAAATGTTTGCTCTCAGCTAAAACGAAGAGATTGTGTTGTGCTTTTAACTTATGAAGCACTACTTGCATCAACTTGTACTCTTAATGAACCCTACTGGCATCAACTATTATTTTAGCAGCTCTAAAATGCTATGAGATGTTTATCTGGGTCTGTTGCTTTTTTTTTTTTTAAAATCTGAGATGTCAGCAATGAATATTCTTTTCTGTGATAAATGAAAAGATAGAAACAAGAAGGTGCAATCCAGGAGAGCAGATCAGAAGAAGACAAGACTAAATTGATATATTAAAGCTAGACTTCCTTTACTTAAAAAATTCAGCATGACAAACCATAAGGAAACTAACATTTCTGAATGCACCTGATTCAATGACAATTCCCTAAAACAATGTAGGGAAAAGAATTATTGCAGTAAGAATTAAAAGTGAACAAATAAGAGTCAATTCACTGTGCTCATTAAAACAGCCCTATATATGGTGACCAGCCTATCTAAAGGTATTAGAACATTCAGCAAGGTGGTTTTGTTGATGGTTGGCCTGGAATCACTGTTATGCAGGGAAGGCTTTAGCTACATTTGTCCTTTGAGGCTGAAGCAAGCATGTCCCAAGGAGGGATTTTTCTCCAGCTATGTCTGTGTCCATCCCTTGGTAGTGGTCTGTCCTCCCCAGAGCAGACTGCTTCAGGGCTTGCTGGCCTCTCCAGTGCCACAGTCACACTTCCACCTTGCACTGATGAGAGCAGAGCAACAACCTCATGTGTATGGTTTGAAAAGTATTGTGAGCCCACTCATAATTTTTGTCCTCTGCCTTTTTAAAGGGAAGCAGTGTTGTATTCTCTGTCTCAGAAGGAGCATTAAAGGATTTCACAGCTGACTAAGGACAGAACAGTGTTCTGCCTTATTACGGGAAATTAGAGGGAGATGCTGAACTGACAGTTCTTGTTTGAAGCGCTGTCATTTTATGAGGGAAGGGGAAGAGAAAAGGAAGGAGGGAGGGAGAGAAAGAGGGAAGGAAGGAGTGGGGAGAAGGAAAGAAGAAAGGAGTGAGGGAGGGAGAGAAGGAAGAGAGGAAAGTAGAGAGGAAGAAAGGAGGAAAAGGAAAGAAAGAAAGAACAGGAAAAACAGGAAGAAAATGGAGGGAAGAAGGGAGAAAGAGAAAACTGTCTTTCAGTCAACTGTCGTGGACATTTATTATTATTTTTTGAGTGTCCAGTGTCATGCTCTGGGCTGTCTTTAGATCAAGTTCACACAATTTGGTCATTGTTACCCTAAGCACTTTATTTACTGCATCCGTCTCTTTGACAGTCAGTGCCCCAAAGGACAAGATGAAATAATCTTACTGTCCTGCCTCCCATTAATTCTCTTAGTAAAAGTGGTTGATGTGTCAAAGGCTGCATAATAGCTAATGAAAGTTCCGCATCAGCAATTGCCAACAATTTTAGTGTGCTTCCTTTTGCCATCAGCACTTTCATCTCCCTTTATAGAAAGCTTTCAGATCCTTGAATACGTAAAGTGCTTCACATCTCTGTATTTCTTTCTGAGTGACAGATAGCTGTGTAGTTAAGCAAGAGAAGTTGTTCTACCAGTGAATGTATAATTTAAGGCACAATCTTATCTTCAGGTGAAATGAATTATAAAATTGGAACATAAGGTAGATGACAGGTAACTGACAGGGAGGATGCACAGGGGAGGAACATATATGGCTAAAAAGATGAAAAGCACATTTACAGAAAATAAAATAAGTTGATGTATACTTTTCATCTCAGCAGTCCGAAAGCATGTGGACATGTCACCTCCCATGCAGCGCAAGAGATCAGCAAGTAAGCTTGCATGAGACAATTTGATGCCTACCCAGCTACATTCAGATTGGCATCACTGCTGTCATTTCCTAAGGATATCTCCTTTCCTAGCAATGTAGAAATTCAGCTGTACAGAGTCCAGTCTAATACCACACTAACATCTAATGTGCTGGTCTATTTAGGACATTACCTGCGTTTGGGCCCAGTCCCTTCTGCTTTCCCAAAAAGGTATTCAAATATCTTTATTGCAGAATTTAGTAGCACAGATAGGATAACTAAAAATAGTTTTGCTTTTCAGGGCCCTGGGCAGCCTGATCTAGTGGGTGGCAGCCCTGCCCACGGCAGAGATTTGGAAGTGGATAGTTTTTAACTATCCCTTCCAGTCCAAACCATTCTATGATTCCTTGATTTTCCTTATGTGATTGTGACTTCACATAAATGTTCTCATATCTTAAAGAGCCCCTTGTTGTATGTTTTCAAGCAAGACACCCACACAAACAACAGAAGACACTAATTATGCAGTGGAAACAGTGAAACTGTTTAAAACATTCTAGTAGAGGAAGCACAGAGCAAGTGTGCTTGGAAGCAAGAGTGAGATTAGTTAGGCTCTTTTTGAAAACTGTATTTGTAAAGAACAATAGGTGTGATTTCAAATTGATGAGATCCTTCTAGATTTTTTGAAAAGCATCATTTGAGTGCTCAGAAGTGCTAAGTGTCTGCTGATGAGAGCCATAATAAAATTGGATGTGATGATGCTGAGTTCAGCCACATCTGGATTTTCCAGTTGGCCATTCTTGGAACATGAAATTTTATTTATGTATTATGCTTTCATGAATTCCCATAGATAGCAATGAAAAAAGATTTATGCCCATATGCAGTTCTAAATTCCTTTGAGGACTACATAAAGTTACTTGATCTGAAATTAAATTATTTTTTTTAAGTATCACAAAAGATAATTCTCCTACTGTTTCTGCTCTTTTAATAGATTCAAATCTTTATTACTCATTTAAATTAAAACTCCTTTTAGAAAGAAAAAGCTCACAGAATCAGACTGCTGAGCGCATTCCAGGGTACTTGGCATGACTATTGGTCTCAGCTTAAAGTGCACACTGTTTCCAAGACAGACATTTGAAAGTTTCTGAAGGGAAGCAGTCCTGCATGCTTGCAGAACGGGACTGTAACAGGCACTGTACAGTCTGTTTGAAACCTCTGTTCCATTAGATGGCATCAATTTTTGATGCATTGTATCCTGCCTACACATTTGCTAGATTGCTTCAGCAGCTGCTGCCTCCAGTATGATTTCACAGCCAAAGAAACACTTCTTATCCTAGTTCTCACAGCGTAAAGGAAAAGAGAGACAGATGTTATTCAGCCCTCAGCTACATGAACTACCAGAATGGGTGACAAGCTGCATTTGCTTTTTCACTCAGTGGAGAGTAAGTACTAAAGAAATGCAGCACATTTTTTCCCAAGCACTTTTTAGTTTCCTGAAAACTAAAACTGAGCTTGATTTGGATCTGGGCATTTTCACATCTTGTCTCTGCATCACATGCATCTTCAGGAGCTGCAGTCCAGCTTTCAAAAGACTCACTGATGATTACCATACATATACAAGTATACTACGTGAAATGAAATTGGGCACAGGTCTGCAAGTTTTCATAAGGATAATTTAACTTCTGGCTGAGCAGCACTAAGTAAGAATTACTTAATTAACTTCTGAACACTCTGCAGCAGGTGGATCAGTTCACAAAGAGACATCCAGGAGTTGACACTGAGAGTCTGTGGTATTTAGGCAGTTATTACACAGAACACTCCTCATCTTGCTGCCAGGAGAGGAGATGAAATAACTGAACAAGTTCCACTCTCAAGGAGACGATCATCACCTACCTTTAAAAGAGAGTTCCACAGTGAACTGTATGGAGACAGCAGAAGCCCAGTTTGAAGTACTTTACATCTTACTGGCTCACTGAGCTGGGTGTATGTGGCCAGTGCTCTCCCATGCAGCTTCTCTCTGCCTACTGGATGCTTTTAGACAGCCCCATGCTGCCAACGTTCCCTGAAAATGAGGGCCTGTGGTTCTTTCTGGAGTTCCTCTACCCAAGGACCAGGTACCTGAACCATCATTCTATTGATAGGTGTCTTTTGTAGCTCTTTACCTCCAATCTGGTGTATATCCTCTGTGTAAATAACTGCTTAGTTAGATTTTTTATTTTTTATTTTTTATTTTTTTTGCTTTTTTGCCTTTCTTTGCTTTTCTTTTCCTTTTGTAACAGAGGAAAAGTAATTACTGTAAATGTGAAAGAAATGTAGCATTGTGAAGGGCACTGCATTGACATTTAAGAAAATACTGCTTTTTAACCTCCTCTTATTTCTGATATTAATGTTTTTTTTCATTTCAGGTGGTACCATATGAAATACAATTTCTATTGCATGAAAGAAAGAAACAATACACCACAGAAGACAGCATCTCTATTTCCAGTTTGGGAATTCTGTTATCCATCTTTTTAGGAGAATGCCAGCTGTGCAGTTTAGTTGAGAAACTTCATTTTATCTAACAGAACTACTTGGTATTAAGAAAATATGAATAATGGACGAACACACTTTGCTTTAGAATCAACTTCAGCAGTAAATTATGGATTCCCATCTATTTTCTGTTTGTTCAAGGTTTATGCTTAATCATAAGGTCCTGAAATAATCCACGCAATAATTTGTTTTTCTAACTGGGAGGAAATTTATATTCTCCATAGAATGAAATACTGATAAAAGATAGAAATCAACCTATGTTTTCATGAAATGAGTATAGTTTTCAGCTTTTTTAAATCTCTAGGTGACTGAGATGCATAAGAAAAATCATTTCTGGCTGTTGAGGAAGATGGCCAACAGAATATAGAAGAAGAGAGTTCTGCAGTACGTTTTAATTTCTGCAGCAAACTAGGAAGACTTTCATAAATTCTGCAACATCTCAGGGGATAAAGAAAAAAAGCGTGGAAAATTTGTACGTTTGGCTTAAATCCACTAAATCATTATTACTGTTTTATTTTATAAGCCATTAAGATGCCAAATGGGTTTTGTACTTTTTGAAAAATTGCATTTCTATTTTTTGGATTAGCTTAGGTCATTAGCATTCAAACTCATTATCTCCTGGAACTTTTCCTTACTTTCCATTTATTACTGCTCCTCTGAGCATAATGGAGCTCTTTGGGCTGAGCAGGGTCCCAAAGTCATTCGGCTCTAACACGTTATTTGTGCGTATAATCTAACCATAAATTAGTAGGCAGAGACAGAAATTGCAGAGCTAGGGCTTCAGACTCCCTTGTGCTAAATCCATCAGGATGAACAGATTGTAAACTGCCCGCTGCAAATATGATATGCAGCAATTTAGCGTCACGTTAATACTTCATAACCTCCATCCCTTACATTTATATAGCTTTTCCCTCCTGAAGCTTTCTGAAATTGCTTCTCCAGCCACTGCACTGCATGATGCAGTTCAGATTTAATAGGAATAGTTGTGAACATTAGCTTCAGAATAATTTGAGCCCATATGGGTTTTTTTAAGTTTAGTTGTGCAAAACTGTAGCATTTGTTTCTGTTGTTTGTTACCATCTTGTAAAAAAAAGTCAAAGAAAAATACTGACTTTCTTGATGTAGGGGCTTTTCAGTTTCATTGCTTATCTATGGTAATAACTTAAAGCTTTTCAGAAATTGATTTTTTAATGTGATCTATAAAATAAACCTCTTTTTTTCCCCCCTTTCTGTGGAACCGCTACTTCCAGATGGAAGGGAAATACCTATCAAAAGTCACTGTAGAATTGCTAAGGCCATTTGAGTCAGTTTTTGAATGCTTCAGATGATGGCACTATCTATCACTCTTCCCCTTCAGTAATCCTGGGATTTTGGTGATAGAGATAGCCCTGCTCCTTGTGACCTCAATTTAATTTCCTTTCTCCTGTAATTTATTTCTTCTCTCTCTTGTTGTTGTTGTTGTTGCCTATAGCCTCCTCCTTTTTTTCTCCTTGGAGGGAGGAATTGTGACTTTATTACCCACAGTTATCCAACGGCTTTCTAAGTGTTTTACTACTTTGAAAGTTTGCATCTCCTGAGTTACCACTGCGAGACACCAAGAACAAGAAAAAGCTTTTAATCTCTCTCTTGAGTAGAGCTTACCTTGTTTTGCAGGTAGGATCCAAACTGTAGGAAAGCAGAGGCTCTTCTCTCAGTCTCTCACAGGACACATGCCCCAGGCACATTGGCTCTCTCTTGAGCTCACCCCAGTTTACTGATGCTTCACTTCCAAACCAGAAGCAATCATGTGGGAGCGGGCTCATGAGTGCCAAGGTGGATTATCAGCTCACTTGAGCTGCTGGCAGTGCTCTCTCTAATACAGCTGAGGAGACCGTTGGCCAACCCAACTTGCTCTCTTCCAAGGCTTCTTGGTCCCTGTTGGAGAGCTGCTTCCCAGTCAGTCTGTCTGCTGGAGTGGAGACAGTTCTTCCATGTTACCCACAAAGAAGCATGATTCAAGGGTGCGTGTATACAAGCTCCCTTGATTTCCTCTCCTGGATAGGAAGGTCATGCTGTTAAAAGTTGCCTTTTCATGAGGATCTTCCTGCTCATTACTCTTTTTCACTTCTGCATTTGAAAATAAAAAGCTTTTCTAGGTTTTGAGAGTGTTGTGAGAATGAATGTTTTTGCCATGGAGGCCATCTATGTATGGCATGAAAACAACCAGGAGCAGCTCTGTAGCCAGACTCATTCCTGGACCTTGAGGAAGCGTCTCATTTATTCAGGGCAACCTGCTTCCTGCTGGTGATGGAGCTGGCACAGGCATAGGGCAGGCTGCTGGGTAGGGGCAGGGTTAAGGTGTCCCACTGAAGGAATCACTCCTTTGACTGTTTCCTGAACCTGTTTAATTCCACTGAAGGAAGAAGGAGGGGGCTAAAAAGCAACTGATTTGCTCAGTCATCTTAACCCCCTGTCTTCATCCTGAGTTTTTTGGAAACTGAATATGTGAAGAGAAGAAGGATGTCTTGGTGCAGCCTCTCAGGTACAAGGTGAGGGCTAGGAGGAAGAACCTCAGAAGCTGGTGGGGGAAGTAGGTGTGGAGGTGAGGTGGAGCAGAATGAACAAAAATGACAGAAAGGCAGAGCTGATGGCATACAGGATTGTGTGAAATAGTCATGGGGTGAGAGGGAGAACTGATGAGGGGACTGAAGGAAAGATGCTCTGTCACCTTAAGAATAAGAATAGTAAAGGCAGCTGATACAGTGAGATAAGCCAGGGCAGTAAGAATAACAGTTTTACAAGTCTAGTGAATGGCTTGAGAGTCATTTAAAGGTGTGTAAAAGTTGTTTGATTTACCCAGCATTCTGGCTTTCATTTAAGTGACACTGTCTGACTCCAGATCTGGCACCTTTTGTTGAATGCCTTTCAGCTTCACCCCTTTAGCACAGAAGAGGAATAGCTTACATTTGTTTGAGTAATGCCTTCACCCCTTCCTCTTTGCAGCAGCAGCAAATTCAGTTCACTAAGAATTACAGTGAGGCCTTGCTACAGACTTTTTAGACTCTTTTGCCCATTATTGTACTATTAAAGAAGAAATATTCTTTCACTCATTTGAAAGGCAAAATGAATAGCTGGTGCTCTTTCTTGAGTCTATTAGAGCATCTATCCCAAAGATGGTAAAGAGAAGCTGTGAAAAGGAGATCAAAGTGGGTAGGCTAATAAGTTCTTAGCAGATCTGTGCTCAGAGACTTTTGGGGTACAGGTGATAAAGGGAGAATGAGCACTGCAGATCTAGCACAATCAAATTAACTGTCTTCTTTCCTTTCAGCTTCACTGCCTTTAATGTTCTTGTCTTTGCCTTACTTCCTTCATCTCCACACAGATTTTTCCTTTACTTCAGAAGTGCTGTTATTCCAGTTCTGCTGGAACTAATCAGATGTCATCTCCTGTTTATTTTGAACAATGCTGAAGAATTCTTTGAAAGACTCTTTTCTCTAGTACAACCTTGAAAATTATCTCTGTTTTCAGACAGTATGCCCTTTTTTGCCTTTGAAAAATATCTTTCCTCTTCCATCTGTTTAATACAGGTCAATTTTTGAGATTTTATTGTCTTTCTTTTTTTTTTTTAATGCAAAACAGCACACCATCAGCAATACAATTCTATAAGCACAGCATTGTGAGTGCTGAGGTTGGTATCTGAGCATAGAAAACGTACAGGCTGCACAATAAAGCAGCTGTTCATATTTTCATATTCTCAGCAACAAAGGTTGACCTGAAACAGAAAAAAATGCGTCAAGTCCAGAGGGCTTTCCAGTCAGACTATGAATCTCAAAGTAGGTCAGACTGGCTGAGGGTGTCACTTTAAGCCTTGCTCTCAGATGGTTTTTAAAAGAACTCAGGAAAGTAGTTTTCCACTCTTTACATTCTTTTGAGACTAACAGAAAGGACAGGGCTGTCATTTGAGATAGAAGCAGAATGTCTCGAAGATAATCCTATGAGCAGGGTGGCTGCTTGTGTGCTAAAAACCACTTCTCTGATTCTGAAAAAAAAGGGGGGAGGGATGAAAATCTGTATTTGTCACTCAAAATACTGTGGGGTTTCAGACTCATTCAGATCACTGTGAATTCTGACCAGTGGGTGACACTGGAGACATTAAAAAGATGTCAAGTTGTAGTAAGTGTAATTTTGTATATAAAGGCATATTTTAGAGAATGATATTAAGGGTGATCTAAGCAACATGAAAGAAGTAGAAGAGACAGTTCTTTGGTGGCTGTCTGAAGCAATGGATGCTGGAGCATAGGAACAAATCACGGGGAAGAGATGTACATGACATGTACAAGACATGAACAGACTACACCCAGTAGTTCAACAAATGCCAGAGCACACTCACTGTTCCGACTAGGAAAAAGGTGAAAGAAGGAAGAATTTCCCATGAAAGTTTATGGCAACGTCTGTCTTTGTCAGGCTCTCAATAAAATCCCCTCAGTCAATCCAAAGGTACATCACAAAATCAGAAATACTTCACTCAGTACACTTCTCATCACGTTATTCTTTATAACACTTTTTGGTACGCTGTCCCAGTTCTGTATCTCAAATGATTTGACTGATGGAAATATACAAGCCAATGTAAATAAAATATTCTGGTTACATATATGTAGTGCTTTCTAATAAAATAGTATTTGCCTAAAATTGATTTAAAGATTCAGCATTACAGTTCTCTTGGGATAAATCTGAGATCACATGGAGTATCTCTAAGTTTGTACTGTGCCCTGTTCCTGTTCCTATCCTGTTTGGATGTGAGCACACAGTGCTACACATTATTTTTATAACTCCTTTTACTTCAGGGCAAAGAACTTTATTCAGTACATACATAATTTAAGCAAGACAGTGAAACCTCTCACAAGGAATAGCTCAGACAAGCAATCTTTGTCTTAAGAATGTCCCTCAACCATTTAAACATTATCCCCTGAGGATTCTAATACAGTATTGTTCAGCCCCCGCTAAAAAGCACCACTATTAGTTATCACGTTTTTCTGGCAGGCTTAACACTATATATTCTGCACTGTATTTCAGAGGAAAACAAAAGCTCCATAAGGAAAAGTAACCAGTACAGGAGCTGTATAAAAGAGCTATTGGTACATCCCTTGGACCATTCCCTGGGCAGTAATACCGTGCTTACAGGTACCTGCCACAGAGCTCTATTCCAAGAGCGGCAGCAAGGCTTCCTGACAAAAGATTATGATTGAGTTAAAGTAAGAGTAAGTCCAAGTTGTAATGATTGAGAGCTGAAAACACCAGGCTTTCTTGACAGTCCTTGAAAAATAAACAAGTTTTTAACCAGATCTCATATTCTGCTTGCCAGCACAGAACAGGAAAAAATGCTTTACACAAAAGAACTTTTTACAAGTTTCTTGTTGTTTTAATTGGTGTCCAGATATTTAGAACTGAAAACTGCTCATGGTCAAGTACATGGAGAAAGCATGTGGTCTTCAGTAATCCACATTGAGGAGAGTTGATCTGGGCCCATGTGTATACAGGAGTCACTCCTGGTCACATACGTGCATGCGTGTTTCTTCCAGCAACCAGACAGTTCTACCATAGAGGAGAATGTTTATTCCTCTCAAAGTGCAGAGGCCAGAGAAACATCGAGTTAAAAAAAAATCTCATTTGAAAACACAAATCCAGAAATAAAGCAAAGTCAGATGGAAGCAGCACAGATACCATGGTTGGAGGGAGCTGTATCCTACCTCAGGCTGCTGAGTCTGCTCACCAGTTACATTTTCCAGTGTCCTTTTTTTTTTTTAAAAAAAAAAAAAAACACATTGTAGTGAAGTCAGCTGTTCAGTATGGCATAAGTACCGATAAATGTCAAACTTTCTTTCCCTTTCTGGATGCCAATGGGTTTGCTTGCTTTTGCTCCTGGAACTTTTTAAAGCACATTCTATGCAAGTGGATTTGAAGGCTGTACACTTTCTACTTTCCCAGAAAGCTGTTTTAAAATTACAGAGCGGCAGAAAATACATTTTGCATAACAAACTGACTGCGGGGATGGTGAAAACTTCATCCTTCCCTACAGTCACAATGCAGATCAGGGCCAACAGCATAAGACAAACAAACCTTCCTGTCATCTCTTCTGTGGACTCACCATATGCAAAGCAGATACATGGTTTCCTCTTTCTAACAAACAGGAAATTACTTCTTCTGTTCCATTATTTTTACAACGTATGAACTATGCAGCTATGATTAAACATATTCAGATGTCAGCTACAATTAAAAAATATTTCAATACAATTCATGAGTGTATTGGGAGGAAAAAAAAAAAACAGTTGTGAGAAATGTAATAAAAATCCAGGAGAACAGGCTACATAAAATATTGGAAGGTTCTTCCTGTTGGAGGTAAACTGGGTTAAAGAGACACTGAGGTTCACAGCTCAAGATTTTAAGCTAAGAGCATGTGAAGTTATCACAGCTGTTAGCGTTATTCTGCAGCATTCCTGCTGCTCAGCTGCACTGTCAAGTCACTGCCTCAAAAACAGGGTGACTGTTCCAACATACCCACAGCAATTGCCTCACCACCTCTCTTCACAACTTCACTGTTGTGCCCCAAAACGATACTTCTGACTCATCAGTGTTTGCAACTCCTTTTGGTAAAAAGGTTCATAATATTTAAGCACCAAATTAGAACCCCAAATGGTAACCTGGTAACACATCTGACAGGAGATTATTTTGGAGGGTGTTTCATAAACCGCTGTCAATTAATTAAAAGGTAAAATTTCTGCCTCACCCCCATTTCTTATTAGTATAATTCTGTATGCATCCTCCAGAATTTTAACTCAGCAAAGTTAGTGCCTATTACTGTGCAACTCCTTGAACACAAAGTGTTATGTAAGTGGTGAGATTATACGAGGTTATCCTTTACTACTGTAAATAATATTTAACAAGCGCAACACTATGGTAATTTGTTCATGTTGACTAAACTTAAATACTGAAAGCACCTTTTGAAATACACATTTTTAACTGACAGGAAGCAAGCAAAGGAAATTATTATTTGGACTGAATTGTTTTAAAGAACTTTGCATTCTAATTTGCTTCGTATGTTGTGTACAAACGCAAGGGTCAACATTTAGAATCTGTTTTTATGCCAATACCAATAAATCATTAATCCAATTTAAATTAATGCAAAGGGTATATACTTTGATGGAATAGAAATAACTCACTTTCCTAACTGTTTCTGAAGTCTAAAAGTCTGAAAGAGTTTTAAGATGTTGCTTGATATTGCATGTGCAAAACCACATTGTGTGCCTTCAGAAGACTCTTGGAGGCCAGACATCTTCCATACCACCTCTTCCATCCGCACACATGAAAGGGATTAGGTCTGTGGTCTCTGTTAAGCCCAGAAGCGACAACTGCTGGGAGACCATCACTCTCGTGCTTTCAAACTGGTCTGGATATGTGATATTTGCAGCACTGGAAGCAATAGCTGGAAAGCATCCTGAATATAAGTAGTACTGTTGCAGCCCTAACGGGGAGAGAAAGTGAGGTTCATCAGTTTACTTGTCATGTATATCAGGAATTACACTGTGGTTTTAGAATAGTGTCTTTGTTAGATCTGCATCATGCATTATTAGCATATGTATTCCCACAGGATTTTAGAATCTGTAGATAACAAAAATGATGCATTGCAATGGCTTACAGTAAATAAGCATGGCCTGTATTACTACATAAAAATCTGATTTCCCCTCAGTTTGAACTCCTGGAGAGTTTCGTTTGTAATGTGAGTAGAATAACATGGCATTTTATTCAGCTATATCAACTATTTCTTCCATCAAATGAACTAATTTTAAATTTGGTATAGGTGGAAGAGTGTCACTGAAATTAAAGTTTTAATTATTATAATGATTAAATTATATTATTAAATACACCACTTAGTATTTACAGAATTTCTAAACACTGAACAGCACAGCAGCTTGTAATACTTAATGAACTCAGGCAGGACTAATAGGTGTTTCTATATAAATAATGAGGTTATTGAAGTACAAAACAGCTTGTTCCGCTATTCTGGTATATCCCAGACATTGCAAGTCCTGGAGCATATAAAGATGTGTCAGCTGCAACAGCAAATTCACCCTATAACATAAGGAATCTCTAGTAATCTTTAATAGTTTTATTCATTTTTTTCTTAAAGATACTGAATTATGCAAAATTGCTTATTTTAAAACAGCCTTTTCGTTATTTTTAAGAACGTGACTTTAGATACAGAACAGCAAACTGCAGTCACTACTGTTTGCATGTTTGTTTAAAGAGATATGATCTGATTAGCTGATAGAAGAGAGTTCATGCTGTAGACAGTACATGTTTCAGTACTTTATGAGCATATTACTCCCACTTGACCTCTTTTCTCCATGGTAAATTGAGGCCCATTTTGCTCACTGTGCTTTTCTGGTGAAAAACAGATCACATTGAATCATAGAAGAAATCACTCATGAACATTTTGATGCCTGACACGTGGTTATCCATGCGCTGACCAATGCAGCTGGACTGTGAATCTGAGAAGAAATCTAAATGCCTATGGATAGGAAACTGCCGCATTTCTGCAACCCAAACTTTAAAGAAAAGCACACGCTGAAACTGTCTGTAAGCAAGAAACACTTTGTAAGATTTGAAATTGTTAACAGCAATTGTTAAGAGCAATTAGAGGCAGACTTAGCAACTTGTGCATAAATTAAAGAAGGCTCAGTAGCACATTGCAAACTTTCTGTTGTGCTCTGACCAATAAGCTGCAGAACTTAAGCTGTCAGCCTGTCAGTCACACTTTAAGGTCACACACTTTTAAGAACCTTCACAAATGCAGCATTACTACTTACAGTATTTGTGGGAGAGGTTGAACACAAAAACAAGAGGTTTCTGAGCTGGCACTCAGTAGCCAGAATGGTATTATCATTACTTTATACAGAGTTCTGTCTTCAGACATAAATGTGACTGTTTCATTTTGAAATAATCTTACTAGAGCATTCTTAGTGTGAGAAAGGTGACAACTTACCTCCAATAATACACTATCAATGATGGGGGTAAGAATCTCTGCCTTCATATTGCTCTGTAAGACAAAAAATATAATGAAATGTCAGGACAAGGAATACATTTAACATAAATATATTGGTACCTGCACGGTGCTTTTATGGATTCTTGAAAGGTCTTGTTTCACCTTGATTCTTATTCAGATTGTTTATCACATTATTCCCTTTTACTGTGCCTACATTTCATACACACCTCAGCAGCCCCCACGCATTTCTATCACTGAGTACAATGAACTGAGACAGACACAGGATTTTACTTTTTCATGTAATGCAGAGTTTCACATTGCTTGGTTTCCTATGGATATGAGATTTATGTGATTACATTGTCTTCCCATCTGATTGCCAGTGCCCTTTTCATGCCCCCCCCTCAATGTTTTCTAGACACTGGTTGATTTCAAGGGTAAGTAAAGTTTGGAAGAATAAGGTTGTTCTGAGATGGTTCCCGAAAATCTGTGGCTGGGTGGAAGTGAAAGGCCCAGAGCAATTCCCCTTCAGAAGGAGAAACAGGCGAAGCAGACCCTCAGCCTGGAGATGGCGCAGTGGCTCCCCAGGGAAGTTGGTTGAGTCACCATCCCTGGATGTGTTTAAAAACCATTTGGATGTGGTGCTCAAGGACAGGATTTAGCAGAGGGTTGTTAGAGTTAGAGTAGCATGGTTAGGTTGTGGTTGGACACGATGATCTTTAAGGTCTTTTCCAACCTGAGTGATTCTGTGATAACACAGGCTGGCCAGTGAACATGTGTGACTGGCTCAGCACACACAGCATTCTTCTCAATTACCAGCCAGGAATGAGGACAGGTACACGAAGCAGAGATGTTACTAGAGGCTACAGAATCAAAGCCCTAGAAAACCAAGAGTCATCATCTCTTCTGCTTTTCATAAAGACAAAAGTTTTTTCCTTTTTTCCTTCTCACCATTCTATGTATCGCACTGTATTTATTAGAATGACATTAAACTCCAGGAAGATTAGCTTTCTTCTAATGCCGAACAACAGACTTACTTGGAACACAGAATACAACATCCATTATTTTAACTGAAGGGCGACCCCTTACAACCTCCTGGCTTTCATATTACAGACTTACAGAAACATGACGAGTCTTCATTTTAGCTCAGACATTGCAGAACAAAGGGAAGGTGGTTAGGTAAAAGGAAAGCAATTTTACTGTCAGTTATTAGGAAATCCATTACAGAAGGTACTGTGTAGTACACTGTCAATAAACTTTGTTTCAGATAGAGAGCAGTATCAAATACTATTGACTGCATGCATCAATAACTAAGTTTGAAAGACATTACATAGTAAGAGAAGGTGCTATTTCTTAATTCTGCATTACTGCACCGTTAGAAATACTGCAACATCATGGAGTATGGGCACAGCCAGCACTACAACTAAAATCTGAATTATAAAGACATAGCTAATTATGATAGCACTATGTTTGGAAGAAAAACCAACAAGTTTTCTCTTCTAACTATTTCTGTCTCTCACAAGTCAATGTACTTTGCAATATACTGGAATGTGTTAAACCAAGTGCTGCTGGCAGCTTAAGGAGACAACTAAGCCACTTGGGACATGCAGGAAGATGCAGATTTTGTTGAACATTCCTGTGTGATGGGTGCTCCTTGCTTCCATGACTGATCATGGGGAGCAGAAGGCCCACATAGAATTGTTCGAGTTGGAAAGGACCATTAAAGGTCATCTAGTCTAATTCCCCTGTAATAAACAGAGACACTTTCAGCTCAATCAGGGTGCTCAGAGCCCCATCCAGCCTGACTTTGGATGTCTCCAGGGATGAGGCATCCACCACCAATCTCAGTAACCTGTTCCAGTGCTTCACTATCAAATCATATAAAAACATCATGCTCTAGAAGCTTGCAGGGATGTGACAGTTCTTAAATATCAACAGACAGCCCAAACAAAGCTTTCTTCTAGAGAGTATGTTGGCAGCAGGAAGTATATTTGTGCTTGATTTCTTCCTGTGTCCATACAAATATGCACAAGATCAATTAGGTTCTAAAATCTGGGTAGAGAGCTGATGAGCACAAAACCCAGTGTAACTCTTACGACAGCTTCAGTTTCCAATTTTCTAAGTTGTCCCAGCTTAATATTTCATGTGAAATTTATTTTCGTTTGTGCATGTATTTATTGCAGGTGTGTCAAAAAAAATGATAAAACACAATCCCAAACTGCAGAATGAGCAGATTCTTCAAGGGTAATGGGAAGGAATGTAAATTATTCAGCACAAAAGCAATCCAAGATATCATCTTCTCAACAAATAACTGAAAAAAAACTTCTTCACTGGTGTGCTGGAAGAGCTCATGGAACTGCTGTGGAAATTTCCTTTGATGTATATTAACCCTATCCTGGAGTAATCAGGAGAGCCAGGATTCTTCTCTGACCTTTATGAACAATTTCAGCATCAGCAAAATGTTTGCCTCTGGATCCTGTTAGAACACTCAGAAGTCAGTCCTTTCTAAAATACCTTATCTTGTAAGTCAGAGCCTGCACTACGGGCCCTGAAAAGACCCCCACTGCTCCCCTGCAGTGTCTGCCCATGTGTCTTCACAACAGCATTCCTTTTGTCAGTGAAAGCAAAGGCAACAGGGTTGGGAAAGGGAAAGAAAAGACATTTCTAAGAGATGGCCACAGATAACTGGGTGCTCCCAAATGGCCTCTCTTGGGATATAAGACAGAGTGGATTTGTTTAAGATGGAAGTCCAAAGAGATTTTTCTAATGAGATTGAGATTATTTTGTCTTATGGGAAAATGGAAAATAGTGTCTAGAAAGAGATTTTAGAAGGCAGAGGACATGCTGCAGTCTATCAAGGCTTATAAATTTCTAGGAATCTGCTAGGAAAACACATTGTGTTCTTGATCTGAGGAAATTAGTGTCCTCTTTTTACTGGTAATACTTCCTATGTTAAGAAGTGAACTGTGTTAACGAAAGCTCAAATGGTAAAGAAAATGTTTTCTTACCCCAGCTGCTGTTAAAGAATCAGAAAACTTCTTCGATAAAGATGAAACTTCATTGCACATAGCACTTGTTAAACTGTTTTTAAAAGGGAGAGACAAATAGAAAATTACAACCTTTTCCTTGTAGTAGATAAAAAGCCTGTAACTAATGCAGGCACCAACATCACCTTGGAAGCCAAGACTGTTCCCTATGGCAATTTTGCCTCTAGTACCCCGAGATATTTTAAAAATTACATTTTGCTCATGATATTTCATATTCCTCCACTGAAAACTTCAATGCTGACTACAGCAGCAAACTATTGTCATGTTGGCTTAAACACTGCTTTTTTTTGATAAAGAAATGTTTTGACTTTTAAAATTCTAAGCTTTTAGTTCTACTGTTGTTTTTCTGATGGTTGCAGCAACACAACTCCCAGAAATACTGTTAGAAATAAATCAAACTTTAATGAGAACAGTGAGAAAATTCTTATCTAACCACAGGAAACATCTACTCCGTAGTAGAAGAGAAAGTATACTTGTGGTTAGAATACAAGAGGAAAAGGAGACCTAGTTCTAATTCTAGATTTTTAACTGTTTTGTTAAGTATTCACAAGTATATAATATCAAACCTCATCCTGTGAAGTGCAACATACTTCTGCTCTAATTCTGCAAAGCACTTATTTGAGTACTTAGTTTTGAACTTAAGCATTTCAATGGACTTTGCTGAGGGTATTAGCCCTAAAGACAAATGCTTGCTGACAAATTTTACTTAGGACTCAAGTGCTTACCTCTTGGGTGCAATCCTTATGAGGCAAGCAAAACTCACTGAAATCAGCAAAATCTATCACTAGAGAGAGCTTTAAATCCAAATTCTGAGTTCTGCATAAACTGACTTCTTAAATTTAAGTATTTTCTGTTGTGTATTACTACAAAGTTACTGATAGATAGCCTGCATGACTTGACTATGAGGAAGAACAGCACCAACGTCTCCTAAAGCCAAGTGTTATTTATTGATTCATGAACTTACTGGACTTCAAGTGTCAAAAGCTCAAGAGAGCTTAACGATTTTCAAGCAAATGTCAAAGATCAAATGTGAAATACATAACACTTACTTTGTCAGTACTTTTGCTTGATCTTGAGCTGTCTTTTCTACTTCCTGCCCATGTAGAATTAATTCTGCTACTTTATGAAGCTGTTCTATACAACGAGCAGTTACCTCAGCCAGACTTTCAATGGACAGCATGTAGATTTCCTTAAATTAAGAATAGAGAACAACATAATCAATAATAGCACTGATAAATATACATACATATATGTGTGATAATTTGAAACACAGAATAGTTCTCCTCCTCCCCAGATAGAGATCCCACCACACACACACCACAAAGCCATCCTCAGAAATGGTAATGAAAAATGAAATACCCACAGATTAAAAAATACAGACCGTATGGTGATCAAGAAAAACTAGTCAGAACAAATCTCATTTAAGTCTTTCCTAACAAACACAAAGATCCCTTCACCGTAGAATAAGTCACAATGTCTTTTTTATTGAGCCTAAAGTACTGAATGACTAAAGTCATTCATCAGGTGAATTTCCAGATTAGGAGTTGATAAAACTCCCAGTAAAACAGCATGCCTTGTCAGCAATGATAAAAAAAAGTCTACCTAGCACTCTGGCATCACAACTTTTCACAAGCTGGTGCCATTTGGAAATTTGCAATCACATAAAAATCTGTAATATATGCAGATGTAACTCCATTTCTTTCTTTGGATTCTTCTTTCCCTGTAAGGAAACCATGGCAGATGATTGCTTTATTACAATTAAAAAATCTTGACAAAGATCCTAACCACATTTAAAATTGTTGTAACTTTGCATAAAATATTCAGTCACAATTAACCACCTCAACAAGAAGTGCTGTCTAAATGAACAAAACACATTTAGCCCTCAGTGTTATCTTTCATAAAGAGAATTAGCACTTGTTAATTAATATTATTTGTTTGGTCTGTTTGTGATTTGAGCTATTCATGAGTTTAAATAAAGCTGAAGAATTTTTGCTGTGTACTGTGACTGGGAGAAAGAGATCCTAATGACTGCAGACATTTGACCTTCCCTGTTCTTCAGATTTACACCACAGAATCTCTCAGCTCACTGCATGTTGTTTATGTCCATGCAAACAGACAGAAATGTAGACAGGAAGAAAATATGATGAGCAGAGGATTTGGTACTTGGATATTTACTGATGGGAAAAGACCACCAGGAAAAATATTTCTAAGTTAATTTCCTGTTGGGTCTACACTGAGCAGTTATGTGTTAATTTTTCTCAATAATTCAATGAGTTTAACAAATAAGAATAACATATAGTACCAATACATAAGATAAAGAAGTAATCTCATTTGCTTAATTAAGCTTATTCTCCAAAGGTATTTTACCTCCACAGTTTTGCTTTTATTTGCTTCTGATTGATCATTGTCAATTTTGTCTTTCTCTTTTTCAGTCTTTTCTTCATCAGGTTCTCCAGGTTTTTCTTTCAGTTTCTCTTCTATGTCTGCTGAGGTGGATAAACTGGTTTCTTCCAGCCACTCATGAGCTTTCTGCCTAGCCTGCCAAACAAAGAACCCAACCCCAAAGTACAGTTAAAATAGGCAATATCAAATAATGTTCCTAAATATTAATTAACAGTGCATTATCATTATTATTTTTCATTCAGAAGTTTTAAACACATCAAGCCTCTGGATGGCATTTAGTCAAATATGTTTTCAAGAAATTGTAGGGAGAAGTTTTCCTGGCTACCTGGCTAAAGATGGATCAGCCAGGTATAAATTCTGTACAGGTATGAAGTTCTTAGCCAACACAAAGAATTAGTGTTAATACCTATGAATATTCCAAAACGATTAATATTTCAGCTTAAGGAGGGATTGTTCAAAGGAATTTACATGGAAATAACTTTCCCAAATTGAGGTTGGTATAAAGAAAGGCAAAAATCCTGGAGAGTTAAGAGAGTCATCCCAAATTCTTAAAAGAAAAATAATTAGGAAAACCACTGTATTTCCTGCTACCTTCCCAGGCATGAAAGCAGATTAAAGTGGAAAAACTTTAAAGTTGTATCCAAGCTCCCGAGACGACTTCTACAGTTAGTAGGAAATTTATTATTTCACTTTTCAAAGGTAAAGTTGAATTAAAATACGTAACAACCTAAGCCTAAACTGCTTGTCAGTAAGCTATCTATGCAGCTAGAGAGAAAAACATTAATCTGAACCTAAGATCAGCAGGTGAATCACCTTTAATGTGCAAAAATGTGACTACTAATGTAATTAGCTTCTAGCCATCTAGTTTTTAGATGATTAAAGCTTGATGAGCTTTAAAGCTTGATGAGATTAAAGCTCCTCTCTAGCTGAGAAGGTCTGGAGAAGTCTTCCAGGAACATGCTCCAGAACTTTGCCACTGTTCTTCATGCCTAAGACCAAGTCTGCTGATCTCTGTTTTGCTGAGACATCCCTCTTCAAGATTTTCTAACATGGCCTACTGCACTAGTTGGGCATTTCAACTGTATTCCTCACTAATCTCAGCCCTTCTATGAAAGTATTTATACTTTTAGTCCCACCCTCCCATACTAGTCTTCTGAACTGTCTGATCTGAGCTAGCTACAGCTCTGCATCAGACCAGAACAAAGATATCCCTCTTTGCCCAAGCTCACCGACAAACACCAACCTTGTTCAGTTTGTCAGGAGTTGCAGCCACATGTAATTCAAATAGCAGCTCAGTGAGCATGCTGACAAACTCTTCTCCCATATCTGCTGCAAGAGAAAGACATTTTGTGTCAAATATTAATGATAACAAAATCTAATACATCTAGCAAATAGCTTCTGCAAACACTTAAGAACTTGAAGAGTGGTGATAATGATATAAGGAAAGTGGAGATAGATGCTCAGAGAAGAGAGAAAGCAAGAGGTAGCTATACAATTAGATGTCCTAGCTTGACACTGACTATTCTTTCCACTTCATTTTAAATTCTGCTGTATTTCTCTAAGATAGGTAAGCAGAGAAGTTGCGTGGTTCCTAGTTACCTGATGAAAACGCCACAACCTATCAAGTAACCAAAGAAGAGATACCAACCTCTTCTTTCAAACCAAAGAATAAGAACTGCATCTGGGCCAGATACTAGCACAGTCAGGCTCAGAAGAAACACCGGAAAATATGTTTTCAACCATTCTGTCTGCAAACCACAGCTAAGAAATATGTTTTTCTTCAGACTTTAAGATTGAGCTTTGCTTAAATAAAGAATTTTTGGAGAAATGAGTTTTACACCTGCATCTTTATTGCACAAGGTAAAGGTAAATACCACTAGTATTTGAACTTTGCCTATGTTATATACATCCCTTTGACCACCTGCAGTTGCCATTGCCTAGCATGCTCCAGGCTCCTAAAAGTTGGTAAGTTAGGTTCCTCTGTTAAGCTGCACTGACTGAGCTTGGAATCTTCATTAACATTTCCTAATGGAAAATGCAAAATCCATTTTTTTTAACTTAATAACTTTAAAAAAAAAAAAAAAAAAAATCAAAGTCCCCCTACTGAACCTGATAAAAGTCCAGCTACTTGAAAAATTAATTTCATATCTTGCTTCATCCTTACTTTGTTTCTGTTCTGGACACACTGACTTCATTGTTCTTAAGACAATGCCAAATTGTTCTATAAACTGCAGCACACTGAAAACAGATAGGCAGTTCACCAGATCACTGCAGAGTTGGCAAAATTGTTGATAACTGGCATATTCATCTCAATAATTTCCTCCTTTAACCTCATGTGCTTGCACATGAAATCTTTGTTGTTAATGGCTTTCAAACGTAGACAAAGCTGCTTCTCTCGTTAGTTCATGAACAACTGAAAAGTAAAAAACACTGCAGTGAAAAATACATGAAAGGGCTGCACAATCACAGTGCAAGGAAAACATCAGAAAATCAAGGGCTTTCTTCTACTGGTATCAGAAAATATTCTTTTCCTCTCTTTTCCTGTTGATTTTCCATCTCTCACTGAGCTTAGCAAAGATACAAAAAACATCAAGCCCCAGTTTTAAAGTTGTCAAGAACAAAGTCCAGCCCCACTCCTTTCCCAAAGCAGCCCTCCATAGACCACTGCAGTGACTTCTTGTGTTGGACTGAAAGCATTTAACTTAGAGACTGAAAGCCGCACCAACATCTCTGCATGAAATCCAAAGAGCTTACATAAAGCAAATGGCAACTCTTCTTCAGATACTCAAGTACAAGACACTCTCAGCCTATTTTATATATATATGTATGTATGTAGCACTGGTAAATGACACCACATAAATAACATGGCCTTGATTACAAGAAGCTGGTAAAAAATTAGTCAGTAAGTGGTAATTAACCTGTTTTTAAAATATTGCTCAGTTCCTAGCTAAGTTTTAACATCTTCAAACACCAATAGATAATCTCTGGCTTCTGTAAGGGGGTGGCTTCACCATATGAAGGAAAAGACCTACGAGTGTCATCAAGCATAGAAAATCCTATGAAAGGTAAATTTGTCATTGCTATAAGCTAGCTAGCAAGGAGGACCAAACTTAAAATTATTTCCTAAGTTTTAACACAGCCTGCTCCTCCCACTTACTAGATGACCAAGTTTAAGTGAAACTACATAATTTTGTAATAAAAATATACCATTAAATGAGCATATGGCTTGCAGACTTGATTTTGCAAGCGTAAAACCTATTAATGTGCTTAATAGAACCTTGCTTAGCATAAACTAGAATAAACTCCTCTTTAGAGAAAACGTGAGCTGCCTTTAACCCTGCCCAACCAACCTGCTGTTAAACTGTACTTTTATCTATGCTGGATGCCAAACGATGTTTAAAATTTCTCCTAACATTAAACACAGACCACTCGCTTAGCATAAATTAAAAGATCAAGTGTGCTTTCAGACAGGAACATGCGTTGTCTCACTCCTAGGAGCAAAACTTGACTGTAAGTATGACTAGAGAGGGCTGCTGGAACATAACTTGAATTATATAAGGATTGGCAAACCAAAGTCTGAGTGGATTATGAAACAATACTGTTGAACAGTACTGTGCTTTGGGGAAACAGACATGCAAATTCCACCCAGTATTATATGTAAAAGCTCTAGATATTGTTTTTATCTGAAAATGGCAGACAGCTGTGGTGTAAGGGTCTATTCATAGAAACCCTCAAGTTTTTATGAGTTTTTTTTGTATCTATTCTTGATAAAAACACTGCAGATGCTATGCACTTGCAACTCAATTAAAGGTCTGTTTTCCCTGACTCAAGAAGTTTCATGAAGCTCCTAAGAAGCCTTCACTCCCTCTGACAGATTTTAATGAAGATAACACATTTTGCCTCAAGGGGTCATGTCGAAGCACTGCATGGAGTTCAGAGCTCTCTCTCTGCAGTGTTGCATGTACATAGGGATAGAGATGAGGCTGAAGAAACGTCACTATCTCCAGTCAGGAGACTGAAGAATGCTATGCTGAAGGGTGATTAACTTCTTTATTTTTTGGTGTCCTCCAGCGGAACTAAAATTCATTCAACTTATAGTAATAGAAGAAATCTGTAGTTCAAGTACTAATAAATATGAAGTCTGGCCACATAGAAGGACATGCATCATTTTGAATTGCAGCCTGAACTAACACGCATCTCACTGCAAGGTGGTGTATGGGGTGCAGTTAGTTAGCATTCCTGTTGTCCCAGAGAGGAGATGTTAGTGCAGATGAAAACCTGCAGCACTCTGATTTAGTTGGTTTTTTTGTTTTTTTTTTTCTTTTTTTTTCCCCTCCATAAGGTGCTCATTGCCTTGGTGCCAGCATGTTTAAGAAGGCAATTAATGTTTCAAGCAGAGTGTTAAGCAGATTTGTTTCACAAAAAAAACAAAACAAAACACCAAAACCCACCAGAACCACCTAACCACCAGAGTAAATACCACTTTGTGCAAGAAACAGAGCTTTTCATGGGGCCTGGTTTCACAACCAGGAGCTATTTCCCACATAAGTTGAGGCACAACACACATCATGCTCTAAAACAGCACAAAACTCATCCATACTAAGACATCACACTGAACACCTGCTGCTCCTCTGAGAAGCAGTAGTCCACCTGTGAGAGACATCACACACTGCGTAAGCACTGCTAGAAAGAATGCAGCCTGGAAAAGATCTTCCAGTTGAAATATGTGGATGTGAACGCAGTTTCTCTGCCTTTTCTGAAGGGCAGAGAAGCGACATCTCCCCATCTTGCAGGATGTAGGTTTATGGGCAAAGCATCTGTGAGAAGATCAAAAGGATGCGAAGAAATATATTTTAAAGTAAGATTCTGAATACAGTGTTAAGTGGCATGAGTTAGTCTTGAGTCAAGGGGATTCTTTTTATTTGCTACAATAGGTTGGGTACAGATCTCACACAAATTACGGTAACTTTTCCTGATCTCATCCTATTCTGGGGAATGTCAGAAGTCCTGACCTGTTTAAAACACCTATATTGCCACTAGCCAGATGATCCACATTTTACCATCAATTTTGTGAGCTGATCTGTGGATTACCATGTTAGTCCCAGATGGTTCAATGTAGTGCACTGTGACATTTAAGGTGTGCTCCTGCTTGTTAACTTTTTTCTAATGCTCTACATGCCACATCTTGTCAAGCAGTATCTAGAAGGTAGCTTTGCCACACTGTATCAAAGTGCTTTTCCTACAAAAAGTTCAGCTTTTCTAAGTCCCCTTAACCAGATCCTAATCTTTTCCCCACCTAGTAAGCAAGGGCACAAAGTCAGGATAAAACTGCTAAATGGAAAAGCATTGCCAAACAATCCTAACCTTTCTGACTAAATAGTTTTAGAAACAGACTCTGTAAGAAAGCCTCAGTCAGATTATTTTCCCTTTTTATTTCTGTTTTCAATGATGAAATGGTAAAATAGTATAATACATTCTTACCTTGTACTTTTTTTACCTCACACTTCAATTACAACATAAATTCAATATTAAGTGTTCTTCCAACGTCCAGAACATCAAGAGTATTCATTTTAGTGACTTTCTCATAAGGAGTATTGAGATAACAGACATTAGTTTGGATTGCAATTTTTAAAATGACTATATACAGAAGTAACAATTATTCATATGGTTAATTCTCTGCATTTCTAATTACCTTTCTGCCCCTGTACCACTTCATCCGATTGCATTGGAAGAAAAATCTCCTTTATAGCAATTAAATCATTTTTCACAACCTCCAGCTGCTCTCCATCAAGCGTTTCCAAATATGACTGAATCTGTAAAAGAAAGGACGAGCATCCCTAAATGAAACATGGCCTTTCTTAAATTGATAATTTTGAATCTGATGCCAAAACAGGCTTAGTGGAAACTTCCATTAAATCCAAATATCTCTAGCCTTCCAAAATACGTAAATATATTTTTAGTTCTTGTAAAATGATGAGTATCACAAAAATTACACAAGCCTTGCAAGATCATCAGGTCTCTACTTTCAAGCAGAGCAGTTAGTCTGAATTGTAAAACTGTCATTTAGTTGCAAGCTGTAATACATTTGAGATGGTTTGGTGTGAAGACTGTTGGCAAGACAAGCACAGACAATTCATATTTAGTTGGAACAATCATGGGAAGAGCTGGAAAAACACGCCTGTTTTTCATTCCCTCAGAATCCCACCAAAAGTTATTGACAGTGTACTGATGTACCTGTTCTGAAGAATGTATTGAGAGATTTTTTGATCTCTGTGGGCATCTCAGATACGTGCAGCTCCCTGCACATACAGTGGAGCACCCAGGAAAGATGGAAACATTTTAATCACTGTATGCACTGCAGTAATGCATTACTCTCGCACTGCTACTCTACTTGTGAGTCACAAAATGCTTCCTGTGTTCCACACTGCTATATTGATTTCAAATGCTCAAAGCAAATACAGGATAACGTTGGGAGATCCAACTCAAGATGTAAAGGACTCTATGAGGTGTTTTGTCCCTTTCTATACCACTGCGTATGGGGATGTGTAGAGTGGTGTACTTGGAATATGTTCTCTGAGCCTTCTGGAATATATATCAGGCAATTGGACTTGTTGACCCAGGCAGTTGCATTCAGTCTTGTGTGCTTATATCCTCTTCCAGATCAAGGAAAAAGCAGGACTGTGAACAAGTTATTCAGGAGTTATCTAAGACACAGCACCTTAGAAACCCCGTGGTTATAACTCATGCAAATCTTACCCTGGGCTATCTCACAGTAAAAGAGTGTTGACAGATACCATTGGCCTGAACTTGTTTACTATATATTACTTACCTGTTTTGCAAGATTTTTTTTGTTCTTGTTCATTTTTAAAAGAAGGCTCTTGAACCTTACATAGGGGGCTTTGAATTTATAACATTGCTTTCAGACATAACTGTAAACAAAAAAGTGTGGATAGCAGGTACCTGGCTTCTGTTAAAATGAGCTTCTATTACCTGTGAGAGCAATTAGAACTTCTATAAAATGAGAAGATGGTTATTTTTTTTTATTAAAAAACCACCCAGGGAGCAAGGAGTGCTGACTACAAAAATAAACCAAAAGAAAACATTTTAAGAAATGAATTCAGAAAAATGTTTCAGTATAAAATTCCACTAATAGGAATCTACAGCAGTTCAATTACTCTGCAGTCAGTGATCCAATGATCTAGTAGCAGCATAGATAACTTGACAATTGACATTAAAAAACCACTGTGTATCAGATAGATGTTGGTAACTTCAGGATTTTGGGGGGGGGAGGGGGGGGGAAGATGTGCAGCATTTGTGTACTCCCAGTCATTGAATTAGTCTTAAGGTTGTTCCATGCAAGCTTAGAAACTGAAACAAAAAGATGACTTAAGAATTGAATAACTAATCTGGAATTCATTTTCATTCACTATCCTCCAGCTGCAGTATGTCTGAAATTCCTCAATGTAAATATCAATGCCTGATACAAAAACAAAAGACTTGAGCCACCTTGAAGTTCTGGAGAGATGTCTGCCTGCAGAGCATCACGAGATGAAAGATACCCGCTACAAAATCTCAACAGAAATAGTTTTCAGTTGTGAAGCTGTTCCTTTTGAGCTAATCTTTGAGTTAAATTGAGGTGTATTCAAATGAATTCCCTGAAGACACAAACTGGTTGGCCCGAGACCACACCAGCTTTCTCTGAAGCTGAAGGAAAACTTACTGTTCATTTCACATGCAACTGCACAGCAAAATTAAAGTATAGAACAGTTTTTTAGCAGTTATTGCGATTTACCCAGTCTGCATACTGTACCTGGTTTTCACTTTCATTTGACAAGATTTCTAGAGCTTCAAGATGAGACAAACCCTGGAACTCATCAAAAAGCAGTCCATAGTGTGCTGTTCTTTCAACTGTAACTTGCTGGGCCCGTCTCTGTTTCTCTTTTTCTTTAGCTTCTCGCAGCAGCTGCAAAAATATACATCATTCCTGTTGTTTTTATTGGTGGTGCTGTAGCCATGACAGATTTTATTACATTCTGCTTCTGCTTGTTTAGAAGGTAGTAATAAAATCTGGGACTATATCACACCTGCAGAGCTGAAATACTCAACTTTTTTTTTTTATAAACAAGTCTAATAAAATATTTATGTAGCATTCTAAGTGTGTTTTTCCCCCATAGTAATTGCTAGCCATCTTTTTTTTTTTAAACAATGAGCAAACAAATAATCTTCTTTATGCTTTCAAAAGCAATGTCTGCTATAAATACCATCTCAGAAATGTAGCTACCAATTACAATGGAAGAAAACTAAAAAAATATTTCATATGCAACCTTAAAGACTCCTGCAATCCATTCCACAGACCACAAAATGTAAAGAATATTATTTCAAGACCTACCTGTCTGCATAAAAAAAATGTATTTACATAAATATTTCCTATGTACATAAAATATTTTTATAGACACTAAAATCGTTGGGGTTTTTTTTGTGACAGCAAGACTGACAAGAGATCTAATTAGGCATGTCCTTTCCAAGGATGGGGCAGAACTATACTGCATATACTTGGAGATTCTTTGGAGTGATTTTCTTATCAAGCAGGCTTTCAAAGAAAACACGGTCTCTTGTATGAATTTGCCACATAAAGCCCTTAAGTACATCTCAACTGTATCTTAAATCACCTATAAGCCTGTACATAGATAAATTCACACCACTTACTGTTGTGCCAATCAAAATTCCTATGACAAAAGACCGAGGACAGATTTTTCAGTCCCCACCATGAAAAAGTTAATCACACATTGTACATTTTATGTACAGATCACCTATAATGAAGCACCATGTTATGAAAACCATGACAATCAGTATGTACCACTTCCTATATCACATTTTATGTGTAGATTTATGCATATTATTTAGGAAAGTATTCTCAAAGGCTCACTTTAAGCCTACATGTCTAGCTCTGTTAGGCTGCCCATATTGTCAGCAGAATGGCTTAAACTGCTTATAGGCCAGTTTAAAGCTAAGGCCAATTTAGTCTGCTCTACCTGTACTGACAAATTACAAAGCATCAGGTGTGGCTAAGGCTCAATCATTTAAAATGTCAAATTGTTTTGCTTCTGAAAGATTTGTCCTATACAGATAGCATCCGGCTCATTTTAACCATTCTTCATACTTGATTTTGAGGTTACTTTATGACCCTACTTGTCTCCTTCATTTCCACGTGTTTAAAAATATTTGGAACATTGAAATTAAAGAAAAGTCAAATCCATTCCTCCACAAAGTCAACAACAAAACCTAATTGCGTTAGAAACGGCCAGCATTTTTTATATGGTATCAAATACACCTGTATAAACAGCCTTGTGTTTAAATACGTGAGTGCTACAACCCAGATAGCTTTTCCCAGATCAAAGTTTTCAGTCTTCGTAGGAACCACTTTCATTACTGCAGACCTAGTGTCATTACAGCGTGAAGTGCTTTGGGATGCCTTCCATAAAATACACTCCTCAAACTTCAGCTTGAGCACAATGGCTACAAGTACTTAATTAGACATGCACATCCAGAACCACACCACAACAAAGACTTCAGCTGTGATACTGAGATATAGCTATGCCTACGTGTATTTCCCCTTTATCAGTGCTAACTTCAAAACAGTGCTGCTGCAACAGATTTATGTCATATGTGTAACTGCATTCATGTTCTCTACAAGAATTACTTGTTTTTGGCCTGCTATGACAGTAGCAGTCTGTTTCAACTTGAAATGACCGATACTAAAGATGAAACATCTCATTAAAAGAAGAATCCCTTACCACTCTCTACAAGGGAGTAAATGTAAAAATCAAAATTTCTTTTCCATGTCTATTGATTCTGCAGCTTTCTTCCCCTCAGGAGAGCTAATACGATTTTGTACTGGTAGTGCATGTACTGCTGTTCTATTACCATGTCTCTGAACCTTTAAAGATACAAATCACAACATGACTCCTCTCCAAGGGTACCTTTAGTTTACTCGGACATAAGATGCCCCTTTTTGCAACTTTGATTCCTAATGAGCCACACATCATATTCCACTTTTACCCATTTTCAAGCAAAGTAGTACAGTGATGTTGATGCTGGAAGACAGCTATCTACAGCTGTTACAAAAATGAAACATTTGATTGTCTCTCTGGAGCATAATGATTTATTACCACATATATCACCTCATCAACTATACTGAATATAATTATGCAGAAAGGATATTTTACATCACCTTTTGTAATATCTGTGAAAAAAAAGACGCTAGAGCAAATACAAAGCATAATATTTATTTTCATAAGCCTAGCCAATATCTACTGCAATAAATAAAGCCTCTCCCTGAGGCATCTGAAATTCTGGAAAATGAATGTGAAACTGCAGTGACAGTGTTGTATTAAAATAAATCCAACCTGAGACAGAGAAACTGTTCTTGCCATCAGTGTTTTTGTTCTCTTAAATCCAGGATCGCTTTCTGCAAGGACATTCATGGTTGTCTTCCCAATAAATTCCAAAGCATCTAAGCCTCCAGATAATACACTTTTCCCCTGCATAAAAGAATGAAATGTAGTTATTTTCTTTCCACTTTATGCTAATAGGAACTGTAAAGAGTATTACATTTGCTGACACCGTCTCAGGACATTCAGCTCCTTAGATTTTCTCTGATCTAACTAACAATAGGATTTCTGTGCTCATACAATTATGTTACACTGTTCTGAACACATCTCAAAAAAATAAAACTACACAAATATTTGTAGTTAAAAGCCCCACACAAAAGGAAATAAAACTTGCTGACAATGAAAATTTTAAGAATGCCACTTTTATTTCATCTTACACAGCAGCTAATCTTTGGGAACATTCTAGGCAAGAAAAATATGGAGTCAAACTCTACCATGAATAGAATGAGACTGCCTTATTGAACTGATCTCTAAAATTTTGGTGTGTGATTACTCTGGAAACATCTATAGAAACATTTGTTTTTTTCTGTGTATTTTTACTAGCATTATCCCACACTCCCAATTTCTCAGCTACATTGAAAATGGATTTCTATTGGCTAATGATTTCAGTTTCAGTGGAAATAACTTTAAATAGGCTTATTAGAAAGCTGTTTTTACAGAGACCTACAAACCAACAAACAATTGTTAAACATGACCTGCACTAAAAATGGTGGAAAATCCCTAGAGAAGAGAGGCCACCTAAAACGACTCACTGTGTTCTGTACAACATTAGTGATAGCTGACAACATCCCACGAGATCCAGATGAAGAAGGAGAAGGAGGAATATTCTCAGAAGAGCTTTGGTCAGGAGAATCTTCTGCTGCTAACAAACAACAAGAATTTTTTTTTTAAAGAAGGGAGGAAGCTAGAGCACCTTTTCACCTCTAAAAGTCACAAGTTACAGCAAATGGGATCCTGTGATCAAAATCTTAAAATTCCATGAATTGAATTAATTTGGCAGTGTCAAAAGTGTCAGAGATTTCAGTGAACTTAAACCTACGTGTAAGTGATGTTTCAGCCGCAGGATGCTCTGCTGCTTCTGAAGATGCTGAACTTGCATGATGAATTCCTAGGGTAGTTCCTGCTTTTTCCTTTACTGCTGTTATCCCATGACCTGCAGCAAAAATGCACTTTAGATGATATGATGTGAAAACTTATTCCTAACAGTGCGTAACGTCCTTATGTACCATGAATGATCACAAAAAATAACTCGCAATCAGAATAAGTATTGCAGCTACCTCACTCGCTTATTTTCTAGGTCAATAATTCACTTGTCCTCCTACATCCAGTACATTAACTGACTAGAAATGATAAAGCTAAAAATACAAAAAACTCCAGATGAAACATGTTTCCTGCACAGTGCACACTCACTGCATCACTTTCAAAGCTAATCATTTCCAGCAGTAAGACAGAGTACCTTAATTATCTGTCCAGAAAAAGTATTAATGACAGTTCAGCACTTCTTTGCCTCTCTATCTCAAACTGTGAATACATAAATAATTTCATAGAGCCATTAATACAGATACTCTATTTTATATCCTTCTAAATATACATGTATACATACACATGTGTACATATAGCCATATAAATATTCATGAAAACCTCATTAAAGAAAGACATAGAAAAGCTATTTGGAATGGAATAAGAAGAAAAGCTTAGATTTATGATTCTGTGATTTTCACGTGGGTTGGACATCAGATGCTCAACGAGTTCAATAATAAATATGCTACAGAAACCATATGGGAAGTAGCAGTACTGAAATATGGCATAGAAGAAAACTGGAGTATCTGCAGGAAAACACAAAGAAGGAAACAGATGTTCCCTTAGGAACAGAGTGCCAGAAACAAATAATTTATACTCATATAACAAATGACATCAGGTCCTAACGTTTTACACAAACGGAGAGACAAGGCATGTAAATGCTCTTACCTGCCTAAAGAAAATATGGCTTTTGTCTATTTTATCTCATGTCTTACAACTGCAAAGGACATCTAGGTTATCTGCCACAGCAATGTCTGTCACTGCCGGATAACTCCTTGCCTTCTGTAAAGTCTGCTCTGACGCAGATACTGAATAGTGAAGTACTGCTCCATCTAATTCCAATCTCCTGGGCATTTTAATTGGTTCAATGAAAACATTAGCATGAATAGATTCTCAAATAACTGCTTTACTCAGATTCCCAGAACTCACTTAAATAACTACTAACCATGCTGATAAATTTAAGCAGAAGATACTTCATGTCACATTCCTTTCCATTTCTGCTGCTCACAAGTTTTTAAATCAACAAAAGAATTCCATTCTTTCCATTGATATAAATTGCTTACAGATTTTGACTTGATAACTAAACATTACCATCTGTAATTATACAAAAATTTAAGTTTTCGTCAATTTATGGATTTGCATAAGTTATGATTTTGCAGACAAGCATACATCCCCATAGCCTCATAACACATAGCATTTTCAAGGCTGTGTTCACATGTGCTAGAATGACGAGAAAGTCTTTCAGGTCAGCTACAAGTGGTAATGTGCCATGAAGCTTAGTTCAGCAAAACCTACAGCAAAACAACAGATGAAAACAGAATACCGCAACTGAAGCAACACAGCACCGGTAGGATACACACACACAAAAGCCACAGAACTACATCCTGTGTTGGAAATGAAAGTGATTATTCGTGACTGCATCATGCACAGGAAAACAAGGGGCTATGAGAGAATAGCCTACATTTTAGGGGGTGACAGCACACTTTTATGTTTATTTCATAGCACAACTGAACTGATACTGTAAACTTGCAAACACCTCAGATGACCCTATTTAATCATCTGTAATAGCAGAAGTGGAAGAGCATTAGTAGGCACGTGGTTTCCTTTTGTGTTGTTGGTTTTGTTTTTCTTGCCTGCATGACTTTTTTCTTTGCTGGTAATTTCAGTAAAAGATTATTATTCAGCTAGGAAGCTGCCTTCTTTCTATTTAAAATCCTGGTAACACTTAAGCTATCCAGTCTGTAAATCATGAATAATTCCAACTAAGCTCTGAAGTGAAACCACTTTCAGATCTCCTTATAGAATTTATAAAAGCTTTTAATGAAATAGTAATATGCTATTGCAACAGGTTTTTTTTTTTTGCATCTCAACCTCTTCCACATCATAAAATATAAAGAAAGCAAACGGGACTGCAAGGCTTGTAGAAGGCGGCAATAGCTTTCCTAAAGCTGGTAGATAGCTTAGTTGGAAGAAAACCCACAAGCTTTCAAGCTGCTTTTTTAAAAAGAAAGTCACAAGTTCCATACACAGACTGAGAAGGTACTTTCCTCACTTAAGCCTTTGGTCTTAAGGCTTGATGCTACAGGTAGGCCAACCTAATGCCTTCATGATGCTGGTATGGGAGGTCCTGCTCCTGGCTTTCCACATTCGTCCATTCTGCCTGCCCTTGTTCTTAACTCATCACACAGCAAATTGGTTCAAGGTACTGAAGAGGCAGAAAATGCATTTTTTGTTCTTCTAGTGTTATTCTTATGCCAATAAACCTGGAGGTTATTCTTACTGATGTAAGAGGTTAATATCAGGTTTTCAGAAAGGCATGTTTCTTTCTCTTCCAGGTCCCAGTGCAAGGAAAAGAGAGGTGCAGGTCATTTCAGTGGCTGCTAGCCATTAGATTGGTTTAGCTTGCACTGGTAACCCAGTGTTAAAGTCTTATCAGACATTAATTAAAAACTGGATTGTGTAATTGCTGATTACTAAGCAGTACAATTTAAGAGAAAGAATAAAATGATGACAATAACTACTAAATTGTGTCTCAAGACCACAGCGAGCTTACTTCTCCACTTCATTCTCCCAGCAACTACTACGATGAATTGACTCCACTGTGGTTCCACACATGAAAACTTCCTGTGCCTTTTAAAGACAAAAGAAAACTCTTCTTCTCAGTAAATACGGCACAGCCAATAACTTTCTTAGTGTGACACCTAGTGTCAGACACCATACATGGCTCAGGCAGTGACATTATGGAGGCGTGATGGAACCTGCAGCATGCAGGAGTGTCACACCTGCTTCCACAGGCAGAAATGCCAGGGAAAGGGACCTTGATCAAAAAACATTGAAGACAGTTCAAAGCTAAAAGACTTCTGAAAACAAAACCACCATCAATACAACCAGTAGCAATATGTAGTGTTAGTTAAGGAGAGAATATACAAGTTACAGGAAAACTATTGCTGGAAACTGAAGTCAACAATGCCAAACATACAGCCACACAGTAAAAACACTGATTTCTTTGGAAGCTCTAAATCAGGGTTTGAAGGATAATGAGACTGAGATCCTTGAACAACAATTTCAGTTCAGTCTTAAGGAGAAAGTATTTGGCAAGAGCTGAATACATTTAGGGCTTCAGTACATTACTTAGCCCACCCCAAATTGTTTCTGCTATTTTTACACTGTACAATTTTGAAAACAAACAAACAAAAAAAAAACAAGGAATGGGAAATACTTGTCACACTTGACCAGACAAGAAGCTGGGTTATACAAAGGCTATGACAGAGAGAAAGAAAAATCACATACTGAAGGTGTTGTTAAAAAGCCCAATTCCAGAAAAACAGCTTCCCTTGTACTATGTGCTACACTAAAACAATAAGCATCATTTAAATGAACTGAATTACAGCAAATCCATTTTCTACTGTAGAATAGGAGATTAAGCTGCTCTGTTATTGGTTGAACTGTTTGCTCAGATATTAAACAGAGTAACTTCAAAGTGGAATAATAAATATTTAATAAAAAGAAGAAAGGTTATAGAAATTCCCAATAGCTTTCTTCTTCTCTCTGTTTCTTGCTAATGTTTACCATACTGATCAGATAGATAGTATACCTAATCTCACATCATGTCTGTGATGGTGACAGGCAGCAAATAATTCACAGGACCCAGCATGAATTTTTTGTAACAAATACCTAGGAAGTAAACCATCTATGTACACTATTACTTGCTGCATTGATTTCTAGAACAAATATAAAAGAGTATGCATGTGGCATATCGAGTTATTTTAAGCTCAGTGAACTATATATATATTACAATGTTTGATATAGCATCCAAAGCTATAATCTCATAGAAAATAAATATAAACGTTGTTAATTAAGATTTAGTATCCAATATCAGACTTAGACTATCTTGTAAGGAAAAAAACAAATGGAAATAATATCTGACTATGGGGTGCAAGAATGTGAATTTGATTTCTGCTTCATTCAATTAATATTTTATTTAATAAATCCTACAGGATAGTTAGACTCAAAGTTATTAGATGTCAATACACAAACTCAACCCTACCTGGACCATAGGGTCAGAAAGTGCCTCTGAGATGTAGATTCCAGGAAATAGGAAAATAGGGGGGTGTTGCAGTACATACATTTTTTTTTTTTACTCTCTCCCCCAGCTGCTGTAAACTAAATAGCAGACAGACCCTTCCTGTGACATAGTGCAACCTTCCACATGAAAAATTAATCTTAAAATTCTTATTTTCCTTTCCGCTTTTGGATACTCCTTCACCTAGGCAACTTGATCTGCTCCAGCTACACACTTTTTAAAATAATAATGTTGCAAATACATAGGTGGCATTCATATGGCCATTTAAAATAGATAGCATCACACAATCATATTGAGTCAGACTGCCTAGGCATCAACTTTTTTTTGCATACTTACACCCACTGAAAATTAGTTACAATGTAGACACAGTCACATGTTATTTCATGTCAATTAAGATTTTTATATATATATATACGAACCAATACTTAACACAGTCTACAAAAAAATAAGATTATGTAAAATACAACATGGGAATTCAGATACACAATGCTGGCAGCTTTACAGCAAAAGCACCAAACAGCTGTAAATAGGATGTCTTGTTTACTCACCAGACATTAAGAAGGAATACAACACACATTGTTTGTCTCCAAACCTCTTCTAACAGCATGCATCACTTTCAGACAAGCTCATGTCTGTTTCGCATAAAGTATCGAAGGCTCTGTCGCCCCACAGGAAAAACATGTACTTTGTGATACTAAACTCATTGCTCTGCAAAGCTGAGACTTTTTAGCAACAGAATACTGTAAGTGGGATTGCCCCTGCACCACTACAGGAACACTGTCCATTTGGTAGAAAGTAGCATTAGGAGTTGGAACATTAGAATCTGTTACAATGTTTTTCACTGCAAAATCTAAACAGAATGTAAACATGTCTGTCTCACAGGTAAAAAAAAATCAGTCTAGAAAAGAGTTGTGTTCTAAGAGACCCAATGCTGCAACTATTAAAGTGAACTGAGGTAATTAATCCCCATTACAATTTCAACTGGTGCAATCCAAAATTCCTTTTACACACATAACTTTTCCTCTTTTGTTATTTACTCTAAGCCCAATTTGTTTCAGACTGCTGTTAGTTCACAGAAATCTGTGAAAACATCTTTTATTCCATCTACTACTAATGTTTCAACACACCCTTCTACAAGTCTGAAAGGGAAGCACTGAACTTCATGGTTTAATACAAGTTGAGAACACACACAGTTCCACAGCTAGTTAAGATGCCTTTGTACACATCTACACATTCCTTGTGTTCCTGCCATTCCACTGTTACTACCAGTAGCATTTGGGTGATCAAATGGTGAGCCACACTGGGGAATTTAGAAACTACTCTAGATGAAGATCCAGGTCTCACTTCATTTCTACTTTCCAAAATCGGTCCCAAAAACCAGCTCCCCACATCACTCCATGAAAGTGATTGCTAGCGTAAGAGAAGGATGAAATACACTGCCTTTCAGCAGAAACTGTTTATATCAGTTTAAAACTTCTTAGAAGCACATACTAAGATTATTAGAGATGTTAACTGGTGAATTACCTGAAGAAAAAAACATAATTAGAAACTGATGAGTACAGGTGAAAATAGGGATGAGAGGGAAGTCCCCTCTTTCTCTGAGGAACAGACAAAAGTAGCTTACTGTCTAAGGAGAATAGGAAGAACTACTTAACCCTACACGTGGTCATAAAACCAGTAACTCCACCGTATCCATAATTTTCAGTAACTAGCAATTAATTTGAACTCCTAATGTAATAATCAGAAAGATCAACACAGCGGAATGGTGATACAGGAGATGTAATAACAAAAGGACCAGTGCAATGGAAAGGTGCTCACCTGTCTCTGAAGATCTAGGTTCACAGGGAGAAAACTCCACAAGGAAGAAAACTCCAAACAGCAACCCTCCCCCAGGGGGGGTCAGCTCTTAAATGGGGTCTAGGAGAGGTGCAGCAGGGCTCCACCCCCTCTGCTCACACAGCTGAATTGCCTTCACCTGTGTTCCCAGAGCTGACTGGGATTCCTCAGGTGATCAATCAGTAGTTCAGGCCATGACTCAACAGTTCCCATACACCTAGGTTCATCTTTTGAAGATGTTCTTTGGATCCTTGATGAGAACTGATCAGAGTTGTATCTCAGTAGCAGTTTTGTGAGAAATCATTACCTGCTGGGAACTAAGTACTGCATGTTTTACTTTTTGTCTGTGTGAGTTTTTTATGTGTAATTAAGTTTCATCTGAAGACTTCATGTGCACGTTTTGGGCTGACGTACTGCTGGAAATCAGTATATAAGAAGAAAGAATGTAGGCTCTGTGTTTCAACATACTGTTCTACTGTCTGGAGTCTGACATGATGAAGGTTAACAGTTTCACTGTGGGTCAGTGAAAGCTAGAATAATTTGAGAATAATTTACATTGTACAGTTAAAAGTCATGATGCATAAACTAGAAACACATATGTGAATGAATCTGGGATGGAAGGCATTGGCTTCAAAACCCACAAACTGACAGTCATGTTATGTATCCTTCCTGTGAAGCAGCCACAATGAGGTAACTCACTCTACACAAACAAGCCTGCTATGCTGGCATGTAACACGGTTTAGGAAAGTCTTTTGCCCTATTAAAAAAGTCATGGCACGCTGTCACCTTGCTAAGCCAATCAGGACAAAACTCTAGGAATACTGTTAGTCAAAGGAAGTACGCTGACTTTAGATGTTGTCTTTAAGACACAATGATGTGTCTAATGACATTAAAATTATTATTTAATTCATTTCCACAAACTTTACTGATGGAACACTTACCCACTGTGGCTGAAGCTGATGACAGGAGAGACTTGCCCCAGGAACCCCACGCTCCCCATCTACTTGCTTTAGATGAGTCTGTGGCCTGTAAAACAGATATATTACTCTAAAAATCTGACTAAAATCATGTGATGTCTTCTGAAGAATGATTCTTTATAGTCAGAATATAGAGAGGAATAGCCCAGAATGACTGCTTGAAAAAAACCTTTGCCACTAGTTCCTCTAACAGAAGCTTAAGCTTTTGTGCAAAGTAGTCCAGGAGTAAAGGTATCATTTAACAACGCTGCAGGGCTGTTGCTGTTCTCATCTCACATATTCTTCCCCACAGGAGCAAACAGATCATCAAGCTGACTCTGACACATCTCTCAACGGTGGCACTGCTCCTTTGGCTATTTCAAAATGCACCTATTCCTTAAAGACATAAAACTCCATCAATTCTTTAATATGTCCTGACTAGATGATCTTGTAGGTCCTTTCCAACCTTGTGATTCTATAATTCTAATGTCCTAATATTTCTTCAGGCACCTAATCTTAAGAAGCCATACAAATTTATTATGGTTATTCTCTGTGATAGGCAGGAACTCACCTTCTTTCTCAGTTCTACATGGAGCCAGAGCTAGAGGCTTCTCTGTCTGAGTCTCCTTACAGGTAAACATGCATAGGGAATTTCTCACAACTGCATTCAATCAAAACAGAGCCATAGAAGGCACTGAGCACTTTTTCCATTAATGTCTCTCTCTTTTTTTTTTTTTTTTTTCCTTTTTAATGAACTTCTTGCCTTTGCTCACAGTAGTCCCAGGGGTTTGGGGATCACAAATCAAAAACCGCTGGCTTGGAACAAAGAAAGTCAGTTTCACTCACTTTCTCGGAGTCTTGTGAAAGACACTTTATTTTTGTGAAGTCAGTGAAAATAAGAAAGCACGAGACTTAATGCTGCAAATGCAGCTTAAGTTCTGTCCTCTTCAAGGTTTGTTCTGTGAACTGGACAAAGCAGATATGTACAGGAAACCAGATAACAAAATCATAGGAGTACTACAGCTATATAAAATGGACTAGGTTCTTACTAAGACTCTGGCATAGTTTTATTGCACCAAGATTGCAAGATCAAATTAATACCATACCAGCAAAGAGAGATTCAGCTGTTCCCAGCTCCCAAAAGCCAGTGATGGAGTCTAACTGATTCTATCCTCATGAAGGTTCTTATGAAGAACAGTGTCAGCGTTTTACAAAATTTGGTTCTCACAGAGCAAGAGGGGGAGGGCTTTTATGGAAGAAAGCATTACTCACTGAACTACTTTGTTCAGGCACT
Source organism: Lagopus muta (assembly GCF_023343835.1). Lineage (NCBI taxonomy): Eukaryota > Metazoa > Chordata > Aves > Galliformes > Phasianidae > Lagopus > Lagopus muta. Next base: position 49,830,608 of record NC_064436.1, read on the forward strand.
GTTTCTTCAGGCTCAGGTTCCGTATCAAGGCTTACAGTCTCAATGCACTCAGTGGGCATGTCTTCAGCCACCTCTCCATTGGAAGGCAGACTTTCAGCTATTTCTTCAGTCAAAGGATTTTCATTAATAAATACATCTCCCTTCTGTCCATTACTGGCACCCTCAGTGGCCTGTCCCTGCTCATCTTGTGAGGACGCAGGCAGGATCTCAGCTTCCACAGGGTGCAGTACTGACTCCTGAGGCAATACATCTGTGTTTGGCATTTCCATTACTTCAGGTTTTTCTTCAGATGGGATGCCATCACTTAAGTCTTCAGACATTTTCAATTCTGAACAGAGAAAACAAGTCAATGTTTTCAGACTCTACAAACAGGCAAACGACCATAAAATACCTAGTGCTTCCCAAAAGCTACTGCTGAAAAACAACGTAGACTGTGTGTACCTATGGAGCGCTGTGATACGTGTGTCACACCGGCCCTGACTACTTTCACCATGCAGGACTGCACTCAAGTACAAAGAGCAGCACTATTAGTTTGTGTTCCAAAACACTGCTTGGTGATGGAGAAAGGATGTTTGTTTGTCTGGAGAGGTCAACTATGAGAACTTCCAAACGGTTAATTTCAATGATTTTTATAGAGGAAATGCCAATAGTTAGTGAGATAATCTGATCTGAAATGGCTCTGGAACACAATGACCAAGCAGCTCTTACTCTCATTTTCATCACTTCTACTTGTACAGGTTCCTACAGCCTGCTGATTGATGGTGAGGAGGATGACAAGAATCTGAATAAAGCACAGTGTGATTAAAGCTGTGGTAATGTTAACGTATTAGAGAAGGGAAATAATTTGAACACATGACAGGCATGGTCCCTGCAGTCATTTCGTACACAGGAAGCATCCACTGCTCACACAGTCTGTATTTCTTGCCTGGGGAATGCAATGCTTCTCACCTGTTCTAAAATGTCATGTAAGAATTCAATAAGAATTAATTAAACAATTAAGCTGTGTGACTAAACTTCAACTCTGAAGCCAATGTAAGTTTGTATGAGGTACAGTTACAGTTGTTTTTTTGTTTTTCTAAGTTTAAAACTGATTTTCCCTTATTTACTCCACATCTTTCAACACAATTTTCATTTTAAAGTATTTTCCACAATGCTGCAATCTGTAGATCAAGGATCCAGGCACTGAGCTAGTCTTACACCTGACTAAGGAGAGGCAGAGTCCAAAAGCCCTATGAAGTGATTACCACTATTTACTTGTTGACAACAACAGCATGCCTGGCAGTGTACTTGAAAAACAAATCTTGTCAGAGTGCTGTTATTGCAAGGTCTTGTCTACACAAATTTTGTATGGCACAAAATGAACTCAGGCAATCTGTCTGGAGATGCTATATTTTTCACTGACTCCTATTCAAATTAACACAGTCCAAAGTACCTCTCTGAAGGACTGAGGTTCTAGAAGGGACTGAAGAACAGGAAAAGATGAGAAGTGGAATATGACAGGGATTTATAATGCATGACAAACGTGTATTTCTATCAGTGGAACTTATTAAAATCTGTGGAATCATGCACATCAGTGGCCTTAGCATCCCGTTTATCTAATTTGGATGTAGATCAGCTGTTTGAACAGCACCAAGTTTAAACCACTTGGGATCAGTGAACTGGAGTCATAAATAAATAAGCAGTAGATGCCACTTACATTACTTCAGTTTACACTGGAACTTGTTTTATCTTTAGAAAATGTGCAGTTACACATCAGTATCTTTACACTTGCTGAAGTGCTGCTAAAGTGTTGCAAGCACCACCGAGTGCAGCCACCGGGCTGCGATCCGTCTGTTTATTTACTTGTTCACAGAAAGTTTGATCCTTCCTCGAAACAAAGATGATGGAATTGAGTGGCTGCAGAGTTAAACAACAGCAGTTTCGCTTTTCAGTCATTTGCAGTTTTCCATTAAAATATCCATTAAAATATTGCAAATACTATAAAATGCTTCAGTGTAGGCAACCATGGCTGTAGTTTAACACGACTCACTCCGCGATGAGTGAGACACCTAACGAATATGTTTCTATCTGCATCGCCTAGGACGGCCCTCTACTAAAACCCATACAACTTTTAGATATTCGTATCATAGTTCTGTATGGGATGGATGTGGACAGCAAACGCCCAACAGCAGTGCGATATGTAAGGGATCACATGCAGTCTTGCCGGAGTAGCTCATCTTTGGGGGCCGCTGTGGCCAAGGGCCCTGCAGTTCTCCGCGCAGATGAGGGGAGCAGAGCAAACCGCCGAACTTCCCGAAGCACGGAGCAGCGCTTCGGCAATCCGTCACCCGCCGGACCCCCGCACGATGCGCGGCGGCACAGCTCCGCCCCCCCGCCCGACAGCCGCCGCCGTTCGTCCTCCGCGGGACCCGGCCCCGCTGCCACCTGCCCGGCGCAAAGCAGGAGGAACTGCCGCTCCCTCAAACCCGCAGCTTCCCCCTTTTCTTCTTTTATTCTTGCTTAAACCCTCCGGGCTTGAGCTATCGGTCAGCAGCCCGCAGCCGGTTTCAAAAGCGGCAGCAAGAAAAGCACGCACCGCCGCTCTGCTTACCGCTCTGCAGTCCGTCGCGGCGCACCCCCGGCTCCGTCCCCGCCCCGCCACGTCGGCAGCAGCGGGGGGAGGAGGGAGCGCCGGCCGGGCACGGCGGGACGGCCGGGCTGGGCCGCGCCGAGGGCGGGCTCTGCAGCCGCTCTCCGTCCGTCCCTCCGAGGCGGCCGTCTGTAGCGGAGGGGCCGCCGCGAGGTGCCGGCTGCTGGACGGGTGCGCTGCGCCGTCCCGCCGCGGCCGCCACGACCGCCACGACCCCGAGGGGGCCGACGGGGGAAGAGTGCGGCAGCGCCGGGGCTATAAAGCATGCTGAAGTGTTGCGAGCACCACCGAGTGCAGCCACTGGGCTGTAATCCGTCTGTTTATTTACTTGTTCACGGAAAGTTTGATCCTTCCTCAAAACAAAGATGATGGAAGTGAGTGGCTGCAGAGTTAAACAACGGCGGCCGCTCGGAGGCGTGCCCGCAAACTTCCAGCAGTGCCCCTCACGGCTTTTCCTCTTTTTTTATTTTTTCCTGCCTCCTCTTAGGGCAAAGCGTGCCCTTTCGCTGCGATCAGGGTTCATTGCCGCGTCGCTTCTGCCGCCAGACTTCCTTTTCTGAATAAAGTTATTCTCTGTTGCCCCAGGAAGCATAACACATCCTATGAATCACTGAGGAGGGCCTCTATGGGAGGCCACAAAACAAACACGATTTCTCGGAGGGTTGCTTCACAGCTAGGGATAGAGCCGCGTGACCGACGCCCTTACCAAGCAGATCTCTGACGCTTCCCGTGAAGGTGGCTGACAGCAGGACGAACGCCTGTATCGCTAAGGCACGCACTGATTTCTGAGGAGTTTCAGTGAGACTACAATTAACGGGGCGTGCTGGGCACTCTGGTGCCTTTCACATTAATGCAGTAGATGTATTCATTGAGAGCTCTGGAGTAATCCTGAGGGTTTGCCTCTGCTTTTTAATGGTATCTGCGGAAGAGTAAAGCGTTGTCTTAGGAAGAATTCTAATGGATAAAGCTCGGCGGCTGAAGATGGCTTTTTCCTCATCATGTAATATAATTTGGACTATGAAACGGATCTTAAAGTGCCAGTTTGCAGATTCTGTATAAGTCCATGCACGTTTTAGAAATGGAAGACGGTATTAATGAATCTTGTCATAGAAAGTTGTTTGTTAAGGATGAATTAACATTATAAATGTGTGTGTATGCCTGTGGGCTAGAAGGGTGTGTTAGTTTCTTGAACTGCTGACTGACTTGTTTGAATTTAGCACTTGCGTTTTACAGTAAGTTTTCTTTTTCTTTCACTTGCCGATAATGAATTTCACTTGTATTTTTTTCTCTGCAGTGATGTCGCAAATGGTTTTTGCAACAAAAAGTTAATATGGGAAAGGAGCAGTAAGGATGGAACCTCTCTCCTCCACCCTGGATTTCACTGAAGTTTGTTATCTCTCTAAGTTGAGTGCTGTTGCCTTCTAAAAGGGCCCTTGATAGGTTTCAGAGAAAAATCACAGAATCATAGAGATTGGAAGGGATCTCTGAAAAATACTTGCCCTTTAGTGAATATAGAATTTTAAAGAAAAGATGGAAGGACACAAATTCGTTGTGTGACTCAATCTGATTACATTTATCAAGGCACAGAATTATGCATAACATTTGGGCAACGTATTCATCTTCTTCTAGTGATTGCACGAGAGTGGTAAGTATGAGAGCTAATGGCATGCAATTCATAGTAAAATGCTTATTTTTCTGTTTAATGTATGCTTAAACATATCTTAGTAGAATGTATGCAGAGCTCAGACTATGCCAGTGGCAGTAACAGGCCCTAATTTATGGAACAGTTCTTACATGTTAACTGAGAATATGTCTGATTCTGTACTCATTAGAGTGATATGTTTGCATGTTCAGTTTGTTGTGCTGTTACATTCCAAAACAGGAGTGCATGTTTGGTACGACTGAAGGCTTGTAAGATTATATCTTTTCAGATAGGAGCAGGCAATAGCATGGCTTGTAAGTAACAGTATCACGAAGTGTCACTTATAAATCAGATTTGAATACTCTTGTCTGTAATCAACAGTTATGGAGAAAGAGCTGAGGAGTACCACCATAAGGCTTATCAGCACGAGAATGAGAGTATGAATTTTTTGTACTCTGCCGTGTGCTGTTGGTCCTGTCTTTCCCTTTCTTTTGTGGATTACTTCTTTTCACTTGAAGGTGAGAAAGGAAGAATGGCATATGGAATCTGCTGCAAAATGAGAAAGTAATATTAAAAATGATTTCCTTTGCTTACTGAATCACCAAAATGCTGAATCGTGCATACACTGTAGCATGCTATGCCAAAAAGGAAGATGAGTTCCTCGGTTAAACCATATTTAGACCTTCCTAAGATGGAATTTCTAACTAATGTTACATGGAAATACAGAGAGGCTGGTATGTGTCTTTGCCAGGACAATAACACAAGTGCTTGGGCATTCAGTACTCAATTTGTTCTTCTGTTTTAATTCAAAAGTTCCATGTCCACTATTTAACTCAGTTACAACACTGCTGGAATGGGAGAGAGATTCTTCTTTTACCCTTAACTGGGAATTAAAATAAGGCAAATAATGCTTTTAAAAACCAGCTTTGATAATAACTTGTCAATTAATAAGTAGAGCTAAGTGAAAAAAAAAAGATCAGTGTAATACAAAGACCTTGATCACTATTAAGAGATGGAGATGTTTGAACTCTGGTGTCAAACTTGCTCAAAAGAAGTGCCTACTTTTGTATTAATGTGATGAAGAAAGAAAACTGGTAAAGATACTGAGGTTGTTTTTGGTTTTTTTTTCCTGCTTACCTTACCACAAAGCATGAAAACACCCAGTCAAATAACAACTAAATAATGGGGAAGTTATATTAGTGCTGTATGTGAAAAAACATCTGGAGAAACAGAAATGTTATTTCTCAAACTGTCAATAGATGGCACAAACAAGTTTTATAAAAAGTGTGGGTGTTTTAAAGTACTGTTACAGAAAAGGATAGAATTACAGGAAGTTTTCTCTTTGTCTTTTCCTGAACACCTTTTCTGCTTTTTATGAGAGCGGGGATTTCAGGTAAGAAAGTTCTGTTTTTTATTGAATTTATGCTTTTTCTAGTTAGCTAAACAGCCTACTTTTATATTCTGCATCTTATTTGAAATTAGACCACGTTTTTCATAAAAATTTATTAGCAGATGTATGATAAGCATGTGGGTAAAAAATGAGAGTGAATGGTTTTTTTGGTCAGTATATTTGTCCAGAGAAGCTGGCCAAATAGCATTCTTTTTGTATTTGTACCACAGTCATAGTGAAGGGGGTCACAGTGTTATAACTGAAGTAGTTTTCTTACAGTTAAAATTAGGTCTAACTGATAGTATGTTTCATTGTTATGAAAGATACTTTTAGCACCTGAGTTTTGTGATACTGATAACTTTCAAAGTACGTGTCTTTATACTTAATGATCATAGCTTAATGCATTCTGTGTTATTTCTTACGTGGAAGTTATCACTTTATACTGAGTTCTTATAGGACGAACTCTTCAAATCCCAGTTTTGATCTCTCTTTAAACAACAGGACAGGTTCTCCCCGTGAATTTGATTTCCGTAGTCTACTGAATTGCTTATCTGCATGTATCTTGCAAGCACTGTGTTTGTCAAGTTTAAGGATTTTAAGATACACTTTGAACGAAAGAAAGACGTTACTACAAAGTATGATTTCTTCCATGCCACTCCCATTACTCCATTAGGAGTAATGTTCCCCAAGCAGTCAAAAGGACGAACTAGAGAGTGGTGATTATTTTTTGTTCTCTGCACTTGCCCAAATGTGTTTTGAGGGCTAAGATGGTGAAATTGAATGTAATTTTTCAAAAGGAAATTTGGAAAAAGGCTGGACAAGTTATGCTGTGCTGCCTTGTTATGTCTTGACAGTTTTCAAGTCTAGTTTCATGCATTCTCTACAGAAGTAGAAATTAGTGGGCTGCCAGCTGTTTTAGTGTTGAGATATCTTAATATGGGCTGTGTGATGTCGAAAACGTGCATTGTAGGCCCAGTAGTGCAATTCTAAGAAAGCCTGTGGAATGGTTAATGGTACAGAGGTTATATTCCTCCAATGAATGGCAGCTATTACTGTCTCATTGTAGAGTCATTATGAGTTCTGTTTCAGTGTAGGTTTTGTAGATGCAAGTGTATGTTTAAAAAAAGTCTGCTGAGTCTAGTTCATATCCTTTAATAGAGGATGACCATACTGACCTCAAATGTTGTACTTTACTGTCAGAGTGTCCTGGAGTTTTGAGGAGCCTATGTAGTACATTGAATGACAGCAGTAATTCCATAAGTAAGCAGGAAAAATCAACACCTCTGAAATCAGGTACATTTTGAAAGAAGCAGACTTTTTATTAAACATGGCAGATTTTGCCAAATAGAAATTACAGTAGTCACTTAATAAAGTCTTTCCTGAGACAGTAAGTCCCTTCATTGTTCTCTGAGTCCAAGGGAGAGATAGCAAATTGGAACCTTAAAAAAATCAATCTCAATGATACCTATTGAATAGCTGCTTAATGATATAACTGTTGTTGTTGCAGGATTAGAACAGATGGATGTATAAGTATTGAGCATCTCCAAGGAACCATAAAGCAGTATGGCAGAGAACATGAAGTATCTCAGGAACTTTTTTATTTACAACTGTCTGTTTGCACTCACTTTTTGGAACAATATTGGCCTGGCTATGAAAAATGAACTCTTTACATCTGTTCCTAACAATTTTCTACAAGATGGTTTGGGCAAAAAAAACTTCAGCCTTCTACCCTCATATACAAGTAATCATCAGTCTGAAGCTAATTTTGGTTGGGTTGTGATAGAAAATACTACGGAAAGCCTATCATTGTCAGAAATCACAAAAGACAATGTACAAAACTTAATAACTTTAATATCTAATTTTAGAAAAGGCTCCAGGCTACAAAATCTGACACTGACGAATATGTCAGTGTACTGGGAAGCTCTTATTGAAGTACTCCAGACAGTATGGCACTCATCCATTGAATACTTTAGTATCACCAACTTAATACAACTGGGGAACGTCGTAAGTTCTCGCTTCGACTATTCAGATACTTCCATGAAAGCACTTGCACTGAATAAGGTTTTAGTCACAGATCTATACTTTTCACAGGATGACATTTATAACATATTTGCAAACATGAACATCGAAGCCTTGACAATAGCTGATTCTGAGTTAATTCACATGGTATGTCCTTCATCTGACAGTCCTTTTAGGTATGTAAATTTCGCAAAGAATGATTTAACAGATCTGCTTTTTCAGAACTGTGACAAACTAATTCAACTGGAGACATTTATTTTGAAAAGGAATAAATTTGAGAGCCTTTCCAAGGTGAGCTTCATGACCAGCCGTATGAAATCACTGAGGTATCTGGACATGAGCAGCAACTTGCTGCGTAACAGTGGAGCTGAGAAGCGCTGCCAGTGGACTGATTCTCTGTCAGAGCTGGACCTGTCCTCCAACCAGCTGACAGAATCTGTGTTTGAGTGCTTGCCCGTTCATATCAGCAAACTGGACCTACAAAACAACCAGATTGCCAGCGTCCCCAAGGGGATTGTTGAGCTGCAGTCCTTGAAGGAGCTGAACCTGGCATCCAACAGGCTGGCCGACCTGCCAGGGTGCAGGGCCTTTGCGGGCCTGGAGATCCTGAACATAGAGAGGAATTTGATCCTCACGCCAAGTGCCGACTTCTTTGAGAGCTGCCCGAGCGTGAAGGAGCTGCAAGCTGGGCAAAACCCGTTCAAGTGTTCGTGTGAGCTGCAGGACTTCCTGCGCCTGGAAAGGCGGTCTGGGGGCAAGCTGTCCGGCTGGCCGGAGGCATACGTGTGCAAGTACCCAGAAGACCTGAGCGGCACGCAGCTGAAGGACTTCCACCTGACCGAGCTGGCCTGCAACACCACTCTGCTGCTCGTGACAGCTCTGCTGCTGACGCTGGTGCTGGTGGCTGTGGTGGCCTTCCTGTGCATCTACCTGGATGTGCCGTGGTACGTGCGGATGCTGTGGCAGTGGACGCGGACGAAGCGGAGAGCTTGGCATGGCTGCCCCGAGCAGCGGGAAGCCGTTCTGCAGTTCCACGCCTTCATTTCGTACAGCGAACGCGATTCGTTGTGGGTGAAGAACGAGCTGATCCCCAACCTGGAGAAGGGGGAGGGCTGCATCCAGCTGTGTCAGCACGAGAGGAACTTCATCCCTGGCAAAAGCATCGTGGAGAATATCATCAACTGCATTGAGAAGAGCTACAAGTCCATCTTTGTGCTGTCCCCCAACTTTGTGCAGAGCGAGTGGTGTCACTACGAGCTGTACTTTGCCCATCACAAGTTGTTTAGTGAGAACTCCGACAGTTTGATCCTGATCTTGCTGGAGCCGATCCCTCCATATGTTATCCCTGCGAGGTACCACAAGCTGAAGGCTCTCATGGCAAAGAGAACCTACCTGGAGTGGCCAAAGGAGAGGAGTAAGCGTGCCCTTTTCTGGGCCAACCTGAGGGCAGCTATTAGCATTAATCTGTCAATGCCTGTTGAACAGAACAGAACAGAAGTATGAAGAAAGATATTAAAAGTCTTTATAATGCAGTATCTTCTTCTCCTTGAATTTTGTTTTTTTGTTTTTTAACCAATAAATACTTCATGATTTTCATTGATTTTCAATATGTTTCACTTTGTATTATAAAACTTTGTTTCTACATAGTTGCTTATGCTTTGTCACTATATGAAAAATTCAGCCCGGTTTACTGCAACTCACTTGAAATGGGCACAATGATAGCTTTTGGGTATGGATTTTGATTCCATGCTTGAAATATTGTAATACTGGTTCTCTCAAGAGAATGAAATCTGAAGCAGTCATGTAGAAGAGTGCCTGAATTGCTGGTGACTTAGGAGATCTACATTAATCACAAAGTTTCGACATCTTGGTCATAGGACTTCACATCAAAATTAATTTGCAAGGAGAAAAATTATGCATCCTGTGAAGATGTCTAGAAGTTCAGCATTTGAGATTGTTCCTGGGTGATGTTTTCTCAGACTGTGAAATTTACAGCATGGGACCCAGGTGTAGGACTGTGAATATCTAGCACAAGGGGACAGGCACGGTCAGAAAAGAGGACTGGATGAGGAAAGAAGAGGGATTTTTTCCTTAAAAAGAAAAGAGATGGATGAGCTAGTTTTCCTTTTCATGTTTGCTGCCAAGAAGTAATAGCGACTGGACAGAGTTGTAATTCCCATGCTGTGATAGGCTCCTGGTATCATCGTGATCCGAAGAGTTCTCTTGATGAAGGAAACTAAGAAGGTATCACAAGAATTGCCTTCATTATCAGTGGCTGCATCTGGAGAAACTTTTGACTTCTCTACCTCCTCCTTTTCTTTAGCTTTATACTTTTATTTTTTCCCATACATGTATCTCATTTTATGCTTATTATCACAACAATGTGATCTCCTTCTATGATGAGATGATCTGCGTAGTAGATGAGAGAAAGGCTGTGGATGTGATTTTTACGTAGATTTTAGTGAAGTGTTTGACACTGTTTCCCAGAGTATTCTGGAGAGGTTGGCTGCTCATGGCTTGGACAGAAGCATGGTTTGCGGGGTGAAGATCTGGCTGGATGACCAGGCTCCAAGGGTCACAGTGACTGGAGCTCATTCCACTTGGTGCCTGCTCACCAGTTGCATTCCCAGGGCTCAGTGTTGGAGCCAGTTTTGTTTCATGTTTTTGTCTGTGATCTGGATGAGGGGATTGAGTGTACCCTCAGTACGTTCATAGATTACACTGAGGCAGAATTGTAATACTGCTTCATGCTAGGAAAGCTCTGTGGAGAGATCTGGACAGGCTGAATCAATGAGCTGAGTCTAATCTCATGCCATCAGCAAGACTCAGTGTACACAGAGGCAAGTTAACATTCATCAGCTTAATAGACATTACTGGGGACAGCTGGACAGTCTGTCTTCACCAAGTTATCATTACCACCTGTGGCTAACCGATATAGTGTCCACCCTGGGATTACCCCCAGCAGATACTGGTGGCAGCAGGCTTGCAAGGTGTCTGCTAGTCATCATTATTACCATGGCCATATATATATTAACATCTGGAGACAATAAAGCATCACATATCAGGATAGTCAAGGCCATTTACAGGAAGCAAGGAGCCTTAGTTAAAGCTACTGAGCAGTTTCTCACAAACAAGTTTCTTCTGCATACAGAAGCTAGAGGCAGTTTACTTGTATTCTCAAGCTAACATTAGCTCTTCCTCATGGGCTATTTGCCTGATCAGGCTGTGATCTGCTTCTTTTCTCCACAAAGGCTCTAAAGGACATGGTTTACGCATAGGACTTGGTAAGTCAAGCTGAAACTTGGACTTGATCTTGAAGGTCTTTTCCAACATCGATGATTCCGTGATTCTAAGAATCTGTTGTTTATAGTGGAAGCAGTATCTTTTGCAGCACAGCTATGCCTTCCTAATCAGAAAGGCAGTAACCTGTCAGAGACTGAGTATTGGGAGGACGACTGATAAGACCCTCAATATGTGGAATCAGAAGAACAAATTTGCTGTCCTGTATAGGAGTACTGCAGGCCACTTTACCTGTATTTTTGGTGTTTTGTCTTCAAGAAAACATAGCTGGATTCCAACAAACATTCACAACTGCTGAAGATCATCATGTTTCCTCTTTGTCCCTAGAAGGACAAGTGTTTGCCATCTTGAATATTAGACTTAGATGATCAAATATCAGGAAATTATAGTTTCCAAAAAATTTTGTTAAAATTTTCGTAGAAAAAAAGAAGATATATTGAAATGAAATCCTTTTTGAATGTCTGCATTTTCATCACCTTCCATCTTCAATTATTATTTGCAAAATATTTTGTGACTTTTTAAATGAGGTCTGAGCAGGCTGAGATCTCTTGGTTTGAAATCAAGAACTATGAACAACTCTCTAAGGATTTGTAGGGCAAGACCAAATTTGAAGCTTTTATGTCTTGTTCCATTTAGCCTCAAAATTAATACAACAAACCTACTACCAAATTGCAAGCATTTCATTCAGGAATGTGGAACAAGATATTTTCTGTACATCCTCCATCCCCTCCAACTAGTGCTTCAGTGTATGACTCATATAATCTTCAGGCAACTGAAGATGAACAGCCTTAGCATGATTTGCCCATTTCATTTGCAGCTTCAAAAGCTTCAGAGTTTTAGTCAGCAGTCACTGAAACCAAGAATTCAGTTGGCTTCTTCTGTTGGCTGGCGGAGGGGGGAATGTCCTCGGAAAGTGCAGAATGAGCTTGGAGTCCTTCGTGCTGCTCAGATGAGAGCACACACCTGATGTTGGAAAATATATCTTTTAGGAGTGGAAGATTTTAGCTGGGGTTTGCTTACCATTTTGAAAAGAACTTGTGAACTAGATACACCTCTGGCAAGACAGCTGATGTGATCAAACCAAAATATGTAATTACCGTCTGTAATATATGTCCTATATCCTTGAGTGAATAGTGTTGGAAAAGGAGGCTTGTGATAAGAGTGGAGAAATATTAAATCTGGTACTTTGAAATCAGAAGTTCTCATACTGTTATGCTCTTGTCCATGCTGTGTGTTAGATAACTGGCAAAACAGCTGCACATGCTGTGAATTGCTGCATCTAGCTTCTCAGGTTCTGCAGGGGAGAAGATTTCTCTAGGGATATATCAGGATATTCCTAACAATTATTTTAGCCTGTGCCATACTCTGAAAACTTTATATAAAAACAGTTTCAGTCCAAGAAGAATGTTTTCACATGCGTAGGGCCATGTGTTGACCCCACATCACCCTCTCTGCTGGCACTAATATCTTTGCATTTGGGGAGCTAACTGCCCTTTTCCATGCACATAAGTTATGTGTATTTGTGGCTGGTTTTACACAGAAAGCTGTAACTAATGCACTCCACATATCAGAAAAGGGTGTATGTAAATATATTCTGATATCAGATACCATATCAGCAGATTCCTGGCATTTGGCTAGTCATCACAGTGACTAGCGGGAATGCTATTTCATTTGTTGCTATTATTACATTAATATCAACAGAGAGAACTGATAACATAGGACTTCACCCTTCAAAACCCAGGAAGTGTGCAGAATGAAGCAAATAAGATTTTACATATGTTTAATTTGTGTGTACAGGGCAAACCAAACCACAACAGAATGGAAGTCAGGAAGCACTTGGGGGCTGCCCTGCTGAGAGCTCAGCTATTTTTTGTCTTAGAAACATTACTAAGCATCATCACTGAAGCTCAACTGCAGCAAATTAGACCAAGGAAAAGTGCTTGAGAGGGAAAAGGGGGATTCAATGGGATATGAGGCCCCACCTGGAGTACTGTGTCCAGGTGTGGAGCCCTCAGTACAAGAAAGACATTGAGATTTTGGAAAGGGTCCAGAGAAGGGCGACTAAGATGATCAGGGGGCTGGAGCACCTCCCCTATGAGGACAGGCTGAGGGAGTTGGGCTTGTTCAGCCTGGAGAAGAGAAGGCTGCGGGGTGACCTCATTGCAGCCTATCAATACCTGAAGGGAACCTACACCCAGGAGGGGAGTAAACTCTTCAAAAGGGCTGACAACAGCAGGACTAGGGGAAATGGTTTTAAGTTGAAGGAGGGAAGATTTAGGGTGGATGTTAGGGGGAAGTTCTTTACTAGGAGAGTGGTTAGGCCCTGGAACGGGCTGCCCAGGGAGGTTGTGGATGCCCCGTCCTTGGACGTGTTTAAGGCCAGGTTGGACGGGGTCCTGGGCAACCTGATCTGAATGTGTATGTTTGGTGGCCCTGCTAGGCAGGGGGGTTGGAACTACATGATCCTTGGGGTCCCTTCCAACCCGGGTGATTCTGTGATTCTGTGATGAGGCATTCTGCTGAATGGAAGGTTTAAAGCCCATCCCAAAACCAATTTTTTTACTCAGTGTTTCAGGTTAATACATTTTTTTTTTCCTTTCAGCAACCTTAACCAAAAGTTCCTGTAATGATCATGTTCAGTCAGTCACTGCTTATTTGAGGGGAAGCAGTACTGACAAACCAATAAATGAGAAAGCTCTGTTTTCTACAAGGTGGATCTTCATTATGGGGAACACAGTTTGACTTCCATGCTTTGTTCCTTGTATCTGTCTATGCCCAAACAACATAGGCTTGGGCATTAAATGCAGCAATATCACAGTTTGACTTGTGGTGGCATTAGCATTCAGTTTGCCACAATGACACATGGGAGTAAGTTATGACAATGAAAGAGCTGCCACTGAAATTAAGGTCCTTGATATGAACATCAACCTAGCTACTAACAACTTCTAAGAATTGTATTAACATTTAGTAAATGCTTGGATGAGTCCAACTGCTTTGACTATGTTTTAACTCAGTGCTTTGCAAGTTACCTTTAGCAGTTCCCATTGGAGAGATTTGTCAATCATTCAGGGACAGCACCAATCCTAAGTAGCCTCTGAAATCCAGCTGAGTGTAGCTGCTGTTCCTCTCTAGTTTAGTAAATACAGTACGTAGGCAGAAGTGTGAAATGCACCTTGAGGAAGATTGGTTGGAAGATTGCTCATTGGTAATATCAGTTACAAAAACAAAATAAAAACACACCAGAAAATAGCAGCAGCATAAACTTCAGAAATACAATGAGATATCTGTGTGAGTAAGGGTATGTTCAGGACAAAGGATAGTATTTAGCTGCTGCAGTCAAAATGCATGGACAGAAATACACTGCTTTCTTTTCATATCATGTAAAATGACTTAATCAGTAAACAGAAACCACCCTCAAACAAAGCTTTCCTGAATGCATTAGGAAAAATAACATCATGCACTGCCCTTAAGGAATTAACAGAAGTATTTAGGAGTGTTGGTTTTATTTTAACAACTCTTTCCACAATTTTCCTTATGGTACAAATTTCTCTAATTTAAAAACAGTTTTAAGCGTACCTTAAGGTCTGATAAAGAAGGATGGAGAGGAAATTAAATATATTACAAATAAAGATGTAGGTACCTTTAGCACCTTTGTGTATACTGGAGTAAATTTGGAAGAAAGCTGACAATGTTTTTGATTTTGTTTACACAACAAAGATTTTTCTGCCAGTAATTACACTGGCAGGAAAATTGGCATTAGTTTGCAGAATGTTGTTCTTAATTTGATTAGGATTATGATGCTCTGTCAACAAGAGCCTTAGTCTATTCATTTTCATCTCTTAATGTTCACCAATGGCAACTTCTCCTTTAAGATGAAAAAAAGACAGTATCAGGTGACAATCAAACTCTTGCTGCTTATTGCGAAGCACTCATGATCTGCAGTCTTGTCTGGGGAAACAGATGGCTCAGGGTGTTACGTGCAATGAGTTACTCAGATCCACTGCACTGGGGACAGCAGAATGCTTTACTGCCATCAGGATTCAGCACAACAGTCCTTCTCACCAATCTTAAAATAAAAGACAAATTTTCTTCTAGCAAAGCAAAAAGGTTACATTCTTCTTTATAAAACTGAAAAAGTAATTGTAAAAGAGAAGTTTAGAAGGATTCTACTGCAAACTTCAAGTATATCTGGCACCAGTTGTTAGAATAAATTTTCATACTTGTCAGCTTTCTTCAGCTGAATGCTTTCTTGCATTTAAATCTTCTTCAAGGTGCTGTTTTATTGTGGGGCATAAGCTCTAAACTGAGTCCAGAATCAGTAATGATGCTCTGGTTTGCTTATACTTGAAGAATTCATTACATACTTCACGAATTTAATCTTAGAATCATTAAGATGAAATGAATCTTCATTTATTTTACTCAGCTTCTTTCTTGCTAATTAACCTTACTGAAGCATGTTAAATTAGTTTGGAGGCTCAGGGGAATCGTGTGTTTTCAGTTATTCTGACTCTGAAGTAGACTGATTCTGCTCTGTTGATTTGCTCACTAGGCTCTCACCCCTTTTCAAACCGTTAATTGGATGACCGCTCTATTGGATTTCTCCATCACTAGATTACCTTCTATTGCTTTATTCTTCATGACTGTCCTACAGCTTTCATGTTTGTACAACCAATGAATGTGCAGATGCTATAATTATGAGATGCACCAGAGAGCTTAGCTGCACAGCTATTACACCAAAGCAGAAAAGGTAGGATGCTTACCCATATCCTGGGCTCACTTATGAAATTCCAGCACAGCGGATCTTCAGAAGAGATCCCTCCCCTCAGTAGTAAGCCCTTAAATGGCTCTAGGAGAGGTGCAGCCAGGCTCCACCCCTTCCGGCAGCACAGGAGAATTGCCTTCACCTGTGCTCCCAGGGCTGACTCATTGCTCACCTCAGGTGCTCAGTCAGAGGTTCAGGCTGTGATTCAGCAGTCCCCCTGTGCTGTCACATAGGCAGGTTTTTTTTGTGGTGTTTTTTTTTTTTTACAGTACTTTTGAATTAAAATACAACATGGGGTTTACCTGGTTTAAACATCTAAGCCATATTGAATGTAAAGGTGACTGACCTGTAAAAGTTTTGAATTGTGTTGGTTTACCCAGCAATATTTTTTGAGATCTAAGCTTCTAAGTCTGCTAATGTGCAACAATACTTAATGTGCCTGCTGTGGAAAACAACTCAGAGGGGTAGAGATCTGGCAAGGGTTTTGATGTGAAGTGCAGTTGTCTGTAAAAGTTCTGCTTCCTCTTTTCTGTGCATGCAAAAGAGGAGATGCAGTTGATATGCTGTGTAACCAACAGAAATGGACAACGTTAAAAATGCAGAAATATTTACATAACCTTACTTTGGAGAACAGCAGAAAGACTTATTTCCTCCTAAACCATACAGATAATTAAATGTTGCAGAAGCAGAAGTACTTTGAGTTTGGATTGTTAAAAATTTCCTTTCATTATGCTCTTAATACCTGCGTTGCAGGGAAATTTTATTATTACTTAGCATTATGCAGCCTCCAAATAAAAGCCCGTTCTTCTTATTTCCTGGCATAGCAGTCAAGGGACAAGCATCTTGTGTGAGATTCTCCAGCTTGAAGATTACATGTTTGAAAACCTGTTCTGAGGTTGTTAACTGAGTATGCAGCAGGCGATTGCTGGCTCTTCACTCAGAAATAAATTCAATCCATAAAAGGTGGGTGATATTCTCTGCTTTGTTTACTTCTTTTCTTTTGTTATATGTCTTGTGGTATCTACCAGATCTCAGGTGCTCGTGCTTCTTCTGCCTTTTGAAATTTCTGTGAAATTGCTCAATTTTATCTTGAATTTCAACACAGAAGAAAGAAAGAATTGGTACGGCAATTTTGTTTCTCAACAAATTCTAATTCAATACCATTCTTTAATAGTGTTGGATGGGTTACTGCTGATCTTAATATTTTTCCATCAGACAAATCTGCTTTATTCTTTATGTTTGGCACACTTTGGGGTTATACTGTGTGGGCTGTCCTTTTTTGCAGTGTATAGAAAAGTATACACTGTAAATTTAAACTCGTACTAGCAGAGCATGGACCAGAGGATGTTTTCCTTTTTTTTTCTCTCTTCAGAAAAATATCTTGCTTTTTTCCTTACTCAGCAGCTCCCCAAAGTTTCTTTGATTCAAGAAGTTTTTTGCCAGCCTGGACTCTGACAAACAAGATCAGCTACTCTTTGAAGAAATCTGGGTCCTTGTCTTGGTTCTTCTTCTAAGTTATATTGTACTTTGGCCAACAAGTTCAGCTCCATTTAAGATCTCTGTGGTCAGATACCCTAGCACAGCTTTCTGAAGACTGAATTCAGCTTCTCAATTGAATTTTACATGGATTTTGTAGAGGTAGCCTTACACTTTAATGATTCATTATTTTAGTGCTCCTGGTGAAGTTAATTACATATCTTTTTGCTTTAGTTTTCTGAAAGAAAATTTGATGAAGCTTTGCAGGAGATTCAAAAGGGAAGGAATGACTTTTGATATCAGGCAAACAAGTTATTAGCGACCAACACCTAGAACTAAAAATAAAAGAATGAACATTTAGTTTTTATTAATAAAATATTTCCTAATTGCCTAGGGGAATAATTTAAAAACCTTTTTTTTTCCCTAAATAAAACTATTGGAGGAAAAAAAAAACAAGACACTTTCCCTCCTGAAAGTTTCAGTCATTCGTACTTCTGGGTGTCTGCCTATTGCATCTGTGTTTTCTGTATCATCCTGTCTTGACACAAGAGTAATGCCCAGCGCATATTTTTTCATAATATGACTGATGCCTTTCCATCTTTGTAGATTGCTGATAGGCTTGACCATTTATTCATTTCACTGGACCATTTTCCATAGCCACAAAAATTTTCCTCCCTGGTTTGATCTTTAGAATTAGAATCATTGTCTCTCATCCTAGATGAGAGCCCCTAAAGAGACTGTTTAGTTGTCAACTATGGGATAGTTTGAAAAATAGAGGAAATTTCTTAGGACACTATGAAGTCTTGGAATCTTTTGAAGGAATCTTTATAGGGAGTCTTCAGGTACGCTGTAACTTTCCTGTTAGTATGCTTTCAGATTGGCATTACCATATTCACATAAATTACGGTAAAATTCCTCAAGCTTCTTGGCTTACTGAAAAAAAAGACACATCTTTGTGTTTCACTGGGGTGCTTCTTTGAGGGTTTGCATGGCCATATCTTCGCTCTCTGGGATGTGAAGAATATCCTTTTGCTCTTTTGAGTAAAGATGTTTCTTTTGCACTGGTTCCTGTGGGAGTCAATGGGACTTTTGAAGGTTTGCCTCAAGTGTGTCTGGACACGGAGCACAGGGAAAAAGCACGTGCGAGGCTTGCTGTGTTCTCCTTTACTCCCAAACATATTACAAAATCAAAGAATCCTTAGAGTTGGAGGGGACTTTTAAAGGTCATGTAAAGGTCTCCAAATTGATATCTATTTGTATAATTTCTGAAGATAATTAAGAAATTCTTTAACATCTCTGTATTTTTCAGACATACCACCAATAGTTCTCCTGCCATTATATAAAAATTTGTCTCTACTTAACTCAGAAGATCAAAAACTGGAATTTTTGATAATTTTTTTGGTAATGTCTTACAGAAAATATGCAAAAATATTTTTAATTATGTAGTTTTTGTATTTTATTTTAGTTGAATTTACTGTTTATTACAATTCAAAAAAATCAGGAAAATCTATGTATTTTCTTCTCATAGGTTGGACTCCTTACTGAGGTATATTGAACAGAAAACATACATGCTTTTGCGTTTCTCTGAAGAACCAAGAAAATTCTGAGACACATAATGGGATCTCTTACAAGTATCTATGTCTTTGCTTGTGTGTTTTTATCCATATTTTGGAATAATATCCAGTCAACTGTGGAAAATAAAATCACTGCAAACTATTCAGGACATCTACTAACTAAAGTTCCAAAAAACATTCCAGTCCATACTCATGTATTAGATTTATCACATAATAGGATCTCTGAAATTACTAACTTGGAATTTATTTCTCTTCCTGACCTTCAAGTATTAAATCTTTCTCATAATCTAATTACAGAGCTTGACTTCAGTGTCTTCATATTTAATCAAGATTTAGAATACTTGGATTTATCTCACAATAACATTTGGACAGCTTACTGTCAAATGCTCGCACGTCTTAGACATTTAGATCTTTCTTTCAACAAGTTCACTGTCTTGCCAATCTGTCAGGAATTTGAGATCATGTTTCATTTGGAATACCTAGGATTAAGTGCCATGATGATACGAAGGTCAGACTTCAGATATGTGACACATTTGCAGCTGAACACTGTCTTCCTAACCTTAGAAGACTTTTCTCTGTATGAGCCTCTAAGTTTAACAGCTTTAAATACAAGGAACCTTCACATTGTTTTTGCAGCAGACCAAAACTTCAACTTTTCCCTCTTATATGACGGAATGAGCACTTCAGAGAAGTTAAAAATATTTAATTTAAGATACACCTTGGGCCACAAAGATTTTCCCTCCCCTTCTTTAGAGCTTCTGAAGAACATCAAAGCAACAGAGCTAATGCTTGACACTGTGGACTTAGAATGGACGGTCATTCTGCAAATCTTTCTGCTAGTTTGGGACTCAACTGTGGAGCACTTAACTGTGAGAAATTTGATTTATCGGGGACCAGTGGTAGAGCTCACTGAATATAAATTTGTATCCTATTTAAGACCTCTGGAACAATTTCTCTCTTTGGGTGGCTCCATGAAAGCACTAACTTTGGAGCGTGTTCGAAATAAGTTGTACTATTTCAACCAGGAGATTGTGTACAGATTGTTTTCAGAGTTGAATATTGATAATTTGACAATACATGATGCATGTATGCCACACATGCTTTGCCCCCAAAAAACAAGCTCATTTCAGTATATAAATTTTTCCCGCAATGCCCTGACAGATGAATTGTTCCAGAATTGTGACACTCTGATAAATTTAAAATTACTTATTTTGAATAGGAATAAATTTAAGAGCCTTTCCAAGGTGAGCTTCATGACCAGCCGTATGAAATCACTGAGGTATCTGGACATGAGCAGCAACTTGCTGCGTAACAGTGGAGCTGAGAAGCGCTGCCAGTGGACTGATTCTCTGTCAGAGCTGGACCTGTCCTCCAACCAGCTGACAGAATCTGTGTTTGAGTGCTTGCCCGTTCGTATCAGCAAACTGGACCTACAAAACAACCAGATTGCCAGCGTCCCCAAGGGGATTGCTGAGCTGCAGTCCTTGAAGGAGCTGAACCTGGCATCCAACAGGCTGGCCGACCTGCCAGGGTGCAGGGCCTTTGCGGGCCTGGAGATCCTGAACATAGAGAGGAATTTGATCCTCACGCCAAGTGCCGACTTCTTTGAGAGCTGCCCGAGCGTGAAGGAGCTGCAAGCTGGGCAAAACCCGTTCAAGTGTTCGTGTGAGCTGCAGGACTTCCTGCGCCTGGAAAGGCGGTCTGGGGGCAAGCTGTCCGGCTGGCCGGAGGCGTACGTGTGCAAGTACCCAGAAGACCTGAGCGGCACGCAGCTGAAGGACTTCCACCTGACCGAGCTGGCCTGCAACACCACTCTGCTGCTCGTGACAGCTCTGCTGCTGACGCTGGTGCTGGTGGCTGTGGTGGCCTTCCTGTGCATCTACCTGGATGTGCCGTGGTACGTGCGGATGCTGTGGCAGTGGACGCGGACGAAGCGGAGAGCTTGGCACGGCTGCCCCGAGCAGCGGGAAGCCGCTCTGCAGTTCCACGCCTTCATTTCGTACAGCGAACGCGATTCGTTGTGGGTGAAGAACGAGCTGATCCCCAACCTGGAGAAGGGGGAGGGCTGCATCCAGCTGTGTCAGCACGAGAGGAACTTCATCCCTGGCAAAAGCATCGTGGAGAATATCATCAACTGCATTGAGAAGAGCTACAAGTCCATCTTTGTGCTGTCCCCCAACTTTGTGCAGAGCGAGTGGTGTCACTACGAGCTGTACTTTGCCCATCACAAGTTGTTTAGTGAGAACTCCGACAGTTTGATCCTGATCTTGCTGGAGCCGATCCCTCCATATGTTATCCCTGCGAGGTACCACAAGCTGAAGGCTCTCATGGCAAAGAGAACCTACCTGGAGTGGCCGAAGGAGAGGAGTAAGCGTGCCCTTTTCTGGGCCAACCTGAGGGCAGCTATTCACATTAAGCTGCCAACATCCTTTGAAACAGATGAGGAGCAAAATGACATCACATCTACTAGTAGTATGACCCAACGTCTGATTAAGTGACTTGACTATCTTGCAGTATTTTTCACTAATCAGAGTTTTGTAGGTTTGTTGTTTTTTTTTTTTTTTAACAGTATTTTTACATTCTCACCTAAAACACTGGTAAGCCTTCCTAAATTTCTGTTACTTATTTTACTTGTGCAAGTAGTCAGAAGTTTTGTTATTATCACATAAAGAGTGAGAGAGAAATTTTGCTAGTGACTGCACTTTTTTTTTTTTTTTTACTCAAGTTGCTTTAATTTTGGATGTATCCCATTGATTCCAACTCTATTTGAAAGTAAAAGATACTCATTAATTCAGTGCTGTCAGGAATATTAAGGTCATGGCCTTATCTTTGCTCTGACGAAGATGTTGTGGAGTAAATGTGGTAGGGATCTACTTCCTTTAGATCTAACTAAATTGTGCAAACAAGAAGAAAATTCTTGTTTATAACCATTTGTATGCCAGTATAATAGATGTCAAGGGTACAGTATCTCTACAACTTCAGACCTGTCTTTTAATTACCCCAGGTTTATATTCATTTCTGGCAAGCTTTTCCCTTAGTCAGAGACATAAACCATCCTGGGTAAAAGCTGGAAGTTGGAGCCATAATACCTGTTTAATATCCATCATACTTCGCTATGCCCTAATTGCCATT
The DNA here is from genome assembly GCF_023343835.1 of Lagopus muta. Taxonomy (NCBI): domain Eukaryota; kingdom Metazoa; phylum Chordata; class Aves; order Galliformes; family Phasianidae; genus Lagopus; species Lagopus muta. The sequence continues at coordinate 49,852,532 of NC_064436.1, forward strand.
TGCCTAGATTTACCCATTAAGTAATGATTTCATGGAATTCACCACTGGTATTCTTCAAAATAACAGTTAACTTCTGAATTTATGATTTTTAATACTATTAAAATATTATTGTTTTGACTGTATTCATATGAAGCTGTATGGTGTTATTTTGCATTTTTTCTGAACTACAGTTATATATATCTCAATCATATTTTCTTATCATGAGCTCTTTCACCTTTGAGGGCAAGAAAACAGGAAAAAAATGCCTCAGTCTATTACAATTTGATTACAAAAAGTTCTCTCAGTTGCATCACTGTCATTCTTCTGTTAAATTACAAAATAAAACTTCTCTCTCTCTCTGCAGCTGTTATAAAGTAGTTTTGTAGGTATTTAGAGTATGTCACATGGTAGTATTGCAGGAAAACCCCTATTATTTATAGAAAGTTGGTAACACTGCACGTGAACAATAGGAAGCAGAACTTGCACAACCATTGAGAAAGAGCTGCATTACCAGAACTGTCACTGAATTAGGTCATTTCTCGTTTAATCTCAGAAGACTGATATTTTGGGTTAAATCCCTTGTTATCTCTAGGAGACATCTAATCACTTCTTATGTGTGACTTTAATTTGATAACCTAATACATGTTTCATTTTTTTGTGTTCTTAACCTTCCTGCTGTGGTATGTCTGGTGGCCAGGAGTTGCACAGTTGCCTTCCCCAATTGGTGGAAGTGAGAGGCCCTTGGCTGCTGCATGTGAAGTGGGTGAGCCAGATGGAGGACGTGATCCCTCTCACCTGCTGCTAACCCTGCAGTGGGAGCTGGAGGATGCTGTGGCTGACAAGCAGGTTGTCTGGGGAATGGAGCTGTTTAGGTGCACCATAGGGCCTGCAGGATTTCATGAGGGGAAGACCTTGCCCTGACCTGTGTGTCACCTCATGGAAACCTCTGAGCAGCCCAGGCAGCAGGCACCAAGGGCTGCCAGATTCACAGCAGCGACATCCAGTGAGGCTGCAGCCAGGAGTTGCAGCTAGAGGTGCTGTGTGTCCTCAGCAGGTTTTCTCCACTTGCACAGCCTCACTACGTGCAGACTGTTCACTTCCGCAGTAACACTGCTGTTAAGCAGCTGCCTGGCTCAGCCTTAGTGGCTGCTTCATGATGGCTACAGCCAGAGTCTGTCGATGATTGAGGGTCTGAAAAGCTGCCCAGCTCTCAGATGCGTAAGGACTTGTTCAGAAATACAGGCCAATGCATTGAGCTGGTCATGGGCTTTGCAGCCTTTACCTCTCCTGGGCTCATCTGAGCTTTGCAGCCCAGAACACTACCAGAAATCCTCCTAAAATGCCCTTCTCTAAACCTTTATAGTCTAAGGGTATAAAGAGCATTTGTATTTTGCACAAATCTTGCTACAAGTACACATGCTGTTCCTGTTCACTAGATGAGAAAAGAGGAAGTAAAATTTCTCAAGTCAGACTTTCCAATGTCCATAGATTTTACTCAGCAAGATTTCTAATTTTTTTTTTTAATTATTATTTTATTTTTTTTTAAATGTGCATTCGTAGGGATGTTTCTTGTAGAGTTTTCAAACCATACAGCATACAGGACGTGAATAGTTGGTTGAAATGTTGAAAAACAGCCATAGTAATGTCTGTATTTATAAAACTGTTTTCAAGAACTTCCCTCACTGAAATCACAGGACTGAAAGCATAATGAGAACAACACCTTGTACTGATTTTGTTAATGTTTGGACAGACCAGAATTTTAACTTTAAAGGGTGTGTTGAATGCATTTTCATGTCTGAAAAGCACAAAATCCATCTTGAAACCTTCCACATATTTCTGCATGTCATGAGATCAGACTCTGACAGAAAATAAGGCAGAAGTAAGAACTTTGTTTCTTAATTGTGAGTGAAAAAATATTTTCTTAAAGTGCATTCCAGAAGGCCCTTGACAAACTTGAAAAGTGGGCTCATGTGAACCTGATGAGGTTCAACTTAACAAAATGGAAGGTTTTGCACTTGGGTTGGAGCAGTCCCAGGTATGTATACTGGAAGAACTCCTTGAGAGAGGGACCTGGGAGTCCTAGAGGATGAAAAACTAAACATGAAACAGTAGCATGCTCTTTAGTTGGAAGGCCAATTGTAACATAGGCTCCATCATAAGAGAAGTGGCCAGCAGAGGCTGGGAGGCAATTGTCACTCTCTACTTTGCCCTCATGATTCTCCATCTACAGTACTGCATTCAGGTCTGGGACCCCCCAATACAGGAAAGACATGGAGAGTGTCCAGGGAAAGGCCACAGAGATAATCAGAGTGCTAGAGCACTTCTCCTATGTAGACAGACTGAGGGAGCTGGGCTTGTCTAGCCTGATGCAACACAGCAACATAAAGCAATGACTGCAGAATAGCAAGGTTCTAAGCTGCAACAAGAACTTGCTCCGATAAAATAGCTATGGTCACAGGAAAAAAAATATCAGCTTACCTTCAGAAGACCTCAGGTATGCAGTTCACCAGCAAGAGGCCTTTACCTCACTGCCAACCTTAAATGAGATCTGGGAAGGGGTGGATTCTGGCTCCATCATTTCCATTCACCAGGTGCACTGCATCCTGCCTTCCTACCAGGTGCTCAATCACTGTTTCAAGCAGTGACTTAACGTTTCTGCTACACTGGGAGAAGAGAAGGGTGGGGGGAGACCTCACTGCAGACTTCCAGTATTTAAAAGGGGATTATAAACAGAAGGGGAATCAACTTTTCACAAGGGTACATAGTGATAGGACAAGGGGGAATGGTTTTAAGTTCAAGGAGGGAAGGTTTCGATTTTACATAGGGAGAAAGTTCTTTACTATGAGAATGATGGAACAGGCTGCCCAGAGAAGCTGTGGATGCCCTGTCCCTGGAGGTGTTGAGGACATGGTTGGATGGGGCCCTGGGAGCCTGATCTTGTACCACATCTGGAGGTTGTTGGCGTGGCATGCAGCAAGAGTGCTGAAACTCGATAATCCTTGGGGTCCCTTCCAACCCAAGTGATCCTATGAGTCTTGTCAGCTTAAATTTGCTATTTTTCTCAGATAAAGGGTGACACCCAGTGGCCGATTGAGTTATCATGAAACATTTCCTGAAAAAGATCACTCATGCTAAAATACATACAACATATTTTTCCTCTTTGTGTTAAGAGTATATACCTTTCTCATCCCCCTTCCCCCCCCCCCCCCCCTAAAAAAAGAAAAAAAATCTAAAACAAATAATGGAATTAGTCCAGCAGACTCAGGGGCCCTTTGAGGTGTGTGTGGCACATAACAGAAACTCTGAGTCAGGAGGTGCCTATCCTGTTTGCTGATCTTGTGCTGGTTCAGTGGCTGTGGGTCAGTCCCCTGCTCTACTTTGCTCCTACTGAGTGGGCTGCAGGCAGTGTGTACTGCTTCACTGACATACGTGATCCGTTGGGCTGGGACTCCTCTCCTGCAAAGAAAGGCTGAAAGATTGTCAATGGTCAACCTAGCGAAGAGAAGGCTTCAGGGGTTTGGAACTGGATGGTCTCTAAAGTCTCTTCAAGCCAATCCATTCTGTGATTCTGTAAGTCTACAATATGAGCACTAGGCTGCTTTACAATGAGCTGTCTTTATTTTCAAGGGGAGCATGAAGATACACAAGCTGACTGTTTTCTCAAGGTTTTATTTTCTTGCCTCATTTCTGCTATCTCTGCTTTCAATTATGTACTTCACCTACACTGCATTTGCACTCACTCTACAGTACACCAATATCCTGAAAAAAAAAACCAAAAACTTCAGCAAGAGTGGAAAGGAATTGCTAAAATGTGTACAATGAATCTTTGTTTCTAATAAAATGCTTTTAAATATAAAAGTATAGGCATAATATACTTCTTCATGAAGTATGCAGTTTGACTGAACGTTGTCCAAAGATTTATTTTCTACAGTTCTATTTTGGGCATTACTGATCTTGTGATCTCCCTCACCAGGTTTAGGAGTTTAGAGCAGACCATGAACTCTCCCTGGCTCTGGCCAAACCTCAGACAAGGTGTCAAAGCTCTCAAATCATCATTTCCCCACACTTCTCTGTGACAACATACCCCTTGATTATCTGATCTTGTTGACAAGAACTTATTTTGCATTACCTAATTGCTACAGTTTACAGGGATGATAAATATCCTTTCTGTACTTTTGGGTAAACATTCCTTCTGATAATGAGTTCTCTCTCCCCCCTTGCTTCCCCCCCCCCCTTTTTTTTTTTCTTTTTTTCTTTTTTTTTTTTAATCTTTCTGTGGTAAAATATAAATAATTGAAAGGACTGACACGAGAATGTTGAGGGTAACAGACATGGTAAGAGCTAGAGAGGGACAAGTACCTGGTTTGACAGAAACCTACATAACTTCAGAGAAAGCTGAGTAGTTCTCTTAAAAATCCCCAGTTTCTTGGAAAATATCTATATCTATACAGACAACTACAGCTGTAAATTTGTTGAGCATCCATCAGCCTCGATCTGGTCGCTTACAGTAATGTTTGCTAGAGGGTGTGAGCTTGGTGTCTCATGGCTTGTTGGATCATTACAAGGATGAGTCAGAGCTTCTAGCTGTCGTTTAACATCCACTGGAGTCTCTGAAAAGACACGGTGTCAAAATAACTTCAGACTTGCCAGAGAGTTAGAATCCACTCATGGCATCGTCTGGCCTGTCCTCTCATAGCCTCCAAGGGAAGGCTGGCTACATGGTGGCCCAGGCTGGGTTGATATTTAACCTTTCCTGAAATGTGGCTTAACATTAACAGGTTTAGTTTATTCTTCTTTTGTGAACATCTTCAGATCCTTTAAGCTCTGGCGTATTTTGTACTTAGTGCTTAGGATTCTCTCAGCTTATTGGTACAAAACCCAAAGCATCTGTAGGCAGAAGTAGCAGAAACTTGCCAAACAAATATGAAATTTGTGTAGAAGAAAGCCTTCATTAGCTTACTTCTGAGTCACAGTTGTTGTCCTGTCTGTACAGCTGTATATACTGCCATTGCATCAACTAGGGCAAGGGTTCTCCAGTTGTATGACAGAATCTCTTCATCTGCAGCCAGTAAAACAAGTGGCACATGGTCTCTATATGGACTAGCATACTTAGCTGTCCCCTGCAGTGTTTTGTTTCAGCACCACCACCAGAATGCATGGTGGATGGCAAGGAACATATTAGAGATCTGAAGTATTGCTGAGGATCGACCCTTCCTGCCTTCCTGCCTTCCTGCCTTCCTGCCTTCCTGCCTGCCTGCCTGCCTGCCTGCCTGCCTTCCTCTCTTCCTCCCTTCCTCCCTTCCTTTCACCTCTTTCACACCTCTACAATCCACATCTCCCTTCATTTCAAAACCATTTCCCCTTGTCCTATCACAGCAGACCACACTAAAGAGTCTGTTCCCTTCTTTTTTACAGCCCCCTCTTAACTGGTGCTTTATTACACTGTCTTGTGCTGAACTCTTAACTTCCTAATTGCAAGCTCATTGGATTAGGGATTAATGTTTTTAAACACATTTTACAGACTTATACAGTACTGTTTTTTTCTTCTTTAAGGGTGAGGTTTGTGTTATTTATATTCAGTATCAATTTTCCCTAGCATCTTTACTGAACATTATGCGTGTTCTCATTGTAGATGACGACACAACCGCAAATAATATTCTGATGGCTTTATTAACAGTTATCATAGATATGTATTTTGTACTAAATATGAGGACTGTACAGTACAAATTTCTGTTCACAGTTCAACATGACAAAATGTCATTACTGAATTCCCATTGGCTACCAAAGTAGAAACAGTAAAAGTACATTAAACATTCACATCTTTAGTAAGAAAGATTACCAAAATGTATCCATATTTGCAAGTTATAGTAACGCACACTAGAAACCTTTAATTACCCATTCAGTCTTATTAGCTTATAAAATATATTACATTTTCTTTAAAAAAAAAAAAAATCTGCATAGTTTATACACGTATTGAAGTAAATATAACATCCCTGCTATATTTGCAGGTGAGAGATGCTAAGCGAAAAGATTATTTTGACCCTCTAACATTTGAAGTACATAAATAGCGTAAAAGGTGCTAGTATCTGTAAAATGTAATGAAAACTGGTGTAGCCCTATTCGGATATGTAAAATGGATTTATATTCTACACATAGCTAACCTCGGCAGAGACAACAATGCATTTGGACAAGATGTGGCATTAGAAATATTGCTGCAGAATGGCAGTTATATTTAAATGAAACCACACCATAACACCTGCTGAGCTTTTTGGGATTGTCACAGAACCCAGTAAAACATTGTAACAAAAGGATGAAGCAGGAGCAGTATCATTTGTTACTCACTGCACGGTGCAGCACTGCTAGTGAAAGGATTTTTTTTTTAAGATAATCACCTCTTGCAGGATTAGTCTGTCTCGTTATCTAAACAGGCCTCTCTTTAAGCCATACATGGAACAGGCTGTTTTATTAGAAGTATTTAGTTGTGTGGTTTAAAGAATTTCACAACAGCCCTCAAACCAAAATTTGTTAAATGAGTCAACGAGCCACAAAAGATGTAAACACGCGTTTTCAGCTGAAAGATGAAAGCCTATGCACATGTGGCTTCTTTGACATTCCACAGAGACACCCACAGACCAAGTGAGAAATCCTACAAAGCATTTACCTGAAACAGACTGAAATATTTATATTTAATATTTAAATTTCTGGTGTCCTAAATCACAAGGCACATAGCTAAAGACACTTAAAAGTTCTATTGCATCTCTGCTGTCTTCATCTCCACCATTATCATAAATATTTTCAGGAAAAAGGTACATAGGCAAATTAAAGGACGCCTCTATGGTACTTTAGATTTCTATTAAAAAATAAATGTGAAAATCTTAAAAGAGGAGTATTGGAAAGAAATGCTGCTTTATCATCCTAAATCCCAGGCATTTCAATCTGTTAAGCTAAACATGGGATCTGTTGTCCTTGACCCACTTGTGGGTCAATAGGATCTCACCTCTTTCTGCACCCTTGAACAGGCTGAGAATTGTTTTTATCCCAGGACACCACATAGCTGTATGCTTGTATTTGATGCTATAGCAGTTCCACATTGCCCTCTGCCAGTGACAGCTCAATGTCAATGAACCACCATCACTACCTGGAGTCTTGCAAGTGAAGCTAAGTCTGACTCCCTATGACATTGCTCACTCCAAAAATAAAAGATAAAAATCCAATGATAAAGCACAATTTTAAACCAGTTGCTCATTAACAGCAATCTCTTTCCCACATGTTCATCAGTGTTAGTAATGGAGTAGTCAGACACAAAGGGACCAATTGGTTTCTGAAGTTTTTCGGTTCTGAATGGATCAGTCAAGCCCTAGGTCCTGAGGATGCATGGCAACATAAAGAGCCTAAAGATTTTCTCTACAAAAGGTGCAGAACGGCCTTAGCCATGGTAATCCCCATTCTGCCCTTTGCAGAGCACAGATGTTCCTTAAATAAACTTGACAGTTTCATATTCACATATGTAAGATTTGCTACACAATTTGAGCAATAGTTTGCATTTTATAGCAATCACTATGAACATTTTTCTCTAAGAACAGATCTCCTCTCTCTCCACTCATGGGTACCCAAGGTGAGCTGGAAACCCCACCATCAAGGAAGCAAATGTGGAAGGCTCCTCATGTTCCAGCTGTGCACCTGCAGATGATTTCAGGCTGCTGCTCTTGGACTCCCCACAGCCCAGCGTTGCTCTCCACAGGTCCTGAGGTACCCACCTGAGGATGGACCTCCAACCTGACTCCTCCTGGAGGACTCTGCAAACCTCCTCCCCACGGCCCTGTTTTCCAGTGGGGCTTTCCAAGACAAAGGAAGATCTGATTTTTACCAAGTTTATATGGCACGCAATTATGTTCACCTCACATGGGGTGAAGAACAAACACTCAACAGTTGCTCAAGTCTAGACAAACAGATCCTGTTTCTTTTTAGTACCACAGAACCTGACAGCTAATAGAGAGAAACCCTCCCTCCTGTGGAAAAGTTCCAAGTACTGGAACATTGCTAAGATCAGCTGGTTGTCTGAATTCAGTTTGCTTGTATTTGAGCAATTGAGTTGTGTTTACTACTGACAGGGGAGTTGGTGACACGTTTTAATGCGATGGATGCATCCACAAGGGAAGCTCCATCTACTGAGCACTGCGAGAATACCAGAGCCACAGATCAGAGCTGTCAAATGGATGATCTGGCACATACTTTTAACCAGATACATGACTCAGTTTATCACGTAAGTGCTTCATATTTGATGCCATTTTGTCATTAAAATATTGTGAATATTTCAAAATACTGTAGTGTATTAAAGTGGCACTTGCAACAATACATTGGAGCATTTCTGACATGATGATTTCTATTTTCTGAGGTACAGTAAGGAGAAAAAAATTATTTAGAGGAAACATAAGGGAATGATTACAGAGGGACAGTCTATAATCCTGGAATGAGGTGTGGAAGGTTTCTATGAATATCTTTTAATGCCATGTTATAGGAGAGTACCGTGTATGTTCCATCCACTCAGTTGCACAGAAAACAGACATACAGTGTCACACAAGATCTTCATTTAACAAATCCACCAGGGCAGTATGCAATAAAAACATGGTTGAATACTATACTATAATACAAAGGACAGATGGCATTGGTTTAGATGCACAGTGTTATGTACAGACCAGTTTCTCCTAATTTTTCTTCTTGACTGAGGTGATACTGTGACTCAATCTTTCTGTAAAGTATATTGCTTAGATTTACTTCTACAGTGTTACCCACTGTTTGGGCAGAGGGGATTTCTAAATCAGGTGTCTTTCTAAAACTGTTGTATTAATTATACTGCAGAAATCAGCAAGGTTGAGGAAGTCCATTCATTGCATTGCTGAGCATAAAATGAGAGTATGCCTTGCACAGGGCACATAAACAATGTCTCTGCCAAGGATGAGCATTTTGGATACTCAATAACATCTACTAGTTTATCAGTATACACTGGGTTGATTATATGAAGAAACCAACAAAAGCTGTTTGTTTACAAATTCCCTTATTCACAATGGAATACATTAAACACACTCTCTGAAGAAAGGGTTTGCTTAGCATCCCCAGGAGAAAGAAAAACAAAACAAAACAAAACAACTGTTCACATTCTTTAGGTCTGACCCGTGGCAAGGACATCGAAGGGTAAGATAACATCTAGTACTGACCATATGTAAGCTTTTAATGGTATAAACTACAGAGATTCAGACCAGCTGAACTCGAATTAAAATGCATGTGTAAAAAAAAATGTTGAGAGGAGTCGGGGGCAGAAGACACTCAGACTAGCATGTGACGTTTTCTGTGAAGAGTAAGATGGTCCGAACGTGAAAAGCTACGGTCACAGTCTGGGCACTGAAAAGGTTTGATTCCCGTATGCTTGCGGAAATGCCGCGTTAGTTCATCAGAACGAGCAAACTTCCACGTGCATCCCTCCCAAGTGCATTTGTATGGTTTTTCACCTGAAGAAAGAAACAGAGAAACAGGCTTTAAGATACAAATACATCAGTTACTTGACAGGTTTATCCTCTTGCCCTGTCAAGTTTCATCATGTAGTTTTAAGCTTACTCAAAAAGCCTTCCACCAGCAACAGGCTGGCAGAGTGTTCTGCACTGTGCAATGTTAACAGATACAAGAATTATTTCCTGCCACAACCTACTCTTGTTTTTGTCTCTGCTCCTCTTTCTGTTGTATTAGCGCTTGTTTTTCCTCACTAAGCCTAGAAGTGTGAAGGCTTAAGCATTTGTTTGAGTATTTTCAAAACCAGGACCTCCTGTGGTAGATTAGTGGGGGAAAGGATTGGTGTTGTCAATCAGCACAGCTGGCAGAAATCTCATAGTTACCATCTCATAGTTACCTCTTACAATTACCAAAGTATGTATTAACTGGTATCTCTGCCACAGATAGCTCAACTTAAAATCTTTCTTAATAACTCTTTCCTAATATTGGATTCTCATTCTATTTCACAGCGTTGTGCAGCCAAATAGGTAAAGGTTTGGCTTGTGTAGAGATGTAAGATAGACATGAACTGCCTAATCTCACCTAAAAGCATCTCTCGGGTTTGCAAAAATCTTGGCTGTACATACATTAATACATGCCATCAGTGTGCCACGATAAATCTCTCTGTGGAGAGCTGAGGTGGGGATAACACCCACTCAGAAAAGAGCTCTACTAGACCGTGGTTAGCATGTCCACATGAACCAGGTCTGTATGTATTTGGCACACAGTCCCGACTTTTGCAAACTGGCTACTCCCGTGGAAGTCTCAGTCAAATTTAACAGTGATGTAAGAGGTGTGGTAGTGTAATGTGAACTGATTTGGTCCTTACAGGGTGTGCAGCATGAGTAATCTGCAAGCAATTGGACAGAAAATGAGCAAAGAGCCAGTGAATGTAAAGCATACAGAATGATCTTGCATTAGCTTACAGTCTCTTCTTACAGCTTTTTCCTGCTTCATTCCCTCTTTTGCTCAGCCTGTAATTATATTCAGAATACTGCCAAAACTGTTTTTTGTTTTTCATACCTGGTAAATAATATGAATTAAAATCATAATCTACCGTTTTACCAGAGACTTGATGAAAGAAAAACATAGCAGGCTCAAACCTGTGTGGGTTCTTCTGTGAGCCTTCAGATGGGAGCTTTTAGTGTAGACCTTGTTGCAGCCTTCATAATCGCACCGATGTATTCTGCGTTTTCTTTGCGTGTCTGGCGACTCCACTGGCAAAGGTCTCTTCCCTGGCTGAACTATAACCGAAGGGTGATTCCTGTTCAATGTTAAAAATGAGAAACATTTAGCACAGCAAACCTCAGTTACTATGATCCATCACAGAGCCCCATATTCACTACTATGCTGTCTCTTGGCAAAAAGAACAGCATTACAGGCATGTCGAAAAATTCAAGAGGCTTCAACAAATTTCATGCATTCTAGCAGTAATAGTTGTAAGTATTCACTTACACTGTGGCACAATGTAGCCATTTCTGCTAGCTTTTTTTAAACTTAGGAAGGAAAAAACCTCTCGAAATCCAGGCTTTCAGAAAAACCCAGGGTTTTTAATCTATGAGTTCACAGCGAACTCCTGTTTATTTATTTGCAGTTTTTCTTCTGCCTTAAAAGGCAGCTAATTGGCCTGTAATTGGAAACAGCTATTCCATACGATTAAAGGAATTGTATCTCCAGGCTTTCAAAGCAGAACTCAATCTTTATTGTTCCAGCCACTCCTTTACAGAGTAATTAAGAATTTCCTGTTTGGTGCTGGCAGGAGGGTGCGGCCTCCCTGTCCCACTGACGTCAATTCCTAAAAGCAGAGTTTAGCCTGGGTGACACACCCACAGGATGTCTGAAGTTAGATCTCCACCTTCATAAACATCACTTTTCTCTTTGAAGCCCACAGGTACAAGGCAGGTAAGACATGGGGCGAGGGCCTACAGACCTCTATAAAAAATGAAGTATAAACATTTGTGCCTCCAAAAACCCATCCTAAAAGATGTAATACTCATAAACTACTGATATTTTAACAAGCTGGCTGCAGAATTGGGCAGAACCTTGATTCTTTCTTCCATCTTAATGCTAGAAAAGGAGGTGACAGAACTGCAAGCAGCATTGCAAGTCCTGCAACCACACAAAGCTGCATTTTCCAGCTAATCACCAGATCCATATTGATACTTCTGATGTATTTTTTAGCCTGTAGCTGAAACTTAATACATAAAGTGCAGATATTTGTGCTCCTTGCGGTAAGACCAGCTCCTCCATCTGACAGAGAGAAGCTTTCTACGCTTCCACTCCTTCCTCTGTGACAGTGTTTCAAATTTCTTTACCAACTGATTTATATTAAAAATCACTATCTGAGGAGTCTTTGACACTTCAACCAAGTTCTTCTAGGGCTTGTTTTTCAGAAACGCTGCATGACTGCTTCTCATAGCAAAGCTATAGGCATGTACAGGTCCTTTGGTAAAATGTAAAAAAGACATCAGGCACAGCAAAGAAAATTTTGTGCATAATTGAACAAGAAAAGTAGATTAATTTCTATTAATCTCCACAGTAGCAAGGTGGAAATTACTGATGTGAGAAAAGTTTCACTCAAGTATTCTTCTGTTATTACAGCTACCAGCTTCAGACTGGGAGCCAAATTCTGCTCCATGGGTGTTTCTGCTACTGCTGATTGACATACTCTTCAAGTACACAATAAATCTAGCTAAAAATACTGTAATGGCAGGAAACCCCAGGCGATGATTTTAGACACGGATGTACACACTCTTCAATAAGAAAGGCAGGTTTTGAGCTTCTAATGACAAGCTTCTCTAAAGCAATGCTCAGTTTTAATGCAACTGCACACCAGTCTTTCTGGATAATATCTGACTTAGCACAGCAAGTAGACTTGGTTTTGGACATGGTAACAGCTGGAAAAATGGAGCAAAAGGCACTGACTGTATGTTGTTTGTGTTCATGACCTAAGAGTACATAAATAAAATGGTGAATATCCGTCTCTGTCTCATTTTCCCTTTGGAGGAAAGGAGGCTGCCAAGACTACAGAATGTTAACAATATTCAGATGTGGGGGAGGGGCACTTTAAAAAATGGTTCATATAGTGTCAGAAATCAGAGGTAAAAACTAAACAACTGTCAATAATAAATCACAGCTCCTTCTTCAATTTCTTCTTATGCAAGACAGAAATCCATGCAATTCTCATCAGGTAAGCATCATTATTTAACAGTTACCTTCCAAAAATCATTTTACGATTTTAGCAAGATTTTTTCTTCTTTACCAGCAGATCACAGTGCACTGGAAGTGTAAGTTAGACTTCAACACTCATGCTTGCAAGAAAAAAGAACTAATCAGGCTTCTTATACTTGACAGATTTTTTTACTTTAAGTTTGATTTTGGAAACAATTGTACAGTTGCTTCACTTATCAGATGTGCTGGCAAGTCTTGAAATATCTACAGAAATGCCAGCAAAATTATGTACGTAATTCATCTGCCTAAAACCAAAGTTAATGTAAAATCAGTTACTTAAAAATGAAACTGAAAGACTCCTAAGTCTCTTTAATATAACCTCTCTCTGTCTGAATAGCATACTTTGGACAGCTGGAATCCAAAAAAAATGATAAGAAATTGTGTAATTAGACCTCATAATGCAGAGAGCGGCTGATGATGCTGTGAGACCACAGGAAATTTTACAGACGTTTAAGTCTCATCTTTTAACTTGAATGATTTGTCTATTTTTTTAAATAATAAAAAGCTAAAAGCTGCAACTGCTGTAGATGCTGCAGAATTTGAACTTGAAAGAGCTGAGCAAGAACTGCAGCTCTGCAGACTGCTGGGAAACAACGGAAGTCATTGCAACATAAGGACTGTGTCTCCATAAACAGAATGCTCCTGCATGGTCAAGCAGAGAAGATGCTTAGGAACAACATAACCAACAGTGTACCAATGCTTCTTATACTTCTTACTGAATGTTATGCTCTTTGCTCAGCGGATGGATTTCCTGTGGAAACTGGTCTCACAGGGAAATAATTAATGCAAATCACTAATGCAGGTGACAAGTCTACAGAAGTCTCAGCCCAAGAGGAAGGGTGTGTTGTAAGCCAGGAACAGCCCTTGCTGGTCTGCTCTTATTCAAGAGGCCTAACGAGACAAAGGTGAAGCACAGCGTTCGGTTGCCCTAACCCTGCAGAAGTTAGGTCCAAGTACAGACAGACCTGGCTGCTGTGAGTGGAAAGCTCTTAGGGAAGTTAAGTATCCATCTGGTAAACATGGATATTTACAGTTTTCTTGTAATAGAACAAACAAGCTTACTTCTAAATAAACAGCATACTGTCTACAAAAGCTAGCTGGCAACCAGTTCACTGCACACAAAATGCCACACCAATAGACAGCGTGCAAGCCCAGAGCAATGCCTGCTGAAAGGTGAGCCAGGACTTGGGCAGTCCCATGGTTTTGGTAAGCTGGCATAATTCTCCAAAGGGAAACAGTAGATGGAAGCATAGCCATGGTCCATCAGGTACTGCCTAAGAATCTTTCCATCAACATCAAAAAGTTTCTTCCCAGACCTCAATTCTTCTGCCTAGCCCCTGCTCTGCCTTCTACTGTTTTAAACCAGGACAGATCTGCAGTGATCTCAGTAACAGCTGTATCAGTACTTGCCTGGAAACAAGTGGCTGAGGGGGAAGAGAGAGACCTTCAGGAACTACTTAAACTGCGAATCCCAAAACACTGGCCTCAGGTAAGCAAGGAACTTCAATGAATAGACAAAGAACTTGTACACCTGAGGGTTTTCTTTCCACTGAATTGCCAACTTGAATGATTTGTTTTTTTTTTTAAATAATAAAAAGCTAAAAGCTACAACTGCTGTAGATGCTGCAGAATTTGAACTTGAAAGAGCTGAGCAAGAACTGCAGCTCTGCAGACTGCTGGGAAACAACGGAAGTCATTGCAACATAAGGACTGTGTCTTCCCTTGGGAGTTACTTCTCAAGGGTGAAGAGGCCCAGGAAGCCTGGACGCTCCTCAAGACGGAAATCTTAAAGGCACAAGAACAGGCTGTCCCTGAGTGCCGTAAGGCAAGCCGTAGGGGAAGACAACCAGTGTGGATGAGCCGGGAACTACTGCTGAGACTCAGGGAGAAAAAGAGAGTCTACGTCCTCTGGAAGAAGGGACAGGCTGCTTGGGGAGATTACGAAGAAGTAGCTAAGGTATGCAGGGAGGAAGTTAGGAAGGTGAAAGCCCAACTTGAACTCAGGTTGGCCACTGCATTAAAAGACAAAAAAAAATCCTTTTATAAATATATTAACGGCAAAAGAAGAATCGAAGATAATTCTCATCCTACACTTGATGCAGCAGGGAATGTGGCCACTGAGGACAAGGAGAGGGCTGAGGTCCTCAATGCCTTCTTTACATCTACCTTTAATAGCCAGATCAGTTATCCTCTGGGCTTTTTATGACATGATCTGCAAGTCTGGGACGCTGCTCAGAATATGCCCCCAGCGATTCAGGTGGAGACAGTCAGAGAGCTTCTCCTCCATCAGGACAGTCACAAGTCCAGGGAGCTGGCAGAGGTGATTGCTAAGCCCCTCTCAGCCATCTATAAGTGCTCCTGGTTAACTGATGAGGTCCCAGAGGATTGGAGGCTTGCTGATGTTGACTCCCATCTTCAAGAAGGGCCATAAGGAGGATTCAGGGAACTATAGGCCTGTTAGCCTGACCTTGGTACCAGGGAAAGTTATGGAGCAAATCATCTTGGATGAGATCGCACGGCATGTGCGTGGTGTCCAGGGGATCAGGCCCAGCCAGCACAGATTCATGAAAGGCAGGTGGTGCTTGACCAACCTCATCTCCTTCTATGACTGGGTGACTAGTCTGATAGATGAGGGAAGGGCCATTGATATAGTCTACCTAGACTTCAGCAAAGCCTTTGACAAGGTCCCTCACAGGCTTCTTCTGGGGAAACTGGCTGCCTGTGGCCTGGATAGGTACACCCTTCTTTGGGTAAGGAACTGGCTAGAGGGCTGTGCCCAGCGGTTAGTGGTTAATGGAGTTAAGTCCAGCTGGTGACCCGTTACGAGTGGTGTCCCCCAGGTGTCGGTACTGGGGCCCATCTTGTTTAATAAGTTTATTGATGACCTAGATGAGGGGATTGAGTGTACTCTCAGCAAGTTTGCAGATGACACCAAGCTGGGAGGTGGTGTTGATCTGCCTGAGGGCAGGGAGGCCCTTCAGAGGGATTTAGACAGGCTGGATCGCTGGGCTGAAGTGAATGGCATGAGGTTCAAGAAGGCCAACTGCCAGGTCCTGCACTTTGGGCACAACAACCCCATGCAGTGTTATAGGCTTGGGGATGAGTGGCTGGATGAGTGTGAAGAAGAGAAGGACCTGGGGGTGTTGGTTGATGCTCGGCTGAACATGAGCCGACAGTGTGGGCCAACGGCATCCTGGCCTGCATTAGGAATAGTGTGGCCAGCAGGAGCAGGGAGGTGATCATCCCCCTGTACTCAGCACTGGTGAGGCCACACCTCAAGTACTGCGTTCAGTTTTGGGCTCCTCACTACAGGAAAGACATTGAGGTCCTGGAGCGTGTCCAGAGAAGGGCAACGAAACTGGTGAGGGGTCTGGAGCACAAGTCTTATGAGGAGCGGCTGAAGGAGCTGGGATTGTTCAGTCTGGAGAAGAGGAGGCTCAGGGGAGACCTCACTGCAATCTACAACCTCCTGAAGGGAGGTTGTGGTGAAGAGGGATTTGGCCTCTTCTCCCAGGCAATGAGCAGGACACGGGGCAATGGCCACAAGTTGTATCAGAGGTTTGGGTTGGACATAAGGAAGAACTGTTTCTCTCAGAGAGTGGTCAGGCACTGGAATGGCTGCCAGGGAGGTGGTGGAGTCGCCGTCCCTGGCAGTGTTCAAGAGGCGTCTGGATGACGTGCTGCGTTATATGGTTTAGTGCTTGTGGTGGCAATGGTGATGAGGAGACGGTTGGACTGGATGATCTTGTAGGTCGTTTCCAACCTTGTGATTCTATGATTGTATGATTCTAAGATTTTTTAGAAGATGAAGAGGTCCACCAAGAAAGTCACAGGAATATTTTTAAGGAAGGGTATTTTAGATAGTGTAAATACTGAGATCAGTATTAAATGTTTTTGAAATATTTTTCTAGTTTGTTGCTGGTTTTATATAAAGATATCACTAGCTTATTGCAGTTCTACATCCAGTGAATTGTAGGATTGGAACCAACATTACTTTAGAAATGTGGTTGCTACGTAGAAATACACATCTATGTATGATGAAAGAGAACAAAAGCTGAAACTGCATCTCACAATGGGGAGAAAGTTTTTCTGGATTTTACTATAAGCACAGCAACTTTCTATCTCGTTCCTTAAAATTAGTTAAATATTGCACTGAACTGCATTTCGTTACTTTGCTGATTTGGGAACTACTGTTAAATTACTTACTCTTGCAGCATTACTTCCTGGGGAGACAATGAGGTCATTGGAGGTGACATTCGTTCAGGATAGAAGTCAGTCTTTGCTGGTTCGCTTCCCGGTTCTACTTTAATTGCTTTCTTCAGAGCAGGCTTCTCAAAGGACTCAATAACAGGCACTGTGTGGGGGAAGGTCAGAGATGGAAGACAACGTATCAAAAACATGAAGAGCCACATAAATAAAAGATACACCTAAGAATCTGTAGTTAATACTAAAACTGGAAGGTTTTGTATTTCTGTCCTGATGAACTATGATGAAAAGAATTTCAATTCACTTTTTCATCAGTTCAAATCTCAGTAGATCTACCATGACAAACAACTTTCACGCACATTTAAAGTGCAACTGAATGCAACCCTGCTAAGTTTCATGAAATATTTACATAGTGAATTATACGTGTATAATTAGTGTATTTTAGAAAATGGATATATAGTCATTTTCCCAGTACGAGAGGACAAAAAACACAACTCTGACAGCACCAACCTTGCATGCTGCTTGGACTTTCCATTTCATCTGTAAGGACTGTAGATACCATGATGGGCTGCTGGAGATGGGGAGCATACATGAAAGGAACTGGCTGGACAACAACAGGCTGAATGACTGGGAGTATCCCAGGGCTTCTCAGTCCGTGGCGGGAAAGAGCAGCAGCCATTACAGGAGGGATTGTTATAGGCATGGATAACGGCTGGACTCCTGGGGGTGACGGTGTGAATTTACTGATGGGAGAGCTGGGTGAGGACAGAGTCAATCCAGGAGAAGTTCTCCTATGCACAGTCTGAAATTTTAAAGGTGAAGGAGAACTGCCAGCCGAAGGCGGTGAGCTTCGCTTGTTCACCGTAAGGTCTACTGGTTCCATCTGGATTCCATTCGACAGTCTGTCAGGGTTTGAGTAGAATTTATTGTGCAACATGCTTGGTGCAGAATAAATGACGCTGTATTTGTTTGGCTTCATTTGGTCCATGTAATTGGATGGGTACGACTGTCAGAAAAAGCAGAAAAAAAGAAAGAAAAACAAATAGTGAACCAACACACATAAAATTACTGCTGAAAAAGAACAATGGCTAATAAACTGAGACAAGATGAAGGCTTTCAGAAAGCATTTCAATATATTTTCTAAACAAAAGTGAATGAAATAAAACATCAGATTTCACTCAAACGAAGCTACTCACATACAAAGTCACTGTTTCAGAAGCAACGCGGATGATGAAAACAGATCATCAAAGCTTATTCAACAACTTTCTCCTCCCCACAATACTGCTTTTGATGTACTATTCTTGCTGCTTATGGAAGTCAGCAGTTCTCTTCACGGGAGCATTTAAAATCCAAAACTAATCCTAACCTGCATAATAATCTCCACATTTCAGTAAAAATAGTTTTTGCAAACCGCAAGGTATTAACATTCATTGCAGAATACAGTATTATTAAACAACCATCCAGATCAACTTTACATTTTAAAAGTGTTTAAAACTGTGGTTGTTTACTAAATAATGTGAATATAACAGATGGCATAAAATCACCATGTATCTACACAAACATTTAGGTAACTTTTCAAAACATTTCTTCTTAGAGAGAAAACTTCTAGCAGTACGTCTCTCAGTTTGCCTCTGTTTCCCTTGTAAAGGACATTTATCTGATTGTAACTGTCAATGTTAACCACAGGTATTACTGCAAAATGACACCAATGTGTTTTTTTCTTTCCAGTTGTTTTTTGAAACAGTGAGTTCAGAAAACATTATTTTTTCCTGCTATATTCATGTATTGTGATGAGAATCAACAAAACTGATTCCACAAAATACCTGTAACTAACACTATTTTCAAATAAAACAGCACAAATAAATTGATCTTCAAACAGTACATACTACATCAAAATGTTGAAACTTAATTTAATTCATCTTTTTATGACTTACAAATTCAATTCATGTATGTGTTCATCTTTCATGGTAATTGGCTCTGCAGAATTCTATAAAAATGCCATTACTGCACACAATGCTGGGTAAAACAAGCTCTGAGGGTATGCCACCACTACTGTGTCAAGCAACACTGAATTTATTTGAATTCTAAAAGATGAAGACCACAGAATACTGACAGGGATTAAAACTTGATAATATTTAGTGTCAACCAACTACTGATCAAGTTATGAGCACAGGCAAAAAATACCACTCTAAACGGATAAATGACCGCAAATACTTCTGTTAAAATTACGGCTGTTGGTCCACAGTTCAGAGTCTACTCTGCTTCAGTGAGCTGTGTAAGTTTTGAACCACGGTACATCAGTGTATTTACAGTTCTGCAAGTTTGTCAAAGATGATCACATAGGAAAATTCACTTTGTTTTAGAAAGCATGTCCACATTCAGGTGAATGTGCACTTCCATTCCACTGAAGTGCTCTTATATTTCCGTAACAGCTGCCTGAAAATAACAAACTCCTGTGACTTACAGAGCTCTGTGTACCACAGCACGCATGAATTCATTCACAATAGAGCCTCACAGATCTTGCACAAGTGCACTCCTCTGAACCCTACAGCTTACAAAGTTGCAAGAATACTAGAAAGGAAAAAGACACAAGAGTGTGTCATCTAAATCTTCAGGAATGTTTCTGGTCACTGAACGGATTAAAGAACAAAGCATTTCCAAGCTGTAACCTTACTGGTTAACCAGTCAACCTCTTTCAGTTCTTTAACAGTAAACGTCTGTTGAAAAGCTAACAAACCGTTAAAGTATTGTGCAGAGACCTGTAAACTGGAAAGGTTAAGTAAAATACATTTACACGAGCAAGAAATACTTTCGAAGAATTGGGGAGAAGATAACTATATTTTCAAAGGGACAATTTTAGGGACTTGGCATTATCCTGCATGCCTTGCATTATTTTCCATAGGAAGTTTCCATTGTTGTCATTAATCTGGCACAGATTTGACATCAGCTATTTCTTGTGGCAGTTTGGGGAAGCTGAATCATTTTTCTAAACTTTTCTTCTGCAGAGGTTTTAACCATCATATCATGCTTCTACCCGAAGAGTAGATAAAGTTGTGATAGAAAAATGTGGTGCAACAAATTATTTTTGTTATTATTATAAAAAATATTATTGTTATTACAATATTATTACTGCTGTTGTAAAGATTGTCATAAACTAAAGAAGCAGAAAGATGTCTCTTGTACATCCAAGAACAAAAAAAAACAAATAAGAATTTACTGAATTGATTTGTTCACATAATTATTTACAGTACGTGTATGTGCTGCGTACAAAAACGGTGCTGACTACAGAGAAGGTGAAGAAGACAAAAAGAGCACTTGAACAACCAAAAGTGGTACTTCTGTTGTCAATCACAGCCTACTTGGAATGCACTTTTGCACTTTCTACTATGAAGCATACTTGAAATACTGTTAGTTTGCGGTAGGTCACACTCAGATCCATCTTCTTGCTGGCCTTAAAGTTAAGCTTCCTGCATCTTCTAGCAAAGCAAAGCTCCAGTTTCCATCTCCTTGGGACTCAGCAATTGCCTTTAGATTTGTTCAGATTTGGTTGGTCACTTTCTTAGCCAGGGAAGTAAAGCCCTCTGGGGATATGGGATGGGAGATTAAGAAAGATTTCAGTTTCCCTCTGTAAACTGGGAGCTTTGACAACAGCAAACAAGAAAAGCCTGACGACAACTGCGTTGTTTTCTAAATGTCACCGACTGCAGTAACCAGGAGTGTATTTAATGCACAGCAAGAGCAGTCTTTTCTCACCAATCCTAGAACTTCCCCCAGGGACCACAGCTTGTTCTGGATGAATGTAAAAGCTGTAATGAATGACTCTGTTTAACCACAGCCCAGAGCAGAACCTGCCTGGCTAAAGCTGCACAGACAGCACTGCTGAAGTCAGCAGATCAAGTGACAATTACACAGCAAGGAGAACAGTTAACCCTGTCTTAATCAGACTTTGTAGGAATGTCCTAAAGCATTTCTGAAAGGCAGGAAGGGGGAGAGAAGGGAAAGAGACTTCTGTTTCTCTCCACCCATGAGCACTGCCTGGTGTGTTGTGTTCATCACTCACCACCACTGAGCTCACCTTCCTGATCAGATCCTGACCAAATCTGCAACAGCACAAAGTATGTTATATTGAAAATATGAAACACTTAGTACCCACGTGAATTATTCTTGTGGAACAATGTAAAACTAGGTATTATTGCTCAGTCTGCACAAAATATTTAAGCTGATATATTTAACACATTTTCCTTGGATTTCTACTGTAATTAAGAGCATATGTCCTTCAGCATGACTTGGATTAAGAATACCCAACAAATTCTCACTTCTCAATAAATTCTGCTGTTATTGAAAGTCTCTGCAAAGAATTGTATATTACTACAGCAGCTCACTATTAAGCTACTATTAAGAGTAGTAATTCAAGGTGTATTCCTTCACAGTCTCTATATGGGTCTTTTTGATGTTTGCTATGATCACTTTCCCTCCTGGACCTCACTAAGCAGTTCATTTCCCTATTGTTGCCGTTTGTTCAACTCAACTCACAAACAAACTGCAACATAAGTTACAGCAATTCCTAATATTCTTGAATTGTTGTTCAAAAATATCCTTATGTTCATACAATCAAGTTAGCAGTTCCAAAAAGAGAAGTTCCTCTTGACAATCTATTCAGAAAAAAAAAGATCAGCTGAACACAACAAAAGCACTCATCACTCCCCAGAAGACCGCTGCTTCCATAAAGAGATATTATGAAGCACTAGCCTAACAGAGTTTGCTAAACTCTTATTAAACTGCCTATACTATTGAAACATTGTATAGGATAACAAATCCTATGTTTTACAAACTACATAACCTTATGAATTTAACTGTAATCTTGCTAGGCTCTTTCAAAACCAGGAACAGATGAAGAACCTGCTTACACCCTTACACAAGTTGTCAGATTGGTACCATAGAAGAGGAAAAACAGGGTCTAATCCAAATAGTAGCTAATACATGAAAAAGCACACTAGTGGACTAGCTAAGTAACACGCATTACCATAAGACCTCAGTCCCTCATGCTGCACATAGCACTTTGCCTTAAAAAGGAATGAAATGTGGTTTTTTCGACTGATGAAGAGGAAGAAAAATCCTGTTTTTCAGTTCAAAGATGTTTATACACAAAAAGTGACTCCTTTCTCTAAACAATTACTGGTACTTATCCAAATGTTTAAAAAGTCCTCACAGAAAACATTTAGGTACGATTCGGATAACTGTCACTATTTCTTTAAGAACTATCATAAAATCTGCTTGGTAATTCAATTCAATAAGCAGTACAGGCTGTTGGTAGAGTGATGAAATAGTGTGGGTGCAAGCTTCAGCCATTTGAGAAGCATAGTTAATCCTTTCAGCCACACGCCCTGAAATACAGTGGTGCCAAAGCTATAATTTGTTTCCCTCTCCCACCCCAACTAATGGGATTCTTTAAAGGCAGCTTTTATAGCCACAGACAGTGTATGTTCGGGTAAAATACCCAATAATTCACAAAAGGTTTCATTGAGTTTGACCTCTAACGATACTATCAGAATGACAGACAGAATAAAAATATATCCTGATTTTAAATCTACAGGTTATATCAACCCACACTAAACCCTGTGTTCCAGAAACAAAACCACCACTGCTGTAACAGTTTGTCTTCCCTTCTACCACCTCAAATGAAGTTCAACAACACTCACATTCTTGGGAATGCCTGTCCTATGCTCCCCCCCGCCTCACTTTTAAAGGTGCTTCCAGAGCAGTTTGTGCTGGGCTGCAAGGTTCAGAGGAAGCTGCGCAACCAAACAGCACCAGGGAAGCCAGAAGGGCCTCAAGGGTTTGTGGCTCAGCAGCCTGTGAGCCTACAGAAGTTGAAACAAACACCCCTCAGACTGAGGAAGAACTGAGTGATCTGCATGAGGGAACCCACACTCAAACAACTTCCTTTTGTTTCAGGTAAGTTTCACGATCCTTGTTTTCCTACTTTCATTTTGCATTATGCATTCTAGCATTATGCAGTAACTAAGAGGAAGGTATACATATTTGGTAAAACATTCGCCACTGCAGAACCTCTGCTGTGAAATGAAGGCAGATGTGTACAAAAGAACAGCGCAAGGTATCTCTAAGGATACTGTCACTTATTTATTAACACTTTTATTGCAGAAGTGGCCCACTTTCTGCCTCTGACAAATGCCACAGAACATCCTTAGATAATAACAGAGAATCATCGCTGATCTGAGCAAGGACATGCAATAACTGTGTGATCCAAGTCACAGATCAACTGGTCAATACTAAGGCTCTTCTTTGACCCAAATATTTGGAATTTGTCAATACATTTACACCCAATAGGCCAACTATTTGTCTATCATTGCTTAGAAGTAAATAAATCCCATGAAGGTCAAACTTGAAATTTAAAATGCATATAAATTTAACTCTCAGAAAGTGTCATTAGCAGCGCCGAAGAAATCAGAGTCCTCCCAGATGCACTCAATGTGGTGGCAATTATTCTACATTTTACATAAAAAGTAAGCAAACCATATACTGAGAGATGCCACTTAGAGCATGAATTTAACGCACGCTAATTTATGTACACTGACTTCTCACTGTTAATCGATCAGCCTTTCTAAGGTGCGGCTTCATATCACACTTAATCTGATCTTATTGCAAGCTGCTGATGAAAGGATGGGTCCTATTCCCTCCTCTCTGTCCTCACTCTAGCACTGAGCAGCCATAGAGTGAACCTGATTTCACCAAAAGAAGGATATCTTTGGTGGGTTAGCAATTCTAACCATTCAATCACCACAGTTCCCTGTGTCCCTTCTCAGCTATGCTTTCCTCCTGCTCTTTTTTTGTTTATGCTGAGCTGGTGCAATACAGCAAGCCAATGGAAAATTACAACAAAAAAGCCAGGCCTCCCTTTATTTTCCCCAATTTCTCCTCCACTGCTCTGTTTCTCATCTGATCACATGGTAAGAGAGAGAATTAATCCAGTTTATCCAGGAAAAAAGCTTTTTTTTTTTTGGTAAGGATTTTTCTGTTGGTTAAAGAACTGAGTTACTCCCTGGCATGTGTGGTCAAGACCAGAAGAGAAACAGAGAAGGGGATGGTGAGAAGCTGCTCATTTAGTTCAAAGGTGTAACACTGACACCACAGGTTCTTTCCAATTCACTCTGAAGTCTGGCAGCTTAATTTCCATCCACTTCCATCAACAGCATGACCTGAAGTGATTACATTAGCGCTGTGTGGGTGAGGAGTTCTTGGATGTTCTCTCCTTTGCTCTGTGGATGGGAACATCAGCAGAAGTAAAGGCAGAGGTCATTTAGGGGCAATAGATTCATGAAGCATAGCAGAAATGTGAACCCAGTTGACCTAAAACCAAAATACAGTTTTACAGCTTTTTGTAGGGTAGTACAAAGCCTAGAAAAATCCTGGTTTAATTGTACAGATGGAAAAACTATAGAATCATTGTAATGGCTAGAATATCTTAAAAGTCTTACCACTGAAATGGGGTCCATGGCTTCTTGCTTGATAGGGACTGGATCAAACATTAGCATCTTCTTTATTCACCTCTTCTGATGCCTGTGATGTCCTGTCCTACAAAGGAAAGACAATGTGTTAGAAAGCTGCAGGAAAGACTCACTTCAGCTTTCTGAATTGGAGACAACTTAATGCTTTGCCAGATAAACATCTGCATTTATTAATCTCTAGCGTAACTTCTTAAATATCTGACAAAGCTTCATTAAAAATATTTCTGTTAGGTTTATTCTTTCCCAACTGCCATTAAAAAAAAGGGACATCTGCTCACATTAATGAAAGTTAATGTGAAATTTTCTTGTTCATGTCAGCATATCAAGTTTCATTCTCATCTTTCATTATTTGTCAATGTATAAATGCATCACAGTTTATACAATGGATTTCTCATCATCATTATAGCTTCAGATTAATCTTGTACAGTTAGTAACATAGTGAACTGATTCTGAAGCGGATCTCTTTCCTAAGAGTCCTGACAGAAAAGCCAAAATCTTCATGTGCAGTGACACTGAATCAATGCAAAAAAAAGAAGACAAAACATCAGAACTAATTTGGAGACATACATTCCAAATGCTGCAATGACTTAACATTATACTTAATATCTAAGTTATTTTCCTACAATAATAAATTCACCGACAATTCAACAATCGTTGGTTGCACTCTCTGCAGTTTTGGTTGTTGTTTTTTTTCCTACAGTGTGTTCAACATTACTTTTCCAATTCTACTTTATCTCAAACTGCCTGAAAAAGAAGCATTTAGCACACAGCATATCACCATGTAACTACCAGGTTACACATCTTTCATGGTCAGCTTGGAAAGACACCATGCAGGAAAGGAGGAGACACCTCTTCTGGAATGGACCACAAAGGATACAGAGTAAAACCAAGAGAAGCAAAGCTATGTTGTTCTCAGAGACATTCAGATGTTGGCAAGCTTTTACATACTAGTTCCACAACTGACATTATAGCAGCAAGTTCTGCACTGCCCTGCAAGGAAGTGCTCTGATTCTCTCTAAGATGTTGAGGATAAAAATCTTACACAAATTTACTTTCGACCAGTAGATGGCACTGGAAATAAACGAATACAGCCAGACAGCCTCATCCAATTTCACCCCAAGGAAGTAGGTTAAAGGCCAGACAACAGATTGGGAGTTTGGGCTGGAAAATTTTCCCAGAAATTTAAATAAAATGCTAAGGTGTTCCTGCTTCAAATTAAAGCCATTCTAACAAGTCTACACTAATGACTGATCTTGCAATTAACCATTACTTGTGTTTATAGGTAAGAAATTGGTAACTGCTTCCAGAGAAAGATGGCATGAACTGTTGCAAGTCTATAATTAATTATCCAGTGTATGAGTAAAAGTTGAAGGCATTTAGAAAAATATTACAACAGTGTACTTTTTTAATAATATAAACAAATCAGGGTCAAATGTAAATAAAAGCATCTTCACAAATTTTCTTACAAGGGACAAAGGTCCAACAGAACCAAACTACAGCTCAAAACAGCAGCTCAATGCAACTTCCAGTTTAAACCTAGACTGTAGTTGTGTAAAATGGCTCTATTTGCTAAAAGTTGTGATAACTTTGTAAACTCTTTAATCTTGCTTGCGAGGTTGTCTACTGTCCTGGTTTCCATTGAATGGTTACCCTTTCCAGGTACTTAATATTTCACAGATAGAACTCATGCATACCCATGCAGCACTCACACCTACACACACATACATAAGCATCGTGAAGACATTAAGAAGTGATACTTATAGAGATAAGGAAAGTTTACAGCAAAACTTTCAGTTTTCTGTTTAAACAGTGACAAAACAATTTGTACTTCAGGAAGAGAGGGAGGAAGCAAAAAATAAATGAACAAAAGAGAACGAGTAAGTACATGAAAGAAAAGTAAGAACAAAAAGGTTAGTTGGTTCTAAGTAAGCAGTCATGCTCTGATGCTCCCAGGCTATTCTTTTTTAATACTGGATTTTCTTCAACTTAGAGAGTTAATCCTTTTCTCCTTTTACTTCAAGACAGTGCACGAAGACATTTACTTCACTTCATGCTACTATCTGAGTGTTTCTTGAGAGGGCTCTAAATTACTGTGCAAGAATTACAGTGATGCTGGCAACAGAAAGTGCACTGCACTCAGTGAAAGTGGAAAGTAATTCTCAATCTTTCTCTGATGTAGTCATCTAAGAAGGGTAGAGGAAAAGATTATTTCTATTGCTGCATCACAGTCCAGAAATTGAATACTCCTTTATCACATTTTACCCTTATAAGAAGTTGGTTTTCCTTCCCATTTGTTAGTAAGCAGAAACCAATTTTCAAGAAAGGAAAAATCCATGAACATGTAACTCTTGGTCTTCTTAGTCGAGATTAGTAAGTCTGACGCTTATTTTGTAGTAATTGATACAGCAGCTGAAAAGTTAATATAAATCAGCTTTGAGTCTCTCATTTACAACGTAGCTCACAGTGACACTTGCCCAAGACTGCAAATAACTCATGAACCAATTATCTCTGCATTTAAAAATAATGCTCAAAATCAATTGCTTGGACTACATTCACAAGGAAGCATGTGCATGTAATGTATACACTCATACACACACAGATACAGCATGTTCCCTCAAGTACCAAGCATCAATAGTTTTTCTTAGTCTATTTGTAAAATCATACCTATTAAATCAAAACCTTCCAGTCTCTACCCCTAAACAGTTGAGAAGGGAGCATTAGAGAAAGAAAACAGTCTTGACTGTTTCTGTTGCAGAGGAAAAACAGTTGGGTTCTACTTTATACACTGTTTTCATAACCTATTTGTTTGAAAGCCCACAAAATGTTTAGTTAATAAAGCCAACTTCTGGAAATTCAAAGTACTACCTATCCCTTGTTTCCATCCCTGAAAAAAAAAAAAAAAAAAAGAATAAGGAAACACCAATAGGTTCATACTAAATGCATTAAAAAATAAGGGTTCTTGACATTCACATATTAGATAAATTATTTTACGTTAATAGGGTATTTTCACATGGGCTGAAAGAATTTAAAATGCATGTAATCTGAAACTAAATAATTAACTGCAATCTGGTAGGCAAACATTCCACCCTCTCTTTTTTTGCTCTCCTTCTCTTTTTCTGCTAACAAGCCACCCAGTTTTACTTTCTTGCCTCCTCCCATTCACTCCACCCTGTGGATCTCTGCCAAGTCAGCCCTACTTGTCCAAACAGGACATGGCTTCTGATAAGATTTTGCTCACACCCTGTACCTCAGAAAGACAAATGAAGCAATTGGGTCTTGTATGCAAATGAGGACAGGTGCAAGGTAAAACCCAGGCAAAGACCCTCAGTACTTTCCAGAGTTAACAGCCAGCCAGAAAAATCACAGACTCTTCCTTTATGATCCAGTATGCATCAAAGTATTCCTTCCATAAAGGAAGTTCATCATCAGGACAGTTCACATCCCTGTCTGGACTGGGCACTTTTTGATATTAACTTCTCAATTGCTAAGGTTTATCGTTTCAGAGATATCATTAGGAGTGAATGAGAACTTAAAGTTAGTGAAGATTCATATTTACTGTGGACAAGAAGAGCCAAGTAGCTCAAAAGAGCACCCAGCCTTCATATCTGCACCGCACAACAGCTGCCAGAGCTACAAACTGCTGCTGCACATCTGCCTCCAAGATCCACCAGCTCCTGCAGATCTGCTGTGAAAGGAAACAGTGGAGTGAGGCCAGTTGTGACACTGCACTACAAATCCTCTGTGGTACAGAGCATTTGCTCTCACAAAATACCTAGAAGAGCAGTCAGTGACCTGATGGATACTACTGCTGCTGACAGTGGAGCGGTGACCAGAACTTTTGCCTCTCTTCACTCTGTGTAAGAACTACACGTGGAGTTTGATTTCTCAATCCTTCTGCCTGGGGAAGAAGGAATGCTGTCTTGAGGTACAGCAAGGCTTTGTCTAGAAGCATCAAGGTACTACTGTTATTGTAGGTGTAATTACAGAATAATGTAATATTATCTGCCGAATTACTGCTAAATGAGTGCCTTCCCTGAAGACACTGCAGCTTTTTCAGCACAGCTGGTATCCCTGGTGCACACAGCTCTTTGGTGCAGGCCCTTTAGGACTTAACTCTGTGCCTTCTGTGAGCCCCAAGTTAAACTTCCCCTGCTATTAAGGAGAAGTGACAACAGCAGAAGGGCCTCAAATGATGAAAGGGAGGGGAGGTTTCCTGAAGTGGGGTGAAAACCCCTCCAACTGTAATCTGGAAGATAGTTTGACAGAGAAAAAACACAGCATCTGAGAGCAAATTACCTGGAAAAGGTAGAAAAAGTGTTGTCCAGACCTAGTAAAAAGATTTGCACTCAGAAATTTGGTTTGAGTTTTGGGTGGCCCTTTGTGGAGCCACAAGTTGGACGCAATGACCTCTCAGAGACCCTTCCAGCTGAGGTTAGTCTACAATTCTATTTGCACTGACAGCACCAGTTGCACATCAAGACCTGAGTCAACAAAAAAGAAAGTATTCCTGTAGTTCCATTAACTTTAATGGGAAGTAACCAAGCGCTCAACTGTGCTGGGCCTCAAAATAGCAGCAGGCCAAGAACCTCCCCAGCACTGCACAGCAAAGCAGAGCAGAGCAGTCAGACCCAGCCCAAATCAGAAAGGCACAAAGGCTCAGTAACCGTGCAGGGGGAAGGGAGCAGCACAGCTGGCCCTCGAGGAACAGCTGGGGGGAATTCATGAGAAACTAGCACACCAAGGAAATGTTTTACTGATGGGCAGTTCCCTGGGTTTGCTTATTCACTGAATTTCCTCTGGGAAATGGTAACTGCTGGAAAAGCCAGTATACTGTGTGAGAAGAAAGAGGTACCTAGATAAAAATTTTCTACTGAATGTTTTACTTGTTAGGCATGAAAGAGACACTAGGATCAACAGTAATATTCTGTTTAGATTTCATTAAGTTGTGCCATCTAAAAATAAACATAAACCTCTCCAAAAATGCCATGAACTGATACATAGCATTCTAGTGCTTCCAACCTACTTCATTCTAAGATTAATACGCCTTTAAACTATATGCCTCAATTATTTTAATCAGAATAATTTGTTTTTAAAAATTAACAATTAGATTTTCTTCTTTTATGTAACAGCAAATTTTATTTGTTCATTTAACACTGAAGAGCATTTCAGACTATTTTGGCTTTTTATTGGTGTTAAAATCATCTGCGTTCTACACTGAAAAATCTGCAACTTTGAGCAGCTTACGCAGTCCAGCTTTGCTGACATCACTCTGACCTAGAATTGCTTTGACGTGTTCATTTATCAGCTGTGTAGCAGAGTAATCAGTATTTCAATTAAATTTGCAACACTTGCAGGCTCTTTGAAGCCACGTGTCTGGAAATGGATTTCTTGAATGTAAAAAAAAAATGGGCAAAAAAAGTTCTTGCAGTGCTCACTAAAATTACCTCATTTCTATCAAGGAAAAAATGGAACCCTGATAAACCTTCAGTTCTACATCTACTGAATCCAAGGGAGTGAGAAAGATCTCAAGGCACCTCCATTAGACAATATTCTCCCTTATCGGGGCGGACTGCTGTCTGGTTTCCTGTCTCAGGCTACTGCTTAGAACAAGAAATAGCCTAGTGACTATAAAGGATCAGACTTCTGAAAACAAGTGAACTATGTGGAATGGTATGAAAACCTTTCTCTTCCAAACTGAACCTTTTTATTATGTTTTTCTTAAAAGGTTAATTTCAAGGATAATTTTAAAGGACAAATACAAATCCTAACTTTTCATAATAAGGGTGAAGAACGATAGAAAATACTGTTCTCTAACATGAAGGATACTACTATTTCATGAAACACGAGAGAGATTTTTAGAAGAAAAAAAAATTTAATCCTAAATAAGGTGTACATTTATGAAAAATAATTTAAATGATTAATTTGAATGAGGGTTTGAATATAGGGCAAATGTCAATGAACTTCTGTGTATCTCCAGGAGTGAAATAAAAACAACAGTGAGAAGAGCTGGAGAGTGCGGTGGGTACAAATGTGATCAAAGAAGCTTGGACTCTCGAACATGCCTTCACGGATCGCATTTGTTGATAGTATACTGACTGCAGGATAGGCAGGCCACCCACTTTTTTTTTGTTATTATTATTTTACTCTGACTTAGTGTACTATCAAAAGCCTACCAGAGCTTTATCTTTCCATTTGGCTGATGTACACTTGCACTTTTTTCCCTTGGGAACTATCCACTATAGTTACAGGGCCCTCAAAGGAAGGCTCAGCATCAACTGAATCCTTAATAGGGAAGGGTTAAATCTCTCCTCAAGCCAGCCCTGCCAAACTTCATATTCTGGATTGGAAGCAACTAGCCTTGGAATGAAAACACAAAGCTCCACTGCTGACAGTATAAAGGAACTTTAGAAGACCTCCTGTTGGCAGTACTCATTAATATTAAGAAGTTGGTTCACAAAACTACTATAATTTTAATTTTTCCTGGATTTTGTAAAACTTCTAGCAACAAAAAGGTGTGAACCACAACATTTACTGTTTTCACTATATGCTAGTTTCCAATATCAAACTGCAATCTTTTTCCTTTGTCAAGGGAAAATAGAGTCAATGTTTGAAATCCTCTGCAAATTAAGTAAAAATAATTAAGTAAAAATAAGTGACAGTAACAAATGAAAATAATCAATAAAAAAACTTACCAAAACCGTGTGGACAAATGCTTCTTGTAATCTGGAGTTCTGAACAGACAAAAAAAAAAAAAAAGAAAAAAAGAAAACTAAAATAAGGATGTGCATATAATTTTGTAATTTTTTTCCCCCTATTATTAAGCCCCAAGAGAGGAAGTTTACAGCATGTATTTCAAATACTTCTTAAGATTTAAAACACACAATGATCACAATTACTTCTTAGCATCCAAAAGAGCAATGTCAGATACTAAAAGGCTACTTTAAAAAATGATATATATATATTTTTTTTATGAAATAGGAGAGTTGGAATATTACAGTGTGTACTGGAAACATGCATATCCCAGCGTGTAAGAGACAGAGAAATAAACAGCCCGCCCTACATTTTCATCCAGGGCCTGATTCAAAGCCCACTGATTTTGATGCAAGCCTTTCTCCTGATTTCAATAAGCTTTGGCTTGGATCCTTCAGCTCCTCAGCAGTCAGACCCAAGGCAAGAGAAACATTTACATTCTCTTTCTGCACTTCCTCTTGATGTTTTTCTATATCGGCATGGGGAGAAGTCAACTAATAAAAACAAGACTGAAAAATCATTTTTGCACCTATGGAACGTAGAACAGCTATACCTGTTTATTCCAAAGAAAAGCCAGCACTCTCATTTCCTGCATTACATCTGTGAGACAGAAAATCTTCCAGTACGGATAAAGAGAGTGTATTTCTTTCAAGAACTACAAAGTTTTCAAGAACTGCAAAGTGCTCGCAGTGGGCCATCCAGGTTGGCTGAGGGCAGCAGCCAAGGCTCCCTCTGAAAGATGACTGTGCAGATGTGGGCTCTTTTCTCACACCAACCTAACTCCGTGGCTTTAATGGAGCGATTCCAGCCCAGCTGGCATCACAAGCCAGAGGAGAAAACTGGCTCTCAGCAGAGGGAGCGGGCGCTTCAGGTCACCCCCATAAACATACTAGGATTCGCGGGTGCACGTTAAAGGTTAACTTGGAAATCTCATGATGACATAATGCAGGCATCTTAAGCAACTGTGTGTGTAGGGACATGATAACTCACTGGGTGGGGATAGGGAGTTGAGGGGCAGCGGCGAGGGGCCTGGACGAGGCCACCAATCCACCAGAAAACAGCCCGAAACAGGAAAGAGCACCACATATGCCACTTGGAATGTGTGACGCAAACCCCAGCCTTGAAACAAAGAACAGGAAACAGCTCTGCTGGCTGCACTGGGGAGAAAGCACACAGAAACATTTAGGCGGCCCTCCCTGGCCCTATATTCATGAGCAGCTGGAGTCTTTTAAAACAACAACAGTGGGTGGAGGTGTTTGTTCATTGGGTGTGAAGAAAAACACTGTCCTTATGCAGGGGACCTGCCCTATTGACAAACAGGCGCCCTGCACAACATGAAGGAGTGGGAGATTTTCAGACACCATGGGTCACCATGATTAACTGCAGCCTTCCCTGGGCTGATGGATTTATTGCTGGACTGATATCACCAGTAGCTGAACAGCAGCACAGCTTCGTTGTTCCCAGCAGCCAGCTCCCCATCCAAAGCATGGACCCTCACAGACAGAACCATAGGCACCCTGCAGGCACTGCTTTCAACTGTTAAAGGGCTTCTCCTGGCCTCCTTCATTTGGCACAGCTCAGCAAATTGTTCCAGAATTTTGCCTTCCCCATCCCTCTGTCTCACACAGACCTCACCTCGTGACCTGTGGAGGTAATACTGTTATTGTCAAAGCTCAACAAATGAATTCCTCAAGATGGAAGCAGAGCGAGGGTGCATCTGGTCCAGATGCCCATTATAGCAACTTCAAGGTGTGTTTTCCTTCGAAGCTGTGGTTTCAGTACCATCTTCCCTGACATGCTTTGGTTGCTTGTACCCTATGGGTGAGACATCTAAAGCTATCCACGGTGAGGCTGTCTCACAACAAACTACATGGTGGTTCACAGCAGCAGCTCCAGCAGCTGTCGGCTCCATGCTGACCTACCAGCTCCTCTTCATGCTGAGTATCTGGGACTGTAAGCAGCACCTGTATTGCGCAACTCCTATCTCCAACATCTCAGGACCTTTGTCTGATCTCGCTCACATTTACATGGTTATTTGTCTGAAGGCTTTTGCTGTTGGCAATGCAGGCACTGGTTGCACAGGTCACATCCCCAGAGCACCTCAGGGCTCTGCTACTTAGAGGAAGTTCTGTCCGGTTCCTCGTGGAAGGAAGCAACACATTTAGTACCTTTTCTCCCTGCCCTTGACACCAGTCTCCCTCCCAGTCTGCACAGCGCATTCTGGGAAGGAAAAAAAAAAAAAAAAAAAAAAGGCATTTGTTTGCTTGGACAAAAACAGAAGCGGTCACTCATGTCAGCACACTCAGGTTTTTGTATTTTTATATTAGACAAAAAGTTCTTAAAAATACGAAGGTTGGTCTGAAGTAATTCTCCAGGGTCAGGCAGGATTATCAGATCCAGATGGAGCTCCTCTCACACAAAGTTCCTCATGCAATTACCAAGAACACGCGTCTTAAAAGCACTCAGTGGAAAAAGTCATTACCGTGGAGCCGTGTAATCCTTTGTCTTGGATGCAGGTAACGAGCATTCACGGATATTATTAGCTTAAATAAAGTCTTCAAAGCTCTCCTCCCACCACCCAAACGGAGCTTCTAGTAACAATACAGCCCTCAGAGCTCAGCTCCACTTCCTGCTCTTTCAGGGGCCGGGAAGCGAACGCAGCGAGAGGACAATGCAGGTACCTGACCGCGTCTGCCGGGCAGCGGCACGAGCACGAGGCGGCCCGGCTCCGCTGCGCGCCCCACGCAGCCCTCGGGCGCCCGCCTCAGTACCCGCGCCTGACGTCCCCGGGCCGCCGCTGACTCCGCTCCAAAGCAAATATCCCGCTCCCTTTTCGGCTTTACAAAGCGACATCCAGAAAAGGGAGCCGAACTACGGTCGTTATTTCTAATTCCATATTTAACCGCGGCGCTTCCCTGGACGCTGCGTGGTTGAACTTCACCGACCTCGCTGTAACGTGGTGCTACGGTCGGTGACGATATGCGGGAAAACCTATTTCCGAGAGCCCGTATCGTCCCCGGTTAAGCACTTTCCAACGGCGAGCTCCTGCAGCGGCGTTCCCCGCCGCCGGGCAGCACTCGCCCTCCGATGGACACGCAGAACCCGCCGTTCTTTTCACCCCAGCGCCGCCCGACGCCGTGCCACGTTGGGATCCGCTGACACCGTTCCCCCTTCCCGCGGCCGAACCCCCGGGGGAGCCGCGAGGGGCCGGCCCGGACCCCCGAGGAAGGGTCGAGAGTCCCCGGGCGCCCCCGGCGGCCGCGCAGGTGCGCGGAGCCGCGTCCACGCCGCCACGCGGGAGACGCCGCCGGAGCCGCGGGGGGCAAGCGAATCCGGCCCCGCGCTCCGCCCGGCTCCGTTCTCCCGGCTCCCGCCCCGGGCACCGCGGAGCCGGCAAACTTTTCCCCTCCCGCAGCCTATCCCGCCGCCGCAGCTCCCTCCCGTCCCGGCCCTCGCACTTACGCGGTGCTCCCGCAGGGCCGGGATGGCGCGGGGCGGCGGGGGCCGGGGGCGCTGCGGAGGCTCCGTGCCGGCGTGTCCCGCGGCTGAGGCGCCTCCGCGGTGGCTCCGGGTCTGCGTGCGAGGAGGAGCCGCCCGCCGCCGCCCTGCCTCCCGCCCTCCGCCCGCCTCCCCCCCGGGCTGCTGGCACCGGGCCGCGCTGTCACATGACGCGGCGCCTCTCGCCCTGCCAGGCTCCCTGGGCCGGCGGGGTTAGCGCTGGGAGGGTCACGGAGGGGAGCGCGGGAGGGCGGCTCCCGCCCGCGGGGTGGAGGCTCGGCCGAGGCGAGTCAGCGAGCAAAACAGCCGGGCACGCACTGACTGCGCGCCGCCCGCCCTGCCTCCCGGGAGCAGACGGCCCCGCGCAGACACTAATTATCCCCAGCAGCCCGGGGAGGGAAGGAGAGGGGAGCGGAGGGAGGGGAGCGAGGCCGCCGCCCGCTGACAAACCTGCCTGGCCAGCTGCTGTTCCCCGCCCGGCTGTCAGGCAGAGGCGTGCGCCTGGCACCCGGCTCGCAGCGCACCCCGTTCCCTCCCTCCGCGCCCACCCCGGCCGACCTGCGGCGGCAAAACAACAGCAACACCCAGCGCCCGGGGGGCAGGAAGGGAGGTGCTCGCTCTGGGGCGCTGCCGCCGAGCTGCCTCCGCCGGCGGGGGCTGGGACAGGCAGCGGGGCGGTGTGGAGCTTGCCCGCGCCGCGCCTCGGCGCGACGGGAGGGGAGGGCCGGGCCGAGGCGAGGACCGGCGGCCGGGCGGGGGGCAGAGGTGTGGGCCCGCCTCCGCCCGGCTTGGCGGTTCGCCCGGCCCGGCTCCTTGAGGCCCGTGCCGGGGTGTTTTGTACGGCTGCAGTCTGCCCGTCACGCCCGGCCGTGCCGCCTCAGCCCCGCGGGCGGCACCGGCCCCGAGTTCGGTGTCCCGCGGGAGAGCACCCGGCTCGGCCCCGCTGCGGTTCGCCTGGCAGCTGGAAGCGACCTGCGGGCTCCGGTACGCGGATGGACTTGTGGAAGCGAGACCCATCCCAGCACGGCGCTTGCCGCTCGGGGCGCGCTTCTGCCCGTACCGATAGGAAACGGCGGCCGCTTGTCGCCGTAGCCACCTGTGGACTTCCCTTGGAAAACTATTTTAGAAAAGTAATCTCGGCTTGCTGCCTCCGCTCTGGTGAAAGTTCTGCCGCAAACACACTGTATTGTGCATGAAATTGTTATGTAGGCGTTGTGCCATGTAAAATCCCATCCTCTCTTCGTTGATAAATGACACCTAACGCATCAAGCAAGGGGCGACCTCCACGCTTGGTAGGTGCTCCTTGAGACCCGTCTTTGTGCTTAACGCCCTTAGTAGGGCACCAGCATAACATGGCTCTCTGTGCACGTTTGGGTTGTTATTTCTACTTTCCTTGATTATTGCTAACTGAGTCAATAGTGCTGTAAGAGCACGTGTTCAGTCTACATCTTTATTTCTAGGATGTCTCAATGTGTCCCTTGACTTCGCTTGCTACTCTGAACGGCATTAAAAAGCAAACCAAGGCACTGATCTGAAGCCCTGAAGGGTATGACTCACTGACATAACAATACATTGTAGTATCTCCTGGATAATTACACTGCATCATGTCACAACAAAGTATTGTTGAAATATTATCATGTAGCTCATAAAGTGTGATTTTTTTTATTGTAAGCCTATAAAATAAACAAAATTGTTGTGTTAGAACAGACATGCAGACTCAAAACATTTTGTTAGGGCTGTGAAAATGAGCTGTAGCAGTAAATGCACTCAATATAACACAAATCCAAATTTGGCACTGTTTTATTTAGAGAACTAGCAGAGATGTCACTACTAGCTACAACTTTTAAGTCGGGGCAGAGTGGTTTTGATGTCGAACTGTGATACAGGACAAAATATTTGGCAGTGGTGAGCATGCTGCTCCTGGTAAAGTCACTGGTGTTTCCTGTTAACTACTACCTTGTGGTGGCCTCAGATGAACCACGTTTAATCCAGTGTAATTTTACTGTGTTCTGTGAAGTCACTTGGAATTAATGTTAGCAAGCAAGGAGAGAGAGGGTGTTAATGATGCTTTTGTGGTGCAAAGCAGGATTGTACACTTGTCCACACTCAGTTGTCTTCCTTTGCTTGCTTTTCACACTTAACCAAAAATTGGAAAGGCTGTCCAAATTCTGAAGTGAACATAATCTCATTGCTTTCAGTGGGAATCGAGAAGCTGGGAGGGGGAAGCTTGGGATGTGAAGAATCCCCACCATCTGGTTCACAGACCCAGCAGTTTTAACCAGGTCTGGAAGTGTTTCTGGATCAAAGGACTGGCTGATGGCAGCCCTTAACGTCTTCCAGTACCACACCTCCTCCATCTCTGCTCTGCCCGTTGTCCCAGCAGCAGTTCAAATGTTGATGTGCTGAGTGACTTCTCTTAAAACAGACTGAAGAGCACTGGCATGCAAGACCTTGGGATGACAGAAAAGAGGAATGCTGCGCTGTTCTCCCTTGGTTTGTACCACATGGCATGAGCCCTTGTTATGAAATGTACAATTCACACTCAGAAGTGCCAGGGAGAACATGGCACATACAGATTTCTGATGTGGTCAGACAGGAGGAGGTACGTGGACTGAATGGAATGGAATGTGTGCCTCCTTGTCAGAAAGAAACTATTAAAAACGTTAGATTAAAAGGTATAAGATGACCTGATATTTACTGGAGGATCAAATCTGGCCGTGTTGAAATGAACCCTTGCATCCACTAACTTACCTTTGTGATGAATGTGACTTAAATTGTACACAAATTTATGGCTTTTAAAGGTAAAGCATTTTATTGTGCTTCTATAAAATCATTTTTAAAATGTGAAACTAAGAATTTTGAGCATTTTTCCAATCCTTAATTCATCTACAGGTTATGGGAAGAACTTGGAGCAGTTTCCTGGTCCCAAGCAACAAAAGTATTACACTGGCATTTATTCTGAGTTGATCCATATTACAAAATTACTGTCTAGTCAGTGAGTGGCATTATACAAGGAGAATGTCCACTGCAGTCAGCGTATGTATCTGAGGTGTTGGATATTCACCTTGTACATCTGGTACTCTTTAAACTAGCTCTGGAATGAATGAGAGAGGTCATTGCATATTCAGCAATATTCATTATTTTTCTTAAACATGGTACACTTCTTGGGAAAACCCTAGATCACACTTAAAACGGTATGCTGATACTTCTTTTACAACAAACGTTTGATCTCAGCAGCACAGTAACAGTATACCCCAGTGTTGTAATTCCAAGTTTTCAGAAATGTGGAAATTGGAACAGGAGGAGTTTAAATGATTTAGAAGCTTAGATATGCCTACACTGCAGTCACAGACATACCCAAACTGGGTTTAAACAAGCTGGCTTGGGAGCTGTGAGCAATCCAGCTGCAGCAGGTGGATTGGAAAACATGCCCCAAAAGCTGGGTAAATAGCTGAGGGGTTAGGCTGGCCTGAGCTCCATGGCTAGACTACTATCAGTGCCCGAGCTGACTAATTTAAAGCTAGCCCAGTGATGTTTGCACTGTATTCCCATCACACCAGTTGTGCTTGCAGTATAGACATAGCCTGCTGTGAGCTGTGTGACTCAGCCCTGTCTCCTGACAGACGATGCTCGTGCAGTTCTGGGAGCTGTGTGGGTACTGTCAATCTGCAGGTCCTCATGAAAGGCTTTTCTGGATACTAAAAACTTCACAGTACAACACAAGGCACACTTTCACTGTGTGGATGAATCATAGAATCACCAAGGTTGGAGAAGACCGCCAAGATGATCTAGTCCAGCTGTTCATCTCATACCAAAATTTCCCCACTAAACATGTCCCAGAGCATAACATCTAAACATTTATTGAAGCTTCTCATATTCAAATGGTGACCCCCCTCATCTTGTAGCTTCTTGGACAGGTGAGTAACATGTGAGTCATCCTATGCATTTGCATAATTGGTACTTTACTGTTTGCTTAGGGGAAAGGTAGGACTGTGGCGTGCAGTCAGGCTCTGTGGGTCTGCCATGCAGGTGTAGGAGGGAGGACATCAACCAAGGAGTTTGGTCAGAGCTGGTGATAAGATGGATGGGCATTGGGTGGAGGCCTCCCTCCTCCAGGTGCCCAGACCAGCTGAGATTCCTCCTCCCTGCCTCCCCTTCTTGTTGCCCCAGGACCAAGACAACTACCATCATTGCTCACCCCTAAAATGAATTCTCATTTTGTGCAGAAACAAATTTCAGCTGCAATAACACAAGGCTCTTTTGTGCTCACAGCCTCACACAAGGAAGGGATGGATGGCTGCTCTTTCTAGTTAAAACCATCCAGTCACACATGACTGCCCTTAATAAAAAAACAGCCCTCCAAGGGTCAGCCCTCAAGTCCATGACAGCAATCAAAATTACAGAGAGAGGCTTTGGGGATAGAGGGAGAAGGGGGATTTAATTTCTTTATATATGTTGATATTTTTGAGAACAAGCAAGTATTTGTTGCAGTTGTAACATTTACCAAAGGCTGCTGGGGTTGAATTTCATTATTTGATGTGCAGAAAGATTGTTGTATTAAGTATTATGTCTAAGATGTAGCTGAGTGAGACTTGAGATTTCCATAGCAGAAAGAATAGCAGCAAGTATAGCAGTAACAGCAGACATGTATTTGTCAATAATCTTGGGTATGAAGAATCCCTT
Organism: Lagopus muta; assembly: GCF_023343835.1. Lineage (NCBI taxonomy): Eukaryota > Metazoa > Chordata > Aves > Galliformes > Phasianidae > Lagopus > Lagopus muta. The sequence continues at coordinate 49,891,948 of NC_064436.1, forward strand.
CCCATCAAATTTGCTGTGATGTGAGCTCAGAGGAGGTATAGATATAGATATTGATATTGGTGTAATTAAGATCACAGTCTGCGTCTTTTTACTGGTCGTCAGCTTTACATCTGTATTTTATTTGCGTTGAAGACTGGGACTGGGGCTGTTTTTTTGTTTTTTTCTTTTTGTTTTGTTTCCCCCCCAGTAAACATAGTCTGTGTAAAACAGAAAACAAAAAAGGTTAAGTGATTTGCTCATACAAATATATATGCAGTCAGTACTTTCGTTATAGAAATCCTGTTGCATGTCAATTTCTGCCCATTATTCTTTCCCATCAGAAAGCGATAAAAATATATATATAAGTGAGTTACTCTGTTCAGTGTAATTCATTGTATATATAATGAAAACGAGTCTGCTGACCTTCACTGTACAGAAGACCTATTTTGTGTTCCATAATACCCTGCAAAAGCCTGGAATCAATGGGAAGTCCAGAGAAGTAACACTGCTCTTTGCTACTGTCAAAAAGTCTTGTTGCACTTTTGTTAGACAGAAAATTGAATTGTTGATGAATGAAATTTAGATATATCAATTTGTGTCTGTCCGTATGATGTAAACGTCATTTTGACTTTGAGTCAGACAACTCAGAATGCAGTGCCAGATCAGTGTCACCTCATCTTGTAAATGATGTCCCAGCCCATGGCAGGGGAGCTGAACAAGGTGATCATTAAAGATTTCTTCTAACCCAAGCCATCCTGTGGTTCTGTGATTCATCCCAGCAGAAACATGTATCATGGGTCTTCAGTGATGAGGTGCTGGAACAGGCTGCCCAGAGAGGCTGTGGATGCCCCATCCCTAGAAGTGTTCAAGGCCAGGTTGGATGGGGCCCTGGGCAGCCTGGTCTGGTATTAAATGTGGAGGTTGGTGGCCCTGCATGTGGCAGGGGAGTTGGAGATTCATGATCCTTGGGGTCCCTTCCAACCCTGGCCATTCTGTGATTCTGTGATTCTGTGGAGAGAATGTTAAGGGTATCTAATCACAGTAGTCTATAGTTAAGAGTGCTATATCTAGTCACCAGTTATCTATCTGCTTGATTGATGGGAAAACAGATAAGCCTTAAGATGTTTTGTTAGTTATTTTGATTTGATTAAAACATTTCTTTGTCTAGTGTGTCTTTTTTTTTTTTTTTTAATTATGTACAGCTTCAGCTTTGTTTAACTTTTATATGACACAGATTGACCTTTGTAAGCCTCGTATCCAGAGACAGATTTCAGGTGTACTTCTGCCTGAATGGAGAAATTGGGTCTAATTTGAACTACTGAGAAATGACCTCAAAGAAAAAAAAACCCGAAAAAAAAAGGAAGAAGCTTATGTCCATTTTTGCTGTTTTCTCCCTCCTTTCTCATTTGGGGAGTTTGCTTGCTTGTTCAGTTTAGGACATACAGTCAGAAATTCAGAGTCAAATTCGGGGCTGACATAACTCCTTCGACTTACTGGAATTTCCACAGTCACGAATGACTCAGAATGCCCAATATTCAAAAACAGCCTCTGACAGGATGCCATTTTGGGAAACAATGTTGTTCTTTTGTTTTGTTTTCTTTTTCTTTTTCTTTTTGGAAAACTGGTGTTGTGTGAAAAATATATGCTAGCAGAATTTGAAAAGTTAATATAGGACTCAAAAATGTCTTTTTTACTCTGGAATGTTTACTGAAAATTTACTGCAGTTCTTTGTTGATTTGTGAGGCTCTGAAGTGATTTACCTGACAAAGCATAGAGTTTAATTCTTTTGTCCGAAGACATGTATTGAAGTTGGCATAATTCATTCCCTTGCTGTTTGATAAAACTTTGCAGAATCTGTCCAGGTTGGACTGGATTAACCCCTGTCATTGTCTAGCTGCTTTTCTGAATTCAGAGCTGAGCCTGCTCTATTGGGACACTGGGCTAAACAACCTTCTGAGGTCCCTTTCAGCCTGATGCTCTGATTCTACACTGTACCATTTCTAGGGGAAGAGAAGAACCATTGGCTGTTCATGGCAGCTGCCGCCTTTAAAATGTTGTACTTGTTAAGGTTGAATGAAAATAAATTGTAGGTTAAAATTACCATTATGAAACATTAAGGACAAAGTAAAGGAATAGCCAGTGGCTACTATCTTCCACATAGTGTACTCCAAACATGCAAAATATATACTCCAGCAAGAGTGGTGTCTATTGGTTATAAATGGAGATCGAATATTGTTCTCTGTTTTTACCAGCAGTACCATCAATTTTTTATCATTTTTTTTCCTTACTGCATATCCTAAGTATGAAAACCAAAAGAAGTATGTAGGGAAAACAGAGCTGCAATTTCTTTCAAAAAATATATTTTTTTCATATAAACCTATCTACTGTTTTCATCATTGTTATTTTCATGGTATTTCCAAAATATCTTTGTAAGCAATGCTGTTTAGAATATCAATGTATAAACAAAAAGATTGATATTTGGGGTGATAAGGGCTGTAGAGTGAAATACGCTCCCCTTACATGAAACGTAATCCTCTTCTACACAGGAACCTAGTAATATAATTATCAGTCTACCTATTTTAATGAAAGGTGATTTGACAGAAGATTTTAATTATTTACTCAGCAATACGTTTTCTGCAGTGAGGAATTTTTCTATATGCAGAACAAAATTCTAAGCTTGTTTATTAATGAAAGAATACTCCTGTTAGATGGTGAGTGCCTTGACCTCCAGTACCTCATACTTCCCACTGCAGCACAAAACACAGATGAAATTTCACTATTATAATACAGGCAAATACTTTGAAACAATACAGCCAGCAGAAACTTGAGATGAGGATTATCTTGTAGGTCTGGTTTTTCATCCTAGCTAGGGTGTGTTACCTTAATAAGTAAGCCAAATAATTACATACAGATTCAGCAAATGGTAAGGTCACATTGGCATTTCTGAGCAAGGAAACACATTAGAGACAACTGATTGATTAAAGTGGCCTTCATTTCCTTGAGATACTCTTAAAGCTGTTAGAATTCAAACACAATCTATGAGATTGCTAAAGAACAGGTACTGGGATAGCAGAGCATGCAGCATTCAGAATATCTAAAGGCATGGGGTACTATATTGGTATCCTGCCTGCAGTTCATTTTGTTGTTCAGGATTTTGTTGGGAAATACCAAGTGTTGCTAAAATAACATGAAAGCAAAGAAACTATTTCACAATATGTGCAAATCTTCCAGTTGTGCTCATAGTTTTTTCAATACAATAGGAAAAGCATTTGTACAGTGTGTTTTGCCAAACACCTTCATCATTTTTCAGTAATCAGATAAAATGAATATTTTAATGTCACTCAGTGTTTTTCAATGGAATCTTGAAAGCTGACAGGATTACTAGCAAGTAAACCTTTCCCAATCTAAGCTCTAAGGGAAGACTTACCATTTCTGTTACTTCTTGGGCCTCCCTATCTACATGCAACTGTTAATGTCAGTATTACATTTTCCAGAATGACCAAAGTCTTTTTAAGTCTTCAACATTTCAATATGTATCTTGAGACACTTTTGAAAGATTGTCAAAGCATGGTGGAGTCAGTACATCCAGGATACTGTTTTCTCAGACTGTTGGCATTTTTCAGATAGGGCAAACTGGCCTTTTTGTTTTTTTCACTTTTGTTGCTGGCGACTGAAGGAGGAAATAGAAATTGAACATCTGTGTGTTTATCTGCTCACTGCAAGCACTACAGTCATGGCCACCTCCTTGCCTTATCAGTGCTGGATCATTTAACATCCCTCATTATATTCACATAAACCCTGTGTTTTTAACATGCACATTCAATGGTCCCATCTCTGACCTGATTTACATGATTTGTTAAAACTACTAACCGAAGCATTAGTAACAGTATACTTACTTCAGATGAACTAAATAGCTTCAGAGACTCTATTTCAATTACAGTCCTGCACACATAGCTTGCAAATATTTGGATCACTGTATGTATGAATACATAAATATATGAATCTACATGTTAAAAGCTCTAATGTCGATATAGTTGGTATGCAAAGGGCTCTGAGGCATAAAACTAGAGTAGCAGGTGTGGGTGAAGAAAACAGGAAAGGTGATGCAGGTCTTCTGTTCACAAAATCTGTCCACCTATATTGCTGTGTTATGTTAATTAGTTCTTATTCACTTCCGGCCCTAAGTGACTGTGCCCTATGTCTCTGCCTTGCTGAGCACTCTCCTTTCGTCACTGAAGGAGCAGCATCTGTACTACTTGTAAAAGCAGCATTTGTAGTAGTGGTCAAAAAACAGGAGATTACAGCTGACACTGATATAAATAAAAAGCAGGCAGGCACGTCATATACCTGTGACGCAGATAATTTCTAATTGGTCATTTTCTTCAAACTTCAATGAAAAGTATTGCATGCTCTGTAAGGGAGTTCCTTCTTGCTGCACTTTTGTGAGATGGGGAAGCACATCACTGTTTAACTCATGGAAAACTAAGGCAGTGTAAGCAAGTGAGGGTGAAAACTGTAGTTCTAAACCAGAAAATTCTCTGTGGAACTTTCAAATGTGTGTCTTGGTTTTGAAATATGGACTTAAACTTTTTTGTTTCAGTGGGTCAAGAATTGAAAATGCCTTTCTTGAATCTGCACATAAAACAAGTGAGTCCTCTTTCACAGAATCACAGAATCACAGAATTGTAGGGGTTGGAAGGGACCTCCAGAGATCATCGAGTCCAACCCCCCTGCCAAAGCAGGTTCCCTACAGTAGGTCGTACAGGTGTCTATTTTGAATCCATTTATATTTGCTGGAACAGTAGAGAATTGTTAGGTTTTGAGGCTAATGAACTTTTTCTAAGTCATTTCCAGAATTATGAACATGATGGTGGCAGTGTGTTGAGAAGTTAGTCTAGAAACTTACTTTTCCATGCCATGTGATAGAGAAATATTCATGAGTAATAGAAAAATGCCTGAGGCCACAAAGCATACCACCATGATTAGGTAATTTTGCCTGGAGTTTGCTCGGAGCATGTTGGTGACTTTTGCACCTCAGGTCTCAGGCACGGAGGCAGTCCCAGCAGACCACTGTCACAGATGCTGCCCAGCTCTGCTCTGGGGTGAGGTGGGTCAGAGTGTATTACCACACCAGCACTCTGCTCCAGGTTCTTCTGAGCTGGGTTGTTTTCTCTGCATGCCACGGTCTTGGGTAAAAAAGGAAAAAAAAAGGAAAGAAAATTAATTTGTATTTTCAGAAAGGAGTCACACTCAAGGACTAAAATCACTAATCACTAACGTCAGCCAATGGGACATTAGTGCCTAAGTCTTTTCAATCACCTGTTTCTGTTTCAGTTTCTGCTCTCTGAGACGTGCCACCAATTTTCCCCGAACCATGAAATGCTGCTTGTACATGTTGCCATTTCCTGACATCTGAACAAATTCTTCTACAATCCTTTGAAAAATTTTTAACGAGTGTCTGACTAATTTCATGCAATCATTCCCACATGGGTCAGACATGTTTAGTCCCAGCGGTCTGAAGGAACCCACGAAGACTCACAAATCTGGATGGAGGGTGCCTTTCTCTCTGAATACTCCCACACTGAGCTCTCCTGCATGTGGTCGGTCCATAGAGGAGGATGTGACTGTCTGTCCTGACATCCTTGCCCTCGCCTCTGCAAGGCCTGCTTATATAACTTCATGAGGCTGAATTCCAGTATCTATAGTAACGGTCAAACATAAATAAAACAGTTACCAAAACAAGAAAAAGTTACTGAAAACTATCCAGAAATGAGATCTTACCTCTCCTGGATTACACATACAGCAAAAGAATGAGTTGCAGGGTCTATATAGATTGCCAAAGAGTTTCTTATCCTCATATTGTCTCCTTTCGCAGTATGCAAGAAAGATAGAAGAGAGGATAAGGTCTTCAGAGAGGAGAGAACTGACTTGAAATGGGAGCTGGGGAGGACTGCAGCTTGGCTGGTTTTCAAAGATGTTTTTGGAGAGCTGGTAAGAGGGTTTTATTAGAGGCAGAAGTAGAAAGAGCCATTGGCATGTTAATGGCTGCAATTGGAAGTGTTTTGGTGCTGGAGGCACCTGCTCATATATCCGTCTGTCTGGGATGTCTGGATTGCATGGAACTGAGAAGATCAAGATTAGGAAAACATGAAGGTGATTTTACATTGGAACTTAATCTCTTATGTTTACACTGAAAGTGTGATCTCTTCAGGTTACTTTGGACTCCACTCATGAGCAGCAAAGCTACACTTATCACCTCTCCAAAGGTCCCCGTCAGCAAAAGTTCTGGCAAGACATGGTCAGACCAGATTCAAGTCAGAGAAATTCCACCTTTGATGAACAATTATTTAGAGATATCATCACAGGAACCTGCTGTAGCTATTCTGAAACTCACTTTAATGTCTATTGTGCCCGTTACCACCTTTTCTCCTTACAAGTCACTTGCAGAGGACATCAAGAGAGGCTACTGTCTTTACATTAGAGGCTTCTAATAAAAAACCTAGGTAAACTGCTACTGATCAGCCACGTCTTCTATGAATAGTCGGAAATAGAGAACTGTGGGCTTGTGGAGCCTCTGGAATTTCATAAAAAATAGATGCGTTGGATAATCCTAATGGGTTTTACTTAAGCCATTTACAGCGGCTTGTTTTATTCTGCCATATCTGAATGCTTGACTTCTGAAAAGAAAATATATTGTTGTAGGATTATATCTTGGTGCAAAATTACATGTTTTTGTTATGTGCTTATGACAGGTAAGAAGTACAAATTGAAAAGACTGAAATTCAAATCAAACTTTTTAATTATGAGGTTCCATGTGCAATCATAAGAAGAGTGCAATCATACAAATCATAAAGTGAAAACAGAAAAGGTGTGTAAGCCTAAGTATACAGCCTAAGGGAAATATTTTTAAAGTTATGACAGGCAAAATATCATTCAAATTCAAAAGCAGTTGTATCTTATTGCTTTGGGACAAATAGTTATATAACAAAGGCACAAATGAATGTTTTTCTCAAAACAGGCTGTGTCCTGTAAAATTTGTCCCTAATTTCAAAGTCCTTAAACGCTCCAATTTTCCCGAAGAAAACTGTTGCAAACAGTAGTGCTTTAGAACTGGAAGTTCTCAGAAATAAGCACTTGAGAAACTTAGAGCTTCTTATATTTGTGCAGACATCATCTACATAGTGAAGCCCTCAGTAACACATTCGTTCCACAGTGCTCTAAAAACCAAGAATTACTCTGTTAACAAACAGCCATTTAGTTACAAGAGCAATCAATAAAGTAGTCAGTAATGCATTTAAACTTTTTTAGTAGTCGTGATCAGTGCAGTCGTGATCAGGGTAGGAGTAAAAAGTGATTAGAAAAAGGATCAAATGGAATATTTTGACCACAAAGGTCATAAATCTGACTTCAAGTATACAAAAACCCAAACTAACAACGGAGCTTTTGGCAGATAGTAATGAAGAATTGGGAGGATCAGAAATTCTACAGTGGAAAGTCAACATGCACACTCACTGGGCAAAATTCACCTGTGTGTAAAGAGACAGCAAAATCCTATTTCCCACATAGATCTCATTTATACCCCTAAGCAGGAGTAATGTTTAGGAGTAATTTCAAAGAAATAATGTAGAAAAGAGAATGCCATTCCTTGTGATTAATAAGTGTCTTTCATTCTAGAATGATTTACGTACGTGCCTAACTTACTATACTACAGATACTCTGATGATAACAATGTGTAGACACAAGAAGCCTGCAGTAAAGGTTGAGTAGAACTGGGACCTAAGCAAATAAATATAGGAATGAAGAATAAATCATAAAATCTATTTTTCCATTACGTGTCATTAGTAACAGATGGAACATATTTTTAATATGCTAACTACTATATTTTATATAACTATAGTGTTTTATATATTAAAAGCACTACGTGAGTAATAGTCCACATGCAAGAAGTCAATATTCTTGTCAACAGTTGTAAGGAATGCAAGGGGCTGCTTTGGTAGGGCTACAGAACAGAGCCTGTTCAGTAAGTTTCACATCTAACAAAGTCACTTGTATTATTTTCCTCTGTAGTTTTACAGATGAAATGGGCTGATGTTGTAAGAACCAATTATTTGCTTTTCTTATTTTAGTAAACATCTAAACAAAACTAGGTGAAAACACCTTAATCAGTCAAACAAGTCATTATTATGTAGCTGTGTGGCCTACAGCTACAGGTATTAGTAAGGCAAGCTGATACTTAGCCTTCATACTTAAAAATTCGTGCTAAGCAAGGATCAGTATGCATTTGGGAAGCCTTACAATGAGGGAAATGTCTATCAGATCTTCTTTTGTTCTTTAAAGATCCCATTCAAGGAACGAGTGAGCCAGTAGGTTCACTGAAAGGCTGTTTAGCCTTCAGTGGAATGCATTACACAGAGTGGATTTCTTTTGGGTAGCTGCTGTTATGTTAAATCTTGTGGTATGTATTGCTTGAACATTGCCCTGCAGCCAAGCAAGAATCATTTGCTTTAAGATACTACATCAACCTTGTGTTTTCCTCCTAAATGGTGGACTATTAATTGGGATATTTTACAGGAATGGGGAGAATTCAAGACTTGAAAGTAAAGTCTGTCCACCCATTAGCACTCAGATTTTTCAGGCTGAACTGATTTCTTTGCAAGAGATGCTCCCATCCCAGCATCTCTGTTGTTGTTTTCTTTATAACTTGACTTATTGCTTGAACTTCTGTCAGTTTTACAGACTGGAGCTCTTGTTTCTTTCTTCATGAGTAAGTAAGAAAAGAATGCCAAAACAAAGTACATAAAAGATTAGAGGGAGAAAAGTGTGAAGTGAAGAAATTGAAATATTGAGAATCTGCATGATTGCTTTTAGCAAAATACTCAGTTCTTAATTTTGAATCAACTGGACACAAATCTTGAAAAAAGCATTGATTCAGTGAACACAGACAAAATGCCCTGCATAACTCAATTGAATCGCATCAAGAATTATTTGCTCCCACATATTTTCCAGGGTAAATATTTGGGTGTGCCTGATGATGACTTTTGTCTTGAGAAAGCAAAGCAAATCAAAGAAGGTCCTTTTTTGTGCCGGTCATTTACAGATCGAAGATCCTTGAAGATTCTGGTTTCTCAAACAGGGTATGTGTGGAATTCCTGCGATCTATGTGCGACTAATTCAAATGGAAATTTTAAAATTGGCTTCCTTCAATCGAGTTTTGTTATGCACTTGGCATGTGTTCACACCCAAACCTCCCATCTGCAGCCTGCACCTCCATTGCTCAATATCTAACTCAAAGAACTCTGACCTTCCTGGACCATTAAGGTGTCTTTTCGTTTGTGGCTGGTTGGCCAGGGCTGTTGCTTACCATAAGAAAGATTTAAATGCGGTACATAATGTAGGTTTTTGGTTTTCTCAGTTTTATTTCTGTACACTGAAAAAGAGCTCCTTTCTGACACGCTGCAGCTTTTCTACAGCATGAAACGCGGGACATGAAGAGCAGGATACAGCGTTTATAACCCGAGTTTAAAATGCAATTGCTTTGCATTCATATGTTTTCTTTTTCCTAGCAGTAGCAAAGTGAGTGCAGGATATACTGCCACCTCTATCAGAAACAAATCCACTACTTTCTGATCTGTTACTGAGTTGTTTGAAAAAGAGCAAAACCTTCTCTTTGTCTTATGACTGTTTTTGATAAGCTGACAGCAGGAATTCCAGACTCCCGTGTGGCCTCTGATAGGACACAGTTGAGCTGCTCGGTGGCATGCCCTCCCTGGCTGCCAGCAAGCTCTGCAACTCCATGGACTGGAGACGAAGTGGGTATTTGCTCAGTGGTTTTATGGCTACATTGCACCACTAATTATTTACTCTCATTTTATAGCCATACCTCTCCCTTCCTGATCTTGCAGGTCGCTATGCTGCGAAGGCTGGATCTGGCTTAATAAAGTGGAAAACAAACTCTGAGTTCTGCTCTAGATGCATACAAATTTCTGGTGAGCCATATATGGAATGAGTAACACTGAATATTTAATTATCAAGAATTAGTTCCTATAAATTAGAAAATTGTTAGTGCACATGCAGGCACTCGCAGGTACATGTAGACATGTACAAACACACAAATAGATACATTTTTCTAGTGGCTTGAATACCATATGAACTTGAAAAATTGATGGCCTGTATTCTATGGATGGGAGATGACACAGTACATGTGAAGGTTTGCTCTTCACTGGAAACTGCTTTTGGAGCTAGCAAGCCTCCCACAGTTGTGACCAGACTGTGAAAAGTTTACTGTTGCTCGTATCCATTTTTTTCCTGGGGGGAAAAACAAAACAACCAAAAACTCCTACCCTTTTCTGTACAACTGTGTCTCCACTGGACTTCTACTGACTACAGAGCAGTGAAGAATGGCTCTAAATTGATGGAGTTGCTGCACTTGGCTCCTTTTTTGTGTTGGCTTGAAGAGGTTAGGGGGCATGAATGAGCAACACTTTCAGAAAATTCTTGGTGTGAGATCTGCTCTTATTGCTAGTTAAAGGCAAGGCCTGCACACAATTAATAACCCCTGTAAAATTGTATTTGAGATGTTTGCTGGCAACAAATAAAAGGACGTTTGTTGAAAAGAGGTGTGGTTTAATGGTCTCAACACAGGGCTGTGACTGACGATCCCCTGTGTTCTTCCTGCAGCTTTGACAGCGATAGCCAGTCTGTCTTTTGCCAGGTCATATATTCTCTATGTGCTTTTGTTTGCCTTCTCTGAAATGAGCTAGAAACAGTTTAACTTAGCTTATAATTATTTACTGTTCTGAAAATAATGTAAAAAAATAAAACATCAATCATCAGGTTCATCTACCTTTAGTTTTCTGACTATTAGAGACACACTGCCTTCAGAAACTGACGTCTTTTGTGTTAGCAAGATACAAGTTTTCCTTCTGGAAGAACTTTCAGAATTTCTGGAAGAAATGTTCCCCTTTCAGTCATCCATCTGAACTTGTGCAGAGTTTGACACTGTCCCATGTGACATCCTTGTTGCCAAACTGGAGAATGGACCTCTGACTGGATAAGGAATTGGATGTATGATTGCACACAGAGAGCTGTGGGGGGAAGGGATGCTATCCAAATGGACCTGGATGGGCTTGAAAAATGGGTTCATGCCAACCTCATGAAATTCATCAAGACCAGGTGCAAGGTCCTGCATCTGGGTCGAGGCAGTCTCAAGGACAGATACAGGCTGGGTGGAGAATGTCTTGAGAGCAACCCTAAGGAAGATTTGGGAGTCCCAGATGATGAAAGATTCAGCATAAGCTGGCAATGTGTGCTTGCAGCCCAGAAAGCCAACTGTATCCTAGGTTGCACCAAGAGAAGTGTGACCAGCAGGTTGACAGAGGTGATTCTGCCCCTCTACTCTGCTTTTGTGAGACCACACCTGGAGTACTGTGCCCAGTTCTGGGGCCTCCAACACAAGAAGGACAGGGAACTGCTGGAGCTGGTCCAGAGGAGGGGCACAAAAATGATCAGAGAGCTCTTGGAGAGCATCTCCCTTACAAGGAGAGGCTGAGAGAGCTGGGGATCTTCATCCTGGAGAAGAGAAAGCTCCAAGGTGATCTTGTAGCTGCCTTCCAGTACCTGAAGAGGGCCTACAGAAAAGCTGGGGGGGACTTTTTATAAGGCATGTAGCGACAGGACTAGGGGAAATGTTGTTAAGCTGGAAGAGGGTAATTTAGACTGGATGTTAGGAAGAAATTCTTTACTGTGAGGGTGGTGAGACATTGGAACAGATTGCTTTGCAAGGTCGTGGGTGACCCCTCCCTGAGAGTATTCAAGGCTAAGCTGGATGGGGCTTTGAGCAGCCTGGTCTAGAGGGAGGTGCCCCCGCCTATAGCAGAGGGGTTGGAACTAGAAGATCTTAAAGGTCCCTTCCAACCCAAATCATTTTATGATTCTGTAATTCTATGATTATAGAGGGAATCTACATGATTGAATGAGGCTGATCTTTAGATGGCTGAGATTCACGTCATCCTGAATGCTGCATTAAGGGTATTTATCCACTGTATGAAGAAGAAATAGTTTTCACTTCACATTACTGGTCAGTGAAATGAAAAGATTTGTATGAACAAGAGAGAAGGGATGAGTGTTTCACAAGGGAATGCCTGGAAAAGCAAGATTCTAGTCCAAGTGGAAAACAATTTAAATGAAATATTCCAGTAAAGCAGGAGTGTCATAACGAGTTGCAACGAATGGGCTACAGGTCTAGTTGGAGATTTAGGAACAGAACACAGGTTCACCAAGTATTTCAACAGCTCGTGAGGCTGACTAGGGAAGAGAAGATACAAGGTATGAAAAATAATAATTACAGATATTATCAGTGGTATGAAGCAAGGCCATTGCAATAGCTCAATGGCAAATGCACTAAATGATTGGAGAGTTGAACAGAGGGACAGAGTTTTAGGCCATCCATCCATGTGGGCTGGTAGAGAGCCAGTGCTTAGAAGTGATCTCAACTGCAGGAGGCAAAATGCCAACCACATTACTAATGCAGTCTCCTTCGCCAGCTGATCTCTTTGGCAGCGCTGGTGTCAGCAAAGCAAAACAAAGCTTAATGAGATTGCTGAAGGAATGGTAGATGACTGCTGTAAGCAGGAAAAGCTGCTTTTCAGTATGTAGTAGCCATGGTTCTCTAGATCGTGGGCACTCACAGGACTGCAAATGGACCAGAAATCAGTCTCTGCGTGTGACCGCTCCTTTATCACAGAAGATGATCATTGGGAAAGGCAGGCTGAAGTCAAAGTGCCGGTCTTGGAAAGCTGCAGAGCCCACAGCTTATGTTAACAAACTGTCCTCTCTTGTGCTAACTAACTGCTCTCTCTTGTGGAGAGCCAGAATTTCCAAATCCTGGCTTCTTCAGCACTGTCCTTTGGGCTCGCAGCTCTCCAAGAGTGTGTGCTTGGTGCGTGGCAGCTGGCAGCAGGCTGCACTGGGAGCAGCAGGCTGCACCAGCGGGCACAGCCCGGCAGTGGTACCCAGGGACCAGGCCACAGGAGCTTGCCTCTGCTTTTTGACCCTAAGTGCTTTCAGCAGCCACTACTAGTGCACATGTAACCATAGCAATCCAGAGTATTTTTGGGGGGAAATATAGTAAATATAAGTAGACATTGCCTCAGAGCTCTTGATGTAAAATAAAGATTTATTTTCAGGAGTATTTCCTGCTGCAGTCCTTGAAACACTGGTGATGGCTGGATTTCTGAGGGTGGCTGATCCCTTGAAAACCTGTGGGTTATATACCATCCATATAGGATTCTTATGTAGGACCGTACAGTTCAAATAGGCCATCTGGATCATTAAGTTTGCATCTCCCTTGTTGCAGGCAAGTGTGTCATACAGCCCCTACTTCAAGTTAGACAAATGTCCCTGTAAAACCAGTTAGGTTTCTATTCCCACTTGTTCTATTGTCTGTTTTAGAACTTTATTTCTTTGCTGGTTAAAAACATAAATTATGGCATAACTGTATTCATTTCCACTTCCATTTCAATTTCAATCAAATGCCAGCATTATTCTGTAGCCGAAGAAGTTATTTTAGCTTTCTGATGTTTATATGGTATCCCTATTTGACCTTCATTTCACTAGGTTAAACAAATGAGGCTATTGTACTCCTGTGTTTTGTAGTGGATCCATTCTTTGGATGATGTGAGTCATCTGCACTGCCTTTGCGTCCTGAATTCATCCCTCTTGAACAATGGATGATCAGAATTGTATACAAAATATTTCAGATGAAGGTGCAGCAGTGCTTTGCGCATTGCCTTGAATGTTACGCTATTTCTAATGGAAATATGGAAAAATGGAATGGAAATGGCTGAAATATCTCAGGATCACATTCATAATTATTTTTGCATATACTATGTATCCCATCATCCTGGCATCCCCAGTCTTCTCTTCTGCATTTCCAGCTGATAACTTCTGCCACGCTGCAGGAATTATTGTTTCCAATCCCTTGTTGCTGGAATTAATGTTACTTCATTTACATTACTAACCTACGTTAGCACTTTGTTCATATGTGAACTTGTAAAGCATTTCATAAAATGTCAGTTCTTGTTACCAGTATGAAGAATTAATTAATTAATGATTATTATTTCACATAAAACAAAGGGAAACTGGACGTATGTAGGATTTGTGATGTTTAATTTATGAGAGCATCAGCATTCGAATGGCCAGAAAGATATTGCTAATTATGTTATTTACTGCAGGGAGATCTTTAGCTTAGATTTCTAAATCCTTGTCTCAGTTGTGAATAACTTTGTCAAATTCAATTAGGTGTCATAGCTCAGCAGGAAGAAGGTTTAACTAAAGCTATCTTAATTAATAGACCTTTGGCATTCAAGTGTGACCAGAGTTGCAGAAAATTGGCTGAGTTGAAGTTCTCCAGCCTAAATACTTGGGAGAGCCAAACAGTGTTTTTGGTAGAGGATGTTATGCTGAGTTGCACAAAAACTGTTTTTATGTTGTTTGTGCTGTTGGAATCACCGCTATTTCTCCTGTTCTTTTCTATGTCAAAATCCTATCTGAGAATAAATACAGGAGGGTAGAGTTCAGGGAGAGTTTTTTTGTTTTAAGATTGCATTTTCTGACTTTGAAATGCTTGATTTCTCAGCTCTGTGGCTGCATTAATTACATTCTTTTGTCTTGACATCTGTGTGTGTGCCTGTGTACTTTGTGTATATAACGTTCACAAAGATACAAAAAATACATAATGCAATTAAGGCCTATCCATTGTCTTTTTGTGACTGGCAGTTCTTGAGAGATGGAAAACAATGCTTACATTTTTTTTCCTCTCTGTTTTGCTCTATTTCGGAGATGGGGCCACTGGGAACTTCAACATTGTCTTTACTACTTTGAAGAAAATGTAACTGTCATCATAGTGCCTTATCAGCCATATTTTCTCTGCTTGAAGCAACATGTAGAAGAATGAGTGTAGCAGATCTTCAGCTACCACATGCCCTCAGGCTCTAAAAGTTGCTCCTAGGAATCTGACCAACTGTACTACTTTAAAAATAAAAGGGGGCAGATCATTTTGCTGCTAATGCTGTTCAAAAGGCATTATAAGAAGTGACAGCACAAAATGTTAACCAGATCAAAACAATGACACGGTCTCCAGAAACATTTCATGCTCCAAGTGAGTTTGATTTTTGCAAGAAAAGGACAGGGTGTAAGTAAATGGGGAACTTTCTTTTTCCAGCTCTGTGTGCAGTGACTGACAACGGAAGCCAATGTCTGAAGCCTGGATTCTGAAGTTCCTGGTGTCAGCTTAGGGCTTTCCTCTGATTTGAGTGGCCTTCTGTTTTTTATCTTCTTGGGCTCTTGGGATCTGTTATGTGGAAATTACACTTGTCTCTCCTGGGTATTAGAAGGTTTGAATGATTAATCTGCTTGAAAAACATGGAGAAGCCTGACATAAAGATTGCTGTTAAGAACTGTTAAATAATAATAGTTTGCATTTTGGAAGGGAGGTAGCTCCCCACAGATCCTCTAACATCCAGAAGTGTGACTTAAATTTTCTTTTTCTTATGGCAATCCTTGCCATTGTGTGCACATGGGAATTAAGATAGAGCATGTGCGGCACTCTAACAGTTAAAGCTATAAATGTCAGCTGGTTCAGCTCACAGGAGAATAAGGAAGCTGGGAGTAAAAAACAGTTATGTCTTTTGAGAAAAGTTAAAGTCTATCAGGTTAAAAAGGAAGACTTGTAAGTATGTATTGCTAAAGCATATTTCCTTACAGAAATCCCCACCATCTCATTTGCTAACACAATGTGGGTGCTAATAGAAACTGTATCTTTTGCCTCTGTGTCTCTTCGGTTGGTGAATGTCTGAGATGTCACATTAGAGGGGTTTGTGAGGAGACTTTTAAAAGAGGAAACAGGATCGGAAGGCAGAGAAGAGCAGGGACTAACTTGACTTGCCAACTCACACTCTGCTGCTCTAAAAGTGTGCATTTTTTAATTTAAAAATCAGAAGTAGGTTCCTTATGGTGGAAAATGATGTTGTAGTATGAAAAGAGATAATGATTTTTTTTTTCCCAGTTTCTTCTACTTTGAGCTAACCTAACTGAGCAGGAAAGCTTTGCTGATCGTAACCGAAAAACATCACTCCACAGCCTCAGATAAGCAATAAGCAACCCCAATCCAGCAGCTCGATCATGTGGATGAACTCTCATGTCCTGGTGGAGCTGCAGGGTCTAAGAAAAAGAACAGGAAGGGAAGTGCCTCCAGCACAGCATGTTGCCCAAAGTAACAAAAGAAACTGTAATGTTTAAACTAAAAATGAAATTGGCATGTAAGACATTTTTATTGATCAACCTTACTGAGTTCAAAATAAAGTCATATCTGTATTTACCCTGCCTTTTTTATGATATCCTTTGAAGTTTATTTTCTGTTTAAACATGCTGACTTCCCAGAAATCTTTCTTCTTTCTGTAAGTACGTTCATGAATCAGAAATTACGTCTTCGTATTGCCTGAACTCCACACCCTTTGTGTTTTATTCCGCTGCTGGTAGTTTGGTCTTGTTCAGATGTTTGCCTACAAGGAGATATAGGCCTCTGGTTGTGATAGTGATTTATTGCCCTTTTTATTGTTGCCATTTGTCCCATAGTTTTTAAGGTAACCTGATATGATTCTCTAAGAAAAGTCTATCCTTAGACTTGAAACACCAGTCCTCAGGAACGCTCAGTATTCTCAATTTTTTTATATCCAAAAGAGCAGAATACATTTAACATTATATCAGATCTGAGCCAAGTGCTGAATGTCTCACTGAAAAAAAAGAAGAAAAAAACCCCTTCACTTTAACTTAAGTTCTTTCAAGCCTGTAGAAGAATTTGGTTAATGTTTTAACTGAGAAGATGCTTCCCACTGTTTGCGGTGTGGGTAATGTCGAGTTACCATGCAGTTCACTGCATAAGCACTCATGCATGGATCCACTAATGACTGTGTCTGGGACGTGGAAGACAAAATGCACTGTAGACTCCAGTAATTCCCTGCAGATTTTTTCTTCCTGGGCTATGCCATCAGTTTCCCACATGCACAGAGCTGTATGCAACGCAGTTTAGCAACAATTGCACCTGTGGATCTGTGTGCAATTTTCACATGTGCACATGGTAAGTAAGTAAACAGAGAAGTTGACAGTAGAAAAGGACAAAAATACACAATTCTGATGGCTTAGACATGATGATTTTGCAATTGTTTGCAATGTGTCTGCCCTTCTAAAGACAGTGCTTTTTCACACGTGTTTTAAGTATACCACCCTACTCTGAATAATGGCCTTTATGGGTCTGTGCAGCATCTAGGGGAGTTACTTTAAATGTTAAGCATACAAGAGATGAGAGAGAGTGATAACAGGGCAAGTAGATCTTGCTTGTCAAAAGACACTGTGAGGAGGTTTGTGAGTTTGGTCTCACAGAGAATGATCGGGATTGCTTCAGGTTTATTTCTTACCAGCTTTTACATTCTACTGAGGCTCTGCTTGCACAGCATGTGGTCACTTAGCATTACCACTTGGTTGCCTTTTCATCTTTCTGTAGTATAGAGCAAGTAAGGATATATGGTTTCCTTCTCTATCAAGAATAGCAAAGCTGAAACACTGGTATTCCATATGCATCTCCATTCATGGAAATAACCATCTCAGAGACACAGAAAGGATGCTACCACTTCAGTTTAGAGGAAGTCCAGCATTTAAACCAAGAGTTTGGTATTGATATGAGGGTCTTTAACAGATTAAGAGACGTCACCAGTTTAAGGTACCTCTGCTTGGGCCAGCCTCCCTGGGCTTGTTTCATGTATGCACAGACATGTCAGTGTGTCAGCTAGCTAAATTGCTGGATATCTGCTTGCAGGTGGAAGCAGTCGAGCTGCTGTTTCGAAGAGAAGTGCAAGTCAGCTCTGTTCCCAGAGTTGCAAGGCTGATTAGGGTGGGAGTGTTTCTATTGCAGTAAGTCTACCTGAAAAGCAAGATTTGTTACGATAGATGCATTGCACATTGACATAACTCCACAGCTTCCACACTAGGTCTGGCTTTTTATCCTCCTACCTGATACAAATGTTGAACAGATTTAAGTAGCAATGCCTGCATCCTTCCCTTTTCTGAGTGTTTCTTTCTTGTCTTGGCAGTCAGGTGGTCCTCCCACTGTTTTGCTTCTGATTTCCATCATTTTAGTTTCCTCTAAGTATCCTAATTTCCCCAGACTTTCTAGGCATCTGAATCTGAACCTCACCACAGAGCTTCAGAATTGGCTTGACTGAGGCTGAACCTTCTCAGAAGTTGAATGAGTTTGGATATGAATGGTGTGAACTGGATAACTCATTTTCAATGGAGGTGAGCCTGAATTGAGACTTTTAGCCTGGGTCTGAATTTGTGTTATATCAAATCTGAACATCTTTTTGAAAGGATGAAAACATTGGATCTGGAGCCAAAGTTATAACCCCTGGAATAATATCAGAAATTGTAGTTCCCCACAGCAGAGAAATGTGAAGCTCAGATCTACAGTTTTGGCTGTGGCCTATTTCATAGTTTTACCCTGTAACAAATGTTTCACAGTTGGAATTTATATCCCTTTCTAATACATATTAATAACACTTTATGTTTCTGTCTTTATGCCTGTGTTCTGCAAAGGTATTAGATCAGGTTTCAGCTCTCTGTAGGCTTGCTCTTGAAACATTGATACTAGGCGTGCCAGATTGCTGTGTAAGTCATAGTATGGTCATGCTCACAGCACAAGAAAACGAATTGCATGCTCAGTGTTCAGCTCCTTGGTACAGGAGCTGTAGGTCTGATTTTTCACATGCCTCACTCCTGAACAGCCAGCATTAAATATGGATTCACACCAAGACATCATTTCCTGGTGTAAAACTTGACAAGCTTGACTTCCTTTGAGTGGTAGTGAAACAGGCACTCCTTAGCTGAAACTAAGCATTCTAGATTTTGCTCAATTGAGCTGGGAAAGCCAAGATGCAGACAATATTATTTATAACTTGGCCAGCCAGCACAGCTTTCTCAAAAGCTCTGCGAATTTTTGTGTGTAATACTGTGAAAAAGGCAGAAGAGAAATGGTTGTGGATCTATTTGCACAACTGAAATTGTGACCAAGAAAACAAGAGATTGTTTTCCATTCCTTTTGCCCGCTGAATCTTCTCTCATCATCAGAAGTACTCACCAGAGACATCTATGAATCAGTCAGTTAAGGTATAGTGGCTAGGTGCTGACAGAAATCACTGATACTGGAAGAGATGCTGATGAGGAAAGGTTAGAATTAGGAAGGAAGTGAAAGCAAAGTTAAAAACGTTGAGAGGCAGCAGAAAATGTGATGAAGTAATAACTCTAACTTGACATATTCTAGCTGCAGATAGAGACAGGCTAGAAAAAGAGTTCCCATGTGTGTTATGCATGGGAGAGCAAGCAGAATAAATACTTGAAAGTAGAACAGCCTATGGATTAGCACAGCACTGACATCAGGTGGCTTGAAAAGCTTTGTAGGTGGCCTTCTGCTATGCCTCCTTTGCAAGAGGAGGAGGGATCCAGCTGCACAAATAATTCAGCTGTTCAGAATCTGGGGGATTTCTGTCCTCAGCTCTCCCTCAGTTTTCATATGTGTCCAAATCAAAGCAATTATATGAGGTTTTATTTCTTGAAAGTGATGAAAATTCTGCAGCAATTCCTCTGCATCATATTGGCTTGCAGCCCCAGTTTCATGTGTGCAGATAAGAGCTAAATCTGTTCAAGTTGCAATGAACAAAGTTGTTTAAATGCTGGCTTGAAAATCTAAAAAATAGCTTATTTATATTCTTTGATAAATTTGGATATAAATCAGAATATATAATTAAAAAGTCCTATGACTATAGAAGTGTGAAACTCTGACAGGAAGTGCAATATTGTGTAAGTTATTGACTCTAGATGCCCCTGAGCTGATGAACATGAGCTGAATTGGAATGTTTATGGAAAAAAGGCCCAGATATAGAGAAGATTTCTAGTGCATGTAAATGGCAAGTCTGTACATTCATACATTGTTAAAGGAGATACCAGTGAAACAAATGAATTTTATCACAGGAAAAAAAAAAAAAAAGGAACATTTGAAAAAGAGGTTGGTTGTACGTAGATCTGAAGCTGAATCATGAGGAGAATAGGCTTAGCTTGAAGTCATTAAGATGGAAAAAACTCTTAGGCAATTAAGCTTATGAGTTCAGAGGTGTGAATGAATCAGATTTTATAGGGATTTTATATACTTGAATGTATGATACTGCAGACTGGAGTTGGAGTCATAAAGACAACAGGAAAAAGTAGGAATGAGAGGAGAAAAGGAGATCTAACAGCCTGTAAGAGTACAGTAACTAGGGCTAGGAAACAGCAGCAAATAGCACGTATAAGAACCAAAGGAAGCTGAAGGCTGAGGATGCAGTGAACTGGCAGTGAATCAACAGCTGAGGAAACAGTGGAAGAAGAAAGGGTTGAATTGGTGAAAAACTAGTTTTCTTTCTCTGGGAAAGAGGTTGTTTTGATTTTGACAGTCTCATTTGAAGAGAAAGAGGAATATGCCATCTGTGGAAACACCACTTCCAGAAAATCTTAACTTTTTCATGACCAATTTTGTGGAGCAGTAGTTGCCTCATGCAATAACTATGTTGGTGGCCCCAAAGCATCCAGGGTCTTTAAAGCTTTATAATACAGTGTTCTCTGGCCCTTCTAACATGACACTTAGAGGTATTATGGCCCTAGAAATACAAACCTCCTTTCTTAGCCATAACTCACCTCCATAAATTTTATATACTTACATAATACATGGTGTCACAGGGAGGACTGATTGCTGGAATTTCTGTGAACCAAATCTTACTGCATCTCCTTCATACCTTGAAATAAGATATTTATATTTTTCTGTTCATCAATATTTGAGTTACTCAAATAATATAGTAATGAAGGTCATGTAGGACCTTGTTAGAGAGTATAGGTAGGTATTATCTGTGCCATGATATCAGGTATGTGGTGCAGCAAACTAGTAGTTAATTTTGAATTACAGTAAATCACGTTGAGGACTGCACAGGAAAATTAAAGTCAGCAAGAGCTAATTCTGAAATTAAAGTGGAAGTTGTTTTTAGGGGTGGTCTGGAAAGAAATAGGGCAATAAATTTCTGGATGCTTCTCATAAAACACTAGAGAAGCATATAACGAATATAAATAATTCCCTTTATTGTAAGGAAAGGAAAAAAGTCGGCTTAGGAAAAATAAAGATTCATCAGTGAAGACAAACCATGTTTCTTAAGGATTCCAGCTCTTAGAAGAATAACTGAACTACTAATGAAGGTACTTGATAGAAAGTTTTGAAATGGAAATTTCCCTTTGGAAAATGTAGCACAAAATATACTTCATGAAGTTTGGGAACAACTAGATTTTTGAATGAGAACATTCCAAAGAAATTCAGAATTGGAACAGGAGATTTCATTTATTGGGATATTTCCATCTTGTTTACAATTGACCTTCCTTCTTCACTTTTCCTGAATTTTTAGCACTGCTATTTGTTGTCTTATTTTTTAAAATTTGTGTGTGAATTTTTTCTGCAAAATATATCATCTGTATTTGTCATCTCAAATTGTGTTGGAAACAGACTCTGGGATATTGAAACTTCCTGTGGCCCAAATAAACTCCATTTCCTGAAGAACTGTGCTTCCATCCGATTATTTGGCAGGTGCTACCTTACCAACCTCTCAATTTATGGTTTTACTGAGGTAAAAAGTTGCTTTGTTTTCTATAAAACTTATACTAATTTTCTTTAATATTTTATTGCTATTTCCCCTTGAGATTTAACAACAATATAAAAATCATCACCTGTTTACTGCTGCTCCTTCTGCTGAAATGTGGCAAGTGGTCATAAACTCACAGCACCACAGAATAATTTGGGCTGAACCTCCAGAGACTGCCTAGTCCAATTTCCCTGCACCAAGCAGGAAAACCGAAGAAGGCTGCTAAGGCCATGCTCTGTCATATTAAATATTTACAAAGATAGAGAATCCACAGCCTCTCTGGGAAACCTTTTCCAGTGCTTGGTCACCCTGTTTTCCTTGTATACAGTTCAAATTTACTGATTTACTACTTTTGCTAGGCATCTCAATGAGCTAGCAGCTTACTTAAGTCACTGTACTACATCTTGCACAGTGGCTACAGTTCAGGGATATGCTAACAGGTGTGGCAAGAAGCTGACGAAATGCAATATTATGACTGTAAACACTTATCTGGTCCTATTGTTGGCCCTGCTGTTATCTCTTGCAAACTCTTGCAAAGCAGTGAAAGCTAAAACTTTATCCTCATTTCAGATGCAGTGATTCTTTTACCCAGCAAGGATGAAGGATTTCAAGTGGTGCTGTGTATTCTGCAAACACACTAAATCTACCCCTACCCAAGTAGTACACTACTTCAGTATTTGGAGTCATTGGGATTTGCAAGCAGCTACAAGCTTAAGCAAAAACGACAACAACAAATATATATATTTTAAAGCAGTCAATGATTATTACTGGGATTTTTCATATATTTCCTCTATGGGATTTGGTTTGGTAGTTCAGAGCAATGTATGTCATATGTCACCTGAAAAAGGACAAACACTAAAGTTCTGTAAGAATTCTCACAGGTCATTCCTGTCTTAACAGAAAGGAGCCATGTAAAGTGGCTAATGTTCTGATTTCTTAGTTTTTGAAGCACTGGGATTAGAAAAAGAGCATGCCAATTCTGTGCTGAGTAGCAGAAAGCTTTATCCGGCCAGTGTGGAGCCCAAAGAGAAATTGCAGTACGACAGCAATGTAGATGGACACCAGCTGAGCAGTGCTGTCCCCAGAGTGCTGAGTCAGCACCCAGGAGGTAATTGTGCAAGAGGGATGGCACTTTTAAGGTGTTTACACTCTTACCACATCAGTGCAAATAATGCCTTTGTCAGCAGTACAGCTGTGACCAAAAAGCTTTGCAAATGCAGCATAAGTCTTGGCCCTCCTATAGTAGTGAGGTAAGTCATGCTGCTTGAGCCTGTACAAGACCTGTGGAAAAGAACAGGGGAATTAGACTCAAGTTAGAATATCAAATCACAGAAGCAGTATGAGATCACTGAAGTTACCAGGAGCTTTATATTTACTTTTTATCATCATTATGTATCATTCTAAAATTAAATTAAAGTAGAAGTTGAAGATACTAAATTGCATGTAACAGTAAAACTACATCGCTGCATAAATTCGTGAAACACCACCTTTGTGAATACTGTGAGCTGTTCTCAAAAAGGTTATACTACCATTATACTGAAGGGTTATGAGCATCACAAAGAAGTATGGAATAGCTTTCATATAAGGAGTATTTAAATAGACCAAAATACCTGAGCCCTGTGACAGAGAACTGTGGGAGGACAAACTGAAAATGAATAAATGCAATAGAAGGGAGAAGGTGTGTGGGGATTAATTGCTGTTTCTTGCAGTATATGATTAGGGGGACGTAAAATGAAATTGGGGAAATTCAAGCAAATGAACAGAGCAGCAACTTTTTAAAACAGAATTCATCTGCACTGAGTACTGTGGATAATATAAGCTTCAATGGTTTCCAAAAGTAATTAACTTAAGAAATAAGTTTAAAAATCAAGTACATTGAAAGCTCTAAAAGCATGGAGTAAGTCCAAGCAGCAATTACACAAGTAAATATTCAGAAGAGAATGGTTTAACATCTATTTCAATGGCACATTCATCCTATTTTCTTCAATTCTCCTCATTCATTGTATCATACTATGTTTTTAAACTTGAGTTACTTGGAGCTGGGACTACCCTGCATATTCGTTCAATACTATTGAATTTATACTCCTTAAAATGACAAAGATGTTTGCAGTGCCCTCTAAATGCTACACAATATTGATTATCTCCCCAGTTATGCCTGACTGGTGTGCACCTAGCTGCTTCTCCTGAGGAAAATGTCCTGAACAGCAGAATTAACAACAGATCCAAAGGGGCTGTTATCTCTGCTGCGCTTATTATCCTTGCATGTCATGCTGACATCCCAGTGTGCAGAGAGCTGACTTAAAGATGAGGAGCTGTAGGTTGTACAAACAGATGAACTATTATGCAAAATGCAAGCATCTTTGCAAGTTTGCTCCAATGAAAGCAGGAGGGTGGAGCCACAAATGTTATCTCACAAATTGTAACTCCCAGCTGATAAGTATCAGTTTTGCACAAATTAAGCTTCCACCAGTGCCACAGAAATGTTTTCAATATTGAATGCAGACATTGGCTGCCAAGACGCGTGGTGGTGTGCATGGAAGAAATGGCAGCGTCTCTTGAGACACACTGACACAGGTAGGCAAAGCAGTAACACAACAAGCACAGGAGCAGCAATCTACAGCATCTCTCCTGTAAATCAAGAACCACAGGGAAATATTGTTTCATTGTTAAAAACCTCCAGCTGCCTTAACTACCATAAGCAAGCTGCAGCACAGGGGTCTGAGTGCATCTGCAGCAGAAGAGGTCTTCACCACCATGTTCAAGAGATACCCACCATGGCATCCAAAATAATGGAGCTCAGGAATTGAAACCTGCTGGTGCACACTAACACTGTCTGTAGCCTGTTAATGCTTTAAAACACAACTGCAATCATCCCCCTGAACAGACAGATCCCCTCATGCGTTATTTTTAAGTGAGGGCCAATAACTTGAGGCTATCAATAAAGAGAAGCATTACTGAGAGATGGCATGTTGCACCTTTGAAGGTAAATAATTTAATCAAATCTTCGCTTTAGACTGATGACTTTATAAATTGCCTTTGCTACTTCTTCAGTATGGAAATCAACTGTGGTTTGTAATCTGCAATGGTGTTGTTTGCATTACCCACATAAATCTTCCAGCATATGTGCGTTTCATAAGGGAACAAACAATTCTGTCTATTACAGTAAAGTGACTATTGTAATAAACCCCTGTTATGTCAGACTGCAATTACTGCAAGCACCCTCCTCAAAGCCTTCAGCCAGGGTGTTGCCCTCAGAGCACAGGGAGAACTTTGAGTAGCAGAAAAGAATCAGTAGATAAGACTGCAGGGGAACAACTACTCCTGCAGTTCCTGCCTTGTTGCCATGCCAGAGGCCTGCTGCTGAACACCCCAGGGCTATGCACACTAGACTAAGCCCAGTGTTGGTGGAAAGGGATCAGCCTGGGGCTGAACACAGTGGAAGGCCTTCAGGCAGCTACAACCTGCATCAAGCCTTGCTTAGGAGAGCAGGAGCAGCACTCCTACAGCCAGTCAGGACACAGAGAAGAGCTAATGTGGCACACCAGTAGAGAGCATAAAAGAAGGCTACATAATTAGTGCCCAGCAGTATAGCCTTATAGTAGCTAGCAATCTGTTAGCAATTACCCCTCCCACTTCCTTAAAAATTGGACCATCAATACTCCTTCCTGTTGGACACCTGAAGGACATCTGTCCCTCTGGCTAAAAAAGCACCTGATATAGCACAATGCCACAAAATCAACTAAATTAAAAGCTACTTAATTGGTAGCTCTCAAAAGACAAGATTTTGCAGGCTTTGTTATGCAAAGATAAAATTTACAATTATAGCAAGGACTTCTCCTGTCTTCAGACCCTGACCCAAACCCTCCCACCCCCACTTACCTTTGCCTAGGTAAGTCCATCCTTTCCTCTGAAGAAGTATCTCAGGTTGCGACTCCAAGGTTATTAATGCTGGGTCTGGGCGTGATTGGATCTCCCAGAGGAACACAGCTGATTCAGATCACGTATGGCATGTGATCACATTTTGGCATCATCACCCACAGCAAATCTGTGGTGCCTCTATGCTGGTGCAAATTTGAGAGGAGATCAGACAGCTGTAGTGGTGGGTTAGACATAAAGCCTAAAGGTTACAGCCAAGCCACCAGAGATGTTTTGCACAATCTGAATTTATACTGGATGGATGCTTTATACAAGTGGTTTTGGAATTTTTGGTCAGAAAGCTTCAAAATGAGATTTAAACAGTGTTTACCATAGTAGCTATAAAGAGCAGAGGCTGTATTTCTGAGATTACTGCTTCCAGGCAATGCTGTAGGAGAGCAAATATTGCCAGCCCAGTCTGGCCTGGGAAATACTCCAGCAGCAATACAGCTGCTGGTTGCTGCAAGTGGAGCATCATAAAGAATGGAGAAAGAAGACAATTTCCTCTTTAGTTTTTCTTCCTATCCATAGTCTGTTTTTATTTAGTGGAACCCCATCTTCTAGATATTGTCTTGTCAGTTTCTTCCCCTATACCACACCCAGCACAACAATTGAAAATAAAACAACTGCTCCCACCCCTGAGGCTGTTGATTCTCTAATGGAAGAGGTCCTACACCTTGTAGCCTTTTATATTGGGATATATTGTATTCTGCTATTGATATTACAGAATACAATGTTGATTGTATTCTGCTGGTGTTTAGCCAAGTGACACACAAGGCATGGCACTGACACAGGAATCTATCAGGAAGTCAGAGAAGGCACAGTGAATAAAGTGAGCCAGACCCTGGTGAGATACAGGGACTGGATTTTGTGAAGCAGTGTGAACAGGAGCTACTTTAGTACCTGAATTTTATTATTTGTCAAGAAGTGGCATCTGTGACACCAAGTAGTTTCTTGGAGGTGACTGGGGAGGTTCCTACATTCAGAGCATCCTCAAGTCTTGAAGAAACCCTACTACTGGTGTGTGCAGACAAGATTCAGGAAAGCAAGCACCCTATGCAGACTGCATGCCTACATGGCACATGCTGCTCTTCCATCCTCCCACAAAGAAAAAATGTTTCTGAGATTGCAGAAGGGCCTGGATCTTTGAGATGTGCCAACTGAAAAGCTCTGCTTTGAGGTGCTGCAGCTGGCATGGCAATCAGGGAGGAGTGACCTTGCTCAGAGGGCTAGAGGTGCAGACCTGCCTCAGGTGAGCCCTTGCTTCAGCCGGGAGCTGAGAGCAGATCCACCCTCTCTGTCTCATATCTCCATATTCCTCTTCATTATCCTACTGTGCCATTTAGTCTCTTGGTTTGTGCAATACCAACTCCTCCTTTGCAATTTCGTTCTAAGGTGCTTTTTAAGGTCTATTATCAAATCACATTTTAAAAAACAAAACAAACCTCACTAAAAAAGGAACCTTTAAAAAGCATGGAGGAGTGCTATATTTTTAACAAAGAGTTTAAAACATTGCTACTGTATTATTCGAGTGCTAGGGCAGAGGAAATATGTAAGCCAAGGTGACAGTGATATTGTGCAGACATGAGTCGTTAACCAATTGTTGATAGGAAATATGTATGAGGTATAATGAATGTTATTAAATATGTAAGAAAATGAAGATTATCACAGGTCGTTTTTTTCTGAGAGGCATTTGGCAGGCCTGATCATCCTTTGTGAGCATATTTGGTTTCTTTCAAGGTTGTAGTGGATCTGCTAAATAAGGATAATGGAGAAGTTTTGCTGTCAGTATACATGCGTGAGAGATACTCTGGATTTTGACATATATTTATGTGCCAATATGCATATATATACGTATACAAGACATTCATTATGCAGTTTCATAATGAAATTCAAATATCATTTATACAATTCATTATGCAGCTACATAATGGCTTTTATTCAATATACAAGTGTGTGTATATGTATATATGAAAGAGACATTTTTGATATTTTCAAAATGAACATTTTGGACAAAAAAGAGCCATTTCTTTTCCAAGTCAGATCTAGCCACGGTCACTGATATTAAAGAATGCTCTCCCTGTGTAAAGCTGGCTTTCTGAGGTCAGAAGAGACATAAAAAACTTAACTGAGATTTTCTTGCAGCTGAAATATAATTAAACCCATGATCGCTACTGGCGTCACATCTTCTAAACAAAGTGAAATCTGTGTTCTGTCACAGCACAGCAGAGTGAAACTGTGAAGAGAACCAAATTTCTTCTGTTTCAGAGGAAATGCTGAATCATGTTGTGTTCACTCAGGAAGGGCCCTAGCTGGGAATGAGCTGAGGCAGATGCAAACCAGAGAGGTTCCCTGCTGCTGAAAATCTTCTCAAAGGCAGAAACATCAGTGTTGGAAAGTGAACTTGAGCTGGGATACAGAAGAGCTTCTGGACATTTGCTTTGCTAGTCTGTCTGATGGCACTGTCAGCACGTCACCTACAAGCAGAGGCTGTCCCTCAGTTGAGGATACTGCAAGAAATATGCTCTCCAACCCTGTAGCAATTTCAGATGCTTAAGTAACTCATGGGAAAAACCACTGTGTATGAGGAAAAGAGGTACTGGATGCATTGGAGGATGGTTGGGACGAGAGGCTGTTGTTATCAGCCATGTGTTCCTCTGTGGGTGTGATCTCTGCTTTGCCCCAAGCTGAGCAGAGCCAAGGGAGATGCTCATAGGTAATGTGAGTGTGAGGATGGTAGAGATCCCTGATGTCAGGGAGGTTAGGGGATCACTGGCACCATGGGCTCTCGGTCTCTTCACAGGTTCCCAGGCAGGCATCTGCATTTACATGCTAAAGAACTCTCAGAGAGGCCAGGTTTTTTAATATGTTTAAAGGAATCAAAACATTCCCATGCACACTCCTCCAATTTAGGAATCCCTAAAGATTCTACCTATAGATACAACTGAGATTTTTATGTTTCCTTGGTACTCTTGTAGTATGTTTGTTTTGGATACCATACAAAAAGAAAGGTTTGGTTCTGAATATACATATATATGAATATATAATCTTAGCTGAAATGAAGAGACTTGAACGTAATTAATTATTAAAGATCTATTATTTTAGCATCACAAATTTTGAAACTGAATTAAAATCTGCATGTTTTTGTATTGCTGTGAAGCTTGATTGGCAAATTGATAAAGCAGGCCATTGAGAAACACAAAGTTTTATAATGGGAACAAAGGCTCCATGTCAAAGAAGAAAGAGTTCAAAAAAAAGTCTGCTCACAGTACAGTCAGACGTTGATTTACCATCATGTGATTCATTACCTGAATGTATTTAACACTGATATTAAACTTGCCTACTAGCAACACTGCAAACATGGACACAAAACCCTCTTCCTGTAAGCCATCAACTCTGTTCTGATTGCCCACATTCATAAAAATTCTCAGCTCTGTACCTCAGCCACAGGGCCACAGGGCCTTCTTCCAGACAGAGCAGAGAGCTTTGACACACGGGCAGAGAAACAATGTGGGCAAAATAGGTATTTCAGGGAAGACACAGTGAATGACCTTTTACATTTTCCTATGGCATCCTCATCTGTGTGCGTCAGGTGTTAATAAGCTTGAAAAACCTCAGTGCACTCATATTATTCTCTAGAAAGAGAATAAACACATTTATTAAGAGGATAAATACATTTTCTCTTATAAATGCATTTATTCTCTTAATAGAACCCTGACTGATACAAATTAACAAAGTGTTTGCAAACATTCAGATGTTTGTTTTGGTATTCCATTCAGACTTGCGATCTAAACAAAAATGAAACATCTGATGTTTCAGAGTAGGACAGATTGTAGAAGTCACCAATTAGCCATGCCACTGATTATCCAAACTATACATCTGAGTTTTAACTTTCTCAGCAAAAATTCAACATTGAAGTTGTTTATCAAAATTCAACATTTGCTGCAGTCTCTTTGGGGTGAAAGGCAAGCTGAAGAGAATTGCATTTGCTCCCTAGAGATTTGACTACATCATCTTCCCTAATTTATGTCCCACATTCTTCTCTCTTCCTGCCTTGAGGAAAGGCCTAAATAGGTGTGCATAGCCTTTTTCTTTGACATATCCAACTCTCTGCTCTTTGTTTCTCCCAATTTTCTTTCTCTCCTGTCCTCTAACAGTCTTGTCAGCTCTGGTGGTTTCATTTGGAGCTTGGCTCTCTTTAGAGTATTTGTTGCTACTGCATATTCTGAAGACAAATGATTATGGCAAAACCCAATCTTTCTTTTTCTATGAAAGGAAGTGTTTGCATATGAGCTCTAGGGATTCAAAAATCAGATGGCAACTAGAAAGAACAAAAATGTCATTCTGCTTTGAAATCTTATGATTCTTTGAGGCCTGACTCATGATGCTGGTCTGCTGGGATTTGGCAGTGATGTTATCGCTCATTTTTCTTCCTTCCTATACTCCATCCTGTGTGCCTCGGGAGTATTTCTAGGAAAAAGCTTCTATCTTTCTATTTTCTCTTTGTCAGATTAGCTTTTCTACTTCTTCTGAAGTACCTCTGTCTTTGGTGATTGCAGTGGTGATTATGGAGGCCATAGGAAATGACTGTAAGGGCAAATGGGCCAGAAGGAAGCTTCACAGAATCACAGGACCTATTTGCTCAACACATAAATAAGCATGCCCTTGAATACACCATAATGTGTGGGGTGCATGTGGAGTTCACCACCCTAAATAGCAGCTGACTTGCCCTTCATCCAGCACTGAAGATGCTTCTGCAACTGAACAAAGGGGATGAGAGGTGAGTCTGCCCAGAGCCTCATCTGTGTGATGCTGCTGTGCCACAGTGTAGGTGCAGACTGGAGATTGAGGGCTAGATTAAAGTTAAGGCTAGCCTGATATTTGCATGTTACTGAGATCACCAGAACCACCAGCTCACGGTCTGCTTCACCTGGGAGGCAGCTGATGTCCTCGGTGTTGATGACAAAAGACATGGCCATAAGATACCTGCATTTTGCAGTGGGCGTGTACACAGTCTTCCCTCCCCTGCTAATGCTTCTGAGCTGCTGACCCCCACTTCATGTGGGCATTCACAGCTCCAGATTTCTCTACCTCATCTGAAATGTGCAGTCTCTTAGAGCAGACCTTCTGCACTGCACCCATCTTGAAGCATGAGAAGCAAGTGTCCTTGCTTCTATGTGCCTGAAACCTGGTGATTATTGCATGGAGACATTAGAAATTCAGGTCCTGATCCTTCTTTTTTGCTGTGTCTAAAGCCTGCAAAAAATGCCGAGCTCAACAAACTAGAATATATTCTGTAGTGGGTCTCTGCTGTTTCTGTTTATAAAGGTACTTTAAAGTTTACTGGATGAGGACTGGAACATTTGTGCCAGCTCACTGCTCCAACACCAGGTCATGAAAGCATGATATTCCTCTCCAAACTAGCAAGTATTTAAAAATCATGGACAAACTACTACAGCTGATACTGAGGAACCCCGGTGGCAGATGGCTTGCATTCAGAGCACTTGTTTGGGAGACTCAAACTCTGTGTTTAATTCCCTGTTCTGTACCAGGCAGAAGAGACAGCAGCATCCAAATCTGAATCTTCTATCTCCCAGATGAGCTCCCTTGCCCCTGGGTGGCATTTCTGCTGCCACATCCTCCTCCTCCTTTTCCTGTTGACCTGGATTGGCTTGCTTATGATTAGAGGAAGGAAATACCTGCAATCTGGACTCAGGCATCAGCTCTTCTTCAGAAGCCAACCTTAGGAGAAGCCTGGTTGTGTATTCATTCCTCTCCTGGCACTGTGTCCTAGCTTGTGTCCTTCTTTGTACCCATGTTTCAAGAGCAATTTCATTTTGTATTTATAAACCTACTGTGTCTTTCTTTTTGTTCCATATTTATGGTGATACCAACATAACCAGATGTCAGCAGGGCCTGATGGACTCTTCTGGAATACATTGAAGTTCTCGCAGGACAGGGCAGTGGATAATAAATATATGTGGCCACTTACACACTGGAGGTTGCCTGATTACCAAGCTCGTCCTGTAATCTTTTGTTCATTCCACATTCCACAAAAGCAGAGATACTGTTGGACTGCAAATGTTGCTTCACACAATATCATAAGGATGGAATTTTTCAGGAAACTTCAGCATTTCCTGAAGACACTCCTTTGCAAAGGAAGGGCTACATTACAGCCCCAAGATATCTACCATGGCAGAGAAACCCAGTGAGATGGGAGATAAGGCATTTAGGGCTGGGGTCTCCCTCACAGGGAGGGGAGGATTAGCATCCCAGTGCCAAAAGCAATGATTTATTAAGTAAGCCATAGCTGCAGGGGCTGCTAATGCTGCTCATCTTCCTTGTATTCATCATGCATTTTAAATACTGTTTGGGAAAGACATCTTGGACAAAAGGAACTTACTATTAAAAGCACCAAAACTTTGGTGGTTTATAGAGCAGGGAAGAGAGAACATTGCCTATGGCTTCCTCCTTATCCATCAGTCATGAACTCCACCAGTCCAGGAAAATCTAACAGCAGTGTTTTGGATGGCTTTGTACTCTAAAGGCTGACTAAAATTAGGATAGAATGATTGGTTCGGGTAAGTTTTCTTTCTCAGGAAGCAACAGATGGTAGATGCTGATGCCTGCTGATGTGAAACATCCCTTTATTTTTCTGTGGGTGATATTTGGAATTCAAAACGCATGGACTGGCTGGAGATCAGAAGGCAGATCACAGTGTGCCACGGGAAAGCCCATGAGACTGACAGGGTGAGAAATTAAGGCAGATTTTACAACGAGTACTGACACAGTTACAAGTTTTCTCACAAGTTTGGAACAGGAACAATGAATGTCATTTTTAAGGTCAGTTACCAAAATGTCATGTTGGCTATTAAACTTTCTTTCAAAAGTAAGTAACCATCATTTTGGGAAGAAAAAAAAAAGGCAAAAAGGTTTTATCTTCTCTTTACTGCCATGCTAAATGCACAAGTATCATTTGTACTTTCTCAGCTGCAGTATTCAGTTTGTCAGTTTGTGATATTTTGGGAATGTTCGTCCATCGTCTTCTCTGGCAGATGATGTAAGTGGGTGTGCCACAGGTACTGACAAATATAAATTGTATTTAAGCATATGGTGAAAAATGTAGTGTCTTGCTGCCTCAGAAGGAGAGCAGAAGGCAAAAATGTGGGAATCTCCCGGTATTTTTGCTATTGGATTCTCCAGCAAAACAGACAGGATTTAGGCTATAAATGGAACTTTTTGACGCTGTTACGAATTGCATGCAATCAAAAAGGTCTTTCAGGTGCACGAAGAGCAAGAAGCATCCCTGTCGCGCCAGTGTTCCCTCATGGAGCTCTGCAGCAGAGGAAGCTGAAACGCCTTTGTTGCCCACGCAGAGGAATCAGGGCCGAACGCGGACAAAGGCTGGGCTGCCGCAGCCCTGGGGACGCGGCGGCAGAGACCGGGAGGAGCAAGGCCAGCGAGCCCCGGGGGAGGGCTGGGACAGGGCGGCTGCTCCCGAGGAGGAGGCTGGGAAGGGCGAGGGCAACCGCGCCGCGGCGGGGTGGGAACCGCAGCCCGAGCCAACGAGCCCCGCCCGGCCTGGCCCGCGGTGGCAGCGGCGGGCGGCATTTAGGCCGCGTTTCCAGGGCTCCGCTGTCCACAGTGCAGGCAGGAGGATGGGCTGCTGCTCGGCACCCGTGCCCGTGGGCTGTGCCCTGAAAGCTGCCAACGGCACAGGGCGGATAGTGCGGGTCAGTGAATGTTTGGTTTGGAAAGAAGTGAAAAGAGCGGCATACCTGTCACTGCAACAAGCTTCTGTCCTTTAGAAACTTACGGAGAAGTTAAATGTTAAAATGAGGCTATCCAGGTACTTGCATCCCAGTGTTTTAGCGGAGTCACCTGGAGAGTGCATGAGCCGCTTCTGCTGATGTTCAGTAACTCCTGAAACTCAGTGGAAGAGCTGGGAATCCAGGATAATTTAAGGTAGATACTGTCATGCCTATTATGAATCCTGGCAGGGGAGTGAACAGCTGATGCGGCACTAGCTTAAAGGAAAATTAAAGGAGAAACATATAATTAATACCAGTCAACATTACTGTATGTGAAATCTAGACTGTAAAACTTGCCACCTTTTTTTATAAGATGGTAAGTTAGTTAAATAAGGATGATGAAAATTACAAAAAGCATTTGACCTGAAATCAGTAGACTGCAATTAAAGAAAGCCAAACAGTATAAAACTAACATGGCACGTGTTACACTGATTGAAAGCTGGCCTTCTGGCAGGTCCTGGAGTACAAATGGAGAATCATCATGGAATCATTCTGTTGGAAGGCACCTCTGCAGGTCATATAATCCAGCCCATTGCTCAAAGCTGTGGCAACTTCAAAGGCAGATCAAGTTGCTTAGGTGTTGTCTGGCTGAGTTTGGGATGTCTCAGGGGGAGACTGTGCCATCTCTTCTTTAGTGTGAAAGTTCCTCTTCCTTAAAAAGACTTATTTTGTTAAAAGTTCTTTGAGAATTTTTTTTTTTTTTCAATTCTTCTTTCAGATATCCTGGAGAAAGTGGAGTTTGCAGAGGATGTTGATGCTGAAGAAACTAGTGAGTGCCAAAGGAGGAATATCACAATTATAATTCAAGTGACCTTGGATTGTTTTAACACAATCTAATAAAAAGCCATTGGAGTGAAAACAAAAATCTTAGGTCATACAGATGGAGTAAATGAATTTGTGCTGGGGAAGAGTGATGCTTGGAGGAACACGGTAAGCAGGATGAATAACTGTCTCAGCATGAATTTGTAGTGCAGGTCCCTGAAAAATAAACTCCTCTGGCCTCTAAAGTTAAAAATATGGGGAAATTGGTTAGAAAACCTTGCAGAGACTATGTCTTTGCTAAATCGAAATGTGGGCCTGGGTCAATTTACTACCTCTGAGGGGAGATGAGATAGAATAGCTTGCCTCCATACACCCAGACTCCCTCAAACATAATAGCCCCACCCATACTGCTTGTTTAAGCTATCTTGTCCCATGCTATGACTCAAACCATGCTCAGGTATAGCCTGGCAGAGGTTCACATATTCCCCAAATGCACTCTGAAACTAACCATTATGTAGCATGAGCAAATGTGTGCCCACACTTGTGCCTGTGTTTACTTTTCTCACTCAGACACTGCTGTGTTTAGCACTGGCTTAGTAATTACCATCATTCAGTGTCCAGACTGAGTATTCACAGGACAAGAATGTGATCACATTAGCAAGGGTGCAAAAGAAGTCCTGAAGAATGGCAAAATAATCTTCATAATGTTCATACTTTACTGGGGACAATGTAAAAGTGGGACTTGCCTCTTTTCTGAGAACATTGCTATTGAGAGTATTCTCCTGTAATGAATTCTTCAGTGTCGCTGAATGATAGCAGGATCCAATGGCCAGAAGCTGAATCAAAACAAGCTTGGACAAGGAGGAAGCGCCCAGTTTCATGCTGGTGTTTTCCTAGTAGACTTTCTGTAGTTCAGAGAAGAGGTTCACACAAGTCTGATGGCCTGTGCTACATAGGTGGGCAGGTTAGATGATCACAACAGATTGATAATCTTTGAATCTTTGAATTAATCCATGAGATTTTGAGATACAAATAAAAGTTTGGCGCTTGGATTCTGTTGTTCTGCCAAACAGTAGCACTGAGAGAGCTTCAAGGCTTCACCTTTCATCGCCACCTTATATAACTATATACCAATTGGTATGGTTCCCAGAACAGCATAGAAAGGCATAGTTAACACTTTTGCCTTTTGCAAATCATTACTGATACATCTATCATTTTCATTATATGTTATAGAGGAATTGTAGAATCCGTTCATTAAGAAGAATTTTCTTCTTCACAACATGTTTTAAAAACTTACTGGGTTGTTGTGTGGTTTGTTATTTTTTTGTGTGTGTGCTTTCATTTCTCTATCAGTCTGTATTTTCTGGTTGGTAACAACTATTCTCATCCTGCTCTTTCCTTCAGAACAGTTTGTTTAATATCTGCCTGCACACTCCCTTCATAGGAGAAGGAATGGTTGCCCTTGGCATTTTGGGGCAGTGACTCACTAAATATCTACTGTGGTTTTTCAAGAATTCACAGTTAACATTCATATATTTTTGTTTAAATACTTACTTGTATGTTATTTCAGATAGCTTATAACCATTTTTAATAACATTTGTCCTTTAAAATCATCAGCTCAATATACTAAGGAATTGAACTTCATTGTCTGGAAGTGAAATGTGTAGCATACAATCCAGTGTGCCAAAGATATAGTTCTATTAACAAACTCTCTTCATTTAAGTTCACGTAGAGTTGTACCTTATTTTGAATGCATTCCATTTTCTATTAGGAAATGGTTACATGTACTTGTGCATTTTTTAGTGCCGACAGAAGACATCCAACATGTTCCACTCAGATTGAAGTTTCTGTGAGATGCAGTCTTCTGCTCTGGCATGACAAATTGCTGGTTATGGATCTAGTCACCTACCTGATGGACTTGATTTTATAGTCTTCAGAACAGACCACCTGCTCACTCATTTTGAATTTCATATGTGACAAAGTGAATTAATAAGCTTTCAAGATAATTTTCTTTACCAAGAACAACTCAAAGATGAATTGTAGGGGGTGCAGCTTTATTAGATCTGCAAAGTGAGTGTCTTGGTTGGAGGCATCTGTGGTGGCTGGGTTGAACACACAAACATTATGAATGTGGCTGTGCCAAACTTGAGCTGTGAGTGATTTCTGAGCCACACAAAGTAATGATGGATCTTACGTGACATGCAACACCATCTGCTCTGCTCCCTGTGGCTATGCAGACCCAAGACTCACTTCAACATGCTCATCATGCTGGGCTCTGTAACAGTGTCATGTTGCTCATAGCTATGTAAATCTAGTCTCTCTCATCTATCATCCCCCTCTTGATGCTGCTGATAAGGCATTAAATTTTTCTTCTTTTAGTGTCCTTTGTCTGCATCTTGATTTTGATGGGTGTTCTTTGAGTCTCCCTTTTCACTAGCTCCATAATTATTAGATTACCTACCTTCCTAGCTCATACAGTGAACTTGTCTCCTAAAAATGGGACGTCTGTGAGCGTGGCGGCCAGCTGAATGCCAGCCCTTTCTACCTTTGTTTCATAATTTTGAGCCCATGTTTTATTTGCCTCTTCAACAATGGGGAAAGCATTTGCCATCTATTCCCTACTGAGTGTGAGACATAAAAGATTTCTGAAAATGCAGCCTCCTCTGAATTATTTTCTCTACAACCTCTTGAATTAACAGCAGATCAGTCCCTTTAGGATGGGGCAATGAGAAATGCTGGTAATTACTGCTTGCAAGTATAAACAGTCATGCCCATGTGCTGAAGGGACCTAACTAATGCCAGCCAATTAAAAACAGTGAGAGGAAGATCACAGCTCCTCGGCTAATGCAAATACTGTGGCCTGTAAACACGACTCTTTGCCTGGGAGAGCTCATCTGACTTTCTTTTCTGTAATGTTACATGACCTCTTTTGAACCCTTTCAGATCTCCATGGGATTGCAGGCCTGAGTTATATTGTTGGAAAATGATGAACTTCATGTGAGACTTGTCATTAGGAGTAGAAAACAAATCCAAGACATGGCTTAGTCCTTGTTAAGAGAATGAGGTTTCTGTGGTCTGTTTGGATTGTAAATCATCAGAAGCCTCCCTGCAAGAGACCCATTTGCTTCTCCACACAGAGTAAGGACAATAATATTCAATATATGCCAAAAGAGCTGTGTCCTTTACTGGAAAGGTACCAGAAATCATCTGCATTGCGCTAGTAAAGTCTCAGTGTGCTTCCTGTTGAAGTTGATGGCAGGTCTTTGAATAGGTTGGACTATGAGGTAGCTTAACATTTTTGAAGCATTATGATCGCAAAATAAGATATTATATATGGACTAAACTTTCTGCCTGAAAAGCACATGAAGCAGTGCAAAAGCTTCCCGTGGTCACTGAAGAAACTGAAGAAAAAGAAAACTGGGGCAAATCCTAGGCTGGTCTGTCCTGTTGGTGGCACTGGGAATTGTTTACGATATTTAAAGAGGAATCCTAGGGTGACACTGCACATGACTACTTTCAGCAAAGCTTTTCAGATAGGGCCTGCACCACAGGAATTAATGGGACTGCCATTGGATAGGACAGAGCTTGA
The DNA here is from genome assembly GCF_023343835.1 of Lagopus muta. NCBI lineage: Eukaryota > Metazoa > Chordata > Aves > Galliformes > Phasianidae > Lagopus > Lagopus muta. The sequence goes on from NC_064436.1 coordinate 49,929,765, forward strand.
GTGGTTTGCTGGCTGCAGTTCTCACTTGACATTTTCTGGGTCGCCTGAGGTCAGTGCAGTAGCTAAAGAGAAAGAGTAGCAAACTTCATCTGTGTGCATAACAAACTGCTCCCTTTTACTTCACAACATTTTCTTACTGAAAATTTAGAGAAACTGTGCTGTTAGAGTAGGTGAAGTTTTTGCTCAACATATTAATTCTTCAACTGTTGCTAGGTGTGGTTTCAAAACAGTTGTAATTCTACTAATATATCTTCTTAAATAACATCAAAACATGACTCTTCAAGGAATTAGAAATGTGTTTCAACAATGACCTTCCTGCTGGCATTGCCTTGATGGTTTGTTTTGGTTTTTTGTTAGTGTTGTACATAGAGACAAAGCAAGTACCCTCCTTATGTAAGAATACTGTCTTCTATCAGAAAACTCGTTTAATAAAAGCTATATGAAAACACCCCATACATAATACTATCAATTCTTAGCGATCTATAAAATGTCCATCATCTACTAGGTGCAAGCCTGCAAGCCTCAGCCTGCCTGCACGTGCAAATTATTCCATTGAACTACTGAGGCTGTTTGCAATTAGGAATTGCAAATCACCTGTGGACAATCCTAAATGTTATGTTCTAATTAATGTAGCTATGTAAATCTAGAACTTCTATAGTACTCAAACAGAGGAGAAGCTAATATTACATGGCCCAGGCAATAAGCCCTAAGGAGGACTTTTAGGAATTAATTATTTCCTTTTTGGAAACCAACAAGTGAATATTTTATAGAAAAGATTTTAGGCAAATAATTTTGTATTTAATAGTGCATGTAGACATTTAAAAGATGTGAAGAATGCAATGTAATTATATTTTCTGCTATTTATTTTTTTTCAATTAATAACAAATATTTTCTGCTAGAAAGTTTCCATTTGGTCTACTTAATTAATTGATTAATCTCAGAGAAGTGCATTTTGGATGCATGTCTGGGAATGTTTCAGCACATGCTATTCTATGAAGTGATAACAACCACTATGGATTTTCTGGATCACAGCTTCATAATTTGAGATCATTGAGGAAAACAGCAAGATAAGATAGAGCCTATCCTATATTTGGAATACCAAAAATCAAGACGGAACTACTTGAACGTAAACTCAGAAATGGTTTTGTGGAACAACAGGCAAATCCCACAGTTCCACCGAGCAGGAAGGCATTAATAATTTATCCCTGCAGGCAGGAATTCAGTTTACCACCCTCCCCATTACAGCTGCCAATGCAACCCAGGAAGAAAGGAAAGGAGGGAGTGTATCTGAATGAGTGAAGCAAAGAAGAGATATCAGGGCCACTGTTGCTGTGGGGAGATAATGGTTTGAGGACAGACATGATTGAAGGGATGGCCCAAGGTTAGGGGCAGAGTTGTTGAAAAGAAACTTGCTTAATTTCTTTTTCTTTTCCGGTAACAGCTGGAGGAGTTTTAGTATCGTCTTCCTTTATCTTTGAGACTACTGATTTTGACCATATCTATATAATTCAACAGGTGAGCCCATCACTTCTGTGAATTGTTTAAGGCTTCCTATGTTGTACAGTCAATTTCTTCCAAAATGTATTATTGAGGGTGTTTTTTTTTTAAAATCTTGTTATTTGTGATTTCCCCAAGGGTGGTGGATGTGTGTGTCATGTGTCTTGCTTTGCATTCTCAGTGTGCATTGTATGAATTCAAACTACTAAGAAGTATATTTTTATGCTTTGGACTGCATAGCTGTAAAAAATGATGGTATGCTTAGGAAATTTTGGGATGTTTTGGATGTTGTGCTAATTTCTTGACTGTAACTCAAATAAAGCATACATCACTGATGTCTCACAGGTGTCACCTGTGGCAATCTCCGGAGAACAGCTCTTCCCTAGTTATCTAGTTTTTCCTGTCTTGAGATGGTTTCACAACGAACATTGAATGTGAACAGAAGTGATGTAATAGGGTGAATTGGATTGCACCAGGTCTGGGATTAAAAAAGATGTGATTGCATGGTTACGTGGCAGTGTGCACATGTGGCCAGCTCCATCACTCCTGTTTCCAGCAGGGCCAGAGTCTGGGGGTGGTGCAGGGCATCTACTGGTGGCTGTGCGGGGGAGAAGCTGTCAGGGCTGTGCTCAGGGTGAGGAGGAGCAGATGGGTACAGATAGGCATACAGCAAAAAGACCAGACAACTGAACTGAATTTCTCAGCCCTGTGCCCAAAAAGCCACCTGAAGGCTACTTTATTCTGGACTTTTTCTGGATTCCCTAAGATTTTTCTTTGAAGAGCTACAGCCACGGCACCATATTAGTTCCCAGTTCTGCAAGAGGAAGAAGGGCCACAATTCCTCCCTTGAAAGCTGGTTAACAGCCAGCTGGACAAGAGCCTCATGTTGCATGCACAGTTTACCCAGCAAAATTAGCTCTTTGGCCATTCTTTTTATCTAAGTAAGGGAAAGCATGAACATGAACCTTTAAAATAGATCCTTTTTTTTTTTTTTTTTTTGGTTGTTGTTCCTTTGAAAAAGTTTAAAACAGGTTTATAGTATGTTTTCAGTCATCATCAGCTGCTGGTACTCTATTATGTTTCTCTGAGACTGGCTTCAAATTTAACTCTCTGTATCTGGAGGTCCATGTTACTACATTCTGGTGACAGCAACATTTTATCACCAAATAGAGAAGAAATTTGTAAAAAATCAGAATGGCATCCAGTATACCCCAACGTGGGTGGTGGAACAAGTTTTCTCTATGGTCACAGTACATTAAGTCCCTTTGCTTTAACTGCTTGTGTAGTTGAAGTACATCTTCTGGAGACATGCAATCACACCTGCCCTTTTTCTTGGATCTTTTGACTTGAATTTTTACTCTTTACAGATGTATCTTCAGCAGATAGTGTACCAGCAACCAACATTGAATAACATTGAAACAAACATTAAATAACAAAAGACATTATAAAGTAAAAAGAATGAGAAGCCATATTAGCCCACTTTCAGGGAGTAGTTCTGACCTACTTTTAGGGGTGCTTCACCTGGGATGCTGTTATTCTACTTATTGAACTTCTTTTTTCACATTTACACTCTGTGCATTTGTAGCCATGCCCTGGGGTGTTTGTAGAGCTAATGTCTTAGACATTTAAATGTGACAAATTGCACATCCACCCATGGCTGGCAATCCAGCTCTGCAGCCAAAGCAGAGGGGTGACCTAATCCTGGGAGGTATCTCTAGTCTGGAAGGAAGAATGGAGGGCAGGGAGGTTTCTCCAGCAGGTGAGCTTAGCTTAGTACCTGCTCATCCACTGAAGCAGCTGAAGATAGCATTGAGTGGTGTGGCCTTTCAGTAGCCACGTCTGGTTTTGAAATACCTCCTGTCTCATTCCTGCCTGCAAGGATAGCACACAGTGAATGTGAATTTTCCATCTGATGCTGCTCTTGGAAAAAGTCCTTCTCCATCTCCATCAGTGATGGTTTGTCTTGTGTGTGAGGTGAGCACGTAGCCTTCCACTCCCTTATAAAAAACCATAATGTAATCTAATTCTGGATCCCTCTTTGTTCAAGTCAGGTTCAAGTCCTAAAAATCCTGCCTAGCTGTTGATCATCACAAGTTGCACTGTAGCAGGTAAATCAATACCACTGCCTGTTCATGTATGTGTATAGGAACTGATGTTGTGGTGTTATATGGGATGCCCCTTAGGAAATCATTCCAGGAGTTTGGCCATAGGTTAAGTGAGCTTTACTTCCCTAGATGTTTCCCTGTCTTTCTTGGATCTTCCGACACTCATGCTTCTTACTGAATTCCCCAGCAGGGCTTGTGCTGGCCTGGGGCTACCAGGCGGCACCAGCACAGGGCAAGGAGCCAGCCCTGGGGCATCGGAAGGGGAGGGCTGGGCGCAGGGGCCAGGGGAAGTGCCTGTGTGCTGCGCTGAGCACTCGGGATGGGCCACACCTGGGCTGTGCTAATGAAACACTGAAACAGCGGAACATCACTGCCGCCTCACCACTGCACCTGTCACGCTGCCCTGGCTGACTCCTTCACAGCCAAGAGGAGGGCTGCCTGGGTTATTTGCCGCTCCTCTGTCCTCTGTGGATGCTGTAGTGCTAAGCCAGGCCTCATTTATATGTAACTTGCTGCATTTTTCCCTTAAAAATTATAAAGTCACACAACCATCTGTAAAATGGCGTAACACATAGCATAGAATTCGCATTACATGGTCTCCTCGTCTAATTATTGATGGGCTAGTGTAAACAAGCACAACCTTTCAAATAATGGCACCAGGCACAGGCTCTGTAAGAAAAGGCAAGTGTTTGTCTGCCAAAGGCGAAGCAGCCAAAAGCAAGCACTTGTTAACAGTGCAGTTAGCACAGAGCCCCACGCATCTGGATGATCCTGAGAATGCCCTTGCAGATGTGCTGTGCAGGCAGAGCTTCAGGTTTTACCCTGGTCTGGGGTTCTGGGCCATTGAGCAGCCCCATGGAGTGACTGTGTGGTAGATCCTTGACTGAGTGGCCACAAACCTGGGAATCCAGCCTCATAAAATCACAGAATGTCTTCTGTTAGAAGGGATCCTAAAGATCGTCTAGTTCCAAACCCCCTGCCATGGGCAAGGTTCCTACCCACTGGATCAGGCTGCCCAGGGCCCCATCCAACCTTGAACAGCTCTGGGCATGAGGTATCCACAAACTTCTCTGGTCAGCCTGTTCCAGTGCTTCACCACCCTAATGTTTCTACAATGTATGTGTGTGTAGATCCTTGGAGATATTCAAAATCCTCTGGAAATGGTCCTGGGCAACCTGCTGTGAAAGTCTATAGGGACCCTGAAGTTTCTGCAAACCTCAGCAATCCTGTGTGCATAGATTAGCTATCCACTATGTGCACAGCCGCCCTAGTCCTGGTGATTTTAGACAGTGCTTTTCTGCTTATGTGAATTAGCAGCATGATCTATCTGAAACATCCAGAATTCTGGATTTGCCATGCTCACAATATTCAATGGAGTCACGCATACACAGTAAGCCTGTTCCCAAGCTCTCAGATTTACTGAACAGCCACAGATCTTTTGTACAGAGTATGTGCAGTCAGCCTGGAAGCTTACTGAAATGTGGCATTTATAACACATGGTCTATGGAGCTCATTCACACATATTTCCATCTGGGAAATCCCAGAGAAAGAGATATGGCAGCCTGACTGTTAATTTAATTTTCTGTCTTTAAGGGCATCTCAACTGTCAGCCGTAATGTTTTTATCCTCTGAGAAGAAATACTGAAGTTATACTTGGATAACCCTAATTATTCAGCAGTTTAAGTTTGCTTCCTGATGTATCTTCTGATATGGGTCTGCCTTCGGGGTTGAACAGTACTGCCAAGTCCCCACAGGTAAATGCTTTCAGCCTGGTTCTGTTTCTCAGTCGCTTCATTTATATGACTGCAGTTTCTGTTGAATTTTCTGACTTGTCACTTTCTGGCAAAATAGTCTGCTAGACTGGTAGTGGCCAGACCTAACTGGGAGGTAGCTGGTCCAGCCCTGAAAGAATGGGGAAGACATGAGGAAGTTGCACGTGAGGCCAGGCTTGAGTGTGACCCCATGTGCTGTGGTGCTGTGGTAAGGTAGGGAAGCTCGTCACTCCTGGTGACTCGTGGGCCTGAGGAAGCTGGACTGCTTCCAGAGTTAAACACAACATGGGTGAGTTCAAAGGTGTGTGACACGTCACACAAGTGCAGAGTGTGAATCATGTCATGTATCAGCAGGAGGAGAAGTCCCTGTGGGTGCCCCTGTGAAGGGACTCCTCCAGCAGCTTACTGCAGTTGGGCTGGTACCGCACCTGCAGTTCCTCTTGTGCCCAAGGCCAGCTGTGCCCAGGGCTTTGGGGCCCCACATCTCTGCAGCACAGGCAGGACAGCACGGGGGTGGAGAGAGGGGAGGTGGCATATTCTCCCACCTGCCAAGTGGGGATGGGAGCTCAACCTGCGTTTGCTCTGTATATTTAGATTTCAGGCTTGACAGGCATGTACTGTCCCTCACTGTTTGTACAGTCTTTGGACTGTTAAGTCCTGATATTTACCAGGGCACCCAGGCCCTCTGCATTATTACTGACTCATGAGAAGACCCTGAATGTTAACCCTTTCTGTGCTTACTACAACAGCGCCTGGCTCCATGATCAGGCAGGTTCATGGAAGAACAATAAGGCAAGCAGAAGGGTAATTCTGCTGGAATGTGAAGGAAGGGATGTGAGGCTTCACTACGCTCTCAATGCTCACTGAAATGGTGACACTTTTCTGAAGGCAGCTGAATGAGATTTGACCAGTGACAGCTCTGCTCTAAAACACAGTGTGGACAAGTTTGTGGGGAGAGGGACATCTCCCAATAGTTTCCTAAGGGTCCCTGTAACAGGAATGGTTTTTAAAACAACAGATGGTTTAGACATAGGCGTGACAGAGGGAGTGGAAATTTGGCTGTTGAATGAAAGTGGAAATGAGGAGGTTTAGGAGCCTTCTCATCCCAACACAATCTCAAACAAGTCTCTGTAGCATTCTCCTCTGAGTAGTGGCTCTATAATAGCTAGTTGGTTTCACATCTCTGTGATACCAGCTCAGTTACATTCTCTGAAAAGGAGCTTGAACTTTTGACAATAGAACTCCTAGCCCTTACTTGCAATGGCCTTCAAGAGCAGGTAAGTGTACTTCTCTCATCTTCTGTCATTAATTTACAGAATTAATGAGATATCTCTCTACTGAGTGTATAGGTACTCTGCCCATTAAGATAGCTCAGGGAAAAAATCAAATTCCCCTGTACTATCAGAGGGTCTTAGTTTCTCTTTCAGCTGAGCAGGAGTGTATGAACCCAGTGAATTACAATAAACAAGGCACTCCCTACCACTACTTTCAGTCAGTTTTCAGGATAGATCAAGTTGCCCCTTCCTTGGAAATGAAAGCAATCCTTTTTCAGGTGTTTGTTGCACTTTCTGTGTTACTGTTAGCATGACAAAATCAATACCAAGGCAGTCAATCTTTCCAGTACTGTGCTTATTCCAGTAAGGGACTATATTCTTGTCAACGGTTTACAGGCTGGTTCGGCCCATGACGATTCTCTTGTTGAGAAGGTTTGAGATATTGATAACAGAAGCTTCTTGAGATAAAAGTGAAGACTAGAGAAGCAGAAAAGAGGGAATATAGTTGAAGTCAGATGCTGGCATTGTAAAAATAATTCCAAAGCATCTAAATTTTCGAATCAAGAAGAGAATTTGAGTAGTGCTGACTATGTGTATTCTCTCTTATTGCTCACATGCATAACATGTATAAATGTTAAAAATGATTTTGAGTCTGTGTTTACATTGTTTTTTGATCTGTTGTCAGGTTGAAGATGGACCCTTCTTTAGCTTTTTTTAGCTAAAAATCCATTAAACACTCTATGAAGGGAAATTGATATCTTTGATCCTGTGGAACCATCTGGAATTACATCCCCCATCCTGGCATTTTGAAGATAGCTTTTGAGATGCTCTATTGCCCTAGATTTTACTGATTTCATGAGGTGACAAATCATTGTCTTACTGGCTTCTCATGCAGATAGCTAATGCTCCCTTTTCCTTTCACTCTCACACTGTGGATGTGGGATTATAGCCATTTCCACAGCAGGAGAAAAGGAGACAGAGGGTGCCTGGAATGTTACTCTACATGCAGGGTACATCTCAGACTGACCCAGGACACTGCCCACTTTTTTTTTTTTTTTTAAATATTTCTGCATTGCCCTACATTATCTCCTCTCTGTGAATGATAACATTTTGGGGTGCTACAAAATGGCACAACATTGACTGTTCTGGTTAACTGTGCTGCATAATTGTATGAGAAAATAAAAACCTGCACCTGAATTCAGAGCACCTTACACAGAGAAGCAGTCTGGAATTCAAGATCCTTGTGAAAGCAATTAAGACTCCACCATGCAGTGCACCTTCTTCATATCTCTCATATCAATCAACTCTCTCTTTTCCTTATTTCTTCTGTTACACCCATTGAGCAATCTGATGGTTTGTTCTTGTTATCTGGTGCTCTTTGAATGGAAGGCACAGTTCAGTTTTAGGCTGAAGAAGCCAGGTCCTTTTTCTGACCTCCTTTTTTCCTCTTCACATCCTTTAAAAGTCTCTGGTGGTTGTCATTCCTTAATCGTCCTTCTTTTTTTGCTTGTCTTCTGGGATACTTATTTCCGCTTAATGCAGCTCAACAGTATCCACCGAAGTTCTTAGATTTAGATACTGAAAGTAAATCACTTAATATATGCACATGAATATGAAATAATGTTTTCCAGAGGTGCATTTGTTTTCCACTGAGACAAGAAACTTCTGAAAATCAGTGATATTAATTGTAATAAATCATTCCTACCTTCAGGAAAACATGGTTGTGTTTCTGCCTTCTGGGCTTGCAACAAAGAAGGAGATATATGTGAGACAAAAGGAGAAAAGAGAGACATGAAGTAAAATCTTTTTTTTTTCCCCCACCAGACAAAGAATATCCAAATGCTAAAAGCATAATAAGTAAAAAGTATTTATAGCCTTCAGTCTTTTGGTTTTTAGATGAACTTATCTCAAGTGGACAGCCTTCTAGCACCTGGAAGTTGAATTGTACATCCTTGACAGCAGTCAGGTGGTGATACTTTTAGAGTAGTACTGCTGGACATCTGGCTGATCCAAGTATATTTCAGATCTTATGGTATTAAGTGGGACCTGTGCACAGAAATCATCACTTTCTTTTGCAAGATGAACTGCAGTCTGGTCCCTCTCTGGATCAGCTCTGCTATTCAGTGCTACCACCAGTGGGACAACTGCGGCTTGGATCACTGGTTCCTTACTATGAAATGGCAGCACAACCTAATGCCTCCAGCCTCTTCCTTTGGCATGGAAGGTGCTGGGAGCTACCAGGGGGCACTGCGGACTGCAGGGGACTTCTTGAGCTCCATGAAGAGCAGGAGATAGAGAGTTGTCTGCACACAGCAGACACAGCATGCCTGTTCCCAGCACCACTTCCATTATCTCTACCCTGAGCCTGCATGCCTGCTTGTGTCCACACATGGGAGGATGTTTGCAAGTTTGAATCTGAGTGAGGCCTGGGTTTGGGCTGCATGTACCAAATAAAGGTTGTGCTGGAGTGCAGAGTGGTAGTGGGCACTGAGCCCCACAGAAATCATGCTGAGTGGATCAGCAGCATACTTTATTCTCACATGCTTGTTCCGTAATACATACAGAAACAACAAGATGAGATAGGGTCAAGAGGATGTTAGGTCAGGAGAAGATTAGCATTACAGATGGTGCAGGAATTAGTTGTCATCTCCCACGAGGTATGAAGCGACAGGACACGGTGAGATGATTAACAACCTACCGTGGCAAAGTAGAGGAAGAAAGAAGGGGATTGCAATAATAAAACTGTGAGATCTGGTAGTGTGAGTATACTTGTTCCTAGCTCAGTGAAAATTCCTTTTTGAAGCTGTTGCTGCCTGTTGATGCACTTCTTTACTATAAAAGCAAAGCTTTATGAGAGATTTGGAGGGGAAAAAAAACAACACAACAGTAATTGTGATGACCTACGTGTGGCAGAGAATTGTTCAGAGAGAAAAAGGCGAAATGGAAAAGTAAAAGCTGGCTCTCTTCAACCTGTGTCATATTCACAGCCTGAAACTATTTCTCCATATAGCAGTACAAAGCAGTTTGAAAAAAATCGAGTCAGTGCACTGGTAACTTTCCTCTGCTTCGTGGGAAAAAAAGTAGGGTATGATACAGTTCCTACCTTGGATTAAAGCAGATGTGTAAACTGCTATATTACTTTAAAAAATCACACAGTCACTTAAGAGTATTTCTTCTTTCAGGAGTCTAGAAGTTGCTATAAAACCCAGGGAAAGGGTTAACTATATCAGAAGATTGTCAACCATTGGCCTGACTTTAAAACAGGGTGCTGGAGGGCATATCTTAACTTGACATGTTGCATTGTTAATTTACAGTTTGGGTGTGGAGAGACCTGCCTTCCCTTCTTTGTAATCTGTGCAGGTGCGCACAGGACTTCAAAGCCAGCTGCAGTGGAGCTTATGTCTGTGAGAAAGCCCCAGCTAAACAGAAATGTTCTGGGAGATGCAAACTCAAGTTCCCTTGTGCAACTGCTCTCAAGTCAGTTGGTAAAGTAGATTTCCAGTGCATGTTGTTTCTGCAGTGGAGTTTACCCCTTCTCTGTGGGTAACAGGTGCTGCAGATTTTAGGTCTTATGCCACAGTTGAATTTTAAAATGATTTTTTTTTAAATATGTCTGAAATCTCACAAGCACACAAATCAGTTGCTCTAAGGGTTGTTTTGTTTGTTTATTTTTCCTCTGCTTCCAGGACACTTGTGAAATACTCTGTATTTCTACCTATGTCTTAATTAGCAGTATTTTGGGGCATCTCAGAGGAGTGAGTTCTAGCTTGAAAACTGGTCACAGGCTTTTCACAATGAGAGCTCACTACTGATTATTTGCCATGTAAGATTAGGCAGCTAAAAGCCTTCCTGCTGTAGTGGCTGGCTGAAGCTCTTTAAACCCAAAATAATGCAAATGCACAAAAATAGACCTCAGTGGGTGTTGAAGCACAAATGCTCTTCCCAACTGTGTGTGGAACTATTATTTGAACAAAGTGAGTCACGGTGCACCCCATGGAATTTCACGGAGGAGGGACAAGAGCAGTGCAACTCTGTGCCCAGTGCTTGCACCTCTTCCCAGCCTCTCCCTCCACATCATTTGCACACCTGTGCAGATTCTCACGATCTTCCGTAGCTTAATGAATGAAAAGGAGCTGGACATAACTGAAGCAGACTGTTAGAAACACAACCGAATAGTAGGAATCCCTCTTTAAGAGTTTGATCCTTGGAGATTTATCCATCATACACACCAGAAGTCTCAGCAGCTCTGTGTGAGTTCTGCTGCAGTGCAGAGCCTCAGCTTTGCCTTTCTTATGGAATGAGCATTTGTCCATAGGGACATAATCATTAACAATTTGCAGTCCAGCAGAACAGAGAATAGACTACTCCATATTTTCTCCTGCAATTTGGAGGGGAATTCCAAGCTTCTAACCTCAGCTCTGTATTCAGAATTAATAAGCTACTCAGCTTCCCCCTCCTTCCCCCCCCACCCCATCTTTTACACTGTACAGAAAAATTGCGAAGAAATTAAATGTGTCAGTAGGATTGGACCTCACAAATTTTGCTGATTTATTTAATAACTCTATTACTTCTTTGTTGCTTATTATTGTGAACTCAATTATGGAATGAATAACAGTGATTGATTCCTTATGGCTCTGCTTTGTTCAGTGGTTACTTTTATAGTTTCTATTTTACGTTTTCACTTACCAACTTTTTTGGACCTCCCTGGATGAAATTCAGCATTGTGCTATAGGACAGAGCACTACAGCTACAATTGCACAGCAGACAGCTCTACTGGTTGCCAGCATTTGGGGGTGGGTGTGACATTTGGCTTGGTCTGATACAGAGACCTGCACACTTCAAACACTTTTAGGGAAGCACAGAAAGGTGATATTCTCTGATGGCCAGGCAGGCTGGCATGCTGTCTTGCTCCACAGTTGCTTGGTAAAGCATGGGGCATCCCAAAATGGCCTGTGAAATATTTCTTGGCTTTGACTTCACTAATATCTGACTGCAGACATAGCTGGGAGCTGGCAGGAATTACCAGTATTTTCAATTAAAGTGTCTGTAGCTATGACAGTAAAATCATGAGCTTGTAAAACAATTGTTTTATAGAACTTTTTTGTGTATTCTCTTTCTGCAACTCCCCTCATGTCCTAACCACCAAAGCCTAATGGAGCACAGAATGGCCTGTACATTTTTGCTTTGCTTGTTTTGCAAATGTCATGAAGTCCTTTGATTGTAAAATCTATGCTAGTATTTGGGAGTCCTCTTTTGTGGTACAAGAGGTTAAGACAGAAGACCTGTAATTACAGCGTTCCTATCTGTTGGCTCTTCCCAGCTCAAGAGAGAACTAAAACCCATGACATATATCTCTCAGGTGAACATTCAGTGTACCAGGCTATTAAGTCTCTCCTGTAGGCTCTACTACATTTCACATTAAATATTTATTATGCCAGAAAGAGTGAAGAGTTATACTTTCACTGGTATTCCACTCTACAGTGTCCCTGAATCTTCTGCTGTTAGCATTCACAACATTATTCAGGAAAGGGACTGTCAGACATCTTCCTTGATCTACCCAGTACAAGTTCCTTGATTCAACTGCTGTGCCTCATTCTTGTAGAAAGGATGTTCTTACCATTCCTGAAGCTTCAGAGAGCTACAGCACTGCACCAGGCTAACCAGACTTTAACACTGTTTTCTGAGAGTGGGAGCCTGAACTGACGGCTCTTGTGGAGCTTTATGGAAGCCTTGAAGATATTCGGCAGAAGAATTAGTGAAAACTTAGCAAAGAAATTTGCTAAGCTGCAATGGTAACCCCAGAGGATGCAGACTGTCTTTTTGAACTGATCTAGGACAAGAAAAGACTGGCTAGACAGATGAGTTAAATGAGAATTAAATGTGCACATGACTTAATAGCTTGGTCTTCTGAGGGACTTCATTTTATCACAAAACCCTACATTAAGTGACACAGATATCCCAGGCAGGAGAGTTCTGCAGCTTGTGGCCAAGGACGGGTGTGCACAGCTGGGAGAGTGCCCAGGCTCCAATTATGCATGTTCTTATCTGTTACTTTCTGCTGCAAGAGTCGGATGAACAGAAGTCATCTCTTTTTAAAGGAGCAGTCAGATGTGAATGGCTGCGTGCCCTTTACAAAGGAAGCTTCAGAAAAATTAATCTAGAAAAACTAAAATATGAGAAGGGAAATTAAGAGGAAGATGCAGAAGGAAATAAATGTGAGCAGAGGAATAAAGAGAGTAAAGAACAAAAAGGAAATGAATTTTGTTCACTAAAGAGGATTGTTTACTTCCAAAATGTTACCCAATCATACCTGGGCTGTAAAGTTAATACCATTTTTGGTTGCATAGGTTGCATATTCTTCTGTCTCTAAAAAAGTACTAATAAATGTAAGTTTCCCAATTGCAACATTGAAAATGTCTCTGGAAAACAGAAACATGTTTTTTCCTGTGGCAGCAGTTGAGATGAAGAAAAAGTGTCTTTTTCTCTATTCCTGCACTCAGAAATGTCCAGGAAAGAAAGAATGGCTCCTAGCAGAGGCAGCAGAAAGCAAGAAGAGAAAAAAGTAAAGCCTGAGAAGTAAGGTAATGAGGAAATCTGTGGAGTGAGACAAACAAGCAGCCCTTTTTGAATAGGATCCTGAGCTGAATAGAGAGGCAATATGCCTACAAAGGTATATGGCAGCAGAGCTTTTCCATGTACATGGAGTATTCATACATATGCCTGGGAAGATTGCTTTGGATTTATAAAGGCAATTTCAGTAGGAAAGTGTAGATAAAGACACAGATGGAGAGCATTGGCAGAGATAGTGTTAAGTAATGGAGGACAGGGGTGCACCACACAGGTGCTGGGGTCTGTGCCTCAGCTCACCACTGCTGTTCTTCAAGAAAGACCAGGCAACCTGCCAGCTCTGGCTCTGGAACATGGAGCCATGTGGCCATGGCTGATTAGGGTATCTCAGGAGATGAGTGCCTTGCACTGGGTGCACTGGGTGTCCCTTCAGCCACCAGCACACAGGTCAAAGAGAATGACCGCTCTTCTTCCCCTGAAGAAGCCTCAGCCCTTCTCCTTGCTTTGGGATTACCTGTGTGTGAGGCTCGGATTTTACCAATGTTGCTCATGAGATTTTCTGAAAATGTTTGCAGCAGTTAATTCTGGCACAGGGAGTGTTATTATAGACAGTTTCCTGCTGGGAAGGTGATATGATTTTAAAACATTTAACAGGACACTGTCCTTTACATTGTGCCGAGCCTAGCTGTGGAACTTGTTTTCACAAGGTGCATCCCTAATGCAAAGCTGCATTAGGCAGGAAACTTATTTTAGTTCTCAGTTTCCTCTATGCAACCCCTCTGACCATATGGGAATCAGCCACATGTGAGGATAGGAGATGCAGTAGGGGGACAGCCTGCTGCTTGGCATCTCCTCCAGGCTTCCCTTACAGGTGGTGCAGATTCAGAGGGCTGCAGGGCTCAGCTCTTCTTTGGTTTGGTGTGGCATGGAATATTTTGATTCTGAGTAGCAAAATCCCAGTGGAGAAACTAAACTTTCCACCCAAAGCAACTAGTTTTTGAAGGGAAAAAAAAAAAAAAGAAAAACATTAATACTTTCATGCAAAGCTAACTTTCTATTACTTTTTTCAGTCAGCTTTGTACACCAGAAGTCAAAATAAGTAGACTATTTAGACTTATAATTTTCAAGAAATATGGACAAATTAGGAGTCTAAAATCAGAATTAGTGACCTAATCTGATCTGAGTCAATAAGCATAAAAGCATACAAGGACAATTGCAAAGAATGTGCTGAGTTAGAGTTAAGGAGACTCATTCTTCTCTTTATTTCTGCTGGCCTCGCTGGTCTTATTGAGCTTCAAAAGTCCTGTGAAAATGGTGCAGTCAGTCTGTGAAAATGGTGTAGTCATGTGCAGAGGATATGTGACTTCTTTCCTCATTAGACTGTTACAGCAGATTAATTGATGAGAATCGCAGTGGAGAGCTGTTAGTGTTGCCACCTTCTAAAAAACTGTACTAAAGTAAATATAAGTCTGTCTTTTTCATTCTCAGTGTGTACAGATGCTTATCTACTGAAGAGGCTATCACATGATAGGAAATTCCTGTCTTTTTTTTTCCTTCTAAGTGTTTGGAAGATTCAGTTCTGGCAGGAAGGGCCCTCTTTTTACTTTCTCTCTTTTTTTTTTTTAATAGATATTGATTTCTGAACAGTGTATGATGAGTTAACACACACTGCTCTGACCCCGCCATCCTACTGCGGTGAATCTAACTCTAGGTCTCATTATTAAATAACTCCTGAGTTACTGTATTGATTCCCATGGGCATGACATTTCCATTGACTTACAGCATGGTCCTCCCAAATGCTCTGCAGCAAGCTGGCAGCACAGTTACAGAGCTGGGAAGAATTTCACCTTTACCATTTGCCTCCTCAGAATGGCAATGTGATTCTGTAACTGGCACTGAAGTAAACCTCATAATAAAACTGAAGGAGATTCCTGACCCTAAAACCAAATCCTGCTCTAATTCCTGCTCCCTGGCCTCATGTCATTCCCTCTCCTGATAACATCAGCCAGCTCTAAGAGCTGGTCAGATCAAGATGGTCAAATCCTTGCCAGCCCAAACCTCCCCTTCAGAAGAAATTTGTCTCATGGAGATATGCATCCTGGAAGCAATCAAATATACAATATAAGCAATAAGAAATTCACATCACAACAGCAACTGCATAAAACTCATTTGAATTAAATGAAGAAAGCAATGCAGAATGATTATTAAATGGTATAGTGAATAAAGAAACATTCATATTTTCATTAGCTCAATGCTTAATTAAAGAAAAATAAATCTGCATAATAGCACTGCCTGGTTTTATTCTCCTCCTACAACATCAGGACCTGATTTTTTTGCAAGACTTTGATCAGTGATATATTATGCTTTCCACTGCAGGTTGCAGCTCCTTTCCAGGCAAAAGCTGTGTTGCACACAGGGCCAGCAGGAGGCTGGAAGTCCCAGACATGCACTTGCTCTGCTGAGCAGTGATGGGTGCTCACCTTTGGAACTGCCTGATCAGCGTCCGCACAGTGTCAGGGGTTTGTTTGGCTTCAGTCAAAATTCCACTTGTGATTTTTTTTTTTTTAATGTGGAACCAAAACATTTTTCAAGAGAAAGCCTTAAGGAAAAGTGAGGGGAAGAAGAAATGCAGTGAAGATATAGGTAACATGGTCTGTAAGGCATTATTACATCAGAAATACATCCCACTGACAGCAGGACCTCAGTTCTTTTACCTGCAGGTGACAAATGGCATCAGCTGTGCTACAGAAATAACAGGAGAAGAGGAAGCAGGTCCAGAATGTTTCCAATGCTACTTCAGTTACCACTGACAGGCTGATGAGTTGAACCTGGTGCCAGCAGCTCACAGGGGCAGCAGCAAAGCTTTGGCAGTCCCCAGGGCAGCTTCCCAGCATCCCACGAGGCTGTTCAAAGGGAAAAAATGCCTTTGCCCTTTTGTGTCTGGAATTCGGATGTCTGGCAGAGGGGCAGGAGCAGAAGGCAGTTCTGGCTCCCTCCTGCCCCCCGCTGCTGCCAAACCCGATCCCCTCCTGCAGCAGGCCCTGCTCAGCCGCAGGCTCTCGGCACTTTCTGCTGCAGGAGGTGCTGAGCACTTCCCCACATAGCACCCAGCAGCCCCCTCCCTATGCTGCAACTGAAGAAATCTCACAACTACAGTGCTTTCTAAAATGTATAAGCTTGCTATTAATCTCGATTTTGAGGATTTCCTTGATTTAGATGAGGTAGGTTTAGTTTTAGTTGATCTTTGGCCATATTTTGATCAGGGTTTCTAATGTGTTCTTGCAAATAAATTCTTCGCCCTAGGCTGTGGTAAGGCTTATGAAGTGCTGTAATCATGGCTAACATTCACATTTTTCCCTTGCTGTGCCAAGGTGCAGACATATTTCCTAAAGAACCTCCCAAGTGAAAATTTCATCCCTCATTTTCAATCATAATTAAGATGTTGCTGCCTGTTGCTGGTTCTTGCAGCTGAGTGCTGCTGGTCTTGGTGGGAATCCCAACACAGGCTGATGCAGGCCTAGATGACCTTTAAAGTTCCCTTCCAACTCAAAAGATACTATGATTCTCTGGAAATCTTTGGT
Organism: Lagopus muta; assembly: GCF_023343835.1. NCBI lineage: Eukaryota > Metazoa > Chordata > Aves > Galliformes > Phasianidae > Lagopus > Lagopus muta. The sequence goes on from NC_064436.1 coordinate 49,946,561, forward strand.
TATGCTCTGCAGTTAGATGCACCGAACTGCCCATGCTGAGCATGAGATTTGTGGGTTTTGATTCAGTCTCACACTGCTTTCCCTTGTTCCTTTGCAGCTGATATTTGGCTACGAGACACCACTGCCTTTCTGCCCGGCAGTGAGGTGGGACCTGTTTGGATATTGGGGATCTCAAGGCCAAAAAGGCAGCTGGCTGAGCTCCATCCTTGGTGCAGTGCTGCAGGAGCAGAGAACAGGAGGGCTGTGGTGGGCCCACAGGTGTCTGGCAGGGTTGCTACAGGCCGGTCACTGTGTCCTTTGAATGCTGAAGCAAAAGGACTTCTCCCTTCTGCTTGAAAGGGCCGGCTTAAGATGGAAATAGCTCTGCACAGAGGGGCACAGGTAAACATCCTGCACCCTTGCTCCTGAATGCATACAGTCATTAAATGAGGCTTCTCTAGGCTACCATTTTCCTTTTGCTTCTCTCTCTGCTACAGTTCACATCTCTCCTCACATTTTTTAGGCCGTATGTAACATCAGTAAACAGTCTTGGCCTGAGGTTTTAAAGTCTCTGTGTGGTAACTGTAGACAGCAAATGTCTTTTTTTAATATTTTTTTTCAGTCTGTAATCAGGTTATTTCTGTTGCGTAGTTTCAATGACCAACTCTTCTTAACAGTCAGTATCTACAGAAGAAGTTATGTCTTGGAAGGCCCCTACTTTTTACACGTCCTTCCCTGTTTTTTCCCAGTGTATCTGGACACTTTTTTTTCTGTGAACCAAACAGAGACAGTCCATAAATGAAAGGTGACCTTTATGCACCATTAAAGAGTCCTCATGAATTGCAGGAAGTAATAGACTACATGGCAAAAACACCTTAAACCCCTCCTGCTCTTTTTTTTTTTTTTGTGCATTTCTCTTCAAAGTCCATGTCTGTAAAACAGAGCCATAAGTACCAGCCAGATACAGCCTCCTGAGTATTTTGTATTACTCAGCTTTACACAGCCCCCTGCCTTTGTCCTTCAACAAAAGGCTGCAGTCTATTAAATTCTTCTGCTCAATTTGAAATGCAGGCCATATTAAAGAGACTTCGCTATGCATTTTTACACATAGAAAATGCGTTGGGGATTATTGGAATGCCTACTGCACTCATCTACAGCTATTTAGTGTAAGTAAATGCCCATTTAGCCAGGGCTTGAAATGAAATATGATTGACGGAGCAGTATTACTCTCCCTACCCACATTACTATTGTTTCCCCTTTATTTCAGCTATTTACTGTTTTTTTCTGATGGCATTTAAATCCAGACTACAACTCCAAAGGCCTGCCCTTTTTCCTCACAGTCTCAGTTCCTTCTTACTTTCCTTCGTGAACACCCTCCCACGGCTCCAGACTCTCTCTTCCCTTATGGCAGCTTTGCAGCAGAAGCACCCATTTGCTTCACATCATGCTGTTCCCTTCACCCTGTCACTTTTGCCTGTACCAGCCTGGCTCCACCTGCCACATCTTTGTGCCTCACACCTTTCAGATAAAGCCACGAAAGCTTTCTTCCTCTCCAAAGCAGCAGGAAGGGGCTCTAACCTATTCCTCTGTCTAACGCTGTCTACCAGGAATCAGCTGCTTGGTGTGATTCTCTCACCCTGCTGTTGGTAAAATGTGTTTCATCTCCAAATAACAGCCGAGGAAAACTTATTTTTCCCTCTTCCCTGTATCTGTGTAGCTATTGACAGAGTGTGTTGAAAGGCCACCTGTGGGAAGCCAGCATTTTTATGTGGTTTAACCTTCTTTCTGACCACCCTTTCCAACATTTTTCCTCCTTGCTTCTCACCAAGTGGCATCTGATCCCAGCCCAGGTCTGTGAGAGCCACATACACTGCTGGGAAGGACGCTGAGGAAAAGCAGTGCCCAAACACAGAGGGAATCACTGCTTAACAAAGTGGCTTCTGCATGCACTTCATAATTCTTCTTTTATTTCCAGCAGCTTTTGAACTTTGCTGGGAGCATGTGAGCAGACACTGTAAGATCCACGTGGATTTTGGCTCCTGTCAGCTCCATGTATTTATCACACCTTCTCTTTGATTTAAATAGGATTTTTCTTCTCCCTGCTCCTAATGATGGATTGTTCCAGTATTTCACTTGCATGACATAAAATCTTCCAAATTCCAGCCTAAAACATTTGTTTGGTTTCAGGTCAGAGTTGCTTATTAGTTTAAGAATTCTTCATTCTTCCTGTATACTTGCCTGATGTACTAACATGAGAGAAAGCAGCAGTTGGTCTTGCTATATCCAATTTTCAAAAATACATATTCTCAAATCTTCTCAAATTGTGTTCTCATCTTATACACATAATAACCATGCTTCCCTGGCTCATTTTTTTCATGGCTGTGTGCTCAATAATTATCTCTTCTGTATGAGAACTGCTCAGTGGTCAAATCTCCAGTACCACAACACGGAACTAAGATCAGATACATGCCTTTCATCATAAAAATCAGCAGAGAAAAACTTCCACAACCCAAAGTAAACCAAATTGAACCAAACCAAACCAGCATGAGAGTACATCAAACAATTTCTAAAAGAGTTCAGGTGGTATTAAGCTGTTTAAAATACTTCATTATAATGAGTTAATAAGCTTGATCTGGGGAAACATTGCTAGAAAAGATGGTATGTCTGAGCCTTTGAGAGGCGATGATTTTTCTACATTTGGCTAGCACTCCAGTTAACTCAAATGAAAATTATCTCCTACTGTGGTGATTTCCCTTTGATTTACTTGATGGAGTAAGGGGCAAAACACACAGTCGTCCTGACTGAGTGGAGAGACTGATTCCTAGAAGACAAGAAGTGTCGGCATGCAGCCCAGCAGATGGAATATTTTTACATATATTTTGCAAAAGCACTGGTGCACTTAGCAAGGTACACTGTAACTTGAGATTTCTTCAATTCGTTTTTTCCCCCCTGCAGATGAAGGATAAAGTCTCTTCTTCACGGAAGTAATGTCATAGCTCAGAATAGCTCTCCTAGTCTTGACATGATGTGGTCACAGCAATATGCTTGCTTTCTTTTTTTTCCCTGTTCAGCTTTTGCAAATTGGAATTTTACTCTTCTTCAACTCTTTAACCATTGTTTTACATCTAATCACTTTTCTCCAATTGCTTTATCTTTTTCTGCATTTATAGCCAAGACAATGAGATTCCAAAGAGCATCTGCTAGAAAGAAAGGTTGCAGAAAGTAAGAAAACAGTTATAATACTACAGTTCCTGTGCTTACTCTATAAAATCTTACTGTTTAAAGTAAGATGACTGCTTTCATTGTAATACTCCTAGCAGAATATACAATTTTTAATGTGCTTGTTTAGTTTTGCTGTTGAAAATGTGGGGCTTAGTTCTTCTTTCAATTACAGTTTTTATATCCAGTGTTTTTTCTACCTCACATTTACTCTGTTATCTGTGAAATAAGATTGACTGTTTAAGAAGCTCCCTATTTCCATTATGAATGTGAAAGACAGCTTCGGGTTTACAAAAGGTTGATATTATTATGAGCTGCATAACTTCAGCTCCCAGTTCAGTGTTACGAGAGTAACTTCAAATTACTCAATTAATTTCAGATTAGAATAATAAGACAGGAATTGCAGTATTCAGCAGCTGAAACAAAATAGATCCCTGAACTTCTCTGAACCAGAACATTTTAGAGTAGCTCCCACAAAAATCTTTTCCCATGAAGCAAAAGCAAAGAAGTGAGAGACAAAACAAAGACATCCAAGATGATTTTTTCCATTATTATCTCAAACTTTCCTGCTTCACTCTGTGGAGTTTCCATTCAGTGTGGCTGAAGGAGGTAATGCAGAGCTTCATGAAACCTAAGAAATCAACTTTGTTTAAATGGAGAAAGCTTCTGTAACAATACTGGGTCAGTTCACAAATCCATGGAAATGTAGTGGAATTCTTTGGGTAATACAGAATCATAGAATCATTAAGGTTGGAAAAGATCACCAAGTCCAGTCATCAACTCATCATCCATGTCCACTAAACCATGTCCCTCAGTGCCACATCTACACATTTCCTGAAAACCAAAAGTATTCAGTAAACTGCTTAATAAAGTCGTTTGTTAAACATGGAATTGTCACTGATTTTTTCAGTACTTTTTGTTCAGCACACTTTTATTTCCTAGTATGCACTTTTAGCAATATTTAAAACATTCAAAACATTTGAGGTACTTAAACTCTGAAATATAGCTGAAATACTTTAATTAGCTAAAAGATTTTGTTGAAACAAAGCATCCTGACTGAGTTTCAGAGGCTGATTATTTTCTTCATTAGCCAGAATTAAAAATTAAAAAAAAAAAACAAAAACTTTTCCAAGCCAGACATCACAAATGACAGAAAATAAATTCTTTGCTTGATTTGGTACTGCAAAAAAATGTTTGTTATGTGGCAATTAAAGGTTATATGAACTGATGGGCTGGGAACAGCACTGCTATCAAATGCTACGATTATGAGGTGAGACGATTATGAGAATTGCAAAATTCAGTGTTCCAAGTGATGCTTGATCTCACCAGAGTTCCTGAAGCCTAAGGAAGTGCTCCTTTGGCCCATACTGGTGGAGGGGTCCCCATGTTGACAGAAGGGAAGGGTTGTCTCCCTCCTGCTCTCAGCTCTGAGGCTGGGTGGAGGCCACCTCAATCCGGCCACAGATGTCTTTCAAAACACACAGAGTTTATGGCACTCTATGGTGCTTATCCGTACATCAGTCAACTGGTTTTCTGAGTGCTTTTTGTAGCACATCTCAGAGCAATTTGCAGGTGCAGGGGAAAAACTGTGGGCACATGCTGTGTTCAATTTCAGTCTGCTGTCAAAGCAAGTCTGTTGGGAGTGGCCATGCAGGTGCCCAGTGGTTCATTTCTGCAGCAGTGAGGAGGCACCAGCCAACTCAGCAGCAGGGCCAGGCACCTTTGTGGTTCAAGACCTCTAAGAGTTTCCTGTGGATTTCTTACAAATAATACCATTTAAGATTGGTGTTGTACGTACAACTCTTGTGCTGTCACTATCTATCCACCTTCTGTGTGTATCTTGATGTTCCACCCACTTAAAATCTGTGGGGCTGGAAAAATTTCTCTCGTCTACATTTTCTGTGTCAGCCATGAAGCTACAGAAAGGACAAAGTCTCAGAAAGGGCAGGGTCACAGTTCCTGCTACCTCCTCTCCTTGAAAAGGAATGGGGTGCTCTGACCTTGGCTGCTTTTTGACTACTTGGGTCTATGTTGTAAAAAACCACCCCTCGTTCCTTTCTTGTGCCTGGGCTTTTGAATTTTCTGTCCCAGCTGAGGTGTATACCAGTGAATCTAAAAACGCAAAATATCCGCCTTTTTGGAAAGCACAGCCATGTAACCCCTGGAGTTTCACAGGTACTCACATGCTGGCACTTTGCATTCCTTTCTCTTCTGTAAATATGCCACTAAATGCTTGTAAGGTTGGGGAGAAAATGATGAACTTTGCCTGAGGACATGGCTGTCCAGAACAGTTCATTTGAACAAGTGCAAGTACATGTGGATGCAGTCATCATGAGGAGTGTATCTTAACACAGCAAAATGGTGTGGAAGTTCCTCTGTTAGCTAAAATGCCTCAGAGAATATTGCTTTAATTTACTGTAGGTTTTACACTGATAAATTGTGGTTCCTTTGCACAAAGTCCTTCCTCTTTAATTTCTATTTATCTTTTCCACCAAACATGTGCCTGGAGTTTGACTTGATAAAGACAGGATGTTCTTCATTAAAGTAAAATGTCCAGTATCATTTGGAAGCAGGTGATAGAAAATGGGAGTGCTTTACTGAATAGAATTAAATACATGTTTTAACTAGTTGTTTTCCCATGCAGAACATTTCTAATACACTGAATTGGAATGAAAAAGAGCTGAAACAAATGCCTACTTGTAGCTAAAAAGAAAATCATACATTGTGGACTGTTGGACTGGATGATCTTGGAGGTCTTTTCCAACCTTGGTGATTCTACGATTCTATGAGATTATTTGCAGAAAAAAAGACATGTATCCTTACGCTTCTGGAAGATCATCAAATCCCCAAAATAGGAAGAAATACAGGATTCAAATTTGCTTAGGAACTTGAAAACACATTACTCTATAGTACAACTTTGTGTGGTTATTGTTTTCCCGAGAGAGAACAGTGAACTTCTCAGATGTCTGGATTCTCTGTATCATGAATAAAACTTACAATATAAAGTCACAAGAAAGTTGACAATTCCACTCTGCCTTTTCTTCTCCTCTGAATTTGGGTGGTCTCAGAAATTATGTTCTTGAGTTTTTCCATCCAGAGCAGATAGGAAGAAGTGTTGAACTTTTAGGAACCATTTCCTTTAATAGTGTTTGCTGAATATTTCAGTTGAACAAGTAGTCTAAAAGAAACAAACAGCTGGTTAAAAGGTGAAACATATTCAGTTGCTTTCATTAAAAATTGCCAGTAATTTCACTGTCACGTCTTTGAGAAATACTCTGTAATCACTCATGGGGGACTGAGGGTTCAATTGTACAGTGGTCGGTAAATTAGAACGTAGAGTGGGAAAAAAAAGAGGAAGAAAAAAAAGGAATTATTATTTTTTTCTGACTAATAGTTTCTGCAGTGACATGCAGTCTTGATTTGACTGAAAATATTGGAAACATACTAAATTCAGTGAACAGCCTCAAGAAATCTTTACAAGATGGTTACAATGGAAGATGAATTAACACTGTCATCTCAGATTTATTTTAAAGTGAAGTGCGATTTATCCTGTGCTGCTGTTTTATCCGCATTAGTTCAGTGTACAAAAGAAACTTTTCTGTGTACACCAGCTTGAAAGGCGGTTTCAGTGTGACCCACAAGCATGTCACCACTGTGTGTAATAGCTCTGTGTAGGTGGTAAGATGAGAACTCCCTAATGTCCAGGGGGACCTCCTGAGCCCCCTGTGCCCTCTCTCTGGCCCCTGCATCCATTCCAGCCGAACTCATCCTGTATAGGTCCTCACCATGATGGACACAATCCCACGTGTTCTTTGCTGATTGCGGGGGAACTGACAAGGATGGGGAGGTCATTAAATGCTTTTCTGCACAATTCCAGAAACTAGTCTTTCTGACACATACGTTAAACTCAGAGATGGGACAAAGTGGCAAACATTCCCTGAAAGATTTGAAGGCAGGCTGACTTCAGTCAACTGAAGATCTAGTTCATCAATAATCAATAATTACAGAAAAAGACAGTTAATCTTTTAGCCATTACTTTATAGATTGAGCTCTGTCCGAGATTTAGAACCTTGGCCAAATCAGTCCCCTTGTGAAAGAAGGTGGGAGCTTTTCCCACTTCTCTGCTTACAGGAGGTCATGAACAAGCATTACAGACCACAAAGGACTCACATAACTGAGCAATGGCAGCTACTCACCGTGTCAAAGGCAGAAGGAATTTGCATGCTCAGTGAAACAAAGATTTCAGCTGCAGATTGGGGGGGGGGGGGGGGAAGTCATTTTCTTTCTTTACTCAAAACACTTCCACAAATTGCATGGGCTAAAGTATGAAACTTCCTTCTGAGGGTGTAATTCAGTTCCTACGTGCTGCCCTTCCCTGATGTCCTGCTTCTTTTGTAACTGTCTGCACATGGGACAAATGTGAGTTCCTGAACATTTTTCATCTTTTCAGATGACAAGTACGACAGAATGCTGCACTGAGTGTACCCGATTGGACCTCGCCTGCTCAATGTTCAGAGTTAATTCACTTTTCTTTATGTTTGTGCACAATGGTTGGATGAGAATAATTTTAACTATGTTCAGAAGTCTGTCTGGACTAGTCTGTAAAACAAACTTGAAATGTAACTAGATGAATGGAATGATAGACACATGCATATTTTTGCAATAGGAGTTACTATGTAAAGAGAAACAACTTAAATAAGACACCAGCTAGAGCTAGGCTATGCACCTTCCCTAGGGCTCACAAGTTTTTGCTGAGAAGAGGAAGAAAAAAAAAGTTCTACAGTGTTTGGGAATTTGGCCCAAACTTGCACATTGCGAATGCAATCTCTGACCAGTGTTAATTAAGTTCAGGAAGTGCATGACCTCCCCAGGGAAGAGAGCATAGGAACTCATCACCAGCCATTGCTGGCCATATATGAAGTGAGTCCTGTGGCTGATGGAGGACTAAGACTAAAGATCTTTGAAAAGATCTTCATAAAGGGGTGGTTGGAATGGAAGGGGAATAAATGGAGCAGTACACTTCCAAAGGTAATCCAATTTTGGTACTCACTGAGTTTACCATGTCTTCCTATCCCTGTGCTAGGCTGCACAGCCTCAAGAAATATTCTGCATGGCACCTTCCAACCTTAACTATTCTGTGAACTCAACAAATTGTGTAGGAGAGATCTCACACACTTTCCAGTCCTTCCTGCTTGTTATTGGTTTTCCATTACTCTGTTTCTGGAAGGCTTTGAAAAACCACAAGAACTTCCTTTCTTGTTGTGTTTCATCACTTTGGCCTCAAAATGAAACTAACCAAAATGAAAAACAGCCAGATAAAAAAAAAAAAGTCTAGTAAACAAATAAACAATCAAAACCAAATCTTCTAAAATCCAGTTGATTTTGATTTTGTGTCTGGTTTTGGCCAAACTGTGCATTCATTTTTAGGTCTTTTCTTCCTTGTTGGCTCTCACATTCTTAGCAAGGAGAATCACACTTGCTTTCAGCCCTCTCCCAGTCTCTGATATTTGCTTCTGTTTCACTGCCATTCAGCAACAGCTTTGCTGCTCTGCTACTGCTTGTGTCAGGAGACCATGGTTCTGCTGATTTATGACTGGAACTCCAGGCTTTTGGACAGCACCTAGTAAAAAATTATGACTTGTTTCTTTTCGTTTCTTTTCAGGATCTGGAATACTTTTGTCACTTAGGCTGATGTTAACAAGAAGAATTTTTCCAAATCCATTGTAAAGCTTTGTGGCTTCACTGTCCCATTAGCACAGTTTATATTCTAAGGCCAAATAAAAGGTCAGTCCTAAAAACTTTACCTGAACTGAATATGATCAATCAATAATTAACACTGTTCACCTCCACTGAGCCCAAATTTCGGTATACAGGATTGCTCGGCTTCTCTTAGTATGTCAGGTTTGTCAGCTTGGTTTTTCATGTGACCTCTCCAGGTTACATGGAAACAGCATGCTAGCAGCACTGACAGGTCAGGCTCTGCAGTTCTTGTGTCCTTGTCATCCTTTGTTCGTGGTAATAACTTACACAGTAAGCACACAACTGCAAGTCATTAAAAGAACATGGGATAATTAGTTTTAATACAGATTATTGAAGAACAAACTGTCCTGTGCAAAGGAAAGGTATGTGGGGGGTGCGAAGAGGAGGTAAATGACTGTGTGCATATAAAGGCCAAGCGGCTGGAGGCTGGGGAATCAGAGCGGTTTATTCAAAAGGAAAAAGGCTGGCAAATCCGATGGCAAGTTCTTCCTGTTAACTCTAGCCTGACAGGGCTGAACCACCAAACATGGGGCCAGGAGGCACTGCAGATACCTCCAAGCTGGGCCTCCCCTGCCAGGACAAGGGGACCTGCTGGAGCAGGCGCTGTGGTGCACGGCTGGCAGAGGTCCAAGCTGGGCCTTCTGGGCCTGGCTCAGGCACCCTTGCGAAAGGAGAGTACTCCCGGCCACACAGTTCCTAATCTCTCTCTGTTTTATGTTTTTAGCCTCTTTGTTTTTCTTGTCCTGCTGCCAGTGGCTCAGACAGTGTGCACAGTCAAGCAGCAGCTGCCTGCTGCAGCTCCGAGGCTCACGTCATACAGGCAGGGCTGCCGGGTGAGAGCGAGCGAGGGGGTGAGGTTAGGTGAAACATCAGCCACGTCCTCTTGGCTTCCCTCCAGAGCCTTTCAATTATTTCTTTATGTGCTTTTGGTCTTGTGCTTGCTTGGCATTTAAAAGGTATGCTCTGAGAGCATTTCACAACGAGTGCCATTTTACAGCTCAAAACAGATGCAAGCTTATCACCCTTGGAAATTATGTCTTCATGAACCCCCTCTCTGCCCTCCCTCAGGGTTTACAGCAGACACTGCACTGCACGCAGATCAATCATGAGGACTGTGCAACGGCCTAAAAATAATGCGAGTTATAAAAGTCTGGAAGCTGCTGTTTGCCTTCGGATTTGATGATCCAAATGCCCATCAAGACCAATGACTCCAGTGGCAGGACAATAGTAGATAAGGGCTGTACAGTCTTGTTAGCTTCCCAGGACACAGGGAACAGACAAAATGCTCATTATAGTTGTTCAGGGTCAGAACTTGATTCTGAATCTAGAAAAATGGGGTTGGAAGGCAAAATGAACTGCACATATATTGCTCCTGACAAATGCTTGTCTAACCAGTTCTTAAAGACTAGATGGAGACTCCACCAGTGCCTGAGGCAACCTGTTCCAGTGCTTCATTATCCTTCCTATTAGGGAGCTTTTCTTTATTCAGATGGGAGCATGGGCTAGATTCCTTATCTACCTGTCCAGTCACAGGTAGGTGGAGCTGCATGTTGCACCACTATCATGACTTGTACTGCGTCCTAAAGATAGTACGAGTACTTCCTTCAGGTCAGGGTGGGGATGCTGAAAGGAACACTATGAGAAAGCCTGGAGTTCACATTCAGATAGCTGAAATACATCTTCTGCCCAGGATAAACAGCAGAGAAGTCAGAGAAGTAAATATTGGCATGAGCTTTCAGTTTGTGTAAGCATCATAGGATTGTATCCTAATTTTGTGATGGGATTTATACAATTGTTGTCAAGGGAGGCTAATGCACTTAAGATGACTCTAACTAAGTGCTATTCTTTAGAGGAGCAGGAGATTTGAGTACTCAGAGATCAAATATTTTATGTTTAATCTGGTCTGGCTCTTTGACAAATTTTCTGGCTGAACTGTTATACCGATGATATGTTAACACTAAAAAAGTGAGTAGAGGATTTTTTTTTCCAGATAGGTAACATTCTGACTTTAACTTTCAGACAATTAGCAACAAAGCTTTTTGAGCCGATTTCTCTTTTGGGTCTCCTGGCAGACACTATGTAAAGAGCAGCTTGTGAAAAAAGACATGCCTGTAATTTGACACATGGATGGCTTGCCAAGAGAGGTCATTGCAGCATCCTTAGTGGATACACTCACAAAGGCATGAGATAACATGCTCAGGAAGGCTGTCTGAGGGGCCACTGAATGCCTTGTAGGGTTTGGATCTTGCACAGTACTCATCATTCCAGAAATGGAGAAAAATCAGCACTCCTCAAACCCTGGGAATAATCTTAGTACCATGAGACATTTCAAAAAGGGCTGTTCCTTTCTTCCTTTCTTCCTTTCTTCCTTTCTTCCTTTATTTCTTTCTCTTGTGTATGTAAGAGAGAAAGGCAGGCAGTAAGCGTTGCTAGATTTTTAGGTGGACAGAGAATGATACCCTCTTCTGCAAGAGCTCTCTCTGGCCTCCAGAGACTAAGAAGTTTCCAGCTGGCCATCAGACTCCTCATTTCTAATGAATTTATCCTACATCCTATGAGCCCACATCTGCTCTCTTCTCTTGCTCAATAATTAGTTATGCAACTCCAAGAAATATGCTATTAATTCCTGAATTTCCAAGCTCAGTTCCTGCAGTTTAGACTTCTTGCCCATTTCTCTCTCCTCCTTTTATAGTTCCTGGGGTTTTCCATCCCAGGAAGGGGAAAGGCAGTGCTGGAGATGCTTCATTTCCCTTCTATTTCTCACAGGTCTTGTGATGAGAAATGGAGGATAGAGGGGAAACAGGTCACAGGTTGAGCTTGTTTTCAATGACTGATGGCTGGAATGAAACATTTTGCATGACCTTCTCTACAAAACAGACCCAAGGGCTTCCCTACAATAATTCCTGTTCAGATTATTGCTTTTCTTTGAGTAAAACTGCCAAGTTTATTTTAACCACTTCCAGTGACAAGAATCTACTTCCACTCCAACTAAATTGTTCCAGCAGTTAATTTCTGCTCTCTGTTGAAACAGCTTGCTTTATTTCCAAGGCAGGTTGTCTAGATAGATGTGTGTAAGAGCTCAGTTCCAAAGTTTTGCTTGAAATGCAGATTGTCCCATATTGCACCTGTCTGAGCCCTTCTCTTTGCTCTAGAGGAGATCTTCAGCTTTTGGAAACTCTTGCTGTGAAATACATTTTCCAATCTTCAGTCATTTATGGGAATTCTTTTCTGAAGTCCATTAATCTATTAATGTTCTTCTTGTGCTGTACACCTGAGGCCAGGACACTTTTAAAACATGACCAGTTAAGGAGTTTGTCCTCAACATCCAGAGTTCCCACACAAGGATTCCTCTAGCACTTTCACTAAAATCTCCTTTTGTTTAGTTTTCTGTTTTGGCCACTCTGCAGAGTCACTGCTTCTGACATCTCCTTGAACCTGTGTTGTTGCCCTTCAAAATCTGTGCCCTCATGCATAATTTTACTTTTGGCTGTCCTGAAGTTCATATTAAAAATTGTTTCCTTGTGTGCAGCTTGCCAAGAATGTCAATTGTTCCTTTTCATGGACCTGATTTCTTCATTATTGACCACTCCACCAGTTTGCGTGATTTTACTTCTGTCCCTACTCTCAGGGCTATTCATGCATTTCACACTAGATGAAATACATAAGAGGAACAGGAGCAAAGATTATTCTGTCCCACCTGAGCTCCTGAACCACGGAGCTAAGTCACATTTCTTAGATTTACTTCAATTTTGTCTGCTTCGTGGAGATAAGAGGGCTATGGAGGAAGCCTGTGGCTCGTATATCCTAACGAGCAAGTGCCAAATTTGCCAGGCCTGTTCAGTCATGCTAGTGGCCTGTACACTTACTTCAACCCAACTGACACTGTCATTTGTCTCACTGCTGCTGGAGGAGGTAGAGAACATCTCTAGAGATGATCCTGCAGGGAGCCTTTCTATAGAACCACATGAAACTCCTGGTCCTGCCATAACTGAGGCTACTGAGCAGCCTCTACCCTCACCTTCCCAGAACCACACTTTAGCAGTATAAAAACAGTGGTGGCTGATGACGGATGAGGGCAGAGATGGGTCTTTGCTTTGGGAGATGCTGCTCCTGTAGGCTTGTGCCATCCACATTGGTTCCCAAAGGCTGATTAAAGTGTGCTACTTGTTATTTCAGGAAATATTGGGTGTCCTCAGAAGGCACAAGGTTTGTGGTGCCTTGTATGAAGCTCTCTCAGGAGACCTTCATGCTGGGATGTCGCACAGCCATAGTGGGTTCAGGACAGATGAAATAATGGTGACTTTGAGCTGCGCAGAAACTCAGAAATGCTGAGATCCAACAGCAAGATACTGCATGAGTGTGGGAAATGGCAAGCTAGGTTGCAAGGTTCTCAAACAGCTCAAGTTACCCTTCTCTTCCTTTCCTTCCACCTTCTTTTTTTAACCCGTAGAAACCTGTGTCCTTTGCTGGATTTTGCTACAGAGGATTTCTCCGCAGACTCCATGTATTGTTTCCATCCACACCTGGACTCTTTTTGCCCAGTTCTGCCACAGTGCATTCCTCTTCAGTCACGTCTCATCACTGCAACTTTTTCCCTCAGAGAGATCCTACTGTTTGAGATCTTTGCCAGCATTTAACTGGCCATTAACCCAATGAGCCAGGTTCTGATCTCATTTACTTCTGCAAATTCAATAGAGTTCCTCTAGACTTATACTGATGTACATGAGAACAGATCCTGTCCCATTTAATTTGCACTACTGCATATTTGCTAAGTGCTAACTGCCTGGTTGGCTCAGTGCAGCATGCAGAGGACAAAAGGACTTGTGCATAACAGGGGCTGTTACCTTCCAGATGCTGTTTGCACAGGGCAATATGTTTCTGGTCTGGCCCCTCCCACAGTGCTCCTACACTACTCCCAAATTACTGAGAGTTTTTTTTTTCTTTAAACAGCTTGTTAACTTCAAGGTGTCTTGCTGGCTTATGTGCAATCTGATTTAAATGTCAACATGATGTTAATGTTTAACAGCTATCACTAGAAGGTTCTCACAGCTCTTCCTTCAGAGTTACAAAAAAGCCCAATATCTACCTGCTCCTTAAGTTCTATTGTCGGTTCAAAGCAGGTTCAGATGATATGTTGGACCTTTATCAGTTATCCCCTGCATGGTCCTTGGCACGCGATTGCCCTGAAATATGCTTTCCCTGGGCACCTTCCAAGTTTCTCCACTTGCAGTCTTCTCATAAGCTACAGAGAACATGTATTTTGCAAAACAAGAAATAGGAAAACAAAAACTAGGAGGATTAAAAAATAGCCCAAATGATTTAATTTTAATTCCAAAAATACGTGGGGCCCCTGACATTTCCCACAGATGGCTCCTTTCTCTGTGGCACAGAGAGGATATATTTTAAACGGTAATGTTAATGGAATTATATGTTGCTGCTGGATAATTGTCTGCTGTGAAGAGATAATTGTGGAGGCAAAGCTGAGGTATTTATCGAAGATAAACACTGAGGCAAAGCCAAGATGTTTATTTTCTAAGCACCAGACTGAAATGCAGGCAAAACATATAATATCATTAGCATTATTTCTAATACACTGGAAGCCTGAACATGCCCCATCACAAACTCTTGTGAACTCAGGGAGGGCATAACTGGGCACCAAATGATCCAAACATCAGCGCTGTGGGGCTCCGTTGATTGTATCATAGGCAGCAATACTCAAGTGTTGTTCATCTTTGCTGGTGTTGGTCCTTCCATAGCTCAGGAAAGTAGCAGAAATGCTGTGTGGAGACCTGACCTCTCCCTGATAAAATTTAAGGAAGACCTGATTTCTTAACCAAGGATGGCTCAACAATAGGTTAATACACAACATTTGCTGATCCTTCAGACTGTTTGAGGTAAGTGAACCATGGAAAATATGACCAGCTTGTTGTCAGGCCATTATTCTACAGTTTTCAAAAGTAAATTTTACAGATACCTGGGAATAATTCACGCACATACTGTGTGTGAGCATTTGCAAAGTACAGGTCTGTACAAGCACGTGGGCAGCTTCAAGAAGCAGCAGGGTCTGTATCATGTGTTAAGGGAGCAACATGGGTGCTGTGCTATGTCTGGGCAGCATCTGCAGCTGTTGCAGCGTGTTTGGAAACAGCAGAGCTCTCCTGGGCTCATGCTGCTGCAGGTTTTATTCTGTGCATGTCCTGAGCAGCCTGAGAGCTGTGGCCCTGTTTGGCTGTAGGAGTCAATCCCAGCTGATGTTGGGTACCCTTACGTCCTATCCACCCCACTCTGTACCTTGCAGCAGTGCTGAGAAGGATCCCAAGTGGAAGTTTTTGTCTACTTTGATAGGTACAAAAATCCGAGTTGGCTTTTTTTTTACTGTGTTTCTGCCCAGGGATGGATGCAGGTCCTTTAAGTGATAATATTTAAACATCTAAGGAATACATTGGTCATTAGGCACCTGGACACACACTCACAAGCTTGGGCATGACTCCCTAAGCCCAAAGCAGACAGCAACATCCTTGAGCACTGATTTATTTGAACTTACTGATTTCAGATTGGCTGTAAAGTGAGAACATGCATGACAGTAGAAACTTCTCACTACTTTTCTACTTCTGAAGACTGCTACTAAGATTCATTTTTTAAAAGATAACTGAAAATTAGGCCCAAACATACCTACCAAATATATATGACCTGAATTTCAATAGGCACCGAGGATCCAAAGTCATATGTGCAAAGGTGTATGTGCAGCAGCAGAAGAAATAAAAAGTTTTGGGATCTCCATCCATTTAAAGAAATTAAACTATAAGAGCAGTCTGGACTTCCCATTTACATACTGATATAGAAAAAAAAAAAAAGAAGAAAAAAGGAAAGAAAAAAAAAAAGCACATGTAGTTCTCCTATACTTAAACTATGATTCCATTATACCTGTCACCAGCACTTTCTCTACTAAACCTGAAGCCCATCATTGTCCCAAGAACCATGGATTTGGTTAATCCTGCTCCTGAGGGACCAAGTGCCTGCAACTGCGTGTCATCTACTGCTGACGGGCTGTGCTCTGCAGTATTTCCCTTTCTATTTGCTTTGTGGGTTTCCCACAGGCAGGAGTTGGTGACCCCCAGACCTTGCCTTGTGGTACTGCTGGGATGCAGCCAGGACCAACGCAGAGGAGTTTGCTATGGCACAGGCTTGCTCTGTTGATACAGCCATTCTTACTGCAAGCTATGAATTCATCCAAATTGTTTGCGAGGTTCTTTACAATGTTTGAGTGTAAAAAAAATTGGCAACCACAGAAATGCCAAAGGAACATAATGTAATTCATATTTTTACAGCAAGTGCTATGAGGTAAGTTGACCTGATTACAGAATAGTGCATTTCTAGCTATTCCTTCGGCTTTGGCATACTCCCAGAAGGGTTGTAATTTTGATTTTAGTTCTTCACTGGAAAGGCTATATGACAAGTAAATATTAATTATTATTAGTCGTATTTTGATAACGTTAAAGATCTCCAACAAGTTCAGCAATGTTCACTATATACTCACATACATGGAGTCACCCTTGTCCCAGATGAGCTATGATTTTCAAAGGAATCTAGGTAAAAAGATACACTGTAAATAAATAATTAAATAAAAAAAACAACAAAAAAACATCAAGAGATTACAAGTGTCAGGTTATCCTCACGATTTTATGTCCATAGTACTGGAGATTTGTTAAATGTGAATAAGAGGGATAAGGAGGGAAGCAAGGAAACACACAGAATCACAGAATCACAGAATTGTAGAGGTTGGAAGGGACCTCCAGGGATCATTGAGTCCAACCCCCCTGCCAAAGCAGGTTCCCTACACCAGGTAGCACAGGTAGGCATCCAGGCAGGTCTTGAACGTCTCCAGAGAAGGAGACTCCACCACCTCCCTGGGCAGCCCATATATCTACCTACAAATGCTCTCACACATAGAAGACAATCTGGTCATTTGGATTTGTTTAGGAATACACATATGTTCAAGTGCTCATAGTCACAGTGTCGACACAAGGATGAGATGTAATGGCTTCAAGTTGTGCCAGGGGGTGGTTCAGGTTAGACATTAGGAAACATTTTTTTCTCAGAAAGAGTGGTGAGGCATAGGAACAGGCTGCCCAGGGAGGTGGTGGAGTCACCATCCCTAGAGGTGCACAAGAAATGTGTGAATGTGGCACTGAGGGACACGGTCAGTGGGCATGTGGGGATGGGTCAGACTAGATAATCTTAGTGGTCTTTTCCAACCCTAATGATTCTATGATTCTAAGTGAAATTATTCAGAAAGGCTCAGCAATGATGTTACAAAACAGTCATGGTGTGACCTAACATCTGCTCTGTAGGTCCAAGCAGCTCCTCTGTGACAAACCTGACTATGCAGCTCAAGCAGAAATCTGCAGATATGCTCTCAGAAATGCTATACTTTCCCTGGCTTTTCTGGCTTGCTGCTTTTCTTACAGTCTGAGTTCTACTTAGCTTCTAAGAAGTAATTCCACACCAAAATGATTATTTTTAATGTGTATAATCTGGCTGCAGGAAACCTGCAAATACAAGATTTCAATGCCTTTTCCTAATCCTTCCTATTTCTTTTAAATCTCAATTTGCACCAAGCCTAGAGTGTGACAAGCAGGAGAGCTGCGGCTTAGTGTACAAATGGCAGGACATTTCCTATCTGCACACTCTTCCTCATATTCTTCACCTTGGCACTGTAGTAACTGATGAACTACTTCTGTAATGATGAATGCATTGAGAAAACAAATTCACAAGAACTATAGCATAAAAATAAAAGCCTCATGGGTATTTGGTAGTGATCTGAATTGCAGACTGTGTGACTGCTTGCTATCTCCTGCATCATCTGTCTCTGTCATGTATTTGACAACACATGTTTTGTCAAGTCAAAGAGGCCTCCTTAGAAAGAAAGGGATGATAGTATTATTGCCCAAGCAGGATCCTCTGCGTATAGTGATGAGGCAGTCAAACTTCTTTCAAGTTTGACACAACACAATTCACATGATGTTTTTCAGAAATTAGTTTTAAACTGTTTATATGAGTAAATGCATTTGCACATAAGGATATTTAGCAAGTTGGTCTGCTTTTGAGAAATCTCAGGATTGATTTAATGCCAACTGCTTCAGTGAACTCAAGTAGATTTGAAAAGGAAAACTGTAATTACTAGATTACCTGGTGCTATAATATTAAGTATTATTGTAATGAGGGATGAAAGAGACATGGTGTTAGGACTGAGGAACCTCTGCCTTCTAAACAAAGCTTCACAGAGGCTTTAGTTAGGTACTTAGCAGAAGGCAGTTGGATTCATTTTAGGACACTTATGTAAGTACTCTGACAACATTTTGTCTAAACCTTTCTGCATCCACACCCCATAAAGTAAATGCAAGTCTTGCTCTCTATTCCCAAACTGCTTAGATGGAAAAAATATGAGTAAAACCAGTTCTCACGCTGGTGTGACTGATGCACTGTAACATAGATTGTTGATTTGCAGTTTGCACTGCAAATAGTTCCTATGGGCACTGTATTCTGTTCTGTGTAGGCTCCCCTACACAGTCAAAGAATCACAGAATCATAAAAATGGGAAAAGACCACTAGGATTATCTTGTCCAACCATCAATCCATCACCACCATTAATGATCAATCCTAAATACTGCTTCAATGCTTTCTTGGAACAACCCTTCTTGGACCTTCTAAGTGAGAAAAACTGCAGTAGGATAAGTAAAATAATACCAGGTTGGTTACTAGAAACAATTTCTTCTTGGAAAGAGTGGTAATGTGTTAGAACAGGCAATAGAGGGAGGTGGTGGAGTCAGTGTCCCTGGAGATGTTCAAGAAATGTGTAGATGTGGCTCTGAGGGACATGCTTAGTGGGCATGGTGGTGATGGATTGACGAGCGGACTAAATGGTCTGACTAGCCTTTTCCAACCTCAATAATTCTGTGATTCTGTGAAATAGTGGGAGCAGAAAGTTCTGTGGTTTTTGGTGGCCTTTAGCTTCTCAGAAAGTTAATTCTGCAGATTCAGAGCTCTAAAAAAAGTTCTGTCTCCTTCCCACGTGAATATTTACTTACCACAGAGATTGCTGTATCTCAGAGGACTGTGGCCGTGAGCATCAAGACTGATCACAGACTTCACTCTGCAGCTCTCAGTGGCCTTTCCTGTGGCTGCAACATGAAGAGGCTGAATTGGATCTGAAGAGCTGTGAGGCTCACCTAGACAATAGTGGCCATGTATGGCTGGCAACACAGTAGCCTCAGACTCTGCAAAAAAATGCTTTCCTCCAATGGCTTTAAATGGATATTCTCATACACTGAAAGCCCGCTGATCACAACTCAGGTCAACAGGCAATTTAATGTAGATTTTAATAAGAGTATGTTTGAGTACCCCTTGTGTATGCCTGTTCTTCATCAATGCATGAATACTCTGTTCTCTGGTTTTGAAAAAAAGTCTATTAATTATGTGAAACACTGAGCCCAGCCCAAACATCAAAAGGACTTGCAGCTCACTTTCTCGCTGGAGGGTTGTTTGATGAATCTGATGATCTATGAGCTACATTATGCATGATCATATACTTTGTCCTTAACGTTTGTTGGATTGCATACATGTAAATCTGAAATCATTATGATTCCCATAATTCTTCCACACATTCTCTGTTGCAAAATTCATGCTTCAGGTAAAAAAATAAATAAATAAAATAAAAAAAAATTAATAGTAGAGAAATTTTGATTACTGGTATGTCTTGTTAACTGGTGATAAGAGAATGAGGCAGATGTTGATTCTGCAAGTAGAAGGAATGGAAGCAGGAATGAATTAGAGGTGACCAGAGGTGAAAAAGAAAGCACTTTTATGTCATTTTCAACGAGCAGAAGGTAATTAATTGATATTTACTAGAATAATTCATAACTGATTTCAAATGAACATTAACAATTTTGACAGAGTTCACCAAGTGGAGGGGCAATGCCTATTTCTACCAAATTTAAATCTAACATTTCTCACTCCTAAAATTTTCAAAGATTAAATTTTTTACTCTGTACCTCTAATGGAGCTGAAATCATGTAATTAAACGATTAAGAAAAGGTTCGTATGAATTGTCAGCAAAGTGACTTCAAAGTGTGAAAAACTCACCTTATGTTTGAAATCTCCCATTCTCTTGAGCTGTTGTTCAAGCTAATAAGGGAGACAGGAATGAGGAGAATATCTCTTTTTAGAAGGGAGTATCTCACTTTAGAAAATGAAATATTGAAAATACTGTTCTTCATTTTTGACACTCCTTTAAGCACCAGCAGACTCAATGATTTGGACCTATTTGTTTCTCTTCAAATTAATTTATTGGTAGGATTATAGCAGCACTAACTGGTGAATTCTTCTAAGCATCATCAACTGGTAATGACAGCATTTGAGATTGCTTATTTTAAAATACAGTGTATTGTGTAACCCTCTTTATTTGTCTGATGCACAATCTATTTGCTGATACTTGTTCTCCCCCCTACCTCCCTCCCTCTCCTTCCCTTAGGCTACCAAACAAAGCTGCCCAACCTTACACTCATCCATCAGTCTTGAGTTATTAAGAGTATAATAACTGCAGAACATTCACAGGTAGATGGGATGGAGTGCTGGCTGCTTTTCAAGAACATAGTCAATGCTACAAAAACTTTGCAAGATGGCTAATTTTCTCATGCTGGCTGTTCTTTGCTCTGCTAGGACCTGCTAGAAGGAATGTTTTCTTGAATTTTGGGTAACTAATATAGGATGCTGCCAAAACTGTCTATCATACCGTATCTAGCACCAAATCTTAACTCTATATTAGTAAAATAACTGTTGTATAGCTATTTCTCAAAAAGGCTTTGTGATACATTGAAGGGAATATCTTTATTGATGACCTAGATGAGGGGATTGAGTGCACCCTCAGCAAGTTTGCAGATGACACCAAGCTGGGAGGTGGTGTTGATCTGCCTGAGGGCAGGGAGGCCCTTCAGAGGGATTTAGACAGGCTGGATCGCTGGGCTGAGGTGAATGGGATGAGGTTCAACAAGGCCAACTGCCAGGTCCTGCACTTTGGGCACAACAACCCCATGCAGTGTTACAGGCTCGGGGATGAGTGGCTGGATGAGTGTGAAGAAGAGAAGGACCTGGGGGTGTTGGTTGATGCTTGGCTGAACATGAGCCGACAGTGTGCTCAGGTGGCCAAGAGGGCCAACGGCATCCTGGCCTGCATTAGGAATAGTGTGGCCAGCAGGAGCAGGGAGGTGATCATCCCCTGTACTCAGCACTGGTGAGGCCACACCTCGAGTACTGCGTTCAGTTTTGGGCTCCTCACTACAGGAAAGACATTGAGGCCCTGGAGCGTGTCCAGAGAAGGGCAACGAAACTGGTGAGGGGTCTGGAGCACAAGTCTTATGAGGAGCGGCTGAGGGAGCTGGGATTGTTCAGTCTGGAGAAGAGGAGGCTCAGGGGAGACCTCATTGCAATCTACAACCTCCTGAAGGGAGGTTGTGGTGAAGAGGGATTTGGCCTCTTCTCCCAGGCAACGAGCAGGACACGGGGCAATGGCCACAAGTTGTATCAGAGGAGGTTTGGGTTGGACATAAGGAAGAACTGTTTCTCTCACACAGTGGTCAGGCACTGGAATGGCTGCCAGGGAGGTGGTGGAGTCGCCATCCCTGGCAGTGTTCAAGAGGTGTCTGGATGACGTGCTGCGTGATGTGGTTTAGTGCTTGTGGTGGCAATGGTGATGAGGAGACGGTTGGACTAGATGGTCTTATAGGTCATTTCCAACCTTGTGATTCTATGATTCTATGATTCTGTGAAGAAAGAGATCAGGATAAGTGGAGGCATCTAAGGTCTTACATGACTCTCTCGAGGATAGGCTTAAATAAATCAATGCACCAAAGTAGAGGTTGTGACTCACAGCAGAATTGTAACAAGATGGAGGTAAAATGGATGGTTCTAAAGGACATTTTCTCACTGATTAAAAGACAGAGGTTGTGGTAGAGAGGAGTAGCTATGTAATAATCTAAGAATCTGATCTGCAACTTAGGGTGTGCACAAAGACATCTAGGCTGGTGCTGCTCAGTTTACTCCCACAGCCTAAAGAGCTGGGAAACGGACACGTGGTACAGAGACTCTTTGCAAGCCAGCACTGAAACAGAAGCAATATAGCCCTGAGTGCTGTGCCAGCTGAACAGGATTATTCTGCTTCTCAAGTCCCACTTGGCATATCTACACGGTACTTTGCTGTGCTGTGTGGACTTGCCAGATCAGCTCAGTGCTAGGTTGGTCTTCAGCATGTTCTCAGCAATATAAATGTATGTACCCATGGAAATTAAGCTAATCTGCTTGACTTCTGGAAGTGTAAGAGAACGCTTCCTGGCTAGCCAGCATTGCTATAATTAAGTAGGACTGTGAGAAGAACAAAGCATGTCAGTCTGTACAGTGACTTTCCAGACAAGAGTATCCTGGCAGGCACTGAAAAGCTGATTCCTTTGAGCATCCTATATTCTGCTCGAGTGAAAAGCTTCAGGCTCTATTTTGCCAGGTTAGACACTCAAAAATTCTATTCCTAGGAGGGAACAGGCAATTGTCAGGAGCTGCCACTGGGCAGAGGATGATGCAGGGAGAGGCTCTGCTGAGGGAGCCTGGAGGAGAGCCAGCATAGCCTTGGTGGGAGGCGTGCAGGCTGACTCTAATAGGTATCTCTTCTGTTGTGGGTCCATTTTCTCTGTCCTGTCTTTGTTCTAAGCAAATCAGGCTCTGCTCTTGCAAGGCTGCTTGGTGGTGGATACTGCTCTGCTCCCGGAGTCAGAAGAAATGGAGATGACTCAGGACCATGAGGTAATCCTGGCTGACCACAGGAAACCTGAGCTTGGGAGAGTCACAGGGCCCCACTGCAGGAGATGTGGAAGCCAGAGGCCTGGGACAGGGAGAGAGGGGATCTGACGAGATTGGGAATGTGATTTACACAATTATAATGGCAAAGGCTATGAATTAGCATTTTACAATTCTTTTTTTCTGCACCAGCTCAGGAAACAACCTTTTGGCTACAGCCTTTTGTTTGTAGTCCTTTGTAAATCTGACATATCGGAGGGCTTTTAGTACCAGGAGAAGTAACATAGTTAAACCACTAAAATATGATTGCGTTTCAGCAGTTCCCACACCATCTGTGCTTTCTCTTCTCTAACAGCACTTCTTCACTACCTCACCCAGATACATACAGCCATCAGAAATCTTTGCCAGTCCATTTACTGAGGGCCCTCAATATTGGCAGCACAGAGGGCAGTGTTAGGTAAGGTTAACTAAAGCTGCTGTCTGTGAAGACACTTCAGAAATTGAGCAAACAAATACATGAAAAACACAGAAGGTAAAATCCTGTAATAGCCTCTACACAGGAAGCAAGCTGAACAAAAACTAATGGTTCCTTTCCCTTTAGCTGTCATGTTGTCCTTGCTTTTATCAGTTCACTTCATATCCTCTCTCTGTCTGTTCTTCCTACTGCTTATTGTTGTGATGTACATCACACCTGCCATCACCTTGCACCTCCTTGCCTTGCCTTCCGGCTCTCCTCTTCTCCCACTCACTCTCAGTGGCATGTATTTCCATCCTGAGACGACATCTCATTAATTAATCCCTTTGCTTAGCCTTCTTCCTGATGTGTGCTTCAACTCTGGCTCAACCCTTTTAACAAAATCTCTGGTTATCAGCCTGATAATCATCAAATACATTTCCCTTCCTCTTTGCCTTTATCCTTTGCTTTGTTATTTTGTTCTTCCATTACTCCTAGGCCATGGAGTGTGTCAAAGGTTTCTTTGTTCTTTATTTACTTCTTCAGCACTTGTCTTTGAGTTTCTGTATGGTGCTGGCAGCCTGAGTACTCACTATAACCCTGTTTGTTGTCTAAGAAATACTGTTATCACACGAAGAAGCATTGACTGTTCATAAAACAGGGCAGAGCTCGGATATGGGGGACAATTTCCTGTCGTCTCCTGGTAGATCTGATTCAGAGAAAAATCAAGTAATTGTTGTCTATTTTCAAATCTTTCTTCTATATGTTAATTTATGTCAATGCCTAAGCAAAACGTTGTTTTTCCTATAATGCTTAGCAAGCACACCTACTATACTGATTATTCTGCTCACTCACTGATTCCTAGGGTAAGTGATCTGCCCAAGCGGCCCAAAAGAAACCTCTTTCCATTTAACTCTCCTAGGTTACCACCAGACCAGAAGCTAAGGCTTCCTTACACTGTTTCTCTGTTGGCTTCTTTTTCAATGAGCTTCTTGACACTGGAAATAGTGGCAAACTCCCAGTTAAAGTTCATAAAACTGCTCCCTCCTAATTACTCCATACCTTTTCCCCTTTGCTGTTATTGTTGCCTCAAAAGCAGTCCCATGTAACAGTGCCTAGAAAGGCTTATGATTTGATGATGTATTTGGGTCACTGTGATCTCATTTTATCACTTCCACCCTTACCTCATGGTTGCCTTATTTGCCTGTTGTGTTTTGTTATAACCTATATCAGAAGTGCTATGGAAGAGGGACTCATCTTTGTGCTCCATGTCTCTCCCCACTTCACAAGGGTCTAAACCAACCCTTGGTTACTCTTACAGACCGGGGCTCAGTGTCCCTGAGCTCAGTCACTAGGCACACAAAAATGCATTTTCTGGGGAACTGGTAGCTGTGCTCTTTAAAAGCACTGCCACTTAAGAAGATGGTAGCACAAAGCACAAAGCAGATGGTATCCTGAGACAGTACTGGGTACACAAGGTGGACACCACCTCTTCCCACACTGGGCACATTCTCCAAAGAGTGTGGTTCTATTTGCTGTGCGCCACGGTGAGCTTGTAACAACCAGGATGGCACGAGGCAGGGTCACACATGGTCTGATGGACTCAGAGAGATTCTTCACTTGTGAATCCTGAAAGCTTTGTATGGTATAAGCATCAGGAGCTCAGTGCAGCTAATGAGGTTGTATCTCTGGTAACTGTCAGCATTACATTCATTTATTATTGCCAACAGTATCCTGGACTTCATCAAAAGAGGGACAGCCAGCAGGGAGAGGAAGGTGACTGTCCTCCTCTGCACTGCCCGCATGAGGTCCCATCTGGAGTTCTGCATCCAGTCCTGGGGCTCCCAGTACAGGAAGGATGTGGAAATGTTGGATGGAGTCCAGAGAAGGGCCATGAAGATGGACTGGAGCACCTCTCTTATGAAGAAAGGTTGAGAGATTTGGGGTTGTTTAGATTGGAGAACAGAAGGCTCTGGAAGACCTCATTGCAATCTCCCAGTACTTGAAAGGAGCTAACAGGCAGGATTGGGATCAACTTGTTATGCCAGTAGACAGTGATAGAACAAGGGGGAATGAATTTAAACTGAAAAAAGGGAGGTTTAAGTTAGATGTTTGGAAGAAATTCTTCACTCAAATGGTGGTGAGGCACTGGAACAGGTTGCCCAGAGAAGTTGTGGATGCTCCATCTCTGGAGGCACTGAAGACCAGGTTGGATGGGGCCCTGGGAAGCCTGATCTGATGGCTGGCAACACTGCCCATGGCAGGGGGGCTTGGAACTAGATGACCTTTCGGGTCCCCTCCAACGTAAACCGTTTTATGTTTCTATGATTCTCCAGGGTTTCATTTTATTCCAGTCTGAGTTCCATTCTCTTGTTCACATGGTCCTATCCCTGAGACACATTCTCCTTTCATCTGGAGCTTCTTTTTCAGCCTATTTTGTGCCTTATGTTCACTGACCTTCAGAACAAGCTGTACCAGTCCAGAAGATAGCAGCACAGTTTGTTACTGTGTTTTGAGTACATCAGAAGGATCTTACACTGGTGCTATTTTTTGCTGATTTGTACTTTCACTCTCCTCATAGTTTCTCCCATCTTTCCCTTCCCTACAACATCCAGAGATATTATCATCACATCTTATGCAGTAGCCATAAGGTGTGGCAGAGCCTAATCTTGGTCACACAATTTTCAGCTGCATATCTAGGCCATCTGGTTCTGAGTTATTTCAGGTAATGAGTTCAAGATAAATCTCCAAGTCATTAAGAATAAATCAGTTGCTGCTGTGTTGCTTTCCCTGTGAACAGGATTCCCAGGAACACATTTCCAAGCTGTTGTTAGTGGAAATTGTTTTGTTTTCAATGCGTTATAGTCTAGTCACTTGTCGTGCCAAACTAGTCATGGATGTAGGAATTTTCTACAAATGGACCACTTACATGAAAGTACTGCATCAGGCATCTGTAAGAAACAGCTTTTTCTGCAAGTGCAAAACCCATCTTGCTGCCTACCATCCTCAGACAGTTGGTTTCTATAGTTCACCATCACAGCTGTAAACTCACACTTACTTATTGTTGCTATCAAATATAAGTGCATTAGAATCATGAAACACTTGAACATAAAAGCATAAATCTTGATTTCCACCACCATGTATCCCAATGCATCCGGGGCCAGTAGAATGGGTCTCCTAAAACTGTAGACCAGCTGCTCAGCTAGTGTAAATCAGCATCCTGTGTTGTGAAATGGAAAAATGTTGGTACTAATTAAAGGTTGTTTTAAAGAGGTAACTGAGTAATTAAGTGTTCAACATGTTCGCTGGGAAGGGTAGAGTCTAATTTTCAAAAAAGAAGATTTATGTTATATATGAAAACAACTGACCCTGCTCAGGGGATAAGCACCAGGCAGGCTACATTGCAAATCTGCACTGGAGGTCTGTAAAAGAATAGATTAGACCAACATTGCCACACATGGATGGATTCTGTTCTGCTGCAGCAGGACAGGACAAAATGGATGTGCTCCAGAGATCTCTCTGTACAGCATGCACAAATGTGCCTTAGCATTGAATCAGCTATGGGATTAGCCAAATGCATTTGACTCTTTTGCTTCCTGTTCAAGACTGGCCAAAAGATTTGCAAACCAATTTAGACCTATGCTTTAACTTCTGTGCTATTCAGTCAGTTTCTCAGCTTGCACTCGATTTCTGAGCACAGCAGACAGGCAGTGCTCTTAAATCATTCCAGGGAACTCACCAGCAAATGCTAAATCATTCCAGTAAAAAGTTAATATTCTTTTTCCTGCTAAAATGAGCTATAACTGCTATTTATCTATATTATAGTTAACTACACTATATAAGTATCTGGTTATTACTGTAATACTACATAAAATGAACATATAACCATATATTGTAGTTAGCTATAAAGCAGCTATAATAGCCATGTGTGGGTATTTCAGAAGGCATTTTATGGAGTTAAATCAATGGAAAAGCTTCCGTTGGCCTTAATGGAAAATGTATAAGGATTAAAGGGAGAATATTAGTGTATTTTGACATAAGTTAGGAGTAAGAGGTAGGCATGGCAGAGACTTCATTGCATCATATGATGAATTCAGCATATATACTTTCAATAATCAGGATTTTGCTAAGCACCTTAAGCGAAAAATATGTCCTCGGGTTGCATGCCCGGTCTCCTGCTCTGTGTGCTGTGTTATTCAGGACACCTGGATGGAATTGCTTTGAAGCAGAAAAATGCTTTACAACAGAATAAAGACTGAGACCAAATTTACACACATGTAATTCCTGAGTTATGCCTGTGAGAAGGGTTGTGTTACAGGAAGGCTTGTGAGCACCTCACTCTCAGGGGCACTTTTCAAGACTAAGCGCTGACACTGGAGGAGTGAGGAATGCTCTCTGCTCATACGTGCTTGCAAACAAAGGAAGAAGCAGATCAGAGCCCTTGTCAAATCCCCAGGGAAGCTCACTGACCTGCCAGTGGTCATGGGCAGTTACAAAACACATTATACACCTGTGCCCATGTGTTCTATGGTAGCCAGAAGAAGACACATGTGCAGAGAAATGCTGCCCATCATAAATACTCAGGAAACTTAATGCAGCTTCCTGAGTTTACAGGCATACACTGCAGCTTGTACTGGATGTCTGAGTATTTATTATGTGGGAAGCTAGCAGCTCCAGGCCCTGCTCCCTTGCAGCCCAGCCCACTGCTGTTCCCAGAGCACACCTAACACCCACGGATCATGTTCAGATGCCCTCAATGCTCCACAGAGGCCAAGCTCTTTGAAATTATGTCTTGGTTATGATGGAGGAGGTAATGAGGATGGTGCTGCCATGGATTTTTTTTTTGTTAATGGTGAGGCGGTTAGGGTTCCTGCCCAGTGAAACATCAATATTAGGCCTTCCTCACCCTGGAGAAGCTCAAGCTGATGTTTCCCAAGCAAGCAGCCTAATGAGCAGGACAGCTGTGGGAGGGGAAGAAACTCAGAGCTTGTTGAAGATGAGCCCTGGTGGAATAAATTATACATTGCTCAAAGGGCCAGAAGGAGAGCGAGCAGGGACAAAGCGACTGCAGCAATGCTAGGAAAGGGGCAAAGTACAGGTGCTCCATGGCCATTCCTGCCTCTGACTCCTTGCAAGACAGTCCACAGAATATAGAAGTAAAAATTCCCTTTATGAGAAGAATACACGTGTCTTAACTTCTCAGGTTAAGGATGGCACTAAGGATAGCTATTTCCTGGGCAAGAGCTTTAGCCAGCAGGGACACATAGGACTTGGGGAGGTGCATTACCATAGCCATAAGTTTTAAAAGAAACTGCAATCCTTGATTTTTCTTTTCCTAGGAAATGGTTGCAGGACTTTTCTTCAGGATAAATTTATTGGAGATGGATTCAAAATAAATGAGTATCCCCAGCTGCGTGCCTTGGTGAGCACCCCAGGCTACAGAGAGGGACTGGGTTTCATAGAAACATTTGCTAATGTAGATCAGGAGAAACTTGTGGATGCATTCATTCCAACCTCTCGCTCAAAGTAGAGCTACATACAGCAGGTTGCCCACAGACACATCAGCACAAATCTTGGCTAACTACAGAAATGGAGACACCACATCTTTTCCAATTCCAGTGCTTGACCACCCTCAGTATGAAAATGTTTGTCCTTGTATCTACTCAGAAGTAGAGAAATAGCTCTGCAAGTCTTGGTGGGATTTGGCTCTCTGGTAGGCTAATTAAATAATATCCCACTGTATCACTTCCATCTATACATTCAGTGTTCCCATGCAGTTTTCCTAATTCCTGTTTAAACCTGCAGCATCAGCCAAGCAAAGAGTCATACAGAGAATAACAAGCTGCTGCTCTTTCCTTGAGAAAAACATAAACCTTAAAGCAGGTATTTCAAACAGTTATAAATCATCCTGAACACCATAAATGTTCCCAAATATAAGCAGATACTCAGGAATGAAAACACAGGAATGGAGAAGCTGTTTATTACGTTGTCACTTTATACAACTAAACAATTTACTGTTTTGTTTGCACTGAGATATGTGTTTTTTTTATAGGTAGCAGCTGTACACCAGCTGCGTGAGTGGTTCTCTCTATAAAGATTACAGAGGGAACGCACAGGCTGCATTGTGGAAAAGGAGTTTCTCCTGCTGAGGAAAGATTTGACAGATGTACTGGATGCTGTCTTTCTGTGATTTATGCAGAGATTCCTCAAAAAACATGGTGTAAATGGGACCAGTCATCTTAACTGCCTCTAAATGAGTTACCACCTTCTTCGATAAATGGACCATGGTCTCAGGAGGTGGCTCTGTGTGGGGCTGGAGCAGGTCCAGAAAGTTCTTTACTGAGTTTGAGCTAATGAGACCCAGCAAACAATGCCTACTCTTTGCAGACACAGAAGCAGTGCTGCACAGAAGCAGCTAAAGTCTCTCAAGGATTGCCTGTAGCACCCAGGGCTGGGTTTGGCCATGCTGGATTTGTCAAGCTCACACATTCATACACTGCTGCATTTGAGCTAAAAGTCAATTTTCATTAAACTCATTGTCTTTTGCCATTTAAAATAATTCATTTTTATCCATTCCTGTGACTAGGACAGTTGCATTGCCTTCTCCATGTTATCTCCTACACTTCATCCCTTAAAAGAAGCTGGAAGCCAGAAGAAAATCTGAGGAGGAAAACGGTGGGCTAAAGCAAATGTTTCCCCTATAGACACTGGAGCTGCTCATGAGAGGAAGAACTCGAGAGCGCGAGCGTAGCAAGATAGCGGCCTCCCTCCTGCTACCAGGCACACATTGTGGAGCCCCATATAGAAGCCAGCATGTCTCACAACTCTGCTGCTGTCCTGCATCTCAGCAGGACTTCACCTCCTACAGAGTGTTGAACCAGATCCTCTCCTATGCTTTTCTTCAAGGTTAAATGCCAATTCTCTGCCAGCTGAATCTGCCAAGGCTCACTCCCAAATGTTCTCTATTGCCAGTTTCTGACACTTTGAAAAATTAGATGCATGTGATAAAAAAAATCGCAGTGAAATTTACAAAGATTATCTGCACTGTAGAAATAATCAGGCCCAAATTCCCTTATATTAGCACAGCTGAAAATTACAAACAAACTGGTAGTGAAAGCAAGACACTGCAGTCTTCATGATAGCAAGCCTGCCTATAGCTGGTCCAGCTGACAATATATGCAAGCACTTAGCAGTAATCTGCTCTTCAGACTCTGTCTGAGATGATTCAGCACTTGAAGACGCAGTCTCCAGTGCTACATTTTTCTTGAGCCAGAACTCAAAGAAACCCAACCCAACATCAATAAAACACACAATTACAAATGCTCTTACCTGACTTATCATGCTGAATGCATTTTTAATGTTACATTTGACTTCATGGTGCTTTGAGCTGCTGCTTGGACCTGTACAATCTCTTAGGGACATCAGATCTGCTGGGTACACCAGCCTCTAGTTTGGTATCTCGGTGTTGGCCAGCACCTGGTAGAAGACGAGAGAGGCCATCATTCCAGCATTGTTTCCCTAGAGTGGCAGAAAATTGCCAGTGCCTGACTCTTAAAACATTTTTTGCTTTCTCTTGTCTATCATTTTAGCAAGTTGCAAATCTACAGTCTTCAGCACTGACAAATCCAGGTTTTGCTTTTCTGCTCTTGATGATACTCGTTAATTTACCAATGCTAAACATGGATGGGACACCACAGCTTTGCTTCATACCTTGCTATAGGACAAGAGCTTTCACAGTTGAGACCTTAGACATAAGACCTCCTCCTAAACATTCAAGACCTGAACAGTGATCTGACCTCATTAGAGGCTCAGCATCACTTCTTTTCTTCTCACATTCTCCCAAAATATTTCTACTACCAAGCTCTATTTGCTTTTCATTGAGTGCATTCTCCCCAAATTTCCTTAATGCAGGCACTCACCCTGTGCCTTTGACTTCAGCCAGGAAATGTGCCCTGCCCTTCTCTCCAAGGTTCTTTCCTCCACAGCAGAGGTACCACAGCTGCTCAGGAACAGCTGCTGCGCTGCCAGGAATTAGAGGCAGGTGCATTAAAGGAAATTGATCCTTGTTTCCTCCACACTCTAACGGTGAAAGAGCTTGGTATGCTGTTGAGCTAGACCTGGAGCAGGAAGAAGAACTGTCCAGAGAAACTCAGCACAGAAAGCTGGGAGGGCAAAGCACCAAAGCTGTCCCAAGCTGAACTCTTGTCACTGATTAGTTATTTGCATTTATTTATGCTCATTTAAAAGATAAAATTAAAAAATAAACCTCTGCACTCAAAGGTAGAAATGATGAAAACCTGTAAATAAATAAAGAACCCTAAAAGGAACCACTTGGGATATATAACTTCAACTTGTGATTTTTATTTTTATTTTTAATTTTCCTTTTTAATTATCTTCTTCAGTAGCTGGAAGAAAAAACTGCCAGAAGGCTGAGCTTTTTCCTCCCTTCTGCAACAAGCAAATACACATATTTGTCTGTCATTCTTCTGTAACTTTTTCTAATCAATCACTTTGTCACCTTGTAAACAATTTAAGTGGCTAAAAGGAAAACTGAATTAACAGAAATTATTCTGCCATTACTTAAAACTCCTCCTGTTCCCATTGTAATCCTTCCAAAGATATGGGAACTTTGAGAAGATACAGAATAACAAAGTAAGGCAGGAAGAGAGAAGTTTAAAACAAAAGCAACTAGAGAAAAAAAAAATCTTTTAGCACTACTTTTCCTCCTGTTATTGTCTGATGGAAGTTGAGTAAATAATAGTTTTATAACATTTGGTAGAGTTGAATCAGAAAAATGTCCACCCAGTAATTAGATTTACTCTTTTTCTAAAACAAGATAAAGAAATCTTTATTTAAAATATCCATGAGCCCAACTGACAATTTCTAATCCCAACAAGAAAAATGGATCAGAACAGTTCTTGATCTGCTCACGTCGATCCAAATTTTGCACTTCTGTTAGAAGCTTGTGCAGTTGTGTACCATAGCACTTCTCTGGCCCAAACTGTGCTGTGTACATTTTGTATATTCCTCCATACCGATGTGTGAATATATATATATTCATGCATACGTACTTGCAAACATTTGCATATTTATAACTATGTTTGCGTTTGTATATGCATAGATACATAAAAGAACTATGAATTGATCTTTGAATTAGAAATCAACATGAAAAAGTGCTACCTGCTTCAGGGAGGGGAACGGAAAACAGACGTCAATCTCCTTCCATGTTTCTTGCTGCACTTCCAGCTTCTCGCTCTGTGGTTTTGGGATGGAAAACTCCCAAATGGAAAATTTCTGCAAGAACTCCAAAACTTCAGAGATTTTAGAAGAGGACAGCAGTTTGTTTCTTTTCAGAATTTTGAAACAAATTTGTATGTGTACTTGTTGAGATTTTTAGTCAGAAACTATTTACTCCAAACACAATCTGAGACTCCAATATACTACAGTAACAAGACATAGAGTGAAGCTACTGAAGTATATTGTTAGATCTGGAACATCTCATGTTTTTCTATTTATAAAAGACCATATATACCCAGTGCATATTTGCAACCAGTGTAAGTCCTCCCCATTGCCTTCAGAAAGTTTTGGCTAGCTTAAAGCGTTAACTATAGTATGTACTGAAAACAGGGGAGGATGGGGAAAAAAAACCCGAATACCAACCAAATGCATGGACTAAAACCAGAAATCTCAGTTGTAATCTAGTGCCTGCTTTCATCTTCACTTTTTCCTCTTTGTTCTCACTTTTGCTGGCCTAGAAATAGCCTTGGTGATGATGCAAAGTTTCATTTCTGAATTTTGAAGCCAGTGTAATGTCTTTTATAAGATAACATCCTCAGTCACCTCTGCATCAGTACACACTGAGACATTTTGTGGATTTAAATGTGAAGGAGTCAGAAGCCTGAAAGAGCTGGGTTTGTTAACGAGTCAACAGCCTCTTACACAATATTTCCAGTCTAACCTGAAATGGATAGCACTAGGAATTGCAGTGGAAAGCAACTGCTTTCTGCTAACAGTTTCTAGAGAGAATTTGCAAATGGTGGAAAAGGCACTCTTTGTTCATGCTGTATGCCAGAATCAATTTATTGCATATTGCATATGTAATAATAATGCACATTATTGTTTCAAGACATGCTGCTGTTCTTTTTGACTGCCTTGTGCCTCTGCAGTTCAGAACAACCGTGCTCCCTTCCAGTTGGTATGAATAAGTTTCAGCTCTCTCCTTGTTCTTCCTTCCCCCTCTGGCAGGCTGCAGAACACCGGCCTGAGGAGCAGACATGACTGCTACTTACAGTACTACAGCAGTCCCAACCCAGCCTCAGCCTTGAACCACCTGAACACTGCTGGTCCTTGATGGGATTAGTATCAAGGTGCCCACAGCTGGTTTGATATCAGCTGAGCAGCATTTACTTCTACAGCCCTGGCTCAGCTTCTATCTTACCAAGAATTGTCAAAAAAACCATGATCTCTGTCCCACCTGAAGTAGAGCCTCAGGGAATTTAGCACCTGTACCCATGAGCCCTTTCTGAATGTGATAATGTTGATATCTGGTACCATTCCTTCATCTCTTTTGTAAAGGCACTTCTGTCCTGGGAACTGCATCTTGACTGGGAGGGCTATCTGTGAGAAGGGAGAAGAGTTGTCAGGAAAAATAAGAATTAACAACAATTACTCTGGAAACAGAGCTTGCATTTTTCCTGCAAACAGTACGATACTTACCTGTCATTCAGGCATTGAAGAATGACGGTTCTAGAGATGAGCACTGTTCTCAGGAAAGTCCCCTTTTCCCTCATTTTCCAAATACTGCGGGCTTTAACGTTGCACCTGGCCATAGCATTGTACCTATAATGTTTTATCTGCTTCTACAGAAGTCACTGAAGGCAAGTTAATTAAAATAGCTTGAGGAGAGCCTGGGAATGATGATTAGGCCTAAAGTTCAACAGGGAGCCTGCAAGAGAAACAGCACTGACGTTCTTGTTAAACCCCTATTTATCGATGGCTGCATTGCATCAGCTGGGATTTCTTCATTCTATCATTTGCAATAGATGAAGAATCATGATTGGACTGGGTGCTATGGTTAAGTCTGATTTTTTATTTATTTTTTAACTCATTAATGCAAGATATTTGAATTTCCAGTAGTGAAGGAACATTAATAAATTTTTTTGATGCCTCAAAGGCTGAGCCCCCTGAATAGTTACCTCTTCATGAAAGGCAGGGAGTTGCAGCACTTCTGCAGTAGCTGACGTCTTCAGCAGTGCAAAGATTGAGAATATGTAAGGAATGGGTCAAGAGAGGAAAAGCAAGATTACCCCATTAAATTACCATCCTCTTAAAGATGGCCTCATTCTTCTATGTACTCTTCACGCACATATTTGTTTGGAATCTTTCCTACGGAAATTTGTGAAATGCAAAATATTTTTAATGGGAAAAAAATGTATCATGTTCCATGGATGTTTATTATTCTGCACTAGAGACAAAGCTGAGGGTAGAGTTGGTGTAAATCCCTGAAAGTCAGTGATGACAAATTTATTTTCCTATTCAGTGTTTTTAATAAGTATTTATAAGAGCAGATGGTGGGCAGCAGCAGAACATGTTCAGTTTTATCGAGACATTTGGCTAACAAGCACAGACTAAAATGCATTTCTTTCCTTCTTGACTTAATAATTTTAATTAGAGGCAAAAGGTGTGGTAGTCTCATTGTCTGGAGGCATATGTGCAATATTGTGTTGGTTGGGCAGGGCTGGGTGGGAGAGAATATCGCTGCCTTTAATGAAGGGTGGTGCATATCTATGCAATCTCTATTTTTTTTTATTGTCTGGTAATCTAAAAAATGCAAATTCCAAATCTGCTATTGCACAACACACAGAGAGATACACTGAGGCTATGCTTTCAGTTAGTCAGAGAACAAAAACAGGACTACAGAATGTGTATAAGTAATACACACTGTCACTGGAGAAGAAAGGCTTTTTAACAAATAGTGGGACATACAATTATTATCTTGAGGGGGAATTTCAAAGCTCCCCATGGAACTTAGCGGTCTCTGGAACTCCTTTGCTATTTAAATGCTTTCGAAAATCTCACTTATTAAGTACTCATTTTGAACTTTATATGCTCCCTCCCTAAGGACATCAAAGTGTTCTGGAAGTAGTAATTAAGGATCATATGCTCTAATGGTGTTCTGGTCATTTAACCTACTTATCTCTGGTCGTATTCTAGCTATTTTCCAGATGGACTTACCCAGGCTGGGATGTGCCTTTTGTCCTTTACCAGTGAGCCAAGCCTCAGCCCCGAGCTGCTTCTCCTGTGCTCGGATAGAGCAGTGGGAGGTGGGGAGCATAACAAAACTGGGCTGGTCCCACAAGGAAGCACTGAAATGAGATTTGTACCCTGAGCAGCCCTGCCACACCGTTCTTACTGAATGCTCCTTCAGTGTGAATGGGTTATGAAAACATTCAAAATGTCATCTTGTGAACGTGTATTTTCTTAGAGCAATGTGCCTCAGACATGTTCCACCAGGACCTAAACTGCCCTCATGTTCTGCTCTCATAGTCCTCTTGAAGATGGTTGTCTGGTATACCGTCATAAAAGAAATGTCATGGCATATAAGTGGAGTACTTTCTAACAATAAATCTGCTATTGACTTCAGATTTTCCTACATGTAAGTATGAAACTTTAAATGGATGATTTATTTTGTAAGATTTTATTGAAGATTTTCCCTCACTGACTGAAGTTTCCTTCTCGAGGACAGTTTAAATAGTTGTCCTCCTCCTGGCTGTAAAAGGGCAGCACAGCTCTATCAGTCATTATCTCATGGCCTTTGATCAGTGCTGTTCATCCTACTGTGCACAGCTACCGGTGTTACCTGTGCTGATATCTCTTTGCTGGGATTAGTGCCATTTCTGAGCTGTATTTCCAAGACTGTATTACCAAGACTTATGAGGTAGCCTGAGTGCCTGATCTAGTGGTTGGCAACCCTGCCCACAGCAGGGAGTTGGAGCTCAGTGATCATGAAGGTCCTTTCCAACCCAAGCCATTCTATGATTCTATGAGACAGAGCATTCATCTCACCAATCCAGCTGCTGGAGGTTTCCCATGCAGTGCTTGAGGGGGAGAGCAGAGGTTTTGCTCTCATGCACAGCTGTCAGCCAGATGCAAGTCACATCAGAAGTCTGTAAGGACACCACCTTGAGGGATTAGTGTTCTAGTCCTTATGGTCTGCCAGATAAATGATATTTGGTTTGTGTGATGCATCACAATACATCCATGCCCATGTATAATATATATTTTCAGATTTTAAGTACAATCCTCATTATCAGATATGCTGGAGTAGTGAAAACAGAATAATTTTACTTTCTTTTTCTGTCACAGACCTTTCCAAATATCAAACATATGCTTAGATCATAGAAATGCTGGAGGAAGAGGCAGCCAGGGCGTCCTGTGATAACTCCCTGCAGCAGTCCCTGATGCAGGATGCCTGCACTTTGGGAAGTTCCAGAGCTTGATGGTCTGCAGTAAGCCAGGGCAGCAAAGAAACCAGGGCCAAACACTGAAAGAGATGTGTGTATGGTATTCCTAATACCAAACTGTCTGCACTTACCAAGGCAGCACAATGCTGTTGCTTACCTGTGCTGCTGCCTAAGCTGTTAGAAGACCAAGGATGACTGCAAACAAGTGAAAGACAGATGAGAAAAATTTAATAGCAAAAACCCAGAGTTTTGACTTCATTTTACTTTTTTTTTTTTCTGTTTTGAGGGATGGTATCTAAACATTGTCTATGTGTTAAGATGTGTGCAGACACTTATTTTCAGAGTTTTCAGGTGTTATGTGCAATGCTGTCAATGCGTGCTGTTTTATGATGTTGGATCAGCAAACCCTGCTGGCTTTTATCAGGTCAGCACCTGATCCTCCAATGAATTGTTGTGGTTTGGCGGATGCAGCCTGGCATTAAACTGGGTACACAGGTAGGACTGAACTCCTCCCTGGCTTCTTTGCTATCCCACAGGCCATTTTCTTTCTGGGAGATGCAGTCCCACTCTCCTCTGACAAAAGACTTTGTATTTATAGAGAAGTTTTACCTGCTCACCCCTTCCCTCTGCTGGACCTCAAGGAGCATAGAGCTGGGCAGGCTCCAGTACTCTGTGAAACTTTTCTGGAAAACCAGGATGTACCATGCATGGGGACGGAAAATAGTGGAGGGTGAGAGCAGAGGCAGGTCAGCCTCCTGCAACCAGAGCTTGTCGAGTGTCTGAATTGGCTGAACATGCAAACCCCTGGTTATGAAAAATGAGAAGGACCGCTCTTTTGAACTGTGTCTGTTGGTTATATTTGAGTGGATCAATGTGCTAAAGCAATCTGAACTCAAAAACATTATATCATTTGATATTTTAAAAGATTTGCAGTGCCTATAAGGGAATTTTTTGGAAGGGATGCTGTTTGACAGACAGAACAGTCTGTGTTGCACAGTTTTTCTGTTTGTACCTGCTTGTAAGACATTGTAATACATAAAATAGTAATTGTAGATATTAGCACAGATATCTGAAATCTAGATAAGCAAAACCAGGTTAAAGTACAGTGCACCACAGTTAATTGAGGAAGTGCTGATGACATTTTCTGGACTGTTATGCAAGAGGCCTGAGTAAAAGTCATTCTTGCAAAGACCCCTGGCTTCGTGATTCCTGACAAGGGCAAATTTTTGGCAGAATATGTTTTCTGCACAAGCTTTGAAGGCCTATTTCTTTAAGCAGATAACTTCAGATGGCTCCTGTAGGCAGACTGACACATACATGGAGGTTTGGAGATCTGATCTCAAGTGGCACAGCTGGCACTGCTCTGCTGCCTGGAGAAGAAGTGCTTTGATTACATGTGGTGAGGTGCTGGCCCCGAGCATCCAGACTGCTTCACCCTATTGGTCTGAGATCAAAAACACAGATTTTGTTGGTTTACAAGGGTAGGAAGGATTTATCTCCTGCAGGGTGTGTCCAATCAGTTATGTTTCATAGATGCTGTGTACTGTTTTTGAAAAGAGAGAGAAATGGTTTGCTAAGAACAAACCTGTCTTACCCCATCTAATCACCCGGAGAAAAAAGCTGTTGAAAACAAATTTGCTTGTTCCTGTGTGGCAATGTATCAACACCAGACCTTAAACCTTCCTGAGAATCCAGCAGTCTTGCAATAGTTTTTGTTGCTTCTCTTGCTGATTGCTGCCATAGGTCAGTAAATAAGTATCTTCCCAGCCATAAAGCTGGTGTGGAGGAAACTGAGCTTTGAATGGCCTCCTTCCTTGCCCTTCCGCCTTTAATTGAATAACATACTATTCTTGAATAGATCCACTGGCTTCTACCCACTGGTATGAATGTGTCAGCTCAGCCGTGAGTGCTGATCCACACACTGCTGTGTGAGAGACAGGGCAGTACCTGCAATTTCATTCTAATGTGCAATGAACACAAATCATCTGACTTTGGATCAGGAAACGGAAAAATATGCAAGTATGAAGATAAAAACCCAAAGCACTAAGTTTTTACTAGTTGTCTGTACATATATAGGGATGACCGAGCACTGTTAGCACGAAGAATATTCACACTGGGGGCTGTCAGTTCCAGACCTTGGCCCTTCTGCTGCTGCTGCAGAGGCTGACTGATGGCACAGGTGATGGGCCCATCACAGCACTGCCAGAGTGGTCTAAAACTGGCTATGGACTGTCCTGCAGGCTGCCAGCTGTACCCTGGCTGCTGCTTTCCTGCTTGCACTGCCGCTAAGGAGATACAAAGGCTCTCAATACCTACTTGCTGGCCACTTGCCTTCATTGAAACCGGGCTCTTGGAGCTGCTCTGAGGGCCGCCAAGAGAACACTGAGCTCCATTAAGTTCCCCATACTTAATCCACATATGTCCATGCACACATTCTTTGTGCAATTTCTACAGCGCTGCAGAACTCTTTTGTTTTCCTCACATATATGTGGTGTGCAGCTTTGCTTCTGCCATCATCTCACAGTTTTACTGTGACTTGAAAAAAGAGTGTGCATGGGGCAGGATGGCTCACCAGCACTTCAGGGAGGAGAACACTGCAAAACTGGATTAAAACAACTCTGAAGGGTGAGCAGTTGAAAGCTGGCAGTTAATTTTTGGTGTCTTGTTTAGCACATATCTCCAGAGAACCTCTACATGTGTGTTAGCAAAGTGAATCTCTAGGCAAAAACCTATGCATACAAAGCACAGAGCAGAATTCCCATGTACAATTCATTTAATTCCATTAGCCAATTTCCCAGTTTATTTGTCAGAGGGAAGCCTATTTACAAAGACAACTTGAGTAAATATGATTGATTGCCTTGTCAGCCCCTGTAATTTCACTTTTTAATGTTGTCATTTCAGATAAGTGATTTCAGACATCAGAAGGAATGGAAAGAATAAAGAAGCAACCGTTTGACTAAGATTTATATCAGATGTACATCAACAAGAAGAGTTAGGAACCATATTTGGGACTTAAAAGACTTATGGAAAAAGAGTGCTATATAAAAAATGGTGGGATGATGTATATTCTCATATGACAACTGTTATTCAGCAGTTGTTATTATGTGATATATGAGCTCCATGATGAAATCATACGAGGAATATTTCCTCATGTTTTACACAGAACTGTATAATGTATGTATGCGTTCCTCATGTCCAAAGCATTAATTAAATCCTACTAAGTAAACTCTGTATTTTGGGAGGCAGAATTTAACTTGAGTAAAGCATAATAGTCATTAAGTTCATTTGCTTTAATTTAGAAAAAGCTCCTATCATAAACATCTATTGCTAGTACTCAAAAAGGTGTAAAGTATGTTTGGGCAATTTGATTGCAAAAGCACTAAACAGTCTATATTCCCCCTCCAAGCCTTTCCCCTCAAAAAGAAGAAAAAGTGCAATGTTTCTATAGAAAAATAACATGAACAAATCAGAAGATTTTGAAACATATCTTAAAGGCTGAAAATTTTGTGGGTTTTTTTTTTTTTCAGTGAAAAGACACTACTCAGTGCTCCCTCTCAGCCCGTATTAATTTTTCTGTCTGCATAATTATTCCCACTTTCAATGGCTCTTATTCAAGTTCCAGATGCACAGATGTGTCCAAATGAGAAAAACAAAGCGTGTGGATCATGCACTCTACAAGGAAAATGAGAAAACTAATGTCCTGAGCAGCATCAGGAATGATTTTGAAATGATGGGGGTCTGTAGAGCACATATAACACATGGTACACATGAGAGGCTTTTACATAAGTCACTATGCAACTGCTGAGCTGGTAACAGTGGTAAAACTGGGGAAGGGAGGTCTATGATTCTTACTAGAAAAAGGCAAATGTTCTGTCCATTGTTAAGCAAAGCAGAAAGGAGGAATCAGGAGGAGGAGGAGTATACAAGTCAGGTTCACTTCAGTTCCTGGAAAGATCATGGATCTTGTCCTGAAAATTATTTCCAGCCATGTATGGATGTAAAGGCAAATCCTCCTTGACAAACCTGACTGCAGCCTGTGATGAAATGATGGCCTATGCTGATGAAGGGAGAGGGTTGGACGGAGGATGTATTGGTTTCAGTGATTATTTTAACGCTGTCAGACACAAGTGTAAAAACCAAACTCCCCTCTTAGATATGGCAGATGGTATGATATAGGACACAGAGGGATACAGCCACAAACTGGAAGTTCAGAATGGACATTACAAAAACCAATTACCAGTAGGAGGGTAGTGCAGCATTGGAAGAAGGTACCTGGAAAGGCTGTGGCGCCTCAGCCTGTGGATGTTTCCAGGTCTCAAGAGTGTCTCAACTGACCTGATTAACCAGCAGTCTGCTTGCAGAGGAAGGCTGGAGTTGATGGCCTTCGTGGGCATCTTTTGACCAATATTTCTGTGACTATCATTTGTCTTTGATCTTCCAGCAACAGTTCAGCAAAGTGAGCAGTAAGTTACTCCAAGCATGATATCTTTATACCTTTGTGTGACACAAGGGCAGCCATGCAGGTAATCACTTGTTTGGACTTTGTCCCTGCTAATGCAGTTGTGTCACTGCTTGTCAGCCTTCACTAATGTTTTTTATGGGAGTGTGAACTGCCAAAGATTGCTATGCTGGACTGAGAATGAGGTGAGCAAGGAAAGGAGTTAGATCTCCCTTATCTCTCGTAAGTTAAAATTCACAACATTGAAGGGGGGGGGCAAGCTTCATCAACCTCTCCATCACAGAAGCAGTGCCTCCCCAACACAAGTTTGCAGGAAGGGCAGGGCTGGGTGGAACTGGGCCCATCCCTGCCTGGCTCCTTCCACTCCCATCCCTGGCCACCATGTCTGCACTGGCACGC
Organism: Lagopus muta; assembly: GCF_023343835.1. NCBI lineage: Eukaryota > Metazoa > Chordata > Aves > Galliformes > Phasianidae > Lagopus > Lagopus muta. The sequence continues at coordinate 49,988,136 of NC_064436.1, forward strand.
AACAGGCTGCACACACTGCATATGGCCCCATGGCCAAGAGGGAGAACAGATGGAACTCGATGTCCAGATGTGCTTTTTAGATTGGTTTGGGCAACATAACTCCCCATGCTTGGGGAAAGCCATGAGGTGACAGTGCAGCAAACAGGAAATGATTCACCAGTTTTCAGCACAGCGCTCAAACACTATTTGTGCTACAACAAATACACTGCTTAATTTTGCTGGAGAAGTTGCTTATAAAATTAACAGCAAAAATCATTTTGTACTTTAACCTTTGAAGAGCTACAAATGTGTATTTTAGATTGCCCAGATATCGCCTCATTGCGTTGTTTACAGCAACACATGGTGCCTTATTCTGTCTGACTAACCTTCCTTACAGAGCCTGCCAAGCACAAATTAGGTCAACCTAACCAGCAGTATGGAACATAATTAGCCAAAACTTTCTTAATTAGTGCTGTGATTCAGGGTGGGGAGAGTTTAGCTCACAGGGAATTAGGGTAGGGCAAGTTGGTAGAGAGACTCTTCCTAACAAGAGGTGGATCTAACACTGGATACCTGCCTAATACCTTTGAAATTTTGATTGTGATGTTTTATGACCATAGCAAAGACTGTAATTTGTGCCTGTAGGGTGCTACATGCTGCGCTAATACACTGCAATAAAACAACAAACAACAAACTAATCATTCCCACAGACAGCACCTCACTGTGATGAGAGTCAGCAACTGTAGATCTTCAGGCACACTGTCAGGATCACAAAAAAGCCTAGACTACATTTTATGTCAAAACAGTGGTGATGCCTATTATTTTAATACTATTATTTGCTGCTTTACTGCATGCTGCTTTACTGCATGCTGCTTTACTGCATGCTGCAACCCCAGCTTGAGTCCTTGCCCTGTGCCAGGCTGCCTGTTAGCTCCCCACACCTGTGGGATGAAGCAGCTCCTGGGGACCCTTTCAGTAAGAACTGCTTCTCTCTCAACTGAGGCCCCAGTGGTGCCTTACAATACCTGCACAGCAAACATCATATTTGATATTGTCATCTTTACTGTCAGAGAAGCCTAGGACTAAAGGGGTGAGATGAGGTTAGTTTGATATTGCAGAAGAGAGTTCACGAGAACATTGTGCCCTGCCAAAGCAGTGTTTGGATTGAGAGAAAGTTTCACTTTTTTGCCATCACTCAAATATCTTTCACATTCTCTTCCCTTCAGCTGGTAAAAAAGTGATGAATTTTCTCAAAAAGAAGAAGAAAGAGTAGCACAGCTTTTAATTTCTGCTCCTCTGCTCAGTTTTTGTTATCTTTATCCTCCATCTCCCATCTGGAGGGAATATAGCCATTTGCATTTTTCCATGGACAAATACTGGCATGTACTGAGGCAGGATAAGTTGCTGCTGATTAAGAACTCTGATTAACACATTGGTGAGAATCTCCTGAGTTAAAGGACTACATACAATATTTGTGGGCATAAACTACAATGAAAATATACAAGAGCCAATATGAAAAAATTATCCATAGTAATAATCCACAAAGCTCCAAAGAGTAGTGATTTTTGCACTGGTTGCATATGAACCAAGTCACGTCTGAAGGCAGTCTAGCTATGCTCATCATTTGTTTTTAAAAAGAAACATGAGAAAAGGAACGCAGTCCTACTGTGCACATGGGCTGAAGCTCTGGTTTGGTTCAGCTGAAGGAAACTCAAAGACTTTTGGTGATATGAACAGTGGTTAAAACACAAGTATTGGAAAGAAATTGTGAAGCTGCAGAAATAACTTCAAGGTCTAGTTGAGAGATGCTCACCAAAAGGCCGGTGTTAATAACTGAGTTCCAGTGATCTCACTCATTACAACCTACTTTCTAATAGTCTGGAAACATGTAAAGAAATGACGATTACTTCTGCAAGATCTAGTGAGCATTTTCCTTTCAAGTTAGTGAAAACTCTTTTAAGGAAAATACTTCATAACTGGACAAAAGTAGGCCATACTTTGAACACTTCATAAAAAAATGCATCCTTACTTCTAATTTAAATTTTTTCCATTTTATTGTGTAGGCAAAGGTTCATCAAATAAAAGTTCTTTTCTAAGTTTATTAAAAAAGTTCTTTTCTAGAAAGTTCTTTTCTGAGTTTATTCTTCTGTAGTTTCATTCCTGACATAAGAAGTTATGTATGTCCTTACAGAAATGCTCAAATTCCTCCTTTTTGGAAATGATCTGTCATTTCATCCCAAGCACGTGAGTTCCCATATTTCACTTGGGAACCAAACCCATATCCATTGAGATCATTTTTGTGCTCACAGCATTTACATTTTGCTTTCTGTGTTCATCTGCTTACCACTTATGTCAGGTAGGTAATAACACTATTAAAACAAAGTACCTCATACATCTAGGAACAGAAAGCTTAAGTCCTTACGTTGACAGCCTTTTTATATGAGTGCAAAAACCAATCCTTTCTCACATTGTGAGCCAACTGCACAGCAATGATCAGCTTTGTAACACGTAATATATGCAGCAAATCTAATAATCAGTCTGCCTAAATAAAAGAATGTGTTCATAAAGATTATTGGATTGTTGTAGGCTTACACTGCCTTATGTCAGTCTGCTGCTTTTTGAATGGCTCTTAGCACGTCTTACCTTCTGTCAGTCCAGACATGCTTTTTAAGCATGGAAAGTAATGCAGGAACTTCAGAGAGTCGTGCTGATGGTTTGAATGAGATTGCTGCTTCAGTGAGGTGGCCAACATAAAGGTTCGGTCACATTTGTTATCTTGTACCGGAGAGCAGTGGAATGACAGGGCTCCTGTGCTATTTGCACTGCATTGCCAATAGTCTGAATTTACATACTCGGAACAGTGGATCAATAAGTTTCTAAATGATGAAGAGTATCTAGCTGGTATGATAACATCCGACACAGATGCTGAGATAATGACAGTTCTGGCACCAGGCGTTCAAGGCTTGAGTTACAATGGTACAGTCTGACTTTAATAATTCATATGCCTAACTAATTTTAGGAATTCTGTGTGGATATAGAGACTATTCAAAAACTACTGTCATTGAATATAAGTTCTTCTTTGAAACAATTTCCTGAGGACTGGGGGGTCCACACTTTGCAGGAGCTCATGCTTCCTTAGCAGTGAAGCACTTCTCAGCTTTACCTAGAAATTTGATTTAATGCCTTTCTTGTACTTCTGAAGTATCCAAAGTAGCTCCTCAGCTGTAATTTCCCCCCTTGTTCTGGGACTGCAAATCAAACACCCAAAAATACTAACGATTTTACAGCCTCTTGGGCTGCTTCAAGAAAAAATCAAGGATATTTATTATACTATAAAAGTCAATATTTCTGTTATTTCTGCAAGCCATTTTCACAGCTCAAGAGAGAACCGTGTCAGACCATGTCTGGTAGTACATATTAATGCTATATTGGTCATAAAGAAGATACTGTTTGATGGCCATGAGCCAGCAGTGTGCCCTTGCAGCCAAGAAGACCAGTGCTATCCTGGGGTGTATTAAACTGGCAGGTTGAGGGAAGCGATCCTCCCCCTCTACTCTGCTCTGAAGGGGCCACATCTGGAGCACTTGTCCAGTTCTGGGCTCCCAAGTTCAAGAAAGACAGGGAACTTCCAGAGTCCATTGGAGGGCCACAAAGATGATGAGGTGCCTGGAGTATCTCCTTTAAGTGGAAAGACTGAGAGACCTGGGTCTCTTCAGTCTGGTGAAGACTGAAAGGGCTTATCAATGCTTATAAATATCTAAAGGGTGTGAGCCAATTGGATGGTGCCAGACTCTTCAGTGGCGCCCAGCGACAGAACAAGGAGGCAATGGGCACCATCTGGAACTAGGAAGTTCCATACAGACACAAGGAAAAACTTCTTTGCTGTGAGGGTGACAAAACACTGGAACAGACTGCACAGACAGGTTGTGGAGTATCCCTTTCTGGAGATATTCAACACCCACCTGGATGCTTTCCTATGCAACCTATGGTAAGGATCCTGCTTTAGCAGGGCTTGGACTTGGATCTCTCACTATTCAGAGTGTTTAAGTGAAACTGCAGAGGGCAGACACATAAATTGTAAAAATTTCAGTACATGTGACAAATCCCTGTCATCTCTCGTACAGTATCATTCACTGCCAAAATGTGCCTGTCACAGGTGCAATACCACACATTCACATTTGGATATGCCCTAAGTACTATTCTAAGTTGCTGAAAAAATAATCTTTTTTTGCTAAAGTTTCAGAGTCTAAACATGTTGCATAGAACTCCCAAAGTATTTGCAGAAGGCCTCTGTAGCTTATCTAAAACTGCTACTACTACTATTTCAACTTCAGTATCGGTTACTGACTTGCAAACTGCTGTTATGTCAGGTGATCCAGATTTTTTTCTTTCTATCTGCTCACCTAAGTGACTTGTTAATCAGTAAATTTATTTAAATATCCATTTCCTTATAGTTTACTAAGACTGAGAGAGAAATACGGACACTTCTGTCACTGCAAGCAAGAATGGACTGATACTATTAAGTTCCTGCAAATCAGTGATTTTCATCTTACACGTCTTCTGTGAAGTGCTTTGAAAATGTGACTTCTGACAACATGTTTTCTTTAAGTTGCCACAACAGTTTGGAATTTTGACTTTGATGCTGGGTTTTTATCTTTTTCCATCTGTTTTACTTCACCATATGTGCTATGGGCACTTTTCTTGCCTTGTGACTACTGTTGTGGGATGCTAGAGTCTTCAGCAGTTTTTCAGTTCTGACATACACATGCAGGACACATTTATGATAATTCAACACAGAAGAGCCCCCACAAACACAGAGCCAAGTTTAACAATGACACATTCGCACATTCTGATTTTCATCTCTGTGCCCCAAAATCTAGTAGGAAGAAACAGTACCACAGTTCTTAGCACCACACATCCTAGTTTCTTCGGCCAGCTAACTAATGATTAGATAGGGAAAAGACCCCTGTTAGTCCCATCAAGCTGACCATCTACTGTCTCACTGCAGGCAAACGCTGCTCAGTGTGTTGTAAGTACTCTGCTATTGCCTTTTAAAATTCTCAGCTTCTTTGTAAAACCACTTAGATTTTGCGCTTGTGAGGACAAGAAATCAGCACCTGTGATGAGATGGTTGCTTTTCCTGCCTCGAAACAGCAGAGGCAAATGCATGATGATAGGCAGCACCTTTCTGATGGAGACAGGAGGACTCCTCTTGCTCCTTTCAGCAGGTGACAGAAGCAGGATCCTGTGGCAGAAGAGGTGTTCAGGCTGGCTGCCTGGGGGCAGCTCCTGCAGGTGCAGTGGGTGTGCTCTGCCCTGGGGAGCCAAGGTCCCCAGGTGGGGACCAGAGTCACGTGCATTATCTATTGGGCCCAGATGCAAGCTGATCCCTAATTCTGAATGGAAAACATTCACTCCCCACTGAAAAGCTAACAACTTTGCATTTCTTTGTGAAAATACTTACAATTTTCTGTGGACATCTTGCTATTCAAAAGTTTGATTTGTTGAAAAACAATTTTCCGACAGAAGTAATAAATGATAGATACTTCCTTTCCAGACTTTGTTAAAACAGCATAAACCCAAATAAAACATTCCCTGGGGCATTAATAGGTTAAATGCAATATGTTATAAAGGTTATATTTATATAACAATGTTCTATAGTGTATAGTCTCAGGTCTTGGAAAACAGCCCAAACCAACTCCTACTACAATAATCTTTCCTTACCCTTTGTGCTCCCTGAGTTATGCATTATACCAACTGTCAATAAATAGTCATGTTTCCTCAAGTACCGTGCCCAGTGGCACTGTATGTGTTGGAAAAGTACCTGCTTTGTAAGTCATGCTCTTCAAATTCTGTTGATACCATTGGATAAACAGTAAAGTCCTTTAGTAGGCAATACTCTAGCTGAAGTATCTGATTTTTTATTTTTTTTTGCCTGGACATAATCCATATGGTTAAGCTGTTAATTGGTAGACTCCCAGTGAAGGGGGAGTCAGCACTCAGCTTTCTCAGAAGGCATCTACAAAGCATAAGGTGAGATTAAAGATGCATCTAGAGAAAAGTCTGACTCTTTCCCTCTTGAACTGTGAAACAAACTAATTGCAGGAGGGGCAGAGCAAAGAAGTAAAATAAAAGCTGTTACCCTAATTACGTAGAGCCTTTATTTTGTATTAGAATGAAGCTTTAGGTGTGGTTACTATCTGTTTGATTTTATTAATGATACTTTATAAATTATAAACCATTAAAGAGTGCAGATGGGAATGATTTCAGGCTCAGTATGAGAATTTTATTGCTGGCTATCAAAGACCAGCACCTAAAATGCTAATTTTTCAGACACAGTCTTTTGATCACTACAGATAGCGAAATGTTAATCAAATAAAAGTTTAACATAGTCCTTGCTGTTCTAAATGGGAAATGAAATGCAGTCTGCCAAATTTTAATTGTTCATTTGGGCTATCCTGCTATCATTTTGCAAATCTCTAAGCTTGATATTAGAGAACATCCTTCTTAGGAAGAATATAATACTTCTGGAGATGTGCCTGGATATCACTGGCTTGAGAGCACAAGTATTCTTCACTTCTGAGAGCTAAATTAAGACTCCCACTGAGTTCCGCAGCAAGTTGTGATGCTGGAAGTATTGTGGGCTTGCATAAGGCAAGACTGGACATAGTGTTTCCAAGTTAGCTGGGAGGTGAGATGACATGATCTGGCACACTCCTCTGACAAGCCCATGGCAATGCTTTGGCACAGTTTGCCCAGCTTTCATGGCACCGTCATGCTTGTAGAAGTGAGGCCACCACAAGAAGTCATCCCACTATGCCAGGTGACTCCTTTAAATGCCCAAATCACCACTTCAGTGGTGAGTGGAGACAGGACAAGGGGAAACGGCCGGAAACTGCAGCATAGGAAGTTCCGCACAAATGTGCGCAAGAACTTCTTTACAGTGAGGTGACGGAGCACTGGAACAGGCTGCCCAGGGAGGTGGTGGAGTCTCCTTCTCTGGAGATGTTCAAGACCTGCCTGGATGCCTACCTGTGCGACCTGCTGTAGGGAACCTGCTTTGGCAGGGGGGTTGGACTCGATGATCTCTGGAGGTCCCTTCCAACCCCTACAATTCTGTGATTCTGTGAAATCCTGTAGCTAGCCACATTAGGGTTTCTTTGGGAAGAAAAGGGAAGGAGTCACCTTTGAGGTTGTCTGCCTAACAGTACCTGGGGGAGCCAGGACTTAACACAAAACTAATAAGAAGCATCCTTCATTAAGTACCAGGAGAAATAGTATACCTTGGAGGAAAAAAGCAGCATGGGAGAAAATACCACTTTTTTCCCCTTTTTATAGAGCCAGGTAATCCATGTTTACTTTGCTCAGGTGTTTATTTTACTGTAACATAAATTCTACACTAACGCTGAAACAATTACTAAGTAATGCTTTTTGAATAGTTTTTTAACACAGAACTTGAGTTATGAGTTCAGATGCTCTGAGAAGGAAAATGCTTGCTCAACTGATAAAACTCAGGATATTTTTAGGCAACCTTCAGTTTAAAGTCCTAATAGAAGACACTATGTGTTTCTATGTGGCTCTCTCCTGTCCCTTTTGAAGTTCAGTTATAAGATCCTAGCCTCCTTTACAAGGCTTAAGGAGCCTGCAGTGTTTGTACATTGTAAACGTGTACAATTATGACTCTAAATTCATAAAACTGTACTCCTCCGTAGAACAAATTCTAGTTTTTCATAAGAAAATCAGCAGGGGCCATCTGCAGAGGAGGTATCATTACCATCTGCAAGAGTCAGCATGAGGTTCCCTCAGAAAGGGGCCAGGAGCAGCTCTAGCAGCTCCAGATGGGAGCTCCTTTCCAGAAGCAGGCCTGGGTGAGGATGGAGGGCAGACACACAGTGCTGCACCCCTTGAGGCACTGAGCATCACTTCCTCAACCTGCAGGCTCACCGGTGTTCCTCACAAGTCAGGAACCGCCCTGGCTTCCAACTCACTGGCAGGTGTGTCCCCAGGCAGGGCAGGGAGTGGCGGGGTTGCCTGCAGCGCCTTGCTGGGATGCCTGCGCCAGAGCATCAAGGAGGGGCCCAAAAGGGGAGAGGCTGGGAAATTCCAAAGGGAAAAGATTGCACTGATGCGGGGACACCTCATGGTATATGTGGAAAAGACTTCAGTGTGGCCAGTATTGCCACTGATTATTCAAAGTGCAAAAAGCAGAGGCTCTCCTATGCCTCCCTTCTCACTCCAGTGGTAAAAAGCCATTTGTGGGGTACAAGCCAGAACTGAAGGATTCATTTCTTATAACGGCAAACTAGTCAGGGTGGGGAGGCTACTAGTTAAAGTAATACTGGGAAAATCCTACTTTAGTGTACAAAAGTCATCTCTGCATACAGACATCTCGAACTATGGAGAAGTTCATTACTCCACCAAGTCAGGATAGCATATGGATTATCGCCATTCTGTCGTTACACTAAACCTAAATTTCTTCCATTAACTGCCCTGGCAGCAATGGTGGTGAATAAGCCAAAAGGCTGATTAATTGCCATCCATACTGTCCCTGAAATGTCTTTCATCAGTAGGCACAGAACAGTGGGGTCTGTGCATAAGATGGAGAGGGATATCTGGACACAACCCATATGCTGTGGAAAAGGCCCATGCACTGGAAGAGAAGGCTTCTAATCTGGAGGGAGACAGATTTTTTTACATGATCTGATAATGACAGGATAAGGGGGGATGGTTTTAAACTAAACAAAGAGATTTAGATTATATACTAGGAGGAACTTTTTCACTCAGAAGGTGGTGAGGCAGTGGTACAGGCTGCCCAAAGAAGCTGTGGATGCCCTCTCCCTGGAGGCACTCAAGGACAGGCCATGGGCCCTGGACAGCCTGATCTGGTGAGTAACACGCCTGCCCAGCCCGGAAACTGGGTAGTCTTAGAAGTCCCTTCCTTCCGACCCAAGCTGTGATTCTGTGATTCTATGATTCTATGAAACATTACAGTTTGATGAAAACCATGCATATTAAACATACGTTAATAAAGATGCACTCTGCGTTAGAATGGAAAAACATAGCAGGAAATCAGGCAGCAGTTCCCAAATAACATTGCTTATTCTGATTTCATACATATACCGTCGCTTTCACTTACTGCACTGCATTTTATGTAGGCAGTATTTAAGAGTGCCTGTCACAGAGCAAGCACCTCTTTTGCACAAACACATACTCACAAGATTTTCTGTCTAAGTTCTGGGCCATTTTTTTTTCTGACTATTTTCTGCTGCAGTCCCAAGGAACGTTATTTGGTCTGCTGCAAGAATAGCATTGCTGAGAGTTAGGATGAAATTTCATTAAATGTTAGGTCTGAGATATTGCTGGCACGTACACGGTCACTGTTGACAATGAATTTACAGGTTTGAAGGCAGTGATTGGCAGAGTTTATTGTGACTGCACTGCTGGCACATTCATCGCACTGTGTAAGTGCTGGCAGAAACAGTGCATACTAGCATCAATCATGTACTCTACGGTAGACTGTAAACCATGGCATCAAAAGAATCAGAAACAAGCAGGTAGTTCATAGCATCATAGAACAGAGCCATAGAATCACAGAATATCCTGAGTATGAAGAGATCCACAAGAATCATCAAATCCAACTCCTGGCTCCTCCCAGGACCACCAAACTTCAAACTTCATGTCTGAGAACACTGCCCAAACACTCCTTGGACTGTGGCACTTGGGGCTGTGCCCACTGCCCTGGGCAGCCTGTTCCATGCCCACCATTCTGTGGTGAAGACCGTTCCCTAACACCCAACTGACCCTCCCCTAACTCACCTCCATGCCATTCCCTTGGGTCCTGTTGCTGCCACCAGACAGCAGATATCAGTGCTGTCCCTTCGCTCCCTGTGAGGAGCTGTAAGCTGCCACAAGGCCTCCCCTCAGCTCCTGTGCTCTGGGCTGAACAAACAAAGGGAGTTCAGCCACTCCTCATACATCTTGCTTTTAGACCCTTCACCACCTTTGTTACCCTCCTTTGAATGCTCTCTGATAGTTGTATGTCCTTAAGCTCCTCCGTTCACTATGGACACGGTCCTCCCCACACAGTAGCAATCTCTCAAATTTGGCCAAAATGTGCTGTAACTCAGGCCTATTATGAAGACATAAAATCTTCATGGAAAGTTAATTTTTGCTCCGGCTCTCATTCTAATGAGAAAAACAGCATTGCAAATGGTGGTTTCCCATTTAACTAGAGTCCACAGATGTTTTTAATTACATCACCTGTCCTGGGATAACAATAACTGCAGTTACTTAACAGTCTATACATATCCGATATCACAGAGAATATTTCCTCCTGGTAAGTGTCTCCAGTAAAAACATACACAATAGATCTGTACATTTCCAATCAATAAATATTAATTTTACTTTCGCTAGACATTATAAACCGCTTGAGACTGTTAAAGAGAGGATTTTTAAGAGTAGCTTTTTAGCACAGCAAACTTCCAAAACATAGAAAAATCTTTTCCCGCTAATCCTTGCTGAAAAATGACAAACAGAGGAGATAGTGTGATAAAAGACATCTCCACTATTACTGTTTACGGATAATGTTCCATGCATGTAGCTGGTGCTAAACAGAACAAACTTAAATATGCCCCAACTCTCTCAACTAATGTACGTGCCTTTCCTCTCCTTGTATATCACATTTTAATTGGGTACAGTCAGGGTATCTGTGAGAAATTAAATGGAAATACCATCTATATATGGATATTTAGCAGAAGTAAAATACTAAAACGTGCATTTGTGACAACAAGACTGCTGTTAGTTTAATTATTAATACAGAATTGTATCATAGGAGTGATTTCTTCTAGTCATAGCCATCTCAAAATTAAAACAGCAAATTATGAAAAATGCAGAAGTGATCTCTGCCAAGTAATTCCCAGCAAGTGTATTTTTTGAGATGATTTCTCTAATGCAATTGCACTTTCATGAAAAGAAAACAGTTTCTTTGTTTTGTTTTGCTTTTACATTACGGCACTTATAAAATGGGCAAAATTTTGGTTTCATTGTTCATTTAGAAACAGCCTTGGAAGCAATTTTCAACCAGCTGTGTTTCTGCAGATTATTCCCCCGGTGCTGTTGATGACATACAGTATTACTGAATGTCACAAATCAGCCTGAGACATCGTGTATTGTACAGTACAGATTATTTATTTTGCCAAGTCTGGGTTCTTCTTTCTTAGGTTAAGACTTTGGAATCAGTCCCAAAAGTAATAAGGAAATTTGTGCACTAGTTAAATCTGTCCCTTGCCTGGCTCCCTTCCTGCTTTCTTGGCCTCTTTAGGGACACATAATCTGTGCAACCCATGTAGCTCTCAGGCAGTTGTGTACAGGCTTCTCAACTTCTTACAGTCCCCCACAGCTGCAAGGTGAGGTGCTATAAATCAGGTGTGTTAGGTTGCATTGCTTTGCTGCTAACCAGGTCAATTTCTCCAAACCAATAACCATAACAAGCAGTGCAACATACTGCTGCAAATAACAAAATTTGTTGTTATCAGTGCACAAAGAACTTCATAACATCCAATTCAAAGGAAAAAAACAAAACAGACTGGTTGCACAGGGATTTCACAACTGGAAGTATTACAGTTCTTCTGTACTTGAATGCTCCTTTTGGATACTTCCATTTTGTATGACTTTAGTGAAAAAAAAAAAAACATATATATATATATATATATATATATATATATATATATATATATATATATATATATGTATATTTTAGAAAGTCAGAATCAGTCCAAAGGGCATTGAGCATGGCCAGAAGAATATCTGGATTATTTTCTCTGTTTAAAGGTAAGGGGGAGAACAAATGCTGAGTTCCACTGACAGCTAATTACATGAATCTTACATCTAACAAAATGTATGCTTGTCTGCCAGTTTAAAAATTCAGCTTTCTAGGTCCTCATAAGCCAAAAACTCATTTGTCATTACTTTTGTATATTAACAAATATTAGGAAAGAAGAACCTTCAGTCTTTCTGTTTCTGCAGATGCTTGGATTTCAATGTCTCATATTATGCTGCTTTTACACCTGAAATAACAACCCTGGCTTGTATGAGAATGTCAGACAACATCCTCATGCACATCCCAGCTGTTGCACCTCTCTGCCCTGCCTTGTATCATGCAACGGGAACTTTAAAAAAAAAAAAAAAATCCGCACTAGATGTAGAAAAACTACAGTAGTATCTCTCTTCCCTTAAAAAAATAATAAAAAAAAAAGTATATATTTATATATATTTATTTATATATATGCACATGTAGTCTGAGGCTTTTAAGTAATTCATAAGGCTTTTGCTGACACTATCCAGTAGAGAGATCTTCAGCAATTTAGGATTTTCTTTAAATGACTTCAACAATTCATACGTAGCTAAACTGGTGAGTTTGTTACATTCAAAATCTTGTCCACAGGCAAAAAGGAAGCACAATTTCCTTTAGATAAATATATCAAAGAATGAAAGTCCTGGCTGTAATGCAGATTTTTTTCATAACTCCAAATGAACCTAATCTTTCTTCTTAATGCAATTCTTTGTTGTCATATTCTTAAATGACTGCAGGTAGACAATGATATGTTTTACTGCATAAACAAGTTCACGATAGATAAGACTGCAGTAATAGACAATTTTCCTCAGCATTGGTCCTTTAGCCAGTTTATTTTCTGTTGCCCTGTAGCCTGTGCTAGTGATGATTGACCAAAACGCTGACAAAAGACTAAGCAACTGGGACTAATCTTTCAATGTGTAGGTCTGTACTTCCTTTAGGAAATTTAAATTTTTGTTGAAAATTTTCCACCACAGACCTATCATTCTGACACATTTTGTGCATCTTCTAAATTCTAAATGGGTTAGAATACAGGTTAAGTGAGTAAAGGTGCTTGCAGTTCATATCGCTTCCTTGTATTGACACAAACAAACAAACAGAATGGACTGAGCTGAAGGGAAGCTAGAAAGTGTGTTGAAGCTTGAGCTTAAGAAGACCAAGAACAGGAGAGTAAGGAGTCAAGTGCTGGTGGAGAGGAATCTTGTTAGACAATAGAAAGATGCAACTAAGCAATGTTAACCCAGTGTGTAAGAGCTATGGGCTCCCTTCCTTCCAGGCTTTGTTCTAGATTTGTAAAGACTGTTTTGTTTCATCCCCACCATTTATTTTACCGCTATTTCCTTTATCATTTGAAGTGGTGATATGCCACACAGTTTGACTTGCAAAGGAGTCAGTCCCTTCTTTATGCCTGCCTTGCAGGGCTCCTCAAAGAACAAGCTCAGCCTTATCTACTGCTCTCTATCTGAGGAAAGCTTTCTCAGTCCCACCCTTTCTGAGTACTCTTAGGGCAGCAAATTAAAAACTCAAAGCCTCTGGCATAGGGGTAACTGTTTCAGATAAAGCAGAAACTGAGGATACCTTCTCCTATCTCACTTTGATGTTAATCAGATATGAAGACATTGGCAAGTTCTTCAGCACTCTATCTAAACTAGCGATGTAATTCCTACAGGCAGGCTTGAAACTCCTGGCAAACTGACCCCGTCTGTTTTCTCAGCCCATATGAACTCTGTTATTGCTGCTTCTGACCAAAATTCAAGATCTTCAGAAATTCAGTTGATGTTAGAGCCAAAAAATCAGAATTCCGGAACTCTATTCATGGGCAGCTAATGGGACTCAGAAATATACACACCTCTTGTGCTTGAGCTAGCATGCCTGAACTGCACAGGCAGCAGCTGGGCTATCAGAGGTTTTTTCTAAAGGGCCAATCTGTCCTTGGCTATAGCCATAACAGTCTCATGCTGTAAGCATAGGTGAAATACAAAGAATGGGTATCTGATTCATTCAAGAGTCTCATTCATTCTCCCTTCTCTCACAAAATGGGTTACAAAGTATTACCAAAGCCCCCTGAATCCAAAGTTTATGCCAACTCATGCACATGAAAAGCTTCTCAGTTCATGGTCTGTTCAATGCCACATAACATTTATCGGACGTACGATTTTAAAAACTGACACTTAACAATCAAGCCATTGCCTCTACCACACAATGCCTTACCTTGACCAGTGATACTAAGATGAAGAAAATCATGCCCAATTTATATCTGTTCAGAGACCCAGCCTGCTCTTCAGTGACTACTTCTTTGCAGCTTTTCTTATATATGCAGTGACGAGATTTTATGCCACATTTTCTCATAGCTAGAAGTTAAACCGATTTTCCATTTTCTTTCAATCATTTAGTTAAAATAAATGATAATTTACATAAAGGCAGTTTTGTTGTAGCAAGTTGGACAAATCTACTCATTGATGATTAACACTTTACAGATATATGCTGTAAATTGCTCATGCGCCAGAAGACAGTGATAGCGGCTCCACAGAGATGTGGCAAGCAGTTCAGACTTGCTGAATGAAAGAAACAAAAACAAGTTCATATTTGATGGCCTGTACATAATTTAAATTCAATAATAAAGAAATCCATGGCTTACCAACCTTGGCCACATTCGGGCATGTAATATCATTTAAGAAGTGTTGGGGTATGAGAGACACCTACGTGCAGCTGGCAGATATGACACGTGGGAAATCTATCATGAGATACAAATATTCTGAGATGAGGAATGAGCAGGATGGTATTCGCAGATCGCACTGGGCAACTGTACGGAAGCAGCTGAATTGAGTCCTCTATGTATATAACATGTTACAAAGTGTTTCGTGCTTTTTTCCCCAGTTGAAATGTGTCAGCTCATGGATTGCATCTCAATAGCCATTATAATATAAAGCAATTTGCATAACGGTTTGCTGAATATCCGTTTGGGATCAGAGTCTCAAATAAAACTGCTGTTCAACTGAAGAATTTTTTTTTTTTTTTTTTTAACCTATCTTTTCTGCTCTTCTTTATTCCTTGTGGTATCATTAACTCTTTCTGTGCCCATAAAAAACTGGAAGGTAGTGGGAGAGGTGCTAGCTTTCCTCTCCCTGTGCCCTGTCACAAGAATTCCCACTGCACTTATTGCTCAGAAATGGCAGGCATGGCAGAGACTTGCATACAAGACTGAGATGGAAGTAAATGGAAAATTTAACACAGTTATAAATAGGCATGGCTATTATTTAAGCTTCCACACATAGGAATTAGCTGTCTTAAGGAGGATCTTTGGTATGAAAATTCTCCGAAGAGAACAATTGGAGAGGCCCCAGATGATCTTACTTGTATTTGTCAGCAGTCAGAAGCCAGCAGTCCTCTGCTCACAGAGTTTTGGAAAGAACTCTAAAAAGGAAACATAACTTCACTTTGAAGTCCAATAAGTATGACTTAGAGAAAAGTGAGTTAAGGAGTTAAGTTTGAGATGATCAAAGATAATATGAGCAACCCCATCCTTATAGGGAGAGAATATTTTTCATAATACTAGTACTGAATCTAGAGGCAGAATAAGATTCAGTGATGGAAAACTGGAGCTAGAAAAATTGCGATGGGAAATGAGCAACAAATGATTAACTGTTAATTTGATTAATGACTGGAGGACCTAAATGAGGGCTGTGATGGACTGTCCACCATCTGAAGACTTGGTATCAAACCTTAATGTTTCCCTGAAGCCATTTATTTCTCCTTGATACTGCTGGACTTCATACAGAAATCATTGATAGTAACTCTATGATCTGCACAATGTGAAAGGTGACATCATGGTTTTTTTGACCTTAAAATCCATGAAAAGAAAAGAAAAACAGTCATTATTCTGCTCTGTTATAAGAAGCCATACTGAGACAGGTCAGAGAGAATGAATAATGAAATGTGATTAATGTAACCTAAAAAGAAACATATCACTTTACTTACAAAAGCAAATACCAGACAGTGTTGCCATTGCTTCCAGTCTGTCACTGGATGGCAAAAGTTCAAGTGCTGTGTTTGTACAGAGTCTAACACAAAAGGAGGCTCATCTCTAAAAAGGTAAACACATGATTGTAGGCAAATAGCCTGAATAAAGGAAAACACACCCCTTGAAATTACTGCTGAAGTATGGCTGTATAGAAGGTTTCTGAGACCTTTAGTCTTCAGGACAAGCTGCAAAGAGTTTCTCAAAACTGGGAAAAGTTCACAGGAACACAGACTAACTACTGTCTTTCAACATTCAACTCTATATTATGTCAATTCACTTCCAGTCTTTGTCATTTTGAAGACCATGGGCAACTCTAGCCATTGGTTTCTGTTGAAGTAGGATCAACTTTATCAGTATATACAGAAATGTAAATCTGTGTCTAATTCTCAATTTCCTCACTTAACAGCAGGGTGGTGACTTTAAAGCACTTTCCTGCTTAAAACAAGTAAGATCTGATCTCACACCTTAAGTTCAGTTTTGAAAGGATAACACAATGTGCTGGCACAAAGTTGTACTTACGAAGGTTAACAATGGACATTGGGAAAAAGTTCTTTACTGTGAGGGTGCTCAAAAATTGGAACTAGCTGCCCAGTGAGCTGGTTGATGCACTGTGCCTGTCAGTATTCAGGAGACACTTCAGTAGTGCCCTCAGGAATATGCTGTAACTTTTGGTTAGCCCTACAGATGGACTGCATGATTTCTGCAGGTCACTTTCAACTGAACTACTCCTACTCTATTCTGTTCTACACAACTCCATTCTATTCTATAAAAGCTAAACAATTTTCTGGGAGATGACAAAATTAAATGCATCTCCCCTAATAATAATTACACTGGCAGAAAAAGTCATTCAAGTACAACAGATGGGATACAACAAACCATAAGGCAATGGCGCTGTAATACCACTTTCATTCACCAAGCTCACCCAGTCCAGTGTTCAAACAAATCACACAGAAGTGTGTTTGAAAGGGATTAGTGCACTGAAGGCGTCTGACCCCAGGTCAGAAACCAAACGATGAACCACATGGCTTCAGGCACTCACCTTGGGATTAAGCAGCAACGCGCATGCATATGTCCTGCTGAAGTGTTTCCAGATGATCTGGTTCATCAGGTCAAGGCAATGCTGGCTTGCCACTCCACATCACTCCACTGACTGGCCTGCACACAGCACGTCATCCCCCATGCTGTCAGCTGTGGGGAGCTCAGCAGTCTGAAACACTTCGCCACTGCTGCAGAGGCAGCAGACCAAGCCCTGCAACAGGCCCACATGCCATTTCATGCAAGGAAGCAAAATAAACACCAACGTGGCATTATTCAGAAAATCTGCTCTCCTTTATGTCAGCACGACAATCCTCACTGACGTCAGCAAACACAGGATTAGGCAAGGGCTTTCAACACCTGCTCTTGCAGGTGGGGACCAGGACAGCCTTGCAGGCCCACATTCATTGGACACGTATACCAGCATGGAGACAGCAACACAGAAATCAGGGTCCACTGCAAAATCCATCTGAATTCTTATCTGCCCCCACCCCCAGCATACTTGGCAGCCTTCACTGCACTGGATACTGCTGTGGCCATGCTGCCAGCCAGCACATTTCAGTCCAGCTTGGGTAAGCCCCTGCAAAGCGTGGTTATGTCTATAGCAGCAGGGTGGGCATGCCTGCTGCTGTTAAGAGAGATACAGAAACCTGAGAAGAAGGGCCAAAGCAGAACAAGAGCTGCATTGATAACGCGCAGAGTTATGCCATCAGCACATGGTTCTGCCCTGGCTGATCTGTTCCTTGCAGTATTTTTTTTTTATTTAAATGCTCACTCACTCAATTGTCCTTTGCTGCCTCTGCTTCCACAGCTGTCTTCCCCCAGCTATCACCAGCTGAGTTCAGCAGATCTCGGTTGGCCTCCAAGCTAAACACGAAGCTGAGGAACAAAAATGAGGAGCTGCAGAGCTCAGTAATGCAGCGCTTGGTACTGCAGTAGGTGACCTCCTCCAAGATCCTAAAAGCCCTGCCATGCTCTCTGCAATGGGAGGGGACTTCCTGGGAGATTTCTCAGGAAGGGACTCTTCAGAAGAAGTTCAGGACCTGAGCACATGAAATATGCCATGAAAATTCAACTGTCTGACTTAATATCACAGAATTCCACTTTTTTTTTTTTTTTGCCCATAATTGAAACCCATTCTGATATATTTCCTAAGTAAACAGAAACACAGCATGTCCTTTCATCTTCCCCACAGTAGGCCAATTCCCCTCTCCTTCAAGTGAGAAAACCAAGAGGATAACGTTTCCATGCATTTTCTCACAGTGAACAAACAAAAGGCAAAGTGTCCTCACCAGAGCTACCATGGGCTGTTCAGGATGGAAACAGTTGTTGGGATTAAGATGTATGCCAGCTCCACCCTGCATTTGTCTTGAGGCAGGGCAGTCTCTCCTATCCCTCCTCCCCTCCCCTTTCTTATGCCCTGGAGAATGCTCTGTGGCTTTCTTCTCTGCTTCCACACCTGACCCCAATCCTCGCCCTCCTCCCTTGATGTTATTCCAGATCCCACACCCAGCACAGTCCTCTCTTTCCCTTACACATTGTGAGGGAGGAGCTATGGTCTAGCTGCAGACATCCCAGTCTGTCTCAGGCTAGAACATTTCCACAAAGCAGTATTAGCTCTAGTTAACCACTTAGTAACGTCTCATATGAAATCAGATCTTTGCATGTGACACTGATGCGGTCACCCCTACAGGAGCAGCCCAGTGTTTCTGAGAAATGCCTGCCCAGGTGTTTGTCCAGGAAAGAGCTGGCTGCTCTCACCACACTGACAGATGGTTCAGGAAGACAAGTGCCTCCCAGCACGAGATGTTCTTGGGCTGTCTCAGATCATGACCAAGCATGAACCCAGGTAATGAGAGGAGCAGTAATAGTAAAAACATACATATTAACCTTCCAGGCTTCTACACAAGGAAGAGAAGTCACATTAGTTACAGGGATAGCTTAACTGCCAGCAGTCATTGGAAATGCACACGTGTTCAGTTTGTCAGTGAAAAGTACTCAAAGCAGTTTTCTCTGAAATTGTCCTAAGAGTAAAAATCAAAAGTAAGGACAATGGGGAGATGTGTTAATGAATGGGCGAAAAGTATGAAAGTTAGTGTAACTGCATGGCACTGGGAAATCAGAAGGTATCCTTTCGCACCACATCACAGAGATTTCAGCAAGGGGCACAATTCACTCCAACCAGCCCTACCCCAGAGGCTGTCATTACAACGGCTGGTAGTGATGGCTGGCAGGGAGCTCCGTGAGACACTCCGTTTCTCTAGTAATTGAGAGCCCATTCCTGCCAGTTGCTGAGCGTTCCCAACTTCTGCCCCCTTCAGCTGAAGGCAAGTCATACCTGCATGACAACAGGCTTTCACAGGGTGACAGTCTTTAAGGCCCAAAATGTTCATCATAGATCAGGTTAAACATTTACATTTTAAAAATGAATCCATTTTGAAAATTCTACAGCTCTGTGCACCGATGTTTAAATCTGCCTCTCCCCCACCCTGGGTTTTAAAAACACCTTGGATTGTGGAAAGCCATTCCGGCCTTGAAAAAAAAATGAAACAGATCACTCAGCCATTCCTGGCTGAATTGTTAGATACAGGAAGTCCAACCTCTTCTGCTGCCTTAAATGAACTTTTGGCATAAATTGGATTAGATAACAAACGTCCTCCATGAGGGGAAGAAGGTCTCTTGATTAAATGCCTGAAAGAGAAACCTTATTTCTCTATCACACACGCTCTTGTCAAGAGTATTTCTGGAGAATCTGAGACAATCAGTGGATATCTGATTTTGAAATGATGGTTTCAATTTCAGCATACAGAAGCAGAAAAAGGAGCATAATACTGTTTTAGGGCCATCTACCATACGGAACATCCTCTGGCACTCAAATCAGTACATACGTTTTATAAACCTTGAGAATACATTTGATCTGTGAAGAGTTGGGTTGCTTAGAAGGTTTTTAATAGCCTGGAATGTTTCTGTGCTGTAACTGAGAGAGCAACCTTCTCTCACATTATTAAAAGCACAGATTAATGTGAGATAAGCAGATTTTTGAATACTTTTTACTGCTTCCATTTTTTGACTAAGGAATTCCTTAGGCAGAGATACAGTGAACATCAAAGTCCCAGAAGAGCCAGATTTCACAAATGATAACCTGGATCACTGACCAGATATGACAGTGTGTGATTGAAGAGTCTGAGGAATCTGTTAAAGGCAGTGATGATAAAAAGTATACTGAATAATATAACAAAACACACAGATTGCAAAAGTGGAGTCATTTGGGCTGGAAATTTTGTGAGCTTTTCCTATCGTTAGAGGAGATAATTGTACTGGGATGGGAGGAGAACAGTGGCTTCTACTGTTTCAAAGAAGTGTGGAAATTAAGTTTAACTCAGAAACAAACTTCAGTTCTGAACATAAGCGTAGAGGGAATTTTACTGAGAGACACAGGGGATTAAAAGGAAATTGATGAGAATACTTTTAAATATTGATATCCTTTCACATTTTAGACATTAATGGACGGTTGGATGGATGCTACAGGAGACACACATCACAGCTACTACGAAAGACAATGGAAATAGATTAGCCACTGTCTGAGGAAATCAGCCATCAGCCATCACAGCCAGCCAGCAGGCAAGCGCTGTGGGTGGAGCCCACAGGGAGAACAAAAAAAAGAAAAAGGAAGACCAGAAAGGTTTGTGCTGAGGAAGAGAGGAAGATACGCCATGCGTGGAAAGACATCAAACGGCACTCAGAGACAAAGGTGAGTGAAAGATCACAGAGACCATCACCTCAGAGTCCCTAAGTGGCTCCTGGATAAATAATATTACCAAGAGACTTTCTCTAATATATTTCTACATAGATAACTCTGCATGAATTACACTGAAAATTGGTGCCCTATTAAATCTTGCATGCATTCTTGTAAAACTGATGCTTAACTATATAATAATGATATAATGGCTGATTAACCACTATCTGTTTTAAATATTTGGCAAGTGTAATATACACCATTAAAAAAAGCACTTTCAGTGTTTACTCTGTACTGTTACTACTCTACTGACAGCTGCTGAAGTCCAACGGAACTGTTGGAAGATGCATTTCAGCTTTTTCTTACCTTGCCATGGAAGTGACATCACTCTCCTCCCTTCTCTCTTCTCACTGACTGCACATCACTCCCATTTCTCCCTTAGTTCACACCACCCAACACATTTACTTTTCTCAGCCGCTCACTCTCCTTTCAGCACAACCATCTGTTTCCTCCTGCTTTTAAATAAATTTTACAGTGACAAAGCAGCAGGGACCACAGGTTGACCTGGTGTTACATGGAGAGAGGAACAGGCACAAGAGAACAGTTCTTCACACATGCTTTATGAAAATGAAGCGGAAAACTGAAATCACTGTACTTCATGGAGGAACCAAGCTTCCCTCCCAGCAACCTGCAGCAGAAATTGCTCTCAGAGAAGAATGAAGAGAGTGTAAAGTTAGGTGGTAATTTTAGGGTGAGCTAGCTAAACCATCTAAATAAATGATATGGAATATAAACAGAGTTTTCATGTCAGGAACCTTGCAGAATAACTGCACCATGCACACTGCTTACCAGTCCAGGATTAAATAATCCATCTAAGCAAAGCACAACTTTTTAGCATGCAGCTATTGGAACTGGGCAGATTTTTAATTATTGATATTCACAAGCTCACTTTTAGAGGCAGGCATCACTCACTAAGGAGGGAAAAATCTCTTCAGCCAAAGAGATTGGTGTAATGTACAAAATAAATAATGCATACACTGAATTACTAATTAATTAATGGCAGCATAAAATTTTACTGCTTACTGTTTCAAAAACTGTAAGGTGTGCTGAATAAAAGTATCAGTCAACATGCACTGAATTTGTGAATTGAAAGCATTTCTGGATATTGAAAGTGGAGAAGTAAAAAATGTAAGGAACTTTTTTGTCAAGCTTTCCACCTCTGGGTTCACCTGAGACTGCACTACCAAAACAACAAAAATGTTGGCCTCTCTGGAGTAATGATATATCAAAATACTCCATAAAGTTCTTAACATGTATGAATAAGAACATAAATTTCTCAGTGTTGTCTCCAAGCACAGCTCCTAAGATTCACTCATCTTTAATTGCCAGTGACTTCATTCATGACTTATTGACAGTTCCTGCTTCCAGAAGAACCAGTAAATCAGTTGCAGCAGAGTGGCAATAACAAATATTGTTTATGCCAACTCTTTTGCCTTCAAACACAGCACCATTAGAACATATATCCTATGACGCCCAGATATCTTACCTCACGTACAGATAGAGAGGCTGCCCATCTCCTTCTGCTCCAAGCTCGAAGTCCCAAAGATTCCCAAAGAGAAATATCTCTCAGCTCAATTTTTGGAATGAAAGTTTTTGACTGAAAATGCTTCACTGAAATCTCACTCTATTAAGCTCATGTAGTAACGCAGGCACAGCATTAAAAGCCCTGATGTGAAGTAAGCCCGACCATTCCTTGACCCCACTAAAACTAAGCATGACGCATGAAGACTTAGCTGTTCTCCCAGTCTCCTTGGCTGTTTTCTAACATATTTTCTGATGTCTAGTGTCTGGTGGAAAATAGTTTCCTCATCCCACAGAAGTGCAAAATTTCAAAGCCTTTCCTACTCTGAATTGGAAGGAGCCCAAAATCTTTTGAAGGACTTTGCAAAAACCAAGAGATGTCCAAGAGACCAGTCTGAGCCATTCAGTACCAACTGCCCTATTCACCAGGCTATGAACTCAGCTGCTTGTTCAACTCACCCCAAGGTGAGGGCAGCGATTAATGAAAAAAGAAAACCACCATCATTTTTTAAAAAACAAACTTTTTTTTTTGTTCTTTATAACAAGCATAGGAGCTTCCAGAGAAACCACTGAAAAACACATTCCTTATCATTTCCCAGCAGAGAAAACACTCGGGAGGAAAAGCAGAGTCCTATTCCTTTGGCTGGGAGCTGGCAAAGGGAGTGGCCAGACTTGGGCTCTTCCCTCATCCCAGAGGAGGGCTGTACTCACCCACTGCTGGTTGTTTGCAGGAGAGGGACTAAGGGGATGCTAAGGCCAAATGGCCTGTTTTCACATCGTGAGTACTCCTCTTTCTCTTTCTTAAAAGAATGTGGAAAGAAAAATGAAGAAAAAGTGGAAAAAAAAGGAAAATAAAAAAGAAAGGGAAAAACATTTGCTTCTAGCAAAAATTTCTTGAGTCTGATCAGTGTAGGCAATACGTTTTGAAAAGCATCAAGTTGTAAAATTCCTGACCAAGCCTAGTTAAAAACCTGCTATTCATCTTTAACCACTGCAGCTCTCGCTGGGCGTCCCTCAGTTTGCTTTTCCATATCCCCTGGTAAATTTGCACAGGGGTTCAAGGTCTCCTAGAGCTGCCAGCATGCCCTGTGCCAGCCTTTTTCCCGTGACAGACTCAGGAAGCTACATGGTGACCTTTACAGCCCTATTCCAGTACCTGCCCCAGCTTCCCTCCCCCTGACCCTCACGCTGGCCACAGGAAAAGCCAAGAGCTGCTGCCAAAACGCCTATCGAATGAAGCAATGCAGAGCTGCTAAGGCTGCCTGAACCTCTGGGACAATTTCTGATGCTTGGACCACAATGCATGGCTTTAAAAGCTCCAAGGCGGATGTGCTTTCTTGGCTTTGACCCCAGCACACCCTTCCTGCCAACTTTTTTCACATTTGCATTCTGCTGGTGCTCCCCATAGAAAATGTGCTTCTCCCAGCAGCACCAGCCACACCTGCTGGTGGGCCACAGTAGCCCAATTCACAGCGCAACTTAAACATCATCCTGCCCTACTGCGCATCCTGCAGCAGACTTGGGGTGTCCTGCATTGGGCCTTCCCTCCCAGAAGGATTCATGACTGCATCCTTTCTGCTTCAATCCCATGTTCCCTTTGCTTCTATCCTGCTGGCACCTTGCGCAAGCCAGCTCTTCTGCAAGAAAAAATCTCTGGAAGAGTAACTCTAAAGGCTCTGTTGGTCACTACTCCAAAAGTAAAAGAGAGAGCAGTGTGAAATAAAAACAACCCTGTTTTGTATAATTCACAAAATCTTGGTAGCAAAAACTTTCTAGAGCAAAAAATTAAAATATTATAGAAGATTGGCATCAAGTGAACAGGAAGCAGAGAAAGAAAAATGAAATCCACAGTAAGCTCAGGTACGTGGAAAAGCCTGAATTAAGAGGCTGTAGCTGAAGAAACTACTCTTCATTAATAGGTACAAGCAGGTGGGCATGGAAAATAATCCAAAGTTCTTGCACAGCAGGTGCCAGGAGGAGCACAGTAAGGGCACTGCAGGCACAGATCAGAGTGGCATTTAGCCCTCATATGTTGCCTGTCCGCTGGCACTGCTGCCTCCACCTGTCTGTATGCAAAAGGAAGTGCATCGACAGGTATTCTTTTCTTTCTGTTGAGTTTTTTTTTTCCTATTTGTTTGTTCTTTCTTTTAAATTCTCTGTCTATGACTTAAAAAAGGATGGCTTCACTTAGTACAATGTAATTAAATTAAAAGAAGGAAACTGAATTTACTAGGAGGAAATCCTGCTTTTGCTTTAATGCTTCCTGCCTGTTCTGGATATTAGGTTCAAAATGATCAGAGTGAGTACCATTCTGCATCATCAGCAGAAATTTCCTCAAAGTCTCTATGCAGTAAACTTACACATTTGTTTTACTAATCATCATTTGTATTTCCTCATAGCCCTACTTACTGGCATCTAACAACACCAGAAGTCAGCCTGCAGTACATCATCTAAAGTCTTAGCCACTTGCAGACCTTCTGTAAGAGGTCCGTTCCAGCTGCCCGTGCCTATTTCAGTGCTGTCCTGCTCCATTAGCCCATCATTTTCCCTTACAAGTATTCTTCCCTCTGTTCAGCTTGCACATCACAGCCCTCAGATGCTACAGGTGAGGTGTTCAGCTCATCTCTGTCTCTTTGACCTAATGCAGAGAGCTCATCTTGCCAAAGAGGCCCCAGTGAGGTGAAGCAAGGATACCAGGGCTGGGAGCTGAGGGTGCAGCTTTGCAGCACACTTCAGCTTCTCTCTCCTGGCTCACTGCCACCATGTCCTGCATTCATCTGGGGTTCCATCCCCAGCAAAGCCAGTGCTGTTCAGGGCTAGAGAGTGCAGCAGGGCTAAGGCCGTCCAACTTCATCCCTTTCATCTCTGCTCTGCAGGATGGGCCCAAACAGGGCCATTTAAGCTTACTATATTTGCATTATCATGCATATAAGGAGAGAGAAAATGTTATATCCTCTCTAATACTCTTTTAAGTCTACAAATGGAAAGCCCTGCAGAAGAGCAGAGAAATAGAACAATGTTTTCTATGTAGCTCTATTTTAAAAGGCAGCAGTAAAACTGAAGGGATTTTAATTTGGGACACTGAGTGGAAATAGTGAACTTTTTTCTAGAGAAGTTATTTTTTCAATTGCCAAATTACAACACCCAGTGTTAAATTAGTTTTCATAATATTGGCAAGATTATGAGAATAATAAGAGTGTAATACAACGCAAACATCCGATACATTTCAAATTTAACAAAAACACCTATATTGTCTGGATCTTTCTTTCAATAAAAGGAAAATTGTCACCAAAATGGACTTTTTCTGTGCAGTAAAATAAGCCAGGAATTAATCAGTCACCCTATGACCATCAGTTGCAGCCCTGCTCTGTGCATGTACATCCATCCTTCTCTCAGCCCTGGGGTCAGGATAGCAGGAGTCACCTGTGAGGTTACCTATGGCACTGTGCAGATCCGTGAGCTTTGGGGTGATTCAACAACGCCACGTGCGAGTGACACAAAACCCCTCAAACTCAACACGGAACAAAATGTGGGCCAAGTATTGCCCTGGCTTCTGGGAGTTTGACACCTGGCATGTTCAGAACTAGCTGTGGAAGTAGATGCAAATTAGAAAAAATGAAGACAAAACGGAGATTTTCCAAATCCCTTGCCTGTTCCTGCTGCGAGAAGCTCGCTGGGGTTGCTGTGCTGACAAGTGGGCAGCCACCTGTGCTGTGCGGGGCCCGGTGGGCCTCACGGGTCGTGGAGCAGCTCAGGGGTCACAGCCTGCGGACAGGAATGTGCTTTGTGAGCAGAGGATCTCACACACGGTCCTGCACAGGGTGTCCAAAGGCCTGCTCGCTGCCTTCAGACAGCCTGCAACATGTGCAGATTGGCTCTCCTCGTAGCTGGAGCCTCACAACAGCCTGAAAGTTCGTAATAGTATGTTAGGTTTAAATTCCCTTGTTAATTATCAGAGCAGGTGATATAAAAAGGTAGGCTGTGGTCTCAAAGTCTTCGTGTGTTAACTGAAGGCTGAAAAGCCAGAGTGCACTCATCCTCCTGAGGTAAATCTGCTCTTCAACCTTCAGGCCTGGAACCATGTGCCAGGGGAAACAGTGGCACTTTCAGCATCACTAGGATTAACATCATATTTGCTGCTTCCTGTCCGCACAGATGACCCCAAACTGAGCCCAAACTGCCATTGTGTCAGCTCTGACTGCAACGGCTACCTCTCATTACAACCCTCACCTGTCTCAGTAAGGCAGAGGTGAGGCAACTGACAGAGAATACGGTGCCCATGGGAGGGCTGGCCGCAGTGAGTTGGGCCTTGCCTCTCTGCAGAGTGACATAAACGCCTCTCTCTGATTCAAAACAAATTGAGGTGTCCGTGTTTCCATTGGGTTGATGTGTGCAAGGAGTACAGAATAGGGAAACCAACACAAACTTTAAGCAGAACTTTGCATTTCCTTTCTCACTCTTAATTGTGCCTTCCTGTAGTTTATCCGTAGTCACAGCCACATCTGTAGCCAAGGACTGAATAATCCTTTAACAAGAGTTAATGGAATCACATTGCAGAACCATCAAAATCAGGAATCCTCACTTTATGTCAAAATTCTGTTTCATTTTTCCTGGCAGTGCATTTCTTAATCTGGTATCCAAATTGAAAGGTGAAAAGTCTGTTAAACTTCAGCTAAAAATAAATCTAGCACAGATGAACATTAGTGTATATATCTGATTCTCAACGGATCCAGTGCTGACACTGACTCAAACTTAATGTAAACTGAGTGATGATGTTCTCTCACCTGGTGCTAGCAGAGAGCAAGTTGTTATTTGCAAATAGCATAATTCTGCTTTTAACTTGTAACAACTGTGGATCGCTTCTGAGAAACAAATGCAGCTGATTTTAAGAGAGTGCCTGTAATGCTCAGGTGAAATCGAATGTAAAAGAGTTCAATACATTTCATGCTGAACTCTAGTGCAAAAACTAGAATCCTGAGGTTGAGATCCAAGGTGAAAAACGTATTTAGCTTTAGTGCTATGCGCTATTTAAAGACTTATTAAAACATCTTCCAGAGCTGCATTGGCCTAAGATCCTGCCTAGGAGTAATCCTGCAGCTGTTTGTAGCACACGCAGGAACTGTCTTTTCCTTATGGGGCAAGTTGTTTTCTTTTCATTTCACTGTTGTTTGTGTTTTGCCAAAAGCAAATAAAGGCAAGCGACATTTCTGTGAAAAAGGCCACTTTCAGTGGGCTCTGCAGCCTGCATTTGCTGTGAATAGTGAGGTGTTCATTCCCTGATCTGATTTTTACTGTGGTGGAATAATACTGTGATGCTTCCCAGCACCACCAGCTCCTGCCCATGTGAGCCTAGGTATATCTGGTTGCAGGGCTGGCCTGAGCCTCCTGGTATCACACGCATGTCACGGCTCAGGCATAAGCCAAACATGCCAGCTTGGCTGAGCCAAGCCCCAGGGCAGGGTGAAGAGTAGCCTGGCTGTTGTACCTCACCAATAATTGCACTGATGTTACTAGCAAGACTATCCAGTACCACTGCAGAAATGGTCTTCAGCTTCTCTGTCTTTCTTGCCATAAAAGGAGAATTTTGCTTCCTCACAGCAGAATTGTGGCTAGCAACAACTGAAGGATTTCAAGTCACTCAGCTGCAATGATGAGTATTGGGTACATGCTTCAAGCAGAGATCATTCTGCTTGTCTTCTGCATTCTCCATCAATTAATTCTTTTTAGAAGTTCTGAAGGTTGCTTCATGGACTAAGATTTCCATGATCCTAATCATTACAGCACAAAAGTTTTCATCAAAACTTTTCCAAATAAAAATTATTTATTTTATAGAAAATAGAAACCTTTTTTTTTTTTTCTTTCTCCTCCAAATCAACCGAAATTCCAAAAAGCACTTCTTGGACAAATCCTGTGGCCTCCCTCCACTTCCTTCAGTTCTTGGCAGAAAAGCTCCTTTCAACACAAATGATCTGAAGCAACATTACCATCTAGTGGAGAATGTGATTCACCACTGAAACAAATTCCCTAATACAGTACTAACACAATTTTTCTGTGCAACACAAAATTACACAAATGCATAATTAGGTAGTCAACTGAACACTTGTTTTGAAAATCAATGCCTGATTTCAAATAACTGCTTTAGTTTAAGAGGGAAAGGGTCTTGAGTCATAATCGGTAATGTGGAAGCTATGCTAAACGCAGAAATCAATACAGCATTCTGCAGATAAGTTTTAATTCCTTGAGATTTCCAAAAGGAAGCACTGACATTCTGTCAAAGCAGATACCTGGGGAAGAGATAACAGGAAAATGCAACTGTCCTCTATAATACAAGTTATGTAAAAATTAGGACCTGAGTTAATCATACAAATCAAAGCAAAATCTACACCTTTCAAGTTGGTGTATATGGAAATCTGGAGGCAGGCTCAACCACAGGGCAGCTTCTGGAAATCTCCCTGGGACCCACCAGCTGCACTCCAAACATCCATCCCTTCAGCTCTGGCTCTCAGCAGACTTCACATATGTCAGACACTGGCATTTGCAAGACTGTCCTGCTGCTCACAGAGCTTCTGCTTCCTGTGCCAGCACCCAGCCCTTCTTACAGCTTCTCCACAGCACTCAGTTTATTGTGTTCCTTTAATGTCTGACCAGCTGTATGCCTTGCACAGCCTTTAGCACAACGATCTGTGTTTCTGTGGGGTCTCTGCTGTGAAGCCCAGGGCCATGCAGACTGCATTGTCACCCTTCAAAACTGACTGATGTACACATCATCATCACTCTTCCACATTGTTTTCCAACTGTCATGCTTCCTTTGGCATTGTAGGACATGAACACTGAAACAAGTTTGCAGTTGTGGACACTGCAAGAAGTCAGGCTGGCCAACCAATCTCATGGCCTAAAAAAACTTCTGTTTTAGGCAGTAGTTCACTGGGAAACTGTAGTTAGCTGGGAAAACACACTGTCCTCAGGGAACTCTATACAAAGCACTTCAGTACCAAAGTAGAAAGTTTGAAGTACTGAGGTCAATGAACACTTTGAAATCCACAAGTCGGTAGGGCCAGATCTTCACCTGCTTAGAGACATGCATGTATGCATGAAGAGCCATACCAATAACTTGGTTCAGTCTTCTGCTCTCCTGCTTTTTCTGTCATTTAGAAAGAAACACATCTTGTAGCAGCTGGTGTCCGGAGGAGGCAGAAGAACTCCGCACAGCACAGCACTCAGCAGCTAGCGTAGCACTGAGCAAAAGCATTACAGCACCTCCTTAGCTAAGGGTCACAGTCACTACTTCACTTTGGAGATTATAGGCTTAGGGCAATAAACGCATTAAAAAATAACACAGCAAAAACAAAAAACTTCCCCCAGGGGCAGTGTTATCTGAGGCAGGAATAATGAGGCTGCCATCTTCTTCCTGTTGGAAAAGATGATTACATTTCCCTCCAGCAGCAGTCCCTTAGTACCAGGTTATTTTCCTTTATATTTTCCTTTATATTTTCCTTTTCCTTTATATGTTTATAGGAAATAGCAATAACAACAACGAGGTTTGTGGGCTTTTTAAAATCAAATTTCTTCCCTGCCCAACAATAAGATGCACTAGGGTAATGCTTTACTATGTCTGTGTTTATTCCCTTATATACACAGAACATGCTAGGTCTGAGAGACAAAGTCCTCCAAACTTGTGATTAAGGAGAGTTATCATCAGCCTGGGTGTAGGTCTGGGCATGGCAGCTGTTTAACTCCTAAACCTCCTCCAGAAACAGCAGTGTCTACACATCCAGGTTAATGGCCAGAAGCTTCTGCAAAATCCTTTGGGAAGAGATGGTTGGAGAGGAGGAAAAGACACTCATTTCTATTACAGTCTCAAAACAGTTTGGACAAATGGCCATATGCTTTAGGGCAAGAGGATGAGCTCGGCCTTTTTTGTGGAGCATTTGGCACAAAATTCACAATTCTATCTGACCTCTCATGTGACTTACAACTGTTTTTTTGGTCTCCAAAATCAGGCCAGTTTGGTAGTAAGTGAGAATCTTAGTACAGACTGAACATCCAGGCAACTTGGGAGGCTAAAACAGTTGGTAACTACTGAGTTGCTTACATGTAAAAGTTACTTCTACATTTAGAAGCTCATTTAACAGTCTGGTCTCAGCTCAGTGCTTCATCACTCACGTTGCAGATAGGCTGGAAACATCAGAAACTTGCTGATCACGTTGCACAAACTTCCTGTGCAAACTTAGGTGATTCTTGCAAGCTTTGGTAAGAAATGTATTTGCACAGGTTTTGTTCCAATGATCTTTCTGAAAATACAAGAAAACTTCTCATTGACCTTGATTGTTTCAGCATAACATAGGCTTAAAGAACAATCAGGAACATGGAGAAGACTAGCAGTGGAACTCTGTACACCATTTCAATGCCAGTCTTTCAACAGTTAAGAAAAATGGAAGGAGGTGCAGAAGCCAAAGTTGAAGGCTAGAGAAATGCTTTGCAATACTAGCAGACTGAGAGTACTTAGTCAAGAGGAAGCCTTGAATTTGACATTATAACACTCAAAGCATGTCTACCTGGAATGGTGAAGGCCAATGATGTATTCCAAACTTGCTGGGCACAGACAGACTCCAAACAGGGAGTTCTGTTTGTTCTGTAGAACCAAGTCCAAACTCAGCTAGAATACAAACAAATAAAATGTTGGTTCTGGTCAAATGAACTACTCACATGGAAGGTTCAGCATATCTCAGATCATGGACAGCTTACTTTGCATCTACCTATAGAGAACTAGGAAAATGTGCCTCGAGAGGGAAGACAAGGGTCAGGAACTAAAGGGAAGAACTGGGTTTGAAATCATGCATCAGGAATGGGACATGGTCCAACAAACACCATTCCTGATTGAGAAAGCAAGATTCTGATGTGCATAAAAGATTTCAGACTTCCCATAGCCTTGGTTTGTCTGGTACAGAAGAGAGCGCTGGTTGCACTAGCAACCACTGGGCAGAAACCACACTTGGCAGTGAAGACAATGGAGGAGAAAATGTCAAATCTTTTATGAGCTCTTTATTCCAATGGGTGATCTGTCTGATCCAGAAGGACAGCAGTTGTTGACTTCAGTGTTCAGTTTTTCACTCACACTATCGTGAATGAGATCTTCTTTAGAAGAGGCACAATCTCTTGAAGCCTGCTGGATCATAATCTGCTGGTTGTTCAGAAAATACACTTCACCAAAATGCCCAGGAATTGAAGTACAAAGCAGGCAAGTACCTGAGTCCCCAGTGATGTACATTTTTCTTCTTGTTTATTGGCTTCTGCATTTCATCATGGCATGCTGGTTAAACAACATGTGAAAACTTGCAGACATTTCATCTTGTGTCTCTATTAGATTTGTATCTAGCTCTAGACTGCAAGAAAGATGGCAGGGGAATACAGGAGGGACTTGCAAGGGGAAGTATACACAACATATTCTTTGAGTTCACGCTGCTAAATATTCCTGGAATTTGTAGGCCACACAGCAGTGAGACACTGCATGTTGTTTGCTGGGATCAGAAACTCAAGGTCACATAGAGAGCTTGGGTAAATCCCTGCTGTCAGCTCTTTGCTTCTGAAACTCTCATTTCCTCCTTCTCTCACATACACATACATTATGTTCCTTTAATCATAGGACTTCCTACTTCTTTTTTAAGCAAAAGCTGACAATCAAAGTTCTTTTCCTTTGTTGAAACATGAATTTTTACATAAAGGGAAACAAGGATTTACCATACTTGGGGCACAGCAAATAATCACAGTGATTCCACTGAAATGTCCAAATATATCTTTCTTAATTTGTCCACATTTTTAAGCAATTGTTCCCTTATTCTGAACCTATTTAGTAACACCTTGTAAACATTTGTCACAGTTAAAATAGCATTCCTTTTTAGAACCAAAATTCTTGGAACAAATCACAAGACAATCAAAAACATTGAGGTTTTTTAATGCTAGTAATTTTTGCCTAAGGATTTTCTGATGATAGAACACGCTGTGTATGTATGCTTGATTTATGCTAACACAACTTTATTTTTCTTTCTCCATACAAAGCTTGACAACTACTAAAGTACAGATGATAAGGGCTTGCTATGGTACCTTTCACACTAGCCAGGAAGTCTAAACCAGCAGACTTTAATGTAAAAGTCAGGAGCTATAAATGACTCCATCACGCAATCCCATTAAATCCTGCAGAAGCTGAGCAAGCCATCTCCAGTTTCTGGAAATAAAACTTCTGTACAGGTTGGGTAGAGCACTGACTCAAGTTCCAGCCACCATCCTTCAAGCGACCTATCGTCTCTGCTGATAGCTTACCAGCTTAATGACAACAAGTGAAGTTTTGGTCACAGAGTTTGACAGTCCAAAAATAAAATCCAAATTCTGTGTTGAACTTTTTAATGTTATTAAAGATGAGGTAGATGGCAGACACCAAATAGAGAAGTTTCAAGCAGGGAGCTTATGATAACGGGCCAGCATCACGGTCTTCCCCCATTTCAAATCCAATGAGTTAATGCACTGTAAAGGCTGCTGTGGCTGGAAGTTGTTAAATTGTTATTTAATTGCTGTTTCTAAGCACTATTGAAACTGAAGCTCATTCTCAGCACCATGAAGCAATCAGTGTACCCCAAAAACATGCCAGAGGCCGTATGGAGGGTACTGGCTGTATTAGCTGTATATGAGGGTATTTCCATACTAAAAAGTCTTCCTTCATTTACCACTCCAGCAGGAAGCAATCTTTCTTGGCCAGATGACTAGGTTAGGTCTTAGGTGACTTTCTCCACTACCTGAGAAGAACACCACACTCTGTTCACCTGAGCAACCTTGCTAGTACTGAGGCCTGCCTCTGCGCGCTCCACCATGAACTCCAAAAACTGGAGCTTATCCAGATTGTTTCCACTCTGTTCAGATTCATATTGCCCTTCAGTTCAATGCATATTTGCACTCATGGCCTACTTAGGGTATGTCAGGCATCGTACTGTAGAGATGCAGTTCTCAAAATTATCATGACTTTATCCTTGATGGCCTTCTTGACAGTCCATCCCTTCCCACTTTTAATAGCAACTCAGTATCTCCACTGCACAAAGTGACCACAATGTCACTCCAAATGCTTTCAAATTATTCCTTACTTACATATTGTTAATTATAGCACTGCTTTTCCAACTCCAGCATTCACTGTTCCTCTGTTTCTGCCCATCACCTCTGTCTTTAATCACCGAAGCCAACATTTGAAACTCCTTATTAAAAAACACTACACACAAGTGTTGCAGCAGGCTGTTAGACTCATAGAATCACTCAGGTTGGAAAAGACCGTAAAGACCATAGAGTCCAACCACAACCTAAAACTCTGAAAAGCAACCACATCCCCTCCCCTTTTTTTTTTTTTAGTTTGTTTTGGGAATTGACTTTTTTTTTTTTAATATGCCCTAAGAGAAAACCAGAAATGCTAAGCTGGAAAGCCCTGCATATACTGCTGATCTTATTGTGAACCTACAGGTTCATGATCTTCAAGTACCAGCCAATGGTCAGCTCTTCAAATTACTCAGTTCTTCGTAATTAATACATGGGAGAAACACGTTGAGTCAACCACTGACTTGCAATTTAACATCTTTGATATTGCAAGGCATTTCATTATCTACAGACAGCATCCTAAACATCAGGATGCTTTTTCAAATATTCCATATAGGAAGGTTCCATGTATTCATTCATTCTATAACATAATATTCTAGCATCTATAGCCCAAAATCTTTTCAAAATCCTTGGAAATGCATGATTCAGTTAGAAGAAAAATGATCAATTTACACAAAGGCTTAAATAGTATCTTCTGTATAATGAAGAACTTACTGGTTCACCTTGGGTTATGCTGAAAAGGCCTACTTTGGGGCACTGAATTCTTGCAGCCTCAGGTTTGTTTAGATAAAAGGAATGTTTTCTGGCAGCTGCATAAGCACACAAGTACCCAGTCATCTATTCTAATTTAGGTTATGTAAAAGTTGGTGGGTGTCAGCAACACTTTTGCCTTCTGAAGGCAATGCCTGGGTTGTACTCTGTTGGTTAGCATGGCTGCCAAAACTCTTCTCCCTCCCACGTACCTGTTCTAGTAAAGCTCTTTTGAAGACCAAATTACTTCACAGGGTGTGACACAGTATGAATATTGTACAGTGATCTAAGGTGCCTCTTGCCTCAAGCAATTATGGCATTCATCCAGCTGGAGTCAAAATGGAGTCAAAATTCTTTTCTTTTTTAGACATTTTTCTGCTGCCATCAACCTACCATGCAAATGCAGTACTCTCTTTGAAAAGATCTGGATCATAGTATTTTGAAATAGATGGGAGACTAGTTTGGGTCTTTCTACATAGTGTGACCATTGTGTTATAAGGTCCCCAAGCAAGCTCTAAAGAACTGGTTTGTTCGCTCAGTGAGTGTGCAGTGGTATGCAGAGACACCAAAACAAGCTCTGACCAGCCCTGCACCATCAGAAGCAGTGCAGAAAGCTCCAGGGCCACGTACTGGGGAGCAGTAAAGAGAAGTGAGCCAGGAGCTGAGGGTAAAAACAGGCTGGCAGGAGGAACATCTCACTAGCAAGGGGCTGTTCTGCAGGACTTGAATGGGACCAGCAGGGCAGAGCAGCAGTCCAGAGCATCAAGGCAAGGCAGGGTGAGTCAAGCCAGGGAGCCAAGTTCATAATAGAGGAAACATGGCCAAGTACAAGTGTGCCTGCAACACAGTTCTCACTCTAAACAAGAGAAGGTCTGTAAATATGTGCCTTTCATAAAGACCTTTTGACCTTCTCAATCAGTAGGCACTGCAGTATCATTCTCAAATTCTGTATTAAGTAGTGATATCTGGATATACACAACAGAACAAAATACAAAAATGCATCAGACAGCCATAAGCACAGGGAGCCTCCAGTACCTACCACACACTATCACATATGCTAGCTGGAAAAGACAAAGGAGAACAAGGTGACACACTGTTCCACAGCAGGTCATTCATCTACATAGTGCTATTCATTGCTGCAGTTTCACAGTAGATCCCTCTTCTTTGTTGCACACACCAGCATTAGTTCCTTCCCATTTCAGGCTTACCTCTTTCTGGACTACTGCATGAATGCCACTCACCAGCACACTGACAGAGCACACCACTGCCTTTGTCTGCACCTTTGGAAGCCAAGGCTGCACACAAAAATGAACTTAGTTCACTTTTCCTTGTTTTTCTTTTTCCTTTTTATGTAGAAACTAAGCATTACACCTGGGGATTTTGAACTGTAGAAGAAAAGAGGTGTAGAATACGTTGATTGAATCATTTCAACTTGGATCTTCCAGAAACAGATCATTTGTGACTCCTTCTGAGGGTAAGTGGTCACAGGATTTGCAGAGTTTTCATTTGTATTTTGTTTTTAGAATGTTCAATTCGGAGTCAGAAATTACTGTTCAGATGGAAGACAGTATGTGATAACAATTGTTATTACTCAGGCAACAGGAAATCTAATTTTATATATCCTTGAGGATGTTCATTGTAGCTGGAAAAACATGCAGAAGTGCCCGTGAGCAGCTGAGGGCTTTCTAACTACTTATTTCTCATACTCGTGAATGGAAAAACCACAGGTTTTTCTGAAGTTTGGAACTGGGTGAATGGACCTCACCTTCTTCCAGGTTCTTCTACTTTGACTAACTGAACTAGAGAGGCCTGGTAACAAAAATGAAATAAGATGGGGAAAGACATACAGAAACAACATACCATATAGCTGTTTCAGTGTAACCTGCAGAATGTCTTCAACTACTGCATCCACATTCAGATCCTAGACTAACACATACTGCAAACCCCACTTTGACAGGCACCTGTATTTGTAACAAAATTGTATAATTTGCATATGTAAAAATAGAAAACTCAGCCTCTCGTGCAATCAAACAATCACATGGTAACAAGAGCAAAAAGTTGCTTATTATTAATTTGCCCTTTTGGTGCATTCTGACAACATTTACTTCAGTTCTTATCTACACTGTGAACTTCTGCAATTACACAGATTCTTGGTAATGGACTAGAAGAAAAAAAAAAAAGGAGTGTTTTCCTGGAGTCAACACTTGCAGCTGCAGGTCTCAAGACTCTGAACTGCCACCCCACAAACTACATTTTTGTTTTTAAATGTAACAATAAATTAAAAACATGGATGTAGGCATACATTATTATTACTTTTATTGCTCATTAAAACATCAGTGTATGAATTATGGCACTGTGGTGTAAAAATGCAATGTTACGGAGTGCTCTAACAGTATGAGGTCCATGATAACATGGTTTTGAACATGAAGCATGAATCCCAGTATGGATTTCCAAATAAAAAGCAAGCCTTTGAGGTAAGTGGATTAATAATAATTAATTTATCTGGAATTTCAATACTAAATGAATACAGAGTGGATTTGCAAGAACGAGCCATATTCAAGACATGACAGAGTGAAACAACGCGTTCAGAAATTGAATAGAAAATTCTCTTTTTCTTCTTGACCTATACAGAGGTATTTGTTCTGCACAACAGATGAATGTTCAACTACAGCCATGATGTGTCAAAGGGTCGTGCATGAAGAAAACAGAAAAACAAAACCTTTCCTACATTTCCAGCCAGAAAAACAAACAAACAACCAAACAACTACGTGCTTTGAAATTTTAAAAATAAGAATAAAAACAATTTAAGTAAAACAAAAATCACATCTCTGGGTGATTCTCCACCATGACAACATGCTGATGCGTATTACCTCTGTCCTTGGGATTAAACAAACCTACAGTACTATTCTCTAACTCAGAAGCAAACCCATACAACTGAATGGACTGCCATGAAAATTATTGCACTTGCAGCAGTGGTGCTTCAACTGGCCTGAAAACTACTTTCATTGTACTGAGAAACTGATTTTTTTAAATGTGTAATCTTACTCAAAAGAGGCACTGTATAAAGAATGGTGCCATAATTCAAACAGTCATAACCTTTACAAAGCAGTTTAAGCATCTCTGGCACAACATGAAGCTCTCAAAATGCCTCCAACGCTTACGAAAAAGTCTTAAAGAAAAACATTTCCCAGAGGACTGATGGGCAGAGTACCAAAGAAAGGAAAAATAGAGCAGGGCGTTAGTTTCCCTACAAAATGATGTCTTACATCACACAGCAGATCAGAAATAAATAAAACGAAACTTAAGAGTCCAAATATAAATCCTTGGGTGATACTGCGAGAGTTACAGGCTTCATGAAACCAACGTCAGTGTATTTTGTCAAGCACAACGCAGTTACTATATACAGTATGTATGTTTATCAGGTAATGCAAACTAACAACACACTAATGGATGTTAAACAGAAATATATTAAAACAAGATACTTATAAAAACAGACAGCAACCCCTAATGACACATAGTTATGTATGATGAAGTCCAGCTCTCTGGAGTCCAATAGATTGACATCTGCAAGCATCAAGAAACAGTTATGTGACGTGTAAACAGCAAAATTAACAGAACTGAGTCAAGCTGCAGGGGAATTAGACTGTGAAAAATATCTCAAGTCCAATCATAAAACTCTCTGCAAGTGTTACCACTGCATAGCTGCAACAAGGCAACCATCAATTTGAAGGTTTTACACTGCCATAGTTTTTTCAAAGGAGCTTCTAAAGGATGTGCTATTTACCGTGCTGTTTATGAACAAAAACTATGTAACAAACATAAAGCACTTGGGTTTAGAAGCACTTATGGAAGAATCCTTGACATCTTTACAGTACACTGTGCACACACTAGTAGGTTTCTCCTGTGTATTGTGACGTGGCATCTTGCTGTTCAGAGCACTTCCATGTACTAAGAAGAAAGATTCCTCCCCAAGAAACCTGTTTTTGATTTGGGCAGCCACAATGCCTCTATCTCACTTTGCTACAGTAAGGCATGTACAATGAAGATGACGATGTCATATCTCCATGGATGGACAAAAAGACCCAGTTCTTCCCTTTGTTTTTTGCTCTGCTTCTCAGCTCTGTGACAACTGCAGATCAGTCAGCATCCAGGTGCTCTTGACTAGTAAGCAGAGGCTTCTCATTTGTATCACCAGTCTTTTTCTGCATCTCTTCCACTGCCTTCTGCAAAGCTGTCCGTTCCTGCTCAAGATTGAGAATTGACTCCTTCAATTTGCCTTCATTAGTCAATAAAAGCTCTACTGTGGCTTCAAGGTTTTGGATTTTTCCATTAGCCACCTTTGACAGAAAGAAGGGAGGAAAAAAGGAGAAAAAAAAAAAGGAAATTAATATCTGACTAAATACCTTCCGAAACGAAGGAAAACTATAAAGGTAAAATCCAAGCATGAATGTGATTAGACCTGTGTATTTTAGGTGGCTACTAGAGTGTTCTCTGTAACAAGAAGCTTCCTTCTCTCAACTTTATTGCTTTGGATCACAATTAAGCTTAGATTCTAAGGTGACGTAGATCAAATCAGAAAGTAACTGATGTTTGTAATCTATATTCCAAAGAATGGCAGATTATGATAAGCCTCTGTGTGGGTCAGTTGTGAGACATTTTTGACCAACCATGTTTGATGAATTCCAAATTGTTTGCAAAGCAAAGACAACTTTGCGTGTTAGATGTATCCCCATTTAATCTCAGCACTGAGTCCAACAAACGCTGGACTTGGAACGAAGGGGAAGGTGAGGATTTAGTCTGATAGACAACAAATCTTGATAAATTCCTGTTGCTGTGCATTCCTGATTCTCCTTCAAGAGGCTGGAGTTAGGATCCACATGAAACAAAATATAAGATCATTTCAATTCTTTGCGTGAGATCTGTAGCTAAGTTTTTTGACAAAAGCAAAGGTCTGTTTGGAAGTTCCATCGCTGAGTAATGTTTGCAGACAAAAGCACTGGATGGTCTCTGCTTTCAGTTATTTCTCTTCCTGAGGAGTTCATTGCCCTTCATATATAACTATGGCAGGTTAACAAGTTCAGCCTTTAGGGGCGGAATATTGACAAATCATGACCCACATATTTTGGTCATATTTTTTGCTCACATCTGCAGTAGGTCATCTTTCACTACTGGAAAGGAAGGCAAATGAGGCCCACCTCCAAGACAAAGGGGCTGCAACACTACAATAGTCAAGCTTCCCACTCTGATGTTAGGTGCTGAGTTGCCAGCACTGAAGTGGAGATGACTTTGTAAAAACAAACAAAAGGCACCTAGGACTGCAAAGCCTTTAGGCATGGGAGCAGGGTGGAAAATGCCCTGCTGCAGCTACCTATAGGACATCTCATCTTGAATCTGACACCAAAAATCCTTTTCTCCTCTGTCTCCTACATTCAACAATTTCTTCATCTATGTGTCTGAAGCTTTACAAAAATGTCCTGCAGAGCAGTTTCCCTTACATCTGTAAGATTTATCTTACAACCTGTAACAGTTTCAGATCTTGTATGGTCAGAATTTACGTTTTAAGAAGATTTTTAAGAGACTTTCCTCTAGGTCTGCGCTGTCGGCTAGCCTTAGTCATTGTGTACAATAAGCTACCAATGTCTGAGAAATCTATATTCCTTTCACCTATGAATTTATGGAACCTACGTTGTTGACAATAATCAAGAGCTTTGAAACTGTTAGTAGAGCATATTATCTGTTTTTTAGCCTTGAAGTCCCTTTTTTCAATCAAATTAACTGCATGATCAGAAGATTTATAACATATTTTCTTATAAAGCAGTCAGAAAGCTGACTTGTTGAGCAGTTAAAGGAAAAGCCCTACAGACCTACAGAGAGCAGCTGGTGTACTGCCAAAGGCTGCGGACTGAATGGGCACAAAACACATACTAGACATCATTATTTCACATATTATCTAAGTCACATGAGTAACAGTTTTTCAATAAGAAAACCAACAATCCCCCCTCCCCCATTTTTGCAAGAAAGGCCGTATCTTTACAGATAACACAAGCCACAGATGACGCAGCTCTAATTCGCGACAAGGGCATTAGCTTTTCATTTTCAATAGGCAGCTGTAATAAAGCAGTGACTGAAAAATGTAAAAATGAAGTTGCGAAAGCACCATGTGTATTTTTAATCATCTCCTATAGCTATGATTCTAATTACAAGGAGTGCAGTGATTCAACTTTTCACTAATCACAAGCATGTGCTCTGTTCACTCCCCGTTCTGAGAATTATTTCTGCATTTAAGCTTTAAATGCTAAACCAAACAAAACCACAAGTTGCTAAGCTTTTAAGTCACTAGACCAAACACCAATCTCTTCCGTGCCTTAGTGTAGAATGGTCTCTTCTGAAAAAAAAAAAATGTAGATAAATAAGAATATGAATATAAACTGTACCTGCAGTTCTTCCAGGAGTTCAAAGTTCTGTTTGCGCAAGCTGCTGTTTGCCTTTTCTAACTTATCCAGTCTCTGATTGTCATTCAAAGATGAATCTATAAGCTCATCCTGAAGCACATGGTATTCAACTTCATAAGCTTGCAGCTGCTTGGCAATATCCATTTCAAACACCTGTTGTATATGAAAACATTATTAGGTGCTATG
Source organism: Lagopus muta (assembly GCF_023343835.1). NCBI lineage: Eukaryota > Metazoa > Chordata > Aves > Galliformes > Phasianidae > Lagopus > Lagopus muta. The sequence continues at coordinate 50,028,857 of NC_064436.1, forward strand.
TGGATCAAAACTATAGCTCATTTGATGCCTTCAAACCCACAGACCAACACGTGGGTATTGAATTGTTGCATTTAAAAAAAAAGGACAATTCTTGGCATTAGGATTTCCTACTCTGGAGATGGCAAGATTGAGCCAAACACTGGCACTGGATCTGGATTCAATTTAAAACTTTGGTACTGATTCAGTGCTTCAGCAAAATCACTTATTTTGAAGCTTTCAAGAAGTGCAGAATTTATATGGCACTCCCTTTCCTAGCTTGCAAATTTCATGCATCTGAGTTTGGCATGAACTCTCGCAGACATATGTGGAATTAGATGCATTTCCAGAAAGTGCAGTCTAAATTCTTGGGCCACATACAAGTCTAAGAGTTTTCCTGTAGCAGTTTCAAATGAAAACCAGCAGACGTTGCTAGGCTTATTTACGGTTTACTGAGAGACTGAAAGAAGATGAAATTATCTATCCTTACACAAACACACTTCATTTAAACATTATGTAATGTCAAAGTAGATTATTACTGTTAACTATGGATCACTGACATGAGTGTTCAATGTTATAAGTAAGCATTAAGAAAGCCTTGTATTTTAAAAGCAGATAAAGAAACTGAGGCACACAGAGAAACCTGAAGGAAAAAAAAAAAAAAAAAAATCAAAAACCAACCAATTATCTCCTTTGGCAGCAGTGAAAAAGCAGCTAAACAAAAAGGACAAGTGGCCAGTTACAGAACATAGAAGGCACAAACGTAGATGTGATTTTACAATGCATCTTGAAAATAGCTCAAGATTAGAAACCCATGACTTATTACATACTTTTAAACCTCTTGTAATTTATTTATCCTAGAAATAAGTAAAAAAATATACCTTAAATATCTGATGAAATATCAATAATTATTTCTTATTTTATTCACTGCATTACCTACACCTTAGTTATAGTTAAATAAACCATCAGGATTATGAAATGTTCATAACATCTGTTATATATGCTATTAAAAATAATCTCAAGTAGTATACAACTGTATAGCAGAACAAATACAAATCCAAACACTGAAAACAGAGCTTTAATCTGGGTTTGGCTACACATATGGAACGCTAATTTTCTGTATGATCTGAGCATCTCTGGAGAAAACACACTGCTGAAATTTGAAAAAAAGAAACAAACAACAACAAAAAAAAAGGTGCAATTCAGCAGGGAAACTGTTAGCTCCTCTCATTGCCTCTATCACTACCAGCCCTTCTACTTTTGAGAAGGGAGGGAAATCCCTATCATCATATCCAGAGTACCAAATCTGAAAGGGGTGAAAAAATGAGGCAAATCAAAAGCTTGATTTGAAAGATAACTAACTGAAGGCAAGCTGTGGCACATACACTGAAGGCCAGGTTGCAGAAGGGGTAAGGAGCTGCATATGGACTGCAGGGCACGTCAACCTGCCACTCTCTTTAAAGGCAGACCTAATCAAAGAATGAGAATGGCTCTGCCTTGTACTCACTTCTGCCTGCCCACTTTTAAATTTAGAGCAGTCAGAGATGCCTGAACAGAGAGCATCTTGCCATCCTCCTTCTCAAAGCCAGCGGCTTCCTGCAGGTCACCTGAGCACTCAGTCTTTGCAGAGCTGTGCACTTTGGGCTTTAAGCCTGGTAGATAGCATACACTTCTGTTCACCCACTAGAAATCTCCCACTTTCCCCTTTTGTTTCAATTCACATATATATAGTTTTGGAGCCATCTGCTAGTTTAGCAATATTACATAATTCTCCCAGTCTGCTATTAAAGAAAAAAAAAAAGGCTCTAGAATTCCCAGTTTTTGCTGTCTATAATCACTGTCTACAATAGGAGGCCACTCTCCCCGAGGGTCTTCAGGGTGAAGTACAAAACCACTGCTGCAACATACCAAGGCAGCACCATAAAAGCCAGAATAGACAAAGTTTGGAGGAAGGCTTCTAGTTCTGTAAAACCCAAGTCAACATTTTTAAAGCTCTTATAAGTCCATTTCTGCCCCTGAAATTAGATTTGGAAAGCAATATTATTTGGAGACCCCAAACTCTCAATTTCATTAAATGCTTCATAAAGTGACCATAACCAATACATATATGTAAGAATACAGGGGTACAAAACAAGTCATACAGTTCCAAAATTTTTCAGCATCTTCATAACCACAATTACAGATTTTTTGTCAGCTGGAAGTAATACAATACACTGCTGTGAATTTTCTGCAAGAATTTGTTAAAAACAATATTATTTCTTTGTATATTACTCATAATTTAAATTATTTCATACCTGACTAATCGTCTTTTCCATCTGTACCAAACCCAAGTTGGGGAGAGTGTTTTTAATAAAATCAACAATAGTTTCTAGGTTCTCATGCTGCAGAATCAAGGGCTTGTGGCTTCCCAAAAGGCTTAAGGCCACTTTAAATATAGCCTCTGATCCCTGAAGGAACAGCATATCTGTGAAAACAAAGGAAAAATTAGAGCACAAAAGTAATCCCATCTTTTGACAAGAATAATACAACAATAAAATGTCCAAGAATAACAATTTCTCCTAAGGGTGATCTGGAGGCTAGATATACTCTGCCAGACATGTACATTTATCACTGAGGCTACGGTCTTGGATTTCTTGCAGAATCCCAACTATGACTGTGAATCCACATTTGACTAACATAATCAATGATTTAATTTGTTCAGTGAGTTTTCAGCCAATAAATCTGACTCAAATTTAAGCAAAGAACACAAAATAAGCCAGGTAGTCAAATTTGGCAGTTTCACTACTTTTTGTGCATTTGGTAGCTTTGTGGGCTTTTTCCTTTTGAGATGTTTGTGGGAATAAAGAAATAAAGTACAAACTGTGGAATTTACTGCTAAGTCTGCAGCTCTCAAGTTAGCTGGATCTCTGCTCTCAGTGCCATTTCAGATTGTAACAGAGCAGGCAGAAACTAATTCCAAAGACACAACTGAAAATCTGAAGCTCTGTTTTCTGATCTGATGGATAAAGCTACAGAATCTCAGTAAGACAGCACGTGTAGATAAATGCATATTTCCCAGCAGCATCAAGTTTCACGTGCTTATTTTTAGAAGGCGCCTCAACCACTTACATTAATATTCTTACAGCTACAGGAATAAGTACCCTGAAATCTTAGTAATACAGCTTAAGCGTTAACATTGCAGGTGGCCCTGCAGTGACAGCACCCTGGCGTACATTCAAGCACAATGAAGCCACAGTACATAGTGACCTTTCAATGCAACTTCCTTTCTTTTCTTTTCCTTTACTAGCTTCCTATCTCTTTAAAGAGGCAAGACATAGAAGACTGCAATCAAAGCATTAGACAAGAAACAAACCCATCTGACTCCACCAATTATATGGTCACAGTATAAACAGCGCTATCCTGCATCTGACTTTCCTGCTACTAGAACTCAGAATCTTCTATTGGCTTTATTTAAAGAGTCATTATGAGCCAAAATATACAACATATGAAACAGTACTGGTGGACACATCTTTATTATGCTTTACTTTCATTAGGTTCTGTTCAGAATTGTTGAAAGCTGTACAGATAATTAAAAAGTAAAATTCTTCTAGTTAACCTCTTTCTTGCCCACTGCTTTTACTTGTAAGGAAAAGGAAGATAATGTTGTTTTAGTCTGGATTTCCTATACTTGTTTTTATTTAGAAAGAGCTTTTCTCCTGCTCTTTCCCTTCCTTGTATTTGAAGCTGCGAATGAAGCAGCTGAGACTCACAGTTAGACAATAACACACTGCGTACCTTCACGATTTAAAAAATTAAAGTAAAAAAAAAACCCCACGTGTGATAATGGAAACGACTGCTAGCAAAATCATAGGTTTCTCTGATGTAGTAAAGAACATATGAAAACACTAACTGCCATTCTTCATAAAAGCAATTCTTTTCTTTCCAAATTTGTATCAGAATGAAATTTCAATCCGCTACCCTGCTCATTCACATTGGAGATGTTGAAACAGTAAGTCATTTCACTTCTCTTTCTCACTGGTTGAGAAAGAAAAGTACAATCAGTAACTAATCACAAACCTTACACTCTGTTGCTACTCATTCTAGAAGTTGCATAAAATTTTTCATCTAATTCAGTTTACGGCAGGAATGATTGGAAAGGGTAACAGTAGGAATCTGACTCAACTGTCTAATGAAACTGGAAATTATGGGAAAATGTTTTATAAGGAAAGCTGTATGTTTTGACACGGAATGCTAGAAAACAGCTAAGAAACACAAAGAGAAAACAGAGCAGAGAATAGAGTATTTGTGATTCAGCACCTGCCCCACAGAGTTTAACTCAAGGTGACCTGTAAGTTGTTAACAAATGTCTGTATGAGCTGAGCTGGTAATACAGAGCTGAAATCCTTCTCTCATTTAAAATAGAAAGTACTTAACAAAGACCCATTTGTTATCCACTCCCCCACTTCCTGTTCAGTGGGCTGCCAGCCAACACCAGCACAGTGAAGGTACCAAATTAATGTCAGTGTGACTAGCAGCCCAGAGGATTTAAAATTTAAGTTTTATCTATAATCTTGGAATAAAATAAACATTACTTTTACCAAGTAAATAAGTTGATATAGGTATTAAAGAATACATCCTTGTTATGCTGTACTTTCATTAGATCGAGCACAGGAGAAGTGTTGAAAGTTGTACAGATAATTAAAAAGTAAAAAGAAGTTTTTGTGTTTGACTCATAAAACTGTCCTTAGATTAACCTCTTTATAGCACATTGCTCTTACATATTACTCGTGAAACACTTGCAAAAGTATGCTTTACAAAAAGACAAAAGAAGTATTCTGTAACAACTGTATAAGTAGCAGCAGGGTTTCAAACATCAAGGGTTCAAAGAACATGTTACAAAACAGCAGTATGCTCTAAGTCTTCATAGCCTACAGATGAGTTACTCTGATATTAAAAGGAAACATTAATCTCAAGAGGTCAAATCAGTGAGCAATGAAAACGTACCTAAGCTCCTCAGAAGGCTGTGAATATAGGAGTCAGAACTGGCTGGATCCTAATTTGCCATAATGCTCATAGCAGCCACTAATAAAGTGACAGCTTTAGCCTTTTTCAAGTTTACAGTTGCTTGTTTCAGTCTTTAACATGGATGAAGATGAGATTTTGCTTTCTAATGTAAAATAATGTCCACCACTCTCTATTTATATAATTCCAGTAAACACTGTTTCCAGAAAGACATTCCTACATACTTTCAGACATTAAAAACCTGCAAGCGTTGGTCACGCTGTCCTTCCTTTCCAACAAACATTTGAGATTTAGGTGACAGTTTAGATCACATATGCTTTTCTGTTCTTGACCTAAATAAATTCAGCTCTATGGAGATCATGCATCTTTGCCTTCTATTCTAATGCAAAATCTTGCTTTTGAAAGCTCTGAAAGGCAGAAATCCAAATGTACTGGATAAACAGAGCACTTTTATAATCTTCATTGCAGTCAACAATCCAACACAAAGACTGTTACTGTCATGTACAGAACTGTGATAGATTAAGAATAACTGAAAGGTGAACTGATGATGATTTCAGTACGTGACACTTGCATACAACAATTCATTTAATACTTAAAGACTATTGTAGACAGATAGGTTAACTTCCATTGACAGCTATCTACTTTGAACTTTCACAAAATAAAAATAAATAAAATTAGAAATGAATGAAAAAATAAGGCAAAATGCTATTTCTGTTTTCCCTGGAGATAAGGTGCTAATGACAGGACGTCATTCTATTTGGTGTATATTATCCTTATCACTGTGATTTCTTTTAACACTGTTTGTAGCATGACCAGTAACAGGACTGGATTGCTGTTGGCTCATCTCAGAATCTGCATTTATTATTTTCTATTGTGGTAAATGATATTGTAACTTTCAAAGACATTAAAGTGTCAGCATTTATCACTGTAGTTACAACTCTAAAGTGACACTATGGAAAAGGCAAGAAAATTCCTTTCAGAAGACAGAAAACAGAAGGAGAGTTCCAATCTGTCCTGCTTATCATGGTAGATACAGTGCCACATAATGCAATGGAAAAACAAAGAACTAAAAAGAAAATAAGGCACTTTCTCAATAGCAATTAATCTATAAAATGCACCGATAAGAAAGCATCAAGGTGAAAACCTCCTGTGAATTTATTAAAAAAAAAAAAAAAAAAAAAAAAAAAAAATAGATCACTACTTCTACAGATTCCAAATAATAGTAACAGAAGTAACTTCAGAGCCTAAACACAGTGGTGCTTCATAACATTTACCAGTTTTTGCAAAGGAGATTATCCTTCAGGCTAGAAGTGTAAGGACAGCCAACAGGAGTTTAAAAGCTCTATGCTTCTGCAGAGTAAATCCATTATTAAACTGTATGGGTCATCTCTGTGTATGTTTTAGAAACATAACCTTCAAAATTATTTTCCAGTTACAGTGTTGGAGACAGTGACAATAGAATAAATGGATACATTTCTCAGATGATGCCTTGTGTACGTCTCTTTTCAGCTTGCAACTAAAATAACTCTAGGCATTTAAGCGGTATTGTCATGCCACTATGCTTTAATGGTCACAAATCTAACATTCCCTCTACAGGTGACTACAGGGTGGAAAAAGGTAGCAATGAGAATGAAATGTGAGACAGTTTGGAACTGTTGTATGTTCTTCTCTCTTCTTTTTTACTGCAAACACTACATGCTTCGTAGGACAACTTCCTACTGATGAACAGTAGTACAAAACAAAAGTAGTACTCCTGGATGTCTGGAACAAGTTGGATGATGAACCTCATCATCCTCATAGCAGGATTCCAAATACAAGATGTCAAGAAGAACATATTGAAATTTTATGAAGAATTACCAAATACTCTTGCGACAAATCCAAGGGGAAACTGTGAGGCAAACATGGTGAGGAACCAGGGAGCAGCATAGAGGCTGGGGCCAATCTCATGTTCCTCAAGGTGGTTATAGAGGTCTCGATGGTAGTCATGAAGAAGTCGGGATAGTTGGTACATCTGGATCTGCACGAAGAAGAAAGACTAAAGCTAAATATGGTGTAACAGTCATAACAGCAAAGTCCACACTTCATCATCTTACTAGAAACAGTGAAAGATATTTGTCAGGTGATGTTTGGACTGATTTTTGCAAAGAAAAGAATACTCGGAAATACCCACATAGAAGATCAAGGATGGGGCACCCATGAGCCTACAACAGACTCATTTAAACCTCAAAAACAACATATACCAGAATTCTTGCCGATTATGGCTTTCATAGATTTTCCAGTAGCTTATTTTAATTTGAAATACTACATTTAAAATGATCCATTATTTTTCCAGATCATCGCCTTCCTTTTTGAGAAATGAATTTAAGGTCAAGTCCATACATTGACAATGCCATATCTATATTGTTTTATTGTCACTTATCATCAGTATTCTTGTATTAGAAAAATAGAAATTATACCTGTAGAATTGTCATGTCAGGACGATACTGTTTTCTTAGCCCCACATCGAACATGAGAAACTTCAGCATTTTAAAAGCATCTTCTTCACTCATATGAAGTAGTAGAACTCCTGCTACAAAACTAAGTCCCTGGCAATATCCTACTTCCTGGTCTAGAAGGGAATAGGCTTTCAAAATATTGTAGAGTGACAGCTGTCCAGCTCCCAGCTGTGCTGAGAAGTACGGATGTGTTGGAAATGTGCGTCCTGTGAACATAATTAAGGTTATGTTAAAAAATTGAAACAACAACAGAAAAACCAACCAACCAACAAAAAATAATCAGACTTTCATCCCAGAAAGGCTCCAGTATCCACCTGTGGTGCCATTCAGAATCTGAACGCACGGTCCTGCGCAGTCTGCTCTAGGGTAGGGCACTGGACAAATGATCTTAAGAGGTCCCTTCCAACCTCAGTCACTCTGTGATACTGCAGTTCTGCAAGAACATTTAACAGCCTCAATTTCACAGATATTTTTGAAAATGTTTCCAGAAGACAGTATTTTCTTTTCTTCCTAGTTTCTCCCTATCAGATTTCCCCAGCTACATACCTGAACTGAGAAGAAATTTGAATATGCCTTTTGTTCTAGTATTAAGTGGAGCATGTTTTTCAGTTGCCCACTTGTTAAATACCACCCCACCCCTTAACGCCTGGAATGCTGCTGTGCTGCTGCCTAGATAACATCGGAGTTCCCATTTCAATGAGACAAAGCCTGGGGCAGAGTCCTTCTGCCATCTGGTAACTGCTGTGGCCAGTCATACACCACTCCAGCTTGCAATTTCTGACCAGGTCTCCCTAGGCCAGGCCCTATCACATAACCGAATGCTGGTGAAACAAAGTTTTTAGCTTCCACTTGTACTGGGAGCTTTCATTCCTTTGCCTCCTCTGCCACAACAATGAGTTATTGCAGCACAGTATGAAGACAGATCTGTGCGGCCTTGCTCACATGGCAAGGTGCCTTTCAAACAAGCCACAAAGAAAAATCACATGTTGAGCAAGAATAGAAATGCTAAGAAATTCACAAAGCAATAAAAAGAGGGATCAAAGTGCTAAATTCACAAGCAGATTCGTTTCTGAGTGCCGTGGCTCTAACCTACCCACAAATTCTAACTTTTACTTAGGAGTAAACAATTTCTGGTTTTGCTGAAAAGAGGCTGAAATGAACTCTGGTACCTCAAGAGTGCTGCTATCTACTACTTTATTTCTGGCCTATAATAAAACAAAATATAATTTTCTACTGTGCTCAGCAAACAGCCAGTGATGAGCACAGCAATTTCCTATGCTGATACCATCTGGAGTTCAGTTTACTCTGACCTGGCAAAAAAATAAATCAGTTACTGAACATAAGCTTAACGTTCAGAACCTGAAATCCCCACTGATTGCAGCAGATACGGCCACAGAAGGAAACAGACAAAAAAAAAAAAGTACCAGGGAACTGCATCTTTTCTCTTGTGCATGTAGTAAAGCAGCACAGTAACAACATGAACTGGGGCAGGAGAGTGGCTGCTGTACTTTACATCTCAATGCTCCTCATTCTCAGGAAGCAGTATTTACACATGAAAACACATCAGTTCAACTGATTAGTTCAACTAAGCGCAAGCAACACTTGTACAGCTTAGCATCTTACTGTGTTAGCAAGACATTTTGGGGTTAATTTGGGAAAGCTTTTAAAATATTTTAACCATAGGTAGCAAGAATATCAGTTCTTCTATCCAGGGAGAAGTGCATGCTTTTCAGACAGATTCTTGAGGATCTATTTAAAAGAAACAATTCTGATAGCCTGAAGAAACAGGAGCCAAAACGCAAATTCCTTTTAGCTGCCTATCCATCTATGCTGCACAACACTACTCTATTTCCAAGTGTTACTAAACCTTTCAGCTTCCTAATTCAATCTTACTGAAAAAACAGGAGCCCATCCTTCCCCCCACAACTGGGCTAGCAAATAACTCCCCCACAAAAACAGTACTTTGCAGGAAAACAACCATGCACTGTCGCTGATTTGCACACAGTCACTTGTCTCTACAAGCAGAGCCCAGGAGAGAAAGTATTCGTGTGAGAGAAAAAGCTGAGTAGTATTTGTGTGTATAACCAGACAGAAAACAGGAACAGCTTGCTGAGCCAGCCCCAGGCTGTGGTGTAATAAACTCACCCTCAGGCTGCTGCCTGTGCTTCCTGCTGTCCGTTATCCCACTTCTCTCCCCCCATGACACCACAGCGTCATCTCTGGTGTGCAATGGACTCTGCTCTACTCAACCAACTCACTGACTATCACAGAACTGTTCACCCCTTACTATGGCACCTCAATGTGACAGAATCCTAACATATTATGTTGCTGGGGGGATATGAAACCACATACGCTGACTAACAGGTACTTGCTAGCAAATGATCTATGATTGCACATAAACGTCTATCACAAAAACAACAACAACAACACAAAAAAAACAAAACCAAATGTGTCTCATGTCTGGCATTGTGCAATCTAGGGGAATTCCTAGAATCTGTGTGACCAAGTCTGGAGAGAAACAACACCTGCATGCACTGGCACTCATCTATTCCCAGCTGGCCACTTAAGGCCCGTGGAGTGTCACACGCTTCCCAGTGCCTGGCAAGCTGGTCAAATATAGAGAAGTGAAAGTGATGTCAATGGTCATTGTCCCCACCTTAACCTACACCAGTTATAGAACTGCGCCTCTTCTGTTTTGTTTTCTATGCACTGACTGTATATTTCAACTTATTTTACCAAATATTGCAAAACACCATCTGAAAGAGGAAGAAAATATTCTTATGTACTTTATAAAGCTTAGTTCACCATCTAAACTCAAGAAATCTTCTCACAGTTCAGTACATTTGGAAAACCGTCTGCATATAATGTTATTAAGAAGTAAGTGTCCCTGAACATTCTTGAGAATAAATGACCTCTCACCAGGCAGTTCTTCCATGTGACAGAAAGGGTATGCGACCTTATTTGCAACTGAAATACTATTTGAATACAGTTGTAAAGAACAGAAGTATGACAGAATAATTCTGCATGATGCCTTTAGAGAAAAGGCAATGAGCATTAATCACTCAGATCAAACAAAGCACAGATCTATAATTTTTATCATCCTATAACATGATGTTAAGCTAGTTGCAGTACGTAGATTTTCCATTAACAACTTTTTCATGGTAAATCCATTTATTCAAACTTAATTATTGCTCCACGCAGCCTCTCAGACTCAAACCACAAACCCTGTAACACACAACACTTTGTAAACTCTATCATGCTCTGGAAGAAAAGATTACTTGTTTCATTTCATTTGAAGAGCTGTTATGAACACAGTAGACCACAGAATCTCACATGCAAGTGATGGCATCCTCATGGAAAAACACTTGTTTTTTTGTTGTCTTGGTTTCCAAGACAATAAACTCAATTAAAATATCCAAGGGAAAAGAGAACAGTATCTATCTACCTATATGTATACCCATACATCTCCATGACCATATATTCAAATGGATAACCTATGGATTAACTGTAAAAATGTCCAATTCAGCCATACACCAGTGAGGTATTATTAACTTGTATCAGGTGAGTTTCTTTCAAGCACAAATACTTTTGCAAAGATAAATGTTAGACATGTGAACATATGAGTCAACAACAGCATAATTTTGAACAATCACTGTCACATTAGAAATCCTTTAATGACTGCAGGAGAGTTCACAGAATTCTTAACTCAGCTGAGGAGCAGCCATGCTAGTCTGCTGCTTGGGGTCACAGATCTGTCTGAAGTCCACCTTCAAGACAGTTTAAATTTAAAAGCCTTGGTTCCTAATCACTCTCTACTACACCCAGTGGAGAACAGTGTGTGTATCTCCACAGACCAATTCATCGTCTTAAATCAGGAGCAAGTTGCTGCTTGAAGTTAGGCAGTGGGAACACCCTGCTGAGAAGTGCCTTAAAAAGAGCTTTTGAGCTGTTCATAATTGTTTTAATACAAGTAAAAATACCAGCTACCATCATCTACCACTGAAAGTAAAACTTCTGTGTTATTTCAAGTAAGGGTATTTAGGAGAGACAGTAGATGCTGGGTATCACAAATGAATAGCACTTGTTATTCTACAATCTGCACTTAAATACTGACTTATTTTCTTGGGGATTTCTATTCCACCATTAATATCTGTAATACAGATCCAGCCCCTAATTACCACATGTTGCAAAGGCTCTCTGTGCTTGAAACACGCATTCCACATTTTCCTACTGACATCAAGTAATAGTTTGCATTTAGATCAGACTAAAAGCACCTCTTACCAACAACCCATTATTAAGTGGTGAGAGTATTTTAATACATTACCCTCTTTTATTTCTCTTCCAGCAATCAGAATCCCCCCCAGCTGTACTTACCTAGGTCGATAAGTATTGCATGTTGTTGGGAAGTCAGTTGTTTAAGGAGTTCTTTATAAGGTGTGTCCTTTGGTTGTTGTTTATTTGGAAACTGATGTTTAAGATGATATTGCTCTGCTAGAAACTTCCAGATCTCCCCACGGTGGTGACGTGGTACTCCTGAGAAGAAGGTCATTAAAGCTGTAATTTCCACTCATACCGAGGGTTCAGCTACCGCTGACCTAACACAATTGAGGAACTCAAGCAAGCAGATCCCTATCTGCTACCTCTAACAGACCATAGATCAAACTACTGTTGTTCTTGTACTTCCTTCACAAACAGAAGAAACCAGCAATGTAACAGGAGAGATTTAAGGAGGAAGCAGGGTGAGCTGCCTAAAGTCTAAGGTTAGCACTTATATAATAGTCTATAATAATCTAATAGTCTAGAACTATTAAAGGAGGCAGCAAATATTGTCTACTGCTCTCTAAAAAGCTAGATGCTTATCACCCATTTTCCGCACTAAAGCACATGATAAAGCTTTGCAATAGAAGTAATTAACATTTTCTCAATAAAACAATGACGCCGTTGTTGGCAGTAAATTTTAGGAAGCTAGAATGCACACACACCAAAAGTATAAATGTGCACTTTTTGCCTATTTGCACTGCTTACTCAAGTTATTTTTAACAGTTTTCATCTAAAATACAACTTGCAAAATTGAATTTAAATGCATTTTTCATTTTTGCTTACATATGAAATATGACAAAACTTGGCTCTAACAACATGGTTTCGCTACAGTTAGGCTATACAGAGATGTTTGTAGCATTAAAAGCCATGGGTAACTTACCCATCTGCAGGCTACTTGAATCTACTGGTAACAATCCATTAAACAGGGATTTATTTACTTATTTATGTTGCATCACTCCAAGTTTAAGTGCTGGTTAGAACACCAACACACGCCAGAATCATCAGATTATCAAGAGAAACCAAATTTTTCTCATGTTCACATATCAATGGGACAGAACCCTCTATCTGTACGAAATGAAGAATAACTGTGGCAATGAGCTGTGGTAAAAAGCAGTTCTAGAGAGCGAGCAACGTTCACTGTTTGTATGTCCATGTACTACCCTAGCTGGAACAGAGGATTTCCAGCTAACGCTGCAGACATCTTCAATCTTTACACTGTCACATTGTTGGCATTACCTAGGCTTACTTCTTTAATTACAACTTTCTATTTACAAAATTGGGTTGCAACTATTGTAATACACAGAGGTACTTTGCACCTCTCATATAAGAAAAGTTTTCATTAAAAAAAACAAAACACAACAACAAAACCAACAACAAACAATACCCAGTCTCTTAACACCAGTAATACAGGGGCAGCTAATGCTGAAAGGAAACAATAACAACATGCACCTGTGTAACCATGAAAATACTGAACATTGTTACTCGTGCAGTCAGCAGCCGGAGAAACATCTCTAGTGAGAACCTGTTTAGAAGGAGCAGTCAAGAAGTCACCCTATTCCTTTTCAGTTTGCAAGCACTTCAAGATCACAAGATAACAAATAACAAACAGTGCTTACCTTGCCCAACAGCAGAGTGGATTTTTTCCACATCAAATTTAATCTTTGACCTTCCAGGCGTACTCAACATTTTCTCCCAAATCAGAGTTACTTCTTTCAAGCATGGTGTGATTTCTTCATAGTCAAGCTTCAGACGTCTGTTCTGCAAATTATTTTCTGAGGCTGGGAAACAATATCATAAGTGCACCAATTAACACTGATTAATACTTGTAAAATGGATTAATTCACTTAGAACTTCACCAAACAAACAGTTGTGCAATCTACCTAAAATTGAGGCCTCTTAATTGTCAAAATTGGTGTGACTGTGCTGTGGGTTGGTGTTTGGGTATTTGTTTGTTAAGGTGTTACATGCAACTACATGTATTAACAGTGTTTCACATATTAAACGAAGCAATGAAACTCCTTACAGCTTGTCAGCTAACAGTGCTCACTGCAGCACAATAATCTGTTTTGCAAGTACTGTTTCACTGGCTGCACTGTTCATTCAGCAGCTACCTAGGACACATACCTTACTCCAAAGTGCCCACTGCACACCTGGGGCCAGCACGTTTGCCAACACTTGCCTCATTCATTCACTAGCTAGCTTCAGAAATGTGCATCTTAGTGAATTTCTGACAGGTTTGCAAAAAACCAAAAACAACAGAGCATCTGATTAAACTTATTGAAGTTTGAATGGATATTACTGCCTAGCAGTTGCCAAGAACTTGATTGGTAGTGGTAGATACAGATAACCTGAAGACAAAAGAACTTCCAAAAAAGTTCAGGAGCACAGAATCACAGAATCACCCAGGTTGCAAGGGACTTCAAGGATCATGTAGCTCCAACCCCCCTGCCTGGCAGGGCCACCAAACATACACATTCAGATCAGGTTGCCCAGGACCCCGTCCAACCTGGCCTTGAACACGTCCAAGGACGGGGCATCCACAACCTCCCTGGGCAGCCCGTTCCAGGGCCTAACCACTCTCCTAGTAAAGAACTTCCCCCTAGCACAGATATATAAAAGGAAATTTGTTTCCAAATACAAGATCCCATAAAAACACAAGGCACAGAACAACTTGATAAAAGCTCATTTCTGATATCCTGCTCTAAATTGAAGGCATTATATAAATCACTGTTCTCAGTTTCTCTTTCTCTGAATGCTTTTCATGGCACCTATCACTATGCATTTGGTTTACATGGACATGTTTTGCTGTAATAGCCATTATGTATAAAATACATTAATGTGCCTGACACCTTTGGAGTTTGTAGGAAATTCAGGCAATCAAGTGCCCTTCAGATATCAGGGCCCAAATAAGAGAGCTGTACTAGAAGCAGCAAATAGCTGAAAGATAGGTAAATGCTTTGGGGGATCATATGCAATGTCCAAAGAAAGCATTTCCTTCTTACTGGAAGGAAGCTGGAAGTCTCAGCCTCATTTTAAAAAAGGATTTTATAGTTGGTATATCAAACTTTTTGCTCTGCTGGGACCTGTCTCTACATATTTGTTCTCTGTGGAAAACAAACCCTCTCCAAATTTACTCAAAGTCAAACAAGAATTGCCATTTTCATGCCAGTTTCCCACCCTTGGGGGACACAGGTGACTACTCCCTTCTTGAACTTCCAAAATAATCCAAACAAACATTTATGTTCTCCTCATTCACAGGGAGCAGCTCTCAGAGACAATCACTGGTGATTCTGTATGCAGCTCTACAATAAAATCAGTATTCTTAATGAGCTGCCTTTTGAATTTAAATGTCAAACTTGCCACTATGATAAGACTTGTTACAGAGATGATTTTGGCCACAGGAAAAAAATGGGTTAAGAACCACTCCAAGTTTCACACACTCCTGATCACACTTGACTAATATAAGTTATTACTACAGCATAGAGAGCTTGCTTGCATGGTGCCTGCATTACTGCATGCACCTACAGGCTGAAGTCCACAGCCAGATCCTTAAGAACTTCAAAACTGGCTAAGTAAAACTCTGAGTTGATCAACACTTAAACAAAGGCTTATAGATGCAAGTGTAAAAATAATTCAATTCATGATAGTGATTGTGCTGAATTCGTTATCATCACTTTTAGATACCAGATTGAAGTACTTCAACCATTGTAAAACTAAAAAGGGTAGCAGTTAATATGAAGTAAACAAATTATAAGGGTAAGCGTTAAGAATAAAAAAGTAAATAATTGCCTTTTGTAATGAAAGCTGAGGAAGACACTGCCAAACTTTTTCAACTTTATGTGTCTAAAACATTTCATTAAGGTTTGACTCAAACACTGTGAAGGTCACAGTGCAAACCAAAATATTTAACTTGTACTGCAGTAATGCACAGTGAAGAGCTTCACCAACCTTGTAACTTCTGGTTTTCTTTCTCCATTCTGAGGAGCAGTATTTGCTGAATAATGGCTTTCTTCCACAATTCACGAAGCTCACGGGATGTCCGTTTTCTTTCTTCCTTCACCGGACCAAAGGGGCCATCTTCACACACTGGCTCCAAAGGAGATCTGGGTGGAAGTTCTCCCAGCTCAGTGTAATCTTTGAAAGAGAGAAGTTGTTATGAACTACTTAGACTTCATGAATGGGTGAACAAAGGGACACATCTCCAAAGATTGCACGTATATCCATGTATACATATCACGCATTCACTCGTATCCATGTATAGATGTATACACATACATACATAGAAGGTAGAGATACCTACCAAAGCATGGTTTTTCAAATAACAGTTTCAAACAGATTTGCAAAGTTTCTTATGAATCAGAATCATATGGCCTAACCCTAGACAAACAACCCAACAACCTGATAAAAACTGCACCACATGCCAAGAACACAGCTTACTAATTGCAGTGCCACAAGGACAGACCTCAAAGAAAAAAGGCACATCTGACAAACTGAAGAAATGTAACCTAGAGTTGAAACCCAGCTTGGTTCAAGTAGCATATCACACTAAAGAACTCAATTTAAAAAATAATCTCTAAACTGTATTTGACACAGAAACTCCACACCCATAGCTGCACAAACCCACCACTGAAGCCATACAATGGGATAATTACCTGCTCTTAAAGTAAACATATAGAAAGGGAGTCAAACAACTAAGATATTTATGCTCTTGTTTCTCATTTTTAATGACATCATAACTTTGTGCATTTTTTCTTTTGGCTTCAACTGATCTACCACAAAATGATTCTTTTTGTCAGACATACAAGGTAATTCTAAGAAGTCTAAAAAGACTATAAAAGAAAAGGACAATTAAATAAACCTTGTGCAAATTGAGAAAGTGTTTCTTTTCAGGGAACATCTGGTTTTTCATTAAGTTATCAACATAAGAAGTTCTCGTACTTTGCCTTCTTTGCGCCTGCTATAGTCACTTAATTTTATCATTATTTTATACAGCTTCTCTGAAAACTCAATAGTCTATATTTAGAAGAAAAAATAGTTCATTTGCCGTTTTAAAATGAATGATCAAAAGCCCACCCACTTCTTTCTACTCAACTCCACATGCTAAGTCATAGCCACAGCACTTCTTCCTCAGCCAAACTGAATGTCTGAGGAATATCTACATACAGAGAAGCTGACCAGTTACACATCCAAGAAAACGACCTAAAATACATGTAACTAAAATCCTATTGCCCAGATTGTCCAAACAAGGGCAAATACATCTTTTCATGCTCCTGAAGCAATTATTTTGTATGGTAGTTTCTTGATCCATTTCTTTATCATTGTCTAGCATAGAGATAAATTTCACACTGAACACAACATACATGCAAAATATCATATCTCTACAAACTAACAAAATGAAAGGTTTTTTACCCCTTTAAATTCTGCTCAGAAAGCCATCGTGTGTCAACTCACACAGTTCATATGCAGCTATTCTTTTCTTGTTTGTTCGAAGGCACAACTGAACTCAGACAACTAAATATGAATGGAAATGTTCACAGCTGTCGGCTTCTGCTTTTCTGCTTTGCCACTGTCAGTCTTTTCCTCTTGAAGAGTCAGAGAGGAATAGGGCGGATCCAAATGGCACCTGTTTTCTTATACAACATTTATCTTTGTGTTACCACAGTTAAATTCAAGTACTAAAACGTATTTATAAAAATAAATGCAACCTCTTTGGCTAGCAGGCACAATTTAAAAGTTTACAAACTCAAACTCTGGATAAAAGTGTGGATTTCCAGGCTTTGGGTATCTACAGCATTTCAGAGAACAGTGAACTTCATGGGATAGTAAATTAAGTAAATGATAAATGCCCTACAGCTTACATGGCAATGCTTTACAAAGTAGGAAATACTGACCCAGATGCATTCAGAAATACAGTTGGTTATTAAAAATATCAATATAATGAAGAAATTATATTAGATCATTTAAAATAAAATGAGAAACTTTTTTTTTTCCCCCCCCACAGGTACAAAAAGACAAAAAGACATCCCTAGGCAACGATCTGCAACTATAGAAGAGCTTTAGCTAAGTGATCAGGTAGAGAAGGAACAATAACTCAACTTGTGCTGGCAATTAAAGGAAACTTATCTTGATTTGATTCTTGCTTTTGATGTACACAGTGTACTACTAGCAATGTGCTACACATCCTTTTCTACAATGACTACATATAGCAGGTTTTGCCCCATTTTTAATGCATATTTAAAACGATGAGGGAAATGCTCTTAAGAATAACTGTCAGAACTGGCTTTACTTGCTTTAGCAGACATGGAACTTAGGGAAAAAAAAAGAATTCAATCCATTAGGAAAGTCCTTTTTGTCTTTAATAATGCATTATATACACAAAATAACATAAATTTAAGAGGAAAGAATTCACAAAAAGGGTCACCAAATGTGAACATGAAAAACAAAACTGGTATGGGTAGGAACATTTTTATCCACTGTATGCTGTTATCTACTCGCTTCTTGTTACATTTTCAGACTAGTCAATATAAGATGCATGTACATTTTGGGGGAAACAAATCTCTTCCCATTAACTCATTCTTTCAGGGATTTATGGATCTTTTAGAGTCAAACATGTATTCTGGTTTTAAGTACAGATATATGCATGTCAATGTTAGAAGGTACCAGACTTCTTGCAGAGTCGTCTTATTGTCAACCACTTATAAAAAATAAAAATAAAAAAAACAGGCTGCCAAAGACGTGAAATGAAGACACTGCTTCCCTTAAAGGAAGGATAAGTTTAAATTTTTCCTGTCCTTAACATACACCTAATTTTTCAATGCAAATTTTGTTGACTGGTCCTCAATGACCAACTTAAAAGCTCATCTTCTATTTCACAGGTTATGCTTTTCAGTTCTAGCCCTCTGGCAATCAAACCTCACCGTTGCAACACTTGCATCACTGCAGAGCATGCATCTCCTGGGAGCACGGCCCTGCTTCTATTTAAAATGAAAATTCTCATCTGTTACTGACAAACTAAAGACACTAAAAGAAATTTAGCTCACAGAGGTTAAGGCTATAAAAGAAAAAAAAAAAAAAAAACAAACACAAAAGAGAACGACAGCAGAAAGGTTATAAAATTGTATAGGCTGAACTATTACCATTGTCAATCCTACCTCTAATTCCTTCGTGGAAGAGTTCTAAGCTTGGTTTTGACTTCCAAATGGCAGTTCCTTTTCTATCTCTTCTTTTTTTTTTTTTTCTCCTCCTTTCTCTTATCACTTGTGGACATTTAACAGAAAGTCTAAAGTCTACACTGATAAAATCTGACACATTCACAACCTGTTTTTCTTCCCATCACCATACTGGCATGTACCAGGATGTACAGAAACCAAAATAAACTCATTTAATGGCTCAAGCAGCTTGCTAAGTTTGCAGAGTTGTGTCAGGTGTTTGGCTGGCAAAGGTGGGGAGGCTGAATGTTCAGGTAACCCCTTAAAGCAAAGTATAAAAACGGACATTTGTAAGTCAACACTAATCCATGTCCAGGAATACACAACAGAGTGACTGACAAATATGCCATGCAGCTTTCCTGTCCTGAACAGACTGGAGTTACAGATATACTGTAACAAGAAACCAAGTATTTCATTAATATATATAAGTGATCTGGAGAAAAACAGGGAAAGCAAAGGTAACAACTGAACTGAACCTAACTGAACATAGCTGGGAGCACACATTCCTCTGAACCAAGGTGCCATATACTAAAAACCATGTGCAGCTTTCAAAACTTGAGAAATTAATAAGTATATTTAAGGAGGATCTCAACACATCAGCACATGCTGAAAGACTGCTTCCTTCTTCATCTGCCAATCTCAACAGCTTTTGTTGACTCCTTTTCCACATTTGACCTGTACTCTTCTCAAACATACTACACCCCTCACTGTTCATGAAAGCGTATAAATGAACTAGCACATACACACATACCTCAGACTCGTAGTGTTATGATGCTCCCACCTCCTCTGACACTCGAAAAAGAACAAACTGAGAGCAGGCCCACAGTAAGAATGAACTGAGATGGCATTTATACAGATCCATTTATTTGTAACCAGCTCTTTGGCTTTGTGTGACAGGGCCTCAGTCATAAGTGTCCCTACTCCAAAAGGACCAACACATTTATTACACACAACTATCATGCAAAAACCATCCACAAAACAAAGTAAAAAAGATCATAAGAAACCATCAAAATGTACTGCTGCCGAGGATCACACTGAGGAAAGTTCATAAATGAAAAGCTGGTGAATGACTGCAGTAGTCATTAAAAGGTCAATATTTGATTACTTGGGTAGTAATAAGAACAGGAAATTCCATTAGCTCCAGAAAGAGCCACAACAAATATAAATGAATATGTTCTCCTTCTGTTAGGACATGAAAGTATTCCAACTGCAATTAATTAAAATATTGTCTTAAAACTTATTTTTATGAAAATTATTTTCTAATTGACTAGAATAACTTTAGTTGACCATTTCTTATTCAACCAATCTCAGTATTAAACCAGGCTTTGCAAAAAAAAAAAAAAAAAAAAAAAAAAAAAAAAAGCCGGGGGTGGGGGCAGAGAACCTCCTAAAAGGAACCACAAAAAGTCAAAAACAATACAAGAGAAAAAATATTTCTTCAGAAGTACTTGGTATGTAACCAACTTCAAATTTCAAAGCTGAATCCTGTCATCTTGTTTTTGATTAGAAGCTGGAACACTTCATGTAGAAAAATGCTTTATTTTAGGCTTAGTTTAATCTTTAAAGGAAGTTAACAGAGAAGAGTTTCAAACATGATGCATTACTGCCATTTTCATTATGGAATTCTACACATGGCTCTCCGAATGTGCTGCTTACCAACCACATACTCTCTCCAGGACTTACTAAGTCTGACAAGATACAGTGCATGGAATATTCCACATGAACTTCTCATTTTCTGCTCCAGACTCTCTTTCTTCGCTTCATTTTGAACATCACAAATCTCAGGTCAATAAACAAACAAGAAAATACAATCATTTTAGTGGTGTGATCAGATCGCTTTGTTACTGAAAAACTTCAGATGTGGAATCACAAGAAAAAACAAGTTCTTCTATTCACATAACTTCAAGGAATGGCCAAATGAGGAATTCTTGAAAATTTGTGTACTACTATAGAGTTGGTTAAAATCAGTTTTTATTGATGCTTTAAGGATGCAGTTTAAAGACAGAATTTGGTAAGTCAGGTTGACTTGATTGGACTTAATGGTCTTGAAGGTCTTTTCCAACCTAAAAAATCTCTACAATTCTACCATTTGCCTAGCCACAGCATGTAATTTGTTAGAAAGACTCCACGTAGGTATGAATATCTGTGTCCAAGCACAGCAAGGAGATATAAATGTATAATTTGAAATGTTTAAGATAACGAGAGCAGAAATAAAGTCATATACAGAAAAGAGGCCAAAATAACTTAGAAAAAGAGATTGATCAAAGTCTTTTTTCAAAAGAAATATAGTACTGTAACAGATGTAATCGATTTTGTTAGCAAACTGTACTCTTCCTCTTCCATCTACCCCCACTTCACAGGATACAAATAAAAAAAGAGTACCAGAGTGCAAGATACAGAGCTTGCCTTAAGCTGGCAGTGAGCGAAACGCTGCCCCCCAGTGCGCCACACTGCCCACAGCAGCACAGTTACTCAGTTCCTCACCTTCCAGTCCAGTCTGGGCTCTATCTATACTCAGCAGCTTTCCATAAACCACTTTTTTTTTTTTTTTTTTTTTAAAAGTATTGAAGAAAAATTTTACTCAATAGAAACGTTACTGTTCTGAAAATGTATTTTAGACCCTCTTCCAACTACAAGTAGATGGCTGAGTATTAATTTTGCCATGCAGCAATTCTGGCAGATATTAAAATAAATAAATAAAAAGGAAAGCAAACCAAGTCATTTACAAATGCAAACCTTTTTGACACAGACAAAAAGTGTAAGAGGAGATGTGGAGCATGACAATGGGCAAACAGCAGATGATGTTGCATAACAGCTCACTACATTAAAACTAAGATCTCAACCCTGCATACTTCTATCTTCCAGCTTGTATGGGAACTGTTGAGTCATGGTCTGAACCACTGATTGAGCACCTGGGAAAAAGACTCGGTCAGCCCTGGGAGCACAGGTGAAGGCAATTCAGCTGTGTGAGCAGAAGGGATGGAGCCTGGCTGCATCTCTCTTAGACCCCATTTAAGGGCTGACTACTGGGGGAGGATCTCTTTCTGGAGATCCTTCCTTGGTGAAGCTTTCCCCTGCAAACCCAGTCTCTTCTGATAGGGGTTTCATATGCAGAAAAATCTTTCAAAATTCCTATACCATAGGTCAGCCTCTTCAGGCTCACCAGTGATTGAGATACAGGCAGGGGCTGCGACAAGCTTCCCCGCCAGACAATAAACTGCATAATGCACCTCCTGTGTGCTTCATCATAAATCATCACAGACCCTTCAAGTTCAGTACTGCCTTGGGAAAGTGGCAGGGGGGAGAACACAGCTGTGAGTTTGCAGCACCCGCAAGCAGGAGGTGGCAGGAGGAAGGATGTGCATGTGGGACACTGCTCCCTTTAAGAACCAGAAGTAATAGTTTCCTGTTGTCTCAAGAGCACATACCTTGTCTGAATGGGGCTGGATTGAGTCTAGCTGTCACGCAAGGTAGGATTCACAACTGGCACAGAAAAAGACACTTCAGTATATCTACTGTAAGTATTATTTTTTAACTCCACTGATTCTGACAGCCTCCTTCAAGTATAAGGCAAGTCGTACATTTAAATGATGGTACCTGGAAAACAGTTAGCTCTTTGCCTTGTGCAAGACAAGGCAGCCATGCAAGCACAGTTGACAAGCATTTCCCTCCAGCTAAGCTACAGGAGACAAAAGTTTAGCATTCAAACTATTAATGAACATTCCCTTAAGAAGAAAGGGTCTGAAGTGGGACTTGGTGCAGCAAACTTCACGTGGGAACTCAGGATGCTAGACACCTCTCTGTTCTCCATCAACTTTGGCTGAAATTGATCTTTTGGTCATCTTATGTCAGCCATTTTCATCAAGTCTGTTTCCAAAGGAAATCAGTCTAAAGTGAGCAAGGCAACCTTAAAAAAAGAATTTAAAATATGCAAAACCAACTACAGTTAACTCTTATCAAACTGATCCAATCTGCTTTGTACGTTGCTTCTCCTTGAGTGAAGATTAAAGAAAAAGGAACAAGCTGATGAAAAATAGCTAGTTATATTTTCTATGGAGCTACAGAGGCTGCTAAGTTAACTGAGATAGTGAGTGAGGTAAGATCACTCTTAAAGGCTACAGAGAATTGATCATCACTCGGGAACTTCACTGCCAAAAGATGTTCCAAGAGATTCACAAAAATCCAAACAGAAAACTCTAATACTTGCTAAGAAAAAGTCTGAGTTTTCTCCCTCTGCTCATAAACTGAATATGCACATTGGAACAAAACCAGATAAGGAAAACAAGAGTGAATAAAAACTGCAGTTACTTTAAGTTGCTCCCCAGATTAATAACACTTCCTGTTTTCCTTTTTTGCCATACACGTTTCTCCAACTTTGCTGCTTATCCAGCTGTAGGTTGTTAGAATTGTGTCTTGCAACTATTATGTCTCAAAGGATATGTCTGGACAGGCAGTTTTCAGTTTGGGGTGGGTTTGTTTTTCCCCTGTGGCTTTCAAAAACTAGCAAATCCGCTTTCAATTACAGAAAGACGTGTCAAATTCGCTATTAGCTTCAGAGAACAGCTGAGGCTGAATATCCCCTTCCCACACTCCGAAGCATAGGAGAGCATTTCACGTGTATATTTATGTTGACAGGCTCCTGAGATTTAGTTTTGACGTATACTACACCTGAGGGAGGTATCTATGCCTGTATACAGCTTACGCCATATTAAGTGCAAATACATTGCCAGCAACTCTTTAATGACAAAAACACTTCTGTAATGTGCACCATTCCGTTCATCAAGGTCTCTTTTTAAGATGCAGTAAAAATGTTTCAAGAACTGTTAACCTGACAGCTTTCCCAGCCTATTCAAACAGCATTTCATTACTACGTTTATTACAGTGCACTGTTCCCTACAGTTCCTTGTGGCTCTACGCAGTGGCCATAGAGATGAGACAGAAGGTAAAGCTTGCAGAGCTCTAGCAGTGAAATTCAAGTTCCAGTGAGACAAAAACCATTATGTGGAGCCTAAAGTTCCCTGGGGCACATTTGATCCCAGTGTGTCATGTGGCATGTGCCAAGCTCACATTAGGTCAGATGTGTAAAATGTACCTGCATGCTCATGCGCAGTGATATTTTTCCCTGGTCTGTGTTTCTTTACATCTATAGATCTCCAAGAAAGAAATAAGGTACAGAGGACAATCACTGCTAACATGGTAAGAAATTACAGGATAAAGCAGCACAATATGAGGTCAAATCCAGTCTGGTATGAAGAAAACATTATATAACTCAACTGAAGTCATGAAAGAAATTTAATTCCTTCTTCTGGGGTTGGATTTTTCTGGTCCTTGGTTTCATATTTAGCATGGCAAAATGAAATAGAAGGATCACATTTTCTTGGAAGTGACGCTTGTTGATCTCCCCTCCCCCCCTGCTGTCATTAAAACAGTACATCTAGAAAAGAATTTCTTCCCTGGTTAGTTAAATTTTGCACTATCAGAACTATGTTACATATGAAGTTGAAAAATAAGAACTCCAAGAACTGGTGAGCTTAGCATAATCCAGAAGTGGAAAGCCGCAGAGCCAGTACAAACAAAGCATTGGGCAAGCATGCCCACACAGTAGACAAAATGGACCACAATCCACAGATTATACCCATTAACAACATTCATGGAATCCAATACAGACTTACCATCATACCGACTGGGAGAATCACATGCTTTCTGAGGAGTGGCCACTCGCAGGAATATCTGCTGTCTCCAAGAATGTCGTCGAGTCCTTACAGGGCTGTCAGCACCAGCAGCCTGCTGGCTGTGTTTGGATTCGTAGTCACTAAAATTGCAGAACACAGAATGGCTTATGAGTAGGTTACTCAAATCTGCCGGGAACAGCAACGTAGAGTTCAGTGAGCATAATAAGAACCATCTGCTAAGAAGCGCAGTGTGCTGTGCACATGCTGTGTCAAGCTGTAAGTGTTAGGTGGGTGAAATTCGCTTGGTAGCAGCAGGCTTACGCAAGGCTGCAAACATCACTCAAGTTCACTAGAAGGGGTTTGCAGCTCTGTGCAACCTGCTTTCTATAATTTCACTTCTTTTTCCACTTTCTTTGTGGCAGTGCATTAAACTCACTGCATTAAAGATACATGATGGCGTATGTCAAAGTATCATTACCATTCTGCAGCCTTCATTATTATACCACCCACACTAAGTAGCACTTATTTGTAGGAGACAGAGTGCTGCTGGTGCCTTTTATCAGCAATCCTTAAGGAGTTTTACAAACATTAATTAAACTTCTAGCATTCTGTGAGTCAGACACATAGTACACTCCTTCACAACATAAAATTAGAGCAAAAACTTTAATCTTTGTGTTCCCAAGTCACCGTGTGAAATAAGCAACAAATCTGGGAACAGCATCCATGGGCCGTGGCTGTTATTCCTTTGATAGAATAAATGAATTACACAGCTGAAGTTTTTATTCAGATTATTAAATGAAAAAAAAATGTACAGCAATGCTGTCTTCCTATTGAAAATCCCATTTCCAAGTGATTACATTAGTCTTTGAGTTGAGATTGATAAATGAACTTCAAACAGCTCTGGCAACTGAGAATAGCATTTTACAGACCATCTTCTGCTCCTACCCTAAGGAGGTTGACATTGCTTAGGGCAAACCATGTATGTTCTCTTAACTAAAAACTGCTAAGAGTCCTTTTGCAGGAATAATCACGAGTGAAGAGATGCAAGCTGCGTGACCGTCCCAACACCAAAATAGATAAGCTCTGCAAACACTGCAAGAGAGGAGTCTGGGATAGCTCCATCCTTTTGACAGTAATCACATGCAGAATGCATGCAAGTGAACTGTTGCACAAGTCAGATTTTGCAAGTGTGGGAAGCATTTCAAATACTTCAAACAAAGAAACCTTTGAATAAAACAGTTTTACCTCCGGGGTTAAAGAGAGAAACCCTACCTTGTTGTGCTCCTAAAGTCTGAGGTGTTATTTTCATCTACAGGAGCCAGAAATTTTAAGAAATTTGGCACAGAAGAGGAAGAATGAAGCTTTTTCCTTAAGGCAGTACGGTAGGAGATGCTGAGAGTGTAGTTGGGAAAAGTATAGTTTAGAACAAGGAAGTATAAATCCACAGAATAAAAATAACACATACTGCTAAGTTTCTAACAGACAGCAGCTAAATCCTGAAGGCATAAATATCAAGGAAACCAGAGTCAAAACTAAAACCACTAACAAAGCACTACTCTGAAATAGTTTGGGCAAACTAAATTGTTCAAACATAAATAAATATGCTTCCAGTAAATATTATTCTTTGTTATATCACAAGATTCTTGGTGCACATTTCCAATTCCTTTAACCTAGTAAGAACCAATACCTACTTTATAATTGAAAAATTACCTAAGTATCAATTTCAGTGATTGCTTAAGGTTGGAGGAAAAGGTTAAGAAAAGCTGGCTCTGATAATCCTTGTACTAGCAAATGAAATCCAAAACTTTGGCAAAGAGTGTTTTGAAAAGCATTAACAGGCTTTTATTCAGACAAGCTTGGAATATTTAAACAAAAAGCTGAGCTTTCTGACTGATGATTTATTTAGGATTGCAGCTTTACTTATGCAACAGATAGGAGCACTAATCAAACTTCAACAGTCTTCTGATCAACACAATTCCTGGTTCTGCTCTGTCTCGTAAAATAATAACCTCCCAGCGTACTCAGAAGCTGGTTAATAGAAGGACATGAGAACAACTCAGAAGAAAATTACTTGGCTTGGCAAAAACACTTGAGTAGGAGAATTTACTCTTGACCAACAGAATTTCAGTGAGAAGAGTTTGTGAGAAACTATAATATTGTATTTGGATGATATCTAAGTCCGCCTCAAAGATATGAAATGAAGCAGTTCTTTAGTAGCTGGTACTGAGCATAAGGAACATACTGCTGTAGTGTGGTGTACCCTGTAAACAAGTTTCCCTTACAATCTCACCGTCAATCAATTGCAATTACATGGTGATTTCACACAGAGAAATGCAGTCAGCTTGGGTAGTTTGACTTCATTCAGTTTAAACACATTAACTTAACACTTATGTTGATGTTAACTCACTAACAACAGAGAAAAGGGATGGAGAAGGTGTTCCTGTATGTACAAATCTACCTCCTAATTTACTTTGGAAGAAGAATCTACTTTGGAGAATTTAACCTTCAGGACTGAAGTCAGGAACTGTTAGCATGATGTTCAGACCTGGATAAACATAGAATAAAAGTGACACTGAAGACTCACATTTCCTCCCTTGAATTATATCATACTTCTGAGGTGCAGCTAAATTAAGAGGGACACTAGATAGTGCTCAGAAAATTCAAATGACGAGACTGGTGAAATCAAGCTCTGGGTTCACTACTTTCCCTGGGTCAGAAGAGTTGTCACCTCAGGAGAAGAGGAAACCTATACCTTCCAGAAAAACAAACAACAACAACAAAAACCACGCCAAAACAAACAATAAAATTTGCTTGCCAGAAGTGCAGACAGTGCTTCCAAGGCCATTCAGCCTCATTAACATTTTGAGCTAAAATAAGTAGTTCAACTTGAAGGAGTTGCATGGTTAAGATTTTGAGGCAGATCCTTATTTCAGGATCCCAGGGAAACGAAAAGTTAATGTGCTTTCCTCAATGCACATTTTTGTTCTAAGAAACAAGGCACAGAAAATTATCATTTAATACTACTGAGTGTAACAATGACAAATTAAACAAGACAAACACACGAGCTCATTTCTGCCTTTTTCTTTCCCCTCAGTTGGTTTTTCACAGTCCAGTCATTTTTTGTCCAATTTAGTTAATACAGTTAATTTGCCTTTAGATGTCAGGCAAAAAGAATATTAAAAGAAAATTCATGTATTTCTGCGTCGCCATGAACAAAGCAAAACAGAACTGAATGATTCAGGAGAGACAGAGTAAGCTGGATCTCAGGTTCTTGGCATCTTATCATTGGCACAATTTAGGGCTGCTGTCTGCTGCATAACAAGCTGCTGCTTTGGAGCAACCGGCTCCAAAGAATGCCATGTGTCTGAAAGAATTTTCTGTATTAAAACAAAAAATTATGCAGGTATCAGAGCTACATCCAGTAGCAAAGCAGCTGAGTTCCTCCTCCCATAAAACTCTACTACCTTAAATTTTTATTAAATAACTTCAATTACTTACAATACAGAGCTTCATATTTATAGCATGGTAAAACAAACCCTATCCCAGACTACAGGTGCTATCTCACCTCTTTTGTGCAAAATGCCCACTTTGTTCTCCACTTGAATTATGCCTTAGATATTTAAAAAAGTTGGGTGAAGAAGCCGAGGGATTAAGACGAGCTAGAGTAGGAGAACGTGCAAGTTGACCAGAAGAACTTTTAGATTCGCCGACAGATGTGTTCAAACCGTATGGTGGGATTCCAACCAGAGGAATGGAGTTGAGGTAACAGAAAGAACAAAACAGTAAGAGAGAGGAAACAGGGAAGAAAAAAAAGTGAAATATCTTCTCTAATTCTTGAAAGTAACCCATCAAATACAAATCAGCCATTTCATACATTTTTCACAGTTAATGCTGTAACTGCAAGAGGCTGAGCATTCTAACCCAATCAACAATGTTGAGTTTAAAAAATAGCGTATCCACTGGTGTAAGCTATTAATAAAAACCAACTCATAAAACATACAAGACTTGTTCAATGTACAGCTCTTCTAAGTCCTGTTCTGTATGTTCCAGTAGGTAACGAGTGATTTCTTTCTAGGTTAAATTATGTGAAGGAGCAGGCACACTTCAGCCTTAGTAAAAAATTATACAATCAAGCCTCTAAGTAGCAATAACCAAGGAAATTAAAAATACACTTAATTTTTAACTGCATTCCTATATATTAAGGATAGAAACTGTCTGAACAAGCAGCAACAAATGCAAGGGCAACTTTCATGAAGGCGACAGACCAACAGCACAAGTTCTAAACTGCACCACAACCACATTCTGGTATTTAAGAATTAAAAAGGTTCAAAAAAGGGATGAAGAGGCAACTTAGATTGTGTTTCCTTTTAATGGTATAATTTAATTTTTCTTTGCTGTCATCATCAATCCCAGGCACGTTCTTATGCTGCCCTGCCTCCTGCAGGGAAAAATGAATTGGAACACGTACAGATTTTGTACTGCCTAACTTGTGTAAACGAGGAGTTTTGGCAGTGAAACAGAAGCCTACAGACAGAAGCGTTTCCATAGTAATTGGAAAAAACCAATAGAGGGAGGAAAGAAAGCTGCCATAATGTTCAAAGACTTTGAAAATGCAGAGGTAGGCTTATGAAGCAGGACAGCTTGAAGAATACTAGCATTAAGGCAGCCAGTAGCTTGTTTTTGCAAGTAAAATTTACATAGGCTCATTGAAATGCTGCATAGGAGCTTCACATCTATCAACAGTTATGTCAATTTATGTCAAGTTTGTGTGTTACTTTAAAATTATACATGATTTCACCAAACAGCAAGATCTGCAGCATCAGAAATGCTACAGTATTTTTCTCTGTATACAGACAGAGTCACAACGTAAATTACAAGGTAAATGTAGCATTTAGCAGATCAACAACAAAAGTTACTGAACACTGCTTATAAAAACATAATCTAACATCTTAGGAGCAGTCCTATATTGCCCTTACACTTAGCTTTGTGACACAGAATGTGGAAATGCACATCTCAGGTTTCATTTCCCCCTGTGGAAAATCAGTTTTTGCAAACAAGGTACCTGGAAACCACCTCAGAGATAAACTGCCGTGATACATTTCTTATCCACTAGGAGGACAAATCTGGTACATAATCACCATCCCAAACATGCCCTCAACAAATGAAAGCACAGCCTGCTTTCAGTAAGTCTTACTTTCTCTTGTGAGGAGTTTCTGTGCTCACTGAGTGATACCTCATAAGTTTCCTCTGGGGAACAGATGGCGATGTTTCAACAGGTACCAGAGACTCCCGGCTTTCTGACGGTAAATGACTCAGTGTGTTTGCTCGCCTTCGAAAGCTTTGTTGAGGTAACGTAACAGAATGATCCAGAGCATAACTATCTGGGTCACTGGAGAGATCACCCATTGATCCACTGGCCTTGACAGCATTCTCCGGAGGAAGTGTAGGAACTCTGTCAGTCTCCCTTTCACACAATGGTGGTTCCTAGAAGAACAAAAGATAGGGTAATCAACATGTGGTTTTAAATTCAGCTTTTGGAGTTGCAGTTCCATGTCATTATAAACCCCCTCAGAGACCTGCTTCAAGTTTGCGTATTTTTAATCACGATATCTCAAAGAAAGAATCTTTGATATTTTTTTTGTTTTGTTCTTCATCATTTAGGTCAACAAATCAGTCTCCATTTTACGGAGGAAAAATAATCTTGCTAGCAATTATAATTTACTGTATGCTAAACACGACTCAGAGATAAGAGAAAATGAACAGTTAGGTTTAGATACCAGTAACAGCAATGAAAAAGGCGGTATTTCAGATTACTGTGTACCTAACATTTCATTTAATAACACTAAGATTCTTTTTGCCTATTAGAAGTCTCACACAAAAGACTTTAATCCTATGACTAAGTGCCTTGTTTTAGTCCAAAATGATGTATTTTTCCTTGTTCCCCACCTCATGTATTTCTTGCAAAGTCAGCCATTCTTTCAAAATCACAAGCAGAAGACGACTTTTGAATACCTCCAGTCAGGAGTCCTATATATCTGACCAGGCACTAGAGCAGAACGGATAGCTACCCAAGCCTGCTGTGTCCAAGAAAAATGACTATCTTTCCTCTTTGCTATTTGTTTGTAACATTTTGCTCAGAGACTAAAAGCTTTCTAGCCATACAGAAAAGGAAATCACTCCACTTCTTGGTTTACTTTTATATTCCCTAAGAATACAATCCTGCATTTATGGTAGGTACTTTCAGGGCTGAAACTAATCAGATTAGGGTCAGGAGCATGGTAATTATCAAGTTTGTTTTGCTGCACATTTTTGCAAGACTCAGATGTTACATAATATTTTAGTTCACATATATATATTTGCATAAGATCCATATATACAAAATATACAATATATGTAGCACAGTAAGTTTCCAATTCAAACAGAACCCCAATCTCATTGTTATTTTTTAAAATACAAGGAACACCAGGGAAGTCCTAAAGCTTGAAACTTCTATAGATCAGAAATACAGACTAAGTATGGGCCCCACCTTGTTCAGCAGTACAGAATTTAGTGAAACTCCATAGATGATGGCACCGTACACGTTACCACTGTGCTGGCATCTGACTCCTATTTCTTAATCTGAATTTCTGTTACCAGAGTAAGCTGAGAAATCAGTTTGTTCAAGTTATTCCTCAGAGGATTTAAGCATATTTTGAAAATGGAAAGTGATGTGGGTGATCAACTTACAAATCCTAAAAAACAGCAATATTTGATTCAAGCAGAAAGTGGAAGGGAAGACAATGGTTGATCCAAGGTGCTATAAGCAGTGAGCACATCCCCATTAACCTAACAGGACTCAACACAGGGATAAAAACATACCCTAATGGATCAGCAAGCAGGAGCAGGACTCTTACAGTTAGGAAAAAGAGGGTGTACCTAGATTCTACTAAATGATTCTGCTTTTATCATTCTGATTGGTTGTTCTGAGGTTTATTTCCTTTCACACACAATTCGGTTGTGTGCTCCCCAAGCATAACCAAAACACAAGATGTTGGAGCAGTTATACGATCAGTTGGTAACTGAATTTCACATCTGACTAGCTGTTTTAGGTACAGTAACAGAAGTTTCTCACTACATATATGCACTACAGGATTTACTCACTTTATTTGTGCTGCTTAAGGTATTGGATACAGAGGCCTCCAGATCCACAGATCCACTAGAACTGTCCAGAGGACCTCTGGCTTTACTGCCCTGCAGAAACAAAGCACACCAACAATTAAGCTTATAACACAAGGGGGAAACCAGGAAATGGGGCATACCAAAAAGAGATTTTTCAGAGCACAGACAGAACCTGTAGCTTTCAAAGTCAATAACAAATTTTCTCTTTATCTCTGTGAAAGACAGAGGCTTCATCCAGGACAGTTACTGACACTTTCAATGACGCCTATTCAATTAGGGAATTCCCATAAGCAACTACACGCATTATATGTGAATATAATCACATATTGCACATATATACTATAACCACTATTAAAGAATCTACTTTGCACTGTATCTGCTTTGAAAGGAGGCGTAGAACAAAGAATATTTGAATGAGAAGTCACTCTGTAGGCCAAAGCAGTACTTAAATCTGACATCAGATCTGTTTCCTTAGCCACTGTTGTGTAATTAGCAGATATTTTCAGCCATTTGCTCATGATCTGCTCCTTGGGGATGACTATTACATGGGAGTTCAAGTTGTTCCCACTAAGAGGTACTGCCAACTCTGTTTATGAAGGATTTTACCTATGATATTGCCCAAATCCCTGCATATTCTTAGTGCCTTCTGAAGTTCTTAACATTTCTTGCCTTCAAATAGTCTCTGGCTGTTGTGGTTTAACTTAGTAGGCAGCTGAGCACTACACAACCATTTGCTCACTCCCCCGCAGTAGGATGGAGCAGACAACTGGGGAAAAAGTAAAACTTTGCAGGTTGAAATAAAGACAATTTAATAGCATAGAAAAGGAAGGGAAAATAATTATAACATAAATAAAAGAATTCACAATACAAGTGATGCACCATTCAATCAGTGTGCCACCTGCCAACCAACGTCCAGTCAGGCCCCAGTCAACAGCAACTTCCTGGCCAACTCCCCCAGTTCTACTGCTTAGCATGATGCCATGTGGTACAGAATGTCCCTTTGGCCAGTATGGGTCAGCTGTCCTGATTCTGTTCCCTCTCAGCTCTGTGTACAGCCCCAGCCTCTTACTGACAGAGCAGTGCAAGAAGCTGAAACATCCCTGATGTACTGTCAGCACAGCTTAGCAACATCAGTGAGTTATCACCACTGTTTTCCTTTCAAATCCAAAACACCCACTAAACCAGTCACTACAAAGAAAATTAATGCTATCTCAGTGAAAACCAGGACACTAGGATTAAAAAGTTCAGATGCCTCAGTATTCATCAGTTCTGTCATTATTAATAAACACTGTCTTGTTAGATATGCTTACTCAGTTCCCTAGTAATTTCCTTCTACATAATTAAAAGTGAACATCTGTAATTACTTTCATTTTCTAAATCCCCAAAAAATGAAACAGCAGCAACTTTCCTATGTTCCTACGCTCAGCTTCATATTCAGTTTATGAAATGCCTATATGCATATGCACTATTTACATCTAGGAATTAGTTCACTTCTTTCAGGACTTCCTATTTTGCTTACTAAAGCACTGCTTTGTTTTGGCATTTTCTAATACGTACTCATGTATTTTTTGCAGTCTATCTTTAATAGCCACTTAGCTACAACCCAAAAGGATAGCAAATGTGGTGTATCCACTATTTGAATAAATAAAACAACAAAATTATGTTCAGAGGCAATAAACACAAGGATACTTACACGCGATAAAATACTTTCAAACGATTCTGTCAGAGATCTTTTTGCCTTGTTCTTCAGCATATCTAATCTGAATCTTGGAGCACTGCTGGGCACTTCATTTACAGCATTTTCAGCAGACGGTTGTGAAGTCTGTGTTTAAAAACATAAATGTGAAATGCAAACCAGTGTGGAGCAGTATCTCAGCGAAAAGTATGAAGACTTGTGTAACATGCATCAATTCTTTCTTCCTAGTGTTTCGGGTTTTTCATATCTT
Source organism: Lagopus muta (assembly GCF_023343835.1). Taxonomy (NCBI): domain Eukaryota; kingdom Metazoa; phylum Chordata; class Aves; order Galliformes; family Phasianidae; genus Lagopus; species Lagopus muta. The sequence goes on from NC_064436.1 coordinate 50,062,633, forward strand.
TTCCTCTACTGATATTTACATTGAAGCTTACCAAACTACCCTAGAAAATTTCTTCATATTACATTTTTGGAGTGTAGTAACATTCTTCAGAAGAACAGCCATTTCAGGGAGAATTTATAGCTGTGCTGACAGATTTTCTTTAATGCCAAAACACAGTTGTGTAAGTTCTAAAGTTCAAGTGTAACAGATTGGAGATTTCTCAAATAATTACTTTTCTTCAGCCAAGATACACTTAACAAGCATCATCACCATCATATAAATATCAGACTTTCTAAGTGCCATGAAGATGTGTAATAATCTAACTCCTCTACATACTTCAATATTAGGAACCCTTCAATTGTAAAGCCAACTATCTACTCATATTTTTGATTTTTAAAGAAACATTTAAGTTCCTTTCCAGTGCTTGTGAGGACTAGAGTAGCAAATTTAAAAAGTTACATTACAGTGAAAATACTAGCATCTAAGCCTAAAGCCTGCAGCACAATTTTCACTGTTACTTTTGGGGTTCATCTTGAGGCTATCATGCACTGTAGCTTTCTCTACCTGGTCTTAACTTCAGAGATCTGAATGCTCAATCTATGTAACTATCAGAACACGTACAACTAACCGAACAACTTTGACGCACTTGCATCACTAAATAGTTCTGTCCACATACAATTTTAAAGCTTCCTATTTGCCGTGCTACAAAATTTGACTTTACATTTTCTTTTTCTTTTTACTCATCTTAAGCTCAGAATGCTGGTTAGATGCTGCCTGCTGTTACGTTTGTACAAAAAAGCTTGCTTTGAAGGTCATTTCTGTTCAGAAAGATCCGTGTGCTAGTATCACTTGTTTACATCATTTGTATTTAATTCAGGAGAGGAAAAAAACAAACCCCACCAATATACAGTGGAAGGACAAGTATGAAAGTGAATAGCTATGCAGAAAAGAAGGAAACAGAGACACTAGCAAGTCATGGGTTAATGACTGCTGAAGCAAGTATCATAGCCAGAATACATGTTCAAAGGTATCTGCTGTCACACGGCTCTGGAGATAAATTAGCAGAGTAATGAGGGACTAAGAGCAAGTCAACTCTGTTCTTAGAGCCTTGGCATCTTAGCAAGTGTCAGATTAAACACTTTTGGCTTCAGGAGCTGAGCAAACGAACAGCAGAAGGCCTTAGGAATTTTCAAAAAACGCTGAATATATATTAAGATATTATCTTGCATTTTATATCACTACTTCCTAACCATTCATAACTGACAACTATTAAATACTATGTGTTATTTCAAGTATGGATATTTCAGATACGACGATTAAGAACACCACACAGTGTTGCTTCCTGTTATGTCTACACTACAGCATTGTGGTTTTTTTTGTTTGTTTGATTGTTTGTTTTCCTCCTTAAAAATATATTTCCACTGAGAAGTCCGAGCCAAAAAAGCAGAAAACTAAATATGAAGTGTTCTTTCTGCTTTCTCCAAGAGGTCAGTAAGTAACTAGTCAACCATAAAATAAGAAGAGATTAACAAAATAAATGAACAGTAAATGAAGACTTGCTGCTACTTCCCCAATTTCATCAGTGGTCTAATTACTCCCCATATATTAGTTCACTAGTTTGTATCACAATGGCCCATAGCTGTCACAGCAGTCAGAAACGGTGGCAGTCAGCCAACATTTTGCAAAGGGTCTAATAATCAGAACTGAAAGTTTTCACAGAATGGGTGTCAATTATTTTTTGAAATACAGACCTCCTTGAGGCATTTCAAGTGAGGCACAGAATAAGGCATCCAAAATCATCAATCATTTTTTTCAAAAAACTTAACAATGTTGTATAAATACAGCTATTTTAATGGCACTGATATGACCTGATACAGAACATAAAGTAGCTTAGCTCTTTGGAAATAGATGGCAATGCTTTAGCAAGGAGGGTTGGACTTGATCTGTAAAGCTCTCTTCCAACCCCTGCAACTCTGTGATTTCTCCTGTTGATTCTCAGAATCATAGAATGGCCTGGGTAAAAAAGGACCATAAAGATAAACTAGTTTCAACTCCCTGCTGTGTGCACAGTCACCAACCAGGCTGCCCAGAGCCACATCCAGCCTGACCTTGCATGCCTCCAGGGATGGGGCATCCTCAACCTCCTTGGGCAACCTGTTCCAGTGTCACCACCCTCGGTGTGTAAAACCTCACATGCAACCTAAACCTTCCCTGTCTCAGTTTGAAACCATTCCCCCTTGTCCTATCACTATCCACCCTCGTAAACAGTCATTCCCCCCTCCTGTTTATACGCTTCCTTCAAGTACTGGAAGGCCACAATGAGGTCCCCCCAGAATCTTCTCTTCTGTAAGCTAAACAAGCCCAGTTCCTTAACCTTTCTTCATAAAAGACTCAACAGCATTGCTTCTCAGCTATTTCTCTTGAGGTCATTTCAAACGGTAATTTACACAAAAGAAATAACTTTCAGCTATTGAGTCAACATAACCATTTTTAGCAATGATCAAGCCCAGTGTGCTGTTGGGACATTGGCTCACACAGTCAAGGAGGTGGCAAAAGCCACAGCTCAGGTGAGAGCAATTACAGATTGCTTATATATTCTCTGACAGGACTGTTTCTTTCTTCTCATTGCAATGACAATCAAAATTATTGGCCTCCATAGCTTGCATCTCTTCACCCAATGTCGGGAACCAAACTCTACTGGACAACTCAAAACATGCAATCTATGCCTAATTTTGACATGTGACATTAGCTGAAAGGAAAACCAGTATTCAACACTGCCAACAGTTTGAAGTACCAAAATACCAATGATGGAAGTTTGCTTTAGATAAGATTTAAGTATGGAATAAATGATTTTTCTTGGCTTTTTCTTACACGAGCTAAAACTGAACGGTTACTTACTTGTTTTGTTTCCCCAACGTGAACATGGTCCTTCTGTTTTTCTTCATACATGTTTCTCAAAATAGAGATAATCAGCTCATTCTCTTTTTGATCATTTCTTGGTCTCAATTTCTTTAATTAAAAACACCACAAGCACAGTCATATGCATTCATAACATGATCAGCAAACATCCCACCTTTTTCATTTTCTCACTGTCAATATCTAACTACAAGTTTGAATTAGTGCTACTGTCTCAGTCCACCAGAGGACAGCAGAGTCCCAAGAAAAGCAGCAACAACACAGCCAGAGAAACACTTCAATCACACTACCAAAATGACAGATTTTGTGTGAAAACTAAAGGCCAATCATAAAACTATGAAACTGCTACATGGAAACAACAACTTCAGAGTACATTTTTTTCCATTAAAAAAAAATGCAGTCCTGAGTTTGCAGCATACACAAAGTGTGTCTTGCTGTTATTCACGATGCTTCTAGTCATCTTTCTCACTAGAAATTTCACTTTTGGAAAATGACAGGTGTCTTATAAATTAGTGTGCAGGGCTGTACAAGGTGAATATAGCTACCTCTGCTGCACTCTATTTAGATATAAAATAATGCATAAAAAAACATTACAAACAATTAGAGGATTTAATCATATAAAACATGGTTTTCCAAAGTTAGGTTTAAAGCCTACTGAGGTAATGCAAGAGATGCAATACAGAGGAGCTAATGCCAGGAGAGCATCTTAGATGAATAAATAATAACCTGAGAAAGACAATTATGCATATCCAGGTTATAACACACGAAGCTTTATGAACACAGTAAATAAAATTTCAGTCGCTCCAACTAAAAAGAACAACAGAAAAACATATGCAGGGAGATATATTTTACCACTGATTTAACCAAAGTTCATTGCTTGCAATGCTTCTTACAAGAAGCATTAACAAGGTCCTTAAAACATGTACAGACTACTAAGAAGGCAACAGTGCCTGCTAGCTGCTATATACAAACAAATTGAGTCACTCCACAGAGCAACTTCCAAATTTGGTACTGGATGATAAATTGCCAAATGGAACAGACAAAGACAGAGGGTGTAATGACTCAAAACAGGAAGGGAACGGTACTAAAAAAAAAAAAAAAAAAGAGTTAGAAGTTTCCTAATCTAATGTGACAAGCCCAATGACATTGCCTTATTCATCATACATCTTAAATCCAGCTATGCTTTCCTCCACGCTTGAATCTTATTTAAAAGATAGAAAGTTTAACTTCTTTTTAGTTAGTTCAATGAGTATTAAGAGCTTGGTTAACTTTTATGCAGGACATCTTCTGATCTGGGAATGTTACAGTAATTTGTTTTGGTCACTCTCAAAGTACAAGTTCCTGCCTTCACCCACAAAAAAAACATATGCGGTTTTCCCTGTGAGAAGTTAATGCATCAGAAGAATAAAAAGAAGAAAAATAAGCAAATTTCGAGATAAAAAAAAAACATCAAAAATAATGATGCAGAAAATAAAGCACAAGGTGATCAATAGTCTATGATATAAATACACTGAATAGTTCACAAAAAAATTAGAATCATTTTGGTTCTTTACACTAAAGCTTACCTTAACCTCTTCAAAAACAGAAGCCTGTTCCTGGCTATTTAGTGTTGTTAGATGTTTTTGTAGTTCTAGTTTAGTCTTAGAAGGATGTAGCCCTAATAAGAGGAACAAAATTGTCAGAAATAAACAATTGCAGAAATATGTATAAAATGAAAGCTAAAGCTCATCAGTACCAATTTTTTGAGCTGACCCTTTGCAACCATTTCATAACTGGACATAAGAAAGAACGGTAGATTAAATTAAAGTTACTACTGAAGTCATCTTTAAAATGAGGGACATGAACTCTTTACAGCAAGGAGAATTACTGAGCACAGACCAGGATTATACTCTTAGCTGATCTAGAAGATTCCATCATCACAGAAAACAAAATTAACCCACAACCTAAAGCACTTTCATAGACTATTTTGCTGGTGTTTTTATTCAGTAACTGCCTGGGCTTCAGTTGCTGTATATTTTCTAACAGCTTTCTCTGATTTGTAAGCCTTAACACACTTTTGAAAAAGAACAAACTTACTGCATATTAGCAAAGAAGTTATTTGTTTCTTGCTGAGAATATTTACTGACAGCCTAAAGCTAACTACTTTCCCATTCAGATTATTTTTTTCCTGCTCTCACCCTAGATTAAATTTCTTCCTTTTATTTTCAGTGGAAGAATAGCAAACCATGAACAGTATTTTGTACTTCGTTTCTGATCGTGGCATTTCTCCTTCAGAACCAGATGATTAAAGACATAAGATTCCTTTGCACTGAAGAATTTCTCCAAAAACTGATTGCTAGCTGAAGGCCAAAGCAGAGCTGAAAGTGGTTTTGGAGGTTCTCCAACTTCAAAATTAATACTGGATAGTTTTTAGTCCAACAAGCTAGTTCTGTGATCTGGTAAGCTACTGTTGCCATCTAATCATCCCAGAAATCATTTAAATGAATGAAGCCCAATGGTGAAATTTGCTGAAATGCAAATAATTGTTTTGCTCTTTTGTCTTAAGCTTGGTTTCTAGGCTATAATTGCTCCATTTCTATGAAGGAGCACAGATTGACACAAACAAGTACATTGAAAACTCAACAATTCATATTCAGTGGCTCTGTAATGCCATTAGCTAATCAGATTCAACAGGACAGCAGGTTATTGCAGTATATGTTCTTGAGAACTTTCTTATCTGCAATTTGCTGTATTCATATGGCTAACCGTGCTAGGCTACTTGCAATTCAGACACATTTAAACTGTTAATTTGTTTTCAAAAATCAACTGAAATACAAGATGGGAGCTTAGATTGTTTGAAAATTCTTATTAGGTTACAGGTAATTTTATACAATAGTACTCTATCTAAGAGAGACTGGCGCTCCATTTTTTTTCCCCCCACAACTGAAGTTCTATTTAAGCATTCATTCCCTACAGTTTCACACATAAGACAGTCCACCAAAAAAAATGTTTGAAAAAAGAAAAAAAAATTGACCATAAAATTCTTTATACCCCACCTTCTATCTTTTCACAGAGTTTATGCAAGCTTTGCAGAGGACACGTTTCGCAGAGCTGTGGCTGTGCCTTGGAAGTTTGTTGCACAGCAGCTACAGTGAAAGCCTGTTTCAATGTCATCATGATTTCATCAACCTAAAAAGAACAGAGTGCAAAAGAACAATTTCACTTCTCCACAGAGCTTCTCTTTCCCCTAACACAAACACAACAGAATGGCACTACTGTTTGGGAAGGTGTGTATGTCAAGCGAAAAAGAGTTGTTTATGCACAGAAACAGCACAGGAACTCATAAGCACAAAAAATCTTATTATTAAGTCATTTCTTCCAGGCTAACCATTTTTGTTTTTGTGGTATAGTAATAGACACTGCTTCTATCTGGGAATATTTTCTTGTATATGATTAAAAGGAAAAAACCCCACAAAAACTTGAGCCTACTGCAGTGAGGCACTCAACTGACCCACTGCACAGTAGCATAGTCCGAGGGTAGAAGATATCCAGCAAAATACAGAACACAAGATAACAATGGGTCTCTCTTTTCTTTCACTTACCAGTGCTTCATCTGTACACTGAAACACGTAGCAAACGAAGTGGAAGCCTCCATTTTCTGAAGACTCTCTGCAGATGAATCCAAAGTGATCCACATGTCTAATTCCCTACCACAAAAACAACAGCAACAAAATAGTTCCATGTTAAATGTTTTGCATCTATTTTTTTTCCTATTAAAAAAAAGCACGTAAGGTCAACGGGATAGCAGAGACATTGTGTATCTATGTTACGGCTACATTAAAATCATAAGGTCATTTTAAAAAGTCTCCTCTGCTACAGAGCCTTCATGATTTAAATTTCATTTGTAAGATGCTTTGTTTTATTGTAAATGGGACTGATTATAGATCCACTGGAAAACACTCACAAGGATAAAGGAATACTACTTAATACGTATTTTACTTAACAGAGGAGACAGCAGTGGAGCTGCTTTGCTGTTTTTTCCCTTTTTCTTAAGTATACATAATTATTTTAGATTTGTAAGAGCAAATAAAGCAAATGGAAAAAAAAAATTGATACAAGTATGTATTTTAATCTAAAAGCTTGGCTATTTAAAAATGAAAATGGTTTAATGTATTAAAAATGAATCATGGAAGCATTATTGCTCCTAAAAGACATGCAACATCAGGTACAATCTACTTGAACAGTAGATAAGCATTACCTCCTGGTAAAATGCTAAGGAAGATATTCAATTGCTAGAATTTTTTCTTTCAGGAAATGACTTTCAGATGAGTAGGATCAGGTCATACCTGTGCATGTCTCCTCAGTGCACAATTTCTGGCTAAACCTTATGATGAATACCATGCAGAGTGGTAGAACTGATACAGATTCAGTTGCACTCAGTATCATTTTGTTACGTTCTAGCTAGCATGAATCACAGAATCACAGAATCACCCGGGTTGGAAGGGACCCCAAGGATCATGTAGTTCCAACCCCCAGCATGGCACAAGCACACTAAAGTGAAGCAAGCTGTTAGATCAAAAAGTCACAATAACCACTCGTAATGATCAGAAATTTCATAAAATAAGAAATTTCAGTGAGGGTTATGTAATCTGAAGATAGCTAACACGACATTTTTTTCCCCCCTTCTTTTCCCTGTTAACTCAGCAGGAATTTCTGAATATTCTCTTTGTCATTTTATCACAACGAAAATACTTCTTAAAAAACAACACTGGAACAGAATACTTCTATAAAACAAAAGGGGCACGTAGCCCAAAAAGAATGCATGGTACCATCAAACATCCTGCAGCAAGTCAAATGTTTTATCCTTCAGAATACTAACAATAAACCCTCAAAGCATGACAGCTGAATAAAGGAAAATAACACATATAAATACCCAGCTTCCTGGAGTTTACCCACATATTTACCCACAGACAACAAAGACTTTATCACACAAATATCAGATACTGATATACCACGAGAACAAGCAGATCAGGACACTCAAATAATATCAAGTCCTCAGCTTCTCCAGCTCTAGCTCCACTGGATGCTCAAGCTAAAGCACTTTAGGTGGGTAATTATATAACGCATGAAAGGGCTGATACAAACTTCTGTGACCTTTCTTTAACATCCCTGCCCATGGTTCTTCTCCTGAAAGTCCAATCACTGCAGTAGAGGAAGAGCACCTGGGACAATGGCCCTGCACATAGAATTGCAAGGTACCAACAACAAGCAATTGCTCTCAGCTGTTTCAGATCAGCAATCTCTGACACTGCCCCAAGGTCACATGCTTCTTCCATTTCCAGGATCTTATTGGTGAGGTGGGCATTCTGGAAATTAAGCACTGGTTCTGATTTCCCCTATAATTTACCTCCAGTGCCTCCAAGAAAAGTTTAATTAAGAAGGCTGTGTTACCAAGATAAATATGTAAGATAGTTCTGGTTAGTCTTCTAAATTTGCGTTCTTGGGGTAAAAGCCCTTGGGTCTGCAGCTCAGGATCAACACTCATCAAGCTGACACAAAATCTGCCCAACCACACATGCTTCAAACAGGAGGACAGACTCAATCAGACTTGCTTGCTACTGCCCTGAAAGGCATGACAGTCTGCTGACCTGCAGGGCATGACATGAAGTCTGTCTAGCTGCTGCCTAGGGAAAGGGCCAACGGGAACATGGGGATGATTTTTTCTGTGAACAAGGGATTCTCTTCAAAGCTCTTATCTGACATCATGCAAACTAGTGAATTTACTCCAAAATTTTTAGAATAGGTACATGTATATTTAATGATGAAAGCTTTCCTCATCAGTTTATTAAAAAAAAAACAACAACAAACCAACAACCATATCACAAAACAAATAAGCTACAATTATAGGAAATAATAGTCCTAACATTTAAAAATGGGTACATAAACCTATCGCAAACCTTCTAAACCTTCTAGCAAGATCCCAGTATCATTTAGACTGTAAGACACTGAGTAGAATGTCGCTACGCAAGATAAGCAAGTGCAAAATAGTGTGAGAAAGCCAGTGAACGAGGAGGCTCTGAAATATGCCTTCTCTCACTGCATCACACACATTACCTCTGCACTACAGACTGTTGTCTTTTACTTACATGTAATTTATGCTCTTGAAAATTAAATTTAGAGGTATTGTTTCAGAAAACTCTTACAAATTGTTCTCCCCTCTCATAATCTCTCCTTGAAAGATACAGTGATACAACTCAGAAAATCACAGATTTGCACAATTCTCAATAACGCCTGCTGAAATTGCAGCCAGAAATCACCAGGTTGTTTCTTCAAACTTGTATTATTCATCCACCAGACAGGGAAGTGAGCCCTTATGTCAGAAATTACAATGCAAAAAACAAGGAAAGAATGACAGTCTGACAGAATTACTGATTAACTAGCAACTTGTAAACAGCAATTACTGAAATCATGCGGTGAGAATCCATATGAAAAGCTGGGAGATAAATCCATAAGGATTCATAAGTGGGGAATATATATACACATCTATTTGTTTGCTTTCAAGAAAGAATACGCACCCCATCTTACCTGAGAACAAAATGATATTTCTTTAAAGCTTTTCTCAATTGCTACTTTTTTTGTGTCAGGACTGATAAGGTAAACTTCAGACTGGCCAATCTAAAAAATAAAAATAATAATAATAAAAAAAAGCAAAAATAACAGGATGACAACAAGTAACATGAGAATTACTTTTTTTCCTCATTACAAAAACATTTCCTGAACAAAATCTCTAATTTTATTCTAGCTGTACTCTTAAACCAATTAGTGAATTATTACTCAATAAGGAGAGAATAAACAGCATTGGTTTGGCATTCAGAGCACTGCACACTGAAATCTGATTTAATTTCACATTTGAAACATGAGATTGAGAACAGCGATTAATTAGATGATTGTAATGTTATACCATAAGTAACTCATTTCACACTGAGAAAATGTATTAACACTCTTGTCTTCGTTTCTACAGCCTTGGCACACACCATATTACAAAAGCTACTGAATAAAATGCCCCAAAATTTAAATCCATGTGTATGCCTCTAGCTGTATTCCACTCTATTTATTTACTTACTGGAGGGAAGAAGTAGTTGGATTTTATTTATTTAAGATACTCATAACATCTAATTTAAAGGCTCTAACTATAAAAATAAAGTTACTGGAGTGTATTTTCTAACCTAATTTAATCTGTAGGCTGTTTGCACAGCAGTGACTCCAGAGCTGACACAAACTTTTGATGGATGAAGGCTTTTTATAAGGTTTATATTTTATTGTTTCATATTTCTCAACTCTTGGCAATACCTTTATAATATTTTAACAGATTATGTTCAGACTCCTAGCAGTTCTCAGCACATCAGAAAGTCTGATGAGGGTAAGTCTTGTATTAGATTTTTAAAAAGAAGCTGCAGAATTTGGAAATGAGGCTATCAGCAGGTGACTGATGTTATATCCAAGCTGGAGCTGCATGCCTCTCTGAGAACTGCTGTACGTTTTTAATATAAAGGAGAAGTGTACTCACTGGAGTGAGAGGACCTGGACTCAAATATGCCCATCTCTAATCCTCCTGATTCTAAAATAGGTATGTGAATTAATAAGGGAATTATTACTATTATCTTATTATAAGGGGCATTTACGTTTTCTGTGTGAAACATCCGCTCAGGAGAACATCAAGATGGAATTGTTTTTGCTAGAGTGCAAAATGTCACTCCATCCTCTTCCATTCCTGCCTCTGCTACCAGTCTGACACAAGTAAACAGAAGTTTTTAAACCAGGTATAGCTAACTACATCTCTTACTATTACTTACTTTTTTTTTTTTTTTTTTTTTTTTTTTTACAGACATACAACCTTGGCAATCAGAGGCAGCTCTCTTTCCTCCTAAAAAATGCTGTTACTGCTTCTAAAAACTGCCATCCCTAAAAGCAACTGACAGATCTGAGATGAGCTCATAACAGACAGCTATAGCAATCAGCTCCAGATTTGTATGATAAGATATTACGAAACACAAAACATGATAAGTAAACTGTCAATCAGAAGGATTATAAGAAGCAGCATATAGTACAAACCCTTACTTCTTTCTAAGGTCTTGAAAAGGTACTTTTGCTGCTTACTTATCATGATAAGAGGATTCCCAGACACACAAAAGCAAGACAGCAGCATACATAGTGGGGAGTAGGGGAGGGAGTCACTGTACAACTGCATTATTACTCAGAAATTACACTGCTTATCACAGGACATAAGTTCTACTAGCCCACATCATGGTTCATCTCTTCTACCCCAGTTACATGTAATTCATTCATCTGTGAATTTATTTCTTCTGTGAATATCCAGAGTAACTACACATACTGTGTTGCAATTGTGTAACTAGGAACTAACTTCCTGCTGCATTCTAAAAAGTTTTCTTTAGAAGCCCAACACTTCAGATAGCGCTGTTTTAAAGTGCATAGCACAAAGCCATTTTAACTACATAAAATACTTTATACTGACAGGTAGTGCTTTATAAAGAAGTAGGCGACTTTAGTTTTAGCTCTGGTAATTGCAATTAAGTTATTAAAAAAGTAACTGCCATCTGCAAGAAAAAGAGCTCTGCTGTTTGCCATTCCAAACTCCAAGATGTGAGAACACCACCATTAGCTGCAAATCTTGCTTTACCGTAAACAACATTGTCCGGTTTTCCGCAATGTCTGTTGGCTGCACAACACTGTGTCCATAGATAAGTTGACTTTTTAGGTTTAGTGAAATGGCATCTTCTTCAAAAGACCTGACAAAGCTGTTACCCCTATGGCTTCCCTCTTGAAAATCCTTCTTAAAAGCCAAGGAACGAAGTCCAGGTTGCGAAAAGGATTTCCTAATTGGCCTTTTCTCCTCCTCTTCACCCATCAAGGGCTGGAATACAGACCGAAATTTGTTGCTGAAAGAGAAGCCTCCGGAGTTATTGGCAGTTTCATGTTGTTGGGATGAGGAATCGGAATCTGACTTTTTTGTACAGCTCGCATGATTAAATTTCTCAATGCATTCATCTATGAGCGCTGGGGGTGCATTTTTATGTGCTACAGTCACACGTCCGCAGAACAGCACCTCAAACTTTTTGGCAAAAGGGTCTTCAATATCTGAAAGATTATTCTGAAACTCTTCTTGACGAGCAATTTTTCCAGCCTGTCGAATAGAGCTTATAATCTCAGGCACCTGTAAGAGGAACAAAAATCCACAAGATTAGCATCTTGTGCTTCATGACAAGCAAGTTGCAATACTAAAAGGGGCTCCCTGCTGTAATTGTTCTTAAACGACTGATCTGTTTTTACTTTCTAAAAGACCAGGCAAAGTGATCCTGTATTTCTCCAACAGATCTATGTTACAATAAGATAAAACACTGACTAGATAACTGCCCATTTGTTTCTCCATCCAAAGTTCAGCATCATCCACGTGTTACCAGAAGAGCACTGCAGGTGTCTGTTGACGTTGCACTGCTCTGATTCACCTGAGACAAAGGTTCCTCTGCAGCACATGCTGCTGCCACAGGGCCATGATCTTTGGTTACAGGAGAGAATTCTGCCAGCTTCTTAATCCCCCCCAGATTACTTTGAGAACAGGTCATACCAAGTGTGGCTATTTCCTGACAGAACAAATGTTCCCCATAAAGAATCGACAGCTTACTTCACAAGTGTTCAGCTGCAGACAGCACAGAAGAAAGCCAGAGAGCAGTAGCTTAAAATCCAGGGAAGTCATCTTCTCTAGGAGAGAAGACATCCCTGAGCCTACAAAATACACTGGAGATGCAACCTCCATCTTCTTCAGGCATTTCTATGGCTTATCATAACAACAATATATGTAAACCAATAGAGGAAACAGCAAAGGACTTGGAGAGAGAGAGAGAAAAAAAAAAGTTACATAATAAAAACTGAGTGTACTCCAGGTGCTCATAGACTTCAGTGCGATCATTTGAACAAACAATGAATCACACACATACATATAGCTAGCAGGTTTCTAACGAGATGATGAAATACTCAGCATGACTCAGGAAGCATTGCCTCACCTTTGAGCCATCAGCTGATCCCCCAGTCAGGACAAAGGGGAAGGTAAACACAGGGTCATGGCTGCAGGAAGATGCTCAGGCAGCTTTGCGCTTCATTTTTTAATCATGTAAAAGAAGAGCTTAATGGTATAACAAACCTTTATCATCTCAAATAGCACGCATTTGCTCCATAGTCAGCTCAAAGTCCATTTCAGTTTTATTTGTCTCACAATTTTTTAGCCTCTTAACATACTAGGATGAAGCAGCTAGTAACCACATCCAGTTCAGGCAACACTTGTGTACGTTAGATGTTCATCTCTTTTCATTAATGAGGAAAAGATACTGAATAAGATGCTGAATAAAAAAAGAACATTTTTTTCCTGGAACTGCTCTTGGTTTTACCAAAGGCTATGCTCTTTTCACCCTCCTGTACCATTCCAGGCCTTTTATGCAGCTATCTAGAAATTAAGAATGAACATGTTTTGTGCTTCTCTGACCCAGGCTCTCTCAGCAAACAGACCTAGATGTACATGGAGAATAAGTAAATGTATTTAAAAAAATGGGAAAAGAACAAAATTTATGATGTTTTTAAATTAAACATATCTATTTTTAATTCTTAAAATAAACTACAAGGCTCTATCCTGGCAAATGTTTATCACGATGAATTGTTTCCAGACTAAGAAGCACATCACTAGGCAGTTCAAGGGGAGGTGAAGTTCACTGCTGTGACCATGAAATGGCGAACTTAAGGCCTGTGAGAAGAGGGAACAGGGCAGATATGATCACATGACCTTGGAGGCCTTTTCCAACTTTGGTGATTCCATGATCCTAAGCGACAGGACGCAAGGAAATGGTCTCAAATTGCACCAGGAAGATCTAGATTGGACATTAGGAATAATTTCTTAACTGAGAGAGTGGTCAAGCCTAGGAACGGGCTGCCCAGGGTAGTGGTGGTGTCCCAAGTCCTGAAGGCATTCAAGAGATGTGCAAATGAATGACACGGTGTAGCAACGGGACAGGTCAGATTGTATTTGGTGATCTAGAAGGTCTTTTCCAACCTAGATGAGTCTACGAGTTTATGATTCTACAACCCCAAACTTCAGGAGAGCAGACCTGGGCCAGCTCATGGCTCTGACTGGAAGAATTCCTTGGGAAATTGCAGTGGAAAGAAGTGGAATCTAGGATTGCTCGTTGATTTTCAAGAACCAGCCCCTCCAAGAAAAGTCCACCTCTTCTCGTGGTACTCAGTGAAAAGAGGCAATGCACACAATCTGAAATACAGGAAATTCCACCTGAATGTAAGAAAAATATCTTCTTGATTGGAAGGGTGGCCACACATCAGCACACGTTGTCCAGAGAGGTCACAGTCCCCCAGTCACTGAGATACTCAAAGCCTGAGTATACTGCCCTGAGTAACCTGCTCCAACTGACCCTGCTGTGAGCAGGAGGCCCAACAAGATGTCCTCCAAAAAACAGGCCCTTCCCATCTCAGCCTGGGGAGTTAGATACCAATATCTCTACAAACACACAAGTAATTGTGCCTACTGATCTGTGGTAGAAATCTGTTGCTTACATGTATGATTTCGTTTTGCTGCATAAATTCTGTCTTCTAAAATAATTCTATTCTTAAGTGTTTTCTGACTTGTTTCTCAGTATAAATATGTAATTAGTGGTGAAGATTATTCCTGTAATCAGCAAAATAACTTCTGGTGACCTAAAATTATTTCCCTAAAAATTATCCCTGACTACCTAAAATTACTTCCCTGAAACCACAAAAATAAGCAACATAAGCCACACTGAATCTTTACCAAACAGATCTTCTCATGAGCCAAACAGGACTGATGGACTAAAAGTACAGCTGAAACTGAACTGAAGAGTTTCTATAACCTCTAAAACTAACAATGGACTGCTGATATCTTTTTTTGTTTGTTTTTAAAGTTATTTCTGCTATGATTAGAATGTTTATTTTTCAGAAGCAAAGCAAAGAACTAAAACATCGAGTGCTCTTGTGATTTGATTCTTGGGTAATCACGCAAAACAAGCCTTATCTACAACTTCCTGATGTAGATTTGTGTGTTGGTCAGCTCCTATACCGCGTACAGTATACTGTGTTTTTTTTTTCCCCACACTGGATGTGAAGCTTATCATTTTTAGTTCTGAAGTACATTAATTTATAGATCTAATTGATTAAAAAAATGTTGAGAGTCTGCGGAGTCATTTGTTTTAGAATCACAGAATAATTTAATTTGGAAGCAATTTCTGAAGGTGCTATTGCCCAACATGGCATCTTGCCCCAGTGAGAAACCTACTGCTTCCACAAGTCATGGCTCCATCAGCTAGGATTTTCTCTGTGACAAGTCTCACCTACTAGTTTAGCCAGATAATGAACTAAATACACATAGAACAATCACAGTCTTTAATCTCTCGTCAAATTAAAAAAAGATGTATTCAAAACAATAGAATTTCCTTACATTTCAACATAAATTAAAGATAGAAAAGAAACTTTTCAAGTTCATTTCCATTTTAGTGAAAGACCTCTATATATTCAGGTCTTATCTTAAGTGTCTTCGTGGCATTTTATTATATTGCTTGGAATCTGCTCTACAGCCCCCTTGACCTCAATGACTTTCTCCAGTCATTAACTTCAAGTCTTATTTTCCAAATGTTCAGTTCCTTGCAGTACTTTAATTACTGGCTTTCTTCTTCTACTATTTGTTGACTTTTATGCCTCCCACCAAGATTTAATACAGAAAGGGATGCAGAAAGTTCATGGTTCCTCTATGCCCTGGATGACAACAATGCTTTCCAAGCTTCCACCACTTTACTTTTATGTATGTAAACACGCTGTGGTTTCCCATCAAAGCAGGGCTTGTGCCAAGTACTTCAAATCTGTGGGTGCATGGGATCACCTTCGCACCACAATTTCATGTCTCCAAGTGTTTGATCCAAAATTTTGCTGCTGTATGCACTCCACTCATCTTATTAACAACTAACTTGCTTCTTTCAGCAACTTTACCAGCTGTGTACGTTACTCTATCGCACAGTTCTGTACCTACCACTGGCAGAAGTCAATTTTAACTGCATGGGTTCAAAGCAGAAGGGAAGCAGAATAACAATAATCAGTAATGAGCAGCATCATTTCTCTTTACAGTACGGAATACACATGAGGTGTCACATGTAGCCAGAGAATTTGTGGGTAGCTTTTCACAAGGAGAGCAAGCTGGAGCAAGCTCACAAGACTGCAAGGGGCAGCACCAAGAGCAAACTGCCAGGCTAAACACACAGCAGGGATATGGGCGGGGAAGGGCTGTAACACCAGACTGTAAAGCATCACAGTAACAGCTTCTCAACTTCCGTAAGGGAAATCTCAGTGGCTGAATATCACCCCAGACCTGTGAAAGGAAAAGTTATCATGCTTCATATCTACCTGTAGGTATGGCTTGCTTTGTTAGGCATTGAATGGGCATTACACAGAGATTCGGATAAATCAGAGCGCTGGGGCTGACTGAAGTTTTGCTAGGATGTATGCATAAAACTGATGAACAAAAATGCACTAAAAATGTTCTGTGTGGGGCAGAAAAAAGAGTCATCTGCTTAAACCTAGATCCTTTTGACCTGGAGCCTGGTGGCCGAGTGACACTAGCACACTCGGAAATTAGTGACACAGCCACCACCAGGAGTGGAGCTCCACACAGCCCATGCACACTCTCACAGTTAAGATGTTATAAGTCAGAAATGTGGCAATACTTCCTACAGGTCCACAAATTGCCAACTACAGCAGACTGATGGACCATATACGGCATGCTGACTCCACACCATTACATTTGCTTTATTACAGACAAATCTCATCTTGAGAAGTCTCTTCATAGCTCCTGAGACTAATGGAAATAGTTGCACTTTTGCAAAGTAAGACCATTAGGAGAACATTCCACTCAATTTAAATAGACACACAAAAAAAAACTACCTTTCCTTTCTAAAAAACAGTATCTGCAGAAAGCTTTTATAGATTATTGTGAACAAGTTCAGAAATAGAACATAACTGTACTCAATGTTCTAGCTAAACTGAACTAATCTATTTAGTGGTAGTGTTTCCTCCCTGAGAGATGCATCATTTTGCTGACACATTTGAAAGTTGTTGTTGTTGTTGTTTTTTAACAGCTCTAAAGACATACCTTCCTTAAAGTCCAAAACACCACAAAATCTGGCAAGTTTCCACAAATTATAGAATCACCAGGGTTGCAAAAGACCTCCAAGATCAGCCAGTCCAACCATCTACCCATCACCAATATTTCCCACTAAACCATGTCCATCAGTACAACACCCAAACATTTCTTGAACACCTCCAGGGACAGTGACTCCACTATGTCCTAGATTGCTGATTACCTTTTACTCCTCTCCATAAAAAAGAATGATCAAAACCAAAGTGCAATTAATGGAACGCCTCCATTTTAGAGCAGCATTGAATGCAGGGGCAGTTCACTGGCTCTGAAGGAGGTACTCTTACAAAATCTGCTCTTGGGAAGCCTATTAGCATACTTTATTCCATACCTGGAAAGCTTATTACATGGCAGCAATTCATTTTTCCCCAGCCCCTTTCTCTGCTTACAGTACAAACCATTCCTTTTCATCTTGTACAGCTTTGTCAGCCCCTCCACTCAGTACCATAACTTTGAAGTAACAATAAAGCAAGTCAACAGGTATTTCAAGTAACAGGTTAACATATCTACAGTGCTACCTTCTCCATCATTTGTTTCAAAGTTCTTACCACACAATTTTACAAATGGAAAAGATAGTTGAAGATATAATAGAGACTACTGGTCATACCTAAAGGATTCCTGGCCCACATTTACAGAGTGACTACCTAGCATGGGAGCAACAGCAGTTGTAAAGCAATAGCTAGGAACATCTGTGCTCATTCATTATAAACACACATTAAATCTTTTCATTTTTGGTAGTGTAAGCAGCTCTCTTAACGCATTGAGAAAGGCCTATGGCAGAGCTGGAGGCTCAGGATGGGTAACAGAAGGAATCCTATTCTTAGATGGTTATAAATGGAAAGAGTCAGTGATGACATTTGAAAGTTTTCAGGACAGGTTTTTTACTTTTTTTTTTTTTTAAACTGAAATGTAAGAGACAACAATTTAAAACAGAAAATGAGTTACTAAGGATATTTTTGGGGAGAAAGAAAACCATCAGATTAAATTCCAATAGTATAACAGAAATCAGGTTATCTCCCTGTTTCCTTGGCCCTCAAGTTTTTTCACAGTTAACAAAGTAGGTACAACTGCCAAAATAGGGCAAATTTCAAGCAATTATAAGACATAAATTGTTCTGTCTCTTTTAGCAATATCCAAACTCCAAACAAGAAGGGAAGAAAACTTGAGTTGTCATATATCCTCATAACAACTGAAGTTATTTTCATTACAGGCCACTGATGCAAATGAGTTTCAGAAATCCCCCTCCTCCAGAATTTTATTTGGAAGTTTCCACTGGGGAAGGAGAAGGAAATACTGTGAACAACTTTGACTGGCACAGTGTGCAAGTTAATCTGTGTTGCTCTACTTGCAATAGAGTTAAACAGCATCTCTCTTACTCTGCCAACACAGTAAAGTGTCCCGAGGGATGAGAAAGCCCCACACAGTCCTCCAATAATCCTCCTCCCCAGTACTGTTTGGGGTAGAATGTGATGTTTTTCATGGGAAGAGCCTTATTCAGACATTACGTTTACTTATAGAAGTCCCGAGAGAACCAGAGTGCAGAAGGCAATTAGCTTCTTCCAGTATTCTGCTGATGTGGTACAAAATGCAAGCGAACCAATATGTTCTTGGAGAAACACAAATTTGTTGCTTTGTTGTGTAATAACAGATTGCAGCTGCCTCAGGTCAACTCACACACGAGCAAGACTGGAAAGCAACAGTTAATCTTCCCATGGACATCCACGTCACCAGAGATACTGCCTTGAAAACAATCCAATTCCCACTTCAGAAAAGCAGTTAGAATTTAAGTCACCTTCTCATGTGACAAGTTACTGGGAGCAACAAACATTATTAAAACTTGCTAGCTACAGAGCTATAACATACACAGTTTATACTAGCTGTTGTTTGTTTCTTCTTTTTTTCTAAAACATATTGCAAATCATCCCAAATGATGTATTTGTTTCAAATTTACTTCATTTGAACAGGAAAACTGAAATAAGATGATTGCCAGCCTTTGTTTCCTAGACCAATGGTCTTCCTAGTAATAGCTAGGTAACTTACAGAACTAACAAAGGTTTAAGTTTAATACCGTTATTGCTAATGATTTTGACCAGCCACTCCTAATGGAAAAGGAGAAAAACCAATATAAAAATATACCCAAATAACCCCCAGCCACTCCTAATGGAAAAGGAGAAAAACCAATATAAAAATATACCCAAATAACCCCCAAAACCTAACGAGACCCTTAACATACAGGGAACATACAGAAAAATTCTTCACAAGCTACAGAATTAGGCTCTGCTTTGAATTTTGAAATGAACAACACATAGAAAGCTTACTGACTTAGCATTATTTATTATGGGCTATTCAAACTAAAACATTTATCATACAATTTAATAAAAACCACTCAGCCTTTTGTGAAGAAATTTAGCTAGCATAGGACAGGTCATGGTTCCAACTGCCCTGGAAATTGTTTCTAAACTGCTATCAAGAAGAGTCCACAACACAGTGCTTTCTTAAATACTTTCTGCATTTATGGAAAGCTACTGATGCAATGTTAATGGGCAGCAACATGAACAGAAAGCTATTTACTCAAGATCCCCTCCATTAAGATGCAGCCAGATCACATTAGGGAAATTTGCTAGTTCTTCCTCCTAAGATCATGGAATTATTGTCTGAAAAAGCAAGTGCTTCTAATTCCTGTTGATAATAGACACATTAAGAACCTGCTTCTTCACTCCTGTTTTTAGGATGGCCACATATTTTAAAGCAGGTGAAAGTTCAACTTATTTTTTAAAGCTTCTTTCCCTCTCTCATCCAGATGTGACAAAAGCCTTGCAAGAAAAGAGTTTGGAGAAAGCATCTTTGCAGAGCAGTTCTTCCACAAACTCTTACAGAAGGCACCTTTAAAAGTTACAGTGTAAAATCTACCATGTCAGCATAAAGCAAGCAAAAAACAATCCACAACAAAATGAGATACTAGATATCCGAAGAAGATATTTAATGAGGTATTCAGAGGAAGATGATCACCGTGGAAAATGTGCTGTTTAATTACAGGCTGCCCACAAGACTGCATTTCTCTGCAAATGCATCAACTGTAGAGTTGGGCTACAGCTCATCACCCTAAGCCTTGAAGAACATCCCACAGAGCACTGCATCACACCCAAGAGCACCTGCCTGAGCTTTTGTGATTCACTGGATCTCATTTCTTCATTTAAACACTGGCAACTTCGCTGGCTGTTCTCTCACTCTTTTAACTGCTACAGGGCAGCCAAGCATGGACAGTCAAAAGCGAATTTGCATGACCCGCAACAAAACACAGATGTCACCGTCCTTTTTAGATAAAGCTGCACCTTCAGCCCTTGGACAAAAGTTGTCAAAACATTGATAAAAGGTAACCCTGAGACGAATGGAGCTAAGGGTTCATTCCTGAAAGCCATCTCATGGACAAGCCAACATGCCACCCTAGACAAGAAGATAGAAGAGAAATTTTAGCAATGGATTATGGAACTGGTACTTGCTGACAAGAAATCCCATGCTGATATCCCATACAAAACTCACTACAGATCTACAGTGACAGTTCTCCATACCTGCAGTCAGAGCAAGCTAGCTGGACTGATAGAAACAAGAAAATTAGAAATCACTCTACAGATATAGACACTGCGCCTTTCCCAACAAAGTGTCTTACACTGTTAGCTCAATGTAGGAAGTGTGATCCACAGAAAGACATGCTGATAAAAGTTTGTCTTCATGCTCATTTATGGAGCTCCTACTACTGTGTCAGTATTTGATAAATATCAAATTTTATCTATATCATACTTTATTCAGTCACAAATTATAATGATAGATGTAAAAATTCAGAATCTGTTCTGCTTTCGATGCTATGAGATTGCTATTCTAAACCTACCCAGTTTCTTCCAAAAGTAAATTTTCCTTCTTCCCCTTGCCCCCCTTCTCCTCTCTTCAGTTAAGGCTGAGTTCCTTTAGAAAATGGAATGGTAACTACAAATGGATGACTACCAAACACCAAACTTAGCTAACTGGATAATTCACACAGCTACACCCCTTTCACAGTGACTGAATTCTGACCTTCACAGTATTTCCAAAGTATTCTATATTTAAACACTTACTCACCAAGGAAACACAGAAGTGAGTGGTAAGCATTCCACATTTCTAAAACAGATGTCACTGACTAAACGGAGTCCCCACAAAAAGCTGGTGGGAGATACAAGGAAGATCCCCTATGGGTCATGCTAAGAATCTAGCTGAAGGAAAGCAGTAAGGAAAGGAAGAAAAGTTTTGAAGGAAAGACTCCTTGCAAGTGTTGCTTTCTTTGACTCAAAGAATGATGTCAGCAGCAGGGACTGCTGCTATTTCAGCCACACCTAATCCACAAGACAACTGGGTTCTTCTGTTTGCTCTTTTAAGTGAAAAGCATTATCAAACCTTTAGAAACACCAAACTGAGACAAAATGCTGCCTGAGTTATAAAAAACTACACAGTCATTTGTATCCAATTCTATACTTCACAAACAAAATGTGGCATTAGCTCCCTAAACTATCTTGCCAAGTGCAAAAAATGCATTTCTGAAGTCCACACAAGTCACCCCCACACAGCTGTACATCAAGTGGAAATGTCAATCACATTCACAGAATGCTAAACCCTATGGGTTATATTCCAGTGGGATTTGCCCAAAATTCCAGCATGTGGTTTTGGTTCATACTCTGGGCAACTACCAATAGAGTTCTAAACAGATATCTGGCACATCACTGTCCTAAATACCAAAACACTTCTAACAGATCTCCTTTGCCATGGTTTGTCTTTGGGGAGATTGGAAGCTATAAAAATGTCCAAAGAAACAAAACCAGCATTAAACATTTATAGAGCACTAACCATCCACATTTCCATGACAGCACTTCAGGGAGCTCACCTCATTGGTGAGCAGCAATGCGGCCCCGTATACTAATAAAAGTGTGACATTTGGTTATAGAGCCCCTTGAAATAAACACAAAGAACAAAACCAACCAAACAAAATGTTTGCTTGAAAATGCAAGAGGCTGTTTAGCTCAGCTCAGCACTGCCATTTTCAGTAGCCAGTACTGTGCCTGTATAACTGCACACAGTCTGTTCTCCTCAGCCCTGCAATTTCACAAGCTATCTATACCTGAAAATCCTGTTTGGTTACTATATATCAAAGATTCCCCCTGGAAAAAAAACAACAGTTTTTTATGATGTCACAAAGGAAAAAGTCCAAAGCCAGCAGCTTCTGAGTTAGGAAGAAGCTTCCAGATATTTCAGAAAACGTTTTTTTATTGCATTTATTGTAATTTAATGCATTTTTGAATACACTGTCAACATTTACACTTAAGTGCACAATGCCCTGGTAATGGATGGAGATGTACGGTGTTAATTCTACCTCATAGTGACAGACCGAAGTCTAACCCTCCAGAAACTCTGGACAACCTCCTCAGGCTTGACATTCTCATATACTTAAGCACTGATTTATCTCAGAGTTTGTTACTGTAAGTCAATTAAGAATAACCAAACCCAATTCAGATGAAACTCAGTTCAAATAACTCAGTGATGAAAGCAAGATTCAGGGGCTAAATTTGTCCTTGCCTCAGCTTCTGCTCCCCAAGTTCCAGCTGGTCTTTCCCTCCACTCCTTCAACTGCCTGTCCTCCATGCAAATGGGAAGAAAGCTCCTCCTTGAGCTCATCTCTTGAGATGTTCTTTACATTTTTCACGTGTTTCTATTGAAAATTTACTTGCTAAGTCTCTAGTCAGCCTCTATAGCATATATAAAACCTCATCTCTTTCAACTTCGGGAAATGTTTCTCATCATTTGATTCAAAAATTGTAGGTATTTATTGGCTGGCACAGGAAAAAAAAAAAAAAAAAGTACAAACATCCCCTTAAAGGAGAGGCTTCTGAAAAATACCATTGCTTCTAAAGTCAGAGGATGGTGGAAATTACAAACTGGAACCAAACTTGCAGCTCTGTGAGCTGGCTTCCTCAAAACAATGTTTTGCCCAACCTTTCTCTCATGGATATTTCTATTTGAGGAACCCAGGGTCAAACCACTGAGCTCATTTTCTCAGAAACATCCCTACTGCACATCCTATTAGCCTTCCAAAAAGCAAACCATGATTTCAAGCAGTACTTTAGGCCATCATATGTAAATCAAAGTTGAACTACCATGCCACACATACATACAATTAAAAAAAAAAATAATCAAAACTTAGTTGCACTGTCTGCCTCTAATGGGACCAGGAACCTTCCCTGATCCTGCAGGATCAACTGGTGGTTTTGCTACACTTTGGCACTGAGCACATTTACCATGTGAGGACAGCTAATGGCCCTGATTTCTAGAGAGCTTTTTAGTGAAGGAAAGCAATTTTCAGATGGAGTCTAAGTGTTTTGTTTTGAATTGCAGAGTACAGGACCTGTATTAAGAAGCAAGATCAGCTACCTCATCTGCCTTGACTTATTAAATCTGAAAGTCAACAATGAACCTGAAAGTGGATACTCATAAGAAATTAATTCAGAAAGACAAACCAGCAGAAAAGCCTTTGCAACCTGAAATCTGCATGATTGGGAATTTCACTATGGAAAGAACCAACCTCGCTAAGCAGCCTTAATGCACCTTGCAGATGCACAGGGCACTGCCATACTCATCTGTACAGCCACAAGGGCTGCATGAGCCTGCCTGCATCCTGCACTTCTCCCATGGGGTTAGGGACATGTAAGCAAAGGGAGCATAACCAGGCTGTGTATTCAGAGAAGGAAAAAGCAGGAGGGAGAATAAAAGTGAAGCAGCTCTGAAGAGAAGGTATCTGCTGAGTAAGAGCCGCTCCACCACGGGACCAAACTCATTGCAAATGCTGAGTGCACATTCCTCAGCCATTGCCGAGCCCCCGCAGGGACGCCGAGGAGTGACTGGCATACAGAGAGCAGTGGGCATGTGAAACTGGCTGCGTCTGCACTTATCTGAGTGCTGTCAGCTGGTGACAATGGTTTTACCCCAAAACGAAAGCTGATGGGGAGAAATACATGCAGCAGCAGCCTCCCATTCTCTGTCAGGGGCACAGCGTGAACCCGGCCCTGAAATCCTGTGGAAATCTGAAGTTTCCTGCATTGCAGGCATTCAGCCTGGGAGATGAGCAGGGTCTTATCCTCTTGCTCAGCCTGCCGTGTTCAAGGCTCTGAGATTTCTTCTACAAGAGGAACCTCAGCACTTGAGCCTTCTCACCAGACTCTCTCCCGATTCTTCCTTCACACTGATTCTCAGTTATTTTTCTGATTCTTGATACAGTACCCACGTTCTCAAATATATTCAGAAACAGGGCTATGGGGATCAATGCACCAGCCTAAACGAGGGTTGTACACCGCAGGAGACCACCATCATTAATTCACTTCTCCAAATATCATCTTAGAAGTAAGATGGGTTTAAAACTAAGGCAGGCTTGATAAACTTCAAAGCTTTTGAAACTGCAGACAGTGTCAAAATGAACAGTGAAGAGTGCTACTTAAGAGAACAAATCTTGGCTAAAAAGCAAGTCATTCATTAAGGGATTAAAGAAACCCACAGGTGTTCAGCTATGCTAAAAACTGTGAGAATTAAGAGAAGAGCCAAGTCAGTACACTTAAACAAAACACCCTCATAATTGAGTATGATAACACACCAAAACAGAGCAGGAAAAAAGACAAGATAGGCAGAATAGAAAGGAAAAGGAGGGGGAGGGATGTCTTGCTCTTCCTCATTTTCAGTCTCTCATCCTCTTCCAGAGGCAAATTAATTGAATATGCAGTTCCTGACCTACACTATGAATTGAATTGTCACTCCCATGCATTCCTCACTAGAGGCCTATCAGGCACTCATTCAGAAAAATAATAAAAAGAATGGCAGAACATTAACAAGATCACTTCTAACAAAGCGTATTGAATTATATCAAGACTGCAATAAAAAACAATTGACATTTACCATCAGTACTCCAGTAATGCTTAAAATATCCAAGCATTTCCACACTGAGTGGTGTAGAAATTCTCTTTTTTGAAGCCTTGTAACCTTCCCAAACTGAGGAAAGGTCACAGGCAATCCTGCCTCAGTAATCCTTGAAAATAAAAAAAAAAACAACACTTCTTGTTTCACTATTGGCAATTTCAGAACATGTACTGTGAATATGCTCTAAAATCTGTTTTTCAGCACAGAAGAAACCCAAACGATCAGATTCTCAGTCTGAGCTGCAAGATGAGCCACCCATCCTGCAGCACCCACAGGCTTTTAGCTGGTGCTGGGGACCCATTCTCAGGGTACCTGAGGCCATAACAAGAAGCTCCGCTGTGCCCAGCTCTCTCCCAGAACTGGTGGGAAACTGCCATCCTGCAGCATGAGGAGGAAAGAGCTACGGACAGCCAGCCAGGACTGACAGATCCACTGCATCACCATCATCACAGAACAAACCTCGATCTTCTCTGTAACCTTGCTTTTACATTACTTTTCTCTACTTTACCTTGTTAGCTTATAGTCCTGTAGACAAAATTAGATGAAACTAAGTTTTTTGTAGTGTATATGGTACTCTTTTTTTGTAACTAGAAAGACATGCTATGCATAAATGGCTTAAGTAGCTGAGATTCTGAGCACGTACTCGAATTGCCCATCTATACAACTTATTAGGCTAAGAACTGCTTCTTACTTTCTCTTTATTCAGTGGTCAAGTCCTATCTGTGGCTTCTGCAAGGCTGCTTCTGAACAGAAGCTTACATTATAAAATTAAGTTAGAATCACAGCTAGGACTAAAGTTGGCAGGCTTCGTTTTACTTAAATTAAATCATAGAATCATTGCACCATAGAATGTCCTAGATTGAAAAGGACCACAGTGATCATCTAGTTTCAACCCCTTGCTATGTGCATGGTCGCCAATCATTAGACCAGGCTGTCCAGAGCCACATCCAGCTTGGTCTTGAATCCCTCCAATGGGAAGAAGTAAAAATACTCTTAGCAACCCTGGCTGTACTGCTCTCTCCTACTGAATTGATGGCATACAAGTACATCATACCTTGTTAAAAAAAAAAAAACTATTTCCATGTAATATTTGCAGAATGACAGTTTTGATGTAACAGTTAATGCAGTGAACTGAACATGAAGACTGAAGCACCTTTATTTATGAAAGTGTCTGCACCGTCTGCCTACAGCTCACCAAAGTTAGACTACACTTTGAATAGGCTGTGTTGTAAGGTGCTTAGTGAAGGATTTCCCTGAAGTCAGTCGTCTAGTTTTATAAATCCAGGCAGGAAAAACAGGTATAACTATCCTTTTATTTAACTAATTTTCGCAGACTAAAATAAGTCACTACTTCAAAGGTCATTACCCAGCATGGTGGGCAGCACCAACCCACACAGATTTGGCCGGGGCTTCTCCTCCCGTACACTCCAGGACTGGGCCTGCAGCACAGCACAGCTCACCCTAAGGAGCCTGTGCATAGACAGAAGACAACACATAGACAGGAGTAACACAGCACTTAAAAGTGGCAATGTAATGCTTACAAGCACTAGGGACTTATTTTACAGCACATGGGGGTACATTACTTCACCTGTAAGTACCTCCTGGCCAGGGAATCTGCATGCAGACCCTCAGCACTTCTTTCCTAGGTTGGGATACTTTCAGCAGTCAGTGCCCAGCTTTGTTTCCAGGGGGCTGTCTCCCCCACACCCTGCAGTTTCTCCTTGTTCTGAAAGGGGCCACCATCTTACAAACCCTGGCACAGTTGTGCTGGGAGAGTCCAGCAGCGCTTCCTGCAATTTTACTGCTCAGACTTTGGCAGGCAGGATAGCTTTCTCTGTTCACAATCCTCATCCTATATTTTCTCAATACTCTGCCTAGTATTCCCTCCCAGATTAGTGCTGATGATTAGCCACCATTCAAAGAATAACACTAACCACTTGCAAGGAAACAGCAGTGCAATAATTGGCTTTGAAATTTCAGTAAACACTTGCGAGAACAAAATCAACAGTGCATTCCTGCAGGAGTCCGTTTCCCCCAGCAGAAGTTTGGCCAAGTCTGCACACCACGGACTCTGCCCTGTGCCCCCCCCCCCGTCTCTCCCCCCACCCCCCCGGCCTGCTGTTGGCTGACTGGTGGCTTTGTGCTCCTGACAAGCTCACAGCAAGCGAGGGGCACAGGGTGCTCCACACCAAGTGCTGCGGGATTCACTCCACTGCATCACTCCACCTGCAGATGAGGCCAGCGTGCTTGTGGCTGCTGGCACGGCATCGTTCCCTCGGGTAGCACAGCACCATAAGACAGAGCCACAGTGATGACAGGAGAAGGAACTGCTTAACACACGCCCCACCTGGCAGCTACTTAAACAGGTTTAAAAAAAATCAAAAACAATGGGAAGAGGAAAGGATAAATTTCCACTTTTCTAAGCATAGCTAAAAAAAAGGAGACTCCTTTCTAAGACAGGGGAGAGCAAATCCTCCCTGCTGGGATCTAAATGGATGTGACATGGGCATAGTGTGCTCCCTCCTGCCACCTTCCCAACACAGGGATTCCACCTGCTATGTGAGGGCTGCATTACAGCCATCAGCCAACCAGCCATACCCTCATGGAACAACAGACCTGGGCTCTATGGACTCAACAAGCACCCATGAGTTTAACTTTAAGATCTAGTCTTATTTATTCAGGTAATTCCTCAGAGGAACCCCTAACTCTGGCTGTCACAGAGCCTGCCTCACTCCATCCTCTCTGTGCTTTCTGCTTCGTCTCACCATAGAATAACATACATATCATGCCTATTTTGGAGAGCAAAACAAAGCACATTTTTGAAACATCAGCTCTAAACTATGTTCCAGATTTGTTTAAGCCACCTCTACTGCTCTGCATCCATGTGCAACTCCACAAAGTGTGATGGAAGGTAGTACTGAACCCTCAGACACACAGAAGCAAAAGCCAGCACGTCACATACACTGCCAGACTTCAGTAAGCCAAATAAAGGCTAGCCGAGGGCTGTGCATACGTTCTGGGAAAAAGGTCTTAACGAGCAGCGGGAGCGCAGTTACACGTATCCCAGAGCACGCACGAGGCGACTCCAGCACGTACCACACCTTCCTACAGTTTTCACCGCCGTTTTCCCCTCCGCAGCGCGCCGCTTCCAGCCCAACTTCCCCTCGCTGCTCGCTCCGAGCCGAGCCGGCAGCAGGGCTCCGTCGCCGCCCCGGAGCCCCGCGGGACGCGTGCCGCCCCCCCGGCCGGGCCGTGCCCTCCGCCTACCTTGGCCACCCAGCTGAACAATGGGGACATCCTCCCGGCCGCCAGGCGCCCCGCGCTCCGGCCGCTTCCCCCTCTGCCTGCCGCCTCCCCTTCATGCGCCCCAGCCGCCCGCCCGAAGCACTGCCCGCGGCGGCGCCGGCGCGGGAAGAGCCGGGCAAGGCTGGGCCAGCGACGGAAAGGAAAAGAAGGGGAGGGAAAGAAGGGCAGGACTGGGCCGGGGGCCGCGTCCCGCCCCCACCGCGCTCCGCCTCCTCCGGGTAGCCGGGGCTCCCGGCCCCGGGCTCGGCGGGCTGCTGGGGTGGGAGGGAGCCGGTATTGAGCTCGGTGGTGTTTTGAGCAGTTCACAGTCACTCAGTAATCACAACTCCTGTAAAAGAAAAAAAACGCTGCGCGCAGTCTGTGTAGTTTTCTGGGGGGTATGGTAGAATCGAAGTAAACTAAGTAAAATCTTTCATTTGAAACCTTGTGAAATGTTACATTTCCAGTCAGGCTCACCTTTCCTAAGTTATCTAATAGCAATTCACATCAATCCCAAGTAGACCTAATTCCAGAAACGTCACAGGCTTGTAGAAAGGTTTGGTTTGTAAGGAGCCTTAACGATCACTTTCTGTGGGCAGGGGCACCATCCCTACTCCAATGCTGATCAACATCCAACCCAGCCTTGAACGCCTCCAGGGATGGACGGGGCAACCACAGCTTCTCTGGGCTGCCTGCGCCGGTCCCTTACCACTCACACTGTGAAAAATTCCTTCCTACTGTCTAATCTTGATCAATCCTGTGTAAGCTTAAAAGTGGTCCTGTCACGGCACTCTGTGATAGAGCCCCTTTTCAGCTTTCCTGTAGCCCCCCTTAAATTCTAGAAGGCCATAATGAGGTCTTCCCAAAGCCTCCTCCAAGCTGAACAAACCTACCTTCCTCAATCTTTCTTCATAGGAGAGATGCTCCAGCCCTCTGATCATCTCTGTGATTTTCTGGATCTGGACTCCAAAGCTGAATGCAATACAGCAGGTGGCATCTCTCCTGAGTAAGAAAGCTGTCAGAGCATTTCAATAGTATGTAAGTCTCCAGCAGGTGAAGGGACGTGACCCTCTTCCCTGACAGGAAGATTTTCAGCTCAGCTGTTCTTCTGCTAGCCCACCTCTGAGCACACAGCCCTGCTGTATGCAGTAGAGCTGGAAAAAAAACAATTGATTTTCCTCAGTTTGGAGGAAGGACACAATTAGGGGAAAAAACGCTTGGATTTCACAGGAAATGATCTGTTTGGGTCAAACAAAAAGCCCTTTATTTTCCATCCTTTCATAGAGACAAAGTAAAGAGAAAGAGATTTGCAAAATCTGAACAGTACAGCATAGTGCTTCATCTTACACTTCTTCCCAATAAAGTTCATCTGCTCAAAGTTAGATGAAGAAGCACAAAAATGCAGCTTCTTGCTCTGCCCAAAGCTATGCTCATCTGACCAAACTGCTGAGGAACATTATGTGAGCAAATCAGAAAACAACTAATCAGAACATCAACCCAGAATATTAAGACCTACTTAGAAAAGGTGATTGGAACACATGGCTGAAAGAATGTGCCTTGAAAACATAATGTCTCTGGTCACAACTAACTGGTGTGCGGTGGTGCATGCTTAGCCCTGGTCTGGCATGGCAGCTCCTTGGCCAAAGTGAGCTTGTGGTGGGACCAGGGAAAATCTGCTTAAGTATTAGGGATCTCTAGTGGAGTCTTTAACCTAAATACTAGTTTACCCACTTTTAAAATTAAGTAAGTTTAGGTGGCATGCTCAAAGATTTATAGCTAGTCAGCGGGGACATCTAACATGGGAATTTGAAAACCTGTAGACTCCCTTTCCTGAGCAACATCTGCCGGTGAGACACGAAACACTAACAAGTATAAGCTAACTAACAATATGCAGCTTACTTACAGTGACCTTCTCATGGCTGAAGAGCCAAAAGCCTGCCTGGAGATTTTTTTTAATTAATTTAAAACCAATGCAACAACTTCTGTAATTAAAACCATGACAAACACATTTCATATTTCCATGGAAGGAGAACAGAGATCCATTTTTCTATAGGTGAAAGTAAAAGTGATTCACGAGGGTGAACAATGGTTCATTCTGTCATCACAATGGTGGCCACAGGCAATTTAACCATGTGGACTTTCTTTACCCATAAACCTAATAAATTGTATGAGCAACACTCACTCTGGTGGTGGTCTCAAAGGTTTATTGGCATGATAGTGGTGAGATATTCTCCCTGCTGCTAGTGCTTACGATGTATGGAGCACATACATGAAAAAAGGGCATTTTTTTCTGAGGGCTTTAAACTTTGCACCTTACAAAACACCAGAAGTACTTACAATTTAATGTATGTAAACTAGGTTTACTTTTATTTCAGGCAAGAAGAATGCAAGAGCATCATGTGCTGCTTATAGTTGTACAGTGTATCTGTTCTGTGGTGGTAGCGTTAGAGCTGTATTTCTATAATGCTGAACATGAACAATATTATGTCTAAATGATCATTTCTTCCCTTTTCTCTGAGGAGATCCTGCCAGCTTGGGAACTTTTCCAGCTCCCCCTTCCCGGCTGGCACCCTTCCACAGTTTCAAACTAACAATACACACATATCCTCCGAGTCTCCATTAAATGCTGATGTCAGTCAGGAGACTTGGCTTCTAGCCCTGACTACCAGTAGCTCAAAGAGTTGGCCTCAGTGTGTCACTTTGTGCTACTTAACTTCTAAACCTGCTGCCTGCAGTTGTTATAGTGATGTAGTGACTTATATGCACACAGAAATCTTCTACATGTTACAGGGCTGGTAGGAAGAGTGGTCATGTGTTGAATGTGCTGAATTAAGAGATAAAGTAACAGTGAATGAATTCCAATTTCTGCTGTTAACGTGATTTTCAAGCATGCTACTTCACAACTCTTCCTGCTTTAGTTTGTCTGTCGAATGGAGATGGTATATGCTAGCCTTGAAGGAAGAGAGACTGGGTATGCTCACAGATGTGAGTAATTCTGGCAGCAAGGCTTTAAATGTTGAGATATAAAAATGTTTGTAATGCATTAAACTCTTCTGTGTAAATGAAAAGATCTCTGTTTTGCTCACCTTCCAAAAAGCAACGTAGCAAAAACAATAACTGCATTCATTTTCAGGATATTCAATTGAAAAGGGGACCTCTGTATTTTTCTATTTTGAATTTGGCTTGTACAAATAACTGTCTCTCCAAAAATACTGTATATCCATTTTGGGTAAATGGAAAAATTCAGGGCCAGGGCAAATGACATCTGTATTGCATAAACAGTAAGCAGCACTTGACACCATCTTATCTAAGTGTACAATCTTTTTTAAAAAAGTAACCCTCGTGCATATGAACAGTTCCATGTTATGATGGAAAACATTAGCAAGATATTTGTCTCCTTTTAAACACAGCAGCAATTAAAATGCTTCAAAGCTCCAACTGAAAGCTTACATTGTCAGGAAAAGAATTTTCCCATTTTATAGATGTCCTTCAAAAATTTACACATACACAAATACCCTCATTATTTCTCCTCAAAAAAAAATAAAAATCTCTCTGCATTAAAAGAAACCATTTGGAGAGAAGGAAAGAGAGGGGAGATACAAGTTGTATTAAGAAGGAACGGGACTGTACTCAACCTAACTCAAAAAAGGAACATCTTCTGACTCCCTCTCCTCTGATTTTAGCTTTCTTTAAGTTTAATGGTCATAAATATTTTTTAAGAGCCTTCACAGTATGTCACCATTGAATGAAGTTTCACAAGAAATTGCATTAACGGTCACGAACATGATTACCTGAGAACCGTACTCTCCTGCTGCTTTTGTTTTAATTTTGGTGGTGATTTAGCAGTACACCCCATTCCCTTTTTAATTTGTTTTTGCCCTGAATTTTTTTCTTTAAACCTGCTTCTGCAGCTCTTCTTCTCATGAATTACCCCCTCTGCCCAAATCACCTGTTACAGCTCCCTTTGTCTTCCTTTCCTATTAGGTCTCATCTACACAAAGCCTTTGTAAGTGCAATTGAGAAAATGTAAGAAAAAAATAAGCCTGTCAGTAATTACCAGCATTTGTAATTTGGCCTTTGTTTCAAACATCCTCAATTTTTATCTTTCATAACTTAGTTTTAACCATTCATTAAGATGTCCTTGAGTCTTGTCTCATACCTTCCCATTCCCAGAGTGGGCTAGATGGTTTCTCCTTTGTCAGAGGAACTAGATAGAAAAGAAGTTACTACTGCACTAATACTGCTAGTCATAAGAATTCTCAATATTAATAATATTTTGTTAATAATGTACAACTATGTTAAAGATACCAAAATAACACCAGAATGTTAAGCTGCCTCTATCAAATTTTAAGACAAGACAAACAATTCATCTGGATCCACTGAAGGAAGAAAATATTGAAAAGATCCTCTATCCAAATATTAATCATGAGTTTTGTTACTCATTTTAGCTAAATTCAAACAAATTCCAATTTCTTGAGGCAAAATAAGATAAAAGATTAATCATAAAACCAACAAACCTTCTCAAACAAGACCTGCATCAGCCCCATGAAAAGAAGTAACTGGCTGGCAGCAGCTGCTCCCTTAGGCAAAGTGCAAAGGAAGCCACTGTCTGGAGCTGCATGTTCACGCTGAAGATGAAACCCATTTTCTCACTGAAGAAATCAGCACGGCTTCTTAATGGCTTTCAGATACTCAGTGGAAAGGGAAATGACAATGTTTTGGGTAGGTTTTGTACAGTTTGTCAGTTAAGAGTGTAGACTGAAGAGTTTTGGCTATCTGCTAGGCAGTAGTAGCAAGAAAAACACAAGACTTTGGGCTGGTGCCCAGAGATAACATGCAATCCTCTTCCTGTGTAGCAGACTGATAGAAGAGAATGATTTCTTGACAAGCCTCAGTGACGGAACCCTTTCTAGACTCTTGCCAATTTTAGCATCCATGAGATTGTTCAGCTACAAAATTTGTAATTGCTGAAAAGCCTTGATTCAAGTGAAGGAATGGTAAAATGGGAACCCAGGTTCCCTGCTCAGCAGTGGAATAAAATCCTCCAAATGCTACAGTCAATGCTAGATCAACTAGAGCAAGATGAGAAGAGTACAAGACAATGAAACGATTCATTATAAGGTTAAAGTAGGTTTATGAGTTGCTACCAGTATCTTAACATTCTTCCCCATGGGTCTGATTTGGAAACTTCTCTCTTCTGCCCTATTGTGAGATAGTTCTTCGTGACAGCAGATGCTTGATTCAGAAAGTTCAGAGCAGAAAGGTTTTGTAGTCTTTCATCAAAAAAGGGACTGGGGAAATGCTGCCATCATCCATAAGGGACACCTCTTCCCAAAACAGTAAATGGTACAGAGAACCTAAAACTAGATAGAAGTATCAGCTCCTGAAGTTGGCTATGGGACAAGCTGACAAGAGGACACTTTTAGAAATACAGCATCTGACAAAAAACATGAGCAGTGCCAAGAGGATCTAAGATATCCTGGTACAGAAATGACTGCTGGGATATTAAGATAACAATACATGGAGAAAAAAGAGAGCAAGGTTATCCACAAATAGTGTAACAATAAATACAATCCAGCTGTAGGATCCTGATACCCATTCATATACATTGAGACTACCTAATGCAAAATGTGCATCTGGACTGAGATCATCCTGACACATCAAATGCTTCCAAAAACACCAATGAGTAAACTTTAGATTGGCAAGCATCATGCTGGATTGAGTATTTTCTGTCTTCTCACAGACAGGAAAAAAAACACCTTGAAGTGATCAGGGACTTTGCCATGGGCATTGACTAATTCATCTAAGGCACGATTCTACCGTGATCAGATACGCACTGCTGAGTGAGCTGGTTGTGACCAATCGATCAGATGTTCATTAAAGAGAGAAAACAAAACAAAACAAAAACACCAACCAAACACATCCTGTAGGTAAGTTCAGACAGACCTGTAAAGATATCACTTCAGTCTGAAAGGCTGGAGGCAAGAAAACCACAAGGACAATGTGGGAAGCAAACAACAGGGAAAACACTGCACACAGTAGGAAATTGCCAAAAGAGGCATCAGAGGATCCAAACATTTACACTGTTTTGGATGGAGAATTTTCTGGCAGCTATGTAGCTGGAGAAGGATGAGTGGAGCAAAGTGGCAAACTGCAAAAACAGAAAATGGAGTTCAAAACCAATGGGGTTGCTCCTACCATGCAGAGACAAAGAGAGGTGGAACCCTTGAGATCATCAGTGTGATCTTAAGCCTGGCTGAGGTAGGCACCTCCCATATCCCTCTCTGTAGGCCAGTATTTTTTTGCTCATATCAATGTGACCAAGTTGAGGAACAACTAGCTGAGCTCTGCAAGATGCTGAGAAACCTCCAGGAAGAGAGCAGCAGCAGCCACCTCTATAGGGACAGTGCACATCTGTATGCACATGCTGACATGACTGGATAAAGCATAAAATAGTAATGATGCCAGACTTTTCTCTTTTTCTCTTTTTTTTTTTTTTTTTTTTTTTTTTTTTTTTTTTTTTTTTAAAACACTCATCCTCCCTGGCAAGAGGGCACGAAGAATGGGACAATTAAAGGTGGATTAACATCCCCAACATTAAAAAAAAAAAAAAGAAAAAGAAAAAGAAAGTCCTCCACAGAAGGACTTTGCACCCTCCTCCTCCAGCCTCCCATGCTTCCTGCTTCCTCAGAGCAACCACCGAGAGGTCTCCAGAACAAAAACCAAACATAAAACTGAAAGTTGCAGAACGCTTTTCTGAAATGCAGCTAACTAAAGGCTACACTTAAGGTGTTCCTTGATCCTGAAACTTAAATGGTTAAGCCAAGTAACTCACATGGGAAGACAGATGCTTCGTGTGAAAATGTGTCTCATTTCCTTTGTGTAAAAGCACCATCTCACACAGGAAAATACATTTAAATACTATATGCTTCTAATAATGGATAAGCTAATCAGCAAAAAAAAGTTTAGAAAGTGTGGAGGAAAAACTGACTGTGAACAGAAAAAGTTTTTATATTTAACTAGGTAAGTAAAATATCACAGTTGTAAAATTTATCTATGTAAAATTTATGTGCTGTGGGTTGCATATAACTACACATTCCTACTAAATGGAGCCTCATGTTAGCTGATTATATGCAGTTTATTCTCTTACAGATGTTAATAAATAATATAAAATGAACAATTTTAAATGCATACTTTCATGGAGTTGTAGCTTAGCTGCTTTGTTCACAAAATTAACAAAAACACGAAAACAATCCCACTCCCTGAGCATATTATTTTGTGCACTTCAGTTGGAACAGCAGTAGACTAGTGAAGTATACTGAACTCCATAGTAGGAACAGCCATGCAAAGTAGCCAGTTATCAGTTCTCCACAACATAAATTAATAACTCAAAAAACCTCATAGCTCTGCTATATGCAAAGATCACACTGATTTCTCATAACTGATTTCTGCAGCAATCTCCATAGACAGTTCACAGGGTCTATGGGAATTTTACTGGAGTTGAAATAATCTAAAGCACATCCCAAAATAAACAGAAGTAGTAAAATAATAACACTTACAACAAAACTTTAACCCCCTTTTTCCCCTCATGAGATGGTAATGTTCTTGTTTTTGCTGGGAAAGAGCTTAACAATAAAGAATATCAGTTCAGGTTTACATCTCTGCAGGTACAGTGCCCAGAGCTCGCATGGCGCTATTGCACTTTATGTACAACGAGCATGCGGGTGTGAAAGTATTCATCTGAAAAGGATCCAGCCCACCCCACTGAAGACACAGACTCAGTTGCTATTACATCCTTACGCACCTTAAACATAGCTAACAAAAAGAGGAAACAAGTACCGTATTGTCCTGTTCTTTTCCAGAATCAAGCTGAAGAAACTTCAGTTTCTGTAACGTTGCCCTCATGTCATCAGTCTGAACAAGACCCCAGCAGGAACTGGAACAGGCTCTGTCCCGCAGCCCCAGCCAACTGGCAGTGTGCAGCTGGGCTGACCCACGCTCTGCACCCCTTCCCATCTCCAGCCCTTCCTTTGCTTACAAGCTGCAGCACAGTCCTGCCCTAGAAATTTCCTGTGTCACGTGGCATTCAGAACGCCACTGGAAACTTCCTAATAGAATGACTTGCACGTATGGTAACTTTGTATGATGCAGATAGAGCTATATTTTTAATAAGTGAATTGCAATTTTTGTTTTGTGTTGTTGATTATATTCTTTCTTCTGTCTTGAGAGTGGAAAATTTTATCGGTGATGTTCCCTCCCACACACACTTTCATTTACAGCTTTTATCTCTACCCTTCTGACCCTCTTCTCAAAGCTTATGAAGTGCACCTTAGGCAGCTCTGTGGGCTCTTTGCTGCGATTTCTTATAGCTTTGGCTAAGTTGCACTGTCTTTCAATAACAGTAAAGCCACAAAATGGCAATAAAACTTCTCTAAAGCCAGATTCAAACACTGTCCATACCAATCTGAAAAGACACTTTTCCTGCTACTCAGTTAACTTTTCATTCAGAAGTTTGCAGTTTCAGGTTTCATTATAAACCACATTCCACATGGAGTTATTCTAAGCCAGTTCTGTCTGATTGCTAAAAACACATCAAAAATCATTTGTGAAATACAACGTGCAATGCAGAGACAGCAACAGGATTTGTCTTTGTTGAGCTTTTGTGGTTTTGATAAAGCTGAATTGCTTCAAAGGGCTCAGGATATGTTGCTGGAAGACACGGCTGCACATTTCTGCCACATGTGCTGACTGCACTTCCGCTCCTCTGCAAGAACAATGCGAGCCTTAAGACTCTGAATCAGCTCTCCCCAACCCACAAATCCACATGGACAAAGCAGATTTGCTCAGAACAGGTCACTTTAACCATTTCTTATGACTGGGAGAGCTAGGATACCATCACTACGAGATGCCTGGAGTAGTTAAAATTAAGGAAATGTGTACACATTTTCAGGAATAAAGCTCAAAATGTGTAGCATCCTACTTAAAGAAATGAAGTTAGAATAAAATAATTATGGATTGATTTTGCCATTTCCTCCCTGCCGTGTACTACCAGTACCAACTGGTCATTTTGATGTTCCAGAAAAGCCTGCACACATCTGGATGGATGTGCCGGACAGCAGGACTGCTCTCAGACAGTCACACCTTACATTTACAACAATGCTGGAGCATGGGGAGTTCAGCTACCACTGCAGCCTATGAATCTGAGCTCACAGGTCCGACTGCATTCACAGGCCCAAAGAACCTCAGCAGTTATCTGAGTAGGGTCAGATAAATTCTTAGTCTTCTGTTGGCTGCAATCATAATTGGCTTACGATTTAAGTTTAGGCTAGCTTTAATTCATTTTCTGTGTTTAAAAAAAAACCACTGTAACATTAAAGCCAAACAGCTAAATACATATAGATTAAATTATCTCATTACATATTTGTGTTAACCCCCCCACACGTGCTTTGATTTCACTCACAACCAACCTCAGACTGAACTCCAGTAGAAACTACCTCCTGTTTTCTTCAATGCCCCTGGGAACATTTCCGACCCTTGCAAACACAGCTTACTTGTGGATACTCTATTAAAACACCAAAACTGTAAAGCTTGCACTGAAACAAAACAAAACAGCTTCATTTAAAAGGAAAACTGGAAGCGTATCTTTTCTACAGTACTCTGCCCACCTGATGAGCTCACTGGAAACCTCCTAGAAGCAAAATGTGCCTGCACATAAACAATGGACACTGCTGTTTGCTGCCTGCTGGCTGTAACTAATTCACTATGGAGTCAGTAACTTACATGTAAATGATATTCTCAAGTCCTGCAACTTTCTAAAAGTCAAACTGTGGTGGTGAGAGCCTGGTGTCCAGATAGAAGTGTATTATAATCAAGCTCAGAATGTGATGGAGCTAATGATTTTACATCAATCAGATATCCTGCTGTGGGGAACTGAGACATCCCAGAGTATCAGCCAATGCCAAACACTGCCTCAAGGAGCACATCTTATTTTCTAACTCTAGTACTGAAGAACACATAGTATTTTCTTAGCAACTCCAGCAGCACTCCTACTTCAGTTCTGGAGGCACCTTCACGTATTGTTGGTTCCTGAGCTAGCTCACAACACAGCAAAATAGCAACTTGTTTCACGTAGGGGGAGCCTAAATAGAACTTTGACAATGCAATTTGGAAAAAGAAAAAAAAAAAAAAAAAAAAAAAAAAAAGGGAATCACAGCACTGAAATTCTCCTCTATACCCCACCAGGCTGTGACTCCAGCCAGTCTTAGATTAAGCCATCAGTATCTTTAAGATAAGATGAAGAATTCTCCTGCTGGTGGGAAGCAAAAGCAGGGGAAGGGAGAACCATCGCAGCCAGCATAGCATCTCACGTTTCCTCGGGTCAGCCACTAAGTGGCACTTGAACACCTCAACTTAAGCCATAACGAGCCTGCAAACTTGTGACAAGCAGGGAAAAAAGTAATCCAGTCTGGGAACGTCTCTCTTTTAAGAA
This sequence comes from Lagopus muta, assembly GCF_023343835.1. Lineage (NCBI taxonomy): Eukaryota > Metazoa > Chordata > Aves > Galliformes > Phasianidae > Lagopus > Lagopus muta. The sequence continues at coordinate 50,101,539 of NC_064436.1, forward strand.
CAATGAAGTTTTTTTCCTGCAATTACAGAACATTTCCCAAGGTCTGACTACATAAAAAATAATACTGGTAGAAATGGTGTACAAAAATGCCATGCAATGACAGCAACACTGCACAGTGCCCTCCAGGAAAAAAAAAAAGCAACAAAAACCTGCTGCCTCTCCTAAATCCCAGTCTCACTTTGGAAATCAAAGCACTTTACTGGGTGCTGCTGTGATATTCTGAACTATGCATGAACTGGGAAAACAAAAAGCATCTCAAGTCCTTGGTCAGAATAAAGAGGACCTGACTTCTCGGCACAACTTATAACAGACCCGTGCATGTCAGAGCAGGTTTTGAACAGTGCAGAGAAGCAACAGCACTGAATGGAATTCTGCTCATAAGACTTCAGTGTATTACTGCTTCATATGTCTACATATGTCATAATTTCATTTGATTTGAAATCAAAGGAGAGAACCCTATTTTTCAACTAGTGATGCTGAACTGACTGTGCTAATCATCCCAAATGTGCTAAAATGCATTGTAGAGGTTTTCTTTTCAATTGGTTTTGAAAGTGGTTCTGTCTATCAAAAATTTCTCAAAAGGAATTAACCCAGAAACTGGACGTTAAGTACCTACATGCTCAGCTTCCTTACTGCAAGTGTTTCTGTCATACTTAATGGAATTAGCCTGACATTAAAGCACATGTATTTTCAGCATCAAAGATTCAGAGATAAGACTCACCTATGGTTTGCTTTTATACTCTCAAAGAAACACCTCTATTTTACTTAGCCACATTTTGAGACATACAACATACCTCCAGATATTAGTGGAAAGCTAATACCAATTATTTTCTGCATTTCTACTGTTTGTGGCCTACAGAGATCTCAGATAAGCCCGGTAACGGATTTCATCTTATTCTCTCTTACTATGAAAGTCCAGTACAGTATGATGGTAAGTACAACATACAAGGAAGAAAACAATTCAGCAAGTTACTCTACATTATGATTACAAATAAGAACATCTTAAAGCATATCCTGCTCATTATGTATGTGTGAAACTGGGTTGTTTGTTTGTTTCCTAGATATGGTTGAAAGAAGAGGCTTGGAGACAAAAGCATTCGATCAGTTATACAGAAGGATCCAACTCAGCCTAACGCAAGAGTCAGCAGCGAGGCTGTTTTTATGGCCAGCAATGCATCTCAATCACTGTCACTGGGAAAAGTGGGGGGAGGGTGGGAAAGAAAGGAAAAGCAAGCATCGATCAGTAGTTTCATACAAAACACAAACCAAGTATAAACTGGCATTATCCACTCAATCCTTGTATCAGATCGTCAGCACTCAACCTTTGGGGCAGACACACATATCCATTTAAGCCTGTATTTGTCCAGCCGCACAAATCATCCTTTAGGAAAATATTTCCCACAGCCCTTCCCATAACTTGACGTCCGTAGAGAGGGTAAAATAACAGAAATATAGAACAACTGTGTCTATACCAGGCAAGGGAAAGCACTGATTTTAAGATAGCAATTTGTTACCGTTATTCACTTTGACATATAACGGGATGGGAGACTCTGCTGCTAAAGTAAATACAGCAGTTATATATGTCTCCTCTGCGTTGTTTTCTGCTCCACTACAGTCAAAGAGCCCTCATCTGATGACCCCGAGGGCACAGCATAAATGTCAGCTTCATGCAGGCAAAACTCTAAATTGAAAAGCTGATTGCATGGAAAAATAAGGCGCTACTTTAAAGAGGCGATTTGCTTAGTATTATTATTTATTAATTGACATCTTTGTATTTTAATACATGTGTTTTAATTTGCCCATTAAGGCCATTACAGAATCTGAAAAAAAAATTGAGCATATTGAAGTATGTATCAGTAAACTAAAACCCTATTTTTCTTTTGAAAAAAGTTTTCATTTCTAGTAATCTCCGACACAGAACCCCGTTCCACAACCTAATTCATGCAGAAGATCTTGAGTTCATCTAGATAGATCTCATTGACCTACATGACAGATATTGCCTTTGTTTTCTCATATATGTAAAAAACCATTTCCCTACATGTTTAAAGATCTTACCTTTCAATATGGAGTGAAATTACATTGTCCTCCATGTGTTACTGTACTACATGCCATGAAAATTAACAAGGAATTAAACAAGACTGACTCTTTATGCAAAACGTTCTTTGCCAAAGCAGTTCTGGTTTCCCCTCTAAAACATACTTTCTGCTTTTAGACTGCACCATCACTGCACAGTGTACCACAAAATTAATTTCTAAACACTACAACTGTATGTGAAGCTCCTTATGATCATTAACTAATTAGATGAAAAATTAAAAACTGTATTTTGATTACAGACTTTCTGACCTGCATTTGGCAATCAGTAAGGCAGCATTCTTACCAATATCCTCTATTCTTGAAATAATTTTAATAAGCCACTGCAACAGGTAACTAGAGGCAATACAATGGAGTTACTATATGATTAGTTATTCCTCTCTGTAGTGTCACGCATTCAGACTACTACACAATGCTGACGTGAATCAAATAGTATTTCCTGAACTCTGAATTCCGTACATGCAACCCAGGTTTCAAGATTCATCCTTACTTTGTTTCAGGCACAGCTTGTACTACAAGTATTTACCCAGAGCTTTTTGCTGGCTGCCACCTAGCTTTAAGCTGTAGGTTTGCACTGCTACGTGCGCTTAGTTGGTGCGTGTTGCATCCAACACCTTCATGGAAGGCAGACTTTGTACAGGACAGCAAGGAGAGCTGTATATTTCACTGTTACTATTTTGTTATCGTTAGCACTTGTGAAGCTGGAGAATCTAACACTAAGTGCTGGAGTAATGCATGGATACTCACAGTCCCTCAGCTTGAAGTCTTATGTGGTTCTTTGACAACTGTATGAATTTTAAAAACATCAAATTTTCAAATAATCTTTTACAGTAAGTTTACTTCAAGGTTTTCAAGCAGATTTGAATACTGCAGCATCATCATGAGTCTTACAAAGTTTTGGAAGTTGGTCACAGAAAGTTAACTAATTTCTTGGTAATGGTATTTCTCAAGCAAAATATTAAAAATATATTCCAGCTGACAAAAATATAATACATTAAATACAGGAGAAATACCACAAAGCTTGTCCTAGAATGAAGTGACAAAATTGATGAAGTTATCACAAACACCTCAAAGTACTGTTGAAACCCTTTTGGCTGCTAGGGCACACTACTGACTCATGTTCAACTTACTATCAACCAGAACCTCCAATCCCTTTCCAGAGTGCTGCTTTCCAGCCTCTCACCCTCCAGGCTGTACATATAGCCAGGGTTGCTCCAGGTGCAGAGTCTAGCACGTGCCCTTGTTAAGTTTCATGCAGTGGGTGATCCCTCTGCAAGGCTCCTCTACCCCTGAGGGAGTCAATATCTGCTCCCAGTTTAGTGTCAACCACAAACTTAGTATACCTTCAAGTTCTGTATGCGAGTCATTGACGACCACTTGAAAGAGAACTGGCCTTAGAATGGAACCCTGTAGAACCCCATCAGTGACCGGCCACAAGCCTAATGCAAATGCATTTACTATAAACATTTTTGCTCAACCTGTCAGCCAACTGCTCACCCATCACATTACGTTTTTGTTACCAGCATGCAGATTGTACCCATGCTCTGGAGTGTGGGCTGTATCCTTCCAGAGCAAGGCTACTCCAACTTTGGGCTCACTGGGCTGATGCACAGTGACTTCCTCCCACTCAGTGCAAGCAGAACAAACCAAATGTCAACAGATTTTATTCTTTGAGAGCCAAGGACCTCTCTATTACCTGTACAGAGGCTAGATAAGGCTGCAAGCCTTCCTGTGCACCTCCACCCTCCTCGTCCCTCCTTCAGATCACAATAGAAAGTAACAACATTGCTTCAGGCTGCAGAACTCAATCCTTCAGAGTACCTTTTGATGCTGCACTGAATTTCCACCACCTCCTAGGGAAAGTACCAGGAAAAAAATACCCCAGATCACTTTATGTTCTCACTTTAGTTTCTAAATTCATATCAACCTGAAACTTAATAAAATATGTAAGGTGATCTAACAAGGTACACTGGGCTGGTTTGGAGCAGAGAGAAACGTGGTGTTGCACTAGCTCAATACTGTCCTACAAATTGAAATAAATAGAGTATGTAGGACTTGGCCTACAAATTAGAAGACTGACTTCAAATTCTAAATGCTATTGCATTTTCTGTTAATCCTAGTTACATGTCTTCCACTTACTGGCACTGTGGATCTGGCCCATTAACAAGAAAGACAGAGAATAGCCTTCTGCCCAACCTCAAGCACAAGAAACCAGGGCCTCAGTGCCCAGGAGTAAACAAGCTCAGTCTCCCTCTTCCTGCACAAATGCTCTAATCACTGGTTACGTGGCTGCTTTGTGCTCAGTGTCCTCATATCGGTCACGAGAGAGGTAGGAGCCTGCCAAGCAGACACACAGCTAGTGCTGAACCACAATCTTTCCAAGTCAGAATTTGTCCTAGGAATTCCCACTAACAGAATAACCAGGAACTCGCACTGATGATAAACTTAGGTATAAATGAAAGCTCATACATGGGTTACAAATACTGCACTTCTGTAGCCTCAGTTTCTCTGTATCCCATTTGCCATTGTGTAAAACAGAGACAACAGTTCTCCTTCAAGTTACCTGGAAGTTTCTGAAGAAAACTCCACTGCAAACCTCAAGGACATTTGGATATTATGGGTTACAGCTCCCACTTCCTTTATTGGGCTTTATAAACTACCAACATCAGAACTCGTAACAGGAGGAATGGTGAGTAGTGAGAAGCCATCACAAGTCTGTTACTTACTTACTTAGCTTTGGTTCCACTGTTCCATATCTGCTATAATTTCCAACAGAAAAAATGATGGAACAGTAAATAATTTCAGTTAAAGGAGAGCAGAAGACAGAACAAGTGACAAACATACTTCCAACACATTTGAGAACGTGATCTGATACAGAATAATACATTGCTTAAATTACATGAAGAGTTTTTAGAAGTAATTCTGTAGCAGAAATTTTTGCATGATTTAGCAGATTGAGGAATTTGCAGTAAATAGAGCAAACCGTTTGATTAATTTCATCTTTCTTGCTGGGACATTGACTTTAAGTCAGGAAATGGCAACAGTATTACACAAATGACTTGCTCCACATGGCAATCAGAAGAGGAGACTGAGGGAAATCATACAGTATGGGAGTTAGAAGTAGGTGATCTTTAAGGACTCTTCCATCCCAAGCCATTCTGTGATTCTATTTTGTAGAAAACACTGGTGAATGTAGTGACATTTGTAGCTCAGCTAAACTCTCCTAAGTCTCTCCAGATTCTGATGAGGCATCATAAAGGTTTGGGATATTGCTGTCCGGGACAGGGTCACTCGCTGTCAAAGACCCTGAAAGCAGAGTGTTTACAGACAAATCCTCTGAACAGACCCCAGGCACTGAGTTGGCTTTTTGGCCCCGGTCACAGTTACGCTCTTGGCTCAGGTTAAGTGTAAAGCCTGCTTGCTTTGTGAGAGCAGCCAGAGCATAGCTGGCTGCTGCATTACATATGATACTCTATTAAGATTTACAGAGCTAAACTTTGACCCACTTTATATACCAGCCTATATATGTGCACAGGTATGTATTTCATTCTTCATTTGTTCTGCTGTTTTTTCCCCCTTTTCACATGCATTTCTCCAGTTATCAAATGGAGAGATGGGGGGAGACTTCCTTAGCATTTTGCAATTATGAAGGTTACATCAGAAAACAAAAAAGAAGAAGAAATAAAGGATAAAAAGGATAAAAAGAAGTACCTGTAAATAAAAGGGTGAAAACAGACATGAAGCTCTGAGCTGCCCTGAAGTAAGGCTAGTTACTCGGTTTTGTTTCAGTGGCTCTTAATGCTTTTTTGCAAGAAAAGAACCTAATTTTAATCTCTGTAGATTCATTAAACAGTAATAAATAAAATACCTCCTCCCTTACAGTTATCTTGCCTGAATTAATTTAAGAAAGGGAAATGGTCCTATTAAAAATGAGATACTTAGGGAGGTCCTATCTTTGAGACTAATGCAAAAACAAGTTGCATAAGAATCCTAAGCTAAGCCTCACAACAACTGGTTTGGAGTTCACAGAGCCTTTGCAATTCCTTTTATAGATGAATAATGTGAAGTTCACTCACAACTTCAGCTCCATGCAGCCTCACAGAAAGATAAGTCTTGATTATCTAAAACCAGCTTCTCCAGAACATAATCAGCTCACAAACAACATGTAACAAAGCACACTGCATTCCAGGTAATACAACCTAATCTACTTAAGCACATAAGCTATTGTAACTCACAGAAGTAGGTGAAGGTTGTTTAAGAAGTAGTAGCTATTAAAGCAATTGGTACATACACACAAACACAAAAAGAATCTCTGACAAAAGTGGAGATTACTGCTGCAACCAAGTAGCTCAACAGCAGGACAAGGGTTGCATTTTAAAAAGCACAGTGGTATAAGGAGACGGAGCTCATCTCTGTGACAGGATAGATGTGGTACAAGAAAAATCCACACAAATGGCGCCAGCAAATTTTAGAGCAGGCTTTGGACTCGAGTGGGATCCCTCATCTGCTGCACCCACTCAGGCATCGTCACCCTCATGGCAGCACTCCTGCAGCTGACAGAAGCTGATCCTGAGCCAAAAGTTCTCCTTTGTTTTATGACACTGCAAAATGAAGATTTAGAAGAAGCAAGCAGACACACATATCTTACGCATCCGTGATCTTAAGTCACAAGCAGAATTTCTCTGTATGATGGAATAGTTTTATCCAGTGCTCTCCAACTATAGCATTAACAGTTCTGGTAAACACAAGAATATATTACAGGCTGTTATGGCAACTTGCATGCTGACTGTAGAAAGAGCAAGGGAGAATGAAGCTTAACCTTTTCAAAAATCTGAAACAGATGTTTTACATATCTTCATTCTCTAGTTATCAATCATTGATATCTTACAGAAATGCTCCTCCTTACAAGACATGAGGCTGAAGTTTCTAGACTTTCCCTCTAAGCCTCCAGTTCATAATGCAGAGAGAAACAAGGACATGGAGTTCTTGGAGCAGGTCCAGAGGAGGGCTACTGTGATGATCAGAGGGCTGGAGCACCTCTCCTATGAGGGAGGAAAGGTTGAGAGAATTGGGCTTGTTAAGCTTGGAAAAGAATGTGCTGGGAGAGACCTCACTGCAGCCTGCCAGTACTTGAAGGGAGCATATAAACAGGAGGGGGAACGGCTGTTTATGGGGGTGGATAGTGATAGGACAAGGGAATGGTTTTAAACTGAGACAGGGGAGATTTGGGTTAAATATTAGGAGAAAGTTTTTCACTCAGAGGGTGGTGACACACTGAAACAGGTTGCTCAAGGAGGTTGTGGGTGTTGTTGTGTTCAACAACAACGCATTCTTATGATTAAGGTACTATTCTACAAGCATGTATTTGTTGGAGAAGTAGTTTTTCTTCAGCTTCTATCACCATTACTCAGCACAGCATGCATAATTCCCACCTATGATCTATTCATAGCCTTCACAAGTTCCCCACAGGCAATACAATTGATTCCAGCTCTATTCCTGAGCACCTGCAAAGAATATGCATTAACACTTTAGCCCTATCATCAGGCAGAAATTACTTAATCATGAAGCCCCACCGAATCTTCACAAGATGAGGGTAAAAATGTTAAAAATAAATAAATAAATAAATAAAATAAAAGCAAGCAAAGAAACAACAACCCCCCCCCAAAAACAAACAAACAAAAAACTAAAAAAAAAAAACAAAAAAAAAAAAACAAAAAAAAAAAAAAACAAAAAACAAGCAAGCACAAAACCAACCCACACAAAGAAACGCTTTCTGAAACCATACAAGGAAGAGTTCAGATCCCATAAACATAGATCAGCTTAGAAAGGGGAACTCTAATTCATTAAAGCAGCTCTCTGGAGGCAGAGTAAAACCCTTCCTTTTAGTACTGTGTGGAATGATCCCTATATGCATACGCTTGTGCATAAGCAAAGTGCCAAGAAACAGTTTGTTGGGAACAAGTCTTCCCTTTTCACTGCTGTATCTGCCCAGAAAGTGAGCTGTATAATGCCATGATGATGAAATGGAAACAATTATAAAGAATCCTATAGTGAAGACAAATTATCCAATAGGGCACTGCCTCCTCTCTCACTTCTCAAGAGAAGTAGCACGAAGAATTTCTAGCAAAGAACCCTGACTTTAAGCATTAATTACCTGCCTACCAATGTCTTTTCTAAAGAGAATGGCATGTAGGTAGTCAAGCAATGACTCTGACAGCACTGCATTCATATCCAGGAAAATCATTACATATGTTCCCACAGCTCCAGCAATTCTGGATTCTAGAAATATATTACTCAGCAAAAAATAATCTCCCACTAACAAAATGTTTTCCTATTATATAGTAAGATAATCTCTCACTAATTAAGTATGTATTCCACCTCAATATGCACATACAAAATAACACAACTATAGGCCATCTGCAATGCCCATGCTAAATGGGCAACCATTCCTAGTTTTCTGCACATAATATCACCTTCAGAGGAATTTCTCTGTTTGAATAAAGTTCAAGTTTCTAGTCCTCCTCTTCAAAGACCTTCACTGCTTAATCTTTTACTCAACTGTGTTCATTTTCATCTTCCTAGTCCACTTCTCCTATATACATCCTTCTGTTCTCTTATATTCAACTTAGCCTGATGTGTGGATATACTCAGAACTTATTTGCAAGGCACACCTACTTCAAATCCAGTCTGCACATACAATATAGCCCTACTACAAGGAGCTGTAGCTTTTGTAGTTTACAGTTTTATAAGGAGTATCCTGTTGATTTGTAGAAACAGATGGAGTGTGATTATCAGAAAAGTTCAGATGTTCAGTATCACTGGATAAGAAGTTATTATCAGCACACAAATTCTGTGACCAAACTTATTTGGCCTACTGCTTCAGCTGTGTAGAAGAGAGAAAGTATATATATTCAACATTTTTATTCACCCTGGACTCCAAGAGGAATATTGGACATATAAAACCGTGACAATGCTGACTAAGTCTGTAAGATTGTTTTTAGTCTTCAGAGGGAATGTTAAGAGAGCTCAGGAGCAAGGCTGCCAGCATAGGAGTCTGCTGAGTCACACAGGCTGCAAAGGTCCAGTTTCTAAAATTTCTTTCTTCTGAAACAAAACATGAGCTCAGCAACATAGTGCTAAAGTCCTCAGCTCACATTGAACAGTTCCCTCAATTTGCAGCACATGCATACAGTACACTATTGCCCTTTCAAGCTGGTTACCTGCTAAACAGCTAACATCAGCTCACACCTCTTCATAAATGCATAAACATCAATATACACACACACACACACACATATATTTGGTATTCTACATTCTAACTTGACATGGCTTCTCAGTTGAATGATTATGATTTATGACATACTTTCCTTCTAATTCACTGGAACTGTTTGTTTTTTTCCAGAGGGATTTAACTAAAGCTCTTTCCATATGTTTTGACCTCTAAGCTTGAGACATGTACTTGGAACTGTGCAACGTTTTGCTCTTTGACAGGTTGGCACTACATGCAGTATAGTTCACATAACTCCTCCGAGGTTTGTCAGCAGGACATCTCTGATGCAAGCATGTAGCAGGATGCTGTTTTTCAACATAAGCACTGGTTTATCCTTAAGAGGTAAAGGACACGTCACTAATTTGCATGCAGTAGATCAACCTATCACAATAGCCTTGTGTTACTAATTCAGAGAGTTACTATCTCACATTACTCTCAAACAGCAACAGCAGCAATCATCTGTTTTTAATGCTGCAACCTTTTCAGCAAGGGATCGATCAACTTGCATGCAGACTGAGGCAAGTTTCACCCACAGCATGAGACTCACATACAACTCCCACCTTGCAGTGTGCAGCAGCAAGCCCATGTTTCAGACCTGCAGCACTGTGCAGTGACCTCTCTTCTGTTTTCTGACACTACATGGATGATAGGGCTGGGGAAGAGGCTTCTACAATGTCCTGCAGTTTAAGGTATGCTATGCATTGGGCTGTGGCCCATTCCTTACATCTTCAGGAAAGGAAATGCATCTTCCCTAGCCACATAGGTCTCATTTTATGAAAAGAGAAATTTGAGAGGTCTGACCATAAGATGAGATAAAGTTCACAATGGCTGAAGGGTGAAACTCTAGCCCCAATGACATCAGCAGAAAAAGTCTCACTGACACAGAGGCCAAGATTTCAGCACATATCCCAAAGTAGAGTGTCTTCTAAGCCAACAAAATTCAGGTTCTGATCCTGTAAATTTACACACCTTTCACTTCACATACGAAGCAGTTCTAATTCAGCAGAACCATTAACATCAAATAAAGTGAAGCATATCTGTGAGTTTTAGAGAGATAAAGTCTTTAAGTATAAACGCAACCTAAAGGTCTTACAGTATGGTGGGAAGTTCCAAACAGTACAAAAGCAAATCTATTCTACAAGTGTCAATTCCTCTTCCACATCTACATTTTTTCTATAAAGCCCTTGATAATACAACAAGAACCAATTCTTAAATGTGATTCTGAATGTAACTTCATTTGGCATGTTTGGTGTTGCTGTTTTGTTGTTTTTTTTTATTTTTTTTACTTACTTTTGTTTGATCATCAGCTTTGAATACATAGCAGATACTTTGCTGATTTTCTGCTCCATCTTTTATCAGGCAAGCAATGTAGCTTGGATCATGGCTGTTGTGAATCAGTTTGTGGACATGCTGTGGCTTGTATTCAAACAGATCAGAACAAATCAAAGGATCCCACTGCTGGATTTTCCCCATGTCTGGTTCACATCGCAAACTCGATGGTGAAACATAAAGCCGGATTTGGCTGATGCCAAGTTCTTCTTTGGAAGACTTCGTACTACTGAGAGCCCGGATCTCTGCCACAATCCAAGGCAGCATGGACGTAGTGGTTAGGGAATGCACAGGCAGGGAACCGACAAGCTGAAGGGTGAAGCTTGCTGAGAAATCATTAGGAGCTTGATATTTCTTAGCTTTGAATGTTATTGGCTCCATTTTACAATCCTTTAGGTAACCACGATTAATTCACCAGGATGTCGGTTCCACGGAATGGCAATATTTGGATGATTCCTTTAAGTTAGGAGCAGCAGAAATCTGAAAGGAAAAGAGAAGCAACCCTATTAAAAACTAAACCATTAGTAACAGAAATATTTAATAGATTAACACCAGAAGAGACACACCAATCATTCACCATGACCTACATGGCACACTTCCCGTACCCTGGACTTTACAGTTTCAGGTCTAACAAACACAGTGGTACTTAATATATGGCTTGGAAAAACATCAGTCCTGATTTAAAAGTTGTTCTTGTAACTCCTGCTAAATTATCTAACAAGTAACTAAACTCAAGAATGCACCTTCTCTCTAGCCTGTTTCTGCTTCATGGGCAGGCTGACATGGATCACATCAGCCTATTTCAATCCTATTATCACAGAAAGAACTCAGATTACATTATAACCTTCACAGCATTTGAAGTCAACGTTTGCTGAGACACTTTCACATTCAAAAGTATTAAAATAAAAGGTTATTTTTCTTATTCACAGGTGTATGAGTTTGAATTTGACTCCTTACATGGAGTTCACTTGAGTACAGTTTGCCAATGGTCATGAACTGGGACAAAACAGACCTTTTTCTTTAATTAACACCACAAAAATCATCTGGAAAGCCTAACAGCACTCAACTGACCCATTACAGATAAACCCAGCACCGACAAGCAACAATCCTTACAAGATCCCACTGAAACAACAACAACAAAAAACAAACACGCCACACAACCAGAAGATGATTCACAATTTATGACTGCATTTTAAGGGCTTGTTGGCTGGCCAGAAATACTTAATGTCTGCCACATTGCTTTTGTATCATTTTCGTTTCTTAAAATATCACGCAGAAGCAAGTTACACATAACCCTGTTATAACCCAGTTACACTCAGCAAATATGAATATTACACGCTGATCATTTCAGCAGCAAAATTCAGTGATAGCATTTATCTACCAATGCAGTTCTACAAAATACAGTCCATGAAAACACATAGCTTGGCATCTGTTGTATCACAGTGTTGTAACTCTTCATTAATTGAATCTGGTTTCAGCTGTTGTGTTATTCTGTGTGAGACTGATGAGAAGCCGACAGGCCTATAATTGCCTACATCTAAATACCATGACACGAGCTTACCCTCAGCCCAAGAAAGACCTATTAAAAACAACACGAGCAGTTGCATGAACTCCTGACAAAATACCTCATCATTATATTTGAACAAGTATTAATAAATGGCATCTGTTTACCGTGGCAATATTTTTGGTCTCCATTCATCTACAAAGATGATCAAAAATAGCAACATTTTTCTCATTAGTTTTCATTCAACTTGGCTCTTTATTTGTCCTTGCAAAAATGTTTTATTTTCAACAGTGTGAAACACTCACAAAAACTCATTTTGAAAACAAAACAAGTTTTAGGATTTAAAAATAAATAAATTGAAGAGAATTTCAAGATAAGAATTCATTTTCATCTAAGTGTATACTTTATAATGTAACTAACTTGCAAATATCCAAATGTGATAAAATGGTTCTGCAGTAACTGGCAATCTGTAAAACCAAGAGACCTGCAGCAAACCCCCACGTGTTTGGGTAGTTTTACTTCGGAACTTTTGCATCTTCTGGCAGATGAACTGTGTGACAGCACCAGCAGTCACAAGGATGCCAAATTCAGCAGGAAGACCCAACCGTGCCAGTACTTAAAGACAGTGTTTGTAGCAAACGTCATTAGTAGCATTCTAAACACGTTGACTAGTTCTTTAAAGAAAGGTTTCTTAAAGGCCTCGGGGAGGGTGGGTGCATGCGTGGTTATTGTTTGACAAGCAAGCAAACAACCACCTTCCATAAGATGACTATAAATGCATTGCACAGGACAGCTGCTTCAATAATCATTTTTACACCTTATCTGTGTAATTACTAAGTACAGTTATTGCTATAGTTTTGCATGCCAGGAATCAAAAAAACTTCACTTCCTCTTTGACACTCTATTACAAGTGCATTCTCCTTAACTGTAACAAGGAAATACAGTTCAGCAGCTTGGAAGGAAGACTGGCTTCGTTCATGACTATATCATGTGTAATCCAGAACACACGAAAATTGAGTTGACAGATTTTTAGCATTCTCATTATTTAGTGACATACATAATAATCTGAGGTTAGCAAAGCCAAAGAATGCTCCATTCTCACTTGAAAACAGGAGCAGCAAACTGCTGAACAAATGATGACCCATCAACCACATCCTATTTGCAACTATATTTCTCAATGCAATTAATTGAGAAAAAAAAAAAAAGCTATGCACTTAAAAATACAAAGTCATTTGTAGTCAACTTCATTTGAGTCAACTTTTCAAGGAAGAACAGTTTCTTTGGAGTACTACCATGCTTTTTTATCCAGACCTATGAGGCACTGCAGCTTCAAATAGGAGTAAAGATCACAACATAATACATCATTTTGAGTGCCAACCATAAGGACTGAACATGTTTTCTTTTTCTTTTTAAAAAAGTCAATATTCTGTCATACTTAAGTAAACACTGTATTGTTGGAAAGTATTTAAGATAAATGCAAAGCTTCCCAGTGTTCATCTCTTCTTAAAGAAAATAAACATCTTGCAAAGTTGACAACATAAATACTTCAGTCTCTGCATTTGTTATTTTTAAAGAAAAATAATTCATACTAAAATCAAAACAATTAGCTGGATGTTAGAAGGCTGTATTTTCTAACACTGAGAAGCTAGAAGTGCAGCTTCTCAGAGGTCAAATTCAGGATCAACAGTTCTCTATACCTAACCCAAAGCCTTCTATATATTAATGTTCTGCATATGCCACCTGCCTTGTCCCAGTCATTTCCTCCTACTCACATCTGGATCTTAAGTTACATGCCAGTCCCACCAAGAAAATCATACCAATTGCACATTAGCTTCTGTACCATCCTTTCCATTTACAGCAAGGACTAGGTAGTAACTTGAGTATTTGTGTACATTCTTAACTTAGACCTATAGTTTTGTTCACCTTAGCAGGCCTATTGCTAGCCAAAAAACAAAGCACACATTATGAGTGAAGAGTGCATTGGGCCAGTCTCTGCTACTCATCACTGCGGCAACGAAGCTGGTGAGGGGTCTGGAACACAGGCCGTATGAGGAGAGGCTGAAGGAGCTGGGAATGTTCAGCCTGGAGAAGAGGAGGCTCAGGGGAGACCTTATTGCTCTCTATAACTTCCTGAAGGGAGGTTGTAGTGAGCTGGGGGTCGGCCTCTTCTCTCGTGTCATTAGTGATAGGACCAGGGGCAATGGTTTCAAGCTATGGCAGGGGAGATTCAGGCTGGACATGAGGAAGTATTACTTTTCAGAAAGGGTGGTCAGGCACTGGAATGGACTGCCCAGGGAGGTGGTGGAATCACCGACCCTAGGGGTGTTCAAGGAAAGACTGGATGTTGTGTTGAGGGACATGGTTTAGTAGGAGCTATTGGGAATAGGTGAACGGTTGGACTGGGTGATCTTTTAGGTCTTTTCCAACCTTAGTGATTCTATGAATTTCATCCTCCTCTGGCTGCTATCACCCAGCTCATCCCTTCCAAAACTTGGCTCTGCAGGTGCCTTCACCACCTGTACCAGTAAAGACGACCCACATAGATCACATTTTCCTCTCCAGCATTTGAGTGATTAACTCACAAACAGCTTCTTCAAAGCTTATTTCACCAGCCACTTTCCTGCAGCTGGAAGAGCTCTGCAAGGCTCTGCATCCCTGCAGCTCTCCTCCCAGCGCTTGCTGGAATGGTTCCTCTTGCTTCTCTCTATCACCATCTCTTGAAGCTCAGCACCTCTTCTGCCCTTTGCACTTATTGCTGAGAAGCACATGGCATCAGCTTGATTCGTACTCCCCAGCCAACTCTCAGAAGTCTTAATATTCCAAACTGCACTTTAATGTTGTCAGTACTGAACCTGCTTTGGTACAGCTGTAGGTGCTCCATCAGCATGAAATCTGATCAGGCAAAGTGTAGCACAAAATATTGAGTATTGGATGGCCTCCACATTTGTTGGAAGTGTTTATCATTCAGACCCTTTAACTGTAATATCTCTGAACAAGAGACATTGATATTGCAGTACATTAATAGAAACAAAAGCAGTAGAATAATGAAATATTTTAGATATTGCATGTTGGACCTGGTAGCTCGTGGTAGCAATGGTAATGGGAGGATGGTTGGACCAGATGATCTTTCCAACCTTGTGATTCTGATTCTATGATCTAGAATTGCCTGCCTCAGCAGTAATTTTAGACTGTCACAAGTCAGGTATCACTGAATTCTTCTCTAACAAACCCTGCAAAGCCGTGCTAGTGAATCAAACCACACCACACAAACTAGAAGCCACTAGACTTATCCACTAACAGAAAAGATACACATGGGGACATAGATGCGCTCTGTGTCCTCAGCTTTTCCCTTGATGCTATCAACCCAACAGCTTCTCACAAGCAAGAAGCAAGCTCAGACAGCATGTGACACAGTGCTGATAGGCCTGTACTAGAAAATCTGACACAGTGCTTAAAAAAAAAAAAAAAAAAAACAAACACAACACAGTATATACAGGCAGCTTTGAGATGTAGTCAGGCTACTACAGAAAACAAGGCAAAAAAGGCACAGAGACAGTCGTAAATCAAGAAGACACACACAAATCAAGAAAAGCAGTAACTGCTACAGTGGTGAGGAGTTATCCTTCATCCCTTGTTTCTTCTGGACTAGAATAAATTTAATACAAAGACACAGCCAGAAGTTTTAGACTCTCAGTCAGTGCACACATAACTGCTGATCAAAGCCATCCTTTGCTTTCCACCACCTTCCTCTCTCTCCCCCCTAGGGGCAACTGGAGTACCAGGACCCACAGCAGCACCAATGAGTCACAAGGCACACTGGGCAAGGCAGCAGGCAGTACATCTGCACACCAGTGATTAAATGAGGAGTGTGGTCTGTGAGCTGCTGAGCTGCAAGACCCAACTTCCCCAACTTCAGGGTTCATCCAAGAGACACTTGTGCAGTTACTACACACCAGGTTGCTGACAGCATTGCTTCTTTCCATGAGTCTATTTCCTTTTTCCCTTTGAAAAAGCCAAGAAGCACTTCCAACTACAGAACAAGGTCTTGTGAAGAATAGCTGGTCTGAAAGAACATGGATTAGTTCAGCTCTTCCCTGCACAGCATTAGAACTGAACATGACCGATAAATGCAGCCAAAGGCACTGGTACTGCCTGCACTTCACCACTGATTATTTTAGCAGAAATATCATCCTAGTTGGGGATTATGAGGAGCCCTGGCCTGCAGCCAGAACACTGGAAAGCAAGCCAGAGCAAAATACCACTCTTCTCCCTCCGTCTGATCCCTGACCGAGATTTACATTGGCTTCCCTCACACTGACAGATTTCCCTATCCTCCTAGCAGGAAAGGCAGGAAAATACAAACGAAAATATACTGTTACATCTTGATATGGTCACTGCTAAGAAGAGATTCTTCTCTGGTTTCATCAACGTGCACAAAAAGAAAACGTTCTCCAGTGTCACAGTGCAGCATCCCTTAAATTGCATGGTGGGGCAGCTAGCTGCAGGCCTCATCATCTTCCAGCTCCAGACAATACTCCTGAGCAGCCTTACTTCACCGGAGGAAACAAGCCAGATAGCAAACCACAAGTTGCTCTCCATTTTCAAACAGCTCTCATTTAAACCACACTGGCACTTGGAATCATAAAATACTCTTCTTTCACAAGGTTATTTTACCTGATAGCCCCTTCCTTTCTGCTGCTTCCTTCTGGAATTACGTGCAGTGGGCAACAACATGTACAAACCCAGAAGTCAATCTGCCTCAGAATTTACTGGCAATTTCCATTCTTTTTTCACATAAACGTGCATTAATTTCTGACTTCTTTAGAAGTCCTTTCAATTCCTTTAGCAGCTTTGGTTCAGGCCATGAGTAACGTTTTACCATATATACTGGGAAAATCAATTGGCTTTGTGGTAAACATTGCATCCGAGATACCTGCCTATACAGCCAGCAGTTATTTTACTTCCCAAATGGGTTATAAATATCTAAGTAGATAAATAATAAAGAAAGAGGCAAGCAAAATAATAAATACTTCTGATGATAAGCATACAAGCTTGTAATTAAGTATCAAACGCAGACAAGAGTTTTCTGTTCCTTCCCTTCACATGTGTTGCTAATAACAACACATAGAAATAACATTCTGATGACTGAGATCAGAACTGGGATACTCCTGAGCCAGCCTTGCACTGACCCAAATGAGGCACCAGGTGCTCCTACCCTTACAATGCAACGAAGGAACCTGCTAACGGAGCTTGCTAGCTCCCACACATCCTCAGTGCCATTCCACTTTGTCCGATTGCACACCCACGCCAAAAACACCCGCATCCAACTTGTCAGCTAACCAAACTGCAAAGTGAGAAAAGTGCCAACTCGTCTCATTCTTTCTGTCCCGCATTCCTTCCAACCCGGCACTTCTCTCACCTGCACGCATCTCTATTTTCACGTGTTACCTCTGACTTTCAGGAAGGTGAAGGCCCGACCCGTCCAGCGGCTGAAAGGCGCACGCCTAAGCGCGGACCTCGGGCTCAGCCCCGCCCGGCCCCGCAGTGCCGCCGACCCCGCGCAGCGCAGCGCAGCACACGCGTTCTCCTCACTCCGCGCTATAAATAACCGCTTCTCAGTCCCCTCCTGAGCACGCTTTTCACGAGTTCGTTCCCTCGTTAATGTAAAACGCGAATTTAAAGGGCCGGAGAAGCAGCGTGGGGATGTGGGGGGGTCGTCGAAGCGAAACTCCCGTTCTCTCGCGGAAAGAAAGTCTAGCTGTGCGGCGCGGGACGGCAACGCGATTCAGCCCGCAGCGCGGCACGCTCCCCGGGCGGGATGCACGGCCGCCTCAGCTCCTCCACTTCCTCAGAGCTGAGAGCCGCTCTTCCTCCTCCCGCCCTCACTAGCAGCGGCCCGGCTCAGCCCAACGCCGCTCATCCACCGCCCCGCGTCCCGTCTAGTCCCGCAGCGGGCCCCGCCGTCCCTCGCCGCCCCTCACCGCCCTTACCGGCGCCGCGCTCGCTGCGAGAAGTCCCCGCCGGGCAGCTCGGCCCGCCCGCTCCCGCCGAAGGGGGGGAGAGGGAGGAGGCGAGGGGTCGGGAGCCGCTAACGGGCTCGGGGCGGCGGGCAGAGCGTCCGCCCGTACCTGCGGCGGGCCAGGCCGTGCCTCGCGCCCCGCGGCTGCCGCTCGCCGCCTCCTTCCGCAGTGGGATCGGCGGTAAAAATAGCAACAGGCGGCGGGGGCGGAGAGCGACGGGAGCGCGGCCCGGCCCCCACCGTGACAGGAGGGCACCCGCGGCGCCACAGCGGGCAGCTCCGCGGGAGCATTGCTTCTGTGGCGCTTCTCCGCCCGCGTGCCACAGCGCAGAAAACGCGAATCCGTTCCGGCGCCGTGACAAGCGCGGGTGGGTGCGGAGCTCACAGAAGTTAACTCGGAGTTATTTTTAAAGGATATTTCCTCAGCAAGCCCAGCCCGGCCCCGCGCCCGCAGCTCGGCGGGCCTGGGCAGCCTCCACCGCCTCACCTCGTCCGTTCCCGCCGTGCCCCGCCGCGAGGCCGGCCCGTCGCACCTTTGGGGAGGCCGGCACCGGCCACTGCCCCTCCTGCCGCCCGCAGCGGCTCAGCAGCGAGTGGAGCCGGAGACTTGATGACGGCGCTCTTCCAGATGGTCAGGGCCTCCCCTCCAGTCCCGCAAACTGGTCTTGCGCTCAATTAATTTCAAGGCTTCTTGGCAGCGAGACTACTGATTACTTACATCTAAGTAAGTAGAATCAAACGTTCTCAAGTAAATTTGCTGAGCTGCTGGACGCACGGTGCTCTGTGAGGAAAATAATTAAGTGTGCTGTCAAAGTGAAGCACGGTGTTTTCCCAGATTGTGGAAAACAAGTGGTAGTTTGGTACGTGTAGCACATCCCGTACTTGCAGGGCGCATGGTGGTTGCATCTACACGACTTGTGCTAGCTCTGTGTACTTTTATAGCATTGATGACCTGTGAGTGAAAGTATGAAAGCAGCAGTGTGCTCTGAGTGCTGTTTCCAGTCTGCCCTTGGTTCATAGCTTACTGCTTCTGCAGAAATGAGGACAGGCCTTATGTTTGCAGTGGCACCCTGGGTGCCACTTGGGGAAAGGAAAGCCCTCTCTGCAAAACTTGGCCATCCTACATATATTTAAGAGAATCACAGAATCATAGGGGCTGGAAGGGACCGCAGGGGGGTCAAGTCCCATTCCCTGCTAAAACAGGTTCCCTTTAAACCATCACAGCTAAGGAGAGTGCTCTCACTCCAGCTACCAGCTGCCAACCTCAGGTCTGAAACAAGTCTGCCCTTTTACTTTTTTTAAGTTGACAGCCTGAGGATCTTTGCTTTCAGTTACGGAAGGCTGCAAACTGCCACCCTCAATCTCACAGCTCCAGCACTTTGGCCAAGGCTCATCCATTCTGAATTATCAGTGATTTCAGGAAGACTTTTTTAAAAGCTTTTGCCTTTCAGAAAGAGACAATGAAAGAGATACAGATCCTACAAGGTTCCTTCTGGTGCTTGTTCTTGCTTCTTGCTAGCAAGAACACCACAAATACAAATCCTCTCTTCTTCCTTGATAGCGGGGAAGAAATTAGACTGAGATTGAAATAAGACCATGGGTTCCTCTTTTATTTTTCCTATTCTCTCCAGCTCACATATTTTAATTCTTTGCTTTGCAGAGTTTTTGTCAGATTGTCATACACTGTTTTATAGGCAAAGTAAAATGCCTCAGATAAGAACTACACTTACCTTGGTTTAATAGTTCCATGTGCTCCACTTTTGGAAAACACCCTCTTTCTCATTCAAGTTGACCTAAAATTCACTATTATAGTAAATAGACAAAACGCACTTGAAGTGTTTACATTTGACAAATTCAGGAACAGTGATCCATTTTACTCCAAGCCAATCTGCTATAATGCTTGTTGCTAAGGTGTAGTAAAAATAAAAAATACAGTCTGAGGTCTAAGAAAAAGCAAATTCAGGGTATGAAAAAAGCCTATGGGTAGTAAAAACCCCATGAGCTGCCTAAAATGATACAGAAAAGTAGTAAATAAAGTTCTGCATAAAGTCAGCTGTCTCAGGCTGTAGGGCCCACCTCACAAAAGTCATGATCCAACAGCCACACTTTCCTCAAGTATTTACATGCTATGTTTGAGGAAGAACAAACATAACTGTCTTACACACCTGTGCCGCATTTATCCAAGGTGCAGGAAGATCTCTTGCTTTTCTGCTTGCCATGAGAGTGTTTGACCTACCTCCCATGATACTTTCCTAATAACGAGCATCAAGGATATGCTGGACAGCATTCCTTCTCTCCGTTTCCTGTTGAAATGGCTACTTATACAGGAAAGAAATTTTGTTTGTGAAAACAAGACAAAAACAAAGAGGTGGTTATGTGTTCCAGTTCATAAGAAGTAAACATGTAATGTGCAGGAACACACATAATGTACAGAAGCAGAATGTTTGCATTCAGGTGAGAGCCCTGAACACCAGCCTTCCTAATTCTGTTCAGTTCTTTGAAAGAGTACATCTCTCAGTCTTTATCCTGCATCCTTTTCTTTACAGTAGCCTAGTTATTAAAACATACCACCATCACATGCTTCTTCAGACTGGCAAGAAAAATTAACCAGGGCTTCCCACCTACTGCAAACATGATCTATGGAATACCATTTTCATCATTATCTCTTTGTGCAGCTGCACTTCAGATAATAACAATCTGAACAGACAACAAAACCCAGCATGAGGCCTGTACAAGGCAGGCTGTGAGACAGCAAAGTGTTCCTTGTGGTCTACTCAAGGGATGAGCAAGTCAGTTGACCTGAGTTGAGGTAGGACTGTAGACCAGGACGAAGACAGTGAAATTTAGGCTAAACTCATTGGCCACAGACAGGAGCTGAACTTGGGGCTGCTGTGGCTGCTCCCTTTGAAGCACAGCTGTATGCAAACAGGAAGTTGTAAAGTTCCACCCAGACGCTTTCAAAGCTGAACTTCCTCCATAGCTGGGCAACAGCTGAGAAGTGAAAATCATTGTTTGAAATGTGGGTACCCATACTGTGCTTAAATTGCATTAGAAGCAGCATCTCTGCTTTTCTCCCTTGGTAGTCACAAGAATTAATTTCTAGTGCTGTTCTACAAAGCAGTCTAAGTCTTTATTTGTGTTTGGGTACTGCAAATCTGTTTAGTACCTCATTAAGGGCAAGATACTGAATGTTCTGTAGTCCTCTGACTTAAATGAGCTCTGGGTAAGTACCACATTCTTATCCAGTGGCACTGTATCTCCAGATGGTATTCATACATGGTCCCAGAAGTTTCACAAACTAAATTTGAGTGATACTGTTACAATAGCTGTTTGCCTGTTTCCTACTCCGTAAGAAGGTATGACAGCAAGTAGTTGGTGATCTTCAAAGACAAGAGACTTTCAGTTATCAGTAATCATGAGTAAAAAGTCTGAAAGAGTTGAGCTCCTGTTACAGACCCTGCCTGCTGCCTCTGTATTTTCATGCTTTTGTATTTCATGATTACCCTCTCCCTCCCCCCTCCCTTCTTTCCCAAAAATACACCTGAAAATGACTTACCAGGGGTTGTGAGAGTATTTGAAGCTTCTCCTTTTGTGCAGAAGCTGCTGTTGCTATGCCATCTTTTAAGTTACATTTTATTTAGGTGAGAGTTAGGTCAGGACTGGATATTTTAATAGGCTCACCCCATTATGCACAGTGTTCTGATGGTGCATGACCTGATTTCAGTCACCCACCAATCACTGTACAAAACAGAAATGTTGGCTGCTGCTTGGAAATTGAACAGAAATACTACCCCCAGTGAATTTGTGTGCTTACATTATACAAAGAAACAGTAGAAAAGAAAATGACTCTACTTAGTTTAACGAAGATTACCTTTGATTAATATTGTACCTGTGGGCAAAGAACAGTGTTGTTGGTGTTTATTACTTATGATTATTTTTATATTTTACCCAAATGTGGCATCCAGGTGCCTTCAGCCATGAGATCTTGAAAGTCACCAATCTTGTAAAAACTTAATGTATGCATCTTAGGAACGAATGGTGCTGCCCATCTCTTGTCTCTGCTCACAATGACTGCTACGTTAGGACATAAGGTTTGCTTATTGTCGGTATGTCAAAAGAAAAACCACAGCCATTACAACTTTGAAAAGCAACTGCAAGCAGGAAGCTTCATTTATAGAAATTCTCTAAGTGAATTAGTTACAGATTTAAACATATACTAGTATAATATGAAAAAATTGCTTATATGTTAAATATTTTAATAGAGAATTTGAGCAGAAGTCTCAAATAAATTCTTCTGCAATTCAAGTACAATACTTGCATGCTTTACAATATGCCATGGAGTAAGTTCACAGACTGTAAGGAAGATGAAATCAATATATTTCCTGCTGGCCAAACTGTCTACTGAAATAAAAATAAATTCAAGGATAGTGTTAAGTTGTGACTACTAAACAAACTAATAACTTTAAGATGAAATTCATCAGTCCAACAGCATTGTTATGCTTTTACTCTTATGGCAGAGTTTGTAAGTATTGTACTCCTTAGTTTCAAGGCATTTCCTTCCCAGCCTCACAAGCACAATTTCCTCCTGGATCAAATGTTTACAACTGCTGTTGACTTTTGTTGGAATTACAAGTGTTAGCTTGTTATAAAGATCACAGTCATTCTGCATATTTTCTGTAAGTTAGGGATGCATCTCTCTGGAAGTAGCCAGGAATCCCCTGCCACTTGGGCTCAGTCCAGGCTCCAAGCTTTATTTATTCTTGTCCTGGCAATTGCCATTTCTGGATAAAACATCAGTGCCTCTACTCTGATGTTCTCTGATGTACAGATTCCCAGCAGGACAGAAGTAATTAATGCCTGCAGCTAGAATCTGGCCACGTAGATCACCCACAAGTAACAGCACCAGCCCAGGAGAAGCCCAGAATGTCACAGGAAGCTGATCAACACAGCTGGATTTCCATAGCATCCCTCAGCCTCAGCTCACAGCCATCATGCTGTGTCTGGGTTCCCCAACCAAGTCACTCTTAGAGGCATTGACCAACATCACCTAACCAGGCAGTGGGCAGTTTAAAGTAGGAGCTTGTGCACAGCCATTTGTTTTCAGTGAAGCTCAGGATGAAGTACCATGCAAGAAACTGTGTTTTGCAAGGCAGCCTGTGGTTAAGTCACATGCCACATGTTAAATCCTACTGAGAGCAAAATTCAAGTGTCATCCCAACGTTTGTCCTTCCACTTCCCTAGCACTGGGTTTCAAAGTACAAGCCCTTTCCTTAGTAATCTTCTTATTGCTCTTGTTTAAAGTTAATTTTCTGTACCACACAGATGGACCCCAGCATGAATGGTGCAGATGCTGGCTTTGACTCTTCAGACAAGAAAAACTGAAGCACCAGCCAAACAACGCAGGGCTTACTCCTTTCCTTTTATCCTCCAATTATAACTCTAAAGATTGTAAGGCAAAAGCAGGCATCAAATATTCTTTCTTTACATTCTTAGCCAACAAGGTAACCCAGTATTTGCTAGAATTCTGATGAATAATTTGCTAGAATCCTGATGAATATTTTGCTAAATTTAATCTATGCTTGACCTAGCAACTAAGCACTGTCATGGTATACCAGAAGCAGTTACGGTGAGGAGGTTTCTTTTCCCAAGATGTACCTGTGCTATTGGAGCTACATACTGATATCCAGTGCAGAAGGAAAAAAAAGTATAGCAAAGCCAATTGGTAACCACTATCTAACCCTCTCAGGCTCTGTAAGTACAGATGACAGCACAAAATGAAATGGAAATTTCCGCTCTAAATTCAACACGCAGAGTTATGCAGCAAAATCTTGTAGCATGCAGGATCCAGCACTGGGGGATGCACTGACCTAATCATGCTTAGATCAGTCAGGTGGCAGAAAGGTGTACGTAGATGCACTCTGTCCCAACATGTTCACAGTACTGAAAGGCATGTTTCACACTTGTAAGGAATAAGAGTTTGGCATGCTGAGCATCTCTAATGGAGTTTGCTATGTAGTCCAATCCCATAGCAAACAGACACTCTCCAGAAAATGTACTGTAGCTTCCTTGTTTATTTGGGCTGAAGACCCCACCAAAAGACCACTGTTTCTAAAACACTTGCCCTAAGTTCACCTAAGTTGCACCACAGGCTTTCAGTTGTTATTAACAGCAGCACTTGCCAATCTAAACCTAGATAGAGTTTCATATTGTTATCAGATTATCCACAAACAAAAGAAAGTTTTCCCCCAGACAGGCTGCCTTTCAGAAGTCAGGATATTACTTGGAATATTTAATTAAACAAGTTTTGATTGAAGTACATTTGCAGGCAACTTTCAGATTGTAAGGTCACTGGCTTTTTTTGGTCCTTCAAGGGTAGGAATGCTTTCCTTTCAAAACAAGATACTAAATTCAACAGTATATAGAATGAATCTTAATAAAAGCAATAGTCTTTTTTAGTCTGAGTTCTCAGATGTTTGGTCCTAAAAATCCTTACGTGTTAAATAATGCATTTTTAATGCTGCCAAAATATCAAATACAATGAAGGTAGTAATTGTTCTATTTTACTCAGTCTTTCGTTGAAGATTGTTTTTCTCTGGTTGAAAGAAGTGCTTTTCAAGAGCACTGACCAATTCATCCAGTTCTTTCTTCAGCTGCTCAATGTCACTATGAAACAAAATCCACACAGAAGAGAAAACATGTCACCAGTGGAGTAGCTAAAAAGCACATTTTCAGTCTGAGGTACTGTTTTAGACAAACATTTTCTATCAATGATAGAAGAATATATACATGAGTTCTTAGAGCCTTCTATAATAAGCATTGATTTTCATTTCCAGTTGATGTATGAAAGGCACTTAAGACTATGAACAAACATAAATCTATAATATAATGTAAAATAGACCAGCAGTCAATTTGAGTTCAGAGTATCTCCTTTACAAATCATATACATTCAGTAACTCAAACACGTGCACTTAACAGTATTTTCAGGTGTATTTTCATCGGTAAGAAAGCGTTATTATCGTTAGAGTAGCAGTTGCTCATCTTTCAGTCTGTGCGACTTCCCAAGCTATTAGTCAAGGATATAATTACCAAATAAACTGGTTTAAAATATGTAACTATAGATAAAGTGTAGCAGTAGAAGCCTAAAGCAACAAAATATATCTTAAAAAAAAAAAAAAAGAGGAGTATATCACTTTCATTTAAACAGAATGCTTTTCTCGATCTTGTTTTTACTGAATGTGAAACCAAGTTTAAAGAAATTTCAGCGCAAAAGAATTATTCAACACATTGTTCAGGATTGAAGCTTTATGCATATATATTTACAGAATAATAGAAGTGACTGTGGCAATATTATTCAATCATGAACAGCCTTTTCCCCACCAAAACAATACAGAGAAGCTGATCAGCCCCTATCACACAGCATTTACCCCTGTAGGTGACCATACCTGTTTCCAGGAGGTGCACAGAGTTCCGAATAGTATTTGATTTTTGGTTCTGTTCCACTGGTTCGCATTGTGGCCACTCCTCCATTAGCAAAAGTGAATGTAATCATTTGGCTACTTTTACTAGTAGGAAGTATCTGAAAATAATAGGAACATATGTATATTTAACATTTACAAAGGGACTATATTCAATTCAAGACAAAACGCATGGTGTGATTCATATAATGTAATTAATGCATCAGATAAAAGCAAGCTGTGTTCTGTTTTCTTTATCAACTGTGTAGTCTTGTAACTACAGCAGGCAAATCACAACCTGACCCTCAACCTGGTAGTAAAACTGCTGTTAAACAGTACAATTAGATAGCTCATTTCAAATCTAGTCAACATTTCGACTGTAAACAGATTGTTCTGTGACAAGCTTCCCCCAGGACAAAAATAAACATGGACCACTTAGCTTACACTTACAACAAGTTAATGCAGGATTGCTGCAGCACTACAGCAAGATCCTTCTACCTCCCTGTACAGACTGTCACCTTGGGGGTGAGAGGGGAGGAGGGGAAAGAGAGGGAGAGGGAGATGGGAAAAGAGACAGAAGGAAAAAAATTAACCTTGATTTATTCCCCATCAAAACAAAACAAGCACTACAAATCAAATTCAACTTACTGTCAGGTTTGAACATATGTTTTATAGGGTATCCCTCTGTAGAATATTTGTATATGTACATATTTACACATGATTCTGTATGCTAGAAGTACACTTACTGCTTTTTGATCTGGCTGGCTGCTGTCATACCCAGTAGTTAGATCCCTTATTCCAGAAACTTTAAATCTACCACACGATTTTGGATACGTGTCTTTTCCGTCATAGTTCCTAAGGTTGTCAAAAAGCTGCTGAATCACTTCAGGATCATGGCAGATGAAATATGAAGCTTTGGTGATATGGAAGCCATATCTGGGAAGACATGTACCAATCAACTGAAGAAACAACAGTCTTATTAGTTATACACCACACACATTATACAACATTCTATAAAGCAAGAATCTGTGGGTAACAGTAGCATCAGTTCACCCTGTTACAATTTTTTAAATGTCTTGACAGTTCAATTGCTCCATTTTACATACTTGAAGAGGGAAAGGTCTCCAGATACAAATTTCCTTAACAACTGAAAGTGAGAAACTTTGCTTCTAAACCAGAAGAAAAAATGATGCCACGAGGAGATCTAAACACACAGGAAGAGAACAAAATATGTCTAAATAGGTAACCTTGAGTGGACACTAACTGACCTCTTCTAACAACAGAATTTCCAGACGTTTTTCCAGACATATTTCAGAAACTGCTTTTCCATTGAAGTGTTTCTGTTGAACTACACTGTTCTGTCTATAATCTCTTTACATTACCATCTCTTTACATTATCCATTTGCTGCCAAATAGCATGATGCCGAATCTGCATCAAAAACAACTTGCCTGCTAGCACTGAATTTTCAGAACAGCATGTTGTTAGAAAGCATACAAACCTGGGCTGGTTCTTTCAGTGACTCTTTCTAAAGATAAACAGCTGATGAGAATCTTTGACGCCTGGAGAAACCTGAAGGACAGAAGCTTTCACTAGCACTATTATGCTAGATATCTGGAAGGCTTCTGAAACAGCAACATATTTATACTTAAGTGAACATCTTGAAGGTTAGTAATTGTTAAATCAATCTTGAGAATCCAGCAAGGAAATTTAAAAAGCCTACCTTATATTTGAAACAAGTGATGAACCCGCTGGGGTTCATGTCCTTTTCCTTATCTACTTCAGCTTTGAGATGGGGTAGTAATGATAACAGGCCCTGTCTACTACACCTCCAAAATACTAAGCAGAGTTTCTTCTGCTCTACAAGCGGTTCACAAGTTAACCCCAACTAGAATGGAAGGGAGCAGAAGAATGGAACACTACACTGGCCACAAGCAATAAACAAACATCAATAACTCTAACGCAAACCAGGAAAAGCCCTGCCTTCCAGTTATCAAGCATCTGTTAATAAGACAGAGTTGTTTTCTTCCCCGTATATTTGCAGGTTTTCCACATGTGACCACGTGCAAGAAACACAAACAGTCTTCCTCTGAGGTGCATCTGCAGGATGCTTTCATGCTAAATAAGTCCGACCTTCTTAGCAGCTGTTTACACAGTAGACAAGTGGCATGGCTAAGTTCCACTTTGTTAAACATCCTGATTCTGAAGGCAACCTGAATCAGGTGTTTACTGAATAAGTACTTAAGCGAGCACATACCAGAGAAGGCCAGCTGTCTGAATGTACACTTCCAACTACAAGCAGCAAAAAGAATTTCCAAGTATTTGGAACCATATTTGCAGTTCTAGACATGATTTTCTCTGTTTTACTGTTTTGTACTGTTTTCAGACTTCTGCTACATACAAGAGCTGATGAGTTCCACGTTTTTTCCAATGTTTTTGGCTCCTGATTCCTTGTTAATTTTTTGATGAAACAAGTATGTTTAGTGCTTTGAGGACTGGTGAAACAAGCAGCATAAAGGCTAGAGTTTTCCAAGAGTCTTTCTGCAAGATCCACCACAGCTTTCTTAGGGACACCACTGGAAATGAAGAGGTGGAGAGTATCCACCAGCCTGTGCTTCTCTCTCCTTTTTAACAGCCAACCTAGAAACCACATAAGGAACGCACCATCCTGCCCCACGGAATCCAACAGCCATTTCAGCTATTGATTTCTGCAGGTCTTGGAATGCATTAAAGGAAAAAGAAAAAGGAGTGCCTCATATTCAAAGCTTTCAGGAGAATACCCAGTTGGATATAGCAAGCAGAGCCAGTCATAGCACATGAGCTGAATCAGCTTAAATCTGGGTATTCAAGAGCAGAAAGAAAATACACTGTCGATCAAAAAATGAAAGACAGAATAATATAATAAAAATTCTAACTAAGTGCCAACTAGAATTAATTTAATCACAAGTAGTAGTGCAAACAGGACAGAAATAAGCTAGACAGCATAAATATGCCAGAGCTACTTAGACACATTCTGCCATTAATGTTTTTGTGCATCTGGTGTGTTTAAGCACTATGAGCTCCACAGTGCACCAATACTGCTGGGGAAACAAAACAAAACAAAGTCCAATCTTTTGTACAAGAAAGAGCAGTGCTCAAGAGCCAAACTTTTCAAATGGGAGAAATCAATCAGAAAAACTAGAAAATGTTACAAACATCTCTTTAACAGAGTAAGAGCTAGGAAGGTAATCAATACTTTAAAACTACACAAAACCAAGTCATGTATGAAACTCCTGATGTAGGAGAGCTCACCAGATCACTGTTACCACACCTGTGTCTTCGTTTCTTTGCATACCATAGATTGCTATTAAGCAACTTACATGGAATGGAGAAAATCTGATATTAGACAATTACAATCAAACTCACTCATCATAGACAGCCTTCAGCTGCTGAGACAAAGACAAATTCCTGGTTGCCAAAAAGCTAGCCATCTCTGCAGTTATAACGGCAGCACTGACACCATCTTTGTCCAGAACCGCAGGGCAGCACATATACCCTAAACGAAGAAAAAATATTATTTACATATTTGATGGATTATTTTTTTTAAGAATAATAGATAGTACTGGGGGGATAGCAGTGGGAGTGGAGTGGAGTGTAAGACAGGCTGTTGTTTAAAGGAGAACTGAATACTGCCATAGTATTTATTTTTGGTTTAATTCTATGCTGTTTATTCAGCATAGACTAAGATTTGAAAAATTGTTTCTCTTGTGATCAAAATTAATTTCAATAAGTAAAGCATTTAACGAGTTTTCAGCACAGATTTGTTTTATATTAGTGCCATGTGCTCCTGAATATCTTTGGAACTGTTATAAAAAAAGAAATGCCACACTACTAGAACAGTGCAAGTGCGAGACTCTGAAGTGTGATTACCCCTCCACAGCAGTATATGGTAACACTGAGAATTATCCATTATATAGTCACATTTTCACTGTTTGCAGATGCTGAGATACTCAAGAAATTGCATGACAGCTTTAAAATTTTTGTCTCATGTACTTTCAGCTTACACACATCTTTGCAGCTTACTAATATTATTTGAGGGATGTTTTACTTTATTTTGCTCATGGTTAAACTTAGCTTAAAGATGTCAGCTACAAATACCCCATTTGAAGCCTAAAAAATGTGCCTTTTTTCAAAAACTTGTAGAGAATGGTACTGCTAAAGACTTATACACACCGAGTTCACATCACCATAGTTGGTGCTACATAGAGATTAGGATTGCATACTAGTAATACCAGTCACCCAAGTGGATGATATCAATAACTCCCATTAAGGTCAGCATTGCCATTTTTTGAGAGTAGAACACTTCCACTATTTTAAAGGCTACCAGAACATAGCATACTTTCTTACCTATTGCCTCTTCAAATGCAAAAAGAACAGCTTTCCCTTGATCCATGAGCTGCTTGGCACGGTTCCCCATCCACTTAAAACCTGTCAGCGTCTCCTACAAATGTGATGACAAAAACCCCACAGACTTTAAAAATAAAAGCAATTAGTAGGAAAGCAAATCAAAGTACATCCAGTAATCTTCTAACAACTTACCTCAAAGTGAAAACCTTCCTTAAGTGCAATTGCTCTCAGGATTTTGGAAGAAACTGTGCTTGATAACATGTAGACATCTTTAATGGCACAAGCATCCCTGTTTTGATTTTTCCAGCAAGTGAAGATCCACCAACCTAACAGAGCTCCCAGCTCATTTCCAGAAAACACCTTCCATTCACCACTGGAGAGAGAGAAAAAAAAATAGAGAATTTAAAGGACAGTACTGGAAAAACTTCTACTGGTTCTTACATATATGAAGAATGGCAAATAAAACTACATCCGAATTCCAAGTATCAGTAACAAGATACCTCATGTTCATTAAGAAAAAAATATATATATTCCCCAAAGAATCCTGGAATGCTTATTGTCCTCCTCTATCATATGCACCAGCTAATGAGTTTATCCAAATACAAAAAAAGTGATATTTCTGGCATATTTTAAATTAAAAAAAAAAAAACAAAACACAAAAAACCAACCCAGATAGAAATTTAAAAAACCAATGATTACAGACATGTACAGACATGAAAGTACAGTTCTCGTGTGATCAGTAGTTTTGGTCGACTTGGTGACAAATATTTCTTTTAATGACAAATACTTCAATCTGTCACTGAAAAAAACACCCATATATATCCATGGTTCGAACAGGAAAAATTGAATGTAAAAGGAAAAAACAGATGTCAAAATTACCCAGAAAATCCCAGTCATGAAAGGGGAGAAAGACATTGTCAGACTGACAAAAATCGAGACCTACAGTAAAAATACCTGTTGTGAAAGCAAAGCAGATGCACCTCCTGCACTTACTGATGCCAGCAGGCATTAAGCAATACAGCAACAATTTAGCATAAGAATGTGTCCTAGCAGGGGTTTCTGTCAAAGAAGTACAGATACCATAGAAGCCTGTGTTAGTATTTGATTAGTGTATGAAAAGCTTCAGTGGAATTTAGACATAATGCAGGATCAAAAGTTAGATAACTATTAAGACTGGCTAAACAATTAGCAAAGCAGCAGGAGAATGAGAGCACTACACTCTCAGTAGTGGTGCATACAATAAACTAATACCCCTTCTAAGTATCCCATAGCCATAAGTTTTAAGACAAAAAGCATGGGTGATTTTGCGTTCTTGCTTTAACCCATTGTAACTAGCACAAATTAAAGCTTTTTATGCATTTTCCTCACTGCTCAGTTCCCAGCTAAGGCTGAGACAGGAGATACAGTGGAGAGGGCCAGTTAGCTCATCCTACTTAGGCAGAGAAGCCTCCTTAGATCATGCTATGAAAGGAAAGGGTAAAAAAACAAAACCTAAGCCCAACAAACAGGAAAGCCAAGACCAACAAACAAACCAATTATTCTTTATTCCTGAGATTATCTGGTAACTACAGAAGTTATGCAGAACATTCAAGTTATTTCTTAGTAAACACAATATGGAAGTATGTTCGTCAGTCTTCTGAAACATTTCTATCTGAAAACCTAGCTTTAAAGAAGTAGAGCATTCATAACAGCTCGCATATCTCCGTGCATACCTCAAGTGCAAATGTCACATAAGTATTCAGGCTTTCTTGTGGAGTCTAATTTTAATCACTATTTAATTTACCACTGTGGTCTTCTGCATACAGCCCCCTCACATTTCTATATGGTTTTAGTCTAAAAAGGACAAATGTAGCTATTCTACCTTCCTCTGCAACACAGGTAGTCAGAATCTCTCAAATTACTCTAATGTTTAAGTCCAAAATGGTTGTATTTATTTGTTGCCATACCTTTCTTGTTTCTCTGCCACTGCAAGTCGATCAGCATCTGGATCATTTGCTAAAATGATTTTTGCCCCATCTCTTTCAGCCAGAGCAAAAGATAAGGTCTGAAAACAGTGGCAAGCAACATCAGAAAAGTGTTAATACTCCCAAATATTTTCACATCCCTTACAGACTTCAAATAACTTTCCCAGTTCATTTAATTTCACTCAACTGCATGATGAGTCTCAAACAACATGTAACCAATTCACAGATAGAAGCCTGGCAAGAGCAGAGCACAGGCAGGATATTTAACTTCACCTACACCATTCCACTTCTCTTGTTACAGCCAGTAGGATCTTCACTAAAAAAATGATCATACTCATATCAGAAAATCTAGTCTCCCTATTGTCAGGATTGCCCCTGATCCAATCATAGTTTGAGAACAATTTCAGCCTTGGTATTTCAGACGTGATCTGTAAAAACTTTTAAAAATTGACTAGGAAGATCTCTACTTTTTATTTATTCTTTTATTTTAAATAGGAATTCTATCACTTTGCTCTAGGTGCAGATGCTGCACATTCTGTTAGCAGAACAAAGTACAGTTTAAAGTTATGGATAATTATTACCTGGCTGCCTCATAGAGAGTTACGAATTTTAATGAAATTATACCAGGAAATTCTTTGATAAATGTAAAAATAACCAGAAATAAACAGTGAGACATTGCAACTTCTCAGAAATACACATATACGCTGTATTTAGAATATTAAGAAATATTAATGATATGTATTTACCAGAACACCTTTGCCTTCTTCAGGATTTGGATACTTCACTGTGGGAAATTCTGGATCAGGATCCTTCTGCTCCGGAACAGCAAAAGGAGGTCTAAGATCAAATGCCTTGAAGGCCAGCTGCACAAATTTATGACCTACACCATGCACAGAAGTATGAACAAATTTCAGGTTTGTTTCCTTGTTTATTTTCCTGAAATAAAAGAGATTAATAATAAAAACTTGAGTATGACAGAACATTCAGCATGAAAATTCACTATGTTCAGAAACCTATGTGACTCAGTATTCTATGGTACTGTTAACATGATAAACTAAAGAGATCATTTTTTAAAGGCAATGACTTCTAGACTGGTTTAACCTCATTTTTCAGATCTGTGGTTACTGTAGGTATCCATTGTTCTGGTACATGCAAATTACTGGAAAGACAGTAATACACTCTATACACACCAAAGGAGGTGAGTGGAAAATAAATACAATTGACTGGTTCCTCATCCCCAGCTCTGGAATGTAAGCCATCTGATCACAGATAGTTAAGATTGTGATATAACAAGTTGCTGCTCATTTAATTTACAAAAAGAAACATCCACTTAATTTTATTGAGTAAAGTTTATATCAAGCAAGTGACAGCAATACATATGTGCAAGGCTCCCAAAGTCACCAGAAACATATGCAAGAATGACAGAGTATGACCTCCTTCTGTCAAACCAGTCTGGCCCACTTTAAGGCTGTAACCCCAGAACATTAAATTTCATAGTCAGCATCAACCCTTAGCTTTCCCCTAGCTGCACACAGTAGCCCCATTTGGCTGATGCACAGTCATATTATGACAGGAAGATAATCAAATCAGAAATGAATCACCCACCTTACTGGTTCAGATTCTTGCCAGACTAAGTTTATGAACTGACTTACTACGTAATGACACAGCTATTACCACAAAAGATCACAAGAATGCAAATACAGGGAGGGAAAATACAGCAGAATCACAGCTGCCTTGTCTTAAACTGCCATGAAAAATCCTGTATTTTTAACAGAGTTAACACTATTTACCTGTGAAAGCATTGTTTCTGTATGTCTTTGAAATATTCCTTATTGATAGTGGCATACGGGTCATGGAGTAGCGCACTGCTGTCAATTTGTTTATCGTCCCAAGCCTGAGGCCACGGCTCCTTATTCTCCTCAATGGCCTGAGAAATTCCTTTGTCATGAGGGGAAATTATCTGAGCACCATTTTCCCAGTAAACCTGAATGATAACAAGGGTAAGAGCTCATTTTTGTCATTAATATGGTAGAATAGTTTTGCCATTTTTTGTTGGCTAAGATGTATTTGATAGAGTATTACAGTCAATTCCACTGAAGAATAACCAGAGTAATGCTCTGTTCTTATTCTCAATGTTTCCCCTGAAGTCCTATTTTTGTTCTACAAAAAAGCTATTAAGCTTTATCAGAGCACGCTGAAATTCATAATGAAACACAAAACAAGGCTCAGCTCACTTACTGAGAAGATTCAAATATCAACCTGTCTGCTAGCTTTGGAATTGATAAATTCCCCAAGATATTTCCTCTCAATTTTTAGATAATCATTAAATATAAAACAATACTTTAGAGGAAAAAAGCGTCAAAATAAAAATGAAACACTTCTACTACAAAAAAGAACTAAGAAAGAAGGCACAAGAACCTTGCAGCTGTCTACAGCAGCAGTGTTGCCACAACAGCAAGCACAAATTCATGTAAGCTTCAAGATGTTCCTTACCTGCAGTCCTTTATTTTTAAAAAATTGCTTATACATCCAAGAGCAGGTTTTATGCTTATCTATAAACAGAACTGTGTTTTAATTTAGACAGTTGTTTGCACACTTCCTCCTACTGATGTTTTGCAAGCTACATCTTTAAGGAAATACAACTAACAGCACCTGGGTCATGTATACATGTACATCAAATAACAAAAACACCAGCAAAAATGAAGTTGATTAACAAAATAATTGATGAAACATCCAAACAGATGTGAAAAAGCTGCCAAGATTAATACATTAAAAAAAAAAAAAAAAAAAGGACAGTTCAAACAGACAGAGAGAAATCATCTTGTCTAATACCTCGCTTTTCTATTGCAGAAGACAAAGAAAGACCTCCTAACCTTTGTTTTTGTATTCTGGAACAGTCTGTATATGACTAGTCCAGGTATGCGATTGGCAGACAGGCCGCTCAGCCATCTGTCATTTGTTTCTTGAAACACACACACAAAAAAAGCACACCGATAATTGTATCATTTAGCAAAAGAAAAAAATATGCTATGTGAAATTAATGGAAAGTGTTTTTTACAAGCAACTCATTAAGCTTATTCAATATTCTAAAGCATTCCAAAAGTTCCAGAACTATACTTATCTTTCTGCTTCATATAGCTAAGATATTAATTATGTTATTACTGTAACACGTCACTGTTTAGATCTAGATCTCAAGAATCCAATTACCTGTTCATTTCGTCAATAACACAATAGGAACTGCATACAATGGTATTAAAATCTCTACATGGAAAAAATGATTAAAAAACAACAAAAATGAAAAAAAAATAGGTCATTTAGGAATACCTTGTAACCATTATCTTGCTTTGGATTATGGGAAGCTGTAACCATAATTCCAGCACAAAGCTTCAGATGAGTTACCGTATACGGCTGTAAAGAGAAAAGATTAACTGAACTGGAATATGAAAAACATTACAGGAGATTTTATGGTATGTAAATGAGAATGCTTCCATACTGCCAAATAAAAAGGTCAGGATATGATTCCTGCAGACTGAAGCCCTAAAGGAACAGCTACACTTGCTCCACCAGGATCCATGTGATACAGCCGTAGCTCTTGCCATTACTTGACATTTACCATAAACACACCAAGTGTATTTAGTGCTGTTTCAGATAGGCTCACTGGAGTAACATTTTTACAGAAGGAAGCTGAATGCATCTGTTGTGTGCTTCAGAATGACATGAAACACTTCAGATCTTTAAGAGTTAAAGTGTTGGGGTAATGACAGAAGTCTGCGGAGGGCAACCAGAACTAAAACTGCAGCATTCTCATCCATATCGTCTTGTGAGAGCAGTTCTTGAAACAGGAAATGAACCTGGGGGTCCTGGTCAATGCTCAGCTGAACATGATGCAGCAGGGTGCCCAGGTGGCCAAGAAGGCCAACAGCATCCTGGCTTGTACCTGAAATAGTACTGCTACCAGGAGCAGGGAAGTAACTGAACCTCTGTATTCAGCACTGGTGAGGCCACACCTCGAGTATGTGTTCAATTTTGGGCCCCTCACTATGAGAAAGACATTGAGGCCCTGGAGTGTGTCCAGAGAAGGGCAACTAAGCTGGTGGGAGCTCTGGAGCACAGGCCTTAGGAAGAGCTACTGAGGGAGCTGCAATTATGTAGTCTGGAGAAGAGGAGACTCAGGGGTGACATTATTGCTCTCTATAATGGGGGTCGGACTCTTCTGTAACCAGTGATAGCACTAGAGGGAATTGCCTCAAGTTGCACCAGGGGAGACTGAGGCTGGACATTAGGAAATATGGTGGTCAGGTGCTGGAATGGGCTGCCCGGGGAGGTGGTGAAGTCACCAACCCTGGAAGTGTTCAAGGAACGTTTAGACATTGTGTTGAGGGACATGGTTTAGTGAGAAATATTGCTGATAGGTGGATGGTTGGACTGGATGATCTTGTAGGTCTTTTCCAACCTTGGTGATTCTGTGATTATAGTGATTCTATGATTGGAGAGAGCTATTATAAACTAGTCCAAGCAGATAGAGTCAATTGAAAATAAAGCATTATTCATGACTAGAGGTCCAGTTCAAGTTCAATTCTGGCTGTTTAACAGCAAATACAATCAGCTACATCTCATGCAACACTGCTTTAACTTGTCTTGTGAAGAATGCAGCCTTGAATCTACCAAACTTTGTATCAGTACAAGCATTTACACACTAAGTCTCCATCCCTCCATATCCTTATCCTTCCAACTCAGGTATTCTAAGATCACCATGGGTCCCTTTCAGCTCAGGATATTCTATCATTCTGTTAAGCTAGAGACTGTGAAATGACTTCTTCAAGAAACGTGCCCAAAAGCATGAATGGGCACAAATACTGTCACTGGGCACTCACTGTCACAGATACTCTACTCAGCTTCTTTCTTCTACTGCTATGGATGTTGGAAATCAAACATAGCTAAATAAACATAAAGCAAGCAGTCTAAGCAGTTAGAACTTAAAAAGTTCAAGATGTTTTGTCTACTTTTCCTTAATATAAATATTAATTTTTGATATCTCACAGAATTTGTATGCATATAAAAAGATTTAATAGAGAAACATACCACAAAAGGTGTTGGTGTTACGTCAGAGAAGAGATAAACTGGAACTCCCTGACTGATGAACGTATTAGCAGCGAGTCTTGCAAACCTAAATAACAAGAGAAGAAGCCTTGGAAATATATTCATTCTCTCATCCATTTGTTCCCTAGAATTTCAGTTTTTCCTCCCCTCACTCCAATTAATAAAATAAAATAAAGGAAATCATTATACACAACTTAAACATGTGCCTTCCCCATTCCTTAAAGACAAAACACAACTATAAAAACTGCCTTGGTATTAATAAAAATACTATAAATCCTTCAAATTCCTTCCAGAGAAAGAGAAAATGCTGTTGAAGCAGTTATAAGACCATGAAGAATCATGTAAGACCTGAAAAGTACCTTTTGCTACTACCTCCACTTGAAAGGTGGGCACGAGCATCAAATCCAATCACAACTCCTCTCTTTTTTAGGTCACTGAAATTCTTCTCAAGGTATCTGCAAAATCCCTGAAGACAATAACAAATTCACTTCATTAATATGATCTCAGCATTTCATTTCTCATTGGATTAAGATGACTGCTAAGATGTTGACATCTCACTGCACACATCTCACTGAACTGGACTGGGATTCAGTTCAGGATCAATAAACATCATGAAATGACAAAAACCTTCAAATCAAAATAATAAAATTTGACAGCATTTAAGCACTTTTCCAAAAATCAGAACCAGCTCCAGAAAGAACCAGGTAACATGGTTAGTCTGATCTGCAGATACAGAAATTATTTGTTCTTTAAGGTATCAGATAAGGAAGTGAACAACTGGCCAACATTTCAGTTGTGGTTTAACCCTGCGGGTGGCTCAGCACCACACAGTCATTCACTCTGTACAACTGCTTAACAGGAACTATAAATATCAGTGTGTTATCAACATCATTCTTCTCCAAGAGCCAAAACATGGCATCATACCAGACACTGAAAAAAAATGCATCCCAGTTGGCACTAAGACAGAATTGAATCTCACCCTTAGTAATGAAAGGATGCTTGTTTAGGTCAATGATACAATGATACACCAGCAGTCCAAGATACAGTAATTCTAAGGACTTTGTTTTTTAAGCTCCCTCCAGGTAGATTGACTTTAGCACCTATACATGTATGTAAGTTCAGCCAAATGCTGGTTAGCTCTGTTTTCCTCCTTTTCCTTTCAGATTAGTAAAAACCATGTAGTTCCCTAGAATGCCCATTTGCTTGTCATAAGCGAGGCCCTTCCATTCCTGGATCCAACCAGTTGAATGAAATAATACGATGAATACAATACCTGAGTTGTCTGGATAATAGTCAAGTCATTCATGTGAGAAATTCCTGCTCCCATGGCAGCTCTCAGCCCAGCTGTGCCAAATTCCATTCGTGAGCCAAAGTATTTCTGTAGTTCTCCCACATTTCCTTCAGCAACTAGTTCCTTCACTATTGCAGAAGTTTTGGGATTCTGTAGATATAAAATTCAGATATTCTAAAAGTGTTTTTTGCGTGTGTGTTGTGTGTTTTGTTGTTGTTTGTTTGGTGTTGTTTTCTTTGTTTGTTTTTTTTTTAAACACATTTAAGCTTCTTAATAGAACTGACATCCTTCCCCACGATGTCTGCTGGCTTATTTTGGTATTACAACACAGTGCCCTGCTTTGGGAACCCCAGAACTTTTGCTACATTTCCTGAATTTAAAGTCAGTACAAGAGGGACAGTAAAAAAAACAGACTGGTCAGGAGATAAATAATTGGCATGAATTATATTTGTGAGTAGTGCTTGTGAAAATCCATGAAGTGCCACACTCATGACTACAGCCAAACTATTACAGGCAAATCTCACACTGTGCAGAGCAGCGAGAGAAAGGTCTCATCCTACCTGTTATGAATGATGAAAAGTTTCTTTTCTAAGTCTTCCTCATTTGTTGGTGTATTGCTTGCATGGTGCAACTCCTACCAACTCCTCATTTTTGGAATTAGTGAAGCCTTGTATGCCCCAACATCTCAATAACGTGGGATTTGTCAGGCTTAACATCAGTTCAATTCCCTGAATGCTGATGAGCCAGGAGGACAGATGGCACTCTCCAGCCACCAAGCAACAGTGTTATGCAAAGCAGCAGCGTGCTCCTCGGGTTACTCACAGCACCATTACATGCTCTTCATGCTGGAGTACAAAGATTATTATTTCCAAATGAACATAAGCTTTGATTCCTGGTCAACCAACTGACCTCGAGAAGGTCAGGGACTTGATTGTTTCTTGGATAACTTAGATATGCTGAGATCAAAGGAAGGCCTAGCAGATCATCCTGGGCAAAAAAATAAATCTCTCTCTCTGTATTTTTTTTTTTCTGCAGCTGAAGACATGCATAAAGCAGTCATGGGAGTAAACTTTTTATATAAAGATGTAAGGACT
This sequence comes from Lagopus muta, assembly GCF_023343835.1. NCBI lineage: Eukaryota > Metazoa > Chordata > Aves > Galliformes > Phasianidae > Lagopus > Lagopus muta. The sequence continues at coordinate 50,141,039 of NC_064436.1, forward strand.
CTGTGCAAACTAATACCAGTTTGGATTATCAAGCAAGCCAACTGTGTTTTTCTTAAACATTACAATACGTTCATCATTTGTGGACACAGCCTGCCCTAATTACTGATCTATGCACCTGCTGAAGGACAGGCATGACAGTCTAAATGAAAGCTAATGAGCCTTTGCTGATAATCAGCAAACTATATACTGCAGAATACCACTGAAGAAAAAAAGAATTGTTTTTTCCACTGAGCAATTAAGTACCCCTGAATTATTGACTTCCAGTTTAAGAATTAGTAATTTACCAGTCCAGGAATGCTGGCAACTTAACCTTCCTTGCAGGAACAGGACAAGAGTATGAGAATATTGATCTGTCTGATTACAGCAGCAGGTGTTATAATACAAGGAAAAACCATCAGTGCAACTTGCCCAAATGTTACCTCCTCACACAAAAAGTTATTTAGCTGAACCCATGTGAACTGAAGGCCCCAGAGATGTTCCATCACTGCAAAAGTTCTTCCAATGTTTTAAAGTATCAGGACAGGTACTGAGTAAACAAGTTTTATTTTTAATAAAAACAGAAGCCAACTTCTATCCATGATTTTATGCATGATAATAAGAAAAATGAAAAATATGATACTTCTGTAACGCATATGGTGATGAAATAGCCTGTAATATACACAGTAATTGTTACCTAGGTAAAACCTTTCAGCAAAGTCAGCAGGGCCATTTCCATACGCAAGGGTTTGCTCTTGCAAACTACTATTTTGCAAGAAACATGCAGCTTATCATCATTAAATATTAACTTCTCCCTTCAAATTAAAAAGCTATCCTTGCCATGAAGGGGTCTCTTAAAAAAAAAAAAAAGTGTAAATGGGCAAGGGTTATATTGGATTAAAGGTATTGCTCAGTGCAAACACTGTAGGAATTTCTCCCTGGCAAGTGAAATGACAGAAGCACAGCATTGACGCCTTACTGTTTTTGAGCAATCAGCAATGAGGCTTTGCATACTGGTCAAGTAGTACTGCAGTCAAAGATGCTATTACTAACCAAGAGCACACCTTCCAAAAAGGTACAGATCTTCAAGGGATGTTGAATTAGACTTCAGTAGGAATTCATGAGATAATTGGAATCACCAATAAAAATGATTAGACAGAACACTGGAAAATAATTAACGTTAGTTGGAGAAGTTATCTTATTAATATCAGGCACCCTTGAAACCAGACTGTTCTCTCAAAAATCCATTAAACTGAGAAAAACTTACACAAAAGCTTATTGAAATCTGAGAAGATAACCTTGCATATATATATATATGTATATGTTCTGTGCTTTTGAGAATAGCCTTGAAGTAAGCAGGCCACCTACCAAAGCAGCATGTTCCACCCCTACCTACGTACTGCGCGGCGATGGGCAAAGGGCAGCCACTGACAGCACCTCGGGGACACCGTGCTCCAAGTGAACGACTGCCATGTGTAGGGACACCAAGCGCCAACCACCCATAGCACAGCCAGGCCCGATCTGCGCAGGAAATGCAGCGACGGGCAGCTCCGTCAGCATTCCCAGAGCACGGCCACGCAGGAAGTCTGTTTGGACATGTGGAATATGGAAATAAAGAGATGCTTTTCCGTCTACATGCAGCACGGTCAGGGTCAAAGCAGACGGAAGCAGAGAGACGTCCTCAGGTGTCCGAACATCTCCGCAGGAACAGACACGACGCACACTACAGCAACAGCAGGGAAAGGCAGAAAAAGACCCCGGAGACGGGAGCGCCCAGCAGCCCGCACGCCAGCGGGATGGCCGGACGGGTAGCGGGACTCCCGGCACTGAGGCAGGCCCACGCGGATGGCTGGAAACGGCGCTTCAGCAAACAAAACACGGAGGACCCGGGAGCTCGGAGGGGCTCCGAGGCACGGCACAGCAGCGCGCTCCCACCCTGAGCGCTGCGCGTCCGGCAGCTCCTTCTGCAACAGGAGCGGTCAGGAACAAGAGGGAAAGGCAGCGTTCAAAGAAACCCGGCAGGGCGCCCGCAGTCTCACCTTGTCCCACTGCAGCCACCGCTCGGCCTCGCGCCTCAGCGCCGCGTCCCCCGCCGAGCCCTGCACCGCCATGCCGCTGTCCCAGCCACTGTCCCAACCGCAGTCGCCGCCCCGCCGCTTCCCTCTTCCGCGGCGCGTCCGGGACCGGGCCGCCCCGCCTCAGCCCCGCCCGCTGCCGGCCGAGTTCAGGGCCGGGCCGCAGCGCTTTCCCAACCCCGGCGGGCGGCTCCGGGGGTGGCGGCTGCTGCCCTCCCGTGGCCGGGCCCGGCCCGTACCCGCAGCGGTCGAGACTTGGAGCGGCACCCGCCGGGTGCACCGCTTTCCCTGCAAGACGCCCTCTTGGGCAGTGCTGTCAGACGGTCGCAGCTCTGTTCCCACTGAGCGGGGCTGAGAACCCGCTTCGTGCAAAGAGCTTCTTCGGTATTGCAAATGTTCACATTAAAGAGTAATTTTATTTCAACACAGTTCGCTGCTAATTACATCCCATCTGGTCTGAGTTGCTCGCTGCTACCAAGTGACACTATTTCTGTTATCATGTGGACTATGAATCACATATTAATGGCAGGTACAAGCAATTAGAATAAATGAGCTCCCCTTGCACACCTGCAGGGTGACCTCATTGCAGCCTTTCAGTATCTGCAGGTAGCCTATAATCAGGAGGGAAGTCAACTCTTTGAAAGAGAAGATAACAGCAGGACAAGGGGAAAGAGAGAATATTTAGGTTGGATGTAAGGGGGAAGTTGTTTACCAAGAGGTAAGGTGTTGGAACAGGCTGCCCACAGAGGTTGTGGACACCCATCCCTGAAGGTGTTCAAGGCCAGGTTGGATGGGCCCTGGGCAGCCTGTTCTGGTATTAAATGCGGAGGTTGGTGGCCCTACATCTGGCAGGGGGTCTGGAGATTCATGATCCTTTAGGTTCCTTCCAATCCGGGCCATTCTGTGATTCTTACATGAATATTCACAGAAATAACAAGATGGAGAGATGTTTGGAAACCTGTCACTGTCCAGAATTGTTCCACTGAGCGCACATGGACAGGAGTAGTCCCACACATTGTGTACAAAGGTGTTAATGGATATCCTTCCTCATCATTTATCAGAACAAATAACAGATAAAATGCTCTTTTTGTAAGTGAAGATTGATACAGTCACTGAGTCCTTAACTTTATAAAGCACTCCAGCAGTCCTACAAGCAAAAGGAGTGGGAACAGATCAGCAGATCCTCAGAGTCTCCTTTTTCTCTGGAGTGCCTCAAACACATTTTCTTTAAGACAACAGAGGAAAAGGGCCGCAAGGATTCATCACATAGCACAACTTACTGAAAATCCGTGTTAAAGTCCCTGTCCAGTACCTTCTGGGGCTGCTCCATGGTCAGAAACACCCAACTCGCAGTGCCACACTCCAGAAACTTCATCATCCAAAGGGATTAAAAGACATGGAAAAAAGGAAGATCAGCCAACTGCTTTGCACAGGTGCTTTCACTTGTGATTATCATCATTTTCATGCAGTTAATACAGTCCAAGTCCTTTCAAAGTACCAGATAATCTCACAATTAGATCCTTCTTCATCACTTTTCCCAGGAAGTAAACTCCAAGAAAAATTTAGAAAGCCAGCATTATCTCATGAGAGCACTGAGGTGTTGAATTATCAGACAAAGGTTGTACGTGCTTGACCACAGACTGAAAAACAGATAAAATCAAGTCATAAAGGGTGGTGCCATTTTCTTTCCCTCCCCTCTCCCCACCCCAGCTGTTACCCCAACCAGTCAAATTTGGAAGAAAAAAAAAAAAATCAACAGATAAAATGAGTCATTTTACTGACTATACACTTTCTGGGAACTTCAGACACTGTAATTAATCCTTCTTGCATCTTTTCTGTGAGGACTTCTAAATTATTCAAATGAATACTAGAATTCCAGTGAGGGACTTTACTGCTTCACTGTGTGGGTGACAGCACTGGCCCAGGCTGCCCAGAGGTTGTGGGCTCTCCTCCTTGGAGATCTTCAGAAGGCACCTGGCCATGGGCACCTGCTCTGGAGCTGTGGCTGGACTAGAAGGATCCAGAGGTCCCTGCTTAGCCACAGCTGTGCTTCTGGTGATACGTGAGCTGTTTGTTGTATGACATGGCTGTTAACAATTTCACCTTAGCTGTAGCTTCTGAAAGGATATAAAACTTTTCCTACTTCATGCAGTCTAAAGATGCTAAGCTATTTTATTAGTTTTCACTTCATATAGCATCTTGGAATACCAGTGAGAGATGGAAGAGTGGGACATTTTTTTTCTGTAGTACAGATTGACTGGCAGACACAGCACAATTAGAAAAACACACGTAGCCCTCACAATAGGGTGTTGTCTCAAATAGAGAAACGTTCTCATGACCCAGTGAGAGGGGAGGGGTAAGTAAGGGAAGAGAAGGAAGGATATTGTGGAAATTGCATTCTTGGTTTGAATTTTTGTATTTGTTCTTCATTTTTGTGGTTTACCAGCTAACACAGGATGTATCCATTTCTTTTATGTTTCCACTTGGAATTTTTTTCTCTATTGTTAACTTCAAGCCACTTGTTCATGAGTAGCAGATATTTTCTGACTTCCACAGTTTGCATAACTCCTGGCAGGCAAGTGTTCTTGGTTCCTGTGTCAGCTGAAGGACCAAAACGGGCTTTTTCTTTCTTGTTTTGGACAGCTCTCAGTTTTCACATTGAAAGACAGACTTAATAACATTAGTCCAACAGACAGGACAGCTAGAGAGGTGCCAGTTCTTTGCCAGTGTATTTTGGGTTGCTACCCTTTTCTTATGTGTTGCTCCACTTTTAGAGCCTCCATATGCAAGTTCTCTTGTCAGTTAAGCAATAAAAGACATGAACTTGAACTCATCCTTTATTATTCAACTTATTATTCAACTTAAGTTCTGACAAAATTGAGATATTAGATACTTTCATATCAGATTTAAAGAGAAATGTGCACAGATTACTTTGGACCGACAACTTTAAGAATTGAATGGAGAACAATACTTTCAAGTATATTCTTCAAACCTGACATGACTTCCCTCACTGGGAAGCCCTCTTGACACTTAAGCACACTTACTAGGCCTATAACTTATAAAACTGTTGTAGAGATGGAGCGAGAGCGACTGTTTTGTTGCCCCAAGTTAAGGCAATATTCCCTTTGCCAGCCTTAGTTCTCCAAATCAGGAGCAGAAGATCTGAAGTAATTGCAACCCAAATACACTGGGAAAGTATCTGCCATGTCAGCCTACGTTGTAAGGATTATGGATAAGATTCCCAAAATGTCAAGCTTCTAAATCTGACTTCCAAATAAGTTGTTTCTCAAAACTGCTGAGCCTGCAGCCATTCCAATTGAACGTTCAGGCCTGTAAATACATGACTGAGAGGCACAACAGCAGTATCAAAAGGGAAAGGCTGTCACTTAATGACTGGAGCAGTTTGCTTTCATAGTACTCAGCTACGCTTCAGTCTATGCTGCTAGAGTTGAAATAATTGTTTTACAGCCAGCAGAACTGAGCTCACATGCAAAGAATTTATCTGATGTCTCACTGACTGAGGAAATAACATCTAAAACATGCTAAGCTGCTATTTTCACATTTGTTATAGAAATCTGCCCTAAGGGGAAGGCATTGCTAAATACCTTTCTTCTCGTAAATAAATACATCTACAGTAAAGGGAATTCAAAAGAGGCAGACTCTCATTAGTGCAAATTATTTACTCTCGGTAGAGGAAATAAAGCACGTCCTACAGAATCCATAAAAATACTAAGAAATTTGTGTAGCAAGCCTTAAACTGACTTCAAAAAACTGCAAGAGTGAAATACCATCTTTTTAAATAGTTCAATCTTTAAACTTCAAAAAGTTTTAGTGACCGTGCGTAAGAATAGTTGCAAAAATTACTTCGGTTTTTCAAAAGCTTTTATTTCATTTTTCGTGTCTGGGTTCCAAAGGGAAAGAGCGCCCTCTTCTGGTCATAGCAGAAAATCACAGAAATAATGCCTGGTGCAGCGATTGCTGGCAGAACATTGGGAGTGTCCTGCCTGGTAATGAGGTGCTCCTCTTCCTATGATTCGACGGCAGGATTTGCTTCCATCTCTACAGTTGGGTAATAGAGAACAAAAGTCACTGAATAAAAAGTATCAGCACCGCCCCTCATCCTCTGACAGCATTCCTGTTTCCATGATGTCACATTATCAACAAATGAAAATCAATACTGAGAGCCTCATGGCACCTTCATGAATTTGGGAAATCACCTTATTTTGTGCACAGCCTTGAATTAAAGTTGCATTCAAGTAAATTTTACTTTCTGAACTCCTACTGTTAGCATAAAGAAAATGTCAGTAACTTATAACAACACACTTTAGTAAAGATCTAAACTTTGCTGTGGGTCTAGGACTTATGTTTTCTTTTCTACCCTGCCTAATCAAACTGTTGAAAAGAATTAATGTCACCACTTCTGAAAACGACTCCACAACCATTCCTGTAATAACAGATTTTCCAGGTGCCATGTGCTAGCTCGGTAATGCAGATATCTCTCTGGGTATTTGGCTCAACGCCCTCACAGCTTTACAAGTTGTCTGGAGTCTGGCTTTCTGATTAGCATAATTATGCTCTTTATTTATTTTACTTGCCAAATAGAATCAAAGCTACTACTTCCTGGCTGCCAGTATTTTGTAGGTGATTGGCTAGCCACAGACTGCTTTTTTTTTTTTTTCTTTTGCATAGGGGGATTGCAAAGATACACAATGAAAAGCTGAAATTAAAGTATTGCAGCATCTTGGAATTCTACCCCACGTTGTGGAATGGGAATGAGTTGTGAAAAGGCTTGAACACATCTTTCTTAAACAATGAGAACAGCTTCATAAAAATCACAAAGATTAATTATTTGCAAATATGCTCTGATTCATAATATTTGCCCCCTCCAGCACTATGGTATGAGTAAGAGACATTTCTGCCTTGTACAGACACATTACTGTACAGTAACATACTGCTGTTGCATCGTAGCACAGTGTTATTATACAGGAAACTGTACGATTTCCTTTATAGACATGAGTATTTACTGGAACAAGACCTTCCTATCAAAACCACTATTAAAGGATTCTCAAACAATTCAGCATCAATAAATTACATTATGCCTTTCTATTTAAAGATTTCCTTTAAAGATGACATAACATTCCTTCACCTAAAGACTTGCTTAAAAGTGATCATTTTTCATATAGATTATGCTTAATAACTCTAAAGTAAACTAAATCTCATCTATTGCAAATATGTATCTACTCACATCATTGCTGCTGGCAAGCATATAGTGAAGGCACAATCATTTCTATCTTTCTGTTCCTGAAGCAGCAGCATGTAAGCTTGGCCAACAAACTGTCAGCAAGAAGATTACTGAGTATGCTGTTCTAAATTCTTAACTGAAATGCTTAAATGTGGCATTCAGCTCATGCTTTAAAAGCAGAGCAGGCAAATACATGCACAGACACATAACTCAGTCCCCCATGCTGCACTTCGAGTTACAAAGTAGCCGCAGTTCTGAGCGCATCTCAAAGTGTGAGGCACATACATTTTGAGTGTTTTCTTTTTAAACACGTATCCTCTTATTTTCTTCCCCCCATACTGTGTGAGCAACTTCTACTACACTTGGTATGAATAACTGATCATTTAAAAAATATTGATACAATTGTTTGCTTCCTTACTTCCAATTATTTTCACTGGAGTAGACTGGGGACTGGGTGGAGAGATGCATCAAAGAAAAAGAAGCAGAGCTCTGGTGGGCAACAGAGGTATCTGAAGAACTATAGGGAGATTTGTATGGGGAAATCATAGAATCATCAAGGTTGGAAAAGACCTCCAAGATCACCCAGTCCAATTGATGGTCCAACCATCCACCTATCACCGGTATTTCCCCACAAATCCATGTCCCTTAGTACAACATTTACAATTTCCCTGTACACCTCCAGGGACAGTGACTCAGCCACCTCCTGTGCAGTCTGTTCCAGCATGCAGCCACCCTTTCAGAGAAGAAATTTTTCCTAAGATCCAAACTGAATCTCCACTGGAGCAACTTGAAGCCATTCTCTCTAGTCCTATTGCTAGCTATGCAGGAGAAGGGGCTTACCCTTCCTTGCCACCACCTCCCTTCAGTCAGTTGTAGAGACCAATAAGGTCTCCCCTGAGCCTCCTCTCCCTCCAGACTGAACAATGCCAGCTCCCTCAGTCGCTCCTCATAAGGCCTGTGCTCCAGCCCCCTCCCCAGCTTCATTGCCCTTCTCTGGGCACACTCCAGGGCATCGATATCTTCCTCACAGTGAGGGGCTCAAAACTGAACACAGTACTCGAGGTGTGGGCCCCACCAGTGCTGAGTACAGAGGAATGATCACTTCCCTGCTGAAAGAGACAGGGAAAAGACAGATACATCAGAAGGGTTAGCAGGGGAGTGTTTAGGAAACTGATGGGATTTATGAGGGGGGCTGGATTTACCAGGATACACCAAGGTGCCCTCTGAAGGGACAGAAGCTGGGTGGGGACAGCAGGAGCTGAAGCAACAAAGGAGTGCCTGCAGAGGGATTTGGGCAGGAAGCAGCAAGGTACCTTAGGGGTGTCAGTAGGAAGTGATGGAGCAAATAAAGGTGGGGGCAAGGTGTGGTTTTGGTGAGAATTGCTGAGGGATCTTAGTGACAAAATGCTGCATGGTCCAGCCTGTGCTACTCGGAGATGACATCACCAGCACGTCAATGGGAAATGCAGAAGTATCTCCAAGAAGGGTGAGGGCACGGCCTGGGCAAGCTGGGGCACCTAGGAGGCCCAGCTCCTGTATTCAGGAGGAAGCATGGAGATACCTGAGGATAAGTGGCCAGCACAGCCATTTTGTTGGGTGACCCCTGAGGCTACACACGAAGAGCAGGAGCCAGATGGTTGCAGCTGTGATGGCACCCTGTAGGAGATCAGCCAGCACAGTGGGAATGCCCCACAGGCCGGGCAGCCACAGTACTTGGGAGGAAATACATGGCATTCTAAAGAAAAGATAGTGCTGTTATTTTAGGGAAAACTGTTGCTGGGTCACAAATCTGTGCCAGCAGGCTGACAAGAACAAGGACAAGCCTTACAGAGGGTGAAAGTCAGGGCTTGCTGGCTGTTACCAAGTTAACCAGGGCTGTGCCTGGGAGTCTCTCACCATTTGTCAGCCCTCTGCACCCCTCATACTTTTGGGGAGAGCATGGCAGGGCTTGAGCTAGAAATGTGTATGCTTATTTTGTTTTTGTGGAAGAAAAAAACTCCTTTCAAATAAGCACAGTTGCATAGCCACAGCAGGGGCACTTCTAACTATAGCAAAGAAACTTAAACCCTGTCTCTCATCAACAACGTCTTCCTTCCTTAGGGTTATTCTTCTCCTAATTTAGTCTGCTGATACTCTTAAGGTCAATATGTTTGAAAACTGTTACGGCACAAAGCAATACTTCCACAGATTCTGATTCCAAAGCAAATCTTCCCCTTAAATCGCTCATTTTCATCCAGGAGTCTAAGTACTAGCAGGTCTGATATGCACATTTCTGCATATTATATCTCAGGATGCTTCTCACTGAGGAATTTCTGTTCTGCTCAGTGAAATGTGTACATTTACACTCCGCACTCCTTAAGGCACAGTTTTAGCATGCTTTAAGTTTAGACACAATATAAAAGTTTGGGGTAAACCAAGAAGGAAATTCAAGCAAAAAATCTAAAAGCCAAAATGCATACAAGACTAGAACTGGGCTCAGTTTCAGCTCTGAGCAAAGCGTTGCTTCATTTTGGTTTTTCATTTCATCTATTTTAGACTACAAAACAGATGAATCCTAGAAGTATATTTGAACACTGACACTGCATTCAGAGATCGCAATATTTAAAATCATCTCATGAAACCATATATATTTACAGGAAAAACAGTGGCTTTGAAGAGAAGTAGTATGGACTCTAATAAGAGGAAAAAGACTAAGAAATCTGTCATGAGAGCTCTGAAATCCAAAAGCTGACAAAAAGTTTGAAAAAAGTTATGAAAAAGCTCCAGCCAGGGCATATTTTAATTACTAGAATTGATACTCATCACTATTTCCAAAATTATTTCATTAAAAAACCCAACTCTCCCTGCCTCGCTTTTTCCCACTGCAGACAAAAAATCAATCTTGTATTAACTGACAGCCATCATGCTTCTGAAATATCTATGTTTTGTTGTTTATTCAATACAACTTCAACTGGAGCTCTAGACAAGCTAACTTCATGTGGCACCTATGATTCTCCTAGCTTAGAAGCTTATTTTAACGTGGATCTGATGCCAATACTGAAAATAGCAAAGCATGTGTTTTTGAAGTAATGTGCAAATTACAATGAACTGTTAACTAAGTTTATAGGGTAGCAGTGGATAGGCTAGCAGCCTTTTAAACGAGATGCCTTTTCTCCACTCTAACTCGGAAATGACTCAGAGATTAAACTTTGCCTTACACTGTGCATACTACTAGCACCTAAAGTTTATCAGACAGACTTTGATGCAATAACTTATTTCTTGCAGACCGAAGCTGCTCATGGAAACAGTGAGCCATAATTCCCATTTCACATTTACTGGAAGGTTCATAAGCTGCTGAGAAGCTTTTTGAATTGCTACATTGGCTTGCAGGTTCCCATCATGTCAGCCAGCACCAAGGCACCAATTATACAGTCAACATCACTGATAAAGTGGAGAAATTTTGTTTGACAAAGAAAGGCGCACTGACCATAGCATGAAGAAACAAAGACCTCTCTTCATCTTTATTGGATACATTTGCAGGCGTAGCCATTTGTCCAGACATAAACATAAACATACAGAAACAATAAACATACAGAAGTCAGAAAGCAGAAAAAGAGTGGAAGAAAGAGAGAAGGACTGAATGAAACCAAATCCCAGGGGTCAACAGGGCACTTCTCCACAGTTACTTACCATAGAAGTATTTTCTCTTAATCATGCACTGGAAGTATTATTAGAACACTGAAACAGTAAGTTCAACTTCACTTTCTTGTACAACAGGGGGGAAAAAATCACAAAACACACAAAGGAGTAAAGTAATCCCTTCCCTCCCTGCATTCAACGCCCTCAGTTAGCCTGAAAATGCTGCCACCTAACATTGCTCAAAAAGACCATAAGCAGTTCTTAGTTTGACAAGCAAGAATTATATTTCAATATTTCCTCAGCTGATTAGACCACAAGCCCTTTGCACAACTATATTGGAGCTCTAACCTTTCAGTTGCTAAAATAAACCCATGTTCCTATTTTAAGATGTAGAGTTCCTTCCTCTGCAATGCTCAGCTGAACTAATCTTGATGCCCAGCCTTAGCAACATACTGCCTACCTTAGGAAGTTATGGACTTTGAGTCACAAAGCTAAATCTGTTCTGTAAAAGCCAGAGCTTTCCAGGCTCTTTCTGAAGTCACAACCTGAACTGATTGCTATTGTTTTTTCTTTGGATAGACAAACATGCACCCAGCATTTCTCCTGAAGCAACGTAGCCTGCTTCAGAAAACTCCTGGTTTCATTTAACCCCTTTTAGTTCCCACTCACTCCCCTGGATTCCTCAAGCACTATAATGCTGTGACTGCTATGTGTTTCCATATGAGCTGGGGTGACAACTACTGACATGCCAATTAATCAGCTTTTGCCGCCCTTCCTGTTACTCTGATCACAGTTACTCTGATCATCAGCTAATACTGTAACAGCCCCCCACAAATCACCACATTTATCAGTAGTCTTCTAATAGAAAAATCCATCAAATTACTGTTACTCATCTGCTAGATGTCAGGTGCTTTTAAACTATAACTAACATGAAAGACAGAGTAAGGAGCTCTGTGCTTATTTTGAAGACAAATCAGAGCTTGCAGCAATGCAGACTTCAGGAGTAGCTCTCAGACCTTCACTGGTACTCCAGTTTTGTGCCTCCCTCCTGCTTCCAGGCCCTCCCACTCCATTCAACAGCCTCTTGACAGAAGGGAGGAGGATGAGCTGAGAGGGATAAAGCATGAAGAATCAATGCTGGGTTTGCATGCTGTTACCCTTCAAATATTATCTGCTCTCAACAGAGCTTACCAGCTTTTACTTTTATTTCAAAAAAAAGAGTATTTCATTTTAAAAGGCAGAACATCAGAATTCCTTACATGGAAGAATCAAGCAAAGGCTATGACCTTTTGCAGCAATACTATTGTGGTTTGGTTTGCACTCTGTTGTTAGTGTTGCATATGGACAAACGTCACTAGGAAAAAAGCCTTTGCTTTTCTTTCCCAGTCAAAATATTTTGAAGTTTCGCAGAAAAACTCAACAGGATCTTCTTGCTTTTAATCAAAGGACCTCAGCAGCTCAGACAAGATGACGTTTTATAAATATCAGGTGGCAATCCTGAAGATGGCTTCTATTTGTCATGTGCTATCACCAGGAGCAAATATTTAGAGATACAAAGTCTTTTGTTTACTTAATGCTCTTGAGAGGTGCTCAGGAACAAGTTAAATGTTTACCTTAAGAGGCTTAAATAAAGGTCAAAGGAATCCTTAGGAAAGAAAACGTATCGTACCATTTTCTACTGATATGTTCCCTGTAGAGGAATACATGAATCTGTGACTTTTACCTAACATATTTCATATGATAATATATAATACATTATGTATAATATAAATCATAGTACATGATATAAGATTAAACATTAAAATACATGTTACATATATATTGCACCATATTATGTATTATAATACATTATATCAATTTAGGCACTAATGTAGTTCTAGTCAATTACTTTCCTGAGGAAGGATGGGTTAAATATTGTTCCTGTATTACTGACAGTAAACATGCTGTATGTATGGAGCATGCTGTGACCAAATTCAACTCCAAGACATTTTCATAATAACTTATCATACATCTTTTAAAAACCTGTGAAAGACAGTAAGCTTAAATCGCGCGTTAAGAATTAGTGATAGGGCAGAGTAACCAAGACAACAAATAAGAGCGTGTGCTCTGCACAAGATACAGAACATGAACAGCTCCTTTATCTGCTCTTGTTTGATAACACATCCCATTGGTTTCCTTTCCATGCAGACTTACACTAGCAAAGAGTGTGTAAGCAGAATTTTTGGAGTTCGCCACTATAAATTTTTTTTAAAGCATGGCATCAATGACAGATGAAGTCTGCAATGATCCTAATTTAACCAGGGAAAGCTCAAGAAGATGACTTTTGATCTAAGGCACCAGGATCATCCTTATCATCAAAACAACATCTTGCAAACACCACAGCACTACAATCAATTTTACTTGCTGATCCTTCTTTGCTCCAGAGTTACTGTCAGCACTCCTGCTGGCCTTTGTCACTACTTGTCTTCTGATTACACATTTCTGTTCCAAGTGAAAATTCTCATTTATCTAAAGCAAAATGACTGGAAGATTGTCTACAATTAAAACATTATGGAAAAAGAGCAGACTTCCAGAATTACAGATTTTAGATTTAAGTTTTATGAAACACTAACTTTTCATGAGCTGTTCAACAAAATATTTTTACTCATGCCTCAGATTTATCCTATATGAAAAAGCTGTGAAAAACTTGACAGTCCTCTCAGTCAGGGAAAACTTGCTGACCAGCTTTGGGATGCCATTTTTTCCATGTAGAAATTTTCACTAGACTATGAACCACTTGCTCCTACAACCACCATCCATCCCTCTATTCCCTCAGAATATTCAAAACTGAATTGACTCCTGAATCAACCTCTCTTCTGATCCAGATTCCCAGGTAGCTGATCCAAGAAGGTATTCTCAATGCAGTTGTAAATTCACACCAGAAATCAGATAGGATTCCACTGTCTGTTTTCATAACAGCCCTTGACAGTAACTCTTCTGCCTCTTTCACCTGCATAATTTGTGCAGTCATCATGGAGTAACCTAACAGCTTGAACTTGACATGTTCAGAGAGACTGAGGGAACTGGTTTTGTTCAGCTTGACAAGTTAGAAAGATCACAGCCTTCCGATGTCTAAAAATGTAGCTATAGAGGAGCTGAAGGTACTTTCTTTACAAGGATGCATGACGGTGTAATAGGAGGCAACAGGCACAAGTTAATGCGGGAAGAGATCTATCTGGATACAAGGAAAAGATTCTCCATCCTAAAAAACATGCAAACCAGAATGGATGGAATCGTATTCACTGGAAGCAGCTGAGCCAAGGCCCTGGCAATTGTAATTTCAGGCCCCACTCAACAGAAGGCCAGCCTACATGGTCTCCGGGTATCCCTTCCAAACAAGACTTTCTGTGATTTAGTGGAACAGGCTGAGCACTGCTCACACAGCTTGTTAAACAGAACTATGTTTTTTATTACATTACTGTACCTTCCTTCCCCATTTATTTCTCTGAGACTTCCCCTTTCAGCTCCAATCACCAGCTACTCAATTACTCAGTTAAAGACCTGATCTTGCTTTTGACATCCCCAATAAAATATCAGAAGAGCAGCATAAGAGTTACTGCAAGATGCTGCTCTGCTCTGAAAGTTACTGCACAGCTTGGAGGCAAGATAAGGAACTATGGAAATTCTCAGTATTCATAACACTTCCTAACAGAAAAGAACCAAAAATAATACCTATCATATTTTATTTAACAAGTATCCATACAACTATGGATCATATATCTTACTGCATTCCAGCTTTTATGTTTCTAATTTTGTGCATTTCCAGGCTGTAAAGGATAGATGACCTACCAGGGATTATACATATAAATAGAACAATTGTTGAAAACATACTGAATGCTGGTATTCAGATCAAATCTACTCCCTTCCCATACAGTTTTTGATTTGCACATGGCTTCTCACCTTACATAAAAAGCAGTTGAAATAAACAGGTCTAGCAAGATTTGAAGCTTATCTCAGCAGATCTATGCTTGAACTAGTTTCCAAGAGAACTCCTCGCGTGTAGACTTGATGAAGCCTATTTTCATAAAGCAAAGCGTAGTTCTGATTGTTGGAAGAAATAAAGCTTATCCACAGCATACTAAGACAATGTAATTTAGTTTGTTTAGATTGTTTACTTGTCTGTGGAATTTGTTATCTAAACATGCTTAAAGACATTAAATATGGAGCTAGTAGACAACTAAAATGAGAAGTCTGATCATATCAAGCCAACAGATTACCTTCCAGATTTTCATGCCATGAAAATTTCTGAGAAATCATTACCACTCTAGCATGACATTTCTCTTTAATAGTTACAGCCTCAGTATTATTCTGAAGGAATGTATTACACCAACTGTACAGCCAGAGTGCTCAAATTAAAGTAGGACTTTTTATAAGGAAGTGAACCTCTCAGCTAACAATTGAAGCACTTAAATTCCTTTGTAAGACCTCTCTCTTGGAGGGCCACATTCTGTCTTTTTCCAGGAAACACAGTTTGTAAGTCCTGAAACGGAATTCTTAGATTTCCTGAGAAATGTTACTTCCAAGTGACTAATTACTGAAAAAGCAGTTTCCAGTTTGAAGATTTAGTAATCTTCAGAAGTAGCTACTGGTATATAGTGAAGCTTAAACACTGTTACAGGCCAGAATTGTAACTCTTGAGGATCAAAGCTAAACAGATATATCTATGCTGTGTCTCTGTACTTGTTCACTGGCCTTAAGTATGTTCATAGTCTGGATTTTGTGACTTACATAATCTTCAGAAGGTTATTGATAATCAAGCCTCCAAAGCTAAGGCAACTTCAAATTTAGAAAAGATTAATATAATCCTATTAATAGAATATGCATATATATATATATATATATATATATATATATATATATATATATATAAGTAAAGGGAAATTTAGATACGTATTGCTTCATGCACGTAGATGTGTGGATGTGTCATTTCTGATAAGGTCATGGACAAAGCCAACTCCTTCATGCCTAGTGACTTCAGGTAAGGCTACCAGGTTTTCTTGGTTTTCCACTCACCATTAAATTCCACAATGATATTGTTCACCTGTGACAAATTAAGATTAATTCATAATAATTTAATGGCATGGAATATGAACCAGCACATTTTGGTTTCATTATTATAGGCCTTTGTTTCAGGTTTCATTTGCTTAAGATAAGCATTACAACACAAAACCTTAATGTAGCATTTATAAAATTAATTTACTTACTAGCTATTGTGTAAAAAGTTCCTTAACCACCGTGCCAGTGTAAAACCAAGGTAAAAGCTGTCCTCTGTGGGGATTTGGTCTACTCTGCGCTACTTCCATTTCTGCTTCTACCACACACACAAACCAAGAAAGCCACACTACCTTGTATACTCAATAATAATGTGGTTCTCCACAGCATTCGAAACCAACAGGCTTCTTACACAACTTCTTTCAGTTCAGGATGGACTAAGCTGTTCTCATAGCCTTTCTTTCAAGCTCAGATCTTGCTGTGGTACTTCCCCAAGTTCCTTTTTTTAAAACCTGTGTTCTAGGAGACTGGTTTAACAATAACATAGAAACCCTTATATTCCACCAATGTCTGAAGATCAGGAGGCCCCTGAGCGTCCTAAGATCCACAGCAGACTTTAAATTTCCAAGTATTTGAAAAAAGCACCTCTGTTTTGATGCTTAGGACTAGCTGATATCAAGTCATGCCCAAACCTGATCAGAATCAGGAACATCAACATTCTTATCTGTAGTCCCATGAAGAGAGCTTTAACTATCAGGACCTGCCTGGGAACACCTACTAAGTACCAACAGGATCTGGTATCTCTGGAAACAGTGACAACCACAGCAGTTCAAAGAATTAAAACTAATTGTACCACCACTCTCTTTGTTCCCCACCGTAATCACTCTGATGTTAAGGGTTGGCAGCCTGGAGGGATGTGCTAGGTTCCAGTTCTTGTTCTCAGTAGTTTCTTTTAATCCACACAGAGAGGATTATAAAGTATTGGCTCAATCCTTGGGACAATGTCTGCAGTTTAGCTGTCTTTTTTTTCAAGCTTAAGCAGCCTAATTAAGTAGCTTAATTACTTGGCTCCAGAACCAAGTCTTTTTCTATTCTCTCTGGTCCAACAAAACAAATTTTATTCTAATTAGGGGGACCCAGAATAAACAAAGGGGAAACAGTTCTAAGTCAAAAATCTAGAGGTTAAATCACTTTTTCAAATGGCAAAAACCACAGTCTAATGCAATCTAATTGTATTGGGGAACAGACCATGAAAGGGATAGAAACAGAGAGAAAGGGAGGCCACATCTAAAGAAACACTACCTGAGTATTCTGCTTACTCATATATTCTCAACCTGACAGAATTGAAACTCAGGGAAATTGACAAATTATTTGCTATAAAGCTTCGAACTCAAGAGTAGAACTACAGTATCTTCACAGTTCTGTAGAGTTGAGAAGCTTCTTTTTCCATGTGAGGCAGCAGCCTTCAGAAATAAATTTACTTTCACCAGCAAACATAGTAGCACACAGGGCAAAGTACAAAGCAATATGCAACTAGGAGATAGTTTCAACTAGCTTGCTGGTCACAACTACTTCCTGTCTAATGATTTAATAAACTGCTTTGAGTCTTAGGCGTTGTTTCCAAGGTAAGTTATACTGCCTGAGCTCAGGCATTTTGTTTCAGGTTAAGTGCTGTTTGGCTTTTTGTTTGTTTGCTTTGTAATTTCTCATAAACAAATACTTAAGACTTTCTTGTCCTCATATTTTGTTATGCATGTTAAGAAGCAGTCTGAGCCCTATAAAAACTTTTAACTGCTGTGATGTGAATGAGGAATTGAGCCTCTGGACATATAAAAGGTCCATCAGAAAACCAATACTTAAACTTGAATTTCACGAGTGCTTACAACCTGGCTCATGAAGTTACTTTTCTTCTCCCTATCATTGCTAATCTTAATATTTCTCCTACAGTTCTACATCAATGCTTTATTCACGGTGGCCTACAAAGCAAAACACCATCAGTTGAGTTAGTGCTATCAAAAGATACCTTTCTGATTGCGACAGTGTAACACAGTAGAAAGGGAAGCACTAAGAACATAGTAGCAAAGTCCTGGGCTACAGCAAGAAAAAACATGCTAAAATATAGCAGCTACAGACACAGAAGCAAAGCAACAAATCTACTAACCTTTGGAAGGCCTCAGGCACATAGGGAGCTCCAACAAAGCAGAATTGCCTTCACTGCCTGCCCTTAAATGAGGTCTGGAAGGAGTGGCTCCTGGCTCCACCCCTTCTGGTCACACAGATGCACTGCATGCGCCTGAGCTCTCCTGGGTTGGCCCTGCCTTCCCACCAGGTGCTCAGTTACTGCTTCAAGCAGTACAACTCTCCCCTCCAAAAAAAAAAAAAAAAAAAAAAAAAAAAAAAAAAAAAAAGTCAGCAATGAAACAGTAATGGAACAAAAAACAAAAACAGGTCAAATTCTTAATAATGTTTTCTTTATTGTGTGACTGAAATAAAAACTATGGGAGAAACATCAAGTAAAATTTACTTCCCACTTAGTTATAATGGTCAGGGAGAGTCATATATTTTTCAGATTTCTAGCAACAATATTGAGGGCTTCTACTGGAAATCCAGGGACAAGTAATAACGTACTGGCAAAACTTGAACTCTTCTAACTGCATGCAGAAAATACAAACTAAGATTATTAAATGTCTTCTATGTGGTATCAGCAATTGGTAGTAGGAAGAGTTTAAGGCTATTTTGAGAAGATTCCTTGACTGCTTAGCGTTAGAAAAATTAGTTATGTGTTACCCAAATCAGTGTTTTATCTAGTCATAGGAACAAGCTGTAATTTTGTTTGAAAAAGCTTGAGGAAACAGCTGATGTTAACTGGGTTAATTAAAGCTTATTGCAACTTAGTTTTGAATCTGTTCAGGAAACTTTGTGGTTTATAGTGTTTTCAGTGAGAACAACTATTTTCTCTAAGACTATGAAGATGGTTTTCCAGACCTTGTAGTGTCAAAGTATGAGTTCCCCTATGTCCACAAGCATTTGTTCCAGTGGGTGAAGAAGGATAGGAAGTTGCTGCCTTGGAAATTATGCCAATTCACTGTTTGTGGGCTGTGTAGTAAATCGAGATTATTTCTGTAAGTTAAAATAGTAATAATAATAAAAAATTCACCAATGATTCCAAAGTGGGGGAGAGAGGGAGAACCTGAAAGAACGCTTTTCTTTAGATTGCTTGTGTCACAGGGGCAGATGTGGTTCAGAAATCCTGCTGGATTTGGACATTACCTGTGTATTGGGAAACATTCCAGCTCTGTCTCCCTTGGGAAGTGCATATGACAGAGAACTACACCTCAAAAAATAGAATATCACAATTAAGAGACAGAGAAGAAGCTGCTCAGGTGAATAGCCATACTATCTGTAGGAAACCTTGGAGGATTAAAGACATGTTTTTCTATATTTATTTCCCCTTCTGTTGAAGTGGACACTTGTCGTTTCTTGATAGTTTTCTTTGTTAACAAATATTTGAGCAACTTGTAGTATATTTAAGAAATCTAAGATTTCACAATGTTGGTTATCTGCTTGACTCAGAAAAGCTACTTCCAATTACAAACATCATGCCATTGAATTCCTGAACTTCTTCAGGCTGAACTTTTGATTTGGGACAAAATCAAACTTGGCAAAAAAAAAAAAAAAATACAAAAATCAGCAATGTCTGCTTATGCTGCTTAGGTACTGTGTTCTACAGTTGTAGGGTTTTCTTTTAATTATTTTTTTTTTATTTAATTAAGCTTTAATATTTTATTACTGATGTCATAACTGTCTCTGCTGAGTCTGTTGTCAAGGCTGCTTTCCTAATGCTGATGATGAACAAACAGCAATCAAATTCAGCTGCAGTTAGAAGCAAATATAGCATTCAACCTTGAATTGTGGAAGGAATTGTAAAATCACTTGAATAGACACTAAAATTGTGTATCTAAACAAGTATCCAGACGATCGATAGTGCTCTGTCAATAGACTCAGAAAGTGCTTATCTCTGGAAAGGTGCTTTTCCCTTGTTACAAAGAAGGAAAAGAGCTATTTTTATTTTTGCTTGTCAACATGTATATCTCAGGTGTTAAATCATCCTGATCTTTTCCTAGGTCTGAAAAGGACAAAGATGCAAACAGTGGCTACAATTTGTGCCATGAATAGAGCTGACCATCAAGCACACAGCAAAAAATTTAAAACTGGTTATTTCCAGAGTTGCAACTTCCAGTGCACTCTATCAAGTATGCAAATGGAACCAGTCTACTGTTTTTAAGAACATATTTTTCTGTGCATTTTCTTTACCATAAAAGAAGATGGGGGATGGGGGAGCTGATGGGGCCCCAAACAAGGAGGTGGCAAACTGGTGTGCTGAGTCTAGCTCACAATAGCTCTAGCCAGTGGCTAATGATGATATTTCTGAAAAAATCGCTGGTACCAGATGAACAAATCATTCAAGAATGCGTATGGCTTTATAATTGTTGTCTCTTTAAAATGAGTAAGAGCAAGTAAATAAATAATTTAGATCAGAATAATTTAGAGTAATGTAACTGGAACTAATGGGAAGATGCAATTGCCCCTGCCTTGATACAAGAATGCAATTTATGATTCTATAATTCTACTTATGCTGCCATGGCAGCGGAAAAGTCCACTTACAGATGCCATGGTCTGAACACCTGAGCTGGCTTACCAAGATGTAAACTCAACCTGGAGTTGAGATGTGTAGAATAAAGGAATGCGAGCACAACTTTGAGGCTTTGTGGATGGGAAGAGGTAAAAGGGTGAGTGTAAGAGTGGTGTCCCTGTGAGCTCAGTGCTAATTAATGAAGGCACGTGAAGGCTGTGAACATTTGTAAGAGCCTGCACGAATGCTACAGTGGCACCTTCCATAGGGCCGTGTGGCACCATGTGTTGCATCCTGCCCCGCTGTTACACTGTGCAGCTTCAACCCAGCTCTGCCAACAAATGCTGCTCCTCTGGTGTGGGTAGCCTCTTGTGCAGAATAGCTGTCCCCACAAGATCTCCTTGGCCTTTGTGCTGTGCTCTGGCAGTGAAGGTCCTCCAGAGATGCACCTCAACCAGCCCTTGTGAGAAGCTCTGGGCAGCCCCAGCAGCATGGTGCAGCACCTGGTATTTGGGAGCCCCTGCAGTGCCCACCCCATGTGAAGCAAGTTGGATGAAAGCAGTCCACTAGCCTCAGGGGCTGCTAAGCCCAATGCTGCGCTCAAAATCATCCCTGTCTCCATCTTGCCTCCCACTGGGTCTTGGCAGTGGGCTTCCAAGGGTAATGCACTGGGGAGCACTACAGTTGTCAGCTGGGCTTACAAAACCATCCTTTTATAGCTTGCAACATCATTAGAGCACGGCTGAGGTTGGAAGGGACCTCCAGCTCCCTCTGGTCCAACCCAGCTCCAGCCAGGGCACCAGAGTGCATGTCCAAGGGGGAGATTCCACAGCCTCTCGGCACACTGTGCCAGTGCCCCATCGCCGCACTAATGCTTCTGCACTCGATGCTGATGCTGACTAACTTCACAAATTTGCCACAGGAGCACACAAGAAACGCCTCCTCCATTCTCCAACACCAAACCGAGGGCGCCCAGCCGTGCTGCGCGCCGTCTCACCCAGCACCGCCTCGGGCCGCCTCCGCGCAGTCGCCGTGCGGGCAGGGCGCGTCCCGCCGCCAGTAGGCTGGGCCGTGCCGGGCGGCAGCGGGACTGCCAGCGCGGAGGAGGTGCGGGGTATGGCTCCGCCGGCGACGAGCGGGATCCCGCCGATTGCTCCCTCGCTGGGCCCGACGGCCGTCTGGCTGGGGAACCGCTCCGATCTCGGTGGGTGAAACGTCCAGCCGGGACCCCTCTGCTTTCCCGGGCGCTTTCACCGACCCTGCCGCCTCTCCCCGGGGGTCGGTCCGCTCTGCGCGACGGGAGCCGGCGGGGCAGGAGCCGTTCGGGGTCGGGCCGGGACTGCGGAGGGCTGCCGCGGCGCGGCCTCCTCCTCGCTGTGCCCCCGCTCGACTCCTGCGCTGCCCGGGCCGAGCGGGCGGGAGGCAGCGGGGGCTCCGCCTGTCCCCGGTTCGGAGCTCGCGGCCCCGCGGGGCGGCGCACGGCGCGGTGCTGCCCGCTGTGCCGGAGCGCGGAGCTCTTGCTGCCGTGCGGCTGTTCGGTCTGGGTTGGCTGTGGGTTGGGTTAATGGAAAGCTATACGGTGAGCCGTACAAGTTCTCGTAACCGTTCTGTAGTCACCTTTATTTTGAGCCGGAGTGGGCGAGTGACTAACAGAGTATAAACGATTCGAGGAACTGCTTCTGCTTGGCTGTCCAGCGTGAGGTTGAACTTGGCTTTGTGTTTAGATTTTAGAAACTCGATTTGCTGTAACCCTTTAGTGCTCTGAATGCTGCTCACATACAGAGGAAGTTGCTCCTCAATGACAGTTTCTGTGTTTATGCCTAACCCCAGACGTTGCGATACTGGTAATCTCAAAGCTGAGTGTCTCCTGCTGCCTGTGTTGTCTGAAGTGCGAACTGTTAAATGTAAACTCACTGGAAGACACTCCTTGGCTGCTGGCTGTGTCTGTGGGTACCTTGCACCAGCAGTACGTTACTGTGTGGCGGAGCATGGCTGAGGGCGTACGGCTCATGTGAGAGCAGGCAGAGGCCGCAGTTAGTATGGCTGTGATTACTAGAATGAAATTAGGCATGAAATGCTTTGAATCTTCCTATACGCCCTTTGTCAATCTGTAATTAATGCTTAGCACATGTCAGCTTGGTCCAAAAGGGTTTGAGGTGTCCACCACCTGCTGTTTTGCTCTGAAAATAAGAGGTGTGGAAGCCTTGTCATCTAGCTCATTCCTTCTCTTCAGGAGAGCAGAAAGAAGTACCAGTAGGCACAGCTGAGACCTGTAGAACAATGCTAAATATGTCGGCACTGTCAGACTTCTTCTTCCCAACTTCGAAGAGTTTCAGTGAAAGAACAGCCAGCCTGGAGTTCAGATCTGTGTTGACCATTAATTGGCTTTGCAAGGCCTGAACACTTTTTTCAGATCTTCTATGGCAGGTGTAAGAGAGGAGGGGGATTGCAGATATTCCTTCTCTTGTTAAGCTTGACCACATTTTCCTCCTCTTGTGAATAAGAATTCTTGAAAGATTAGAGTGTGTGTGTGTGTATATGTACATACATATATAAATTAGATTGCTCTTCTGTTGTTGCTGCTTTGGCATATTGTTGCACGTTCCTCAATCTGTTGGGATGGCCAAGCAGTTTGCTACTGGCATCTTGAAGAGAATGCCTGAAGGTGTTCTTGTTAGCTGCAGGATGGGTGTGCATAGGCTTGTAGGTACTCTTGAAATGTTTATACCCAGGTTTCTATCACTGAGCACTTTCACAAGGGAGTCTTAAAGCCATGTGCATCAGTGGGACTTAATAACAATACCTGTGCTTTCATAATGTGCATCAGGTGCACTTTTGAAAGAGAACTGTTGCAAAGTGTAACAGAAAATGCAAAAGGTACAAAAAACAAAACAAAAAACAAACAAACCAAAAAACAAACAGTATTTCTTTCCCCTTCCTCCTGAGGTTTGCCAAATGCTTTCTGCTATATTGTCACACGGAGGATATGCTGGTTTTAGTTAAAAATCTTTTTTCAACAAGTGTGAATGTTTCCACAGAACCATTGATTTTATGTGTTTGGTAGCATTGCTTTAATGCTGCTGGTGCTTGCAAATTTCCTAATGATATGGAATAGTCTTAAACATCTGATCCTACAGGGATCCTTTATTTTTCTTAGACAGCCAAATGGGTTAAGTGCACTTCATTAATTGCACAGAATGCACACTTTATTTGAAAGCTGAAATTTGATGATAGGTGCTCCAACAGAAATGCAAAGTACTGTAATGCTGATTAGCAGCAAAGCATGAGATTCTGATCTGTTTTCTCCGTCTTGTCAGCTGCATCTTCTGGATGGATCAAGTCTCTCTTATTGCTGTATGTAGAGCAATTTATTCTTTTTTTTTGTCAGGGCTGAGCTGTTGTTAATATTTTTGTCTTTGTTTTTGAAGTCTTTATAATGCTAGTGCCTTCATGATGTGATTTCACAGACAGACAAGGGAATTGACAAGATTCATCTGGGATTGCATAAAACACAATGATTTTGTATTGCTGAGGGTTACATGCATTATACGCGACTGCTTTTAGCTATTGTTGTTAATAGGACCTGTTCATGCTTAGGAGGTATCTCCTCCCTGAGCCCTCCTTGCCAGCTGTCAGGGAAGCCTCTGTACGACCATTTTTTGTGGGCAGCTTGTTGAACTGTTGATGTATCACGTGACTGGGAGGGAATTTGTCGTGGCAGTGACCTGACTCTCGAAGTTCGGCGGAGAACGCTCGCTTTCCAGAGCTTCTGCAGAATGTACCCTTGATATCATCGTAAGTTTTGTGGTAACTTCAGTAAGCCAAAGCCTCAGATTCTAACGTGAGGATTCTAGCAGGCTCCAGTTTGAGATACTGTGAAAGACTTGCAGGTTTATGGGTTTGAATGTGATGCTTGGTAGAAAGGATGCAGCTAGATGTTTTAAGATAGGTTATCCCTGGGACTGGCTACATACATCTTGCTAGTAGTGACAAGGAAGTAAAGCTAGTTAAAAGTATTTAGAGCTAGTGCTGGGTGACAGCACTGGCACAGGCTGCCCAGGGGCTGTGGGCTCTCCTCCTTGGAGATCTTCAGAAGCAGCCTGCCCATGGGCCTGGGTACCTGCTTTAGTGTCCTTGTTGGAGCTGAGGCTGAGCTAGAGGGACCTGGAGGTCTCTGCCAACCTCAGCCGTGCTGAGCTTCTGTGAGCCATGTAGCTGATTTTTCTGTGTGCTTGGTTGAGATACTGCTGTTGACAAACCTAACGAAAGTTTTGAAGTTTGTTCCTAGCAGCAGACCTTAAACAACCTCTAGGGCAATTAGCAGTGCTGTTACTAATCGTCATCTTCTTTTATCATGTGGCTTCCTCTATCTCATCAGACTTCCTGCTTATTTCACTTCTGTTTGTAGGTTCCGTTTACTACAGGATAGCTAGAAGTGAAGCAGAATTGAACATGTTGAATGTTCCTCTTAAATGATAGCTTTTTTTTCCCGTTATTCAGTTCATGGATATTCCCCAAAGTACCATTCCCTTTAACAATAGGTGAAACAGATGTTAAGCATCAGGTTGTGTTCACTTGCTCTTCCTCTGGAAAACACCCTGTTTAACCTGTTCCTTGTCACCTTTTCTATGGTTTCCTCTGTTCTCCCCTATAGCTACCACCTTAGTAGTAAGACAGGGATGTAAACTGTGATTTAAAGCTCTTGTTGTAACCGTGATGCAGGGTGAAACACAGAGACACATATTTTGGGCTTCTCCTGGAGGTAGGAAGTGTCACAGTTTGATGCAGTGTGAGCATATTTCTGTCAGAGTCATGAGAAGATGAAACACTGGCTATGGTGGCAGCTGCTGTTCCCATGAAAGGTGAGCTGAAGTGGGAATTGGCTGCTCATTTCTCTTTGTGGCATTGCCAGCTTATGTCGGCCTTTCATAACGCCTGTAAATCATTTCTGTGGCCGCACAGTGAACTAAATGAGAACGTGGTCCAGGCATTAAAGAAGTAAAAACTAGCAGAAAACACCCAAACAAGTCACTTTTTAAAAGTTATTCTGAAACTTGAGTAATTCCTTCTTTACAATGGATGAGTGAACTAGCTCATAAATGATCAGGGAGAGAACTGCTGAAGATAAGGCTGCTGCTGAGACATTTACAGCTGTGCTTAGCTGGGGTGTCTGAGCAGATCCTGTATCTTACCTGAATGCTTCATTTGTCTTATACTGCAGTTAAATATGTGCAATGATCGTACTTGATTTCCCTAACAATTCAGTTAACATCAAGGCCAACAATAGTTTGTTTCTGCATATTTAGATAGAAGGCTATATTTCATCTTCATGCCTGGAAGCAGGAAATATGATCATGCAACTTTTTGAACTACAAGGGTAAGACAGTAAATGTGTATGTAGTTATTTAGAGTAGACTGATTGCTAGAACAATCAAATTCACGAAATATAAACAAAGCTCTTTAAAAGGCAAGCCATGAGAAATAAATGACGTGGGCTTAATAGGCAAAATCTGGCGTAACAAAATACGATTCTTTATCAGCAGGGCAGAGAGATTACATCATTGTTTATGGGCTTCTTGCTGTAGATTAAACAATACAATAACTGGAATGTGTTTAAAACAATCCATTAGATGTGTATTATACTTAAGTTTACTGTGGGAGATTTAGAAAAATAGTGCATTCTTTTAAGGATGACTTTTACGTTGCTTATGTAACAACTAAACAGATACAAAATTTATCGCAGAAAAGGTTTTCTTTTCAGCCCTCTGAGTTGTTCATCATGCAGTATTAAATCTTTCAGGGGATTTTGCTCTGCTCTCTGAAACATTTGAGAATTGCCTATTTAGATCATTGCTGAAGGCAAAGATTTGAGCTGACTGGAGCTTCATCAGGGATGTCATAATGATCATGCTAAATGAAATCTTTTCATGCTGCTAAAACCAAGGAGAAAGTAATTCTGAAGCTTGGTATGAGCTGAGTCTATTAATGTGGCTAATAGATATAAATGAAATAATTGTTCTGATCCTCCATCTGCAAAGGAAGAAAATGGTGTGTGCTGTTGCCTTTGCAGGATCTTTAGCTCTGTGTGGCAAATAGTTGTGTAGGAACAGCTAATCCTGCTCTAGGACAGCAGAATGAAGTGGGATGGCCTTGCTGACATGCTCCAGTCTCTGTTTTCTGTGAAACTAAGGGGGAAGAAGGTTTGCTACAGAGCAATATCTTTGTGTATGTGGTCCACTCCAGCCTTGTCAGTGCTATAGCCTTCAAGATACCATGGTCTTTGATTTTTTTTTTTTAATATTTTTTTGAATAAACATTACCTTGCTAACATGGAGAGAAGACTGAGTCAAATATTGATAGATCAAGCTCAGCCATATAAAAGCTGTAATTAAAAAAAGAACAAATTCTTTTTGCCTCAGTCACCCAACTTCTTTTCCTCATGTATCCTATTTCTTGAAGGTTTTGTAATATATTCTTGAGCCATTGTTGGGATGGAAAGATAGAAGAACACTGTGAGTAGTGGTGATTAGAACCAGTATAAAAGAAAAGTTCTTGACCAAGGCAGACTGACTTTATATTTTACTTTTTAGTTAAGGCTTAGTTAAGGGTGGAGAATACTTGAGATCAATGACTGAAATGTACTTATTCTTAAGCCAACAAGGCTACATGGGGTCTGAATTAGTATCATGAATATAGTCTGTGATTTGTAGTTTAAGCAGCGTTTAAAATGTGCCAAGTGTTGCTCCTAAATGTTTGTATTTGAAGTGCATCCTCAGGTAATTTTGATATGTAGACTGATAGTCTGCACAGGTGTATGAAAACATCAGGACAGGAAAAAGTCCGCAGCAAACTGATTTCAGTAAGTATTGGCATGAATCAAGGAAGTCCTGAATTTTCAGTGAAAATCTTTGTGAGGCAACACGGTACGTCGTGAGAATGGGGTAACTGTCACCATTCTATTAATAACTGTAACATGCCTCAGAGGAAGAATAGGGATCATAAAATGAGTGATGCAGCTCTGACTAATACATGAAATGTATTGCTTGTACCCAGGCAGGTCGTTGTCATGTATTACATCCTAAATGCTGAAGTTTCTGGGAGCAGACTTCTTGACACATGGGTGGTGTTTGGTAATGAGTGCAGAGTACTTTGCTCTGCTTATAAGGTTGAACACAGCAGCAAGTATTTGATCCAGGCAATCATTTTTTTCTAGAATATTTTCTGTTTTGCTTCTAGTGAATTTTTACATCTCTGATCATTTAATGATGTCATGAAGAACAATTTTTGTTCTGTGTAGATTACCTGTTTGCATTAAAAAAATATTGATTTTTTTACTGTTAAGGAAGATACTTTTAAAACGTGCTCATACCTTGTTGAATTTTAATGGAAAAAATAGATTTTCAGACATCTAAAGACAACTGAATAAAACTTGAGTGTCTCACTTAAATGGGCCAGTTTGTTGGAGTTGCTGTTAATATGTAAAATATTTTTTCCATTTAAAATTTTGTCTCCTGCCTAATTCTAAAGCTTTTAAAATTTCAATCTAATTAGTAGGCTAATCTGTATTGCTGAGCATTGAGTTGGTACATCACGAGTTTATTCAGTACCCTTCAGTCAGGAAAAAAGGTTTCAGTATTGGCTCATCTGTGGCATTTTTAAAGTGTTTTTAATTTTTTTTTATTGGCTACATTTATCTTGTAAGAATTTTTCTGAGCTGTCATAATCCTTGATGGCAGACTGCAGCTGAAGGGTTTTCTGGTTGGTATATCAGGTGGCAGCCTGTGAGCAGAAATGCTCAATGAAATCAAAGAACAGTTTGTAGTTTAAAAATAATAATAAAATAATAATAATAATAATAATAATAATAAAAAGAAACCAGGCAAGTGGTTCCTTCCAAAAATGAAATTTATTTCAGAACTGTACCCAAGCACTACTGACATGAGAGAAGAGGAAACTCATTAAGATGAGTTACTTGATTGCCTTGACAGAGCAGTCTGCAAACCACAGCTAGTGCTGCTTCATTGAAGCGACTGCTTTAAAAAGTAAAGGCTTTCTAAGGCAGCTTTTTCTTCAACAATCTCAGTCACTGATCCAGTTTACAACTCTTTCCAGGGTTTTGGCCTGTCGGGTGCAAAGTTGGTGGGGTAGCAGAGAACTGAGGGGGGAGGGGACGGACCTCGTGAAGTGGCTTTGTGTCTGGAGAAGCTGTGAGCAACCACAGCTTGGAGGCCTGGAAGCACTTGCTCTCTAGGTTTGAAGTAGGGTTACCTGCCATGGTCATGAAGGAAAGTCAGGAGGAGATTTCTTAGGGTAATGCTGCTTTTCTCACAAAGAGATTGAAAATGTAAAGAGTGGGATTCATCTGGTGGCCCTCCTAATCTGTCCTCCTACCTCTTAGTTATCTTGAGTGTTAAGTTGCTGTTGATGTCTTTGCAGTAGTGTGCTGTGGTTTTCCCGTTCATTCTTAAAATGGACAGCGTGCATCAAAGTTCAGAGCACCTGCTGATTTTCCTTACATTAGCACTCTTCACGTTCTGATCTGTTGAGACCTGTTAACACCTCTCTGAGGTTGTGATGTATGCTATTTCAGTTGGATTTCTTAGATTCTGAAACAACACAGCCATCAAAATAGTATTTGTTGTAATGGCTTTTCTCCTTCCTGAAGTAAATTGCCTGATGAAGTGGGGAACTTGGGATATGTTGGAAGCTGACAAGACCAAACCCATTTCATTTTAATTTATTAAAATGTGAATTGAAAATTCTTGCCAAACAAACTGTGAGCAACTTTTTCAGTTATATGATTCTGTTTATCCTTTCTTGTCTTTTACTTCTCTGTCATGTAAAACAATTGCAGTTTTAAAGTGTTATCTTGTTCAGTTCTTGTGTTGCTCAGTTGTCCTGCCCAGGTACAAGTTAAAGCTACTGAAGATTACATACCTAGTAAGTTCTAATACAGTTATCTGCAGCGTTGCTGGCCTTTTTTGAAAAAATGAATAGCTTTCTTTTTTGGGTTTGTATGCAAGCTAGGCCATCTGGCTCTGTCCCAGGCAAACATCCTGAGGTTTAATTTCAACATTGGAGTTCATTCAGCCTCCAGAACTATTCAGATGTTTGTCTGCATTTCCTTCAGTTTTCTGCATTCCCCCTGTTGTGTAGCATATTGATTCAGATGAATACTTAATGGTTTTTAAATTTTTATTTATACAGCTGGCACAGTAGAGGTAATTTTGAAGTAATGGTCCTTCTGCAAATTTCTGGAGACTCTTAAGTGTTTTGTTTTGTTTTTTTTTCAGAGGGAGGAGTTAGATGGCTTTGGGAATTTCCGTTGTGAAAGCTTCAGTATCGCGTAATTGGTTTTCTGATGAATCTTCAACCCATTTAGTGGCAACATTATGAATTACCATGTCTGTTTTAGTACAAGTAGGTAGAAAATATGGTAACATATGTTAGAATTTTACTCACCTCATTTTGTTGCCATTCTTTCCTACTCTAAAAAAATAGAGTAGAATATTTTTGTATGCTTGGAGGTTATTATGTAAATCTTTATGATGTATAGTGTGTATACATAAACTTTAGAGACTTCAAACAAATTCTGAATACGCAAACATGTGTTTGGATTTAGCTGAACAGTTGGACATGGTTGGAATCTGTTGTATTCTTCTAATCCCGTTGCCAAGAAAAGTCAAGGATATTTCAGTCTGATCCTTTTGTCAGTGTTAAATCCTGTGCTTTTTCTCTATTTTGCATGAAGTTAGAACTTCAGGAATAGTATGGAGTTCCCCTCACTGGTGAGAAGGAGCACTTGTGTTGTCTTGCTTTCCGTGAAATACGCTGGCCCTCATGCTGAGATTGGCTAGAATACCATTTGTTCTGCCCCATCACATTGAAGAAATATCATATAGGTGTTCTTTGCACATGGTTGAATATTTGTAATTGTTTCATGCAGAGAAGATACTGACTGTTAGAGGCATAAACTCTGTTTATTCCATTATGTAGGTGATGTACAGGCCTTGGCAAGCCATGATTTACCGACAACTACTGTGACGACTGGCAATAATAACAAGCCTGAGCACCTGGAGTATGTTGCCTTTGTATTGGTGCCTGTTTTCTTCATCATGGGTCTCTTGGGGATCCTCATCTGTCACGTCCTTAAGAAAAAAGGGTATCGTTGTACAACAGAGGCTGAAGAAGTAGAGGAAGAGGAGAAGCCTGATGAAAAAATAGGTAATCAAAGCATCTAAAAAAATATTTCTACTTATTTATAAAAATTGCAGCCAATATGGAGTTAACTTTTTGTGAGACTTCTATCATTCTTCTGTCTAGATAAGTTATCATACAATATCAGGAGAAGTATTTTTCATTACCATTATGTCTGTTGGTTTTTGGTCTTTGTTAGTCAAAGTTTTGCCAGTCTTCCAACTTCCCACGAGTCCTTTAGAACAGATTAAGAGCTTATGGAGGGATCAACGTATCCAGGATATTTGTGGCTGTGTACTGAAGTCACCGGATCTCCTTTGTGCATTCCATCTGCTGCTGAGAGAAAGTATTGGACATCAGGGAGTGGTGAAAAGCTGCTGTTTAAGGCCTTAAGTCTAAGATTTATGTTTAGCAACTCAAGTTTTATTTGTATTGTGTTGTCTTTCTCATCTCCCTTCTCAATATAAAACTGAGCCTCTGGGTGGATATTCTCTTCTATGTAAGGCATGCTGCTTATATGTATTTTTTTCTTAAAGATACTTCTGTTTTTCTGTTTGTACTCTTGTTTTGTGATTCCTTATTCCTGTTTTCCCCTGCTCTCTTTTTCACCCCAGAGAAGAATGCTATATGCAGCATTTGGCTTGGCAAATAGAAAGGTCAAGTCACTTGTAAATGCTTCAGGCCTCTTCCTTTCTCCAAAAAGATTGATAGCATCTCCACAGGTTCATAATAAGTGCAAATTACAGTGCCTCTGTGGTAACAGTAGAGTCATGTGCTGCAGTAATGATCTGTCATTGTGTTCTTAAGCAATCACTGCCCATGGCATGTACTCAAGCTGTGTGTCTGTTTAATCTGCTGGTTCAAGGGAGGAGTAACAGCAAGGTGAGTGGCAGTGAGAGGGGGCAGCTTCCAGGTCTTCTGAGGAAACAGGTGTGTAAGCTGCTTTGCAAAGTTGTAGGCATTGGGGTGAAGAAGATGAAAGGTGGGGTGAAGAGAGGAGGAAGCCCCAAATTTACTACTTGGAGGCAAATTTAAGGCCTAACCTATCAAACCTGCCTCCATGTTCTGATTACTTATTTTTCCCCCAGTCTTTGTGTTCTGAGATTATTCTGGGGAAACTTCCAGCACTGGCAACGAGTGAAGTCAGCTACAGAAGTACCAAGGTTCTCAGTTGTGTATGACCAGAGGAGCGAGGAATTTAAGAATCCTAAATGTATAAAATTAAAAAAAAAAAAAACAAACAACACAAACACACACCTTGCAGTTGTAAGATTAAATTGAATCCCTTTTATTCTAGAAGCTGATAATCCCTATTTTAAAATATTAGCTTGAGATGGCTCCATTTGTTGTTTTCCTCTTTATGTTTAGGATTAGAAATACTGCTTTCTTTTGTATCTCCTTATCTAAATAGCTATAAATAGAATTCTGATGCATGTTCATGAAAATATTGAACTTCTTCAAGCCTTAAAGAATGTTAGAGCTGATGTGTAGATTCCATAAACTTACTTTTCTGGGCTTTCTTGAATAAAGACCAAAAAGTCTCATCTGTTTTCTCTCCAAAGTGACAGTAGATCTTGCCATTTTCCTTCTGAAACGTCTTCAAGTGTTTTTTTTTCTTTCTTTCTTACTTTTTTTTTGGAGGTGGGTGCTTTAGTGTAGTTTATTTTTTGAAGTATCTTCTTTTTTTTTTGCTCTTTTGAAAGGCCAAAATATTGACAAAATATTTATTTCGTTGCACAGAAATGAATGAAACTGCGCATGAGAATAGTGACACTGTAGGACAAATTATTAACTACATTATGAAAAATGAAGGTATAGTATGGTGAAATTGAAGTTATGAGCCTTTGTGGTGGTGTCTGATATATATATGTGTGTGTGTATTTGTAAATATTCAGAAGTATGGCATGTTGGTATGTTTTCATTTAATAGCTGTTTTGTATGTGTATTCTTTGAGATTGCCTGCAGGAGGCATTAATCCTAAGCAAAGTGGAGATATTTTTTGATTATCTGAAAATAATTCTGTATTGTAAGCTTGATTCATGCATTTCTTGATCTTCTGTTAACTGTTGGGGCATTTGGTTTTTTTTTTTTTTCTCTTTTAAAATATTTTTGCTTGTTTTTCAAAGAAAAGCTTAAGCTTGTTTTCTTAATGGCAACATTTAAAGCATGTGAATTCTCATGTTTTGACCATATTGAACATTTTGTCTTGTAATAATTCCCATGGCTGTTGTCAGATGAAAGATTTGAGCACAACTGAGAGAACAGAGTAGACTAGCTCTGACTTGGAAATTCAGACATGATATCTTCCTGCACTGTCTGCACCAAGTAAATGGTAAAATGGATACTTTTAGAAAAAATGTAAAACTATGCTTAAGTGGCCTGGAAAGCGCTTGGTTAGGTCAGAACATTTTTACCAGTCAAAGCAACCTTTGGAGGAAGGAGGAGACTGCATGTTTTTATAGTATAAGAAACTTCAGCCTGTTAATTTTACATTTGTATAAATTCAAGTTCTCCTAAGCATTGAGCTTGCCTTGAGTTACTTCTGAAAGAAGCCTAAATCTTAGGAGAGGTTTCTTTTTGTTGCTGGTTTCTTCTTTTCCCTCAATGACTGCTAGTGCTTAGTGCTACTGTGTTTTTCATCACGGTTGGGTTTTGTTTTTTGGTGCCATTTTCTCTTAAATTGCTCTGTAAGTATGAGGTGATGACAGTCCTGTGATCAAATGAATGTTTTTAAAATTTTCAGTGATCTTGTGTAGGAGTGCTGTGCAGATGGCTGCTATGTAGCTTGCAGTGGGGCGAAGCTTCGTTTGCAATAGGAGCAGTAATTTTAATAGCTTATGTTAAGAAAATCCCATAGAGTTATGTAAACATTTTTGCAGTAGTCTCTCTCATGCCTTTTGGTGATACAGATAATGCAGCCATCTTTCTTCTAGATGGAAGTTCTTTTAGCACCTTCAGTTTTGTTGTTTGTTTTTCTAAAGTTAGAACTGTGCATTTTTGAAGAATTCTATTTATTCTCATTACAGCAAATGCTGATGTGTTAAAGGCCATGGTAGCAGATAGCAGTGTCTTTGAACCCGAAAGGTAATTGCTCAACTTTTTAATGTGTGTTTCCTGAGGCAACTAAAAATGTACCCTTTCAAAGGGTTTTATTTCCTGTGCACTTTGAAGACTACATCACTTCCTTGAGTTGTCAGCCAAGAGGATTATAGCTTGATTTCCTTGTTGTGTCTTTTAGCTCACTACATTTTAGCATAAGCCCCATGATAATATCTTGCTCTTCTGGTTATATGTTCTAGGCCTGTCAAAATGATTTATTGCTTTCTCGAGCTAAAGATTTACAGAGGCTGCAAATATTTGTTTACTTTAGGATGCAATTACTTCCAAGTTGGTTTAATCAAAACTTGGTGATTTGAAAGAGCAAAGGCAGTGCTTGTTTCATTTATATGGTTGCTAACTTTGAATAGTGTCTCTTTCAATGTTTTACTCTTTTTGCATTATAAATTTGGTAACATACATTGGCTGGCCTACCTCTTGGGCTTCCTTCCACTGCACACCTATTTGAAACTTCACATAGGGAAGGTAGTCTGCCCCTTAAATGGCAAAATACTATTTAATTAAACATGCTTATGTCTGTATCTAAGTACCTTTAAACTGTATTTATATTACTGCATTCTTCTTATGTAATCCTATATTCCTATTCAAGGCAGAGAAAATGGATGTTGAAGTAGTGAAGTAGGAGTGTATAGTTTTAGCAAAAGAAATGATGTGCAACCATAGGAAACTATTTTAATGATGCGAGGCTTGGTTATTGAAGAAACTCATTTCAAATCTAACAAAATGAGCTCTTGAACATAAAGATGATTTTGGAGCTATTTTTTCCTGGTGCATCACAAATATTTGGTAGGATTTTAACTCAAACATCTTGTGTAGGTATGTGTACTTTGAGAGTTCGACCACTGTTTCAGTGAATTAAAATAGAAAAATGGGAAGGGACTGTGGTCTTATGAGACTACCAAAAGATGTGATGATTTTTTTCTTGTATTACTTCTGACAAATGGTCCTGAAGCTTTACTGGCTTGAGTGCAAATCCCTTGCATTTATTTCTGTGTTCAGTCCACTGTGAAACACTTACTAGTGATAGAAATAAACACAGTGAAGTGAAATCTGAACTTCTGCTATTTAAAGTCATTTCTTCCTGTCTTCACTTCAAACATGTTAAATGGATTTTATTTCCTTTTTAAGTTTCTTTAATTTGTTTGAAGACCACTAAATGCCTCCTGACAATGTATTTGTTCTGAAAATAAACATCTAAATAGCTCCACTCTTTCATTGGCAAACTTTATTTCTTTGTTCTCCTTTGGAGTTTCTCTGGTTTGTTAGAATTTTTCTAGAAATAGCATTCCTAAAACTGGATGAAATGTTCCAGCTAAGGCATGATTAAAGCTTAATAGTGTGACTTTATTAGGTTGTTATTTCCATGGTGAGAAAAAATTCTTACTTTAATGCACTTACATCCTAATGATTCATGTTCAGCTTGTGTTTTTCTACCTTCTTTTTCTGAGGAGTGAGTATCTGGCTAACTGCCTCTGTCTTTTTAATGTTTATTTCTGCTAAAGCACTGAAATTTGTGCTGTCCCTACTGTGATACATCCAGTATTCTTCATAAGATTTCTCAGTGTGTGTCTTTCTCACACACACACTTTCTTCCTATCATCCTCATTTCTTTGCTTGTACTCTACAGATAAGTGTAGGTAACCCCAAAATTCACAAGTAGTTTAGATGTTTTTCTCTTCCATTATTTAATGAACTATTTAAAATGGAATATGATCTGGACCAGAATGACTGCATTGAAAATGCCCTTTCAGTTTTACGGTAATCTGATAAACAACTTTCTGGTATGCCCTTTTTCAGGAATGTTCTGTCTTAAGTTGTCGTCATTTTACCCGTAACGCACTGAACTCTGTCTTGCTTTATGAGAATATGTTGCCTGACCGTGGAGTAATGCTGAAATCCAAAAAAGTCTTTGCTTTTTGTCTGTCCTGCCTGTTTTTCTGTTTTAGAAGAAATTAAGATTAATTTTGTGGGTTGCTCTCAATAGGTGTATTTTGTTCATTGTAATGCTTTTTATTTTTTCATGGGTCCTTTAGAAAGCAGCTTTCTGAAGCTTTGGCTGGATGATATGTTAATCCTGTTTCATGACAGACATTTAGTTTTGCCTCAACACAATGTTGTGACTGTGTCTTTCTGTGAGTTCTTAAAAATAATGGAACAAGTCCATCTAAACTATTTTTCTGATTTTTAACCTGATTTTTTTTTCATTTCCTTGTACTTTCTGTCAGTTACGTTAACTACGTGATTGCAGATCCATTCATTCATGGAAGTGATTTTTGAACTGTGGAAACATGGTATTAGAGGGAACATTAATTCCTGTATCCCCACGAATAAACTATCCTTCAGAAAAGTAGTTTTTCACTAGACGCAACAGAAGGCTTTACTCTTTATTTTCCTTCTAAGAAACAAGATTTAACAGTACTCTGTTCATTTCCTTTATACTTCCTCTAGCCCCGTGTCTCCTAACACTCCTGGGAGTCCAACAAGTCCAGGGTCTCCTTTGTCACCTGGTGCTGCTCCACTTAAACACAGC
Source organism: Lagopus muta (assembly GCF_023343835.1). Lineage (NCBI taxonomy): Eukaryota > Metazoa > Chordata > Aves > Galliformes > Phasianidae > Lagopus > Lagopus muta. The sequence goes on from NC_064436.1 coordinate 50,177,458, forward strand.
TGCAAAGGCCATCACTTACATACTGTTGGAGGAGTAATAGAGAAAGATGTTTGTTCTCGCTGTAGCCACAAACGGTGGCATCATATAAAACCAGCTCACAAATCCAAAGAGCACAGAAGAAGTCGCCTTGGAGAGGTTACAGTACTTTCTGTGGGAAGGTAAGATCTAATGCCACTTCATTGTATCCTTTTCTTAGAGACACTATAGTGGCCGATCAGGTAATGGGATCAGCTACCCATTAACTTTACTCATTTCTAGAACTAGTGATTATTTTTTTTTTAAATCCCATTACTAGTAAACTAAATTTATTTCTAGAGGAAGTGAACAAGACTGTTCTAGAACCCTGAATGAGTAGGCATCCGCTGTGGCTGCAAATCCAAAGCTGTAGTTCTGATGACACAGTCTAAATGTAATAAGAATTGCATGTGAATAAATTCCTTTTTTTAAATTTGTTATTTCTGGATTAAGTGTGAGGTATAGAAATAACTTCATTATGCTTTCAGTTGTTTTTAATTCCCTTCTTACACAGTAGTTGTCTTAGAAAAATTACTTGTCTATTAGCATGGAATCTGTGGACAGTTTTAAAAACCAAGTCCCTGAGAAAGTGTGATTCAGCAGCAAGGAATGTTTAAGGCCTTCATGGGTAATAAAAAGGAAGATTGCTCTGAAGTGAACGTGGGTCTGTGTGGGTGTGTGCTCTAACTTCATGGTCTTGGGATTCTCCTGTCTTTAAATGCACACATATCCATATCCTGGCTATACAGAATGATCTTGGTAATATCTAGGGACATGCAACTGAATCTCACTTTTGGTCACCTCAGGTTTAGAGTCACGAAAGTGGAGCACAAATCTAATTCCAAAGAACGGAAAAGCTTGATGTCTGTTACTGGGGTGGAGGGCCTCAATGGTGACGTGCCTGCCACACCTGTGAAACAGGAAGCAAAAGAAGCACCTGCCACACCTGTGAAAGAGGGGACGCAAGAGAGGAGAAGCTCAGAGTGAACTGCAGGTATGGCACTGGGAAGGAACCAGTGAAAGTGAAAGCTGGGAAATAGACTGAGGCAGCCAGTAAGGAGAAAAAACGCTGTGAATGTATCTATTCTGTGTGAAAACTCATCAGGCAAATTTGAAAGTTTCTGTAAAAGTCTGCAAAAATCATATTTGATCTTTCAGTTAATGATTACATTGGTAATGCCTAAAATATACTCTGATTTTTTTCAATCTAATTTTTTATTTAGACCTGAAAATTTCAACAGATGTAGAAATAAAAGCTACTTCATTAAGGTAGCATCATCATCCAAGATATGCATATAATTTTTCCACAGTAAGTGGACAGTTTAGTTCTTAGTGGCAATGTGCTGGATTCCCAAAAGAAACAAGTACTGCTGACTGCTTATTCACTGGAATAATTGCAGTGCTTCTTCGTTGTTCTCACTGATACTGCATATCAGCTGGCTGCTTATTGGATACTTCTCTGATAGATCAGGGAGGCTTTTAATAAGAATAGAAATGCATAAAAATTCTCATATCACAGTGATCTATGATAGGCTATTAAACCAGGAGGATGGGGATTCTCTTGAGGCATTAAAATTTGGTAAATTGCTTAATGGGATATCAGGCATGTTGAAAATGTCTGCCATAATTTGGAATGCACACCTGGTGGGGGGAGTGAGGGAAGAGGATAGTCTAGCAGGGGAAGCCTAGGATGTAGTAGTTGAAAATGTAGGGGGGGGAGATGTGATAATCAATATATAAGTAATAATCAATTGGAGGTAAGCCGTTTTACAAAGCAAAGAGAATTTTATACAACTGTGACATGATGAGAGACTGAGCTTTGGGGAAGATGGGAGTTCCAGCGTAATAAAATAAAGGCTCTATGTTTGAAGGAAGTGAACAAGTGGCAGAACCAAATTGTAGAGCTGGCTTGCTATACAGTGGATTACTTCCTCCTAACCTTTACTGTGAACACAGAGATAAAAGAGTGTTAAACTAAGAAGAATGTATTTATCTGGATGCTGTCTCACAAGTATTTTTTTTCTTTATCTGAATGAAATAGGAAATAACCTCTTCCCTCACTAGCTGCATCTGTATGTTCATGTGCAGCTGGATTGGGCATGAAGGTCTGTGGTCTTTTTTTCCAGTATTTCCAATGGGATATCAGACTTAGAAATTCATTCTTTGACTTATGAGAAGATAATTTGTCTTCTAACATGAAAAATAGCAAGAAAAGGGCATATATATGAAAATAGCTTGTTCCAGTGCACTTGTGATTGGAAAAGTTTGTTTTCATCATCTGGAAATGCTTTATAGCTGTTTTGTAATTTGTCCTTTCTCAAATCAATGAAAGCTGTTCCTTTTAAGTACCTAAAGATTGTTCTTTAAGTTTGAACTATTACTGCTTCAATCTAAAAATAAGCTGCTCTTTAGAGAGAGAATAGTATAGCTATTATTATAGAACCTCCCTTAGGATTTGAGATACTGCTCTTTTTGAAAACAAATATTGTAATAGCAGAGAAATGACTCTGGGGAATCACTTGTAATGGTATCTCCAGTCCAGCAAAACTATTTTCTAAACTTGGGAAACTAGCCAGGTCTGTTTGCTCTGCACTATGAGGGGAAAAAAAAATAAAAATAAAAAACCCACAACCAAAAAACTCAGCTTTTGCCTGAGCACTTAACATTCTGTTCTCTAGTGTGGTTCTACATGAGTTTTTCTCTGCTGCTGTGAAAAGCTGTTCATAAGTAAGCAGATACTAAGTTAGACTTCCGTTTCAATTACTTGTTTCAGACTTACAATAACGTATTACAGCTTAATTTACTGACATTGGGTGGATAAGCAATGTTTGGGACTTCCGTGCCTGTAGCTCATAAATGTATGATTAAAAAGCACATTGTTTTGGAGAACATGCCTCAGATCTTCCAGCGTAGAGGAAGAAGGGAGGCACAAATGTGCATGTAAGTGCTGCCAGAAAAAGGTTTGTTCCAGCTTTTTGGAGGCACTAGATTGGTCCTTGTGCATTAAACGGCCGTAACTGAGATCTGTGTGAGATGAAATCTCTTGAGTTGAGCAGTATTTTCATGCTGCTGGTCGCTTGTGTTCACGGCTACTCTTGAGTTCAGTTTCGCTTCCCCTAAACTGACATATTCTTAGTATTTTCTTGAAATGAGCTCTGCAGTGTTTCAGCTTATCCTTCCATCTTGCTGCCTGCATCTTTTATACTTAGCATGTCTTCTGTCTATCTCTGAGGTTCGTGATCTTGAGCGGATTCCATTTCATCATTTCAGTTTACTTGAAATATTTTTAGTGGCACATGAAAAAGAAGTAAATATGGAACAGATACTTAAAGTCAAGTATTTGAGTTAAGCTCTTGGAGTTCCTTGGCAAGCTACTGAGAAAACAAAAACTTAAGTTACTGCTGTGCTGCAGCTTTGTGATGTTTGCCATTTCTGGTGTCCCTTTCTAAGTTGTGTGCGCTTTACACTGATGTGATTTATGGGTCTGCTGGTGGTTTTGTCCATCCTTTTCATAATTACCAACTGAAGTTTTAACTTTTTTCATTTCTTATTCTAAGGCTTATAATGCATAACCACCACATTAAGTAATTCAGGCACTTTTTTTTCTATTTCAGAGCATCTGTATTTAATTGACATGTTTATACTGTAACTAATTTTCTCCTGGACCTATCTGTGAAATTACTTTCTTGTTTTGCAGGTGGAACTTCTAGAAGAAGTTAGTCAACTAGCACTTTGGAGAAAACAGAGGACTCCCAAGAAATGCATTCTTATTCTTAGTGTGTTTATGGCACTGTAGCATTTTACAAACTTTGTGATGGCATCCATGCAAGGTTAAATACTTACTGATTTTTATTGGTGAAAAAAATTTAAGATTTACACATACACACTGTTGGGCAGTGTGGACCTCATACCAAAAGTTGAGCTTCATCTTCAAAATCAAAAATACACACATTTTTTTTGGACAGGGAAGGTAAAAAGTCTTACCAGATAATTTTTTTCTTCATACTTTACCCCTCTAGTCCATTTGGATTTTTTAACTCTGTTCTTCCCTTCCAGAGCTCACAAATACTCACTGAAGATGAAAGTCAGACTACGGAAGATGAAAAATACTCTATTAATCTAAATTTTAGTAGCCAAGCAAACCACACAAGAAAATAAACGTTTTCAGTCAAATCTGCATGTGTGCAGACATGCAGAAGTATGTAAGCCTTTCTGACTCTGTGACAGGTAACTCACAGCACGGAATGGCTTAGCTATACGCAAATGTTAAATGATACTGTTGTCCTTATTCCCATTACCTTAATAACTATTTAATATTAGGCTAAAAAGTGTCTTCTTCTATGCACTTGGTTGAGCTTTTGGAAAGGTCACTTTCATTAAGACCATTTGTTCTCCAATTTTCTTGTAACTACTTAGTCGTATTTGCAGTCGTATTGCCTCATGGCTTTGCCTTTCTCTTTTGTTTTTTACCCACAGGTTCCTTATTAAGCTAAGGCAACATATTTGAACCACTAGATAAGGATATGGAATATATGTCATTAAAAATTTATGGAGTATGTACCGAAGTACTTCAGAGTGGCTTCAGAGGGTAGCAGTTCTCATGGCACCGAAATCTTAAGCCATTGTTTCACTGCCTTAATATTTTGAGTGTGATCTACTGCTAACAATACCAGTGATGGTTTTGTGATGTTATTTTTGTGTCTACTTATTATGACCTTTACAATCTTATTGCTTTATTTTGGTAAGGCAGGGGGAGGGGACATTTGCAATACTTCAGCAAATTTTGCTATGTGAAAGAAACTGAAAAATAACATATTCTCCAAGTGCCTAAGAATATAAGCTGTAAGGTAATACAACGTAGTAGAGATTATGCTATTTTCTGAGAACTATACATTAATTTAATCTAACCTATGAACTCTATAAAGATCAGTGCTTCTTTTGAAATTGATTTGTTTTAAATTGCTTTCGATCCTTTTTGTCCAAGTGTTCTGAACTGTGTTTTTCTTTCAGATCTGAGAATCTTCATCAGCTTATGTAATGTTAACAATGTGTACAAGTATTAAATTCATATTCATTTTTTTTAACCATATTAGGTACTCCCACATCTTGTCAGAGAACTTTGTTTGATGGTTGCTGGGAAGTATGTGCTGTGATTGCCTTCCTTGTATCAATTAGATATTGATAGATCCAATTGTAGAACAGCTTGGGTTGGAAGGGGTCTTAAAGATCATCTAGTTCTGCATCTCCTGCCCTGGGCAGGTTTACTGCTTGCTAGGTCTGAACGCTTCTCAGAGACACCATATTTGGTTGGGGGGAGGAACAAACAAACAACAACAACAACAACAAACAAACCCCAACAAAGATCCTGAAAATAAATGATGGTTTATTGTGCCTTTTAGAATTGATGTTTTTAGCGAGAACTGCTCATTCTTGAGTACCTTAAATAACTCTGACCAGGACTGGTACTTGAGTGTTTAGCATCCTTGCTGTCATTAATTTAAGTCTGGTTTATAAAATCTCTTTGATATTTAACAAACTACGAAGCTCGCCTTATAGGCATACATTTGATAGATTCTTGATTTTATATATATTTTTCCTTCTTCAAACTTCACTTGATTTCAATAAAAAGCTATTTATTCTAGAAGAGTTTAATTAGTGTTGGTTATAATAGTTAGCTTTCAATTTCCAGTAGATTGAGAGCTATGAGTATAAAATGTTATTGGAAAAAGGGAGTATTGGGCAAAGCCGAGCAGTTTTAAACAGTTTTCATAAAGAAGATGTACAGTTACAGACTGTCTCAAAAAGCTTTAAAAAGTTTTTAATTTGATGGTATTGTGTTTTAATACATAGTAAGCTAATATTGCAAGGTAACATACTGAAATAATTCAAAAGAAGCTTGAACAAAAATGTCCTATTTTTTTACTTAATTTAAAAGTACTTCCTATTTTGATTCCATTTAATTATGTAGATAAAATCAAAATGTGTTGGATATGTAAAACATTGTTTGCCTGTATAACTTACTTACATAAGGTATTTTAAGACCTGGTATGTGCGAGAACTGAATTTGTACATTGCTTCTTCAATAAGAAGATTTAGAAGTGGTGCCTGTTTTTACTGCCTTTAACACTACACTTTGCAGTTTTGTAGTGATATGGACATTGCCATATTAGTCAGCCTTTCTTCAATTTGCATATCGGATGTATTTTTAACAAAGTAGTTTATATACAACTTTTGTACTACCAAGCAGATAATAAAAGATTGATTCTTAAACTCGCTTGTGATTTCTTCAAACCTGCCTCGTTGTGTAGATCTTGACCATGACACATTCTGAGCTTCTAACGTGTAATGTTAAGCTCTTAGCCCTATGAGTTTTTGTTTGTGGAGGTTAGGCTGTTGTGTGATGTTCTTCCTTACTATTTTCTTGGCAAATAATCTACTTGCTCTGTATTTATCTTGGAAAGAAGAAAATATAAGCTTTACTCTGAACTGGTATCTGACTGAAGACCTTTTGCCTTTAATTGCCCTTAATATCAGGGCTTTTAACTTTTTATTGTATGTGATGTTGAGCTTTTAGAAAATACGCAACATTCTCATTATTCTCAATTGTTTTTTGTAAGGTATGGAAAGAAAAAAATACAAATGACAGGAAGCTCTTTGCAGTTGCTTCCTCTGTGTCTCTCAGTGATATTACAATGCTTAATTTGTTACATTATGTTCTCACAGATGACTGCAGTCTGCAAATGGCATTACAATGAATTTTGCTGTATGAATAGGTGAAGGAAGCTCAAAGCAAGATGTTGTGGCTAGCTGGATGTAATTATCAGTGTACCATCCTGTTTGCAATTCTTCTGTTCATTATTTCAGTGTTTCCTAGCTGCATCACACAAGGTCTGTTTTGAGATCTGGGCTCGTTGAGTTTTAAAAGTTTATATGCAGCAGTGGTTTGCAATCAGAACTTGGAAAAATAAAAAGAAAGAAAAACATTCTTCCAGGCCTCTGTTTTCTCAGAGAATTGTGACAGTGCTACTAGAAGATTAATGGAATTTGAAAACACATTTAGATTGTCATTTCCAGATACATTCTTTTCCTTTTCATCTACATAACAAAATAACCATAGTGTGATATTCTGTGTGTCTTGTTTTTTCCTTTTGTGTGTTTTCTACACTCAGCTCCTTGACATTTCTACTGCTTGCAGTAACAATTTCAGGTTATATTTAATTGAAAACTAAGTACAAATTTGACCGTCATCAAGCTTTGAAAATATAATTATAACAATTCTGTAATACATATACTTTTATTAGCTGTACATTGAATAAATAACAATTTCTGTTTTGAAGTTTGGGACATGTTGTAATTGAACTGGCATAAATCAGTCCTCAAAAGAAATGTGACTTTTTTTTTTACCAGAAGGAAACTGTTATTTCCCCCCAACACACTGCTTTATTTTATTACTTGAGGCGTTATGCCAAAACTCCTCAGTCTACCTCATGTTGCTGTAGCAAAACAGATAAGGGAACTACTGTTTACTAATACCTGATTTTATTGGTGAAGAGTACGTGTCCAATGCATCCTTGAAACATGGTAGACATGAAAGAGTTTTTCTCATTTCTGATTTTGTGACCAACACTTAGTTTAAAAGCATGCTGTAATGTACCGGGTGGCTCTTCACTCTTTTCTTTCTGAATTCTTTCTGCTACTCAAAAGTACAGAAATCCTGACAAAACTGAAACTTCATGATTCTTCTGCTGACAAGTGTTTGTGTCATATGCGGAAAGATGCTTCATGCAGATGGTAAGATTTTAAAAACAAAGAATAGTACCAATGTGCCTTCCTTCTTGTTTCGAATGTGGGGGTAGCTGTTGCATCTGTGCACTTTCTGTAGAAGTTAACCCAGGCTGTTCCTGTTGCACTGGTGAATGTGTGGGCTCCCCTAGGCCTGCAGCCGTCATGCTGGCAGACAGGAGGGGGAGGTGGGGGCCATGCTGTGTGACAGGAAAAGTGTCAGAAAGTAGTGTTCTCCCCTCCGCCCCAATAAACTGAGCTTGTGCTTACTGCATACTGATAGAAAATGGTGTGGGAAACAGTTTATTCTAGCATGGTATTGCTGATGCCTCCCAGGATAGAATGTGAGCATGTGCTTCTTCTAAGGAGTTACGTTTCCTGAGTGTTTAATGGATCATAGAATCATAGAATCACTAAGGTTGGAAAAGACCTAAAAGATCACCCAGTCCAACCGTTCACCTATTCCCAATAGCTCCCACTAAACCATGTCCCTCAACGCAACATCCAGTCTTTCCTTGAACACCCCCAGGCTTGGTGACTCCACCACCTCCCTGGGCAGTCCATTCCAGTGCCTGACCACCCTTTCTGAAAAGTAATACTTCCTCATGTCCAGCCTGAATCTCCCCTGCCGTAGCTTGAAACCATTCCCCCTGGTCCTATCACTAATGACACGAGAGAAGAGGCCGACCCCCAGCTCACTACAACCTCCCTTCAGGAAGTTATAGAGAGCAATGAGGTCTCCCCTGAGCCTCCTCTTCTCCAGGCTGAACATTCCCAGCTCCTTCAGCCTCTCCTCATATGGCCTGTGTTCCAGATGGATGTTGAATGCTCCCACCTGTGCCCTGCAGGTGGCTCACAGTGCTAATCAGCCTGTACCCATCTAAACCACTGTTACTGAGCAATTCGGAGCAGTTTGATCCTTTTTCTTGCTAGGTATGTAATATTACTGCTAATAGCCAAAGACTGCACTTATGCTTTCTTGTTTGTTTATTTGATGAACAAAGCATGTAGCTGTACTAGTAAAAGTGAGCTTTGATTTTTGTACTGTTCTGTGAAGCCTTGTGTTTGATTAGGACTCTTGAGGACAGCTTTGAGTTAGGCCCAAAGTACTGTCTGTCTGTTACAGATGCTGGATATACTTTCCATCTTTTTCTTTATGGTTTTTGTTTTGATTTGTGGGGCACATATGATAAGGGCACATATGATAAGGTACCACTGCTCTGTTTCCTACTGCAGTCTGACATCACCTCTTGCTCTAGACAAGCTGCCCTGCTGCCCACGGGCGCCACCTGTGACCCAGCATGCTTGATTTTGTAACTACCATTCATACAGAGCTGCAAGACTCCCAGATAGACTAAGGACTGTGTTTGGTCATCTGGTGGAGAAAATTAATTAAAGAATGTGTCAGGCTGGAGCAAGGAGGGAAAACTCAGTGATGTGGGATGGGAGGAGCCCTTTGTCCTGGCTCAGAGAGAGAAAGAGGGCAGAGCGCAGGCCTGCAGCGCTAGAAGATGGCGGGAGCATGTGAGGAGACGTAATGGTAAGGTGTGAGAACTGCGCAGTGAGCAACTTCTGGGCTGTTTTAGAGCTCAGAGCATGGGCTGCCGTGTTTTGCTGTGAATTTGGGTTTGAAGCATCAAGTTATTTGTACTGGGGATGGGCCTTAGTCCAGGGCTGATAGGTGCTTGTTTGTGGGAAGTGTTGGGCTGCCAACACTTTTTACCTTGGTCTCTGGCATCTGCAGAGTGGGACTGTTGTATCTTAACAGAAATAGCTCTTTTAAAATTATACCTCTGCAACTCCTTGTGACAGACTTGCAGTGGCATGAAGGTTTGCTACTACGCCATCCTGTTCCCTAGAGCTGTATTGGCAAGTGGATTTTTCTATCAGTGTAACTGCTCACTTCACACACTCAAGCCCTCTGATTTTTTTCCTGTTTCCATTACTACCTGTCATTTCCTTACCTGAGAACAGGAAAGGGCAGAATCCCAAGTTTGAGGGAAGCTTACCTTGCTGTCCTAAAAAAAATAAGTAAATGTAGCCATCTAAATGCTTATAGGAGTTTCAGATGCCTTCAGGGCTTCTGGCTGACAAAAAGTGAATTGGGAACCTCTGGTATAAGCAGTCCACGTGTGATCAGTCATTCTGTGATCACTTCTTTGTTGTTTTAAACATGCACTACTCTTGGTTCCTGCTTTCATCCCTCTACTCGGTGTGGATACATCGCTGTATGCCCAGTGAGGTGCCCAGGTAAGGTGGTATGATGTTTGCATGGAATAAGATAATATTTTGAAATTGTCTTAAAAGCATAGTAGATATTTAACTACTGGCCTTTTAGTATCCTGACTTACAGTCGTAACAATGATCCCTGAAAAGCAGCAGCTTTAGGAGGATGTTTAAATATCCATCCCATATCGCAGTTTCTACTTTTACTACGTGTGTAGGTGTGCAGGGGGACACGTGCAGGAACGCGATGGTTTGTGTCCCCTGTGTGTTTGGTGTAGAGCAGCTGGAACGTGTTTGTGGCAGCAGAGGGAGCTATTGACGCTTTTATGGATTATTCAAGAAAGCTCAGAGCGCGCGCCGAAATGTTTTAAAAGCACCGAGAAGCCCCAGTTCAATCAGAGGTACCTCACCTGCTGCTTAGTAATTGCATTTCGCTGCTCTGGGGCTGGGCAGCGGGGGCCCCGCCAGCAGGGCGCAGTGCTGGGGCGGGGGCTGCCCCGTTCCTGCCCTGTCCCCATCCCGTCCCCGGGGGGCAGAGCCGAGCCGAGCCCCACCGCTGTGCCCTTCCCGGAGCCGGGAAGTGGCTGCTGCAATTACTGAGAGGAACAACGCAAACCTCTCCTCAAGCCAAATTTTTAATCAAAGCAATGAGAGAGAACAGGACATGTGTGGCTCACGTCAAAACAATAGCTGTGCGCATCAGCTGCTAATTAACACAAATGCGTGACTCTGGAAAAGCAATTCGCAATTAGGGTGGAATATGTGTATTTATTTTTATTTTGATTAACGTTGGGTTTTTTTCTTTTTTGAAGCTGCTTTTACTAGCTGAGTTTCATACGCAAGCTTCAATAAACAGGAGATTAATCACTAGAAATTAACAATAACTGAAATGAGACGGCGTCATTGTTCTGGGAAAATGCACAGAATGCTTCATACATTAACCTTTGTGTCACTTGTATCTACCAAACTGTAATTCATTGGGTTAACAGCCTATAACATTTCCTTCGTTCTGGAGGTGGATACTGGGGGGAGTGATGGAGAAACCTGCACTGGTTTTGGCCACAGCGAAGGCTTTTAATACAGCAGCAGACCTTGAATTGGAAATGCCAAAATTTGCATAGATCTCTGAAGATTTTTCTGAAGGTTTTTATCCTCTTCTTTTTTTTTTTTCTTTTTTTTTTTTTTTTTTAACTTTGTTGCTGGAATTGATTCTCAAATGAGAACTGCAGGAAAGTAAAGCTTTATTTAGATATCAACCACTGGACGAGAGATGGTTACAACCTATAGCATTAATTCCAGGAGATTATTGGCTTGACCTCTGCAGTTTGTCATCAAATGCTTACGTGCTATTTTCATCTCATTGATATATTTGTCTTTGTCCTATTGCTCATAGTCATACTGTGTCTGTTGTGTACATTCCTCTCCTTTAGAGTAAGTCTCCTTAACCTACTGGCTACCTCATGGTGCAGCTTGGATTGTTAAGAGCAAGGCACAGTGTATGTGATCACAGGTCATTGAAAATTTGACCAACCTTGGGGTTGAGAGGCTGAGGGCGTTGCCTTGCTTGTGCTTCTGCACCCTCATGAGATGAAACTAATCCCTGGCTCGGAGTAAATAACAGCGAGAACAAAGAGCAAACAAATTAAACCACAGCCTTCTTGTGACCTGGTTTCATTGTGGGGCTGGTTCAGTGCTTTTTTTTTATAGTTATCTGCCACCTGACATAGTAACAGGATGCTGTATTTCCTGAAAGACTTGTTTTTTTGTGTTCTTTTTCCCCCCATTGGTAACATACAGAACTGAATTGTGAAGTATAGAAAAAAGCTGGTATGTTGTTTGGTCTGCAGTCCTTTCAGTTGAGATTCAGGGCAGGGATCTGTTCAGCTTCCACATGGTTTTGTTTGTGAGGATGGTTGTGACTGCTTATGAACTTCAGCAATAGGGTTAGAAACAAAATCAGGATAGTCTTTGTCTGTCCCAATTCACTGAAAGGATGTTGTTGGCTGTGTAAAGTCGTCCAAGGAGATACTGCTCATCTCTGACTGAAAGATGGAAGGATGAGGGAGTGGGGAAAGGGGCTCAGACAGTGAGTTGGTCACTGACCAAGAGGAGTGATAGGCAGGCTACTGAATAATGATCTGCTCTGAAGCTGTAAAAAAACATTCTAACAGACAAACAAAATCTTTAGTAAAGATGTGACTGCTTATGCTGAGAGAAATTCCCAAAGCAGCTGGAACACTGCTCGGTCAGTAGCAGCTGACACAAGTAGCATTATCTATAGGTTCAGGGTGAATATTTCTGTTTATCTTACTGGTTCAATTCCAGTTCTCTTCTGAAGTTTAGAAAGTTACTGTGAAGGTTCAGAATGAATGAAGATTTTAAAATAAATTTCCCTGAGATCACAAGTGAAATCCTTAGTGGAGGAGGAGGCTGAGCTGCCTGTCTTTGAGTGTGTGTGTGTGTGTGTGCGAAATTTGGAAGGCCTGCTCAGGGGAGGAGCTGGGAACTTTCTACTTTGTTTTCATGATGGCAAGGAAGGAGGAAATATAATAAAATTATTTTCCAAGGGCAGTTCTTGTTGGAAAGGCCAATGAGGATTCTTTATATGCGTCCAACAGTCTTAAGCACTGTGTGCGATACAGATGTACAGAAACCTGGAACACTGTCTGAAGCAACTCTGTTGATAATGCTTTCTTTAAAAATAAATTAGTTCCCTTGTAGACTGACTTCGATAAACTTTCTTGTGTTCTTAGTGTGTCACAGTTCAAGATAAATAATCCATTAAGTGAAATGATTTCAATGTAATTAAAATGTTCAGTTTAAGCATTTGAATAAATGTATGAAATACTGTATAAATAGGCTGTTATAAATGTTCATATATTCTATTCTTGTTTAGCCAAATGTGATATATTGGCAAGAATTAATCTTATGGAAAATTAAATCACATTTAGAAAATTAAAACTGCAGATGCAACATGAGGGAAATATTAATTTTTATCTTTTTAGTTAGTGTTTCTTGTTTCATGAATTTACATGATAAAAATTGCATTTTTAGATTACTTTAAAGCATCTTTTAGCAAATAATGACTTTCTATTTCTGGATTTTAATTTTTAATGGAGAGTCTCCATAGCAACGCTTGCCCAGTCAATTGCCTTTGTTCTTTAAAATTAAAAAAAGAAGTGTGGAATTTATCTATTTCCAGGTTCCTACTTTCTTGTTATGATTTTGTTTGCTGACCTGAAGAACTCTGCATTGTCGTATCTCGGTTTTTGTTGTTGCTTTGTAAATAAATGTGCCCTGTAATACTTAAGGATAAAATCAATTAATTTCCTTGAGTTGGGCGGACTGGGACATCTTCCTTCCCTGTTGTCCATATTTGGGATCTATGCCATGGTCTGAATTTCTGTTTGTAGTTACCCAGTGCTGACCCACTGCTAAAAGAGAACATTCTAAGCTTACTCACATTCAGCATCTCTTTGCTTACACACAGAAAAACTACATTTTCCCTTTAAGCTGTCTGCCTACCATTAGAGAATATCCAGTAAAATATGAGCTTCTGAGATGAATTTTTGCATATAATTTCCAGCTTTTGTAATAATTTTCCATATTGTTTGTTTTTCATTTCTACACAAATGTCTTCACTCTTACGTGTGTAGAAATTCATCAGATACAGAAACATTAATGAGTGTTGGCCAAAGCTCTCACTCTTTTTGCTTCAAGAGAAAACAGAAACACTTAGGTTCTACTTTATAAATGAACGTACAAAACGTTGGTTTGGACATGGTGTATGTCTGACATTACACCCACATATGATGTGACTGATGCTCAGCACGCATACGTGTGTAGAATCATAGAATGGTGTGGGTTGGGAGGGACTTTAAAGACCACCCACTTTCAACTGACTCACTAGATCAGGCTGCCCAAAGCCCTATCCAGCCTTCATGGTTTTAGATAGGAGGTAAAGGAAATCTGGATGGTGATGATGCCTCATACTTGTTTCAGAAAAGTTTTTGCACCCTGCAAATTTGAGATATGCAGGTATCTGACTTACTTTTTCAGTCGAGGGGCACTGACCAGGTGTTTTCCCTGCAGTGAATGTAATTGTTTTGCAATGCATTGTCTGCTTTAAGGCAATGGGAATGTGACCCAGAACAAACATGCATGGCCCATCTGGTCCTTGCAGAAATTGCAAGCCTAGTGCCAGTGGTCAAAAGCATTGCCTCAGCAGAGATACCTGATTCAGCATGTTTGGGAGCTGCTTTGGTTTGAAAGTCCTTTGTGAGTAATGTGCTTTGTTTTACTTCTCTGGGAGAAAGGTAAGAATTGACTTTGATTTGTGTTGGAAGTCCCACGCTTAGAGAAATGGAAAACTTGTTTTTATCTTGCATTGTTTGGATAAAAGGAGGGAATCTGCATTTAAACAAATTCTTTATGTATTTATACATTGCTTAAGACTCACCTCTTATTCTGATCCTCACATGTGCATTAACGGTTTTAGCATTCAGCATATACTGTTAGCAAATACATAGTTGATGTTTAATGTGTATCTAATGAAGGATTTACCTTTTATTTACAAAAACCACCAGATAATTTTTCATAAGTTTAAAAAATTTATTGGGTGCTTAACAGGCTCAGAAATCACAACGTCAGTACAAAATTTCAAGTGTTTCCTATGACAACTGTTAATATCCACCTTTTGATGAAACAACAGCACTGAGTTGGTCTCTAACTCCTTAGCTTTCCACAAGGAATCCAACAAAAGTAACTCAGTACTCTGAAGATCAGAGGAATAGTAAGCATACCAGGAATGCAGGTCTGATATTCTGAGGCTTTAATTCAGCTTGTAAGCTTAATTTTTCCTCCTGTAAGATTAGGGACTACAGTCAAGTCAGAGATGGGACCTTACTGGCTCTTAGTGGTTATGTATAAACAACACATCTTGCTGGGGAGCTTGAAGACACAACCTCTTTGCAAGCTGTCTTGTTAAGGCAAGTGATGTAGGCTTGGAAAATTTATCAGAGTTCAGAGATCTCAGGCTGTGGTTTCAAGGTGGTTTTAATCTATCTAGAAGGAATTAATTTTGATCCCTCTTCAGCACTTCTGTTACTGTGGGCATGGTTCTCATGCTCATTAAACCACCTGACTTTCTCACTCTTGACTTTGGCTTGGCTTCTGCTGTTTTAATAATCTAAATCGACCAATTAGACCTATCAGTCTCACCTCAGTGCCAGGAAAGGTTATAGAATGGATAATCTCAGGAGCCATCATGGACCAATTAAAGGTCGACCAGGGAATCCGGCTCATTCAGCGTGGGTTTACAAATGGTAGATCCTGTTTGACAAACCTGACTTTGTTCTAAGACAAGGTGACCCATGTAATGGATGAAGGTAAAGCTGTAGATGTGGTCTGCCTGGGCTTCAGTAAAGCCTTTGACACTGTCCCCCACAGCATCCTCATTGAGAAGCTGGGTGCCCATGGTTTGGATGGGCGTACTGTCTGCTGGGTGAAACACTGGCTGGATGGCCGAGCCCAGAGTTGTGGCAATGGAGTTAGCTCCAGTTGGCAGCCAGTCGTGAGTGGTGTCCCCCAGGGCTCAGTATTGGAGCCACTTCTATTTGACATCTTCATTGATGATCTTGATGAGGGGATTGAATGCACCCTCAGTGAGTTTGCAGATGACACCAAGTTGGGAGGGAGTGTTGATCTGCCAGAGGGTAGAAAGGCACTACAGAGGGTCCTGGATAGACTGGATCAAGGAGCCCAGGTTAACTGTATGAGTTGCAATGGGGCCAAGTGTTGGGTTCTGCATTTTTGTCACAACAACCTCAGGTAACCCTGCAGGCTTGGGGAGGAGTGACTAGAAAGCTGCTTGATGGAAAGGGAGCTTGGTGTACTGATGGACAGTTGGCTGAATATGAGCCAGCAGTGTGCCCAGATGGCCAAGAAGGCCAATGGCATCCTGGCTTGCATCGGAAACGTTGTGGTGAGCTCCTGTACTTGGCACTAGTGAGGCCCCACCTTGAGTACTGTGTTCAGTTTTGGGCACCTCAATACAGAAAGGACACTGAGGTGCTGGAGCAGGTCCAAAGAAGAGCAAAAAGGCTTGTGAAGGACTTGGAGAATGTGCCATATGAGGAGCTGCTGAAGGAAATGGAGCTATTTAATCTGGGGAAGAGGAGGCTGAGGGGAGATGTTATTGCTCTCTTCTGATATCTGAAAGGTGCCTACAATGAGAGCAGGGTTGGTCTCTTCTCACTGGTGATGGGTGGCAGGATGAGGGGAAATGGCCTCAAATTAGTTTGAATATCAGGAAAAACTTCTTTACAGAAAGGGTTGTTAAGCACTGGGATAGGCTCCCCAGGGAGGTGGTTGAACCACCATCCCTGGGTGTGTTAAAAAGCTGTTTGGATGTGGTGCTCAGGGATGTGATTTAGTGGTGAGTTGTTAGAGTTAAGGTACTGTGGTTAGGTTGTGGTTGTGACCTGATGATCTTGAAGGTCTTTTCCAACCTGAGCAATGTTATGATTCTATGAAAGCGAGTCACTGGGGTATCAGATCAAATCTAGCCAAGGTGTATCAGAAAAAGTGGAGTTATCACTAACTCCACCTGTGCCTGAACTGAAGTGTGAGCTGGCTGCCTTCTTCCTTTCACTCTGCGTTATAGAGCTTTGGGTCAGTTTTAATTGTTTGTGCTAACATGAAAATCTGTGATTTCTAACTCCATGTCTTCTGTAGTTCAGTTTTAAATAATGGATTTTTTCTGAACCTGGAAAATGCAGTGTGTACAGATCCTCCTGAGAGTCAAAACAGAGGGAAATGTTTGTGTGAGACCAGATGAGGTGGATATACAGCAGAATATCCTGTGTGTAAGGAATGATGCTTTGCCCTCCTGGTTTGTCCTGTACAGAAGAGTGTGTGTGCCTCAGGCAGTAGAAGTTAGAAGGCTGTATAAAACATTTGAAGGCATAGAGATTTAGTCCCAACTCTTTTAATATATATGTTTTGTAACAGCTGTCCCCATGAACAGCACATGCATTCATGTAAATCCAGGAAAAAAAATATCTGGATCTCACCCAGTGTATCAGAAAGAGATCTTCATCTAGTATTCATCATCCTCTTCGAGGTCTTCGCCTGCAGTTGCAGCTTCCAGTGCAGCCAGAGCTGCTGCTACTTCTGCGTCTTCCTCCTCCATTTGTCCATTGGTGTCTTTGTGGCTGTGGTGTGTGGGTGCCTGTGCTGCTGTGGGCACAGCTGTGGCAGCAACGCCATTGGGAATGTCCTCACTCAAGCCTGCAGAGTCACTGTTAGAAGGCTTGATACTGCTTTTCTTCATATGCAAAGGTGAGGCTACGTGAAGGTCATGGCCATGCGTTGCTGAATGCTCACTCAGTTGGTCTGGGTGTGCATAGTTAACTGAAATGCTATCTTTTTCAACATAGTTCCTGATTTGATTGCCATTTTGGCAATAATCTATATCCGGCAGTCTTATGGCATCATCATTTTGGATCTCCAGTACTGCACTTCCTCTAAGAAAGTTGCTATCTTCTGTAGACTGGGGCTTCACACCTCGAATACTGTTTGTCTGACTGCAGTCTGCCTTCCTGTGTCTGCCTGCTCCTAGGTCAAGCTCTTGGTCACGCTCATTCAATTTGGACTGGAAGTCTCCAGTGTTGACTGAAGAAGGCTCTGCTGGCTGGCTGGAGGTGCCCTGTTCACTGGCTTTCTTCACTGAGTTTGTGCTGGGGCTGAGAATGGGGTGCACACCAGAATGGGAGTTGCTGCCATTGACTGCAACATCAAGCTTTGCAACACACTTTGCAAGGCTGTCATCTTGAAAAGCATCGCCTCTGTGGTTCCAGAGGGTCTCCCCTGTGCTGTTTACCTGATTTTTAATTCCTGTTCTATTTAGCTCATCCTTCTGGAGTTCTTTTTTCTGTTCTTTAATTTCATGATTGTGTTTGAATTTGAATTTATTGCTTCTTTGCTCATCTTGTTTGTAGCTGTTTCCTTCATGAGTGCATTCAGGTGATTGTAATTCTTCTGAATCAAAAATGTAGCTGGAATGAGAAAAGTTTGTGGAAGAAATGTTAGGCTATTAACAGTAGTACTTAAAAATGATTATGCTTCATTTTTAAGCTTGAATTCTTAAGGAACTGGTGTCACTGAGGTTTACCTGAGGACCTGAGAATGACCTAAACTGAATGGAAATGTTGAATTATGCTGTGGTCTCCTGGGAGTAGCACAGAACTGACCCCGTAATGAGGTTCACCAGAAGCCCAGAAAGATATCAGAGAATCTCCCCTCTTTCTCTTGTAGGACCAGTGCTTTTTCCCACTTCCTCACCTGTTCTGGAGATGTGGCCAGGGAAAAGAGTAGCCATTAAGTGGGACTGAAGTGTTGTCTTTCTAAAAAAAAAGTGTCCTTCTTCAGGATAGCTTTTAACATAGAAATTGTTCTTGCAGCTAATTTAATTAAAAATAAATAAGGAACTGTGACAAAAGCAAGGATCTGTAGCTGATTTTCATTTTTTAGGGGAGGGGGAGGTTCTGACAAAGTCTGTGCTCTTCATTCTGCTGAATTGAGGGTAGCTTATGCTACCTATGTAAGGAAAATCTTTTTGGTTAAGATGAGATTTCTGTCCCACACAATACTTTTGTGGCTCATGAATTATAGAAATGAATTATAGAAAATTATAGAAATATAGAAATTTGATTACAATAAATCAAAAGGGCATTTGAGAGAAGGCATGCTCTGGCATGACTTTAAAGATACCCAAATTCTGGGAAAGCTTCAGTCTCCAACTAATTTTAGCAGTAGGTGTGGAGGAGCACAGACGTGTTTTAATGCTTTTCTTTTATCCAGTTCAAATGTCTTTTATTGTACCTTTGTATCATTTTGCAGCACCTGCACCCCATCTGGATTTTCTTTAATCTGAAAAGAGAGAAAAGGAAGGCAAGGGAGAAGGAAAATGAGTGAAGTATTATGAAATTAATGCATGGGTAATTGTATTGAAAATTATGCTCGTGTTTAGAACGGTTTTATTAGTTAAATAGAAACACGCCTATGCAAAAATGGACGCAGTGCAGTTCAAGCTCCTTGTAGTTTTCTATCTTGCACTGATAGTTGCCTGTAGTTGGAGAATAATCTGGGGAAGAATTAAAGAGCTCTTAAGCAGATAATGCTGTTCTTTCAGAATGTTTTTCCAGTCTGCAGCAGTTTTATGATTTGGAGACTCTTAAGATAAACTAGTGATGTTTTTCTATTGGCAGTTGGCATCTAGTTTTGATTTAGTTGGCCAAAGTTTTGATATCCTTCATGAATGAAAGGTGGGAACCACAGTGCTGAGTTCTCACGATGTGGTGAGAGCTACTGAGCACTGCAATTCTATTCGTCTCCTGGTTATATACAGAGAGAGATGTTGCTGGGCTTGGCGTTTAGTTATGTGCAGTGTTGTGTGCCTGTATTTTACTACAGGGGTAATTCCTCAGGGTTTAACTAGAGCTACCAAACTGCGAGAATCTTGCTACATCTCAGTATAACGCAAGCTTTCTGTGGATGTGTGTTATTGCCTGATCTGATGAGATGCTGAGAGCCACCAGCTATGTGGTCATATGTCACTCTTTTACTATGGGAAGAAACATCTTGTTAGTTTGGACACTCGAGAACGTTTATGTTCTAAACCTAAATGAAGGCACAAATATGAACAACCCCAAATCCTGGGGGAGGAAGTTATTCTTGATTTTACATGTTTGGGCTACCTTAATTCTAGTTAATCAAGTCAGGACAGCTTGTTAATTATTGTTGTAATTAAAACTATCTCTTCATGACCTACGATTTTGCATGCTTTTGCCATTGCCTACGGACAGCAGCTTGCTTCCCATAAGACGGACTGATGACACAAGGTCAGGATATTTTCTAGAGCAAAGGAAATATTCAGCAAAGGAAAATATTATTGATTTATTTGTACCAGGCATGGCCTGTACTTCCCACCAGTGATCGTGCTGGCAGAAATTATAATGCGCTCCATGTTGCTAGCTTATTATTCTCCTTTTTTCCCCTCTAAATCTGACTTCCTTTGCTGCAAGCACTGTGCACAGTGCCTCACGTCCAGTACCGTGTTTCTGGAGCCTCTTAGAGCCTGTCATTCAGCAGCTGGCTCTTACCTGCTCCTGCCTGTGCCTTTACTCTTTGTGCCTCATCTGTCTTAGAGCAGAAGTTGCTGTAAGGGTTAGGCAGATTGCTGCAGCTCAGTGCCTGTCAGGGCAGCCTGCGCTGAGCTGCTCTGCTGCCTCTATCTGATGGTGCTTCTCCCTCTTCCTTAAATGCATTCTCCCTTCTTACACCTCTGCTGATTTCTTGCTGTGTGCCATTGTCCTCCACAATAATGTCACAGCAGGAATCCTGATGCAGTGTTTTTCATCAAGTAGCCTGCAAGAACTGGCTGATGTGGCCATGAATACTGACCCTGCCTGTGTGCAGCTCTTCTGCAGTATGAAGGGATTTGGGCAAGTTTGATGTGGTATGAGGCTTGTTTGAGGGCTTGTTTGAGCCAGCTCGTGTAGTCTCTTCTGGCTAATAGATAAAACAAATAACTTTTTGTTTGCTTGGATGCTTCTGAAAGATTAATTAGCTCAGGCAAGTCTGGCTTGCCCTGTACCCTGTGTTATCATGGAAGCAGCTTTGGAACTACAACTCAGCAGCAACCAGACAGTGGTGTGCTATGAACCCCTTGTGAGCTAAGTCTGGGCACAGAGTGCAGTGTGGTGCCAGCTCAAGTAATGGCAAGTAAGTTCACGAATTGTGATGCAGTGGCTGAATGCAGTCCTGCGAACAGTGAAAAACATGCAGCCTTGCTTTCTGTTTTGATGACGGAATTCAAAAACAGACTTCAAGATTGTCAAGAAATTATCTTTTTTAATATTTGTGACTCAGTTTTCAGTCAGCATAAATATGTGACCTGCAGATTTTCAAAAGTAATGTGTAGAGTTGGAATTAGACATTCAAAAATCTGATCACGTCTCTTTGTTGGACTGTCATAAACCCTGTATTGGCAGAGAGAAGTACCCCTTGCTTCACATGATGCTTTATTCATGTCGTAGCTTTTTGGCAGTAATGTATTTGTGACCAATTTTTTCAAGAACGAAGCACTGGAAAATTTTCATTACAAATCTCTGAGGAACACAGGTGGATGTTGGTGGTAGGGCAGTAGAGGCTGAACCTTCCCACCAACATTCCATTACATGCTGTGGCCGTGTGATGGCAGCAGAGGGGCACTCTGATAGAACGGCCTCTGACATGGAAGTGTGCGTGGTGCAAAGGTGAGTTCCTCTATGTGGAATAAATGGCACTCATTCATTGATACGTACTGAAGGTTGACAGAAACCAAACAATGCATGTGAGTGCAGTAAGATGGTGGGTGGTGCGTTTCAGGAGTGGTGATAACAGCAGTGTGTCACCTCCACTGGTGCAGGTTTTCACAAGTGTGGCATGCAGGCTCTTGTTCCTCACTGATGAGAATGTATAGCTAGGGGTGGTGACTGTTGAAAAATGGTGTTCTGTAGCTGAGGATTTGCTCTATCAAGCAGTGTTCCTTTGCTCACAGTATGTGTTGCAGTTTCCATGGAAATAAACAGGAGGCATTACTTCTGGAATGATCTACATATGTGCTCCAAGAGAATTCCTCTTTACTCAGTGCAGCCCAGGCAAGCCAAAATGTTGGATACCCATGAGTTATCTCTCCTTTAGATTAGGAATGATTCAAAGTTAATTCAATTGAGCTAAGCTGTATGTTGACACTTGTTTTGGTTTGAATCACATGTTTAGTTTTAGCTCAAACTTGCTTCTAAAACAGAAGAGCAAAAACTGCTTAAAACTGACCAACCCTTGTGAATCTTGGCCTTCAAGTCTCAATGGCTGCCGTGCATTAGGTAAGTCACAGTGACTGTGTGGTTTGTCCATGGGAAAGACAACTTACGTTAAGCCTCTTTCTATAGAGGCTAAGCTGCTGCTATCCTTCATGCTTACCACAGGCTACGAGTATGCAAATATTATTTCAGCTCTGGTAGATCGTGATGACTTCAATCACTGTCAGTTGGCAGGTGAATCCACTGAAGCGCCTGTGCAGGCCTGGGTGCCTGGCTTTAAAGTGGCTGGGTTTGGTGAAATCAGTCCAAGTCTGCCCATAGTCAGGTTCTGAGGGCAGATCCTGCTTCGAGCTGGGGGGGAGGCACTGCACATCAGGCTGCTTCTGCTTAATCTGTTCTGACAAGTTTCCTACTGAGTGCCTGTATTTATAACACTGTGATTTTTAAAAGAAATTTGCTTGTATAGGTTTTAACTATTGGGAAGTGCCAATTGATGTCCTTCATTCTGTTGTGAAGACGTTTGTGATCTTCACAGTAAGCAATTATAAATGGAAATACCATTGTTACTTTTATAAAAAGCACTTTACTGTTTGTAACTTTTAATTACAACTGTTTGAATTATCTCCGCAGCTACTGCACTTATGCTTTTCAGCTGATTAGTTACAGGTAGATTTGTTCACTGGCATGAAGGAGATATAATGCGTGGAAATATTTTATGCAGTATTATCTTAAAAATTAGTTGACATCCCTGAAGTAGGAATATATTTTTTACAATGTTACTGTCTGAGCAATGTTGGTCTTTTTTCCTTCTTGTCCTCTCCTTCCTTATATACATAGTTTGCTCTGAAAGTAATAGCTTATTATTTTTTTTCCCACTGAAGATGCAAAGAGCACAATAACACTTTGATAGAGCAAATTCTGAGTTATAAAACACTGTTTTTAATATTTCTGCGAGCTGCAAATAATCCAGGATTATTCACAGATGATAACTTTCAGGTTAAGGTATCTGACAGACTGACCAGAGGGGAAGCATTGCTGGACCTCGCACTTGCTAGTGTGGAGGAGATAATTAAAGACATTAAGATCAGAGGCAGCGTGGGCTGCAGCAACCATGCTCTGGTTGAG
Source organism: Lagopus muta (assembly GCF_023343835.1). Lineage (NCBI taxonomy): Eukaryota > Metazoa > Chordata > Aves > Galliformes > Phasianidae > Lagopus > Lagopus muta. The sequence goes on from NC_064436.1 coordinate 50,200,470, forward strand.
TTTGTGATCTTGACTTACGTAGGCCTGGCAAAGTGTGAAGTCAGGACCCTGAACTTCAGGCTGTTTAAGGCACCGTTGGATGAGATCTCCTGGGAAGCTGTTAGGGCTAGGGGATTGGAGCCCTGATGATCCTTGATTTCCATTCCAACTCAAACCATACTATGAGCACAATCATCACCATTAGCTATACATTTTCATTAATGGTGAACAGCAGCCTGCATGCTGCACTTGTAAAAATCTGCACCAGTGGAGGTGACCCACTGTTTCATAGCTGCTGTGTAGGCGCTGTTGCCAAGAATATGTTGCCACAAACCTTCTTTTATCAGCCTGAAGGGATGGAATTCAGAAAATGCCAAATCTGAATTGTGTGGTAGGACAGTCCAGCTGAGACTATGTGCTCCATAGTCTTCAAACTGATATGGGGCCCAGTGTTACTGAATTGAAAGAGAAAGGACGTCATCTTCTCTGGCCTTACTCCGGAAGTTCAAGCCTTTGGCTTAGTCAGTGTTGCAGTGTCACAGTCAGAGTTGACTTTTCATGCTCATAGCAGTGACACCACATCTCATCACTGGTGATGATGTGATCCAGGAAAATGTCATCTTCAGCCTTGTATTGGTTCAAGAGGTCAGGTAAAACTTGCATACAATGTTCTTTATGTTCCTGTGTGAGCATTCATTGGACCCATGTGACACAAACTTTGCAATATTTCAGTGTTGCCACTGTTGTTTCCAACACATTGAAGCTGATATTGATCTCCGTACACAGTTCCCTGGTTGTAATCCAACAATTCATGTGGATGATCTGAGATGTTCTTTATTTTGTGGTGTGACAGCTGCGTGGCTGCCTGGAACATGACTTGTCTTTCATGTCGCTGTCACTATTGCTGAAATGCACCACCCACTGCCTCACTGTGTTTTCATCCACTGTTTGGTCTCCATGAATGTTCAGCAAGAACTGATGAATGTCAGTGAGTGAAATTATTTCCACGTGGAAGAATTCAATGACACACCTTTGTGTCATATGCACTTCCGTGTCAGACACCAGTTTGCTCCTCTGCTGCCACACAGCAACAAAATGTAATGGAATATTGGCAGGAAGGTTCAGCCTTTTCTGCAATACCACCACCATCTGCTTCTTATGTCATGGGACAGCATTATGAAATAGGAGGCATTGTTTTCAGAACAGACCATGTATATTATAATAGTATTTAAAGCCAAACTTGGGAAAGGATTCTGAGGAACAAATTGGTTTCATACCATGAAAAGACATGCTTTAATCCTACTTATTTTGTTTTATGTAGCTTGTTCTAAAGACTTCCATACTGTATTCATAGTTCCACTAACAAATAATAATATGAAGAGGCTCCTGTCTAGAGCAGTTTAAATCAAGCACGTGATACGCAGATCAGCAACAACAACCAAAAAGGGTTAGAGAGCTCAAGCAATGGATAATTATGTTATCTCTGACCAAGTTTAGAAAGACATCTAGAGTAAGTCATTATGTTCTTTTATGTTGTTGAAGTTGTTCAGATTCTCATAGTGTGGAAGAGTGCTATTGCCTCATAGTTTGCATATTTAGTGCCAGTACTTGCTTCTGTTAATGTAAAAATATTTTTTTCCCCTTTTTCTTCAATGAAAGAGGCTCAGATTGTTCACCAGCCACTCCTGCTGACCTTGAATTGACCATACAAAAGATACTCTAGTTGTATTTTCTTGGCAACACCTTAAATCAATGTTCACAGAGACCAGGAAGACTTGATGTTAAGAAAGTGACTTTCTTGCTTTGAAATACAGTGATATAGGAATACAACAGTTCTAAATCAGTTGGGAAAAGTGCTGCTCTGTCTATTAAGGAGGCTGTAACTGAGTTTAATTAGGGGAGAGCAGAATGCCAATTGTGTGAGATACGTGCTGAAAAATGGAAGGATGTTAAATGTTTTGCTGGTGGCACCCCCTCTGAGGGTGGAAAGGGGCTTTTCTTTGTGTGAGACCTTGCTGTGGATGACAAGGATGTATGATGTCTGACTCCACAAATGTAAGCTTGCATTACAAGCTGCAGTATGCTTTAAGAGAAGTATGCTTTGCTTTATCGGATTTGAGAAACACAGCATATCTGATTTAAGATTATGTAGTAACACAGCTTCTACTGCCTATTTAAACTGTACCTGTGCTATGAAAAAGAAACAAGCAAATGATAATGTCATAAAAAGGGAAGGGCAAGCATTTCAGAGAGATAAAAATTGTTTGACAACCTGTCTTGATATTCCTAGAAGTTTACATGGGAACAGAAAAAAGGCCAATCTCAACTTCTGTTTATGGGATGTTATATTTTGATTCTGTCTTTATAAATATATATATATATATATATATATATATACACACACACACACGTATAATCTCTTCAGGCAGAAAGGTGAGGAGAGCAAGCACTGTATTATTTTACTTTTCTAGTAAGTCACAAATATCGTGACTCGGTGACTTTTGATCTGAGTCATTCTTCTTCAGTCAATTTTTTGATTGTTTATTTTTTCTTCCTTGCATTCTGATTTTTTTATAAGCTTTTGCTGTTTCTTCAACTTCTCACTCTCCTCTCTCCTTTCCCACTCTAAATTACTAAGTGATATCCTTTCACTTGGATGTGTTATCTTGGCTATTGAAACTGAATGTTGCATCCCCCAGTGGCCTAGGATGCCTCTTTCTGCTCTCCTTTCCAGGTAGAGGTGGTTTTCAGACTAGACCCTGCTGGGATAGGGTGAGAATAACCTCAGACATCTGTGGCATTTGACAAGCTTCTCCCAATTTGGGTGGTGTGTTTTGCCTTCTGTGCTGAGGAGGCATTCTCATCTCAGCAGATTTCAGAGGCTGTCCTCAGTGTGTGCCAAAGGCTGAAAAAGGATCAGGTGTGGAGGAGGGAAGTGCAATTTGTTACTGAGGGGAGGAGGCAGCAGAACAATTGGTAACTGATAACATTAAAAAAAAGCATGGAGAGATTGTGGCACAGATGGTAGAGCAGAGAACTATAATTAGAAATTTAGGGAACTAGTAAACATACTCTAGAAAAAACACCCTCCTGTCATAGAGGAAGAGAAAGCTAACAGAAGAAGGTTATTAAGGAAGAAAGAGTAGGGACATAGCTACTTCAGCAAATCTGTGTGCGGGTTAATAGCATATGGGGAATGTTTTGCGTTCCATAAAGTACAAAGGACTCTTCAAATCTGTTTTTATCCTGACCTAACTCTCTATTCTGAGGGCAGGCTGTTTCCAAAGAGAGAAAGAATTGTTCTGGGCCCAGAATCCCCTTGTCCTAGGGGTTCTCCAGATCATTTCTGCACCTGTACCTGAAAGTTATAGTCTAAGTTAGTTAGAACTGACCCATTAGTATACAGGTGACAACAAAAAAAATTTGTGAAAAGTAAGACCATGCAGCATGTCTAATGTCTTTCAGTGAGCATCTGGATTCATTGGCATCTCTTGTCTTAGTGTAGTTATTATGAAGGCAACAATATGATGTCTGCAGTGAGGTCTCTGCAGTAACACCAATAGCTGAACTGAAATCTCTACTTTCCTTTCCTCTGACTGATTCTTAGTCTGGTGATTTGTATTCAAAGTTCTTCAGGGAGCAAATCAACTGTTCCGTAGCATCTAAAATAAACAAACCAACCTGGGGAGGCATCATAATGTGCTTCATTACAGAAAATGGTCCCACCTCATGAGTTGGATTTGCCTGTTAACTTTTCTGTATCTGAATTGATTTCAGGCTTCTTATTCATGCTTTCCTTAGCTGTAACACAGACGTGTCACTTTCACACTCAGACCAGCTTGCAGTCCAGCCCCAGTGGGAATACATGTCTGTTCCATCCCAGTCACACAGTTCCTACTGTCTGCACTGCTCTGCAAGGAAGGGAAAGTTGCAAGTGCTTCTGTGAGTGCAGCTTGTTCTATCCTCCTGTTTTGAGAGTGGCAGACACTGAGTTTCAGGGCAAGGGATGTCAGTGTCTGCCAGAAAGAGCCTTGTACTATCCCTCTGCCAGCACAATGTTTTTGCCAAGGTTATATCTGCCTGTCCTATGTTACTCCTCCCTCTCAAATGTGCTCTTTTCATTACTTGACAAACAAATCTGTGGAGCTGCTCAGGTCTACCGGATCTTTTCGTCCTCTTATGAGGCCTCATTTACCCACTGAACTGTTTATGTGCATCTCTAGTCCAGCTAACTGATGATAACTTGTCAGAAGGGACCCACTGAAGACTCGTAACATTTCGTTAGCCACAGTAGTAATTTAGGGCGGTCAGCCTTGGTTATGTATGTCTATTGGCATTCTGCTTGCACCTTTCAAACCAATTCCTTGTTTTTCATCAGCGAATATCATCATTTCTTGAATGCAAATTATCTTTCTTATCTTATCTGTAGCTCTTGAGAAGAATATTTACATATTTTACAAAGATTGTTAGAATTGAAAGGGAAGGAACTGTGCAACACATGTGAGTGTATGTTTTTGTTTTGAAAGGAATTTTTAGAAATATCACCAAAAATACTTTTTTTTTCCTTTTTTTTTTTTTTTTTTCCTCCCATGGAAGTTTTCACAGTTTTGTTAATACTTCTTCATTTTTTTTTTCTTATAATATAAAAATAGAAAACTCTCTATGGCTTATTTTTGTCAAACCCCAGCTTTTGGCAAGGAAATGTCAGGATTATTCAATTGTATTTCTTCAATAATAATAATTAAAAAAACCAATTCAGAACTATTATAATCTCAGTCCCATTAATGGACATGGCGTATACCTGCTGTATCTGTCACTTGTTGCCAGCCAAACTTTTTTCTTGTATCTGCGCTTAGTGGACCTTTTCAAACATCTCTCTGACAGATCCCCCATTGATTCATTCAGATTTATTCACACTATCACTCTTTAACTTGTCTCAAACCTCCTACATTTCCATACATTTACATGAATCCTATCTAACCTCCACAATTCGATCATGCATTTTTCCCTGACTCTTCTCTTTCTTCTCTCTGGCCCAAACTAAGTTGAACTCAATTGTTTTCTGCTGTTCAGTGCAGTGGCCTGATTCTTTTTGTTTCTGTGGCTGAAGTGGCAAACCTTTGGGAGATGTTACATGCTAATACTGCACACAGCCAACAACTGTTTGCTTCCATAATGGAAGAACTTGTACTCATTATGCTATCTAGGGCATGAGGTTTAGGGTTGTTTCTGTTTGTATGTAGGGACTTAAGGTTACTATATATTCTTATTCCCGATGGAGTCACGAAAGTGGTTTAAACTTCTAGGTTTTCTTTTTTCATGGGAGAAAAGTGACTTTAACTGTGGTAGGCATCAAAACCTGGAGGTTTTCATGCCTCAAAATCATGTGTTGTTTGTTATCTGGGAATTTATACACCTGAAATATCAATACTTTGTAACCTGACATAGATTTAAGTCTTCTGCTGAGAAGATCTGATGGCACAGAATGTTGTTTTTCAGTATCCATGAGAAGATAACGGGGTCCTTAAAGGACAGTGCTGTAGAAGCAGCGATAGCAAGGATGAAAACCAAGTCACACATGAAGTTTCCGATCAGCTCAGCCCTAAACTTTCCAAGAAATTAGAACAATGCAACTTAGTATTCAGAAACACTGGAGTAATAAGCACTTGTCTGATGAATATTGACCACAGCAACAGCTAATCACCAGGCTGTGGCCAACTGACCATGTAACCAGCGGGTGTAATGTTATCATGACTTTAACATCTGTCTGCAGGATGGCAGTATATGTACGTTTTAAGTGCTTATCCAGGAAGTTTGCAATAATAATAATTGACAAAAAGTTGCATTTACTGTCCTCATTCTCAGATCACATTAGCATTACTATGTATGCAAAATAGTGCAAACTGCCTATTATATGCTTGGACTATTAATAACAGCATCCAAGGGAGAGTCCAATCTTCTAGCTGAGAGGTGCATCCACTGTGTGGGAGTAATTATGTCTTGTAATTGTTTCCAAGTGCTGAGGAAAACCATCTTGCCAACATGATGTCCAGCTACAGTGTGATGAAAAACAAAACTGGTGGGCAGGATGCTCAGAGCAGTGAAAATACCTGCATACATTCCTAGTTCTATTCAAAGAGCATACAGAAGGTCAGACTTAGCCTGATGCTGCTCCTGAAATCAGAAAACATACCTGCTGGTTATCTCTGTGTATGTGGTCTTAATACCAGCAAAGTTTACTGGTATGGTTGACAATGGCAACACATGCCAGTTGTTCCATGCCAGTAGAATACCTTACCATACAGTAAATACCTTAGCTGGAATGGGGAGAGTCTGATTTGGTGTAAATGCAACATCCACTACTTTTCTTCTTTACTGCCACTCACTACCTATGCCTTCCATCTTCCTGCTGTGTTTTCATCAGGTCCTGATGATATTTTTACCTACACCTTACCCCTTCATGTTTTTGTTTTGTTCAGGCAGCTGTTTTGCATCAAACTGAGATGTAGTGGCAGGCAGACCTCAAGGTAGGGAAGTCTGAGTGCTGCCAGCACAGTGTGAGCACACCTGCACTTGTTTGCAGGTGTTCTGGCCAAAGGGGAAAGTACTGAGAAGTAGATGCTATCAGTTTTACAAAGCTGTTTTGTTTTGAGTTGTAACTGTTGGCTATTGCCTAAGCAGATCTTCCACAAAGTGTGATATCATGCATAACTATGTTAGGTCCTGCTACCTCCTCCCCAGAATGTCCTTGTTCCCAAATCAGCAAGGTCAGACAGGTCTTTTGCTTCCTGTAGTGGCTTTCTGATGCTGCTGGTCAGTGTGTCATGTCCCTTGTTTTATTTGCTTCACAGATGTTGCCCTTATGCTTCATAGTGACAACTTTCCGTGCTCTCCCACACACTTACAGAAGAGATGCACTCAACCTGGCAGGTGAAACCATTCTGCTCACTTGATGGTGCTGAGCATTCAGCTCCAAGCTTATCTTAACGCTTCCTCACATTCCAGCATGTGATCCTGGTGCATGTTCAATAAAGAACTTCAGGTGCAGGCAGCAGCAGTGCTTGGCCCTGGGATGCACCCTTTGGCATCCCACTCCTCGTCCAGGAGCAGTGGGCCTGCACAGTCCCTGCCCTGCTGCTGCTGTCCTTTGAGTGGCACGGGAAGCTTTTAACGTGTGGTTGGATCATTCTTTTTTCCACCCTGCTGACGTTTCTTACTTTAAAGCCATTCTTTTTCTATTTGCTCACTGAGTAATCTCTGTGGTAGTTGCAGGGCTTTTTCTTTAAATATCTCTGAGAGGGTGGAGCTCTCTGTGAGGCCCCTGTGGTCTAGAGCCCTGTGGTATGGAGCCCATACTGATTATGGGGTGTGACTTAGAGGTGATCTCTGTGGTTTTTTTTTTCCTGTTACACCTTTTCAATTGATTTTAAATATTTATAAGGCTTTAAGGGAAATGTGTGCTCTCTTACTAGTTCCTCATCACTTGCACCACTCGGTCACAGAACGTTTCCCCAGCCATGATTTACCATACAAAATGTTTGTTTTATTTTTGATGATTAAAAAAAGAGTTGAGTAAAGGGCAAAACTCTCACAACCATTAGCCAGTTTGCACAAAGGAAAAACAAATATAGCTTGCAGCATACAAACACTCATTTCCTCCTCAGCTGAGCTTATTCCCTACGTGTGTTTTTCCCAAGCTTACATCACTCTGTTGTTTAAGCTACTGACATTTATATTTCCAGTCCTTTAAAGCTGTTAATCCTATATATCCTAATAATCTGTTCTATTGAGATGCCTAAAATCCCAAATTGTATTTAGGGCCATATTGCGTAGGTGCAAACATAGAAATGCATTGTTTTTCAAGGAGTGTGCGGTCTAAATATGTGTCAAGGTAAAAAAGAAATATAAAAAATTAAAACAAAAAAGGGGTGTGATAAGCAGATGGTCATGTACGTGTGAAAGAAGCAATCAGCAGAGACACTATATTTGATTCAGTAATTGTGTTAGGCTTGGCGGCATGGAAATCTGTGTTTGGGGGACACAGCTGGAGTCTCAAAATAGCTGTAGACAATTTTATGTAACTAAGAGTCTCACTAAACTGTCTCTTTGCAACTTCGTACTTTGGAGAATGAATTCATGGATTTCATCCCTTGGTCTGAAAATCTCAGTTGTACCTAATGTCTTTTTAAATCATTGAAAATAGAAAAAGCCCTAGGAATGAGTACTGAGCATTCTGTGCAGCATGCTGTCCGGGCTGTGGCTTTGATAGCTGTGAGACATGGCTTTGAGGCTGAGCGTTAAACGGGACCAGGGCTGCTAATTTATTAATTTATGAAGCAATTTGCTAACCCTTTGGATACTATGTAAAAGTAAGCTCTGGCTCCCTGATGGTTTTGACTGGAGGTTGTTGTTGCTGCTGTGTTTTAGGTTGAGCATTATGCTCTGAGTCTATGTGAGATGTGGCCTTCATACTACTGCCAGGGTTTGTAGCCTCAGCAGTCCCATAATGTTTCAGTTCACAGGAAATTTGGTGGAGTTGCATCCTACAATAAAGGGTTCACAAGCTCTCAGCTGGTGGGAATCCATCTGGGGCCCTGTTACTGCGGGCTTGCATGCATATAGACACTTGATTAAAGCCTTTTTCCTCTTGGACTCCCTGTTCTATTATGTATTTGGCTGAACAGCCTTTTCTCATGCCTGATACTGATAGTCTGCTTATTTTATGGTTCCTAGATGAGCTCAGCAGGAGATATTTTCTGACACCTGTTGAGATGGTATGAGCTCTGCCTACAGCCATCAAAACATCTTTAGTTAGCCAGAAAGACACCTGTGGACATCCAGAAGGGATTGTGGATTTCAGCTTTGGGTTTGGGTATTTGTAGTTCACCAAAGTACCACTGAGATGCTAGAATGAGTCCGACCAGTCATGAAGTTGAAATACTAAATCCCTTAGAACACACCATTACCATGGTACTACTTAAAAGGCTTTTGGCTTGTGTGGTATGCAGTATACAGCTCAGTGAAATGGGGGTCTGTGTGAGCTCTGAGGATAGGTTGTTTTTTATCTGTTAGCTAGAGAATCTAGGCCTCCTAGAGTAGCAGTAGTATGAGTAGAAACTGTATGGGCAGTTGTTCTGTGGCTTTCCTACTTGAGGAGAGCAAATACTTCATAGGCTTCATAGATTTGATGAAGCGAATCTTTCAAGAGAAAAACATGACTCATTTTTCCAATTTTTCCATTTACTCATTCTTACAAACCAGCTCAAATTCAGTTAGAGTAAGCAGATTGTCACTGTCGTGCCCCTAATCCTTAAATGAAATTACATGGCAGGTGCTTAGATTGTAAAGAGAAGTATGTGTATAGATAAATAAGCAGGTGTTAAACAACTAACACACCCATAGTAGTCTAAATTTTTGTGTTCTATACCTGTGAAACCAATTTTCTTACTGGTAAAATTGTCTTATTTCTTCCTATGTCTGGAAACAGAGCTACTGAAGTTCTGGTTATGAAATCAAATGGTTGTTTCTCTTCTGCCTTTGGGACTACTCAAAGGACCAGCTGGAAACCATTGTGCAGAGAATTTGGGTAGATGAAGGAAGGAAAGTGCATAGCAATTGATGTATGCCATCAATGTCCCAGTTCCATTTTTTGAAGTTTATTTTAGGAAATAAGGGAGCTTATAAAAATGTTGCAGTAAAAATAAAATATTATAATTCAGAAACTTTGTTCTGTGTTCACATCATCCTAGTATAACTGTTAAAAACTGGTTTTTTGCTCCTAAACATTTTGGAACTATTTGAATATATCCCAAAATACTTCTCTGTTCCCTGTCTTCTTGAACAGTTTCTATTCTATATCCTCCCAGAAGGCTTATTCATGGCTCTTGTGAGAAATATCTTCAGTTCAAGATGTTACCTAATGACGTCCTTGATGCACTGCAGTACGTGTTCTCCCGATTGTATCATCTGAGGATCAAGCGCCTGAAATTTGAACTGCTCCACCCTCATTTGTGGTATTCTGTAACTTTGTAACTTCTTCCCTGCCCTAAACTCCTGCAGACCATGAATCTGTTACACTGCATCCATGTCCTGTGATCATATGCTGGAAGCAGTGGAGACCTTCTAGTACTAAAAGAAGTTTTGATGAGTCCCTCAATTTAATAGTTTAAAACTAATTATCATTTCCATTGGAAACTCTGGAGTTTTTTATGCATGTCCTTGTTCTTTAGTCTTGTTTTTTTCAGCTGATGTATGTACCGTATCTCCTGGCACAGAAGCTGCGCACTGTTCAAAATTTGGTGATTTTTTTTCCCAGTAGGTCCATCAGACCTATTTTATAAATATGAAGGAAATGACCTAAATTAAAGGTCTCTTGTGATAGCTTTCTTACAGACGCTTCTAATGCTGCATATATAGCTGCAGAAGTTATCGACCTTTGGATTGAAGATGAAATGAAGAAGAAAGGCTTAAAAATGTTACAGACTTGATACATTTAGGTCGCAAAGAGTAGACAGTATAGGAGCATGTTGCCTGTTTCAATACATTAGAAACTGTGGTGTTTTGTATGAGCACTGGGAAAATTTCACAGTTGCTATGAGATGTTAAAGGTAGCAATAGTTAAAAGGCACAGGTGGTGAAAGCTAAGATTTAGCTGGAATTAGAAAAGGCAGGTGCTGAGATTAGAAAGGTTCTTTTTAGGAAAACAACAGTACGTCAGGGTCTGAGCTTCTATCCAGCTCCTGACAGAATTACACAGCTCTGAAAGTAATGCCTCCTATTTACTTCCATGGAAATAACAGTAGGCACAAAGAGTACAGTAACACTATTTGATGGGGCAAATTCTCAGCTACAATACACTATTTTTCAACATAGTCATCATCATTAGCTATACATTTTTTGCCAGCAGTCCCTTAGATCCTTAACAGTTCAGGATCTGTGTGGCAGTGTGAATACAAAACAGATTCTCTCCTGGCTGTTATATAACTGTGATGTGACCTTAGTTTTCTCTACTCTCACCAGAGGGGACATGGAGAATGCAAATAAGGACAGAATCTGCCTTTCAGAATATTTATTTCTTCTGGGTCTGAAGGAACCAGAAATTGCACATGTCAATTTTCTCTGTGGCACTGACAGGAGAGCAAACAAATCCTTTCACTTGAATTTAATGTCAGCACATCTGGCTGTAGAGCTGTTATTTTCTCTCTTCTGACTCAACAATCACTTTCCTTAGCCTTTCATTTGCAGACTCAGCTGAAGACTTGGAGCTTGCTTAAATACAGGAGTATTTCCTGGATGTGGATTGATTCTCAATAAATATTTTCTTTCTCTCTTTTGAACCTTCTGGAATAATTTCATTTTTATCATGTCAGTTACAGGTATACAGATCAGTGAGAAATTCTGCTGTGAAGAATGAAAAATATTGGGCAGTGAATGTCAAGGCTACAGCCTACTGCCACAGGATGAAGTCTGGGGGAAAAGCTAGGCAAACCAGGCCAGTATCTAGCTTTATTATGTAGTTAAGCCATGGATGCTGTCATGTAGCTGCCACTACCTTGCAGCATAGCAGCACATTTACACCAAGATTAATCAAGCTCTTGGATCTTAGGTTTCATCCTTTGTCTGCTGGAGGCTGTTGCCTCTATCTGCCTGTAAGTTCTATGCAAAAACCAGGGAACAGCATACTGGTCTTCAGCAACAACCTGGGGGCTATCAATAGCAGAACCTTTAACAGATGTTGTTGTAAGGCTCTGAACATTTAGGTGATCTATTCACATTCTATTCACAGAGGAAGAGAAAGAGATAGTACAGACCTCATGTTTTGAATTGCATGGTTTTTTTTCTTTTAGAAAGAAAATAGTAAAGCTTATGAAAGTAAGGATTAAATGTAAGTGCACTTACATATGAGTTAACTTGTACCAACAGAATTGGCATGCTGGCTTATTGAAAGCTTTTTTTTGTTTGTTTGTGAAGCAACTTTGTGGATAGACAAACAGCTTTTTTTTTTTTTTTTTTTTTTTTTTTTTTTTTTTTTTTAAATTTCTTAGTTTTTCCCATTGAGTTTCTGGCAGTGGAGATAAAGAGACACTGCTGGAATTTAGCAGGCCCTTATCCTTTAAGTATGTAATAGTTTTTTAACTAAGGGAGCAATATTCTGGAAGTAGGCTCAGATGTCTATGGAGATTGCTTCAAATAGATATTGCATTTATGCCTTTAGGCAGGATTAAGGCCAGGTAGGATATGTGATCTCAGCTGTGGTATTCAATTCTAGCTTTATGTCCTCAAAATCATTTTGTCCCGAATATTTCAAATACTTTTGGTTTGTTTACATCATCCCATATATTGCTAGTGGCAGGCACTGCAGCGGTTGTGTACTTGCTCAGTGTATCACCCTCTCTTAATACCAAGAAAATTGGATAAAGCCCTAAGCAGTTAGCATGACTCAGTAATTCTAATCTAGTAAAACAAAAGAAAAAGGAAACAACAACAACAAAAAAAACAACAAAAAGAAACAACATAGAAAAACAACAAATGGATGATGGAGCGTGCTTAAAATTGTCAGGATATTAGGTTTGATCTGTTATTGAAATAACCTGCAGCTCTTGGATAGGACAAGCAGTTAGATGTCAGCATGCTTTCCTTTCCCTCTTAAGCCAAATAAATTCTCTTGTTTTCCAGTTTGTTCTCTTTCCCCAAGTACTTCTTTTTTTCTTTTTTCCCCCATTTTGTACTTGTTTGTTCTTTCCATCACATTTGCCTTCCTTTTCACATTTTCTCCTATTTTTTCACCTTTGTTAACTAATTTAAAATGAGACAACTCCATGTTCCTGTATTTCCTTTTTACAGTATTCAACTTCTTCTAAAATTGAAAGTGGAAATGGGCAAGCTTTTATTTGTTACAACTGAAATGTTAGGCATTGGAAAGAAACACAGTTCAGAACCTGTTCTGTCACTAGTGCTCATAGCCACAAAGCACTGCTGGAATATAAGGTACTGCATAGTGAAAGTGAATCCAGTGGTATTGCCTACTGTGGAATACTGAGGCTGTGATAGTGAATGGCCAGTTAGTCTTAAACTACACTAGGAGAACAAAAAAAGTTTTACCTTTCAGATTGTACTCCATCGACTGCTTGAAAGATTTGGTTTAAATGTCTTGATCCTGCAATAGTAAAACAATGCTTTGTGAGTGATTTCTTCATGTCCACACAAGTAGGTTAATCTGAAGTACAAGTGGTCTATTGCAAACAGTGTGGAAATATAGCATCCTCCTCTTCATTCTGTAGTAATTTCTTAGTTTAGACAATGTTCAAACAAATCACTTGAGCAACACACTCATCCCCTTGAGCTGGTCTGGAATGCTAACCTGCTTAACGTGAGAATGAGCTTGCTGGCTACAGTGGCTTAGGGTTCATGTGAAATGTTTACACTTTAAACAATAAAACCAGAAATTCTTCAAATATTATGGGATTACTTTTTCCTTTGCTGACAGCCAGGATATTTATAGCATGTGTCAAAACATTAACAAATGCTTGTCAGAACTTTCTCCCCTGGATTTTTATGAACGTTGAAATGTAAGAAATGCCTCTGGTGTTGCACCTCGCATTCAAGGTACCTGGTGAAGCTACTGTTCTTGCAGATGTGTGTGCTTCAGGCAAAATGGAAAATTCAGTGAAATGCTTTCTGTTAAGAACTTAGAGATAAATTCTTGAGATAATGATATAGTTAAAACTGAAACATTGTAGATGCTTTTTCTCCTTAAAAATAAAAAATAGTAATATTTTCTGCATTTCTTGTAGGGAGGGAGGGGGTGTGGCCATATGGATCTGCACGCACACAAACCTGTAACAAACATTAACCATCACGTCCAGCTCACACCTGTGAAACGGTCAATGCATTTTGCCATTGATTCCAGAACTTGTGCCTCATGCCTTCTTTCTTTCTTAGAATCTGTCTGCTTGGGTAACTATAACTTTGGGTAGCAGATTATACTGCAAGCTTTGATTCCAAAGATGGTTTTGCGCTACCAAGAATAGCCTTGCAAGGCTTGTCTTGCAAAAGCAAATTCATTAAAGGCCTTGAGATCCCTTTCAGCAGAACTCTCCCAGCATCTAAGCATCTAGTTGAATCTTGAATTCAGCATCGACAGGTAATGGGGCTGGAGGGGATTGTCAAGGCAACTTGATGGCCATTGCTGTATATTTTGTGTACGCATTCCTTACGATTATACAGATCAGTTTTGTGGTTGAACTCTGACAAGCTCTCATAAAATTTCACTGCTAGCCTTTCAATTTAATTTAGAGTACCCTCAGCTGTACTGGTACTTAAACAGTCCCTGTTACAATACAAAGACGAGAAGACAACAATGCATAGCGTTTGACCCACAGGTGATACTTAGAATGTTTTTTTTAATTTCTGTTTTCTTTCTTTATTTTTTTAAAGCCTGACATATGACTGAAAACGAAATGCATTCTGCTGAATTCAGCAGCTTGTGATTTAGGACCAAAATGAGGTGGCCCTGAGATCAGGTGTGAGTCATTGCTAAGGAGAGCCTGGGATCCTTTGATTCATTGCCCTTCTGTGTTGCCCTACAGCAAGTCACTTCACTTGTCTTGTATGCTACCATTCCACATCCTTTTCAGAGCTTAACGTTTGTGCAGCACTTTGGAGATTTATAGCCCTATTCAATCTAATTATAGTGTTGCAAAGGGTTGAGAGTGTTTCTATGCATCTGTTAATGGTGCTGTTGGTACTTTAAGTAGAGTAAGAATAAAGCTTAACAAGAATGAATCATTGTGAGTTCCTGTCTTTAAGCAACTTTTTATTGGGGTTCTTCTTGTGTCTCTTTTTAACTTAATTATATTCTTATTTGATACAGCTGCCATTATTTATTACAAAAAGGGTTTTTTCATTTAATTTTTGTTTTGATCTCTAATTTTTCTTACAGCATAATTTTGACTAGATGTCCTTATTTGCTTTGTGTATGCCATGTCCTGAATGAAATTAAAATGAATCTTGCCATATGTTGAAAGGCTGTTAAAAAATGCAAAAGATGCATCCTGTACAATGCATTCTTGTCAATTCTGAATTGCTTCTGTCTGTTGAACAGATTCAAAAATAGTAGGTTAGTTATAGGTTTTTCATTAGTTTGTAATTGGGTTTTCTGTGTTTAAGGCTATTAGGAAACATGTTTCTAAAATTCTCTGGAAGTAAAAAGGAAAATGCTAAAAAGGAGAGCTGATACAAGTCATAGCTGTTGGTAAGTTGTAAGCTTATCCATTTCATCATCTCAAATGATGATTGATTTCATTGTGGTGTGATGTATGTCACTGGATTTTGATCCAAAGGTAAGAGTTTCTGTTTGTTTGTTTTAAGGAAAACCAATGAATTGCTGAAACTGTTTGCCTATAATATTAAAATAAGTGCTGAAATCTCAGCATCAAATGCTGGATGTTTAACAGTAATATGTGCAGAAGCTGGATTTCAATTGAATTAGTAGCTCATTTTCTCTGTGTCAGACAGGCTCAGACATAAACCAATTTATGTTTATACTTAAAAGTATTTTCTTTTAGTTGTATTTGGTGCTTTCTTCTCTTTTACTTGGTGATAGCTTGGAAAGCTGTTCTTATTCCTGCAAATTATACTCAGGCATCTTAACTAAATACTCCTTTTACCATCACTTTTGCTTAGCGTCATCCTTCTTGGTATATTCTTGGAAACTTGTCTGGTGTGTACAACAGTGTTTATGAATCAAGGATTGTCGCTACATCCTGCTTTTTTATGTTGTTTAATACTTTTCACGTTGCTGTTCTTGAGACAGGAGCATAAAGTGTTCGATGTCCCTTCCCACCAATGCATTGTAGGACATAAGTGGCCCATGACTCTGGAACATGGCTTACCATATTGGTGCAGATTGTTCAAATAAGTGAATAGCATCTATGTAGTTGTCATGGATCCAAGCAGCAAGGAGTTGTCACATTCCAGAATAACCTGGAATTTAAACAAAATCATTAAGATTTGAGTACTTGCATTGTAGATGCTTCTATTTGCATTTTCAATTTCATTTACTTCCAGATATCCTGTCTGGAAGCCATGATGTCAAAATCTAAGTGCAATACCCTATGCTTATTTTGGCATGGTCCCTGAGTGCCCTTGAGTGTAATCTCATTGCTGAATGCAAACTTTTAGGCACTGTGAGCAGATATTTCCAGATTTACCTTCTAGTCCAGTTGTTGAATCCTTCTTGGTTGTTTTTTTTTTCTTTCTTTTCTCTTTCTTTCCCCTCCCACCCCATTTTTTTCTTGTTTGGATTTTTGTTTGTGGTTTTTATTTTTCTTCCTTTTTTTTTTTTTTTTTAACGTTGCATTTGTAAATTGTGGATGGCTGCTTCTGAGATCTGCCTACTTTCCCACTCCATTAGCAGCTCCCAGCTTGAGGTTTTCAAGCAAGTGCACAGCTCCTTTGCTATGTAATATGTGAAGCTGGCCAGTACTTTTGAAAGAGCATCCCTTGCACAATAGATCAAAGAAGACTAATGTATGTTTTTGCTCAAAAAAGTGTATGGGATTTAACTCTTCCATCCAAGAAGCCTTAACTTAGTCTTCCAAGCTGATCAACTGATTGTAGAATTATCTTCTTTCCTTTGTGTGTTGGAACTATTAGAACTCAGTGCTGTCCCCAGCAGTTTCAGGAAAAAAAATCATCAGCTGTCTACAGTGGTTTTAATGTATGTCCTAAGATTTGTATTCCCCTCACATTTTCCTCTTATACTCTAATAACTTAGGTCCTGCCCAACGCATGCTTTTGTGGTCTTGTTCAAATACTTTCTCTGCTGCAAACTGTGTAGTACAATAGCATTTTTGGGATCTTTTTAATCAGTTCTACTCTTCATCTCAATTCAAATTTAGTAGAACAAACCTCTGATTTACATGCTTTCTTTTTGTTTCTACCCATGTGTTCCGCTATAATTATTTACATACAGTTGTATTAATGTGTTTTTTTTTTTTTTTCCTAAGGAAAGCTGAAATGGATTTTGTATCACGGACTGTATAAAATCTAGGCCCACATTTTGTTGATGATTAAATGGCTGATCTTGCAGTGCATGTAATCAAAACCTTTAAGAGTCCATTGCAAGGTAATGAAGGGGAGAAATTTTGTGAAATCAAAGGTGAATTTGAAAATCCTGATTTGACTCTGAGCATTCACAGAAATCAGAAATAATCTATCAACTGTGAAACTGTACACTTTTTTCCTAGGCTCTATATGGATGAAGAAAAGTAAAACAGTAGTTCTTGGCTTACTGGGGGAATTGGGGAGGGAGAGAAATGAATAGTCAAGTTTTCTTTATGAAAAGCACTTAAAAAGTAAAATCAGATTGAGGTTAGTTATTCTTCCAATCTTTTTTGAATTCAAAGAGATCTTCAAGGCTTTTTATGTAATTGTGCAAACACTGTTTCTTGAATTCTTTCATTACGCTTCTTGTAAATACAGCGTTACTGAAAACATGAAGTGTGTAAACAAGCAAGATACCATGCATCAGTAGCATCTAAATAAACACTGGTTAATAATTCTTTGAGATCTAATGGTGCTCTTTGATTTGTGGGGAGCCTGAGAAGTAATGGAAAAGTTATGCCTTGATCCATAGCTGAAAACATACTGTAGTCATCCACAGGAGTGCTGTGATGTCACCATTTCCTGGGTGCATGGGCTGAACCTCCACTTGCCAGCTGTATGAATTGAATTTTGCTCATTTTGTCGTAAATTGAAGAGGTCATAAAATGCTGGTTTTTTTTTTTTTTTTTTTGAATTGTGACCAGCAATATATTCAAACCCGCATGGAGATTTCTGGAGGATTATCATCTGTTTATTAGCTGAGACGACTTAGGATGTTGCTGTCTGTTTAATTGACCTTGTAGTCTGTTATCACATGCCCACTGGTGTCTGAATACAAGTTCTTAGCCATAGCTATCTTTTAGTGAAGACATTTAGATCATTGGTGAAAAAAGGGATTTTTATGTTTTATTTGTTCCACTTATTTTGAAGTTCATGCCAGCTACTGTCAATTTCTTCTGGGCAAGTAATGATTATGAGCTGTTTTTACCAGGCTTTCTGCTACCCAAATCCTGAATTGCAACAAAATAAATTGAATTTGTTTTATGAAATGTTGTACAGGCTCATAAAATACTTGGTTGGAAAGGGGTCCAGAGTTCATCTGGCCCAACCTTCTACTCAGTAGAAGTCAGTAGAGGTCTAGAGCTTGCTGCAAGATTGTGCAGTGCTTAGTTTGAGCTCATTAATGCAGGGAAAGCTTTGATCTTTATTGGCAGCATCTGCAACAGCGACATATGCTGGGCAGGTGATGGTGTCTATACACTCTTCCTATGTTTATTGTAGTTCTTTATTAGCAAAAATGTCACAGATGTCTAGGGTGAAAGTTCAGCATCCAAAGATTTCTAATTCTGTAACAATTTTCTATTCTTAGAATGGGTATCAAATGTGTTTTGATTGTCTGCCTCCAGATTTCAACCAATAATGTTAGCAATCTGCATCTTGTTTAAAGAACCTGGAAGAAAAAATGAACATACCAGTGTCTTGTTGGATATTGGTATTTGTATGTATTGTACATGCTGTGGCAATATTTTTCTAACCTAGGGTTAGGGTCTGTTGTTAACAAGATTTTTTTTCCTATTGTTGCAATAGATTACACTGTTTCTCAGATATTGTGTTTTTTCTCATTAATATTTTTACTCTCGAGAGGAGAAACGTAATGAATAGGCAAGCAAAGAGACATGAGTGAGACCTTTCAGAGCTTCATCCTACAAGCTGCTTGGGAACAGAGATGTTCAGGTACCCAATTCCTGCAGACAGTATTCAGCCAGCACTGAGAAACCATGACAACCTGACAGACAGTGCACTGGATGGAGCATCTTCCTTTGTCTTTCTTTGTAGAAGTTGAGGACATTCAACTTCTCATTTGATCAGAAACCAACTTGCCCAGATGCTTAAAAATTAATTAGGGGTGGTGAGAGCTAAACAAGCTCCTGGTTCCTGCAGCTGTCAGTGCCCATAAATCAGCTCTGTTTTTCCTTTTGAAACAGGACAAGAGCATGAATTTAATTAATGGGTTTGACTTGCTCTGGAAACAAGCAGTAGAGAAATAGCCTTCTCCACACCTTTCACAGATGCTATAAACACAGAAATGTTATTGTGTATTTACTCATGAGTACTTTCCAGCATCATTGTTCTAGATGCAGTTGAATGCCTCAGGCAGGTGGCAAGTCAGTGACTGCAGCAAATCCTTGTTCTTTGGACACCTGGCTCAGAGCTGCAAAGGAGCAGCAGGTTGGAAGAGTCTCCATCTTAGTTCCACCTGAGTTCTGCTCAACAAAAGCAACAACTCCTACAGAGTACTCTAGGGGAAAGCACAGACAGTGGAAATTTAAATATAATATTAAAGGCAATGAAATAGATGTATCCTGCCACTTTGCTAAACAAACAGAAAAGCTTTACTTGTCCTTGCAATGGATCATCAGGAATATCTGACTGTGTTGTTTGTTTGTTTTTTCTTTTATTGTGTGTGAAGAGACACAGAAATTGTCAAGCTTGATCAGACTCAGGCTCAGACCTGTATTGAGCATCAGATCCCTTAGAAGTAGTGAAAGTGCCTGTCAGGGAACTGCTATTGTACAACATTTACATCCATCCAACATGGCTTTTGTCTCTTGACTTAGAAAAATCTTCTAAAACTTTTAACTTCTTAAAACTTATGTCTGGTTTCATATTATTCACAGTTGTAACATTACAAAGCATTGTTTTTCATGGAAACCTTACTGTATTCTTTCTCTCAGCAATAAATTGCCTGGTCTAGTTATGCCAGAAGAATAATTTTATTTGCTCTATTTATAATTAGTCCCCTTTTTGATCTGATCAAATGTTCCCTGGTATTTGTATTATATAACTCTAAATTATATAAAGGGATTATGTATTATCCCTTTAGTCTACAGTGAAGTGTATGTTTTCATTGCCTCTGTCTAGGCACAGAGAGAATTTTGGACAACGTATACAGCTTTAATTTAATTTTTTTTTTTTAAGAAGAAATAGTTATTCAGAGCATTATTTGAACTTATGTATGATTGGTATTTTGGTTAGTGTAGAAGTTTCTGAGGGGCTGAGTTAATCTCCTGGCAAATATATTTGGAAAACAATGGTGCTTTATTCAAATACTGAACAATAAACCCCAAAAGAGTGAAAAATGGTTGAATGTTGCCCTTTTTTCCCTGTGTTGACTACAGGTGTGAGAGTGCCTGTAAGCCACAGGAGCAGAATGCCATGCACTCTGCTGTGATTACCCAAACCCTGTATGGTTGTCCTAGCACCATCAGTTCAAGTTGCTTTTTCTTTTTCTTTCTTGGTTAAATTGACAAGGCCTGTCTGGGATTCAAGAATTGGGTCTCTAAGTTTCAGAATAATGTTACTAGACCTGTGATGAATGCATTTATGAATATTTATATGGAACTTAGGATTCAGAGTGAGTGTTGAGTGCAATCTGCTGCACAACATAATGAGGCAAATCCTCAACCTCTTTTCCTTTCTCTGACATTCTCATACTTTGAAAAGATCCACAGTCCTTGGCTTTTAAACACTCTTGTCAAAACAAGAACATTCATAACAAGTTCCAGTCAAAAAATGCAACTTCACTGCTCCATTCAAACACACGACTGTACTGGGCAGACACCAAGTAATTGCTTTCCCAAGTAATTCTGGGGAAAGTTCACAAAGAATGTCGAACACCAGGCGACTTGGATGCTATGACTTTGTTATAAAAGTGCATTTTTTCATCTAACTGTAGAATAAATATTTTATCTTTCTCATCTATATATAACATCTCTAACCAAAAGACACGAGCTATTTCTTAAGTTAATGTTAATGCTATACCTGGCAGCAACACAACTATTGTGTAAAATTGTCAGCCCAATTTCATCAGCACAACTGTTTGTAAAGGCTGTGTTGCATGCTCTGAGATATTACACAGGGATGACTGATAAAGTAAATCATCTTCTCTGCTGTTGGCCTCATCTCGTTATTGGATAAGGCTGTTTTCAGAGTAGGGAAAGGTGGAAGATGATGTGTTTCTTGTATTTCTTTTTAAAGGAGTTCACAGCAGGTATGAATTGAACTGAAACTTATGGCAGCTTAACAAGCCGCATGTTCTGCCATGGATCTTCAGCTCCTCTCTGCAGATTTGCTATGGATCTTTTTCTGTTCACAGTGTTATTACAACAAACTGTGGATTTTACTGGTGAGCAAGAAGGGTAGGTAGGTACACTGTGAGCGTTTTGCTTCTCTTGCTGCTTCTTCATTATCATTGTCCAGTGCCACTGATGTAGCATGCTCTGTTGGATGCAAATATGCCCATGTGATCAGCTAGTCTCAGCAGCTTTTATCTGGGTTGCAGCTATCTCTCTTAGAACCTGGCTTTTTGTAAGCAGCATTCCCAGACACCCGGTCATCTCCCAGTCTATTTTCAGGCAGTGATGATGAAGCAGCATCTAATTTAGCTACAGAAATTACAAAGGTTTCTGAAATGGCAATGTACTGTCATAGGCTCTGCAAAGAGCAATGGGGAACCCCTCGTAGAAATGGAATTTCCCTCTATTCACATTTTTCAGGACGTAGAAATGGATGACATTAAATCCTGGGCTATAATTTAGACAGAGAGAAGATTGCAAACTGACTCTATAAGTAGAAAAATCCCTTAAGTAATATCATATAACATGATATCTATAATCCTGTCAGTTAGAAGATTAGAGATTCAGTCAGAAACTAGCTTATATAAATGGCTTAGTAATAAAGATTGTACTAATAGAGGTAAGGAACATACTGTGCTGAAGGCTAAGAAAATTGGGAAACCTTGAGGAATGGTATTTCCTGTATAAGCAGCTGTCATAGCAAAATATTCTGAGCTACACGCGGCTCTTCTGGAGCAGTATTTGAGATAACTGTTACTGTGTAAATTTGTGGTTGAAAGCAACCCTATGTGCTCAGCAATCATTCATACATTTGGGTAACATGCAGCCTGTAAGGCCCAAACTTCAGTGTGTGACTTGTTTGCTGCAGCTCCCAGTTGTATCAGTATCACACATGTAGCTGAGGGATGACCCGATGCGCAGTAGAGGCTCTTCAGCTGACATTTTAAATGTTCATTGTTCTTAAGCACAGGCTTGAGTGGAAACTTTTCTGATCACTTTTGTTATGTGTTTATTTGTATTCCTTATTCCTGTGGTGATTGTGTGGAAAGCCCTACATGACCAAAGTTAGTTTTTCTCATTTTTTTTTAAGCACACACTCCTCCAGATAGAAAGACAAGCTGTCCCCAAAGGCCAGAAAAGGCCATTGCAGTTGAAAGCTCTGCCCTCTTCTCCTGCTTTCTGTGTAGTCAGAATGCTGCATAAAACAGACCAGGACAAGCCTGCAGGAAAGTTGTTCTCCTGGGTGAGAAATCTAGGTGGTCTTGATAAAACCTAATGTGCACATAACAGCTTGAAAGGCAGATAAAATGCTGTTGAAGGTAACTTCAGGTCCATTTGCAAATGTTATCATTAATTATAGCAATATTTTCATCCTCCAGCCAAATAAAAGCCCAGGAGGGTCCACCAGCAGTGAATTCTCCAAGCAAAGCTGGAAAGAAGAAGGATGAAGATTCTAAAACATTTCCCTGGTGTGGTCTCCCTTTCAAAGTGGGTAGCAAAGGTGTTTTTCAAACTACTGCAATTCAATTAGGCTGACCTAATTTTACTTCTATTCTGCTACAGAATTCCACAGTGATACCATTTAACTTTCTTAAGGTCACATTGTGGCCCTGTTGAGACTTGTATTACAGCACCATTGACTGTAGGAGCTTAAATACCGAAACTGCTTGAATGGGTATCTTGTGTGTATTTTCCTCTGAGTGAAGAAAACTAAATATGGTGGTTTTTTTTTTTTTTTTTTTTTTTTTTTTTTTCCTTCTTTTTTTTTGGTTTGGGCAGATGAAACTCTTTAAAGGAAAACAAATGCTGTTGTAGCCTGGAGAGAAAATGCTACTGGCTATGATTTATGAAATTTATGTCTATTTTTAATTAGAAGAAGTGGAGGCTACGGGCCCATTCTTCTATATTTTATATCATCACCTTTGTGCTGAGTGCTCAGTGACTTATAAAATGGCACAAAGTCTCACTAAATGCCTATCACTTAGTTGTGTGTATCACATCCCACAGTTTGCAGAATTGCTTATGTGTTTAAAGGAGTTCTGTCTTGAAATAGAAATCCTTACTGGGCATTTCTTCAGCAGCATCTGTTTTCCTTATTTATCTTAATTAGAAGCTGCTTTAAAATTCATTGACGACATCAACATTTGGATAAGATCATGGAATAATGGTTCAGGGTTCCAAGTCTGTGAAACACATAATACTTTTTGAATCACAAAAATATCTGTTCTTGCAACCTATTCCTTAATTTGAATGAATCCTATGAGAACGACAGTTCAAGCATCTATTTAAGACTGAAGCTTTGTTTGCCCACAGAAGTGGCACCGTTTTGAAGCAAGAGTAAATTAATCAGCATAAACCAATTTAAATCAGCACATCATTCTTATGTAGAAAATTTCTTCAGCTGAACTCTGCCAACATATCATCATGTTTTGGTTAGAGCTGTGTGTAGTACGCCTTCATCACTTTTGCCATGAGCTGCTCTTAGCAATGGGTTTGCTGAAGCAAGTTGGAAGGCTGTCTGGTCCCTTAATTTTTGTGCTCCTTGTCAGGCTGCCTGATTTTCAAACATGAATTTCTGTGCTGGCTTGGAGAAGGTGCTGGTAAGAAAAGATGGTGAAGTTCATGTCAGAATAACACCAGAATTAGTTTCTGCTAGGATGGAATGGAAAATCTGCATAAAAATGTAGCAAAGTTCTTTCCTAACCCTCCTGCTGTCTGATGAAGTGTCAGTCTACACAGCTCATTGTGAAGAGGTGAAAAAAGAGTCTGAAGAAATATGATATTTTTGTCTATTAGAAAAATAAGGGTTTTTTCACACTATGCTGAGTTCTTATCTCTTGAAATTCTTTAAATCTGTCAGTCTATATTTTTAAATTTTCTATGTGACAAAGCTTTCTACACCAAAAGTGACATGAGAAGACTTGCAGTGTAGCTTCCTGTCTCAGCTAAATTTCTGCAGTGCTGAACTGCTGCCATGAGACAGCCCTCACAAATTTCTTTCAGCTCTGCTGTATGTGTGAAAAAGGAAAATAAGTAAAAGTAAAATTTGCAATGAATAAAAGTACCCACTGGTGGGGGAAAAAAATCAGAAAAAAAATAAGGCAACACTTTTCTGTGGCTTACTCTGAAGTCATGAGATGAGAAGGACCTGTGAAGTAGAAGCCTCCACACGTACTGAAACCATTGCACCATGGTAAGAAGCTGGCATGAGGGTGCCTGAGTGATCTCCCCTGGGTACAATCCCTGATGGCCACCAGCAGCTGCAGAAGGTTTTTCCATGAGAGGTGAGAGGATGTAGAGGCAGCACTTCACTACTTTCTCTCTTTCTTCCTCAAAGACCTCTCCTTATTCAGGTGGAAATTGATAGTGAGAAAACAACAAGGGAGTTTGCAAAACAATCTGCTGTTTAATTTGTAACACAGGCACTGTTTTGACATTGTCTTAAAACCAGAGAAGAAAGGGAGTGGAAACCCATCATTATGATTGCCTCTGGGAAAGAGCAGGCTGCAGGTAGTGTTTTACAAAAGAAACAAAGCTTGGTTACTCAAACTACTTTGAAAGATCCCTGATAATATATTTATATTTTTGTTGATTGTTTTTTTTTGGTACTAGAAAGTTATACTGACATGAAAGAAATGTGGAAATTGGGGGACTCAGGCTTAGGGAAAATGTGCTTCCCTGGGCAAAGCCTAAGGCAACTTTCCTTCTCTAAAGAGAAGGAAACAGGTGGCAAGCATTAATACTGGGGTAATTAGCTGTTATATATAGGGTGGAGCAACACTCAATGAGAATGCCTTTGTGATTAAGAGGTCTGACTAATATCTGGCAGCCTACATGAGGTCCTGCTCTGGACTCCCTGTTGCCCCTGCTGCAATGTTTGGTTCTCCCAGAGGGAGATCTGCTGTGCAGCCAAACAATTTGCAATGACCTTGCTGTGCTGGTTAGGCACCTCAGATACATGGGTGCACCTTATTCGATAACTTCCTGAAGTTACCTGTAGCTTGGGATTTCAAGTACTCATGGTTAAGAGCCTCCTAAATCCAAAGAGATTAAAGATCAGAGCTTTAACTTTTCAGAGTGACATAATCCATACTGTTAGAGAAGCTTGGGCTGGGTGTTTTTCTGTACTGCCCCTAAAACAGGCCAGTGCTCTGGTATGAAATCTGGGTCAAGTCTGGCCTCTAGACCTTTTTCTTTAACCTGTAAATATTTAGTAAGAACATATCCTATAGGTGACAGCTGAAGTAAGGTGGCCTTATCACTTATGGTGCCTGCAGATGCTGCTGTAACACAAACAAGGAAATAGTGTAAAAAAAAAAAACAAAACATGTAGGCATCTCTCTTGTTGATGAGGTGATCTGCAAAGTACCTATAGCCTCTTTATAAGGGGAAACTCTGTATGGCAATAGTGCAACCTGCTTCCTTGAACACTATGGGTGGGGAGAGGCCCTAGCCCTAGGTGCAGTAGGAGTTGGGTGATTGTGTCCCATGAATGACTCCTCAGAGAATGGCCTTTGGGCAGCTCACCTGACTGCTTTAGAGAAGGCCATACATGGAAAGTTTTGTGGCCATCAGTTGCAATCTGTACTTCTGCAAAGAGATCTTCAGGCCTCCTAGAAAGCAACAGAAATGTCCGGAGAAAGAAGAAAGCTCAAGCATACCTTTGTTAGCAGGCCTTTCATAAGAGTTCATTGACTCAAGTGCTACCTCTTGTTTGTGTTGCTTTTTGTTGGAGTAAAAACACTGTTTTTTTTTACTTGGAGGAAAATGTATTGACTAAGAGAAGAAATTATTTTTTAAAATCAGGCTTTTCCAGGAGTTATGATGATCTTGCCTTTGTTTTTTATGTGAGCGTGTTATTTTTCACATGAGAGAAAAGTAGTGAAATGTTTCTCTGTGTGGGAAGATGGCATGGGAGGAGGGTGAAGGTAGTTCTGCAAACAGGTTTGTTTCACATACCGCTCTACAGAGATATTGCAGATTTTTGGAGACTGGGCTCCATGTGGCAGGTGGGAGGGGATTTCTGTGTTATCAATTAATTTCAAACTGTGTGGGATTTTCTTGGCATAAATGAATGAGGTCTTCAACAATTTAAGCTTAATTTCCCTTCTGTCAAATGGAGTGCAAGAGATACGTGATGAGGAAGGTTTGAGGATGGAGGACTCTTGAACGTGCTGGGCTTGATGGAGTTAATCTTCCCATTTGTCAGGGAAAGGCAACCCAGCTTTCTCTGAGAGGTAGTATATTTACCCACCAGTTTCTATTGCGAAGTTTCCAGCAGCCTTATTCCAGAAACTCTGTATATCTTTTGGAGAACAAAGGGCTTTCTTATGATATCTTCAGATATTATGCTTCTTACCAGGGATACCATGGAGATGAAGAAAGCCAAAGCAACCACAATAAAGAACAAATCCTGCATGTTAATAATAGAGTCTCGCACAAACTGTGAAGCTTCTGGCCAAACCTAGAAAACAGGTGGCTCTTTATGGACTTGGTTTAGTGGGAGCTATTGGGAATAGGTGAACGGTTGGACTGGGTGATCTTTTAGGTCTTTTCCAACCTTAGTGATTCTATGATTCTATGATTCTATGACTCAGTTGTTGAGTTTGGAATTTTGTGTGGGTTTTTAGGTGAGCTATTGAACTGCATTAACGCTGCACTGTGCAGTGAGCCCTGTGGACAGAAGTCTATTGTGGGCTATAGGAATGTGAGATACAGTAACAGGTCAGAAACGGTCTGTTTTACTAAACAAAGAAATCTCAGTCTACGATTAATGTAGTTTCATGTCAAGAGTACAACATACAAATCTAGGCTCATTCACAGCATGATAATGAACAATGCATGCCCTGTAGCAGGGAGCATACCACTACTGGATTATCTGCACTAAACGGACTTTACAGAAGTTCCCGTCAGGTTTACTTTGTGCTAAACAAATGCTCATTTAATGCAGCTGTTACAGCAATGCAAACTGCAGATTGGCAATGAGCCGTGCTTCTGGGGCTCATCCCAGATACTGGCCTTATGAAATGATTTTTTGAAGATTTGCCTTTTTGCATTAAGCTGAAATGATACAGAAAATGGAGAAAATTTCATAAGATTAGGAGAAACAATGATTTACAGGCTCAGAATTGTGAGACAAAGGCAATTTAACAGGTTTGGCAGCTTAACAGACCAAGGCAGTTTGACAGTTTTTGGGGAAGATATGGAACTGTAGCTCCTTAAAAGCTATAGGTAAAAGCATTTTTGTTGGTTTCATTGTTTGAAAGGAAATTAACTTAGATACAGAAAAACATGCCATTTTGTGTGGCTGGCAGACTGGAAAATCTTTTGGGAAAATCTCACAACAGTATCTTCAGACTGGAATGTAAACAGAAAGTCAGAAACAGAGAAGACACTGAAACCTGTTTAAAAATAGCTGGAGCTTGCTAGAGTTACAACCTTGGTTTGTTACTTCTATCCTGAAGTGAATCCTACACAGAGGAGTAGGTTTGACCCTCAAATCAAGTGCTATAATTTTATTGCTCATCCAAAATGTATTTTTAATTGTCAAGTTTGAAAGAGAGGACCATGAGTTAACAACTAAAGGAAAGGCAAGCTAGTAGGTCTGAGAATTGGAAGACTTTGCATAGGACACTAGAATAAGGCATATGCAGAAGAATGGAGTGGAAGAATTTAAAGCCTGGAGAATGCCTTGATGCAAACAACAAAGTGGCAAAAATTCTTTGCTCCTCTTAACAACAAAAACAAACAAACAAAAAAGAACTCAAACTCTCCTTATTCAAGTATTCTGCATGAAAATAGTGGTAAAATCAATCATTTTAATTGTGATTTATTATCCTTTCTGGTGTTTAGTTGGATCAAAAGATGAAGTCTAGCTAAATAATAAGGCTGGACTGAAGAAGATCCTTTCCTCCATGAATTTAGTGTGCTGTAATTCCAGAGTTGGCTTGTTCAGTGAGCAGAAGGATTGTGTTAAATACTGGCAGTCCACCATTCAGATGACTGCCAGTACTAGAATGTAGGAGTACCAGATGTTTAGATGTTTAGAACGTGGTATTTTAGTGAATGGTAGGGCTGTGAGGTTATTTTGCAGCTTGTAAGTGAAACTGCTCAGACCCATTCAGATATGGGAATGTTTAAGAGGTATCAAATACATAGACGGAAAATAGGAATTATTCTGAAAGAATGCAAACCATATAAATCTTTTTTTTTTTTTTCTTTCTTTTTTTTTTTTCCTCATCAGGATACATTTGTATCAGCCATGGGCTCAAAGATATTCATGTATCTGATGTATATCTTTTCCTTGTTTGTTTGTTTGTTTGTTTTTTCCCAGTTTCTTTCCTTGGTCTGCTCACCCTACATGGAACTACTCCTACATACAAGGGTGAATTTTTTCACCTTATTGTTCCTCAGCATTTCACTTCACATAAAGAACAACCGGCAGAGAGCAGAAGAGCAGAGGATTGTTTAGGCTATAGTTACAAATCACTGTGAAAGTGGATAACAAAACTTTTAAAATAGAAAGATACAGAAAACACTACAACTGCTGAAGTCGCACCTAGTAATCTTCAGGAAAAGCCTCTGATGCAATAACTTAATAAAGACCCTTTCATGGAATGCATCTTTTTTCTCTTACATGAATTCTTTTTCACTCAAAGGGTTTTTACTTTTCTTTTAAATAATTTTTCCACTTAATTATTTTCAACCAATTTCCTTGGCAGGCATTGAGTGATGATGCGTGGCTAAGGGAATGATCAGATTGATTGTGAATAAGAGTTTTATGTTGTAATTACAGTAAATATTTCTCAGCACAAGGCAGGTCCAAAGTGTTGACCATTGTATTAAAGAGGCACTAATGAGACAAAGATAAAAAAAAAAAAAAAAGTGAATGAAATACAGATGAATTTCTACAGTATTATTGAATTATGGATTATCCTGATTGCATTCACTACCTGTTTCAGTCTCAAGTTGAACAATACTTGAAAGCTATAGAAAAGTATTAATTTCACTGACAGACTTTGTATTTTTTGGAATTGGGTCAGTAAAGTAATTCTTCCATTTTTAATTTCTTTCTTCCTTTTTTGTATAATTCTGGGCAAAAAAATGGGTTGAATTCACCAACATTATCAGTGTAGATTGCGTAGTTAAGACTGACTTGTTGGACTGCACTTGCAGCTGAATACTTAAAGCTAACAGCACACTGCATTTTCAGCAAGACTCCTTATTCCAGAGAGTTTATCTGAGGCTGGGTACAGTGTGTCTCAGGTAGCTCTGTCATAAAGCAAATGTCTTCTGCCTGTATGTAATAACTTATTTACCAGCCGATTTGACATATTCCCTCATGACAGGAGATTTATTGTCAGTGTGCTACAATTTAAATTGTTAGTCTCTGGAGACAGATTCGGCTCTCAGAGAATTCAGAAGACTTGATTTCAAATTCTGCTTCTTGTCCAGAGCATAGGGCTGATTTACCTCCTTGCTTCCCAAACCTGGTCTTTGTCACTAGCAAGATGTGGATATCAGCATGTGTACTGAGCTAAAAAGGCTCAGTCGCTCTCCAGTAAGGCTTTATTGTGGAAGGATGGCAGAGAAGTGAAAAAGAACTAACTGTTCAGGCTGATTAATATTGGTGATGGTACTGGCATGAAAGCAGCCAGTTTTCCTTTCCCTAGCTCACACTCTTTGTCTGCTGTTTTCTTAAGTGGTGTTTGAGCTTTTTGATCATCTGTGCATCAGCAAATCTGTTTGTTTATACGTGAGTGGATGGAAATGTTTTTATGGCAGGTAATGAATTGGATAATTGCACTAAGCATTAGTTTTTAATGTATATCTGTAAATACGGAGTAGCCTTTAGCAATCTGAGCATATTCATCCAAAGCAATGGAATACTTTCGCAAGTGATTTTAATTTAAAAAGGGATGTTTAGGACAGAAATGGGACGTTGTACATGGTTGTAACTTCTCAGGCCCCCGGAGGCCTTCAGTTTAGGGCTGATCACTGTTGCTTCTGTTTCATTTACATTGCAAATGAAATCTTACGGTATTTTTCTTCATTATGTTGTCTGGCAGTTGAATCTGTATCTTTGCTGCACAGATGTGGGCCGTTCAGTGGAGACGTGCACGCATTTAGATAACAGAAGTACAGGGCTGATATCAAGCCCTGCAACATCTGCTGAATTCACATGGGGAAAGGGAATATGAAAACAAATACACAAAGGACACAGCTACTGAGATGGTAAATATTGTTTTTTCCATGCCACACCCAAGCCAAAAATAGAGACTGAAAGGCCCTTAACAAAGCTTTATTCAGGTTTCTGAAAGCGGAAAGTTTTTTTCCACTGTTCTCTAAGTGAACAGGGCTGCTAGCTTGCTTCAAAAATCTGACACTGCCAAAGCCTTATGCTTGTTTTACTGCAGGTAGATCAGAAGAATACTTTCACTGTGAGCAGATCAGAAGAGTAGCTCCTCAGAAAAAAACAGTTTTAAAATCACCTCGACAAGATCACAGTCAGGCTTGAATGCTTTAAGAAATGTAAGAGCTGCTTAACACTTTTTTTAGGGGAGAAAAGATGGTGGGTCCTGTGGAGCAGTACAGATTTGCTGGTTGGCCCTGGGGTGGCTGCAGCCTAGACCTGAAAGCTTCAGGAGGAGGAGGGGAAGAAAGTATTAGGCTGCTGTGTCAGTGCATGGGCCCCTTCTTCTGTGTCCTGCGCTGTTGCACAAGGTTCAAGTGCTGAATAAGGTTGATAATGCTGGGCACTCCCAAATCTAATAAAAGTGTTGCAAGTAGTTGTGGGATGAACGGGGAAGTGAGAGCTGTAAATACAACCACTGCAATAAATTTAACCATTGCAATAAATCCTGGGGGAGGATAGATTTTCAGAGAAGGAAGGGACATACTGCCTGGCAAATCCCTGTATCTGTGGGAACATGGTTCCATATAGCTCATCTGGGACACTCTGCTCCTTCCTTAAAGCAGCCCTCAGAGACTTCAAATCAGAGTAGACATTTGTGGCAGCACCAGCACAGCCTACACCAGGCCATGTATTCTGCTCCTGGCCTGTGTATGAGGATTTGGTACTATTCCCACTGCTGTAAGCATGCAAAGGGTCCCAGAGGGGACTCCAGGTTGAAAATTTTTCAGTCACTTGGAGTACGTTTCCTCTCTCACATGGGATACTTTCCTCTTTGCTCCTCATCTCTTGCACAAAGGCAGACTGTCTGCTATAACAAGGCATTTGCCTTGTTCACGTAAAATCCAAAAATTAACTGCTTTTTAATAACAATGCCCAGCTTTCTTTCATAGCTGGGGAATGACTTAAAATGGAGCCAGGCCCATTTGGTAATGTCAAAAAAAAGTAAGCCCCAAGGAGATGGCTTGTTCTTTGCTTTCCCAAATGGAAAAATAACTTATGTGAATTAATAATAGACTATTTGACCACAAATATTTTTCTAACCAGAAAGCATCTGTGGCTTTGCCGCCAACATCTGTGGTTAAAGTGAAGAATTGGAAGTTAAATAAACTTTTGTAGAAACTGCAGACAAAAACGTCACACAAAAAAGAAATCTTAGGTCTTTTTTTTCCTGCTTCCTGCTGTAACTGATTAAATGTTTAGTTTCCAAACTATGTACTCAGCTCTTAATAAGATTTTAATGTTCTTCCATATGTCCAAGTGAAAGTGACTTAGAGGAAAGGTCAAGGAAAAATTGATGTTTTTCCTCCCCTTTCCAGTAATACCTTTTGACCTCTCTTCCAAAAGTTATTTTGTCCATTTGATATCAAACTTTCAATACGAAAATCTACATCGCTTTTTGTACCCATTTTCCATAGCAATATATCCAGTTTGCTGGAATCTGTGCTCTGTAGCTTTGCAAAACCCAACCATGTCCGTGCATCATTGCTTATGCTTTTTTGGTGGAAGAATCAGGCACACTCTGTTGTCAGGTGGCAGATGAACAGGTTTTGGAAGAGGAATTTTAAGTTCCAAGCAAATATTTATTATCTGATGACATCTCATCACCTTTCAGTGGGTTGTGTGTGTCAAGTCTTGTCCCCACTAAGTCACTTGTGAAATGATGGTTGTGTGAGATGTTGAGAAGGCTGAGATTATGTTTAACTAGATACTGTGCAAATACAGAAAAAGGTCTCCCCTTCCTGCAAAAGGTGAATGAAGGCTTTCCTGAGGTGGTAGAACAGCATGGAGCCAAAGCAGACCCTCGTTTCCTGTGCAGGTCCTGCTTGCCCTGAGCTGTCCTGCTGGTTGGGGCACCAGACACCCTGTCCCATGCCCAGCCACTTCCCCTCTCCTGCCCATCTTTCTTGTTCTGCACGAGGCCACCACACAGAGACCATACAGACCTTCTCTATCGCTTGCCAGGTCTCCTTCACTGTGGTATTTTATGTGCCTCAGATCCTGTACTTTGTTTTCTGCTCAATGGGAAGGCAAGGATACACTCTTGCCTATATCAAGCACCTTGGTTTAAAGCAAATACTTGCTTGTGTGTCCTAGAGATGTGATAAAAGCAACCATGTGGTTAATGAAGAGCCTTAGCACTCAAAAATGTTTCCTTTGCGTGGTGATCGCTTTCTACCCGGCTTTTCAGGGAAGCCACAGCTGCATTCACTTTCAGCTTTTGCTCTGTCTTCCCACCTGCCTAGAGCTGCAATAAGATCATCAGATTGATGATTTTCAGTATAAGCCTTAAATCTGATACAGGTTTCCAGAGATTTACAAGCATTTTGGAAGAGCTGGGTTAACTTTTGATCAATATTTTGCTTAGCTCTGGTTTTAGGGCTAAAAGAAAACAATTCCAAACTCATGGAAGCATTTTGATTTTTATGTTTCCTTGTTTTTTCCCAAAGATAGAAAAATTCTCTCTTGGATTTGCATGGATCTTGGTTTCTAAGAATCTCTTTCCTACAAGAAGGAAGTCTTTGATTTTGTGTCCTTCCTGTGAACGAAACTACATTTGATTCTGTGTTGAAGTGATAGAGCAAGCTAATAGGTTGGGTTATATCATCAGAAAATAAAGGTAATAATCAAAACCGACCCTGGGGGTGTTCAAGGAAAGACTGGATGTTGTGTTGAGGGACATGGTTTAGTAGGAGCTATTGGGAATAGGTGAACGGACTGGATGATCTTTTAGGTCTTTTCCAACCTTAGTGATTCTATGATTCTATGAAAACAGTGTAAATTATTGTAATGATTGCAAATTTTTGGTATAATGGACATCTGAACTGCTAGTGTGCTTGGAGTAAACTCTTCTATATGCCTCTCTTTGGAAGTGAGCTATTTCCCACCCTCATTCAGTATCTGTTTGCTCAGAGTGATTTTAGAATTTCTTGTGTCTTCCACCCTACAAAGGCATTTTGTGTAATCAATGTTCAACAGATTTGCTTATGTAGCTCCTAAGTGCTGGCTTTCATGACCCACCCAATGTGTACAAACATTTGCTGAAAGAGTCTGGCCTTGGCAGGCTGCTTCCCGCATGTCAGGTGGGTGCAACATTCACCTTAGGAGAAAGCTTGTATAAAATAATGGCTGTGTATTTGGGATCTGGTGTGTTTACCTTATGTTCAAATTTTGTTTACCAAATGAGCCCCTTATCTACAAGAGTTACTGAATAAATAAATAAATAAATGTATGTAAATAATTTAAATGCAGAGGTCAGTTATAGTAAATTTAGAACAGTTGTTTTGAAGCATGGTCATTTCTTTCTACGTCCCCACCTGCACAGTGACCTTCTCTGCTAGGAGGTGAGAAGTATCCATAGCTGGTAAAAGACTTGTTGGTGTCTGAGGCTGGACCCACAACAGGTTTAGATGGCCACCCTGGAACTGAGCGACTATTTTTTAAGAACTAGTGATAAACCTGTTGGAGCTCCAACTTCCTTGGATTTATTTTAAGTACTGGTAATAATAAAGCAAAGAAAGTTGAGAGCTTATCTATCTGTAGCAAGATGATGTAGGTATTGCTATTCTCCACTTCTTTTTGGTATATACTAGCATTATGTGCTAAAGAAAAAGAGAGAGGTTTTCTAGAATAAAATGAAGAAAACTTACATTGCTTGCAATTACCACCCTGCTATCATAGGAGTAAAACTATAAACACCACTTACCCCTTTTATGCAGTGAGAATCCCTAGGAGGTGATATCTAAAGGAGTAAATATAGGCTCTGCAACTACAGGTAAATGGCAGGTTTTGTAGTCTATAACTAAATTCTTATAAAGGGATAAAAATGATGAGTATGTACAGCCCCATGTGAAGTTTAGAGAAAAATTGGGATGAGAGGAAGATCTTTGTGAATGGAGTGCTAATGCTGTATCCTGGACGAATCCTTCAGCAAAAACAAAAAAAATGAACTGCAGTATTGCCAGCAATTGTCAATGAAACTTTATCACTTAATGGATATGCTTTCATACAATTTAAATTCTCAATTAACTGACTGCCTGTCCTTCTACTCCCCATTTTTTTTATTTTTTTTTTATTTTTTTCTCCTTTTTTTGAACACTGAAATACTCTCCCCATCTGCCTTTCATTTGCTTTTGTAAGACTTTTTTTTCCTCTTAAATGCACCAAATTGCAGGAAGGGAAATCAGAAATCATGAAAGTTCAGCGAGAAAGCCACATCCATTAAAATATGCTTTGATCAGAGTGAAACAGTGTGCAATTCATGGTATAAGTAAAGTCAGAAGAGTTCTAAATCAGACATCAGACGCATTAACTCCCCTTTTACCTTACATACTCGAACACAACAGTTTCAGTAGCTAAGAAATCTTTAAAAATACTAGTTTTTCTATAGTTACATTTCGTTTAAGAGCATTATTTCATTTGGATTTCTGCTGAGCCAACCGAGCCTATAAACAAAGCTGATTTTACAAAAGGTGAAACAGGTGAGAACTGATATTTTCCAGATAAAGGTGTTAGATTATTTTGAGAGCTAAAAAAAGGAAATAGAGTGCACAACATGCTCTATAAAGAGTTTCTCTTGAAAGCAGTGTTGAAAGTTAAAGGAACAAGAACTTCTCCTACCTGTAGCTTTTGTCCTGATCAGGAAGTGTTGCTTTTTTCTGATTACAATCTTCCATGGCTTAGCTCGGCTCCTGCATTTGAATGTTAAATATGTAAGAATGCCTTGTTTAGCTTGGGAGTTTGCATGACCTCTTAATGAGACACTGTAGTTAGTGTCATTGGGTATTAAGTTGTCATGTGACTGCAGATGAAAATAAAATCCTTTAAAGTTTGCATTTAATACTTCCTAGAATCTGTAACCCTTTACCTGCAAGCTGGATAAAAACAGGACAGACCTCACTGCTTTCTAGCCGGGGTTAGAAAAAGAATGGGAGGGAGAACACGTGCTGAATAGTTCTCCGCTGGGACACCCGCTCACCACAACCACAACAAAGTCCAAGTCTGTCAGTGTATTAACACTGTCATTTGCATATTCTTCAAATTAAATCTTCTCGTGCCACAAGCGGTGCTGAAGAGCTCTGGTAAAAATTTCCTCTGTTGCATCAGAATATTACCTAGCACAGAAATTGAGTCCCCACAGTTCCGAGTGATGCTCTGTAGAGGAGCTCCGCTTTAAGGTAGGTGTTTGCAGGCACCCCCTAATATTTACTGATGAAAGTTGCTGACTTCCCTGAAATCGCTTTGCTTTGGGTGTGGTGTTCCCAAATGTGCTATGAAAGATGTTCTGCTGCTGCAACCCAGTTATGAGAGCGTTCCCTGTGCAGAAGGAGAGAATTGGCTTAAGCAATATCTGCAGTCAGCTGCGTCAGGTGTTTCCCAGCTGTAATCTTTAATGTGTGTAGATGTGTAAGTGGAAACAGAAAAAAAAAAAAAAAGTCCTGGAAAGAACTGGCACTGACATTTCATGAGGATGGGGGTCCAAAGCAGTGCAAGCAGAGGTAGCTCACTTGAGAACACTTTGGAAATGTTTTGCTAAATCCTCTGTTTGTTTATGGTTATATGAAGCCTGGCTGCTGTACTGGTAGATGTATCATTCTCACTCCCAGTAACTGTTCACTTAGGGTGAACTCTGACTGGTTGCAGCTTGCACTCCTGTCTTCCCAGTGGAATAGACATGCTGGAGTACTGCCTACCTTACTCGTGCAAAGTATCCTCTTAAAATCCCACTTCATCAATGAGCAGGGTTTGCCTTGTATTTCCTCTCCTAGAGACTACAGTGAGGTCAGTGTGGCTCTGCCAAATTTATGTCAGGGGTGGGCTGGGGCTGCAGTGTAGGTACTGGGGCAGCAGGAGCATGGGCTGTGCCACCTGGCCCCATGCAGAGCAATCAAGATGGCTGCAACACCACTGCCCAGCAATAAAGCCATAAAAGCTTCTTCGGATCTGCTTATTTTAAGCAGAGAGTTGTGCTGTAATGTAAAGGCAAACATTATCCACAGTCTGTGGGCTTCAGCAAAGCTCTGCAAAGCTCTGTGGCAGACTTTTTTGATTTTTTTTAAAATTTGTCTAAATAATATTCTACTTATTTATTTTTGCTTACATGCTTTTAGCACTGGCTGAAAATAATCTCCTGTTCCTGTTCCTGAAATCTGACTTTTCCTATGTACATATGCAAACTGTTAGAATCTATTTGGGCTGATAATTTGCTCAGGTTTTTACAGATGTGTCCTGGATGGAGTATCAAAACCACAAGTAGGAAAATATTTTTTCAAAGGAAAAGTAGTTGAGATATTCAGACAGCAGAAACCCTCTTTTTCCTCTAATCTCATTGTAGACTTTTTTGGTAGTGGGTTTTTTTTGGTTTTTTTTTTTCCTTCTTTTTTTCTTTCTATTTTTTCTTTCTTTGTCATTTTAGAGGATACTCCTGTTGAGATAGCAGTCTGTCTTGAAAAATTACAGCCCAAGAGGTTAAAATCATATGTTAGATACCATCAGCAATGTGGTCTCACAGTGGGAAATGCTGGGCATTTAAGAGGCAATTCAATAATGGAGACAAATGACAATAGGCTGTCCTATTGCTATCAGGATGTTCTGGTTTCATCTGTGCTTTGATGTGTCTGGTTTTTTGCTTCATCCCTTGCCTTGCAAATGTTATGTATTTCACTTCAAGTCTGTTGACTGGATTTCTTTTAGTCCTGGAGCTTTCCCACATACAAATAAACACCACAAAATTCACATGGAATCAGAGCTGTAGCAAGAAAATCAGGAGATGACATTGTTTATCCCTGGTGTAAGCTGCGGTAAATGTAAGAGCTGTGCTGGTGCAGCAGTGTTGTGTAGTGGAAGCCATGCCAACAGGAACATGTGGATGTGCCTTAAATTTGCCTTCATGTATTCCCTGCTGAGGTTAGAGATGGAATCCCCGAACTGCGGACAGGTCAGGTGATGGAGGTGGAGGCTGCAGTCATTTGGAGGCTTTGCTGGGTGGGATGGGAGCATCCCCCACCCAGGCAAGCAGGACATTGATCTGGGACAACAAGGCTGCAGAGGCAGGGAGAAGAGCTTGCTAGGGGCTGGTTGTAGCAGTTGCTTTGGGAACCATTTGCAGTTTTAAGGAACGTTCTGCTGGAGAACAGATTATTAGAGCATAATAGATTATTATGCTACGTTTTCAAGTAAATTCAGTATTGTGCAGATGGTCCTCCATACTGAAAGTCTCTTTTTCAAAGGAGAACGATGGTTGTGTGAACTGCTCCTCCTGGAGAAGCACTTGGCAAAGTGCCTCATTCTATCCTTAGAAGGATCATAGAATATTCTGATTTGAAATGAACCCACAAATATTATCTACTCCTGGCTCCACACAGAACACCCAAAAATTCAAATTCCATGTCTGACAGTGCTGTCCAAACACTTTGTGAACTCCAGCAGCTTGAGGCCATGAGCAGTGCCCTCGGGAGCCTGTTCCATGCTGCCCCCCTCTAGTGAAGAATCTTTTCCTAATCCCCAATCTGACTGTCCCCTGATACAGTTCCATTCATTCCCTTGGGTCTTCCACTGTCATCAGAAAGTAGAGCTCAGCACTGCCCCTACACTCCCCTTGGGAGGCCAACATAAGGTCTCCCCTCAGCCTCCTCTTCTCTGGGCTGAACAAACCAAGAGACCTCAGCTACCTCTCATATACCTTGCCTTCCAGACCTTTCACCATCTTTGTTAACTTCTTCTTGACATTGTGATTAAGGCCCACACTGTGATGATCATCAGTGGCTTTGTCGAAGTCTCCGGACTACCTCCAAAATGCAAGGAATGGTGTTCAGTGACCAGGCTGGAAAGGCAAAGCAGAGGAAGTAATGCATTCCATAGCTCTTCCTGCATCCAGGTGGAGATCCAAAAAGAAATGTTAAGTAATGTCTTTAACAGAGTGTAACAATTTTAAAGTAGGGCATATTTGTAACATAAATGTGTAAAATGACTTTTAATAACAAGTCCCTGACAGCTATCCAAGAGGTCCTACTTCACATTTTGACATTTACAGATCGAATTTGTGGATACATTAAAAATGTGTGGAACAATAAGATGCCCTTCATTTTATAATTGAAGAAATAGAAATACATAACAAAATTCTGTCATCTTGCACTCTTAATGCTTATTGTAAAATGTTGATTAGGTTTATGTGGCAAGGCTTTGGTAGCAGGGAGGGCTGTGGTGTGGTGTCTGTAAGAAGAGCCCAGAAGCTGACCCATGTTACCTAAGAGCCAAATCCATCCAGAGTGGATATGTTATATCTTTTAATCCCTAATGAAAAAAATAAAACAGTGCAGATCGTTGCTCCTAGCCTACTGATAATGATCTACAGGACCCATTTTATGATGTGTCACAAGGATACATAAGCATCACATCAATCAACCTGCCCTGAAAAACTTTCAGTGTAATTTTTGACAGTCACAGTGAGCTCTCAGGACTGTAAGCTGATCTGGGGCTGAAATAGTCCTCCCCCTCTTCCCTTAAATGACCATTATTTTAGTGGCAGATATTTGTTTCAAACTCCCTTTGCCACGTGACAAAATTTCTGTTGCTACAGGTTTCTGAGTAGTACTTGCATTTGTGGCAAAACGACATCAGGGCTGGAGAAACACTGAAACCTGAAAGCCTTTTGAATGCCTTTTCCAAGCTACCTGTTAACTCACATTTTGATGTTATCTGCTAGTAGCGTGAAAAAATTTAAATGGCCACAGGCCGTATGAAATGAACTCACGGGCCGTGCATTCCCCAGCTGTGGTGCAAAGGAAATGACTGATAAAAGTATTTTTTCTAGCTGACCTCTGGCTTACCTTTGTCAGCCAAAGAATTTCCGGCTAGTTCCACACTAAAGTTTTCTTGCAGCTATGGCCTATTCCCAGAGCCTTGTATGTCAGAAAATATGGACCTTCATCTGATCCTGTTATTGATGCACTTTAGATAAAGAATGAATGAAAGCTTTGTTCTGGATATGCAAATAGAGCTCCTTATGAGAAAGTAAATTGCCCCGGTCCTCTGAAGGAATAGAATAGCACTTTGTATTTGGATATCTCTATTAAAGAAGCTGTTTTCTTTCTATACAGTAGTATGGGTGTGCTTGGGGTCATATTTGTGAGAGGGTTGTGGAGCACTCAGTCTTGCAATAGCAGGTATTTGGACACCCAGCAGCCTAATGGCATTCAGAAACCTGTCTGCTGTGGTGGCTCAATGTTCATCTGATAGTTGAGAAATAGACTCAGAAAGGTGGAAAGCTGAGTACAGATATACTGAGGTAGACAGAAAATGTAAAGAGGAACAGGACCTAAACAGCATTCTCAGTGAGATTATAGACTCAATACTAGGCAAAAGGACTTAACTGAAGTAAGAGTCATGTTTATGTTTGTCTTTCTTACTGGTTTTCAATTAAAAGAAACAGAAGTTCTGCCCCACTCTTGTTGTCCTTGGGCAGAACATGTGAGATTGAGAGTAAGGTTCAAAACGTGAAGAGAACACTTATTCCTTTTTATATACAGCATTAACTCTCTTGTGCTACTCAGCTGCTTTGACAAAGGCCTAAAATCCCTCTTTGGCCTGAGATGAGGGAAAGGGACTGATCTCACTGGCAGATTGATCATCATGTTATGTTGGGGATTGTGTCCTGCCCCAAGATGCTGTATTACTGTGCAAAAGTGGTGAGGCAGAAAACAAGAGGAGCAAGTCCAGGTTCACCACCAACAAGCCACTCAGCTGAATGGGACTGAGTAGGTTCTGGTAGTACTTTCAATGAAGAAAAACGTTTCTCTGTTTCTGTGTTTCATTCTGTTTCTATGTTATCCTCAGCTACTACCCAATTTGGTCACTCTGCTGGCAGATAAGAGATGTATTTTCACTCCTTCAAGATCACAAAGGAATTCACTTTCTGACATGCAGGTTATGCACAGGGACATAAAGACTGGCATGAGTGAGTCATGCCCAGTTTTTGAAAGAAGTTGGAAGGAAGGTTGCTTACATTCAGAACAGGAACCTTGGAGGAGTGGATTCCAGAACCACTTGCAGTTCCATAGCTCTGCAGAGGAGGGAGATTTCAAGCACTCCCCACTTGCCAGTTTTTTTTTACTAGATGTGTTACACATATTTTCTGTCTGTTGAGTTGCATACAGACAGCATGTAATCTAGTCATGAGGAGAACCTGAGCACGGTTTGCAAATTTCAGTGGCTTTTTGATGTTTGATTTAGTTAACTCTAATGGGAAAAACACTGGAATTCTCCTTACAACCATAGCTCTTAAATGATCATTAGAATACAGGCTAATGGGAGATGCAAATGTCTGCAGCTATGTCTCTGTGTCCCTAATGCCAGTGTGAAGTTTGCTGTTGTAGAGATGGCCAGTATACACTCTGTAAACCATTAATTTAAAGTCTTGAGATATAGTGTGAGCTGAGACTACAGTACACTAAAATGCATTATCCTACTGGAACTTTCCCTAAAATTAAAACTCTGCAAACACATACAAGTCTGTTTCCTTAGTTTATTAGTACAAACAATGCATACACAAGACTGTATATTGTTTGAAGACTGCAATAGATTTCTAATTTAACAACTCTGTAACAAAATTTAACTAAATTTGACATTTATGAAAATATAAATCTCTGATTCAGTAGGTTTTCCCAACAATACAAAGTTTACATAAAAACATTCAATATGATCTATTAGTTGCAAACAAGTTAGGAAAAATCATTCAAGTCACTTTAATATACTATATTGGCTTGTACATAGAACATTCACACACTACATTAAGTTCCAGCTTAGCATTCGTTTGTTGAAAATCTGTGGCATGAAGTTCTCTTTTTAAAAATAAAATTGTTTTGTTTAAACCATTTGAAAAAATTTTCCTCAGATGTGCCATCTTTAAGAAGGAGGGAAATATCTTCTTATGCTTTCAGATGATATCCAGCATATCTTTCACTTGGACGAAATGGAATTTTTTTTTCTAAACATTTGTCATTATTTCACAATTTCTGCCTTGAAACTGATAAAACTGTACAAAAGGCTCAGAACAGTTCTAAAGCAGAAAGTGAACCTTGTAGGTAAGAAAAAAACATTACAAATTGGAACCATAAAGAACCTTTGGGCAGCATTTGCATTTGGTGGAGAATTAGCACATATACAAGCGGTCCCAGAGTGTTTGGTCATCTGATCTGTGTTTAACATGGGAAAGAACAGAAATGATAGTAAGGCAAATGTTTTTAAGATTAAAACATGGCATATCTGAAAACTTTCTGTTGAGTACTTTGGGAACATAGGAGATACTTTAGACTTTCTTACATCAAAATGGATAGCCATATTTTAACATAAAGAAATTCACATGTTTAATTGTTTATCTGCATTGCCCTTTGTCTTTGAAAAAGTTTTCTTAATGACCTATACTAACATACACTATGACAACATATAACTTCCTCAAACCAAAAACAAAAACCCAACTCTATATTCCTTTTATGATCTAGGTTTAATATCTTTTTTTTTTGTTTATCACAATACAGAAACCTGAAATCCCTGCATGCAGTTAAAAAAAAATAAAATCTTGTAGTCCTTTCATTGAGGTGAACAAGTATTTATCACCTCACACATTGTCACATTTGCAGCTGACCGGTACCTACTCTTTTCAACCCCCAAATCAATCCCAATTTAAAAAAAAAAAAAAAAAAAAAAAAAAGGAGTATTTTTAAAATGATGATGGAATGTATCAAGTGTTCCAGGTTGGCAGGTGACATCTTGTCATTGCACCATCAAGCAAGAAAAATACAGTTTTGCAAGTGGATATAAAGTTGGCTGTTGGCTATAGATTCAGCTCTGACCACTTATAGGCGACTTAGTTTATTATAAACAGTGGTCTGCCTCTTCTTTCTGTTCACATGGAACTTTAGCTCTAGTTAAAGCAGTTTGTCATTTGCAGATAAGATCAGCCAACCTCTGTAATAGCATAACAATTTTGAAAGTATTGCTAGAAATTGTTAATCAAGGCCCTGGTGAAATCTTGTACTGAACCTTGTATTCCGAAATTAAAAAAAAACCCTGCAGCCCATTGCTTAAACATTTGCTTCATGTTCCCTCCCCCCCAATTTTTTTTTTTTTTGTGTGTGTGTGTGTTTTTGTGTTCGTAAGTGTAAGAATATCTGTGAAGGAAAAAATAGCTGGTCTGCCCTCTGCTGTTAATGTCTTCCAAGAAATGCACTGATTTTTACTTGAATTCAGAAGACAAATCGATGCATGAATACTATTACTCAGGTAAACTAGTCAGGACAGATGCTCAGTTGTCAGTAGCAAAACTATGTCCTCTGCAGTCTATGGCTGAGCACACCTTTTCATAGCAATAGTTGTGTTTTTTGGTTGGTGTTGCTTCACTCACCTCAGGCTCTATAACTGTAATGGGGCTATCCCTGGCGAACACTTCAGTTGATTCCCTCCATATGCAGTCTGCAGTCACTTTGAAGCTATAATTGTGACATTTTGGTCTAATCACTTGTGTCGTGTTGTTGAAAATCTGACGGCTGTTTGAAGTAGCAATTTTGATTTTCAGTGCTGCGTCGACTCGATCCACTACAGTGTAAGTGCCTATACTTCCATCATCAAATCCAATAATAATATTTAAATGTCTCTGTGAGAGTGTAAGGAAAGTGGGAGTCTTATAAAGAGAACAGGCACCGATGTTTTTCCCATCCGCTAGCCTCATTACAATTAAACTAGAGATTGCACCATTGTCATCATCTTCATTGAGAAAACAGATGTACACAAGATAGCGGCCGTCACGAGACAGCCTTTGCCTCCAGATAACACCTGGAGCGTGAACCACACGAAGTTTTCCACTGTGTAGATCAAGCACATTAATGTTTTCATCACCACGGGTTATAATTCCTAGCTTGCCGTTTGGGGACATCTCAAAGTCTTCCAAATTTTTCAAGAAATTGGTAGGCAGTTGTACACGTCTGCAGATGACTTCCTCTGTTAAGCTCCAGATGTTCACAGTTTCAGTAGATGTTATAAATACTATAATATCTGGGCAGTCTGGTATCAGTTTGACATCTACAATGCTTGCACCATCATCACAGCAAAACTTCTTGGTTATACTGCCTGTCCAGAGACTCACTGCCAACACTTTATTCTTTGCCATTCCGACCACAAATGTATTTGCAGTTGTTATAAATGCATTGTGTAAGGCAACTAAAATATTGCAAACCCTGTGTCCTGTGGCCAGTCGCCAAACTCTGGATGCATTTTGCTCACAGAGGGAGACTACAAACTGATCATTATGAGTTATCATTAGCTCTGAGATTTTTTGCCCATTAATGCGAAAGATGTTTTCCCCACTAACAGTGTGCCATACATACTGGCTGCATTTATCATCTGATGTAACCATTATTTCTCCAGAAGTGGTCAGCACACAGTTTTCAACAGTACCTTCGTGCTTGAATATAGCTTCAATATATCCAGTGCTGAAGTTCCACTTGTGGACAGAATCTGATCCATCCAACGTGTATATTAATTCACCTCTGGCTGGCAACACCAGCCTTTGGATAGGTTTGCCAGATTTGTCAATATTGGACATAGCAGTTATGATGTCTATATCCCAAATAGAAAGGACACCACTGGTGGATAAAGATAGCAGCATGTTATGATGATTTGATTTAATTAGCCTGACTATAGTTCCTGAGATTTCCTGTAAGCTTGCCATACACTGTCCTGTA
This sequence comes from Lagopus muta, assembly GCF_023343835.1. Lineage (NCBI taxonomy): Eukaryota > Metazoa > Chordata > Aves > Galliformes > Phasianidae > Lagopus > Lagopus muta. The sequence continues at coordinate 50,244,839 of NC_064436.1, forward strand.
TCTCTTCTCCAAACGAAAATGGCTGAGGTATTTTCCATTGAAGCAATTATACAGTTGCCATTTTTGGACAACACAGCAGATATAAAGTGCTCATTGTGTTTAGCTCTAAACTTTTCAGCTACCTTCCACACATGAGTGTCAAGGAGCTCAATGCTGAGAGCCTTACAAATTAAAATTGCACTTTGGTCTTCAGAAAGCTCTATGCTGACAACCTCACTGTCATCTCTCCTGCAGTCGAAGTCATCTGTAAGCTGGGGATTTGTGATCTCCTCTGTACTCCAAACAGAGAGGCTGCCTTCACTGTCCACCATCACCATTTCTTGGGCCTTGTCCAGAATGAGAAGGAATTTCACAAATCCACCAGAAAATTCAGAGGTCACGGTGGCCAGCTTTTCTCCACTGCCTAAGTGAAAAATGGTTGTTGTGTTCAGATACTGTCCACAGAAGGCATAAACTCCATCCGGAGAACACTGCACACATGTTACCTCATACCAGCAGTGGAAATGATAGAGAGGCCAGCCATAAAGAAGGTCTATTACAGTGACATCTTTGCTGGCTTCCAGCCACGCGAGTGCATGGTTGACTGATAATGTAAACCCATTTATAAAACTGGAGCCCCCCCCTAATCCACAATGTTTTGACCCCTTAATTTCCATTTCAGATAAAAGACAGGAATTTATGTTATCATATATCAAAAGAGTGTTGTTTGTTGTTGCTACTACAAGATACCTTTCATCACTAGTAAGTTTCATCCCTATGATAACAGATGGAGAGGTTGTAATCTGCCTCAATAGCTGGCGAGTCTCTACATCCCAAGTGCTGATGGAACCATTTTCCAAAGCAGCGATGATTGTACTGGGATTAAAAGTAGGCAGAATTTCAGTGACATGCATGCAGCTGGAGGACAGTGGCAGGCGCTCGGGGCTATAAGTCACATCCATGGAAGAATGCAAGGGGACAATAGAGCAGTACTTGGGCCCGTCCTTGTCGCATTCTAAGAGGAGGTGTCTGAGTTTAGGCAGTGAACTTACTACTGGCAGAAGCCTCTGTTGCAACTCAGCAGAGAGTGAGCCTGGGTATTTTACTACTTTGAACTTGATACTGCGGAGAGTACTGGCCAGGAATTTCAGTTCCTTTTCCTGCGAATAGGTGTAAGCCAGTTCTATGTCTGAAAGTGCTTTATCAAACTGCCCTATTCTAATCATGGTGTACAGCCAGCTGAAGTTCATAATGACTCCATACAGCAGATCATCTGTTCTTCCACATCTTGTCAAGTGATGAATAAGCTCTGTCATTTTTCTATGATTGATAAAAAAGATGTCAGGCTCTAAGGGATTACACTGAAAAACCCATGGCTGATCAGGCGCCTGCCTGTCAAAAGCAATCTGATCCATGCAGTGCTTTTCTTCCTCATTCAAGCCTCTGCTATCACGGGCAGGGCAACTGTTCAAATATTGGTCATTGCTGTAAAAAGGTTTTCTTCGTCCACCTGACCAAACACCAAGAAAATATTCCGCCATGATCGTGTGCATTTCCTGCAAATCTTCTTCATTGTTCAGATACAATTTCTGGGCAATTAGGTGCAAGTGTCTATTTGCCCAAAGAAGAAGGGTAACGTTTTTCACTTGTCGCTCTATTAAGTATCCCTGCAAACCCTCCTTAAGTCTTGCAATGTATACGTAAGGAATTCTCAGTGGGTTACCATCTCGGATGCTCTCACTTACTTCATACATAACACTGTTGTCAAGGGCCAAGATATCTTCCAGTTCCATTTCACTCAGGCCAGATTTGGACATAGTGATGTAACCAAGTGCTCTTGACAGTAGTCGTGATCCACATTTACTTTCCAGTGACCAAAACAGCTGCTCTATGCTTTCATGTACAGTGATACAGAGGGAGGACTCATCCACGTCTTTGTGAGATCTCCAGTTCTTGACCTCTCTGAAGGTTAAGTTCACAAACATGGGCAGTGTACACTTGGAGAATGCTTCATTGACATAGATTTGTTGCCCTGATGTTACTTTTCTTTTAACTCGCAGCAGCTGATGTTTCAGTACTTGGCTACACATCTTTCTGTCCCTTGCAGTCAATTCAATGTAGTTGTCTTCTTCGTGAATAAGGCACCTCAGTTTTTGCAGTATCCCATGCTTGTTTGGCAGTGTTGACAAAATTATCCGTACTGAACGGGGAAGGTGAATGGGAAGCCACCAAAGCTTCCTAGCGTCATCACTATCTGTTAGCTGTTCTAGGGCATCAAATATTATCACCAATGGTCTGTGGAATGAGGACTCATTCAAGAGATTTATGAACAAATCCCGGAGGTCATGAATCTTTTTAGGGTAACTTTGCACGAGGCAACGATAGTTGACTGCTAATTGTTCACAAATGCTTTGAAGTATATTCTTCAGATCTATGCTTGTTTCAGTGGATCCCAAAAATCTTATAATTACCACAGGGTCAGAATCAGGTCCCATTTCTTCTTGCAGCCAGGAATAGGCCTGGAATACAGAGCATTATTTAGTTAGCATCTAAACAAAGCACAGTAAGAGAGTTTATAAACGGTAATAGCCTATATGTAAATAAACATTTCTAAATGTGACTGGTTGAATGTAAATGCTCTCACTAGTAGAGCCTGAGGCTGCTTTTGATTTCTGTGCACTGGATGAAATTTTTATCTTATGTCATTTTCATGGCTAATATCCTAAAACACTAAGGCCCAGATCTATAAGAGGTTTAAATCTACAAGGACCTGAGCAGAATTTAGTCCATAAATCCCAGGGTACTTTTTGCAAAATCTATGTCTCACTTCTAGAAATCTACAGGTAGACTTCCTTAGACACTAAGTGATGTCATCTTTGGCAAGGCAAACCAGTTTGGCACCTAACCTTGTTTAATATTAAATCCCAGCTAAGATTAAACACATACCCTGGCAATTTTGTTAGACAGGGATGGGAACATAGTATTGAACTTTCTCAGCTGGTTATTTTAATTCTTGGGCCAATGACGTACATTCTCTCTCGGTGTGCCTATGGCTCTTTTATGCTGCCACAATGAGTAAACAGGTTAGCTAGCTATAAGCAAGTGAGGAATGTGGCTCTAAATCCTCTCAGTCTGTGAAGGCTAACTAGCTCAGTTCTCTCATCTGCTAATTCTTTCCACTTCACTTGAAGTTATTACAGAATATTTTAAGAAAAAAAAAACATAACCAAAGCCTCTGGGTGAACTTAAGTATTGAAATGAGATTTTGAGCTGCAAATCCCTATTTTTCATAGACAACAAATGTGAATCTATAGGAAGTCACATTTGAGAAAGGTAGGATTTTAAGCATTATTGTTTCTCTGTCTATTTCCTTCTGGTTGATATGGCTGTTTCCCAAGCTACTGTGCCAAATTATCTGGGCAACCTCTAGGGAACTCAAAATTGTGACTTTCACCTAGACTATTAGGCTTAGAGATGCCAGATTGTTTTTTTTTTGTTTTGTTTCATTTTGTTTTTTTTTCTTCTGTGTCTGGTCCTGCGTTGCAGTGTTTCCCCTCATGTCCCTGTAGTACTCAGCTCTGTGGCTGAAGAAGCTTGTCAGACAAAAAAATGTATTTTTGCTGATTATTACAGATAGTTATAGCTAGTGTATCAGACTAATTCTGGAGTAATTTCTGATGAGGATGTTAAACAAGACAGCATACCTTAGAAAAACATGTTGTATTTGTGAATAAGATTAAAAACAGCATATGACGTTTAGATGGTTCTAGGTTCATAGAACGTTAGTGGAACAAAAGGGGAGGAGATCATTCTAAAATACACGTTTTTAACTCTACCTGCCTTTTGAAAGCTCAAATAAGGCTTTTTTAATTCACTTGGGTATATGATATAGGCACGTTGTTATTAAACGGCAGTCCTTTCCTGAACACATATACAATAATATGCTATATGTGAGTTTTATAATCTTTATTTTACTAAGCTGGCCTTTATGCACTAATGATCCTGGCATCACCATTCTATGTAAGGTATTTATTTACCTTCTTTGCCACTTCGGCTAATAAAAGAGTTTTCCCTGTGCATGGTCCTCCGTATATGATAAGAGGGTTAATGTGTCCTATTTTGCTAGGTAGAACATACTTGTGAACTATGTTTAATGCCTCACATCTGTATTCATAAAAAGTGGAGTATGTTTTACATAGTGATGAATGTTGAAGAACTTCATCATACAGCAAGTCTGTCTCGGTGTCGAAATTCTGCTGCACTGTTGCCTGGATTATATCGATCATGTCTTCATAGAACTGTTTACCAAGTCCTTCAATGTAATGATTCTCCACTTCTTGGGAGTACCCCAGTTTCATGTCACAGTGAGTGACAGAGGTGTACACTCTCAGATTGGAGGATGCAACGATGGTAGGAATGAATTCATCCCTGAGCTTGATCAGTTTCTCATGAGCTTCGGGATCTCGTAGAAACTTCCCAGCTGTATGTACCACATCCATGTATTTTCCCATCTCTGGAATTTTAACAAAACGCTCAATGTTGGCAATTTTCCGAATGTAGCAAACACACTTCTTTAGGAAAGCTGGTGTTTGTTTACCCAAGGCAAAGTCAAGTTCATCTTCAATAGCTGAGGATGAAAAGAGAACACAGAGTCTCTGTTATCTTTTCTTTTTAAACTGTTTAGTATCCTGCCCTCTTCCACCCTCTCCCCCCGCCAACATGCAGACACTTTAATGATCACATCTGTTTTCTGTAAGAAGCAGAAAAAGCACAGAAAAAAGTTGCTGGGTACTTTCATAAAGGCTTCAGTCTCAAGCAAGCATAATGAGCATTTTTTTCACCTCAATCATGTGAGAAATGCCAACAGAAATATATTTTCATGTTTGTGGAAAGGTTGGTAGAAAAGACAATAAATGAACATACAGAAATAGCCTGAACTTTACCAGAGGAAAGATATCTCTTTGCTTGGCTGTGTTTCATTTTTCCTTTTTCATACAGCAATTTCACAGCAGTCTTAAAAATCTTCTTTATTTCTTCTGATATATCTTGCCATTTGTTCTCATTCATAGAGTTTGAAGAAGGTTCCATCTTTAAAAAATATCCAGAGTTAAACAATAGGCTATAATACACACATCTAAAACATCAGAAAGTAAAGATCTACTGTTGAAGGTCATAAATAATATGGTAACAGAGAAACACATCTGCTAAAAATAAGTGAACAAGTTCACCTTTTTATACTGTAGATAATCATGATGTATATTCCACTTTAGAATAATAAAAGTTATCTACTTTTGAATATTTTCTGAATTCCTCCTGTAGGCAGCTGATGAAATGTTCTTCAAGAATAAGACCTTTGTCTGTAAAGTGTTTTGAGGTGCAAGCCTGAAATAATGATATTACAGAAGCAGTAATATTTCTAAAAACTACCTTTCCTATTAATGACAAGTATTAATAATAATAATTAAAGCTTGGATTTCAAAATTGAAAATGAGTTTCCTAGTACCTAATTTTAAGAACTTCATATTTGAAAAAATATGGGATTTTATCTGACATTACTTTAGTCCATACATTGCTATAGTAACAGTGATCTTAGTGCCACTGGTGAGGGCCTGTGAGATAAATTCATTAATCCCTTTAGAGGTATCTGTCAGATTCTGTTTCTGTAACACAGCTGGCAGTTGCTGCTGTGTTACTGTAGGTGACATGTTCAAGGGGTGCCTTGTTTTCCTGGAAGAAGGAGAGTACAACAGGAAAAAGAGTGGCCCTGAGGTCAGTGTTCCTTAACAACTTTCTTGACATGTTCAGAACAGTTTGTCTTTTATTACTTTCACTGAGTTTATGTGACGTAACCCCGTGTTAGCTTTAAGTTACAAACATTCTTTGGTAACTCCTGTGTCTCACTAGCTTGAAGAAAGGTTAGAACATTTAATAACAAATAAAAGTTGAGCATTATTCTAAAGGATATTGCAGTAAATATGCAATATATAGCTAAATAATACTGAATTCGACCCACTAAACATTTCTGTGCTAATGTTTTTTAATGTGGGAGGGTAGAATCGAGCCCTGGGTAACACATAATTTTTATTGTCACCAATTAACGACAAATGCATGTTTTAAAAATTATAATTAATGGTGTTGGAAAATCTTCCATTAGAATGCAGTTATTCTGCCGAGGTGGGAGGGATTGCATTAGGCACTTGTGTCACTCACTCTTGCAGAACTTTTTCCCCTGACAGAGAGGAATTTTTGAAGGAGGTGAATGCGACTTACTGTATTCTGGAAGCTCTTCAGCATTTCAGATTTCGGCCTGAGGTAATATGCTGGCGGCACTGCGTTCTCATCTCTGCAGTACCACTCTTCTATAATTCTGGTCTCTAGCTTGGCCTCCACAGCAGCATCCAGGATCATTTCAAATTCAGCTGACTCCACTTCCCCTGGGATGCGGATGTTCCCATACTTCTCTCCCAGTAGGCCCTGTGTATTGGCGGGAAATAGGGCTTACATTTTTCTCCTTAGTGACGTGAACACCCTCCACAGGATGTGAATTTCCTAAACATCAGTACTGTAATAGTTTCACAACTTTGAAATTAACAGAAAGGGAAACACACACAATGTAAGATGAATTATATTGAGATTATTGTGTTGAGCTCCATTCCACTATGATCACCTGGCAGATTTTCAAGCAGATACACTAACCTTCTTTACATTAACTGCTAATAAAAATACAAGGGCACAACAATACAAACCCTCACATGAGGTTGGGTTCATCTCACATGAACATTATTAAAAATGCAGCTTCTTCTAGAAATACCAAGATTGATGTTGAAGAACCCCCAGTTACTTTGCTGTCTTGTATTCCCATGCTGCAAAAAAATGTTCACTCTCTTTGCCTCAGCAGCTGTCCAGGGAATGCACAGTGGAGAAAGGTGAAATAGTTTTGACCAATACCAAAACCCACTTTATTACTTAAGTGCATGTATTTGGTATAAATGTAAAGATTTGTGGAAGTCAGTTCACAGATAGTGTTACCTTCAAAACTGAAGCGTAAAATATTGGTTATAATGCCATGAATACATTCTCTAAAACTTAGTTTTGCAGTTTTCTGTGTATAAATATTAAATAAACAAAAGGGTTGAGAAAAACTTTTTGGAAGATAAAGCTGTAGGACATTTCTGCATTCTTTCTGCAAAATTGTGGCATATTTTTGACCCTGTGATTTATTCTGCATTCAAATGTTGGCCCACAGCAGTCTGTGAGAATTCTCACTTTGTTTAAAATATAATTTCATTTTTTATTTCTTTTGTCATTTAAATACATTCAGTAAAGATTCTGAATTAATAAAAAGAAACACTTAATGTGGAGAGGAACCAACAGTATCAGCATCTTGATTTGAATCAGAAAGGTCTCTTAGCAAAGTGATGACAATGCAAATAAAGTACTACCCTAAAAATGTAAATGACCTTGTTGGTAAATAATAAAAATCTAAATAATCGTTATTTTTAAACCACTCATCATAATGAGAAACTGTTCTAAACTTTTTCAGCTGCAACTAAATCCTGCAGATCAATAACTGATTATGATGCAGCTTCACTGATTTTAGAAGTGTGATGCTGCTGACAGCCTTCTCTGAATCCAGCTATGTTGGCAGAAGGTACTCAAGCAGCTCAGCCTGCTAGTTGCTGTAGCCTCTGATCAGAGACATCAGAGCACTTAATGCAAACACTTCCTAACCTGTTTCAGACAAAATGTGACCACAGCCATATTTTCTAACCTGACTGACTTTTGCCTGGGGCAGAGTAGGGAGAGCACACGTGAAGTGCAGTGCTAGCTCTAATGGCAAATGGTTGGCCTGACAGCCCTGTAATTCTGGAATTCTGAAGCTGCAGAGGTTAAACATAGTATAATGTTATTTTCTTCTTATCACATGAGGTTAATTGCTCTATAGTGCCATACTTGTACATTCACAGTGATGTAGAAATCTCATAAATTTCTCTTAGTGAATCTTTGCTATGCAGATTTTTAAATTACCTTAAATAGCAATTAATGAGGCTATACTTTTTCTAAATTTAAGTTCAATGGAATGTCCAAGCAAAGCTCAATAGTTGGGCCATTCATTAGCAGTATTAAATACAGATAAGTATTCTTATCTGTTATTGCAACAGACATTATATAAGCAATCCTTTATTAGAGATCATCTTCCCAACCACTTGAGCAAAAAATAATGGAAGGGAATTTCAACATGAACAGAATAGAAAAATAGAATCCTTAGAGTTGGAAGGGATCTTTAAAGGTCATGTTGTTCAGCTCCTCTGCAATGAACAAGGACATCTTCGATCAGGTTGTTCAGATCCTGATCCAGCCTGGCCTTGAAATTCTGCAGGGATGGGGCATCCACCACATGCTGGGCAACCTGTTCCTGTACCTTACCACCCTCACTGTAAAAGACTTTTTCCTTATGTCCAAATGAAAACATTTCTCCTTGTTCTATCACCACATGCCCTGCTAGAGAGTCTGTCCCCTTCTTTCTTGTGGCTCTGCTTTAGACAGTGGCTCCCTGGAGCCTTCCCTTCTCCAGGCTGAACAGCCCCAGCTCTCTCATCCTGTCCTTGCAAGGGAGGTGCTCCATCCCTTGGATCATTTTTGTGGTCCTTTGGATACACTCCAACAGGTCCGTGTCTCTCCTGTACTGAGGACTGCTCATGTGGACACAGTACTCCAGGTGAGGCCTCACCAGCACAGAGTAGGGGGCAGGATCAAATCCCTCACCCTGCTGGCCATGGTTCTTTTGATGCAACCCAGGATATGGTTGGCTTTCTGGTCTGCAAGGGCACATTGCTGACTCATGCCCAGCTTAACATCCACCAGTACCCTCAAGTCCTATAATATTAGAATCACTGTAGATGATTTTGTCATGTGCTTTTAAATAAAATGGAGGCCTATGCAAACATTATTTGAAAGACATTACATTTTCTAATTGAATGGTCTTCTGTAATTGTGCTTGCTGCATGACTGGAAATCACAGGTGGGATTTTCATAGAAGTCCTTCATGAGCTGCATGAATTAGTCACACTCAGAGCACACCTCTGAAGCTTTGCATTCTACTGAGAGAATGATGAGCGTGCCAAGCTCCTGGGGAACAGTTCTTCCCTTAAGCATATTTTGCTAGATGTATAGTATGCTTTTCACCAAAAGTGATCAGTGGTTAAAAACAAACAAACAAAAACATAACTAAGACTACGTGTGTTTGCTGGAATCTTAACAAAATTTTTTTGTTATGTTACATGATAGCCTTTGAATTGATGCATTGCATGCACAGGCTATGAGAACAGCATCTTCCATTCTTGCATATGGGAGTAGCTTGGAAGGCTTGGAAGTATCTCATTCTAGGCAGTTTCCAAGGAAAAGACATCTGCTCTCTACTTTTCTGGATTTATAATCTGTTAGTACAAATATATTGTGCCAGGGTTCCACAAAAACATCCAAAACTTTAGATACCTAAACTTAGAATGGCACATGTTCCTCCAGGGACTTCAGTGTCCAAGATGCAACTACGCTAGAGGCAGGCAGCAGCCTCTGGAAGTGTCTGTCCCTCTCTCATTATTCACTATACATTTAAGTAGGAAAACCAGAACAACAGAATTTAAAGAAAATAAAGTTTCTCACAATCTTCATGTTTCATCACGCTAAATGAAAATAAGAATATTGCTATTTATGTTCTTTATGAAAAATAACAGAACACTCTGCTAATAACCTAAAACTTCAATTTGCGATAACGACATTGGGACAATTTGATGATTATTACAGGAAATTATTTTTTAAAAGCAAGCGTGATGTTTACACTATATTCAGTACTAGGAAACATTGTTATATGCAGACTTGTGAATCTAAATTTCCTACCCAATAAGTCATTTTCGTTTAATTGTAAAATAACAAATTAAAAATTCATTAGATTGAAGATGATTGAACTGTTTAAAGCCACCAGACTGGTAAATGTATAAAACCCTCAGGAACTAATTGTATCAGAGAGAACTTCATAGAATTGACAACAGAACAACCTCAGCAGTAGTCTTGTTAGCTTTGTTGTGCCTGAGGCTGAAGTTAAAGGAAAATTATTAGAGGCAAACTAAAGAATTACTGTTTAAGTCCATATGGAAAATATTTTCCTTCTACTCTGGGTGTGGGAAGATATTAAAATTGTAGATACAATCACAATAATGACCAGAAGGAGAAAACTAACAAGATTTGAATTCTTGCCAACAGAGAAAGCTGCAGGTTCATTGAAAATACAGATATGTAGCTGGTGAATGACCAGATCCAACGATCTTCTGCTGGGCTTCATGGAATCATAGAATGGCTTACGTTGTAGGGGATCTTAAAGATCATTTAGTTTCAACCCTCTATCGTGGGCAGTGTTGCCAGCCACTAGATCAGGCTGCCCAGGATCCCATCCAACCTAGCCTTGAATGTCTCCAGGAATTGGGCATCCACAACCTCTCTGGGCCGCTTGTTCCAGCACCTCACCAATCTCTGTAAAAATTTTCTTCCTAACATGTAACCTGAATCTACCCTCTTTTAGGTTAAAGCCAAGCCTCCTTGTCCTATCACTATCAAACTGTGTAAAACGTTGATCCTTGTCTGGCTTGTAAGTTCTCTTCAAGTACTGCAAGACCACAATGAGATCTCCCTAGAGATCTTCTCCAAGGTAAACAAGCCCAACTACCTCAAACTTCCTTTACAGGAAAGGTGCTCCATCCCTGTGATCTTCTTTGAAGCCCTCCTCTAAACCCTTTCCAATAGCTTTACATCATTCTTGTACTGGGGGCCCCAGGCTTGGACACAGTATTCCAAAGGGGGCCTTGCAAGGGCATAGTAGAGTGGGACAATCACCTCCCTCTCCCTGATGGCCATTCCTCTTCTGGTGCAGCCCAGGATACTATTGGCCTTCTGGTCTGGAAGAGCATGCCGCTGTCTCATGTCCAGCTTTTTGACCATCAGGATTCCCAGTACCTTCTCCACAAGACTGCCCTCAATGAATTCTTCACCTAGTCTGTACTCATATCTGGGATTGCCTCCACTCCCAAAACCTTGCACCTGGCTTTGTTAAATCTCATTAGGTTCTAATGTACCCACTTCTCAAATATGTCCAGGTCCCTCTGGATGCCATCTCTCCCTTCTACTGTGTCAACTGCATCACTCAGTTTGGTGTCATTAGCAAACTTGCTGAGAGTATACCCAATCCCATTGTCTATGTCATTGATAAAGACATTGAAGAGCAGACCCCTGGGGACATTTCTTGTGACGTGCCTCTACTTGGACTTAGAGCCATTGACAACAACCCTTTGGCTATGACCAACCAACAGATTCTTTATCCACCTACTAGTCCAGCATTCAAATCCATGTCTCTCCAATTTAGAGATAAAGATGTGGTATGGGATCATGTCAAAGGCCTTGCACAAGTCCAGGTAGATGACATCAGTTGCTTTTCCTTTGTCCACTGATGCCATTACTCCATCATAGAAGGACTCTAGATTGGTCAGGTATGATATGCTGTTGGTGAAGTCATGCTGGCTGTTTCTGATCACCTGCTCATCCTTCATGTGCCTTAATATGTCTTCCAGGAGAATCTGTTCCTTGATCTCCACAGCACATACGTTAGGCTCACTGGCCTAACATAGTTCCCCAGGTCTTCCTTTTTTTTACTCCTCAAACATGGGACTGGTATTCAACAAGTGGTCCTATCCTATGTAGATACATTTGTATGATAACGTAAAGTCACTTGAGCACAACTGTAGGAAATGCTTTATGGTTTTCAAACTGTCTACAGTTTGTACCCTGTCTTGCATTTTGGATTTCCATTTGCTAGTGCAGTGCAGTTCTAAGTCCACCCTGCCTAAACAGCTTGTTCAAGTAAAGGAAGGACTGCAGGATTGGTAACATTTAGGCACATTTACCCTCCTGGTCAGCAGAAAATTTTGGATTAACTGATATAAACAAATAGGTAGGCAGATCATGTCTTAAAAATCTGGAACAAAACAGTCAGGACAGAGATTTTTTACATTCCTGCTCAAAGAAATTTAGTACAACCATAGGTCTTTTTGGCTTATTGCCAGCATAGTGTAACCCTATTTTTATGGTTCCCTTTCGATGATACTTATGCAATATAAGATAGTCTCACACAATTTTTTTTTTTGGGGGGGGAAAGCAAGACAAAACCAAAAAGCAAAAATACAACAAACAGGCTTAGCTGGACTTTGTTTCTGAGAAACAAATATGTGTTAAACTGAAGCTGAGAATTTACTATCAGAAACAGGAGCAGGTGTCCTTGACTTCTTTATTCATTTTTATTCACTGAGGGACCAATACCCAAGCTCAAAACAAGAATGCTAATGGCTAAACAATATTGAATCATTTGAACTGAAATGAGAGAAGTATATTTACTTAAAATTATTTTCAATGCACTAATGATTATTTCAATAATGAGAAAAACAGACATATGATTTCAGTGAAAATCTCAGTGGAGTATACATGTTAACTGCTTGTTAGTCTAATCTGCAACCAAACTGACTTGAATAACTGAAACTTAGATGAAGAAGACATTTTATCTAAACCAAATTTTAGGAAGTTGAAGATACAGAGTAGCTGGTAGCTAAGAGATACTCTGAAAAATAGTTGTCTCCACCTTTTTTCTTGCTAGCTGTAATGTGGTACAGTGTACCTTCTGATACACGCACAGGGAGAATATTCTTCAAATTCATAAATAGAGAAGTAAAAAGTAGGGAGAGGAAAAAGAATGAAAAAAAGTCGTAGCCGTGATTTCTAGAATGCATTTGCCTTCAGAACAGCATTTTTCTTCTGATGCTGGCTGTTGTAAGGCAGTGCAACTTACTGAGCAGAGTTGGTGCAGACCTCTTAAATCTCAGCCCTTTGTTCCACTTTTTGCTTCATCTCGGTTTGGCACATGTAGCTTCCTAATGCTTTTACCACTGCCTTGGATTGCCCACCTATGAAATGAGGCTAATGACAACTTGCAAAAAAAGCTTTTATGTTCTCACTACTGATATATAATGGATCTCAAGTATTTATATTTCAGCAAGGAATGAGACTGTAGCTTTACATTGTTTGTAAAATTTTTTGTTTTTTGTTTTTTAAAAAAGGAAAATAATGCCTTTTGAGCAGTAATAAATGTTTTTGACTTTTTTCTTTACCTAGTGCTAATACCTGTGTCTACGCCTCCAGTAATTTGGTTGAAATTTGTAGGTAAATATATTTATTTTCATAACTTCAGCTGACTGCAGAAACCATGAAAGAAGAAATTTTTTTTTCATTTTGAAATGATTGTCATGGAAGTATAATAAAAACACTTCTGTGTTGAGAAATAGATACATTTTCAACCTGCCTGAATGTGCATTTATGCTCCTTGGCTTGAGAAACAGTGCTTTGGCTCACTAAAGCATGCCCTAATTTCTCTCTTCTTTTTCCCTGGAGGCTTTGCAGAATTACAAGGAGATGGTAGTGCTGGCAAGGCTAGAGGCATTTCAGAAACTTCATAAGGGTATTGGTTTCAGTTCCACGAAGAACAAAAAGGGTTTGTTGTACTGGAACTGGAACTGAAAGGATGGAGTGCTAAAATCTTCTGCTGTGAGCAATGTTTCTGATATGAGGTATGAGAATGATGGTGGTGTTACTTGATAAAGAGGGCAGCTGTAACCAGGTGGACCATTTCCTTTGGCTCTGAACTTCAACCATAGTACAATATTTCTAAATTTCAGAGCTTTCTCCTAGTGGTAGGGAGATAGAAAGTAACTATGAAGGATTTCTCAGGACATATTTGGTAGGAACTAACAGTCTGTTGTGCAGGGTGAACATGATTCCTCAGAATAAATTCATGAGTTACTTCCCTGATATGTTTTCCTTCATCAGACCTTTTCTTTCTTCTGGAGATAAAAATATCAGTGATCTACTTTCTCCAAAATCTTTCTTCTCTCTTGCATGTGATTATAGACTTTTGCTTCAGTCCATTTAGTTGTCTTTTCTTTCACCATCATTGCTTCAATCTCCCTGAGTGTATGTGCAGGTGAGAAAAACAGTCAAAGAGAATAAAATAAGATAGAGTAGAGGAAGTACTGTAGAATATTTTGCCTACCTGTGGCTGTACATTTGAGCCACTCACTCACTCAAATTCTCCTTCACACAAATGAATCATTCTCACCTTTTTTTTTTTTTTTTTTAAATCTGAGTGGGAGAATCCTTAATGGGTATGTACATTTGTATGTACATTTTTCCTCTCACGTAAACCAGGAAACTTTTACTGCAAGCACAAATTCCTGTTAATTCTCAGATAGGTCTCATTGCAGTTTCTAACAGAGGAGTTGGGTAGAGAAACAAACTACAAGGGTTAGTTCTAATAGAAGATTTCAGCAAACACCCCCAGACTGGAGTTGATAACCTTGTCTGTAGAAATCTCTACCCTTCCTACAGCATGTGGGATAAGAACCTTTCCTGCAAGATCCACCTTGTCTTCAAGAGAACAGCATGGTAGTGTAACCTTGCTTGTTCTGTAAAATAATCTCAACACTTACCCAAGCAGGGAAGAAACATGAAAGGGTTTGAAATCTTGTCTTGCATCTCTTAGGTGAAGAGCACCTAACAGAGAAATGCTTCCCCTGCCAGTGCTGCTTAGTGTGCCTCTCTGAGCATCCAGAGATACAGGCATACAGAAGAAGATAACTTGAGACTAGCAGTGTAGGTGGCTGTTAGGACATGACATTGATTTCTGGACAAAATATCAAGGAATTAAAAACTAGGACTCTCTTATTGCCCACTATTATGCTTTGTACCAAAGAAAATGTACTGTCTTCTGCTGGGTCCACATACCCACATGCCTTCTAAAAAGAAGGACCTTATTTTTATATTCAGGGAAATATAATTGTGCTAATGTCTATAACAAGGGCTGCTTAGTTTCTAAATTCCTATTTTGGTGTGGTGTTTAAGATAAGTGATGAGCCAAAGAGTTTAGATAGAAGTAATTTTGAGCAAGACAAAAAGAGATGAATTAGGCATGTAAGGCATTAACACAGAGGCATGTAGACACCTCCAAATCTGCAGCAATTGAGGGGGTCTTTAGGGCCGCATGTTGGGAACATGCACTCTTTTTTGGAGTACTTCAGAAAATGGATTTAATGCGGAAGAACTCTTGGGAAGATCTACATCTTTATGCTATTCAGTAACACAAACCATGTTTCTCAATAACATATATAGCCACTATAATGGTACTAGAAAGTGTTAATTAATGAGTAATCAATGAATATTATCACAAGTATAGGCCACTGATGGGATAACAGAGTTTTTAATGACCTCCTCTGACTTTAGAAAACTTAAAGCTAGTATTAACATTATATGTCATTTCACTGCAATTTTTTTTGCTGTTTTTTTTTGGTCCTTCTTACTAGAGATTGGTGTTCATTGATTCTGCAAATGAAAACCTAATTTTGTAATTAAATGTCATGAAATTGCTTTGACAGCTTGTATAGAATAATACACTTCCCAGAAGCCTGATATGACCCATGACTGTGCAGTGTGTTGTAAAGCACATAAACACTATTAATAAAAATATATCACAGAGATAAAAAAACAAATGAAGGCCCAAAGGCAGTTTTTTAGTACAAGGGACACTAGTTCTAGTTTTCTAGTGTGTTAACTTCATGTGTTAACTTCATGTCTTCTCTAGTAGTAATTTTAATCAGACCTGAAATAAATGGTAAGTGTACAAAACACTAAATGCTAAATACAGCCTGCAGGTAACAGGTCAAATAATTAGCCAAATTGTTAAAAATTCAGTAGCATGAAAATGAATGAAATACAGCAAAGGACATGACACTTCCTTCAGTAAGGATTCCATTTTGCCCATGCCATGCAATGATATGACAGAGAGGCAGAGTATATGCTCTGCTAAAGGCTGTGGCAGGCAATGCCCTGTTGTTCCAGCCATGAGCAGCAAAAGCATTTTGTAAAAACTTTCAAAGAAGTTTTAAGCACTAAAATAGTTTCTCTACTATTTTGGTGGGGTATTTAGGATGAGTGATGAGCCAAAGAGTTCAGATAGGAGTAATTTTGAGCAAGAGAAAAAGAGATGAATTAGCACCTAAGGCATTTGTCACAAAATAGTTGACAAAGAAAAGAACATATAGCTTACTCATAATAACTGTGGTCTCTGTAGCATTCTAAGCAGGTGTTTTCTAATTTATTTTTTCCAGGCTGAATAGGATAAAAAAAATAGTGTGATGTTTTCCAGTTATGAAAGAAGGAAGCATATAATATTTAACTGCTACATAGCATACCAACAAAACTTCACTGAGAGCAAGTATTTTAAGAGATGAGTGAAAACAGTGTATGAGCATACCTGCAGCACCATGAATATCACTGATACTTTCCATTATTTTGCTTTTATAAATTAGTTACTTCCTTGAAGAAAAATAATATGCACTCTAATTATCTTTAAGAAAATAACTAGCCACTGATTCTTGAATTTAAGAATATTCAGACCGAGAAGTGAGCTTGTTACTAGGTGGGTAGGTATTTGTTTCTGCATATGTCATTCCTGAAGAGACTATTTGAGAAAAGAGTACATGCTAGATGCAAACAAGAGCATTAAGTGCTTAAGTGAACTTATCAACTGCCTGCTACATGCTGTAAAGTATGCTGTTTCTTTACACAGAAGTGAGATTATAAAGTTTAGGATTATTTTTTTTTCTTCTCTCACTTGCAAGAAATAGCTGATGTTGGCTTTCTCACACAGTTTAATTTGTAGAGCAGACCTTTACATCTTCTTGATTAAAATAGTAGCACAGAACGTGACACAGTAAAACTCTTGAGGCTCAAGAGAAACTAAATCTTATAAATCTCAGGCTGCCTATTTTCTCCTCCACACATTATGTGCAGAATGAAGCAAATTTGAGTTTACACAAATCTTGTTGTCACTAATATGGTCATTCATATTAGGTTTAATACCTAACTTTCTGGAAAACAGCACCAAAAAGTCAATTTATGTCCAGAGTAAGAAACACAGAGATTTAGCACAAATCACACACAGTCTTCTGGAGGCTTAAAATGCAAGCTATTTAAAGATTACATCAAGAAACAAGTGAAAACCATGCAGTTTTGATGGTGCATGCAAAAGCTGCATGATGAATCTTGTAGATATTTTCAGTGGGTTATGTTTGAAAAATGGGTAAGCATTTTTAGATCCTAGATTTTAGATTTAGAGAATTAGAAATGATTCACAGGAGAATACATTCCCAGCTCTAAGGCAGATCAAGGAACTCATTTACAATAGCTTAATAATATCATATTATCCTGTGCTTGATATCAGTCTATGGGTATGTGTGCTGTTTGTGCTGTCCAGAGACAAACATCATGTAAAGGGCTATATATCCTTTGCCTGCCTGAACTGCCTGACTGAAGACCAAGGCTCCCCAAAAGAGGAGAGTCACATACAAATTTAATCACTGTTTCCATTGTGAAAAGTGTTAAAAAAACACACAGAGCTCTCCTTTGATATTGGCAGAATTTTTTTTCCTGTTGACTGTCCCAAAACAGAATTAGTGTTTTCAGCCCTATGCTTAATGACAGGGTTAATGCCAGGAAGTCCTATGGAGACACTGCTGTATCATGTGTGATTCCACTTATGTTAGTGGGAATTATTATCTGAATGGGTTTCAAATCAGATGCTGAGTGAGAAGAAGGTTTGATATTTCTCCCTTTGAATATATTTTATTAGGACAACTGGGCTGTTGTGCCCATGGCTGGTTTCAGCTATTTCTCCTCATTCCCTGTAATCTAGATCTGCTTTCCTGAGGAAAATTAAATTCTGAAATGCATTGAGACTTCCTAACCTCTGTTGAATTCCTGGGTGCTTAGCATTCCTCCTAAACTGACTGTTTTAACTGACACATTTTGCTGACTTTACCCTCTGTAACTTTAAATGTGAGGGTGTTTTCTCAGGATAGAAAAAACAAAATGTAATTAAGGTATTCCGGAGCCTGTATGTATTCAGTTTTCCAATTAGGAACAAATCCTAAGGTAGACAGCACAACCGAATTGGGAGTTGAGGAGATTCAGGAGAACTGAAGTAATACAATTTGGATTTTTCTCTGAGCCAGAATGCACTTAGAATTAATTATCAAGCGAAGAAAAACATGTAGCAGTGCACTTCATAAAATGATTAAAGCACACGTTATACTCAGGGAACAAAAAGATCTGGAGGTATAGACATCATTTCACTCCTTGATTTCATCTTAGTTCCAGGGTTATTTAAGGACATGACAGACACTGTATATTTTTAATATTGAGCTGAAATTCTAGTGGAATTTCAATTTTATAATGTTAGGAGTTTTTAATGGCTTATGAATGCTGTATTAAACACAAGCTGTCAATAATTTCAGATGGTTAATGTAAACTACAGTGTCAGTACAGAGTAGGTAGAAAATGAAGAAGTAGAATGAGGCATTCGCTTCTTTGGACCACATGATTTGTATGAAAGCAGGGAAGACTCTCTTAGATTTGTACCTGCTGTAGCTTCAAGCTCAGTCTGGATCCAGATGAGTATTTATGCTCTTAATTTCCAGCCATTTGCCAAATCTACTCAGTGTTTTCTATTATTTGATTTAGTTGTTATGCTTAAGCAATAGTAGTCATAAATCTTCTTCATAAATCTGCTCCTCATCCTTACTGTTAGTCAACTCCAAATTACATTGAAGTTGCCATTTTATTTATTTATTTATTTATTGTATAAATGTGTTCAAATGAAACACAAAGTAATGAGAATCTCTCTGGAACCATCTTAATGCTTATTATGTGTCTAGGTTGTGTCCCTCCTTGTACTATTAGAAGTATTCTCTCACTAAGAAACGGAGAAGACTTCACTAAAAGAAATAAAATAAAACATATATCATCAATATAAATTAAGATGGAAAAAGATATCTTGGGGATAAATAAACCAAATATGAAATTTTTAATCATAAAGAATTTTGTTTTATCTATGTAATTTTGATACTTGCAGACAGCTGGCCTTCATCTGACCAGGCAAAGGAATGTTTTTTTCTCTAGAGAATCAGCGCTTTTTTTGCACAACTACCTGCCAAAGCTTGCACTTTCATAATTACACATTCAAAACATGCTTGAGGAACTTCAAAGTTCATGTTTAGGCTGACTAAAATTTGGTATTGATATAACTCCCCCAGTGTACCCAATTACTTTGCTCTATAACTTGTTGTAAATAAGGAAGAAGACTTTTTTTCTATGTCTTTTTTTCTATGAAACAATCATTCTTAATCCAAAGCAGTACGCAAAGATGATAGGTTCATCGGGTATTCCCTTTAGACAATGATCAGGAACACTTGCTGAAACTTTTAATCTGGTTACTCCCTAAAATAGAGTAAAACCCACCCTACAGCCAAAATGCCTACATTCTGGTCTAAGACTTCAGTGAATGCATCTAGTGAAGAGGAATAAGAAAAGGTGTGCTCTCCCCAGTGTCATAAAAGTTTAGAAACCAATAAGCACCTTTATTAGTACGTATCAACAGTGTTCTTTCAGTGTTACGATTCAGTGCTGCATTTCCAAATGAATTTTGAAATCATTTTTTTGTGCCTGATATACTGCAGTTCGATTTGAAAATATTGGTGCAACCACCATCTAAGCACAAACTCAAATGTATTGAACTGAACAAATTGCTACAATAACAAACTCAGACTTTAATTTTGCAGTTTCTCAGGCTGTGGTCGTGAAACAAGAGTAGTTCAGGCAGAAACTGCACAGTGCTGCATAGCTGGATGAGAGCACGTGCGAGTTGCAACTTGCAGCGTGTGTTTGAAGAGCAGTGCAGAGCAGCGTGCCAGATCTTTTATCTGTATCAAGGCACAACCAACAGCAGGTTAGTACTGGGCTACTAGTTAGGGGATCTCAGTAAAAAAGCAGTAAACTCATTCTGAAAAAAAAATCACTGTAGATTAACAATAGTCTAAATAGCTAAAGGCTTTAATTAATAACAAGCACTGCACTTTGGTTCCTAAAATAGCACCTAATTACCTAGTATTTCTTTGCTTTCAATGGAGAAATAGGTGCAGCTCCAGAGAATGACTCAGAAATTACTGGAGGTAACTAGATATTCCTATTGGCTGTTAAGGGTATCTACTGTAGACTGAGACTAGATCCAAAATGGATGAATCCTCTTCATGATCGGTACTAATAATGGGATGATAATATAACCCTTATTGTCAGACTAGTCTCACGCCTGTATTGCTATCTCTTATGAATTTACTGGGAAATGTGACCAAAGAAAATGTAAAGGTTCTGGAGAAGCACTGAAAATATATTCGGTCTTTGGTACCATTATGCAGTGCAGTCTTGCAGTTCACAATTTAACAAATACACTGCAATATGATCTCCTCATGTAAGGTACTGAGACAACCAGCCTGAAATTTTATGCAAAATTTGCATAGAAAACATTTTTCCTACAGAGAGATTGCATATTCCCCTCACAAATAAATCTTGATAAATTTGTAGATAAAAATAGCATGGTACATGCTGCAAGTTAGTAAATGATCACATGCAATAGGTACTGACTTTAAATAGAAAACAAATGAACAAACAAAATCCCAAACTCAAACCACTCTCCCCTCCCTTGACTGGATCTAGTATTGATAGAGCTTGGACACCAGGGAAAATGGGGACTGTATGTTCCCAGAGAAAACATCACAGGAAATTAACCACTCACTGTTTCAGAGTTGCTTCCTCTTTTGTGCTTATGAATATGTATTCAAAAGCTTAAGACTTCTAACTTCTGCACCGTAATTTCAGAGCTGGATTTCATTTTCTCTTCACCTGACATCACAATACAGGCACAAAGCACCATAAGGGAACACTTTCTAAAATCAAATCATATCTGCAAGTTAATTCTGAATATGCAGATTTAATCCCAGATCTGAGTTTCAATTTAAAAAGCCATAACTGAAATGTAAGAAAATACCCAGCTAAATGAAAGTGGCACAATTTATAGAACATTGTCAAGAAATGGGAAGTTGCCCAAAGTCTGCAGTGCCAGTCAGTTTTTAATTATATTACTATAAATTAAAACTAAATACACTTGCTGGAGTGGGATCAAATTCAATTTGATTGTAAATGAAATAAAACACACTCCACTAAGGTATAACAAAGGAAAAAAACAAACAAACAAATATGCATACAGAGATTTCTATAATTTCTATAATTCTGCAACCTAGACATTGCAAGTGCTATTACTCCAGCTTATAACTAGAAAAACTAGAGTAGAAATTGAGTTATCTGACTCCATCCAGCCTCATTGCTGTTTCACTCTATTTAAAATTTCTGTTTTGGCTTGATTTCTCTTTCCTTAGGAACAATGCAATCCAAGCAGTTCTTAATACTTCCAAAATTCTGAGCTGCAAAACTATTGAGCAATGGTGTATTGAGAGGTTTCTTCCACTGATATTTCAGAACATACATGCCTAAGAGTATACATAGTTAACTAGTGTTGCCCAACAAAATATGCTATGCTTTTCTGCTCCAAGTCTGTTTCTCCATCAAAGCAAACACAGAAATTAGAAAAGAAATCCAGAAAACTAAATTTAGCCACAAAAGGTGCTGCTGAAATCAGGGCTTATGAAAACAGTGTAAGGAGAGCTGTACACCCCAGCCAAGACTCAGTCCTCTGGGTTAGGCTTGTTCCAGTCAAGAGCTGAAGATGACCTTTGTTGGTTGATTTAAACACAAATGAATAGTGTTTAGAGAGGGTGATTTAACTGAAGTCTTATCCTAACATCTCCACAGTTATGCATAGAAAAATGATTTTTTACATCCCTCATTTAATTTCTTCCAAAGATGGAGACTCGAGAAAGCTGATAATAATAATAATGGAAGTATTTATCTTCTAGAGAAATAATCTTGATCAGAACAAATTCTACACATTGTCATCATATTTGTATATTCTCTGAAGTCTTCTTTTCACAAAGTACCTCTCTCATAAAAAATAAACCCACATTCTTCCTAAATCATTTTGTACTTTGCTTTATACTTTAATAGAATATTTTAAATGTGCGGTTCATACCACTCAGTTGCCAAACTCATTAGAGAAATTCTTTCCCTAGGTCTTATTCAGAAAGTTAAAGAAAAACAGCCTTGCTTTTCATAGATAATGAGGATATGCTGCTCTCTAAACAGCTGAGAAAATACCTTTATCAAAAGCCAGTATACTTTTTCTTTGCATTGAAAACTAACGCAGACAGCATACAATGCATTTAACTGCTCTTAAAATATTTTTCAAGTGATATATGTTCAACTTAAAACATAGCACAAATCTTTCTAAGCACAGGAGAGAGAAAAATTCATGCTATATTGAATTATATAGTTAATATAAAACCAGTGACTACAAAATCTATTGTAGATGACTCATCGGGAAGGGGAGAAGTCTACCTAGCAAGACTGTATGTAGTCTACTCCCAATGCCTTTCAGTTACTCATCCCAATGCATGATTTCATAAATTCAAATTGCTTCATCTGAAGAACACTGTCTGTTGAGCTTGATATAGATCAACAGGTTCATTTATTGAAAGATACCTCTGACATTAAAAAAGATGGGTTAAGCTTTATAAAGCACTTCTGTACGAGTGTAATGGTCACTTTTAACTACAACAGAAAAAGCCAGTGAAGATGTATCTGTTTTGTCAGCTTTACTGACTCTTTAAGAATCCTAAAGGCAATGTTCTGGCAACAATAAAGAGAAGGCAGTGTCAAAGCCTCCTCAGGTTGTCTCTGACCTCCAGGCTTTTCATGCACTAATATATGGCATGCTCACTTGAGTTTACCACACAAAGCAGCAAAATGCGTATCAGAGCAGATAGCTCTTGCCTGCTGCTGTGCTTTTATAGCTAAGTCCTTCTATGCCAGCCAATAATCCATGTCTGAAAAGTGCCAAGAATTAATTAGTGGTGGCCTTCTTACACAAGCAGTCCATCTCCTGTTGTAGTGGTAGAACAATCACATCTTGTGGTTTCTAAATACATCTTGCCATGAAAGATGCTCATGAAAGATCCTTCCTTCCTCTCTTCTCTTAGTGAATAATCTCAGTTATTTGACAGCTCTGTGTGGGGAAACTTTTCGCTGCAGCATACAAAATGTACAGCTAGGAATATCAAATACTTCAGAAAGAGGAAAATAATATATTTGTTACTGAAACATGCATGTTAGGTTCATTAATAGTATATTATTGTGGTAAAGAAAAAATTATTTTTATACCCACAACAAAACATGGACCTGCAGAACTTTTCAAGCAATCTTCTAACAGCTTCATGCGAGTCTTCTGCAGCTCAGGACTGTCCCATTCATCTGCCTCGACTCCCCAGTATAAATCTATGACCTGGAAAATAGTATATAATGTTGTTAATCTATTATTTGCTCTTTCTCTCTATCAAATTAAAAATTAACTTTGATGGCATGTTATGTGCTGCTAAGCATTGTTCTGCAATGCTGTGAAAAGCAATGAGATCTACCACCAGTCCTTAAACAGACTTGCAGTTTTTCCTTAAGTAACGACAATCTGAGCCTCTATTTCCCCTCAGAGACTTTTTTCTCTTTAGATTGTAAGTACACTTTAGGACTGGGACAGTCTGTCATTTTGTATTCATATTTTTGTGCAGAGATTAGCATGACAAGATCTTGATTTGATGTAGTCTTTATTTTCTAGTAGATTGCATATAATGAACAGGTAAGAATAATGACAAAAGCACTGATAGAATGCTGGCTCCCTGGAAATTAATGGGAGTTTTGCTATAGATCTTATTCAGTACTATGACTTGATACCCTGTGTCGCTTGTAGCCATAGGATATAAAATCATCCAGTGCACATGGCTCTAAAGAAAGAATATGTGCAGTTCTGTAATATCATACTTCCTTTGTTAGTTGCCCTTTGTTACTTTGGGAGAAAAAATTGTACAGATATGCAATAGCAGACAGCTTGCTGTTCAGCCTTTCATTTATAGCTGCAGACTTGGTTTTGTGATGGTAATGGATTGCAAACAAACTCTTGGAAGAAACTGGAATATAGATGCTAAATGTATTTCAAGAAATTTAGGGACAAAGTGTGATTTCACTGTATATTTTACCTAAAAGGCTGAATCTTTAATGTGGGCAATTGAATTTAAAAGAATAGGGATTGTATGCATACATTTCTTACTATTGGAATAACATTTATGACACATGCTACTACATTCTAATTTAAGCTACTGTTACAGCTAGCATGTAACTTGAACAAAAAAGCCCAAACGTACAGTTTTATAAAACAAAATCAAAATTGTATTAAGACATGAATGATCCCAGTGTCAGTTATTATATTACTTGTATCATGGGAGCACTCTGCTCTTACTGTGAGGAACACAAAACTGATTGTTGTCTAAAAAGATCCTAAAATCAATCTGAAGGTCTAATATAAGAATTAATAGTGAATTGCTGTAAAAGTAGAAGTCAGAGGTGTACAGCTGGTTAATCAGCTTGGGAAATTTCTCCTAATAGTAAGTGACAAGGCTTAAGAAGCTGTCATCCTGGAACTACTTATGCCAATGTTTAACTTTATTACTTATATTCCGGTTGGCTTTTTCAGGCAGAAAATTTTGGGACCTATGGTGGTGTTTGCTACAGTAGGAACCTTGATGTCAAACACACCGGATAAGGCACTGTCTGACTGATGATGAATGAAACAGCCCTAAATATGAATGCACTGTAACTTGCACTGGCAAAAAAATACTTCTAGCATCCTTATTTTTTATAGAAGTTTTGTTCCAAGACTTTGCTGAAACAAAAGTCTTCTGCTTTATAAAGCTGCTTCTGAAACAGCTTTCCTATCTCCCTCATTTTCACTGATTTCTTTTCTGTCCTTTTCTAATCTCATTAGGAAAGAGTGTTCCCAGTTTCTCTCACCCATCTGTTATTTATCTATATGACTTCATTACTGAACTTCATATTGTATTCAGCTGTCTCATTGCTTGAATGATATACGATAGAGCTAAAGTATTCTAGTCATAAAATTAGAGCATTTTAGCATACTGTCAGAAGCATTTGAATTAGTGATTGAATGAATTTATTGTACTGAAACATAAAGGAAATTTCTATTTTAATTAACTGTTCAGATATCAGATAATACTGTAAACGTGAAGAGGAAATTATCTGGATATTGTAGCAGTTTGGCACCCACCTTCCATATGTTGTCAGTTATAGATTATTTTTATTCAGTAACTTAATTTTGGTGCATAGTATCTCAACGTGTGTTATAATTTTGTCCTACAAGAAGATGTATTTTAGCCATCAAACCGCTGAAGGCACCAGCATTTTCAAAAGGATGAGCTCATTTGTTATCACTTATGCTACCTGAAATAAACAGGATTTACAAAATTAAGGAAATGAAACAGGACAACTATGTCTGATGTTGAACTGTTTTTTACTCAAACTTGGAGAAACTGCTTGACCTCATCCTGACATTCAGTAGGGCTGTCACAATGAGATGACAGCTGGTTAAACAAGGTGGGCTGATGCTACTCTGGATTACCTCCACACTAGTCAATTAATGGTGACTCTTCATTGATGACTCATTGTTTCCTTTTGCTTATTTTAACTTTTGATCTATTGAATTGACAGTTTCATAGATTTGTCTAATTACATGGGGTAATTTTAACTCTATCTTCCTACTGCTTAAAAAGACCAAAAAAAATTCATTCATGCAGAGATTCTACTTTCAACCTAACAAGTATCACACAGTGAAAATTATTTGAAACAGTCCTTTTTCCCAAGAAGAAAAGAATATTCTGTCCGTTAACTATTGTTAGTTATCCTCCAAAATTTTTCTATTACAATTACTTTCTTTGACCATACTGTGTCCCTCCACTTCCCCAGATTTTATATTCCAGGTATAAAACACCATGCCTCCTGGAAGTAGGCTTCACAACTTCATTTCTGTCTTAGCCAATACCTGCTTTTCAGCAATATTTGCTGACTCAATGGAAAAGGAAGCACACCAAACTATAAAATCCATAGAGTGATTTAATTCATTGAGTTCTGCTTCCACGCACATGGTAGCCATGTTCCCCAACAGTTCCCAACAGTGCTAGGATGCTTGACAAATCTCATGTTTTGCAATGCCTG
Source organism: Lagopus muta (assembly GCF_023343835.1). Lineage (NCBI taxonomy): Eukaryota > Metazoa > Chordata > Aves > Galliformes > Phasianidae > Lagopus > Lagopus muta. Next base: position 50,271,023 of record NC_064436.1, read on the forward strand.
AAACACTTATCATTGGAACCAGATAACTCAGTGGAAGATGGAACAATGAATGCCCAGGAACGTATTTCACTTAGGTCATAATTTGTCATGCACAGGGTATCTCAGGACAGTCTGTATTTTAACATCTTTGTGGCAGAGGTTGCACATGTCTGTTCAGTACAGGATTATGTAACAGGATGGAAAGTTACGTGTTATGCTCTGTGGAGGGAGATACAAGTTTATCACTCTATCTGAAAAGTACATATTACTTTATGGCCACCACTGCAGTAAAATCTGCAGTCTGGACTTTGCATACTGAGTTAAGAAATATAGTGTATCAGGAGTGGAAAAGGCAGTAAAAGCCCTTTCCCTTGGTAATTTTGTGTGTGAATTTTCCTACTTTGCACTTTTGTGGTAACTTTCTAGTTGTTTCCAGAAATATGTCAGTGGAGCTGTCTCTCAGACCTCATATTACATATGGATTCTTCTGGTGTTGAAACTGTAAGATAAAACAATTTGCTTTGATGAATATCAACCAGAGTAAACTCAATTATTCCTCCCCTACAGGGTACATTACAATCCATCTGAAGACAGGCATGTTTTTTTTTTTCCCACAAAGAATTCAATGGATCATTATTTATTTGGAGGAGACATTTCCCTCCTGTCCCAGACAAGTCTCCTCAGAAATGACTGCAAAATTAAGATGCTGAGAGAGTTTTTATTGGCATTTTCCATTATCATCATATGATAGCAGCAGGAAAATGTATTTTCTTATTTCAGTATCTTTTGATATTCCTTGTGTGTACCACTGCAGCTGGGGCTTCCCAGTCAGCTGATGAGCTTGAATCTTCAAAGGAAGTTCTTTCATAGCCTTAATCAGGAATCTCTGTTATTTACCACTATGCAGACTCAACAATTTCATTGCAACCCAGGGAATTAAGACCAAATATCCTAATTCAGGAACTTGTTATTTTGATTAAAAGCCAGTTGAATGTACATCACAAATAACATTGTGAGGGACAAGATGCTGTTTAAAAAGCACTAGTTTGCTGTCAAGTGAGCTAAACTCTGAAGAGCTGAGTTTTGGGAGTCATTAAAATGGGATGGTAAAAAAAAATATTAGTATCGGAGAAAGGCTTGAAGATTTATAACCAGATTTTTAAAAAAACTGCATATTTTTACAACATTGCAAGTTGCATTTGTTACTCTTAAGAGAGAGCTAGTTCCACACCAGCTGACATAAATGGATCTAATTGACTTTATTGGACTGTGAATTTGTCTATACCTGACTTAAATGTACCAGTGATTTAACTGTGAAGTCAAATTCAGGCACTTTAAATCAAATGCAACTCTATTTTTCACTAATTGGCACTTTCCAAAGATGTCTATGGGTTTTCCATTATACAAAGTAAAACCTGAATGGACTGAAGCAATGGGAATTTTATGGTTGACAGTAAAGGAAGCAAATTCTGTGGGATACAATCACAACAGGAATTTTGTTTAGATGTTCCACATTCAATTCTGTTTTTAATCAGTGTTTCAGCGTTCACCTGGTTATTTTCCACATTACAGTGGAAGACAAATCTGCAGGTAGATATAACAATTATGAAATGACACAGATGGTGCAATGCAATGCTGATGACATGAAATAAAAGATATTTTGCAGGCGTGACATTAACTTCAGTATGATTTCTAGAAGCAGAGCACAGTAACTCAGCTCTGATATTATTTATTCTTGAGTATTTAAAACAAAGGTGGTTTGATTAAATTCCCGATGTGAAAGTTGGCACTTTGTTCCTATACTGCTTTTTCCACCAGTGAGTTTTTTTCGTCTGTTCTGGATTTACCTCAAATCTTCCTGTAAGATAGTTTAAGTGAATCAGTGTGATACAATTAACGTATGAAATACATTTTTCTGTAATTTTATATTTGACCAGTGGTAAGGCAACAATTACAGTAATTAAAAATATTATCCATTCTAAATACAGCTAATTGCAAGAAACTGTGTTTATCTTAAGACAAGATTCAATAAAACCTACCTGAAATTCCAGCCCATAGTTTTCCCTGCAGAATTCTCTCAGCTTAGGATACACATGCTCTCTTAGAGCGCTCCTTTCTGCTATGGTATCTGTGTTGGAAAAAGATGTTATTAATATATTTAATATTTAAATATATTATATATATATATTATACGATTAATATATATATATATATTAAATATTTAAATGAACTTTCTTATTTTTAGTCAGAGATCCAGACTATTACATAAAAAGAGCCCTCATAGACCTATACTTGTAGTGGAAAACTAGTGCTGGGATTTAATTTCCCATCTCTGTGTTGTACTTTGTTCTTTTTCACACCAATGACTTTATGTGTACAATGGTAACTTCAATAGTTATCTTCATATTGCAGCATATATTTCAGTAAAATGCAGCTGAATTAATTTTGCCATTCAACAGTCAGAATTTCTTTACCAGTTTCACTTCTATTTAATTCTTACAAAGATGAATTTTATTAATTAGAAACACCACAGAACAAAGAAATACGCAAAAAAATGTACTTAGAAATAAATTAACCACATTAATTAATGACATTGTGTCAAATGCTATTACTTTCTTCAACAACTTCAATTTGATAGTACTGTAAAAGGAAGAAGGAAATGACAACATCTTATTTACTGTATCTCTGGGTCCAGGTGATTCCTGCTACTACACTAAATGCACAGCTCTGACATCTTCATCTTATTCTCACCATGCAAAACAATGATTTTTGATAACACATTCCAATAAAGTAACTGGATGCAAGAATTAAGTTAATTTGAACACGTTCATATGAGGCACATAAGAAACATACTGTCAAATTTGAAATAAATTTGTTTAGCACAGAGACCTTGTATAGATAATAAACTTTATTGTCTCTCCAAGTAAGGTTAAGATATGTGATGGATTACATAGGTCTAGATTGTGGCCAGTGTTGAGTAAGTTAAGACACAAATGGATGACACTGTTGCTGAGTTATTTGCAAAAGTAAAGCACAACTATTGTTAAAATCACTAGGTCCAAGGGCCATATAATGGAAAACAAAAACAAAACAATGTTAATTTATGAGTGATGGAGAATATCTACTGCAGTTAAGGTAACATTTGTATAACTGCACTGATACAAAATAATAGTTTAAATCTGTAGCGCAAAGCTTCTGTGCATCCAAACTGAATGCTACAACTAGGGCAGGTCTTCTGAGCTGCTTGAAGAGGAGTGTAGTTCCACTCTTCCTCTTTACATTTCCCTCTTGGCAAGTTTTTTTCTCCTTGGCACTGGAGAGGCCACACAAGGAGTGCTGTGCATTCTGGACACCCAAATCAGGAGAATGAGAAAGAAATTGGAGAGGCTATTGAGACAGTCATGAACTCAAAGCCTACAAGTACCTACTGAGGGATTTGACCTTGATTAGTCATACAAAGTGGAAATAACCCTGGCTGGCCTACAACTACTTCAGTGTAGTTCAAAGATGGTGGAACCAAGTATTACAGCTTGGGAAGCTCATGTGGCATAAGGAGAAGCTTTTTTTATGCAGGCAGGTGATGCATCATTGCCATCAGCTGCCCAAGGGAGGCTGGGAATCTCTGTCCCAGGAGTTTTAAAGTCTCAACTGGACAAGCCTATTGTTGCCCAAATTAATGTTGGCAGCAATTCAAGAGTCCTGATGACCTCCTGAGTCCCTCTTGCAACCAGCAATCTATTCTCTCAGAAGAACCCATAGGTATGGCTTCATCATACAGTGTACAGTGCTTGGGAAGATTTCTGCTACTGTCTGTAGCAGAACAAGCAAAACTATAGAGTAAAATAGCTGGTGCTAAGGATCATGCAGCACATGTTTAGGGGCATTTTACTCCTCACTGAATTGAATCCTCACAATTATTTGGTGCGCATCAGGTTCTAGAGTTGGCTTCATTTGACATATGTCACATATTTTTTTCTTCCTCCAGCAGATACTGAGGCCCACTGATCAACCATTGATACAATAGATTCTAATTTCCCCAAACAGATCTGACAAAACTGTGTCGTATCAAAACATTTTCTTAAAAACCAACTTACTACTCTGCTACCAAGCTAAAACAAAATGATTCTTGCCTCTGTATAAACTGAAATTAGTCACAACTGTACTTTCATTATTAAGGAAGCACCAACTCACAGGTGTGATATGCCCTTACTTAAATGATCAGTGTGACAGCAGATAGATCAGTCTTACTAGGGAACTAAAATAGGCTAAGATGCAGGAAAAGAAAAAAAGATTACTGAGAAAAGGCAAAAATTAAAAGTGAACATTGGACGATAGATGGGAAATGCATTGCCTGAGTTGTACAGCAAACAAGATCACATTCTGCTGCTTTCCAGCTGTGCCCACAGGACACCCTGCAGAACCCCACTGACTCCACTTTCAGGATGTGGCATTGCTCCCTGTGGCATTACTTGCAGAGGCTTGCTCAGAAACGAAACAACACACTGCAAGAGCAGTGTGACATTTCTAATACCTTATAAATCAGTCAGAAAGAGACAAAACATTCCTTCAACTAGAATTGTATTCTGGGCAAGGGACTCAGAATACCCATCCTGCATTTTTATTCCTACCTCCAAATTTAATGGAATGTGATTATCTTATTGAAGTTTGAATCTGTTGACTACATTAATGAAATCGAAGAATTCCTGTATTCATAATAATTTGTGAAAATTTAATGAAACAGAATTGCATCCAGTTGAGATGAACTACAGTAATTAGTATGGATGGCAGATAAGCTGCTTTAATTAAATAAAATCTAATCTGATTTACACTGACAGCAAATCTGTGAAGCTGGCAGTTCCCAACAAGGATGTCATGGAGTCAAATTCTGCCTTCCAGGATGCTGCAGCAGATGAACAGATTAGCTGCATGACATTCTGCTAGCAGACAACATGAGCTGTGAGACAAGCTTTATGCACCTTCTAATTCTGATACTCTGAAATCCAAATGATAGTCCACAATAAACCATAGGAATTCTGCATGTGCAAAAATGTATGACAAGATTACAAAACAAAGACCCCAAAGCCCATCTCCAATGTTTAAATCAAATTAAAAAATCACATTGTCTTGCAGTGAGATGGTAACTTGGAGAACCCAAACCTTTCCTACAAGCTCTTGCTGACTGCTGCCTCATGAACCAATCCCCGAGCCACACCATCCTGCCCAGCCCTACACCTTGCCCCAGTGCAGCCTTAACCTTTTGTTTGCCTTTGTAGTTAGAAATCCATCTTTTATTTTTCTTGACAACTTTTAGGCAGAAGACAGGCACTTCCTGACTTGCCACATAGGCAGTGAGTGAAATACCCTGGCTGGCTCCAGCCTCAGGCCTACTGGAAACCCTCAGAAACCAGTCACTTGGACAAGGCATGCTGCCAGAGTCCTCCCACCCCCCAGTTCTCGCTGCATTCCCAGCTCAAATCTGAGGACAGAACTGAATTAGCACGCACGCTTTTACAGCCTCTCTGCCAAATAGTAGGCAATCACTGTTTAAGCACGACTGTGTGTGTGAGGTGTGATTTCTGAAGGCTTGTAGCTCAGTCAAATCACTGCCAGTTTTCATTAGAGTACTCCAGGGTGCTTCTTCTCACTGTGAACTATTTCCATGCCAAAGTTTGACCTTCAAGCACAAGCTGTTTTCCTATTAAACTCGCTTCCCCTATTTTCAGCAAAGAAAGTACACATTATATTCTCATGTTAGTAAATAGATGATGAGTATGTACAAACAGTCACCAAACATTAATCTCTGGGATAAAACATGTCATGGGAAACAGCCGAGTTGAAAATTTCAAAATTTACATGCAAACAGAAAGAGTGAATGTTGAAACCCTGTGGAAACTGTGCTTTTCCAGTTACTCTGCTCTCAGCCCGCATGCTACCCAACCTCTGCCCTCACCAGCAGCTGCAATGGTGGAGTCATTCCCCAGCAATGGAAATGCTGCTTCAAAGCTGCATTCACACCATGACTTTTATTCGATCAAGACTTGACACAGCTCCATGAGAAGGCTGCTGAGCACCATCTCGTTTTTGTGTGTATGCATGGCATTGTTTCACCTCTGGTCACCCAGGGAAGAACTGCTCTCTCCCTGTGTACACAGAAGCAGCAGCTCTCATGTCACTTCTGTGTGCTCCATGTCTCAGTGTGTCACTGAGAAGATCATCAGGGGTCCTGGCCTCACCTCTTTCATGGCCTGCTTCTTTGCCAGCTTTGTTTGTAGCATAATGCCCACAAATAGGTTTACTTTAATACAATTTGTGTGCATTGGTGGAAATCTAAGACCCTGAATGAGCAGTGGACAGATTAAACTAGTTTTGAGTGCATATCCATTATGAGATCTACCTATTTGCTTCCCTTAAGTATCCTAAATGCTTGTATTTGCCATGTTGATAGGATGGATTTTTGCCGTGGGAACTTTTAAATGCATTACAGTACTAAAATGCCACTATTGTATAACCTTTGTCTACTGACTGCAGTGAATATCCATGAATTATCTAAAGATACTATGCAAATAAGGTTAAAAATTACCTACCAGCAAATATAAGAAAGTGACTGCCAAACATCTTAATGTTAGTATGCTCTCGTCATATACAACTATTCAACTGAATTATTCCTTTTATACTGCCTTTTTTTTTTTTTTTTAACTAATACTACACAATAGCACTGTGTATTACCCCTGTAACTAAAAGCTCTGAATATCAATGGTTAACAAATGTCTCTAAATATTGTGGAAAGCTTGTCTCTGAAAATAATACCATAATAGTGTCATTTGCATTTCTATAGTGCCTTTCATCTGAAAATATCAGAGCACTTTGCAAACAATGAGTTTGAATCATGTAGCTGCCACAGAGGTAAAAATGACTTGAGCTTCTCAACATCCTGACTTCCTACAAAATTAACTCTAAAAGCTGTTGGCATTTCCTTCCCTTGGGATTTCTACACGTGGATAGTATTACAATATGCATTCCAAGCTACCCAGGGCTCTTTTGAGATAGACTATGAAGGGAAACAGACTGGTCTAGGTTCTCTCTTTCAACGACCCTTTCTCAAACAGCACTGCCAACCCTCAGTTCTCTACCTTCAGGTCTTCAAAAAAGGGAAAAGAGCAACTCAGCACACTGAAGTTCTTTACTTAACCTAATAATCACAATGGACTCGAACTCTGGGTTCTGACTAGAAAAACACTACAACACTACTGCAATGTGGCACACAGCTATTTGTCTCAACACCAGGTTCCCAGTATGTGCAGAATGTGTGTGAGTGACCACGGATGGGCCCTCAGCTCCTTCTTAGTGCTCTGGCCAGCAGGCATACTATGTAACAACACTGGTGGCACCCCCTTCCTCAGCTGTCTTGATTCTTAAAAAATAAACAGAAATACAACAGGTGATTGAGAATTTGATACCAAAGGAAAGGCTACCTGGCTTAAAGTATTGAAAAATAACATTAAAATATCAAGTAATACTGAAGTGTGTCTCTCAATTGCAAAGAAATGACTGGATAAGATTACAAAATTGTGATTCACATCAGAACATTTGAACAAGCACTTTTTCCTAACAAAAAATATAACTACCTGAGACAGAATTCAAAGTGTAGGGCATAACTGCAAGCCTGGAACTCCTAGTTGCAGCAATTAGATCCTCTGTTTTAGCCCCAAATGAAACGTCTCATTTAACTGAGATGTAATTTTAAATATACTTATTTGAAGTGTTTCCTACTTTCAGTTCTGTAAGATGACAAATTAAAGACAACATATATAAGACACATATTTCGTATTAATTTTTTTAAATACAGTTTTTAATAGTTGGCCACATTTCGTGGTGACCGTCTTACAAAACACCCAGCTTCTTGACTGTTGATGTGGACAACCACTGCCACCTATTGACTTAACAATAACACCCTCCTGTCAATTTATATATGTTAAAAAACGAGGCAATTAGTAAAAGCAAAGCAGTCGGGACTCATGTTATAATGTGGGAAATATCAGAATGGATCTGGAGTTACAGAAAGGAAAAGCTGTGTCCAAATACTAGGAGTATTCAACAAAAATATTTACTATTCACACAGGATATTTTTCCCAATTTAAAACAAATGAGAGTTCTGATTTTTGTTTTAGGTATATTATGCCTTCACTGAAACAAATTTGGAGTCTGATCCATTGGCCAGTGAGGTTAATAGAAAGGTCTGTTATTCCTGGAGGATCTTAAAGGAAGTTCTACACTTGTGGCATGAACTGAAATCCAGCATCTGCTAATGTCTTGCTGACTCCCATGGAGTTCATACTAAACCATTCAATCCTTAAAAAAAATAGTAAATAAATACCACATACTCAAGGAATTTGATGGGTATGGTATTAGTGAGAACTCAGAAACAGAATTTTATCTTATAATGAGTCCTTATATCCGACCTCAAATAACACCCTGGGGACACAGCTGCCCTTCTGTGTTCTTCAGGAGAAAAAAGGAGGCTGCCCTGGAACTGTGCAAATGGTTCCTAGTTTGCAGATTGGGTGCCTTGCATCCCTTGGCTCTGCTGTGTGGCAAATGATGCAAACACAAATATATTTGCTTGCAGATGCCAATAAACAGTGGGAGCTTCAGCGGCACTGTGGCTTGGAGGTAGAATCTCTAAGGAAGGAGAACACACCATTCTGCTCATTGCACAAGGGGAAGAATTCGACAAAATCTAATTCTTTCATTTAATAATGCAAACTAGGAAAGCTCTTGAAAACATGACAATTCACAAGCAATTACTGTCATACAATTAAATGATATGACAGGAGAAACTGAAGACACAGCACATTTAGAGACACCAAAATTAAGTCAGAAAAATTCCTCTGCAGAACACTAAAGCTTATTACAACCAAGCACTAGAAAACAGCAAAGCCTGCAAGGGCTAGAATTTGCAACTATAATAAAAATTAATGTGAAAGAAAAACTTCTGAAATCGAAAAGAGGAACTCCAAGTGAGCTGTGTGAAATCACCGTGCAGAAAAAAATGGATCAGCATCGTAACAAAAACATTGAAAAATCCTAATTCATTGTAACAGAAAAGGTGTGGAATTACCTAGAGAACAGAAAAGAAAAAAAAAAAAAAGCTGTATAATAGTGGAGACTGTTTTCAGTAGTCAAGCTGTGTGTGCGGTGGAAGTTTCACAATTTCTTTTTGACATCCCTAGAGCAGAGGGAAGACAACTGGGGCACTAACTGAAGCACATGAGGTCAGGACACAGTGGCAATCAATGCAGTGTCAGATGCCACAGACAGTCAGATGCCCACCTGAGTTGCAGCCCCAAGTGCTGGGAGCAAACAAAGCAGTGCACTGCAGGATTGGAGAAGGCATGAGATAGATGGGAGCCATAAAAAAAACAAGTGAAAGCAGGAGCCTCACCTGCTTCATGGCACAGGCCGAAGCAGGCCCCTTAAACACACCTATTTTGAAGAAATTCTGATCACCACCCTGCCTGGTTTTGCACCTTGCAGCACTGAGAATCCATAGCTAAGCTCAGCAAACCCTGCCAGCCTTTGGTAAAGCTGCATCTTTCTTCCCTAAACTTTAATTCTTCATCCACAAAGTTCTAGATCTGGAGAAAAAGAGGTATGGCTTTGATCAAAACAGAACAGCTGAAATCAGGGGTAAAAGCTGAAAAATATGGTTGCATGGGCTTAAAGAGAATCAGGAGCTGATGCTTACTGCCAGGGAAGTAAGCATGCAGCAATACAATACGTTTCCTTTGCAACTGTTTCTTCCTTAGTTCTAACCAGGGAGAACTATTAAATAACATCTCAACACAGTAAGAGCAGCACTTGGCTGCAGCAGCAGAAGCAGTTATCAAAGAAGAAACTAAAGGATACTGCCTGCAAGGGAGAGCAGCTGCAAGAGGGCAAAAAGCCCAGAGCAATGGGACTGGCAGAGGGGGGAAGCCAGAAACCCAGCAATGCTGTGCCTGAAAAGGAGAATCTGACTGATTTCTCCTCCAGCTGGTTCTTGTGCCCATGTGTGGTGCAAGGAGTCAAGGGGGGTGGGGGGAGTGTGTGGGGGGGCAAGGCCAGGTAGTTCCCCAAATGGGCTCATTCTTAGGGACTGTGTGATGCCTGAGGGGAAGCAGTGAGTGACACACACAGGAGGAGGTACTTACTGCACCTCCTTTCTGCCTTCCCAGTCATTGTGATTCATCTACGTATTATTTTTCCTGAAGATTATATAAGATAGTTGGAAGGGCCATTTAAAATAATTTTTCAAATGCATCTGTTTTTATGATCCAAATATTTTTGTGATGACTTGATTTGACCATATTTTGTTTTTGCCATGCTTTTATTAATTATTTTTATCTTGATAATCACATTAAATTGATGATATATTACGGTAACAGTAAATATGCAGTTAAAGAATCCTGAGGAGTTAGTAATTGAATATATGTCCCAATCACTTGCTGCTCTTGAGAAACACATAATCAAAACAACTAAGTTCAGTTTTTCCTAAATCAGTACCTTTCACAAGTGCTATACAAAATAATAACAGTTGCAAAACATCTAGATCTGGCATACCAGGTTAATTACTCAGTCACTGAGCAACAGATTGCCTTCCCAACCAGTGCTTTCAAGCCATGTTAACAATCCTTCCCAACACTTTGCCTCTAGTTTGAAAATAATTATATTAAGTATTATTCTTACAGAGCAGAATGTGAAAGTTCTCAAAGTGTCTTTCTCACTATGTTCCTTTTGTAGTAAGGCAAGGGGATGTGAAGAAGGCATAAGGGCAATTTCATCTTAGTGCGTATGAACTGATGCATTCAATCCCTGCACTGCTATGGGGATTTTGTGCTCCCACTATGTCACTGCAGCTGGAATGTCAGCAGCATATTCTGTGCACCATATAATGCAAATTCAAGTTTTCTATTAAGCCCCTTTGTATCAAAATGATGTGAACATAATTGTTGTTTCCCATACAGAAAACAATCCCATTAACTAACAATCTGTACAGAAGCATGTAGAAAGACAAATGAAGGCACTGTAACCCAGAAGTCCTTTGAAACACTCAGGACAACTATGGCAAACAGACAAGTTTGGAAAGAAACCCAGCAGTTAACATTCAGATGCACACCAATCTATTAACACAGCATATTCTGATGGGGGAAATTTGATGGATGCTGCCCCATGAGCCACAATGACCTTTAAAGGAAGATAACAATCTTTTATGATGCTGTACTCTCAACAGCAGCATAGAAGGTGGTTGAAAGGATGGGCTTGGCTTCATTTCCATTTCTAGCACTGCCAGACACTATCAGTCTTTCTTTCTCACTGTCTGTGAAGGCATTTGTCCCTTGGTTGCAGAACAGACAAAAACGTGCACAACTCTTTCTTTACCTTTTGCACATACAGACGATTAAACACAATTGAGCTCACGTTGGGGGATCTCATCTCTTTTATTTGAAATGATTTTGAATTTGCATAATGACTATGAGAAACTAACTGTGGTATTAATACTAGAATAATACACCATCAATGCAAGCACTCAGTGGAATAATATTGTATTGAACATGCTTGATCACAGAAAGAATAAAACAAAACACAAAAAAATTAAGACAGCTGGCATGTAAGGAGATTGGCTTTAGTTCTGTTTTCTAAAGAACAGAAGAATATGTGATGACCTGTGTGTCTTTTACATGTGTCTTCCATTGTCTTTTGAAATATACAACTCAATGATGGACATTAGACAGATCCAACAAAATGATACAAATCTCAAATATAATGAAGATCCTACATGAGAGCAGATAACCAGGTGAATAAAATCAATCCTGTAAATAACTCTCCTACTTCCAAGCATAAATGAATTAATCAAAGGGAAAGCTCTAACATGAACTACTGGACACTTTATGAACACTTCTAGTAAGGGAAAATTTCATCCAAAACATGCTGTCCTTGCAGGACATACATCCATGGTGAAAGAACCTTTACGGGAATTTACTGCTTCATTTTAGTTTAGTTTATTATCCAACTCAGTTAATTATCCAGCTTACTTAATTATTCATATTTTGATTGGATGCACAGACCAGCTTCCTTACACGGTAAAAACCAGATTTGAGAAATGTATGAATAATGACATTCACTAGTGAAAATGAACGAAGCTCACTCTAAGCAAGGAAATGCTTGGAGAATTTTTTTATCTTTGATAGTTTTAATTGACTAATGAGCCTATTTTGTGCCTGTACACTGCTGTAAGCACTACCAGGAGAGCTGTGCAAGCTCTGTGCAGCAGTACTCTGCATAGTTCATTTTCCTGTGTATTTTCTTAACCAGTGCAGAGAGAGTGCAGCTGTCACGATAAGTCAGACCATCTTCATTGAGGAATGGCACAGGTATATCTGAGCCTGCTGCAGGCTGCAGCATAGATCCAAAGGCCACAAGAGGTCCCTTCTCTTTGATTTGCAAAACAATAAATAGCTGCTTAGCAAAAGAACCGCCTGAGGTCCCTTGGACCCATTAGGGTACCATGATCATATACCTGGTTTAAGTGGCATGTCATTTAATTCAACTGCATTTACTTTGTTCACCATAGATTGCTTAACTCTTTATAGTCCCATAGTGTATCTGATTTGTATTTCAGAATAAATCATCATACAGATTTTGCTGATGTCTTGTTAAGACAAATTAGGGGTCACATAATTCAACAGCATTGCAGTAATCTTCATCCCTTTAGTCTAATCCATTAGAAATATATTAAATAAATTAAGATCACTCCCAAACAATAATGTGTTTCAATCATTTTCTTAGTATTTACTGGTAACTGAGAAGGAATCTGTGAAGTTAAAAGAAACCCAACACTTACTGCTCACAGATCTCAGTGTCTGAGCTGTTGAAAATATTATAAGGAGGAAACTGAAGAAGAAAAATAGGTGTTTTCTTGAAAAAAAAAAAAAAAAAGTAGTCTAGCCTGAACAGTATAGGCCATTCCATAGGAATATAGCCACCATGATTATTAAGCAAGAACATGTTTATCCACTGTTTTCTAGAATTCTTGAGACTTTTGTGAAAATGTAGTAGATAAGAAAACAAAAAGATGAAGTCCTTCAGTCTAAGGAAAGCACTTATAAAGCATTCCCTTATTTATCTCTTAGTATGGCTGTTTTCATAATCCCATGGAAATAAGAACATTCAAATAACTCAGTCTTCACAATTTATCTTGTTTTCCATATAAAGATAGACTACAGTGGACGGTGTCCAGCGATGCTTTTGGAGAAAAGTACTCTGATGGGGAGATATGCTTTTAGGTGTGCCTGTTCCACTGATATTTCCACTTTGATTTTTTTAGATCTTTTTGGCTGAATATTGAATATGCGGTCATGTTCATACAAAATTCTCACTGACATGAGTAGAATTAGGCATTTCTGTGAGCAATTCTCTGTTTCAAAACTTTCCATCTTTCAGAAGTTGTTGCAAACACCAAGACCGGTGACTGATCAGTGAAGCAATTAGACAAATTCCTGGAAGCAAAGGATCTCACAGATTGTTGAGCACAAAGATGTAACGTTTGTCATTTTGTCCTTGTTGTGATCTCATTTTCTTTTGTTGTACATCTGAAACTGTCAGGAAGAATACTGGACTCCTTTGAGCTAACTCACTATGTCAGGTCTTACTGCACTTGCCTCTTGTTTATGTTAGAGTAGCTCAAGTGCATAACTCTACAAATGTGCACAACCCCTCTCATCTAAAAGTATTAAATCCTCATGGTTATTTGACGGCTCTCAATCTTAAAAGTAATTTTAATGTAATAAAATTCAGTCAGTGAGATCAGCCAGACAGTTTCAGGGCTTCTGTTATAAAGTGCCTATGTTGCATGGTCCGGCACCAATCTTGTACAAGACAAATAAGCAATACTTACTAACAGATAACACATATTGAAACCACTATACTAAAAAGAGTTTTTGGAGGGTTTGTGTAAGCCATTTATTTTGCCATTGATTTTTAAATTTGTGCTTCCATGTGACTCTGAATTTCAATTCTGTATTTTCATAAAGCTCACGCTGCAGCTTCTAGGAAATGAAAGTGCTTTCTAATGACACAACCACACTGAAGGGTCCAGCCTTCAATGCCTGGCCAGTAGGGAGCACTGCAGTGGGGATCTACAACTGGGAGTCATCCATTGTCATTTCAGCTTAATGTTTTGTAAAGCGTCCCTCATTATAATCTCTATATAATAATTTTACAAATAACATGGCTCTGCAATGGCCATGTGTCTCAATTCCTGGTTCAGTAAAGGTAACAGAGAGCTGGAGGAGAAAGCTGGAGATTCACATTGCATAGGTGAGCTTATGAAGGTACCCGACTGCTCATACAGTGAGATTTAAGAAACATTTTGACTGTTAATCATACTACAGGTACATATCACTATACTGAACACTGCAGCTGTGCTACCTCAAGCAAACACTAGGAGCAGGTTTTACAACCCCATTTTCCAGACCCTGGCAACTTGAAATCTCGTCTCTTCAGCTATTTGATCAGTCCCAGTGGCTGATACATAGCAACAGCGTGGCTCTAGATTAAGTCAGTGTGGAAATCCTCCCATGTCCTAGTCTTTCCTGCTTCACAGATCTAGTCTGCAAAGACAACTTTTTCTCAAGATCTGGATCTCAAAAAGAATGACTGCAGTTGGTCAAGCACATCTGTGCAGAAGTGTCTTACTTCTGGAAATGGACCTTAGGAGATGGATGCTCATAGAGGAATTTCAAGAGCACATCGAAGATAGATGTGTCTGGGGCAATGAGATATCCTGAGAGACCATGCAGTACATCTCAGTGCTCAGACAGCAGCACGTGCACAAACCCAGCAGGTGCTCAGGGTCCCCCCATGTCAACTTGCCAAACTCCCCCACCTAGTGGCATGTTAGCCCTACTCCTCTCTTTTGGCTAAAAGTTTTGGAAGTAAGAGCTTTTATTTGGGGTTTCTAATCTATCAGTTTTTTATCCTTCTTTACTTAAAACTTCAGAAAGGGAATAAAGCAGCTGCCCTGAAATATGCTGCCTATATTTAAAGCCGCCAGATTTTTCTGTACTCCTTACGCGTGTCTATCTGTGACTGTATCTACCACCTTCAGTATAGTAAACTCTTAAATTACAGGTAGCTAAATATTATTAATGTATTATCACAGAATCACAAAATCACAGAACTGTATGTGTTGGAACTCTAGAGATCATTGAGTCCAACCCCCTTGCAAAGCAGGCCCCCTACAGCAAGGTGCACAGGTAGGTGTCCATGCAGGTCTTTAATATCTCCGGAGAAAGAGAATCTACAATCCCCCCTGTTCCAGTGCTCTGTCACCCTTATCATGAAGAAGGTCCTTTGCATACTGGTGTGGAACTTCCTATGCTACAGCGTTGGGTGTGGTCTTTGGAACATACATACTCAGTTCTCACAAGAAGTTCTAGCAGCAAACTTGAAAACTATCTATACTACTTAGAAGGAAAATGACTGGGTTTCTCATAATGTTACTTATTTCTAAAGATGAAAAAAAAAAAAAAGCCAACAAACTAAATAGCTTGCTGTTTTTCTAAAAGAAAATCAACAAAGCAACAAAAGAAAAAATGCAGAACAATTCCTTTGATCTCAGTTTTGCTCTCCATATGCATATCCTACCTGGTGAGCATGTGAATGAACATTTTTGTGTGTGAATTAAGCAAAAGTTCTCAGTGTTTTGTCTTGCACATTTGGTATATTTGGAGCAAATCCTCAGCCCACTCCTCGAGCTACATAAGCCAGTAACTCACAAAAAGAACAGGGGGATGTGAAAAGCAGTTCTTTTCATACAGTTTATCAAGTTTAACTAACCAGCAGAAACTTGAATCCAACTCAGTCTCCATCCTAGCCCCAAACGGCTGTTTCCTCTAACATGAACAAAAGCTTGAGGATCTGCTGAGCAAAAATTGTCTACTTCTGATTCATATCTACCTGCCTTCACCACCAAAAAAAAAAACACCAAAAACAAAAAAAATTACAGTCCCACATCCTTAGGCAGTCAGATCACACTTTCTGTTCAACTATGCTTACAACAAAGGTGGTTCTGTGGCACAGGAAGAAAGAAAATTTGGCAGAGGCTGAAACACTGAAAATAGCAAGCTTTGTTCCAAGCTTGACGGACTGTAGGCATCTCTGACCTTTGGGCCGCTTGAAGTCAAACACCAAATCAAGGACCCTGCCAAGACCAGATGCTTGAACCATGCTGAGTTACTCAACTTTGTTTCTAACTTTTGAAGGCTTTTTTCCTCAAGTATAGCTTGGCTTATAGCTCTCAAGCACCACAGTGATATGTGTCACGTAAATCCATAAATAGGTACAAAGTTAGGTAACCAGAACTAACACTTAGCATGAAAAAAGTCCTGGAGTTATTTGTCTCCACATCTCCGCAACACCTCCCTTGCAATTTTATACACTTGAACATCTGTGTTTTTCTTTAGCTCAGGCTTAAATTCCACCCAGATTATATAAAATTGTCATTATAAAAAGACCTTCGTGCAACAAATCCAAGGAGGGATGCCATATGGTATTTTTGGGCTGGACAAAATGGACCATCATTAGTGAAGTATTATTCTGACTTTTGAGTGTTAACATTAACATTGACTGAGTTATATTTTTCTTAAGCAAAACAAGATTTGAGGTAAAAATAGTATCATATACTTGGAATATGCAAAGAATCAAAGTTATACCTTTTTCTTATCACATATGGCGATTAGATTGCAACTAAAGCAATCACAGTTCTTAACCTGTTATGAGTTAAGCAACCTCATGTTCAGTAGCAGTGAATACAATGCAAACAATATTTTAGATTTTCTTTCATATGTACATCAACACACAGAAATACACGGAATTCCTGCAAAGCAGCCTATAACAATAAGTTCAAAAAATAATATAAATAAAAATTGCTAAGACTCATTTCTGCAATCCTTAATTACAGAAATAATCCTTGTCTAATCAAACTAACTGTGGGTGAGAATTTTGCCTTGTGTGTCACAAGAAATTATGTAAAGTGAGCACAAAACATTCATGTCTTTTCCAATGGAGTGTTTTTCATATTAATACAATGTTCTGGACTAAGTATGTCAATGGAAAATAAGCTAAGCTGAACCACTGTGTAATAACTCAAGAAAACTCAAACTCACTCCACAGTATAACATGAGGAAACATCGCTACGGAGGATCCTCTAGGATTTGATAGTTAAGATTATTAATCATGCCAAAACTAGTATTAGCTTTTTAATAAGTAGTTGGATTTCAGTGGCCTTGTGAAAGATTACAACAAATAACCATCCAAAACAAAAAAGTATACAGTTAATTATTACTTGTTAATGGGGAATCTGTTTTTGAGAGAAAGCAACGAAGATCAGCAGGCATTTGAATTACCAAAGCCTGTACACAAGTAAGTAGGTAAAAATTCAAAGTGAGTGATTTCTTGGATCCTGGGCTACTTTCAGAGTCCAAAAGAGCTGGAGCAATTCATTATTATCCTTCCAACTTTATAATTAGTTTTAATATCCGAAACTTTAAATGGTCATTGAAAGAATAGAGCTATGAAATGCACATCCTTTCTGTACTAAAAAGGGCTTTTAAAATAAAGTTTTTTCATGATTTCTGCACAGTTGCTTCTGTTGATATAGCAGAAATGTTTTGAAATAGCAGAAAAAAAGAAATACTGTGCTGGAACTTAGGAACTAGTCAGAGGTGCTGCACAGACAAGAATCAGCTGAGATGATGGCTGCAGAAGCAAGAATCCCTGCCCTGTGAAGTGCTGGATGCTGGTTCAGCCTAATTCCTTCAGGTCAGAGTGGCTCACACCCTCTGTCAGGACATACTCAGATGCTATGTGAAGTATGATCAGTCAGTCTTCAGTGGAACAGCTGAACAGCCTGTGTGTAGGAGCTGGCTTTGCACACATCCCTCTTCAGTGCCTTCATTTGTCCCTGCTGCATGACATGAAAAGCACCTTCTCAATCATTTTCCAAATCCCTTACTCCAGTTAAGCAATTATTTTCAGCCAGGACTTTTATCACATTGTATCACCACATAATTTGCTGAACAAAATAGCAAACTTTGCAACTCAAATAATTTTCTGCTTAAAGTAATGACAAGAGGCACTGGAATGATCCAAGTCCATGCAGTGTTGATGTCTCTGCTCAGTATAGTGAGCTGTATGGAATTTTGCACCTCTCATATGCTTGTACATAAACTTTGTTTTATTGGCAGGGATCTATACAGGCACTACTGAGTCACAAACTGATGTTAGCTGATTGCTATTGCAGTCCACAGATTCCTGCAGGAAACAGCAGAAGCAGTTCTTAGAATCAGGCGAAAGTAACTTGCCTCCCTTATCACACGGAAGCAAGCAAAATTCCCTGAGACGAGTGATGAATGGTTGAAGTAAAAATCTGCAACCTCTCTTAGCCAAAATATGCATTTAAAATATGCCTGGTTGCTTGGATCTGCAACAAGAAACAAGACATATTTATGTTCAAATAATAAAGGAGCTTTAATGTTTCTAAAGATGCCTTCATCTTCATTGATTAATTAACACCAACCTGATGATGTTAATTGATAGATGAAAACATTGCTAGAGGAAAAAGCAGTTTCACTCATCTACAAAATTAAATCCAGAAAGCAAGTGACTGTAAAATGACACAGTTCTGTTCCTGTTACTCATGCTCACTGTTGCTGTGTAAGTGTTCTTTTTAGGGATTTCTGTTCAGGAAATTTTACAAATAACCATTTTCCCTATCTATGTAATACACATAAATTTAATTCCTAATACAGCATGCCCCTAAAAAAAAAAAAAAAAGACATAACATCAAGCCCTGATTTTCCCCACTTTCCATGTTGCAAATTGCTGCAATTCAAGAGGACTATGCTAAGTCTGTTCCTGTGAGGTTGCAACGAGGAGTTTCCCTGAGAGCTGCAGCAGCAACGATCCCCAGGTCCTTGCTGAGCAATGGCCAGAGCAGGGGAGAAGTCTGGGGGGCTGCAGGACAGCCAGGCAGGCCCTGGGTATGCAGACAGCACTGCAGCCGAGGCTGAAACACACTGAATGCTTTGCTCAGTAGGAAGGGTTTCACCTTTTTTATTTTCCCCAGAACATTTGCATTTCGACTTTTTTTTTTTTTTTTTTTTTTTTTTTTTTTTTTTTTTCCAAATAGCACTTTTATTTCTAAGGACTTTAATAGATGATATCTAACTCCATTAAATACATTTTCTTGTTTATCAGTAGCCTTTTCGTAAGGTGACATACAGTGAGCTATGCAGTGTCAGTGCTACCATTGAGAGCCACAGCTGCTCCTGGTGACTGGGATCCTCTGAATGCTCACTTGCTCACCAAAAGCAAAGTACTGAAATTCTTGTCATTTCTGAAAGCAGGAGCAAAGATGCAGATAATGTTTTGTCAGTGAGAAATGATGATCACTGTCGCCACGCCATCCTACAAGGAAGCCAGCACAATTTTAAGGCAACCGAGTTGTATCCTTGCTCTTAGAGTTTTGTGAAGGTTGAAATTTTGGAATAACAATGCAAGAGTAAAATCCCGCAGATGTATGGCTTACATCTCTCACTTTCAGCATGAGTTTAGTGGCTTTTTTTTTTTAGCTGAACAACCACGTAGCCAGCACAAGCTGCCCTACTGGTAAATGCCACTCACGTCAAACACGGAGGCATCGGTGCTCCCACAGTGGAGGCAATGCTGGCAGAAAGCCATTCCCGATGAGTAACAAATCTACAGATTCATGCTAGTTTTCTTTCATAGCCAACTAAGCATCTTTCTGGTTATCACTAACTGTATCTTTGCTTAGCTTGCACCAACAAGCATCCCGGTGCCATTTGTAAAGAATGGGGTTGCGGGAGCTGAGCACGGGGTAATCCCGGCAGCATTTTCCCCGGTAACGGCTTGTGGGCACCGCCGCCTGCATCAGCCAGCTGTTGGTGCCATGGCAATCGCACTTCGGAACCCGAACGGTTCTGCCTTTGCCTGCACGGCTTGCGGCTCTGGGATGCCTGCCTAGAGACAGCGCTGTTGGGTTTGGGAGGCGGTGGGGTGACAGAGCCGTGTGCGCTGTGGGCTCGTTTGCACAGGTGGGAAACGTCGAAGGTGTGAACATTTCAGTTATTACTTCCTTGTATCGTGTGAGAATACGCTTCAAAACTTCTGTCTTGCAAGTGGGAACGGCACTCCCGACACACGCAAATCCCTCGCACGAAAGGGTAATTTTAACAAGGGCTTTGAAGCGGCAGGTCGGCTAACTCATTCTGATACGGAGCGTGCGAGTGCGACGGCATTACACTAAAACCGCACAGTTGAGCTCACGAGCGCGGCCCGGCAGGGCGTACATCACCGCGGCGCTCGCTTTAAGCCGCGGACTTCGGGACCGCGCGATCCGCCGGAGCCCCGAGCACCGTCCCGCCCTACCCGGCAGCTGGAGGCCACCACCCGCCGCCCCCCGCCCGAAGCCGGCCCCGGGCGGCAGGGGGAGCCGCGGCGGGGCCCGGCCGTTACCTTCGGGGTTGGCGCTGATGAAGACGCGGACGCTCCGGCCGCCGGGCACCAGGTGGGCGGGCAGTGCCGCCAGGTTGCCGGCGAAGGCCGCCCTGCGCAGCGCCGCGTCCCGGGGGCACGCCGCCCTGCCGCCCGCCCCGGCCGCCCACATGGCGCCGCCGCCCGCCGGGCCCCGGCTCAGGGCAGCCCCCGGGCCGCGCCGCGGAGCTGCGGCTCTCCGGCAGCGCCCATGCGGCTCCTTCGAGCGCCGCCGGGGCCGGAGGCGGGGGAAGAAAGTTTGCGGCGGCGATGGGACCCGGCCCCTCGGGGTCTTCTCGGTGCCCAAAGCGGGGACGTCTGCGGGCGGACTGCCGGCGCCTCTCCTCCGCCGAGCGCTTCACGACCCCGGCGTCGGGTTCTTATAGAAGAGCCGGCGCATCCTTCCGGCACGGAAGAGTTCAGAGCTCTGTTTGTGTCTTCTGTAGTCGCTCGCACGGAAGCCCCGGCTGCTCAGGTACAAAAGAGAGACGCTCGCGCGGCTTGTTTCTTTCTTTCCCGTGCTTTAATCAGTTATTTATTTGGCGGCATCAATGCGGAGCCCCGGCCCGAGGCAGGAAAGAGGGCGGCGCGGAGCGGCGGCGGGCGGTCCCCGCGCAGCTTTGGTCCAGGCGTCCCGCGGGCTGCGGCAGCTCCCTCGGAGCCACCCAGGGCTGGGCTGGGCGGGGGCGGCCGCGGGGCTCTGAAACCGCCCCGGGAGGGGCGGGCGGCGAGGGGAGGGGCTGGGCGTAATGCATGTTGAGCAGCGTACGGTGTGCCCGACCGAGCGCTGGGTTGGGAGTGGAGCTTTCCCTCCCCGTCCTTCATTGCCGCACGGACATCCCCGCGGCCGGGCTGGCTCCCCTTGGTCCTGACTGCTTAAAGACACGCAAGGGAGTTCGCTTGTGGGTTCTGTGCGAGTTTGCACGCGAGTAAGAGGGGAAATTTTTGGCTGCTGTTTGCTTGCCGTTTTTTCAGTAGTTCAGCACTCTATAAATTTTGGGGCGCTTTTAACTAAATGTAGCAGACTACGTTCCTGTAAGCTCTGTGAGCTTAGCTTGGCAGGGAGGGGGCCTCTGTGCAAAGGAGGGAAGTGTCTGTGTATTGCAGCCAGCAGCACTGAGATTGGGCAGAGTATCACAGGAACCATCTCTGTGCCCAGCGCTGGAAAATTCCCCTTTCTATCAAAGTGGCATTCCTGAGAGATTTAGTAGTGCTTGATAAGGAGCCTTCCCTGGTGAACATGCATGTTTCTCTTCTCTGTGGGTTGCCTGATGCTCCATATGAGTCAGGCCAGGTTAACAGAATGGACAGTCATGAGATGCAAGTCCCTGGAAGATGAGACTCTGTGTGCTATTGCCTGCACAACTGTTGGTGTTACAGTCACCTTGCAGTGTTGTGCTGATGTGCTTAGATACGTTCCTGTGCCACTGGAGGGGATTTCTCTGACAAGTTGAAAACTTGAGTTTTCATCTTATGGATTCTTTTGCAGTCCTGTCTTTGGCAGCACTGCCAGCAGCATGGGCTATTACCTGAATGCTCTGGGATGAAGTGAGATTGTGACCATCACTTGCTGCTGCTATGTGGTGCGCAGCTCCAGCAGCAGGACCTCCGTGCTGCACAGGGCCCTGCAGCCCACAGCCTCACCATGCAGCTCAGCACCTGCGCTGATCTGTGTTGCCACTCTGGGCTGCAGCTGGCAGTGCCTTCATGCATGACTCAGCTGCAGCAGCCGGACGCTGTGCTGTGGAGGCTGAGGCCAATGGTGCCCCAAAGCAAGAGTCTCAGCGGCTGCGGGCTGCCTGCACTGGGGTCAGCACCCTGAGCCTGGCACCTGGATGTATGCAGTGCTGGGGGTGGATGCCACAGGGCTGAGGCAGAGAGGACATTGAATGGCTGCTGAGAAATGGATGTATCACTTTCCCTGGGATGTGGAAAAGTGTTCAGTGCATCAGCACGGGGATAACTCAGCAGGGAAATTAGTTGGTGGCTTTACTTAAGTATTAACATTTAATTTCTTTAATTCAATAGAAAGAACATTAAAAAAATGTCATATACAATCACATAAAAATCACAAAGAGGGTGCTACTGTGTTTGCTATAGGAGCAAAAATCATCAAATATACTTTACTAAATTTCATATTGAATAACAGATTTTGTAAATTTTGTCAGCAAAATATTCCTCTATACAAGCCAGATTTTGGCATCAGTGTTTGTGTTCGAGTCCCAGAGTGACTGTGAGATGTTTCAAGCTCAAAGAGGGTAGATTTAGGTTAGATATAAGGAAAAAAAATCTTTTAAAGTGAGGGTGTGAGGCGCTGGGACAGGTTACCCAGAGATGTGGTTGATGTCCCATCTCTGGAGACTTTGAAGGCAAGGCTAGATCAGACCCTGGGCAACCCTGATTTACCTGTGGTTTCTCTGTTCATTGCAGGGGAGTTGAACTAACGGCCCTCAGAGGCCTCTTCCAACTCTAAGGATTCTATGATTTTATGCTTCTATGTTGCCCGAGCATGGGTACCCATCAGGATTGCAAAGCACTGCCTGGAGGTGTGATCCCCAAGCCCCTGCAGTGACCTTACAGGACAGGTGCCCCTGCCGTCAATAGGACTAACGGAGGGTGAAGCGCTGTGCTGAATGCAGTAGAACAGATGTGTAATCCTGAAGGTGCCCTTGTATAAACATCTCTGAGTAAAGGCTTGGTCCTGAAACAATGTAGGTCACAAAGTAGCCAGAAAATCTCTACTATGTTACATCATAATTTCTTGCTTACCATTCCGGCCTCATTTACTCCAAGTTCAAATACTAAGTACAGAATGCCCCCCTTGGTGAAGCGCCTGAGAATAATCAAGCTATGGTTTGTTGATGGCCTGATCCTCCAGTAATTCCCACCAAACCTTTCTTCTTGAGATGTCCCATTGCCATCAGTGTGACACTGGGGGTGCAAATACAGCTTGGTCCCAGCTTATGAAGATCTATACAAATGTGCAGAGTTGTTAGGCTTGACCCCACATCTGTTATAGAATCACTAAGCTTGGAAATGACCTCTAAGATCACCAAATCCAACCACCAGCCCATCCCCACCAACCCATGTCCATCAGTGCCACATCTATGTGTTTTTTTAACACCTCCATGGACGGTGACTCCACTATCTCACTGGGCAGCCTGTTCCAATGCCTCTCTCTTTCAGAGAAGTTTTTCCTAATATTCAACCCCCAAATGAATAAAGGCTTGCTGTTTAGAATGGGCTTTCTGAGGCAGTGTGCTGTTCTGAGATTAGTTTCAGATGGAAATGAACCCCATGGTCAGCCCCAGTAGTCAACATAGGTGGGAGGCAACCAGGGTGATAGACTATAGGCAGCGCTGTGTGTCTCCACAGTGTGGTTCTGCAAGGTTGTTCTGTCTGCAATCTAAATTTATGTTTTTGTGCATATGTGCCTCGGTACACACTGTGAGGTGTTGAACAGTGCTCAACAGTGATATAGTTCCATGGGAATTAGTGGAGCTCAGCAGCTCTGAAGTGAACCAGCAAACACTTTGGGAGGCCCCATACTGTGTGTGTAATAGGGTCACAATATCTGAGGGTTTATGCTATCTTCCAAGTGTCTGTGTTATCTTAGGTCCACTGAGTTATGTCCTAAGAAGCTAAAACTCTCATTGGTTCTCCTTAGGTATCACAGCCTGCTTTTGCCAGAGGCAACATGTCCCTGCTGTCCTCTCCCAAGAACATCACTTATTTGCAGGCTGAAGGTTCAGACTGAGTCAGCAAGCTGGCCAGCATCTTTCCTACTTGCAGAAGCTAAGGACTTCTGCATGCAGCTACTTCCTACCTACAGCCAAGCGATGTCTGCAGCTCCTTGGCAGGCTGGCCCACTTGTAGGAGCAGGTGGAGCAGGCAGTTGCCCAGAGCAACAGACAAAAGGAGGCAATAAAATCACATTTTAAGCAAGAAAGAGCCCCGGTGGTTCTGCACCTGTTTAATGTTCTCCACACACTGCTGGTGTTGGGTCCAAGCAAGATCCTCACTGCAGGAGCCATGGCTGCTGTCCTGCTGGTTGAACATCACAGCTGCTCCTGTCCATGCTTCAGCTTGCTGCTACTGGGACTGTGAAAAGGAACTCACTGTGTTCTTCTCTGTTCCTTTTCCTTGACAATGATGTACTGCATCACTGCAGAGTGGGGGGAGGGAGGGGTGGATTGGCAGGAGAGCAGGGGCAGATGTGCTGAGATGAGAGAGAGCTCTCATGGAATTCATGCTTCACTAAAAAAAACCAGTTATTATTATCCTTGCAAATTAGGAATGACAGGCTGCCTAGGCTTACTGGGTTTATATTTACATCAAGAAACTGATTGCAAGAAATAAGATATGTCCTAGCAAATCTTACACAGTACTGGGTTCCTGTGAGGACCTTTTACAGCCTTTTCAAGGCTTAGTTAACTTAATTTGGACTTCCCTACTCTACCCAGTTCACAGTATTGAAAATATTCATTTCCTTCCATTTTTTCTTATTGCTGCTTGTGCTCTGAACCTCTATGACTTTTGGCTGCAGTTCTTCCCCACTGGTTTATAGGTTGCTGTGTCTGACTTTGCCAACAGGTAAAACTGGGCACAAGCTCCAGATTCTGTTGAAGGCAGTGGGAGTTTTGCCACTGACTTAACTGAATGGTTATACAACCTCAAAACTTGTAGGATTCAGGGTGAGTGTTTCCTTCCTTTCTTTCTTGAAACAGACTTTAGCTTGAGTAGAAGCAGTCATTTTTGGAAATATTATAATGGATGGTGAATTTAAGTTTCCTGTATGACAGTAACTATTAAAAAGAAATTCGGAGGAGACCAGAGTCTGGCATAGGAAAAGCGTGGAGTGGAGACCAGTAGAAAGTCAGTTATAGAGATGGGATTTGCACCAGAATTGGGACTTGCCAATGGAAATGCTCAGGAACTTCAGTAATATCTGAAATTCTGCACATGGGATTTGAAAGATATTTGTCCTGGGAATCAGACATGGGCTTTTGATCACTGTAGTGCAGAATGCTCTTCCTTCACTGGCTTTAGATGAAACTGTTGTGTCCCACAACTAAGAGACTTCCTTTATTTTTCCCCCAGCAGCTTTTCCTTTATATTTCTTTGGATGCCATTGCTATAATACTAGTGGATCTGTCTGTGCTCTTCTGCTTCCATAAGTGCTGACAGGAAACTGTAACCTGGAATAACAATTTCCAAATACAGAGGCATAAGAACAGTCCTAATTTTCAGAGGCTGCCAAGTGGTACAGCTATATGCTTGTACAGAGTAGTATATATTTCAAGGAAAAGGGGAAGAAAATATGAAAGAAATGAAAAAATATTGTTTTTGTGTCTGTGCAAGCATGGAAGTACTTTGTTCTCACCTGCATGTCCCAGCCTTACTTGCCAGCTGGCTTTGGCACAAGGACTTCCACTTCATCCTAAAAGTGTTGTGCCACCAGGCGCCTGCCTTCACCCTTGCATTGATGATGGTTTGGATGAGAGAGAGGTTTTCTGCTTTTTGAGCATGCTTTCTGCTTCTTGAGTTTCGGAACAAATTCTCTTTGCAGCCTAGAAATGCAAACATAGTCTTTTCTCTTAAAATGTTGCAAGAGGCTATACCACATCTTTATTTTTATCTCCTATGTCACTTGATTGAAAGATTCTTTGTAGCTAAAATAACGATGAAGGCATGGAAATTATTTTTATCTTACTTTCTACTGGAAACTTAAAAGGAACCTCTTTTCTCCTGCAGAATTCTCATAGATGGATGTACACACCCCAGGGATACATACGTGCACATGCACGCACACTCAGAAGACACACAGGGACATAACATACTGCTGAATCCACACCAGGAATATTCAATATTGAGATTACACAGTTAACGTTCAACTCTGTCTGTATTGCTTTAAATTTTACCTTGTTGCACGTGTGATTTACAGCAGCCTTTAGTTAACTGACCAGGTACTGTTTTACCACTGTGATTCAACAGTGCTGAATAGAGGTGTTCACTTAATGAGCAGCGTTCAGCTGGTCAGTGTGCGTTCTGTGCTTACTTGCTACTCACTCACTGTTCAGCCTCTGCAGGTAGGTGCAGTCTTCTTCTCCTGAGTTTTTCCCATGT
Organism: Lagopus muta; assembly: GCF_023343835.1. Classification (NCBI taxonomy): domain Eukaryota; kingdom Metazoa; phylum Chordata; class Aves; order Galliformes; family Phasianidae; genus Lagopus; species Lagopus muta. Next base: position 50,297,720 of record NC_064436.1, read on the forward strand.
ATTTTCTGAAGAGAGTAAGTACATAAGCCTTCCAAAATCTGAACTCATTTTCCTAACACTCAACCCAGAGAAAGTTTCATTACTGAAGCTTACTTGTTAATACCAAAAATATCTGTTAATCTTGAATACCCTTTCTGAGATACCAAGGACTGCATTTTTTTCCAAGTAACTGGTATTAGGCACCAAGAACAAGAAGCAATTTTTATCGCTGTCAGTGGTAGCTGGGAGTTGTTTTGCTTATGTATGTTTTAAGCTGTAGACTTTCAAATCAGGTGCCTATCAAATGCAGAGTCTACAATTAATGATCAACCATGAAAAATCTAAAGGATTTAATTAGCAGCCTACAGAGTCGATAGTGGAAGCCAGGATAAAGGGTAATTCCCTCCTCCCTACAGAGCAACGTTCACTTTCTTATCCATGAGATGAGCTCTCTTTATTTCCTTGTCTCATTGATGGACCTCCTAACCTTAGCTAAAAATAAATCATGGTCCTTTGACAGCAGTTTTGTTCTATGGTCCCACGTCATCCTTAAAGGTGATCCATAGTTACAACAAGATAGGCATGCTTTTTTAATTTCTTATTCAGTGCGCTGTCCTTGCTCAAGCAGGGACATCAGAGCAGGGTGCCCAGTCCCATGTCCACATGTCTTTTGAAGATCTCCAGGGAGATCCCACAGCCTCTGGGCAGCCTGTGCCAGTGCTCCATCACCCACACGGCACAGAAGTGATCCCAGTGTTCAGAGGGAACCTTCTGTGCTCCACCTTGTGCCCATTGCCTCTTGTCCTCATTGCTTTGGTCAACCACTTTTGGCTTTTCTGTCTCTGTGCTGTCTTGGGGCTGTCGCTTTGCTCCCCTTCTCCCCTGGTCCCCATGAGTCCTCCCCATCCCTTCTACCTGCCATGCTCAGCTGCAGGAGGTGGTGGCATGGCTCCTCCCTGTGCTTCTCCCCAGTGCTTTTAAGCTTTGGCCTTCAAAAGATATGTCTCGGTAGTGATGGCAGGCAAGGTAAAGTTTCTCATGGTGAGAATGTTTGTGATATATCAAATGGCAGCTGGCTCTGGAAAATGCTGATAGCAGCAAAGAACACACACATTGCACTCTAACTGAGGAATTGAAATCCAGAGAAAAGCCAGAAAGTAAAGGAGAAGGTGGAATAGAAGTCTGAGATGTTTCTCTCTGAGTCTAAGTGTCCATGCCATTGCTTTTGCATAGGTTGCTGTGGCAAGTAGTCCTAGATTTATAAGTACAGCAGCAATTAGGGGGAGGCTGAATGGAGTGAGCATGTACGTGTCTGCAGTGGGTTAAGTGTGGCCATACACTGTGTAGTGTTTTCATGAGTGCTTTCTTCAAAGTGAACTGCATCTGCTGCACATGTAGTAATTAAATTTGAAATAGAAGAGTCAAAATATTCCTGCTGCAAGGTTGTTGATGAATAAGGCTTAACAATCTGATTACATACATATATATATATTTATTTGTGCGCATGAAAAATAAAATCACTACTGTGATTTGTTTATGTTAGTAGAAAATAGACCCATTTAAACTCCATTGTTCATGTGATTTATTGACATGGCAAGTTTATTTTAGACATATGAAGATTCAGGGGAGTGTAATTCTAATAGCAACATTAATTTGTCTTCTCAGTGCTGGAAAGAAAAGAACAACACAAAAGCTCGCAAAGCTTTTTTTTTTTTTTTTTTTTTTTTTTTTAAACCTGCAGGGGTTCTGAAAGAGCAGCTGTCACTTTTTTTAGCCTTAGTTAATATTTGCCATCATTTTTCATCCTGCTCTTGATACTACAGCTATGCTGGGAGAAAAGGAAGCTCTCCACCTGCTCCAAGTCTAGAACAAAGAGCTTAATCTTGAAGACAAGCACTGAGAGCAGAAGAGTTACTCTACACGAATCTAGTTGCTCTGCCACAGAAACGATGGCAGTGGATTTCTGTCTCTAGTCTACTGTAGCTAATACTGATTTCTGTAAGTTGATGGAGCATGCAGTACCCTATTACCAAATGCCATCACAGACATGTTTTGCAACCATTACCATGCCACAGTGGCACAGTGAGTGCTGTGCTCTGAAGTGTTATGAAGGCCCTCAGGCAGCCAGAATGTAAAAACATTATCTGAAGAATTATGGAGACAACTATCATCATCTGAGGGGGAATTCTAATTTGAAATAATCTTTATCCTCAAATGAAATCTGTCATCTGGGTCATTGCTGCTGTAAAATGATTATTTTTCTCCTACGTAAGCAAGAATAGTTGAGACCTATTCTCCTATTCTTAGCAGTTAATCATATCTCATAAGCCATTTAATAAGCTCAGTAAGCCTGCTTCTTGAGTTCTATATTATTCATTATAAGATGGGGCTCTGGGAAACCCCTTGTAAGGTGTCCCACTCCCAGAGGGTTGGAACAAGTTAAGGTTCTTTCAACCCAAACCATTCTGTGATTCTTGGAAATATTTGGATTATAAAGAATGGCACCATAATCTGCCTTTTCACCAGTGTAAAGACCAAGAGATAAAAAAAAAAAAGCATCAGAATTCCCAGCCGCATGCTTATGGTTAATCAAAGGCTGCAGTTGGGGTGGGATTGTGTACCATCTCCTCTTATGCTCTGCTTTTGAGGCTGGGTGAAACAGCAACATGCAGCAGACAAGTTCTCCAACACTCACCACCAGCTTCTTCAAGCACACCAATCCCTCTTCCTGTTTTTTGTGCTTTCTGCAAGCAGATAAGTATGCTTATCTGTATATAAGTATGTGCAATTTAACAATACCATTTTCTCATGCCTGAGCTGCCCGTGGGTACAGTCACTCCTTGTTTAGGTTTCCTTCAGGAGACTTTTGGCAGTTCCCAGGAGACAGTGTTTTCTTCTGTTTGTCTTGGTGCCAGGTTGGATGGCTTTGAATCTTTTATAAAGGTGATTGTCTAAGTAAAAGCTTTGCTTTAAGGTGTCCAACTACCCGCAAAAACCTAACAATAATAAATTTCCTCCTGTGCAGCAGTAGAGCTGTTCTTCCACTTGGAGCATGCAAACTTGCTGCACTGGTTTTTCTTTGGCCCTCTCCTGTTAATAGCAGGGAGGCTGGAGATGTTCAAGCACTTTTGGGGCATACGTGGGAGCTGAACCCCAAATTTCTGAATCATAATAGAAACAATAGAAACTCAAGTTAAGAAAAGAGTGAAAAGAGTTTGGAGCTTTTCATTACACCCCAATTCTTTTTTTTTCTTGTTCTGTTTTGTCTTGTGAAAGCACATAAAAATCAAGCAAACTTGGGAAAAGTGCCTTCCTCTGAGAACATGAGCAATCCCATTGATTTCAGTGAGAGACAGAGCACAGCTGGAGCTGAGATGAAGTCGTCAGCTTCCTGCTAGGTTGTGTCTAGCTGGCACAGATGCAGTTAAACAAATCTCTAACTCTGCATTAGAAAGACATTTCCCTGTGGGTCAGGTCGGTTAGGATGGTTGGTTCTTTTGTTGGCTGCCCACTGTTTTGGGTGCTGCAAGCAGTCAGTGAATATATTTACCCCACAAATTCTTATAACTGCTGTAGTTTTTATGGCTTTGCAGTTTTGTGCAGAGTATTCAGGCTGCAGTTTGTTACTAGAGTTTGTTTAAAAAAATACGGTGTATAATAATGAAATAAAAAGTAAAATGGATTTCCTTTCTGGGTTTCTTTAGCCCAAATACACATTATGTATTCTCTTAAGCTCAATGAGAGAATGGTCTGATGAATGGTCTGATGAGTGAGGGGGTCTGGAGACTTAGATTTAATATGCAGGCCTACTGAGTTTTCTTGTGCAAAGACTAGGCAGAGAAATTTAAGGCTCTAACTCCAGGTGATGATGATCCTTCTTTAGCTGCTACTTAATCCTTTAAACCATAATTGCTAATTTAGATCACTCAGCTGTATGGTTTCTGAGAGTTGCATTGCTAGGAAAATAATTCTGCCTGGGGATGTTTAGAAGCCAGGATGTCAAGGATGGTGCTGAGGATTGAATGGTGTTAGCAGTAAGTTTACATCCATTATCTCCTTGTCTGTGAGCTGTAAGGGAGCTGAGATCCGGGCTGTAGTACCTCCTCACCTCACAAGGAGAATGGAAGCAGAAGAGACTAGAAGGGTAAGGTAGGCTTGAGCCTCAGTCTGGGTGGAACTGTGTCATCTCCGGGTCCTTCTGTTGGTCCCTACAGATCTCAGTACCTGGGATCTTAAAGAAGGAAGAGTTAAACTAAATAACTTAGAATAATCTAAGTTACCAAGTCACAGTTTGGCCAGGACAATGGACTTAAATTTACTACTTTTGAGATGATTGGTTTTAATACTCTTATAACACAGCTGCATCAGACCATGTTGAGATTTTCACCAGGAAAACAGCATTTCAATCCATATAAGGTGCTCAATTCACCCTGTGTTATTGAATCCACAAGAGCAGATTGGCACTGCAAATTGCTATCCTCCCCATCTCCCCCCAGGGGCAGTTTACCTTGTGGCTCCCTGAGGAACTGTGTTTCTTATGTGAGCAGTGAATTTTTCTTAGCACTGCTTTCCACAGCAGAGTGTTTGCGTTAACAGTGCTCCTTTTTGTACTTTTTGTTTTTAGATATAAACCAGCTTTTTGGCTCTGACCTTTCCCTCTGAAGGCATGTGTCTCCTGTGCAAAACACTGCAAGCCCAGCCTGGGTGCTGAGGTTGTTGGCCTTGCTGCTCCATCAGGCTTTGGGGAGCTGCTTGGTAAGTAACCTGGGCATGGTTTGGTGATACTGAGGGAAGCCAAAGGTTTCCCAAAGGGGTTTTCTGCATTTAGAAATGAATTAAACTTTTAGCCTTTGTATTAAGGATGTCACAGGGCTCATTTGCTGCTATCCAGAGGAAACATGCAGCTGAGAATTGACTGGGCAGACACTCTGCTGAGCACATAACTGGCTGTAATTCCAGACTACCATGCTGTCACAATTGCTTGACAATGGTGAAATCTCACAATGTTAAGTTACAGTCTTAGGTAGGTATTACAGTCAAAGGCATGATATCATTTAATTCTGAACTCTTTGCTTGAGATTTTGCAACAATATGGAAAGAAGTTGCAGCTCACAGCTATCACATTTCAGTGACTTGCTGTGTTTCTGGTAAGGATTGAAATGATCAATGGAGACACTGTTTTCTCTTAGTAATGGAGATTTAATTTTATGATTGTTCCGGATAAACAAGATCAGGTTTAATCAGCTCTAGTTTTCTTAAATGTGAGTTATTTTGCTGTCATACTTGTGCTGTAATTGAATTAATGACTCAACGGATACTTACATTGATATCTTTTTGTCCCACCTGCCTTGCTTTCCCTTATGAAAACAGCCATGTGATGGTTAACAAATCAATGGATAGTTTGGAACAGAGTTGTCTTTTCATTTGTGGATTAACTTTTACAAGCCAAAAATGGCAGCAGGCACCCCTAAGGTACAATGGGTGCACCTGTGTTAGTGCTTCAGTTTTGGTTGAACTGCACTTCTGACATCTCTCTCCCAGTTGTTCCTGTTTACTGGTGTTCTGTGGAGTCTGAGAGTGCAGGAACTGGATTCCTTTCAGGTGATATTAAGGTGAATGGCGATCTGTGGCATTTGCACCATGGAGCTAGACTGGAGATAATCTGAGTTAAAATACAAAACCCCAAATCTTTGCTGTTTGTATCAAATTGTCTGCATCAACACCATTACTCAGCAGACCTAATTTTGGGCCACGCTATTGTGAATAATGTAGCAAAAATGACAGGATTTTTCTGCTTACAATTTCCAGAAAACAGGGAGCAGAAAATATCCCTCAGCTGTAGACCGACACAGATACCTCAAAGTTCATTTTTTTTTTCAGCAGTCAGAAAAGAAAAAGCATTCTTATGCACTATTTCTGATTATTTAAATTGTAAATATTTCAGTGCAGCGTAGCAAATATATTTAAAGCCATGAGCGACAGACATTCCTCAGGTAATTTATGATATTATATTCATGTAAGTATTATAGCAAGTATGTAATAATATTTAATAATATGTGATAACATGCACGTTATTAAACTTGGTGGTAATAAAGGTAACTTATTACTCATATAAATATATGAACGTACTGCAGAGCATAAAGTCAATATTAAACCCTATGCATGGCAAGTTCTTTTTCCTGGAAAGATTTTCACAACGTTTTCTATTCTTATACTCTGTTTCCATAGAATAAAATGCAGAGAAAGCATCACCTGTATATTTCATTTTTCATGAAACAAGAGAGATCAAATTCCTTAGGTCCTAACCAATTTTACATTGACTTCAAAGTATTTTAGCCATATTGGTTCAGCTCCTTTGAGTCCTGAGCATCTGTCTTACTTCCATCAGCTAGAGCTGACTTTTGTGTCTGTCAGAATGTGCTGCAACTCAAGGAGTATTTTCATTACACTTACTCAACAGGCCATTTCTTTATAGGATGTTATTTTATCTGAAATTCTCATTTGTTGGACCCTACAGGAAAGCATCAGAGTGAGACATACGAATTCATTTTTTTTTTGAGTGACTGGGTCAGGCACATGGCAATAGTTTTTGTAAGTGCAAAACAGTGTGCGGTGAATAGAAGCAGTTTGATATGATTTTCTGCTTGTAGTGGCTTCTCAGTCTCTCAAAAGCAAAACTGAGAGTTTATATTGAGGAAGAAGCTCAAGTGTTTTTCTGTTGTCTGAGTTGATATGGGCTTTATCTTTCTTTAAAGAAAATGCCCTTATGGTTTATTGTGTCTTTCAGCACAGTGAAGTATTCAGTCATGCCTGCAGTTTCCAGAGGAGCACACAGCTAAGGAAGAGGAAGAGCTGTGAGGATGACAAGCTGTGGGAAGTCCAAGTGTACAGGAAAAGAGTATGGGCCTGGAATGTCCTTATGATCTCTTCATTGAGAAGGCCAACTGGGAGGACTTGCAGAGGAGGATCCTGACTGTGGTGCAAAGAGGTCAGTTTGGACAAGGATAGGAGAGAGGGTTTAAGAATATAGAGTGCTGAGAGCTTTCCTGGCAAATAATTAAGTAGGTTAGTTTTACCACTGATAGAAATAGCTTCTCATTGATGTAGGAGGCTAAGCCTCCAATAATACATTGAGAACACAGTCCTTTTTCCTTGATACTCTTTTAGAGATGGTTGCAGGGAAGGACTCCAAAGCTTTAGTAAAGACTACCAAACCTTGACAGGACAGGAGAAAGGACGTCCTGAAATATGGACTTTCTGGAAACAGCCAATTTGCTTTGTGTGTCTAGAATGTTATTTTTATTTGGAAAATGGGAAAGCATATTTGAAGACAGTGTAAAGCCGGGAAAAATATAGCTATCATTTATTTGTCAGGAAAAAACAGGAAATTTCTATTTTTATTCTTAGGCAATCTTTTCACTTTCCCTCTTTTAAAATACAATGACAGTCAATGATTAATAGACGCAGTCCACAGTGCTGCCAGCAAGAAGCCAACCTGAGTGTAGGGAAAGCTTAAATAATTGAAGGGGAAAAAAATGACAGAGGCAGCCATTAGTTCCTCTTGACAAGAAAAGCTTCATAGCCTGGCTATTTGCCCAGATAAAAGGGAAAATTTACCATTAGAGTAGTGCAATCTGTAGATTTTATGATGGACTTCCCTTGGGGGCAAAAGAAATGACAGGGCTCAGTGTTTCAAAATTTATAGAAAATGATGCAAAACCTCCTCATTTTTAGTTGCATTGCAGCACTTACAGCACAACCAGCTTGTCAGAAGTAACTGGGCAGGATTCCAGAAACAAAACTCCCAGTAGGAGTGTGAATCGTGTAGCAGTGGCTAGTTGCCTTCAGAGGGTGGCTCTACTCCATGGACATCCCAGTGGTCATGGGAGACCTCACGTACTTGCAAAATGGTCAGCAATTTTTGAGCTGAGCAAATCAGATTGGCAAATGGTGAGTAGAAAACAAACTCCAGTTTTCTCAGAGAGGACAATGAAAAGCATGTACTCAAAATAAATAAACATTTTTCCAAGAGCAAGTTCTAATTTATTAGCTGAACAGTTTATTCTGGAGTTCTGTGTTGTGGTTATTAGTGGAGGATATTTTTTCACATTCTCATCAAGAGAATAAGAGAGGATCCTTTCCTATGAACTGCAGACTACTGTTTCATGTGACACGTCTCTTAATGTAGTTTCCTTTAATTTCTTTGCAAAACAAGTACCAGAAGACAGGTTGTCCTGAAAAATCTGTTAAGACTGACTTGTCTTCCATTGCAGAAGTTTCCTAGAGCCTAATTAGTCCTTTTGCACAGGCAGTAACAATTAGGCAGTTGTTAAATGGTGATGTTTAACTGGTTATGTAAAATGAGATGGTGATGAAAGAAGAAGCTGAACTCTTGGTTACATGTGGTTGTTAGAACTTACAGAAGTGACCATGAAAGGACATAGGGGCCATGATTTTTTCCCACATCTACAGCCATAACAAAACTCACACTGCTCATCACTGGAACCAGCTTGGAGCCAGTGAACCGCACAAACTATTTCTGGGATGTTTGGATGTTGAGCTGTGTTTGCTAAGTTTAGGGCTCTCCACATGCCCATGGCTGTACTAGATACTAGGTTTGGCTGTACAAGAAGAGCATCATATTGCAACACAAAATTCTGAGTTGCAGCATAACTGGAATTTGAGCTGAACATGTAGAAATGAAAAACACAGCTTAGAATAAGTCTTCTAGGTTGCTTTTGACACTTGGCAGGCACAATATTAAATAACAATGACTGCTGATTAGGAAGCAGAGAAAGATGGAAGCGGTAGCGACATCCAGCCCTTGACAACATCACATACAGGACAATGATATCTAAAGCTTTTAGATGATGAGAGTAATGGCTATATCCCAGGCAATGAAAGAGCAGCATGTTGACTACCATTGCCTAGCAAAGCTTTCTTTCTGCTGTGGCATTCTGGAAAAAGCCGTGGTGGCATATGTATCTAGGGAGTAGTCTCTCAGCAAAGTAAATTTGAATGTGTACACTGTGGCAGCATTCTTGAAATTTGTGCCTGCTAATAAATCTGTCCTTTAGATAAGGTCTTAGTGTAAGCATCCTAAAACTCACATCAAGTGATGGTCTCTTTTCTGTGTAATTTTAATGAGAAGGGGCTGGTATTGCTTGGTCGTGTTTTAACGTACTGAGTTTGAAGGATTGTGTAGAATCTGTTTAATGAGACCCAGCTGTGCTGGCCAGGTGGATGGCTGCCAACATCCTGATCACAGGGGTAACAAACACTGGAAAGATTTCAGAAAAAGTTTTTTTGCAAATATATACTTCACCATAATTCAAAGGATCTCCCTAAGAAAATTATTTTCCTCTAATATTTTTCATTGTATCTGTCCTTTACAGGTGGCAGCAAGCTGGCACCTTTTGATATTGAGATTCTCACTCTTAAGCCATTTAATTAAGGTAATGATGCTGTGTGGATTATAAGAATTGGAATTCATCTGTATTTCTTTTGTATCCGGTAACTCCTGAAAGTTTTGGAAAAAAAAACAAACAACTGTAACAGTGCAAGGAGATCTGCCGAACATGACCTTATTATTACTATCCTTGGGAAGAGTATTATTGCAAAGTATTTTTGCGAAACTTATTTCTATACCAGAATTTGGCTTTCACCAATATGTAACACTAAGTAGCTCTCCACAACCAAAGTTGTGTGTGCTGGAAGTATTCCAGAAGGTACTGAAACAATATCAGGGAGAATAGTAGAGGTGAATGACCTTCATTTTCAAGGTTGGTGGTTTGGTTTTTGGTTTTTTTTTTTCTTCTTTTTTTACATGAAGGGGAGCCATGAATGTATTTTGGATTTGTTTTGTAGAGGCGTCACAGTCAGTTCTAGTGACAATAACACTTGGAATGAAGGCTGAAGAGAGAAATGGGAGTGAGAGGGCTTCATCTGAGAGCAGAAAACACTAACGATTCTTTGGATGTCAATAAAAAGAAAGATGCCAAAGAGAGAAAAAGAAGCACTAATGTAACAAAGTCAGGCAAGAGAAAGTTATAGAGGAGGAAAGAGGCTGTGGCAGGACAAAGATAGATGAATGTACAGGAATAGGAAGAGCTCCATGACTGAGACTCAGAAGCATTTTCCTAAGTTCCAGACAACTCTTATGTATGAATGAAAGTCAAGGATCTATTCTGCCTACTGTATCAATAACAACATTTCCTGGAGGCATTTTGCCTGCGAAGACTTGGGATGCAGCAGCTACTTCTTCACAGTAACAGTCAATGTAGAAAGCTGCAGAGAGGTTGCGTCCTGATCCTGTCATTGTTTCCCATCTGGTAACACTGATTTTCCCTTCCCTGTTTAACAACCTTGCATCAGAAGGTGGCTGCTGTCAGATACCCGAGCAGTGCCTAAGGAAAAGGCCCATGGGGTATTTTATGAGAGGTTGCAAAGAGAGGAAGGAATCCTGCCAAAGAGCATTTTGGGAATGAAGGAAACGCCAGAGACAAGGCTCAATCTGAGGCTGCCTAGGTACTGAAGAAGGTTTACCTTTGGTCCTCACAAAGGATAGGCTGGAGACTGTCTGCTTTTTGTTGTCTGAAGCAAAGCTTGCATGTCTGCTGTGATCTTTCAGGGGAAGTGGCATATAATTATTTTTTTGGGGTACCAATTTTTTTTGTGTGTGTGTGGCTGCTAGTAAAGCTAAATTCTAGAAATGAGGCTAAGTTTTTATTTATCCTGTAACGGATTGTACATATGCCGTGATTCTGAGTGAGATTGGGGAAAAAAAACCAATGTTTTGTTACGCGTGTGACTTGTTTTGATTGCTATATCTGCCATGTTTCTTCTCCAATCCTGATTTTATTTTCTACTATTTTAGTGTTCTTGAGCTGGATGAATTACTTCTAAACATGGGAATGATGAAATCTACAAGAACTAGCTCTAGGACTGCTTAGTTATTGCAGTGTGCAAAGATAGTTTTCATTCATACTTCACCACATAAACAAAATATTCTGAAGTTGATTTATTGCATCTCCTGGACTTTCTGCATTTCTCAATAGGTATTTTCCTGCTCTGCCATAACTTCTAGTTGCCTGCTGTGAGAAACTGTTACCAGCCAGCTCAATTAAGCTGATGAAAAACTCAGAGGTAGGTACTGCCAGATCTCAAGTTCCAGACTAATATTTTAAAACTGTATTAATTTAAGTGCCAAGATGGACATTTCCTATGCAGGTTTTTTTTTTTTTTTTTTTTTTTTTTTTTTTTTTTAAGCATTAATGTATTTTGATAATTAAATATTCTAGCTATACTTGAAATGTATTCTATGAATCCCAAATTATTGACAAATTTTTGTTGGCTGGCAAAACGAATGCTGAATTCGCTGAGCTGCTGTCCAAAATCCCAGGGTTCGTGGTTTTAGCTAGAGGTAGGGATTTGAGATTCACTGCAGAGCTGAAGTCCTGGGCTTTTTCATCCAAAGATTCCCACTGAAAGAGTGGAGCTTCAACAGTGGGAAACTCCCGGGGATGAGCACACCTGGGTCAGGACTCTTGGTTCCACTGGCTTCCATGTCCCTCATCACTCTGTTGGCGTTCAGCCAGAACGTGTCAAGCCAGAGGTAATTTTGATAAAAAACAGTTTGTGTTCTACCAATTAATGTTTTCTGACAAGCGTCAGAACGTTTCCAGTGAGTTTAATTGCTGAGTAACAGGAGCCATAATATTTCACCGAGTATTTCTACAACAATAGGATATATTTGGGTCAAACTACAGCATGCATCTTCAGTGCTAAATTAATATCCTCTCTGCTATTGTTAGTTCAGGCAGCTCATAGCTAGCTGAGACACAAAGAAGCTAATATTAAAAATTACTTAGCAGTTGCTAAAGCAGCCATTGAATTGGTAATATGTCATGTAATTATCTTGATTACTTGAGGAGGCACTTTTACCATCTATTCAAGCTACATATTTTACAAATATATAGAAAGTCACTGCACTATGACTTTGGTCTGATTTACTTGTCTTTATCTTGAATTAGATGCAAGTTTTATGAGAAAAGGAACCTTAAAATGTCCAACAGAAATATTCAGAACGTGCTGGTATTCAGAATACAGATTATGTACAAGGAGAATTCTCAATTGAATTAATTATAAATGATGTAGACAATGACTCAAATATGTATTTTCTTGAGGCATCTAAAATCAGACTTTTAATATTTCTACAGAAGCAAGCTTTAGGTTTTCCAAGGAATTCAGCTGAAGTTCCATATTGTGTTATCACTGCCATATAGATTATCTTTGCTTCACCTACCTGGACACCACAAATTGTTGGTGACAACGTCCATAGCTCCTGCTCTGATCCCATGCTAGATTATTTTAAAATAGAGATAGCAGTGTTTCAGAATTGCCTCCTGTAGAAGTGATTATGCTGTGGGAGCATAGCCTGACATAATAGCATAGCTTCTTTACTATATTGCTGGAAGGATAAGATTTTAAACACCTGTTCAGATATGAATGATACATTTACTTCTCATATCTCTACACTGAAAACTCATTTTGCTCCAAAGATAAAAATAGTTCTTTCTGCCAAATCCCTGAACACTTTCATTTCCACCCAGGAACCTGTTGACCTCTCAGAAGGAACCAGTACCTCCCAAACTCTAATCAGCTGCTTCCAGGTGGAACAGGTTCATGCACTGGAGCAAGTTTTTTGGAGAAGGTGGTTCTACTAAAACTACATAAATACCCTGCTTGCTACTCTGTAAAACTGCCCCGAATATATCAGTGTTTAGAGCAGATACCTACTGAGTAGTTATAGCCTGCCTGTGTAGAGAAAAAGTTATTCAGACTTTTTACAGAAAGTATGTTGTTCTTGTCAAGAAGTTATGAAGTAAGATGGGAAAGATTTATTAATTACCTAGAGGGAAAGTCACAAATATGCTGCATGAAGATCCAGCTGTTAGTTTGAACTTAGTTTTCATTCACTGTGTCATATTTTTCACTGTATGTTTGGATGAATCCAAGTTCAGTGTGCAGGTAATACCATGTGCTCCAGTAGATACATATCAATTTGGAATTGTGGTATAAAGTCATAGATTATCCCAAGTTGGAAAGGTTGTGCAAGAATCATCAAGTTCAACTCCTGAGTCTGCACAGGACCACCCAAAAATCAGGCCATGTATCTGAGAATATTGTCCAGATGCTTCTTGTGCTCTGGCAGCTCAGTGCCATGACAACTTCCCTGGTATCCAATCTGACCCTTCCCTGTCAGAGCTTCATGCAGTTCCCTTGGGTTCTATTGCTGGACACCACAGAGTGAGTAGATCAGTGACTGTCTCTCTCCTCCTTTTCATGAGGAAGCCATAACCTTATCAGCCCACCAATCAGCTAGCCTGTTTGGCCCCATCTTCACAGTGATATTTGAATACTGAGGCCTATACCACAGATGCAGACAAGTTAATTGCCTGTATCTTGTAATGGTCTATTGATGTTTAACAGATAAAGCGCCCCTTAAGCTGAAGATGGAGCATGCAGCTATTCTGTTTTTATTTCAATGCAATTGATATGCAAGGAAAGAATATAAATACAAGCTACCTATAAACCAGTACTCTTGATGCATGCCCTGGTAGTTCACTGCTGTCTGAAGTAGAAGATCAGATCTGATGTTGTAAGGGTTCAAGAGTAAGGTTTGCTAAGTCACACCTACTGGTGAGTTCAGCTGCAGCTGTTAGCAATAATGAATAAACGGGCTCCATTGGCAATCTCTCTAATGCTTCTGAATTAATTGAACACACCTTTTTATGGGCTTGGGGATTGATGGGCATGGGATAGAAATGCATGGTCATGTGGTTTTTCCTTAGTTCATGGTCAGAGGTCAGCTGTGGGGAAAATTGCATAGTACGAGTGAAAGTGTGTTTTTTGAACTTATATTAGAATAAGTTCTGCGTGTAACAGGCCTGACTGAGTCATCTACAAATAATGTGAAAATGCTTGCTAAGAGTTTCACTCAGTTTTAGAAATAATTCATACTCTGTAGTCCAGAGATTTAACAAGCTACAAGAACACTTAAATTTCCTAAGAATGTCTTTCCTGATATCATGTAAAAGTTTTCATGTTGAAGCTCAAGCTCTTTTTTTCTGTATTTGAAATCAGTTTTGAGTGCCAATTTTGTTTAAGTCAGAAAGCTCTTCAGAAGACAGCTAACTCACCAACATTTTTCCTATTGTTAAGTTAAATCATACTCTGCAAACTTTCTGTGAGTAATTAACTCCAGAACTTACTGTGCTGCTTAAATGAGGCCTGTAGTAGTGCAAATAATTTTGCTTTCTATGAGCAGGTTAATTCATTTTCTATGCTGTGACACATACTTATAGAGGAAATCATTCTTCAATGTCATTTTAGCAACAATGTTTTGTATGTCCATATGCCTCTTCTGAGATGGAGCTGGTAATCCATTGCATTAAAGATTTAAATACCACTTTGATGCTAAAACATTTTTCTTAGTTCCATAAGTATCTGGCACTTGTTCTAAATTGAAGTGAGATGTACTGTTTAATATGACATAGTGAGCTCTGAACTCACAACCAATGAGCAATGTCAAACCCTGACTTTTTCCAAGCAATTAATTTGATAAATGTTCTTTAATGCAATGTGTAGGCCTATTAAAATACCTGTCAACACTGCAGAGGCCCAGCATAAATTTTTCATTTCTATAGATTGGTCTTTCAGAGATAATGGATAACTTCTAAGATTTTATTTCAGAAACTTCTAGCAGAGCTAATCTCAGCAAAACATTGAACGCAGTGCTATGTAGTTCTAGAGCTTATCTGAGCATTTATCCCATTTCTGTCTTGTCCCAAATCCCTAACTACACTGACCTCTGCAAGGGCTGAATCTTTAGGATTACCTGAAAGGGGATTAAAGATAAACCAGTAGCTGAATTTCCACTTAGCCAACATGTAGCACTCAACCAACCTTCTTTTGAGAGGTTCTCATTAATCTCAGTGAGTGCTGAAGCATCTCATCTCTTTCTCTTTCCGAAAGTACACTAAGCCTTGCTCTTCTCCATTACTCCATTATCTGGAAGTGAGGGGAATATGATGGGAAAACTTCTTTCATATTTCTTGGGATGTGATTTGTCCAGTCACCAGAGGATATTCATGTCTCAAGCCTCTTAGGATTAAATACGATGTCAACAGAAGCAGTATCATTGTGGTAATTGTATTTACATACTAATGAATGCACAGTGCTCTTGCTTCATGGTAAAATTGAAGCTACATTTTAATTTAATTTGATCTGCTTGGTATTGGTCAGAGGAATAAATGTATCAGCTCTTCATCAAACAGAAATGTAGCAGAAATTAGTTTAATTGCATTTGAATGCACTGACTTTGTATTCATATGATTTTACCTGGATCAGAAATACATGGATTATGTTACTGTCTGCTGTCCTGTGTAAGGTGTAAGGACAAATTGGATTAAGGTAATGTATGTAAAATACAAGACAAATGTTATTTCAAATACAGGCTGATATTTATTGAGACACTGCAGAGTCACCATTAGATTTAATTCAATATAAAGGACATTATAGAAGCAGCAGCAGCAAATTTTGCAGTGCTGCTATTGCTGCTTTGGGGATTTTGTCAATGTTATGAAACTTTTAAGAAATCTTCAGAGCTTTTGCCAAAGAAAAGAAAATACTGGAGCTCTCAACTTATGGTGTTGAAAAGATGAAAACAAATAGGAATTGGCAACTTTTTACAAAGTAATCTTGTACTTCAGCTGAAAAGAGTGCTAATATATTTCAGCATGTGCTAAGCATGCTATATAAAAGTAATGTTGGCTTGTAATCTATTATATGTTAGGTATTATGGAGAGCAAATTGGAGGGGAGTTTACCAATGACTTCCTGTTAAATATTAGATCAGATAAAGAGAATATTTCAGATGTATCCATTTGACATGCTATGAATACAAAACCTATGGGGGCTGTTTTAATGTTATTCAGTTGTTTATCATCTGCTTAGAATACAAGACATCACCTCAACAAGTATTACCATCTGTCAGTTCTAGGTATGCTTCCACATGGAGATTCATGAAGCTCATACCATCTGGAAATACTGTAACCTTGGCCTTCGTGGAAGTTTCTAGATAAGTTTTTTCTTTACTTTTTTTTTTTTTTTTTTTTTTTTTTTTTTTTTTTAGTGACAATAAAACATTTGCTGATATGACAGAAAGGACATGTTACTAAGTGCATACTCTCAAATGAATAAATGCAAACAACAATATGTATGGCATGCCTTTTTCCGGCAGATGAAACAACTTCTTGCTATTTAATTGGCCATGAGGTCAAAGCTTTTCCTCCAGACTTATTTTCTGATGCAAGTTGACCAGATGCATGTCTGGCATTGATACACGCGTGTAATGCTTGGTAGATGTCTAGAGATGTATCTTCAGACTGTGCCAATGCTGCTGGTATTGTATATTATTGATCTGATATTAATAGAGCTGGAAGAAGACAATACATATGTGAAATTAACTTGTGACCGTTGTTATAAATTGAAAGAATTGCCCCAAAAGTCCTCGTTTTGAAGAAAATTGAACAGTACCTAATCTTTTGCTGCCAGTCCCTGCTGAAAATGGGATTAGAACATTTGTTGTGTCCTGTCCTGCCTCTAGTTGGAAATTCTGGACAATGGAATAACTGGATACATTAATGTATACTAAACACTATAGACTGATCTACAAGTTCTTTTGTTGTTAGATATTCATTATTTTTAATGCAATTAAAATGATCTGTAAATACATCATGCAATGATTTTCTGTCAGAATTTTTTCTGGAGGAATGATGGAAACTGAGCAGCTGTAATGGATTGTCAGCACAGCATTTGAATGCTAGCCAGCTGACAAAATTGACAACACAATGGTAAGTATCGTTGATAATAGTTGTTTCCTTTGGGGAAATCTATAATGAATAGTTTAGGTAGGATTTTTGTATATTAGTTTTCTAAGAATGAGAACTCTAACTTAAAGGAGTAATTTGGGTAGTTGCTTTTGATGAGAGAAAACATCTCAGAAAATACTTCCTCAGGCTGTATGTCCCAGCCTGAGAGAGTGGAGTGTATATGACTTGAGTAGCTGGTTAAACGTACCCACTTCTCCCCATAGTTTGTGAGAAGAAACCTGGGTAGCTAGTTTAGATTAGATCTGAATTTGAAGAATTGAAGTGTGAGGACACGAATCTTTTTGTCTTTAAATTGTATTTGAACATAGGTGTGAATTTTCACAATTCTAAGATCTTGTGGGAAATGTGGGAATGAGATACACATGAACAAAATATTCCTGCTGATTTTGTAGCCTCCCACTTGTATCAGGGGGAGACAGTGGGAAAAAGTATGTCCAAATTTTTGAGGACATTTTGCACCTTGGAAATGATGATGTTTTGTTACTTCATGAAGAGTCTGTAAACTTTATAGCTAACAGATATCTCTAAAACATGATTGAGGCCAGAGAGTATCTGAGGAGAACTATCTCTTGTGAGATTTCGATTCCTTATCTTTCGCCTAGTGAAGTACTTCACAATTTAATTTTAAATTTCTCGGCCTGTGAGGGGGAACACTGATAGGAACCGCAGTGAGATATGGTGCTCTGTGTGTGTTTTAATCTCCCACATGCCTTTCGAAGGCAGATTAATAATTTCCATGATCATTTACATTAATAAAATTCTGGAAAAACATGTTGGGGAATGATTTCTCTCTTTTTCATAGCAGTTCTTGACATCTGAAGAATTTCTTTGGTAACTGTAGCAGAAAAATCACATAGGAAACAATAGAAGCACAGCGGAATTGGCACTGATAAACCAGATGCAGTGACTGCAAGAGTTGTGTCTGTGTGATTGTGCTGTGTCTCATTAGATCTTAACACTCATCCTGTTTCTGTGACCTCCACTGACATTGCTCATAGCACATTATTAGTTTTTATGTTACTGTGGTGAAATGTATGGCCTTAGAAAAGTTATTTAAAACACAGCATGCAGCTTGCAGTTTTTAATCTATTCTTAGACTATTTAAATCTTTCATTACTTTGAACACTAGCAGTATTAAAGAAAGTCGATGCATTTTATTTGTGGTGATGTGCCTCATTTTAATTTTCTTATTTCTAAGAATAAGGTCCGCAGTATATGTTTGTTTAGCAAATTATGAAGGATTTTAATGGTATTCTTAGTCTTATTGCACTTCAGAGGCTTCTCATTATGACTGGAGTCAACATACACATGTCCTTGGCTATTCAAATAAATGAATGTGTAGGCTGGAATAATCTGCACGTGGATGAAAAAGAGAGGAAGGTTAAAAGCTAAATGAGACTGCTCAGAAGATTTACAATCAGCTGTGAAAGATGTTTCCCTGCACTAAAGCTAATCGAGATAGTGAATTTTCATGTTTGTCTTGTATTACAGAGGAAATTGAATCAGACCTCTCCGGGGGATTCCTTTATTATTTGGTATTCACACGCTGGCACCCACACTTTCTCAGCTGCCTGCAATAAGATAACGTCAATGCACATATGGTAACGAGGCTTCCTGCAAGGAAGTGAAGAAGCAACGTTTCCCAACAACCCCCAAATGGATGTTATCTAATGGAAAGGGTTTCAGCACTTCATTATCAAATGTGTTCCTTTCCTGTCTGTTGGGTGATCCAGTTTTGTCAGCTACAAGGGACAGATTTGGGTTTTAAAATGCCTTGTGGGCTGTGTTTGGTTCTTACTGCTGAAAGTGGGAGAAGTGACACAGAGCTGACTTGCACTGCTGGGATATGGATAGAGCCATATGTATGCCTAGGTATGAGAGGTGAAGGCTTCCCTCCTATAACACCTGTCACACTGAGCTGTGAGGTCTACCATGGCTGGAGAGGTAGGAGGCATTTGTGTTCAAACCAAGCTCATGGGGCAAGATGCCTTCCTTCTCCTTGGGTATGAGTGAGCAAGCCAGGGCTGCTAGATGGACCACAGTTATTAGGACCATGTACTTTTAAATCAAGGAGAACTAGAAAACATACACGACACTGTGTCCTTGAGATATAAGCCTGTTTTCTACTGTTGTCTTTTTTTTTTTTTTTTTTTTTTTTTTTTGAGAAGTACACAAATTAACAAGAGATCTTTATAAGAGCCTTGCTCTGGCTGAAGGAAGAGAATACAAAACCATAATTCAGCTGAAATTTCAGTGCAGAGATCCAACTACAGTTAAATCTGTCTCGGGTCATTTAATTTAAAAGTTATTCTTGGTTTGGATTAACTTGACCCAATACTATAACATCATGTTTTGGTCGTTAAGACTTATTCCATCAATTCTTTTCTAGAACCTCAAGTTTAATAAATTACATGCCAGTCATTCAGTTTTCAGGAGTTACAAAAAGTTTTAATTGGCAAAAAAAAAAGACTATTCAGCAATTTCTGGCACATGGAAACATCACAAGTTAACTGTCCTGCTTTTATTAGATCAAGGATAGATAATTAAGATTTTTTTTCCCCAAAAAAAGAATGTGAAATAGTGTTTTATTAAATATTTTCCAGATTACATCAAACTACAGTTTTCTTAGATCATCTAAGAACAGAAAAAAAGAAAAAAAGGCCAAAAAACCCACAAGCACCTGCCCCTAGCAGCAAAAAAAACAGACGAACAACAACAACAAAAAAGGCAACTTTATCACATATAGTTACTTAATACAAGCATTTTTTTCTTTTTAAAGTAATGCCATTAGCCTTCTCCATTGTAAATCACCTATCAAAAATTGGCAGTTTCAATAGAATGCATGCAGTCCTTGCTACCCCACAGCGGAGATATTCCCAGGTGGGCCTGGGAACACGAGGCCCTCCACAGCTGGGTGGGTGAGATGGCTCTTGAACCCAGGAGCAATGAGAGGAAGGCTTTACTGTTGCTTCAGTGGCTTGCTGAGTATTGCCTTGTGTTCTCTGACTCTCTTGCAGTAACAAAGGTAAAGTTTGCTGTCTCTTTTTTGATGGGACAGGAGCTTCCATCTGCTTATTACATGTGCAGTGAAGAAGAGCATGGTAAGCAGGTGCTTACTTACTGATCCCTCAAGCACCTGGGGAAAATAGAGTAGACAGAAATTCCTTCGTAGGGACTATGTATTTCTTACTGAGAAAACCCCTAGGAGAAATCCCCCATTCTTTTATTTTTTTAAGGCTCTTGAGGACGTGGTCATGTTTATATTGCTGTTGTATGCATCAGAATGTTCTGGTAAATTATGTTGTATGACTCTATGCTCCCCACCGTCCCCCTCAGCCAGTCTGCTTCATGTGTAGCCTTGCTCAGGTAGACAGTGAGCACAGTACAGATAAAAATACAAGTCTCTTGAAGACAGATAAGAACTACAAATCTGTCTGAAGCTGGGTGCTGAAAGAACTGATGGCAGGCTGATGGCAGACACCTGGTTCAACAGCTGAGGTCCATTAGAGCAGCTGCTACTACCAGTATGAATCAACCATTTTACCTCATAAATAGTGAGCAGGCCCAGGGGGTCCTGGGACCTTATGCAGGACAGGCTGCTGTGTGATGGGAGCTCCTCTTAAGTAAAGATGGCTCTTGAAGTTATGCCTGCTTTGGTGCTGTGTGATGCCTTGCTGATACAAACCTTTGGTAAGTGACTAAAAGTCAGTTAAGTTTTGTTAGCTTTACTATGGTTATGTCTTATATGTCTTATCTTGGTTGTGCTTATGTAATTGCTTAGGTACAAACTAATGACCAAGTCTGTGTGTGGAAGTGGTTTCAGCTGCACCTGGGCTCTTTACCTCTGTGAAATTTAGAAAGCAAATGGAGTTTGCTTCCATTTTCTTGTTTCTTAGTGGGAGGGTCTCCTGCGTGTCTTTACCACAGTTCTTTATGTGGTGATTAACCAAGTGTACCTTGCTGTTTTGAATGTTGTTAATTTGATGCCTTATTTGTGGTTAAGCCTTGTATGGTTACTGCTATATCAACAAATGGATTCTTTCTTATGTTTTACAAGTGAAGTGTGGTTTTTCACTTTGAAAAGAGGAGGAGTATGCTGTGGGTGTCCCTACTTCTTGGAGACTTACAGTATTGAGGGGAATAAGCTGACAGTACGTCAGTGATAAAATAACATCTGACTCAGATAAACTGAGAGGCAGTACTTTACTCCATAAAGAGTGGTTGGGGTGATAAGTAGTTAAGTGTGCGGCTGTGTGAGGAAAAGAATCTGTAGCTTGTTGGTGGTAAGGGAGGTATCATTTACTGGATCCTGCTGAGAGACTTTCTGTGAAAAGAGAAGAAGTAGTAGGCTAGTATGGAGGCTTAAAATGGTGTTCCAGGACAAATATTTCATGATCTCCAACTTGAGAGAAGTTCTCTTTGTAATGCTGATTCTCTGTAGGAAAACAACTATCTTCTATAAAGAGAATATTTGCTTTGTGGGTTTTGTGAAGTAGCTGCTTTTAGTAAAAAGAACCACCCAACTGCATATCCGATATGTACCTTTATTGCTACAGGTATTGCCCTTGTTCAGACAGCTGAGTTTATGTTAATGTGAGTGAATCTATTTCTAAGTGTGCAATTCAGTCTAAGAAATTTGTTTGTTTTTAACAATAGCTGGAGGTGTAATAAGGTAGTCACGTGAACAGGCTTGCTTGTTTCATATTTCTCATATGCTTTTTGCTTGTATGTTCAGAACTTTCCTTTAAAGAATTTAAATTGTGGAAGTATTGGACAATATTCTCTTCTTACAACAACCTCATCTTCCTCTTCTTATTAGCCTATTCTCTTAATTTGCTGGAATCATGGTGACACGACCTTGAATGTCACCAATACTTCCAACGAGAATGGTTTGTATTTAAGTGAATTTGGCTCTGTGATATGTTAGCAGCTTCTTCACATGCCACGAGGGTCCTTCAGCAGGGGGAGGAGGTAAATGACAGGTAGAAGGAAGGTTTTTAAGCCCGCGGTTAGTGAGCACTAAGCTGTGCTAACTAGCCAGTTGTCCTCCTCATGACCAAGGAACAAAGCTTTTGCTTACTTCTCTGTATGGTTCTCCCAATTCAACATGTTTAATTTTGCTCTTACTTTTACACTGAAGTCTGGATTTCCTCTGAAGTAGGCATAGTAAGCCCTTCTCTAGTGTAAGTGCTGCGCTTGTCCTGTTTTCTCTGTGTCCTCCTCTGATTTACTGAAGCTGATGGCTGCATCTTGGAACAGTGAGCAGAGAAAGTGATTTAAGGGATATGAGAAGAGATAACAACCTGCTGAGGAATGGCCTCTATTCTTGTATTGAGAAGGTGCTTCATTGTGAGCTTGAACGAAACAATTACTCCCGTTCTGCACAGACAAATCTCTTTAAACTGCTCCTTAGAGGAAGAAGTGGACGCTTGGCAGAGGTTAAATGGTGTCCCCGGGAATATAATGGAAATGCTAATGTGCGTGGTAGCCATTATAAATGTTGCAAGTAGAACTTCCAGCTCCACCAAACAAATCTTTGGTTGCATGTATGGTCTATGAATGCCCATCTCTTTCTTATGCCTTTTTCTCTATCTGCAGAATAGCTGGTATGGCTCACAGGTGTCTGAATTGAGGAATAATTAGCTTTCTTGCTGTAATAGCTTTCCTGGGTCTGACATATGTTGTTGATGTAACAGGATGGTGGGGAAACTTGTTTTGCAACAAGTGTGTTTAAAATTAGCCAGGTAATGATGCAAAGAAGTGTTGTCCCTAAATGATCGAAAATGCTTAAGTGGAAGACAGAACAAATGATTTCACAGTGAGAGAAGGAGAAAGATTACTGTTTAGATGTCATTATGTTTGCAAGGATCACTTTATGCTAAAGCTGCGTTGCATTAAACTGCATTTTGCAATTCCACCAGTAATGCAAATATTTCTCAGCTTCTGTGCAACTTTTTCCTTGAAGTTGGAAAGTGCTCAAATGCTACTTACAGAAGTTTATTCTGAATGTGTGTGGTTTGTTTGTTTGTTTTTTAAATAAGTAAACCAAATTCAGTACGTTAAGGAACACAATGATGGTGACCTTTAGCACTTCGTTACCTGGTGTTGGAACAGGTTTTTATATGCATAGAAATTAAGGCTGAAGAACTATTATTTGTCGTTTTTCAGGGGAAATGTACTGTTTTGGGAGGTGATATAGAAAGATAGAGGAAGGCACTATGATATACTACTAAATTCTTTTTTCAATAAACATCTTTGTATGGTTTTCAAACTTCACTGATGTTTAAAAACACCTGTCATAAAACTATATAGGATTTGTTGAAGGGGAAAAATTTTAGGCATAGTTTTTGTCTAATTGCTTTCTGGGGAAGGGTTTAGTACTTTCATAGATGCCTCTTTTCACTTCTCTGTTTCAAGGGAACCAATGACTTCAGAGTGTATTTCAGGCAGTATGGATTAACTGGAATAAAAATGGTTTGAAGACTTCAGCTTTAATGAGAACAAGCTCAAGAGCCTAAAATCAACCCTGTAGTTACTGACAACAGATATATTTTACAATTGTTTCAAAAGTACTTGATATAATTGTTTTAGTGGAGGAAACAGTCTTGGAGCTTGTCCTGGCTGGTTAAGTGGATGCTCAGTAGTCTGTTATCTCATGAAAGTTGTAGAGGGTCAAGTTCTCCAGTCAGGTTGCTGTCTTAAGACGAACAGGCTTAGCAAGCTCAAAAGCCAGAAGTGGTTCTCCTTCACCTCCTCTTCCCCTCCAGCAAGGGGGGAACCTTGATGAACCCCCCCACCCTTAACCATCAACTGAAGAACTGTGTGCCTTTTCCATCTGTGATGTGAGCTGTGACTGCTTGAGGGGGTCAGGTGGAAACATCAGATTCTTTTGGTGCCTCTGAAGCCAGACTGGAGTGGATTGGGTAGAACCATGAAGTTCTGAGATATCTGTTTGAAAGCTAATGTTTATTTTCTCTGTTTAAGACAGTTTAGTTTATAATGAGATTTTTTTTTCGTGCTAAAAGAAATGAGTGACCAGGATGTACTATTCTCATCAAGCTGTTGCTGTAAGCCCGTCTTCAGCTTTTGTTTCTCTGGCCCAGGCTTCCAGCTGACCTGATGGAACTGTGGTAGTTCTTCCTAAGCTGACACAAACTGGAGTAAACTGAAAAAGCCTTTCATACCTATCCATCTTCCTATTCTTAGGAAATGCCTCATTTATTACCCCTAATTGATAATTACAGATCTGAAGTGAAGCTGCTAGTCAGACCAGATTTGAACAGACAGGATGCTGTTTGCAGGGTGTTTGAAGAAGCCTCCAGGGTAGGCAGGGAGGTTGGGGGGAAGCAACATTCGAAGATGAAGGTATTGTTTTGATTTCTCTTGCTTCAGGGCTGAGTACTGTAATGACCACTGATTGGTGTATTCTAGGAGTATGGAGTTCATTTTTTTTTTTTTTTTTCTTATAAAGCTGAAAAGTACCAGATTGCCTTTGAATGCTGTGAATAGACTGAATGTATTTATAGTAGATCTTTTGGGAACGTTGAGAAAGATGCGCAGTTTATCTGTATTCACACAAAGATCTATGATATAGAAAAGACTCCTTAATCCTGGGAGCTGATATGCTGCTGTGGAGGCTCTGTTGTACAGGTGATGCATTGCTATGTTCATGTCAGGATTAAGGATTCCCCAAATGTTTATAGCTATAATATTTCAAAGCATTCCTGAAACCGGTTAATGAAGAAAACTGAAATAGGTCAAAAAGACACTGACCTTTATAGAAAACTCAAATTTGATTTGAAGAGGAGCCGTAAGGGTTTCTTCAGCCTGTCAAATTTGACCTTTTATCGGTGTCTGTTTTGTTTTGAGCACAGATCTTCACTTATCTCCATATTCACATCAAACAAACGTTCCCAATGTCAGTTACTAAGTCAGGTATTCAGAATACAATAGCAAACACTTTCTGGTAGCTGGAAAGCATTTTTCACAAGATGCAATCACCTATTACAGGTTGAAATCCCATTTTAGCTTAACGCCTATTGGGTATCATATAAATGATGAACAATGTATGCGTTGGGATAAGTAGTTTTGAAAATAGCTTCAGGAGTGGAATAAACAGTTTTCACTTTAATTCTTGCTGTGGGCCCGAGCCATGAAATACCTATTTATTTCTGTATCTGTGTATTTCTGTAAGGCTGCTTTTATTGGGCCAGATGGCAGCTTAAGAAATGTGGTGTAGCTATGGAAGAAAACAGGCCCTCATCGCAAGCAGGCAGTCGTAAACATTTAAGGGTCACATTAGTCTTGATATAAATGCAAATAAATCTGGACTAACCAACTAGTGTCGGGGGGCATACTTGTGCTGGCTCCAATATATTAACTTTTGCTCAACAGTGAATTGGCTATGGGTGGAAATAGTCTTTGTATCTTTTTCAGTTGTTTTAATTTTAAAGATTTAGCTAGAGCTAGCTGAAGTAAAGCTGGTGTGCTTACACTATATATCTTGATTTGATGCAGCTGGTGTTGTGGCAAAATCAGTAGAGGAAGCCCACTGACTTCTGAATGCTTTTGCACTTGCTCTAAAAATTCTAGCTGGTAAAGCTAACGCTCCTGGATGGATAAATGGATGCTTATTGTAGATGGAAGCACTCTGGTGTTTTCAATCAGAAATGAAACTATGATTTATGTTAGCTCAAACAGAAATTATCTGTACTTTATATACAAGATCTAGTTGGAATTTAAAGATAAAATCTATCTTCTCTGTTTGGAGAAGCTTGCGAGAAGCTACCATGCATTTCAACTGTTTTCTCTTACGTTCCTTTACTGTGCAAGTTCTATGCTCTTTTGATTTCACTAATTTTAACATATGCTCTTGTCCTTGCTGTGACTTACTGTGCAGTGTCTTGAGTAGAAAATTTTGTTTGTTTGAAGAGATGCTTTCTGTCACTGGTAAGTGGAAAATGATATTTTAAGTTGTGCATTTATTGTTTCTGATGGCTCTTGCTGAATTGCCTTCTGACATCAAGGTTCAGCTCTGCTCTTCTTCAGGGAGTCAAAAGGAGGGAGAAGTGTGAACAGAAAATTAGACTTAACTTTCTATAAACTTTCCTGAAACCTGAGGGTATTTAAGTTTGCTGAGACAGCTCTCCTTTGCCAGTTGAAATTACTTGAGGCTCTAAAGCTTATGCTTTTTTTTTTTTTTTTCTAAGCATGGGAAACAGATATTGAGGAGAACTTTTTTATGCTTGCTGCTTAATTATTCTGTCTCTCAGAAAACATGCTGATTTTAGTCCTGAATGTGTTATGAACGAAATAATTTTTGTGCTATCTGTGGTGGTCTACTAATTACAAGGGAACAGATCCTGAGTCTTAAAGCCATGCACTGAAAGCTGCCGGCCAGGCAACCAGGGACATAAGCAGGTTGTGTTCTTTGATGTGCTGAAGCTGCCAGAAGATTAATAGAGTATTCTTTCATCTCTAGAAAAATGTGTGAGCTTATGAGGCAGCTTTTGAAAGGAAGGATTACTGCATCTAATTCATCTTTAGATTAGACCTGAAGACAGGCAAGCAACGTGGCCTGTCAGTTGCAAAGGGACATCTCTGTGTGAGAAACGTACTGAGAGCAAGAATCATAGAATTACCGAGGTTGGAAAAGGCCTTCAAGATCATTCGGTCCAACCATCCACCTATCACCAATAGTTCTCACTAAACCATGTCCCTCAGCACAAAATCCAAATGTTCCTTGAACACCTCCAGGGTCGGTGACTCCACCATCTCCCAGGGCAGCCCATTCCAGCACCTGACTACTCTTTCAGAAAAGTAGCGTTTCCTAATATCCGGCCTAAATGTCCCCTGGTGCAGCTTAAGAACAGATTTGAGACAATGGTTGTGACATGCACAACGCAGCCAGGTCCTCCAAGTAAGATCAGCTAGGTCTCTGTAAGTGAACCTTTGTGAAGTCTTTTAAAAAAAAAAAAAAAAAAAGCTTTATATGTCTCTTAAGCTATATGAGAGCTGAAGTAGAATTCTGAAAAATCCTCTTAGAGCTTGCTTAGATTAATTTGTAAGCTGCTGAGCTCATGGTCCCAGTTAGCTGGAACAGATATAAGAACATATTGTTCCTCACATTTGATTTAAAAGAAAGGTAGCCCAGCTCTCACAGTGTAACCTGTACTACCTGCACGTTTTGAAAGCTGTGCTACCTTTGTGCTACTAATAGCTTGTTCTCAGCTAGCTGCTGTGCAGACTGCAGATTCAGGGTATAGCTGCATTGTCTGTTTCTGTTTAAAAAGTGACACAAATATATTGTGTGTGGTGTGTGTGCCTATTGAATGCAAGGTCAATATGCAGTGACCTATGGAGCTGAAAAGGAGAGGGGAAATGGGAAGTGAAACTCATGCTTTGTGTCAGGGGTGTCCAATTTTCTGGCTTGCCTGGGCTGCGTTGAGTGAAGAATTGTCTTGGACTGCATGTAAATAAATAATGTGTTATGTATATAAGTAACAACACTTTCATTTTTTTAATATTTCCCTATTGAAAAAGGGAACAACAGAAATATGAAGAGGTGGGTTGAATATGTATGCTTTATAGGTTTTGGAAAAGATTTGGTTTAGACGATGCCATATTTTGAACAGGAGGGCAATCAAAAGGATCAACCAAAAATCACTTGGTTTTGTGGATGTCTACCTATGGAGGAAGCCATGGATGTAGTCTTGCAAAGAATTCCACAGCAATGGAAATGAATGTAGAACCTGTGAAACTGAACGTGATTGGCATTTACAATGCCAGGTGTTTAACTGATATCAAAATCAATAAATTGGACAAGAAAACATACTGGGCTGGAAGTCTTAACTCTGAAGATCAGAGTGTTTAAGTTCTGTGGCGTGAGTTGTCATTTTGGTGAATCTTTTACTTCCGGAGTTAAATTACAGGAGTTTTGATACACGACTACAATAGCTTTCCATGATGAAACTGTGACAGCAGTAGATTTGAGTGCAACTGCACAAAAGGAGAGCTATATTAATCCCTCTTATGAGCGGAAAAGCTTTATGTAAAATGAGATGCTTATTTTTAAAAGTGCTAATTAGTTCAAATTCTTTATGAAAAGCAGTTGCTTGTCTCTTCAGTATATCATCATTAAACTGATAAGAAGTACTTTTGCAGTGAAATGCACAGACTTGCAGTTGTCTAACTTGTAGTTGCTATATAAGTATGGTGATGTGAAATTGTTTAAAATAACAGAGGATTGGGTGAAATGCAGCTTGAGAGCAAATAGTCATTTGAAAACTAACTAATAACACAACCAAATTTCCAATATTATGCTTACAAGCAGATGAAGAATCAATTGGCAAACTAGTCTCTTGTCCTTGCCAACGCATGTCCAAAGCCACATTAAAACTCCCATATTAATCTTCAGTCTTAGAATAAAAAATGACATTGTAAATATTAAACACTCAGCCTGGAGAAAAGCAGGCTGTGGGGTGACCTCATTGCAGCCTTTCAGTACCTAAAGGGAGCCTATAAACAGGAGGGGAGTTGACTCTTTTGAAAGGGTTGATAACTGCAGGACAATGGGAAATAGTTTTAAGTTGAGGGAGGGGAAATTTAGGTTGGATGTCAGGTAGAAGTTCTTTACCAAGAGAGTTGTGAGGTGCTGGAACAGGCTGCCCAGAGAGGTTGTAAATGCCCTCTCCATAGAGATGTTCAAAGCCAGATTGGATGGGGCCCTGGGCAGCCTGGTCTAGTATTGAATGTGGAGGTTGGTGGCCCTGCCTGTGGCAGGGGAGTTGGAGCTTCATGATCCTTGAGGTCCCTTCCAGCCCTAGCCATTCTATGTGACTCTGTGAAAGTTTTTCTCATTCTGCATACTAAATTTTCTTTGTTGAAATCAAAGTGACCATGTGAAAGATTTACACAGTCCACTGGAAGGTATACAGGGAATGATGGTTTCTTTCTTTACTGCAGGAACTATACCACTTATTCTCTTCCTGTCTTTCTGAATGCACTGTTTGCTTTGCATGTGTAGTCTTTTCTGTCTAACCAACTTCGTGTTTATTTTGAATTCTACCCATACATCATGTATGCTGAAAGCACTGATGGAAGGTATCTGCTCTGAAGTATTTCTGATAAAAATGGAAGAAAACTCTCAAAGGACTGAAGAATGATATCTATGCCATATATTAAAGCTCATTCTACATGCTAAACTGGATCGAGGAATTCATTTGTTGTGGAAGCTGTTGACAGTTCTAACTTAAGAAGCTATTTTTCGTAGATCAGATTATCTGCCAAAGTAACCGTCTTCAAACTGAGTGGTGAGGAGAGCTGGATGAAATTGAATAATTACAGTTCTGTAATACTGCTGAGTAAAGAATGTAGAGATCATGGACCAGTTTCATCTGTTTGCACCCAGTTGTCATTTAATTAGAAGCTGAAGTGGGTATTTGTCACTGTTGCCTTGATAAGTTTGAGTCCATTTGCGCAGGTGGAAGTGGTGCACGAGTTGTCATTTTACAGGAGTAAATCTAAACCATGTTTCACCATGACAATTCTGGAATTCCTCGATGTGATTCTGACAGCTTACCCCCACAATTCCTGTCAAGTTCTTAATTATTAAAATTATCCAGGAGAGGTTTCTGTGAAGTGTGTTTATATAGAACTTAATCTAGCTATGGTTCAGTTCACAGATAGGACTAACAAAATGCTAATGACTAGTTGCTTTAAAAGCTTTAGTTGTCTTTGCACGTAAGAACAATTTTTTTCCCCCGAATACTTATTCCAGACTTGGCCTAATTCTATGTATGGTGAACTCTTCTTGCTTCTTCCTATCACTGGTGTAACTCCAGTTGCTACTGTTTTTTTTGTAGTTTTTAAAGAAGCTTCCTAGTCACTGGGTAAGCTTTATTCCTGAGAGGTCATGGTCTTCACAAAAACCTAAAAAAAAAAAACAAAAAAAAAAAAAAACAACCCTCAAATGTGCATGTGTATGGAAAAGCAATAATAATTCTCAGAGGTATTTTAAGAAGGTTTAACTTTTATTTTTAGTTTTCAGTAAGCTAAGTGGGGGAGGGAAAGGTGTTAATCAGTTAATTTGATGATAGTGGACTTAGTTGTGTGTGTGTTTTTTTTAAAATAAAGATTGAGCTGTTCAGTAAGTTAATGGGAGTGTGCTGTAAGGACCCTGAAGCAAATGGCAGTGTAAGGATCAACAGTACCAAGAGTGTAGTTAGGGAAATGATTGACAATTGATGAGTGTACATTTTGTGTGTGGTATTACTGAGGTCTCGAAATGACTGTTTTCACATGGCTTACTAATATCTACTGACTGCAACAAAGTTTGCAGGAAACTTGAATAACAAAACTTAAATGTGAATTGAATGCTTTCATGAGCCTATGCTATGAGGAGGGGCTGAGATTTAGTCTGGAGTTGGGGAGGCTCAGTGGAGACCTTATTGTCCTCTACAACTATTTGAAAGGAGATTGTCGCAAGATGGGAGTCAGCCTCTTTCCCTGGGGAACTAGTAATAGGACAAGAGGTAAGGGCCTTAAGTTGTGTCAGAGGGGGTTCAAGTTGGATATTAAGAATAATTTCTTCTCAGTGAGAACTCACTGCCCAAGGTAGGAAATGGTACATGTAGTACTTAAGGACATGGTTTAATGAGCAACATTGGTGGTAGGTGGATGGCTGGACTAGATGATCTTAGAGATCTTTTCCAACTTTGATTCTATGGTAACAAACATGATGATGTGGTGGAAACTCCTCATCAATGTCAGGATAAAAGAACAATGTTTTGCTTTTCAGAAATGCGTGAGCAAAATGCCAGTGTCAAGGTTCCTAACCTAATGATATGATGCCTGGGTGTTCCCAGGTGGCTGCAAATACTGCTTGACATAAAAGGTAAAGCTTTAGCTGTGTGGAAGTCAAGTTAGAGGCAAATGGGTGAGCAGATTTTTAGAGGGAATGAAAATTCAATTATCTAGAAGGAATAGGGCTGCTGTTTCCTATGAGTTTTTCTACAGTAGAAAATGTTTCAGTATTATGCTAGAGTCAGGAGTGTGAGTTGATTATAGGATTGCACTCCTATCTAGTGAAGGGATATCTTTATAAAAGACAGTCTAAGTAGGAGGAATTGCTGGACTATGTTAAATTTTTTTGTAAATGCTGAGTAAGCAGCTATTATTTCTTTGATCTGGTCTGTAGTTGTTGCCTTTCACTAATTGTTAGCTGACTTTTTAATTATTTTTTTAATTTAAGATGACGTTTAGTTTCAACCTGTAAACTTCTAAAAGCATTATGACTTTCTGCTAGATAGCCTTGCATTTTTTTTCTTTTTTTCTAAAGAAAGAGACCTCTAGTTAGATGGTTAAGATTACAATTTAAGTATTTGCCTAACTAACCTTGAATGCTGGAATTCATTTCTACCTGATGTAAATTCACGTTCTTTGAATGCTAGCAAGTAACCCTTGAAAGATGAACAGTCTGGAATTCTAGAATTTTCCATTTCAGCTAAGGTATCTGAACTGATGGAAACTACAAGGCCTAACTGAAAATGACACTGTGGTCTGCCTGAGCATGTGGCAGACCTGTCTGCTCTTGAATTCACATCAACAGGACTTAGGAAGAAGTAGGTACAAGAGATAGGCCAAATAAAGCTTAATTACAGACATTCAAGAATGTTTGAAAGAAAATACCCACAAAAATTGACATTTCCTGGTACTTCACTGCAATCCATGGGAATCATGATTTCATCCCATTCAAAAACTGCATGTATGTTTCAAAATCTATTTCTGGTTTTAAGATATTTCCTACATCTTACCTTACTAACCGTAGTTGTTAGAGGGAACAAACTTGAGGTTTGAAGGGCATTCATGACTTCCCTTTTGAAGAGACTAAAGAATTTTTGAAGATGGTTTGCTTTTCAAGTTCTTTGCCACTCAAAGGGTCATTTGAAAGTTCCTAAGTGCTTGGCAGTTTACTTCTCAGTAAAATAGAAAACACTTGACTGATTTCCCTTAAGAGGTGTATATTATGTGCAGCATACTTGAAACTACTGAGACTTGCACCATAAAAAAGATAGTGAACAACACCTTGGAGTCAGTTACTGTTAGGAGAAAGCAGTCAGTTAGTAGTAAATGCAAACTATTTAGATAATTCCCCTCCACCCCATCGTTAGTTTATGAAAGATTAAGTCTTGCATGCATTATCTTTACTTGGACAGAAATTAAAAGCTGCAGTATTGGAATACTTAAGTTATGTTAACCATAATATTTCTATATTAAATACTTATTGTCAATTTGTTGTCACAGAAACATTAGTCAGAAGAAACCTAAATAGGTTGCCTGGTCCAGACTCCTACTTAGAGCTGGGCTATTGCCAATGTCAGGTTGGGGTGGCTGTAGCTCTGCTTAACCAAATCTTGATAGTTTTCAGGAATGAACAACTCTGTGATCCACTGGAGCAGCCTCCAGTTGCACTCCTGTCCCATTGCTCTCTTAGCCTACCTTCTAAAGCTGTACGCTACAACTGAAAGATGCTTCAAAAAGTGTTAATGTGTAGCTATGGGATGACTTCTTGTCCCCAGACAGGTAACATACTCCTTCCATTTAGAAAACCACTTATTCTCTTCCTTGAAAGATATTAATATTGTGATTTCTATTGAAACTGTAATCAAGTTTGAAGACTTCACTATAATTGTAAGAGCCTGATCTTGATTGTGAATTTCTATATCTCTGAAATAACATACCACTAAGGGCAGAGATGTATTTCACCTTAATGCTAGACTACTCAAGCTTTGTTTTTTACTACATTAAGAAGGAGATTCAAAGGGAAATACATCAGCAATATAAATGTAAGCCAGTTCAATTAAAATTGACAGTTTTTTAGTCATCAGAAATACCTAATTTTTTTATTCTTCATGTTGCTGCCAACATTATTTCCAGAACACAAATGGGGGGGTGGAAGCCAATGTTTTAAATGTATTAAGCTCACTTAGATTTTTGACTCAGGCTTCTTAACTGAAGAATATTTTCAAATGCATACACAACATTTAGAGGTAGGGGAGCAGTGACTTCAGGGAATCAATTTCAGTGAAAGATTCACAGAAACAGCTATAAAGACATTGGCTTCATGGCTTAAAAGGAAGGGAAATATATTAGAAATTACTCAGGTTTAGAGCATAGCTGCAGAACAAAGATCTGAAATTAGCACAATGATCTGGAATGATGCCTTCTGCTTCTCAGTAGGGCTACTCATCTCAAATGTTATGCCGCTGTGAAGCATGTGTAACTCTAAGATAATCTAAATATACACAGAACTCTACAGAAGGCAGTGCATCACGCTGTATAGATATATATGCTGAGATGTGATATGTTATTTTTTTCCAGGTACTAACATTTAGGCTACAAGTGTTAATAAGATGGCAGAATAGCAGCTTCACATAGTTTCTTCTCTTAAACCAACCAAGTGTCTTGCACTGGGGTTAGCGTGGAACCTGTTTTTTTGGGAAGCACTAAGGACTAAACATGGCTTTGCTCTTTGTTCTTAGTGATATCCACAGTAACTAACCATTTTTATTATTATGCATAATATAGAAAACAAGGTCTGTAACCTGAAGCTGTTGGAGAATGCTACATAGACTCCATCAAAATAATTTTGGTTACAGCAAGTTAAACTTAAGTCTCTTTTATTTGTTAGGTACGTACTGAAGTCTTTAGCATAACAACAATGGGAGTAGCACTGGATAGAATAAATTCATTGTAAATTCACTGCAATCACCTGAACTAAAACTGTGATCAGTGAATCTGCTACATTGATGTAGTACACTTGATCCTGGCCCCTGTCCATAAGCTGAATGTCTGTAAAATAAACAAATCTGTGTTTGTAACACTTTCCTTTGTACAAAAAGTCATATGTATGTTTTTTCCTCTAAGGATAAATTGTTAGACCTCTGCTTAGATGAATTTAAAATGAAATTGCTGAAATGAGGAAAGGACTCTTATTAGATGCAGGATGCTTGAAAACTTCATCCTGCAGAGATGGCAGAGGGTGGTGGTAGTGGGAGGGGGGGGGGGGGGTTGGAAGTCTTTAAAAAAACTGACCTAAATATAGAATGAAATTAGTGGCTGCTTTAATGGCCTAACTATTTGAATGGGCTCAGATTTGGAGATGCTCAAAATAATTCCTCTAAGATTAGAATCAGCATCATCAGGATTACAATTACACTTTCATAATTATCTCATAAGCAAAAAACATTCACTTCAAAGTCAGAAATGAGCTAAGATATTACCAAAGCTTTCTGAAGTGTTTGCATGACTTGGTTATGATAAATTCATTCCATGTTTCAATGCTTAATCCATATAAATGCTTTCTATAATGTTTTACCTGTTCCCATTTCTCTCCCCTATTCCACTGTGCTGGGTTAAACCACATCCGGAATGATGGAGTAGTCTATTCAGATGGATTCCATGGTAGGAATAGAATAACAATTAAGAAAAAAAGGCTCAGGTAGTTAGCTAGAGGATTTAAAGTAGAAGCATGTGCAAGGAGTAACTTAGTAATCACATTATGCTTCTTCTAGTCTCCAACATCCAAGAAATTCCTAAGTAATTCCACAAAGAAATTTGAGAATATGCTTCTATAATTTTCTTCTTTCAAAGTTTGTAGTTCTGAGGGATCCAAGCTTGGAAAGAGATCTTTTAAAACAAACGTGAATCTGATAAATATTTCTGAACCACCATTCAGAGTAAATGGATTGAAAAGATATATATGTATTTAATTTTTAAAAGGAACAGCCCTAGTTAACTCCTTTAGTTAGTATCACCTGTTACTGACAGTAATCATACTTCTGTTTTGTGCTCTGTCAGCTGAAATTTCATTCTCAGCATGACTGGAAAGCAATGATAAAACTATTCCTCTTTCTACTTCAGGAGATTAGAGAATGTGAATTAAAACACTTTATGCTTTGGAACTCATCCTTACGTTATAACTCTGTCCCTGTTATAATAATATGCATGCTCACAGTCCTGAGGAAAAAGCAGTGTGTTGCTGGGAAGGGTACAGGAAAGCTACAAAGTGCTGAGCTTGAATTCTCTAACACTAGCTTATGTGCACATACAAATCTGAAGCAGATAAAGAGAATATTGGATTGTTTCATCAGTGTCATTAATTTTGGCAAGGCTAGTGCATTACAATCAAGTTACGAAATTAAAATATCCAGAAGAGGACTATAAACTTGTGCTCTAAAAGAATGGATTCCTATGAATTACTGTTCTTCAGAAGTGCACTTTTCTTAGTCATGTGAATCTTTCCAGGTTTTAGATTACAATATGATCCTAAATGTTTCTGTAATTACTCTCCTAAATTTTGTTTGATCCTAAAAAGGAAAAGTAAGACAACACCCATAGTGGAATCTTGATTATCATAAATATAGGTACTTGTTTCTCACTTCTGACTGTCTTTCTGGAGAACAGCTTAGATGTGTGCCTTGGGGAGGCATCTACTTGTAGGAATAAATCAGCAGAATTTCAGCTAAGGACAAGTACAGCACAGATGGTTTGATTCATTGTATATAGGAGCAAAGTGAATGCTTTTAAATATTTTCTTGTTTTCACAAGATTTAATTATGACAGCTGCTCAGAAGGCTCTTTTGAAGTAGACAGGTCAGGGAATTACCCCAAAATTCTGAATTTAAATTCTCTTTTTTTGTTATATTTGACTTATACAGATTTTCTGGGCATATATGGTCTATTCTTTTCAGTGTGAGGAGTGATTAGTATTTCAAACTACAATAACATTTCATTAAAATCATTGCACATCTTCTGAATTCACTGGCAATGTTAACAGGTTTCATCTTGCCAATTATGACTCAACCTTTGCTGTGTTATAGGAAGTTTTGGGCTGGGTGGCTTCTGGTTTTTGTACTCTGTCAACTCAAGTGAACCAAGTTAGAGTAAGACTGCAGGAGAAGTGCTTGTAAGAAGTCTGAGATTGATCTGAAGAGATGATGCTTCCAACTTCTACACTTCTCCCAGCTGCTGTCTGATGTGCAGCTGTGGGATGAAGCAGCTTCTGGATTTCAGGAGAGCAGGTGCTCACCCTTTTCTCCCACTCTGTGCTTAAGGACCTGTTTCTATTATCCTCTCTTCTGGTCATCGTACTTCTACAGCTTAGTTCAATTTTGGAGGAATTCTACTACAACTGATGTTTTTTTCTGGTTGCCAGAAGGCTTTGTTGTGTAAGCAAACTCACCATGTACAAAAATTTGAACATGCATATGCAGCTCTTAGGACCTCATATCTGATAGGGGTCATCATTACAGACCATGCCTATCTCATGGAGAGCAAACAAGATTTAAAATATTATCACTACCTACAAGGCATTTTAACTTATGCTGTAGAGTAGTTAAGTGTCACTATCAGTAAGGATATCATGAAAGCTTATATGAAGAAATTTAAAGAAAACAAGCCCTATGGCCTGACTTCAGCATGTGCCTATGCCTTGCATGTGCTTATCTTTGAAGAACTATAAAAAAAAAAAGTGTGTTTTCAGGACTGCCCAACAGAAAAATAAATAAATAGGTAAGCTTTATCCTGGTCTTTGATTTTGATTAGATTACAAAGATTTGATATATTTATTAACTAAAAAAGTCCTTTGACTTAGCTGTCAGTGATTGAATCATAATACTGCTTAGCTTGGAATCCAGCACTGGAGGTCAGATGCATTTTCTTTCCTATTTTTCAGTTTTTCATTTCATTTATTAAGATATATCATTTGCTTTATAACAAAAGTAAAGAACACCACTGTCTATTCTGTTTTATAAAACATTTAATGTTGACTTTTCTGATTCTTTTGGCTGTTCTCTGAAGTGAGACTCTTTTTCATGCTTACCCTGTAAGTTGCAAATGCATTCTCGGAACTGAGGCATTCTTAGGAGTTACCTTGATCACTGGTTTTGCCTTGCATACAATTATCTTTCATTTTGAGTCAGTGACATTAAAAGCTTTTGCTGTAATAAGGTGTCTATGGACATGGTCTCTTAATTAAAATAAGAGTAAGTATTTGAAATATGAGACTGTTCCAGATGAAACTTTCTGCATTATATCTAGCACTTGCACCACCAAACTAAAAAGCCTTTGGACTACAAGTCTGTTTTACACTTGGAAAGTGCAACTTTTGTGTCTTTATAAAAAAAACAAAAACAAAAACAAAACAAAACCTACAAAACAAATACTATGCACATAAGGCCTATAGAAATAAGGAGGGGAATGAGAGGGGAAGCAGTACAAATGAAGACAAGTAGCTTTTTCTGAATCTAAAATTTCTGAGTGAAGCTACTACAGAATGAAAAAGAAAAAGCAGTTCATAGCAGCAGAATTGTAGAATATGAATTTTGATCTTGGAGTTTTCATAGCTAAGGCCACAAATAACTAGTGATTGAGAAGGATGATGTGAAACATCTGACAGAATGGTCAGACTGACACATGCTACAATCATTATATCAGTAATTGTGTTGCTTTCTCCGATTTCTGCAATGAGATGACTGATCATCTTAAGATTCTTGGAATACTACAATATACCATAACGTGGGAATTTCTATGGAGAGGTAAGAGATCAAATGCCATATAAAGAGTATGTGGGGAGATAGGGAGAAAGATGTTACCTTCACTGAAGTAGCAAACATTGCAGAGATGCTTTTAAAATACATTGATTTAGGAGATCAGTACAGTCTAGCTACCAATATACAAACAAGAAACACATGTTTACTGCCTTCGAACCTACACCCAGGAGGGGAGTAAACTCTTCAAAAGGGCTGACAACAGCAGGACTAGGGGAAATGGTTTTAAGTTGAAGGAGGGAAGATTTAGGTTAGATGTTAGGGGGAAGTTCTTTACTAGGAGAGTGGTTAGGCCCTGGAACGGGCTGCCCAGGGAGGTTGTGGATGCCCTGTCCTTGGACGTGTTTAAGGCCAGGTTGGACGGGGTCCTGGGCAACCTGATCTGAATGTGTATGTTTGGTGGCCCTGCTAGGCAGGGGGGTTGGAACTACATGATCCTTGGGGTCCCTTCCAACCCGGGTGATTCTGTGATTCATGAAGATAGTGCACGTTATGGCATGAGTATGTTTTGCAGCTCTTAATTCACACCTGCGTTTTGAACATCCTGTGGGTTCTCATCAGCTGGGGGGAACAAATCCTGCCTACTCTTTTACCAAATGATAATTTCACCAATATAAGGTGAATCCCATTACTGGGGTTGGCTATGAAATTGGAGCTAAAAGTGGAAAAAGTTGTTCCTGGGTAGGAAAACTCGTTGTTGTATTTGTCCTCTGCAAGCCTTTTCAAAATGGAGTATGAGGCAGTAGGGAAGCTGTGTTGGCTGATACCAGGTGCTCTTGCTGCTAAAACTAAAAGACCAATTAAAAAAATGTTGAAGTTGTGGTTTATAGCTCATTTTTGCACATAATAAAGCTGAAGAGAAGACATTTTGCCTGTAGTTTTTGGTTTAAGCCTAACGTATTTAGTGTAACAGATCAAAGCATTTGAATTTACACAGTGGGGATAACACTTTTTGTCACAGAAGAGATCCACTGTGACATGCAGCAGCATTTATTTGTGTGTTGTGAGCTGTGGCAGTAGTTGTCTGACAACTTCTTGCTTTCTGTTTGGTTTTTTTTTTTTTCCTGGTATTCCAGCAGTTACAGGATGTGACTGCAGGCATGTGGTAGAGATTTTGCTGTCTGTTGCCATGAGCAATGCTATACAATGTCTTTGTACAAATGTGTCATCTGTAACTTTCATGATTTTTGCCATGACCTATCAGGGTTGCTAAGCACTATCTTCCAATACGTGCCTAACTGAAGGCCTCAGACATTGTAGGTGTTCACACACTGACGTGTGAACAAAATATAGGTAATGATATTAATAAACTTGAATCTTTCAGATACTACTTGCTGTGGAATCTTGATCTATGTTCAATGCCCTCACCTCAAGGTGCTGTTACCTTGTTTGGATAGAAGTCTAGCAATTGTTCATGGTGCTCTTCACTCTCTATACCACAGCTGAAGATAATCTAACCACCTCCTGTGGCTCAGGCTATGTACAACAATTTCTTAGTCCATGGTAAAAGGTCGTAAATTCTAGTCCAAAAGAAAATACACCAGTAATGTATTCTAACTAGTTAATACTGCTTTCTGTTTGAACCTGCAATCTTGAATGTAACCCTAAACTATAGTGAAAAAAGGCTGTGGTTCTGTCCTTGCTGCCATCTTTCCCAACAACACAAGTTAGAGTACCTGAAGAACTAGAGAGCCTCCCTTCTTTGGATTTAAGTTGCTTCTGTTTTGTAGCTCAAATGTTGTAGGCTGGTAAGAGGAGGGAAATTATGTTGCTTTGACTCCATATCCTGCTGCTTTTGTGTTCTGTTAAGAACCTGCCAACTTGCAAAAATTTCCATGCTGAGCCTTTAGAAAAAATAAGTCATCTGCTTGCACTTTTCTTACTTTTCATTTTTTAATTATGTTTTCTCTAAATTGGTTCAAGCAGAAATACACAGCTATCATAGTTGTGGAACTGAACTGTCTTCTGTGGATAATTATTTTGCTAGAAAATCTCC
Organism: Lagopus muta; assembly: GCF_023343835.1. NCBI lineage: Eukaryota > Metazoa > Chordata > Aves > Galliformes > Phasianidae > Lagopus > Lagopus muta. Next base: position 50,337,258 of record NC_064436.1, read on the forward strand.
TCAGGAATATGGCTCTGTCACTTGACTTTCTGAGGTGTTCGAGACCTGGTCAGGAAGAGGGTCAATGGGTAAATGACTAACTCCAACAGTTTGCCTGACATCTTGCCCCTCACTACGCTACTAAGTGGTTCTTATTTTATGTGTGCCAGGCTCTCTTTCAACTTTAACAATATGCCTTCCCTGTCTCCACGAGAAACAATGTATCTTACTCACCTAAATGCTTCAGTATACCTAAATGGACTACATAGCTATGAAATGAAGACAGATGCACCTTGTGCGTGTTTTTTTTTTTTTTTTTTTTTTTTAAATATTAGGAATAGATCTCTTCTGAGCATCTGTGAAAATGAGGTTCAATTTATATATAGAGTATATGTATTCTTCATGGATACCTTTTAAAAGTAGTCCAGCAGCCACAGGAAGATGCAGTGTGTTAGTTTGCATTGGCTGTGTCTTCAGTCAATATCAAACTGGTAGCTTGTATGAGAGGTGCCAATGATTTATAAGTATTAGCAAATTCTATGTGTCCCTGGACTCCATGTGAATGCTGTTCTCCTTCAGTCTTAAACTATTCACAGAAACTATTTCTGTGAGGAAAGATGATGTATAGTACAGATGATTTTTTGAATCCTCTTGAGTTATTCTTACTTTCATTGCAACACTTTTGTGATGCATAATAACAGTTCCTGCTGAGACTAAATATGATCTCAGCAGCTCTTCTAAGCTAAAACCCAGGAACACTGAGTTTGTTATATTCAGGATCAAATGCGAATGTAGAAAAAACTTTTCTGAAGTAGTCGTGATTTTTCTGTAAGTCATAAAATCCTTTCTTTGGACTACGCTGCCTGGTCTGTGTTTTTTTTTTTTTAATTGTTGTTCAGTTGCAGTGGACTGTCCATTCTCTACTTCTTTAGAGAGTTGTGCAATGGATTTCTTGCTGGTGTTAAAATGGCAAGTAGTGTCCAATTAATTTAAATTAGGAAAGTGACAGAGGATTGATAAAACTCCCAAGAAAAAAAGGACTTTATATTAACTAGTGGACTTTAATTTTAACATATAAAGCTTCCTACATTAAAATGATTTCTAAGTGGTTGCTCAAAGTAATGCTTCAAATTTATTTCTCTGAAGTGCTGCAGTGACAGCAGGCACTGAATTTGCTGTGGCAAGGAAATCTGTTCTGGATTGCTATATAAGGTTAGCTCTTGATGTTGGTTGTGGGAGTGGGCTGTGTGCATTTACAATGCAAATAAGAAGGGACTTCTTTCATGCTCTAAGTAGACATATGTAGCTTTCACACTGCAATACTGAGAAAACATAACTTAGTGTCTGCACGCTGTAGTCCAATAGTCTCATAGTTCTCATTGATTAGCTCATTGTTTACAAAAATATTTTTTCCTATGTAAAATTAAATACGGTGTTTCAAAACTCACTGTCTTTGTCTTCCTTTATTGAAGGAAGCTCTTACCATTTCTGCTAATATTTTAGATCAATTATGGGTCTGCTTTTGAAAAACATCCACTTCTGCAAGCTGAGGAGTCTCATTTCTCTTGTATTCTTTCATACGTAATAGATGCTTGTCTCTTACTATGCTTTATTCATTTTTGCTCAGTACCTTTTTTAAAAAAAAATCTGAATGACTTTAAGTGTACATTGCATCTTTATCTGATCTCAACAGATGTGGGGAATTGTCTTGACTTGCTGAACTTTCTGTACCAATGTTATGAGTGAGCTCTGTAATGCTTTGCAACTAATTCATAAATCACACTTGAGAAAGAACAAGCAGCTTGGCAGAAGTATGTCATTTAGAGAAACTTAGGTATTGGCAAAGTAGTGCCTGCACAGAAGTGAGAAATGTATCATTCACAGAGGGCATGAAGAAGAAGCAGTGATTTGAACTATGGAGAGGAACTTTGGTGGAGGAGAAATGGGGGCATACTTATAGCTAAATTTTTACTTCAGATCTTCAGCATTTGCTCACATAAGATCAGGCTTTAAGGGATGTGACTTTTATTTAAGATTGACCAAAAATAGGTCTTGGGAGGAATTTGAATGAGAATACATGTATGTGGGAGGGGGATGGCATACTGGAGTGAGAAGGCTTTTTCTTTGCAGAGTGGGCAGCGTGGAGGAAGTGTGAAAAAGTAGCAGCAGAAAGAGGCAAAGAGGCATTTCTGAATAAGCTGTTGTGATAGAAGGTAAGGTCCAAAAAATGATTTAGGATGATAAACCTTTAGAAATGGATCTATTCTGATATGGTGATGTGGAGAAAAGTACTATAGAAGATGAACAAATAAGGGATGTAGTCTGAGCAAGGAAATGGATTAAGTGTTTGTTAGAGATATCAAAAAACAATGTTGTGAGAATTGAGATGAAATTGTAAAGCTTAGAGTCTGAATGGATGCTAATTACCACTGGACGAAGAAAGTGTTAGTGTGCATCAGTCCAGGTTAGGTGCTGACCTGCTGGACTCCTCCTTCTGAGAGAAGGACCTGGATGTCCTTGTGGACAACAGTTTGACCATGAATCAGTAGTGTGCCTTTGTGGCTAATGGTATCCTGGGATGCATTAAAAGATATGTGGCCAGCAAGTTGAGGGAGGTTATCACTCCCCTCTGCTCTGCCTTAGTGAGGCCTCTCCCAGAGAACTGTATCCAGTTCTGGGCTCTCCAGTTAAAGATGGTCAACTTCTAGAGTGAGTCTAGTGGGGAGTCACAAAGGTGATGAGGGGCCTGGAGCATCACTTTTATGAGGAAAGTCTGAGAGATCTGGGACTGTTCAGCCTGGAGAGGACTGGGAGGGGGTGTCTCATCAACACTTCTAGATATCTAAAGGGTGGATGTCAAGTAGATGGAACTAGGCTTTTTTTCAGTGACGCCCAGCAACAGGACAAGGGGCAATGGACACAAACTGGAAGTTCCAAATGAAACTTCTTTATTTCAGGAGATGACAGAGCACTGGAATAGTCTGCCCAGAGAGGTTGTGGACTCTCCTTACCTATAGATATTTAAAACCCACCTTAATATTTTCTTGTGTAATCTGTTGTTGGGAATCAGCTTTAGCAGTATGTTGGGCTAGATGATCACCAGAGGTCCCTTCCTACTCCTTAAATTATGTGTTTCTATTATAGTACTTCAGCTGGTGAAAATTTACTGAGTGCCATATAATAAAAAGTGCAAGGCTCTGTTTTGCTGTGACAATGAATAATAGGAAAACAGATGGCTTACAAAAAAGGAATGAAAAGATACAGAAGGTGCTGATGTGTGAGGGATAGAAGGTCTATTTTATTTGTACTGAGATCTAGGTGGCTATCAGTCATTCAAGATAGGTGCTAGTTGACAAAAGGACTTATGAACTACTACGTGTGAGAGCATCAAAAATCTGATAAGTAAAGCAGGTGGGAAAGTGTCAAATGAGAACACAAGAGGTGAGAAACATCAGAACTGTGATTTCTTAGGACAGAGCTTTAGCAAAAGCTGAATATCAAATACTTCAGTATCCAGAAGCCGCTGTCACCGACCTCACCACTTTAATACATTGGTTCAGATTGTTCTGTTCTTCACTCTTCTTTGACTCCTTCATTCTCAAATATGGGAGAGATCGTATTGTGTTTCAAAATAAATACTGTGGTTTTGATGCCATTTAATTATAATTGAAAGCTAAATTCCCATAGCTTTTGAAATGTTGACGACCTAAAAAGTGCACTTGAGTTTCTTGTTAATAAATACATAAATAAAAATAAAAATCGATAGGCAACTTCAGGACTGGAGACCTCATAGGCTGAGATTTTTTGTAAGATTATGGTGGAGTTCTACTTTAGGTTTTCCAATGCTAAGAATCTGTCCATACATAGCCTATCCAGTGGAATAACCAGGATGCACTAAAAAGAAGTCTAGGTCTTCCTCAGGCATCTGTACAGAGCTGTGCTGTTCATGCTTGTGATGGGACACAGGGGATTTACACAAACTGTCAGTGAGTCACTGGTGTTTAACTGTGGATTCTTCTTCCTAAGGTCGACAGCTCAAGCTAGGGACAAGGGAATTTTTATTTTGTTGCTGCCTGGACCTTCCCTTTCTGTGCTTAAAGGATGCTAGCTATTAGAACTTTATGTCAGGAACATCAGTTGAATGGTTTACCTCAGTCTCAAAACTGTTAAAATACTTCTAAAGCTTTGGAAGGAGTATGATATAAAAATGCTATTTATCAGAGCTTTGTATGGTATTAACGGCTGAAAGGTGTTTGTTTAAGGCAAACCTGGCTGTGACTTTTCCAGAAACAAAAACTGGAAGTTTTGTGGAAGAAAAGTTGTATACTTAGATGAAAGTCCCTGAACATACCGCAGCTGTTGTTTTTTCTTATCTAATTATCTGTTTTTACAGTTCAAGTCTTAAATGTATCTTTTCCTTTTTGTTTTTAAATATCCTTGAAGTTAAGAGCAGCCTACCACTCTACCTGTTTCCTTGAATTACGTATTTCTGCAATTTGCATATATGTAGCTTTGTGTTTATCTGATTTAATTTCTTGACATAAATAAACCTGATGCAATTTTAAATATGGTTTAAATGGAAAGGGGCTGAAGGCAATCAAACTTGGAAAGCACATCCATCTCCCTTTTCTGGGAAAACAACCAAAGGCTTTTAGCAAACCTTAAGAGGTGCCTTTTATAAGATTACATATTGTAATATTCCATTAAGGAAACATTTTAAAATAGTGTTAGGAAATCATCAAATCTTATTAGACAATTTCATTTGGACTTTTGTGTTTATGGGTTTTCAGAGTGAACTTAGAGATAGCCAAAAGAGTTGCATAGCGGTGCAAAGATCTGGCGCTTGTGTCTGGTGCTGCCTTGACTTGTGTCTGCAGGGATAGCTGAAACCAGCTGAGGCACAGGAAGGATCTGCTGCTGTGCATCTCTTGAATGTATGAACAGTCCCTGTGTCTGAATTCTTGGACACTTAACAGGCAACAGCGGTGAATTTATGCATTGTGCTTTGCATTCCTCTGGAACTACAGATTATGGGATACCCTCAGTACCATCTTTGCACACATACTTTAGGCATATATACCCTTTCCTCGTTTGTAGGCATTACTGATGGAAGAGAGAAACCTGAAACATCTATTCTGCCTGAGTATGGCAACAAGATGTTTTGTCAAATGGCACCTGAGAGTGCTGTGATACAAACATATGAGTTTTGAATTCAACAGCATTCAATGTCATGCTCCATGAAAGCCACTCAACAGATGGTAAATTAAAACAACTTCTGTCCCCTAATAAGCTGGAATGATTTTGAATCACTAGCCTGGATTTCTTTTATTAAAAAATGCCAATTATTCAGGCTGAGTTTGCATTTTGTCATACCACAGTCTGCATTTCTGGGCAGAACCTATGTTAGCTCTGAGGTGACCAACATACAGAACAGCTTTTTAGGTTTGTCTGGACTGCGATCATGACACAAATCAGTTGCAGTTTTTGTTCTGCAACTTACGTGTTTCTGATACTTTATTCTTGTGTAATTTTGTGGAGATTCAAAATGCATACTATAAAAACCTAGCATCAGAGAGAAGGGAACTTGCCCCTCTACATGATAGTAGGAACCTATTCTCATAGGCCCTGGCTGGAAAACCATGTCTAAGACTGGGGCCCTAACACAAGGAGAATGTGGGGCTTCTGGAGTGGGTCCAGAGGAGGGCCACGAAGATGATGCAGAGGAGCTGCAGCACCTCTCATATGAGGGTAGGCTGAAGGAACTGGGCTTGTTCAGCCTGGAACAAGAAGGCTGCAGTGAGACCTCACTTCCAATATTTAAAGGAAGCTTATAAACATAAGGGAAATCAAATTTTTACAGAGGTGGATAATGATAGGAGATAGGGGAATGGCTTTAAACTATAAGAAGGGAGATTTAGATTAGTCAGGGGAACGTTTTTCACTGAGAAGAGTTGTGAGGTGATGGAACAGGCTGCCCAGAAATGTTGTGGATGCATCATCCCTGGAGGTGTTTAATCCCTGGGTTGGATGGAGCCCTTGGCAATCTGAACTAGTCCTTTATCTAGTAGCTGGCATTCCTCCTGTGGCAGAGGAGTTGGACCTTGATGATCCCTGAGGTCCCTTCCAATCCAAGCCATTCCATGAAATAAATAGTATGCTTAACCTGAATGTTTGTCCATGCTTAAAGCTTACTGTAATTAATGGGTTATCTGTATAACAATCACTGTGAGTCTTAGAGGGTTAATGTCTTTTGTTGGTGTTTAAGTTTTAGTTCTGTACTCTCTATAGTGAGGGTCTCAATTTTTCCGTTGTTCAGAACAAGGTTCTGCACAGTACTTTGGCTTTTTTTTTTTTTTTTTCCCCCTAAGAAGTTAAATGGTGAATGTCCAGGTAGAAAATCCAAGTACCTGTTATTGATGGATGCTTAATTTGTCTGCCTTAAAATCCACATCTTGAAATGAAGGAAAAACTTAGATAGGCAGAAGTTTTTGTCTGGAACACCAGATCTGTCAGGCACTGCTGAACAGCTGCTGTGAGACACTGAGTGGGCTTTGGTGCCATGCAGTGATCTATAAGGGAAAAGATGTGAATAAAAATGAGCTTAATTCTACTCATCAGCACAGAGGATTAAGGCCATGTGGAAATGTTTGTTTTATGTATGCAAACAAATATTAAATGCAGAAGGGAATGTGCAAAGTAGTACAAAGAAATAAAAATGTTCAGAGTGCAATCACCAAGTTAATAAAAAGGAGTTGTAAAGTACAGCATAATGTTTAGATTTTCTAGCTAAATGAATAAATTCTTTTACTAACCAGTAATTAGAAATAATGACATGACGTCATGGTTTCTTGGAAAATAATAGACATTAATATAATGTGAAGAAACCCAAAAGCCTCATAAATTTTATCTGGCCATCTTTGATACATGCTTTCTTCTCTTAGCGTTATTTTTAAATTGGTATTTCAACAGAAAACTATGCATTTACAAAGATTCATGGTGGCTAGAAGAAGCTATTTGTCTCGAAGATTCCCTTTCTTCTAAGCACAGACTTTTTTAAAGCAACTCTAAATCCCAAATCCCTCAATCATACTTTGAATTGCCGAAAACTGACATAGCTCTGCCATCAGTTGAAGTGGTGTTAATTTAAAACAGACAAGGATTCCAGTCTTTAGTTTGTAATAACCTTCAGCCAGTCTGCTTCATTGTGCTTTAGGGACAAAGGCCTTTGTTTACAGTAACAGGCTGCAACCAGGAGAATGAATGGAATAATAAAGTGCTTCATTTATACTTAGTCATTTTTCTTAGTCCTTTTCAATGAAATAACTCACTGTGGAGACACAAAAAGCAGTGCAAAATACTGAAATTTTTTTGTCTACTGTTGAGCGAAATAAGTGAAACATCTAATACTTTGGCAGCAGACAAATCAATCTTAGAGATGGTAAAGAATTGAGTTGTTCAGTGTATTATAACTTTCACTGAAACTCACAATCAGTTGCAGTATATGATAGAAATAAGTCCAGTACACTTACTGGGGAGGAAAAATAAAATCTTAATTGCATGTTTTATTTAAAAAGCTTTTTTGAAACAGAAGTAGGTTGGGCAAACCAGTAGAAGTAAATTGAAGATACAGCTAAATCTGTCTGAGGTTGTACCTTTTAAATCTCTGTATTTTCTAAGCTCTCACTGTTATTTGAATTATTGAAATATAAGTTTTACGGAGTGTAGATCTTTTTAGAGAAAAACAGTACTTATGTTTTCTGAAACATCTCATCCCTTGTCTTTGGTTCTTTAGAAAAGTGTATTGTTTCAAGAGAAGTAACAAGCACTTTTAAATATGGTTGTATTTGTTCCTAACACCTCCACAATTTTTGCTTTATCTAGAACTGGAGTGAGGAGTTAGAGACAAGAGTTGAGTGGTAGAAACATATTAATTATTATGAGCACGTTGTTATATTTGATATAAATTTTGATCTCTACTGGAGAGGCCTTACTTTCAGTAAGGGGAAGAATACTTACGGGAGACTGGGGAGGAGGGAAGCCAAGCAAGAATAGGAGCAGTTATTCTTAAAGGTAAACAGATTTCAGAGTAACTTCTTTTGATTGATGGGTAGATGTTTCAATTTTAGTAATATAAAATAAAGATGTAGCAGCTACTCTGACAACATGCAGTAATAGCAGCTCTTCAAAATTTTCTAATTTTTCACTGGAAAAAAGGAGTAAAATAACATCCTTAATATGTTCGTTTCTTGTTTTAGTAAACATCAATTCTCACTTCTCTCTGTTGCTGCAAATTCTGCTTCAGACTTGTGGCCATAGAAACTCCTGAAATTATTTTCACAAAACCACTTATTTTACAGGGAATATGGTGCCTTGTGGAGAAATATCTCCTTTTCTGCAGCTGAAAAGTACAGAGCTACTGACATCTGAACTTGACTCTTCCAGGTATTCCTCTCGTCTAAACCTGAAGAATTAGATGCGGAAGTAGAAAAGATCATACTATCTATTTAGGAACTTGCATCACAGCATAGGCATCTGAAAATAGAAATATGTGTCCAATGTTCTATGGAAGGTGTCAAGGGTGAGGGGCTAAAGATGACTAAAGAAGTCTTTCACTTCTGTGATTTAATTTTTCCTCGGGAAGATTAACTTATGCTGGGGAACCAGAGCAGTGTACTTCTGTATTAGACAGCAAAGAAAAGTGGCTCTCACAAAGAAACAATAGATGAAAAGAAATACCTAATTAAATCAATAGGGATTTGATTGCAGTAACTTCTTCCACTCTTGCTGCCAGCTGTAGTCGTTCTGAGAATTTTTGAGTCATGTTGTGCTGAAAACATCATCAGATGAAAAAAATTGGAGCTGATACTGTCTCTGTTCTTGGACCAATGGAGTTGCTTGTCCATGACTAAGCCTACAGTCAAGGCTGAGAGAAAGCTCAGAGCTACTACAGCAGTTGTGATCGGTAAGGCACTGCCAAAGCAAAATGATGACTGCAGCAAGGCTCCTTTCCTAAAGGATTTATTGTGTTGGGGAGAGGTGAGTTTTCATGTGCCACCTGATTTCAGAGTTGGTTGTGAGAAAGGAACCCTGGAGCATGAATAGTGGAGGAGCTTCCAAAGCAAACCAAGAGCTTATGCTTGAGCTGGTGAAAAGCTGGGGTCCCAGGCTGATTGATGAGGAAAAGTCTGGGACTGAGAGGTGGAAAAAGCATGTTTGGAGCTGGATGGCCAAATGGCTTGTAATGAGTGAATAAACAACTCACAGTGGATCTCATACACTAGGGCTTATTTAAGAACAAATAAAATAAGAACCTTTGCCTTACTTGACTACTTCTCAGATGAGCTCATTTTCCCTGTGCCTGCTGTGCATGTTCCCTGGGTTTCAGTCCCACCTTTCTGTCAGGGAGACCACTGCTGATCTGAGGAGGTCAGGCAGGAGGTTGAGCTTGAGTGTCCCTGCTGTGCAGCTGCTCACCATTATGTAGTTACTAGTCTTGGATGCTGCTTGACCTCAAGCATTCCTGGTATAGGGGAATAAGATTTGTGATCAGCCACTTTTTGGGTTGTAACTTGATGTCTGAACTGAAAGTACAGGATCTTGTTTCAGGGCTGGTTTCAGCATTATAAAGGAGTTGTTCTTCAGCTGACTTTGGTTTCTTGAATGTCCAGAACAGCTTTCTAGTTTAATCTATTTTCACTTTTTTTTTTTTTTTTTTTTTGAGGTAATAAGTTATGTTTTAGATAAAAGTCTGAAAAATTGCAAGCTGGGTGAGTTTGTTAATTTTTCTAGCAGAGTATTCCATCAGCTATGCTTCAGGGTGTGGAAAGTGAAAGTGTTTTCTGCATTGAATATTGAAAAGGGCAATTGATCTAAGGAATTAAGCTGTAACATATCCTTAGAAATAGCTGATGTGGAAAGTAAGAATACCATAAACATATTAGTAACATATTTTAGAAACATAGTTACTGAATTACCAAACAAATACTTTCTTACAAAGCTACAATAGATTTACTGTAAGGTTGTTCATTAAACTGGCAGAAGCAAAATACATTTAACAAACTTTCAAGGAGTCAGGACCTTTACACAAAGCAGAACTGTCCCACTTTGTGGGAATGTTGGAATGCCATAGACAGGCTCCAAGATACTCCCCTCTATCCTCCTTTCCAAGCTTATCTCTATGCAAGGGCAGATGAGTGACCAGAACAATGACCCAGTGTGAAGGGGCACAAATGTTGGGGGGGGGGGGGGAGGGGTAATTAAACAATTGAGGCTGTGTCTATGTTTATGTTGTAAAAGCTGACATCCGAAAAGTTATGACCAAATGTTTGTTAAGAAAGTAATTGTTAGAAGTCAATTAACCAATTAAGACATTTGTGTTTGGGCTGCAAAGATTTGTGTCTACTTGGTGTTTGTATGATTAGTGAAGCGTTGCAAAAGAGTGTGAACCTGCAGTACTCAGCCAATGAGGAACTAGGGGAGAAAGAGATAAGCGTTGGGCAATGGGGGATAAAAGATGTAACATTGTTTTCTTGGTGCTTTCCTGCTTGCAGGAGGCCCGCCATTGCAATTGCGAATAAAATCTGCTTTATCAGAGAAACTGTCTTAGAAAATTATTTGGATGTTTCCAACAAGGGGAATAAAAAATCTGAATGGAGTTAGAGTTCAAGCAGAGCTGATACTGTTTTTGCTTTGAGATCAGATTTATGATAGAAAGTGCTATAACAATTCTTGCTTTAAAATCTAAGTTCTGCTCTTAAACAGCTTGAGGCTTATATTCGACAGCTCTAAATTTACATGAAATTAGCATAACTCAGTGTAAATTTGTTCTTTGTGACAAAGATGCCACTATTAGTGATATTTTCTTTGACTTGCATTCACTTCAAATACTGTTTTATCCTGCCAGGTCAAACTGGTGGAAATCAAACAGAAGTTCTGTCTCTCCATGCATTATCAGATGCAATTCTATGAGCAAATAAAATTGCCAACATCTCCTTGCTTGTTTAATTTCTCTTTTTGAGTATTGTATGTAGAGCCCAGAGCATCATGTTCTCCAGATGTAGTGATTTCCTAAAATCTACTGTGCTTATGAGAAGTATGTTATGATACCACATACAATTGATTGAGTGCTCATGAAAAGCAAAAGGAAATTAATATTACCTTCTTCTGTAAATGAACTGAATACTATTTTGAAACACTGACCACTTGAGCAGAGAGCCCAGATCTTCCTGCTATCTTGGTATGGATTCAGACAGTCCTAAGGGCTAAAAATTATTTGTATGCTGAACAGGCACGTTCTATGTAACAGTAGCATTGATTTTTATTTTTTTTTTTTTTCCACGTTGTGAAATCCCATTTGGTTTGGGAAGACAGTGATCAAATTTACACGACCTTCTTGCAGAGAGATTTTTAAAAAAGTAAAATCAGTATGAGAGTAGTTTTACTGAGCACATCGGTAAATGGGCACTTTTTATCCACCAGACTTTAAAAAAAAAAATAAATAAAAATAAAAAATTCAGTTAACACCAATTACAGAAGGATATAAACATGGAAGATTCTACGCTCACTAGAAGTTCCTTCCAGGTCTTTGGGCAATGGGCACTAATAAATGCCGTGAAATTATTTGTAAAATAAAACTGCTCAGGAAAAATCTCTTTGGGGTGAAAAGTTGGGCTACTGAATTAAAATACTGCTGGAAGAAGCAGAAATGTTCCTACTTGGATTGCTCATTTTTATTCAGTCTTAGCATTCTGATAATGATTTGGACTTCTGATCAGGGGCCTGGGCTTTGTTGTGACAGGGTGTCTGAAGACACAAATAGGGGCAGGTAGAAGATAGCAATGCATGCCTGGAAAATAAAAATAGTACTAAATTACTAGAAGATATTAGTAGTCTGAGAAGCTTAAAAATTCTATGTTATTGAAATAATTTCCATGTTATTATAATAGACAGAAATCTATTTCAATAATGGATTTTAATATTTTTTTTCTGTTCCATTTTTAAAAACAACCTAAGTCCATGTAAGGCTTTCAGTTGCAATTGTGTCCACTTGTGTAATTAGATAATCAGAAAAGGAAAGCTTTCTAATTGGTCCTAGAAATTCAAAGTGCTCCTTGTAGAAGCTTTTAGGAGCAAGTATAAGTAGGGAGATATCTTTTTTTCTGTAATTAAGCACTGAATACTATTTGTGCAAGTAAGATTGCTCAATCTGACCAGTTTTGTAGTTTTATTGATGATGCAATCTACTTACTTTCCTCTCCCTACCCTCCCCAAACATTTAAAGTTAAGCAGACAACAAAACCCAAGCACCCAATAAATAAAATGTACTGTGTGTACTCTGAAGGCGATATTTAAAACAAACTATTATGGAAGTTTTTCCTCCTGTAATAGGAGTCTTATTTTCTAGAACACAACAGTTAAAAGTGCAGCTTTTCAGAATGCTTCATTTTTTTTTTCATTGCCAGTATCTGTCTGCCTGGTTCAGTATCTAGAAGGGAAGTGAGAGTTGAACTTAACCTTCAAGTCTGAATTGCTTTATTAGTTCCTCTGGGTCTTACTGTGTAAACTGTATTACTTTTATACTTTCTGAGTTAATTTCTTTAGAAATGAGCTTTACTGTATTTTTCTTAGGGTGATACTACCAGGTGGAACATCTTGCAGCTGGAGATCTGGCAGTCTTCCACTTCCCAGTTGCAATGAGTCTGGCTGCAGGCTTTCTGTTGATTCTCTTTGTGAATCTGACCCAAATCAGTGTTTTTAAAGCAAAACATTGTGTAAGTGCTAGTCTTGAACTGCAAGTGTTAGTCTTCCCTATGTTCTGTTTTGCCCAGTTTCCACTGTCTCTTGGCTGTAAAAGTAGGGTATTGACAGCAGTTATTTCAGCCTTACTGGCACAGTAGTTCTTCCTGACAGGCCTTGGACATCCGTGTCCTCATTTCTTTCAGGAGGCTGCTAGCTAAGGTGCAAAATCTCTTTGAACTAAGTTCTTGTAGCCTTGAGAGGGTTAACCTATTGATTTGTTCAGCCTGCAGTGGATAGTCTCGTAATGAATAAGGCTTGTATAAGGTTATTGTTTGTGTAAGGTTATTATACTGTTATCTGTATTTACTGCCTACAAAACTTCAATCTTCTTCCTCGTCCCCCTTTTATTTCCTCTAGAGGTGTAAGCTGGAGGATATCACACTTGACCTGCAAGGAATCACTTGCAGGAATGTGATATGAGCAAAGCTGCTTGCACACTACTTCTTCACCTCATCTATATGTTCTCAATTGAAGAAGAAAAAACTAGAGCAAGATCCAGATTTGTTTCCTCATCGTTGCATTAATGAACTAGGTTATTGGAAAAAAATGCTGTTCAAATCTGTATTCACTGTTCTGTTGAGAAAACTGTTAAAGATTTCTTGGTTATTTCCAGATTGTCATTATTAGGAAAAGAGTTTATTGTCATTAATGTTAGCTGTGGATAGAAGTACTGCATGAAGTCTGCAATTTTACAAACCTCTCTTCAGGAGATACGCAGAGATACTGAAAATCAATATAGCTTCCTTTTCACTGTAATTTAAAAATCAATTTTTTTTTTTTTTTACACTCATCCTTTAGGGTATTTTGTCCTTGTTTCCAAGCTTAGAAATCTTTGTAGAGGATCTGTCCAATACAAGTGAGTACTTCAACTACTGTTGAAATTTTCCAACAGCAAGTTTTGAGACAAAGGTGCAGAAATAGTCTCTTGCAACCTCACTCACCATAGCTTTATTGGAAGTGTAATATGAACACCTGGGTGTGCTTCGAAGTGTAAATTGATACAGTATAAAGAAGTACTCAAATGGTGTATGGGAACTACTGAGTCACGGCCTGAACCTCTGATTGATCGCCTGAGGCGAGCCATGAGTCAGCCAGAGGAGCACAGGTGAAGGCAATTCACCTGTGCTACTGGAAGGGGTGGAGCCAGGCTCCATCCCTCCTAGACCTATTTAAGAGCTGGCTACCAGTGGGGAAGGATCTCATCTGGAGATCCCTCCTTCTGGTGTTTTGTGGTGAGCCCAGCATAAGGGTAAGCCTTCCATTTATTCTCTCTTGTTATCACAGTTCACTTTGCCTTACTCTCTTGTTTATTTTGTGATTGTAACATCTTGATATCCATTGATTATACAAATGGTTAGAAGTAAAAATTCAGATTAAATCTCTGCTTTCAACAAAGGGAAAATGAAATAAATCACACAAAGGAAATGCTGTAGTTGTTGGGAAGATGCCTGGCTAGGAATAAAACTGAAGTGCTGAAATATTTAACTCATCACAGTGAAAAGTCAAGCCAGTGTTATACTCAAATGCTTGCTTATTCCTTTCACTTCCCTGTGTTGAGCTGAAGATGTTAGAATTCATAGTCTGGGTTTTCAGATGGCTGATCACATTCATCTGCTCATCTGTGCCCTTAAAGAAACAGCTGAATGGAAGGACTGGGGATTCCACACTTAGAGTTTGAACAGTCATTCTGCTTTACATTTAATTAATATTTCCAGCTTTTTGCAGGCATCTGGATAAGAAATTATCTAATGTGACCAATGTCTAAATCTGCAAATAAAGCAAATGTATGGAGTCTAAAAAAAACTCAGTTTATATAGAAGTGTTTTCCCGAAGGAGAAAATATGAAAGTACAGCGGCACTGAAAATTTTCTAATTACTGCCATGTGACTCAATCTGAAGATAACCTTGGAATCTCATTGAACAGTTAGGTCTTGTGTTTTTTGGTGTTGCATCTTGATTCTTCTTCTAATCACATAATGGTTGGAGTTGGAAGGGTAGCTGAATGTCATCTGGTCCAGCCATTTGGAGCAGTTTTCCCATTTCTCCAAATGACATCTGTCAGCTTTTTCAGCACTTGTGGGTGTGTCCCAGCAGGTCTCACACACTTTCAGTCAGTTTGCTATTTTCTGTCCTGATCTTCCACAAAAAATAATCATTCTTTCCTCCCCAAGGTCTTTAAGCCTGGGTATCCTTGGTGGCTGGTTATGTTCTCTGAGATTGAGGTGAAGAAAAGTATTCAGTGTCTTCTGCCTTCTATACTGTTCTGTGACACCAGAGCCTCTGATGTATTTACAGAAGCCCTTATTGTTTCTGATATCCCATGCCAAAATCAACCTGAAATGGATTTTCAATCCCTTCAAATGTGAATGAACTTTTGACCCCCTTTGATGAAGGACCTGGCTTGCTTATATCACTTGCAAGAAGTCTTCGTATTTCATTAGATACATTTACTTCTTTGTACCAATTCCAGAACTAACACCTGCTTTATTGGTCCCTGTAGACACAAGCTGTGATTATGAAGGAAAAAAACGTATGAAGTCCTTTTACTGAAATGAACCCTTTTGACTGATATTGACTGAATGTTATTATTAATTCCATGTGCTATTAAGAGGATATGTTTCTCCAAAGAGGTAAACAAAGATAAACCTAAACCTGTAGAAATATAATTTATGAAACTGAAAAAAAATAATGATTTGCTGGTCAACAGAGTTAAAAATTGTAAGTCCCTGAATAAGAAAATGTGGTTGATTGCTGTTTATCTTGCTCTGCTAGGAACAGTTTTTCTTGTATTCCCACAGTTGATATGCATTTCTGATACTTTTCTTGTAATACAATTACCACAATTTTGGAATGAGTGACCTCTTCAGTGACTTAATATGGTATGTACTGTTACTCCTGCAAAAGGAGATCTATTTGTCATGGCATTGCATTTCTAAAACTTATTGTAAACTGTTGTCCATGACAACGAAAGCTTTAGCGTTCACTAAACAGTCTGGAAAAGACTGTTCTTGCATGCATCTTTCCAAAGAAGCATGTGAAGTATCTTCTGATAGAAGGTTTGAAGACTTATCTATTTGCTTCTTATAGTGAATCAGGAAAGGATTTGGAAAAATACTGTAACTGAATATAATTCTAGACAGAGCTGATGATCTCACGTGATTATTAGAATTGCGAGAACTCATAATATGAGATAATGTAATGAGAAAGGAAATTTAAAAAAAAAAAAAAAGGGAGGAAGATAATAAAGTGACATACAGTGCAATTTCTCACCACCTGCTGATTGATACCCTGTGTGTTTCCAACAGTAGCTGAATTCTGTTGTTCAGCTTGATACCGTGTAGTATGGAACTTCCCTTTTGCCATATAGGGTCAGCTGTCCCTGTTCGGTCCCCTTGCACCTTATTTTCTCCCAGACTCCTCTATGGCAGTGTGAGAAGCTTACTCCTTAGCTCAGTGTAAGTAATGCTCAGCACCAACTAAAACATTGGCGTGTTATCGGTGTTAATCTCATACTAAATCCAAAACACAGTAACATACCAGCTACTAGGAAGAAAATTAACTCCAGCCAAAAGCATGACATTCTTGAATTTTATCCCATCTGCAAAAGAAAGTACTACTTGAAAGCAATGATATTCTAGAAAAATTGCAACATAAGGTTCAAGAGACTTCTAACTGTAATTAAACGAAACACTTATACTGAACTCATTCTGTATACCGTACCCATTTATAAACTAGTCTCTAGCATTTGAAACTTCTGTGACTTAATTTCCTTAATAGTGCTGTATGCAAGTGGAGCATGTTTATTGTTCTTTGATATGTGAGGATAGTTATCACAAACTAGAATCAATGTTGTCTGCTAAAAATTGTATTTCTCAGATTAACCTGAGGTGCTGGGACTAAGTGATTTGTGAATTAGGAAAAGGTTTAGTCCAAGAGGGATCAAAATGCTATGACTGAGTGTGTCTACAGACTGAACACGATAGAAACTCAGTGTCATATATTTCTATCTACAAAATTGAACCACTCACTCCAGCAGCTGCAGATTCTTGCTGCATGATAAACTTTAATACATGGAAAAGTCATTCTGGGTGACTTGACTTTTTCCACATTGAAAAATGTGGAGAGAGAGGAAAAAAAAAAAAAAAAGAAAAAACTCAGGAAATAACCATCATAAATCCTAGATGCCGATGCTTAAGCATATAAGGTAGCAGTGCTGTGTGTGGCAGGGAAGTTGGAACCTAGGTGATCTTTAAGCTCCCTTCCAACCCAAGCCATTTTATGAAAGTGAAACCAGAACAAAACCAGCTATTAGCACCATTAGTGTGACTATAACCTACAGCAATATAACAGTAGAAAATATGCAGTATTGAATGATAAAAACTTTAGAAATGGTAGAGAATGTCAGGCCAAGTTCCATTTTATATAGCAACTGTGTTTGCATCTACAGTAAATTACATATTATTTTATATTTTTAAAAATAGCTGATTTCAGATGGTAAAGCATTGGACTTTGTGTGGTGAGGTTTTTTTTTTTTTAAAATGAAGGAAGTGAGGAAAGCATGTTCATTTTGCCATCAAATAAAATACATTGTAATGGTAGATATAACTTGATTAATTTTGTAATTCTGCACAGACATTTCATGTGCCCAGACAAAGAGGGTTTCTTTTATGAGCTAGATTTATCTATCTTTGAGCACTTAATGCTTAATTTGTGTACATGCAGGGAATCATGGAAAATGTACGTGCTGAGATACAATCTATAAAAAGGATTAGGTCAGAGTAGCTTGAAATTTTATAGTTGTTTAAAAATTTAATAATTTGAAGTGTAATCAGAATTTCAGTAGAACATGCTTATGGCAAGTATTTATATTACTTATATCACCTTGCTTTGTGCTCCTTGCTGCTTTATGAGCCGGCTTCTACAAAAGAAAGGATGCATGTGAGGGGATCATAGGGCCCTAAAACATATCCCAGTTTACTTGTAAACTTTGAAGGACTCCATAAAATGAATCTACCGTGCAAAGTAAGTCCTAGAGCTGAACTGATGTTGAACTTTTATGCAGCACCTATTAAGAGATGCATGTTAACTGCAGTTCTCTGACAACTGGTTTAAACTTCTTGTCAGTGTGCCATGAAAGTCTGGCCTGAGAATAAAATTTTTTGTATGCACACTTGTTCTGATTTTCATGTGACCAAGCGTGGCATGTTAATCATTCATCTATGTCTGTATGGATGGTCTTAACAAGAAGCACCTCAAAGTTTTGTTCATCTGAATTCTAAGTACTTAAGAAAAAAAATGTTGATGCAGCATGAAAAAATGTTTTGCTAAGGAGCCATATTACAGAAGCTTATGAGTGGCAGATTTCCTGTCCTTAAATAAGAAGACTCCCTTTAATCAAACAAAAATAAGTAACAGCAAATCTACTTAATGTAATGTAAATGGTAATATCTGCTTTTTATCAGCTGTGCGATCAACAGGCATCAGAATACTGCTCTTTACCATAGAATGGATTAACAGAAATTGACTTAAAGACCATCTATTTCCAACCTGCTGCCATGGGTAGGGACACCTCACACTACTTTGGGCTGTCCTAAACCCAATCCAGACTTACCTTGAATACTTTCTGAGATGGGACATCCACAGCTGCTCTAGGCAACCTGTTGGACTTTCTTGTGCTGGAAATCCCAGAGCTGAATATAGTAATGCATGTGGGACCTCATGAGAGCAGAGCAGAAGAGGAGGATCACCTCCATCCACCTGCTAGTTATGTTTCTTTTGATGCAGCTCAGGACAGGAGTGGCAAATCACAAGTGGGATTTGTTTCCAGTAGGATATGAAAATGATTGAAATGCAAACTTTTTCTGAACTATTTTCTTTTATTATCTTAACTTTTCTGAACTTTTTGACGTAGTTCTTTCATGGCACAACAAAATGATGTGTTTTGACAATTCTTCACAAAAAGGTAGGGTGCTTTGGTTAAATTGACTTGGTTGTAGTCTGTAATATTCTGTTTTGCTTTTCAGATATTTAAGCTCTCTGTATTTTGCTTTAAAATGTACTTCAAACGTATTTTTTTTTAAGTGAACATTGCTGCTGGTAGTATGCAATCTCTACTTTGAGGCTAGGAAAGTTTTGGCAGAAATCCCTTTTACTGAATTGCATGGCAAAAGTCTGATGGATAGCAATGAGTTTCAAGTGTTGTACTTGTGTCCTTGAAAAATATATACATCAACCATTTCATTCTAAGATATCTTTTAGATACAACAAGAGTGCAAGATTTTTTTGGCTGAATCAGCTCAAGTGAAATGGGGTGCAATTATTCTTTTAAGTCCATGTACCGGTCAGAATATAGTGATGGAACAAATTCCTCCACTAATATTTATTAAGAGAGATTTTCTGCATGAGTTGAGGCTGTTCAAAAACATTTTCCTGGTAACAAGAAAACTAATTGTGAGCAGATGAAGTTAATTGCTCTAATCTTGGAGTAAGACACTAATAATTATGAAAGAATCTAGATTAAAAATGAGGCAATCATTGTGAGATTCTTACATCCCAAAGTACTTTCATAAGTACTCACAATGTATAATAAGTATTTGCAGTAATTTGGGTAGATATTTCTGTATCTTTATTGGAGATGGGTGAATAAAAAAAGCAGAATACGATAGTAATTATAATTCTAGCAGAGCTAGAAAAATAATCTACTTCTGAATTCCTTTTTGTTTGGTTTTAAATCCTGTGACAGTGTCCTAATTACTCTTTTGATTGACATCAAGAATATTCTGCTGCTGAATATTTGGAAATGTTTACTTTATCTTGGTCAAATGTGTGATTTTTACACTCTTTGGGTAATAATTCATACAGTTTGAACAGATGCTGAACCAGCACTTCCACTTCTTTGTCCATGGCCTGAATTGTCTAGAAACAAATCCTTTTCAGTCTGGAAGCCAGAGGGAAGAGTGCTACCAGAACGATTCTTGGCTAAAAAGCCTCCTTTTGCATGATCTGCGCTTTGGTAATAAAGATAACTCTCCCATATAAGAAATGTGTCTAGTTGATTGCAAGTGGGGAGACTGGACACGAGAGCTGGTGCAGGTGTGCACCTTCCTGTTGTTGTATCAGGATTGCCCTCCTGTGGTGAATGTTCAAACACTACCAGCTCATTATTACTGTGTTGTGGCCACAAATCCTTTTCTCAGGTTGAGAACTGGCTTGCAATTGATGCTCGTTGGGTTGTTGTGTGAGTCAAATATTATGAAGAAGATAAATGTTGTTAAGCTGTAAGTAAATGCAGTGAACGTGAAGAATGGAATTGCTCTCTTGGGGTCGAGGGATTGTGGATGCTTTGCTATTAAGTACGCTTGCAACACTTGTGTGTGTATATATAATACGTGAATATAGGATCAGAAAACACTTTATTTCAAGATAGATTCAAAGAAACAAAATAGTCTTATCCACTAAGGTCAAAATTTTAATTTCCTTATAGTATGGGATCATTAATGCAAGACTTTATTTGTATGACAGAGTTATGTATCAATTGCATAGTGTTATAAGAACCTCAAGTAGTGCATTTCAGAGCTTTTTGAAGATTAAAGGATCAAGTGTTGGGCTTGCTAACTTAATTTTTTTCATGTTGATGTAGTAAATCTGCATTTCTGCATGTGATTTATGATACAATGTTTTCATCTTTCATGATCCTCCTCCTATTGTCCTTAGCTCCACCTGCATTTCCCATTGTAGGCATATATTTATACTAGGGATTGTAATCTTTTTTTGTTGCATTGAAAGGATTTCAAATTAAAAATTGTGAATGTATTAGAGCTAAAGGAAACAGAAACACACTAAGCTACTAAGCTTTAAAGTAATGTAATTACTTCTGTCATCTGTATTATCATAAAAATAATGTTTGTGTTATTTGGCATAGAGGAGTTAACTACACAGTAGTTGGAACTGCAGAGAGTGAACAGGTAGATCCTTTTTTAGTCTTTTCTGGACATACAGATTCCAAACACTTTGTACATAAGCACTGTGACATTGGCCTTGAGACCAGAAAGACAGACCCTTGCCTGTAATTCTAGTTGTAGTGCTACAAGTTAGTGGCCAACTATCTTAACATCTTAACTGTGTACTTGCTCTTGCTGCCTCATAACCAGTCCCTCAATTCTGAAAATAGAGACAAATGAAATAGGTAGATAAATAATGGGAGGTGAGACTTACAAGATTTAAGAGAATGAATTGCATCAATTGCTTGTTTTCAGTAACCCTTGGCCTAATTCAGGCACTTGTCCTGACTCTGCCCTGCCAGTGCTGCTGTGCTGTAAAGGTGGTGGCTCTTCCCTGTGGCCTGGCACAGCTCTGGGCATGCTCTCACCTCTGAGCAGCAGCCAAATGGTGTGCCATTGAAGGTGGTTTGGATGAAAACAGGACAAGGACCAATGTGAATATAGAAAGCTGTCAGCTGATGTGCAGAAAGCATGTTGGAACAGTTGGGAACTTGATCTTGTTCTGGGTTGAATGAAGAGACAGTTCTTAAAATCCAGGATAGTCTTGAAGTCACTTATATTAGCAATGTATTTTGTCTTTAAGCTACACTATTGATCTTCTAAATAGACAGTTTTAACCTGAGTTAGTATATCTATTTCATCTCTTTCTGTGTTCCAGTTTGGCTTCCAGTAACTACATAGAAAACTCCCATTTATTTAATTTTTGAAAACTGCATGAGAAGCTAGATCTTTGTTTGAAGTCACAAATGATTAGCTACTAATAAATGCTGCCTTTAAAATTATATTTAATTGAAAGTTATCTTGAGCGTTGAAAAGTAGCGAGCACACTTGGTCACCCTGACAGATGTTTCATGTGATCATTCCTGTAACATCATAATCTCATCCAAATCACAGTAAATACATAGTAGGCAAGACTGGGGAAGACTATGGGTCTTCATGTATTCATTGTTGTTCCTCCTTGTAATTTTCTTTCTCTTTGATAGTTTCTATTTTTCTGTGCTGAGCAGTGGGGATATTTAGGAGATTCAGACAGTTATACTAATATGTTCACATAAGGCTGCACAACTTTATTGAGTGTATCTAACTGGAAGCATTTTCTAAGGTTTGTCTAGCTACTAATTCTATACGTGTTTGTCAAAATGTCCAAGCTCACAGAAACAATAAGGTTGGAAATGACCACTAAAGTCCAGCTGTCAAACCATCAGCACCATGCCCACTAAGCCCTGTCCCACAAGGTAAGAGATTATACATAAACTTAAGAATACAAGGTAAAACCACTGCATTGGATTTTTGAGGTGCTAGAAACAAACGAACAAAGAAGAAATAAATACTTTTTGCTTAAAAATAATGGAACTTGGGGACTTTTGTTTCAGTTCTAGCTTCATGGCAGAAAGGTGAATTATTCTTATATTCTTCTTTATGAGAACCAAAAACGCTATGAGAAGATCTACCTCTAAATTTGCTAAAACAAGCTAGTAATAGATGTTCTTTCAAGCACTATTTCCAGATTATAATGCCACAGCATTGTAGCGCACTAATAATAGAATGTTTTTGAAGTTGTTTATTTCAAAGTTGCTTAAAACCTGTCTTGGGGATTTAGGAATGGAAAATGAATGAGTTCCCTATCTCCAGCATAGGATAAAAGGTTTATTAGAATATTAAACATGTTTTTTCCCCATAGTTTCCTTAAATGTGAGCAGCTGGTCTTGCATTTTAAGCTTCAGCCCAATGATAAAAGATTAGAAATCATGTTATTAAAAATATATAATCAGTAGGTTATAAATTTTTATCACTCGCTATTGTTAATTAACCTTTAAAACGCTGATCATGTAGAGAATGCCTGGGGTTTGGTTTCTGTGGAAACACTTTTTAGTAGTAATGAGCACCTGAGGATTCTTTTCTCTCCCGGAGTGAACATGACATTTCAATTCTCAAAGATGCGTGTGTGATGCCAGCACCTTTCAGCTTTCACCATGGCAAGAAAGCATGATATTTTCCATATAGATGCAGAAAGGGCAGTGATTTTCTTCTGCGGTACTTACTTCCTGCTTAGGTTGGATGTGATCCCAAATTTTCTGCTCTTATATTCAAGAATTAGTCCCATGAATAGCACTTATTTTCAGAAGTGTTGCTAGGAACCTTTTGATGACATTTTGCCTTCAGTAAGAGCAACAATGAAAACCTGTAACAATTACTTCACCTTTGCTTCTGTCTATTTAACTCTATATGCTTGCATTATGTTAACTATTTTAGAACACTTTTTTCCTCTTTCAAACAATTTTAATTGAACTGAAAGAAACGTTAGAAGTAATGGTGTATGAATACTTTTCAGAATGTTGATTTCCCCAGATGATGGGGAAAGATCACTGAACTATTCTGCATGTTTTATCTGGCTAGGTGTGAGCTTGACCTACACACAAAAAGGAAAAAAGTTTTCAGAATGAAAGTGCTTAGAGGAGAATGCTCGTAACTTTTAAACTGTACATAGACCTGCCTGTGTGTGTGTGAGTCTTTGCTAGCAGATTTCCTGCTGCTGTCCACAGCCCCACATGTGATGGGTACAAAGGCAATTTGTTGTGCAACATGTCTATCAGTATTATATGCCTCTGTGCAACAGCTAATTCTGTGTGCTGGCAGGAATGACTTTAGTATTTGGGAAATTGGATCAGGTGATATAAGCAACACTTTCTGAAGCTTTCATAAAGAAAAATGTCTCTTCTCATATCTGGACTCGCACTCTTTGCGTACTGATACACTTTCAGATTTCCAAGTGAACTTCTAAATACAAATTCAGACTAATAACTATGCATATTAATAAACTTATTTGACAGTCTTTTTGAGTGACTCTTGAATGGGAGATGGTAGAAAACAAATATACGTGACAAAGATCAAAGATTTTTCATTTGGAAGCCCTTGAAGACTTTTATATCACCAAAGGTGTTGTAATCTTTCTGTTAATGGTTTTCAGTTGCTGATTGGAGGCTAATAAGAACACTAGTTTCCCGTTTTCATGTCTGTACATCCATATGTGTCCTGTAGTGTAAGCATTTGCTTAATGCATTTCTACACCAGAAACTATTTCACAGTGTATTTCAGATCCTTCTTAAGTAGAATCTTAAGTTCTTGCCTGAAGTTGCCTTGTATGTGTAATTGGTAAAATTGATCGTAATTATGTGATTTATCCCTTGGTGTCTTTTAAGTTATCATTAGAATAATTCAGCTGCTTATGGTATTAAAGAATGCTTGCAAAATTACTGAATTAATGAGAATTTTGCGGTCCCATCTGCAGTTGCAGTGCTAAAGCTTCTAAGTGTTGAAAAAAGTCCCTTAAGGTCTTGTTTCCATAGGCAATTTCTCTCATTTCTTATAGCGGCCTTGGTTTATATGTTTTCTTCTGCTAAACTGCCACTTTCAATTGGGGGTGGGAAATAGTTAGAAAGCTAGAAGTGCTGCAAGTCCCCTTTCTGATTCAGTTTTGTTAGGCTGAGTTTCCCTCTTGCTGCCTCAAAATGGATGTTAGCTATCTAAGATTTTTTTTTTTTTAACCTTATTTCATTCTAGAGGTTTTTCACAGGCTCATGTATAGGATCAGGAGCCAATCATTATTTATGGAACAAGAAGGAAAGGCTGCTGTTCTGGATTGAAGAAGATCAGATGCTTTTGATCCAGTATGGTCCATTTTCCTATTCACATTATATTCACAACAACTGTGAGAATATTTGCTTTTTTATCTTGCTGTACCCAAGTTGGCATACACTTCTGGAAGCAGCGCACACAAACTGAAATTCTGCTTCAGTGCCTATTTTGGGGTGTGTAAGCAAAGATAAAAGAGCTCTCTTGCCACCACCATCTTTTCTCCCACCACCATCTTCTGTTTCATGCAGAAAGCGAAATGCTGAAGGGAGGGATTTCTGTTTGTTGCTCATTAGCATTTGTTCCCCTAACTGTGAAGTTATCAAGGACCTGATTCACTCTTCTCCCTTGCTTCACCTGGAAGCAAAAGGAAAAAGGAATGATTCAGTTAATTCTTCTTTGAATAAGAACAGGGGAAAGTCTCAATGATTTCTTCCCTCACAGTGAGAAAGAACTTTTATTCTGAGTATGTCTCACCTGTCTGCCAGCTGATGTTGTGATACTATGGTATGTGTGTGGTTGGTTTTGAGCTTTCTCTTGAAGGCTGTGTGTGATTTTAGTTATGGTACTTTCTTTGCTTTAAGAAAAATTTTTTTGTGTGAAACTTATGGACTTTCTTTTCCAAAACTTTTTTTTTTTTTTTAAACCGTAGCTCAAAGTACTACTACAGTAGTAGTTTTAAAGTCTAATGAGACCGACCATCTGTACTGCTAAAATCTTCATCCTGGTAACGTGTGAAGTTCTCACACCTTTATTTTCATTCAACTATTAAAAAAAAAATATTTAAAAACAGTATTAGATAAATACCATTTTTCTCTTATTTAGAGGCTATGAGTTGGTCCTTTGTTAGTACTGCCAGCTGTAGGACTGTAAACAATCTTAGGTTCCAAGTTGGTAGTTCTACAATAGTCACTGAGGAGAAAGAAAAAACAGCCTACCACTGGGAACTATGGGGGTTGGATATGTACAGTGTGACAAATACTATGATGGCTACCTAAATGTTATTTAAAAATAGGCTGGATCTTTGCTGTTTCATGAATAGATCTAGTGGAGATACTTGCATTTGCATTCCACTCCAGGACAGATAGGACATGTATGTATACAAATTTGAAATATATTTTATATTTTTTTCATACATATGTGTAAATTATGTATATATACAAGTTTGAAAAAGCTCTAGGTACGTAAAAAACTTACTCTGAGGTTTGGCATTATTTAACAAATTTGTGAAAATCCATTCTAGAGGAACTTAATCAATTTTCATCTTAGAACTGCAACTCAGGTTCTTGGGTTCTGTCTTATGAATACAGGACTGTCATTAGATTGTTAAGGCAGGTTGTGCATGTTATCGTACTCAGTGATGTCTTCATTCAGAAGTCTGACAGTTGCAAAAAATTGACATTCAGTTTTGTAACGTTTCAAGCCCATTTACAGAATAAATTTCCATAATTTCCAAGCTCAGAACTCTAATTTACATCAAAGAAGTTCGGCTCATGTCAGTAAATTGCTGTGGCTACTGTGCTGCGAAATGAATGAGAGAACCAAGTTTTGTGCTCGTATATCTGTATTTTTAAAGTTATGCTTGAATTCTGTGGAGTTAGCTGTTTCTACTAAAAGCAACTCATTTGGAAGAAGATGAAGCTGAGTTAATCAACTTAATGGTAGGGTTATCCTGACATTCAATCTGAAAGAAATTGAAAATGATCACTTTCTTACTTGGCTGATTATCATAATGGTTATAAAATAGATTTAATGTTGAATAGTCTTGATTGGCTTGCAGTTGCTTCAAACAGTGACGCTAATCTGACTTAACTATGTTTTTATTCTGTACAGCTTGTTAGCCTCATCAGATTAATGTAGCAAGTGCAAGGTAAAAAAGAATTTTGCTTGCATATTTTTATGATTTGGAACACTACTATTAGAGAGTTTACAGTATCTGACAGAGGAGGAAGTCAATCCTGAGAATATCTTAGGAAAATATCCCAGATACATTTTGTTCTATAATTTTTCATAAAATGAATGACGGGAAAAAAAAAAAAAAAAAAAAATGATTGAAGGCTACTAACTGTCAAAAGAAAAAAGAAATCAAGTGACCAAACTGAAAAATCAAGACAACAAAGGAATTCCACTGTTTCATTCTTAGGTATCTGGGCTTAGATTTTCTCTTTCTGAAGATTCACACTGCATTTCTATCTACTTTATGTGAGCAGCTTATAAAATTGCTAGTCTTATAACTAGTGACATAATTCATCTCTATTTCGGTGGAAATGGAAAAGATAGAGCCTGTTTTACATTAGGAAAGAAAGAGATTAATCACAGCTGACTAGAGAAAGGCTTTAAGAGATTCTGAAGGTCCAATTAACTTTCAGGTAACAATCTGACTTTAGGAGTAGATCAAGATATGATGTTAACGAGAATATCAGCCCATCTGACCACAGTAAAGGAATGTGAAGCAAGCACTGAGAGAAAGCCAACTGAAACCAGTTCAAGGTGGAACAAATTGAGGAATGTGAAATTATAGTTGTAAATACAGAGCCATTGAAGACAGAATGTTTGGGTTTGCCATAACTTTCCACATTTTTGGGGGATGACCTGCTGGAGGGGAGCTCTGCGGAAAGGGACCTGGGTGTCCTGGTGGACGACAGGTTGGCCATGAGCCAGCAGTGTGCCCTTGTGGCCAAAAAGGCCAATGGCTTACTGGGGTGCATTAAAAAGAGCGTGGCCAGCAGGTCAAAGGAGGTGATCCTCCCCCTCTACTCTGCCCTGGTAAGACCTCATCTGGAGTACTGCGTCCAGTTCTGGGCTCCCCAGTACAAAAAAGACAGGGATCTCTTGGAAAGAGTCCAGCGGAGGGCCACGAAGATGGTGAAGGGCCTGGAGCATCTCCCCTGTGAGGAAAGGCTGAGTGAACTGGGTCTGTTCAGCCTTGAGAAAAGGAGACTGAGAGGGGACCTGATCCAGGTCTATAAATATCTAAGGTGTGGGGGGCAGAATGGCGAGGCCGGACTCTTTTCAGTGGTGAGTGGAGACAGGACAAGGGGAAACGGCCAGAAACTGGAGCATAGGAAGTTCCGCACAAACATGCGCAAGAACCTCTTTACAGTGAGGGTGACGGAGCACTGGAACAGGCTGCCCAGGGAGGTGGTGGAGTCTCCTTCTCTGGAGATGTTCAAGACCTGCCTGGATGCCTACCTGTGCTACCTGGTGTAGGGAACCTGCTTTGGCAGGGGGGCTGGACTCGATGATCTCAGGAGGTCCCTTCCAACCCCTACAATTCTGTGATTCTGTGATAGATTGATGTCCATCATAAAGCTCTTAATTAAATAATTTATTGCATTTGAAACAGCTTGATTTTACAATAGCTGTTCAATGATAAAAATATGTTCTGTTCTCAGCAACAGAATTTCCAAACACTTATATTTGAGACACTCTCTGCTGGTGTGTGATATCTTAACTTGCTCATTGGAGTTTTTAATATGTTTGTAATTGACTATTATGCATTGAAAAAACATTCTAAAGGACTTCTAACTTTCATTACTTCATAGTTGTTTGGTTGTGCCTGGAAGTAATACGGGGATAGCTGTTGGTGAGGGAGAACTCAGGAGAAACTGGGATCTGAGAAGTTTTATCCTTTCAATCCTACTGAAGATGGAAATACACTGAGAAGTGTTTGTGTATTCACATGACCTGTTTCAGTATTACCAACTCTTTATTAGCCAAGTCTATTAAATGCTCTTTTCCCAATGGCAATAAGCAGACTTTCCAATAAACCTGTGTAACCTAGTTTATCTTGTAGCTCAAAGTGTGATGCTGAGATCTCATGAGGAGAGATGTGCCACTTTCTTGCTATTCTTGGAAGCACTAACTGGAGCATTTTACTAGTTTGTAACACAAACATGCTAACATTTATATCGCTTCCTAAAATTATTCACTTATCCAATTTAACACTGTGGGTGGCCTACTTAGGTAGGTTTTTCTTCTTGTTCTTTTGTCATAGAATTTCTTTTTCCACTCGACATTGTACTCTATCTGTTATGCTTGGTTTTCTTTCTTTCTCTTAGTATATGCATTTAAGATTACATTGTTGTATGTCTCAGATCATGTAGGAAGTAACAGCAGAGAAAGACTATGTGGGTGAAGGTACTGCATTAAAAGGTCCCAAGGGATTACAAGAATTTGACTACTTCTATTAGCACTAGAATAAGTATTAAATACTGCATAGTCACATAAATGAGAATTCTGACTTACCTAAAATGACTCATTGTTTGACTATAGCCTAAGTCTGATTTTTTTTCTAGATGTAAGTAAATGTTTTATCAATTTTCATGAGGTGCCATTGAACACATGTAAACAGAGGGTTTTGGTTGCATGGTACTGAGTATATGGCAGAAGTATTGTGGTTTGAGCGTTCTTCTCAATGTGCTGATACACTGTACTTCAGAGTATAAAGAAATAAACAGAATGCCACAAGAAGCTTACTTGTCCAAGTTGCTGAAGATGCAAATTTATTTCAATTCATTTATAGTGAAGTGATGTAAGTACAAGTAATATAAATTTAAATGAACTGGTGAGACCAGTTCATTTAACTTGAGACTCCTGAGAAAGTGTATAAGGATGTTATTGGTACTTTGTCCATATGACACCATGTGTCTTTTTGGTGACTTATTTCTGGGTATTCGGATTGGGCACATTGTGCTGTTGACCTAATCTGAATACTGCATGGTGTTGTTGTATTACAGCAAACACTGTTTGACATTTAACCATAATCCATGAGTCAAAACAAAGAACAGTGAGTCAGAACTTAAGCAGTGATTAAAACTATTCAAAGATGATTTAGAGTTTTAGGCAGTTGTGTCAGGTGATAGTATCACTCTGTTGATACTGTTTTGCTCCTACTTTGAATCTTGATAGTCAAAGGGAGGAACTGATAGGTAGGTGATATAGAATTTGAGTGTACTTGGATTAAAAAAAAAGAAAATAAATAGAGATTATCTAGTTGTGCCCAGTTACAGCAGGACTGAGACAAAAATGCAACATGTTATTCCCTGTAGCCAGACTTTTAAATAGATTGAATACCCTCCAATAACTTAAATGAATCTTTAGCATGACTCATGGCCAGGCTGAGCTTTGCCAATTTCACTGCAGGGAATTCCTCCTATGTGAAGGTGACACTTCATGGCCTGTATATGTATTTTTTTAGATGTTACGTGTTTTCTTGCCAACCCATCACTTTAATAGGAAGACGGTAGTACTTTAATGTCACTTCCTATGCTTTAAGTAAGATGATAATATCTTATCTTCCAAAATAAATATGAGATAAGATGGAAAACTATGGAATTAATAAAATTTTCCTACTGTTACTTCTAAATTGCAGTGCTGCATACTTGGAAGTATCCGGGAGATTAAATTGTGAAATGTAAGCTTTTATTCAGAAGAGAATTTCCCAATTAGTGTTGTTCCATATTGATATTACTTTTGTGCATTTTTTGCCTTAATTAGGTATCAGAATTTTGAGATTAGAATTATCTCATTTATTTCATTGCCAATAAAATCATCCAGAATTGATAGCTAGCTTTGGACATATTCTGAGGAAAAACTTTGTATTGCTCTGCCAAAATTGAAAGCTATACCAACTATACCACTTACTGAAGCCTTTTTCATTCCTTAGCTAGTGATACTTTCTGTAACAGTCGATACAATACTTTGAATCAATTTGGACAATGGATAAGAATCGTTTCCTAAATAGCACAGAGGTATATGAAGAGTGAATTAATCTTTTGATTCTAAAGTTACATAGAACCATAAAATGCAATCACAGAATGGCTTAATTAGAAAGGGACCTCAAAGAACGTCTACATCACCCTTTTAAAGAACAGGAGGGCATAGCACAATCTAAATATATTTTCTCAAAGACTAACGTGCAACCAGTGGAAAACTCTCAGGAGGAATGTGGCTTTTAAAAATTAATAGCTTTGTATGGAGGCTTCGGCAAGTCATTTGCAAAAGCATAGTGCTGCGTGCAGCTGAGAACAACGGAGATGGACAAGATAACATTCACAGAATGTGCTGAGGCACAAGATTTGAACTCACTTCTAGTTGCAGTCTAATCATGTTAATTCAGCTGAGTAACTCACAGCTAATGAGTCCTAAGTAATCATGGCTTGTTAATTCAGGTGCATGCTTATGGAATGCAGGTGGACTGCACATCCACTGGCTTGCATCCTGTTACCTCCAGGGGCTTTGCATTACTTGTACTGAAACTGCAGGAAGGGACACTCAGCTGCCACTGCCCTTGTCAGGGCATGTTCCAAAGACCATAGGGAGGTAACAAGAGATTACTTATTATATGAAAGCAGAGAGTTTGATGCAAGCCAGTTCTTCCAAGTATTAATTTGATGCGAACAAAATACTACAGTTTCCCTAAACACTTTATCTTAGCTTGCTGATACCTCCTTGTTTGTTTGTTTTGGATTTTTTTTTAACTACTACTACAACCTTTTTTTTTTTTTTTTTAAACGAGTTTCCAGGTATTTTCACAAAGATGATCGGGGGACTGAAGCACTTTCCTATGAGGACAGGCTGAGGGAGCTGGGCTTGTTCAGCCTGAAGAAAAGAAGGTTGCAGGGTGACCTCATTGCAGCCTTTTGATACCTGAAGAGAGTCTACAAGCAGGAGGGGAATCAACTCTTTGAAAGGGTTGATAACTGCAGGACAAGGGCAAATGGTTTGAAGTTGAGGGAGGGGAAGATTTAGGTTGGATGTCAGGGGGAAGCTCTTTACAGAGAGAGTGGTGAGGTGCTGGATCAGGCTGCCCAGAGAGGTTGTGGATGTGTGATGTCCCTGGAGATGTTCAAGGCCAGATTGGATGGGGCTCTGGGCAGTCTGGTCTAGTCTTGAATGTGGAGGTTGGTGGCCCTGCATGTGGCAGGAGGGTTGGAGCTTCATGATCCTTGAGGTCCCTTCCAACCCTGGCCATTCTGCGTTTATTTCTTTGGAAAACAGTCAAAGGAAATTACTCCAAGCACATCTTTACCAAGGTGATACCATATAGGTCTTGCCATACCTATTTAGATCAGACTTGTATACAAGTCCAATTTTGTTCTGAAACTCATTTTTTATTTATTTACTTTTAATTTTAATACCGTACAAAAGATATTGTTATATCAGACATTAAAACAAGCTGAAACTGAATTAATGCATGCTTAAACATGAAGTCATTTCTTATGTGAATATTTTTGATCTACAGCAAATATTCGTACTTGAATATAACTTCTTAGCAACAAATGAATATGTCTCACCTGATGTAAGGTGGGTTTCCTCATTGAAAATATTTAATGTTAGCTAGAAGAAACACTGTAAACTTCCACATATATACAGTATATCATATACATATATACGGTATGTTTCGTTCTATGAATTTAAGCCACAGGAAACAAATTGGTATGGACAAGTTAAATGGTGTACTTACAGAAAATGCAGATTTTCTGTCAAGATTCTTAGATTTAACCATAAGCTTAGTCTTGATGTGATCTCTTTCACTGGTCTTTCTAAATTAATTTGTGCAATAACTAAGTTACGTATGTTACAGTTACTTGATAGGTTCACCTAATGTACATGCTGCTGCTGCTGAAAATACAGCAAATATAGTATGCATTATGCATCATATTTGGTCTTTAATACTTTTTTATTAGAACGTGCTTTTCTTCTCATTGGCTAAAACAGAAAAATCTTTCCGTGATCACAGAGACCTTTATAAAGTCATGCAAGAGGGTAACTTGCCCTTTAGAAAGCTCTCTCTCTCTCTGTTGATAATGGAAGTAAGCCAAACAATTACCTTGATCAACTATTCCCTTTAGCTGCAGAGAGAGGACAATTTTTTATTCTTTCTTTAAAACCTGGGAAATGTTTTTCTACATTAAGGAGTTCTTGTATGCCACATTTGTGTTCAGCAGATGGAAAGGGTAAATCATTAAGAAATTAAGTACTGAGATTAAATTCCCGATGAAGATGTCCATAATTATACTCCTACTGTCTTCATTTGGGGCTATAATTTTAAACATGCTATTAAAACATATTCTAGTTATTCACGAAAATATTTAGCGTATTTATGGAACTTATTAATCAAGCTTTACACAAAGCATCTGCTTCTGATACAAGCTGCTCAGAAATAAATTTTCTTAATATTTTTAAAGAAGATGCCCTTTTAGATGGAAAAATATATTGAAAAGAATTTTAAAACAGCTTATTAACAGCAGAGCAAGGTGGCAGCTTTAAAGACCAGGATAAACCAAGTTAACTAATTTAAGTCTGTATTTAGGAACTGATATGTATGCTTCTGAGTATGCTTTTGTTGTTGTTGATGGGTGGAGGGGAAATGAAGATACTTGACATCTTTAAAAATAAAGTGATATGTTTAGTTGCCCAGGTAAGGATTTATGTGCCCAGTTTTTAGGGTCCTGGGTGTGCTACTGGGCTATATGCACTGCGGGAACTACAGTTCTTGACTGCTTTGGGGAGCTCTTCTCAGCATTCTGTTCAAGGCGTCTATTTTTCTTCTCAGTTAGCTATAATATTCTCTTCATTTTTCAAACTGTTCTGCATAAATGCCTACTATAAAACAGATGGCTGCATTTCAGTGGTAGATGAAGTGATGCCTTATATATCTAATTTGTAACCCTAAGTGAACAGAAGCTATTTATTCAAATCACTGATTTTCCTGAAAGCAGCTCGAATCGGTTCAGTAACAGAATTTACATAATGGTACATGGCCTGAACTGAAATAGAAAGTTTTTAGTTTTGGTTTTTTTTTCTGGTGGAGAGAAGGAGGAGAAGGTGATACCTGCTAAAGTAATGTACCTTTGGCATAATTTCCTGTTGGTGTCAAGGGATGAATTATTTCTATGATCATTCTTCAGACTTTATGGCCTGTTTTTTAGTGGCCATGCTTTCAGTTTTTTCAGAATGTAATCCCACTATTAGTCCCATTGTTGTCATGAAAAATCACATTACATACATGGCTTACCAACATAATATCTTAATTGAAGTATCTTCTTAAAAGCTGTTCAAACTAGTCACAGCTCATGTGGTACTGAAGAATTGTGTGAGGGAAAGGTTTAAAAAAATATATGTATTTCTCAAGCCAGTTCATTTCATCTTTGGGCAGGGTAAAGTAGTCTGTAATGCTGTGAGACTGTGTATTGATCATACAAAACTTGTGGCTTTAGGAAATTGCTTATGCAATACAAAACAACATAAAAACACCAGTGGTTAACTTCATACTAGTAGTAACATACCACTGTCCAATATAAGTAGAACTTATGTGAAATTTGGAGGCTTTAAATTCCCTACATTCACTGTTAGAAATGTGATGCATGTTTGCATGAGTCGCATTTGTGTAATAATAATACAAAAATGTAGTGATCAAGCACTGCAAAATGTAGGTTGAACCAATATTTGTCTGTTCTGCTTAATAAAATGATTAATTACCAGTTTTATTTCCGTTTAAAAATGTTTACCTGAATGCTGGAGTGGCTGCTCACCTGCAGATTAGAATACTTAAGGGACAATAACATCTTAGTAAGATCTATTAAAACTAAGAAATTGCAGGAGTTAGGAATAGTTGAGTAAGGAGTATGCCCTCAGAATGACAGTTCCTGTGTTGTATTTCATCAAGAACAAATGGAATTTAAAGTAGCAGACTATAGAAGTAAATGGAAAAAAAATGGAGCAATAAGGACTCATAGATTTCTAATAAATTTAAGTATAGATGCATACAGCTGGAGTTAGGTAAGAAATGAAAAAAATTTAAAAGCATCATTCAGTTCCTTGTATTTTAGTTTGCTTTCTCCCATCCCATTTAAACTGAAGGCGTAATTTCTCCTGATTTGAGGAAGAGGTTTGCCTGTTTTGCCTGAAATGTTCCAGTATTTTGCGTAAATGTTCAGTCAAAGTAGATGTAATCAATATTTTCGATATTTGCTGCGGCTTCTACGTGTTTTTGGAAAATAATACTGTTAGCTGAAGAGAAACAGCTGCTTTTAGCACTCTGTATCACTGTTTTTACATCGTTAAAAAAAAAATCTGTGTAGCTCATAGCTTCTTTCATCCCTGAGGGAAGTATATCTCAAGTATTGTTAGAGACAACAGTTACAAAAGCAAGAATTAGCACCAAGCAGCTGTCACTGTAATAACTTCCTAAATCTTTGTATGCTGAAGAAAACGCTATTATTTTATAAATAACAACTTGGATCATATTTAGGATTGCTTCTAACAGTATGTCTCAAAATTACATGAGATTTTAGACAATTATATAGTAGTGTATTCAGTATGGGTAGACTAAAATCTCGGGGACTGAAGATTAGTCTTAGACTTTCTGTTACATCATCCTGATAGATTTTTCATCTGCTCTCCATAACAAATCATGGAGTAAAAATTGAAGAATTCTTTTTGTTTTTGGTGTAAGTTATTAGATGCATTCCTTTGGTTTTCTTTCATTTTAATTTCCCCAACCAGCAGGATATCTCTACTGACAATGAACAGAGAATGTCAAAGACCAATTTACCAAAATGCAAATTAACTTTGGTTGTGTTTATTTATTCATTTAATTACAGTAATTGATGTTTCTGATGGTTCTAAATGGTCTAGCTTAGTATGTCATGCAATTGAATTTTATGATGGCTTTCCTGGAAATAGCTAAAATAGTCTTTTGAATTGTCATAATTCTTTGCACACTGTACTGTGCACTGCACTGTTCCAAATTCCTTCTTATCAAATTTCTGAACTGTTAAGTCATCTTATCAGGAGTTGGTCTACATTCACTATTAATTGCACATGACAACGTAAATAATATAAGTTACATCTGATATGCAATTTTTTAAATAATAACAATTATAATTTTATAATAATTTTATAATAATTTTAAAAAGATGATTCTGCTTTGGATGAATGATAACTTATTACTGTTCTGTGAACTCATTAGAAAGATGAAAAATATGCACTACTGATATAGAAATAATTATTTTGTTAAGATTAAAATTGTCTTCTTGAGATGTTCTATTGTTCTCATAGCACCCACCTGGAAGAAGGTATATTGGTGAAGACTTCTGTCTCTTGATATGACCTTCCTTATGGTCTTCAAGCATATCATAGGATTCCTTATTGAAACATTAGAGTTGTTTTCAAATAATTAGAAGAAACATGAAAAGAAAATGCACTGAGAACTCAGTCTATTTGCTGTAGAAATAATAAAGTAGGGAAATCGGATGCGTGTATGCTCGCTCATAAGGTGAACAATTTCAGATGCTGTTTTGGTGAGATAGATTGTCCTTACAGTTTAGTGCCTGGCCAGAAAAATAGGAGAATACTACTTAAACATAAACTTAAAATCTTTGACAATGTGTCATTTGTTTTGAAGAAGTAAACAATATTCAGCCTATGGGCAATTTTAAACAAATAAATCTGTAATGAACCATGGGAAATGTAGGTACTCAGCTGTCTTTCACAGATGCAGCTGCAAGGTTTTCTTCTTTCTATACGTGTGATTTTTTTTTTCTCTGTCTAATGATAAGAAAGCTCAGTTGTCACCAGGTTATAGACTCAAAATTGTTTGAAATGTGTCCTTTATTGTTCATATCTTTTTTTTTTTCACTTTTTTCTCAAATACCTTATAGTTTATGGCATTTTCTTTCTTACAGAGTATTTGATATGTACTATCAATATGGCTACGGAGTAGTTAATATGAGCCCTACCAAGGCTTTAATGGCTGAGAGTTATTCATTTAGTGGATTCGTAGCACCTTCCATTCTTTTTCCTCGAGGAATAAGCAAAGACAAGAAGTACAGGCAGAAATATAGATGCAGATAGAAACAGAGAATTGTACCTGTGATTGTTTAAAAATCTCACAATAGAAGAAATGGTATTTAGACTTAAACCCTCTCTGCCCCTTCTCCCTTACCACCCTTTTTTTCCCTCACTTGAAACAATTATCGGTATAGTACTTTGTTTTTGAAGTCTTGGGGATTTTGTGTGCATGTATAACTGTGTGGGTGGGGAAAAAGGAAGAGTGATTGTAATGAATTTTTCCTTTAAATATTGTGTATTTATCACTTATTTTTAATGGACCTTTTATTCCAAATGAGTAATGTTACATAGCAGGATCAAAGTCAAATCTCACAAGTTTATTTTGTCTTTATTGCTGTTCTTTTTATGTAACTCTGAGAGAGCATAAAAAGATGTAAAGCTGCAGCAGATAAAAGAATAGGCCTTGCACTGATTATCATAACTTGATAATCAAGGAACTGGCAGCATAATTTAAGTGGTACCTGATGTGTCATTGTGTAATTTCAATTATTCATGCTGTTATATGGGAAGCATATTCTGTGGGGGGGGTTGGAGTCGATGATCTCTGGAGGTCCTTCCAACTCCTATGATTCTGTGTCTGTTGGTGTTGCTTGTACAGTGTAAAATCTCTGCTGTGATGTTTCTTGGAGGTGAATTTCCTTCAATTATAGCAGATAAGTCATAGCATAAAAAACTCAAAGAGCGGGTAACTAGGGGTTGTATTCAAGTTAAGAAAAATACTACCAACTTTGAGTTACCACTTGAGGACTTTGTAATGACATTTTAATATACCATGGTATCTCAAAATCCTGTGCACAGTGAGCCAGTGAACTCTGTTGTGTTGTACTTAGAGCATGATGATAAGAAAATAGATGTCTTCTCAGTATTGCATCTTAAGATCTCTATCAGCTGTGCATATCTGAGAGTTTGATCTGTCTTGGTAATAACTCCATGCTCCATTCCCCACAGTTAAGCTGTTGATCCTGGAAAAACTAATAAGCAAGCATAAATTGACATATACAAATTAGGTGAGACCATTTAAATCCATAAGAATAAGGACCTGCTTGAATTTAGCACAGTGTATATTAGGAAACTTGGGAGCCTGATTTGTTTCTGGACAAGGTATAGATGGTTACTTCTATTCAAATGAATTATGGGGAAAAGAGAAATTTCCCAGTTCAATTGAGTAAAGAACAAGGATATTCTATTTCTGTTCCTTCAGGTTTTATCAATCCATCTTTTCTCATATAATGATGTTACAACAGATTTAATGAATTTGAATTTTTAGTTAAATAAAGATGCCCTTGTGGAAGATTTTAGAGGAAGGTATACATCATATGAGCAATTCTCTTCAGTGAAAACTGAATGACTTAGTTTTTCATGTAAATCATGATTCCATGTATTAACTATGTTTCCTCAAGGAATCAGACAAAGGAGCTATATCAGTTATTTTAATAAGAATTAAAATAACTAGATGATCTTTAAGACTCCTTCCAGCCCAAACTGTCCTATGACTCTAAGAAATCACCTATGATCCAGTGAAAATGTTAGTCTCCAATTCCATCTATTCTAGAATAGGAAAAAAAAAAAAGTAGCAAAGCATGTGTTAAAAAGCTAATTACACCAAAACCTCTAATAACTGGCAGCTTATCTCTTCAGATGAATATGAAGCAGTATGCAGTATGTTCAACTGTTACCTTAACTCATAATGTACCTTCAGGTTAGTCTGGAAATCAACTCTTTCCAAATTAATTTTTAGTGTAAACAGAGTATTTACATAAAAGCAGTACAGTTGCTCACTGGGTTGAAAGGAATGCTCTGTGTGATTGACAGAAGGTGTTACTTTTGATCATAGAAGATGACAAAATTGTTCTATTTATATGAAGAATGCTTCACAATCAGGGGTTAATGAGAAACTCCGTTGAAGCAGACAAGTTTTTATGGAAACAGAAGTAGTACTTTTGCTTAAGTGGATAATGGATGAAATGTTTTTGAGATCTCATCCAAAACTGCAATGTATAAGATTTTAGTGAATATCATCTATCTGTTTTGTGAGAATGAGAGAGACTGATTTGAATTATTCTAGGAGATAAATTCTCTAGTAACCAGGATTGCTTTCAAGGTCTTGTATAGCAAATGCTAATCTACTGTTTATTAATTTCCCCCCCAAAATTGGATAACCCTCTGCAGTCTGTTCTAGGTGACCCTGCTAAGATGGGTTTGGATCAGAAAACCTCCAGAGGTCCCTTTCAAACTCAACTATTCTAAGACTGTTCTGTGATCTGAACTTTAAAACCACTCATTCTGACACTGTAGCTGCCAATAACTTTGGCAAAGAGCATTCCCTCTGGGTCAGGAACATGCAGTCTGAAGCATCACTGTGAGTATGGACAGCAAATGTTCTCAGTCCTAATCAAAATCTGTACTGGCTTCCTCACTTGTTATCCAGCGAACATTCAGAAATTCAGAAAGAAGAGTAATCTTCTTTCTTAAGAGAAAAGTAGGGGTTCTGTTTACCTGTACTTTAACAGCCCAACTTTTATGGAATTAAATGAAATTCTGAAATTAAATGATTTTTGCTGCATTAATATGATGAGTACCTTGGCAGGGTTATGAATATGTATGCTTCTCTTCAAGCAGGTTTCTAGAGTCTTCTCAAGGAAACTTGAACAAGATTTTTTTTTTTTTTATTTTTATTTTTTTTTTTTTTTTTTGTACCAGGTGAATGTTCACAGTTACTAAGGTTTGTTCCTGGAGCTGTTGACAGTGAAATAAACTGATAACATATACAACAAATGTTCATTCGTTGTGGATCTAGGCCAGTTACTGATTTGAAATGAAGAAAAATAAATGTCTTTATGTCTGTCAGTTTGAGGACAGCAGTGAGTGTTCTCGCTAGTGGGAAAAAAAAAAAAAAAAAAAGACAAGCCAGGCAGTTGACATGAGGGAAAGCTGGAGGTAAAAATGATGCACCGTGTTAATAAGTAAGGCATGCTTGTTGCTGTGTCGGCATGGTTAAAATAGCTCTTGAGTTTGAGCTGACTTGTATCTGATGGGCTTAAGGACTGGGCAGAAAGGGTAGAAGTCTGTCTACATCTCTCTCTCTCTGTGGACTTGTTCTGTGTTATTTGGCTGTCACTGAGGCCCAAGGATTGTAGGTAGCCAAAATATTCAACAGATAACTGTATACTCACTGTGGTTGTTGGAGACATAATATTTTCTTCTAATTTCAGTCCTAGATGGTCCCAGAGTATAAACTATTGAAATCTGGTTCGGATTTTGCTAGAAATACTTCTTTACTTAAAAACAATCAAATAACAAAGAAACAAGAAAACATCAGGGGAAAAAAAAAAGGGCGGGATGAGGGAATGGCAGCTATGAGAATTAGGGGGAAGGAACTGGTATATCCGCGTGTTGTGTCTTAGCCTTTGCTGTAGTTATAATTTAAATTATATGTGAAGGCTTAAGAAACAAAACTTTTTTTTCTTCTTTATTTTTTTTTTTAACCTCTCTTACACTTAACAGTAAATTTTCATTATGGAAAGCACTTGAACTCCATGTCCAGCCACCTGCGTTGTTCTGTGAAGGCAGACAGATATTGATTTTGCACATTCAGTAATTCATCTAAGTTGCAACGTATGTTAGTGCTGTACATTGCTATGGTCTATGCTTTTTTCTTTTTTTAAATTAAAACGTGATACTGGTCTAACATATTTTAAAATGTATTATGTTCACTTGAATTTTTTTTCCTATTGATGAGTTGGCTATGGAATTCTTTTTCTCACAGATCTTGTCTTTTGTAAAAGTCACTGAAGTGCATGACAGTGAGCTAGACAGTGGTCACTTTTCTTTTAATTGTCTAGTTTTTTTGTTAACAAGCTCTAAAACAAATGCAGTGTTTGAGATAAGCTGAGCCTTACTTGTTTCCATTGACTAATTTTCAGCTATTGTAAGGATAGCAGTGTGACACTAAGCTTCCTCTGTATTTTGAGTGAATTTTTCCTTCTACAGGAGAACATATGTTACCATACTGACATACAAAACTTTTCTCATATATTTCTTTCTGTAATTGTTGATAATCCTTTTTTTAGGTGGAAAAAAATAGTAATCCCTGTTCCCCAGTATAAACATTTTAAAGTCCCATTCCCTGCTGATGAATTTAGCAGGTTTCATGTTATGGGATTCGTGCAGGTAACTGAGATCAGAGTTTTGTACAGTGGGTGCTCAGCAAGTTCATCACCCCTCTCAGAAGACAAAAAACCATAATCCAGTACTCAGTTCCTCAAGTCAGATGATCTCATTGATGATATGCTATATTGATTTCTTTTTTTTGTGAATGGTGGTGGAATTGGAATGAAATCCTTGAATTTATTAGTTGTAGTGGATATTTGTGATTTTGTCTTTTCTTGATTAAATTATGTGAATGTAACAAACAAAAGGAGTAAGCTTTGACACAGCATACTTTCCTTATTGTTTTGTCTTTGTTTAAAATTGTTTCAAAAATGCTTTTTAAAATGAATCTGCTTATTACTGACAGGCCTGCTGCTATTCCCTATGCTCCAGGTGGAGATTCTTTTCCAAGTCTGTTAGTAGGTATAGGGTAATACTTTTTGGAGTTGGTCTTGCAAAGGCTCTTGAACTAGACTCATCAAAATACAGTAGTTGTGAAGCTATTTCATAAGCTACGTATAGCAATCATAGTGTAAGCTGTAATCATGTGTAGCTATGTATAAATTTATTGAACAGTGCAATAATAGTACTGTAATTATAATCTATAATTATTATGAAATTGCATTTAGCTATACAATCTATCTCAGCTGCTACCCTGTTACCTGAGTTTTTAATGTGAGAATAGAAGGCCTGCACCACTGACTAACATTAATATTTCTACAAAAGCAGTTCATGGGGTGAGAGAGAAATTAATTCTTACTGATTACTAAATTGATTAGAAGGTCTAATCAACCTCCAAGTGCATCAATGAACAATACAACAAAATAATTAATGTCAGGAGGTGGCGAGCTCCTCTGAACAGCCTTAATTCATAAAATGTTGGCCTTTAAAGTTCTTCAGAAGTTTTGTTGGAAGAGCTTCATTATTGTTTACAGGAGTTGCTCTTTGTCTTCTCCTGGGCAGAAGTGTGAGAAAGATACTTTTCTGTGTATTTAAAGTTCTACGGTCTTAGCATGCTGTCT
Source organism: Lagopus muta (assembly GCF_023343835.1). Taxonomy (NCBI): domain Eukaryota; kingdom Metazoa; phylum Chordata; class Aves; order Galliformes; family Phasianidae; genus Lagopus; species Lagopus muta. Next base: position 50,378,698 of record NC_064436.1, read on the forward strand.
TTGGATCTTTGCTTTATGAAGATGATGGCTAATCAGTGCTATGTTTCAGTGTTATGTTTATGTTTTTATGCCAGCTTTTGATTAGCAGCCCATGTTGACAGTTGCTGTCTTTTCAAACTCTCACATCAACTTCCAAACTGTTAATCAGCTTCCAAAAAGTAGAATATATTATACAAATAAGCCAAAGCTATTGTTGGAAGAAAATATAGCAACAACAAGCACTAAATGTACAATAAAGTACCTTATATTACTTGATGTATTGTGATTATAGACTTGATGCAACTGCTAACAGTGCAGTCTCTTGGAATTTTCCCCACGGTTTAGCTATAATAAATGTACCAATATAGGGAAAGTATGCTTTTGTTTTTAGTCTTTTTTTGTTTTCTTCCTTTTGTCATTCAGTATGTAATTCTTTTTTTTCAGCATCAGCTGTATGTTTAAGGCTTCAGGCAGAGATAGATTTGAACTTACTGCAATTCTTAATGTCAGGTGTGAACTCTGCTCAAACTGATGAGTTACAGCCCAGAATAAGTCAGAATAACGTTTTTTAGCAGGTTCTTTGAATTGTAATTTAAGTTTTATTCTTGTCCCTATTGCCTAAGGCACTGGGAGCAGAGTGACAAACAGGTGGTAGAGCTCCATTAATGAGCTACCTCGGCTGTTTATACAGGAGAGTAATCATCCTTCTCTTATTCCCGTAGGACATTAAATTAAAATTGACAATGCATGCGTAACTGTTCTTGTTTCCTGGTGACTAGGCTTAGCCTACAGTCCCCTTAATTGCATCTGCAACTGTGAGCTTATAAAATAGCCTGTTTGAGTCTGCTGAAGATGTAGCTAGACTAGTTTGAAACCACGTGGGTACAAAAGGAATGTGTACTGTAACTTGTCTATTCTGCTGAACATGAATACACAAGTTTTCTCCATGTTCAAAGAAGATATGTTTTCCTTTCTGTTACTCTGACTGGATGTTAAGAGAGATCCTTTATCAGGGACTATGGTGATAGCACAAGGGAGAAGGACTTTAAACTATAAGATAGGAAATTTGGGTTATATATTGACAAGAAGCTTAAAGGGCAGTAAGGTTCTGGAACAAATTGACTGTGGATTAGGAAAAGAATAGGGGAAAAAAAAAATTGTAGAACTCAGTTTTTATATCAACCCGTATCTACTAAGATATAGAAAAGGAAGAGGGGGAAAAAAGGGTTATATTTATGAAAATTACATCTGTGTAGGTGTATGACAAGTGATGCAGAAACAGTTGCTCACCGCTTGCTGACTGATACCCAGCTAGTACCCAAGCAGTGGCAGCTCACCTGATGAACTCTCTCCTTTTCAGACATTTTTTCTGCATGATATCACATGGTATGGGAAATTTCCATTTGTCCAGATTAGATCAGCTGTCCTGGTTCTGTCCTAAGTTCCTTGTGCCTCTTCAGTCTACTTTGCTGGCAGGGTAATAGGAGAAGCTAAGAAAATGGACATGTCCTTTGCTCTTTACAGCACTGCTCAACAACATCTAGAAACATTGGTATGTTATCAACACTGTTTTTCTCCTATAGCCAAAACATAGCATCACACCAGACACTGTGAAGAAAATCAACTCTGTCCCACCTGAAACTAAAACACTGTACTGTCACTGTACACAGTTCCTATTCATTTATCTACAGATACAGACTTTCTTATCTATCAATATTGGGAGGGCTGGTTTTGTTGCTATGAGTATTGAAGTGATACTAGTATCTTGGTTAAATCATCTTGGACTTCTTCCGTATACAAAATTTTATTTACTTTAGTTGTGCATGTTGCAAATTTCCTTTAGTTGTGATTTTTTTTTTTTAGCTTTTTTTTTTTTTTAATTTAAAAGTTTAAACCAGAATGGGACTTCTAACACATACAGCATGGGATCTAAAATATCTTTTCCGGCTTTGAAAGGAATGAAATTAACATGGCAAAATCTTGTGTTGCTGAATTAATGGAAGGGCTTTTGCAAGCTATTTTTTTTTTCTTATACTCTATAAGCCTGCAACGTGGGCTATAAGCAGAAACGTGGTACATTTAAATTTCTCACACTTCATATCGTATCAACTGAAGGAATTGAAAAACAGCCCATAGAACAACAGTGACCTTGTTTCTTACTAACTATAAAAGCTATGATTTCCTGTAGTAGTTGAGAAGAGCAGGGCATGATCTCTGTGCGCTGCTGCTTTCAGCTGTGGTGGAAACCATTCACTGTATCTTAGTGAGAATTTTGGAACTTCCAGATATGCACAAAGTGGGAAAGAAGAAAGGATGCTTGCCACGCTGTTTTGTAAAGGAATATTGTCATCTGAGTAGTTCAAATGTTAGTTCATAGACACTTTGTTCTCTTTTGACATTAGGAAACAAATGCATTTGAAAGTATTGTTTGTTGCTTATTACAGTACTAGGAAGAATAACTGCAACTTTTTAACAAATTAGTTGAAAAAATGAACTCTGAAGGGAGGTGAAGGATTTTTTGGGCGTTTGGAAGAATTGTGGTAGTGGGGTAGCAATGCAGGTTGTCTGGTTTCCTTTGTGGTTCTTCTTCAGGCAAGAGGTGGGTAAGGCCTTTGGGAGAGTGATACATAGTAGATGGGGTGTTCCAGTTCTGCTGAATGCTAGAGAAAAGGTAGTATGAGGGATATTATAACCACCTGCAGGATATTTAAATAAGCTTTCTGAAGAAACACACACGAAGAAATGCACATTTACCTGTAGAGAAGGCTTTTGGAGGTGGGAGTAAGAAGTTGAGCAAGGGGTCTTAGTTGTCTGAGAACCTGTATCTTTAGGTTCTGCATAATAATGCTTACAGTAGTTTAGTAAGCAGAATCCCTCTTTTTGAGTTGATGAGGGATAGGCCTAACTGTCAGGTGCAGCTTGTTGAGAGGAAGTCATCTATGGTGAGCCCTCTTGGCTTTGTAATGGTGACAGTTTGTCTGATCTTGGTGCTTTCCATTCATTTATTTTAAAGTGATGTTGCTTGAAGCTTTGAGCTAAATAGAACTGCCCTTCTTACACTTGTACTACCTGATTATACAGAGATTTATAGACACTTGTGTCAGTCGTATCCTTTGATTTTCTTCAGCATATACTGTTGCACATTTGCCTACATTTAAAATACACGCTACACACAATATCTTCATTTATCTCTTTAGTTCCTTACTGCCACTCTGCAGAGAGTTATTGTTCTCTAGGATACTCTAAATAGTGTATTTAAATGAAAAGTAGTTTTCTCAACAGGGGGATTGAAACGTGGAAACATAAATACTCATATTGTCTGGATCAAGCTTTATACTGTTAGTATATTTGCTTATTTTTAGGCTAGTTATGCTGATTGTACATTGGCTTTTTTACTAAATATTGCATAAAATCATCTTTTAACTAAATTTTGCAATCTGGTTGCAGTCATTAAAATACAGAGAAAGTAACAGCATCTTGGGTATAAAGTATGTTCTCAACACCTCTGGGAGATTTTTTGTTATCAATCAGCCCTTGTCTCTTCATTCACTGAAGTATGTTTTTATCTGTACCCATCCACAGAATGCCTGTTTGCAACCAGGCTTCTAGAGAGTACAAATCAAAGTTCATAGAATTCCTTTGCTTGTAGATTTGTACAGTATATTAATTTCATTTAGCACTTATTTCCAGATGCTGTTCTTTGTTGAAAAATCAACCCTGTGAGTCTATTGCATTGCTGATTATGGACAAAACTAAGACTTCCCCAGTATGGGAATATTTATAGAAATATGTAATGGATAATTGTAATCCTCACTGTTTTCGAATGTATTCAAAAACTGAGTACTTTTTCCTCTGGAAGTCAGTACAAGAGTTCAAAACAGTTCACTTCTTTAAAAATAATATTTAGAACTGTTAGGTCATGCGTCTTTAAGAATAATCTGCCCTCGGTTTAAATAATAACAATAAAAACAAAACAAAAAAACAAACAACCCTAACTTCTGTATATTTTATTTTCCTAAAATATCTTTGAATAATTACTTAATAGTACTTCCTGGAAGATTACTAGTGCTCAGGAAAAAATAGCTTCTGTAAATACATTTAACTGTAATATATGTAATTAAAATTATATCAAATTTCTCTTAATTTTCACAGCTTTTTTTTTTTTTTTTTTTTTTTTTTTTTAGAAATTGATATATCTGTTGTCACTCAATTTGTTCACCAAAGATAAACACCTTTCACCTTAGTATTATTTTATATTATCAGGATTTTTGTCACAGGCTTGAAGGTTATTTTTCTCAGGAATTTTATACTTTTGTTAAACAAATGTGAAATGTTAGATCAGACAATCCATTCAAGAAAATGTACTCAGAAGACTCCATAGTCCAGGATTTGTAGATAACCCTCCCTTCAGCTTTCCATTATTCCAAATTTGAAGATGACCTTCACAGATTTAGTCATGGAAAAAGAAGGTACTTGCAAGAAATCTGACTGAGAAGTGCAGCATGGCCCATAATCTGTAAGAAATATCCTGCTCTGCTTGTCAGAATTGTGCTCTAAGCACTTCTGCCAGAGTCTGATGAAACTTGACAAGTATAATTCTGGAAGGAGACTGGAATTTTTGTCTTTATGTTTAGACTGCACAGTATTTTGTATGTTATTTTTGTAGAACTTACTGTTCATTGCAGCTGTTTGCTTCCTGTATATTTGAGATCCTGCAATTGAGAAGTGGATTTTCTGACAAAAAATAGAGCAGGCAAAATATTTACCTCAACTCTTGTACTCAACAACAAGAATGACACAGCTTTCTCTTGAATTTGGCCTTTGTAACTAACAGAGAAGCAGTCATGTTTCATTTAAACTTTTTTTTTTTAAGCAAATATTTCCTTCTCTCATTTCAAAATGATAGGTTATTTTGAAGTGTGAACGATTTGATAAACCCAATAGAATAGAAGACCCAGTTCCATATATTCCACATTATAAAAACAACTTTATACTTCACCCAAAATATTTTTCTGTTTAGATGAGGGGTACAAAATGTTTTCTGAGCCTACAAGGTACACATTTCTTACACATACATTTCTAGCATTTAGGAAGATTTCTAACATCTTAGGTAATTTTCTTTACAGCTTTATTTTACAGTAATTTTGGAAATCTTTAAATTTAATGGTAAATCTTTTATTCTTTTTTTGTGTGTGTGTGTGCCAGTAGGATGTAGCAAAATATATATATGTGTGTATATATATATATGTATCTTGCATTGCTAAAGAGAAAGGACAAGGAATGACAGTATTCATTGCTTGACTTGGTGAAGCTGCCCTGTTCAACTTCAATGTTAGGAAAATATTTATAAAATCTAGGAGTTAGGTTAAATTTGTTATGGCTACATGAACTGCCTTGAAGTATAAATTTAAACCAGCTGAAAACCAAGGAACCAAGAAGATCTAGCATGCTTACTGCACACTTCAATCTCGTGACTTTCATATTTCAGCGCAGTAAAAGCTGAGTGGTATACACAGAGAAAATATATTGAGAAAAAGATAATGCAAGAGATCTAATGTAGCAGAAAATTCATTGAGAAAGAATAACGTTATCTTATGGATTAACCTGTAGAAAAATCAGTAAATACAGAGGAAATAATGGTAGTACTTTAAGCATTTTACAATAAAGTGTCTCTAGTCCCAAATGGAGGTGCATGCATTTAATTATTTCAACTTTTAAATGAAACGAACCAATGCAAATTAAATCTGAGACACATTTTGCTGTGTCCGTTGTGCTATGCGTCATTACCACACTTAAAATAGTCTGAAAGCACCAAAGGCATAAAATGTTAGCAGCTGCCAGGATGCTGAAGTTTAACTCTTTTTTGGTATTACCTGTGGAAGAATTGCCAATAACCTGCAAGGAGCTGAAGTTTCAGTGCCATTTTTTCAATATTGGGATTATAATGTGCAGGAATCCTTGTGGTTTTCATTTCTTGCTGACACAAGTTGGGTTTTTTTCGCTAGTTTTATTTCAGACACACATATTCAATGTCCTGGATTTCTGCTTCATTCCTTTAGCTCCTTGTTCAGTTACATGGCATCAGCATGGCCATAACTGGGACATAAGGTAATTAAAAAGGGCTTGGAAATTTAAAGGGGCATGAATAGAATGCATTCCGTTTCAATTTTCAATCTGAGAAAGACCCTCTTATTTCTTTAAGTAGAAAATGCAGACTTGAAAGCCAAATTAAGTGCCTTAGCACAGGCCTTTTTGCCTGAAGGCTGCAGTGGCTTATCCATTGAATTTATTGACAAGAATGTCACCTGCAGCTTTCTGCTTGTCCTATCTTGTTTTCTCCAGAAGATGACTGCCATGGAGGTTTATCTTCTTTCTGTGCTCCTGAAGCCTTTTTAGGATACTTGGTGCAAAGGGTGTTGTACAGCCTGAGATGAGTCTGTGGTCAGAGATTCTGCATAAATAGAAAAGGAGACAGTGGGGCTTGTTGCAGAATGTATCATCTCACTGGTGTAGATAATTTCTGCGTCCAGCTCATATGACTTAACGGAGGAGGTAGATTGCCTTGCTTGGGCTTCTTTGTCTTTTTGAACACTCTTTGAAGGAGTGTTATGGGTAGGTTTTTAGGGAAAGAAAGCAAGTAGACTTGGCAGAGAAAATTTGGATTCACTTGCTTCTCTTAGCTACTTTTATTTACTCCTAAGAAGTACAGTAGAAACTATTGGGATGATCAGTAAAGGAGGGTCTTTTGAGGAAATGGATTATTGCAGTTATCTTAGAAAAATTAGAAAGGCTTTAATGAGGAAAGATGGATCTTTTGTGTTTTCTTACCACTTCAGCGTTCATTACTGCAGTTAGTCCTGCCTCCCATGCCATATAGAGCTGCTTTCTCTTCTGTTGCATGTCCCTTTTAATTCGGACCAGGCCTAAAACCAGTTGGGTGTCCTGTCTTCAGTCCAATCTAGAAGGTGACTGCAGGAAACACACTCAGCTGGACTTGATTTTGACCATTTGGAAGCGCTGAAAATGAAATGAAGAAAGTGAAGAAACTAAAGCAAATAAGACTTCAAATTTAAGAGGGAAAAGTTAATTTCAGATAATTTATTAAAAATCCTTTAATGTTGATCCCTCAGAACACCTATATCCCTGAAAAAATGTGAATCTTACTAAGACTGATAAGAAGCCTTAGAGGCAGACAGAAATAACATGTTTCTTCAGTCTGCTGTCTGCCTTTTCTGTGTACTTCATGAGATGAAAAAGTTATATTAATAAAAGAATGAGTCAAGGGCCTCTTGGGTGAGTCATGGTTACAATTCAAGTGTCTTTCTGTATAACAGCTTAAAATATGAGAACAAGATGTTGATGGCAGGTTTTACATAATAAGAATGATAGTCTAAACTGGCCAGAGTGTCTAGTTTCTGTTTGGAAACAGAAGATACTGTGATATTTTACTGTATTGAAAACTCTTCTAGAGAAGTTCTGTTCCATGCAAATATTTCTGCCATTGATTCTTTATCCCTTCCTCCTTGCATTTTCTTAACCTCTATTTGGTTTGAGATCTGATATTGAGTCCACAGCACACATCTTTTCTGAGTAAGAACACTTCTCATTTCTTTGTGGAGAAATACTATTGTGTTTTCATTCCTGTGCTATTTTAATTGATTTTGTTGTTGTTGTTAAACACAGCATTTAGTTGTTTTTTTCTAACATTGTGTGTAAAAGAGTCTTGATGAGAAAGTTGCTGGGAGAGAAGGCATGATTATCATATGAAATTATGACATGAACTGTAGATTTGCCTATCTGAGCTGCAGTGTCTGTAAACTAGACCCACTCAGGGATGAATAGAATCTGCTTCCAGTAAAGTGAGGAGCTGGGTAGGTTACACTGGTACGATGTGACAGAAGGAAGTATGAACCACAATAAGTAGGGATAGCTCAGTGGCCACAGTTTCTTGACTGCCTCAATATGCCCTCACAATAATGTAGTTTGTATAACTTGCTCCTCTGTTATCAGCTTTATCCCAGAATGAATTGTCAAGATCACTAGAACCTATGTATCAAATTTTAGTTGCAACTTAAATGTATGTTCTTATCTAGGAAATAATAATGTCAATAATATCTTGATTGTTATAAGTTAGAAACATACATTTTGACTATTTATGAGGCTTAAAATTAGGGAGTGAAAACTACTTTTAAACTATAGGTTTTTAGAATCTGTGAAATCAATAAGCTTAAAAAATGGCATATTTTAAGCCACTCACACACAGTTATAGATGTAAAATCTCTTTCCTATCAAACCAACAGAGTTGTGTTATATTTGCCTTTTTAACTTTCCTGGGAATTTTTGATCTGCTGTAGAGAATTAATCATGTAGGTGAAATGGTTTTTAATAGAAGCTGAAGAAGATGCTGAAAATAATAGCAGTCACAAAAGACATGAAAAGAAGCTAGGGAGAAAAATTAGTACTGTCTTTTGTTTTGTAGAGGACAGGTTGGATATTTTTTTTCCCCCACTTTGTATCCAAGTCTGAGAAAAAATAATCACATATGTGTTATTTTCTTGTTTTTCTAGCAGACGTATTTCTTGGTATTTCCCTTGCTGATTTTTCTGTTTCTACTGTTTGTTTTAGTAACCAAATATATTAGCCTTTTTCTTCTAGTTTTACTTTTCTTTTAAAACTCCTAATTATTTAACATGAATATGCGACCTTTGTCTTTGGCTGAAAGCATTCAATCCAAATAAGCAGCATTTTACTACATCTGCAAACCACTATTTACTGTCTAAACCCTGTACTATCCTGCACTTTACCTTTTAGGGGCATGCTGTTGTGCTGGTATATTCAGGAGCTTGAGAACTACTAGGTATCTGACGGAAGCCTTTTTCTAAAGCTCTGAAACCACTAGCTAATTCAAAACAAAGATTTATTCACTCAAAGTTGCTGCAGCAACGATAATGTCCTGCTCTTGAATGTCACTTGAGTACTTTTTGAAGGTTAGGTCTACCCTGTTCACTGAGATATACCCTTCAGGGCCCTAGACTGCTTTTTGCAAAATATACTTTGAGGATGGATTCATCATAATCTCAGAAACATTCAGCTGTTTAGAATCTACTTTATCCAGATGTCTCAAATTTTTTTGTCTATGGCAAAGAGCTTAAAGTGTCTACCTCTTGACAATGGTAGGAAGTGAAGAGAGGACTTGTGAATGTTTTTCCACAGCGAGAGTGTACTAAATAGGAACCAAGTTACAGGATAATTAGGAGATGTCCATTATAACTCTGTGTATATATCTGGTGAGGAAGATTTAGAGAGAGGGATGTGCATAAACTCAGTTTGACAATCAATGCTGAATTCTTGCTGGTAAGTGATAAAAGTTCAGTGTAATTTTCCAACTGCTAATGCTTTCTTGTACCAGATGGGATTTAACCTTATGCAATAAATAGGACTTCAGCATGTTCTTAAGGGCTTTTTATTTATTTATTTGTTTGTTTATTTTTTTGGCTCAGGCTTAACCAATACTGAATGCTTCTTTTCAGCAGATAAGAATATTGTGTTCCATGTTTTTAGGCTGGTATAGAAATTCTGGAGGGAAAAAGAATCTTAATTCTACACGTTTTTCAACGTTTTATCTCATTTCTGAGATAAATCAAGAAGCAACTTCTACTACTGGGTAAAATCCTGTAAATCTTAAACTCTTGGGTCTGTAGTGAAAGCAGTGTTTGTACAATTTGACTTAATTTGTAGGACTTTGATCCCTGCACGTGGATCTTTGTACCCACATTTTTTTCTCTTTTTTAAAGGACTGGTCCCAGTGTTGTATTCTGTCATATCAATACTATTTCTTGTTTTACTTCTCTAAATGTATAATGTACTGAGTAGTTATACCTGATGGTTGATATATCTACTGATTCTTTGAAGATGCTCTGTGAAGCATTGTTTTCTAAATATTGGCTAGCACTTCAATGTTTTGAGAAAGATCAGGCATACAAAATATTTGAAGATTGTCAAAGTACTGTTCCTGCCCCATCTTTATTTATGTAATGATTCACAAAAGGCTAAAGAAAAAATGCTAATGCATTTTGTGACACGATTGGCTAATTCTATTAAAAAGGATTTAACGTAAGTAAAGAGAATATAAAAGCTTATCCATTTACTAGTCTAAAACCACAAGTTTTACAGTAATATAGACACAAATTACAGATAAAATATTTATTCCATTGACTGCACAGAACTACCTGTTACCTGACTTCTAGAATGCTCAAATTCCTCATGTCACAATGATTTGTTTATAGTGCCAAATACCAGTGCATGTTAATAGCAAATTTTGTTAGCTTTCAATACTACACTTAGAACACAGTTTGTTTCTATTTTAAAAAAAAAAATATTTAAAAGAAAAAAATATATCTTGCAAATGGGAGGAAATTAGAAAGGAAAATATAGCAAGAAAAGTGTTTGTACAAATTTTTCCTGAATAGCTGAAGTCCGTGTGAAGTAATTTCTCTTGAACAGAGGCTGAGACACTGTATTATTTAATTCTTATGATTCAAATTTTCCTTTTAAAATTAGCTGATAATTGTATTTTTGGCTTAGGAAATGTATTTTGCTGAAGATGACCTCCTTTAATCTGATTTTTGATACAGATGACCTATTACCATAACAACCGAGAGAAACCAAATGCTACAAGAATAACAGAAATATATTTCTCCTGTGAGTGTCTGAAGTTGCAGAAGAACATAATAACAGAAATCTACTGACAGTTTAATAAATTTTTTTTGCTAATGACAATCTGATACATAATTTTGCATACTCTTAAGCCTAGTTAGCTTTTACACTATTGCATTTTGTCTTGCATTTTATTTTTAAAATCAAATTCATTTACATGAAAGAATTGTGTTCTTTCTTGTATTCTTGTACTTAAAATATATATGTTGCTCTAAAAGTAATTCCTGCTATTTTGTCCCTCGGAACTAAAACAGATACAGAAAACACAATAGCACAACTTGATACAGCTAATTCTCAGCTACAAAAACTGTTTTTTCAACATAGTCATCACCATTAACTTTTCACCAACAATAAACATGAACCTGCATGCTGCACTCATAAATACCTGCAATGGTGGGGGTGATACCTGTTAATGCTGATGCAACACATCACCCATTGCCTCAGTGTGCTCGCGCTCACTGTTTGATCTACGTAAGTGTTCAGTAGACACTGATGAACGTCAGTGGATGCCAGTTTTTCCACATGGAGGAATTCAATGACACACCTCTTCATACACACCTCTGTGTCAGACATCATCAGACCACTTGATTTTAGGGTTGGACTGCAGACTTGTGCAGCAGTTTCAGTAGGAGATGATATAGTAGGGGGAATGAGGTCTAAAATCACCACTGTGCTGGGCCAGGGAGTTAAGAAGTCAATGTAGTACTGTACTGTCATCATGCTGGAGATTGGGGTTTTGTTATGATAGATGGAACCAAAATATCTTTTGAAAGTTCACCTTTTGTCCCCCCAGAATGATGTAAACCTTTTCCCTCCCTTTCCCCCCCTTTCCTTTCTTTTTTTTTCCAACTGAAAAAAATGATAGATGATATTAAAATTGAGGAAAGTTCCTTTTGGCATGCAGTTCTCTACTGGTGGAACAGTCTTCCTGATTTGAAGGACTTTCTATTTCTTTTGTCCTGGTAACCTTTCTAAAGGCCCAGGTTGTACTTCGTAGGAAATAACAGGAAATTTTGCTGGAGATAGAACCTGAGCCTGTTATAGGAAGTAGAGTTTTTCTCCATTTCATTCTCTTGTCATGCTGTATGCAGGTGTGTGGAGTGGCTGCCTGAAGGGAGACTGTCATTTGGACACTTCATGGTGGGATGCAGAGGGAGAGCAGGCCAAATCCTTCTCAGTTTGTCAAGAATAGGAAAAGGCCAAGTCCCAGAGCAATGAATTTTGGACTAAGTTAGGGAATTTTCTTCTTAAATTCACATTTCACAAAGAATTGGTCACCAACACAACAGTTTACATGGTGGAGGAACTCAGAGGCAGTGGAAGTGCAGATGTGTGGAAATCAGGTATGGATGTGTATGGGAACAATAAGCACGAAGCACATCTGAACAGTAGAGATCTGTCCTGCTCTATAGCTACAAATCTCTATGCCTTGTGGATGTAGTAGTGCTTTCTGAATTTAATTTCTTTATGCCTGGGCAACACTTGGTAGAAGGTCAGGAACTGGGGGACTGTTTAGGGTCGTACCTCTGGGCTTATAGCCTTTTTTTCTATGTGCTAACAAGTGTAGTGCCGTGCTTCACTCAGGGGGCTGTGCTGGGCATAGGCTTAAGCAACTCTTCTCTGGGTAGCTTTTATTTCCTCAGAGAAAAGCTACTTGAGGAGTTAGTTCCTGTTTTATGGAGTAAAGCAGGTGGCTACTGTGTGTGAGTTATTTATATAGTCCATTGTATCCTATTCTACTTACAGCATGCTGTCACCAATACATTTGCTGAAGTAGGACGCCTAAAAGTGTGGAACAAGCTTACTTTCTGAATGGCTAGCATTCAGTCTGTATTTCAGAAACTACAATTTTCTGCTTCTGACTGCTGCTGTTCTATTCATCATATGATGATGTTTTAATGAAACTGCAAAATATGAGCTTTATGTGGTACATGCTCTGAGGCTGCAATACAACTATGCAACTTTGCAGGTGGCATACCATGGTGTGAAACTCTTGCACCTGATCTATGTCCTCCCGCACTGACTCTGAGAAGCCTCAGGATATTTAGAATGTTAACATCAACTTCAATTGAAGTATCTTTCACCTTTTATTTTAGCAAATTCAAATTGTTATTTGTATGACATTCTTTAAATTCATGTCTCAGATGAGTACATTTCATACTGGAGTATAAATAGAATTGATCATGTTCAAAGCAGTCCACATCTTATACTGTGCTTTCAACAAAATGAAGGCTTCTGACTGAGAACATTCCTTGCTTAAGGAAATGAATTTTGTTGTAAATAATTCTTCCGCAGTTTTTAATTACCGAAATAGTGTTATTGGTTAGTCTTCAGCAGATGACCAAGCATAGCTGACTTGTTCCTCATTCTGTCTTCTGGCTATCCACTTAACATGTTCTATAGGTGTCTGTGACAATTGCTATCTCAAGCCTCTTGCTGCTCTTTGTCAATAATGGAAAAAATCTGTTATCGATAAAAATAAAGACAAAATGAATGAACTATGAAATAGCACATGTAGAACTATAAAAAACTGGGAAAAACAATCTGCTAGTGGATGTAGGGGATTTGGGGTTATTGAGCGAGCTTTACAGCCCATTGTGCTACAGAGAGGAGAGTGTGTTCAAGAGTGAAGCAAGCCTATCCTGTTCAGTGTCACTTAAGTCAAGGTAACTAATAATAGGAGTGTAAGTAGGAGGTCAAGATTCACCCCCTTGATTCATGAGCTGTGAGTACTCTGCCTTGATTTGGATTCCTAGTGAGAGGAGAATTTTAACATAGTGCGTGCATGTCTACCAGATGGCACCTAGATAAATAAAGTGTATAATGTACAAGGGGGAACAGGGAGAGAGGACTTGTTCAGTTGTAAGGGAACTAAACAGATCTTACTGATGTTGTCAGCTGACAGGATGCTATAGAGAGGACTGGACTTTTCCTGAAAGTTTTTAGTAAAAGGCAAGTGGACATGTTGCAACAACAGAAAATCTAATTTGATATTAACAATATATATACAATTATATATATATGTATATGTATGTGTATATATATATATATATATATATATATATGTATATGTATGTGTATATGTGTATATATATATATATATATATATAAAATTTTCTGTAAGTGTGGTCAAATTTTGGAACAGTTTGCTTGAAAAGACTGTGGAACACCTTGAAGACATTCAAAATTCAAATAGACAAGTCCCTGAAGAAACTAATTGAAGTGGAACTGATATGAATCAGGAATAAGAGTAGCTCATCTCCAGAAGGCCCATCTTGTCTCTACTATTCTAAGATTCTAAGAATTGCAGAATGCAACAGGATAACATTTGCAAACATTTCTGAATAGTACTAAAAAATGTGCTAAATTAAGAGAAAGCCACCACAAATGCTCAAACCCTGAGGCTCTTCTAAAAAGATAGAAATTTAGTTGTTTTCAGTGTGCTTGAACATATATATGTTCATATAAATTCAGTGGGACAAGAATTTGAAAGATGCAAACGGAGGCCCTGACATATGAGTCAGGCTACTTTATTCAGTGCAATTTTTTTTGCTAGAAGAGTCAGAACAGGCTTAGTAGTTTGAGTTGCAAATGATTACGCTGATTATTGATTAAATGGGGAACTTCATGATTGCTTCACCACAGAACGTGATTAATTTGATATTAGTGATTGAATACAACTACAGAGTTACAGAAGGATAAAAATGGGTGCATTTAATATAAGTGGTGTGATTTGTGAATTGATTAACACCGAGAGTTTTTGTGGTACTGTAGCTATACACAGAAATATATCTGTAAATAAAGTTATGTGTTGATGAAAGAATCATAGTATGGTTTGGGTTGGAAGGGACCTTTAAGATCATCTATTTCCAATCCCCGTGCTATAGGCAAGGGCACCTCCTACTAGATCAAGTTGCACAAAGCCCCATCCAGCCTGGCCTTGAATGCCTCCAGGGAGGAGGCATCCGTAACCTCAATGGGCAACCTGTTTCAGAGTCTCCCTACCCTCACAGTAAAGAATTTCTTCCTAATATCTAGTCTAAATCTACCCTCTTTCAGTTTAAAACCATTTCCCCTTGTCACTATATGAATGTCCCTCCCCAGCTTTTCTGTAAGCCTCTTCAGGTACTGGAAAGCTGCTATAAGATCCCACTGAAGTCTTCTCTGGGCTGAATACCACCAGCTCAGCCTGTCGTCCGAGAGGAGGTGCTCCCACCCCTCTGATCATCTTTGTTTCCCTCCTCAGGACTTGCTCAAACAGCACAATGTCCTTTTCACGTTGGAGATCCCAGTTCTGGACACAATACTCCTGGTGGGGACTCATGAGAGCAGAGTAGAGGGGTCGAATAACCACCCTTGACCTTTTGGTAAGACTTCTCTTGATGCAAACCCCAGGATATGGTTGGCCCTCTGGGATGCAAGCACACATTGCCAGCTCATGTTGGTGTCAGCTCATGAAAGATCCCTCAAATCCTTATCCTTAGATCTGCTCTTAAGCCATGTCATTCCACTGTACACATATAGATCTAAACAGATTGATAAGGAGGTAGTTAAAAACAAAAATATACAAAGGAAGCAATAAGAGACAGAAGCAGGGATAGGAGATCTGTGAGAAGTATGGAGACACTGTACAAATGTGAATGGAGTTAGGAAAGCTACAGCCTACTTGGAGTTAAATCTATTAAGGGATGTAGAAGAGCAACAGGAAAGTATATGGGGAAATGTGTGCCCTCTGCTAATTGGATCGGGGGAGCCTGATGGCGAAGATTGTGGAAGTGTCTTCAGTGTACTTGCTATCTTTGCCTTGGTCCTGCCTTCTGGAACTGTAGATTCCCGAGTCCGATGGGATAAATACACAGCAAGGAAGATTTGCTCTCAATGGGAGAAGATCAATTTAGAGAATATCTAAGTAGATTGGTCATACATAATTTAATGCGATGCACTCACTGGTGCTGTGTGAGCTGATTGATCTCACTAAGAGGCCATTGTAGACTGTTTTTGAAATATTGTAGTGAATGGGAGCAATTTCTGAGGGCTAGAAGAAAGCAAATGTCAGCTTCCTATGATGAGATGACTTGCTTAGTGGATGGTCTGATAAAAGCAGTTGAATAAACTGAAATACAAATGCCAAATGTTATTTGCTTAAAGGCAAATTAAGAAATAAAAATAAATTTATTTAACTTTGGTAGTAAAAAAAAAAAATCATCTTTGAGTGGAATGAAGTGATTTTGTGGGCCACTATGGAATGAAAAATAATTACTACCTCATTCTTTGCCTCTTAAATGTGAACGTAAATTATCTTTCAAAAAAGCGTTCTCTTACAGTAGGTTTGCTCAAGTTGTAATTCTAATTCTGGTACCTGTTAATGTAAGGTAATTCCATTTAGCTGATGCTGTATGAATGGTGATGAACCTTTACTGCCTGAGATATCTCTTCATAGATGCTAAATTTGCATGTGTATGTACATATATAAGATATGTACAAAACTACATTTTAATATTATGATTTGGTTTGTGAATTTAACTGTTACATTTTTGTTGTTTGATCAAAATGGGGAATGAACTACTATGTGTAAAACCTCTGGGTTATTAATCTTCTGTATCTGCTGTGACTGCAATAAATCTCTTGGTAGTCAGCAAGTCAACTTGCTTATAGGCACTTTGTTTCAGGGTATGAAAAATACAGATAACTATGTATATAGTTTTCTAGAATCTCAGCTGTTATAAATTAAGCTGTATGCTTAATATTCCACGTTAAGTGGAAGGAAGATTACTGTATTTATAACTGACTATAAATTGTGTAAGTATGTTGAGAATGTTGTATTTGCCCACAGTATTTGTAAGATTCAGCAGAAATTATAGTAGATAGTCCACAGAGTACTAGGGTAATTAGTGCAGTTAGGGAATGTTTCAGCTGAAAATCTCCCAACACCTCAAGATTTTAATGAAGATAGGATCAACTGAAGATTTTCTTTTAACTCTGAGTGTTTTATCCTTGGATAGTGGTACTGGGAATTGCTAGATGACGTTGCTAGAGATAGTCTAACAATATTGGCTTCGTTAAATGGGCATGCACTTGCATTTCAGGTAACTTTAGAGAATGCATTGTAAAACAACTATTTTTCATCTGCCTTTGGGAATATTTTGTATATATTCTAAAACAGCTGACAGCTCTAGATATCTTGAACAATATTTTCAATATATAAAACTGCAGCTAGCTTCCACACTTATTCCTCACACTATATAATAAGAAAATAAGTTAATTACAGTTAATTACTAGTTAATTATGACAATTTATCATAAGACCTACGTTTTATTTGTAAGAATTAATACAAAGTATGAAATGAGCAAATAAAAGGAAAAAAAGAATATGTTTTAACTTATACTGCAGGAGGTATTGCATGAGATTGGAACTAACTTTATTCACAAATGTCAGATCTAGGTCTTTTGGGACATCATACATCATCCATCCAAAATGATTGTTATGTTTATGAACATAACAGAACTTTCTAGCATTTATTCAGTGATTTTTTTTTTTCCTTTGGCAGATCGTAAAATCATAGAAACAATGAAGTTGGAAAAGATCATCAAGTCCAACTGTCAACCCATCACTACCAAGCTCATTAAGCTCTGCCCCCAAGTGCCTCATATGCACATTTCATGAACAACTCTGGAGACAATGGCTCCAGCACACCTCCCTGGGCAGCTTGTTCCAATGCCTCACCACTCTTTCTGAGAAGAAAGTTTTCCTAATATTCAACTTGAACCTTACCCATGAACAAAAGCTGTAAGCACTGGCAGAAGTTTCTTGCTGAAATTGTAAATGCCTATGGGGCATTTGGGTTGCTTTTGTGGTTAGGAAAAAACTGAGACAGTGGAGAACAGTAGTTTCAGTTTTGAGAGTGAATTTTTCTTTTTCTTGCTCTGTCCCTGAGTCCCTAACCCCATTGTATGCTACATCCATCTGTGAAAAATTCAACTATTTAATGAATAGCAGTTACACTGTAAGAAATGAATTGAAAAATCTAAATTGCTCACAGAAGATTTTTGAAGCCTTACTAAGTTTGAGGTTAACATCCATTTCTGATCAGGTGTGTTATTAAGTATCTTTATTGAGTACTGATAAGGTGCAAAAAAGTACCTTTATAATGACTGTGCTTTGACCTATGAATGTGGTTAACAGAGAGGGATTTTTCACTTTCTGTTAGGATGATGATGCATGCCAACTGAATGATCTGTATTGTGAGCTGTGTGGGAGTAATGCTTTAAATTTAATGAGGAATTGTGCGTTTTAAAAAAAAGAAGTGTTCAGGCTCTTTTATAGTGGTTCAAGCTGAAACAATGCTCTTGTGCTCCTGGTAGTTTTTCTGTTGTTCTTCAGTGAAAAAGCTGATGACCAGGTTTTGCATTTTTTGCCTTGGTCCTGTAGGAGTATGCTTCCTGCTCCTGATGAAGTGAACAGGGTAGAAGTTTGCCTGCTTTACATAAAATAGTTTTTAAGTCAATGTAATTTATCAGCTGATTCTTAAGGAAAGACATCTTTTTTTCAAGCAGATCCAATTTCAGATTTTCATTTTGTATAAGAACTTCTAAGTTGTTCACTTGTACGATAATTTAGTTTGAGACTTAAGTGATGCTGTTGTAAGCATCTGTAAGTAAAAGGTATATTGTACGTATAAACAAAGTCACGTATAGAAAGAGGGGTCTACATTTGGAATCTATCACTTTAAGTATAAGTTAAAGATGAGTATGAGGAAGTAATTTTCTTAGTTTATAGGATTTTGTTTTCCTTTCCTATGAAAACTTAATTTCAAACCAGATTTGTTTCTAGGCTGTTTGTACCTATCCATTCATGTAAATTGTAAAAGGTCTGACAAATTAATCAAGGGAATGTGAGCATTTACTCTTTCATAAACAAAATGTCCCACACTCCTATAGCTTCCCAGATATCTTCCTACTATTAGTACAAATAAAAATGGAAAACCAGTCAATTTTTCTGAGTAGTTCCCTGTAAGTTGGAAGCTGTAATGGCTGGAGTGTATATGAGATATGGCTGGATCCAATAGAGATGAGTTTTAGAAATCTTCTGCTAACTTGACAAATACAGCAGCAAAACTGACTTGTAATGGATGGAGAAAAGGGCATGTGGTTCAGCAAAACAGCATTTCCTGGTGAAAATTCAGTTTCATTTGAAGTTTAGCAGTACACTTTTTTAAATCTAAATGCATTACTATAGTCTTAATTCTGATTTGCACAGGATTTATACAGAAATTCTTAAAACACATAAAACATCCCCAACAAGAAAATAGATAACAAACATGGCAAAGGAGAGAATGGTGGAGAGAATAAAGACAGTTTCACATAATGAGGAAGAAGAGGAAAAACAATCAACCGAACATGAGAACCCTGAGTAATATAAAGACAATTGCTCACCACCTGGGTAAGCCCACTTACAGGAGCGGGGAAGCACAGTACAGTGAGGTAAAAGAGAAAGCCTTGATGCAGTACAGGCACTGTCTGATGCTGAACATCAGTTCAGCACCATTTCAGCCAGAGATATGAAGCATAGCACCCTATGGGCTGCTAAGAAATCTAACTCTATTCCGGGCAGATCCAGTACAAGCTACTACTATGCCAATGTGTAGTTTCTGTGCATGAATTTAATATATCTTAATCTCTGTAACTTACAAAAAAGAATTTTATAAGAGTCTATGACATTTTGGAATATCGTTAAAAAAAAAAAAAAAGGAATATTTCACGCAAATAACACTATTCCATTGGAGATGTCGTTACCTTTATTTTACTTCCCTTTCTGAGGCTATATGCAATGTAATTAAAATATGTTAAAATTTGTACTCTAAAATATGAAAACAGAAATGTGGCTAGATGTATTCAGTTAAGTTCTCTGAAAGGATGGATTGATCTCTGCACTGACAAGTATGTCTCTGCTGTTTTATCTTTTCTCTGTCAGCTTTATCTTTAGATTTTTTTCTGCTCTCAGAAAAAAACCCAATGTTCTAACCTTTAATATCTGTCAACATTTTACTTGACAGATTTTGAATGGTGCGTTCTGAAGAAAAAAATTCTTCTGACAATCTTTCTTCAAGTGATACTTGAGATATCAACAAAAACATCCCATCTGTTGAGAAAAATTTTGGTAACTGTTTAAGGAAAGTTTTGCTTGATAATTTTGCTGATCTTTTAGTTTATTTTTTTATACACTTTGCTACATTATGCATACTTACTACTCTAAGACTAGATGCGTAAGATGAACATTAAGGATGCTTTACCTGATAAAAAGGGTTCTCAGTTTACTATCTTACAAAGTATGGGTGCTCTTGTGATACTTCATCTTCAAACATCCTGCAGCCTGCAGAGAAGTTACTGTGGATTAAAAATGCATGCTACTGTTGGTTGTGCAGCTAGTCCTTCTCCAGGTCCCACGTCAATAGTACAGTGTCACAAAGTTGTGCTCTTGTCACTTTCTCCTCAGATTTTAGTGGCTGAATTCTACTGGTGATGTTCTGTAATAGTTCTAGGTACAAAAGGGAATAGAAAGGAAGGCCAGTTATTCAATAGATTACTATGGCCATGGTAAAAAGAACTGCTGTCAGGTCACTGAAGATATAGTTACTATTATTTACAGGTAACTCAACAATTCAGTTTGAGAGAGAAATTTTTACAGATTCCTCTTCTAAAATACCGTTAATTTTAGAAACAATTTTCTAAGTTAATCATTCTTCTGTTTCTGTTTAATTTGGCATTTTATGTCTAGAACATAATAGAAGTTTTAACCAGTGCTTATTATGTATCTTTTCATTTTGAATAATTTTGAATAATCATCTCTCTCAGCATAATTTTTGATTGTGGATGCTGTTTTTAAGTTTGTGTGATTGACATTGAGTAGAAGGCTGATTTTCTGGGTCACAGTGGTATTCTAGTAGTGGCTGTTTGCCACACATGTTGAGTTTTTTTAGGCGAGGTTGCTTTGTTCTTATCAAGATACCTGCCTCTATTAGAGAATTACAGAATTAAACCCTGAACCTCCATTAGAAATTCTACTTAAGGGCTGAAAATATGAAGTACTTTGGTATTTATCTGAATTGGAGAGCTCTGAATATGGAAAAGACATATCTGAATTCAGATTACACTGCAGTTTAAGTGGTAATCTACAGTGGCTGCTACTCTGCTACTCTGTTGCGTGGTAGTGTTATGCCTGTGGAATGCTTGCTTTTTTTTGGTGGGGGAGTGAAATATTGAATACAATGATAACAATGACAAAGCAACTTAAATAGCAACCTCCAAATGATGATCTTGTTAATGCAGAATGAAAAGCCACAGTTTTCCAAAAATGGAGACTATAGTTATGTGGATTGTATAATATGCTGAACAGCAGTATTGCACATTTGTTTTTCTAAGAAAGAAAAAAAAAGAAAAATTAGAACCAAGGAAATAATGAAGTTTAGCAGTGACCTTGCAAAATAAACTTCTCCTAAGAACACATGCTGAGACTTTTCACTAGAAAAAGCAGTGATCATACAGTGAGGTATTAAATGTTTAAAATTTGCAGTGGTGGTGAGGCCTTAGATAATCTCATCACCTGGAAAAGGGAAACTGGGAATAGCGAACAACTGAAGCTAATGAATTAAGCTGAGGGACAATGATAAATGACTATCTTGTTATGAGAGGCTGTATCTGTCAGACAGACAGATCACTGCTTTTTGCCGTTTGCTTATTTAGTCGAATTAAACACAGATTCAAGGCATATTTGAAGGTGCCTAAAAACGATAACACAACAAAATAATAATATAGCAAAGCAATAATATTGTTGAAGGGAAACATGAAGGAGTTGAAATACTCTCATTGCCATGAATTTGGCTTTCTGCTAATGAAAAAGGCAGTGATAGCTGAATTCAAAATTTCCCCCAAATCTTTGCATGATAGTTAATCTCTGAAGTTATTTGGTTTCTTGCTGAGTGCATCAGTTGCTTGTAATATGTTTGTTGTTGCTTTTTTGAAGATGATGTACATCAACAGGCACAAAATGGGCTCCTGCTACACTTACACTTGAATTTGCACCACTGCTTTCTCTCTGAGTCATTATCATTAAATTGTCTATTTTTCTCTGGGACTGTGAAGAATGGCATGTGTTAGAACAGAATTAGCCAGGCATATGTAGTAAATGTTCCAAACTGACAAGAAAGCAGGTTTGTTGTCCTGGTTTGCTCCTGATTGCAGCCACTGAGATTTTTGCTCCATGTTATTAGAAAAAGCAAGAGTCTGAATAGCACCTCTTCTGTGATATTCCACTAGTAGTCCATTCAAAATTCTCATGCTCAATTTGAATATGAATTCTATATATGTGCAAAGTTTATGATGAGAATGATTTTTGTTTCCAGCTTAACACTATGTTTTATTTATTTATAGTTTTGTTCTGTTTTCTGGCACATCCTTTCATATTTGAACTTTGCTGGCCAGTTGCACCTTAGTCTGTCCTTTATGTTGACAGCTATGTGGCTTTCCACTCTTTTTATTAGAGAGTATATTTAGAACATGTAATTTCAGTGCTTCCTATTGACACAGTAGATTGGCACGTTATTACTGGTTATGGCATGTTATTACCAGTTATTCAGACAGTTCAGTGACACAAAATTCACCTACAAGTAGCTTTGGGAGATGCTTTGCACTTAAGCTGACAGGCTGATAAACGTACCTTGTTGTTGTTAAATGATTGTTTAAAGCATTTTGAAAGACTTTTCCAGCAGTAGGGGAACAATGTGAAAAAAACAAACAAGCAAAAAAAACCAAAAACCAAAAACACAATGCTTAAAAAGGCCCCAAGCCGAAGGAAAGCAATAATCAGCCTGGACAGATACAGATTTTAAACTGTGAGCTATACTGGCTCTATTTGTAGCTGAAATTTTCATGCACAAATACCTGTATACCCGTTATCCATATTGTCTGTCTGACATGATTACTACATGTCATCAGATTTCACTGCCTAAAAGCCATAAGATTTTGTCTGGGTGACCAGGCTAACAAAAAACTGCCATTAGTCTCTCAAGTTCAGCTGACCTCCCTTTAGGAATTACTTCTGTGTTGATTAGCCTCAGTATTGTAAATAATTTATCAAATGATTTGTTTTAATCATTCCCCTGATTCTTCTCAGTCTTTTATGAATTCAGAGAGTTATCCACCAGACATTTGATCATGTGTGTAATTGTCTAGCATTGTGCTATAAGGATTTTGTCTGTTTTACCAAAGAGGAAAAATGCAGAGGTATAGACCAATGGAAGTGAAAGGACATGGCCACCAGCTTTATCTTCCATTCTCTTTCACTTGGAATTGCAATTTTGTTCCTTATTTGGAGACGAATATATCCCAGTGTTAGGTATGGTTTTGCTACAGTACCGTGAAGGCTGCTTTGTCTACATTGGACCTGCAGAGATCAAGGCCTTCTTAGTTCTTTTCTGCTAAGCAAACGTTTTTCTCTTGAAATTGGTATCCCACCTTCACTGTTCCAGCAGTATGAATTAATGACTATTTTTTGATGCTTCCTTCTTTCTATGTAAAATACAAATTTAAAGATGTATTTTGCCAGTAAGGAAGAAGGAGACTATGAATGCAGAGTAGGGCTGTTGATGCATTGAACAGGATTGGGAATAATGTGCTGTTGCACTTCGTCTATGCCCTTTGAGGAAGAAATTAAAAATAGCAGTTATATATAACACTTCCTGTGCAATAATTTGTAAATACAGGGTAAAAATGAAGTGGGAATTTAATCTTTAATCTGCATCTTAGCTTGAATATTGTAATGACTTTATAGTGCTTTAGAGCTTCTATTATAGAGTTTCATTCTTGATTTTTATTTTTTATTAATATTTTTAAACTCAGAGACAAGGCCATATTAGATTTTTGGAAATTGAATTTGTATGAACCCTGACTTCAGAAAGCTGTGTATTTAATGCAATTTCCAGACTGCCTGTTTGGCTATGAGCCAAAGACACTATGCTTTATGCACAACAAAGAGAAAGTTGAAAAGGAATCTGTGGCCAAATCACTCAGTTCACCTTTATAGTCTAAGAAAAGCAAATCAAGCAAATCAAAAATTCAATCAGCCAAACTTTGAAAAACAGCAGGAGAAAATTTTTTTACGCAAACTTTCTGGTTTAGTTCCTAAGATAGGCCAATTCACATTTATTGCAATATCTCTGCAAAAACTACTAAATGATGCAGTATTTTTCCTGCCAGATATAGTTTCTGGGATTTCATCTTTGGGCTGCTTTAAAAACAGTGTTTAAATTGGTTGAAAAAAGTAGGGGGTGTTGAAAGAAAATTTCTATGGGTACATATAATCCTTAAGAAATTCAGATATTTGTATTCATGACTCATAGGTGCTACTTTGATTTAGAGAAGAATGAAAAAAAAAAAAAAGGAGCAGTTTTGGAGGAGGTTTTCACTTGTTTACTATCAGCTGACAAACAGTTTTGCTCAGAAAATTTTAATGTAACCTCTAAACTTACTGGGGTTGAATATATAAAAACCTTTAAACTGGGCAGTAGGGCAGATGAAAGACCTAGTGAAGATATAGACACAGCCTCAAAAATAAGAGTTCAGAATGAAAAGTTTCAGCTTGAAGAGTATAGAAGTTTCTAAAGGTGTTAGAAATTACAAGTAATCAGGCATTATGATGTAAACACTGTACCTGTCAGATAACATATAAACTTTTTTGCTTTTTGGTGGATAAAGGGAGAGGATAATTCAAAAAATACACATTCTATATATTCATCTCTTGTTTTTATCTGACATGTTTTCTTCTGATTTTCTCTGAAGATTTGCTTTCTCTGTGTAATTTTCTTTCTGGGTTTCTCCTCTGTGCACTTTTTTTTTTTTTTTTGTCTCTCACTCAGACCCTTTCAGGATTTATCAAGCTTGGCATTGTTCCAGTTAGCCTGCTTAAGGGAGAATGGTTATTTCTGAAAACTCATCTTCTATGAGGGGGTGGAGTTTGCCAAAGTACCTATTTAATGTAAGGGACAAGTAGATGGCTTGCTGCCGGTCCTAAATGCATACTTAAGCAATTGTCCTATTCAAAGCTAGGGTATACAGAAACTTCACGATTAGGTGAAAGCTCCCTGGAGGCATCCAATGCCAATTTTTATGGAATCCTTGGCAGCCTGATCTAGTAGGAAGTATTCCTGTCCACAGCTGGGGGATTGGAACCAGGTGATCTTTTAGGTCCCTGACAACCCAAGCTATTCTGTTTAATTTCCTCTTCTTATTATGCCCTCAATGTCCTAATGTTCTCAAGTTATAGCTTAGCAGCAAAATTTAAATCCTTAATGAGATGGTTATTAAGTTAGTATCTGATGTAAAAGACGTATAATACTATGGGGGGGAAAAAAACAAACAACAACCCTAAAAAAAAAACACCTGTTTCTCCTTGAGGATGTTCTTTACCACTGTGCATGAATGAATTAGTGACAGTCAAGGAGTATTTATTGAATGGAATTGTCTAAGGGTGTTTAAGCGTTATTATGAGTTCAGCTATCACAGCCTTAAGTTACTGACTCCAAGAATGATAGAAGCAGGCAAATAAAATGCTATCACTGCACATAACACAGAAAAAAAACCTTCTAATTGAATGCAAATTTCTTTCGTGCAGTACGTGAGCTGGCATTTAAACTTGCAGTAGTGTCACATCTCGTTATGAAAAGACAATTATGGTAAAGGAGAAGAAAACAAACAGAATATTCAAATAATACTGAAGAGCACTCATTCATAATGAAATGTTTAACTTTACCTCAGGAATATGTTCTGACATAGATCACAGGTCTTTGGAATCTAATAGGTGTATGATAAATCAGACTTGTATGAAAAGCTCACATGCTGTGCATACAAGGAACGTATACATTTGGCCTCTATATCTGTAGAAATGGCATCAGAAATATTAGATTGAGAAAGCCTGAGCTTCTCAGTCTCCCAAAATAAACAAATAGGAGAAATCTGTTCCTCAGAAAAAATGAGTGAAGGTAATAGAAAGAGCACTGGAGCAAGCTGCCCAGAGAGATTGTGGAGTGTCCTCTGGAGATATTTAAAACCTACCTGAATGCTTTTCTGTGTAACCTACCCTAGAAAACTTGCTTTAGCAGGGTGTTGGTCTAGGTTATCTCTAGAGATTCCTTCCAATTCTGTATGTTTGTGCTTCTGTACATTATTCAATGCACTTTGTCAGGAGGTAAGAATTACTGTCTCTATTCGTCTATACTAAATATATTTTTGTTGTTGAAACAAAAGTTTCCCTTGGCAGAATGGGTTGATCTATTTTCATGTATATACTGTTTTAACATTTTAACAATTTTAACATTGGTTAAAATTATGCTTTTATTTCTGGCAGACAGCCTAAAAATTTTTCAAATGTATCTATTCAGTGACATTGCTTATCATATAATGGATTCATCCAGTGCTTATCTGAAGAGCAAGCAGGCAGACTTTGAGGTCAACCTTACTTTTGTGTTTGTGGTATCACTTCAGGTTGTCAACAAAAATTGGATTTTACAATGAAATTAATTTTCTTGTCAGGTTAGGCTGTTGACAAACTCGCCTGCAAACACTGCAGTTACTTATTTTCTATTATTATGGCATTGTTCATTTGAAGTTTTCAGTTCATCCTTCAATGGCATAAGGTACAAATGCAATAGAATTAACGTCTTGGACACTTTCATTTTGTGAGTATGTGTGTGTACATACACAAAAAGAACCTGCACAAAGGAAAACTGTTACTTCTTTGCTAAATCCCATTAGTGAACCAGGATAGATGCTTTTCAAAAGTGTCAGAGAGTATGAGGAAACTGTGATACTGACAAATTTGATGTACTCTGTAATTGTATACTTTACAGTAAAATACATTTATAAATCTTTCCTGGCATTCTTATTATTGATTCTTTATGTTGTTACTTATCCACAGGTCAAAGAGTTTGCCAGAAATATTTTTCATAATGGATTTTGGCTATTTTGAAATTATTGCATGGAAGATATCTGACATCTTTAAAAGACCTTAATGTATTGCTCTGCTGAAGTGAGAATGAAATATTGTGATGAGCACTTCCCTTAAGTAAATCTGTGTAACTTCAATGCATTTAAAAGAGGTGAAATATCTTGCACACACTATGAAGAATACATTTCTATTGAAAAGAGCAGCAAGTTATGACCATGAAACTGTTTAAGGAGGCCATCATGAAAACAAGACCTAATTCTTTCTCAGAGCCCGGATCTGAGGCTATCCATCTTAGGATTTTACAAGTATGACTTAAACAATCCTGCACAGATGGCTCTCAGCATCTTGCAGGGTAAGGTGCAAGTTACAATTAATTTTAGAGTTGACAAATTTGGCATGTCACTGTTGGAATCTATGCAAATAGTTATTAAATGTTTAATTATCAAGAGCCCTGTGAACATCATTTATTTGCCTACTCATAATTTTATGTCATTTTAACTGTATCACACTCACCACTTCAAAGCATGCCTAAAAAAAGAAATAAGTGTTAAATTTTATAATGGATCCCATTGCAATGACTGGAGTTGCTTTCTGGTGTGAGGAAATGACCAAAAGTTACTGACGTGAGTTGGTGGAGTGTAGTTTGGAGCTATTTTGGGGCTGGCTCTCTGTTAACTTCTTAGAATGTTTAAATGTCCCTTTAGATACTCATCAAGTTATATAAAATAATTATACAGTGTGTCATTTAGGAGTGATGCAGATTTTCTGTTAAAACTTGTTTCCATCTTCTGTGAGGTGGAGGTGTTGCAAAGGTTTTGTGAGATTGTTTGCTTACTTGTTTCAACAAGAAGTTTACTGAAATATTTCGGCTATTTACCAAAAGTATATGGATTAGAAATGTAGGGTTTTTTGGGTTTTTTTTGTTTTTTTTCCACCCAAAACATTTTGTCTTTCTCCTTCCTGAAGAGGAGATCACAAAATTTCATTCAGAAATAATGAGAAAATCACAGTTCTTGTAATAACTATATGATGCGAAACTTGCATTACTAAGGTCACCGTGTAAACTGATGTTTTCACTTGGTAACTTTAGGTTTCCAATGGAAATCTTTGTTTCTGGGTATTCAATGAAACTTGACAGATTCAAGCAGCTTTCTAAAGGTTTGTCAAGGCTTCAGGGGCTATAAGATCTTGTGAAGTGGTGTTTGCAAATTACTATAGAGTATCTTCTGTACCAAGCTACAAAGCCTTAAAATAGTTCAGATTGATTATTAAATTAATTTCTAACAGTATATTTTGGCATAATGGATTTTGATAGATGAGGCTGTGACTAAGATAGATGATAGACGACTAAGTTTATTCATGCTTTTCTCAGTAACTACCAATTTAAGAATAAGTTTATATTTAAGCATTTGCTAAATTTCTGTGCCTGTGAGAAATGTATCTGTGGAGGCTAAACATACATTATTTATGTATTTTGTAATTTTTCTTGTTTGTGAGATTGCTGGTTTTGTTTTTGTTTTCATAAAGATTGGCTGACCCAAGTTGTTTCCTAAATAATCTCGTTAGTCACTGCAGGATTCAAGTTCACATAAACTACTTTTTTAAAAATTCAATATCTGAAGAAATAGCTGTTGGGATGGATTCAGCAATCAATGCATGGGTTTCATTTCCTCTTTAGAGATTTCTTTACATTAAAATTACTTAATATTCAAAGCATAGTTGTCAGCATATTTGAATATTCACTGCATTTGAGTGTGTAACAGCTGACAGTATTCATTATTATGTAAGAAAAATGGAAAATGAGCTGAAGAAAGGTTGTGCTTTTGGCTAACTTTAAGAAGGCTTTAACAGCGGGCTTGATGCAAATGCCTTCTTTTGCCTAAAGAAGTTGTTCCTTGCCATCCCTGAATCAGCAGTGCAGCACTTGTCTTGTATGCCTTCATTTCTGAGGAAGAAAGACTGGACTGCAATATTATGCTTCTGTGAGTTATGTCAGAAGAAGAGCAAGGACTTATCTCTAATTTGTCAGGAGGTGTCTCTATTTTTGGGATAGGAGCACGCAACAGGAGAATGGAGGTTGTAACCCTATGGTTGATCCTGCCTGCACTCTCCTCCCCCAGATTCCAGCTGTAAACATCTGATTTTTGTCTATTTTATGTAAAGCTCACATGACTTTGCCAATTAACAGAGAAATACTAATATAATAAAATTATGAATAGCTATTTCTAATCCCAAGATTTCATTAAAATTACTCTCATGGAAAAAATGAATGAACTCATTTGCAAGATAAATTTGCCTGCATTAGCTTATACTGATATTTTAGGACTTCTAAGTGAAGTGGATTTTAAGAGCCACCAACTACAAATGTGTCCATGACTTTACCTAGTTCTTAGATAAGATAAGTAAATACTAGAGTGTAAAATTTGAGAATATCCTGAATAATATTTTTTTGTAGCTCAACTGAAAAGGAAAGATGAACGCAAAACTAAAGAAATCAGTTGCCTGCCATATTTGGTAAAAAGAATTTGTTGGTGAGTGCCAAAGTTTCTTACACCAGTAAGCTACTGGAAAATCCTCCATGCGTTCATGTACCATGCAAGCAAAATCTGAGATAAACATAAATATGTGAAAATTTTAATTGGGACAGCTGTCATTTCCTTGTGCAAGGAATGATCTGAAACATTGTTGGAAGACATAGCCTGCAGATAGCATTTGGATGAAGGAAAGTTCTTGATCTGAAAGCAGAAAAGTCCCCAAACAAGAAATGTTACTAATATGCTGATATACAAGTCAATCCATAGAGGTGTTAGGACTTGCCTAAATTTAAACGGAACTTTTGTTCTTGTGCTTTAATGGGATAAAAACTCCTTAATGAAGTGAACAACCGAAAGCTTGTTACTGCACAACTGACAGTCAGTACCACACAGTCAGTTAGTCAGCACTTCCGCCCCCCCAACACTAGTGAACTGGGGGAAAGTATCAGAAAACAACATAGTAGAAGTTATGGGCTGAGGTAAAACAAACAAACAAACAAAAACAACAAACAACGACAACAAAAAATATTTATGAAAATCATGAAATTCTTGGTACCTCAGAGAATTAGTGCAGTTAACAAGAAAGCATTGCAATCTGAAATTCTGCACTATAGGTAATAAG
This sequence comes from Lagopus muta, assembly GCF_023343835.1. Classification (NCBI taxonomy): domain Eukaryota; kingdom Metazoa; phylum Chordata; class Aves; order Galliformes; family Phasianidae; genus Lagopus; species Lagopus muta. The sequence goes on from NC_064436.1 coordinate 50,408,545, forward strand.
TGCTTGTGCTAATAGTGATGCAGAAATTACATAGATCTGTGAAGCACGTAGGTACTTGCTCAGTGTTGGACATATAGATCCTCTTGCTGAAGTTAGAACTACTTGTTCAGATTCCAAGTCTGGGCTAGGAACCTTATTTTGAGGAGTTTTTATTTACTTTAAAAATATATATTAAAAAACCAACCAAACAAACAAAAACCCAAAATCTACCTTTTTAGGCCTTTTTTGCGGTAAACATGATTTATATTGAGAATACTACTGTATTAAATAAGGATCTACTAATAATTTATGTGATGAAAAAAGTTGAATTTTCCCTTGAATTTTAATTTCATAATTATTATGTCTACATGAATGGAATATGAACAATACTTTTTAGAATATTTCAGATGTTTATATACATTGAGCTTTTCTCCAGGCTCAACAGTCCCAGCACTCTCAGCCTTTCCCTTCTTGAAGGTTGCTCCTGTCCCTTCATCACCTTCAGAATCCTTTGATGAGCTTTCTCCAGTAGCTCCATACCTTGAACTTTTGTTTTTTCCAGTATAGATACTCTCTGTAATAACGGGATTGGGCAATTTTGCTAATTGAAAACTGCTGCCAGGTGAAAGCTCAGCTGTTGACTAAGTTCTTTGTTACTGGCCAGATAAAACTATGATACCTAACAGATCTGTGTACATGTACATTATACAATGAAATATCATAAAGAGACACTTGAGTTAGCTGTGGTATTGAAAGGAAACCTTAGCAATATTGATCTCAGTTTGAATAATTAACTTGCGTTTTCGGTTTTGCATTTTCTCCTTCCCACCTCCTTATCTATTTATTTATGTTCTTGACTTTTACTATCTAGTTTAGACTGTAAGCATTTAGGGACCAAGACTGTCCGTCGCCACAGTCTGCACTGACCCTATGATAATCTTGTCCTGCATTTCGATATCACTGTAATGCCTATGGTTAGCTGTCAGGAAGAATATCTGAGAGTTTTCCAGCTCAAAGGTGGCTGCTTTGCCTTCCAGATTTTCTGTGCTTATCTGAACTAATCTTCTATTCCTTTGAAGTGTGCCTGTTTCTAATATTAGTTCAAATTATGAATTATTTTAGTGTCAAGAATTACCAGTATGAATGTATTAAATGATTTAAATCTTGCTAAGCGTCTTAACTAGAGGATGGCTGAAGAACCCTTCTGCACTAACACTCTCAATTATTATTTTGTTGTGAAAGCACAGAAAGAAGTCTCTTTATATCGTCTGAGAAAACTCTGGGAGACAGTGTGACTGCATGGTGTTGATTCTGATGGCAGCTTCAAATGCAGTCGTCTCCTCTAGGAAAGAGAGAGAAAAAAAACAATAAAGAGTATCCTCCCTCAAAAAACCTACAATGAAAAATCCACCCCAAAATCATTCTGGCCAGTAAGTGTTCCAGCTATTACTTGCACATAGATAAAAAATAAACTAAGTAATTTCATGTGTTCCTCAGTTTCAAAGTCACTAATGCAGAAATGAATCAGGATTTGAAAAGTAGTTTCTACTCTGAAATGAAAACATTAGAGCAGAGATTGAATGACCTTAAAATAATGCTCTTCCAATGTCACAGTATGCTGCTAAATTTCATTTCTAAAACAGATGGAAAACTGATAACTATAAATTCTTTCTTATTAAAGAGATTTGATTGCTAATCAGTCCTCAGTTTCATGAGCATTTAAAATAAGAAAATAAGACTTGCCCTGTTTGCTTAAATTAATGTTCATTTATCTGTATGATAGAACTGTAGTACAGTGCAGTGTGGGGGCCAATTTCTACAGCATAACACTGAGACATTATATCAAATGAAATAATCATTTCATCCAGTACTCTAGATGAGTATAATGAGTATAAAACATGAGTATATGAGTATAATGTATAAAACAACAAAAAAACTGGTTATAAAAGGGGTACTTTAACTTGAATTACATATACAAAATTCAGATCATTAATAGATATCTATTTCTTGTTTTGAAAGCAATAGAAGTAATTAGAATGCAATTATAAGCTCATTCAGGTGGAAGACAATTTAAACTGAAATAGCATGATACTAACTGGGAGCTGTTTAGGAACATTTAATTAGATGCCCACAAGTCCCCAGTGCCATTATCAGAGTGATTCTGTTTAAAAAAATAAATTTGCTTATAGGGAATATCACAGAGCCATAGAATGACAGAGTATCTTGGGTTGGAAGTGATCTTAAAGATCATACAATTCCAACACCCATGTCATTGGCAGGGAGACCTCATGCTAGATAAGGTAGCCCAGAGTTCTGTCCAACCTGGCCCTGAATACTTCCAGAGATGGGGCATCTGCATCTTGTCTGGGTAACATGTTCCAGTGCCTTAGAAAATGATCCTTACTTTTAAAAACAAATCCAGGAGAAGAGGAAGGAGAAAAGATGGAAGAGAGGATAATTTCACAGGAACCATTATTATTATAAGCTAGTACTTTTATTTAGAAGCTAGAAACTGGAGGAAAAGGGAAACAAACAATGAAAATATTTTCGAGCAGTATTTTGCTTTATAAAGTATATTAGTAATCTACCCATTTTGCTCCACTGGTGCTTGGAAGTTGTTGATATATCCACAATATATACAGAACTTTTCAATATCATTACTCTTCTGTATTTGTGAATGGGGCCAGATACTCTCTTAAGTCTTCATGATAAGAAAACAGCTTTTTTCAGCTGAAAGTTATGAATATAAAAACATATTTAGATATATTTTAATTAGGAGGACTTTTTGTCTTGTTTTCTTGAGAAAAGCAAATTTCTTCAGGACTTTTAGTATAGTTTTTACTTCTTTTTATCAGTAATCTGAAGAGATAGAAGGGATAGTTGCTAAATGCTTTAGAAAAGGTAAGCATAAGGGTTGTTAAGTTAGAAAAGATCATGTTTGGATAGACTGAATTTGAGATGATGAGACTGGTTCTAAAATGTAAGGAGGAAGGAAGCACTCAAAGCCAAAGAAATGCCCTTAATGATCATTCTTACAAAGCTAAATCTGAGCTGCAGGAGTAATGATAAAAGTAAACCATCTTAATACTCATGTTGCATCTCATGTGGCAGGAGTAGGAATTGTTCTGCATCTTAAAAATCAGATTTGACATTTTATCCCTAATGATCTTTCTGTTTGGGAGGAGGAGCTAGAGGAGGCTTGTGTTATAAAGGTTCCCATACTTTCTTCTAGCAAAATCCAAGGCCTGTTTCTTATCACTGTGTAGAGTGTTAATGAACCACTGCAATGCCACATGTCATTTGAGTAGCTTTGAAATTCACAGATACTCTGATTCATTTTCTCCTCCAAATGGCCCTGATTTCAGTCCATTTTCTTAGAAAGTAGCGGGGCATATCATATTATCCCAGTTACAATAAATTTGTTCTCAAGCTTTCAATGGAGAGCTTTCTATGCCAATAATTTTCCTTCTGTAGTACAAAATCTGGGGATATGCACTATATGCTCTCTGTTGATGATTTCTGAAGGATTACATTCAAAGATTTTATCAACATTTGTCTGATAGAAGCAATCACCAGTGGAAGTGTTTGCTTTATATATGTTGTATCTGATTCTCCTGCTTTACTTATCTCAAACTTCTGAGCTGGTCTAATGAGACAGTCTGAATGAAGATGATGAAAGTCTTAAGAAATAGGTATGTAAAAGCACCCATCTCTAGCTAGTTAAAAATCTGCTCAGCGGAAAGTTTTATCTGCTGGTTTGACTAAGGAGCATTACATGACAACAGAAATTTAAGTAAAATATAGCTTCAGTTTAAGGGTCTGGCATGATCTATGTTTTCATCACTGAGTGTTATATCAAAATTAGGAAAGTTAGTTGTTAATTGAGAGCTTCTCACTCATTCTCTCTCTTTTTTTTATTTTCCCCAAAATCAAATGCTAGTGCTTTGATTTTCTAGGCTTGTTGCAAATCAAAGAAGATACAAAGATCTCTGCATATACTTGTACACTGTATTCAGTCTTGACAGTTGATTGCATTGTCAACTTTGTAAATAAAGAAAGTACCATTGTTGGCACAAAATGTTATTTTCCTATTGAGAAAAAAAATCTGTTATGTTAAGGTTTTCTGGTAGCTCAGTAACAAGCATGAGTGCTGAATATCATCCAGGAATTTACAACATCTACATACAGTATGTATGTAGATAAGAAAAGTAACACCTCTTTATTTCATGGAAAGCACAACAGATATGATGAGCAAAATACCACTTTTTGATAGAGGAAACTGTCAGCTACAAAAAACTCTTTTTTCAGCATACTACCCATTAGCTATGCATTTTGGCCAGCGAGGGATATTAGCACAATAGTCTACATGCCATGCTTGTAAAAATCTGCTCCACTGTCACCACTACTGAAACTTACCACCCATTTCCTCACTGTTCTCACAGACACTTTTTGCTTTCCAGTTCTTTTCTGCATAGAGGAATCTAGTTTCACACCTTTGCTTCGATACACTTTCACGTCAGATGCCATTTTGTCAGACTGTCTCTCTGCTGCCATCTGTAACACAGCAACAAAATGTAATGGATTATTGGAAGGAAGGTTCTACTGCCATACCACCAATGTCTGCCTCTGACGTTGTGGGCCAACTTAACAAAATAGAAGGCATTGCTTTTGGTGCAGCCCTTGTAATTGTAGCTATTAGGTGAGGTAGGCCACTTAGGCTAAAAGAAGTTGCTGGAAATAACTGACCGTTGTCTTTTATTTTTTAAGCTGTGTCTGAGAGGCCTTGCTCCTTGTCATATAGTGTGTGCACACAAGTGCACAGGTTAAAGTGCTTCTACTATGGGGGGTCTTGTTTGATAGAAACAAGCATCACTTTTACAGACCTTTCCAAATTACCCCCTGACTTTCTGGATTATTTTTGTTTTCAAGTTTTTCCCTCTCTCTATTCATTAGGTGGGAGGAGAAATGAGAATGTTACAGGAATGGAAGAAGAACGTTTATGCACAGAGCAAGGAGGCAAAAGCTAGAACTGCAGAACTGTAGTAGAGGTAGGGATGGGACAGTGAAAACAGAAGGATGATAGATCATTCGGAATGTATCAGAGTAGGTTATCTGGATCCAGAGATATCAGACATCTTTGCTGTTAAGCAAAATTGTTTATCTATTCCTTATTTGCTGTTCGTATGACATCCTGAATGCTTTTATCTGAGGAAGAGTTCTCCTAACATCTTAAATGGATTGATTTTAAAAGCTATAATGCTTTCTAGCTATAGCTGGATAACTCCTTCTTGACACATTGGCCTTGATAAACAAGCTTTTTGAGTCCTGAGAATATTTCCCAGAAGAGAAGAGAAAAGCTGAGGTTGTTCCCTGAAGATTGCTTTGTTTAATGTCAACTTGCTTTCAGTTATCTATCTTCATTTACGAATTAGTCAGAGAGCACATTTTTTATATCGTTACCTATCAGGTTTTGGTAACATCAATATTGGGACTTCAGATATTGTTTCCAGCTGATGCCTGTGATAGCTTTAATATTAGCAAGAATATTCAGGTGCACTTGTCATAGGATAAGTAGTCCTGATGAAAGATAGAATATTGTCTCAAATATAAATCACATTGGAGTAGGAGTAACTGGTAATAAGACCCTTATTAGGATTTAGTTCCAATATCCTTACAGCAAGAAAACATAGATAGAACTGATGGCTGTCCTTAGAAGAGTGAGGCTCACCCATGAAGTGCCTCATGGAGGGGACAGGTGTTTTGTTTATTTTCCTCAGAGAATAAAGGAAACCATAGCTACAACATCTGTGCTGATTACTTGCTATTCTTCCCTATCTGCCTGATTGATGTTCAGCTCACTGAGTTTTCAATTGCAGAGCTATCTGATTCAGTAGGGTGGAATAAGAAAATGCTTCTGCCCTGGAGATCTGTCTGTTTGCATAAGACAAGAGTCCTCTGCAGATTGTGATACATTCTACCCTACAGTGAGCAGTGGAAGAAAACCTTGAAGGCTTTATGCACACAGAGATGACGTTGGAATGGTTTCTTGTTTGATTTTATTTGATATCAAAACAAGGCCTGTGAAGGGAGAAAGATGATTAAATTGTGAGACAATAGGAAAGGGCAGTGCAGAAAGGAAGAAAAAGTGGGGTACTGGAAACCTAAAGCTGGTGTTTTGTGTTTCTGTTCCGCTGATATACTTCTTTAAATAAATAACAGTAACTCCTCTTGGGAGGGTATATGCTTACTTATTACAAAAAGAAGAAAAAAAAAAAAAAAAGAAAAACTACTTTCATCTTCTAGATGTTTCTTATCTTCTATTGAGAGTATTCAGATCATCAGATGTGAGCCTCATTATCTGGTGATAGTTTTGCTTTCTACGTTAGATCATAATTCATGCCAAAACTAATGGTCTCAGAGTGATTAGATCTTTTGTTATAGAAGAGTTAATATGTCATGTTTTAAATTGTATTTGTTGGTTTTGAAGTAAACACTTGATGACATTATCAATCATTTATTTGCGTATGTGATCTGTCAAGCTACCTCCATTTGTAGTAATATAACAGAAAGCAAAGCTACCTTTATAAGCCAAAATGGGCAGACACTAACTGCTATCTTTTTCCCGTATAATGGTAGAGGGGAGTGCTGCCAACTGGGCCCAGAGAAGTGAGGAGATATTTTGGCTGATGTTTGGGTGAAAGGATTCAGACAGTAGGAAGCTTTGCAAATCTGTTCGGGAAATTGTGGTTTCTCTCTCTCTAATAGATGGGCTTTTAAACTAAATGTTAATTTAAATCATTGTAACTTGATGTGAATTAGACAATATAATTGTCAGGTACACAGTCTCATTTTCCATTTGTCTTCAACTATTATGCTTACAAATGTATGAGAACTAAAATTTTGAGCTTTAAACATAACAGCATTGGTAGTTTGTTATGCATTCTTTTGATTTTTTTCTGTGAACAAATTTGCCTAATAGTGATGTGCAAAACAGAAAACTTGTGGTTAAGCAGCATTTATTGTTTCACCTGTGTAAGTGCTTCTCAGTGTCATCGTGTATCTTGAATGGGAGACATGAGACTGCTGAGGAAGTGTTGGGAGGAAATGACTGGGAGACTGCAGGCATTTCTGCTAGTATTGGCTGAAGGAGAGGGTAGCTGGGCAATTCTGTGCTTCTTTTATTTTACAGATTTCCTGAGTTGCTTCTTTCCCTGTTGTTTGGAATAAACTCTGTATTACTGTGAATGTTATGAACAGGGGCGTTGCACCATAATTTAAGCTTTACAGCCTCAGGACATTTGTGTAAGCTCAATAGTTTTTGCAAGTGAGAGTGCCAGAGTAGATGTTAAATATCCGCCTCTCCACTGTTGACCATATGAGAACAGGCTTATATGAGAACAGGTTTATATGACAACTGTACAATAGTCAGAGTAATCTGGGCAATCCATGTGTAATACATTTTATTTTTCTGCTGCAGCAGGATATTCAGCACAGCCTAATCTTGTTCCAGGCCCACTGGAGAAAAAGTACTGGTGTTATAATTTGTGTTGCAGAACTTGGGAGTAAAGGTTAGAGTAGCCTGGATCACGATGTCTTATTTCACCACAGCAGCCCTCCATATTCTGGCAAGAGCCTGCTTCATTCTGTTTCATAGGCTTTGCTTTAAAAATTTGTCCTGTGTCCTGTAAGCATACGTATGAATCAACTATTAAGCTGCTCTCTGAACTGATCCTTTCTATTTCACATAAAGTTTTCATTAAGTATCCTTTTAAACTGCATTTTCCAAGTGAGGTAACTTGTATGAAGTTGAGCCTATCAGAGCAGCCTTGAAAAATGCAGGATTTAATTTAGGATGCTCAAGAATAATCTCTGATAGCCCTTTCTGTTCCTCAAGCCACTGAGTGCTTTTCATTCAAGCTGTGTTTGGAATGCGTAGCTGGCTCCTAGCCGTGTTAAATTTGCCCCATGCTGATCACTGTGTTCCTTGGAGCCTAAGTAGTAGCACAGGGACTTGCTTTGGGAAGTTTGTTAATGCAGTTTATAGACTCCATGCAAAGATGCAGGATGGCTTCACATGGAGCCAACTCATTAGTCTGCACCATGGCAAGGTTAATTATCACCCAGGCACAGCACCCAGAGCTGTAGAGAGGGCTTCTGTAGTGAATGTGGAATTAGGATTTGTGTCACAGAGTTCTAGTGGCACATGTCAGTAAATTGTAATTCTGTCATCAGACTAATCTAATGCTTCCGTGTAAGACCTAAACTTAAGAAAACTGCCCGTGTGGTAAACCAATGTAAGTAAAATTGGTCCTCTATAATACATACTGAACTGCATAAAAATACCAATTTTTGTTTGCAGTTTTTCCCAGGAGCTGAATTGTAAGCCTTCAAACTTGAATAAATGCAACTACTTACATATCTTGCCAGTCTGAAGAGTTTCCTTACAATTCATTAGGAAAGCTGCTCTTCATTTAATACATGAACTCTCAAGCTCTTACATTATATTTAGACAAAAATCTCTATCAGAACAGACAGGATACTTTGAGGTGCTCTTTTATTTCTTCTGTAATATTCTCAAGATATCTCCTGCTGGAAATGGAAATGGATATGAAAGAGAATGTGCTTAAAGGAAATATCTGAAAATTTTTGACTAAGTCAGAATGTCTGAAAGGTTTTGTTGCCTTGTAATACGAATGTAAACATATTACATGAACAACACGCTGCATAAGTTAGTGTCAACAGGACATAATTACAATTTAAAGCAAGTAAAATAACTACTTAAATATCAGGCTTTGGATGTCTAATGCTTTTGCCTCAAGATCAACCTGTGTAGGCTAGTTAGGGAATAATTAAGGTAAATTATATTCTCCAGTACCTTTTCTGGGATGCCTGCTTTCTGTAACTACCTAATGAACCCCAAGAGAATTCCAGAAGAGCAGAGAAACAAAATGTAATCCAATTTATTCTTTTTCTTTCACAGAAGTATGCAATATAATAGGCAAACTTGCTGTTCTAGAGTTCCATAAAAATTTGACTGGAAAACTCCTAAATGTTTCTAGAGCTCTTGGGGAAAAAAATCTGTAACACGTAGGAGAGAGCTATGTTTGGAGGTGGATTACTGGACTTATTTTGTGTCAAGTGACAAAAATACTATGAAAACATTCCTGTGAATTCCTTTCAACTCTTTGAGACAGTGTTGAACACAGCCTTAATAAATAAATATCCAAAGGCATTATGACGTACATGAGCCCAGGGCACACAGTCCCCAAAGTCCAAAAATATATGAGAAGATCCAACCTAGAAATGGCAGATTTTCTTTTAAATGATTAACTTCCTTGAATCCACTGAAATATTACAGAAAAAAAGTTTTGCCCTCAGAAAAATGTAAAAAATCACAATTGTTACAAGCAAAGGATGCAGTCTGAGTCTTTTCAGTGCTTTATCAGGCTGCTTTGTGGAAACTCAGAGCTCTGGTTTTAGCTCCCACTATTTGTATCACAGCTCCTAAAACTTCAAAATTACTATTCATAAACAAGAAGCTAACTTGACTCAAGAATAGGATCTTGAGAAGAGGGAAGTGTCTGTGGCTGGTGTGTAGATGCTTTGTCAATCAGGCACACCACGTTTGAGAGCTTAAGTCCCACTCCTTTCTCAGAGTTTGTCTTTGATATTTCATATCTTTCTTGTGTTCAGCTTGTGAGTATCCTTTCAGCTACTGCTGCTCTTATGATCTCCACGGGGGGCTGAGTGCCTGGAAAAAGACTTCTGGATTGCATTTAATTATAAGCTCCCAGGAAGTTATATATGGCAAAGCTGAGAAGAGAATAAAAATGCATTTATTTCTCGTATAAATGTTATACCAGGAAATAAGATCGTAATTAAACAAATGTACTTCAGAACTGTTTTACAGGACCACAGTTTTCATCCAGACATGTGGAATTAGCTCAGAATTATAAGGTGCAATTGGCAGAGATGGTCAGTTGTCTGTAGCTTCTTCAAATGTAATCAGTACGCATAAGTTTTAGAGATAATTTTCTGTATATATGCCTTCTGGGTTTGAAGGAAATTTCTAGCATAGTTTTCCAGTAGATGTTCTGCTACTGGCAAAATTATAAACATACACTGACTGACAGAATTCCCTGAAACAATGTCTTCTGGGCAGGACTTCTTATGCAAGAAAATGTGACAGCAGGACCTTGGGAGGAATTCAGCAGAAAGGGGCAGAGTTCATTCCTGGTAACAGATGGTAATATATCTATAGATAGAAGAGACCAAAATAGCTTGATTTTTCATTTTTATGATTTTGAAGAGGCATTCTTAATATGTGCTGTAGCTACAGAGGCTTGGAGGTCAGGTTGTCTCCTCTCATACTGTCAGTGAAGAGAGAGAGGTTCCCCTAGGCAGCGCTATGCAGCAGCAGCCCAGATTTTAAGCCCAAAATATGTCTCTGGGGAACCGTACTGCTTTCTACTGACAATAAATGAATAGTTATAGAGACCAAACATATAAATTAATGGGCGAAATTGGACAGTGAGATAATAGATATCTTCCTCCTTGTCTCAGCTTCTCTATAGAAAAGTTGCGTTCCATTTTTTGATCAGGAGCTGATCAAACTTGTGTGTCAGGAGCTGGGCAGTTACTGTGCTGACTCAGCAAGAACTGTGTCTGACTTTTTAACCTTAAATGACTTGGCTTGAAGAGAGGCTGGAGATTAAAGGTGCAGTATTCAAAGGATAACATGGGTACTTTAGGAGAAAATGTATAATAACTCTCTACTTTCCCCACACTTGTTGGCAAAATGTTTTTAAAAATGATTTCCTCTAACCAGAGCTTGCATGCTTTGTAAATTATACAGTGATAGGTGTAGACCAATACCACAGAAAACTTGACTAGAGGAAATTCAAACTTAGAAACTTAGAAAAGCATGGACTAAGTTTTATATGAGTGCTGTGGTCTTGCCCCATATTGAAGAATGGTTGTTGACTCTTGATATTCTCTTTAGCCCTTTGATTTTTTTTAATGAAAAGTGGTAAGATATTTTCATATCCAGCACCAGGTATTAAAGCATGTGCGTTTAGGTCATGAACAATTAATAGAGGATTTAACAAAGAAAATCAGACTAAACATCTAAGTCTGATTTACTTTGGAAAATCTTGGCTGAACAGTGGTGGAAAGCTTCACATAGGAATTATAGTTGTTGCTTTTCTGGAATGAAGGATCTGACTCTCAGAAGCTTCTTATAGCAAATTCTGCAGCATTATGAGCAATATTTACATGGTCTACTATTTTAGTTTGTTCTCCCCAAGCTAAATGCTTTCTCCATTCTCTGCACAGATATTCACTTTAATTATAATTCTTTCTGACTTATCATGCTTAAGGGGTTCTTCTTTGAGTGTTTCCTACCATAAAGAAAACTTATGAAATACGTGCAAAACTGTCTGACTTAACTGTTAGGTGCGGTTGGAGCAGGCATTGAAATATGGCACTAATGTAAAACTAAATCATTTTCTAATTCTGCTAACATAAAAAGACAAAATCTTTCTGTATACCTTAGTCTGCACTAGTTGTACCGAAAAACCTGAAATTGGTATGATTTGTGTAAAAATTGCACAGGATGGCGCAAGAAGTGTTGCGCAGAGCTTGGGAAGACAACAGAAAGAATCAGGCTTCCAATTCTCGTTGCCACAGAATCTGCAGCGAAATCACTGTAAAATCATACGACAGCAGAGCAAATGCTATTTGCTGCCTCAGGTTTGTTTGATGATGCTGATTTCTAAAATGCCCCGTATTCCTGCTGAGCCCTGAAGAATGAAACAGAGTGGGTCTCTGCCCATATGTGGAGCAGGATGCCAGAGGCTGTGCAGTCTGTGGGATATCAGGTGTATTGAATGCATCATAGAGTTCACTGCATCGACTTTTTTTCTCTTCCTGAAAGTCTGTTACCGCTGTTCAAACACTTCTGAAGAAGAAGGTCTAAACAGTATGTTTTAATTCTTTTTTTTTTTTTTTTTTTTTTTTTTACTATTTCTTCTGTATTCAACAAACCATGCTGAAAATTAATTTTTTTAACAAGTGTATTGATTGCATTGTGGCACAGTCCCCCTCCCTATACTTCTGCATTTGTAGAACCCCAAGCTTGCTTCAGTTTCTCAGAGTGTTTCTGATGTACAGTGAAGACAAACTGCAGTGTATGAAGATGCTTTCCAATTTTCAGTACCATGCTAGCATGTGAGTAGGGAATGAGCACACTTACAGATGGGCCTATTAATCTTTCAATAAAGTCTTCAGATAGTATAGTTGTCTGTACTATGTTTGATAAAGTACTAGTGGCAGAGTTGGAAAAGAGAATAAAAGAAGCTGTGTAAAGTTCTGTGATGTTGTAGCTATAATAAGACCAAGAAAAAATATAACAAAAAATGACCTGTATTAATGTCTTGTACTAAAGATCTAAGGATTTGCAGAAGTACATTTGCAGTCAGGGAAATGAAAATTAATTATGGGGCTATGAGGAAATACTAATAAAAGAAGAAAGAGAAGAAAGAATAGTGCTTTAACTATTAAAATAATATACTGTCTTCTCAAGTGTCCTCTCTCTTTTTTTTTTTTTCCTGTGAGGTTTTATTTTATGTATCTTCAGTGTAATGTAGCTACCCTTCAGTCTGTGAGAATTCAATCACAGAACATGTAAAGAACAAGTCGTGTGTTTCCCAGTAATGAATATTCTGCCTTGGAAACAGAGTATTAAATGTTTTCAATTTTTAGCAAAGTTGAAACCATTGTCACAGGATGTAAGAATTATTGTCATACTGGTAGAGTTACTTCTTATGAATAATATGCTTTGAGAACAAGCTCAAAAGGAACATAGAATATGTACTGGAAGTAACTTTTCACATACTAACCTTGATCAAATCAGAAGCAATTCAGTTCATAGAGAGTGCTTTATATCACAGTATTACAACCCCGCCCCCCCCAGAGCAACTTAATGTTCCTGGATTTTCTATCAAGCAGTTGGTTTGCAAATTCTCAGTTTCCTAATTCAGTCTGAAATAACTATATTCAATACTCTTTATGGATTCCCTTTCTACTTCTGTAGAAGGAGAAACTTTTATCACCTGGGATGAGTTCAACTTATTTTACAAAAAAAATGAATGTTTGAGGTCAACTTTAAAATGCATACTAGGTTTAACACTATTGACAGAATTGTACTTAGCAGCAAATTACTGTTGTTGTTTTTTTTTTCTTAGCTTAATGTAAATAATGGTTGTGGTAATTAAAAAGCATATTCTTCTATATCACACACGAATTTCTGCAGCCTAATATCAAATAGAAAAATGAAAGCTGTTCATTTGCACATAAATCCATTAAAGGTAAATCCATTAAAGGTATTGCAGATTAAAAAACCTCCAGAAGCCCACACATGGGCTTTGGGGACAGAGCAGGCCAATTTGCTTGCTTTCTAATGCTCTCCTCGATATGGGTAGGTCTTCATCTTCCCTACAGAAGCAGGTGCATGCTGCCAATTAGTATTTCCCCACAGGATGCTTACTGTCTTATTAAGACTAATTTTGGGTTACTGGAAGCAACTGCAGGGCTTCAGAATCTTAAGTTAAGATACTTAACCTGTTTTTTAGACGTTTCACTGTGCTCATCCATCCCCACGATGTAACTTCTTACATATTTGTGAGCTACAAGTTCTGTACAAAATATAGTTACATGCAGAAACCTCCTGAAGTAGCTTTCATGTCATTTTGACTTTTTAAACGAATGGAAGAAAATTGAACAGAGTGAAAATCCTTTCTGGTATTAGTGCTCCTTTTAAAAAATAGCTTTCATAGAAGCTACTAATGGTGACTTTTCTTTTTCTGTTCATAAAGATGGTCACAAATATTTCATTTAAGGTTTGTTGTTGTGTTTTTGGTTTTTGTTTTTTTTTTAACTTTTTTTTGACACTGTCCGTTGAACAAGTATGTAGAGGCACAATTATTTTAATATAAAAATATAAGATTATACTAGAGAATTTCTATTTACTAGGTCAACAGTAAAATTCTGATAGAGCTGCTTTTTTTCTATTGAGTGTTATCCTACTCTGCAGCATACATTTATTTGACACATTGATTTTTACAGATTTGAGATGCAATATTTTTTTCATTGAGTCTTCTACGTTAAAGGATGTATGATGAATCTGCAGCAGTATTGTGGCTGTGTGTTACAATGGAAGAGAGAATAAAGGAACGTCAGCTCAATTACCTTCTTTTATTTTATAAGCAAGGAGATAAGAATTACTGCAAGGAATTGTGCCATGTGTTCCTTGAATCCAGCTAAAATATAGACAGGATGAAGTATTTATGTAGTACCACTCTCATTCCTTTTCTTTCCTATTCAGACAGTCTAAGAAATTACATTACACTTGGTTTCCATTTGATGGTTGTACTTAAGAGAAATTATCTTTCTGTAAGAGCTACCACTTTGATTTTCTCTAGATATTTAGGATTTTCTGCTTAAGTGCGTTATGGATTATGTTTAATGATATTATTATTAGTCAGGCATTGCAAAAGTTTGCCCGAAGAGGCTGTGAAATCTCTGCTCTTGGAGATGCTCAAAATGCAATATGAGAGGGCAATGGATCATCTGCTTGAGTTGGTATCATTTGAACTGGAGGTTGGACAGAATGGTTTCCAAAAGCCCCTGAAGACTTAAATTATCCTGTATTTCTTACCCAAGGCAGTAGAATTTATTACCCAAGGTATTTGTAATATACATAAACAAAATTTTATCAGGTACTTTCTTATATCGAAGTAGATGCAACTTTTGATGATTCTAGGATATAAAAAAAGAGAGGAAGACATGAAATCAGTGAAGATTATTCTTATCTAGTAAGGAAAGGTCTTTATTTATCTACTTACTTACTTAATTACTTACTTGGTGATGTTTCATTAAGATGGAAACAAAGATGATATTACAATTTTTCAAGTGTCTTTCAAAAGATGTGGGTTTGCCACTGTTTTGCACTCAGGCTCATCATACTGGACTTTAACATGTCAACAGATGTGCATCCACCCAGGAAATTACTATTTTCAATAAGAAGCAGAGCAGCAAATGAATTTTTGTGCATGGGAAAATAATGTAATAAACTAAGCAAGGCTTGATAAATAATTATATGGCCTTGGAAGGGAAAAAGTGCAATCTGTTTAAATTTCTGGACCTTCAATAGAATATAAAACAGGAATGCTTCCTATTCCAAATAATAAAAAAATCAAGCAGAGGCTCACCAGGTAAAAACATTTACAAGTCTGAAGCTTCTCGTAGTTTTCAAGAATTTTCATATGCACAATTTTATCGTTTATTGCCAAGACTGAAAATAATTATGAAATATTATGTGTGCTTATTTCTTTTTTTTTTCTTTTTTTTTTTTTTTTTTAATAATGCCCCGTTCTTTCCCTAGAGACTCAAAGTGGTGGTAAGCATTAAAAGCCAGGCTGGATGGGGTTTTGAGCAACCTGGTCTAGAGGGAGGTGTCTCTACCTATAGCAGGGGAGTTGGAATTTGATGATTTAAAAGGTCCCTTCCAATCCAAACCATTATAAGGTTATTTCTGGCTTTAAGAATCTGCAAAGAATCCATCACCTGTCTCTCAATCCACAGTTATTTTTTTCTCCCAAAACCTTTCTTATGTGCATGTGGAAAGAACTCTTTTCCTATATCCATCCCAAAACTTACATGCATATTTGTACTGAAGTATGGATTATCTTTCTTGGCTCCCTTTTCCTATGTGTCCTCTCAAAAGATAGCTAAAAGTTTACAAAGAAAAAATCATTGCATGTGAAGCTTTCAATAATGCTTTAAAACATATTCTTAGGACTTTCTGAATTCTGACATTGACTTTATATCTCCCTTACTGAAATTCACTCTTGTTTAAGTTTGATCAGCACAACACTGTATGGGACGCTGTTGTTTCTAGCACTACATTACTGTGCAGTGGTAGATGTTAAAAATCATAATAGCCATCTGCAAGTGTTGTAGAATTACAAGCGCTGTGACTGGTCTTAATCCAGAATTTCAGGGCTTCAGTTCAGATCTAATATAAAAGCACTTCTTCATGCTGTTGCAGGAAAGAAAAATGAGGTAATGAAAATATGGTCTGTTACCTTAATATATATGTATTACAAAAACAGAGTGAAATACTTTAAACTGCTGCCACACAAGTGCAACAAATTCACTGCTGAAACTACTACCAGCTACTTTGACACAGATAAGATCCTTTTCTATTTTTGTTATAGAGCTCATTTTGCTTATGTTTCTATTTAGAAATTTAAAATTTTAAATTTTAATTTAAATTTTATTTAAATTTAAATTTAAATAAAATCTATTTAGAGATTTAAAAATTCTATGTTGGTGTTAGTAGATTAAAGTCAGATAAAATTAAGGTTTCCTGAAGATCTAAGTTAAACTAGATTTGTGCCTTCTAGGGCTGACCAGCCAGAATATCAGAATATCACAGGCTTTAGCTATCTAAAATATATGTGTTAAGTAATACCTTTAAATCATCTGGCAAAATTGCTTTTATTCTTTTTCACTTTGGAAGCAAGTGAGTATCTTGGTCTGTCTTTTCCTCAAGGAATCACAGGGTAGTGAGCAGCAGAATTTTTCAAAGAGTAATAGCTGTAAGGAAGGGATGAGATGGTACTTGTAGAGAAACCTAGCTTGGGCTTCAGCCCATGACACTGGCCTTAAAAACTTCAGTCTGTTTGTGTGTAACAACTTTCTTTTCAAAATCTTCCACCCTTCCAGAGCCAAGAATTGGGGAAAAAATGTATTACAATGTCCTGTTTACTCTCTGATTTTCTAAGTGTGGATAAAATAATATAATCATAATCCTTCTGCGACTGGCCAAGATTTTTTTTGCATAACCCAGACAGCAAGCATCTGCCTCAGGCATGCTCTTTAGCTTCCAAGCCTGCTGTAATGTAGTTAACTATCAGTGATGAGAAAAGTATAGAAAAGGGGCAGAATTTCAAGCATCAGTTTACTTGCCAGAGTCTCTGAACAACATAAACTTGGATGATTTTATTTTGACGTTGGGGAAGAGGGGGTGAGTGCCCAGTTCTGGCCTTATTTAATTAGACCTTTTAGGGAAATGTTTGTCAGTAAATTATGTTGGGTGAACAGTAAAAGAGAAATCTTTTGGGCAGTGCTAAGTGAAATGTCTGGAGCATTTCTCATCAGATGGAAGATGGTTTTCTCATACTGAACTTCTGTTGCAATCACACGTTTTATGTGAGGGTCAGCCAGTTCCTAATCTTCCCAAATTTGTTCTCAGCACCCTTCATGACTTATAGTAACTATGACCATGTTTTAGGTCACAATTTGTATTGATTATCAATATAATGGCAGAAATATGCTAGCTGCTTCAGTTTGTAAAACAGGGCTGCTGCTTTGAGCATTTTATGGAGTACTTTGTAATTGGCCTTGTGCAGGAGAGGCATTCAAGAAGTTTTCCCTCCTTATGTTTGTAAATAGTTGAAGTACATTATCATTCTTATTATTAGGTGAGAAGGAACTGATGCTGTTCCTCTCAGATGACTGGGAGGTGTTATGATCCTAATAAGGGTAGAATGGCATAATCATACCTTGCTCTCTGTTTTCTGATCTGGCTGATATTATGATTCTCAGCAAAGCAGAGACAGTACAGTATGAAAAATCTGTAAATTTCACAAGAGAAATAGAATAAGGAATACTTAAAAAATGTATCATATTGCTGTTTTAACAATTTATAATAAAGAAGAGTCCAGAATTAGCTGTCATTCAGACCATCTATATGATGAGTGTATATACTAGGTGCTGCTACACCTCCACAGATTGCACTGATGCCCTTCCAACCATTTAAACCAAACATTAAAGCAAAATGCATTAAAGTGATCTATCATACTGCTTAATCAGTCACATTCTCATTCTTCCTACAGGATATCAATCCATGCATTTGGGGCACTGCAAAAAATTAGACAGAAGACATATTGTTTGAATGCAGCTTTTAACATCTTTGCCAAACTAATAATTCTAATGGAAGTCAGAAGCTTGGGCAGTACTTTAAAAACTTGTACTCTATTTACATTAACTTAATTTGAATGACCTAGGGGGTATAACATACTCCATAAATAAATAAAAAAGTCATGAAACATAATTTATGTACAAGAAAGTGCTTAACAATTTACAGAGTAAAGGATTATCCTGTAACTAGAGGGAGGAAATGGGTAATAAAATTTTGTCTTTTAATAGTAAAGAAACAGCAAACCAAATAAAGTAGTTTAACTCAATAAAATGAGCAGATAGCATGCTCATAATTTTTCAGAAATTGAAAGAAGTAAAGCTTTAAAAAAGATATCTTAAAAAAAAAAGATATCTAATTAAGTAAGTCCACTTATATATTGAAGAAAACACCTTAATCACAGTAAATAAAATATCTATTGAAGTTAACCACAGAAGAAAAACCAAGAAAGAAAAAAGCACTAGTCTGAAATGTATGGTGCTGCTGTGCAGGTACAAATGAATGGATCTTTGAAGGAGAGCAATAAAGATGTTGAAAATTAAGGGAAGTCATGCCAGCATTTAACTTGAAACAAATAAAGAAACCTTTACTCTAGGTAATTTAAATTTAGCAATTCTCTGCTGAAATCTCTCAGTATTAGGTGTTATATTACAAGCACAAAGAGCTTGTCCTGGAAGAGACATTACAGACCATCCAGTTCTAGCCCCTATGCCATGAACAGGGTTGCCACCCACAAGATCAGGCTCCCCAGAGCGCCATCCAACCTGCCTTGAATACTTCCAGAGATGGAACATCCACAGCTTCTCTGGGCTTTGTGTTCCAGAGCCTTACCCTCTGAGAGACCCTCTGACAGAAAAATTTCTTTTTGATATCTAACCTAAATCTCCCTCTTTTAGTTTATAGTCATTCACTTGATCCTATCCCTATCATACCACATAAAAAGTCACTCTCCCTTCTGCTTATAAGTTCCCTTTAAGTACTGGAAGGTCACAATGAGGTCTCCCTGGAGCCTTCTCTTCTTCAGGCTGAAAAAGTCCAACTCCCTCAACATTTCTTCATAGGAGATACACTCCAGCCCTTTGATCTCCTCTTCAACTCTTCTCTGTTCTTGTCTATGCTGTATCCTGCTTCAGAAATGAAAGATTACAAAGAATGAAAGATATAATCTGAAGCTGAGTATCTCCAAAATGACATATTTTTAGTTCTGTGTCATTTCCACTAATGTGAAGTACTCCAAAGAAAGATTTTGAGCACAGATGAAAATTAATGGATTCCAGTTTTTCCATGAATTTCATCCATCCTTCTGATTTTTTATCATTTTTTTTTTCTCTTTTGTGGTTTTGTATGAGCTATTTCTCCGTCTTCTCCCCCCCCCCCCAAATATCTTCTATTTTTTTTTAATTGTTTGATTCCCTGATGCATATTTCACTATTTAGTGTCATGCATATTCTGCTCTCCAATGGGATCTTATATTGTCTTATCACTTACGTAATTGAATGATTTCAGAAAATTATTACTATGTCTCAGATATTTATTTTTTCTTCCTTGCCTTGATAGTAAGCTACTCTTTTTCAGTTTAACTTGTTTTAGTTAAAAATAATAGGTCAAATCCAATTAGTATGTGTTGTTGCTGAACTGGAAAGGGGGATCTGTGTTCACTCCTTTGGCAAAGAGTTGACCTCACAGGCCTGATTCAGCTTTGGAGGAGTTTGTCTGTCATGGACCAGTTCTTTTTGTGCTTCAGGTTCAGGTGCATATTTCTCTCAAAATGACTGCTATGGGCACTTCCAATAGTCTGTCAATCTCTATCATACAGTGAGCAGCTCTGCTGCCACGGTGATTGAACATTGCTTGTTGCTTAAAAGGTAATCATTTTAAGTGCCCCACAATACATTGGGGTATTGCAAATGCTCTGAAAAGCACAGAAAAGACCTAGAGAGGTGAAATAGACTTGATGCATGAACATCTCTCTGTCTCGTTTATTCTGGGAAGCAAGAGGCATTAGAGGAAGAGTGACAAATGTGAAAGAAACCATAGTATTGCTCTTACTGTCTGAAAGGTCTATCATGCATACCCACAGCACTGCCTGTCACCCACTCAGGAGATGTGCATGCCTGGATTTTCACCTACTGCTCAGGGTTTGGGTGATGTGTTTTCTCAGCATGAGTTCTGGATGTTGTGGAACATGGGCAATTGTTGTTCAGCCTGATTTTTCAAGTGTTTTCTACAGTGGCTGTTTCTCATGCTATGAAACATTTCTGTCTTTAAAGTTTCATGTCAGATAATCTGGTGTTTTTGTTGTTATTAGTGACTGATTCAAACCCTGATGTTGTGCTAGCCTATGCTGAGCACAGATTACTAGGTGACACCTGGTAGCGCTTCTAATTATATCATCTAGCCAATGTTTCAATAGATAGTATGCTTTTTCTTTTTAAGTACAGGGATGCTTATCTCTCTGCTTCATTTAATGTCATAGTGTATTAGCAATGTGGTGTTTAAAAGAAGAACAACAGATCCTGCCAATAAATGGAGCACCTGAGTTGGTGCTCCTATTGTCCTCAAAGCTGTTAGTTTGATCCCTTCTTCTGTTAGGTCTAAGAATGGGTGGTTGAATTGATGTAATCAGATTCTATTATCCTTAATTTATTTGGAGGAATATCTTAATTTCATTTTGATTTCCTCATAAGAGAGTTTTACATAAACTCTCAGCTATAAATGATGAGCGTGTGTTGGTTCATCTTATTTGAACTCTATTCTCAGTCCTGATTTTTTCTGGTGTTAAAAGTATGAGGGGGAAAGCGTTTTGCACTGACATGTCTATTGCTATTCCAAAGGTTGTTTATTTTTGTTGGGGATTGTTATAATTGTTAGGAAAAGATGTTTTATGCTGATGAACTTCAGGTGAGCTGTTTTGCTTGCTTGAATGTTTACTGAATTTCATAAAACAGATTGATGATTAATACTGGCTCAGCTTTCTGCTGAATTTCATACTGTTGTTCCTCACAGCCTTTCTGTCTTCTCTCTTTCTCCTTTTTTTTTTTTTGTTGTTGTAGAGTTGAATCTTTTCTACTGCATCGTAACTTCTCTGTGTGTTCACACATGCCTTTCAGCAACCTTTTATCCAATCACTACTTTAGATAAAGATTGATAGAAATGCACATGGAAGAGTGGTTTCATTTTTGTACTCTAACAAAAACACTTGAACTGAGACATGTCACCTGAGCCTAAGTACAGTGCAATATACATATTTAGAGGGTGAATTTTTAAGGTAGGAAGACCCATAAAGGGCAATTAATCTTAAATGTGGACATAATGTTTTTGATGGTGTGAAAATTGTTCTGAAATTGTTGAAAATTGTTCTGCCTGAAAGCAGGCACATGATTTCTTTTCTCTGTTTCCAAAAGGTCTATTCTATAGATATGAGTACTCCTAGAATATTTGTTGGACTCAAACAAATAAAATAAAGACTTAAATTTGTGTCCTGAGTTAGAAGAAAGAAAATAATTTGCCTTCTTATCTGAATGAAAGGAGATACTTATTGAAGAATTTACCAGGTGTTTGGGATGAGAAAAGTTTACTGGGTGGGATTTAATTGGATGATCATTTTCCTAAATTAGTCTGCCTGCAAGTGAAAATTGTTTTTACTGAGTATATTTCTTGAATATATTTTATCCCCAAATACCTATCATTTCATTTCACTTTAACTAAATCAGTCTGGCAGCATCAGACAGATTTCAGTGATTTTAGTTATCTACTGAACTAAAAAGATATGAAGTGATAAGCCAAAACAAACAAACAAGCAAACAAAAAAAAAACCAAAAAACCAAACCAAAACAAAAACAAAACAAAAAAACACCAAAACAAAACGAAAAAAGCCCTCGAAGAACAACCAACCAACCAACCAAAACATTAAATGTATCACCAAAGTTCAAGTAAAACATGTTCACAGTGGAACCCATGGTGTATATATATATTTTGCATTTAAAACTATGTTTTTTCTCAAATTCTTGAGAATTTTCTCAAATTGTGGATAGGAATTCTCAAATCCCTATCTACTATAGGAATGATGAAGAAATTGCATGTTTGTCACTGAACAAAAATGTATTTAAGGAAGGTACAAAGTCCTACTACTGGGGAGGAACAGCCCCATGTACCAGCATGCCATGAGTCAAAATGCTGGACAGCAATTTTGCAGAAATGGTCTTGGTGGTTCTGGTGAACACCAAGTTGAACATGATCCAGAAATGTGCCCATGACATGAAGACTAATGGTAACCAGAGCTGCATACAAAGGGGTGTTGCCAGCACATCAAGAGAAGTGATCCTTCCCCTCTATGCAGCACAGATGAGGCCACACTTGGAGTGCTGTGAACAGTCCTGGGCTCTCCAGTACATGGACATACTGGAAGAGATGTCCTTCAGACCAGGGAAGGGTGATGAAGATGATGAAGGGACTGGAGCGTCTCTCCTGAGATTGAGAGAAGATAGACTAGAAAAGAGGAAGATCAGAGAGGATCTTGTCTGTGTGCATATAAATACTTGAAGGCAGGATGCTAGTCAGAGCTAGGATCCTTCAATTGTTTACAAATAATTGTAAAATTGTCATCATAAAAGAAATGAGACTGAATATCTATCAGCAGCATTTTACCTAGTTTGAGACTAGCTCTTTCTCTATTATTTTTTCTTGTAAGTTCTAGTAAACAAAACATACTATTTTGGTTTTCACTGGAGATTTTGAATGATCTAAATTTTTAAAAGGCAAAATCGAGTCACATTCAAAAAGACTTTGTTGTTGTGTTCTTAACATGTGACCATAAGAAGTATAGGTATTTAAAGCTGCTTCTGAAGATGTCCATTATGTTGTTGTAGCTGACTGTGCTACTCCGCTAAGAATTGAAAAAAGGAACACTGAATATGTAGAGTCAAATTTAAGAAATTATTTTTGTGGAAAATACACTCAGAGTGGATTTTCTGTCACTAACCATTGAGCAGTTGGTAATCTTGATTACTGTAGCATAGCTTAATACATTTCTTAAGGGCAAAAATGACCTCTCTTCTGCTTTCTTGAGCAAGCTGCCATTTTAATTACCTCTTTCAGCCCTCCAACTTTTTTCTTGCTTGATCTGCGTCCATGATTTTAATCAACCATCTGTCACCAGTGATGCTTTACCTTGTGTTTTAGCTATGAGCCTGTTTGTAACTGGAGAGGAGGCAAAACAAAAAAAAAATGTATCTGTAGATATGAAATAATAGTGAATACATAGGTGCAGTCTTGGAGAATACTTGAGTAGATTAATTCTGTAGAAATCATGGTTGTTTATTGAAAATTGGTATTAGTTACTAAAATTCTTCATAATCAGTATTTATTTCTGGTTTTAGAAAACACTGGGAAGATATAATTAAAGGAAATAATTCAATTGTAAGTGGTTGGGTTTTTTTCCAATTAGGATTGAAATTCAGTGGCTGAGAATGTTCTAGCAGAAGATTTGGAAACAGAGTGTTAGTATTTATTAACGCGCTTACAGCGTCAAAAGGCATGCTAACTGTGGCATCCAACACCTCTCTTTTTTTACTTTATATAGAGGAAGTTGTTATACTTCATGTTTTCTTGCGTACTCAGTTTCAGGCAAGAGGTGAT
Organism: Lagopus muta; assembly: GCF_023343835.1. Lineage (NCBI taxonomy): Eukaryota > Metazoa > Chordata > Aves > Galliformes > Phasianidae > Lagopus > Lagopus muta. The sequence continues at coordinate 50,432,204 of NC_064436.1, forward strand.
ACTGGCTATAAGGGCTTTTGCCACATCCAGTTTTAATTACAAAAGAAGTTTTAGTGCTACTGGCAATACTGATTTCTAAGCTGTAAAATATCACGTGAAAAAAAGAATACTGTGAGTGACATCAGCTTTGGAGAAGGCTGTCCGGGAACGAGGTGCCCATCCGTGGAAATATTTAAGATATGTGAAGATGTGAAACTGAGAGATTTGGTCTAGTAAGGGACTCAGGTGAGGCTGATTGTTGACATAATGATTTTAAAGATCTTACCCGACTTAGATGATTCTAACGTTCTATGAATTCATGCTCTACACAGTGGTGTCTGATAGGATAGCCATCACTTTATATGTGTTGCTAGAGTTTGCATGGGGGCTTTTTGTCAATGAGCAAGTCTAAAGAAGAAAATGTAAAATAGCTGTTTTTATTGTCTTATTTCTTATATATGTACTTTGAACCCTTTTAAAATGTAAAAAGATAGTTTACCTTAAATAGTTAAAATTTCTTCTCTTTCTACATTCCAAAGATTCAACTGTTATGATGAATAATCTCAGTTACTGAGTAAATGTTTACTATGTATTAAAACACACAGGAACAATGTATACATAATTGCAACTAGATGCATAGGAGACATAAATCCAGTTTTCCTTACTAAGACTACCAAACAATGTGATGCTTCTACTGAAATAAAGAAATGGTTTCCATTTTTTACAATATAAAACCACAATTTCTTTTGCCTAGGCGAAGTCAAAGAATAATGATATCTTGATCTGAAGGGGAATTGGTTGGTTATGATAGCACAGGATTAAATTAATTTGATGTATGCAATAATGAGCATTATGTAATTGATATTTGTTCCATGAATTACAAGATAATTTTCTGATTTAGGATTAAAGACAGATTCAAGAGTTTAAGGGTCTCTAGGTCTGAGGTGACTGATCAGTGTAATTAATCAATATGATGACTGCCTCAGACAAGACACTCTGGAAATGTTGCTGGGTATACCAGGTAAAGATAATGATGGAAGTAGCCAGCTTTAGAATCAGTAGATTTTGCAGAAGCTGAGACACTGCAGAATGGTTTAGAGCAGAGCAGTGGACATCTGCCAAATGATGAACTGATACAAGAACAGACTTAGCTAATTAGTAAAGCTTACATCCTTCCCATCTGGAGATTTAACTCTAGTGTGTGTGCAGAACTTTATTACTCAGGAAGTGAACTAGGAATGCCTATGACTCCTTGGCAGCATTCCTATGAGGTGAGCCAAAATGGTTTCCTTTTGACTAGACAAAAAATAACAACTCTGTACTGGAATCAAGTGATTCAGGGTTGTTTTTGTCTTTTTCACATATGCTGAATTAGGAAACGTGAAAATGCAGATCTGTAAGTCATAGTTTTCATATGTGTGTATATATAAGTATATAGCACATACAATATACACTCATTACAGGGCTCAGGCTCCCAAAAAACATATATAGAAGAGAGGTTACCATCTTTTCTTATCAAGCAATCCAAAGAGATCTGCAGAAGATCCTGCAGACTCCCTGTCAGGGTCTCAGACCTGTGTGTTTCACCTTCAGTATGATGTTTACCATCAAATGTTGAAACACTGATCATATCAAGGAGAGAGAGTAAGGCAAAGTGCTGAGTAATATCCACATGATACAATAGAAGTTTAGGCTTCAAGCCCTGTAGAACTATTTCTTCATTCTATATAATTTTTGCAATTAATACTATTTGTTAATTAAAAAACAAACACTAGAAGAGTGACTGGAAAACAACCCTCATCCATCTTCAATTTTTTTTTTTCTGTTTTTAAATAAAATCATTTGACACATCCCATTAAACTCAGGTTCATTGACTAGAGCACTCCCTGTCAATGAGAGACATGGTTGAATCCAGAAAGGAAAAAGATTATTTCTACAGTTTATATGTACAAAACACTAGTTCACATGTGGTCTGTGCAATAGCTTCTGATGATGCACTGTATTTCAGACATGCAGAAGTATTTTTAACTTTCAACTGATGTGAAAATAAAAGGGCATAACGAGAACATTAGGAAAGGACTGAACATGAATTGTGGATGTTACATAGTCACCTGAGAGAGAAAATGCAAGGATCTTTAAACCTTCCATATCAAGAGAGTTGTGTTGTTTGAAAACTTAGATTTTCCCATTTTTGGTTGTTGAAGTTTCAAAATTAGAACAGCTGTGGTCAAAAGATAAAACTGAGAGATAAGAGTAACATTTTAGAGTTCTGTCTTGTACAGGAAGAATGAATACCAATTCAGTATCTCACTAATGGTTTTCCCTTTAAGTGCATGGTCAGAAGAGTGAGAACTGCTTTTTGATGGTCTGGTAATAAAAATGGCAAAAATAAAATTGAAGCATGGAAAATAATATTTCTGGATGAAAGCTAAAAAATAATTTAAAAAATAGAAGCAAAGTCCAAAAGCTCAATGTTATGCAAGCCAATTAATGATGTAATTAAGCATAGTGGGAAAGAGATTAAATTAATTACAACCTTATATTGTAAAGTTACAGAATATACGTTCTTGATCTGACGTACTTTCTGAACAAAGTACTTTCTCCTTGAGAAAGAGAAAATTTTGACTTTGATGAGGGCAGCCTTTGTTACTGAAGTCTCTGGTCATTAAAAGGAGCTTGCAGTTGTGCAGTCTTTTTTGCTATCCTATGAAATAATGCATTTTCACTTTTATTCATTTCTCTCTCTGGCTTCACTTGCTCCCCTTCAAATTCCAAAGGCATAATTTTCTGATTCCAGGCACATTCACTGGCATAAAAATAATTTCAGTTCTCTCCCACCTTTATTTACCCTAGAATAACCTTTATCCTAGGAAGTAAGACATTGTCCTAGTGGTAAAAAGTGAGTTGAATTTTTCATGCAAAGTTCTGTTTCTGCACATTGCATTCATGTGGGTAGGCATTTGCTCTCACAAATATTTATGGATCGTCTCCCCTTGCCACCTAATGGAATCTGATTTTTTTTTCCCCGGACCTCCCCTTTCCCTTTCAGAAATGCTGTCCTTTGTTAATTTTTTTCTCAAAAGCCTTTCATAACCTTTCACCTCTCGCTTACTACATTTTTTTTTTCATACTGCTATTTTTACATCATTTGCAAAAGTTATCTTTCTCACCAATTCATTCTTTTTTTCCAAAGCAGTCCTCTTGAACAGTAATTCTGCCTCTGTTGTTCAAAAATAGTTTCTGAGCTGGTTCACAAGGTCACTCCTAATTCTGGAGCTTTATAGCACATCTATGACAGTCAGAAATACACATTTGATCAATCTGTAGTCTTCTCTCCAGGCTCTCTCATTGAAAGTACACACTCTTTAGAGAAAAGAGCTGTTTTTGTTTTTAAATATTGTTTTATTTATCATCTGCTGCAAATCTATCTTCCATATTACAGACAAGTTAGAGCTCTGATACATGATTCATTTATTTCTGGAAATGTTTCTTCAGTGTATGCAGATGGTGTTTATAGAGCCAACATAAGGGGTGACCTGTTCAAGAACAGATCTACAATGTCAAAGAATTGCCATAGATATTGTTCTCTTCTGAACAGAAGAAATATTGTTAATAATCTGGTTCTAAGGTGTTTGTATTCATAAAGCTTGAAGACAGAGGCCATTTAATACTCTTTTGTCAGCTCTAACACATAACTCATCCTTTATGTGGAGTGTAGAATTCTTTTTTGTCAATACTTCTTGCCTCAGCTGTTGTCATGGCAACAAGTTGCATCTTTGCTGATATTCAGCTCTAGTACAATATGGACACGGAGTGAAGCAGTTTATTGCTGAAATTTTAACTGCACCTAGCATCTTTTTTCATCAACTTTTGTCTCAAAAATGAATATGCTCTCCTCCTGCATCTTGGCAGCCTGTGGAAACTACTAAGGTTGTACTAAGGTTGTAAAAGCAACAAAGGTCTTTATATGTGCTTGTAAAACAAACAAAAAATCACATTGAGTGCTGTAAGAAATGAATATTTATTATAGAAAGATACTATAGCTAAATATTCATGTTTCAATGAATTCAGTGGATGTGATTCAGCACATAAGAATTTCTAAGACTTCTCTGTTATACATTATTCTGCTTTTTATCCTTTACAGTAACCCTCTATTCATTCCTGTCATATTTATATATAATGCTGATATACTTAATGACCAGGTTACAGGAAAGTGAAATAGAGTTACAAAAAGGAGCAAGAGTGCAATACAACACAATTCCTTCAGACTTCAGAAATTAAAATGTATTGTTTAATTCATGATTCTATGCTTCTCGTGCATGTTTTACTGAGCAGGCTTTCTGACAGACTACTGTTTACAAGCAGAAATAAATTCCAGAGAAATGTTTACTCTTCTGAAAATCAGTCCCAGCGTATATCCAAGAAAAATGATTGTATCGCTGCTGAACTTTGGATTGTCTAGGAGTTGTCTGATGAGTCAAAAAATATTCTGCTGGTTCAAAGTTCACTGCATTTGATTTTCACTTGTGAAAATGAAGATACTTTATGATGTAGACTGTAAATATACATTTTTGAAAAATTTTAAACCTAATTGAAAGGAAAAAGAAAGCATGCTTATAATGGTTCTTGGCTTTTGCTAGTATTCTCTTTATGATATAAGCAACCTGCAAATTGATCAAATTGTGAGTTCATGCTATTTTACATTCTGCTATACTAAATTCATGAATTGATAGTATGAAATTCAGAACAGATTAATGTGGATTATAAAGAAAAAAACAGTAACTTCCCAGTGTGACTCAATCAATATAGTCCAAGTAAAATTACTACTTTTTGTGAAGTTGGACAACAAAACTTCTGAAGACAATGGCTGAGTCAGCAGCTCAAAAGAGATTCCAGTCTTCTTTTCTTCACTGCCTCCTCTTCCCTTCCCACTTCAAGCTGCAGGTTTCCCTGCCTCTCTTGTGCTGATTTCTCTGATTGTGCAGTAAATCAGCTAAGTATTCACTTTGTAGTTAACTGCCTTGTAAATTGGTGGATAATCAACCATTTTTCTGAAACAAATCTAGAAGGGAGAGCATAAGAATGGTGAAAGGGGAGAAACAGAACCTGATCTTTCAGTGAGAACAGGTTGTTACTCCATCTAAACTGAAACACCTGATGTCAACTCTGATGACATCTGCTGCCACTTAGCACATAGGAAAAGAGAAAAAAATCTCTTTGGAGGAGTGAATCATTGATTTTGAGATTCTTCCTGGAGAGTTAAACAATAATAAAAAATAACTAACCTTTAAAGAGGGGACTAGACAGAGTTCTACTGTCTTTCTGGACTAAATTCTGCAGAGCTTCCTGCTATTAACTATACAGTCTATATCTAATAGAGCTAAAGCCATTTGTGACATTTCATTTTTGAACAGCAGCCAAAGAGGGAGATGTCCAGGATATTATTAAGACGTAGAAAGATTTAGAAGTGACCCCAAGCAAGTTTATTAAAAAAAAAAAAGTGCAAGAATAAATGAGAAGTCTAGTGTGGAGAAATGGATTATACTGAGAGAAAAAGGTTATATGAGAGGAGGAAGGGAATAATGGAATGGTTAAACTCGTCTTTGCCCAGTTATTATTTTAGGGAAATTATGGCTAAAACACCACAAATTTCACATTAATATTTATGTAAGTTGAATCATTTCAGACACTGAGTTCCCCTAAAACTGGGGGGAAAATTTGTGCCTAACTGACAGGATGATGGAAATCATTACTTTGCTAGAAACGCTGATCAAATATCTTTAAGGTATAGAATGCAGATTTGAAACTGAAGTCACTTGACATTTTATTTTTTTTCTTAAATCTTACACTTGATCCTAAATGGTCTTTATAGCATTTTTCTTTTTTCTGTTGGTTATTTTGTAGATTTTGTGGCTAGAGCATTGGTGGTTAACAATGGAACTACAATTATTTTCCAGTTGTGGAATTTGAGCAGTTTTAAGTATTTCCTGGGAAGGCGGTAGCAACAAGAATTTTCTGTAATGCTACTGTAATGACACATAGCCATTTCCAGCTGCAGAGGCAATGCTTGAGAAGATCAGCTGTATCAGGGTGAAAAGCTAGTCTTTCTTTCTTTTAATTTCTTTTCTGTTTCTTGTTCTGAAGTTTTCTACTGGAATTAAGCTATTGGCCTTTTCATTTTAAAATCAATTTTTATGTTCTGGAAGTTTTTTACATTAAGCAATTGAATTTCTCCTTGGACATGTTTTTGTGATTGGGAAGTATCAAATCATACCAAAAGAAGCTCTCCATAAGCTTTGAAAGTTTAAATTTCCAAAATTTCCATTACTAAAGGCGGTTAACAGGTGGCAGGAAAGTCACATATTCCTCATATCTTTTAAAATGAGATACACAGCTAGAAATAATGTGCACTTTATGCTTTTCTTTTCTTTATGCACTTTTCTTTTTTTTTTCTTTCTAAACTGCAGATGTATATAGTACATAGAACCACAGTTCTGGTTCTCTGTGTTCTTGCTGTAAAAGGTAGATATCAAAAGACTTTATTTGTTAGTCACCTTTACTTTCTGCCACCTTTCTCTCTGCCATCTTTCAGTACTCTCTTACTTTCACTGGAAGTCATGAGATGTCTTCTATTTCATTTCTGCTTGGGTCTTCACTACTGATGGAACACATCTGTAACAAACAGCAGAGTTTGTTACAGGTGTGTGTCTTGCACTCAGATTCTTAGAAGCATCTTACATACGATTGAAGGTCTTTATGTTTAGGACTCTCAGAATGTGTCCTTCTGTGCAGAATTTGTGATGTAAAAGAAAGTCATTTCATGCTTTACTTATCCTTGCAGGTTCATTCTCTTGCATAGTAAAGTTCTATCTATCCAGACTATTACTCTCTGCCCATTTTGGTTAGGATTTCCAACAGATTTGAAGGAGATTGAACAAACAGGTGAATATTTCTGCTTACCTGTGTACATAAATGTGGATGAAATATAAGCCTTGCTTCCTTAAGAAAACAAGCTGAAAAACAAAAATGAAGCTATTTAGTTATTTGTGAAATGGGAACCATGGTTACTCTTTAGTTACTGCCGTCTACAAAGTATTTTTTCCTGATTAAAATTATTAGATTTGCTGTGTCAATTAGCCTAGAAGCTATGCAGAATGCAAGGTTATTGCCTCTGTTAAGCAGTGGGATTTTGGCCAAGATATTTTAACAGTGACTGATTAGTAATCCTGTCTCTGCAATAAATACCTCAATTTCTTTAATTAGATGGAAAGGCAACATCTTCTAATGGAATGCAGAATATTGCTACCTACCACTAGATGGTCTGATTATACTTGAGCTTGCATAGTGGTAACATGTGAGGAAAGAACACACTGCCTTTGAGTTCAGTATTGCTGAAATCATTCAGTGATTTATTTGATATTTACTTTTCAGTCTAATCAGTATGAGTGCAGCACAGTCCTGGACTATACAACTTCAGTGAGTATAGCGATGTCTGAGGAACTCAGGGAAGAGCCAGAAATCTCCTCTATCTGTCCCTATCCACTCACATAGGCAGACGCTCATGAACAGGACCTCACAGACTTAGTAGTGAGATGAATAAATGTCATGGATTATTAACAGGACAGTCTGAAGATTCTCATGGGGCCCAAGTGTTGCTCTTGTTCTCAGGTACATTACTCAGGGTCGTGGATTGAATCCTCTATTCATTATTTGAAATAACTTATTACAACTTCCTTTTTTGTTTTTAGGCCCATAATAGCCAGAAGGTGTGCAAGATGAATATTCCACATCTTCTCTTACTGAAGTTAGTTTTACATTTTCTCTCTTGGGACAGTCATGCAATCAGGAAAATTCTATCTACTCTGGTTAGGCCAAACAAATAATTTGATATTTCATGGACAGGAAACACAACACTGAAGTCATCAGCCCAACTTCTAGACAGAGCTGGGTTTTGGTCCTTTCTCCAAGAGACATGAGGAAAACCACATGCGAAGTAATCACGATATTCCTGAACAGGGCTGTTCAGACCACAGCATCTGCTGAAGAGCTGTCTGTTGAAACTACATTTCAAGTACCTTAACTACTTGGATATTTGAACACGGTGCATGTAGCACTGGCACAAAGGTCAGTTTCTGCACTGTCCATAGAAGACTGACATATAAACTAGACTGCCATATGGACTAAGATAGCACCATCTGACTTGCTTTGTGTGGCATTGTCTTTCTAGAGAGACAGCACTAGTCAGAATGATGTTGAGAATTTGTACTTGCTGTAAATCACAATTAGATGCATTGTGAAAAATTATGCTGCTTATGCTTACACACACACACACACAAAGAAAATTAAATCATATACTTAGATATTTGTAAAATCATTATGAGCCTGGCAGACAAATAAACAGTATTAGCAGAACATTAACAGACATTTTTTGGTTATGATAAGTTTATGAGTTTTTTTTCTATATTCTTTTCTGAATTATGTACTTAAGGACTACTTATTTTCCATTGTAATTGGAAGTGTAATTTCTAATTGTATTTCTTAGCAACCAAAACATAGCTAGATACAGATGAGACCAACACTAATTACAATACCCGAAAAGGTAGTGATTCATAATGCTCATTGAAGAGGATTACTGCAACTGTGATTTGATTTTCAATTCCATAAAATGATAGGGATTTTTATATCATCAAATAAGAATATCAGACAAGTAGATTTTATCAAGGAGACAAAAAGAGTGGTCAAGTACCTGATTTTTCTTACTCTCTTGCATCCCAAATTTTTAGCTTGTCTAACCTTTCCATGAAATTTAATATTGTTTTATAGTTAGTATGCTAGAAAAGACTTCACAATCCAATGCAGTATTCCCTAGGGTTTCATTTGCCATTTCACAGAATCACAGAATCACAGAATCACCCGGGTTGGAAGGGACCCCAAGGATCATGTAGTTCCAACCCCCCTGCCTAGCAGGGCCACCAAACATACACATTCAGATCAGGTTGCCCAGGACCCCGTCCAACCTGGCCTTAAACACGTCCAAGGACGGGGCATCCACAACCTCCCTGGGCAGCCCGTTCCAGGGCCTAACCACTCTCCTAGTAAAGAACTTCCCCCTAACATCTAACCTAAATCTTCCCTCCTTCAACTTAAAACCATTTCCCCTAGTCCTGCTGTTGTCAGCCCTTTTGAAGAGTTTACTCCCCTCCTGGGTGTAGGTTCCCTTCAGGTATTGATAGGCTGCAATGAGGTCACCCCGCAGCCTTCTCTTCTCCAGGCTGAACAAGCCCAACTCCCTCAGCCTGTCCTCATAGGGGAGGTGCTCCAGCCCCCTGATCATCTTAGTCGCCCTCCTCTGGACCCTTTCCAAAATCTCAATGTCTTTCTTGTACTGAGGGCTCCACACCTGGACACAGTACTCCAGATGGGGCCTCACAAGAGCCGTGTAGAGAGGGACAATCACCTCCCTGTCCCTGCTGGCCACCCCTCTCCTGATGGAGCCCAGGATCCCATTTGCCTTTTGAGCTGCCAGAGCGCACTGCTGGCTCATATTCAGTCTCTAATTTCTGTCAGTTTCTCATATTCAGTCTCTAATTTCTCATTTCTGTGTTTCCTCTTCACTACTTGAATTCTTGCTCTTTGCTGTTTCACATTTTTACTCTGCAGTGTCTGGTAGTCCATGCTGGCTCCAGTAATGACAAATTAACTTTTCTCAGAGTGAAGTGAAATTGTAAAATTGTATGTTCTTGAAAAATTTGAAACAACTTCTTGATTTTTTCTGCTGGCCACCCCTCTTCACCTCATGACACTGGTGGCTTTCAGGACTGCAAGTACACACTGGTGGCTCATGTTAAGTTTTTCATCTACCGGGACACTTAAGACCATCTTGGCAGGGCTGCTCAGATAGAATTCTCCCACTTTGTACATGTATGTGGACTTGTCCTGATTCAAGTACAACACTTTTGTCTTTGCCTTGTTGAACTTCATTGGGCTCACATGGCCATTGTGAGATTAATGGATAATATTGTAGAATGATATTAATAACAGAGGGAGTTACAGCCATAACCTTAAATCTGGATGAAATGTAATACACTGAAGAATTTTGACAAAAGTGCATTTTTCTAAAGAAAATTGAACCATCTTGTGATACTGCATTAATCTGAACACTATTTTTTGACAAGTGTGTGTCATAATGGATTTTTACCTTCTTATTTCATTTCAGTAGTGTCAAAATATTTTGTATCAAGTCATTCATTTTTAACTCTTTTTACCTTGCCTGCTGAGACTACTTATGGGTAAATTGTGTCTATGAGCTCTCTCCTGGACTCTCACTTATGAGTTCTCAGGGGGAACATGGGTCCTACAGGGGGAAATTCTTTACTATGAGGGTGGTGAGGTGCTGCAACAGGCTGCCCACAGAGGTCCTGGAGGTGTTCAAGGCCAGGTGGATGGGGCCGTGGACAGTCTGGTCTAGTATTAGATATGGAGGTTGGTGACCTTGTTTGTGGTAGGGGTATTAGAGATTCATGATCTTTGAGGTCCCTTCCAACCCAAGCCATTCTATGATTCTGTAATTCTCTAAGTATGGCTAGCTTTCTAGTACAGGTAGAATACATAATTATAACTCTTCTAGCCCTCATTGTCTGATTAAGAGGAAAGGACCTCGTATTGTTTGTGTTTTGTTAGGAAAAGTAACAACCTTTAGATATCAGTCCTTACTATATTCAGATCTATCTGTGTGGATATGCACATATCTTTGCCTTGACATGGACCCCTTTCACGTGTTTGAAATGCTTTGTTTGCAAGAGTGCAATGTAGTTAGTGTGAGCATACACATTTCCTTGGGAGCCTAATTACAGAGACAGAATAGCGCCTTTTATATTTATATTCTGTTTATTCACCCAAACGGACATTGGATACATATAGCCTGAAGCTCACCTGCTGCAAAACTTAGCTGAGATTTGAAATCTTGGAAACTGAGCTTAATACCACAGCATTGCAACAGCTTCCATCTAACTTGGCATAGAGAGAGAGATTTCCCTCCTGAATACTGTGATTCTTTCAGCTGAACATTCCCTGCTATATTCCTCCTGGCCAGGATCCTTAACAGTTCAGTGGTCCTTGTAATCTTGAGAAATGATTTGGTGAGAGATATTTCTTACTGACTGGTTCACCAATTATTTTGCTCAAGGACTTCTAGTATTCTGACTGAAGAGTACCTACATTAGTTTTGTTTCTTGCTTATTATAACTATCATCCATTTATCAGCCATGATTTAACTTCAATCAGCTGGCCAAACTGTCAAATGGATCAAGTGAGATACGTCATCCCTTATTCAGCAAACAAGGATAAAACCCTTTTTCCAAAATTACAACCATATATCATATTGAGAAGAGTTATAAGAACATATTCTTATAAGAAAATATTCTATATTTTCACATCTCGAATTTATTTATGAAATCACTTTTCAGCAGGCTAGGTAAAATGAGAATTTCATATGCAGAGAAACATTTTAAGATTTTCACTCTTACATTGATGCCATCTTTGCTTAGATTTTATCATCTTCCCTCTCCATTTGTTTCCAATGAAGTCCTTCAAGATTAGGTCAGAAAAAGGAATTGTATAAAGGATAAAGGTAGAAGTAAAGAGGATAGTCTGTTATGTCAGGAGCAAAGGACTACAGTATAATTCAAATCAGTTAGCTATGTCCCATCTCTACAGTTGCTATAGTCATTAACTAGGAGTGCAGAAAAATAAAGAAAATGGAAGAATGAGTTTTATAGCAATCACTTCTTTCTAAAGCAATCACATCTTTCACTGATCTGATATGTTGGAGGGATTTATTCTCAAGTATTTCCATGTGGTATAATAAGCTTTTGAAAAAAAAAAAAAACAAAATGGAGAAGAAAACAATGGTATACAATAGAATATTTGACAACTTTCTTCAATAACTATGTTTAAGCAGAGTTTATATGGTAAGTAGTACTTTGAGTAAAAAAATACATACTATAATTTTGCATGGGAAAATTACTGTGAAGCTGGAGAGAGGAAATTACCTGAAAAGTTACTAAGAGTTGAATAAAGTATGGATGGTAATAGGCAGATAAAGGAAGTGCTGAGATATGGAAAGGAGGGATAAATTTTTCCTGAAGGTATAGTTTTGAACAGGTAAAAGTTCTTCTGCATTATATTGATATGAAAACAAGGGGAAGAAGCTTTAAAACCCTTGTGTGCTGTATCCAGGCATCCATTTTATTGGCCTCTTCACCAGCTCCATGTTGTCTGTTCCAAGTAAGGTGCTTGTAAATCCCATTGTGTAATATAATAAGGAATAAACTCTGCAGAATTAACAGTTCTGAGTAGTAGTTTTCTCGAACAAATTTTTTTTTTGGACATCTCTACTGCATGATTTCCTGTTAGATGGCCTACTGCTAAAGAATATGTCTTTTCCTTCATTCTCTTTCATTTTATTATGATTCTCTATTAATTTCACTCATTTATTTACCAGGAATATATTTGTTTTCTTTTTTAAACATTCTGATGTGGCAGACAGAAATATACACATTTATATTTATTCGTGCAAAAATCAATAATCAGTTGTAAGCAACCCATTCATTTCTTTGTGCCGTGTTATTATAGGTCCTACTAGCTAAAATTTAAAGAGGGGACATTTAGATTGGATATAAGAGAAAAAACATTACAGCAAAGGTAGTGAAGCACTGGAAGAGGTTGCCCAGAGACGTGGTGGATACCTTGTCTGTGAGACATTCAAAGTCAGTATACAGGGCTCTGAGCAACCTGATCTAGCTGCAGATGTCCTTGTTCATTGGAGAGCAGTTGGATTAGATGATCTTTAAGGGTTCCTTCCAGCTCAAATGATTCTATGACTAAATATACGAGTACCAGTATGAGTATGTGAAATAGGACTGAAAGTTGTCTTATTCTTGATAGGTGAATGAGGCTTAATTTGGTAATGGTATTTACAGAGTTTTGCATTAGTAGAAAAGACATCTCACAAGTGAAGGAGTTCAAGTTCATCATACTCACTGTATAGATTAATTCTGGAAGGTAAGGAAAGTATCCCAGTTATCACTGCCGACAAGTACTGCAGGACAACGGGGAAAGCAAAATGAATGCAGTCTTTCTATTACCAAGAAGATCTCTTGCTACTCTAAAAGTTGTACTGCACATTCAAAGTAATCCTCTGCAGTAAAAAAAAGTCTTTCAAAGGCCAAAAAGCCAAGAATAAATTCTGTGTTTCATAACTTACTTATCCCCTACAATTCAACACATTTAAATTTAGATATCACTGAGGTAGTCATCTCAAGCTTCAAGAACTCTGAACCCAGGGGAAAATCAGACAAATTTAGCATAATTACTCATTTTATTTTATTTTTTTAGAAGTTTATATATGTGTATTTGAAGACGGATAAGATAGCCTAAAGCTGGAAATTTTGAAATGAAAAATTAGGGAAAGATGAAGATTATTTGAAAATATCTGTTTTGTGTGCTTTCTAAAAAAAAAAAAAAAAAAAAGCCAACAAAAACAAACAAACAAATAGGATAGTAGGCATAACACCACATAATTTTCTACGTTATTTCACAGAATTTCTATTAATAGTTGTCTCACTATGCAGTAAAAACAATTGTTTAATATAGCAGCATGTGGAGGATCTGAACATGTCTGTGTTTTTTATGTACCTATAGACATAGAAAGAAGGAAAATTGTCTTTAAATCCAATCTATGCCTCTGTTGTGTCAGAGTAACATTACTAGCAGTAAAATTTTGAGAATATTGATAAAGAAAAGAGTTGAGGGATGTAGATTCAGAAATTCTCTAGTGTCAGAGAGCATACTGTCTCTCCTTGGGGGAACTGAAACTGCACAAGAAGCACAGTAAGCAGGAAGGATGAATTATAAAAACTTTTTGCTTTCACCTGTGGATACAAAAATTGACATTTATTTTTCTGGAGCTAAAAAAAATTGGCAGAACTTTATTGCTTCCTTTATTGGGCAGTGGTACCGAGAAGACAATGCTCTGAACAGCGTGTTAAACTGTTCCTTATGGCAGCAGTGGTGTAATATAGCGAGGATCTAAGGAGAAAATTTGAATATAGGAACTGAAAAAGTAATGAACAAAAAATGAGTCTGGAATGATTTTTTTTCATAGATCCCAACTAGTGAGTCGTTTTATGTCTTTTTTTAAATATATATATAATATATATAACATAAAAGATTTCTTTTATCAAATGGGTATACAATTTTTTTTTTTTATTAGAAGCATTAATGAAAGAGTGTTAGTGCTTGAGGTCTTTGCATTACTTATTTTTCTGTTTTCAGCTTGTATTTTAGATGAATAAATGAATCAGTTGTTCTTTCTCACTTTATTATGTTTATCAGTACAGGAAGTTAGTAAATCTAGCGTGGTGACTCATATTTTTGGGACTCCTAAGAAATTTATGCTTCAAGATGGAGACAAATAGCCAAGAGCCTGATTTAAAAAAAGCACTGAATTCAAACTTTCTGAATGTAGGGAATTAGTATTAGCTCTTTATCACCATTTTCTTTACAACAAATTAGAATAGCAGCTCTGTCAAGCACCACTTCACAACTGTTTTACATGGTATGATTAAAAAGATATTTTATTGAAAAGATAAAAAGAGATATTTGGTGATATATCTGTTGTGATAGGACGTGGGGAAATGGTATCAAACAAAAAGAGGGAAGATTTAGATTGGATATAAAAAAAAAACATATTCTTTTTATGTATGATAATGTTAGTGAAGCTCCAGAACAAGTTGCTCAGAGAGGTGGTGAATGCCCTGTCCCTGGAGAGATTCAAGGTGAGGCTGCATGGGACTCTGAGCAACATGATCTAGCTGTAGGTGTTCTTGTTCCCTGAAGGGGAGTTGGACTAGATAAAGGTCCCTTCCTACTCAAATGATTCTATGATTCTAAGAAATGCCAAAGATTGTGTTGAACTCTAAGGACATATTTGCAAGGAAGTACTGAAGTGCTTTGCTTTACTCATATTCTGAGTGAGCACATGCAAAATGCTACATACGTAAACAACACCTCTTTTCCTTCAGCACAATTGATTAGTCATTATGAACCATCAAAGGAACAAATAACTGGTAGTTACTCATAGGAAATTCTGATTTTAAAAGGTTGGATATTTAGTAGTATCAGTAACAACTTTACTGATACCAATAATTTTTTCCCACAAAATCATACCTGAAATTTATTTTTGTTTTAAAAAAGAAAGATTTAGTACTTCTTTTTCTTCAGTGATGAAATACTGAAAAATAATTATAAAAATGCAGAGTCAAATGAGTTGAAAAAAAGTTATTAGTATGTGCTTATCGCAAATAGACATGCAGTGCATTTGAAGCAGATCAAGAAGGACTTAGTCCTTTTCTTCTCACTGTTGTGTGGTATGACTACATAGCATAACATGAGCAAAGCTCCAAAACTTTCCAAAACCAGTATTTGTGTACCATAATATTTGTCATATTACTTAGGACAAGTGAAAACACCTAGTAGGTACTTCAGGGGTGGTTCTCAAAGAGACAGTCACCTAAAGTATCTATAGATGCTCAGTCCTAGAAGGAAGAACGGAACTGTTGCAGCCTACTTAGATTTCAGCTTTCAAATGTAATTTTGGGTGCAGCAGGTGTTCTGCTGTTCCTCTGCCTGAGATTCAAGTGACCAGAACCTAATCAGGTGGCACTCCAGTTTCAGAGTAGTATTCTTTCTTTCATTTTAATTCACACAACACTGTTTCTGGTATTAGGCTGGAGCTAGAGGTCTAGAATCAAATTTTTGAGAACTAGAAATGTTTACAAATGTTTAGGCATGGATGCAAGCTGTGTTACTAAACATTTGGGACTTCAAGATCCGGTCAAGATGATTGTGTAGCTGTAGGCAGTTTCAAGGAGTAAGAGTAAATGAGAAATGGAAAATTGATGCCTGAAGTCTGTAATAGTTTCAGAGACTTATATGACTATGTTCAATACAGGTATAAGATCCCACTGTCGTATTCTACATAAATCTGAAAAAGCTGAAAAAAATCAAGGCAGAACTGCAATCCCCATCCTTTGTCTGTTTTGGTTTTTTGTTTTGTTTTGTTTTGAGGTCTGGCAACTGCAGTGCTACTGTAAATTAAGCATGATTTTTAATTGATTGAAGCTTAGTTGCAGATCACTCTTTGTTTTACTTGTGCATGTTTAAACAATAACATCCTACAAGAGAAAGGAGAAGGTAGTTCCAGTGAAATTGTTATTTAACAAACTTTATGTAAAAACTCTGACAAATGGCTTATAAATGGAAACTGGACTCATTGGAAATTATGAATCGCTCTAGGATCAGCATGAGATTTCTATCAGTTTTTTTCTGAGATTTGAAAGTATATGGTGGACATATCTAAGAAACAAAAGTAAAGAATATATCTAAGTTTAAACCCAGATGGAATTTAGATTACTAAGCTCAATGCCATGGTTCAGAACATCTGAGCATTCAAATCCTAGATGTTTATCCTAGGCGTAAATTCTGAGCCCAGATTCTGTTCTGTCATTTAGTTTTTGGTTCTTCTCTGACACACACACACAGAGAGCCTGAGAGCATCCCTGTGCATTTCCTGCTGACCTGTGGCCTGTTCTTCTCCGTGCATTTTAGAGGGAGGCTCTGTTTGGGCTTTGAAGCCCACTCTAAGGACGAGACATAAAGCAGTTAGGATTTGCATCTCTAATCTTGGAGGGAATTCCTTTCTGGAAAACACAGTCCTAACTACTGAGGGTATTGTGAAGTTAATACAAATGTGAAGTTTATGACAAAGTGCATTCATTTCCTTATCATGTATTCATTTCCTTCTCATCTGTTCTCACAAGTAAAATGAGGAGATAAAATTGCACATGCACTTCATTAGAGTGGATTGCAGAATTTTTTAAGCTTGAAAATGGCATGGAGCTTCAGCTGGTTGGAGAAATGTAAGTATATGCATTTATTCTATTGCATATAATAGAATAAACTTGAAAGTTGGAAACTACTTAAATAATATCAGATATACTTTATAATTCAATAACAAACCGCTTGAATAATAATTATTATTGGTTTTGTGTTCAGCATTTAATTATGTTCACTATAGTTTTCACAGGTATATGGTAGGTGCTTAAAATTTTTGTACATTAAATTATGATATTTGGTATCAGACAAGCTCTCCCTCTATTATCTGTAGTAATATTAACTAAAATTACTGTGATGAAGAAAGTAGTTCATAAATATTGCAATAGCAGATGTGACTGAGGAAATGGTGTGCAGTTTCAAAGCTATTACATTCATTGATTGTAATGGCAGTAGAGCTGCTGGAGGTTATATTTTTAAAATTAGACTGGAATTTAAAAATAGAATACTAACTCCCTGGTTTGCGTCAGATTCTGTTATTTATCTCAGCTACAAAAGATATTGGGAAAAGTAGACATTAGTTCATGTGAGACTTAAATCCATGATTTTTAAGAGCAATCTATCTAGAAATAGTTCACATTAATTGAGTTTATTGAATTTATAATGCTCCAGATAATACATCCTGAGGAACAGGGTGAAACATTTATAGAACTGTGACGTAAAAAGGTGTGTGTAGTGGTTTCTATTTATACATTTGAGCTGTTCTGCTCCTCCCATTGTACTAGCAATCCATGCCAAAGTGTCAAATTGCATCATGAACTGATTTCCAAAGATCTCTTTTTCTTGAGGTAGACCTTCTTGCCCCAGTGACAGAATGGAAAAGAGATATATTTACCTCATCAGTACTCATACTGTTACTATGGGTATCTTCCCAGAAATTAACAACCTCTGTTCATTAAAATCACTATAAACCATGCACTGTTATCATTTGGTATTTCATAGGATCCTTGGATTTTCCTGGAAATACCAAAAGAGCAATGATCTAATGAATCATTTATGTAAGCATTGTGCCACTTTCCTTAGTGTTTATTTATTTTTTCTTCCTCTTTCAGTTTGCATAAAAGTATTTTTCCATGTACGTATTTATATGTATGAAGTTCGTTTCAAGGTTTTATCTAGCTTTGTCATCTAGTGTTTGTAATGTCCATCTTGTGATTCTTTTGTTTTTGTATTTAATTTCTGTCAGTAAAGCAACTTAATAGGCATGAAAGTGGTGCATAGTGTTTTGAAAATTGTACACTGAAGTTAAAATAATAAAAAGTGTGTAATGGTTGGAAAAATACATTTCTACTAGAATAGTACTTCTATAAGACATTCTTAGCAAGATATATTGCTAATAGTTCCACTATTTTCTGTTATTTTATACAGTGCTTCTCAAAGCTAACTGTAAGTATCTTCAGTAATTATAATAGTGATAGTAAGCTACAACAGACATTATGAAGATGCCAACCCCTTAGGAAAATATATTGTAGTTCCTATTATTGAGCAGTTCTGGGCTCCACAGTATCTGAGTGACAAAAACACACAGGATGGAGTGTCCAGTAAAGGGTAATGGAGCTGACAAAGGGCTTGGAGCACCTTTCTTCTGAAAAAAGGTTAGGAGAGCTGGGGTGTACTGCCTGGAGAAGAAACAGCTCAAGAGGGATCCTATCAGTCAACATAAATACCTAAAGGGAGGGAGCAAGGAGAATGAAGCCGGGTTCTTTTCGGTGTTCCCACTTATAAAGCAAGGGACAATGTCTGAAAAATGGAATACATGAGGGTCACTCTGAATCTCAGGAAGTACTTCTATGCTGCGCAGGTGATGGAACACTGGTATAGGCTGACCAGAGGTTGTGGAGTGTCTGTCTTGGAGGACTTTAGAAGCTGCCTGGGCACTCTGCTCTGTGTGTTCCTGCTTTAGCTGGAGTAGGACCATATGTACATAGATGCCCCTGCCAAACTCAGCCATTCTGTGTTTCCATGTCCTCTGATTTGTCACGTATAATGGTGCGTTAATTTTATATCACTATACATGTTTCAATATGCAAGAACTAAATACAGAGGTTATTGAAGGAATATATGCAAAATAATCTCAGATATTCTGATTCTGAGCACAGGCCTTATGAGGAGCAGCTGAGGGAGCTGAGATTGTTCAGTCTGGAGAAGAACAGAAGGCTCAGGGGAGACCTTACTGTTCTCTATGACTACCCAAAAGGAGGTTGTAGTGGGCTGAGGGTCAGCCTCTTCTGTAGTTAGTGATAGGACTAGAAGGAATGGCTTCAAGCTGTGCAAGGGGAGATTCAGACTGGACATTTAGAAATACTGCTTCTCCAAGAGGGTGGTCAGGTGGTGGAATGGGCGGCCCAGGGAGCTGATGGAGTCACCAATCCTAGAGGTGTTCAAGGAAAATTGTGTTGAGGGACATGGTTTGGAGAGAACTATTGTGATAGGTGGACACTTGGACTGGATGATCCTTTAGGTCTTTTCCAATCTTATTGATTTTGTGATTCATTCTTCTAGCTTTAGTGGTTTATAGTTATAAAAACTTTGGTTTAATAGAGTCGAAGTCTCAGAAATTCAGAGTTCAATGCATATTCTGACTTATCAGTAGAATTTAGCCTGGCTTTTTCTTCTTTTTG
The DNA here is from genome assembly GCF_023343835.1 of Lagopus muta. Classification (NCBI taxonomy): domain Eukaryota; kingdom Metazoa; phylum Chordata; class Aves; order Galliformes; family Phasianidae; genus Lagopus; species Lagopus muta. The sequence goes on from NC_064436.1 coordinate 50,451,757, forward strand.
TACTGTGAATATTGCAGTCTTTTCACACTACTTCCCTTCAACGAGCTGTTCCTAGTGGGCACATATTTATTTAATGAAATTTTACAGCTGTAGCTAAGAAGCATTCTGAATAGCAATGAGTCTTTTATACTGAATATGAGTTAATTTAAAAAACGTTGCTGATTCAAGGTGGCACATTCATTAAACTACACAATTGATCAATGTCCTTATACTTTAGAAAATACTATTTTTTGAAGTTAGGTCACTTGATTATCTAATAATCTGTTATAAACTCTGTTTTGCACTGCAACAGTGTCAAAGAATATGTTTTAGGAACTAAAAAAATTAAGCCAGTGTTCTGGCATTAGCTCCAATGAAGATATGAGATTTCTGTTTGGTACCCTTCTGTGTAGCAAAAGTAATAGAACGTTCGCATGAAAATACGAGATTCTTTCCTTAGATAAGTCTGCCTTTTCTGTAAGCTGAAAATCATCTTGCATTCTAACTGAAAACTTTTGCTGTGTAAGATGGGGAAATGCCATGATGTCATTGAAGAGTGGGCTATAATCAAAATACAAGAAATAGGGAGTAATAATTTGAAAATCACTGCAGTCCATGCATCCTTCCTTCTTTAAAAAACAGCGCGATTGATTGCCTGAAGGAAACAGCAGAAGAACAGCATAGCTTAACTTGGTAGCATCTGGAGGTTATTCTGTGTACTTGCACATAATGAAACTTCTGCCTCTATGTTGCAGTAAGGGATACTCTTTAACATCTTCATCAACCCCCGTAGATGATGATACTGAGTGCAGCCTCAGCAAGTTTGCTGATGACACCAAGCCAATTGGTGCAGCTGACACAGCAGAAGGAAGGGATATTATCCAGAGGGACCTTGATAAGCTCAAAAGGTGGGCCCTTGTGAATGTGATGAGGTTCAACAAAGCAAAAGTGCAAGGTTTTGTCAAGTTCATCCCAGGTACGTGTGCAAACGTATAAGAATTTATATGATAAGAATTTCATTTTCTTACATATTTGGATTCCCAATTGAAAAACAAAACAAAATAATGATAAAACAAAAAAGAAAATCACTAGAATAATCAAGTATCAAAAAATAATCAAGTTCAAAAAATTGTGTGGAATTACAAAAAACATATTGCAATTACAACGTGATAGGTAAGATTCATTCTGAAAGTGAAATTACCTGCCTGTGCATTTTTCTAATTAACTATATTGGTATTTAATTATGTCAATAGTAGTTATGCTACAGGAACTAAAGCACTTCAGCTTGGAAAGAGGTGACTAAGAGGATATGTGATAAAGGACTATGAAATAAAAAATGTTATGAAGAAATGTTTACAGAGAACATTTATTAAGTCTTATAAAGGAAAAGCAAATTGAGACCAAGGACTGTTCCAGACAGGTAGTTAGCAACAGAAATTGTTTTTCCAGAATTTATACTGTGGAGCTTACTTGGAAAGTTGTGATGGCCAAAAGAATAAATAGGAATAGGAGAGGGATTAAGCAAGTTAATTAATTACAGCAGTATAGGCACAGGCACAGCCATTTTAGGTTTGGAACATGTAAGTGTGCAGAGGTGCAAAATGTTTCTGTATTTTTCTTACTTATTATACAAGTATTTGCTACGGGCTTATTTCACATACAAGACTTTGGAGCCTTTGAATCTATCATGACAACTGGTGAACTATCAGGGAAGTGACTGTTGTTTGTCCAAACTTAATTAGTTTGAATAGAAACATAGATTACTGCATTAAAATGCTTCAGCTCAAAAGAGAGGTGGAGGGAGTCAAAGCCATACATATGTAATACTATCAGGTTTTTCACCTACTATTTGTAAAAGAAGGACAACTAGCAAATCAGACCTACAGCTACTAGATAATGTCTAATCTTAAAAGAAATAGAAATCAGACTTAAATCAGTGTTAAATCAGACTTTCAGAAATATGTGTGAAAGCTCTACAAGGCATTAGTCTATCTGTAAAAGAAGATGTTGTTTTTTTTTTTTATTCAAACCCTCACCATGCGTTTTGAGAATAGATTGGAATAAAATAGTAATTGTTAATTGTGAATATTTCAGTAATAACATGATATAGTGGAAAATAATTATTTAGAAATATTTCTGGAAAAAATAATTCGGATCACATTGAAAAAAGTGATTCTGATAGAAGTACACAAATTAAAGTAATTGAAGGTTTTTTAAAGAAGCAAAATTTATCCTGAAAAAAAAAAAAAAGCCAATTATCTGCAAGAAAATTCTGCCAAACTGTATATGAATAATATGATTTAATATGATTTAATATGGTCTCTGGTTACATTAGTGATTTAAGTTTCACGTAATGAGCATTTTTCTTACGGTAAGAACAACCAAGCACTGAAATTGGACTGCCAAGAATTATTGTGGAACTTCAGCAACAGATGCATTTTAAAACCACATGACAAAAGTTTGTAATTATGTTTTTTATACCTGATGCTGGTATGAGATAGTGAGATGGACTGTATAATCTCTCGCATTCCCTTTAAAATCTATTATTAGAAATTTCTATTATTTTATGATTTTCTGAGAGTATGTGACATTTACTTACCTTTGGTATTACACAGAACCAGATCAACAAAGATGCCTTTGCTAAAGGTTAGATGAAAGAACGGAAATCTCTCTCTCACAAATAGAGAGCCTGAAAATCCTTTTTAATTTTTTCCATGTGCTACAGACATGTAACCACCACAGTGCTCTTGAGGATCATACAGAAAAGTTGCCAAAGAACTGTGCAGACATTGGCAGTATGGGCATACAAGCAATTGCAGCATGGTAGAGATATAAGTTGGTCTAAATGGACTATTATGTAGTAGTTCTGCTCAAGTCTCCCTTCTGAAGTACTTCCACTCTTCATTGGAGTGGGAAACAAAAGGAATTCTGATTTACTAGGATGATCTGGGAACTTCTGTGTTTCTGGATGTGTTTTCACTACAGGTTACATTGACTCGTGAAGAACCGTGGGTAGAATTACATTGTAAGTACCAGTTCTCTGCAGAAATGCCTGTGCCAGTTCTCCAAGTGCTGCCCAATACACCAGGGTGATGCTGATCTTTTCTCTGAAGCACTGTTTTACAATAAGGCAGACTTAAATGTAAAAGTTCTGCACAGATTATTTTTCCACATTACGGCTAAGTAACAACAGGTTGGCAATGAGCCAGCAGTGTGCCCTGATGGCCAAGAAGTCCAATGGGATCCTGGGGTGAATTAAAAAGAGCATGGCCAGCAGGTCAAGGGAGCTGATCCTCCCCCTCTACTCTGCCCTGGTCAGGCCTCACCTGGAGTATTGCGTCAGAACAAAAAAGACAGCAATTTCCTGGAGAGAGTCCAGCGGATGGTAAAGGTCCTGGTGCATCACACCTATGAGGAAAGACTGAGAAAACTGGGTCTGTTCAGCCTTGAGAAAGGAAAATTGAAAAGTGATCTTTATATTTCTAAATATCTTAAGTGTGGGAGTCAAAAGGCCAACCTCTTTTCTGTAGTCTGTGGGGTCAGGACAAGGGGAAACAGCCATGAACTGGAACATAGGAAGTTCTGCACCAGTATGCAAAAGAACTTCACAGTGAGGGTGATGGAGCACTGGAACAGGCTGCCCACGGAGGTTGTGGATTCTCCTTTTCTGGATATATTCAAGACCCATCTGGACACTTACATGAACGGCCTGCTGTACGGGGGCCTACTTTGTGGGGGGGGGGTTGGACTTGATCTCTAGAGGTCTCTTCCAACCCCTTCAATTCTGAGATTCTGTGATTTGGCGCACTTTCTCTGAACGTACTTGTTGTGTTTCCCTCTCTGAGACTTCTAGCCGTGTAAACAAAGCAGGAGCTGATGTACTTGGTGAATGCATTAGAGAGTACCTAGGAAAGTACTCCTAGGGATCTGGAGTCTACTTAGAGGTCAGCATCTAAGAGTTCAGAAAATACATACTCAACACCACTAATGTCACTGATTTTTATGGATACAAGCTCTCAGCCCACAGCTTGTGAATTAGATTAAATGCTTTAATTTTCATTTAAATTATTACTTCTATATGTAGACAATCCAGTAGGACTATTCATTCACCTCTACAGGTGAGCACTTAAGACTGTGCACTGACTCTAGAAATAATTGGTCCCTGAAATTGCCCTCAATCTGCTTTCCCAATGGGTTCTTGAGAACTAGCTAGTGAGATTGTTCACCTCTGGGGAAAAATATAAAGGAAGGAAACTTAAAAAACAAACAAAGAAAAAAAAACCCAAACAAACAAACAAAAAAACCCTGTCACAAAATATGTTTCTTTCACATGCATGTTTTTAAAACTCCACAAGCTTTTCTTTCTAATTTTCATCTAATACCTCTGTGTTCTTGAGAAGCAAGTTAGCATTTCACTGTTTTCAGCGCTTCCATTAGATTATTTCAATAATGCAACTTCTGATATGAGAAGAAAGTACCTGAATTTGACTTGGCAGCAGGAAAAATGTTTCTACAGTTCCTCAGAATGTCATGCTATTGGCTGGTCAAGGCTAGGGACAGATGTACATCACAGATATTCGGTGTATTATGTTGACTACAGACTGTCCTGATATCTCTAGAACTTCCCTGAGAATTTTTTGTGCGTGGTATTTGCAATTATTTCCCATATTGGATGGCTTTTCTTCTGGCAGTATATCTGAGTGTTACTGGTAAAAGTTCCTACGGAGTTTACCCTGTGCCTACTCATTGGTCATTATCTTGTTCCTTTTTGGTTTAGTATCTTGAAGATGTCTTCTTCCCTTGCTGTACTTCCAGCTGTTTTTCATTTTACCAGTCCCATGGCAGATGCCCCATCCTTGGACACATTCAATGTCAGGCTGGACCAGGCTTTGAGCAACCTGATTATCTGCAGATGTCCCTTTTCATTACAGGGTAGCTGGACTAGATGACCTTCAAGGATCCCTTTCAGTTCAAATGATTCTGTGACTCTATAAGCCCTGCCTATGGAATGAGGGGTGTATTTGAGTATGCTGGAACAATTGGTGCACCAAAACATTGGTGCATAGGCAGAGGAGTTAGTGTGATGGTCAGAGTCTGTGGCTCCAGCCAGGAATGAGAGGAAGGAGAATTAGAGAAGAGGAATACCTCATTAAACAACAGCCATAATCAGTTTGCTGTCAATATCAAGCCACAGTGAACAGCAGCCCTTCTAGGGAAAAAATAAAACAAAACCAAGTTATCTATATATTTGCATGTGAAGCAAACTAAGGTGGTTTGTTGTTGTTGTTGTTTTTGTTTGTTTGTTTTTATTGTTTTTAATGACTGTTGTGATGCCTCAGGATCTGTGGCTTATCACACATGCCACCTATAAACACCTGGAGGTGTCTAAGTTCTTGTCAAATATATAGATAAAGTATTGAACATTGCCGTAGTGCTATGTTTTAATGGGCAGCTAAGATTTAAGAGCTAAAAATGCACTATAAAGAGTGCCTTTATTTCTCCTTCATTTTCCAGTTTCTGAAATGAAATCTCTCCTGAGCTTAAAGGACCACTATCTCTTATCTTTTGAGAGTGATGCTATCTGCTCTTTAACTGTCCCCTTTATTTCCCATTTATTTCCATTTTCATTACTGGGTATAGAGGAACTAAGTAAAGGAAAATCTTCCAAAGATTTGCCTTCAGATTTTCATGGGAATGAATTTCAGATATTATCCACCTGCATACATATATTTCCTCTATGAAAGACAAGTTTGTGCTGTTTCTTTCTAAAATGCTGCAGATTCTCTCTGAGCTCTGATTTTACAGTCATTCCTACAGAGCAACAGAAAACTGTTAGGTAACTTCAGCAGAGCTCTTTGGAGTACACATTTTTCCTTTGGATGGCCAGGGACAATAAGTGACAGTGTTCCAGAAGATCAATCAATCATTTGCTGAGTGAATGTATTTATTTATTTTTTTCTCAGTTAGTTTTGAAATTGTTCATAATTGAGCAATTTGTTTCTTGATATGTGAGAGAGCCTAGAAGAGAAATTCTTTGAAAATTAAATTCTCTCCAGAGTGGTCTAACACATCATGAACTTTCAAGCTTCCAGGCTTAATGGGCTTTCCTTCCAGCTTGCCAGCTCTAATTAAAGGCAGAATCTGTTTTAGTATGTTATTCTATTAACTTGCATAAAATCACTCACATTTGCATAAGCCTGTCAAAACTTATATTCAGACCTGCTTGGACTCCTGAATGAAGCAGGACATTTCCATTCTTTCTCTTCTGGCCATCATGGTCTTCTGAATTAATTGTTCAGACTCTTTACTTCTGGAGCTGTGAACCTGACAGGTAGTGCATTTCTAATTAACATATTAACAAAGATATTTTGCTTGTGACTTTGTCACATTGCTACATTTCTTGCATAGCAGATAAAAGCAAGAGAGGCAATTAAAATAACTAATACAATATGACAACACTTATCTTTGGGTAAGAAAATCAACAAAATATTTAGTATTACGTATTTTCACACTCACAGAAAAATTCCATGAGTATACATGGCTCTCTTATTTCATTTACAGCTGGTAGGTATCAGTGTCTCTAGTCATGGATGTGACAATTGGTATCAGATTTTTAGTAGATTATTGGCCAAGATATTATAAACTGAACATTCTAAGAAGACACTTCAGTTCTTATCTGCTCCAAGTCAAACTTTTGGATAAATGCTGAGTTATAAAAAATTATATAAAATTATGTCATCTATGAGCAGAACTTCAGCTATGTCATTCTCACATTTTCAATTCTTATATTCCCTTTCTCATCTTTTTGGCAAGAATGTACTATTTACTTTCCTTTTTGCCCCATGAAATAAATGTTGCATATGCTGACATCATATCTGGAAGCTTATGTGGCCCTCCCTCACAAGTGTATATCTTCATTATTTAGATTAAATTTCCCCCAAGCAATGCTGATTAATAATGTCAGAGTGAATGAAAGGGTGGAAGACTGCTTAGAGCATCTCAAAATGGATTATCACTAGATATTACTTCTGGGAAGAGAATGCCAGCTCTAGCACTAGAGCATTTTTGTCTTTGAATACGTTTCTATTCTGGTCAGACTCCTCTAAACACACAGTTCCCAGGTTGTCTTGTGCTACATTACTCCAGTGTTCATTTCTGTATTGAACATTGATCTCTCCTTACCCATAACTTCAAATGTTCTCCAACATTTATAACGACAAATGTGTGTGAATTCAGGAGCATCTATATGTCCTTCCTCTCTCTTGGCGGTGCTCTCTTGTGCACCTCCTCTTCCTTGGCACAGTTCTATTTTTAAGAGTTAGCATTCCTTTCACTTTTCTGTTTGTCATTTCCAACTTTCCCACAACTAATATATGTCTGTTGTCCAGATTCTGCAATGCCTAATAATTATCCACCTAAAATTACTAGGTACCATTTTTTGTTGTTGTTAGTTCAATTTTTTTCCATCACATCACGCTCTTACACTGTCACTTTTTGTTTGAAAAATCCTTGCTATTTGTTATTTTAACAAAATATTTCTTACCTACTTTCATCAATTGGAAGATGTGCAAATACAAACAAAACAAATGATAAAATTCTATCAACCTGCACTTTCATGGATATAAAGCTGAAGGCAAATTCAGTTGAAAATCAATAAATGCAGATTTAGTAGCCTTCAGAATGATTTTGACTGATGAAAATTCAGAATGTAATGAATAAGAACAGCTTCTGTTTCTCTGCTTTTGTTTCAGTATGAAAGTTGCTTTTTCACTGCATTGCCTGCAGATCTTTGTCCCCTTAGAAAATATCGTTTTTATCATGTGAATAAAACCAATCAATTTCAAAGAGGTGAATGATCTAATTTTCCTATGGATCTGTAGTTAAAGTTCATAATTTTTTTTAGTTCATTGCTTGATCCTAATTTGGAATTTCCTTTGTGTATTTTCTTGGAATGTAATGGTAAAATTTCAGAATTTACCCCTTTTCATTAAAATTATTGGAAATACAAAAAATTATAAGTTAACCAGTATAATGGGCGCATGTTAATAATTGTGTATCTGTTTTATATATAAATAAAATAAATCTTGACTAAATATGAAGATAAATCTTATTTATCTTCATCTGCAGTTGCTTTCCAGAGTTGAAGAGAAACAACTTCTTTCAGCAGTCAGACAAAGCATGTTAAAAATACATATTGTAAGACAATATATTTTTATCCAAAAACTACTAAAGTCAAATCTGGAAGACAAAGGTAACTGATTTTTAAAATGTAAAAAAATGTTAAGATGCAGCCAAGGATAAGAGTTTTCCTCTGTCTGAATACTACAATTCATCTGTGTAGATCACACAGAAAGACTTAAAAGTTGTTTTTTTCTTTTAATTTCCATTCTTCAGCTAAACTGAAACACAGAACAATATACAAAATGAATACCTTTTGAAATTTGTTAAAAAATAATAATAATAAAAAAATAATATAGAGTAATCCTACTTATTTATTTACTCATTTACTACTCAAAGAATATGTAGATATTTTTTATGATCTAAATTCAATTCAGATCACTACTATACTTTAAGTCCACAGTGTTATGCTTTCCTTGGGAATATAATCCTGTCAGGTGTGCCTGAACGTCCCTTATGCATGAGTGCTCATAATAGTCTGCACTGCCTTTTGGAAGAGGAAGTCAAGAGGTATGAGTCATTTTAATATTGATTCAGGGATTGGGACTGCCAAGTTACTACCGATAAAGTAATTTTCTACATCAAGCATTCATAGCCTAAAATTATTGCTGTCTCTGCATAGCAAAACATCACTTTTTAAAAAAAGACAGAAGAAAATTAATTAGAAATCTACTGATCTTCTGAGATTATAGTAGAGCTCTTCAAAATAATGTGATTGATAGGAAGAAGTATTGATACTAGTGGGAAAAAAAAGTTTCACCCATTTTATTTAAAAAAGAAAAAAAAAGAGAAAAGATTTAAAATGATGATACATCTATAGTCTTACAAATCATATTAGGATTCAAGAAAAAAATAATATTGGATCTATCCTAGATACAGCATACTATTTAGTTAAGGCAGAATATTGTCTTCATTGACAAATGAAAGCAAAATGTTAGGGAAATCTAAAGAGTTTCTCTCTTTTCAGAAATCATTTTAGTATATTTCATTGATGCCCAGAGCAAGAGCAAGAGGTGTTTCAGTTACTGGTGCTGTTTTTTTGTTTTCTGTTCTTCCTTCCCAAACTTGATGTGTTTCTCCTGAAGCAGAATTTGAATGCCTAGAAACATCTTCCTCAGCACGTGGCAGTTTAACACATTAAAGAGGAAGGGAACTTCCAATCTACCTATGATTTTATTCTGTTAATGTTAACTTTGTTTTCAATCAAAATAACAAAATACGGTAATTAAGTGCAAATTCTGCCTCCTCAATTTCATCTCTGAATTCAGTAGGACATGCATCACCTGTGATAATGAAGAATTTCAGATATTTATAGTAGCTCACTTGCCACAATGTTACCGAATCAATGTGTCTTTGAAGCGTTATTTTGTCTAGAGATTATGTAGTCACAAAAGTATCAAAAAGAAGACAAATTTGAGAATCAACTCTAAGTTTAACTTGAAAAGCATTCTACAACGTGCAACACCACTGTAAATGTTGTTCTAGGTTTATTCTTTCCCTCAACCCAAATGTTATTAAGCCTTGGGTATGACACGTCTTCTTATGACTAAAAATTCTTCAGCACTCCTTTTTGCAGTTTTCTGTCTGCTTTTGGAGCCTTTTCACATGATGCCTTCAGCTGTATCTCTATGCTCTCTCTTTTTTCAACCACAACACTGACGTTGGTTTATCATACCCCAGGAAATGTCCCCCATAGAAGAGTTCTAATTTCAGTCCTTTGTTGCCTGTAGGTAGTTCTTACCAGTTCCTAGCTATGTATCTTTCTCCAAGCTTTTCTTGCCTTCAGTCTACATTTGTAGGCTGCTCCACAGAGAGCCAGCGTTTTTTATTATTGTCCAGGGACAATACTGTAGCTATTAACAAGCCCTCAATTTCCTTTATCAGCTATTTCTCATTATTTCATTTGCATCTATGGGCCTTCCTTTTCTCTGAACCCTAAGATGAGACTTGGGTAAGGTAACCTTTTCTTCCTCACAGAGAAATTTTTGAGTTCTTCACTTTCCTCTCAAAGCCCACATCTATCTTTACTGTATCTCTAGTTGGTCATGTTTTCTTTCTGTTATTAAATATCTGTAAATTGAGCCTTCCTGCTCCATCCTGGAAATAAATAATCATTGGATCTAATACTATTTATTTTCTTTAGGCTTCATGGAGTATTTTACAGTAATTTGTATGTGTTTGTGAATGCGCTAGAGATTGAATATAACTATCTTAGGAACCATGAGCAGTTCTGGTTATTTACTACTGAGACAGTACTAAGAAAGGAAAAATATCTTCAAAAAGCTGAAAATACTTGTAAATTTTTCCACTCCTTTTTTTTTCTCTTATTTATTTATTTATTTATTTATTTATTTTAATGCCATGTGAGTGTCAGTGTATTAATATGAGCATTAGTGGAAAGAGGCATTTAGATACCTGTTACATGTACCAAGTTGCTACACATTGTAATTTATTGTATGTTGTTCCTGCTTTCCCACTGCTACATTTTGCCTTTATATTACAAGATTTCTTTGCTTTCATCACACACACAAAAAAATCCCACCAAATGTTAGTGAAGTTTGAACAGCTCTGTTGGCTTCAGTGATGACTGCTAGAGATGTGATGCCCTTGATCTCGGGCAGGGAGTCTGGATTTAATGCATCCTTGTCTTCATCCCCTAACCCCCTCACTCCCAAAATCAGCAGTTTATCACTGAGATTGAACTAGTATACTTAAGAAAGCATACAGGAAAGCAGAAAATAGGGTTTCAACCTTTGCAGTAAATTCTCTTAAGAAGTTAAATTTGGGTATTCTTTATCCAAGCTATACTGCCATTGATTTTGGTGAGACACTCTTCTGAAAAGTTTTGTCATTGCTTTACCAGGGGGGAAAAAATAAGTAGAAAAGACTTTAAAATGTGAGAAGTAGACATAACCTAGACATGCCCAGAAAATGGCAAGACTTTAAATGGATGTCCACAGCACTGATATTGGCTGCCTTAGCTTATATATGATGTATTTTATGGTATATAGTTGTACATGTGGCACTTAGCAATATGAAGTGCACTCAAGGAGCCAGTGGCTAAACACAGTCCAGCTAATGCTATGCATTACATTTGGATGTCGGAGACAAGAACACAAACACCTTACTTTACATAAATCCTGTACAAAACACAAATTAATTCCTTGACTATCAGACATTTCTTAATAGCCAAAATATGTTGGGTTTTTTTGTTTGTTGTTGTTGTTGTTTTGTTTTTTTACTGTAAAATATAAAACTGATAAGGAATTGCTTATCATTAATTAGACTACTAGGAGTGTAGTATTTTTTTATAAAGTTTCTCTGTAAATAACAAGATTTGAGGTTGGATATAAACTTTAAAGAAACTTTCAAGAGCTTTTGAAATAGGTATTATTAGTACTGAAATACTTTATAAGTCGTGCAAGAAACTTTTTCCAGAGAATGGAAGAATTAGTTCTGGGGAATGAAAAGCCTATACTAACAAAAGCCTGAAACTTAAATGTACAGTTCTTTCTCTAGATATAAGGATTTAAACCCAAATTTATAAAAGCAGGTTAAAAATTTTTGAATGATCCCAGCTGAGCTATGGAAACAGATCTGTTATTTAGACATCAAAAATAAATGGTCAGGTTTTTGGAAGCTTTTTCTGTTAAGTGAAGAATAGTGCTGGGCCATTACCGTTGTACTTTTTTGACATACAAGAAATATGGGTTGGTCTATCTCTAGACAGGGAGGAAATTTTATTTGGCTGATTAAAATCTTGATAAGAAACTACAGCATAAAGGGAGCGTTCAATTAAAAGAAAATACCTGATGCTATTTTTGTAGGGATTAGCAGAAAAAGTTGGGTTGACCTGAGACCTTTCTCCAGAGAAATTGTGAATGATACTTTCCCCCCTTTCTCCCCAGGCCAGGTTGGATGAGGCTTTGAGTGACACCCTGATTTAGTGGGAGGTGTCCCTTCTCATAGCAGTTGGGGTTGGAATTAGGTAATCTTAAAGGTCCCTTCCAACCCAAACCATTCTATGATACTAAGAGAGTTTTATGCATCTAAATATCTGTGATGGCTCTGGTAGACCCGGGAATGTGCAACATAGATTTAAACTCATGAGGAACTTTAATGTGAAAAATAAACAATGGAAAAGTTATGTTACATGGATATTACTGCCCAGATCATAGAATACAGAAAAGCTAGATTTCAATCCTGAAGGGCATGAAATACATCTTACAGTATTTTCTCTCAGAATTCTTTTGTGAAAGCTCTGAATACCAACATAACTGGAATTATCTTCAGCCTTGTTGAAGAGGGATTGGGCTGCAGCCAACTCTTAAGTAAGCCATACAAAAGTTACAGAACAGCTACTGTAGCTGGTCAACATAGTTTGTTTTTCTCTTTCTTTAAGTTAAAGGTGGAAATTGTATCAGTATAAAGCATACACCTAGAAAAGGTCTCCTTAAATTTTAAAATTCTTGTTCTTTCCAGATTTAACTGATAAGATGTAACTTATCGGTTACATGAAGAAGTAAATAGAAGAGGTGGAAGGAGTAAATAGAAGAGGCCAAGTATGATATGAGAGAATATTGCTGTGTTTATGCAAAAAAATTCATATCAGTGAATCCCAACAGAAACCTCACACATAGGTAATTCAAAACATCATTTCATGGAGTGGGAAAGAATCCCCTTTCTTCAGTGTATAGAGGAACCAGGAGCTTCTTAACTATTAGATCAAGAATATTTCCATCAGAATCTCTTCCCACAAGCTGTCCAGGTACATATGCATGTTTACATTTTTCTCATATATATGCATTAAAAGCCTAAATCAAGTTGATAAATACTACAATTGCAAAGAATACAATGCTGTAAATGTGATTAATTGAAAAGAGTGAGTTTTTTTTATGTATATATTTTTAATGGAGTATTTTCATAACAAGTATTATTAAATGTAGTTGAAAAGAATACCGTGCTGTTATTTTGAAACACTAAATGGTGTAAGTGTGATAACTTATGTCATAATTTTATTTTAAACATTGTTCTAAGTTGCAATCTCAAAGGTACTCCTAAAAGATCTAGAGGATCACATCTTTGTACAAACTAGGCATATTTCAGAGTGGCCACATTCAACATATCTTTTTGACACTACCTAAAAATCAAGCTCTATCACAGCAGGTGAATGAATTCTGATCAAAAGCTGTGAAGTGAGGTGCTCATGTTGTGTTATGCAGGCATCTTCAGCATCTGTGCCATACTGTACCTAATGCTGCTGTAGAGATTTTTTTCTTCTCTTTACACTAATATCAAAAAGTCTACCTTTTCCCCCCCCCAGTATCATCTTCTAATTGGTCTGAGTTCATTATACAATATCAACACTATGAACTGGAAAATATGTGTCCAGTTAAGTTCAGGAAAATGATATTGATTTTATTAGGATGTTCACACAAGTTGAAGTCTCTTTTCTACTTCCAAACGTCCTTTTGTGCTGTTGAAGGTCTTCTATCCTGTAAGCCTTGTGAAACAAGAGAATTTTATCCATTCAGGTTTTCTCTTCCATTAATTTCTGAAAGAAATGTGAAGTGACTTGTAGTAAAATGTTGATACTCTGACATTTCATTTTTAATACTAGCAGATCTTTTAAAGGAATATGTTCAAAGAGATCTATAAATTATCATTCAGACATTTTAATAAACAATCTTTAGCATGAAAGAAAAATGTCTGATGTAGAAATTTTGTGAAAATACTAGTATGGCTTCTGAATGCTAGTGGAGAGTGTGAATCAGTAAATTCTAGTACTTCATTGACTTGGGTAATTTTGATCTCATTTCTGACCCTGATTTTAAGTGAACCTAGCTTGTTGCTCACATGTGAGGCCATACTGTCTGTTCATCTGTTTTATTTCAAAAGAAAAAAATTCTCAGTGGGTGACTGTTGTTTGAAAGCCTTTCGTCATCACTTTGGCACATAGAGTTGAAAATGCAACAGATCTGGTTCCTGAAGATCCTGATGAAAATGCTTAGTTATAATTTATGTGTTTCAAAGTATATACTTCAGGATTTTGACCTCTGGAACTATTTATTTCCTCTGTTAACAGATCAAGCTATCAAATGTGATGAGCCAAAGCATAGGCTTTAGGCAGAAAAAAAAAAAACAAAGCCCTGTATGTCAAGTCTCTTATAGCTAGTCATAACAGAAATTACAGAAAGGTGTATTTGAAACCCTACAATTTCATGTAGAGCTCAAGAGCTTTGGAGATCCTGCATCACTTCATCAGTGATGCTGATGATTGTGCTGATCAGAGTCAGCATATTCAACTAGACTTAAAAAATTAACAGAAATTACTGCTTTATTTTAAATCACAGTAAAAGAAAAAGGTAGTGGCAGTGCTGCTATTTATTGTGGGTGATGAACTTACTGGGCAGGTGGCAAGTCTAGTTTCTGTGTTCTTTCTTCCCTCTTTGATGCTACTGCTAGCATTTCGCTCAGAGATTAAGATGTCTCCTTGGTAATGGAGTAGCATAGATCTCCTCAGACTGTGGAGAATCAAAGATCATCAATCTCTGAACAAGCACTTTAATTTTTAGTGTTGGAAAGATAGTGACTTCAGCTGTTTGTTATAGGATACTTGGTGCTGATGGAGAACAAAAAATGATAGCCCAGAATTTAGGAAGAGGAGACATTTTCTGCATTCCTCTGTTTTTCCACCCTGATAATCTTAGAATGTTAATTAAAAGTAATATTTATTGGACACACTTCTAAATGACAAAATATGTTTCAATTGTATTTGGCTGTTGGAATTGTAAGTCCAATTTATCTGTTGGAAAAGTTATAGCAAGCAAATATTTATCACTATTGGAAAATGCCAGAAATGAAAGATAATCTAAAAGATGAGAACTAGCAGTAGAAATCATGTTACTAAACAAAGTGCATAAGTGCTGAATTGACTAAACACTGCGCAAAGAATCAGCATTTATATTTGTGTATTAAGTGTGGAACTTAAGATTTTTTCAAGCTTTAACCTGTGGCTTTTTACAACTTTTATCTAAAGCCAGCCTTGAACTTCTCTCAAGATAGGCCCTGGAAACCGCTGTTACAAATAAATTCAGGTGGATTCTACAGCAGCATAAATATCCATGAACCAGATCAAGGGTCATTTAATCTAGATGCTTTTGTTCTCTGAGAGTTACTTTGTATCTCTGCTGTGAATTCACTCCTATTTCCTATCAAACTGCGTTACAGCACAACAAAGAGTACTGAGCAATGTGCTGGTACTTGATCATCTCTTCACATATTTGTGAATGTCTGTTAAAGCAGTAGAAAAAAAAGCAATCTCCTTTCAAATGACCTTTAGATAAAATTGACAGTATGGTTCTGGTTATGTAGAAAAAGACGAGAGTATTGTATTCATTTTTTCTCTGCCTCCAGAGATGCCCCAGTCAAAAGTGGTTGTCAGTGGTTTACAGGCTGGTTCAGCCCAGCTCCATGACTAGAAGGGTAGAGGGATCCACAGGTCCGTGCCTCCAAAAAAGGAAAACAGAGAACCCCAAAATAATTAAAAACAGCAGCAACAGTCTGAGGAAAAACAAAACTAATTTAGTAAATATGGTATTGTAATGCAAGATAACACACTGTGATACTATATAATTAGAAATAAAGCTAACGAATCAAATATAATGAGAGAGAGTGTCCAAAAGGTGGATACGCCTCACCATAACACTGAGGTGAGATGCGCAGTCCAGTTGAGCAGCAGGGAGGAGAGCCTGACAAAGAAGAGCCCATCAGGTGACATTGCCAGGGGTTATATCTCCTCTCTGACCACAAAGACCCCTGGGGTTTGTAG
The DNA here is from genome assembly GCF_023343835.1 of Lagopus muta. Lineage (NCBI taxonomy): Eukaryota > Metazoa > Chordata > Aves > Galliformes > Phasianidae > Lagopus > Lagopus muta. Next base: position 50,467,745 of record NC_064436.1, read on the forward strand.
TTCTTCTCTTCTGGGTAGACGCACAGAACTGGAGGATTAACACTTTAACTCCCAGTTCACTACATGATATGGTTGGAATACCGATAACCAGAAATCATAAAACCATGACAGTGGCTGCACTGACCCCTTATATTCATTAACCTGCTAACCTTACACTGAGTTGAAGAGCAGGGAGGAGTGTTTGCATCAGTGCTATGGTGACAGCATTCACCAGGTACTTGAGGATATTGCTGCCATTTTTCCTTGGTCTAGATACCTGCTTGTATCTGTATAAATGCTGGCAACTTAAGCTAAAACTGTAGCTCAGGCAGGAAAATATTGTATAACCTGCTGTGGCTGGCTAAAGCTTTAACACTGTTATGGGAAGACAAGGAGGGAGGGGAAAGCTGTTCTAAACTTAGTTTGAAAAGTAGACTAAAGTGTTAATTCAGACCCCTTAGCTGGAGCTAATACTTACTGTGTACACCTAAATTGGCTCAGAAATGTGAGACTTCTTGAAATCCTCTTAAAATATATTCAGATTCCTCAGTGGGTGTAGAGGATTGTGTATTTGTTTTCATTCCAGAAAAGATTGCAACGCAACGTGAAGCTAATGTTTTCTGAGCATAAGATATCTCAGCGTTAGATGATTATTGACATATTCTTTCTGTATAAGAATTCTTTGATAGTCTCTTAGAAGGCTTACAGCTATTTTGTTAAGGCTTACAACTTTTTGTCTTTCCATATCACACAGACATCTATAGAAGTTAAAAAAAAATAAAAAATAAAGCAATGAACTTAATCAAACAACAAAACTTCAGGAAACTTTTGCTGTTTCATCAGTAGTCTCATCTTTGTGGAGAACGTCAGATTATTTGTCTAAATATATGTAAAATAAATGCTTTGAGGAATTAACTTCAAATACAGTCTCTGAAATTCAGTTTTGCCATCTTTATGATATTAATACACAAACAAAAGTAGTTGGACTCTGGAAATTGATTGAACGCTTAGCAGAGAGTTGCCTTTTTGAATGGGAAACCTGAAGAATAAAAACTGGGAAATTCTACGGTGTATCAAAATAACTATAGACTATTTGAAAGCTATGGAACATACATAAAATCAAGTTGCACGTGCTGTAATATAGGATGCTTGAAAAAAGAAAATTATAATTCTTTCTGTTTTTGAAAAGAATATAAATATGATTTCAAAGTCATATCACAAGTATGGTGTGACCTTTATTTAATACTATATGATCAAACATCAGCTGTGCTGTAATGCGCTAAATTACAAAGGAATGTGTGACTCTTGCTGCTGTAGAAGAAATGTGCATGTGAAGATATGCAAAAAACTACATTAATAAATTTGGACCTTAAATAAAATTTTCAGACTGAGTAATCTTTAAACTCCAATCAGTTCAACCTCAGCCTGGGCAGAATGACACACCGGCATTCATATAGGATTTCTTTTATAACCATAAACTCTAGTTTGTTCTGGGAAACATCTCTGTTGTAGTAGAAGGGGGAGATGAAAATTTATAGTTCAGAATTGTAAGCCAAAATGTATATTAAAGAGAAAAGAATACACGGTGCCAAAATGGTATCATCATTAGAATGACAAGTCTACTACTTATCTGATACTGATTCTGTATGCATGTTAGTTTCATGTGTTGCATTAACATAAGCATTACTTTGCTCTTATCCTTTTGTGTGATAAAACTTTATTTGGCCTTTCCAGCAGATGCATTAATTCTGCAACTCCTTCCAAGGAAAAGGAATTACCATTAGATGGTATATTCGGTGATTTTCCGTTATTGTCTGAACCTCTGCTGTCTTATTACTGCCTTCTATTACCATTGCAGACTCTGTCATTTCATGACTTTGGATTTTAGAGTGTTATCTGGAGATCAGACTTCTTTCTAGGGAGCACTGCTAGTGGAGAGCAAGGACCAAAGATAATCAGTGGACAAAATAAATTGCTTAGCATCTATGTCGTTAAGCTAGCTAAGAGCTGTTACTACAACTTTTATTTTATTTTCGCACTCCTTATGTGGATTCATGAGTGCAAAAAAATTTCTACTTTCCTTTGTAAATATACATTGGAGAAGCTGAATTTTTACAGGGAACTGATCTCTTTTGAGTGTAAGATTCAAACAGCTCAAAACACCCCATGCCTCCATGTAATTTATAGTAATACTTTCATGCCAGCATCTCCCTCTATTTATCTTCATCTAAAACTCACTTTGGAAAGTTTTTCATGATTACTGTGAATAACTTTCTGTTTTCTTTTCTTTTACAAAATGGTGTGATATAAGAACAGCATTCCTACAGTTGTATTTGTGTCCATACACTTGTGTTTGGTTGTCTATTTTGAATGTGTAAACAGGTAAATAGGCATAAGGCATCTCGTATATAGTATATAACTCTTGAAATACACATGCACACAAAAAGTATAATGAAGAATGTCTTCTAATCAAATGAAATTGTTCTGAAGAATTTTTTTCATACTATGCAATCATAGAACAAATCAAAGTTGTATAAAGTTTTGATGAACAACTGGCTATGATGGGAAAACATAAGAAATGAAGGTAAAAGAGGTATTAAATCAAGTGTGTAAGACAGAATTTGTTTTATTCAAGCTTGTAAGTTTTTTCTATCATGCTCAAATGGCCTATGACTTTGACAGCAGTGTTATTTTATGTCCCAAAAGGACTTTTGCTGGTCTTTTGCTGGTATCCATTATTAATGAGCATTTAAGATGTAAGAATACAAAGCTATTATAATGTTTTTCCAGAGAAATGAAAAAGTAATTTTTAGGAGTAAAATATCAGAAAATTAAAATCTATGAATAAAAGAAACAGCTGGACTACATAGGCAGGAAAAACTATATAGACTGATGTGGAAAAGGCAGACCTTGTAATCAACAAAATAGGGTCAAAGAGAGACATCGAAGCACAAGCACATCACGGAGAATAAGCAGAAGGAAAGAGTCTTGTGTGCAGTTGCAGGTCTTAAGTCTCATTCGAATCAAAAGATATCATGAGAGACCTTCTATCTCTTGGGTGCTGTCAATGAAGGATGCGGGCTCTTAGAGAAGGGATGATTTGCGTGCTGAGGAAGAATAATCACATTTATTTAAAAGAGTAGCACGGATGCCTCGATACTCTGGATACTCTGAATAAGGATGGGTGATGAGTCCCCTCAGAGCTTGAGTGTAAGTGCTAATGTCACGCCACTAGCTTAGGGAATATAATAATATCTTTTTCAGAAAAGGTACCAGTAGACAAGAAGTTGAATATGAGTCAGTAACAGGCCCTTGCATCTGAGAAGGATAGTAGCCCTTGGAGCTGTATTTAGGCAGAACACAGCCAACCACTGAGGGAGGTGATCCTTCCCCTCTACTCAGCACTGGTGAGACTTCTGAGTCCGCTGCAGAGTTTCCCACTACATGACAGATATGCAGAGTCTGCAGCAAAGGAAAATGAAGATGATGCCTGGAGCATCTGATGTAAGAGAAGAGGCTGAGAAGAGGTTGTTTAGCCTGGAGAAAAGAGGGTCTAGGGGTAATCTGTCAATGTATATAAATACTTAAAGTTCCATTTAAACATACAAAAACACTTTGCCCTTTGAGCACTGGCACAGCTTGCTCATGATTTCCATTCTTGAAGACTTTCAAATGCTGACTGGACAAGATCCTGAGCAGTCCATCCTAATTGACCCTGCTTGGAGCAGGAGAGTTTAAATGGGTGATCTCCAGGCGTCCCTTTCAAACTAAATTTTTTTTGATTCTGTGAAGCTGAAAATACCAACAACTCTAGAAACACATAATTAGAATACAATGACATTATAGAAAAAAATGCTATGGAATAAAATATATGACATTCTAATTTACGTAGTGAATTTACTGTGTCCTTGACTCCATGTAAACACTGTGCAGCAACAACTAAGATGTTGCTGTGTTATTGGTACAGAAATAGGATAGTAAAGTATTCACTGGACATGAAGAACAAGCAGTAATTTTTTCCCTTCTTGTGTTAAACTTTCTGTGTTGTGATTGTAAATAGTGAACTTTTTTTTCTGCCTTGAAAGATGGAAGCAGTCAATATAAAACTGAGCAGGAAACCATTGAGGACAATGTGAGAATTTGAACAGAGGAGAGCCAGCTAGCTGTGTAGTGCATACGTTACCCATGTCTTTAATTACATAGTCTGAAATACATCTTCCAAAGACAGTTTCTGCATCTTCTCTAAATATTGCTTGACATAAAAAGCATGCGTATCTGTTGCACCTATTTATCTTACAGTTCCTCATGTTATTTGCTGGAAATAGTTGTCCCTCTACCCATAAAAGTTTTCTTCTTTGCAAAGAGACAAGAAGGTCTAATAATTAATTGAACATATATCAAAATGAAATTATTTCTTTGTGCTTGGGATTTTATGGCTTTGGATGTGAATGCTTGGCATTGCAATTCTAAAATTTGGTTGATATCTGAGACTTGGGTATGAAATGGGAACATCAAAGTTTATGGATTAATTCATTAGTCATTAAAAAGCAGCAGATTAGAAGGAGTCTGAATTACTCCACAGCTCTTGACAGAAGCTGCAGGCTAAATTTGCAGTTATTGACATTTTGGGAAGCGAGGAGGATGTAATTTTACGTTTTAGGGGAAAATAGTAACCTGAACTCTGAACCTCAGTCTTCCTGGCATATATAAGCATGTATGTGTAGGATCTGGCTGGCCACCTTGTGCGGCTGCATGTAAAAGAGAACATTATTGTTCCAACAGGAAGCTGAATGACTGACAGTTCTGTACATTAGAAATGCTGGCATGCATTGACTGTGCTAACAAAGCTACACTGGAGTTGTAACAACAGTTTCAAAAATTATTTAAGAAAAAATGAAATTAAATTCAAGAACGGATTTTAAAAAGGTTTTTCTAATTTCTGTTAATTATATTGTAATTTTATTACAACGCAGAACAATATTTACTGTGTCTTGCATCTCAGAAGAACAACAAAGCCTGACTGATTTCTGGAAAGGAAGGGGGAGAAGTAACAGACAATAGTACTGAGTCATTATTTAGACAAAGTAGTAGAGGAATAAGCGTGAATCTGACCATACTTGGATTCTAATTACACTACTGGGCAGGAGGGCAGATGCAGAGAGGTATTCATTGCACGAGTGCATTGCCTAGAGAACAGAAAACACACCTCTAAGTACTAATTTTAGTCTCTGATGGCAATAGTATGAATAGCAATTATCCTAAGAAAGCAAAAAGAAAAGATGTAACAAATCTTAAAAGTGCTAGAGAGGTCTGGCAATGACTTCATCTTTTCCTTTAGAGCATAAGATTGCCTTAAAGCATTGCTCTTTTGTTATTTGTTTATGTTTCTATTACCAACACTTCAAGCTGAAGTTTTTTGAACGAGCCCCTGGAGGCTCAGTTGGAAAAATTCCAGCCTCTGCTTTTGTTCACATTTAAAATCAAAATTACAGACTGTCTTAAAAAAGAAGCAATATTCATCAATCCACTAATTGCTATTCTATGAAAATAAGGTCTTCATGTACACTGAGCTTTTAACCTCTTTATTAAAGAGCACAGATATAACAATATTAGAATAAGTTATTTTTCTTCTATATGGCAGAGCTTTATCATTTAGAAATGGTTCGTTTGTCAGATAGAATTTGGAACTGGGTACTAATCTATGAATTAGCTGCTTGTTGTTTGAGGACATGTTTGACTATGCAAATATACATCACTGAATGACCTTTGTGGTTAAATTTGGATGATCACTTAAGGAAAAAACTGTCAGTTTCATTTAATTTTTGCAAACTCTTTGTCAGTGCATCTAAGGATCTCAGTCACCCTGGAGTGTTACCCAAGGTACATGAATAATTAAGGAAGATTCATCATTGAATGTTTTGAAGTAGTTTGAAAAACAAACAAACAAACAAAAAGAAAACAACTGCTAAAATGCACTGATGATGTGATTAAAAGAACTTGACTGGCTTCTTCTTCCATGCTCCCTGTTGCCTCTTTGTTTGAGAGTTGTATTCCATAAGAAAGTGCAGCCTTCCAGCATGATTACAATAATTAGAAAGATTTAACAAATAAATGTGAGTTACTTTAGAAACAATTTATGTTTAAATGGCTGCCTTGTATATAGTGAAGAATGACTGACATGGCTTATCAACTGCTTTCCAAGTTTTCCAACTAAGCAAGCTTCCCTCCTCTCTTTCAGCCTTAGGTTCAGGCTGGCTTATGTGCAAAATCGAATGCCAGTCTTTTATGTAGCTACACTTCTATGTAATTCTCTTATGACATGGGATAATGAAATTGTATCTGTTTTAAGCTTTTGACCCATTTCTGAATCCATAGATACAAGAGGAATATTGTTAAAAGTGAAAACAAGAACTAGATGTAGATATGTTAATATTATTTCAAGTAAAATTTAAGTTGAATGTGTGGAAGAAATGGATATGAAAATATTATACTATTATCTTGAGATAGCTACTCTTCAGCATTTTGCCTCAGACACTTCAGTAAAACTTGTGGGCGAGTTTTTATGAAGTGATATCTCCTAACACAAATGATGGTGTGATTTTTCTAAGCATTTTTTTGTAATGAGCTGATTTTAATACAGAAAAGGACAATGCATTCTGGTTTAGAAAAGTAGAAGTCAAAATAAATGTTTTTGCAAGTAATTGAACTTCTTTTACCAAGTAGAAATGCACTGTAGCAGTGATATTTACCACATCAGTGATTACAAGCCAATTATAAAATCACACCAGCTTATTAAAATTGATGAGCAATGTTATACCAATGCATGATTTGTTAAAAGTATCACCACAGCTGATAATTTTACAGAATATGCAGTGAGAAAACTAACAAGTTATGCATGTATCTTCATTTGATGTGTAAACATTAACCTTCAAATTCTTTAAAACATTTCCTGCTTGCATTTTTGAGAGAGAAATCACAAGAAAGAGCTTAGAATGAAACTGTTTTTTAACACAAGTTGTAGTAAATGGACTACTTACAGTCAAGCCCTTCCCAAAAATAGTTCTGAATATATCATGATTTCTTAATCATTTTCTAACAGTTATAGCTTCTATATTTATACTTGTCTTTAAGTTTAGAATAGAATTTCAACATTTAATTGCACACATATGTTTAGATAAGTTTTCCTAAGAAATCCCTTGGTCTCTTTTATTAAGATATTTTATTAGTATTTTATTGTATTATTTTTATACTAAACTAAAAAATACTTATAACTACCAGCCTCTGGGCAGCCTGATCTAGTTCTGTCCATGGCAGGGAAGTTGGAACTAGGTAATCTTTGAAGTTCTTTCCATCCTCATGATTAAAAAAAAAAAAAGTCTTCAGCATCCATTTCTCAGACTCAGCTGCCCCTCCACTGTACAGCCAGAACTAGACTTCTGTTCCTGGCTCCCAGTCCTCTGGCACTGTTTAATGGCTGATCTTGGTATTTGGTAGTAATTACATGTGGATGTGTGCACTCTTGCTTGCTCCAGTTACTGTTACCCTCAACACGTGGGCCATGCAGGCTGTGGTGTGACTCCATTTCTGGCACTTAGACCTCCATGTGCACACAAGAGAGAAACTCTTTCTCCAGAAAACAATTAGAAATGGATTTCCACAAGACAGAACATACTCTGGTAGTCCAGTGAAGAGTAGTCAGACAAATGTTCTGACCAGCAACGTTTGAATACAACAGGTCCCTTTTGTCTCCCAGTTGATTTTTCCATGCCTCTTCCTCCTCAAATCACCCTGATTCCTCCATTTCCCATCTTCAGTCCTTCCATTAAAAATCCTCCTCTGCATGACCCTTGAGTTTCATGACTCTAAGCAATGTCACCCCTCAGTCCATAAGGAGATCTGCTCCCTTGATGCATCTTACAAGCTGTTGCCTCAGCTCATGGGCTGAGGCTACTCTGGGACATCCTTGGGAAGGCCTAGGCTGGGGCTGGATCTCTGTAGAGCTACCCTACCTGCCCTTTTCTCTCTGTACTCCCTTTTGTTCATGGAAATGAGTTTCTAATCATAATGAAAAGGCATATTTGAAAAAGTGAATATCAGCACAGTTGAAAAAAGCAATTAAAATTGTTATTTATAACTGCATTTATTCCCATCAAAATAATAAGAAAAATTCCACGCAACTTCTCTGTGAATCTGTGTAGTGAATGTATTTAAAAAAAATTATTTTTTTTTAGAAAATTATTTTTTTTATGAACACACAAAGAGCAGTAATATTAACTAGTCAGTATCCACATCTTATTTATGAGTTATTGTAACTTTTCACCATTTTTGTATGATGGGTATTTTACAAATATAGATAACTAGCAAACTGAAGGAAATTGTACTTTTCTCCTAAAATTTACAAAGCAAAACAAACAGCTAAAATAAATAGACAATTCTTAATGAGGTATGGTTGCACTGGATGATCTTGTAGGTCTTTTCCAACCGTGGTGTTTCTGTGATTCTGTGATTCTACGTGCTTAGCACTAAGATGTAACTAATTCAATTTTCATATGAAATTAAATAAATTAACTAGAGGTATTAACATAGAAAGTTCAGGAATAAGTAGGGAGTCATGCTATCTAGCAGTTTAGCTTGAAACTTCATGGTAAATTAGTTCTTCACCCAGGAATTTTAAAGGTGACACCATGTGGTAATAAAGAATATTGCTCCAGTATTCATTAGGCACTAAAGAGGTGCTTTAAACTGCCATTTCTGCATATACAAATGAAGTAACATTATAATCGAATCACAGATATGGACAGTAGTCTTTCTCTGAAAGGTCTTCATTATACATCATGTTAACATTTTAGATTCCATTATTTAATTAACAAAAAATAAAATCTATAAAGAAGCATATCCCAACTGGCTTCCCCTTATTAGGCTTGGAGAATAGAGATGTTGTGGCTGAGTGAAAAGTCAGCAAGAAATTTAAGAAACAAATGATCAATATCCCCGAGTAGGGAGCCAGATATCAGTCAAAAAGATATCAATATCAGTTTCAGCAGTAGTTAAATGAATACTTTCTTAATGATACACTTCATCCAGGAAAGAATATGGAAGAATTTGAAATATTGCAAAAGATCAAGCAATTTATTAAAAGAGTAACTGAAATGTGATGCAGTAATAGTAACGTGTTATTCTTAAGACCATTCTTGAAGGCCATTCTTTAAGACCATTACAAATAAAGGTCATGTCAATTTGAGAACACTCTAACAACCTCCTGAAAAATAAGAGAGAAAAGGAAAAAGAAAGATCTTCCATGGTTAGTATCACGTTACCAAAGGACTTATAAGGATTTTACATAAAGCTGAGGATTTTCTGTGGTATTCAACTAGAAAATATGAATATAATAAATGAGTTTGAAGTTTGATTTATGAAATATTATCAGGAACTTTTACGGCGAGCACTGAATATTCAGAAGAGTTAGTAATGCTATAGTAGATAGATAGTTCTGAAAGTAATGCCTCCTATCTATTTCCATGAAAATAACTCTGAGTACAAAACTATGATTTGTTGGAGCAGTTTCTCAGATATAAAACAGGAGAAAAATTCTCAACCTACGGATGTGGTTCAGGTAGATTGTGTCTGAACTTCAGAAATAAAGCTCAAGATTACAGTAGATAAGCCTTGTGCACATTTTCTTGATCTTCAACAGATTTAAAGGAGAACATTAGTCACTTCAGAAGAAAGAACATTAGAAAGTTTGGATTGAATTCATTTATCTTAATTTGTTTCGAAGCACTGTACTCCTTTGTACTTCGGCTCTTTGAGGCTGACAGTTTCAGCTGGGGTGGAATTGTTTTCTTTAGAATGTCTGGTATGATGCTATGTTTTAGATCTAGGAGGCTTTGACTGCTACATAAAAGTTTGCACTGCCATGAAAATTCTCCCCCAAGGTGCTCTGCAAAGCATTTATAAACAATTGTTTTTGAAATCTGATTTCTAAGAATTAAAAATATCATAAAGAATTATGATTCAAAAAAGTATCTTGGTAAATGTGCTTATGTAAGCAGTTTAAATGTAATCCCCATGAAATGAGATAAATATACTGGGAAATTCAAAATGCAGACATAAATCACTGGTAATACACAGATGAAATGGGAAGGGTTTATCTGGTGTTTGTTAGTATCTTCTCTATATTTTAATCTTTTAAATTCATTTTAATTTCCTAATTATTGTTTATAATCATACTCTGTTGTGCATTAATCTCTCAAAAGTGAGATCTGCTGCCATAAGTAACTCTGGACTACTCAAGCCTGAGTCAGCAGAGCAGTCAATAGCTGAGCTGTCTTTCAAAACAAACAGAAATATGATTAAATCACACTGATTCCTTCCTTCCCACATTCTCCAATGTATTAACTTTATTAAAATTATCTGAGCAGCAAGAACAAAGCTGCAAATATGCTGCATCTTACTGACATAACATTTACATTAAAAAAAAGAAAAGAAAAAAAAAGAAGAAAAAGCAACCCAAAACAGCAAACTGTTAAAGGAGGTAAAGTCTCCACCAAAATTATCAAGTTCCAACATAAAGACCTTAGCACAAGTTTTTACAATCCCTGGAGGCATTCAGGGCCAGGCTGGATGTGGCTCTGGGCAACCTGGTCTGGTGGTTGGTAACCCTGCACTTAGCAGGGGGGTTGAAACTAGATGATCATTGTGGTCCTTTTCAACCCAGGCCATTCTACGATTCTATGATTCAGTGAATTTTGTTCTAAAATAATACTTTCTGTTTTTGGGACGTCCTTGCTCATAGTTCAATTGTCTCTTAACAGGCATCTATTCAATGGCTTAACTCCTTCATTCTTCAGCCTGTGGTCCCATGCTTAATTTATCACAATTATTTATCACATTATTTATTCAACATCTGCCTTGGACACAGCTATTGCAGCTATTCTGAATTTCCTTCTCTGTGAATTGCTTCACTAGAAAATGTGTGTTTATTGAACCATCGCATAGAATGATAGAGGAAGAAGGTATTTCACAGCTGTGGATCCATGATACAAAGACAGCTCTATTAGATGAAGGCTTAATTTGAAGTATCTGGAATGTAATTTTATTGAAGTATGTCATAATTCTGTAAATCCAAAAATGGAAATCTTTTTGACTTCAGGTGAATTTCTAGCTTTTAGGCAATCCTTCAGACATAACTAATAGTGTTGTTCAAGCAACATAAAATGAACACAAACTAGAACAGACTAATTTAAATAAACTGTTTAGCATCACTTTTCTGATGCAAACAGATTCTAAAATGTCCAGTAAACTATTTTAACCAGTGGAATTATTGTTCTTTTCAAGCCAACTCTCAGCACAAGGGGGTATCCCCTATGCATAATACTGCAACAACAAAATTATTATTGCTATTATTATTGTTGTCAGAAATGCTCTAGTCTGTTCTTTATCCTGAACTACTTTGACAAGTTCCCCACTACATCAGTATTCACAATTGGTGGAATGTCTCCCAGAGCAGCACTATTAGTACTTTTATGAGCTTCTAGCATGCTTCTATGCTCTTGATTATTTTTTTTTTCTGTAGCATTAATATGTCTGGAAAATTCCACATCCCTCCATCAAAGTTGTTACCCTCTGTTTGACACATTGACTCGTGCTGTGGTTATATTTCCTGATTCTGATAGCTAATAATTATAATGCTTTAAGAAAGGCTGGAGCGTTTTTATGAAAGATGGTATTTACCTGCTTCCACTTAAAAATAGATCCAGATTGTTTTCATGGATCCATCTTGAGGATATCCTCAAGGACATCTCCCATGAGAAGAAGAGTGTCTGAGAAGTGCTATTACACAGAAAAATAAACTGTTAGCTCTGCTGTGTTCCAGGGACTAGGGGAAATTATATTCCAATCATAAAGCTGTCTCTTCTAAAAACCAAAACTGATATTTCCCTGAAAAAAATATTTTTCATCATATATCCACCACATTCATCTTTATGCCTTTCAAAACACAGTTCTGTGTGTACAACTGCAAATTTGTTTTATACTGAAATATTTCAGCCTTTCAGGAGTGCTTGAAGGAAATGGGATGGACTTTACATTTTCAAAAGGCTCTCACTCATCCTATTTCCTGTAATATTTGTGTGTTCCAGAGGTCAGATTAAAAAAAAACTTATAGTCCATGTTATTTACAAACAATGTGAAAACAAGACTTGAAATCATCAGGAAATTTTGCTCCCTTTTCAAGTCAATGGAAGTTTAATGGTTTAATACTATATAAAACTAGAAATGAAATATGAAAAGTTTCTTTAAACTCAATTTTAAATTAATAGGGGGATTGTCAAGGGTCTGACAATACTCCATTTATAAAGTTCCAACATAAAGACCTTAGCACAAGTTATTACAATCCCTGAAGGCATTCAAGGCCAGGCTTGGAAATTTATAAATTCCTGTATCTTGTTCACTATTTTGGTGTTAAGCATGTCAGGTCCAGATTTTTGGTGGATTAGATATGTTGATAGAGGAAGGTATCTCAATCTGAAATGTCACCTGGCTTGCTTGTCTATACAGACCGCAACAGTGGATTCATAGGATTCCATAGTGCACAAAGTAATGCAGATTTATGTTTTGAAGACTTCTGTTTATTACAGAGCTGCACAAATCACCAGTGGCAAGTGTGCTATGATTAATAAGGCACATACATATACATAAATATACATAGGAAGTCATAATATGCTATTATAGATATTACCAACTACATGCAATGACATTCATTTTTTTTCCTCTGGAAGTTCTCTGTGTTCATTTGTAGTCAATTACACTGAAGAGCTTTATAAGCACTCTTCTAGCTGCTCAACTTATCTCCATCCTTTAAGATAAACGACTGAGCTACTTGAAGCTCTTTTTTTACTGCTATTGCTGTGTCTTTTTCTGCTTTATATAACTCCTTTAGTGTTTCTTTCATTTCTCATCCTTCCATCCTGCTGTATTTAAAGCTTTGAGCTCAGCTTAGCATTGTGGAAGCTTCTCTACTTGGGCATGAGAGTGTTACAGTCAGTGTACTTTCGGATTCTCACCCCTCCCCCATGGAACTGCTCTGCAATACTGATGGGTCACTTTTTCCTGGCATTCAGTATTGCATCCCCTTCTGTTAGTAGGATGTCAGTGGGTTTTTGTGAATACTGCTCCTGCGCACGATGCATAGAGATCTCTGGAGGGTTATTCAGAAGCTGAGGCTGATGGCAGAGATAAGTGCAAGTTGTACCACCTTTCTCCTGCCAGGAGGATCTCAAAATCCTTCTTCTACACTCTGAGAATCAGTTCCATCCCCTCCTCCTGAATGCATGTATTCCTGTATTAGAATTTCCTTCACTGATTGAACTTGCTCTCCTTGATCACCCATTGAGTCAATACGAGCATTAACTGATCTGTTTTTGCCTTCAGGTCCATAAAAATGTGCATAAATGCAAAATCAATAAAAAGTAGAATGAAAAAAACCACACTTGGTCATATTCTCTATTTACAATACGTGTTGAGATCTATTTGTTACTCAGCTCTCAGTCCCATTAGTATGTACCTCAGTGATTTTTATCAACTGAATTTATAATTTCATAAAAAATGATATCAACTTAATTTGACAAGATCTATATTCAATGTACCCATGTTGATTAGCAGTAATTATATTATCCTCCTTTAGTTGCTTGTTACTTGAATCCCGTATCAAGCTTTACATAATTACAACAATCTCTTAATACTGGCAGCATGAGACCTTTCACTGATGACAGATTATCCTTCCCATGATAATGTGTGCTTTTTTTCCCCTGCTAAATATTCCAAATAGGTTGTTAAATAACTATTTATCCTGTTTGCTACAATGTTACGATAGTATAAACATAATAATAAACTGCATAATACCCTATCTGAAAGATTGGACAAGAAGGCTTAGAATTATTTAAACCTGAGTTCTTACTTCCTTGAAAACCTGGGGCTTATTTCTGTTCAAAAATCTCTCTGCAAGGTTTCATTACATTAAACATTTTTTTTCCTAACAAAGGAATAGATTGCAGGCCTTACCCTTTATTTCTGGGGATTCTTACGTCGTTATATTGGTGGTTACAAAATGATAGTCAAAGATCAGATTTTTATACAAGCACATTTTACTTAAGGAAGAAAAAGCCCCACTTTGTTGCAAAGCTACAGATCAAACGACCTTTTCATAAATGTTTTTTAGATGCACCACCCAGAAATGAACTGGGACTTGATTATTTGTCACCTCCAATACAGAGGCGTATATCATATGTTACATCATTTGTCATTATGTTATATAATATGTATGACATTTACAGTCTAATATCCTCACACACTGAGTAGCTGGAACTTTCAAGACTTGATTTTATTTGTCTAAGAAGTGTCAGATCCCTGGTACATTTTACAAAATATAGTTCACTGAACACAGCTTATAGGTGATGACTGAGAACAAGAAATCCTTGTATTTTCATACATAGAGTAGGCAGAAAAATATGTTTATGTATCTTTTTGAAAAGCAAGGACAAAGGACATTGTGTCCTTACTTACTGGGATTAACTCCACCCAATAACTGCAGTATTTTATTTTCAATTAGTAAATTGGTTTACAATAGTATAAAACATCCGAAAACTGAAGAACTTATGTTAAAGAGAATATACGTTTCTTATTTTATTTATCTGTGATTTTCCTCTCAAAATACAATATAATCAATTTTGCTTTATTTATCATATTCCTCCATCAATTTTAATTACTGAAGTCATAGTATTTTATAACAAGAAGCCTTTGAACAGAGTGGAAGATCAGCATCAATAGGATAAATAAAAGGCTCTGCAAAGTTCAGAGGCTCTAATTAGAAGTCGGAATCTAATGCATCTCTCTCCCTAAGTGATATTGGATTTTATACATGATTTATAAGATCTGATAAAAAAAAAAAGTAAAACACTTACTGTTGAAGCAGTAGATTCCACAGAATTTTTTAAAAGAGTATTTGAATTTACTTGAATGTATATTAACTTATCAGAGACTTTCCTGCTTTTTCTGGAATACTTGCTTCTACTTGCTTCTTTTTTCTGAACAATGACTTTTTAAAGATGAACAATTGATGAATAATTAATATCCTTTTCTAAGTAGCTTCTTTCTTCGTAAGATTTTCATGAATAAGAATCTTTTTGCTGAGGTAGCTTTTGAGCATTTCATTAAAGGAATGAAGGACATCCATACTTCTGTCATGAGGTTATAACTGTCCATGCTGGTACTGATAATCATTTCCTCACATGATGAAAATAAGAAGGTTTTTTGTACGTCTAACAATTATTTATTGGGAAGAAATGAACACAATATTTTATACCACCCTTCTGTACGTAGAGTTAGATCTTAAATGTCTTGTAAGCATTCTGCACTTCAGTTAAATTTTTAAGGTACATGTGAAAAAGAGCTTGGGATGAAAATGAATATATGACTTCTCTGAGATAATGGTGCTTAATGATTTCGAACTGAGAGTGGCTTATATTCCCGTTTTAATGATTAATCATTCTTGCTCTTTATTGGTCTCTTCTGACTGGAGAAGAAGTTGATGCATAAGTTCTTCAAATGCAGAGGGGGAATATATAATGAGTAGTAAAAACATTTCTGTAGGAAGAAAATGTGGAACATAATACACAGGAAAAGTGCAGTGGGTTGAATCCTTAGCTGTTAGCAGAGAACAGATTTACCAGTTAATGAATTAAGGTCCAAGATAAGCTAAATAATAATACTAATAATAAAACAAGCAACAAGAACAAGAACAGCAACAACAACAAAAAACCACTCAACAATATAGCAGTCTGGTAACTGAATGTGCTTTTTCTCATAAATAATATTCAGAAAAACTTTATTTTTCATGTAATTGTTTTAGAAGGGGAGAGGAGCATTAGTATTTTTGAAATTTGAATCCAGAGTAGCATACCTGTCTGAGACCTTCCAAAGGGAAAAATGAATAAGTCTATGCATATTAGAATGTTTTGTACAGAAATAGTTATATAGTAGTTGATGTATTCATTCCATATTTTTTGTTCCCCTGTAAAACTTCTGAAGTGAAAATGATTTTCTGGAGAAAAAAAAAAAAGTTTATTGAACTGTTGTGATATCTGCTATATTCCAATAATTCAGTTCAAGCAGAACTGCCATTGAATAACTCATGAAGCATCTTCATATGTACCTATGAACATTGCTTTAACAGGCTGTAGAGTTTGATATTCAGAGAGGATTCATTCCTGTACTAGGCAATTGAACCTGTATAAAGATGTAAGGTACTAGTTCCTGAGAGAGAGGTTTATGCATACCAGAGTATAGAAAGCACTGAACTGGACAAGGGACAGCATCAGGCTGTGGAAAACGCACGTCAACCATAGCGTTAAAAGTACCCATATATAGCAGTATTCCAATCTTGGCATACAGGGTAGTTGAGAGATTAAGAGTGTTTGAAATACAATATTCTTTGTTTATACTGCAGAACAGTGGATAAACAGCTATCCAGACCCAAGCTTTAGTTTATATTGCTTAAATAGCAGAGATAGTAATTTAAGAGCAACACTGTAAGACATGATGTTGTACATGGATGGGACTGATATTTGGAGAAGCCTTTTTCAAGGTTATTCTCAGTAATGATGCTGCATTTTCAAAGACAAAATTCTACAGTAAGGAAGGATTTGTTTCAAAGGCTTATATTTTTTAGCAGTCATGACACTGCTAAATCCTTTGTGTGACATATGTGTTTAAATGAAGTTTTGAACTAGTTTTTGAGACTAGCTTGAATGACAGAACTTGAAGATAGAGTATGTAAAGAAGACTGAGAAATTATTACTATCAGAAAGAGGCAGAATTAGACTTGCTTATGGAGTTTTCCATTAAGCAAATTGCTTTCTACATTAACAAGGAAACGTTTTATCTTAACTTACTTGTTTGTTTCACCCAAAGGAGGAAACATTGACTTATTCAGAAAAAAAAATGCAACAGGATTGGTTGCCTTAAATAAGACTTGACATACAAAATCTTCCTTTCGATGCAAACTTAAAATGGCAAATACGAAAATACTGTTTTAAAAATTATGTTTGATCAGTTGTTCCTCCGTTCAAAAGTTTTGCATTTTTTCCCCCAGATATAGTATTTGTGCATTGAATTCCATCCTAATTTTTACAATATCACTTTTTGACTCTGATGCTGTGTTTATAACCCTTCCTTGGCACCATGTACTATTTTTAGACTGTATTTTTTAGTACATATTTTACAACATTAATGAATTTATGTAATAGATTGATCCTTGATTGTTATCTATTCTTTCTCCCTGTCACATTTGGTTTATGCTGTCATCTTCGTTTGTGTTTATGATCCTTGAGTTTCCTTCTTGCCTTAGGCATTTTTTCCAAGCCTACCATTACTTCTTTTTCCTGGGGACTTTCCTTATGTTCTTCAGAGTCCTTCTAAACGCTGACTAGTTTCATGTTAACATTCAAGAGTAGAAGCTATTTGTGCTGTGTTTTCTTTAGTCAGAACATTTTGTATGTAGCATGCTTAGCGTTTTGTGACAAGCATTCAGGCCAGAAAGTGACAAAACTAAGATTTTATGGTCAGCATTTACTGTTGTTTTAAAGCATATTGAGTATTATACAATCCTAATGTTCAAGACAATTCTGTAGATTTTTTGCACTGCTTCTTTGGAGTGCAACATGAACAAAAATGCACAGCAAAGAAAAAAATATTCAGTGTAGATAAAAAGGGTTAGATGCCAAAGGATAGACATGATGTTACAGGAGATACTTTCCTTCTAATACCATGGTCATGTGTGGGCTCTTTGTCCTGTTTTTAAGGCAATTCCCACAAACACTCTACTGTCTTACAGCTTCAGAGTCCTATCTAGTAAGACAGAGAAAGGCGTTGCAGTGTTTGAGAGACACCAAATCCTGGTGCTTAAATTGCAAATGCAGGTTATAGAGAGAAAGTCCATTGCAGAAAAATGTAGTTGGTTGCAATCCCGTCATAATTTTTAGTATAATAAAAGAAGGAATTCCGCAATGGATTTTGAAGCATCAATAGCATCAATTTTGAGTACAATACTAAGTCAGAATTGTACAGACTACAAAAATTATTGCAAGTGTAAAAATTGCCAAAATAAGTTTTCTGCTGTGGTTTATGAGCTTAGTTGAAAGATTTCACTTGAAAATTATTTTCCCAGAGGTTACCTGTTAGGATGTAAATCACGTTTTTTCATGGAAAAGAGGATAACTTCATGCTTTGAGTTTTTTCTTGATTTGAAGTTTAAATTTTTAGTGGAAGATAAAATTCACCTTCTTTCAATTCATACACGCTTCTATGTCAATTTATTGTACATCTGTGGCTGTTCATTTTCTGTTTTGTTTTGTAATAAGTATCTTTCCTGGATGGAGGTGAATTCAGAGGTTCAATTTTTAAATATCTTATTGCACTGTATTACTGTTGACAAGGAGAAAAAATAAGTAGTTGCAAGAAATATTACTTATCATTCAATTGCATGCTATCATTCTGTTTGCATTGAAGAAACATTTAATGAAGATGTGTATATTTGATATTTTAATGAAAATATGTTATTAAGATATTTTTCTCTGTTACATGCAGTTTCTCTTCTGCCTGACCCTGCAGTCTGTAGTAAAATAGCTGTTAAGGAGTCAGCATTTCTTTTGATGCTAAGAGATTCTGCTAAGAGATTATTTTGATGCTAAGGTGTCTAATATGTTTTCATATTTGACATTTAGAATACATAGAAGCTGGTTCCAAGGGCTACTCCTACCACAAAACATGTTTCAAAATATGAAAGTTTCAACTACTTACATTTGTATTGTAACAACATCCTTCTGGGTGGTTACTGGACATTGCAGCTGTATATTAGCATGATCAAATCCTGTCTCTACCGTTGGTATTTTTGGATTTTCTCTGACCATGGATGATAGAAAGTATTCTCTTCTTAAGATATTCCTCTCACTGAACACATTACAATGCTGAGTCTGATATTGGGCCACTACCATAAGAACTTCTTCTGAGGTAAAAGATCTGGAATTTTTTCCACTTCTACTATTTGATCTTATGCCAAAATGATATTAAATGTGTTAAAAGCATTAATTAACTATGCAATCAGTGTTCATGTGAATTCATCTTAAAATGCACTGCTGGTTCACTGTACGTAATCTCACCTTCTTACTTTTATTTATAACTTTTCAGAACTTATGACTTATTTTGCATGCTATGTAATTTTTTGTTAGAATTCTTTTCCTCCTGATTTTACATAGCAGAATGTTCATTCCCTGAATCGGTCTTCGTATTGCAGATTTATTTCTTAAGCATTACCATGTATTAACAGGGTAAAGTTGTGTATTAAGTTGAAAATCTTAAAAGAAAGCAAAGTAAGTTAGAGAAGGATATAGTCTGCAAAGCTTCAACTTATTTAGGAGTGCAGTTCTGAGGCTAGTACAGATAGGGACTTTTGAATTAATTTCTTATGGATTAAATAGGAGTTAGTGGCACTTGAGTCTTTATTGTTTTCTGGAAAGATACAGAAACTGATCTTGGCCAAACTACAAAGAAACATCTAGAGTATTGTAGCCTTCTGAAGAGGATTATTTCCATACACAACCAGGATGAAAATATGCAAATGAATTTTAAAATGTTTCTGTACTTCAGAAATAGTTGACTGAAATATGTTGATTTCCAGACTGAACTTCTGAGGTACCTAACACAAATTAGGTCACACTGCAGCAGAAGGCTGCACGTTTCTGTTCCCATTGGATGTACTAGTAACACTACTTTTACTTTCTGATCCTAATATTTCCAAACCAAACTGCAACGATTAGATCTTAAATGCTTTCTTTCATCTTTCACATCAGTTTGGTCCTTGTCCTGATTCAAGTAACTGCCAAATGAAAGGTTGACAAATGAATAGCGATGCTTCAAAGAGGTCTAACATGAATAGAGTGAAGAAGGCATTAACGAAAAAAAAGTGAATTGGCTTGATGGCAGTATGAATTTCTTTGTGTCTTGTTGATCTACAGTACAAATACATTCTTATAATTTAAAACAGTGGGAGTAGAAAAATATTTGATGGCAGCATAAAAGTCTACACAACAGGAAACAGAAGAAAAATACGAACGTCGAATATGGCTCAGAGCTACCTTGGTTTTAAGCTATGGAAAAAATAATCATGTTACAATTACACATACTACCTCCACAGAGCAAAACTTGCCATTGAAATACTTTTTTTAACTTAGGATAGTATACTACAAATCTTCTCTGCTCTCCAATTGTGATACTCTTTTTCATGTGCATGAAAATATTACATTAATATGGAAATATAAAATGAACTATAGAGACTCAAAATGTCACTGATATTTGTTTGGGCAATATTTGTTCATCTGGAAGTTAAAGAAAATAAGTAAACTAATAGCTATTTTGTATCAAATATGTCTTAATGGCTTTTAAAAGAAGCAAGGGGTTAAAATGTGATCCAAGATAAATCTATTAAACATAAAATGGCTACAATGGTTTTGACAAACTCATTAAAATTAATAAGAACATTTCAATAGTACAGACTGCCTGCCATAAATTATTCAAGAAAAGAAATTATGCCATTCAACAAAGCATGTATTTTTTATTAAAATGGCAGGAAAACTTTAACTGGAAGCTAATTTCCATTTCAATCTGAATTACTAGTTTTATTTTCTTGGAGTTTCATAATGAAATCAGCTACAGTAAACACACCCTGTATTACAGCATTGTGTATCAGTTAGCTTTATTACATGGTGTAGCCATGGTTACCAATCACTGAAAGAAAAGAGACAAAGATATGACAGCAGTTTGTTGTCAGCCATGAAACCATAAATCAAATCTATTTTTATATCTTTTTAGACATGGGCCAGAGCTACTAACTGCTTGTCAGGCTTCAGTGCACGTGTGTTTGTGCATGTATCAGCACGTTATGTGAGAAGGAGGAACACGAGTCCACTTGCAGGATGACATGCATTGAATGTTAGGTGTGAAGTATGTGTTGATAATTCCTATCCAGTCTATATATGCCTGTGTAATGCAGGAACATAAAAATGAACATGGAATTTCTATATTTGTGAATTTGGTGATTTGTTGCTGGAGATTCCTCTTATAAAATCTTCTATGAAATTTAAAATCTGAATTTCAACATGCTTTAGATATTTTCTCCTATTAATCCTGCTGATAGGCTGTGATAATTAGGAAAGTACTCCAAAAATCCTGTCAGATTTCAAGAAACTTTTGGACAACATTGCCAGAAATATGATATTATTTTTATGCAGTCCTGTGTCTTAGAGCAAGGAGTTGGACACTGATCCTTCCAACTCAGGATGTTCTATGCCTCTAATTCCCAGTATAAAATGTGTATGTTTGGAACTGCGTTCTGAAAATCATTTTACCATGATTTCCAGTTCTGATTTCCTTTTTTCTTTTAGCTAGACAGGCTTTATTGTGCCCTTTCAAGTTCTCCCCTTTTTCTATTTCTGTTAGCTCTTTCCTTTCTGCAGATGGACTCAGAAAGAGGATTCAGCATTTCACATTCATTCGTGTTTAACACACAAGAGCAGAACTATGCACAATGAAAAGTCATCTCAATCTCTTCTTGACAGGTGCTGACAATGCGCTGCCTCTCCTAGAAACAGTTCTTCAGTAGGAATTATATTTTGTTTGTATATATTGTATATATGCAGCAGTAAATACTCCTGATACTGTTATGAGTTTCTTCAGTACAGAATCACCACCTTTTCTATCTTGAAGTTAGATACTCCAAAGTGTTTTCAAACATATCTCTCTTCAGACTTTTTCTTCTTTCCTTTTTCCTCATGCATGAGCATGGATCTTACCATGGATCTTACTCCTGTTAACACTTGGAAGAATGTATTCCTATTTCTAATTGCATATCTGCATCTTAAATAATTTGCATCCCTTCATCTCAGAAGGAGGGCTAAGATACAAGTGAATAATGCACAGTTTTTCGGGAATTTCTCTTCTATTAGTGTAACAAGGTGACTTGATTTCAGGTTTGAAAGTACGAGGTACAATATCTTTGTAGCTCTTTTGTGACACCTGCTGGTTAAATTGGCACTTGCATTACGGTGCTAGTATGTGATAAAAATCCCAGCTGGAATCCTTCCAATTCTATTAAACTATTTCAGATTCTCAAATTTAATTATTCTCCACTGGCCATGATCTGACCAAAGGACAAAATTAAAATGGGTGATAACATTTCTGGAAGTCATACTATCAAAACTGGACTCCTAAATAGACTGTAATCACGCTGAAGGTTATATATATGGACTTGAAATGGTTTAACAAGTAGAAAATCCTTCATCTTTTCATTTGGGAAGATGCAGTACAAAGGGTTTTGGTAGAAACAATTAAGTATTAAATGCTTAATGGACAATAAAGTCAGTGAGCATGTAGGTTTTATACATGCCTATGAAAAATCCTTCACTAAGGAGATGTACTCAGTGTAATGCAGTAATACACAATCCAGTAATACATATGACTTTTGCTCTTTTTCTTTTTTTTAATACAAGGAATCTGTTGGTGACAGTGATGGCTAAAGATGATCTTTTGCCTAAACCTTAGATAAGGACAAAGTCTGACATTTGCATTCTGTAAGATAATAGTTTTTCTTATATTTATGATACTCTCATTGTCCAGGGACAAAGGATGAAACATAGACACTGCTTTTCTATTCTTGCAAATTACGCTATGATTTATTACAAAATTACACTAAATTACTAATTGTAACATTTTTTGTTAACCACTAATAGTACATGAAAAAATTGATATAAAATATCAGTCAATATTAACAATGCGAGCACTTTAAATTGCTAGATTATAAATGATTATTTATATTAATGTCTTATTAAAATAAGACATTAAAGGAACAACAGAAGTATGAAGGCATTTCATTTTATCAGGATCTTGTAATGATACAGGCTGTTTCAAAAAGCAAGTCAGGTATTTGGAGAAATTATTATTACTGTTATTATTCATTTTTAATCTGGATTATGTAAGTTTTCTTCATGAAAGTGGACACTGAAGAAGTCTCAGAACAAGCTGATCCCTGGTATTCTTGGTTCAGACATAAGATCAAGTCTCTCTACTGCTTAGAACCAGAGGAAAAGTGGATAATGGTTTTCTTCCATTGACACATTTTCTGAGATGCACCTGAGATGCTCAAGTATTTTTTATTATCATATATTTATATGGAAATAAGGAGTGATTTCCATTTATTTATTTATTTAGTTATTTTTTTGCCAGGGTATTGAGTGTTCACATTTTCAGGAATTTAGCTCATTGCTGGTAAGACCAACATACCAACATGAGCAATCTAGAGGTGCTGGAAGCTTTGCTGACACTGCCATGCATGGAGCTCTGCATAGGAGCCTCCTGCTCCTTTTCTTGGGAGCAGCTTCTAAAGATCTTTTGCTTCACAGTGGCTTTGTTACACACAGTTGTTCTGTAAATCTCCCAGGCTTTTATGAAAGCATAAAGTAACTGCCTTTTACATGCATTAGTTTGGATGGGATATTGATTAAATGGCATCTCATTTTTTTGAATTAAACCCATCTGTTGTGTTCAGCAGCTTACTGATTCTACTTACTGAACCCTGTTTCATCAACTAGAGAGAATTTGTATTTTAAATATTGAATATGCAAAGTTTGTATATTTGTATATGCTTTATACCTTTATACTTTGTCAGTCTCAGACACAGCTGGCAACTTACCCTGTAAATGCGCTAGAAAAGAAATAGACATTTCTTTCTTCCTTTTCTGTTTAACTACTCAGTATTTTAACAAACAGCTTTTATATTCAGTCAGCCAAATTATAGTTTCTTGGTAGTTCTTTATGATAACTCCCTTCCTGTCTTAGCTTATTTTCTGTTCAGCTGCCTTCACTGTTTAGCTGAAATCTGCAAAACCACCTTTCACTCAGGGATAGGAAACACATCCATTCTAAGAAATAAAGCTCAGGGTTTTCTCATAGTCCCCCGTGTATTTTACATCCGATAAAAAACATAGCACAGAACAGATTTGTCTCTTACAGACTGCATTCTTTACTACTTTTTTTTTTCCCCACGGTTCCCTGTTGCTCAGAGAGAAACATTTCATTTAAGAGACAATGTTCTATTGAGTGAAAAGTAAATCACAGCTTTGATGCTAGATAAGAAACTGGGTTTTCTGCAGTTCAGTCATATTGGCTTGTGAATGGCATGTGCTGTTTTGAAAGAAGCAGAGTAGTCAGGCAGTCTTCCACAGGATAGATGTCCTACTGCTCCTTCCTTTTCAATAATGTCACTTTAGATTCCATTAGAGCTTGAGTTGAATTTATTTCAATTATAAGGAAATACATTTAGGAATCTAATTGCTACTGATGTCACTGTTCTGTTCTAGAACTTCTTGGACTGCTCTAGTATGTTTTGGATTAAACCTGATTTGTTTGAGATTTTCTTTATAGGCTATGAACTTTAGAAGGTGTAGAAACTCTTTCCTGACATAAACTGAAATAAAAATTGCATCACTGTGGGAATATGTTTGTTAATGCCTAGCATGAAATTATACGTTTCCTATATTCTCCCTTCCTAAAGCCAATGGGTTGAGAGAGAATTGGTGAAAGAGGATGTTTCTTTCTGTCAGAGGAAAGAGGAGGAAGCAACCATTCATAATGTAAATGTTTGTTTGTGTGATCATAAAAAAAAATATTAAAAACTGTATTTTAATTATGCTGTACATAGGTTTAATACAACTAAAATATTGACTGTAGCACTGAGAATTGGAAAAATAATGTCAATTTCCACAGTTGCTACTTTGCTCCCACTCTAATGATGCTATATGTGGTACAATGGGGTATCCAGTTCTTTATAGATGACTTTTAGCTTCTTGTATTGTTTTACTCTCATTTTTTCCAACATGTGAAATATAGTTACGGGTTTTGTTAGACACATAGGCCATCTTGTGGCAGAATGATGGCAGATGTTTTGAAACGGTTTTTAAGTCCAATTTTCTTGAGATATTTCCAGTATTATTTGTAATATCTTCATAGATTGAAGCTTGATACATGCTGACAGCACCTGTTGGACTTGCAGCAAAATATTAATTCTTAAGAAGAAGGTAGTGGTGAAAAAGGATCCAAGGACAAAATATGTCAGTACACTAAGAAAGTGCAATAACACTTTCTGCTAATTAAAAAAAATCCAGGCTACTAAATCTTCATTTAAGAAAAAAATTAAAAGAAAGTATGATCATTTAATTGTGAAGATGCTTCATATATTCTATCATACAATTAAAATATTCAGGGTGAGACATTACTGGTTAGAATAATTAAAGGAGTAAATACTATTTCATTTTAGCTTTTCTCCTGCAATGTGATTTTCACATTTATAGCAGTGATTTGGAAACAATATTTACAAATATGTGACCCCTGAAAATAAAATCTCCAGACTAACAATGTGTATCACAATTATGTTTTGTCAGCAAGATGTGCAGAAATTCTTAATAGTTTAAGTATTAATAAAGTTTAGATGGATAACTGTTAATCTATTTCCATGGAAACTACAACAGATACAGAGCACACAATAACACTATTTGGTAGAGCAGTTTCTCAGATGCAAAGCACTGTTTTCCAAAATAATCACCACTATTAACTAACTTGCCCCCATAAGCTGATAGAAATGCTTTTCATTTTGTGGTGTGACAGCTGTGCATTGCAGCCTGCAGTGTAGCTTATCTTTTATGTCACTGTTGCCTCTGCTGAAACACCACCCACTGCCTCACTGTTATCACATTGACTGTTTGGTCTCCACTAATTTTCAGCATGTGTCGATGAATGTAATGTCAATGGGTACAACTTTTTCCACATGGAGGAATTCAGTGACACACCTTTGCTTCATACACACTTCCATGTCAGACGCCATTTTGTCAGACTGCCCCTCTGCTGCCATCTGTTGCATGGCAATGAAATGTAATGGAATATTGGCAGGACGGTTCAGCCGCTACTGTTGCATCATCAATAACTGTCTATGATATTGTGGGCCAATGTAATCAAATTGTAAGCTTTACTTTTGGAGTAACCCTTATACTATTTCAGAAAAAAAACAAACAAACAAACAAAAAAAAAAAAAAAAAAAAAAAAAAAAAAAACAGTTATAAAAGGCCAAACCTGCTATTTCTCTGACTTTTAAAAACTGGGTTAAGATTACTTTGCATTCTGGAAGGAAATTATTTTGTAAAGTATTCAAATACATAGCTAAAGAATGTTATAAACACACCTATTTTATTATCTGTACCTTCAGTACAAGAGCTCTATATGATGAATACAATTAATTTAGATTTTAGAACGTATAAGAAGAAATAGTTATTTTTCCAAATATGATGGTCTGAAAGAAACGAAATGAAAATGAAATGAAACGGAAAGGAAAGGAAAGGAAAGGAAAGGAAAGGAAAGGAAAGGAAAGGAAAGGAAAGGAAAGGAAAGGAAAGGAAAGGAAAAGGAAAAGGAAAAGGAAAAGGAAAAGGAAAAGGAAAAGGAAAAGGAAAAGGAAAAGGAAAAGGAAAAGGAAAAGGAAAAGGAAAAGGAAAAGAGAACCACCAAGTTAATCATTGCTATGATGATCTGGTATTGAGGCAGCAGATCTGGTACTTTCTTAAAATAGTGTGACAATGCTGAAATCTTCCAGATATTCACAAGAACATAAACATTCACTGAGAATATTAAAGACAGTAATAATTACTAAAAGCCTTGAATACAGAAGAAATTTCTTGTCTCTGATCCTTATACTGATACATTTTTCTTTCCTCTAAAGAATCTGACAGCTGTTATTACTGGACATATATGGAATGCTGCATAAAATTTTTATGTGAATATTTCGCTCTTCCACAGGATAAATGTTCACTTTTAGCAGGAAAAGGCATTCCTATTATACTCTATTTTAGAAAAGAGAGTTCAAATTGATAAATAAAAGACCGATCTGATTCCTGACTAGTGTCGCTGACAGAAGATATCAAGGGAATACTGACACTTCTCAACAAGAAAGAAGAAAAATTGGGCTTAGTTGCCAGTGATTCTGTCAAGTGAACACTTTGTTTTCCCACTTAAAACGAAGTTCTTCTGAAAGATCCCTTCTGCCACTCTTCTGCAAATAGCGAGACAGGAGCTGCTGTTTGTCAGCCGACCTTGGAAGGGTCTTTTGCCAGCAGCAAAGAAGCTCATAGTTATGGTGTATTAAATTATCAGGGCACTTCAGCCTAACAAGCTGAGGCACGCTCCGCCGAACAGGCAAGCGTAAAGCATTCAGTGATGTATTATCTTCTGCAAGCTCTTCCGCAAGCCAGTGCAGCAAGTTGTCCCAAAGGGCCTCTGAAGGGCAAAAATTAGTGAAGTAATTGCATTACTCTCCTGTTATGTAAATCCTTTTAAAAGCATTCTAGAGTGCAGTCTCTGTGGGTGAACTCCCAAACTAAATGTTGCTTTATAATACAATGGAAACATCATCACTTCTTATTTCTGATAAAATTTCTGGTAACTGCACTGAGATATGAAGTGGACTTAGTCAAAAGCAGATTTGGTAGTGATCTATAGCTCTTGGAACAGCATGCAGATTGCAATAAAAGGCCCAGTCATTTCCTATAAATGATACATTTGTTATACTGGAGCTTTCCATTACAAACTGAATCTTATTACATAGAAAATTGTATGCTGCTTAAGCACCCCAACCTAGTGCCACCTTACAAGAGCTTATGCATCTCCTGGTAACCAAATTGCTCTTTGTATAAAACTTCCTGAGCATGGTATTTTTAAAATGTCAGTCACAACTGAAATAAATCCTGCCCGTTAAAAAAGTAAATAGCTAAATTAATTAGTATTTATATTGATATTAAAGCATTATGTAAGTGTTCTTACCTGATGAATCACAAAAAATTCTTTTTGTGCTTTGTGGACGGTTGATCAACTTTTCATGCTATCGAAGAAAAAATGTTGAAGAAAGAAATGAATAAAACTTGAGGTGAAGGATATGGGGATGAGTTGCAACGCATCAGCAGTGAAGAAAAGTCCTACCTATGTAGAGCATTTTTATGACTGCTGAAAACAAAGCAACACTATCATCTGCTATAGATAGTAAACAACTACTAAAATAATACAACTAGGTCTGTTCTCTCTGAATGGATGTCTATTGTATCTTATTAAGAAGTCTGACTTCTGCAATTTCATAAAAGTTTCTTCAGCTTTATATTTTAATGTGTACATAGGAAATTGGGGTTATAGAACATCTGTATGGAATCTTTCTACGCTAAATGGATTCTAATTTCAAATGCTGCATTATCTTCTTACATTTGTTTACTTATTGTAACTGTGGGCACATCATATTGTTTCAAGAAAAATAACAATAGATACTGCATACCTACAGAAATCAATAACCATAGAATCATAGAATCCTTAGAACTGGAAGGGACCTCTGAAGGCCATCTAGTCCAACTTCCCTGCAATGAACAGGGACACCACAGCTAAATCAGGTTGCCCTGGGCCTGATCCAGTCTCACCTTGAAAGTCTCCAGGGATGGTGCATCAACCAGAATACTAGGTAACCTTTTCCAGTCCCTCACCACCCTCACTCTAAAAGATTTTTTCCATACATCTAATTTAAATCTACCCTCCTTGAGCTTGAAGGCATTTCCCCTTGTTCTATCACCACAGACTCTGCTAAAAAGTCTTTATCCTTCTTTCCTATAGCTCCCCTTTAGATACTGATAGACTACTATCAGGTCAGCTCAGAGCCTTCTCTTCTCCAGGCTGCACAGCCCCATAGGTGAGGTGTTCCATTCCATGGATCATTTTTGTAGCCATTCTCTGGATGTGCTCCAGCAGGTACATGTCTCTACTGCACTGAGAACCTCCCATCAGGATGCAGTGCTCCAGGTGAGGCCTCATCAGTGCAGAGTAGAGGGGCAGAATCACCTTGCTAGAGATGCTGGTCACACACCCTTTGATGCAGCCCAGAATATGGTTGGTTTTCTGGGCTGCAGGGACATGTTGTTGGCTCATGTCCAGCTTGCCATCCACCATTACCCACAAGTCTTTTTCTACAGCTCTGTGCTCAGTCTTTTCATTTCCCACTTTATACTGGTAATAGCGGTTGCCTTGACGCAGATGCAAGGCCTTGCACATGGATTTGTTGAACTTCATGAGGCTCTGAATGGCATCCCATCTCTCTAGTGAATAAGGATATAATTCTAGAAATTATTTTGTTTTTATAGCTGCCTGTATTCATTTTAAAAATTTCAACTTTTAATTACAAATCACTAAAAATCATCATCATTCAAATGATAACTTCGTGTGCAGAGTTCTTTCTTCCTCTTAACAGTGAAAAGAAAGAAGAGAATGTGCTTTTTCCTTATGACCAAGAAAGGGGAAACTCTTGTGAGGCTTGTTTTCTACTCCATATAGAACAAGAAATTAAGTACAAGAACATAGAGCACAAGAGATTGACTTGTAAAAAATGAAATTCTGCTTCTCTTTTGTTAAAACCTGTACTTTTCCTCTTCTAGTGCCAACATGCCATGTACTTTTGTCATACATTCAATTGCATTACCTTCCTGTTTAGCCTTTTCCTATGAGACTTGCTGAAGGTTTATTCACAGAGCTTTCCATTTCCATCTGTGAATTAATATTATGAAACTCAGACTGAACTCATTATTCTCCTTTTTCTGCTGGACATGCTGAACCATAATCCTGCTGACCTTATCTTTAACAGTTGCAGTATATAAAATGTAAAAATAACCATAACTGAGTTATCGATTCACCTTTTCAGGAGGCCTGTGGTTTTGGGAGGGGATTCTAGTGTGCACAGGAGGCTCACTGTCCACACTGCAAAACAGTTCTGGGCTCTGCATATCTGTAGATTTAAGTCTTTTTTGGCTTGTGTGCTTCTACAGCTGTTCTGTCGTGCACTGTGTGAGGGTAGAGTAAAACGATTGAAAAGGACAGTAAAATAAAAAGTAAGTGGAGCTCTCTCCAGAAGGGGGCATTGTTTTTCTTCCAAGGCAGAGATTTCTTTGGCTTCCTTTTAAATATGCATTTATACTTAAACTTATTTTCATTCATTAATGAGAATTTAGAACCTCAAAGCTCTGCATGAGATTTTCAGACTTACTGTAGATGAACTCAATTACCAGTGGTTTGACTTTAATCTGAACTACTTTATGCTACTTAATATTAAAACAGTAGTAAAAATGATAGGAATTGACAACAAGTATTGTCCAGTAATCATGCAATAGTATGCTGTGTGTTAGACCAAAAACATTACATCTGCCTTAATCTGCCTTTAAATTAAAGATTAAATAGCCATAGTGAAGAGCTAAATTCACCCCTAGTTCAGCTGCACTGGCACATGGCCCCACTGTTCTTGTTAACAGTGCAAGTAAAATACTGTTAGTGGTCAGAGCAGTTTTCCAGCCTGGAAGGCCTTAAAATTAGCTAAGCAACTGCCTTTTTGAAGCAGTGGATCACATGCTATTTTGCCATTAGACAGTCATTAGTTAAGCAGAACTTCAGCAGAATAGTAATTTGATAATGCCTGTATGGATTACACCACTATCTTTCTGCAATGCACTCTGATTTCAGTCAGTAATACTAAAGTGCCCTGCAAATGGACCTTCAGACATGAACAGACTCTGCTTGCATATCAAACAGGACTGACAGAAAAGGAGAAATTAACCTTTTAAACTCTTTAGTCCAGCTTTACAGTCATAAAACTGCCTTGAAATCTCTGTAGAAAATCACTGATATGCAGACACATACTTGACATCAGAACCTGATCCTCTGCATTTTCTTGTGTTGAACCTGTTTGTCAAACCTCTTTCTAATGCTAAGAGAGCAAACGTTCCATAAGCAGGAATTGTTAGTAAAAGTTGTCTGTGAACTCAACCAAACAGAAGAAATGAGAATAATCTTTGCTGTTTTGACTGTTTTGACTATTTCTATTGACTATTTTCTACTTCCTTTATTCATTAGAAAGCACACCATAATGTGATGATACATCTAATTAAAATTTATTGATCACATCACGGGTAATAAATGTTGGATACAGTACCTATGTCAGCTTTGTTGTCAGTACTTTATTCTATGATAACAATTTTAGAATAATAAGATATGCTAAGTAATTAGAATTTCTTTTTTTGTTTCCTTAAGATTCCATGAAAACAGGATCATTATGTTTAGCATATGGCCATTTCCTTCCTCAAACTAATTTTTAGCTGCTGCATTATCCTGTGAAAATGAATTAATCTTTTGATTATTTTGCATGTTAAAAATATGTTCTTTTGTACCACTAGTTACACCTGCCACTTAGCAAAATCATCATTTTTGTAACCTACAAACGAATTATAGCTTTTCCATGTTCCTTCCCTCCATAATCTGTAAACATATAGAACATTTCAACTTCTATCAAAATTGCCTGAAGAATTGTCATCAATGTGTTTTTTTTCTACCTGGAACCCATCCATGTTTTGATCAGATTAGCCACATTCCTCCACCACCAAAAACTTTTTAACATCAAAATTGCTTATTTTACTTTCTAGACTTTCACTATCATTATATTCAGTGATTCTTCACTGACAACTTTAGTGCTCTGAATGTTTTTTGTTATCAGTAAATGTTCTGCTTAACTATTCAGAACTTTCTAATGAATACATTAGCACAAATCTGTGTGGGATCTGTGTGGGACTTCACTAGTAATCACTTCCCTTTAGGAAAGCAACCACTTTTTCCTAGTCTGTTTTTCCTACTTTTCACCCAGCAAGATAGCCAAAATACAATATTTTGTTGTCTTAAAATTTCTATCAATTTGTTCAGTATGGAATTTTGTGAGCTGAGATGATATAAAGGAGGATGTTATTTTGATGCTATTCATTCTACAGAGAGGTATTTCATTTTGTGTAAAATAGAAAGTATAAATCAAATAATGGAAAAGCTATCAATATGCAAATTCTTCCAAGCATTTTGATCTCATTTTTGGTTTAATACCTCCAGCAGAAAAAAAACATGTATATTTGCAAGATACTGCAACACTGATTGAAGTGATACCTGTTTTTGTTGAGTATCGGGAGAGAAGAAGTATTCAGAAATGGCTTATTTCAAAAGTCTCAGTTGGACATTTAAGAACTAACATGTATAGCACTAGACTGTATACACCAAAACTAGCCTGAAACACTTGACAATTACCTTTGTGGCTTAATACGTATGCAGTTCAATTCACTAAATCTTGTTTGTATTACTAAGAAGATAAGAGTAAAAATGGGATTGAAGAGAAGCTAGCAGGTATAAGAAAACTGACTGATGCCTAGGCTGTTGCTGTTTAGTTGTTGTTTTTCCTTTATGGGTTTCAGGTTTTGCTTGTTTGTGATCTTCCCCACTAGAACCTCAAGAGTTTGTATATCCCTTTCTGTGATTACATGGTGTGTTCTGTGGAAAAGCAAAGAGAATGAAAGTAAATGATATCCCTTACCTTCTTCCATTCCTCAATTCACATTTTATATGGAATTTGTCACTAAAAGAGGTCTTTCCTTAAAACCTTCTGCATTTAACTGTTATTAATTTTTATTTGGGTGAATAGAGATGAGAGAGAAATCAAGAGGTATGCTTATGGAATAGAAAATGTATTTGCAGATGATGATTAAGAAGATTGAATTAAACTAAATTCAAAAAGGAGTTGCAACTCTATGACACCTGAGATTCAGACCATGTACTACCTGCAGATTCTGAGATTAAAATATATGCAAATTTGATAGCAGTAGTCTAGTGGCAGCATTTTGTACAATGAAGGATGCTCATAACTAGACTCTGAAAAGATTGCAATTTTATTTAATAATATTAAATATTACTTTATGCAAGAATGACTTTCACCAGTGCTGGAGACAATTGCCCACATGGCTGTATTACTTATCAAGGATCACAGGAAAATCAGGTGATGGGAGAAAAACAGGTTTCATGGGCCATTTATGCTCCTACAACTTGCAATTCCATGCTCCCAAGACAGGGATACAAAGATACTTAACTGAAACTTAAATTAAAATTTCTCAGGGTCATAGCAGCTGGGGATGCCAAAAGTGTGAAAAAGTACACATTTTTTTTCTTCTGATGGTTTGATGAGAGTTCCCCATCTGCTAAGAAAAATTCTAAGAGTGCATCGCATTGCTGATGAATCAGAACTGCTCCATCAGTGACTCCTGGGGTTATCTGTAGTCGAAAAATTGTATCAAGATCCTTCTGTTTGACAAATATGTAAGGGAGAAAGGGAAAGATTTGTAATGTCATCAGTTGAGAAACTCACCTTTGGTAATGTTAGTGGTAATTTGCACAGTGGAGACTGGTGTTGATAATTACAGAGTTGCAAGGGCTGTTTCCATTCCTTGGTTATCATCCCTCTGGTAATTTTGTAAAACACTGCTGTTCCTTTGTAGTGAGGGGAGCTGTGGTTACCAAACTCATCCAGTTCTTTAATACGGAGTTCTAGTCTGGGCTTTCTTTGTGAATGAAAAATCAGCCTGTAGGCTTTTCCAAAATCTTTTCCATTTTCTGCAGACCATGTGAATACAAGCAAACAGAACCCTGGTTTTTTTACACTGTATTTGGATGTGTGGCATCCAAAATCATGCATTAAGGGGAGCTAAATAGAACTAATTATGTAATAATCTGTTGTTCTTTGTCATTATTACTAATTTTTATTGAACATTTGAGGCTTAAACATTCCTGCAGCCTGCCTCAGTAGTTTGAGTGTCTTTACAACTAGCTTTCCTAGCCCTTGAAATGTTGGCAGGGAGAACAGGTGGTGAAGGCTGTGCTACAAGTTGAAAAGTAAGGAACATGGGAGATGACAAAATATATAAAACAAACAAAAATAAAACTGTGTTGGGAATAGAAGTATATACCTTCTGATTGTTCAGGATGGATATATGCCTATCTGTAACAGCAATGAGATCAGAGGGGTGTGTTCCTTTTTAGGATTTGTAATTCTGTGTGACATGATACAAAAATAACATTACTCTTGCCATAAATAAGCAGGTGTTCTTTCAATCTGGAGGCTTTTCTTTTGGGAGAATAATCATTTCTTTAGTATGAATGGAGTTTTCAATGGACAAATATTGTATCATATATACAAAATGTTTATGGGGCAAATACAGGTGATTGCAAAGGTGGCAGAAGGGACTGTATGTAATTTGGGGTGAAAAAATTCTGATATTTCTTACCTCTTCTTTTAAGGAATTGTTGAATGACGGAAGTCAGTTCATTGAATGCTCTAGGCTGCTAGAGCAAATCACACAGCAACTCACAAAAACCACTATTTCACCCTGGATTTCAGTGTCAAACCTTGCTCACTTGAAGTGAATTTTAACCGAATAGATAGTGGACTGTTTACTTTTGTTTAGCATTTGTTTAATTCCTATCAAAAGTTTTATAATTTAAAAAGCCATCATTCCACTGATGGAATCCTGTCCTGAAATACAAGAGAAAACAGCAGCTGCTTCCAAGGGACCAGGTTTCACAGAATGGCAGAGGCTGGAAAAGATCTCTAAAGATCATCTTGTTGACCAGCTCTGCTCAAGGCACTGTGACCCAAACTATGTTGCTCAGGTTGTTGTTATTCTAATACATTTTATTTGTCAGAGTTGTTGCTTATGCTGTTCCGTGCACTTACTATTCATAAGCTACAAAACAGTGAAATAAGCTGTGACTGACTACAATCTATTGATGTTCACATACAGTATTTTTGGGCAGCTGAGGTGATTGATATGTACTTTGAATAATGTACATTGAAAAACATGAATTAATTACCATACCTGAAGCAAATATATTGCCTCTAAATTGAAAATGAATCTGCTCTCCTTCTCTTAAAGGAAACTGCTGTGTAGGTTCTGGGGGACCAAAGTAGCCTTCTTCATGGAGATTTTGAATTTCCCAGGTCAATTCCTTGGATGCAGTTAGTAAAACTATTATTTTATATGGGTTTTCTCTTTTCCGATACATTATCACATTTGACATTGTGCTACAAACAGCTTCTTCCAGAGCCTGAGCAAAGAGGAGGAGATAAGTGTTTTCCAAGAGGAATGAAAGCCGAATGACCACAAAGCTGTATTTAAAAAATGACAAGAAAGAAAATAGCTTTATCTTAAATCTTTTCATCATCAAATAAGAATTAGTTATGTAAAAAACTGCAGGGCTCGCTCTCTCTAATGCGGTTTTTGCTGCCTCTTTTAATTATTGTTTCATATGAAAGGGAGAAAGCATGCCTGATTCTGTAGAGTATATTGGCTCCATATCTATGAATTAAAATGGATATGATATTTCTTTT
The DNA here is from genome assembly GCF_023343835.1 of Lagopus muta. Classification (NCBI taxonomy): domain Eukaryota; kingdom Metazoa; phylum Chordata; class Aves; order Galliformes; family Phasianidae; genus Lagopus; species Lagopus muta. The sequence goes on from NC_064436.1 coordinate 50,503,137, forward strand.
AATTACACTAAGAGAATATTTTTTAAAAAGAAATTTCAAAAAATATTCTGGTCTTTTATTTAGAGACCAAAATCACATTGTCAATTTAAGATTAGTATCTGCATTTCCTATCTCAAGTTTTGTGCACAATCAATAGATGGAAAAATATATTTATAAAAAATATGCTTTCTGTAATTATGCCTGACAAATCTAAATGATCTTATTCTATGAACTGCTTGAAAGAGATTCCGGCAAGTTAATAATGCATAGTGAATGATTTCTTAAATGTACTAATTTCCACTGATTTATGTACTTGGAAGAAAATATTTTAATAAATAAAATTTGTGTTAATTTTTTATACATTACCTTTCTAAATGTTCATTGAGATCAAATGACACAAGACCATTCTGTGCATTCCGGATAACAATATCATCAAAGACCATCCACTCATCTTTGTTTCTGTGACCTAATAATTTGAAAGTGTCGCTGAAACTCTCTCCATTCTTTCTCAAAGAAGCACTCATAGCCCTGAAAAGCCACAAAACGATGACAATTAAAAAAAAAAAGATATCCTGTAGGAGCCATCAGGGTTGTATTTGTAGAACTACTTTCTCTTGTTTTCTTTGGTGACCTCTTGTGGCTTTTTCCACCTTGCTGAAAATCTCCTTCTGAAATTTCTCCAGCATACATAAAGAATGTAACAGTCAGGATTTTTTTTCCCCATTTGTTATGTTTTTAAAGTCCCCAGAAAGAGAAAAATAAGGAAAATATTTCTTTCTAAATCAATCAATCTAACTTATTCTATTATTTAACATCATGTAGTAATCACTATGGATTATTTTTGAGACATCCATTGAGTATTAGATTCTCTAGAAATAGGTGTCTGAAATGGGTAAAACAAGGTAACACCTTTTCGTCCACAAGCAAATATTATTCAGTAAGTAAATATTATGGCACAAAGAGGGTTAGAAAATAAGACACTACTGCTCTCCGTTCCTCTTTCAACAAAAAAATAAGATACTCTTCAGTTCAAGTGATTACTTTGATACTACACTTTGAATCAAGCAACTGCATTGTGAAATGCTCCAGCTAACTAACATGAATGAAATGAGTTGGGTTTTTTTTCTTTTTTTTCTTTTTTTTTCTTATAGAAGCCCATAACTCTCCTCTCACTCATACTTTCTCTTGCAAATTTTTTAATCTGGATGTGAATAACCCCATGACCACAAATGATGTTTATATATCAGCACGCTATATGGATTTTCTTGGTGAAGTTATAGCATAAGAAGTGTGTGGATCTGCTCTAGTATTTCTAACAGTATTTTTTGCTGTAGCAGGCTCTATTCCCAAGGCAAGTCATCAAGTTAAAAAATTATTAATGTCTGTTAAAATTAATTACATCTGGTGTTTTTCTTATGTTGAATTTGTCATGAAGTTGTTCTTACCGAGGATGGTATGCGGCAGCAACTCTCTTTACTGTAGCAGCAATGGCTCTCACTTGCTCTGTCTCCTCCTCCTGCCTTTTTTTTTCTGGGTTTGGAGGACAGGGTAGAGTAATGGTGACTGAGTTGTTAAATGGTTGGGCTGAAGGATGGTGGACATAAACCAGTGCACTGGTAGATACCACTGAGAGGTACATGTCATGTTTTGCCTTCAGTGTGGAAATTAGTGATGGCTCAATTGGATGAATCTAAATACAGAAAGCAGTTGTACAATTAATTCTTAAATGAATAAATGTCTCCTTACATGCTTGTTGGCTTTGTTTGTTTATTTTTAAATAAATTTGTTTAACTTTTGAAATTAGATGAGATTATCAGAAAGGCTATAGGCTCCTCTTTGTAACCAAGGAACAACCTTAGCAGTGTATTAGCAAGTTATACAGTGCACAGCTAAGTGCCTGAATACAATAAATAGCAGGAACTTTTACTGACTTAAATACTGTGAATGTTTTGTTTTGTTCGTGTTGTGAGTTCAAGTTTCAAAACTCCTGAGCCTCATCAGAGTTTGATAATTTTTCAATATTTTCAGTTTCTTTAATGTTAACTTTAACTTCTCTGAATTGTATGTTGCATCTCAGAATAAATGTGGCTATGGGGGTGGGGAGGCACAAAGAATAACTGAAGCAAATGTTGAGATTATTCTCAGCCTAACGCTAAGAGGTAACAAAATCTGCTGCAGCTCCTGGTAGAAACGAAGAAGGTCAGATGAAAAAAATTGTTCCATTAGCTTAAAAGCTGGGCCAAACTGTTTAAGTTAGGGGTTGATGCTTAAGTCATTGCATAAAATAAGTGTTTTTCTCTAAAACATGTCAGACAAAGGTCAATTGCTCTTTGTAGCTGGAGATACTGTGTTGACTACTTCCTGGCTGTATCATGTGGTTTTAACAAAGTCGACAGAAACCATTTGCTGTGAATATAGGGTGTGGAGTTGCCTCTGCTTTTCATAGACATCTAATAATGGAACATGTTGCCCTTTAACACAGTTGTGTCTTTTCTTCAGAACTGATCAGATAACATAGAGACTAGGAATAAGTACTGCCTATTTCATCTCACCTTTAACATCACGGTTGCTGGAGAAGTGAACGTTTCTGAAGGGTAATAGAAAGAGATCCTAGAATCCATGCTCAGGTTTTGTGAGAGTCCTGCTGTTGGAACGGTAAATATTTCTTTCTTTAAACATGACAACACAGAAAAAACACCCAGCTGATAAACTTTCACTTCCGCAAATGTTTCCTGTGTAAAGAGAATGTGGGGTAGAGTACGTCAGAGAGAAAGGAAGCTGCGCTTTGCAGTGGTTTAGCATTTTGAGAGAGGAATATTTATACAGCAAAATGTGAAACAAAAATAAGCGAAGTATTATTGGCATGACCAGTTATCTGGTGATTTCTAGTCATCTTCTAATGTCATTCATTTTGTCTGTATGACTGAGGAAATGAGCTCATCAGCTGGGTGATGGGTCTTGCACAATATGATTACTTCTGCGGTTAAAAAATAAAGAACAATCCTGTGTTTCTTTCAGAAGGAATTTGGATTCATAAACAAAAAATACGTTACTTCTTTGTGATCTGAATGCAAAATAATTCCCCTTAGGTTTTTACTTTGAACAAAGAATGGTACATATTACATCTATTTACAAAAATCACCGGTGACTACTCAGCCAGTAGTTTAGTTAACTGCTTAGAAAACAGGTTACCAACCTTGTGGTTTCCGTGGTATCCTTCCAGAGAAATGGGAGTTAAGTAATTTGATTGAAAGTTCATGTCTGTCACCTTCACCATAATCTCCCGGTAATTTCCTCTGAAGCGTGAAGTAAATGGGATTGCAATGTTAATAGGAAAAGGGATAGTTTTCTCATAATCAGAGCATTCAACACTGATGACATTGCTGACCAGCTCCTCAAAATCATCCACCACCATGGAACTTGTGTCATTGACTATCGTACAAGTCAGATTCTCCAGGGCAGTTGCAGGAGCTTTAATAAAGCAAACTATTTTATGTTCACTCCTACCACTCTGTTCCATTACAAATCTGGAGGGAAAAAAAAGTATATTTATTATTTTTTGTATTTTGGGTTTCATAATACCTTGTATTTCTAATTACATATATTACTATAATCATGAACTACATTAGAGTATAGGCAGATCATTCATGAAAACATATGTATATGAAAAATTTTATGTTGAGCTTCTTTTACAGCAATTTTCAACTAAGTTTTTTTTCCTTTCCACTAAATTCTAAAAGATTTTGGAAGTACTGGTTTTACTGACTATGACTCAGCCCCTCTCTGGTATAATAAAAATCAATATAAGCAAATAGTTGCAGTTTGATTTAGACCAAACTGAACATCCTCACCATACGTGATTAAATTGTAATCTGCTATGTGCATGACCATGGACCTCTGAGTCTGTGCATACTGAGCTCGTGGGTCCACAGATGTTACTAGGTATTCAAATAAACAGTATATATGTACAAGTGTTCAAACAAAAAATGAGAACGTGCTTACTCCTTGTTTAACCAGTGCCTATATTTTTGCACATCTTCTGAATCACTCATTGAAGGAATTGCAGCATTAAGATCACTGGTTTGTGCTGAAGATGTGACAGTAAGTAGATCATTCCTATACAAATCATAATTTCTTTCCTTTTTATTGTCTTTCATTTGCTCTGTCAATGTCAGTTCTTTCTCCTGTTCAGAAAGATTTCTGACAGTTCTGTCATGAGTATCCATTGATGACCGAGATGAAATACTTTCTCCACTGTCCATAAGATCATCTTGACAAGTCAGTTGTGGATATTTTTCAGGAGAAGAGCCATCTCTGTGAGGTTTATCTCTTCCATTATTATCTATTTTCTCTGAAATAGACGTTAGCACTCTGTATTCACCATCTTCTTTTCTTGTTGGAGGTTCTCTGCTAACTTCCTGTTCTCTGACAGATATATTTTCAGCTAATGATGCAACAGTTTCTTTTTTCACAGTTTTAATTTCATGTGGATGAACTTGATTAATGTTCTGACTTTCTATCTTGCTTGAGGAAGGAGTTCTCTGATATCTCTGGCTGGAACTAGAGGATGCCTGCGCAGATTGCTTTGCTTCTCTTTCAAAATTACATACTCTAGTTTCTACAAAAGCATATTGAGCAGCCTGGATCTGAGAAACATCATCTTGTTGGCAGATAGCTCCACGAAATTTATTTTTGGCCTCTTGAAGGTGTGAAACTGTATTTGTCAAGTAGTCCTTCATTTTCTGCAGACAATCCATAACATCATGATATTCTGAGGGAAAAAAAGTAGGTAACCAAGTGAATTTTGCTATGAAAGCTATAAAAAGGTAAAAACTTAGACATGTCAATTCTACCTAGTTCCAAAATGCTATGCAACATATGAAGAAGAATACGTTTTCAGGCTTCCATTTAATGTTTTCACATTTATTGCTATTCAGTCTGAGTGAATTTCTGAAGAACTGAATACAAACAAGTACAACTCTAATTTTCCAAATACTTCTGTGGCAGCTCTAATGAACTCCATTTTATTGATCAGACAGACGCTTGCTAAACTCTTAATGATAGTCAATCTAAAGTAGGAAATTGATAAACAGTAGCCTAATCAAAAGCAGGAAATTGGTAAGCAGTAGTCTAATCAACTTGGAAACAGTTTGAAAACAGATCATTAATTACATATATTTCCTAAATTTGATTGTGGTATATGGGGCTTTAACAAAGCTGTTTTACATGGTCTCAATATGAAACATACTTTACTTTTTGCAAGGAACAGATAATAATGTAAATTATATACACATATACAGTACTGTAGCATCCAGTTATAGGAATGGTGGAAGTTTGCTTGCATATAACTAAAAGTTTATTTTATCAACCCTCATTTGTCTTATCTTACACCTTTTCTTAGAAATCATTCCAGGTACTCTCTCCAACGATTCATCTCTATTACTTTCAGCTCTGTCCTCAGCTTACACTGTCAATCTGTTTATATCTGAAACTGTCTTCATTAGTTAAGTGCACTGCAGAGCTCTGGGAGAAATTCATGTTTATTTCTGTTTTCTGCATGAGATTTTGGAAAGCTTTGTTTCTCAGGTTAAATCCAGTGAAAGTCAATAGAAATAAGAAAATTGTATAAATGGAACATGATGTTGTATGCTCTTGACTCATAATAGAAAGAGAATGTGATACAGGTAGGAAAATAGAAAGGGTTTGATACAAACCTTAGGGGAAAACACTGATCTCATTCACTTTATTCAATAGTGTCATATGAAGTAAATTGATATCTCAAAGTTTTCAAGGAAATAATTGTATGGAGTAAGAATTTCATAGGTGTGTTATTATGTGATTTCACTTTCAGCTCTATCAACACCTGAATAATTTAAAACTACAGAGTACAGTTTTGGATAATTTTTTCATTGTTGATCTCAGTCTAAAAATTATTTCTTTGCAATACTTTTCCAGTTTCAAATGAATTATTCTTGGATCTTGACTATATTTATCTTACGATGGTAAGCGATCTCCCTGTTTTTATCTCAACATTTTTCTTTCATGTTTTCTCCTCCTGTCCTGCTGAGAATGGAGAACAGCTGAGTGGGTGTCAGGCATCTAGCCAATGTCAATCTACTACATTATGGAGTACATAAGACAGTAAAAGAATGGATTATTTAATTATATACATATATTATTCTCATATAGTGAGAATTATGAATCTTATATTGAGTCTCACAAAATAGTTAGTGATATAATATTTGAAATATTAATTCCTTTGTTCTAATGAATGGCCAAATGCTGAAATACTAACAAGTGAACATTAAAATCCATCCAGTACCATTGCACAGGAGAAATTGTTATCCAGTACACCCAGTCCATTTCTTTCACAGGGTAGCTTTTCCATACTTGCCTGGACTGACAGTCAGTTCCTTGTGTTTGTCAAGGAGAGTACTCAGCAAGTGGAAAGTGTCTTGAAGATTTTCTGTAATGTTCTCCAGCTGTTGGCTGAGAGATCCACTCAGCTCTTCTGTTGAAGAGATCAGTTGTTGCACATATTCCACTATCTCTTCATTATTCAGATGTCTTTTCAGAAGCAGTTGTCCTCCTAGAAAGTTCAGGTGCCAGATTTTTTGCAGGATTTTTCCTGATTTGTCAGCAGAAGGTGTAATCTTACTTTCTGCCATTTCCATTTTACGTTCAGAATGTACTGCTGCAATTTTTCTTCTGTTAAAACACTTTCAAAAGATGTTGTCCTTTGTTCAGGCAATGCTGTTTACTATTTGTAACTCACCCAGAATATAAAAAAATACTGTATTCCACCGGCACTTCAAAAATTAAGCTCTAGCTCAGAAACTGGGTTGATGTTGACTATTAGAAAGTTACTAGGTGACAAAAAGGAGTGGCTCAGGTGTGACTAAGGGCAAGAATTTCCAAGAGATGCCAATGTAGAGCATACACATTTAAGCACATAGGTAGGGAGGTTATATAACCCAGTTAAGTAACAGACATTTCAGGAGCTCTGAGCAATTTCTAAATTCAATGCTGTACGTGATCAGTGCCTGTGAAATTAAGTCCTAATTATGAATCCATAACTATATAGTCACTGCCATCAAGAAGTATTTCAATTGCAGCTTTTCATTGTGAGCTAGCATTAAACACTGTAGATCACTTAACAGCATTTTCAAAAAACTGTACATTGTTTTTGTTCAGAGACACAATGTAGGTGGGACAGGTCCAATGTATCACATGTGCTAGATGATGCATTATTTTTATACATAGGTTGCAGAAATACAAGGATTTACAAATATGATTTTGTGTCTAACAATTAAAAAAAATAGACAAGTGAAGAAACATTAAGTGTTTTCTGGATTGTATTTACATAACAGAGGAAGAAATGTTTTAAAAAACAAGAGGAAAAATAGCTAGATCAAACAACTACTGGCTGGAATTTTGTATGATATTTTGGAAGCTAAGAAACAAATTTAAAAATGTAAGCTTTCTAAACTTAGTTGTAAGGTCAAGAACTGGCTGTAGGTTCTTCATGGGGAAAAAACAAAAACAAGCCAATAAACTTAACAACAAAAACAAAAAGGCAGTCCTTTAGTACTCCACATAAGCTAGCAGCTCTGCTTTCTCAGGGTCTCATGACCACATGCTCCTGGAAGAAGCTTTGCCATCAGAACTCCTATGCTGCTTTTTCATTGACTTTAGTAGGTGGTATCCCAATGGCACTATTTGCATTGATTTTCATTTCACCCAGCTTGTTGAGAAACAAAACTTTCCCCAGACTGATAGTGAAAAGAGGTGGAGGAACACCAACACAAGTTGGCGTTGTGCTACCCTGAGGAAGACTAGCTAGACATCCTTCTTGGAAGATTTCAGTGCTGGTCTAAATCTGAAGTGTCACATACCAAAATATTTCACAGTTTAAGAAATATGCTATACAAATTCTTGGTAATGAGGCTTTCCTACTAAACATTCATTTTAATGACCCATTATAAATACAATTAATGAAGATTTTAATAGCAATTAAAATGGGACTGGGATATAAAAACACTTAAAACAGTGTATGAGCATTACGAGGACTAATCAGGTAATGTCAGCAGAGTGCTTTGAAAATGTAAAGCACTGTAAAAATATTAAAAATAACAATGAAAGATACTGAGTGTCTTTAATCAAATGAATGGGCTGAAATCAGCTGTAATTATTAAATTCAAAAGGGAATTTCCTTTTGACTCATTATGGTTTGCTTGATCATACTGAAAATGTACTACACAGCTAAAACAAGAAATTATATGAATCACCAACCTATTTACCTTTGATCCAACATCACTACATTCTTCTAAGCTATTCCTAGGATAAAGGGAACTCTGAAAATAGCATATACTTTCACATATGAGTGAAAAATCTAATCTTCCCACTCAAAAATTTTGGAATGTGTAAAAAAAATAAAAGAAGAGGGGCAAAAATACTTTATTATGTATTTACCATGTACTATTGCATGCACCATCTTCTTTGTATAATTCTATATTATTCCTCTGGATATAATATAGATTCAATAGATCTACATCTTTTCCAGTATATGTATTTGCTTTGAATATTTCAGAATATTTTAATAAATTAATGACATGCAGATATGAGTTCTGAAAAAAAATAGTTTGAATAATGGTAAAATAAGATCTGATTTTGAAAAAGTAACATTTTTGTTTGAAATATCTCTGTTAGAGAATATGACTACTCATCAAATCTTGCAGAGATTTCTAGAAGCTACTGCTACAACACACTTTTATAAGTACAATTTAAGAAGGTATGATACGACCTGATCTAGATGCACGCTCTTTGCCATAAGCAAACTGTTTTGATGAGTCAAAAATTATAATAACTCCTACTGCGGCTAATGCATGCTAACTGTGTAAATTGTCTGTGCATATTTGAAACAGTAGATAAATTAGTTTAGAAAGTACATTTCCTAAAATGCATTCGATGGGAGAAGAGAAACTGTTTTCAGTTTTTAATGTATAGTTGAAGAAAAAATATCAGTCCTATGAGAAAAAAAATTGCACTTATGTTCTCTAAACTTGAGTGAAACACGCAAAAAAAGCTTTTGTAAAAGTATGAAGTACTATAAGGTATAATTTTCTGTCATTATGCAGCAGTCTGCATAAGAATTTATTGTAGGGATAACTGGGTAAGCTACATTCTTGTTGAAGCAGTTATTACACAAGTACTGGTATTGAGAGACATTTCAATTCTATAAACATGTTTATACACCAGGTCTCACAAAATAAAATGAGGTAGTAGTGGCCACTCAAGTTACAGTTGATTTTCCAGCTTTTTTTCCAGTAGCAAAGAGAATATTTAAATAGGTTATTTGATGATTTATTTGGATGTATTTAAATTCAGCAGTTTCTTTAGCATAGAGTTTTACTCAAATGAAAATAAGTCCCTGTCTTACTATAATTTTAGTCACGGATTTGGACAATGAAAACTTGCTTGTGCTATTTTTCTAATAATACGTGTTTCTTCTTACCTGAAGAATGATGAAAAAATATATATCTGAGATTTATTGCCTATCTTTGATGGTGTTCAGTGAGTAGTGTTATAATTTAAGGTTTGTGTTTATTTATTGTATTGGCAGGCATTGGACAATCTAACTGTTGAGTATTTGGGAACAGTTAGACTTTTATCACTTGACACAAGCTCTTGCCCAAGTAAATAACCCATCTGAGTTTTCAGGGCCTTGTATGCACCTGCAGCCCTGAGCAGCTTCACCTAGTGAAGGCTGAGCCACATTTACAGATTTCAGAGCACTTTGCAGATGTTGCTGAAGTTAGTAAACTATAACCAGAAAACATGATGGGTAAAGAAAGTGAGGAACTGTAGTCAATCAGAAACATTAGAGAAAACTGAATGGATGTTCTCTGAAAATATAAAGCTGCCTATATTGATTATGTATTATAAAATACAATGAAGAAGATAAGATGTTCTGATAGATTCCTCACAAATCCTTTCAACGAAGTATGTTAAAAAATCTGGTACAAAGGATCACAGAGTACAGGATGTATCTATAGCATACTCTTAATGCTGGAGTTTTAAAGTCATGTTAAGCCATTATTTTTGTGAACTTATATTCAGCCTGGATTAGATATTTGAGTAAGCTTACTATAGTGCACACAATCTTCAAGGAAAATATTGAGACAGCAGCAATAAGCGGGCTTGATAGGAATAATGTCATTGCATTCTGCAGCACAGTCAGCTTTACCCAGTGAAGATTTTTCAGCTTTCACTCCAAAAACCTGACTGAAAAGGCACAAAATTAAAAATGAATGCAAATGAAACCAGTTTTGGGATATTGTATCAGAGGTTACTCACTTAGCCACTGTGGATCTCCAGCCTCACAAAATCTATCATTTAAGAGAGAAAAAACCAACCTTCTAGGGGTAGGATGAAGACAAATCTTTCATGCTTGTCATTACATGTGGATACCAGCTAATTAGTACTGAAATAACAGACATGTGGGTGTCTTATAACTCCTTTGTCAAAATATGGCCCTACACCTGGATGAATAATTTGAAGGGAAAAAAATTCAAATAGTCAAGAGACAGTGTGAAAGAAATAAGTGCAGGAAATATTGTGGTAGATGGAGAATTGTTCCTGAATTATGTATTTTCTTATTTAGATTTGCTTTTTAATTTAGATTTTTGTGAAAGAATTAATAACAAAAGAGCTGTGCACTCATCCTGAATGCTTAGTTCTCCACTGAATTTTGCTATTCTGTATTGCTATATATAATTTGTATATCTGGGTCATTTTTATTTTTAAAAATATTCTTCCTTAAAAAGAGCTTTCAAGTCCATTTTATGTAGTGACCTTTATTGTGGGAAGATCAAAGTATAATTTTTAATCCAGTTATTATCATTTAGGACTTGTACATGTTCTTTTCAGAATACCTTAAAATTGTCGCATAACTGATACCTAAGTGGACTTTGCTCTGCTAGGAAAATAAATTAGACCGTGTGATGCAGACACAGTACATTCTATTTTTATACTCTTTGTATAATGCAAAGTTCACTACATAACAATAAATGTGTTTTGCTTCCTTTATTGATCTCATCATACTTGAAAATAAGTATGAAGGTTTTTATTCCTGCCTTTCATACTCTAACATAAGAGCCAGCTGAGGGCTTACTTGTTTTCCCACATTCACTTAAATGCAACATAGTGTGCTTGGCCCAAATTTGCTCCTACAATTATGTTAGCTTTCATAGAAGTTTTAGGTGAACTGGAAAAGCAAACAAGAAAACAATCTTATATTCTTGATGAACTGTCTTGTATTAATTATATTATATATATGTATTAATGATAACTGTCAATCAGTAGTTTAATAATATTCCATAGTAACATATATTATAAAATGCACTGACCTAAGACATTTGTTGTGGTCTAACCCAGCAGGCAGCTGAGTCCCACATAGGTCTTTGCTCACTCCCTGTCAGTGGACTTGGGTAGAAATCCAAAGAATCAAGGTGAAAGTGCAAGAAGATGTCAGTTGAGATAAGGGCAGTTTAATAGTAAAAGAGATATTATTGTTTAACAAGTTTAAAATACTATCTATGTACTGACCTAAGACAAAGATATTTGTTGTGGTTTAACTTGTTAGGTACCTGAGCACCACACAGTCCTTTGCTTGCTCCCTTCTCTCCCAGCGGGTTGTGGGAGAGAATTGGAAAACAAAACTACAAAGTAGAACTCAGATTTGAGATTAAAAACTATTTATTTAGACGGAAAAGGAAGAGAAAGAAAAGATAATGGCAAAGGTAATAATACCTATGTACATGCATATATGTACATACACATATACGTGTGAGCACAAAACAAGTGGTGTACAAGTAATTGCTCACCACTCACTGATGCAGTCCCCAAGCAGCGGTTGATCTCCTGGCCAACTCACCACTATTTTTCAAGTTTATTTTGCATGATATCATATGGTATGGAATCGTGATATCATATGGTATGGAATATCCCTTTGGTCAGGTTAGGTCAGCTGTCCTGGTTCTGTCCCCTCCCAGCATCTTGTGCCCCTCAGCTACCCTTGGTAGGAGGACAGTATGAGAAGATGAGAGAGCAAAATGTCTCAGTACAGCACCACTCTAAATCATCTGTGTGCTACCAACATTGTTCTTTTTCCTGAAACCAAAACATAGCATCATACCAGACATACCAGATGAGGAAAACATCAACTCTATCCCAGATGAAGCCAGGGCAGTAAGGAAAAAAAAATTAAAACTATAAACTGCAAGAAATGACCTCCAAAATAATTAATCACCACCAGCTGACTGATGCCCAGCCAGTCCCCAGGCAGTGTCAGTTCCCTTGGCCAGCTCCCCCAGTTTAATCATTTTGCATGAGGCCACATGTTATGGGACAACTCTTTGGCCAGCTTGGATCAATTGACCTATGTCAGTGGCTATGTCTCCTCCCAAGTCCTTGTGCATCCTCACACTCTTTGCAGGCAGGGCAATGCGAGAAGCTGAAATGTCCTTGAATTATGTAAGCACTGGTTGTCAACAACTAAAATATCAATGTGTTATCAACATTGTTCTCCTCCTATGTCCTAAACAAGACATTATGCCAACTACTAGAAAGAGAATTAACTCTGTCCTGGCTGAAACCAGGACAAAATTTCAGCCTACACTCAGGGTGCATGAGTCCTCACCTCCACTGACTGGCAAGAGGAACTTCTAGCCCATCTAAACTACCATTTAGTACTTGAATATAGACCTACAAAATCTAAGAAAAATGAAGGGGGAGATAAAAATAGCAAGATATACAAATCCGGGTAATAAATTATCCTATTCGTATTCTTCAACAGGAGATAATCTTGATCTAGCTAAAATCTTCTCTGCCTGAAATCCAGCATGATGCAGTATGCATTTCATGTGCCTCAAAAGCTGCTTTTACTGATTGTTCTGTTACAACGGACAGTTTCTTGCAGGTGCAAGACAAGTGAGTTTTGATGAAAAAAAAAAATAAAGTGGCCTTTTTCAGGCTGTACACTGAAATACTCTCATCAGTTTTCATTACTTCTTTTTCATTCCCACGTAGACATTTGGTGTACTGTAGAAAAGGCAATGAATGGTTTAATGCATAAATTTAGACTGGATTTTCCTTTATTTTTAAATTTATTTCCTTTTGATTTTGTTTCATGTGCAAAAACTGTGAAGGCCTCCAGGATTCTGAGCATTCATAAGCAAGGGGTAAGTTGTGTATTGCAGCAGCTGAATAGAGCATGTAAAATGAATTCTACACCAGTGTGCATAAAGTGAAAAGATTTATTCCAGGTTTTGGTCTTTAAAGGTTTTTTTCTTTATGCATACAAAACTGAATTATCTTGAATCAAAACTTTGTGTGATCCATTGGTTTTCTAATTATTTCATATGGAAAGAACAAGATTACCACTGAGTCTCTGAGGGGCCAGAATCCTGATTAGCTGTTTACCTGGAGAAGCTCATAATTTCCATAGCCTCTCTGCTGTTTGTCTTATTTTATAAGATTAAATAATAACCTAAATATAACCTTTGGGAAAAACTAATTCTTGAAAGAAAAATGCCTTTTTATGTGATCAGCAATAACATTTTGTAGTTATTAAACATGATTGATGTTGTTTTAATGTTGGTGTTTAATTATGTAAGAAAAATGATAGGCTTTGCTATCCAGTATTGAAGTGACACTTATTTAATTACAATTTTAATTAAATTTTAGGAAGGAAGAAACTGTAGAAACATGAGATGAAAGTGTTTTGTTTTCACTTGTCTCTATTCTTTTTCTTCTAACAAAGTCTTAGTCTCATTATCCTGTTGTCCTCAGTAATGGAGTTAAACTTTCATTGCTCTTCTATATACATTACATTTGCATATACAGTAAGCATTCAGTTTCATCTTCTTCATAGCATCAGAATCCTGAAAGTGAGCTAACCATCATGAAATGTTTTTGTGTTTTGTTTTGTTTTGCTCATTCCTTGTGGAGAAAGCAGTGACCTGGAGAAAAATGTGAAATTATATTGACAGTGATTGTACTTTGGAAAGTTTTTCTTTAAAAGTAGTTCTGTGATGTCTATTTTGTTTCATTACTTTCCGTGCCGAATTTTCTCATGCAGCACGCAGAATGAAAGTGGGAGGGAGGTATTTGAAACAATGACCTTTAAAACTAATAGCATCTTTAAATGTGTCATATGTGGTTTCTGTAGAATGTGAGCAAGCCAACACTGTGTAGATAAAACCTTAATGATCTGTGATTCATTACAATTCAGAGAACAGCGCAAAAGGTGAATTTGAGAAAAAGTTAGCACTTTGATATGATGGAAAGTTCCTCAGAGGGATTACTTTTCAAATAAGTTTAAGAATGCTCCATTAGATTTCTCAAAGATGACAGGAAGCTATGTCAAGGTAACGAGGTCCCTTAAATGAGAGCAATAGCAAAGGAAAAAAAAAAAAAAAAAGCCTACCGCATGCTTTGAAGCTGCGTTAGTATTCAAAAGCCACTAGAAAACCGTTAAATATAAATGAAAGAGAGAAGTGCCGGGATAAGGTCCCACGCTGAACACAGGCACTCTGAAAAGAGTGTTGAAACTGCCCCTGTAGCTTTTCAAGTGAGAGATAACTTGGAGAAACCCTAAGTGACAACTAGAATGAGACTGATATTTTATAAATTTGATTTTTTTTTTTTGTTTTTGTTTATATGCCTTTTATTTGAAGCAAGAGCTTAATCTCCTTTCCTTGCTAGAAGAAATCTGTTGTTTTCATCTTCAAGCTTGTGAACTTAGGTGAATTTTTATACATAAGAGATGCTTTTACTTTGCCATAAGCAATGAATTCAAATAAAGCAGTACTGCAGGCAAAATTCTCAGGTTGCCAGCAGACTGAAGCACACATCAGTGCATGTGAAAGTAGAGGATCAGCAGCCCTTGGGGCTCCATCTGCAAGTTTGGGAGTCAGCTCAAGAGCCAGGATGCAGGGTAATATACAGTGTGCTTTGGCCAAAGGCAGCTGATGGGCCTTCCTTAACTTGTCGAAATCTCACATTGGTGCAGGGCTGTCTTTTGAATTATAATCTTATTAGACTCCCATTGAGAGGAAAGTATAATTCAGTCTTTCTGACTCATCCATCACCACAGTAGAAAAGGTGCTTTTAGAGTGAATATAATTGCTGACGTTTACGTATTTTTATTCTCAGAAAGAGTATTTCAGTTAATCTGAATAACTTCTTGCCTATGGAAGATTTTACACATAGAATTGAGTATAATATACAATGCATAAGCCAGAAAATACACTGTAATGAGACAGTTATCTACATTGGTTAGGGAAATTAAAAAAAAAAAATCAGGAGCTGTAATGTAATCAGTAAGCAGTACATTAGCCTTCTGCACCAGCTTTATGTCATTAGTTTCAAAATTAGCATATCAATAACAGAAGAAAAAGATTACGTTAAAAGGGACTACCCCATCAGCAGTTTTAGGAAACAGAAACTGCATTAAGGTCAAACATAAAGTCTTTAAAGCAAATAAACGGAAAAAGTCACAACAGACATTGTGTCATACTGGTGAAGAAGAACACTTACTAGCTTATAAAGTGATAATCTGAAAATACAAGATTATTTTAAATGTTTATGTAACCAAAATTCTGAGTGGACAGGCTAACTTACAGCTTTCACTATGAACCACCTTCTTGTATGGCCATAACTACTTTAGGATAAAAAAAGGCACTAATATCTTTTAGAGGATATAGCAGAAATCTTTCAACTATTACTTATAATTAATTTCCAAACTGAAATTTTATCTACACCTACTTAAAAAACATTACCAACCTAACAATATGTTGTGATAGCAACACAGAACTTCAAGGGAAGAATAAATTATCAGATAATAAAATCTCTGCAGTTTTTAAGCCTGCCAACAGATTTTAAATACTCAAGAATATCAGCAAGCCTTAGAATAGAATTGTGCTTTGTGTCATATCTGAATTACATCAGAATTAAAAGAATTAGTTTTCTTGTGGATTTGTGTAAGGATGTTGTTTATGTTTTTTTTAGGGTTTTTGCTGTTGTTTTTTATGAAGTTCTGCTTTATCACGTTGGTAGAAAGCTGCCATTTCATGCTCTAGTAGGCAGAACCATATGCCATAGATAAACCACAGTCTTGAGAACATTCTTAGAATCTGATATATTGTACTACTTTATTTCTAACAAAGAGTAAGCTTATAGGTTTGCCTGATGCTAGTGATGTCATTTAGGCACTTCGAGAAAAAGACAAAAGAATCCTAAACTCTGAAAAGCATGGCGTGCCTTAAATTGAATTTGTGTATTTTTTTTTCTGGACATTTTTTTCTGGATATTCAACTAATGCAAACAGAAACATGAGGGAGCTGGGATTGTTTAGTCTGGAAAAGAGAAGGCTTAAGGGAGACCTCATTGCACTCCTGAGGGGAGGTTGTGATGAGGAGGGGTTTGGCTACTCTCAGGCAACAAAATGGACTCAAGGAAATGGCCACAAGTTGTACCAGAGGAGTTTTAGAGTAGACATAAGGAAAAACTTTTTCTCTCAGAGAGTGGTCAGGCACTGGAATGGCTTGCCCAAGAAGGTGATGAAGTCACCATCCCTGGCAGTGTTCAAGAGGCATCTGGATGAGGAGCTACGAGATATGGTTTAGTTGCTTGTGGTAGCAGTGGTAGTGGGTAGACAGTTGGGCTAGATGATCTTGTAGGTCGTTTCCAACCTTGTGATTCTATGATTCTACAATTCTGTGTAAACACATCTGAGAAGGTCTGGTATTTAAACCCTCACAAAATCCTGTATTTCGTTGTTTTATACTATGGTCTAGAAAATTAACTAGCTCTGGCAAGATACAGTGTGTCAGGGTAGCACCATGTAATGCTCTGAGGGAAGGTGCTACCAAAGAACAAATATTAATATGCTGAATATGGTCTCTTCTATGTGGATTCCATGTGAGTCTCTGACAGCTTTTTTAAACACCAATCTGTGTTTCTGTGGTTAGATTCCCTTTTCTAAGTTGGCATTAATTCACATTCTTACTGTTCTGAATAGGCTTAGCTGGAAATCTTACGTAAATCTGTGTTTGGATGAATCTGTGAGTAATTAGATTACAATCCAGAAAGGCCGTGTCCAAAAAGAGCTTTAGTCTACTTACCTGAATCACGTCTGTGAGGTAACGTTCGAAAACATTGGGGATCATGTGCAAACAATTGGGAGTGACATTGTGCCAGACTTGGCCAAAACATTAGTGAAAACTGAGTCAAGAAAATGATAAACTTCTTCAGAATAAATAAATAAATAAATAAATAGACCCAAAATGAAAAGTTTACACCAAAGTTGGACTTGCCATAAAAATTGCTTGCACAATGCAAGCTTAGGAGGTAAAACTGAGTATATTCTTTGGTTTTGAGGCATTTGAAAACTAGGAGGTGCAGCAGCATCTCAGAAGTGTCTGAGCACTGATGGAATTGGTTCTGTAATGCCAACCTTCAAAACTTCTAATTGTGTCACAGAGTGAAGAAGTTGTTTACATTCAATGTGTGATCCCCAGAACTCATTTTACAGCTTGGTGCTCCGCAGGCACCAACACTTCTTAAGCCTTGCTATAAGTAAGGCGGTTTGCTAGGGCTGTGTTTAGCATGCAGTGAGCAGTCTTTGAAGAAGCCAAAAGAACCCAGGTTTGCTTGCTCCTGAATGACGGCTTTAATTACCGGTCTTTTCCCAGCAGCTCCTCCCTCCCTTTCTGCCTTAGTAGAATGCAGGCGTCGGATCTCAGCTGCTGGGAGCCCGGCAGTGCGCCCCGGGGTTTGGTTACAAACACTCAGAGGTGATACATGAGGAGGAAGATACTGTGCCCACTGAGAGCATGAAAGCACTTCCCCGTCTCACTTGTAATAAGGCTGGCTTCAACAGCGCGGCAGTAATTCGCAGATGTGGGCGAGTTGCTACAAGTGGGGGGATTAGACGTGGTAGTTAAAACTTAACAATTTTATTTTAGTTTTTAATCAAGCTATCACTCACCGGCAATGCCACCAGCGCTAAGGCAACGAGGCTGCATCGCTCTTGGGGCCAGCCCGGAGCCCCGTGTCTGCTGGCTGGGCCTTAGAAACGGGCGGCCCACCCCACGGCCCACGCGCGGAGGGGCGCTCCCCACCCGCGCCCAGGTGCGGCCGCCTCCGGAGGGAGGGCAGGGCGGGCGGCGGCGAGCTCCGCGCCGCGGGCGCGGCTTGCCCGGGAGCAGCGCGGGGGTGGGGTGCGGTGCGGTGCGGTGTGGAGGCAGTTGGAAGGAAGGAGCGAGCAGAGAGAGAAAAGAAAGGTGAAGCGGCCTGAAACGCAGCTCTTTTTTCCCCTTGTGTTCTTGGCCACTGAGGTAAACCGGTCTCCGCGGGCGCGGAACTCTCGGGACCAGGGCTGCGCGGTACCCGGTGCTAGGGTGGCCTGCTCGCTGTGCGGGCGGCTCCGGGCCGGGCTGGGCGCTGCGAGCGCGGAGCTCCTGGGCCGGGCGCTGTGCGGCTGCCGGTGTCCTGGCCTCGGCGCCCCCTCCGCACCGCTGCGTGTAAGCGGGCAGCTTGGGGCGAAGCGCCGTGCTGCAGGACGGGGAACCGCTCGGAAAGTCGGGCTTTGGCAGGAGAGAATTGGGAGGCAGCTAGGAAGCACTTTGCTTCCTTTTTGCTTTTCAGCTTGGTTATGTTAACGGTCTGTAAATGGCATACCGAGGAACTGTGCTTTATTTACTCTGCGAGTAGTTTTCGGGAAGTTAGACGCGAACTTCTCGGTAGCTGCCCACGTATTCCTGGGAATTCTCCCGAAAAGTGAATGAAACTCACTTTGCAGAAAGCCGGAGGGGCGCTCGGATGCCCTCCCTGTTATAGGGAAAGCACGGAGTGAAAAACAGCGCCGGGTGTTGCCGCAGCAACTCGCCCCAGTGCTCCCGGCCGGTTCCACCTTCAGCTGCTTATTCACTTCCTCGCTCCGGAGACGCTTCTTCACGCTGTCTGCAAGCTGTCCCACTGGAATTTCTTGCAGAGCAAGGTTTGACTCCGAACTAGCAAAATTGCTGAACTTTCCTCTGAAAGAGAGTTATTCTGCAATTAAAAAAAGAATAAACAACAATGAAAAACAACAAGAAGGAAGCATATTGACAGAGGATATACTTAAAATATTTCCTAATCAAGCACTGTGTTGAGTTGCACTTGATATCTTCATTGCTTTTGGGAAAAAATCACTTCTAGTTGCATGACTGCCATGGGTTTTATTGGTATGTATTGATCCAAAGGTCTAATGCCTTTAGAATGGTCACTCACGAGAATTTTTCTGAGCATTCAGACAACATGCTGATTGCATTGTGTTGGTTTTTGGAAAGATCTGTAATGATCTACGACCTTCGAAGCCCGCTAATCTTATCCGCTTCTATATAGTTATGTACAATGGGAAGATGAAATTCGCTGGCAGATTTGTCTGTCCTTGGTAAGTCCTAGGGTAGTTGTTTAATTCTTTCCCCCTCTTCATTTGGAACTTATCTAGTATGTGGCTGAGCAGAAGTTAGGAGCAAGCCTGAACTTGCTTGCGTTTGTTGAACTTATCACTGAAAGTGAGGTTGGCTTGCCATGTGCTTCTGAAAATTTCTTAAGGCTAATATCAGTACTATTCTTAAAAGAAAAGCAAGTCTCTTTTGAGTATGGATTAATGAGAAAGAATTTTTCTATATTCAGCTATTTCTTTTTGTTCACACGTTTAATTAAAAGCTGGTTTGCTTGCTTGCTTCAGCTTAGATTCATTTGTCATGGCACATTTTCCAGTCAGTGTCATACTGAAAGTTTTTCCAATTCAAAATTCATGGAGTGATGGCTGTATCAGTTGGTACAGGTTTTGAGACTATTAGACGCAGGAACATATCCTCCATGTGAGGAAGAGTCCTGAAAGTGATGCATTGCTTTTCTGTGCCAGTATTGTCCTGTATTCTTTGGGGCAATGTAGTTATTGATTTCTTTTGAAAAAAATAGCTGCTCTGCCACTCTGAGTTCTTCTGCCTCATTGTTGCAGCTCCTTCCAAAAGAGTGAGAGAAGAAGGATCTTAAAATCATTTTGAAGAGGGTGTGAGAAACATCATCTCTGCAATAAAGTTGAATAATACCCTCTAAGACTTAGGATGTACAGAACAAATTGCAATTAGTCACGTGCCAAGAGTAAATTTGCTTGGAAGAGAAGACCAGATGGATCTCCTTGTATCACTTTCTTTTTTTTTTTTTTTTTTTCTCCATAGCTATCTGCACACTGTTTACTTATTTTTGTAAAACTGATTAGTTGAGTGTCTTCCAAGCAGCTTTATTTTGTATTCCCACTCTAGCAGTCTCCCCGTTTGTATAAATTCATCAAATGGTTTTTATCTAGGTTACTCTACACTGGAGGATATGAGAGTGTATTATGAACCAATTTTATTTAGGCAAGACCAAATCCTCCTCTCCATCTTCCCTGTTGTTTTTTTGTTTGTTTTTGATACTTGTTTCTGCCAAAGACAGTGGGACAATCTATTCTACACTGCTTCTGAGAGTGAAAGTATGGATGCAGCCTATAAACTAAACTTAGATACTACTGTTTACTTAAATTTCCCTCATGATACAGATACTGATGTGAAAGTAAGTATATAAATGTGTATATATTGCTACATCTTCATATACAATGTTGTGCAACCTTTTTTAAAGTTTGTTATGCCTTATTCTGCAGTTCAAGTTATGGAGGAGAATGCATTCTTTTTCACTGACAGTCATTACTTGGAAACAGTGTAGTATTTTGGATGAGGTGTTCCTTGAGTTCCATTTTTTTGTGTGCTTTTTGAGGCTAAAACTTTGCAACGTGACAAATGATTTTACCATTTATCCTCTGGCCTGTGATATAAACACTCACCTGTTTGTAGATTTGTTAGTTACTTAAAGCATCATCTGAGAGCAGTTATACCAAAATAAACATAACCCTCCCCCCGGTGCACTAACACATGGCAGTGAACTTGCTACCTAATGAGCTGTATAGGTAGGCCAGATTTGTACAATTTCTTTAAAAGGCCTTCAGCTGGAGATGACTGCTGAAACAAAGAATGGCCTTGGCTTCGGCTCCTAGCATTGTTGGCATTTTGTGGTCAAGAATATCTCTGCAGCAAGCAAGTTCTTCCTTTCTCAGTCTGCTGTGCACTATGTTGCAAAATGTGCAGCAAAAAGAAATGATGTTCTGCAAATTTGGAAGCAGAGTTTGTTCTACAGTAGATAATCCATTGTGTTGTGGTTTGTAGAGAGATGGATCCAAGTAACTGATAATATGAAGTTGTTTGAGTTCCTGAAGTAACAGAACTGGAGGTGTTCCAGCATAAGGTATGGGCAGAGCTACTGCATGTAGAAAACAAAGTACTTAGATACAGAAAGGTGTAAGTAAATAAAAGCTGCTTACCTAAGTGACTTTTTGTCATTGCTGAAGGTGGAAAGATTGAAAGAATGATACTGAGGGAAAATCAATGCTAACACCTCAGGGATAAAGACCCTAAACACATCACAAAACCAAGGAAGATGGAAACTGCTGAGATAACCAATTTCAACATCAATTTTGAAATACTTAGATTGAAATGCTAACACTGGAGTGGTTTTTTTTTTAATATGTATACTTGAGTACATGTATTTTTTTTTTTTTCTTAATGAGTACATGAAGCACTGAGACACAAACAGTTCCTGCCTGACTTTTTTGCTTGCATTAGTCATTTCTGTAGTAGTTACTCCATGCTAAGAATATAGATTCAACTTCTTGACAGAATGTAAATAATATGTCTTTATATATGTATTTTTTCAGGGGTTTAGAGGGGTTACGGGCAGTAGTGTTGAATTTTATGTTTTATGAAGGGACTTATATGAAAAGCTTGAGGAAATACTGATGCCTGAAGTCTTTAAAGGAAGGATGAAGATTGAGATATGTGCTCTGTTTAGCTCAATCCAAGCCTGATTGAATTGAGTTTACTTAGGAATCACACAGTGAGAGCTTTCTCCCTAAAAAACTTCTTGTCTTATGAGAGGTTGATATTGGACTGGCCTGTAGAGTTCGCTCTCCAAAGAAGTTTTAGTTGTGTGCCTTTCTTATTGAAGATAGTATATCACTGTTTGGAACTTTTGTCAACAGAGATCAAAGCTGATAAAGATATAGCCCAAGAACTGAAGCTGAATATATTGGCAAGAATGTAGAGTTGTTATAAATAATGAAATTTATGTAAAAATAGTGCTGTGTTGAGATATCTATATCTATCTATCTATCTATATATGTATGTATGTGTGTCTGTGTATATATATAAATATTTGTAATCCACATTTATATATATATATTTCAGAAAAAATGTGGGTTTGTTCAACTTCTCTTTTTTCTCTTATTGTGCCACACATGCATACATACATGGTATAAGTGTGAAGATTGTTTTTCCCTGTTTTTTATGTCTTTTTTGAAAGTCTGAATAATGATTTAATTATTCAAAAGGCATTAGAGAAATATATACGTAATATCTTCTCTTTCAGCTTGCTGTTTAAGTCTTAAGCTACGCTACTGAAGCTGCTTTTTCTCCTCTGGATTGCTTAAGGCTAGTACCCGTGTGCCAGAATAGTTGCTACTGTAAGCAGCTTTCCCCAAGGCCAAGTTACTTTGTATACAGGAAAAGACAGGAGAAAAAAAACAACCGTGTTGACTGCTGTTGCCCTTAAACTGGCCCTTGAACATATGATTTCAGGGTGTTTCAGACACCTTCAGAGTGGTAGCTTCTCTGTCTGCTTTGAGTTGTGTAAATCATGAATTTGGAAATGGCCATGAAAGGATGGAGAGCTGGTGTGAGTGAACTCTGGGGAGTGCGAAAACTGAGTTGGAAAATAATGAGGACACTGTCATGGACACTTGAGGTACTGAAGGTCCCTTGCACGAAGGCCAGAACTTGCCTCTGGCTGTGTGTCTGCCAGTTTGTGACTGAGCAATTTGCTTCCTTACCAAAGCTGAACAGCTAGTAGTTACCTGGTTCTTGTCCTCCCTCATGGCAGTTTTCTGAAGAGCCTGATCCACGAGGTGTATTTTGATTGCCTCCACAGTTTTCTGGCTATGGTTCTTTAAATAATTTAAGCAAATTTTTTCCCTCATAAATTCTCAGAAGTGACTCTCTCTCTGCAAACTCCTGTATTGGTCGATACTTTTCCAGTGGGATTCTCATTTGAAAACAGCTTGAACCCACAGTTCACTAAAAATGCAGTAGTCAGTGATTTTTCCCTTTTCCTGTTGAAAATGTATTTCTACATTAAGGAGTATATGAGGCTCAGAAGATAAAGTAGTGGCAGTCCCTCTGTTGTTAGTTGGTGCTAATGGGGCAGTGAGAAAGCTCTGGGTTCCAGCTCTGTTCTTAGTCCACATTTTCTACCCTTTATATCCAAGTTCTGTAGAAGTGTGTGTCTGAAGATAAGTTGTTCATATCTTGAAACCACTAGGATTATGTTTTAAAATTATTACTTGTGTTAAGACTTTGATTTTGCTGGTTTCTTTATACAGTCAATTGTAAAAGGATGGAGAGGTTATGTTATTTAACCTGCTTGAAATTTGCATAGATAAGAAACTTTAAAAAATTACTGTACCAGTGACAAAGAGCCTTTCAGAATTTTATCCAAGATTAATGTGAATTCAAGCCTTTTAATACAGTGATATGTCTCTTTTGTTTGCTTCTAATTTTGTTTTTCTTTTGTGTAGGTTTGCAGTCTTTAAAAAAAACTGAAGTGCTTTGAAGAAGTGTCTCAGAGAAACTGGTGTTTTCTGTTGGCTGACTGATGACAAATTTAAGAGAGCTCTGTTGCTATTAATTATGCATTTATCCTGACTTTTTCTACATGACCGTGAGGGGCAATATTCGGAATGAAGCTGCCATCATGTCATCCACAAGCAGTGGCACTGATATTGAAGAATTTTTGGTCAACATTAACTTGGGACAATATCTTCCTAACTTTAAAGAACATGGCTATAACATTGTGACAGACTGTATGGGAATAAATAACAGTGCACTTCAGCAAATGGGAGTATTGCCTACAGGCCATCGCAGAAGGATACTTAAGCAGTTAGACACCGCTCTTTCAAAAATGCAAGGAAATTCTCTTTCCCGTGACAGTTTAAAACGCAAAGAGTTGAAAGGTTTAGAAAGGAAACAATATTTATTTTCAGACAAGGATTCCCCAATAAGCCATTTAGAAGTAAATGAATCTGGCTTGATACCTGCAATATCATTGGTACGACTTCCTAACAAAGCTTACACTGGTAAAGAAAGATTCAGAGCTGGAGAGCAAAACCTATTGGAAGTGAATGATGAAAACTTTCCAAACTCAGATTTTTATAGTTTATACCAGAATTCAGACAGTGTACTAAAAGCTGCAAGTGGAAGTATGAAGATGAATACCGAGTCAAATACATTGCTGGAAAAAGCTGCTGCATACCAGACTGATGAGCACTTGGCTGACTGTGTAGCATTTTGTGATCCTCTTTCACTCACTCATTCGTATGAAACAAAATACAAGGAAAACAAACATCAGATGTTTGCAGTTGAGGAGGATCTATCTGATAGTGAGACACATTCACCGTTTGTGAAGTTTAAAGGAGAAATGATAGACAATGACTTATATGATTCTTGTACGCAGAACAGTGTGAAAGTATTTCCAAGAACAAGCCGATCTTTTATATTAAGGCATCGACCAGTACCAGAAATCCCTGAATCAAGCAAAGTTGAAACTTCATTGAGGTAACTGCTGTTTCTTTTTAATGATGAATTGTTATCCTCAGAGAACTTATGGGATGGTTTTGAGAGGAAGAGTAGGCGTGAGGTGCCTTTTTGTGGATTTTTTTGTGTGTGTGTGTGTGCTGTAAATATAGTGGGTCTGGAATGAATAATGCCATATTATCCAAAGAAGGATTAAGCTTCAATGCAAGTTAAAAGTGCGGAAGGGAATATATGGGAAACTTTAGAATTATGCGCATTATAATCTCTGTGATCATCTGCGCCTCTACTTATTTCCAAAGAAATGAATCCTATTGCTTTAGAAATAATCCAGGTTAAGAACAACTATATCAGGCATTTGGTAGACTAAACCTATATGCTCTTAACCATCTATATTCTCTTAGATAAATACGGCCTGCTATATAAATATAGCATTTCTATATCCAAGATATAGATGAGAAAGAATGAAAATATGCAAATGTTACAAAAATTATACTGAAAAAAATGAAAGATGTTGAATGTATTCTGAACCAAAATGTTACAATTAATTAGACACTAGGCCCAATATCAAATGAAATCCTGATTTGTAGCGGAGAAAATGGTCACAAGATAGTAAATTCATGAAGACAATCAATCATCCTAGAAAGATCTGTTTCTATTAGGAAACAGCAGTTAAAATTGTGAAACACAGATAATCTTGATACTTTTTAGAACCTATTAAAAGTACATCTTCAGGAAAACATTGTCCTTTGAAAATAAAAGCTTATAAGAAAATGAGTTACGTTATTTAAAAATATATAGGAATTTTTACACAACTACATGTATTAATGTGCTTCTATCTGAAAAATGAGGCAAAATTTAGGAGAGCCACCTTGTCTATTTCATGCATTGTATGGTGTAGCCACCCGGAAAGAATGTATCTGTGTGAAGCAGTAGTTATTTGGTGGATTGCACATGTGAACACGGGAAGATGATTTTAAATCTTAGCCTTAAAGCACAAAACTGCACTAGATTTTACGTTGTTCTAAAATAGAATAAAATACTTAACAGTGGAATAAATTGTTTTATACTGTGTATCTAAAGCAAACCCTTCATAATGTCTCTTAGACTGATTTCTAAACTCCTCATCATTTAACTGTTAATTCAGAGTATGAATACAACAGGTTTGTGATGTTAGTTGTTGGCTTCTGCTGGTATTTGCATACCAACAAAGCTTGGCTTTTAATGATGCTTGCAGTATGATTTTTATTTATTTATTTCAGGAATTCCAGTAGGAAGAAGTAGGGGGGGTGGGGAAAGGAAAACATTCCACTTTCTGGTTTCAAAATATTCCTGTGATGTGTGTGTACATTTTTATTCCTTTGGAATGCTACTCAGTGGCATTTACTGTCTTGAATAAACTTTTGTTGCTTCTTTTGCAAAGAGGTGGTGAAATGTAAAAGTAAAGATCTGATATTAGAAGTTAACTCTGTTAATAAGTCTCTCATAATAACTATGAATATTAAAAATAGGAGACAATGAATGAGCAGTTGACCATGATATTATGAGCTGTATTCACAGAGTACCTTCCCACAGCATCTTAGAGAGAAGAAAAATTCATGCAAAAACATATGCAAAATTTTGTTACTGTAGACATATCCAAATCATGAGGTTGCACTTTTTTAGCCACTTTTTTTTTTTTTCCCAAGCCACTAACTATGCCTGGAAGGGACATGTCTGAGAATGTTTTGTATTTATCTTGTCTTTTTCATCAGCATATCTTAGCAGTTAGAAACATCATTAGCAAGTTTACACATGCCTTAAGTGCAGAGTTTTCCCAAGCATTTATAAGTTTCTTTCAGATTGTTGAAAGATGTTAATGCTAAATAGTGGAGTACAATTGTTTGAACAGGTGGGGAGGCAAAGATTTTTTGCAACAAGTAAGAGATCTTTGTGTTCCTCAATATTTTTTTTTTTTATCTCTGCCTTCTGAAACATCAAGTTGTGTTTACTGAAATGGAAGTATAAACATTTTTCAATGGGGAGTGCCTTAATGTTAACTTTTATGGAGCAAAGCTATTCTGGCTGAGCTGAAATGGGAACCGAGTGCAGAAAAAGACAATAATAAGTAGCTTTTGAAAGAATATTCTTACGTCTTCTGAGAAAGAATCAGCCAGTAGAAAGAATATGCTGTGTTTATAGTATTCCTGCCATCAAAGTAAATCCTCCAAATTCTGATCTCTTAGTGACTGATGTTTGGATGGGTCACCAACTTCATTACCCACCATCCTGATTTGTGAACTTGAGTTTATGTTCTTTGTCTTTATGCTCATTTATAACAGTGTAAAAATGCTGAAGGACAATTAGCAAGTCTGTCTGAGGAAGATCAAGGGTAAACCAGAATTTCAAAACAGAACTTAAAAAACATTCTTGATTAACTCTGTTGGGTACTTTTTCCTTTTTTTTTTTTTTTCTTTTTTGTTTTTTTAGAGGCAAGAAATTAGTAAAGAACTTTCAAGTAGTAGCTTGCAGCATCTTTAACCTCAGGAAAGATCATATCTGTCGTATAGGATTGCATAAAGAAGTATTCTCAACTGACTTCTGTTGATGGATGCTGGTTTTCTTATAATTACATTGTGTGAAGGCTTTTCCCATACAGGCAGAGAATTCCAGCTGAAATCTACTGGGAAACCTAGCATCGTCTTCTGGTCATGCATGGATATTAGTCATTAAATTTTTATGCAAGGAAATGCTTTTCTCATGATCTCTTGTGTGCCTTCTGGCACACCAAGTTGGTACAGTAGGTCTCCTTGCAGCACTTAGTAGTGCTGTGACTGTATAACTTTTTATTAGTAATAACGTACCTGCCTCTCCTGCAATCTTAGCTGCTCTCCTGTGCTATGCTTTTGCTTCGGGCTCTTGCCTGTAACAAAACATGTTGTCAACTGGTAAGTCACCATGACATTTTCGAAGTGGAACTCAAGATAGTTACAAATGTGCAATAAAACTCTGAGCCTCTGCATTTTGTATTTAAGTCACTAGTTTGAATTTGTTAACGTGCGTTCCCACTAATGTTATGGGATTGGACAGAGTGGGATGAAAGTTCTGGGTCTCTTGATTCCTTTGGCAATTTCTTCCATGCGAGTTAAAATCTGGTGTCTGTAAGACATAGTGAAAGTAGTGCAATGGATGGAGCTAACCACATACGTGCCTGCAGCCATGATTAAAGATAGTACGTACAGAGATAGATTTGAAGGTTCTGCATGCCGAGGACAGCGTCCTTTAGCAGGCACTGATGAGTGAGATAGCTGCAGTTGCGTTCGTTGGAGCTGCAGTGCTGTTAATGGAAGACCTGAAGCAGATTTATAACATGGTAGAACTGGTTGTGACACCGAGTGAGTGCCACACAGGTTATGTTGGAGACCGACATACTCTATCTATGTGTGGATTTCTAGACATCCTCCAACTTAGTAACTTGTATAGCTCAGTGATGGAACTGTGTAGATTCCTCATTAAAAGAAAGAAGAAATAAACCAAAAGTAACTACAGAAAAGCTGCTGCACTGGCAGTGAACAAAGGTGCTTGGCCTTAAACCAAACTGTCCATTGACAGCAACTTGCCACTTCCATGGTGGACACATAGCAGGGCTGGCATTCTACAAACTATTTCTAACATTAAAGGAATTAGAATTGCTAATGAAGTTCCCAGCCTGGTTCTCTCTTTTTCTGCTCCATATTCTTCCACACAGGACAGTTTTTAGGTAGTAGAAATGGATCTCGCTCTTCCTACAGCCAAGCACCTCCATTAATTTACTTATACAAGCAGCCTATGAATCCCAGAGCTCTGGAGTGCTTTGGACATGTTTGTTTTATGGGAGGATTAGAATTGGAGCTGACTAGCAAACCTGTTTTGAATGAGTCAGAAAACAAAAGTTTCATTCACTTAAAACACAACAGATTCATGCCAGTAAGGGCTCTGAAGTACTTGCTGCTTGCAACGAGCTCTCTCCCTTGCATCACTGGTGAGATGGCAGGTGGAGAGAGAATAGAACAGCTCTGCTCTGCCCAGCACTAAGCTCTCACTTTTCCAGTCTCTCTCATTGTTTATCAAATTGCTGCCTCATCACGCCATTTCATCCTGTTTGTGCACAAGGAAAGAGAGGCGGGGAGGAGTATGCAGCTTGAGCCACATCCTGTGTCTCTTGAAAATAATGGGCCTTAATTTTTAAAGTTACCAAAAAAAAAAAAAAAAAAAAAAAAGGAAATGTGATGGAAATTGTTATTTTATCTTTGTATAACTGGAACTTTTTTATTTGAAAAGCATTAGACCATTTGCAATTTTGGAAATGGTTAAGAAGAGAGACATATTTAGATAGACACCAGTGATTTTGATGTGGATGAATTGTTTAGGGGTGAGGGGAAAGAGGAGCATCTTATTTGCCCCCAGTAAGTCTTTTATATTTTTTTGTTATTCAGTTCAGGAGTTAATTTTGTACAGTAACTGAGCACTGATAAATTCTAATTTTATATCCTGCACTGTATGGTGTTTTTTTTTTTTTTTTAATGTAATCCCTCAAATAGTCAAACTAAGCTGTTTCATTTATTTCTGGAGATGGTTTTTATTTGACATAAGGTAGAACATCATTTTCCAAAAATTCCCCCCAAATTTACTTTACATTGTGTGTAAAAATTCTACAATTTGCTTTCTAGCAGATTTTCTTGCCATGCATGGATTACATACATGAAATTATATAGAAATTAAAAAAAAAATGCAGGTCTTTATAAGTTGATTTATTTCTTATTTTCTGGTGAGTTTATCTGTATTACTTTTTACTCATTACTATTACAATTACCTACTTCTAAATCCTTTCACTCTGAAACTTAGCCATTGACTTGACTGCTTTACATAAAGAAGAAACTGATCATTCTAAAAGCTCTTCAAGTCAAACCTGTTTACTGTTTCTCTTGAATTCATGTTAATGCTAGTTAATACTATTAAAAACGTTAAAAAAACAAAAAACTTGACAACAAACAAATGCTGTTTATGTTGAAAAATATTAGTTTTGGCTCTCTTGTAAACATACCAGGTAAGTTCAGATGCATCAAATACATGATTGCTGTGTAATTTCAAAAAGATGTAGCTGCATCAGATTTAGTGAACTACTTGAATAGATGCGAGGTATTGTGTATTTTTCTTTTTTTTTCTATCTTCCTAATTATAATTTATAGAATAAGTAGTTATTTAGCATGGAATTAGGTTGTAATCTACTTTAACTGGGCCAAACCCATTCTATGTTTTCTAAAACAAGAATTTTACGCAACATCATCTGGAAGCATAACTGGTATAACAAGGATAACATGAAATAGCAAATAACTTTATAAAGTACTGCTTCTATGTTGAATTTAATCCACTATCTGTTTTATGAGGGCAGATTTAGGCACGGATTGGAAAGAATGCAGTATGGAAATACGTGAATGTATGCCTTCTGTCATAGAGAAACGCCAGCCTGTATTATGAAACAATTTAACGTGGACTTTATGAGTCAGTATTTCTAAAATCTGAAGTATAGCTAGTCATAAAAGAACATTTCTCAATATGTCTAGTGGGGAAATGAAAATCAGATATATTGATATTTTTATTAAAACATACTTATCTTTGTATTTAAAGGGCAGAAGACCCCCAAACTCTTAATAGAAACTGCAGCAATCTTACATACAATCTTATGTATCATTTATCAATCAGTGGGTATTCTGTAAGGATGCACAAGGGTCAATATCACTGTTACTTCAAGCAGAGAAAATAAAATAGAGAGATTGCTAGTTATTCATGTTAACAAGGGTGATATCAGAGCGGGCTGCTGCTGCAGCACTGAAGATAGGTCAGAAAAGTATTACTTCAGGCATGTTTTTTACTGTTCAGTTATTCCAAAGTTGCCTGAAATATCAGTAATAAAGACAAAAATGTGATCTTAACTGGCATATGCCACTGTACAAGAAGTTTCTGAAATGCATAGGGACCAGCACAACACCAATAATAAAATGATTTTTTCGTGTGTGTATGTATATACATGTCCTTGTCTATCTATAAAATGCATCATGGCAGTTGCATGCACGTGCAAAGCAATTTCAGTTATGTTACAGATTGAAAATTTACTGGGAAAAAATCCTCACTGGGAATTAAACATTTTCAGCATTATTTCTTTCCATTGGATCTGGATTTTCATACCTAGACTCACCATATGCTTCACATTTGAAGACTGTCTTTGGAAGTGTAGTTTTGAATGCATTCACTACATATGAAGTAGAAGGAGAAAGTAGTTTCTCACACTTCCCTAAAGTCTAAATGAATATTAAGACCAATTAAAAAATAAAAATATTCTGGAGATACCTACTCGGATCAGTGAAGTATTGTGTCATAAATGGAGGAAAGCAAGTGATTGGGTAATATTTAAATTCAGTCATGAGACTTTCCCGAAACTTAGAATTGGCTATTTTTATGTTTGTATGTATTCTTAATGACTTGTTTAATCGCATAATATGCTTTTGTTCAATTTCTGGGATATTTTACTTAATGTTTTCATTTTGTACTATATTTTGTTCAAGTTCCCTTCAGAAAAGAAGAAACGTGGATGTTACAGACATATCTTGTGCTGGGAGGCAAGTTTCACAAAAAAGTGAGTCAAGCATGCTGGTACTTCTATCTTGAATCTTCAGAGAAAGGAAACCTTAAATCAGAAGCTGAAATCTAAAATTGACTTGCTCATTTAAAGAAATACCAGGCTTCTGGAACGCCTAAAAAAAGTGATGCATAAAATAGCAGAGCATGTAACCACTTCTCTTTTTTCACTTAGCTTTTATTTGTGAAAAAATAAATAATTTTTTTAAATAATTAATTAAAAAAATAAAAATTTGAAAATCCAGATTTTGAACTTTAGTTATTTTAACATGACTGTTTTTGATTATGATACATTGAGTTTCTAAGATTGGATGCAGATTGTTAAAAGCAGAATCTGCTTTTTCTCGAAGGCTTTAAGCAGGGTACTTCTGACTAATGTTAGTGAGAATGGTACTCCCGGAAATAACAGGAAATTAATTGTGTTAAATAGTTTACTGGAAGAAGTTAACAGTGTGAGTTGCACGTAAGAAAAACCCAAACCAAACCAAAACAAAAAAACCAGTTTTTAGACTCCTGAAGTATGTCTTGTTTGAAATTATGCGTATCAGTTTCAAGCAGATGGTTGGTGATGGAATGAAAATTGAGTAAAAATGAAATGGTTTTATTTGTTTAGTTTTATGCATTTTGTTTTTTAAAGTTGGAATCAAGTTTGCAATTACTGCTCCTGAGAGAGTACAACGAAAGTTTGTTTTTTTTTTAATTTGATAGCCTGTATGCAAGCTGTATCTAAATTATATGCTAGGTAGAAGATGCAGTAAATTGAGAGAAAGTAATAAAGGGTATTATCTGAAAAAAATTAACTAGAGTTCTGTTTGAAATGAGGAAATTCTTGTTTTTCAATTTTTACTTTGATTTTTCTTTTTTTCCTGAGGAGAAAAGAAAAATCAGAAGTAGAAAAACCTGTATCTTTTGTGACTTTTTAATCAGTATCTTCTTGAACATGGCAGTGTATGATGCTATATTTTTTTGCTTTAAGAAACTTTCTCGGAAGAAAAGCCACCTGTCATATCACCTTATGGAGAAACCTTTTTTTGGGACAACCTTAAAGATGCTAAAGTAAGTTGATAAGTCTGTATACAAATGGTTCATCTTATCTTTAATTTCATGCTATGTACTGAATACTGCCCTTAATTCTTTTTTTGCTCTCCTGTTTCATTTCTCAGTACCTTTTACATCTTCTTTAGTGCATGCAGAAGCTTTATATTTGTGAGCAGGCAACTCAGCACCACACAGCTGCTCATTCTCTTTCCCTTGATGGGATGGAGATAAGAAATGGAAAGGTAAAAGTGAAAGAACTGATGGACAATTTATTAGGTAAAGCAAAAGATGTGTGTGAGAAAAGCAAAACAAAGGAATTCATTGAATAATTTCCATTCACAGGCAGATGTTCAGCCACTTTCAGGAAAGCAAGTCTCATGTAATGTTTTCTTTTGGGAAGGCACATACCACTACTCTGAACTTCTCCCTCTTTCTTTCCACTTACCCTCAGTGTTATTATTCAGCATGACAATCTATTGTATATCTCGGATGGGATATGCCTTTGGACATCTTGGATTGGGTATTTTGTCCCCTCCCAGCTTCTTGCTCAACCGAAAACTACTAGAATGGAACATTCCTTGTCTTAATTTTGCACTGTTCTGCAACAACTTAAAGCATCAATGTTTCCACCACTATTTTCATTAAAAAATCTAAAACAGCATGATATGAGTCAGTATGAAGAAAATTAACTCTATCCCAGTAAAAACCATCACAACAGTATACATATGTATGGACTAATGACTTTATCTTGAAATACACTTTGTAGTGTTCAATAGTAATACAAACTTGTGGCCATTCTTTGTTGTGTTATTTTTTGTTTATTTTTGTTTCTCTTGAAAACAGGTGAGTATCTCTTTTCTGCTCAGAGCTAGATGCTATCATATTGAATGAAAAACAGTCAGTTACAGATAGCTGCAGGCTACCTTAACAGCTTTCTTGTACCTTCTTAACTACAGTATCATAGTACTTTGTGCCTAAGTGAGGTTAAGTAAAGGATAACCATTGGAGCTGACTAGTAACGGTAGAAGTGGCTTTTCTCTTTTCTGATAATGCCGTATCAAGACTGAGCATCTCTGCACAGACTCACAGAAAGTGTATGAAAGCAGCTTATATGCTAACTGAGGTGATATAATAGTCACTTGTGGCCATATGCTTTTTATTAGTTCCTATATATGAACGTTCTGAGGACTTCTATTATTTTTTTTACACAACCACAAACTTGCTGTACATCACTTTTGTGGCAAGATTCTCTGAAGTAAACATTTTTGTTGAGGTCAGTAATTGAACAGTTGGTGCTATATATGGAATGTGCACAGACGTCTGAGTCACATGGTGTTCTGGGAGGTTAACTAGCTTAGTAAGGCATCCAACAGATGCTGTGAATCTCTCCCTACTAATGCTTCTGACTCAGAAATTGTTGCTTCTTTTTTTACTTATCCGTTTCAGCTGATCTCAAGCCACTGACTTGAGGAAAACACTAGATAATTATTTTCTGTCTTGGTCTTCATGCTAATGTTTCTCTTTTTCAACTGTTGTAAACTATTGACTAAATTGAGCATTGAAATTAAACTGTTCAAATTGCATCATGTAATGAGAGGCTTTTTAAAAGCATAAAAATGATCTTTAGTTTTGATGTGTACTTTCTTTTCTTTGGAATTGTGTTGTGTGAGTTTTTAGTTTTTCATTGTTCACTTTTTAAGGAGGTGGGCATAAATTCATGGCTTTTCCTTCTAATTCTTGTTATGTGCATAAAAGTTACTTCTAAGCTTTTGTTTTCTATTGCATAGCCTTGTCTATGCCAGTTATTAAAATGTCTTTTACAAATTCAAATTTAAACTTCTTTGTAATTAATTTAATTGCATGAGCAGTTTTTCTAGAAAAGTTTTCTAGCCTTGTTATTTCTTAGCTTTTTTTTTTTTTTTTTTTTTTTTTTTTTCTTGAAATAGTTGGTTATAATAAAGCATATCTGGGAAGATTGTCTGCAATTTTTCTTCCAAAGGCAGCAAATATTAAAAGGAATCAACAACAAAAAAAGACAAAAAAAAAAAAAAAAAAACCTGTGCTGTTTATCTAGATTAACAGCTCAAAATACAATTGCTATTTCTGCTGGTTGTAGAATCTCAATTAATGCAGTGTATTACAATGTACTTTCTCTGATCTGAAGATTTGGATTTTAATTATCATTTTCACATAAGTGAACAGGTTTTTTTGAGTTACACTTATCACATGCTAGTTGGAAACTTCCTAGTTGATTTTGCTTCCATTAGAACATAATTGCAGACTAAGGTCATACAGCAAAGTTGTTAAGCAAAAGTCCAAAGATATGTTTAATTTGCAGCTATTTTTCTAGTAAGTATCACATATCCTAGGAACAAAGTTTAGCCAACCCTGCAAAGTATCTGAGATTTTAGTAATTGTTGCTTCATTTTAAAAAAAAACAACTCTGCATGAGAATATAGTTCATCTGTATTTAAGAAGACAGCAAATTGTTATAATGACCAAAGGAAGCCTGTTCTAAGTGGTTAGAAGTTGACCATTAACTTTCTTCTCCTTTTATTGGTGTAACTAAAGAAAGGCTTCTATAGACTTTATAAGGGGAGTGTCTGTAGAAACAAGCAGTGAGTCACAGCAGACTAGAGATAAGTGAGCATGAGAGAACAGTGAATTAAGGACAGAAAGAAAGTTCAGTTAGACTTAAGTGAGGAAGAAAGGCAGCTAGAAGCAGAAGCCCCTAAAGGGCAATCTGGAGAAGGAACATTTTTCTTTAATATTAATTAAAGAAAAGCACAAAAATCCTAACACTTTACAGCTGACATACTATTCTGTTCAAGTAAAGAGTGAAGTATATCAGAAATCACTTTTTCAGTGAAGGAATTCTAAGTTCTTAAGTTTGGCTTCATTTCCTGCTGTAAATTCTTAGACTAGGTTAAGCACGCATATTGAGATAAATAATCCATGTGAGCTCTTAAGCATTGTGATACTGTGGAATGCTGGCTAGATTACAAGTCTTAGAACTTTAAAACAAGGAAGACTTCATATTTGAAAAGGAGGAATTCTTATCATTAAGGCTCTGTTATAAAACTGTATTGCTTTCAGTCGAAGACTAAGGAGCAGGTCTCAAGTAAAAATTGAGAATAAACCACTCAAGTAAATCATGAGTGACATGTAGCATATAATGTGACAGTAGTCCCAATACTCATCTTAGTATTCAGGTTTCCTCACTTTCCATTTTGA
The DNA here is from genome assembly GCF_023343835.1 of Lagopus muta. Lineage (NCBI taxonomy): Eukaryota > Metazoa > Chordata > Aves > Galliformes > Phasianidae > Lagopus > Lagopus muta. The sequence goes on from NC_064436.1 coordinate 50,538,830, forward strand.
CTAGCAAAATTGCCTGACAGAAAAACCTTTTAAACAATAATGCATCTGAATTACTTCCTGATCAAAAAAGGTTTATACAGAGCTGCCAGCAGGCAGTTCCATCTGCCTGCCACCTAGAAGCCTGGTATCTTCCTTAAGCGTGGGTGCTTCCTATGCAATCTTTTAAGAAATACTTGTTTCTACAGGGGCAACTGCAGGAGAAAAGACTACCTACCTTTTCGTAATACCTTGGAGTTATAGGAGGTGGGAGATAACAGTTCTGTCTCATTTTGAGTTTGAGCATCTTGCAGAATAATCCTGTAACCAACACATGGGTTTTCTTCTTTAATTTGTGTGGAGTCTGTGTTTTTTGTGAGTGAACAGTACTGTCTGTCCCCCCAACCTTTCTTCATTTCTGGATTTCCATATTTTAAACTCTTCTAGAAATATAAATGTATTTGTTGATATCTCTCGTAAATTCTCAGGCCCCCCTCAGTTCACTTGGCCAAGTACTGAAGTACTTGTCTCTTGGTTATTTGTAAAAGTGGGATGCTGCCACTTCCCCTTGTTTTATGAGACAAATTTTAAGCACTTCATGGGCAGTACATAACATGCTTTTGAGTTTTCTGTTTCAGTTGTTAACATGATGTAGGAATGTGGGGGGTTATTTATTTATTTATTTATTGTCTAATCTGTGGTGCTACAATGCAGTTAACAGTGTGGGCTATGTGGTGGTGGGGTTTCTTGTTCATAATGTATATGACTGGCAGAGAAAGGCAAAGTGTTCACCAAAGGTTGTCCTATCAGCAGCCAGTGATTGCCTCAGTTTTTGCTGTAGTGTACATACACATACTCAGTTTTTATAATCTTATCATTTCATATTGCATAGGTGAAATCATCAAACATAGGATGAGATGCTGTTTCTCCGAAAACAAACAGCAACAGTTGTGAAAGCTTACCCAATTTTTTTCTGTGCTCTTCAGCTTTATGACACACACTTCAAAGCTTAAATGAGTAAATTAAAACGTTTCTATCATGAAGCACAAAGCAATTCATTTTAAGTTTTCTTTTTTTTTTTTTTTTCTTTTTTTTTCTTTTTAAAGGAAGAAAGATGTTGAGAAGATTAGTAATACAGTATGATTGTCAGATCAAGTTTAGGAAGTGTGAAGTAGGAAGTGTGATGTGTAATGTTCTTAAGCAATGTTAACCTTGATATTTTGTACAGTACAAATAATGTGTCATAAAGATTTCTAAACAAACATGAATAAACATATCTTTTAGAAAGAAGGATGGCAAGAAGATGCTAGATATGTTCAATATGACTGAGTTCAGCTTTAACGTAGGAATTTAAATTTGCCTGTATTTTGTCTTTGATCTACTGTAAACACTGTATATTCAATTTAGAGAAGTATTAACATGAAAGATAGACTATGAGTAGCAAATCATAAATGGTATACTTATCGTGCACTCGACATGTGGCTCTTGAGCTTAGAAAATACTCAGCTGTTATTCAGGAACAACTAAGGTACAAATATTTCTATGCACTGAGGTTCTTTAACTTTTTTGTTTTTTTAGTATTTTGGACTATGCTCAAATATATTTATCTGAATTAAAATGGAGATATTGAAAATACTTTTGGAATGTGTTTTTTCAGATCTGTGTTACATGAAAATTTGGAAAAGGATAACTTTGCCACTTAGTCTGCTGGTGTGATTTATGTCTAGAATAATTTAAACATTATTTACTGTTTCACTACACACGTTTGTTATGGCTTATTTCTTTTCTAGGAACATCATAGGAATGAATTCCTGGCTTGTGAAAATAAATCAGATTTGGAAATGTCTGAAGAATATTCTTCTAACAGGAATATATGGTATTAAATAGGAGTTATCAAAAAAATTAAAGAGTTTTAAATTTGGAGTTATTTACTGATGTAATAAGTAGAGCTCTAACTCTGACAAACCAAGAGACTGTATGTATCTTGTTATCTATTTACTTAACTTTTCTGCCATTTTAGCTTTCACCTCATGCCATAGGTGACTATCCTAAGACTGTCTAATCTAAGCTTCAGAATCTTTTGTGAATTTGGGAGATGTCTTGTTACTTATCCCTCAGTCAGAACATCTGGAATATAAAATTTGGCTTCCTTGTCTTCTAGATAACAATGTCTGAGTATTTTCATGCTCTGCCTATTTAAAAAATTCCCAAAACATTCTTGAGTACTCTCATAAGGCTAGGGCTGATGGTTTTTACTAAATGGGAGCTCACATGTCCTTTCAGACTGTCTGCAATTGACTTCTATCAAGGTGAGAGAGACAGAAGAAAGAGGTGATATTGCAAGTCCTCCAAAATTTCAGAATGAATAAAGCTAGTCTTCTGAGGAAGGAGAATTCATTTTAAAATTCTGTAGAATTCTACCTTCCAAAGGAACCTGTTGACAAAGAAGTATTCTGTTATGGTTGTAGTTAAAGGATATATATTACATTTAACATCAATCTGTGGTTATCACAAAGGTGAAATTTTATTTACAGTATGTCTTAACATTTGTTCTATGTAACGCTTTATTGTTTATTGTAGAAATAAATGAAGAATAAAGTTATTTTTACTTTGCAGTTCCCTTAATAATCAAGATGAGAAGACAAAGGAATGTGTGAAAAATGAATCTTTGTCTCAGGAAGACAAATCATTACCTCCAGAAGACTTGGAAAGCGAACCTGTATATTCTATTGTGGATCAATGTTCTTTTTCTTCCAAGAAAAATAAAAATAAAACCAATACCCACTCATCATCCTGTAAGAACCAATGTGGAGAATCATATTGTCTGGTCAGTGAACAAATGGATTCTCAACAATTTGATGGAGCTCAAACTTCAATTGCAAATGAATCAATAGCACCATATGCTTGCTTTTATGGATCATCAGTAAAGAAGGTTAAAGCAGGATGGCTGGACAAATTATCTCCTCAAGGGTATGATATTTGCAATGATTACTGTATAATTGCAAAGGGGTTTCCATGAGACTCTTTAAGTTACTGCCTATTATTTGTTGTGGAAAGAAGAAGGGAACTACTTTTATTGCAAGATCATAGGTATTTACTTTTTAATTCTCAATTTTTAATGATGTATTACTTCTAAAATTTATTTTGGAAGTATGTTCAGGAAGTAAATATTAAAAATTTTGATGTCTACTCATGAAAATACAGAATTTGTGGTAATATTTTCAATCTACAAATTTTTGATAATTCTCTGTTGACCACAAAGTAAGTGAAAACAAATTCTGATTCTGAAATACTCTTTTACCAATTTATGCATTATTTTGTTGACTGGAGATCTTATTGATTTTAGAGTTATGTATTCTCATAGGAAGAGAAGTTGATATTTGAGGTTAGAAATCTACAGTGATGCATGCAGACTAATTTAGTTTACTGATGTGCCTAAATTTTGGTAGGAGGAATATGAATGCAAGCATTCCTCTGAAATTTTAAGTAGTGATGGATATAGAATAGAATATAATAGGCTAATGTAATCTCATATTTAATTGCTCTTATTGTTCAAAATTTAATTTAACCTTTAAATTCCAGTCTTTGATTCTTTTACGCTGAAGAGCCCTCTGTTATATTCCTTTCATAAATACTTATAAACGCTGATGACATTCTTTTAACCTCGTGCTTAATTGAATAGACCAAAGAATCTTCAGTAGTTTCTGCTTCTGTAATTATTCTAATGATTTTCTGTCTCCTCTTTGCATTTTTAAGATTGGCATAATTTTATTTCTGCTTCTGATTTTCACTAGCAGCTAGAAATCTAGTTTGTTGTCCTTTAGTGCTATGATGCATTTCTTTTATCTGTACTCGTCCTCAAACCTTACCAGTTCTACTTTCTTTCTTCTTAAGACTAAAGGTTTAGCTGCATGGGAGAGGTGATTTCATTTTGGGCTTTTCTTTCATTATTTTTGGTGACAATAACTGTAAGCTGTTACAGCAATTATAATTTTTTTTTTTTCCTGTTTATTGACAAAAGGTATTGAATTATATTGCTTGAGAATACATTTTGGTTTGTGTCAACTGAAGGAAGTTCTATCAAAGGAATTTCTGGTTGATCATTTATTTATTTATTTATTTATTTATTTATTTATTGTCTGTTTGCGATATATTGTTGAATCTTAATGACAAAAAGGAATGCATATGGCTTGATAAACCTATTTTGCCATACTGGAATTCCAGCCTGCTCAGACCTTGTTGTTTTTCTTTGTTTGTTGCTGTTTTGTTATTGTGTTTTTTTCTATAAAATTTTGGAAGTTTCATTAACTTTTAAGGATTGTGTTTAAGTATTTTAATAAAGAATCAAAGAATAATTGCACATAGATTCAAAAGACTTTTCCCCATTACAAGACAATTATCTTTTTTTTTTTTTTTTTTCAGATTTGATAATATATTCTCAGAAGATTTGCAGTTAGCTCTAATTTTTGTTTAATTTGACATGCTTTTCCACACCTCAATTTTGGCAATAGTTATTAGAGGGATATAAATACAGTTATGGACTCCAGTTGCTGGTGCAATTTGAAGGAATAGGGTTTGGAACAGAATATGAAAGCTTTAGCCAAAGTACTGTGTGAGGCTACATTATTTTGAAAAAGATATTGAGTTAACCACAAAATTAATACTAGGTAGCATTGTGTAGTACAGTTTCAGGGTCATTAGCTTCAAGCTAGCGATGCTTTTTGGATAAATTTCAAGGACTTGTTCTCAGATATCATTTAATGAATGCAGATTTTTATTTTTTTTTTTTGCTCTTTTTCTTAAATTTCATGCAGCACCATTTCTCAAATACCTGAAGAAAGCAACCAAAGGGAGGGGGAACTAGCAGTCATTTCTTCTTCCCTTTAAGCCTTGCCATATTTTATTCCAGTCCCTACCAACAATGTTTCTTTGCTTTATTTCTCCTCCCCCACCTGCTCCCTTCTTACTTTTTATAAGGCTTCTATTTACACCTGGCATTTTGTCCCCTCATGAAAATGAAGATGTGCAATTTTCTCAAATTATTGCAAATTGAGTGTTTAAAGTACAGCTTCTAGTTTTCATGAAGTCACTATAATTGTAAAGCCATTCAGTTCATTTACATGATATTGGGCACTTAGGTTTGCATATCCTTCTCTGTATCAACCTGTATCAACACAAAGTTTACTGACATTTCAGTAGAGAAGAGGTTTTCTGTTGGCCTTTCCAGGTTATGAAAAATGATTTATTGTACTTACATTATGTAAATTAATGAAGCCAGAGCTGGTATATGATGAAAGTTTTGGTAAGCTACCGTAGTCTTCTAATCACATCCTTTAATAGGAGAAGAAATAATACTGGGAAAAGAGTGGGCTCTTGTTCCTTCTTAATAAATTGCTTATTGGATTTTAGAATTGAAACTTTCATCGATGATAAGCTATAGTCAACATTTTTAAAGAACATACTGGACTGCTTCAGGTTTATGTTACACAACTTTCAAAGGAGGTTCTCATACAGCATGAATTAACAGGAAGCTGACATAATCCAATGAGCTTCTTGTCAGTTATCTCTAGTTGATAACAGAAATTGAAAAGAAATTTCTCTGTTGTACTTGTTGAATGATTTGGTGTGACTGTTATTTATTCATTGGTCAGGGAAGAGAGTGTTGGGGAAAGGTTAATGAATGAAGGTATCATAGGGTGTAAACAGAGATGTCTGTCTTATGAACCTGTAAATGAGATGGTCATTTTAGATTCTCACCTTTCCTTTTTTGGAAATGATGTTACATATCTTGTAACATTTTAAGGTATGCTCTATATAAAGAATATTCCTTTGTCTCCAATAAAAATAGCCTGTTCTCATCCTTTACCTGTTAGGTCAAAGCAAAATTACATTATTGAAAGCTCTTTTTTCCTTTGTCACTTCAAATATGGTGAAGGAACATGAGAATGCAGAAAAGAAAGAGAGGGGAAACTTGATTGATAAAAACATGAAGGCACTGATTTATAACTGAACTCCATTAATTCTGTACTTCTTATCTCCAGATATTTTTATTATATTTTAAATCAATGTTCTAATCTTCAAAGGGGCTAATTTTAATTTCCAGAAAGTTCAGGCCCAAACACAGGAAGCAAAATCTGATTTGACCTTTTGAGACATTCTTAAAAGCCAATATAACATGTCATTTTAATTGTATTCATTTTTGATTCACAGCAAACGTATGTTTCAGAAGCGCTGGGTTAAATTTGATGGAGACAGCATTTCTTATTACAATAATGAAAAGGTAAGTGGCATGTTTGGATCAGAATGCATGTGTATAATAGACAACATTTAGAAATAACTCCAAATGAACATTTATGTTAAATGTATTATTAATTGCAGAATATTAGAACAAAGCATTATTACAGAACAACAGAATAATGAAAAACTCATTTAAGAGATCAAATGTTGCTTTGGTGATGGCTACAAACTGTCTTGTCACAGAAACCCAGCATGAGACATATATATATATATATATATGTATGTATAAAGAAATATATATATGTATATATAGAGAGAGAGAGAGAGAGAGAGAAAATTTGGAATAGAAGCCTTGTAAAAACAAAAAAAAACCCCCATGATTCCTATCTATTTTCTTATTACAAATGTCTCTCCTGTGTGACTTTTAGGAATAATCACAAACAGCAGGACTAGTTCCCATTAGAATGGGTCTCTTCAAAATGAGCATAATACTGTGATTCCAGTGGATGTTTTAGTTTTTCTGCACCTAAGGATTGAATTGTCCTGAAACATTTGCAGGCTCATGCATTGCTTTGATTCAAGTGGTTCACTTTTGACGGATGACTGTATAGAAGTTTTGAGTCATGGCCTGAACCACTGATTGAGCACTGACTGGAGAAAGGACCTGGTCAGTCTTGGGAACATAGGTGAAGGCAATTCACCTGAGTGACTGGAAGGTGTGGAGCCTGACTGCACCTTTCTTAGACCTCATTTAAGGGCTCACTGCCACTGGGGAAGGATCACTTTCTGGAGATCCCTCCTTGGTGGAGCTTTCCTCTCTGAACCTAAACTCTTCTGATATGGGTGAGCAATCTTCTTCCCTTCCTTTATAGCACCTTTCTATTTTGCAAGTCCTTCTGTCATCACACCTTGTTGTAATGCCTTTCCCATTGTATTGATCTGTCCAATTGCTACGGTGACATAAAAATAAATTTGTAAGTCATCATTTTCAAAAAAAAAAAAAAAAAAGTTATTTTTTTAGACCTGCTTTTAAACCTTGCTTTCCTTTTATCTTTTTTTCTTATCTATTTAATATAAATAAGCTGACTTTAAAATTATTTTTCTGTTGTTCTGTAATTAATTAATTTCTTTTGGAAGATATGCAGATCTTGTTAAGCTCAAAAATGTTAGATGATTGCATAATATAGAAATTTTTTGTGGGAAATGAGGCTGTATGCACATGCACTGTTTAAAACACTGGGTAGCTTTTCCTGTTGAAGATGCATATTAAATTAGGAAGAAAATTCAGCTTTGTGTTGTAATTTGGGTTTTGTTATGATAGGTGTTGATAATAAGAATTCCACATTTTTTTATAATGTGCACACGTTGAACTGTTTCAGCAGATTATGAAGAGGGAGAACTGAAGTAGAGAAAGGTTGAGTATATCCTGAGGGGCCAGAGAACAAGAGCAAGAAGTATTTACATTATGCTTCATTATGCCTGCTGATGAGGAACATGAGACAGCCTGTTTTTGCTTGCTTATTTGTCTTCACTTAGTAGACATGATTATGTAGATGAAGAGAATATTTTGATTGGAGGGACAAAATATGTTATCCTCTCTGTGGTATTCATGCCAGAGCTTTAAAGGCGCAGAAAAGCAAGGTTAGTGATTAAGAATGGCTTAAATAGCATTGAATTTGCTTAATATCTTCTATCACATAATTAGGGAAAGAAATGTTAATTTTAAAGAATTTTCAGTCTTGTATCTAAAGTTGAGATTTATTTAAATTGGAGGGTCACTACTAGTTATATGGAGGTCACTAGACCAGGACTTGTTATATGCTTGTTTGTTGCAAGAGATTACGGAAATCATCCCTTCTGCTGAGAGGAATATCCAACATAGCATGGGCTGCATGGAAAGTTCCAACACTCCATCCTCTATTTGAAGATATTTGTGATAGTTTGGACTGAGGGGGCTTGATTTACAGACTTGTATACATTTTTTCTTTTTTCATGAGTGAAAAACTGCACTCTTGTGATTGAAAGTGTCACTGCTTGGTGTGTGTGCGTTCAACTTGTACAAATTTGTACGTCTCACTTATTAACTTGATGAGTCATATACTAAAACCTATTATCTGAGAACTGTGAGTCTGGATGTAAATTCTGGGAGCTGAGGATCTCATAAAACATTTGGAGGTGTTTATGGATTGGAGGAAAAGACAACTGTTTGCCCATAGTCCTGTGTGCATTGTGGGATTGCATTGGGTAAGCAATGTGCTGTGTGGCTAATCAATGGTGAAATGAGTGGATGATGGGGAAAAGAGGCAAAGAAGGCCATATTCCTGAAAATGTGTCCTTAGCTCGCATAAATTCTTCTCTGAATAATTTGAATTTTCTAACTTTTATCTAAACTTGTTTTAGTTGCATGTCAACTTAGATCAGTATAGGTCTCTTCCTTTTTTTTTTTTTGAAAGGGCATCTGTCCTGACCTGTTTTGGTTTGAATTGGTGGTGGTGCTCATTTCTTCTATTTTCATTGTCCTAAGCAAGTTGATGTGGTGGGAGCAATATCTGCTGTGGTTTCTGTCATAACAGAATGTGGTTAATTAAAGTGAGAGCAAACTGAAGAAAAAAAGACATCACTTCAGAATTCTTTTTAGTTACTCAATTTGCATAGCATTTCTTTCACATTTCTTCCTCCTTTTGGCAGGAGAAGTTTGCTGCTCTAATGTATTTGATAAGGCAAAACTGCTGGCTGTATTGAAAATTTTAACGTAAAAACTTTTTGGGATTTCTTGCAAATATAGTAGTGACTTAGGAAAAAGTCTTTACTTTTTATATGAACAACTTAGTTTTGCTAGGTTATGGTTCATGTGAATGTAATGAAGAATTCACTGCAAAGTAGGGCAGTCACTTTTGTTCTTGGAATAGGTCATGTTTTTTCTGTTGTGGAAGGATGTGGGTGGTTTTTTTCTTGTTGTTGTTTTGTTTTTTTCTGTTTCCTTAAATCACCTAGTTTCTTGTCTGGAGTATTGTCTTTATCTGTTGGAGCTTTTGGCATTAGGTGTTGGTTCTTGCATGCGAAAGCAAACCTGGTGTAGAAATAAAACTGAGAAATTCTCATGGTTTAAACTGTATTTCAAAATATATATGCCTGAAGGATGTTTAAATAACAAAACCCAAACTATATTAAGCTTAAAAAGAGACAGAATGAAGTAGAATAAAGCAGCTGTAACTTAAAGTTGTCTTAATTATTTTCTTACAGTACCAAATACAACCAGTAGATGCCTGCAAACTCCGTAATATAATTGTATCTGAACAGTTTTAGAAATACCATATAGTAAGGTTGCTTTTTCATTGTGAAGGATCAGTAGTTGACACAGTACCTGCATCTTTTTTAACAGATATGAAATTGCTGTGTTTAAGTCTGCCTTCAAATAAATATAGTCATGATAAAAATGCATGTGCAGTACTGAGTAGATTCTGAATTACAGAGTAGTTCTTGGGTGTAACTAAAGTGACATCTCCTCTGTCTCGATATCTCTTAATAAATCACAGTTTTTGAAACAGCATTCATTGAAATATATTAGTGTTCAGAAGTGAAACAACACAAGACTATGAATTTGGTGAGAAGTGGTGGTATATTTAACTCAGTAAACAAAAAAAGCATCCTCCATGCTTAACATTCACACTGATTCCTTAAGTCCTTGTATAAAGTCTGTTATAATAATTTATACTTCAGGAGGAAATTTATTGCAGTACGAATTCTTTACGGGGAAGCTACCTCTTGGAATATTACTGCATCTGAATCATAAATCTTAGCAGTGTATCTGAATTATCTTAGAAAGAAAACCAATTGATCAAAGCATGTTGGTGACAGGAGAAGCAGCGTTAACTCTGTAATCCTGGAATTGTTCAGATGTACTTGTGAAGTGTTGTGTGTCTGCTTCAGCTTATTAGGTGATCTACTCGGAGAAAGTAGTAGTATTTCATTTTTTTCCTGTCTTATTGTTGCTTAAATTCTGTTGTCCTGCTTCCTAGCTGGAAATTAGGAAGTTCTGGGAAAACTCACTGTGATGTCAAATGATATTTTTGAGGGACCATTCCACTTTCATCTGATCTGAGAGAATAGCACATACCTGCTACAAGGTTATCATTACTAATGACAAGACAATGGATTTTTGCAGAAGTGCCATCACTCTTCTCTCCCCTCCTTCCTCCCCCCTTCAACTGAATATTGAATGCTAATGGATACAATCCATGGTGGTCTTTTTTTTTTTTTTTTTTTTTTTCTTTTTAGCTGGCTAACAATGAAGGGGAGAAGGAAATTCAGAAATTCTCTGGAATACTCTACCTAGAGAAGGCATTAGTTTTTTTTTCTTGCTTGATTCTATTCTATAATTGTGTGTGTATGGATGATATACTCAATTATTTGGAATAAAATTGTGAATTTAAGACTAAGACATTTTGTCATAGCAGTGTCATGAGATGTCTTCTGTAGTGATGTTTCATATATGCATTATACCTCATTATGGGATTTTCTTCTATTTTACAAGACAGAATATGAGCATGGACATGTAACGAAGTGGGCTGTGTGACGATAGTGAAATGGTTTACTTAATTGATGCAGTTTTATTAATAATAAATGCTGAACTTGTAGGAGCACAGCACAGTTTAGAATGTGAGCATCCTGAACATCACTGTGCATAATACTACCTGGGAGACATTTATTAACAACTATTAACTGCTTCTTTTGTGTTTTTATTATAGGAAGTGTTCTCAAAGGGAATAATACTACTTTCTGCTATAGCAACAGTTAGAGTTCATGGAGAGAATAAATTTGAAGTTGTTACATCCCATAGGACTTTTGTCTTCCGAGTGGATAAAGAAGGTATGTACAATACATGTATGTAATTCTAATGATTTTTTGAAAGCCATGTAGTCATTGCTGATAAATTAAATCATAATTAAATCATAATAAAATTATGAAGTATAATTTGTATTGCAAAAGGTATTTCTCATTCCATCTATTTGGATTCATGAAGAAGAAAATTGATAACTATAACCTTTGTAGTAAGAAATAAAATACTTTGTAAAGCATCAAAAATAATAACACTTTTCCAGCTCTTCTGCTTCCTCTCCCATTATTTCCGAAGATGAATTTTTCTGGACATTCATTAGATATCACTAGTAGCTTTTACAGTCTGTGCACTATCAGCCATCTGCTCTCAGTCACTACTTGATATAAAATTGATGAAGAGCAGCAATGAAGTTGATGGCTTGGATGTGATGATGTGATAAGAGACAATGTGATTATTTTTTATTTGTTTTTATTTACTGCCTTATACAGTATTTTCATCCATTTCATCGTTGGTAGAGAATACAAACAAAAAGAGGAAGTTAGTGCACCTTCTAGTCTAATGCTTTATTAGCCTAATGCTGTAATATATAAAATTAATGTCAGTGCATGTATGACTTATTTATGGACACAGTCAAAGAAACTGGAATACCTAGGAAACAAGACATGCAGTATGTATTTACAGCACTGTGTGCCAGACCCATTAGAGCTAGGGGTCTCTCAGCATTTCCTTTATCAAATCTCGTTTTTGTGGGTTACAGCTTGGTTGTATATATTTGCTGCAGGCTGCAACAGGAGTGCAGCATTGGTGAACAAATCCTTATCAGGTCTGTCTCAAATCAGTTCAGACATTTTTATGCTCTTAGCTAAGAAGTAGGTCTATTTTTATTACTTTTGCCTTTCTCTTCCAAAACAAATTTGGTCATTTTTATAAATTAGAACATAACAGTCTTAGCACATTTTTTTTTTGTAGGGCCATAATTTGCTTTATGATTTGTTATCTTTAAATACCGTAAAAAATTAACAACTTATATTGACTCAAAAAGTAAATTTAGAGCAGCCACTTTTTATTCATTAAATTGTATTTTCATTTAGTATGCAACTCTCTTTGGACCTGGTGATGTGTTCATAAAGCTGTTACTGTCACATTAAGGATATAAGTTGATATTGTACAAGTAATTTGATCCTTACTGTATCCAGTGGTGGGTGATGCACTCATAGTAAATTATGTAAATAACCTTGCTTGCTTACTGGTATGCGCACAAACTGTCACTTTATGCGATTCTGTGAATTTGTGATTGGAAATTGTCCTGGGACTATTCCAAGAACACTTTTTAAAAAGATTTTGAAATGGGGACTCTATACATATTTCATCCTGTGGACCTCCTGTATCAACTTTCTTTAATTTCTGCTGAAGTATCAAAATACAGAATATTGCCATTGCCTTTGTTGACTTGTGTACCTTGATACAAAAGTCAGTCCATAATCTGTAGAATGTTGCATTTGCTTTCTTGTCTTTTGGTTCTCTGATTATTTGTTTTGCAAACTGGAAATACAATATTTTTGGAGTAGCAAGGGGGAAATTGTGTAACATTTTGGATAGTTTAGGGCATTTGGGGGGAAAAAATGAAATAGGTGGTAGTGCTAAATTAGAACATATCTGCTCAAATTCTGTGAGATTTTAATTCGGATGAGACATTATTTAAAAAGAAAAACAAAACAAACCTTTCAAATTAATTTTGTAAACATCTATACCAAAATAATCCAATGACCTTTTAAAATTACTTTCAGAGACTTTAGAATTAGAACAGTTATTTTAAAACAAAACCTGTACTTGCCAAGAGGAGCTCTAGAATTGCCTTCTCTGTGCTAGTCTGTCAGGTGCTGTCTTTTTCTTCTTCAAACTCTTCTGATGCTTAAATTCATTTGTTGCTTCTTGTTGCTCACATTACATTTATGAGGTGAGCACATTGTTGTTTTGATGGTCCTCTCTACAATGCTGGGCACTGATCATGTCAATGTGATGTGCCATGAATTACATGTACAGATATATATTACATCCTGTATGTTTTATGACTTGAATCTCTTAGAGCAAAGAACTGAAGTATTCATGATGTTTCCATCATGTAGGGCACGTCTAATTGATTCAATATATTCAGTTTTAATGTATATTGATCTTAGACTGGGGAAATGTCTGAACAGTGTGTGAGGCTGAGTGGAACTTCATTACTTCACCTACTTGTGATCTTACAAATGTGAAGCTAAACTAATACTGCATGCAAAACATATTCAAACATACATTTTCTTGATTACTCAGTGCCCCTGACAATATCGAGCTTCACCACTACGCCTTAATGGAATAGTCTGTGAATTGCCAAATGTTGCATAAAAGCATGGTCCAACATGGCTTCTCTCTTCAGTGATGGATGATATTTAGGCTCCATACTATTTGCTTGCATTACTTCCCATAGTCCTTTTCTTGTTGCCCGATGAATAATAAATGAAGAACATGTCACCTGTACGCCACCTCAGTTGTTAAGCTCTCTGAAATTAAGCATTTTAGAACTAGTAGTCGTGATTTTTGAAAACTGTAATATTTTCATAACTTTCAATTATTTATTTATTTATTTTATGGAAGGTACCTGAATGGATATCCTTGCTAGCCTATCATCTTTTATGTTTGTTTTTTGTTGTTTTGTTGGTTTTTTTTTGTTTTTCATTTCTACCTCTTTTTCAAGGTAGATGTTATCTCTTATGCTGTAGTTATACCATCAACCAGCAAGGCATAGTAGGAAGAACAAGAAAAGAAATATGGTAGAAAGTGGAGCTGCTGCTTAACATATAACCTCTATCTAATTTTCTTCCTTGTTTAGAAGAAAGGAATGACTGGGTTGATAAAATACTCAATGCCGTGAAATCTCAATCTGATAATAACCCTCAGTCTCGAATTTCTGTTGCTCCTGAGAAAAGTGGATATCTTGAACTGAAAGGATACAAAGCCAAAATCTTTATTCTTCTTCAAGGGAATACTGTGTGGATCTGCAAAAATGAGCAGGTAAATTTTTCATGTGAATTTTGTGAATGAATGCTTGAAAAGATGGTGTTAGAAAATGATGGTTCTTTGTGAATATAGATGCATATCCTTTTTTATGTAGCACTTCATTGCTGCAATTCTGAAAAGACTTCAAAAAGCAAGAGATGTATCATTATACCTGTTGTACAATGAAAAAAAAACAAATATGTACTGAGGTGAAATGAAAAGCCTTGAGTGTCACAACAGGTTAGTGGCGGGGGTAGGATTAATTCACTCTTAAAAGTGTGTATCATAAGTACTACTAAATCAGCTTATTTTGTGCACTGCTTTCCCTGTCCTCCTGTAGTACAGTGCTCTAGAAAATACCACAATGTACTTATATACATAACATATTTGAAGTGACACTTCATCTAAATGTTTGACGTTAATGTTCCTTGTGTTTTTAAGAACATGAATTGACTTGTTGTGCACTGTAATATATTAAACAAATCCAGAATTAAAAAAAAAAAACACAAAGTAGCTTGCACTCCAGTTCCCAAATCCAGGGTTGTGTATTTTTGTTGTTGTTTGGCTGGGGTATTTCTTTGTTTTCTTTTTTATTTGGTTTAGTTGTGAGTATATTATGATGTAATGTAGTTAACTGTGGAATTCCCTAGGATGCTGTAGATAAAGGGTATAAATGGGAGCTCAATGGATGGCTGTGCAAAAGCTGTTGGAAGAATATTTATTACAGGACAGTAAATGAAAGGTACTATTTCTGTGTAAGGAAATTGGCAACCCATGAGAGCCAGGGTGAGGATTTGGGGAAAATGCTATTGCTATGCCTTGCTCTTTCAGATTTGTGTACTTGCAAATTCTTATTTAAAATATGATTGCTCTCATGGTAACTAGTCCTTTTGTTGTTCACTTCCTCACCTACTGTGTCCTCTTCTATATGGAGGAAGTGTTCCAGAGCCATTCACTTTCAAGTTGAAAATTATGATTAATCTAGGATAATTTAACACTGTATTTTGTATCCCCTCTGCTAAAAATTTTCTCTTACACATGTGTTTTCAATTATTATTTTGTGTGTTTGCGTGTGTATGTTGAATCTATTGCTTGAGGGGGCTGTTTGGTAAACTGTATCAGCTGTGCCCTTTAAGTATCTCCGACTTCACATTTGTTTTAGCTAATCATGAAAGCACACCTTTAAACAGCCTTTTGACTAGATGTTTATTCCCTTCTACTACATGGATGCTCTGCACAGGTCAGGAAATGCAGTGAAGCAGATGGCAAACCAAAACGAAGACCTGGAACAGCATGAAGTTTATACATGCTGTCAGCTTGTCATTTCCTTCTCCTTGAATGAAATTTATGAACAATGGTGCAAAACTAGCACCTCTCCTAAGCCTGTTTATTTAAAACCAAACATGTCAAATGATCCTAAGAGGTTTCTTGTTAGATCCTCCATTTGAACAAATGTCTGTTTCTCTAAATGACTTCTGCCTTTTTGGAAATCAGAAAAAATAGCTTCTGTCTTCAAGCTTTCATGCAATCTAGTTCTCCTGGTACCTCTTGTGTTTTTCAACTTTTAGATAAAACGTATTGTTTTCACTGCTGCATTAAAGAAATGCTCAGCAATGTAGTTCTAATCCAGTAGAGGGCTCTGATGTTTTACAAATCTTTGCCAGTCTCAAGCTTGTTCTTCAGCCATTAATTACCAAGCAAATACATCCAGGGATGTCCTTTAATTCTGCTCATATTGGAATTCACATTCTTACTAGAGAACTACTCCCAGAGAGACTTAGAAGGGTTTATTATAACTGCAGTGCTAAAAGACACCTATTTACACTTCTTACAATGTTGAAATGAGATCGGATCAAGCTGATTTATTGATTTCTATTAAACTTGATAGAGGAGAGTCCACTGGTGCTTTAAAAGATTTTTCTTCATTGTTAAAAGTGGAGAAGATCCTAAGCCAAATGCCTAATACTAACATAACCAACATGAACTTTGTGAAGTTCAGACTGAGATCAGAACATCATGTCTCAGGCCCATTTCTAGTTAAAAAGTGATGGGTTAGCCTGAGCTTCTGGCAGTGATATAGTGCTAGTAAGAAACCATCAATTTCTTTGACTCTCTATGTAGTGTGAATTTCTTAAACTTCCTCTCTGGAGCAGGTGTGAAAAATAGATCGTACAGAATCAATTTGTTCAACCTGCAACTTGCTGAAATTCCCATTTCTATTTCAAAATCATTCGTGCTTAAATAAAAACATGTCATCTGATCCTTCATGACAGCTCAAACATTGGCTTGAAATGTCAGGCTACTGCGATGGTGCCAGTGATAACCTCCCCTCTGTGACCATCAGAAGGGCTGTGACAGATGCTTTCCTGGTCTGCCAGAAACTAGCCACTTCATTGGGGTGTATACAAGCTTCTCTGATAGAGCTGAAGCCAGGGAGGGCCTATATGTCACAGTATTTGCACTGGAGTTTGGCTTTGATAAAGATAACTAGAGATTTTTTTTTGATTCTGCCTTGGGTAATTTCAAAATAGATGCATTTACATGGGGTATTAGAGAAAACAGCAAAATAGAAAGACTGGGAAATAGTATGTATGGCTGCATGCCATGATTATTTACAACTTTTTCTCTCCATGCATGACTCCAAGTTAAAGCTTGAATAATGATGAGTGTTCTGCTGTGTATGAGAAGTAGTACCCGTTTCATATTAAAAAATAAATAAATAAATAAAACCCAAAACCCCCCACAAAACTCTTATTTCATTTTGGCTGGAAATCTTATTGATTTCAGAGGGCTTTTGTTTTGTCAAAGATTGAAATGATTTGCTCAGTGGCAGATGGGAATGTTTATGCATGTTGAATGAACCAGTAAGATAGTACCTAATTTCCATTTCCTCTCTAATGTTAGTAGTGCATTTAAAGCAAACCTGGGCAACATCAAGCAATGTATTACAGGAGATGATCAATTAAACACATTCTGTAATGTAGAGAGCTGATAAAGGGGGGCACAGGTGGAAGGATAAATCAGCAGCTCAGTGTTTGTAATCTGAAGGAGAGGAGGTTAGGTTAAAATCACTGGAGGGGATGTGTGCAAGTATTCATTGTGTGAGATTCTTCACTGTATCACTGTGATAATATTGTGAATATCAAATGAGTTGAGGGTGATGTCAACAGCAGTATGAAATGAGAGAATTTGAAAGTAATTGCCTAAAGATTCTGAGAACTAATGAGGAGTCCTGAGCAGTAACTTGAGTGCCAGTTCAGTGGTTGCTACTTAAAGCTGAGGTGTTGTGGTGTTACTGTGTTGCAAAAGCCGCTGATCATTTTGGAAAGGAAGCTGGGGAAAAGAGTGAGGAATTAAAGAGAACAAAAGAAAGTGAGAGGGGCAGTCAGAAGAGTTGATGGATGGTAAATGAAATGAGAATGAAGTGCTGGATGCCCACTGGAGTGGGGCAGTGAATGAAATATTGAATTACTGTGATTGAAAAACCACAAGAAAGAATCCATCCCTCTCCATGTGGAGAGCACACGTAGTTTTGGAGATGTTTGGTAATAAGCTATTGTTTGTAACAAGTACTGGTAAGTTCTGTGAAATTGCCTGCTTGATTGCTGGTGTAGACTATGTTCAAATGTGCTTTAATTATATGATCTTGTCAAGAATGTCTTAAATATGTGGAGGTAACAGAAGAGCTAATGAACCTTTGCCCTCGTTTGTCCTTGTAGAAGTTCTTCAGGCTTCACTCTTCAAAATGATCTGTAGCAAGATGTAAAAATACATAGTAAGAATCTAAGGAAATATGTTGGGGGAGAGAAGATTAAGGTGAAAACATGTTTTGATATCAAATATATACTGGCAACTTGAAGAGGAAGCAAATTATCTAGCCTCTTTTAAATACAGTTGTTTGCATCAAGCTGTAGCAGGGATGATGAATTAAGGTTGTGTTTCTAATTTTACAGCAGTTTCTTGGCATGCAGTTCACTCTAGTCTTCCACACTCAAAACCATGGCAAAGATCAATTGCTGTGCATGACATCAGGAACAACTAAGTGCAAAATAACTTGTATTCTGTAAGAAAGCTTAAAAGTTTCTGTTTTTGGCTTGTGTGCAATATGAAATGAATTTTAACAGGGAGTTCTGTTGATATGGGGGAGGGTTTCTGAGCTTAACTTCTTCAGATTTCAACTAATTGTAGCCTTACTCAAAAAAACAAACAAACAAACAGCAAAGCATTTTAAATAATACACTAATAACATGATTGAATCAGACAAGAGTAACGTGACAGTGACTCATCTGTACAAGCAAGATCTGCATTTAACATTCAAAAATATTTTTATGGGATATTGCTCTAGGTTGTTAAAGATAAAATTAAAGAGAAGGCAGAATTATATCAAATACAAAATAAGTTAATGCTAAGTACTTCTCTTTTTCTCAGTGTAGTTAAATTAAACCTTGCCTACATAAGTTTTTCTTCCTTGTTTGTTTTTATGCTGTTAAGATCTTACTAAGCTGTAAATACACCTAAAGGTATCATGAAGTGCGATAGGAAGCCTAACGCTTCCATAGTGATCAAAAGTTTCATGATCAATTTGATTTGGGGTGGAGGGTAGGGATGGAGAAAGGGAAAAGACAAAGTTATCAGCTTTACAATTATGCTCAGTTGAGCTTTCTGGAATAGCAAATACGTATACAACCAGCTACCTTGATTGTGTAAAAGTTAGTAGTGAAGAAAATTAAGATTTGTTTGAATACTGTGAAGAAAAAGGATTTCGCTGTATGGCACAGCATATGTGTGAATAGCTGAAGAAGGTTTTAGATTTACTCATCGTAAGGTTACTATTAATGCATTCTGGGGGAAATTCCTATTTAATTGTAATCATACCAGTCAGTTTTCATGGCAGACATGCTTCATCCTTCATTTCAGATGTAAAACTAATATAGCTGAAATGTTAGTGTTTTTGTAAAGCTGCAAAACTGTCATAAAAGTGAAGAGCAAAGTATTTCTGAGACTGTGTAGAAAACATATCCTCACTGAAACATTCATTCAACAACCTTAAATATAGGCACAAATATGCGTTATGTAATGTATATGAGTCATTTTCTAAACTAGTTAAAATGCCATTACTGCTATTGCAACTTTATGTAAGACATTTGTTATGGACTTGCTATTTTTGAAGTCTGTTACAACACAATTAACTAGATGCAGTTTACAAATCTCTACTCTTAAGTTATTTGGTGTGGCAGAACTCAGAAGAGTAGTGTCTTCTGAGGATTATTAAAGGATTATTTTTTGTATATATATCCCCTTAGGAGTGCTAAACTTTAATGTTTCAGAGAGATGAGACTATTCATTTCCCCAGTGAGGAGCAGGATTTTTAAAGATTTGCCTAATCTGATGAGTATGATCAGATGAATGCTGGCAGTCACATCATGCTGATCAAATTTTTATCCTTGGTAGCTATACTAAATAAAATGTATTAGCACCTACCAGCAAGAGGCCAAAGAGCGTGGCTGTAATTACCAACACTGTAATGTCTAGAACCCTGAACACTTAAAAGCAGATGGTTGATCATAACATAGTTTGTGGTATCAGGCAAAACTCAGTATTCTCTGAGAGAACTGTTTTGGCATTCATGGATTTCTGTTGCTTCGAGGTGACTTTTTAAGATTGGACTGTCCTATTCTAAACTCTGTTGAAATTCTTCAGAGTAAGAATCACTGCAGTTTGTTTCAGATCCCCAGAAATTTTAGCTCCTCCCTCTTTATTCTTTTTTTTTTTTCTTTCCCTTTTTCTGCACTTTCACTCCCCACATTTTTGGTGCGGACAGTTGCTCCTGAATCGTGTTACACACAGTGTGTGCTGAAAAAGGGAAAAGTAACTCCCCTGGTGATGGAGAAAGAACAGGCTGAAATTGCCAATGGTCTGCTAAAATGATGGAATGAGAACAGATTACACTATTGTTCAGTTATCTGTATAGATCAGCCATTTAAGTTTTCATAAACTGTGAATAGTGGATGGTTTAAAATGAATGTTAGAAAGATGATCCTTAAAATACTGAGAAATTTCATCTCTTTTGTAGCTGAAGTGACTTTTCCATCTTCTGAAGGAAATATATTTTTGCTTGTTAGTTGCAGTTTCTTTGTGCTATTTGGAGCAGAGTGACATTGTTTCAGATAGTAACAAAGTTATATGATAACAAAGTAAAGAAAATATCTACAAACTTTTTATTCTTAATAAATGCAACCTCCTTAAAGCAAGAGGAAAAAGGCTTATGGTTTACAGCACAGTAAAAATATGGGGAATACCCCTGTGTGCTTTTTCAGCAATAATTTCTATCTCTGCTTCATAAATTGCTAGGCCAACAAATTTGAACTTAATCAACTCACACTCAATTATTACCTCATGAAACAGTTCAATGCCATTGTTATTAAATTCTCCCTCACAAATATTTTTCATGCAAAATAATGTCTTATTAGAGAAGGCACATTTTAACTCAATCATTAGAGTTGATATCTTAAAGGTATTTCTATAAAACTTCAGTCAAAAGTTTTTTCTTTCTCAGCTTGTGGGTCAGACTCCCCAAGAGACTCAGCAAAGTTATTGATTGGAACCTAGTGTTTTTGAAGACATTACTGAAAAAGATTTTGTGCACTGAATTTAGACCTTTGTTATCTTCACTTAAGGTCAAAGATTACCAGCAGTTGGCAGTGAGACAGCTGGAGGGCAATGAGAATGGAACTGGGCAGTGACTAAGGAGGCATATACTGAGTTTAATAACATACAAGATGGATAGCTGTGATCCAGGAAATGTGAAGTAGAAGAGTCTGGTTTGTTTTTTAAGTAATAACTATATTTATATATATACTATATATATACAATAACTAATGACATTCACAATTTGACAATTTCACAATTCAGTTATTTCTATTATTTTGTCTTTGAGGAACAATAGAGCTATCTTTGTTTTGTACCTTTGTACACTTGAACTGAAGATATGCAATTGACTTTTCCAGTCCTCTTGGGGTTATATTATTATCTTGTATTTAATAGTATTACAATTCACAGTCATTTCTTTCTGTTTCAGCCAAGATACACTTTTTTAGATATATTTTTATTGCTATTTCATTGCTGAGACTCCATTTTCATTGTGGCAAAACTGTTGTCTGTTTGTCTCTTGTACTGATAAGTGTTTTAAAACTGTACTACTTTCCATACTCTTTCTAGACAGAGAGGAATCTGTATTCAGCATACTGCACTAATCCACATTTATGCATGCCTACAGTCAGTAGACTGCTGTATGCAGCATTGTATTAAAGATACCTGAGCAATGTTTGAGAGAGGTCTCGAAGCAGCAGGCTGCGTTGGTGTAATTAATGTGTCTTTGTGTTCTGCTTCCTATTCCCCAATCAGTTGGACTGGCACTTGGTCCAGAGGCTCTGTGGGTTGCTGTGTGATGATGAGAGGTGTGATGTTTTTTTCAGCCAAGGGCTGTAATTCCTTGCCACAGGGTCATAAAGAAGTTCAAAGGCATACAAAATGACAGCAGTCAGCAACAGCAGCTCAGTTCCTACAACACAGGAGTAATTGCAGCCCATTATTACAATTGACTCTCACTTCTCTCCCCTGAAGGAACTGAGCAGCTGCCAATTTACTGGGCTGCAAGAAAACTGATGAGCCAGGAGATAGGGGTCATAACAAAAGTTGAGAAACTGATCAAGGCAAAATTCATTAGACCTCTGAGTAGCCATAAAAGAAGCAAAGGAGACAGTGCTGACTGGTCATCAGTGGTGCCCAAGTGGGAGCTGGATTCTGACTTCCAGGTTGGTTTGTTTCAGCTTGCACTTCTTTTCTTAACAAGGAGAAGCAAGGGAATTTCTAGTATCTTATCTTGCTTAAAATGAACAAACCACAGAGAGCAAATACCTGACATTTTTGTGACTTATCTAGAAATGGCTTATGTCACACTAAATAGACACATCAGCTATTTCTCTGAGTGTTTTCTCTGTGCTCTGTAAACATGTGTATTAGGATTTTACAGATTTCTCATTTTCCTTTTACAGCTGAAAACATGTGATACATGACTTGCTTAGTCTTTTCTTGTTATTCAGTGACAGTATGCAGTATGTAAAATTTGGAAGTCTGGTTTGAGGATGATCTTAGGTCTTTGCACTTGCATATCATCAATGCGTACAATTAGTATTTTAAATGTGAAACTTTGATGTTGTTCTCAATAAGAGATGGTAGTATGGGAGTAGAAGAGTTACATCTACACAAAGCTGTATTTCAGAGGCTTTATTTCTTCAGCCGTCTGTCACTGATGAAGTATGGAATATCAAGTATATATTTCTTGACATAAGCAGGTATTTTACAGGGAGAAGTACAAATGCAGGTTAGTAGAATACGCTGTAGGTACAAAAGCAGAAGATGTCTCATTGCTGTTTTACATGATTCTGTGGTGCTGGAAGTTCAGATCTTTTAATTCCACACTTCTTTCACCTGCAGACCCAAATTTCATTCTCCTACACTGCATGAAGATGTGTTTTGATATAAATCTGAAGAGGTTGGTACAGATTTTGATCAAGCTGATAAACTTTTCCATTTACTTAGAAGGACAAAGATCCGTTTTCAGTATTTGCAGGGTAGTTTAAGGAAAGCTGTTGCCTGTAGGATCTCAACACAGATACCTGGAGTGAATCTCCAGCTTTGTGAATGTCATTTGAAACTTTGCCATTAATGTCGGTCTTGACAGAGTTTCTTTTCAGTCCAGTATTCTGTTTCATTCCTGAATTTGTCCTAGTTTCTTAAATTGGTATGGTCCTGCTGGGAAAATATACCTCCTCCTGGCTTTAGTTTGTTTGCAGATTGCAGCTGCCCGATCTTCCTAGCACAGACTGAGTTTTATATTTTTTTTTAAACTTTGTTCTCAAAATTCATTCTTGCATGACAAGCCTCCCCACCACTATACACAACTGATGCAAAATTCTGCCACTGGGTCTCCGAATATTGTGAAATAGAGCAATTTTATCTTTCCAATTCTAGATTTTTCTTTCAGCACTTATGTTCTTTTATATGTTCTTGATCAGGCCTTTGCAATTTTGATGCAGTTTTTGTACGACAAGACACACCTCTGTCTCTTCAGTTATGAGGCACAGCTTTTTTCTGAGCTGTGCTTCCCTGCATACAAAGTGGTTCAGTTTACTGGTGTCTAGGTCAGGGTGCTGCTGTTAGATCAGCCTGTGAATCAGTGCTGACAATTTCAGTTCTTGGTCTGTTACCATGAACAAATTTCCACTGTAGCTGCTGCTCTTTATTAGTGTCTAATTTATAAGTAATCTTTAGTTATCAGAATGTAGTAATATATGTATATCTCAATATATGTGTATTTTCTAATTACAGCATTATTTTGAAGGCTATTTAAATAGAACACTGATAAAGTGAACTTGGTAAACTTATAGAATATGAAAGTGAAGCTTGTATTTTCTATATTACTCAGAGTATACTAATGGTTTCAGACTAACTGTTTAAGCACTGATTAACCCCCCCATGTTATCACTCTGAGAATGTGCACTGAAACAGAGTTAATATTGCTCTTGGCAAGTTTTGCTTTTTCAGTCTATTTTAAAATTCAGATGAGCAAGATTTATCTATTCCTTGTATAAGAAAATGGATGGGAACGGGAGACCTGAGAAGTGAAAGGAGTGTAGGAGACAGGTGGAATCATTACGCTACAAGGGAGCCACATGGCCGTAGCTTATTCTGAATCTTGCAAGACATTCCTGTGTGGTTCATTGTGTCAAGGGGAAGCTCAGTGACACACAAAAAACAGATAAATGTAGAAGCGGTAAATGGAAACAGTTTGTTAACCCTAGAAGGTATATGATTTTTTTTCTACCAGTTAGTTGTCTGTAGTACAGAATGTGTGTGTTTCTGGAAAGGAATGTGTTGCTGTTTTTTTTTTTTTTTTTTGTTCTAAATTTAGTTTGCTATTATGGGGTTGTTCAGTGTTTATCTGTACCAGTTGCATTCTTCAGTTGGATATTAGCCTATACCTCTCATTAACAGAAAATAATTTCATTACCATCTTAATTATACTTGATTTTTTTATATACCATTCCAGCTCATAATTTTTGAATTATGTCCTAAAGCTTTAGTCTTTTAGGTTTGATTCAGAAAGACTATGAATACCAGACTTAGTCCTGAAATATGAGTACAATACAGATGTTTTAGTGTTGGACCTTTGTGTTCTTTGTCCTCATAATGAAATTCATTGTTTAGGATGGATTTACTAAGAGTTCAGTAAACTCTAAATGCTTTATCCTATGGCTATTTCAGTATATAAGTAATGAAAAGGATATCGCTTATTTGCAAACTGTGTTGATTTGTGAAACTTCTTATTTTCACACATAACTTTCATACTAACAGTGTGTTGTTATTTTTCACTTGTCATGATTGCAATGATTCCAAAATGCCTAGGCAAATATAGGAATGACTGTCTGCTAAACAGTAGCTATGTCTATCTCCATTCATCCTTTTCTTCACAAAAAATCAAATGCTTCTTAAGCAGTTGTAGATATAAATATGAACATATTTATGTATTTCTTTTGTTGAATTAAATGTAAGAAAAATGTCTTGCTGAGAGAGAAAATGCTGAAATGACTGACAGTTAGGAAAGATTCTTGGATATCGAAAATTACCATGCAGCACTGCTGCTGTAACAGCATCAGCCTTCTTTTGGTCTGGGCATGGCAGAATGTATGGTGAAATTGATGGTGCTTTTGTCCCTTCACTGTTTTAGAGTAAATCACAGAAGTGGAAAGAATTCTCAAGTCCTAATCTGGTCCCCTCAGGTTTCTGATTGGCAGCAGTGGGAAGCTTCTGCTTTAAACTGTTCTCTGAAAAATGTCTGTACCTCCACAAGTATGTTCTTCAAAGTCAAATGTATATGTGGGCTCTCAAAATACTGTTGTTCTGCTAATAAATGCTTACTTACATTTTTTTGTAAGTAGAAAAATTGCCTTTCTTTTTTTCTCAGAGATATCAAAAGTATCTGAACTTCAAATTTAAACTAAATCTAAACTTGAATGGGTTTTAATATTTCCATTCCTCCGGGATGAATGTTTTTTAAACAGGTGAGAATTGCTACTATCTGGACAAAAGTTTTTGTGTGGACCTATGCTTTGCTTAGTTTATTTTTTTTGTCTTAAGCCAAAGATCATAATGTTGCTTGTTAAGGGCAACTTTTCACTTCATGGCTGTGTGAGCAGCAGGTGCTTAAAATCTCCCTAGCAAGAAAGAGTCCTGTTAGCTCAATCCGGAGCTCTCCATATTTTATTGAAATGCTTCTAAATAAGGCTTTTTCTTCGTGTGTTTTCTTGCAATTTGCATCAGTTCACAGGTCCATTCAGTTTGGTAGGATCAGAAATCTGAGCTGGCAGTTTTATTAACATTAGCAGGGAAATCCAGCAGTGATCCAGCTATGATAAAATGAGGTATATTTGGAATTCATGGGGATTCACAGGGATATAGCTACAAAGTTTTTTCCTTTACAATATGAAAATGCCCTTCACAGTTGATCCTATTTAGACGGTGCTTTAAAAAGTTTTGAAACTTTCTTTATAATTGTCCATAAATATTTTTGAATTCCATAACCTGCAGATAAACTTCATGAAAGAAAATTAGAAAGGCTGTGGAAAACTTCAGGTCTGTTAGGAAAATCACAGTTCAGTCAGGAAATGTTACTACTTCTGCTAATATTTATTAAAGCAGAAATTATGCATTATTTTTACTCATGGTCTGTGATGTCAGAGTTACCTTTTATTTTAAAAAAAGAGGAGTTCACTTTATTTATTTAAAAAGTAAATGGTTTTATTTGTACAGGGATGACTTAACACCTTTCTATTTGCTCTTAGTCAATAAAAAACTTACGATTGATTGGTGCTACTTTTTACTATTCAATATCATAGAAGTTTATCACCACAGGTAAATTTAGAGGAAAACAGGAACCCCATTGTTCAGGGTTTTTTCTTGGTTCACTGGGGAGATTTTTGCTGGAAGGAGTTTAATACCAGTTTTCTCTATTATCCAATGGCAACTGTACAGAAGACTATAAAGAAAGTAATCAATTTTTCACTGTTCCAACTTTTAAAACATCACAGAAATGTTCACAGTCTATCCTTTCTTTAGAAGCTCAAACACTTTGTTAGCAGTTGTCTGGACTATGAATGCATAACAAGAGCTTTGGTGGATATATAAAGCTTCACAATAGAATTATAAAGATGTGAATTCAGAAAACCATAACTGTACATGATTCTTCTAAAACATACAGACCTTTGTGGTCTCCAGAGAACAGTCCTGATAAATCTTCCAAGAAGGTTTTCTATTGTGAATCACTTTAAAAGAAGAGTCCAGATGGCTACTTAAAATTTTATTAGTAATAAAGATGTTTAAAAATGTCCTTGTGTCAATAGGCAGTGCTCTGGGGAAATGTTTAAAACTGTGTGAGATTTTTGAGATGGTGGTTACAGGGATACCTGTTTCAGCTAAAGAAACAAAAACTATCAGAGACAGGTGGTAAAGCTATAAAAGTGAAGAAAATTGAGCCTTTTCCAAGTAATAATAGGCTTTGCTTATGTTAAACTGGCATCCCTGTGGGGTGAAAAATGTGTGAAGCAAGTGGCAAGAAATGAAGTTTGAAATGGGATGGGTTTTCCTGTGTTAGGAATTGTGTATCATAAGGAACATAGTTGTCTCTGCTAAAGGAAACAAGGAGATTGTGTAATAAGTGGCCACTGGAATAAGACTGGAAGTGAAAGCCTTGAAGAGAGGAAGCTCTTGCAGGCTTTTAATTTTATTTATGTGCTTGTTTAGCTTCAGTATCTTTGTCAGCTTGTGAAATTTCTAGAAGCAGCGGAAGAAAAGCTGAGACCACTTCTCAGCTAATGAGATGCTGATTCTTCATCAAACTTTACACTGAGGAGGAGCTCTGCTGGAAGGGACTTGGTGTAATTGGTCAAATTGAGGTTTTGTCAGCTTTTATGTGGAGAACAGGGCTAACAGCAAAGAGAGCTGCTGTCTGTCAATGTATCTGGGAAGATAGCAAGACAGTTCTTTGTGCGCAATGCTAATCAGCTTGATTTTGATGCTTGGTTTCTGTCCTGTGTGCCTCAGATGTGAGGCTCTGTCCCTTTCCTAGTACACTGAATGGCAAGCCAAAGCAAGCATGTAAATACAGTCGCACTTTCTACATCTCAGCTCAACTCTGAACTGTAGAATAGTTGCATTTGGTCCTTTCTGTATTTTTCCTAAGAAGTAATGCAAGTGACTGTGGTACCTTTAAGTCACAAACTCTGCCTTCCAGTAATAACTTTCAATTGCTTTGTGTCAAAATATACACTTTACTTAAAATTCAATTGCATACGTTGATGCAACAGCTCACAGAAATGGTTTCAGAAGTGACAAAAAGGTTATTGGTCTGTCACTAAATTGCATACATACAGATTATTTGTAGTGGCAAGGCATGGATGCAGGATGGATATTTTTTTTTTCATATTTCTCCTTCAGTATGTTTCAGCACTGGTGAGAAACTTGTGAGTGTTTGGAATTACAGTTTTTGCTTTCCTCTTCATTTTCATCATCTTGTCTCATTTTCGAGGACTAAGATTTTGGAGCTTTTGATTTATGTATACTTTTTTTTATTTGTAGCTGTTGAATTTGAACATCTCTTTGTTGGTTGTATCATATTATTTCACTGTGAGCTCACATTAAAGCCTTTCCTTATGGAAGCAGAGAGGAAAGGTGAGGAGAAATTTAGTCTGCATCCACTGGTCTGGCTTGCATTCTTTAAATTTTGTAAAGATTTGAGGTTTTTGGTAACTGCTATTATGTTGAATTTGATTGAAGTGAAGCATGTATCTAGAGGAAAAAGTTATTCAGGGTTAGATAAGGAGATGTGCTTCCGTGATTATATAAATGTCACTGGGGATTTCTGAGCTAAAAAACCTGTGAAAATTCTGACACAGTCTGTGTGTAGTAACATTACCATGATTACAGATTTGTGCACCCACTCTAAAAGTGAGAAAACTGAGTTTGTTTCTAAAGCCTTACTTCATCCAGTTACATCTATATAATTATTGTGCAATGGATACCATAACACACTGTTTTCTTACATGAGATTACCACCTCAGTTGTAGATTGTTTACTTAACCATTTGATCATTGTAATTTCATTTTGTGAAGTAACTCTGCTATTTTATTGCATGCTGTTGAAAAGTGTCTTAAGGAATCTTTCATCAGAAATGGTGATGTGATTAGTAATTATTTTTCTTGGCTATTTGAAGAACAATGATAATTTATTTTTCATCAGTTCCTTGTAGGTAATGGAACATGATTGTCTTCCGTATGAACACAGTTCTGAGAAACAAAGTGAATGATTCAAGCGCCCATATATTTTTCATTCTTTTTTTTTTTTTTTTCTCTCATGAAACAGAATAGTTTTATGTATTGTATTCATAGGTCTCAGCTGAAGCTCCAGTTGCTTGGCAGTTCTGCAAATCAAGCCCTAGAGCATAAAATCAGGTAGTAAGAAATGAAAAATGTACAGTGAAATGACTGAATGCTAAGACTTTTGATTTACAGTGAGTAGAAATAGGCAAAGGTAAGAGCTAACTCTCCAGGATAGTATACAGTTGCATTAATTATGTGACTGTCCTATTTTTATTTTTTATTTTTGTAGTCCGCATGGGAAGTGGGCTTCCATCTTCACATGTCCTAGATCCATCCCATACAGCAATCAAGGCACAGGCTGATAATGCGTAGGCACAGGCTGATAATGCATAATCAAGTGATTTAATATTGCATTGATACTGTAAAACACAGTTATTTAGCTGCCAAAGTGAGAATTCTGAATAATTTTTGTAATAAGTGGATATGCATGTGTAAGTTGAATGAAAAATTACATCTAGGAGTAGAGCTACCTCAACATGTTATTCAGGAAGAAGTTTTTGAAAGTAATCTCTCAATTGTTTCTACTTATGTATTGGATTAAGTCATAGAGCCATCTAAAAATAGATATACTATATTTCTTTATAATGTAAATAAAATGTGGACTGTACTCCAGTAGCATATCCAGCATACTTCACTGCAAATAAACCTACAGTGCGTGGCACTGACTAGAGCTATCCTGATGCGTCCTTTCTCAATCTTGCTGTTTGCTTTCTTCTTGTTTTTTACCCTCTCAAATCACTGATGTCAGGTCATTAATAGAAAATGATTCAGGCTCTGATTGCAAAAATGTTTTCAAATTGTTCTATTATGGGACAGGAATTTTTATGTTAACATGAAATTGATATCATAATAGATGAGCACAAATGTACAAAATTAACATGCATAGACAGCTTGAATTTTAACATCATCTTGCTCATCAGGACCCGAGTTGGCAAACTTCAAGTTCTTTTAACATTTTCTTATTTGTGTAATTATATACTGTATGCTTTGTTGAGGTTCTAATTTCAGACCTCATTAAGAAGACCATAAGAGTACATCTGTATTTACTCATGGCAGTTTTTATTCCAGCCCATGATGTTTAAATATCATCTAAAATTTATGCCTAAAGACTTTTTCCTGTCTCAAAGGACATAAGTTTCTAAAGATTTGAAAAGCCAGATGACAGGTAAATGGGGTGGCTAAGTGTGGTTTAAAAGTAGAGGAGATCAATATAAACCCATGGAGAGAAGCATTAATATCAAAGCAATTTCTGCTGTACTAGTCACTGATTCTCAGGTTCTGATAATTATTTATATCTTAATTTTCTTATTAAAATGGAAACTTTTTTTTTCCTCACCTGGTGGAGAAATTAGCCTTTCCTTATAAGCTAGAAAAGCTGAACTCTGTACCTCCAAGTAAGGGAGAGAGGGAAGAAAGCTGATTGCTTTATCTGAAGAATTCTAGTTACTGGCTTTTAATCTCTGTGGAGTAATTTGACTGAAGGGAATCAAGTGCCATGGGTCTAAAATGAAGTATAAGTCTAAATCATGTTAAATTATTAGAGGACTTCTCAGGTCTTTTAGAAGTAAATCTTAGTTTAATTGTCATAAACTTTCTGGTAGCTTCCTCAAAGCAAGCCTGAAGACCTCTTGCAAATGCCAAGAATAGGTTCAAGGAAACATGCAGGGTCATGTTTTGAAACTCCTATCAAAGTCACAGTGATTAAATGTCAAAATCTGTGTATGAAGAGTAGAATAAGGGTGGGGTTGCAGATATGGGTGAGCCTTTATAAAATGGGTAGTAGGATGGTAGAAAATATTGTTTAAGAAAAGTGTGCCTAAATAAACACATATACATGTAAACATGAAGTTTATTTTTCTTGTAGCATTATATTGCATTCCTATTGTTTCCATTCATATTGTTTGTGTCATAGACATATGTATGCATACCTCATCTTCTTGTGCAGGGTTATGTACAATCCCAAACTCTAACAGCCAAAGACAACAACAAAACAAACCAGGGACTTTGATCTCACTGAAAGAAAATTGCTGTATACTGGGGACACTCAGCTGATGCAGCAGTTTCCAGAAGTGGGGTATTCTCAGCATACACCAGTACTATTTCTGTACTAAAGAGTTCTGTATTTCAGAATGTATTACATACGCACACACATATATACACATGGTCATTAAATCATGGCAACAATTTTCCTTGTGTGTTGTTGCTGCTATCCTTTTAATCCTCTAGCAAAAACCTGAGATGAAAATATATTCTGATATTTCTGACGTAAAAATAATATAGTTAACCTTTAAAGTACAACTTGGAGTTATTTCTAAGAACTTTTATGTGACAAGAAAGGGTAAACTTGTAATTGTGCTGATTCTTTATTTGTAGTTTTCTGTTATTTACTTGTTTGATGATCTTTTACCATAGAAAGTGTTTATTTTATTCAACTACATGCACTGTGGAAAAGTTAGATTCGTATAAGTCAGAGCACTCAAAGATAAGAATATAATTGCTGAAAAGTAAAAGGCAAGGAACACCAGCAGCTCTAGATCTTCTATGTTTGGATAAATTTAAATTTGATCATTTTAGATAACAAGCATGCCAGACCAAGTTTTACTTCTGCAAAAGTGACTGTAAGGGAACACAAAGGATCACATTTTATACTTTCTGGGAAGAGTAGTGATTCTGTAGAAAAGGCCTGCTCTTTGAGGGCCAGAAGAGTAACACCCTGACCTCACTTTTCTATAAGAATTTCATAAGATGCCTAGGCCTGTCTTTTTAAGGCAACATACCAGAAGTTGTAAGTGTTCAGCAACTCTGAAAATTAACTATACTTTAGATGTAGTTGTCTAATTTTATTCATAAATGTGGTTAAGCTTTCATGATCCTTTCATGTATATTTGTGTCTATAAAATGGAACTGGTAATATAGTAGAAAAATAGATTAATTTTAGAACTTCTTGAATCTCATACAGAATGGAATCAAAGAAATGTTAACAAAGTCTCCCAATAAAATTTTCCATGAAAAGTGTAGATTTTGCCTATGAAAAGATCATAGATAACAGAAAGCTGTTTAGCTCACTGCCATGCAGTTTATATATGCACTTTAAATGTATCCTAAAAAATTGGGTTATATATTTTTGTAGTTTAGGTACAGTTAGGTTTTTATAGATTTTGTGTATTTCAGACAAGGATGATAATGACATGTTATAATCATTCCTCCTTCAGAAAGGAACAACAGGTTATCAGAAAGCCAGTACTTTCCACATACTTGGCTACATTCCCTGTTAATATTTTCAGTCTGCAGTTTATTGTGCTGTTTAGTGGATACATTTGATGTATGACTATTTCTAAAAATAAATTTTTATAGAAACTCTTGTAGTTTTTTCAATCTCTGCTCAAATGTATTGAGATGTATCTTAAATGTCTGTATCTATTCTATGTATATTTTAAAAAGAAAAGTTTTCTTTGTGTTTTTTGAATCATAAACTTTTCTTTGTTTGTCAGAAAGTCTTACACAGTTGAATCTTTCTGGAACAATGAGCTTTCAGTGTGTAGGAGTGAAACAATTCGTATTCCAAAAAGATGCATCTTGGTCTTGCTGCCAGTACATTTTGTATAGTGCTTGAATGGCCCTATTGTCCTCCTGTGCACTCAAAATGA
The DNA here is from genome assembly GCF_023343835.1 of Lagopus muta. NCBI lineage: Eukaryota > Metazoa > Chordata > Aves > Galliformes > Phasianidae > Lagopus > Lagopus muta. The sequence goes on from NC_064436.1 coordinate 50,571,061, forward strand.
ATGAATTTATCTTTCGAAGTGGAGCAGTTCTTTCTTCCCTATACCAATTCCCACTTCTGTGTCTGAAGGAGAGAACAAGACTGCGCTCTTGAAAGCACATAATTCTGAACTGTGAAAATTAGATTCCAGTGTACCTGTCACTCACCAAGCCTGGTTTAAGCCAAGTGGACAGTTACCAAAAAAGTTTGTTTGGACCATTGCAGAAATCACTTCACTTTAACGTACAGATGAAATTGGTTAATTTTCCACCTCCTTCAGTGCTGAAAATCAAATTCCTCACTTCTAATTTCTTAACCTTTCCCACTTCCTCATGCTGCAATTCAGTTCTTACACAGTTGCTGAATTTAAAACGTGGGAATAGTTATTTTCAATTGGATTGTTGACTTACTTGGGAGGGTTTTTGAGGGGTTTTTGTGCCTCCTTAGAGATTTTGGACTCAGTGCATTTAATTTATGTGCTTGCTATGTTTTGCGTACTTGGGTTCCAGTACAACAGACTTTGCTGTCTCAGTAGTGGCAGTAATTACAGTGAATGTGTGTGTGAGTTCTGATGTCTGCGGAGTGCTTCCTCTTTGCTCAAAGGGTGCTGCTGGGTGCAGCTGGCTGAGTGAAGGCAACAAGTGGGCTGCCCAACTGCCAGAAGGACTAGGATGGCGCTGGCAGCTGGGGTATTGAGCAGAATGTGTTGCTCCTGCTCCTTTGACATCCCCACAATTGCAGCTTTGCATAGGATATTGAAAAGAGCTTGAAATAGAATGGACTGAAGGAAACACAAGATAGAGATTTGCAAGATGGAATAGTAAGGAGTAGGTAGATAAGTAAAGTTACTTACTTTCTGCAATGGCAAAATTCATTTCCTCGAAAGGAAATACTTTTTGCATGATTAACAGTTAAGAAATTTATGAAGTATGCTATGGAGGCCTTAAAGCATGTATTTGTTTAAATTCTTTGAGGATGTGGCTGTCAATGGCTATTAAGTGTGATTGCTTGACTGTAGCTAATTTTTCATGGACTTTCTGAGCTGGAATTCCCTAGATTGCTGGAATCTTATTTGGGAAGATGTGAGTGTACCTTCTCTTATTTACATTTTTTTTATGACCATTGCCAGCAGCAAATGCTTAAAGGGATGCTCTGTTCTAGGTGAACTTTTGATCTGGCTAAATGTTTTGATCCTATTTTAGTCATCGTTTCTTTGTTATTCTTTTCTGTCCTCAGTGAACTAGTCTGGACATAAGAGTATATTAAGCTACTATAAATTATGTTTCCTGGCAGTCATTCAGCACTTATTAAATAAAGAATGTGTTGTGATGTTATTAATGTACAAGTGTAGTCTCATTACCTGGACTTTTTAAGGCCAATTATAGACGTAATTGAAACCTGCATCCAGTTTACATCTCAGAAGCACAAACCACTTAATTCTAGGAAGCTGAAGGGTTGTTTTTTTATTCATTCTGTGTTGTTTGGTTGATTAAAGACGCTACTATACTTTTCTATTCTCCATCCCTTTTTTTTTTTTTCTTAACCTTATTTTATGTTTTTGTTTTTCTTGCTGGTCTTGTCCGCTATTGAATTCATGCTCTAAATGCCCAGCCCTTTCCCATAGAACCAGTCTTTGAGGATGAATTAGAGACTCTGTAGGCTTCACAAAGCTCTCTGGTCTCTTGTTCTCTTCTAAAGCAGATATGTCAGCATCAAAACCATTGTTTTAAAGAAAAACTGCATGAGAGAGGGATGGAAGATTAGGGAGAAGAATAAAAAATGTTGCAGGATATGAGAGTAAAGGAAAAGCAGAAATATCTAAGAAATGATTATGTGAAGAGTGGCTAATCTTGAGTACTTATTGAAACGTTATTCCTTTTTATAATTTTTTACACTAAAATGCATGAACTCTTATTTGTGTCTTCTGTTAGATTTAGTCTTACCAGTCATAGCTAAAAATGATATTTTTTATTTGCTCATCCTTGGAATAGTTGATGAAGTGAAAAGAGTTTTTTGAAGTGTCCTCTCTATGTGAGCTTTAGTACTGTTATAAAATTTGAAAATCTCATGAAAAGAAAATTGCTGGTGATGCCAGCTTGGGTAAATTTTTACTAGAAAAACAGCTTCTTCAAAAGCAGATATCTCTGCTGAAGCTATTCCCCTCCAGTACTTTGGCATTTTTTTTTCAGATCACTGTCAGCTACATGTTATGTGAGAAGTAACAAGGTGAGCGTGTTGCAGATGGTAAGGGGTTGAGTGAGATAGTTTCTGGTTTTGTTTCTGATGCAGTTAATGTATCCAAGAATTACGCTAATATTCCTAGAAACCACAGAATTGTTGAGGTTGGAGGGGGAATTCTGGAAGTCCATTCCCACCCTGTTCCCTGAACAGGTCCACTTCAGTCCTTTGAGGCTGACCAGAATCCAAGTCCTGGTTCCTCCTCAAGATCTCCAAATGGGGACCTCTCAATGTCTCTGGCAGCCCATGCCAGTGCTTAGCCACTGACGCAGTACAGAAGTGCTACTGATGGTCAGAAGGAAACTCCTGTGTGTATCCATTGCCTCTTGTGAATTATATGTTAGATGACTGCCACTGGATGACCATGTAAATTAGTTTCAGAAGGAAATACCAGTGATTTCCAAAGTAGATCAGAAATATGTAAATATAGTTCAAAAATATGTCCATTTAAAAGAGGCTGTGATTTCCTGACTGTTTATTCAAGATTGATTTTTAAGGATGTTGATTCACAGTGGAAAAAGTAATTGGTTTAAGCTAAAGATGCTTAGTATTTCTAAGAATTAGACCACTAGTAAATCCTAGTCCATTTGAGTGGTTGTATAGAACTTTTTTCAAAGACATGCTTGAGATGCTTAGTTCATATAATAAATCAGAAGCATGAGCAATGAAGATTTAAGAGAAAGTTGTCATTGTTTTTCTTAAAATCAGTCTATTTAAAAGTAGTCAAAACTGCTGTTAGTGAAAAGGAAACAGTTTTATAAAAATTATCTCACCACTAAAGTATGATATAAGGTAGATTCTTCCATTTCCATCAGCAATTTCATGTAGTCATTTAACATTTTTTCTTTATTAATAGTTACAGTGCGTTTCTATCAATCAAACAATATCATTTTGGCAACTACAAGGATAATGTTTGAACATAATTTTATATAGATTTATTTAATGAATTAGGAGGACGCCTGCATGTTGTGGCCAAAATTTGTATGACTCTTCTTTGATGTTTGGACCATGCTGATTTAATTGTTCTGTACATGTTTGTTATTGGATAATAACCAATCAAACTTTTATTACCTTTTCCGTAGGACTTTAAGACAGGATTTGGTATCACCTTAATCCCTATGAATGTGGCAAATGTAAAACAAGTGGATCGGGCTGCAAAACAAACTTTTGAAATAATTACTCCTTACAAAAGCTTCAGGTAAGATCTTCAATATTGATAATAGTAATATTTTAATATTAAGTTATGTAACTAATGTTATTAATATTGTTAAAGTACAAAATATACAAATAAGTAATATGCTGAAAAATATTGCTTCATATGGTACTAACATAACCCAGTTTAGTGAAAAGATAACATTTTTTTAAGAATGCTCACTTTTTTCTTTCCACCAAATAATGGAAGAATTTTCTTTCCACTATTTAACTTTGTTCTTCATCTGTTATCTCCCTAACTACACATCCAGTGTCCACAAATGCATGTTTTTGTCACCATCTTCTTCATTTTATGCAAAAGCAGAAGAAAATAAAAACTCACTTTGAAAACTTTCCTTCATCTTTATGATAAACTACAGTAGTGAAATCCTCCTGCATTCATTTAATATTAGGGATTTTATTTTTAATGGAAAGAATTAAGTATGTTCTACCCCTTGTAAAAATCCTCAATTGAAATCAGTACAAAACTTTCCTTTTGCTGATGCTGTGACTTGTAATGAATTTTTTTAAGAAAATAAATGTGTATGCTAGCAAAACTTTTTTTCTTAAATGTGTGGTTTTTCTTTAGTAATGCAGAAGAAGAAGAAATTGCTTTATTCTCTGTGTGTATGTTCTCTAGTGTTAATCTTGAGAAAGGTCGCTGAAATGCAAGCAATGTTATTTGATTCTCAGTGGCCTAGAGAACAAGTAAATTAGTCTTGATCAATGATTTGAGTCTGTGGCTAGTTGGTAGATAAGTAGATCTTTGATTTTCTCTAATCCATCACCATATCTACTATTATTTCTGTTTTACAAAAGGATCAGTTTAAAAGGAAGGTAATTTTTGTCTGTTAGGTAACGTCTGCTTTTACTCTTTAGTAACTTTTGTTAGTAAAGTTTATTGAGGTGTTTCTAAGCTTTTTTGAAAAAATCAGACTGTTTGGTATGTGTTGGAGTTTTTTAAAAAAAAAAAAACGACATTGAAAGTAACTCAGGAGCATAACAAGTGTTATAAAAGCTGTGTAGCTCATGCTAGCAGTGCTTTTATTGATAACAAAACAAAGACTGAGGGAATTTTCACTGTTGAAAATGAAAAATAATTTTTATTTATGTGTGTAGTGGTCTATTTTTTGACAGAGATTTCAGATATAAATGTAATAAATAAGAAACTACAGATTCTGTTTAATTGGGCTTTAAAATAAAGATCAATAATGCAGAAAAGTCAATTGTTTCAGCTTTACAGCAGAATCGGAAAAAGAGAAACAAGACTGGATTGAAGCACTGCAGGAATCAATAGCAGAAACTCTGTCTGATTATGAAGTAGCTGAGAAGATTTGGTTCAATGAATCCAACAGGAGCTGTGCTGACTGTAAAGCTCCCAATCCTGATTGGGCATCCATCAATCTCTGTGTTGTCATTTGTAAGAAGTGTGCAGGTAGAGTAATTAATGAGAGGCTGTGTGGGTTTTACAAAATGTCATATTTGCATATCTGTTTATGTCCTTGAATTGGCTTTTTTATTTTTGAAGTGGCATTCCTTTGGAAGTTTTAATACCAAGTATATCCTTATTCTAAAACACTTTCACGTGTAAATGACAGTCTGGATGATGATTGGTTTCCCACAGATGAATAATCTTCCACAATTAATGGAAATCAAGACACACTAGCACTTCTTGGGAAATTATTTGTTTTAGCATTGATGCATTCCAAAAGATAACAATTTGCAGTGTATAAATTTGGAGTATTTATTACATCAGGTCATATTTTCACTGCCAATAGAGATAGCATTTTCAGATACTACGTAAAATCTTTTTCTGTCATGTTTTAAATTTAAGTATCTGCGTAAGCTTTAGAGGCAGTGAAGTGCTTTATAACTCCAAAACAAACTTTTCCAAAATATTCTATGTGGAAGAGCATTTGTTTATTAGTTATTATCAAATATACAAAATTTGTATTTCAAAATTATAACCTGAAGAGGACTATTTCTGTGCCACGTGCAATCCATATCCTTCTCTCTTTTTCCCTCTCACCCCCTTCTTTTCCTTTTTCTGTGTGCTTTTGTGCTTTTCTATCTAAAAATATATATTGTTAAAAAATGATAAGTAGATCTGCTTTCATTAAATATATAATTTTTTTTAGCTCAGAAGAAGAGTTAACTCAGTTTAAGTGCTTTAGTTAAGTAAAAATGCTGTTGGATTTCTAGGACAGCACCGATCTTTAGGACCAAGAGATTCAAAGGTCAGGAGTTTAAAAATGGATGCCAGCATTTGGAGCAATGAACTAATTGAGGTATGTTGACTTATTCCAACTCTTTCTTAAGTTTTGAGAGGGACCATGTGAATAAGAGTTTTTCACTTTACTTACAAGAAGTTTTAAAGCGTACTTGCTAAAATATGCCTCTGTAAATCAAATATTTCTGTGAGTACTGTACCTCTTGTGTTATTTGAAATATTTTAAGGACTGTCTGTATCAAGCACCTAGGTTTAGGGATGAGGAAAAGTAACAGGAATACTTCAGGAGAGTTGTCATGATGCGCAATATTGGTTTAGGGAAGAAGGGAAACTCACTACCAGGTTGTTTGGACTGTTTAGAAGTGATGCTTCTAAAGTGAGTTGAGTTATTGCTATTTTCTTTAAAAAAAAGTGCTAGTCTTCTCTAACCTTCTACTGGCATTTTCTAATATTTATTGAAGCACTGTAACTAGTTAGCTTTGTTAATTGTGGTACCTATTGCTGGAAAATTATGACATGGGCTTTATTACTAATTTATAGATTAACACAGTAACTGGGAAAGGATTCCATTTAATCTTATGCAGGCAATTTGCTCTTGTTCAATTTTTTTCCTTAATTTATAGCAGCTGAAAACTATTTAGAATCATTAATGATATTTGTTTTCTCTTTAACTTCAGCTCTTTATCATCATTGGGAATAAGAGAGCAAACACTTTTTGGGCAGGAAATCTTCCTCCGGATGAAGAGCTGCACATGGATGCCCCTGCAGAAAAAAGGATTGCATTCATTACACAAAAATACAAAGAGGGAAAATTCAGGAAAACACCCTTTCCCTATAAAACCAAAGAACAATTGAATAAGGTAACATCAGAATGAATAAGCTCTTACCGTAACTTTTGTAGTGAATTGTATTTGTGTGTGTTTTAGTCATCCTGTTAAACTGCTGAGGAAACAAATTCAAAATCCTGAGGGACAAGCTTCGCAGAGCTGAATAACTCCTACTAGGGAAGCCTTTGCAAGAGTCATTCTGTCACTTATAACTTTTCCAGTTTGTTTGTTGAAGATTATGGTACTTACGTTGTACCTGTAATAAGTCCTCCAGAGTGATCAATAAATACACATCTCTATTTCTTTTCCAAATGTGCACTTCAATGATGAAAATTCCCACTACAGTTCTTTAGATTCCTTCTTAATGTTTTTTAATGTATTATGTCTGACATCTATCATACCAATATGTTAGATGGCTCGGTGTTATCAGCAGTAGCTCATGCATGCTTTCATATTGGCTTGTAGTTAATTTGAAGTGAAATAAGCTAAAATTAATGAAATGATGAAAAATGTGAGTTCTGATGTTTCTTTTTGCACAAATAACACAAGTAAATTGCCTTAAGTGGAAAATGCTAATTATCACTTGTACACAGCTTTTTGTCCATTTGGCTGACTTGTATTGTCTACTGATCTCAATCATGACTGCTTAAGGTTTTTGAATATGAGGGAGTTAAAAATGCATGTATTTTACAGAGCTAATTCATACAATTATGTATTAGCGAAATTGTCTTAGAATATACAGAGACTGTGGGGAGCCGATATCATTTGAAGACTATTGTTCTTTGAGCTAGTAAGAGTGGTGAGGCACTGGAACAGGTTATCTAGTGTAGTGGCTGATACCCTGTCCATGGAGACTTTCAAGGCAAGGCTGGATCAGGCCTCGGGCAAGCTGATTTTTAGCTGTGTATTCCTGTTCATTGCGGGGGAGTTGGACTAGATGGCCTTCAGAGGTCCCTTTCAACTCAAAGGATTCTATCATACCACGAAATAGAAGTGTCTCACATTAAAAAAAAAATAAAATATTGCGGCAAAAACATGTTAGTGGAGTTATTATATATAAGAAGTCAAAGCAAAGGTATTTGAAATACTGCCACCTCTGAAAAGCATCTAGTCAAAATATATAATCATCTCACTGTGTATTTTGAATTCAGGTTTTCTGCATTTCATGGGAATCAGGAAATATTTTTAGCCTTTATGGGGAACTATTTGTCTTCAAAAAATAAAACATTTGGATTGATTATTACTATTAACTTATAGCCTTTATACAAGACTTTTGTATTGTAACTGCTGGCTACAGGAAGTAGAAATAGCTCTTTGTGGTTTACAAGCTTGATTTTTTTTTTTCTTAAGTCTTTTTTGGTGTAGAAGTGTCTATTTCACCATTTAACTACTGGGAAATGTAATGATGGAACTCTATAGAGACATGAAATTACCATGTAATAAGTAGTCACCATAAGTAATTATGGAACTTCTACTGAACTATCTGCCATATTATCTTTTGCCTACTAAATGCTATGTGTTTATTAGAGTAGCTGAATTTTAGGACATTTGTATTTTGAGCGACTTCTTTCTTAATCATTTCAGGAAAGTTCATCCATTAGCAAAGTAGTTTAAATAAATTTTAAATTGTAGAAATTTTTATAGAGTAGATTGCTGTAATTGCAAAAGTACTGCTGGATTTAAGGTTTTGGGACATCTCAGAAGGAAAAAAAAAAAAAAGATTTCTCTAAGTTTTTCTGTCTTCATGCATAGGAAAAAGAACTTTATGTTGTAGGATGTGATTAAATCTTTAAATCTAGAAGATCATCAAGTCTAAAGATACCTTTAGTAATGATAGATTTACTGACTGTGACTTTGACTTAGAAAAACTACCCATGATTTCAGCCTGCTTCCTTCTAATAGCGTACAAGAATTAAATCTAGTTTCTTTGGTTGAACTTTTGAGGTCTGGAATAAGTAGTTTTCCTTAGTAGTTTAGTACATGAAGAAAAATGAGGAGAGAGAAAGGATTTTTCATATAAACAAATAATGAATTGTCCCCACAGTTGTATTAATTCATGTTACCATGCCCTAGGAAAACAAGTGGCAGCAAAAGCTTGCAAGACTTGGGGTGATATTTTTCTTCTTTGTTGCTTTGTAGACCATAATTCATGATTTCTGCTGATTCCCAATGTTTATGAAACTGGAAAATGAGGATGATCTATATTGAATGTGAAAGAATTTTTACCTAAATAATAAGTATTTGTTGCCTATAACTTTCTACTTTTAAACATACTACTTATTTTCCTTCTATATGATAAGGCTCTGTGTGCTGCTGTAGTTAAGCAAGATGTGCTAGAAACTCTGATGCTGCTGTTCAGTGGGGCTGATGTAATGTGTGCTACTGGTGATCCTGTTTACAGTACTCCATACTTATTAGCTAAGAAAGCTGGACAAAGACTGCAAATGGAATTCCTCTACCATAATAAGTTCTCAGGTAAGATATTTTCTCTCTGAGCAAACAGGAAGGGAAAAAATTAGAAAAAGAATGGTGTTGAGTTGAGCAATAATGGTATAGGGGAGGAAGCAACATGACATTAATTGTATTTTAGCAGACTGCGTATGTAAATTGTGTATGTTACTTTCATTTTACTTGGACATCAACTTTAGTTATTAAAAAGATATTAGTCTACAGTGGTTCATACCACTTACGCTTATTTATAATACAGCAGAAAAACATCATCTGCTTTGTATTATTAAGCTTTAACAAGAAGAATGGGTACATAGAATAAATTTTAAAAAAAGAATTAGAAGTATTTATCAGGCTTTTTTTTTCTTACAAGTTATTTCTGTTGATGTCTGCCTTTACTGTGCACAGTCCTACAACTCTCCTCTTTAGCTTGTCATAGAATCTATCCTAGAAAACTACCCTTTTTCAGGTTATAACTGCAATTATAGCATGTAGAACACAGTAAACATTGGCCTTGGATGTCAGCAGGTCTGATCTCCGTGACTTTTTCCAGGCACTTGAAATATTCTTAAAATATAGTTCCAGTGAATCAGTTTTTGGTACCCATAAAATCAATTTTTTGTATGGATGTGCCTGGCCTTCCCTTTTTGAAAGATTTTCCAGTACCTGTAGCAGTCTGGGAATGAATGTTCACACACAGATTTGTACCAAAAAAAGTTAGCTATGCTAATCCAGTAGGAACTTCAGACATACTCTCCATTGTCTCATGAAACTCTGCAAAGTAGCACTTGATAGGCTGAACTCAAATTCTTTTTTAGTGAATGAAAAAGGCAGAGAAGTTTAGCAGAAAATAGACTGTGTTGTGTTCCAGCTTCTCCTCAGATATCAAAGGTCTTGGGAAAGCTGAACTTAGATTCTGAGCTATGCTCAATTTGGTGCTGTGTGTCTGGTTGCATTCAACGTATGAACTTTCACAATTACGTATTCACAAGCAGCTCACTGCCCAATTGGCCTTGTCACTTTTAAACAGGTTCTCACAATCAGTCTTGAGGAGTTTGACCATGCCCAGTGAGAACTCCTATGCCTAGGTTATTGAATAGTGCAGTTCATTAAAACAACAGATTCTTTTGGATTGCCAGAGATGAGATTACTTGTGTGCAAAGTATGTGAGATTAACCACAAGAATAGAAATAATGCAGCCAGCCACAAATGCATTAAATCATGGAAAAGCTCTATAAGGATTTCTAAGTTTCCTGAGGGAAAATCTTGGGATAACAGAGTGTGAGAATCTTACCCAGTAGGCATCCCTACAAGGAAATAGGAAGAGAGGCTCAGTCTGTTGAGTGAGAAACCTAGAATCCAGCAGTGTCCTCCTGACCTGTGATGATATTTTCCCCTAAATTCCTCCTCTCTTAAACCATTTTTATACTGCATGACATTTTTTTGATGGAAAAGTGGAAAACTGATAGCTCAGGGCTAGCTCGGGAAAACAAGATCATAGAATCATGGAATGGGTTGAAAAGGACCACAATGATCATCTAGTTTCAACCCCCCTGCTATATGCAGGGTCTCCAACCACCAGACCAGGCTGGCCTTGAATGCTTCCAGGGATGGGGCATCCACAACCTCCTTGGGCAACCTGTTTCAGTGCGTCACCACTGTGACTACCTTCACAGATGTGAAGATAATTAATCAGTTTGAATAGTATCCCCATTCCTGCAGGATGATCGCAGGGGTTGGCCACGGTACCTCCACACCACTCCACACTCTGTGTTGTTTCTTTCTTACGATATCAGGATTTCTTGTTTGCTAATAATTGGGTTTTTGGATCTTATATTACTTAGGGAACTATCATAGAATGAATTATCTACCACATCTGGCGGCTTACCTCCTCTCGAGAGGAGAACCTTTCAGTAAGTTATCTCTAGTAAAGTAAATACCTATTCCATGTCGCCTTAGTTTCGGCGACCCTGACTAAAGTCTCCTTGTGAAAGTGTTCCGACAGCCCCGGTCAGTTTCGCACACTTCTCATGACACCAATATGGTGAGCGGCAAAATGGCGTTAATTGCAAGGAGCACACCCTTCTTAAAACTTTCCCCATGCCTTAGGGCTACTACCATTATCTCTGACCAATGGACATGTGGCATATCTTGTTTCCTCCTTATTTGGTCTAACCTGTTCTTCTCCCTTATCTTCAAGACATTTGTTGCCATGGTTTCCCAGGGGTCAAGGGGCCCCTGTCGACCCTGGCGACTGCCCCAGCCCATTCAGTTAACTACAATTCCACCCTGAGAATTTTGTCACTTAAAAATCACAATATTTAGCAGAAACCAGGGAGGTCACATGCAGCCTTGTTATTAGGGGCTCTCAGGCAGCTCACTGTTTATGGGTTAAGATGATTGACTGATAGTTATTAATAGTATTATGCAGAACAGTGTTATCAGATCTGAATAAGACCTTAGGCATAAAAGCCATACTAGAGGAGAAAGTTGAGGGTAAGAAGGAGCATACTTTCACAGCATGAAATGCTGGAAGAACTTGGAGCTTTCCAGAGCAAATTAGGTGCCTTGAACCTGAATTTTGTCAGAAATGCCAGGCATTTTTTTCCTAGGTCATTGAGCTCAATCACTGTTCACCACACAAACATACAGATACGGTGGGTTTTGGAGTGGTGGTGTTGTTTTTTTTTCTGTATGTGTGGTTGTTTTTCTTTTTTTCCCTAGTTAAGCTGTACAATTGCCCTAAGGCTATAGAAAGAAGTTTGCTTCTTTTGGCTTTGTGTTTTCTACTTGCAATCTTTTAGCCAAGTCAGTATTGCTGTGTGGTGGATCTGGTGTTTGTTCCTTCTCTTCAAAGAAAGGATGTCATGACAGAATCCCAGTGATTCTCTGAATCATCATCTGTTTGTGGTGAACTTCTAGACAAGCCCTCAAGAGAAACAGTTCCCTTCTGTTCAAGTATGTTACAGTAAGATGTGAAATCTAGCATGGTAAGCTAGAAAACCATATTTTGGTTATGTTGACAAGCAGTGGTAGACAATGGTAATGTGGTAACTGAAGTAAACTATTTTTGATGAATACGTAAGAATTTTCCTTTAATTATAAAAATAGAAAAATTACATAAAAATATACATCTGTTCTGAAGCAAGGAACTTATGGAGCAAATGTGTATCTGTAGTTATGCAGGTACGTGGAGAAGCAGTCATAACTGATAGTAGAGGAAGTTCTGTATTTTGTTTACTCTTTTGTCTTTTAATAGATCTCCCAAACTTTGATACCAGTTTTGAAAGCGGCTTCTCTGAAGATTCTTCACATTCCACTTTTCTATGTGAATTTCTATACAAAGTTTCTTCTAATTCAACCAAGCTTCTTACAGAGAAGAAATTAAAAGAAGGTATTTCACTTGTACTTTATGCATTTGAATAATACATGAATATGCACAATATAGATTAATTTGGTACTTTTCAACATCTTGCATTACTTTAAAAAAGATAAAATGTCTTTGACTTCCTATATCCTCTTTTGATTTCATGGACTTTTGTCAGATAAAGAAAATCCTGATAGTCTTCATGTCTTTGTTCAGTGTTTGACAGAGGAAATTAAACTAGTGAATAATTATTCAGTTAACAATTATTGATAAATAAAAATATTTACAAATACTTCTCACTTGAATTACACCTAGGAGGATGCTGCTAGCTGACAAAGTATTTTCCATTTGAAATTATAATATTCCTGAAATAATCTCAAAAGCATTCTTATATTTTCAGTAAGTACAATTGAATAACTAAGATATAGCTCAAGCTTACAAATTTCAAAAAGGATCCCAAGTGGAAATGAGCAAATCTTAAAAAAATAAAATAAAATAAATTATAACAGATTAAGCTTTGTGGTTTGGAAATTTGTGCTTTAGCATAGTACATATCATCAACAATCATATTCTTATAGGACTATTATTGAGAGAGACAGAGTGACAGGTAATTTTTCCCCTTTTTAAATTTCTGTATTTTTTTTCCATCCCAATAAACAAGTTGTCTGTTTTTAAAATATGAGCTAGTTCCTGATTTAAACTTATTCCTGAGAAAATCTTGATTAAATATTTCTGTATGCCAATATCCATATTCTGATGGTTTTATGTTTCTATGATCCTTAGTGGAGATTAGGCACACACACAACTCCCACTTAAATACACTTTTGAAATATCTACCTGTTAATGTTGGTCCTAATAGTCAAAAGTATTGGCTGGTCATCAGAACTAATTCTCAGCCAAGGCATTCAAACAGTTATTGGTAAAGACATCAGACAAGAGCCCTGGGCTGCTGCTGGAAAGGACTTTCTTGTGGATTGCTCTGAAACTGGTCTGAGTTTATCCAGGGAAGAAAGGAATTAACCACCAACCTCTTTTATTCACTGCAGCTTTTGTATTATACATAAATACATATGTATATATATATATAGGTGGGCTCTGAAAGTAATGCCTTCTATTTATTTCTGTGGAAACCACAACAGATACAAAGAGCACAATAACACTTTTTGATGGAGCCAACCCTCAATTACAAAACATTGTTGCTAGGAAAATGTTGCCCCTGCAGTTCATCTTTCATCATGTCAGTGGATGCCATTTTATTAGCATGGAAGAATTCAGAAGTGCCATATATTTGCTTCATATGCACTTCCGTGTCAGACACCAATTTGTCAGATTGTTCCCCAGATTGCCATCTGTCAAATGGCAACAAAATTTAATGGATTGTTATATAGGTGGGAAGGTTCAAGCTCTACTGCCATATCACGAACATCTGCCTCTGATATCATGGGCCAACATAGTAGGATAGGAAGCATTACTTTTTGAGCAGGCATGGTTATACGTATGCTTTTGTCATTTAAAAACAAGCAAACTGGGAAAAACAGTACTGGGAAGAGCGAAGAATAGGTACAAGGTAATGCTACTGGTGTCTCTTCAAACACAGTAGAATATTAGAAGTGCAGCTTAAGTTTGTAAGCAGACAGATTTAAGAGTATGTATAAATACTCACAGAATGTCTTACATTGTGCTTGTTGGGGAGATGTTGTAGGAGTGCAGAAGTCAGCTTCACTAGCAGGGTAACATAAAATTTAAGAAACAATGGAATTTTGTCAGTCTTCAGAAATGAGATTGATTTCAGACCATGTAGTCTATTACTTACCAGTTCACTTAGCACTTTAATAAGGCTAACAACAACAACTAAGAAAATTACAGTTTTGAATTAGAAACTGCTCTTCTCTGAGGACTCTAATATTCTTCAGCCATGCGTAAGAAGTATTATGACTTTTTAAGAACAATTTACAACATAAAACTTACAATTTTTTTTCCCATTGACCTGATTTTATTTCATTCAAGGGCTGTGTTCTACCTTTATAGAATCTGATTAACATGAAATAATCTATAATGTGCATATCCCAAGTTACTGGGAGTAGATATGTGTGCTTATATATATACCTTTGTATACATTTTGTATACAAACTTAAACTACATATTTAGTACATATAGTACTACATAGTACTACATACTACTACTTGAAATTTTATTACTTACTATCTTCAGGAAATAATTTGATGGTTATCATAAAAAATGTGTAAGAGATAAAGTTCGAGTTCTCTCTTTGGCCAATAGATATTCAAATGAGAAATTATCTCCCCTTCCCCCCCCCCCCCCCAAAAAAAAAGTTCCATCTGGTCAGTGTTATAGAAAGGAACCCATCAGCTGAAGCAGCTGTGATTTGTTGCTAACTGAACTCTAACTGGGCCAGAGAGAGATCATTGGATCACTTGCTCTTAACTGGGGATTAGATTACTTGTCTAATTTTGGGGCCCTACAAAAGAGTAGACTTTTAATTGTCATTTGTTGAAAGGGCTCTCAGCCAGAATCAATTTGAACTCTCTAAATATTAAATTAGTGCTTTAAGTTCAAAATTTCCTTCTGAGTCAAGGCAGCCTTGCCCTTGGTGACAAGGGCTGAACATTTAAGTGCTTTGTTTGCCAACACAGGCAACTTGCGGTATCCTCTTGTGTGCTGAGCCTTAACTGCAGAAAGAAACTCAAGAACTCATTCAGTGCTGTGAATTGAACCCAGTTTCTATAAAAGTTAGGTACAGCATCTGAATCACAGCATTGCAGAATGGCCAGGCTTGGAAGGAACCTCAAGGATCATGAATGTCCAACCCCACATGCAGGGCTACCAACCTCCCCATTTAATACTAGACCAGGCTGCCCAGGGGCCCATCTAATCTGGCCTTGAACACCTCCAGGGACAGGGCAACCACAACCTCTCTGGGCAGCCTGTTCCAGCACCTCACCACTCTCTCTGTAAAGAATTTCCCCCCGACATCCAACCTAAATCTTCCCTCCCTCCACTTCAAACCATTTCCCCTTGTCCTGCAGTTATCTACCCTTTCAAAGGGTTGATCCCCTCCTGTTTGTAGGCTCCCTTTAGGTACTGAAAGGCTGTAATTAGGTCACATTGCAGCCTTCTTTTCTCCAAGCCCAGTTCCCTCAGCTTGTCTTCATTGGGGAGGTGCTCCAGTCCCCTGGAAACACAGTATATTTGGGGGGAGAAAGTTATTGATAGTTAACACCTGTTAATGATCAGCAGGAAGAAAGCTCATTGCTGCTATTCTAATGCAATATATCATAAAAAAAAAGATGGTGTTTGATCTGAGTTTAATTTTTCTGCTTCTGTTTTTCATGAAAAAGTTTTAATGGAATTCTGTTAAAAGCTATAGTATTCTAAAGTTATTCTTGAAGGTTGTAATAGTTTAGTCCATGTTGAAGCAGTGAGCCATTTTGTAGAATGGGCACACTTTGGGGTAGGAAATGGAGGAAAATAATCAAACTCTTCAAGTATTATGCTCAGCTCCTGTGAACCTATATGTCTTCAAATACCTTGTTCTTTTGTATTTGGATGTCTATTTAGATAGAATACGGATGGAACTAGATAGAAACTAGAATGATATCCAGTAAAAGATAAGAAAACAATATTCAGATACTTCTAAAAATATGCATGACTCACAGAAAATAACATAAAAAATGAATTGGGTGAAATACCAGACTTGCTCAGCATCTGTGTATTATCACATGTTGAAAGCACTGAGTAATTAGCATTCTGTTAACTACAGTGTTGTTTAAATGCATTTAACCTTGCCATGTACATGTAAGAATAACAACAACAGAAATCTTCAACACATTCTAATATGAACATGCCATCCTGAAACAGCTATAACTACCACTTGTCTATGATATTTCCATTTATCTACCCCAGTATTTAGGCATAAATTCTGTACAATTTCATTATTATTTGACACTTGAGCCTGTAATAGAGGAGAATTGAGTTCAGCTGCAGATGTATCTTGAAAAGGTTGTTCAATTAGTTTGTTTCTTCTTCAGTTTGACATCTTACTCTATTTTGGTTGCATATGTTTAAAAATATTTTTGACAATGTTGAATAACATAGTGTCTTTGTTTTTCTCATAGTGTACGATGGATGTAATTTCTATCATGTATGACACTTTTTAAGTTCTGTAGTATAATATTTAAAAATACTTTCTTAAACTACCATATGCTAGATTTTCTCTATGTTAAATAGTATCAGTTGACTCAAACCTTGAATTCCTTGCTCACTGAAATCAATGAAACTGAAATTTCAACATAAATGTCTTAATGTTACAACAGAGCCATGTGTCCTGTAAGGCAACTTCTGCAGAAGGAGGTAATTTGTTTCTTATTAAACCAACTGACTTATCTATTATTTCTTTAACCACAGATTGCAACAAAAGATGGTGCACTTTGGAAAGTGGCTTTCTCAGCTACTATGAAAATGATAAAGCTACCACTCCTAATGGTATGCTTGACATCAGCGAAGTTATCTGTCTTGTAGTGCACAATTCGGATTACTTTTTAAACAGAGGGTATGTTCCAAAGTTAATAATTCAGCAAATAAAAATTTCCAAAATTCTATTATAGGTGTCAGTGCCTATCATTTTGTTCCTGAATTTTGAACATGCAATTTTGAAAAAAAAAAGCTGAATTATTTTATATTGCCTTCAAGAAGTAAGTGATAAGTTATATTTGTGTTTGGTGTTTGCTGTTGGTGTTTTTTTTGTTTGTTTGTTTGATTGATTGATTTTTTTTTTAAGGTGATATAATGAAAATACTAGGGTAGTCTTAAAAAGGCATCATAAGTCAGATATGTCTATTTCTTACTGAAACTGAAATGCATGTTCTTAGCACTTATAAAATGGCATGATAAACTGAAAAATTAACACTCATTTCTATTTCTAGGACTGACCTCAAGTGAAAACTTTTGCTTTGCTTGCTTCTGATAATAACACATTTGATTAGAGTTCTCCATAATCTTTTTAGTTTTGATCTGTCAACCTTCGAATCCTGTTCCTTGTTCTGTAGTTGAGGACAACAGTGTAGCTGTTGAACGCTGAGTTAGTTTGAAGATATCTTTTCATTGTCTCACTTTTCTCTTATATTCTTACACCTCCACTTGGTATATTAAAACCTCACATAGAGTTTCATCTAAGTGTGAGTTGCATCTTGGTGATTGTTGATTTCTTTTAGATAACGTGTTTGTTGAAACAAACACTTCAGTCTGTACTTTGGATCTGTCTAAAAAAATCCATAACACTTCTTTTGAAATTTCTGTCTCTGTGTGTATTGTTGAAAAATAACATCTTTGTATAGTGTAATACTGTGGTATTTGTAGCTACAGAGCAGAAATGTCTGGGGAAAAAAAAAAAAGAAAAAAAGTCTGTTCATTAAGTTTCTAGAAAGTATAAAGGAAAGAAAGAGCCTTACCCACTACAAAGTGAGTCCAGAAAGGAAAGAGTGAAAAATGACGATGCCTCAAAATACAATGAAATAACGAAATATAATGGAAATAGTATTCACTAATCTATTAGCCTTATGGCATCTGGAAAAAAAAATGAAAAAAAACTTTTTTTTTTTTTTCTGTAATGGAATGTAATGTATTTCTTGCAACATCTGCAAATGGTTCTGCTTCAGAATATTACATAAATTAAAAACTTATTGGTAGAATACTTCAAGGGAATGACTAATCTCCTTATGTGCTTTATCTGAGATTGAGTAGCATTTTAGGAGAAGCTTCCCTAAGTTTGATATTTTTGTGTAGTGAAATATTCTGTCCTTAAAATGGCTATTCTACTTGTCACAACGAGTCCTTACTTATAATTTCTGAAGTACTCATTGAGGATGAAATAACTGATCCATGTTCTGTTTTCCAGATTTAGACAATCCTCAGTCTCCATTGAAAGGAGATAGCATGCTTAATCTTTTTGGGTTCTAGGGCATGGTCATACAGAAAATCACACTAAAATGGCAAACCTTAGGGTCAGTCTTCAACATAAATAAAGATCTACAAAACGTTGCTTTTCAAATTTTGCCTGATTTCAAATGGACTGCTTTTTAAAAAAGTTAAATATTTGACAGTTGAAATTGAAAAAGCAGGGTCAATCCGCTTAAATAGTTTTAAATTTTTTTAAGAGCTACAGTACCTCCAAGGACTAGTCACAAACATGACAGAACCAAACCGGTTCTGGTGTTGGTGGAAGCAGGTGGTACAAGGGCTGTCAGTTGCTGTGCATGTCATCTCTGGAACTTTTGGTGAATGATAGGAAAAGCCTCTTCATGAGGAGGTTGGTGGCAAAGAGAAACAGGTTGCCAAACGAAGAGAGTCTCCGTTCTTGAAGGTTTTCAGTGCTTGGCTAGACAAAGCTTGGTTTATAATTAGTGGTAGTTCCACTTAGATCAGGAGACTAGAACAAATGATATCTAGAAGAACGTGCAAACCAACATTTCTGATTCTGTGACAAGTTGTTTAAAACTTCCTATTCAGTGCCTTGGTCTGCTTAAACTTGGATGTTCTGAAACCATTACAACGGCATACTTGCTGAGATTGTGTGCAATTTAAAAAATGAAGTATTGCCCCTGAATTTTAATGTCTGTATTTATACATTTTTATCAATTTCAGAATTGCAGAAAAAAAATGTTATGGAGTAGCCTTTAAACAAATAATCTGTTAATTATCTTGGTTGTATTTGTAAGATTGGAGGAGAAATTATTCCATTCCATAGCTATGTAACAATGGAACAGTAGAGAAATTGAGTTTGCATATGTCTACAGTTATGAAGACTAAATACTGTTACTTTTTTCCCCTACTTGCTTTAGGGACATCTTTACCTTTGAAATCTATTTAATGTCAGAACGTGTTTTTCTGTTTGGAGCTGAAACTGCGTATTCACAAAGAAAATGGACTTGGGCAATAGCTAAGGTAATACTGATAATCATCTTTTCCAGTTAGGTCCAGAGCCTTTGCACGACTACTAAAATGGCTTTGATAGCTTAAAATCCTCTGAGAAGCCATTCTTGGTGAATACAAGGGGTGCTGGTGGATAACAGGCTGACTGTGAGCCAGCAGTGTGCCCTTGTGACCAAGATGGCCAATGGTATCCTTGGGTACTTTAAAAAGAGAGTGGCCAGCAGATTGAGGGATGTGATCCTCTGCCTCTAAGCTGTCTTTATGAGATCACCTCTAGAATATTGTACCCACTTCTGGACTCCCCATTTCACAAAAGACAAGAATCTCCCAGAAAGAGTCCAGCAGGGGGCCATGGAGATTATAAAAGGCCTGGAGCATCCTCCTGTCTGACGAAAAGCTGATTAACCTGTGTCTGTTCAGCCTGGGGAATAGAAGGCTGAGATGGGATCTGAGAAATGTTAATAAATATCTGAAGGGAAATGAGAGACAAAATGGATGAGGTCAGGATCTTCTCAATGGTGGGTAGAGATAGGGCAAGGAGTAATGGCCTAAAACTTGAGCATAGAAAGTTCCATATTAATATGTGGAAGACCTTCATTACAGCAAAGGTGACGGAGCTCTGGAACAGGTTGCCCAGAGAGGTTATGGAATCTCCTTCCAAGGAGATATTCAAGACCCATCTGGAAACTATCTGTGCAACCTATTTAAGGTACCTGCTTTAGTACAGGTTTTGACCTTGATGATCATTTGAGGTCCCTTCCAATCTCTGCAATTCTGTGTAATACTGCTTTATCTCATGTGCAACAGTTTCCTATGAAACAGGAAAGAATACTTCTGTGATTTAACATTTGAAACAAGATAGTACAATAAAATGAAAACAAGAATTGAAACAGCATTTTAATGTTGACCTTAAAAATATGTTAATAGTTTTCTATTATGACAGATGCTATATGAAATTATTTAAGTTATTCGTAGTTCATAGCAATTCTGTTCTTTTGTTTTCTGAAACACAACTCACAAAGCAACACTGTATGTGATATAGCACCAAATGGTAACAGTCATATTACCTGTTAAAACAGTTATAGTTTGAAAACAAAAAATATTTGAATTGTGTAGTGTGGATGGAGAAAAATCTGCTATACTTAATATTAAAACTTAAATTTAACATATATAAAGATTTGAGTGATAAATCTGATAAGTTTTATTTTTTTGCAGCTTTTGTCTTTTAACCTTACAGGTTTGCAATGTCTGGGTTTTGTTTTTTTTTTTTAGGGGAAGAGGTTGGTTGTTTTTCTAAATCTAACTCACCCTGTCTTGTTTGCTAGCATTTTGTTCCCCCTGTAGCTGAATGCTTATTAGAGAGGGACTGTGACCTGATTGGCCAGCTGTACTACAAAGATTGCCATAACCTGGATCAGTGGAGAAAAGGCTGGTTTGCTATAGAAAAGTCAAGCCTTCATTTTTGTCTTGAAATGGAGAGTGCTCAAGAAGATTCCATATATCTAAGGAGGCTACAAGAACTAAGTAAGAATTTTGGTTATCATCTAGAATGCAGGAAATACTCTACTGTTAAGGACATAGCCATTACATTTTAAAATCACAAACACTGCTGATCTCACTGACGATCCCTTTGCATGAGCTAGATGCTCTCTGAACTCCTATCTAAACATGGTGTAAATCATGCTCTGTCTTGGTTATGTTTTCCCCTATTTCGTGTAGTTGCAGCATTGCAACTTAGTTCCAGCATTTTCTTTCTTATAATGGTACAGGATTGAATAATAATATATGACCTTTTGGGATTATTGTCTCATATTTTTGGCACTGCAGAAATGCTAACTGCAGAACATGTTCTTGAGATGATTGACAAGCTTAGTTTAAAATACTCAAATGTACTGGAAAAAATTATAATTCTCTAGGAGAAATGTTTCACAGACTAATAGATTTTTTTCTGATACTAAAAATATTCCTTTCTTCATATCATGATGTGGAATAGATAAGACTACTTACGCAAATGGTCTTTTTCTATCAGTATCTGTAATGTTTTGAATCTTGTTTAAGCATATCTGCCCTACTTGTTTTTATATTGAGCAAGGTAGTGCTCCTTGCTATGTTATAAAGGAAACTAAAAATAAACTGAGATTTTATGATGAAGTAACATAGACAAGGGAGGTAATTTAACTTTTTACTGATGGTGCTCTTTGCGAATGCTGTGAGACTATGGACTGTTTTTACCAGAAATTTCCTAAATGTCTTTGGGTTTTCTATTGTTGATTTACTGCCACCTTATGTTTACAGTTAATAAAGCCACAAAAGTGGTTTTTAATCAGTAATACTCTTGTGACTCTATCTATCTTTTAAAATTTGTGAATATTTTTATCTTGATTTGGAATTAAAAGTTTAGGCAGTATAGTGCACTATAGCATAGTGCATGGTACAGCTTTACAAGCTCTGTTATTGAAAACTACCCAGATGTTATTTCTATTATGGATAATGAAGATCTTTTTACAATGTTTGGATGTAGTTGTTTTTGTTTGTTTGTTTTTAAACAGAAATAGCATAAAACTCAATGACTCGATGATCTCTGGAGGTCCCTTCCAACCCCTACAATTCTGTGATTCTGTGAAAACAATGTAAAAAAGAGTGACAGTGATTTTCATGGTGTACTTGAATTTCCTCTAAGATATTTTATTATAAATATCTACAAAGATTCATATAAATTAATGGGTTTAAAAGTCCAGTTTTCTTTTGAGTCACATCCCATAAAATTTGTCTTGACAAATTTAATTTCAATATAGATGTTTTCACATTTAAAAAGTCCATCTTAACCTGTTTTAACTGCTCTCTATAATACTTTTTTTTGTAAACTTTATTGCATTGTGTTTTTTTGTGGAATTTTGTTCTGGTTATCAAGTAGCATTTTATATTTGATGCATTTAAGTATTTTATGCACCTTTTGTCACCAAAGATAATTCTGAAAGCACATCTGTTGTTGTCTATATATTTTATTTGTATATCATATGAATGTGTAATTGGTTTTCAGCAATCAGTACCATGATGCAAAATGGAGAAAAAATAGATGTCCTGCTGCTTGTTGAAAAAGGAAGGTAAGGTCCCCAAAGTAGCTTTGGTCTACTTTTTTTTTAATCAATATTTTAGAATTCTTGTTAATCAGTCACGGAGCTTTCTTCACTTGTCGTTGCTAGAATGAGTGAATTTGAAGATTTTTAGAGGATAGAAAGACTGTGCATTAACTACATTTCATGTTCATGTCAGGGAGCACAAAACATCAGTAGTTTTACCATGAAACTAAAGTATTATAATATCAATTATCTGGAAAATAAACTTTTTTTGTGTGTTATTTTTTTAAGCTGACATGTTGGGATGTATTTTGCCTAAAAGTTGAGAAGAATCTTATTTGTGTGATAGTTTAATCTGTGTGGGTAACATGTTTTGCAAGAGTGGTTTATTCCAAATTGCACAGTATGCAGTGATATTTGATAAAGATTGATTATATTCTGATGCCAGGAGAAAAGTAGGCCCTACAAGAGATAGAAGCTTTAGGATAATTATGTGTGCATTTAGCTATGACTAGTTAAGAGAAGAGCTTCAGTTATTACTAGTGATAAATTGAAAACTATCTAGTCTTAGCTAAAAGTGGATAGCTTATTAAATGCAGTTTTTCCACTGAGAAAATGATTCCCAGTCATATTAATCTGCCAATAACTTTTTTCAAAAGGATCTAACTTCTTTCAGTGTGTACAAGTGTGAACACTTGTGGAGAGTAACTCTGGACAATTCATCACATCTCATTTTGTCACTCCTATGTCCCACAGTTCTGTATCAAAATCTGTGTAGATTAAGATCAGCAGGATATACATGTGTCTCCTGATTAACCTTATTGTAATGCCTAATCTCAGGTGCATGTTAGCTTAAAAAAAAAAAAAAAAAGCATACTTGAGAAGTAAACATGATCGCTCTGCTTCCATGTTGGTGTTTGAGTTTTGCTGAGATGGTTATCAAATGTAGCGAAACAAGATGTTGAAACTTAAAGTAAAATACCAATTTTCTGACTCATGTAGATACTGATTTAAAGATGAAAGTAAAATTATTGAAAATAATAATTTTTTTTAATAGATTCATTTAAATTTCAGTGATGGACTATTGAGCAAACATCTGTGTAAACATTGCATCAGCTCTTACATGGACTTCTGAATAGCTGATAATAGGTTAATAAGGAAGATATCTTGCCTCTCTGTTGAGGAAACATAAACAGGAGATGACTTTGAAATCTATTTTGAATGACAGAAAACTGTTGGAGAATGTTGTATCTTGTTTTATTTCAATAAATTTTAACTCTTCCTAAGATAATACTTACATTCCAGATTTTAGTCAGTAGATGTAGATCATAAACAGATAAAAGATAAAAACCTGTTTTTCCTGGTTGTTGTTTTTTCTCTCCAGTAAGCTTTTTGAAAGATTCAGCATTAAGTATGCTACACAAACCAAGTAGGGAACAAGCATATCCAGTGCCCAAGGTACAGTCCAACAGATGTATACACGCGATGCCCCTGATTTCATAGATATCAGTGCAAAACTTCCAGCTCCAAGTCAGGTTTTATTATTTCTTTTACTGTAATCTTTTCACTAACAAGTGATAGCTTATAGGAGTAGGTTTTCCCAGAACTGCTTCAGTAGTTAAATAGAAATTATGAACTATCTAAAAATAATTTTAAGAGGAGTACTAACTGAAGTATGGTAACCATAAATACGCTGAAGTCTTCTTCACTGAAGAATGCCATAAAAAAACAAAACAAAACAAAACAAAAAAAACCCCAAAACATAACTTCTGCATTATTTTAAGCATTAAAAGCCATATGGATGAATGACCTTTGGGACAATGATTCTTGGTCAGGATGTGATTCCAAAATATCCAAGTGTTTATCACAGCAGTATGATAGTTCATCTTATAGCGATAAGAAATTAATTTATGTTGCTGGGAAATGACTAAATATAAAATCACTTTTATCTTCAAACTCAATTTTTGTATATGGAAACAAAACCAGCAACACTCCTTTTTCCCCTTCAAATGGGAAATTAATATCTTGGGAAGTCACTGCCATCTAAATGATATATCAGAGTTCCTAGGTTTTCCTTTTTTGTCTGTTATTTTATATCAGTACTTGTCTAATTTGTTTTTATTAGGTAGGGTCTCTTCAAGTGATGAATTTATGTACTGTGCTACTGGCAACTTTCATGCTGATTTATTAGTCACTTAAATCTAGGATAAGTGATATAATCTCAAAAATCATTATGCCAAGACTGAATATGAAGTAAAAGAATAAGACTTATTCCAGATTTAAGGAAAGTTCAAAAATAAAAAAAATACCACTCAGGAAACCTTGCAGCATCTTTTTATTTGTGTATAGAATTAAATGTTGTCTATGTCCTACCATGTCTTACTAAATTTAATCAGAAGAAATTATGAAAATGCCTTGAGAATTTTCCTGCTGAAGTTCATACTATGCTTGTGTTGTTTTGTTACTGACTTCTCTGATTAACTTCCCTTATATTAAACATACTCATACCCTCCCCTTCCCCAGGACACCAAACCCAGTCATTGGATTTGATTAATCAGGGAAGATCGTACATTAGATGTACCATACACTTTTTTCTTAGATAATTTTCTTTTAGGTTGTTGTGGGTATAAGGATTATTTAAGTTGTTTTAAACAGACTTCTTATTAATGAGTGATTGCTTACAAAAATAAACAGCTATAGAATTATAAAAACTTCAGCTCCTACTGCTGAAATAATTATAATGTAATAGGTCCAATTAATTCTGGACTTATAAATACTTAGTAAATTTATGCTTCTGTTAAATTCATGGGGTACATAAACTAAATGTTTATCTGATCTGTAAGTAGTCAAAGGCAGTTTACAGTTGATTTGAAAAGGCAAGGAAGGTGTATAATACTTTGCAGCTTGTGTAAAATACGAGAGTTCAGAAATGATACTATGAGACAATATACAAGATTTTTCCGAATTCTAAAGTGTGAATTCAATTGCTTTCCCTTCTTTTGATTGATCCTTTTCTCCTCTGATTTTTACTTTGAAAATAAATGGCAAGATCATATTTGTTATGTTCAGTGATTGAAGACTACTAATTTAAAAATGAGAGGGTAATCATACTGTACCATTGTACATTGCCAAGTAATATCATGAAAGGCTAAATCAGGCTAGTACACTTTCAAAACACAAAAACTGGCATTTAAAAAATTTTTTTAAAGATATCTGAGGTAGTGTGCTTCCTAAATTTTACCAATAATCCTAGATTTTTATAGACTTCTGGAATTGTTTCAAAACTCTAAGATATTTTGTTTACATTTTGATGTCTTTAGTAAAGTTAATTAAAGCAGGAACACAATCCTTGTTATGATATCCACTGAAATTTTATTGCACTCTGCTGTTAGAGCATATTCTCAAGCCTTTTAGAACTACCTCCAGCTCAGCTGGAAATCTTGACTTTTTATGATGCTGTTTTCTGATGCCACAATAAGATGGTCATTCACCTTCTCATGTGCTCTGCTTTCGTAATTAACTGATCTTGATTTCTTCCTAGAAATGGCAAACCGTATTCTAGATTTTGTTCTGACATGTTGCCTTCTTTGAACAACCTAAATTCTGCAGTACCTAAATTCTGCAGTACCAGCAGTATCATCCAAATATATATATTTTTTTACCAGGAACCTCTAGTTCATGAATATAGGATTGCTGCCTAAAAATACATTGCCTTTTCTTTGAAAATTATTAAGAAACCTCTTTGTCCATTATTTAAGTTAATACCTTTTCAAATTTTAGAAAACAATGACAGCATAATCATTTGGTAGTTCTGATAATTTTGTTTTCTTTTGTGATTTATTGAGTAGAAGATAGGAAGATCCATAGAAATCAGAATATTCTTTTTCTTGTAGTTTAGGTAATTCATATATCATGAAGGTGGATTGACAGGCATGTGACTTAGATTTCATATCACTGCTTGAAAACATAGATATGCCTAGGTTAGCATTAAAGTTCTGTATACTACTTATTGATATACAGCTGAGCTGCCCACTTTTTCTTTAGAAAAGAAATATTATTTTCAGTACTTCCTTTTCATAATTCCTTACATTACAGAAAGTATTCTTTTGAGGCTTCAGTTTTTCTTTTTGCATATTACTGTAATGTGAATCCACCTGTTCTGCAGAGGTGGGAAAAAAGACAGTAATAAACATGCATGCCTTGTGTTGGGAAGCAACATGTCTCTTGTTCAGCGTCTTAACCTCTACTGATCTGTGAATAATAGTACTGAAGAAATATTGTAAAATTCATTGGCAGACTCTGTTTCTACTTAAGATGTTTGATTTCCTCTGTGTATGGTAATAACAATACTAAAATATGTCAGGGTGATGTGATTTTTTGGAAACTGATGTTTCCAAACTGAGAACTGCTTATGTAGGATATCCATTCTGTCAGATCTTCATGAAATGTTTGAATGTATTGAATCAGACACACTCATTCTACTGTAAAAGTTTGAGAGCTTTATGCAAATTACTGATTTTTCCCAATGGAAAAGAGTCTGAGTGTTTCTTCTATCCAGGTATGTGTGGTTAATATGACTTTCACTGTCAAGAAGTGGAGATTTTTTTAAAGGAGTCTTCAGGAAGCCAAAATGTTTCAATATATCTTCCTATGCTGCTAAATAGTCAAATTGCTATGATGGATCCTGAGAACTCTTCAGATCTTGGGTCCGAGTTTGTACTTGACTGCATCCTAACTTCCTCTCAAGACAATAAAGCTAAAATGAATATGCAAAATAAAAAGATTCAGACAAAAAAAAAAAAAAAAAAAAAAAAGGAATCTTTCACTATTATAATATATAAGAAAAAGTGTTTTCCCAGGTAATTAAAAGTAGTATTTGTTTGTACTTTGAGGAAGGTATTAATGAATTACGTACTTTGAGTAGTATTAATGAATTTCAGAAGGAGATTTAAAATTTTCCTAATTAGAAAATATATTAATCTTAAAGAAAATGTAGATTTAGTGATAGATGAAGAGTATGTCTGTAGAAAAGATTGCTAGGCTAACTTAAAACAATTGTTTCTTCTGTACATGCATATAGGTTAGCATACACTCTTAAACTGTTCAGTTCTATAGCTTTCCCCAGAAGCTATTCTGACAGTGGTTTTAAAAAAGCAAACAAAGGAAAAACAAAAGAAACAAAAAAGCCAACGATCTTACCCAAGTAAAATTGTTTAAATAAGAAAATCAGAACAGGACCATGCTTTGAGATAAACAAGCAATTAAACAATTGTATTACTATACTTTAACTTTCAGTTACTTCATATATGTTCCTTACTTAAACGTATAATTTCCCAAGGATGATTCTTTTGATCCAGGTGAAGGAAGGAAGTTCAATATATCTCTTCTACACTGTAGAGAAGCAGGGTGGAAAGTAGAAAAGTCTGTGAGTCTTTTATTTCCTGCTTAGCTGTGACTTTGGCATATGAATGTAGGGTGTGGGAGAAAGACTGAGGAGGAATAATAATGTTGGTGAGGTCCTTTCAAAGGTCTGACAGATCTGTTTGTGGATCCTTGTTTATTTATTGTGACATTGCTAGCACAAATGAGCTTGGAAGAAAAGGTGCTGTTAACAGGCCACCACCACAATCCTGTGTTGTAGAAGGAAGCCTTAATGTCTTATTCCAGCTATTTCTTTGGACAACTCTATGCTGTTGTAGTAGAATAACCCCGTATTTTCCTTTCTTCTGTGCATTCAAAATATTTTTAAACTTTCCAGAACACTGTACATTCATGGCCATACGAAACTGGATTTCATAGTCTGGTATACTGCAATTGAAAAAGCAGCGGGTACAGATGGTAATGCATTGCAAGATCAGCAGCTCAGCAAAAATGATGTTCCTATTATCGTGAACAGCTGTATAGCATTTGTTACACAGTATGGTAAGTACAGCATGTTTTGTTCAACCTAAGATAGTTTGTATAATAGTTAAATCACTACACTTTAAGAACTTATTACTGAATGAGTTTATATATATTACTCAATGTAAAATCGTACCTCTTGTTAGCCCCACCACTCATTGGTGTGGTGGTAAAGTACAGTGCCATGTGACTGAGAATAAAAAAGTGCATGGAAGTACAACTACAGAAATCCCCTACATGCCCACTGCAGTATTTTTAAAATTGACTTATTTTCTTGATATAGATTAGTCTTTATCTCCCATGCCTCAATTCAGAACTCTGCAGCACTGAGAACAATCTGTGTGATGCAAGAACACCTCTGACTTGAAGTGATCAGCAAATCCAGGAAATTGATGTTAACTGTGGAACGAAATTCAGTTTTAAGGCTGCTGATTTTTCATAGCAGCCTAGGGAGGTATAATGACTTGCTGTTTGCTTGAGTAAATGTTGCCAGTGTAATTTTCTATGGCATTAGATATTAAGATTATGCCTGTGTCCTTTTCACTGCTGCAAATTAATCAGTTCTCTTGTGAAATGCTAAATATCTATCAACCTAGCACAAATTTATCTTCAGGATAGATGTGTCTATAACCTCTGTCAGTATGAGAAGGCCTAATTTATATTTCATTGATTGGAATCTGACTAAATTTTAAGTGTAACAACACTTCATTATCATAAATAGTTGTATATGGGTTACAGTTGTTGGCTTAAACTAAGAAATAATGTTTTTGCTAAATTATTATTCATCATTAGCGATATAAAATTTTCAAAGTATAATCTACATTGTTTCATGCACTGAAATGTTGTTTAAACTAGGATAGAGGCATTCCCAACTTGAAAATATTGCTAATACATGTTCTAAATTAAAATACAATGTCTTAATGCTTGTTTTTTTTTTTAATTAAGTTTTCATGTATGTATAGTTTTTTTTCAGGATCAAAGTTACTGGATGTTATACTATTCACTGGGAAGTTGAAAGAGTTATATGTTACTTGTAGACATACATGGTTTATTTTTGTTGTAATGAAGGCTATGAATTTGTTTATGTCCTACTCATGACAGACACTATCAGGTCCAACAGTTGTTCCTGACAGTAGCAGCACAAAGACAGTATCTAATGGTAGTGCTTGTGGGCATTGCAAGAAAAGTGAATTGCAGGGCATAAATTCGTAGGTTTTGACAGAATACTTCTTTTGACAACTACATAAGGAAGGCAATGTTTCGTACATACTGATTTTCTTTTTCAAGAAATGTGGAGAAATACAGTAAAATCTTGTACAAAGAGAAATAGAGAAACAGAATCCACATAAAATTTCCACAAGTATTAAAAAAAAAAAAGTTTGACTACTTTCATACGCGTAATTGAAGGTAGTCTCTGCTGTGTTTTAGACTACGATTTTTTTAATTTAATATTTTAAGTTGGCCTTGATATTTTCAGCCATTTATTAGTCGCTGCTGCATAGTGTCTTCCTTGACTTGAGGAAAATCAGAAGAAACAGTAATTGTTTCTAGTAATCTTGAGCTTTCTGATACTGAGATCAGTAGGAGAACAAAATAGTGTGAGTACTGATAACGAATAATATAACTAATAACTGTGCTGAATCAGTATCAGCCGTTGAAACTTCTTTCCTGCACTGTCTTTTCAGACCATAGATTTGGGAAGTACTGAAGAGATCTGGGTAGTTGAGCTGCATGTAAAACACTCCTGAAGTTGTGGCCCAAGGCTTGATTAATTTTATGATATGTATATTTACAAATATAGACTTGTTAGTGTTTTCGCTAACCAAGTATGCAAAAAGTCCAAAAGACACTAGTGATCTGTAGAAATGTGATCTGTTTGACAAGCCAGATGCACTTTTCATGTAGGAAGGTTTGGAATTTCTAAAAGAACATGCAATTTTACAGATATTAATTTCTATATTCTATTCTGCATTTCTATTGCCTAGGTTTAGGTAGCAAGCATATATACCTCAAGAATGGCAATTCATCCAATGTGGCTGAACTGCTGGAAAGTTTTAAAAAAGATGCAAGGAGTGTTAAACTGAGAGCTGGAAAACATCGACTTGAAGATGTGACTGATGTATTGAAAAGCTTTCTTTCTCAAATAGATGATGCAATTCTCACTAAGGAACTCTATCCATTCTGGATTTCTGCATTAGGTAATATATTAAATAACACTCAATGCAAGAAAGGTTGTTTGCATGTACTCAAGTATGAGAGTTTTGTTAAGTACTTGCACCGTATGCTTAGAGATGCATATGAAAAAACAAGGTGGAGCATTACTTTCTGCATTACAGCATTGAAATAGTATAGGCCCACTGATTGCTTGACTAGCTTTATTTTTGAAAAGGATGATTAATTTCAAGCTTAATTTCAAGCATATGAAGGTTTCTCCAGTATAAGCTAGTATAAGTTTGGGAAATTCAGCTACAAATATTGATCTTTCACCTTATTTGAACAAATTAATGGAAGAAATACTAATTTATTTACTGGCAATAATACTGTTAAAAAGTCATATCTGTAGCAGTTTAGATGTTAGCTCTTTTGTGAAAGTGCATAGCAGCGTCACACTGATTTAGCTTCTAGATTTGTGCATTGGGCTAAAAATTCTGCTCCATCTTTTAAAGAAGAGAATCCTGTCCTTCTTTACAAAAGTGTCCTGCACAGTACTTGTGGGAAGATTGAAACCCCTAGGAAAATAGAGTATATGACCTTTAAACTGTTTGTATTTTTTCCCATGTTACTCAGTAAATACGGTTAGCTCAGTAGTTACTTTAAAGTATTAGCAATCACCTGGAAGAGATTGGAGGAATTCTGCAGATTTTCTTTTCAGAAACATGAGAAAAACAATGGCAGAGTAAAAAATGTTATAAATAAATAAATAAATACTCATACTACATTAACTAAACAATTGCCCCAAGCAGGATTATTCTCCATAGCCTCTGTGCTATATTCAGCACAGAGAGGCAGACACAAAGGGATATGACTGTGTCTCAGATACTGGATACAGTACTGGAATTCTTGTTTGCCATTGTTCAGCTTTGTACACCTTATTTTCTGCCCTTCTCCTTTCCTCTCCTCTTATTAGTCTTTTATTTTTAAAACTTTAAACTGATTTGGACCTGAAGACATTTCTCCAAATTTATAACAACAACAACAACAACAACAACAAAACAGATGAAAAGATATTTTTTTCCTCAGCTCTGGATACTCTTGAAAGCATATATTTTTACAAGGGTTGATGTAATGCCTCCTACTTGATCGTCTTGGTCCATGATGCCAGCGGTGGATGTTGGTGGTATGGCAGTAGAGGTTCCTTCCCACCACTATTCCATTACATTTTGTTGCTATGTGACAGATAGCAGCAGAGGAGCAGTCCGACAAAATGGTGTCTGACATGGAAGTATGTATGGAGCAAAGGTGTGTCATTTAGTTTATTGATGCAGAAAAAATTGCATCCTTTGATGCTTATCAACACTCACTGAACATTTGTGGAGACCAAACAATGGATCTGAATGCTGTTAGGCAGAGGGGGGTGCATTTCAGCTGTGGCGATGGTGACAGTGGGTCTGTTGGTGCAGATTTTCATGAGCCCAGTATGCAGTCTCTTATTGCTGATTTTGTTTTTTCCTTGAACTAACATACAATAATAAATTATTGGTATTGTCTTCACAAAGAAAGGGATTGAGTAAATTACAATTCTAAATAAGTAGATGATGCAGACATAGTTAATGAGAATTGTTGATGATTTTTAGTACACGTTGTTAAGGCTCAGTAATTGTTATTTTCTGTTAGATATGCAAAATGAAAAGGAACGCGTGATGAAGTACGGAGCTTTTATTCGTACACTCCCACCAGTCAATAAGGCAACTTTGGCTGCTTTAATTGAACATCTTTACAGGTAAATGTAAATAATGCACTGTAGCAGAAAAATTCCTGGAATGCATAATTGAATATGAATAAAATGAATACCACCATGAATAAAATGTGGATCACTTCATCAGCTAGTAAGCATCAAGAGCTTATCTTGTAATCATTAATAATATTAAATTACCTTTAACTTATAATGTCTCTTTGGTTATATTTTTAGTAAGAGGTAACTATAAATATCAACAATATGGAAATGTCTTATAGTGATAGGGGGCTGTCAGTATTTGAGTCCAAGAGCTTCTTTCGATGAACTTTTTTTTTTTTTTTTTTTTTTTTTTACCCTAGTCTATTTGTTTTCCAGGAAGGTATTGCAATTTTTTCTTGAGATAAAAAGATTTTTTGGGGTGAAATGTCCTTCTCCCCAGTCTACTTCTCCCCAGTCTATACTGGAAATGACAATTTTCAAATTTAGCTATCTGTCAAACATTTAATCATTTTACTTCACAATTGCAACTGTGATAATCATGGAGAATATTCAAATTATTCCTGGTAAAGTGTTGTGAGTAGAAAATGTGAAAGCCTTTTTTTTTTTTTTTTTTTTTTCTCTATACTCAGAGCAATTACATAGTAGATATTTAAAAACTATTTATACAATTACTAAATTGACTGGTACTTTTACTAGGATAAGGATTACACTAAGTATTGTAGTTAATGATTTTTCTAAGCTTATTCAGTTCAGATACTGATTAAAATGTTCTGAAAGCAGTTTGTATATATTTTTATAAACAGGCAAAATTCTGTTAGCTTACAAAGGAGAACAACTTATGTAAACTACAGTATGAAGACGTAGATCTGAGAACTTCACTACATGTACAGAAACTAAAGAATTCCTAATTTATTTGCATGCTTTCGTTGCTCTAAGGTGATTGGTTTATAGGACATACATAAATAAATAATGTAACAAATGATTTTGATACTGCTCGAGGTGCAGATACAAAGCATATGTTTTCTTTCCGTAATGAGCTGCAAGATAAAGAATATAAAGAGGTAAATAAAAAATGTAATAGATTACACTAGGTTTTTTATTCCTTTTTTTTTTTTTTCTTTTTTTTTTTTTTGAAATGTTCTTCATATTCTCTAGAGGAGCACTGAACAGCTAAAGGAATAATGGGATCATCTAAATATATTTATTTCTCCTTCAACAGGGTGCAGAAATGCTCTGAAATCAATCATATGAACCCTCACAATCTAGCCCTGGTGTTTTCTTC
The DNA here is from genome assembly GCF_023343835.1 of Lagopus muta. Lineage (NCBI taxonomy): Eukaryota > Metazoa > Chordata > Aves > Galliformes > Phasianidae > Lagopus > Lagopus muta. The sequence goes on from NC_064436.1 coordinate 50,604,443, forward strand.
TTGCTTATTCCAAACTAAAGGCCAGACTAGTGAAGAAGTGAATGTAATTGAAGATCTAATTAAAAATTATGTGCAACTTTTTGATGTGGGTATCTTTATATAAAGTGTCTTAATTGCTCTGCTGTTAGGCATGCTAAAATATAGAAATGTCCTTATTGTTAGAGATGATCCTGGTGTTGGTTACACCGTCTAAAGATTTGCAGTGTTACTGAACTCTAATTCAGTGGATGTAGTTTACTGTTTGCTTTAAATTTTATTTCCCAAATGTCTTAGCCTGTGAAGGAAAGACTACATTTATAGAATTACTGTGAGCATTACATTTTCCCAGGATGGTACACACTCTTGCTGCTGATGATTGCTAACAATCTTAAGAGAACTTTGAGATTATAACTATTAAAAATAATACTTTCATTCAGATTTTATACATTAGTCAGACCTGAAGCATGGAAGAATTATGTTTTTAGTGTTTGAGCTGTGATTGCAGTAAGAATTTTAGAGGAATTAAATTTTTGTTCCTTAGGCCTTGAATGTGCATTGAATCCAGCTGGATTTTCAGCAGCAATTAATCTCAGCCACTTTGGCTTAGACTGTCACTGTACCATTTTGCTTGGCAATTTTTTCATGGAGCCCTCTCTCTTTTAAAATGGTAAAGTTCATAGTAATGATCACATCAATGAAATAGTCCTTCTGATGGACAGAATATTTTACATAGTGCTTCCATAAGAACATGATTAGTAGAAGTAACAAATATCTAATTTTATATTCTACTTGCATTTATCAGTTTATTATATTGTAGTGTTTTCTAGTTAATGTTATAATTTTTATGGTAGTTTGTAATTATTAATTAAATAAAACTGTTCAATTTTAAACAGGTAAATGAAGACCAGATCAAACAAATGGATATAGAGAACAGTTTTATTACCAGATGGAAAGACACTCAGGTAAGTGGCAAAAGTTTAATGCAATGCAAATGCTTCTAACAAAGAATGTTTTGTTGTTTATAGGTTTTTATTCTTCAATTTATGTAATGTAAATTTCTAAGTTTGTATAGTGACTAGTGTTGTTAACTGCAGAACTGAGGGAAATAAAAATGAGGCATGAACTGATAAAGTAGAATGGTTTTTGTAAAGCAGACTTTGCAATTATTCCAGTGTTCAGGCCAGAACATAACTTGAAGGTTCTTACATGCTTTTCAGTGCTTCATACAGTAGATAGAAATGATCAAAATGTCTAAGTATGAAATCGGAGACCAATTTTATACATGCATATTAAAAACTTTCAATTTCATGTTAATAATTCTATTATTTCATGGCGTTTTGGTACGTATAGTCTCTCTCCATTAGAGAGCAACAACCCCTGTAAGCTTGGAGTACCTGAATCATTTGCCATATCCTTTTTTACATCCATACATGGAGCTTGTATACGGAGTACAAATATGGCTGGGGAAACAACATTCAAACATGTTTACTTAGTCAAACTGAACTTTGGGAAATGGGATATAAGAACAGGAGATCTTACTATTATCTTCATTTTCAGTTGTACTTGTATTTAGATTTGAATAAATTGTGTGTTGATAAGAAGCAACAGTGATAGTATATTTAGCAGTCAGAGTAGTCTGTGTGTGCAGTCCTCATTAAACCAAAAACTGATAAGTTAGATAAACATGACTAAGGTAAATGAATCAAGAGATGTCAATGGAAGCAAGCATAGGGCACATAGAAGCTTTTTCTAAAATGTAGAGTAGTGGAGGAGAATCTTTCAGTAGTGTTGGAGCTTATCAGCCTTTAGAAATGAATGGAAAGTTGACTGGAGGAAAAAAAAAAAAAAACGGTCTTTCAAAAACACACTGAAATAACATGTTTGATGCTTTGCTACCTTGAGTCTATTTTTACCTTATTTCCTTCTTGTCTGGGACAGAGTGCCATTAAGCATTCTGATAATGGCCTGTTGACAATGTGTGTGTAAAATGCAGAATGTCTTCTTTCTCCCTTTGGTGGCTGATGACAAATGATTAAGTCACTGGGAATGAAAGCATCTACCTTGGTAATGACAAGAACATCCTGTAGATGTTGAAGTATCTTTAATGAAACTTCTTAATTCTGGGTCCCATGAAAAGAACCTTACTGAGATTTGAGAATAAAATCTTGGAGCTAAAGATTTGCAGACTTTTAAATGCATTCTTTTTTAGGCCTTTAGAACCAAGAAATTCTTGTTACAGATTTTTTTTACACAATTTACATTTTCTCAGCTGCTCTGTGAAGCTTTAGTGGTAAAATGTTTATAATTAGGAGACATTAAGAAGACCTGAGAGAAGTTTTGTGAGTACATGAAGGGCAATGAAAACATGGTAATTAGTTTTGGAGATAAAAGAAACTTAGGGGAGGTTGAAGTTATGAGCAATTTTTTACCAACTTCTAGTTAGATGGTTTGTCCAAATCTGAGGAATATAGAGAAGAACCATATTAAGTGGTTTTGTTTTGTACTTTTATGAGGGAGCTGTGTTGCATTTCGAAGGCTGCCTGATAAGCAAAAAAAGGCTTGCTTTGTTCTATTATTTTATTTTATGTTTAAGATGTAAGTCTAGGCTTTCTAAAATTGGTATAGTTTTTATTATAAATATTAGGCACCTGAAAGCATCGTCTTAATTTTAAACTGTAGAATTAAATTAGAACCTTCTGAATAAATGAAATGAATGAATGAATAAATGAGCCTGTTTTGTTTCCTGCAAATATTCAATTGATGAGAGGCAAAGTTACAGAAAGATAGAATCAGGATTTTAACTGTACTTATTTTGCTCTAGGAAAGTCTCTACTATTAATAATCAGCTTTCTGAATTGGTAGCTAGACCTATGTTTAAAAACAAAACAAAACAAAAAAACCTCAGTCTTTATTCTGTAATAAATACTATGTTAAGCTTTAAACTCTTTATCAAAATATAATGGTATCACTTCAACGAATCAAATCCTATTCAAACAAAATCTTCTACCTCATCACAGTATCATCTAGGTTGTAAGAAAATGCTTGAGATCATCTAGTTTAACCCCCCTTGCTCAATCAATGTCACTGAGCACAAGTTGCCTAGAACTGTATATAGTCACAATTTGTCATTTTTAACCCAGGCCTCCTTTACTAGGATAAACTCTTCCTTCCTCCAGACTTTCCCTGTGCACTTAAGGGTGTGGGAATCCTGAAGGCTGGAACGTTAGAGGCAAATAAGTTATTGTGTACTCTGGTCTCTTCCATGTTATGTCATGAGTTCTCCTTCTCCATTCAGCTTCAGACCCACATATTCTATAGACTCTAGTCATCAGCATTCATGTTTTTCCTTGGTGGATGCTGATTCCAGTTTGAACCAGGAGCTCCTTGTTGATCCACGGAGGCCTCCTGGTATTCTTGCCTGCCTTTTTTTTTCTCGGGACACATTGTTTCTGGGCTTGGAGGAGATGGTCCTTGAATACCTACCAGCTTTCTTGGACCCTTCTTCCCTCAAGGGCTTTCTCCCATGTCATCCTGCCAAGCAGCTACCTACAGAGTTCAAAGTCTGCTCTCCTGAAATCCTAAGTAGCAAGCTTGCTGCTAAGTGCTTCTCAAAAAGCTTGACCTTCTTCTGTGCTATACTTTACATTTATGACTTCTGTAATAATTGTAATAATTTCGGAAGACTAAATTATATGCATGCCTACATTGGATTTTTTTCCAGGCTTGACCATACAATATTTTAAACCTCTGCTGTTTAAAAGAAGAGTACTTAGTATCCAATACCTTCATCAGCGCTTTAAGAAGAATAGCCAGACCCAACCGGTTGTGTGATGAACTGTACTTGTCATGCAGATAAGAAACAGGATAAAAATCTTTGGAATAGAGTGGCTAGTTGGAGTGATCTTACAGATATCTTTTATTATTTCAGTGAAAGAAAGGAGTATACTGAAACATACTGTTCTCAGCTGCTTTATTCCTCTTAGTCATTAGCTGTCATCTTATAACCTGTGAGCAGTACTCTAGGCTCTGCAGGGCTTGCATGTGGAGGTCATTAGTGTGGAGGCTGGATTTCAGGCTCATGCAGTAAAGCTACCTGTTGGTAAACTTTTAAGTATAGACCTCCAGCTACTGTTAAAACTGATGTCTTGTTGCAGACAGTAATTTAACAGTGTGGGTAGTTGACAACTCAAACTTCTCGTAATTATACTTAATTCAGTGTGAGTATCCTTTTCATTTAACATTTGGTTGTCTGGCATTATTATATCTGAATGTATTTACGTTTGCAGGGAAAATCAGTGATGCAAATACTTAAAATATTTGATTATATTGGTTTCTACAATAGAATTATCTCCAGGCTGGTGATACAGTGTTCAGAGAATGACTGAACCAAATTTCTGCTGAAGGCCTTAAAGTTCTTACATCTGAAATGTCACTGCATTACAGGTGGTACTTCATTAGCTCTCTTCATTTTCTGTCCACCATATCTTTAGGCCAGCTGTTTCTGTTTGCAGCTGTAATTTACAGTACATTTTCTCTCCATACAGTTGTTTACATGAGCCCAGTCAAATGTCAACTTCATTCATTTTTCAACCTTTTTTCTGTAATACCATCTGAAAAGCAAATTTTAAAACTAAATGAGCTTTTTTTTTGAGTCTGTGCCCCTATAATTAAAAAGCTTTCTTAAAAGTAGCTTTTCAATGTTTTTTTTCACAAATGTTTCCATTATTTTTCTATTTGCAGGGGCAAAACTAACTTTAAAGTCACTATTTTCCATAATGTTAATGTTCTTCATTGAGCGATGCCATTTATTTTTCTGTGGAAATGTATCTTCTCTAAATTAGTCAAAATATATTCCGAAGCCTACCTGGTTTTTTATTTTCTCCATAACTTATTCAGCATATGATGCAGATTTTGTTTTTCTTAGGCTTTACCTTCAACTTTGCTATGAATACTCTTCTCAGAATAGACACAAATCGGTATTCTTAAAGAATTAATGATCAAATTAACATTATATTGGTAATATTAGTAAAATGATATGCTTGCTGAAAGGCTCTATTAGGTAGCTGAAAGGCTACCTTAGTTTTTCTTCCCTGCTCTGATCATCATCTTTTTTTTTTTTTTTGAAAGTATTTTTAGTAATGGGATGAATTACAGTCTTTTGAAGGGGTGCTTATGATTATATTGCAAAGGAACATGAGCAGGAAAAGAGCTAGACATTTTTAATTACAGAAAATTAATTTCTCATCCAAGTCTTATTGCCGTAGTTGAGCAACCTGGTAACAAGAAAATACAGAATTTCTTTCATAAATCAGCTTTTTCTCCGTAATTGTTAAATGCTGAATTTTCTGACATCTCTATTTCTTTGTAAGATTCATGTTATTACACATTCTTTCCTTGAATTTGTTGCTACTAAGTATATTAAACTATTGCATGTTATGTCGTATACTTGCTTTGTCATCTAATTACTGCATATTGACTGCTTAACATAGAAGTTTGGATATTTGGTCCAACAAATTTAAAGAGAGAACTTTAATGGAGATTGATACCAAGAACATGTATTTTGATTCCCCTTTTAAGTACGTAATGACATGTATTCATTGTAATCAATAATAATAACTGTAGACTTCACAGTAATGAGTTCTGATTATCTGAATTTGTGCAAATGGGTTTAGGAATGGAATATTCTGGTATTAGTAATTTTTCTTCTCATTTTTAACAGATTCATTTTATTTTGGGACTGCTTCCCATCCTTTTCCATGGTCTTAAGTTCTGTTTACCTTTTTTGTAATGAAGTGAGCTTGGCTAAAATTTGCTTTTAAATATGATTATACTGGGTTTAGTCGGGGTTTAGATTTTTCCTTTGAATCTGAGAAATATGATTTTTTTCATTTCACTAATGAATGTCATAGAGATTTTTCCACTAGACTCAGCTTTGGGAGTCTTTTGTAGATAAGGGGTGTTACATTCAAAACCTGCTAGCACATCTTCTAAGTAATCAATGCACTTTCCCAGATTAAAAGAATATTGAATATTTTTGTTCTTTTTTTTTTTGTCACTATGTATTATTTTAGGTTTCCCAGGCTGGAGACCTGCTGATTGAAGTTTATGTAGAAAGAAAGGAACCAGACTGTAGTATTATAATCAGGGTGAGTGCATAAAAGGGATTTTTACCAAACACTTTCTCATACTGCCTTCAAAATAATTTTTCATACATGCGTATATAGTTGCATTAAAAGGGTATGAATTTATATCTATCACTGTTTTTTTAAGAATCTTTTTTTATTTAATGTGTTGCCTAAATTTTCTTAAGACCTATTAAGCATTTTTAAAGAAAATGTTATAATACAGTTTTAGAACAGACATACTCTCCTTGGGTTTTACTGGAGTATACAGTGGTATAAATTCTGTGCTGCAGGCTTAGAGCTGTGAGAAGGAAATTAAGAAGTATACAGTGAATACTGGTTTTATTCAATACTAAAAGACCATTTAAAATACCATCCTGATGGGATTTTTGTTTGTATGGTTGTTTTTTTTGTTTCATTTTGCTGGTGACTATCTGCCTTGCTAGTGTGCTGAAAAACCAAAACTTGCTACTTAATGTAGTTGAGATTTTCCAGTCTGGTGTTTTACAGACATATTTTAAATACACTCGTGTCCATTTAGTAGTACTCTATTGTTTGGATAATGATAGATATGTTTAAATGAAAGTAGGGCAATATCTTTCCTTGCCCTTTGAACTGCTGCTAGATTTTCACTTTTTATTTCCATTTTGTTCAGCACATGATTCTCAAATGTATATGTATATACTACATGATATAAATATGTGCAACATTTATGTATGCATATACATCAAAAGACTGCATTTTTGTGGATTTTGTTTTTTTTTTTTTTAATTACTTTGTTACTAACAGAATTTTAATAATTTTTTTAACTAACCTTTATTGTCATTCTTTCCATACTTAGAAAAAAATACCCTGGGTTTTTTTTAAGTGTTTAAAAAAGAGTTTAAAGTGATGAAAATGATACCAGTTGCATGGTACAGAATATAGAAGGCATTCTGTAGTCAGAAATTAGCATGAATTTCCAACTCTGTGTATTTGTTTTGGTTTTTTTCTTCAGCAAATTTTGTGGAAGATTTGAAGGGAAAACTCAGAAAATTGTAATTTTAATGCATTGTAAATTGACTGAATTTATGTTATAGGTATCGCCTTTGACAGAAGCAGAAGAATTAACTAATGATATTTTAGGAATAAAAAACATTACTCCCAACAAAGATGATATCTGGGCCACTTTTGAAGTACTTGAAAATGGAGAGCTAGGTTAGTGATGCATATTCATTAAATTATTATTATCTTTCAACATAATCAAAAGGTTAAAGAGTTATTAACTTTTTTTAATAATTATAGATATTATTTATTTTATTAGAGATAATCTTCAAATAGCAAGATAGCAATTTTTCTATTATTGTTAAGGCATCTTATTCTAATGAATTCTCACTAATGTCATCTGATTTAAAAAATGTATATGTACCCGAGGGACAGAAATATGCTTTTAGCAAAAATCAACTTCTGTTAGCACTTTACACTAAGTTGCTTTTAGTATTATTTCCATGCTCCAGAAGTGGACTGTGGACTAATCTATTTTTGCACTGGAGGTAGCTATTTTCAAGTTCAGAAAAATCTATTAAAAAATAGAAAAAAAAATAACATAGATTGAGTATTTTTGTTCTTTATCTTCGTATATACTTACTAGTAAATCTAAAGAGGTTATAATATTCTCGATGCACTCAGTCTTGACCTTGGCAGCATCAATAATGGGAATGAAAATGTATTCTCCTTTTTTTTTTTTTTTTCAACTAAATGATCCTGGCATCTCTTGCGTGTTACAGTCTTGTGGTGTGCTGTGTAGACTTGTAACACAGAGTTCATTAAATTGTTTATATATGTGGGTGTCAACTGACAAAGAATGCTTATCTTTGCAAGTGTCCTCATGATTCCTATGAGACCCCTAAAAATGTTATTTATTTTAACTGAGTAATGGAAAATAATTGAAAAGGGAGTTCAACTTTCTTAAACTAGCTGTATAACACTTATAAGCAAATGAAAACTAAAGGTGATATGGTCAAGAGAAGTTATTAAGAAGTACAACAGACAAACCTTTTGGTAGATTCTTGAGATATTTGCATGTAGCAATCAGTATTTTCATGTAGCCTTAAAAGATATTCTAAGCTAATATCTTCTCAAGATTGGCAAAATTAGGCTTACAGAGGGACTCTGTAGGATATATGTGTATATAGGACTGTCAGTGTTGGTAGTGTGTTAGTGTATCCCACTGAAATAAAAGAGATTTATGAAGCAAAGTAGAAAATGACTAGTACTAAATACCAAAAATGAAACAAACAAAACATACAGCAAACTCAATAAAGCACTAATTCAGTATCTCCCACCAGTCTAGATTCTTGTGGATTGTAGATAAAATGTTTTCCTCATGGATCCCTTTGTGGTAGAATCAAAGTGAAATAAAATGAATAGTGAATAAATAAAAATGAAGGTTCTATGACTGAACGTACCAGACTTTCAAAAGGCTGAAAAAGAAATGAGCTAACAGAGAAAGATAGCTACTTGCAATCTTTGATTCAAATGTGGCACTGAACAACTAAAACAGTAAATCTTTCCTACTTCAAGTTTCTCTTGTGACATTGGTCATTTAATTGAGAGTTACATAATCAAATGTGTTTACAAGTATTTTGAATATTTGATATGACAGGATAGAAACAATATTTGCTTATTTTACTCAAATGTACATCAGTTACCATAGTGTCTTACAAGCATAAAATGAATTTCTGTGAGAATTCCTGCCATAATCTGGTACCTGTCTGGTACAGGGTGATATTTGGTTCCTTTTGCTTAATCCCAAAGTTTTCTGAAAGTTACTTTACTTTAGTTTTCCTGAAATGTCTTTTAAGATATACTGCCCTGGAGATGAACCCTGAGAATTCAAGGAAATTAGATTCTTGTATTTTCTAAAAAGTAATTTTCGCCTGATATTTGTTGCAATTTAAGACTAAAATGACTTGTTTGGGATATTTGCTAGCTTATGATGACCTAAGTAAAAGGTTAATTGGATGCATGTGTTGGCTGCTTGCTGTTCAAAATACTGAAATTGCGGTATTAAAAATCAACTAAAAATCAACTAAATTATTTGCATATAGAAAATGTGAAATAATTGATAATTTTATCTAACCTAATGCACAAAGTTTAATACCATATGCTGTTATAAAATAGGGTGTATATTTCTTTTAGTAATTTGTACTTGATGGATAGCTTGTAAATGAGCTGGTTTGCCAGTAAAGTAGCTAATGCATTTCAGCATGATGATTTATGTACTGTGTAATCCATGATGACAGATGGTCTTAAATGTAACTATAAATAAAACAGTAGGTGTTTACTCTGGGAATGCTGGTGTTCTAGGAAGTTGTGGTGAATTGCCAGTGTTTCCTGCTGCCTTTGATTTGCAAAGTTACTCTCCTTAAAATAGATTTTTCCTCTATTGTACAAAGACAAGTTATTTTGACTTCAGCACATCAAAGAGACAACAGTTTCCCAAAAGTTGAAATGAAATTAAAAAGTTGGACCATTTAAAACAAAAGGGCCAGAAGAAATGGAGTTATAAAATGGTTGTTGAGAAAGTATTTTTGTTAGGCTGTCTTGTTTTCAAGTCTGCATAAAAAAATCTGGCTATAAGTGATATAACAAATATAGTTAAGTTGTTTAAAATTGCCTTGTATGTAGCTGATACATTCTAGAGCTCTGGTGTTTGGGTAAATGTTTTGCTAGAATGTGGTGCTGGACAGTCCCAGAGCAGCTGGTGACATTTCATCGCATTCATCCTATCAGAAGTGATGAGATTATGGCACCATACTTTTCCTGTTGACTACCAGGAGATACAGGGCTAGACTGCTTGACTCTACACAATAATGTCACACAGGTGTGCTTTTCCAGGAGTTGCACTCAGGTCTTCTCAGGGCTTGACCCACATTAGATGTGAGAAGGTGGGAGCTTAGAACTTGAGGAAAAATCTGCCTTAGGGGAGAGAAGGACTCTTGCATCCACTCCTCTAAGTTGTGACTTGCAAAGCCATTGTCAAATCTTTGTGCTTTCCATAGATTATATTCTGTGCTTACTGCATGCCAGCTTGGTCGTGTGCATGGAAACAGTTACAGTGGTACTGTACAGAGGGAGGTTCTGCCATGCAGCCTCCCTAGATCTGCATCAATGTGTGTAATGTGATACACGAGGCTGCAGCGTGTGTGTCATGTTCACAATTCTGCTTGATTTGGTAATGCAAAGTTAGGGGCTATTTGCGAAGTGTTTCCAACATTCATTTGGTTTATAAACGAGTGTTTTGTATAGAGTACTGGTTGGGCTTTTGTGTCACTGGTGTTTCTATGAAAGGGTCTCAAAGTTGCTTTTTTTTGGATGAATCTTACAAAAAATGTATGTCTCCGCAATTCAAGTGTCTCAAAAAGGGAGAAAACACTGTAAGATCTCTTGTTCTTCCCCTCCAGTTAAAGGAATGTAGCAAAATCAAGTGTCTGTCTCAATCTGCTTTGATTGTTAACACACAGTGTAGTCTATGTGGGCGGGTATTTTAATTTATTTTTTCCGCTGTGCTCTGAATACTCTGGCTTTTTTTCAATTGCAGAACATTGAGAACTATGACAATTCATTTCTGTATAAAGCCCAGACCAACAAAGCCCATTATAGCCCATTATGGCTCTCGATACTGTCTTACTGTTTGTTTATATATGCCCTGTAATAATATCTAACTTTTGCGTTTGTTTGAAAGCAGCATTTTCGCACCTTTACTGAAGGAAAGACTAATAACTAAACACAAAAGAATTGCTGAACATCTGACTTCTGCTTGTTCAATTTAGTGTTCATTACCTATGCAGACCCTGCCTGCAAAGGTCTTGCTCCAGAAAGTCAATGAAGTGCTTAATTGTCTTATTTTAAAAGCAGATTTTCTGCTGTTCTCTCATTACCTGAATGAGGCAAACTGTGAATTTGTAAATTCTAAGGGCCTATAGTTTTTTTATTTAAACTTTTTTTTTTTTTTTTTCCTGGAAACTTTTCAGAACGTCCACTGCATTACACAGAGAATGTTCTAGAACAGGTTCTTCACTGGAGTTCACTACCAGAGCCCGGCACTGCATATCTGATAATAAAGAGATTTTTAACAGCAGACATGATGAAACTCTACAATGGTATGTATTTTTTTTATTGAATATCCTTGTGTCTGTACAGGAAATGAAAATCCTTTCACAATTGTTTCATTGAAGCAAAATGTCCCAGAGCATCTGAATCACCAGTATTTTATAAAAGTTTGTGCTTCACTAACAGTTGTACTGACTTCCTTTTAAAACAGAGATCCAAAACCATACATAATTTCTGCAAATGATGCATGCCATGTGAATATACATGTGAGCTGAATGTATGATTTCTGTTTACAATTTGTGAACATGTTCGCAGTCCTTCCACATAAATACTGAACTTTCTCTCTATGTGTGGACTAGATACATGCATGTATACGTAGTGTGTGTTATATATTAAACATAATTGTTTCTATTATGTGATCTGATGCCTCCAAACTAATTTGAGTAACATAGGCAACTAAATGACTTTTGTACAGCATGTGGCTGTTTGAAAGGATGAAGAACTAGACCTGGCACTTGAAAGGAAGCACAGCTCAAATGTAAATCCCAATTTTCTACTTTATAAGCTACCCCAGTCATACTTTTCTTTTTTTTTTTCGTGTTTTATCTGGAGTTAGATCTCCCACCTAAAAACGTTCAGCATTTAATTTGAGGGAAGCAGTTCAGAAGTTCAACATGCACAAAAATGACTTTTCTGTTTTCAAGCAGTTGAAATCTGTATGCTGTCACTAAAGCATGCGATGTTTCACCATAAAAAGAAATATTAATTTTTCCATCTGTATGTCTGTTATGTCTTCAAGAAGTAAAAGTTATGCTGTTATGCTTATTCTTCTGAAAGTAATAGCCTTCTCTCATCATTCTCTTTTCCACAGATATGAACAAACCTTAACAAGTATGTTATTCATGGCTTTTATATTGGAGTTTCACTATCTCTAAATGTGTTGCAGCTGATAGTGAATAGAGTGAAATAGCCTACTTCATTAAAAGCTTGATATATGAACTCCCATCACCTCACTATGTGTTGAGGAATAATCAGTAAAAGGGAATGGGTTGTAAGGAATGTGTGTGAACTACTGTTCTGAGAAACACATAAGTATGAGGCTAGTGTCTGAAGTTCAATTTACAAAATGTAGTACTATCTAAAGGGGAGAGCTGACATTTGCCCACCTTCTTTTCCTCCTGCTTTCTATACCCATTTGTTCCTCCAGTCCATCACAGTAATTGAGTTTGAAGCAATTCTTTTCAGTTTGACCTTAGTCCAGATACACCAGCTTTTGATGACTGCGTGTTTACGTTTATTGGTTCCTTTTTCTCGTGTTAAAATAATTAAAACCTTATTTATTAAATTTCTGCCATATTGCAAACTTCCAATATTGATCTCAGAGTAACCTCATGTACAACAAACGTTTTCTTGAATATGGAATCACTATTCTAGGGAGCTTTTATGTGGTGAACAGATTTTAATTTCTAAAGCTTTAATTTCTTAAAATGCTTCTTGCTATGAGAAAATAAAAATGTTTAAAATACAAATAGTTCTATAATCATTATATCTTGTAGAGGTTCTGAGACTAGTTCCTAAATTTGCTCTGAAATATTAACAACAATGAGCAGCTAATGCACAAATTCACTAGCTTCAGCAAGACAATGTATGTATTGTGTAGGCAAAATTGCCTAGAAGATCCGAATCAATAATTTTGTAGTTGCAGAAATTTAAATGTTTATTGTTTCTGTTTCTAGTCTTGTACCTGTACATGCTGAAAACATATAAGCATCTATTTCAAGGCAAAAAGATGTCTTTAGATCAGCACTGAACTTCCATCACTAGACATTGTTAAAATGATAAAAGAACAGGGTTAAGCCACTGAGGAATCAACTTCAGTTTCCAGAGGGAGGCAGCAGTCGTGGTTATGCTGAAGATCTCCTACACAAAGTACACAAGAAATCTGCAGGCCAGTAGGGAGGATGATCTTGTCAGTCTTTTACCCTCTTTATGTAGATATTTTCTCATCACTAACTGAGCAGTTGGACTGAGTCCAGATGTTCAACTGCTGTTATTCATAGTGTGGTTTTTAGTAGTGAATTCAGCCCGTACAAATGGACTCTACTGAGTTGATGGTTTTCTTCCTCTTCATTAAAATTCATAGGACTGTGATCACATTTACGTTTATAATTGAATTTGGTGAATTTTACTTTCTTCTGTGATTTGTATTAGAATCTTCATAAATTATGATACTTCTGACCTTTTTTTTCTGTTAATATTATTTCAGAGTTTTGTATCATCAGCATTTCTCTTCTAGAGGCATTAATGATATTTGAAGTAATGTTAGTTCAGTAGTGAGCCTATAGAAGCAACTCTTTTAGCCTCATTTTATTCTGGCAACTTATCAGGGCCTTTCCTGTCAGTGAAACTTTTACCATGTTTCCTATATGTAGTATACTTTGTCCTTTCTCATAACTCTTTCACTTTTTTTCTCAATCTTAAACTGATTTCTCATGTTCTGCAATACCAAACGTTGTAGTGAGGTATAGATTTATATTTTTTCTTGTTTAGAGATCAATTTTTCTTTTCATGGAAAAGAAATGGTTTATTCTTACTGATATGTTTCAGAATATTTGTTGTGAATTTTATACTTTCCTCCAAATCTTTAGTTCTCTCCTGGCAATTTATTCTATAGCTTTTGATGCCTGTTGCAGAAGCGCTGTCTTTGAAGTGCTGTTCTGCAGGGCAGGGTGTGCATTGCATTTTGGTATGAGAGATACTCTGTGCTGTGTAGTTCTATTTCGAGACCCTTTATCTTCTCCTTACCTGAATTTTTCCCCTATTAAAGATGTATTTGTTAGAAAAATGTGAGGGAATGGATTCACTATAAAGTGTGTATAAAAGTACTTGATTTTTTTCCTGGTAAAGAGTTGTATAATTTGAGTGGGAAGTGTTGATATCTGAGAACCAGGGGCTATTATTCAGAGAGATTCTTTGTAACACTTCAATACTGAATGTGAATCAACCCTGAATGGATTAAGTACCTCCAGTTCTTAGTAGCTGCAAAATTCTGGAAAGCTTCATGTTCTTTACAAAATTTATATCTGAAAAATAGGTAGGACGTGGACTGATCATTTTAGATTTGTGTGTGGAATACTTCTGAGGAATACAGAAAATCATAAATCAGAGGAATATTTTTTCCTCTTTCAGGTTTTTACAGATCTTTGCAAGGCTGAGTGTTCCTGGATTTGCTAAGGTGGGAATGCTAAAAAGTTTAGGAAGTGGGAGTCTTGTTGATCATTTTGAGAGCTATGTGTAGAAATATAAAATATTCCAACTGGTAGAGCATTCTGCTTCTCTCACTTGGTATATTTAAAAAAAAAACAAAAAAAAAAACAAAAAAAACCCCTGCATTGGTGTGGATAAGGACTCATTTTCCACTCTGAATACCTCTGAATACGAAACAAATTCTCGTAGTGGCAGAGAGAAAATATGCTCATGTTTGTGTTTTTTTTATTGTATGTTTGCGCAGAGAGCTGAGGAAATCAGACTTTTGATTTTTTGCATTAGATTCTGTCGTAAGCTAAAGAAAATAGTGGGAAATATTATGTTAAGATTTCTTTTTAAAGGCAAACATGCTGATTAGAATGTAGTTGATAAAAATCAAAGAAATTTAATACCTTTTACAATTTCTACTATATTTTCTAAAGTATTTCTAAACTCCAGTTTGTGGTAAGATATAAGACAAGAGGGAAATAGATTCGCAGTTTTTAATTGTCTTTTGTCAATAGAGTTAATCAGAATAATCAGGTGTCTGAATCTGGATGTTACCTATTTACTTTTTGTGCATACACGTGTGCATATAAGACTGTATTTAGTATGTATCTCACTATTTGAATGTTGGGGTCCTTCCTAAATAATTGTGTGGAAAAATTATCTACATGTTCTTCCAAGGGAGGACAAAGAATATAAATATTTAAATATAAATAATTAAAAACAGTATGAGATGCATTTGTCTTGGACTTCACTTTTTATGATCATTAGTGATATTTCATGCAATTTCTGATAATTGTACACTACAGCCAGACTGGCTTCTTAAGCATTGTTATTTGTGTAGTTTGCTGTGTAATACTATTCTTCACATTGGAAAAAATATCTGTGGCAATAGGTTTAACCTACAGAAAAGTCATCTCTGTATTCTTCTAACTGATCAAACGAAAATGCATTTTGTTATTTACATGGTTGATTTATTTAAAACATTTTATTCTTATTTTTGAGATTATAGTGTGTACTATTTCACAATAATGGATATTTTTTGTATCTGTTTATCAAGTCCTGAGTGGAACCAGCTAATTGAATTAGGATGCTGTACTCCATATACTACATACTCTTTTTGCATCACAGTTTTGTTTACTAACTTGAAAGGAGTATGCTGTAAAAAAAACTGCTACTATCATAAGATTTCTAAGAAAATTTATTCAATAATTCAAAAATAAATGAATGAACTATGTACATCTAGAAAAATAAAATGAGTATTGATGGCCAAAATAAGTAGTAAGATTGTAATGTTTTGAGTGAAAGTAATTTGTTACCGTGTTAGTATATAGCTCCCTCTTAAAGATGAAATGTTGTCTAGAATGGAGGAGAAGACTTTATCTCCTTCTGGCTGCTCTTTCTTCATGCTGACAGTATGTTTCCAGTATGAGTGTGTACATACATATAGGAAAGAACTGGAAAAAGAGAGGCACCTTGAAGTGGTATTGGAGTAATTTATATGTATTAGTAATGAGCTTCAGTAGTTCTTACTTTAATAAAAGCTTTTTATTTTTACAAAGTTTATTTATGAAGCAGACTACCGTCTTTATTTTAATATGTACATATACTAAATACGTTTCTTTGTGTATTTTGTATACGTAGCTGCACGTTCTTTTCTGAGAAGATCCTTTTAATTTATTTGGTGAATTCTTTCTGTGTTATCTTAGGAGTAAACATTAAAATACATTTCCTACCAATAATTAAAATCATTATGTTATTAAAATTTGAGTGCCATTATTACTAAAATCAAAGTGTAATTTTTGTCTTTTGATAAACACTAATACTGAGAGCACTTAAAAATAAAGTCGTTATTTCCAATGTTGTAACAGATTCTAACAAAGAGCTTTTTACTTTCTTGGTAGAGAGAAATGTGAAGGGTAGTGTGAAAGCTGGCTATCTAAAGTACAAAGAAGAACCTTCAAAACTGCTGTCTGGAAACAAGTTTCAAGAGCGTTATTTTGTACTACGGGAAGGAAATTTGCTTCTTTACAAGGATATGAAGGTACAGTTAATTCTTCACTAGTTTAATCATAAATGCTGCCTTGAACTTTCTTTTTCATGTAGAAATGAGAAGGCAGACAAATAGATGAATGTTCCTGATACTAAATGGCAGCTTTTAGTGATATACAAGAATTTAAGGTCCTTATTTCAGAGGCTTTAGTAAGAAGAGCAGCAATTGTTGATTTAGCTATTTTGATTATGCTATATTACTAGCTGTAAAAATGTTTATGAATGCTTACATTTCCTTGTGCTGTGAGTAAAATGAAAACCTCTGTAGATAGTGGTGTTAGAAGTAATATGAAGTTGGAACTGCATGCTGTTTTTTTCCAGTATCTCACAGATCTTTAGAGATCAGAAGCAACAGGAAACTTACGAGTGAAGAAATTATAGGAAGTAACATCATTCATTATGCCAACAAAAGCTTCCCCTTCTTCCTGATAACATTGACTTTCCTCTTAGTTACTGAAAAGCATGAACTTTTTCTACTGATGTGTTCTCAGGTCTGCAAAAACTGGTCTTGATAGTAAGACTGAATCTTACTTACAGAATCTTTCTTATTTGCTTGATAGTAAAATGGGTTCAGTTTTAAGTATTTAAAGGGATTTTTCTTTAAAGATTACAGAAAATTTATTAAACTATAGAACTAAATAACATACAATTTGAACTATGTTTTCACATGGTTTAAAAATTTAAAATTTTAAGTTTGAAGAGCATTTATTTTTTATTGCTATTTTTTGCCCAACCAGCAAACATATGTGCCTTGCTCACCTTTATACAATATAATAAGAGGTATTTTTGTATGCTTGACATTCATTGTTAATCTAGTGGGGGGAGGGAGGGGGGAGTGTAGTCTTGAGACTGTGGATATTATTCTAGTTAAAATGATCCCAGAATGTCAGGAATAGTATATTGTAATTTATTGCTGACACTCAAATTGGTACACATATGAGAGTATACCAATAAGCCCATCAAATCTTAATAACTTGGAAAAAGTTTATGGTACAGTACAGTTATTGTACTACTTTATGATCTCCTTTTAGAGCCATGCTAATTCATAAAGCATTAAATTCCTAAATTGAGGTGGAAATTTTGCTGGTGTTGCTTTTAAATGGCTTTATATTTTAAAATAAAAGAGATACTACATGGAAAAATAATTTTAGTATATTTCTTTTTTTTGAGAGAGATGTTCATCCACCACTAGTAGTCTTGGTTAAATTCTATGTTGTAGTCAGAAATGAATAGTAGAAAGAGATGACACTACAGATGGAAAAATTGTATTTAATAAGATTGTGTGTAGTAAATAATTTATGAATTCTCATTAAAAACAAATTAAGATTATATATTCAGGTAGAGATGTATTCTGTTAAGTGTTTCTTCTGTTCAGTAATTATCAAAAAAGTTTCTATGATACTTATGTTAATTTGATTTCAAAGAAACCTCAAGGGATCCAGGGTTTGACTTACTATTTTCATGTCAGGGCCAGAAATGAGGTCAGAACGAGTTGCTCAAGGACTAATCCAGTTGAGTCTTGAAATCTCCCAAGTGCAGAGATAGCACAATCTCTTTGGACAGCCTGTTCCTATACCTGACTCTTCTCATGCAAAAGAAGTTTCTCTTCGTATTTGGTCTAGTTTCAAATTTACTTTCATTTTCCCACCATACGCCACTGCAAAGAGCCTTCTCTGTGTAACCTATCCAGACCTACTTGTGGGTTTTTGAAGCCATCTCTTCTCCTATCTACTGGGCTACTCACCTGACAGTTGTTTTCCTGAGTATTGAGATGAATAGTTGATTTTGGCTAATGCTGTCCTTAAATACATTTCCTGAGTTTCTTTACTCCTTGAAGCTGCCTCCTCCCATCGACAGAACTCTTAGTTTCTTGAATAAGCCAAAACTTGCTCTTCTTGGTTTGTTCTCTGCTAACTTTTCAATGTTATTCTTCTCGGAATCTTAAGTACCAGTATTTTGCAGTTGTTGTGATCAGTACTACCATCTGTATTTAGCAGATCCAGATTTGCATCAACCATTGTTGGCCCATTCAAACCAGTATCAAGAAACATTCCTGACACCCTCTAGAAATCTGCTGAACTGCTTGTGTCCTGCTGTGTTTCACTTCTATCAGACAACTTGGGGGAGAAAAGTCCTGTTCTTCCTTACACTGTAAAAGTTGGAATCTATTGTCCAGTCACTTTCTTCAGTTGTTTAAAGATTGATTTTTTTATTTTTTTTTCTCATCTTGATTATGTGATCTGGAGTAAATACTATGATACTTGACATTCCTTGGAAGAGCTCAATTATTACAGAAGGCAGCCCTCCTTTCATCTTCCCTGACTGTATCTCCTGAAGAGTTTGCATCCATTCAGCGCAGCCCTCCATTCTTGTGACTCTTGCCACCACGTCTCTATTATTTCAATTGTTATAGTTTTACGACTTCATGTTGAGCTCAAGTTCTTGCTAATTAATCTTTTGCTAGTAGTAGTGACTGGCACCCTTTCTTAATGGGAAAGAAAAAGAGGAAAAAAGCATAATGATCTATTAGAGAAGAGTGATTCAGTCCATGAGAGTTGTATGGCATTTTCTTCTTTTGTATGTTCCTGATACAATAATTGAAATCTTAATTTATTTGCAGGCTAGCAAACCTGAAAAAGTGTTGCCTGTCAACTCACTGAAGCTTTATCTTGGAGTGAAAAAGAAAATGAAACCACCAACAAAGTAAGAATAAAAATGAAAAGAAGCTAAATACCATGTAACAAGGTACTGTAGTGCCTTAGAGAAAATGGAGCGTAAAACATTGTGGAACTGGAGAAAGTTGAGAAGCCATTTGAAGTATGCTGTATTAAATTACCCTCCATAATATTATTTGTTCCGATGTTATCTCTGTTCTTGTGTTCCATGTTAACTCTTCTGTACTAGGAAATTACTTTATTGATTGGCTTTTCTTAATCTTAAATGTATTATCTCTTGTGGATATGTTTGCTGCCAGCTCACTTAATTTTGGAGTATGTGCCCTGCATTTCATTGGTGGACACACATTCTTTGCATCAAGAAAAAGGGAAAAGAAGAAAAAAGCAATTAGTTGTGGCCTTTAGTGACAATCCCCGTTGTTCAGCAGAAGATTTCATTTTTCAGGACCCCCGTTATTTTTGATATTTCTCCTTCTAGATGAATACTACTGTGCCCTTTACAAATATCAGTGACTATGTCTCTGGAAAAGTGGAGTGAAAAATGACACCTGTTTTTTTTTCAGATGTTTCTAGTACTTCTTTCTTTAAAGCCTTGAGACACAGCGACAATAAGATTTCATACCAAGGGGATTCTAAGCAGACTGTACCCTGTAGGAGATTTGTCTAAACTTTTCCCTTACTGTTGGCATATCAAAATGCCCTCCAAAAAAGTCTGTAAATTTCAAACTGTAATTATCTTGAAGAAAAAGTTGGTGGGGTTCAGTTTTGTGGGGCTTTTCATGTTTAATGTTGTTTTCCTTTTTTCAACAGGACAGCATGGGGGGGGTGTTCTTGGGTGTCCTTTTTTTTTTTTTTTTTTTTTTTTTTATCTCTTTGTGTTTAATGCAGAATAAGTAGTTGAGTAGTCCAAAATAAAAAGGCAAAGGCTATGTAAATGAGTCTTTGCAGGTAGGTTATTTCTTTGAGGCTTATTTTCAGTCTAACTGTTTAAACTCAGAATTTACAAAGTCTCTTCTAGAGCCCTAAGAGCATCTGGGTGTTTTTTTCCACATCAGAGACTTCATTGTGATTTCTTTATTGGACACTATCTTAGTAGTTGTTTTGCTTCCAACGGTTTTCAGAAAGAACAGCTGCCAAAATGAGGCAGGCAGTTAGCCATGATCTCCAGGACTTGGCTATAAACCTTTGTCCCGAAGAGAATGCTTATAACCTGTGAGTCAGTTGTGGGAAAATGAGTGAAATAAAATATCAAACCCTCAATAGATTTGCAATATGCATTGAATCGTACTGAAAACAAATAAACAGATAAAAAATACTACATAATTCATTGCCTATAGCTTCAGGAAAATGCTCCTGAGTTTCTGAAACTAATTTTGATATTTTCTTTTTCAGCTGGGGAATTGTAGTGATTTCTGAAAAGCACCAGTGGTATGTAAACATGAAACACATAATTGTTTTAACTTCAGTGTTTAATGTTTCTTGAAATGTTCCATTTCAAAATAACTATGTTTTAAAACTAGTAAACATTATTTTGCTTAAATGTTGACAACTTGTTACATTTTTCCTAATTAACTAAACAATTGCAGTTGATATATTTTGGTAATCTCAAGGAGGTTAGTTGTCCGTCTCTTCTCTATGGCCATAAATCAGCAAACAATTTAAAAATTTTCGATTAAAAATTCATGAAGTCTATACACATGCTTTAAATTAAGCAGATAGAATGTCTTCAAATAGGGTTAGGTGATAATCTGAGATAATAACAATTCATTGTCTTTTTATGGGAGTCTTAAAAAAATGAATATTTGCAACATTCATAAATGTATGTAAATTCTATTTGAACTTGTCTAGAAATTTAGTCTTTAATATCTGTAGTTGCATTATGTTTTATTTTTTTTTCCTTGTTAACTCTTTGTTCTAGGCATATATGTTGTGATGGACAGGAAGCACAGATAGACTGGATGATCAGCATTTTTACTGCAAAGGTACTAATCTGATCAAATGCAAGAAATGCCGATTTTACTGCTGTTATGAAAATCCCATTAAAATGACATGTATTAGTTATAGATGCACTATGGATAAACCCGCAATACCATTAAGATGTCTGGAGTATACAGTGCATTAGTGCTACAGAAAGATGGTTTTAGTCTTTGAAGACTACTGTTTACAATTGCATTTTCATATGAAAGCTGAGAGCTTTGAGGCTTAGGGGAAAGAACATCAGTATATTCTGAGATCTTATTTTCCTCCTGTGTACTAGGGAAGCTGCTTAAAGAAAGACAAGTTATTTCCTTTGCAGTAACAAACCTCTTTTGTGTGAAATTCTAGCTGATGACACAAAGGTTATGCTTGTCCCACAGAGCCTGAGTGCTCTTTCTGTGGATGCTGGATGCTAAGTAGTCATGAAAAAAAAGTACCTTGTTTAAACACAGTGGTGGAAACTAGTCTTGTTGGAGAGCTGTGCCAACACAGGTGTGTTTTTCCTGGTTTCCAAGTTAGCTTAATTAACACTGGCACTTAATTGTGTTGTCTAAAATTAAGTTATCTGCTTGTTACTAGCTTGTGAGCAAGGAGGTTGTAATTTTGAGTGCCTTGTAAATCACCTTTGCCAATGGAATTTAGTATTTAAATGGTGAGAAGTGAGAGATGGGAAGATGGGAAGAATGCAATCTGACATTAGACTAGAACAGATTTGAAGTTCTTAAAGGGATTTGGTACTTGGGACTGATTTTTTTTCTTGTCTTACCCATGATATTCAAGGAACTTTGAGGGATATCACAGTGAATAAACAATGATAGATTTATGATAACCCATGAACTTTACATATTACATTAAGTGGGCTGGGAACTGCTGTTGCAATGCATACTTTGTAAACGCTTTCTGAAACAGTATCTATATCTCTGACCTTCATAGGTAGTAGAGCTAGAAATATAATGTATGCCTTCTAAAGTAAAACAAATTTTGGTCTTATCCAGCTCCCTTAACTGAAGTAGCTATTGTAGTTTCTATGGAAACAGCCACCAACCCTGGCATACATCTCATGGGCATAACATGAGCAGTGTCACAACAAATAGGCTCAGAGGTTATTGATATAGGCTATTTCGAAATAACTCACACAAGCTTTGTAAGTGTTGAAACCCTTCTGACATGAAATCACAAGGAAGGCAATCAGTTATGATTCTGATCAGGTAGTGTGGTATGCAGAATGTTACTCTGACAATATAGATAAAAAAACAAAAGGCTTATCAATGTTTAAGAGATGCTTTCTAACGTAACAAATTCACATGCATTTTATAAAAATTATGAATTAATACTGTTTTATGTTGTTGTTGTTATTAATAATACTTGTATCTTGAATGCTTCATTCTCCTGAGGCCAAAAAATTGATGATACTAATGCAATACCTTGAGATTTTTTCTTTTTTATTTTTTTTAAAACCAGTGTTCTGGACAAAAATAAAAGTTAACAGTCTTTAAATTATATGAAATATTAAAGTGAAGCTGTATTGTTTTATTAGAATGTACTGCTTAAAGTACTATTTACATAGAATTATTTTTTTTATCACAAAGCATTAGATCATTTTTTTCACGTTGTCCCCTTTCTAAACAAGAAAACTTTAAATGCAGCTGAGTTGTTACTTCTGGTTAAAACTGTCAAGTGGATTCCATCTTTAGAGAAGATAACATTCTTCTATCTTATATTATCACAGTAATTGGAAAACTTTATATTAGAAAGACTTCAGACAGCATGTTTCATTTATGTCAGTAGAGTAGCCGAATTTAGTTTACAATTTGAGAAATAGTGTAAAGAAGATTTTGGAGTTCTAAGACATTTGTATTAACTGATCTGGTGCAATTAGAAGGGAGAGAAATCCCCTAATGTGCTCGTAGGTGCTTAAATAGACCAAAACTTCATGTTGGTAATTTTGTACTGCTATCAGGAAAAGGAAGAGAAAAAAATAAAATTTCTTAATTCCTGAAGTATAAACAGTATAGAGTGTCTAAACAGGAAAGTTAGAATCATAAAATCATAAAGGTTGTAAAAGAACACTAAGACCATCTACTTCAACGATCAAAACATCACCACCTTGCCCACTGAACCTTGTCCCTCAATGCCACATCTACTGTTTTCCTGCAAACCTCTAGGGGGACAGTGACTCTACTACCTCCTTGGGCAGCCTGTTCCAGTGCCTTAGAACTCGTTCTGAGATGTACTTCCTAATATCCAGCCTGAACTGTTCAGTTCAAAGCCACTACTTCTCATCCTATCACCACTTACCTGGGAGAAGAAGCTGGCCTCCACTTCACCACAACCTCCTTTCAAGTAATAGTAGAGAGCAATAAGGTCTTCCCACAAGCCTCCTCTTCTCCAGACTAAACAATCCCAGTTCCCTCAGCCACTCCTCGTGAGACTTGTGTTCCATATCCTTCCCCTGCTTCACTGCCTTTGTTTAGATAAGGAAGTTGTAGATACCACTATAAGTACAAGAGTACTTTTACTACAGAAAGTCAATTTATTCCACAGTTTATTCAATTTGTACTCAAATAGTTAAATACTGAAAGAGTTTAGAGGAGATCAGTTGTTGCTTGCAGTGCTATGCAAAGTCAGTCTGAAAAGTATGGCCTAAAACTTCATTCTTTAATTCTACAGTAGTTTTGTACAAGGCTACTAACATATATAAGAGACAATTGGAAAGAATTAATTTATATGAAAATTGATGCAATTGTTTACTTCCAATTCTGTTGCTTCTGTTTGACTGGAGAGTGGCATACTGTGTTACTGTAATGTACAGTTGGGAGGATAGGTAGAAATTAGGCTATATAATAAATTTATTTATTATAATCCATTGCTAGTATTTCTGTTACATTTTCCCAGAGTTCTACTTTAAGAAATGTTACAGGCACAAAAAATGGAACTACATCCTTAACGCCTTACATTCCTTCAGCTGAAAATTAATGGAGGTGGTTTCCTTCAGATGCTCACTTAAAGCCTCTTATCCACTTTTGGAATCACTTCTGTTTTTTATGTCTTAGAAATATAGAATCATTTAAGTTGGAAGGGACCTCTAACAATAATATGTTCCAACTCCGCTGAAATGAACAAGCACACCTGCAGCTAGACCAGGTTGCTCAGAGCCCTGTCCAGCCTGAGCACAACTGTCTCCAAAGATGGGGGCATCCACCACTTCTCTGGGCAACTGGTTTTAGTGCTTCACTACCCTTATTATGGTCTACAATAAATTGTTTTTGATCTTTTCTTTCAAATAAAACATTACTGTTGTTTTATTGGAAGAAAAATGAATGTTCTTAGTGTTCAGAAGGGAGAGCTTTTACAACAGAACAGTCTTTTGTATCACCCAGGCCAATACCATGTGTACCCTTGCACTCCAATATGCAAATATTTCTTTATATTGAGTTCTGGTTACTGTATCACATGGGTGTCCAACCTTTTGGCTTGCCTGGGCTGCAGTGAAGATAAATGGTTTTGTGTTGCATATGTTAGATTGCTCTGAATGTAATGCCTCCTATTTATTTCCGTGGAAGCTACAACAATAGTACAATAGCACTGTTTGATAGAGGAAACTCTCAGTTACAAGATGCTAGCTAACCACCGTTAGCTATGCATTTTTGTCTGCTATGGACAGGAGCCTGCATGCTGCACTCATACAAATCTGCATCAGCGGAGGAAACTCGCTCTTGCTGTTGTCGCTCTAAAAGCACGCCACCTCCCGCATCACTGTACTCACATCCACTGTTTGGTCTCCATAAAGTTTCAGCAAAGGTCAATGAAAGTCAATGAGTGAAATGTTTTCCTTATGGAAAAATTCAGTTACACACTTTTACTTCATAAGCACTTCTATGTCAGACATCATTCTGTTAGACTGTCCCTCCATTGCTGTCTGTTGCACGGCAACAAAATGTAGTGGAATACTGGTGTGAAGGTTCAACCTCTACTGCCATACCACCAACATCCACCATTGCTGTGGCCAAATAAAATGGGAGGCATTACTTTTGGAGCTACCCTTATGAAATATGTAATACAACTAATTTATAGAAGTAACAAAACATTTTAATTTTTAGTATTTCTTATTAAAACATAAAAAAGGAAAGCAACAAAGTGGGATATTTGACCTTATTTTCGTGAAACTAATGCATCAGGCTGGTTTGATTTCAGTGGTTTCAATTCTTAGTGAGTTCTTAAGGTAATAGTTGGAGATTTTTGTTGAAATTTTATTTTTTCTGTGCTTCATCCTTGAAAACAGTTATGTACGTAATACCAAAGAGGGATGACATGAATAAGATGTGATTGTAAAGCAAGGGATATTCCTCTCTGCTATCACTGGGCTTATAAAAACCAATAAAGAGATGTGATCACTTTTTTTTTTAGTTGAATGTCTGATTGCAGCTCTACATTCCATTTGAAAATTTGCAGGTAATGTGTGTTGACTGAAAATAGAGTTGCAAATATACAAAAAAAAAAGTGACAATATTTTAGGCAATATTGAAACTTGTTCTCAAATTCCTTCATCACAATAGAAAGTATAGCTACATATTTTTTTTACTTCTCACAGGACAGTGTTTAGCCAGTGAATCAAAACACATACATTTAATTGCCATAACTTCAGCTGACATTGCTCTGTGCCCCATGTCTTTTTTTCAGCCCAGATAGGTTTCATAGTACACTGAAGTTTGCTTCATTCTAAGTGACAGTTGCACACCTTGAGCCTGGCCAGCTTGCTTGACAGGGCAGAGCTGCTGCCATGATGGGTGGGTTGCATTGCAAGCTGTGCTGGGCCACAGGTGGGCAGTGGGTTAGGGTTGCCTGCTATATTGCTTGTCTTTTTTTGAATTTAATTTGGAATATTCAGGTAATTATTTTTTTTTTCTTTTCCCAGTTATGTTTTTCACTGAATACTTTGCATACTTTGGGATTCTCCCCAGAACTGACCTATTTCAATAGAACAAGAAAAGACCAAAAGCCAAATTTATTTAAGTGTAGGTTATGTTTTTTTGGGACATTCAGACTGTCAGACCATTTCTTTCTGGATAAACACATGCCGTTATTGTAGAACAAGCAATATTTTTCTCCTGAGCTATTAATATAAATTTTTAAACGTTTGCAAATTGGGATAGTATTATTTCAGAAACTTGTATTAGCTCTTCTGAAAGCATGCTTTTGTGGAGTTTGAAAGTTTTTGAGCAAATATATGGGTTTGTCTTGCATGAGGATGTTTTCTATTACTAGTAGATAATTGTATTGATATGCAGTGTGGACAGAAGATCAAAATGCATGAAAATTGCATAGAGACATTTTGATTCTGTTCACCCAGTATTGTGCAGCATTTATGAACTATTAATGTAATTTTAAGCACCATACTGCGTTTCCCCTCTCCCGGGAAAAAAATGTGGTGTCGTATAGTTGATAGCTTTTTCCAAGACAATTTTACATACAAAAGAATGATGTATCTTTATGAAATTGCACTCCAAAAATAAGGAATTTTTTTTGTTCTTCAGCATGCCAGTATATGGCCGCCTGCTGGAAAAGCAAGAAAACAGTCTATAACTAAAAGTCCAAAGATTGGAGGTTTACAACTAATTCCCATTCAACAGGAGAAGAACACTTGTAAAATCAGAGGGAGTACAGAAGTAAGTAGGGTTTAATCTTGGTGTGGAAGTTCTAATGACAATGCTGTACATCTAAATAGTCTAGTAATAATGACCTCTTTAGAACTGAATAAATGCAAAATGTAGGTGCTCTTACTGTCAAAATCCTTTTCATTCATTGTATAACCATTAAAAGATTACTTAAGACAATTTAATGTAAAAACAAAACCATCCTATTTTGACCTAATCTTGTGTCAGCAATTTGGCTGTTCAATAAATCAATAATGGATTTTATTTGTTTATTTGTTGGGCAAGGTTTGCTCACTGGAAATAAACAGGACTACTGTACATTACAGTTTTATTTCAATGATGTCCTTGAAAGCTTTTGAGCATACGTATTTTGTCATACTTTTTCTGCTCTCCACAGTATCTGTTAGGGATTAGTTATATGCTCAGTGAATGTAATGGGAAATCTCAACTGGAACTAACTATAAGACTTTTTTAAGTTGTAATATTTTTGGTCTCAAAGAACAGGGCCAGAGTTTAATTACAGCTGTTTATGGAGACTGACTTCAGTGTCTCTACAATATATGCACTAATGGTATGTTTCAACATTATCATACAAGCTTAAGATGAATTTCTGGCATCCACGTAGAGATACTGGTGCTTCTGGGAATACTTTTGTGCCTTATTTTCGGCTGGAAAGATGCACTGGTTGTGGAGTCACTGATTTGCTTGGGGAAAATAGTGGTAAATAACCGGAAAGCTGAAGAGAAGACATGCAGGAAAACAGTTTGGACCTTAGACTGTATGCAGTATAATTTCTTGCATGTCTAAGATTTTGAAAGAAGAAAATATGGAATATGTTATTGTCCTTTAGAGACAGCGTTTCAGGCAGAAATCATTGGAGTTGACTCAGTTCCATAACAAACCAAAAGAAAAGATAAAAGTGGTGCTTTACTAACAAGCACCTTCTTTTTCTTTTTTTCTGTCTCCTTTTGTTACACATTTTTAAAATGCATTTCTGTTCTTTCTTAACAAGGATTATAATACAGTGTGAATGCAGTTACTGTTTTTCTCTCTTGCTTAAGTAGTTCTTTCATTTTAGCTTTTCTCAGGAAAATACGTTTTGAAACTCCTTTTAATATTTGCATTTTTAAGTATTTTTAAAAATTTGTAAATGAAAGGAAAATACAAGTCTTGTCATTCAGAAAGCTCTGTAACCCTTAGGTATATTTTTAATTCTTGCATTTTTGATTCTGGATGTATGATGGCTGCTCTAAAAGTAATGCTTTCTATTTATTATGTTGGCCCCCGATGTCAGAAGCAGATGTTTGTGGTATGACAGTAAAGACTGAACCTTCCCACCAATATTCTGTTAAATTTTGCTGCCATGGGACAGATGGAGGCAGAGAGGCAGTGTGACAGAATGACGTCTGACATGGAAGTGCTTATGAAGCAAAGGTGTGTCATTGAGTTGGAAAAAAATTGCACCCACTGACATTCATCAATGCTTGCTAAACGGAAGCGAACAAAGGACGTGAAAGCTGTGAGGTGGTGGGTGGTGCATTTCAGCAGTGGAGATAGTGACAGTGGGTCACCTCCACTGGTGCAGATTTGTCGGAATGCAGCATGCAGGCTCTTGTTCATTGTTGGTGAAAAAGCTAATGATGGTTACTAGGTTAAAATGGTACTTTGTAGCTGAGAATTTTATCTATCAAATAGTATTATTGTGCTCTTAATATCTGTTATAGTTTATACAGAAATAAACAGGAGGCATTACTTTCAGAGCAACCTATGTATGTTACAGATTTTTGATCTGTTCTTTGAGACAACTTCCACCCTAGAAGGCTGGAATCTGTAGTTTTCTTGGATTTTGAGCTTCAATGTTTTAAATCCTCAATATCTTACAGTAACAGAAAGACTTTTTTTTTGATTGTTGGTGTGCTTTGTTAACAAGAACTGCCATATTTTGTACACTGCAACTCAGAAAACATTTCTGTTTGATCTTGAAAGTAAAGATCTCAGTCTCTATCTATGACTATATATTGATACATTTTATACAGGCATTATTTGTATATTTGAAGAAGAGTAACACCAAGTTAGACAATGGAAAATAAAAATATAACACTTTTTTTTTTTTTTTTTTTTTTACATGAATGTCAAAATCAGAATGAAATGATATGGCTGACTGGTAGAAAATGAGTATTTCATATGAGTGATTATAGGGTAATACAGCACAGCAGTGTAGTTTGTGAGCTGATACATATCTATTTGTAGACCACAACTTTATTATTCCCCCAGATTTGTTGTTCTTCTCCAATAAACAAAAATGCCTTATTTTAAAATGTTAGGGACTTATGACAGAATAAAGCATTTTCTGAAAGGCACTGGTTTATGACAAATGGAGGTGTGCTTTACAGAACAGTGTGAAAACTTACAGTAGAAATGTGATCTAATTTGTCTTATAGGCAGGAGAAGAGACTGGAAGTTCTCCAGATGGTTAAAAAAGAGTCATCATTTTGCACTCTAAAAATGGATGGGGAAGAAAAAATGAATTATCCAAAACCAAGAAGATTAAAATGTACATTCTGGTGCTAAAAATGCTGTATAAATGTATTTTTTAAAATATATTTATCAAATATCAATAAATTGATATTTATTGAAAGTAATTTTCCTGTTTGCTAGCAACAATTTTCCTGTTTGCTAAAAATATATTTCAAAACATCTGAAAACACTTTTATAGCTAAAAATTCTCCTAAGGACAATTAGAATCAGAAAAATTCTACTAATAATTCTACAGCACTAATATTTGGGAATTAAGGTTCTTGTATATAGTGCATATATGGTACTTTAAAAGAGCCAAGTACCGAGTCTGCATTAATAATAAAACCTGCCAACATACATGACTATTTCAGAAAAGTAGGCATCTGTTATTTTTGAGCTGTATTTGATCTGTTCATAATTACATTATACAAAGCTATTTTGGTAAACAAGTTTATTTTGTTTGTTTATTTTTTGTGTTGTTTTCTTATTGGGGGGGGCGGGAGGGGAGCAGTTTCTGCTATACCTGTGGCAATTTGTTATACTTTCAGAAGTATAGTCAGTATTCTTCTCAGAAGAAGCAAAATTATAATATGACGTAAAAAATCTTTAAGCAGAAGATTATTGATCCTGATTTATACTTCATATCTTAGTTTATTGAATAACAATAGGTGGCTTGGATTTGTTACTGTTTTCTGAAAGGTGGTGCATAACTGGTATTTCACATGTTCTACATTTCAAATATATATACAATCAGATATTAATTCTGTTATTGATTTATTAATTGAAATTGAATGACTGACTGATTTTAATCTTTAAAAAAATATTTTAAGTAGAAAATTATAACTTTTTCAGATATTTCCCAGGACAGAACTCCCTACATATGTGAGTCACTGGGATAGTTTCTCAGGTGCCTGGAATTTTTTTCACTGAAAATTGATGAATATATTAAACTTATTCCTTGCAGGCCTAGATGGTAGCAGGTGATCTGTAATTGATAAAGGTTGTTACTTATGTTATTAAAATTTTCAGTCACTAAAGATGTGCCTGATAGCATGCACTTATGGTAACTTGTAGCACTGTGAACTCACATGCATCATTGTTCTGGGATACATATGCATATTTATTTTTTGCACGGCTAGGTCACCAATGTCTTGTTATTAGTGGGTAATTTTCATTCTTTGGGAATGCAATTAAAAAATACTATCCTCCATAACTGTAAAAATGATGTGAAAAAAACCAACCTACATTTTTATCTGCTTTTTAGAAACTGTTTTATATCATCAAAGTATTTGTTTTATTTATTACTGAATAGATGCTAGTTCCGACGCACAGATGTAGACTTCACTGTATATCTTACATCTCTATAACCTAAGCATTTAATATTTATTATTTTCCTTCTTACACTTCTCCTAATTTTCTGTATCAAGACTCATACTCTGTTATCAGGAAGAAATAAACATGACTTTAAAACAAAAGTAAATGATAGAGGAATGTACTGTAGGCAGATTGTTCCATTTGTGGAAAAGCCTTACAGCTGTACAGGAAAATGAGGTTTTGGAATTCATTTTCATTCATGTATGACATCTTTGACTACTAAAAGACACTCAAGGCTGAGAGGGACTTTCTTTGTATTTGTTGTATAGCAGTCATTCTGTATAGCTGGATCTTTTTGGAGTTGTTCACATTTCGTGCGTAAGCAAACTGTCTTATGGAATCTTGGTACCTTATCTGTTAAAGCAGCCATGAAAAAAATATTCAGTTCTAGAAGGAAGATAGTTTAGATACATCTACATGAGTATCCGAGTTAGGATCAGGAGTGCACTTTAGGAGCAAATCCTGCTGTGTTGTTGTTCCCATTTACTGTATTTTGCTTTGAGTTGCTTCAAACATGTCTTTGATTATGAAACTGAAAGTGGATAAATGTAGGTTAGATGTTAGGAAGAAATTCTCACTCAGAGAGCAGTGAGGTGCTGCAATGGTTTGTCCAGAGAAGTTTTGGATGCCCCATGCCTGGGGACATTCAAGGCCAAATTAGATGGGGCTTTGGCAGCCTGACAGTGGGTGGCAACCCTAGTCATGTGGGGGGTTGAAACTGGGTCATCTTTAAGGTCCTTTACAACACAAGCCATTCTATGATTCTGTTAGTCTACAATTCAATGAATAGTAGAGTGATTCTGGAGCCTGTGAAATTGGACTGCTTTCAAGCAAAATTAGAGCAGGCATTCTGCAAGAGCATATTTAGTGCACAAAGTTGACCCTCTGACAGAACAAGAAAACTGAAGTTCATATGAAGCTTTGAAGTGTAGATATCACGTTCAGAGCTCTCTTACTGTACAGATGTGCTCCTAAATGCCCACAATGTTTGCAGATTTAGCCATGGCATGTAATTTCCCTCTCATTTCTTGCAACTTAAGAACTGAATGCAACCCACCAGTATAAAACAGCCATATTGCCATCAGTTTGAGTTACCAGTATGTTACTTAAAATTGCTAGTCAAAATAAAAATAAAAAAAAGCAGCCTTAGTAATTTCCCAAGTACTACTGAACAGTTACTGAAAATGTTTGTGCATTTGTATGTTTATGTAATGTAAATGTTTATGCAAAACTATATTTTGTGCATTCACTTACTGTAGGCATTATTAAAATTGCAACATTTTCAATAAGAGTTCTGAGAAATTAAGAGTATATGGATCTGCTGAAAAAAATTGATTTGCTGTGGTAGAGCGTAAAATCGAATTGTAAATACATGAAAATACATGAAAATGAATGTCTTCAATTCATTGTCATGGGCATTTTGCTGGAAGATTAATGTAATTTTTAGAAGTATCACTAGTTGAGGAAATATGCTCACCAAAAAATGCTTATGAATGATAACAGAAATTATGGAAATTTAGAATTATTAAGTATGCTATCTCAGCTCTTTAGTAAAATTGATTCTTCTTTAAAATGTTATGTGAAATCACAGAGCAGAAATTGTAATATAAACATTATTGATTATAGTGTTAATGTAATGATCTTATTTATCTTTATTTGTTCACTCAGGATATACAGTTGAAACTGAGGAAACCAAAACTTGATGAACATAATGAAATTGACCCAGTGGAAGAAAGAAAAAACTTGAAAGAAAAAGCATCTATTGTGGCACAGTGTTTAGAACGCAAGGAGGAGAGAGTGCGAAATCATGCCAAAACACGTCAGAGTTTTATCTCTGCTGAGGAGATGGGTGTGGGAATGGCTGACCTGTGCCATAGATCGCAGAAACCACCAAAAAAAAACAAGAACAAAACAAACAAAAATACAATGGAATTAGATAACAAACTGCCATCAAATGTGATTCAGGAATTAAATACAGTGCTGCAGAAAAACAGAACACTTCATGATGATACATCCAGCTGATGTCCTGAGTCTGAAGTTTAGAATATATATTTTCTGGACAAAATTATGTGGCTTTTTTAGCGTGTATAGTTTGTACAGCGCAGAGAAAACTTGTTTATATACTACTGTTGATTTTGTGAGTAAGCCATGGTACAATTTAAGATTGAACTGAGCTGATTTTGCTAAAGTTCTGAAATTTGTTTTGCTGTGTGATACATTGGTACCTGGGTTTTCTCTGCCATTTTTTTTGTTGTTATTGCATATTTTGTTAGATGGAAGAATTGTAAGCACTATCAAAAGCTCTTGCTCTGTTTATATTCTGTACCATCCTGTAAGTAGTGGTGGGAGATTTTAGAATGAAGACAAGATGTACACTGAAATTCATGCTGTTAACCTACAATATTTTATTTAACACTATAAAAATGAGTAACATCTGCTTAAGTGTGATTTTTTTTTTGCATATAAATTTTTTTTATTTAAGAATGTCATGAGTCTTATTCCATAAATTTGTCCTCAGAGCAACATGAAATGAATTAAAATGGAGAGGTGTACAATAGATAAGGCAATGCGTTAGTTCAATGAATTTGCATCTCTAAACTGTGTCTATATTGTGTACATCTGACTATGATATTTTTTAGAATTACTTATGTTGTTACTGCATTTCATCCCATATAGGATCAATTTATCCTCTCTCCTCTTTCTGGTAATTACAGGTGCCATAACATTTCTCACATCAGTTACTTCTATTCTTGATTGCATTGAGGAACTTAATTGAAAAAATAATTTGTTTGAAGAAATTAGACAAATTATTCAATGTATCTGGTAAATCTGTTAGTAAGTAGAGCAGAAGTGAGATTAAAATCAAATGTTATATAGTGTTTTTTTATTTATTCTTCTGGCACATAGCACTGAGAAAGCAAGTTTTGTCTTTCAGACTTTGCACTTATCACATTTAACCAGTTGTTAAATCTGAAACGAGATTGTACATTTTAATTTTCCCAGTGCACTATTGACTGTTTTGCTACTTTTAATTCGTAGTTGAGCCTCTTCTAGTCATTGAAGCTCTGGCTTAAGAAAACATATAAGCCAGAACTTAAATTGTATTGACTAAAGCCTGTGCTTAATGTTAATAAGCACATTCCTAAATGCCAAACTGAATCAGGGCCTGCTGCTGTTGGGGGAGAGTTACTTTGCTTTCTGTCTGAGGCTGGACCTGAATGTACTGTTTACAGTTGTATTTTTACTTGCAAATATTTTTCAGTATTGAGTTATGGTTTCTGTATTGTTTATCTTTCTACTGGGTTCTTAAAAATGACATTCACCTCACTGCTGAAAGCCTCATGCATCATTTAAGCCCTACACTAATGGAATAAATGGAGCAATAGAAGGATTTTGTGCACTGGAGTGAAGAAGTCTGTGAAGAGAATGTTTTGTTTATTTTTATTGGATCTGAGGACTACAGAAACATTTGTTCTACTTCAAAAGCAGACCTCAAATAAAGTATCTGTAGGGCTACTATTAAAGGGACCTAAAAATCAAGAAGAAAATATGTTTACTAAAATATATTTAAGTGTTTACTTTTCAGTTACAGCTATACTATCTTTAAAGCTGTTGAATCCTCAGTGGAAACGTTGTTTCAGTAGCTACTATAAATATTTTGTTTTGTATATGTATATGTACATGCATTCTCACTATATATGTATATTTTTGCATAGAGTTAGGTGCATATCTGCAGAGGCATGCTGAATGTTGACAGTGCTAACCTGAGGAAAGTTCTTTTGGGAAAGTAGATATTAAATTTTCAGTTGGGTTATTTCAAATGCAAAAAAAAGTTTTGCACCAATTTCCTGACATATAATTCTTGCACTATGCGTTTCAGAGTGCTTTAAGACCTGCAAGAATAAATGTTTTCTTGCAATACCTTGATAGCTACTGATGCTTTATTGTTCTTCTGACTTGTGGAATGATAGTGTAATTTTCAGGGAATAAATGTTAATTATTTGAATAAATACTGTTTCTTTAAAATAAATGATGGATTTATTTAAAAAAAAAAAAAATTTCTGTACCCACTGCATAGCCTAGTGAGTATTTATTGTCTGATCTGCAAAATGAGGTTAAATGAGGCACTGACATTGTTCATTCTGTGACAGTAGGAAGGCTAGAATTGAAGTCTCAGTAACTCTCAGGTTCATCATTACTTTGGCATTTTAAGTGAAAAGCTGATAGGTAAGAAAGATGTGTATTTAGTTTGAAAATCACTATTTTGGATTTTTTTATTTTTTTTTTTTTAAACAGAAGTTTTTCCAGGTATTATTTTGGGTTTACAGTTCAAAAGAGAATTTTCAGTTAGTTAGTTTTGTTCATCAGCAGAGATCCCTTTAGTGTGGGGTCAAATTGACTAGCTGAAACTTAAACATAAATTTGTGTACATCCCCCTTCTTTAGTTAAAGGGAGGGTTTGACCATATTGTTTGTTTCTTGTCTTCGTTTTATTTCTTTATTAAGAGCTCTGGGCTGCTGTGACTGAAGTGTGTTGCAGGGATTCCATTGACTTCTGTCTTCCATGCAACAACACCCCTGGCATCTCTTCCACTAGTGCATGTATTGTTTTGGCTACCCCACAGATATAGGTTCTTCAGAGAATAGAAGTTGCCAGTGTTTTACCTCACTTCTGGCACTCTTCTTTCCCCTGATACAGTGGTTGGCACAATTCATGTTCCTCAGTGCTGCCAAGTTACCACCAGTCCCACATATCAAGTTCCAGATTAAGGAATTGGGAGGAAAAAAACTTCACTGTTCTGTTGTGGATGGTGGTGGTGTCAACTGGAGTCTGGAGGTAAGGATTATGTACATCACTGGCTGAGGTGCTGCCTTGTGAGCCTGCGTTGTCATGTGTGAGAATCCTTCTTTGTTTTTTTTGGCTCAAAGTTTGCTTCCTTAGGTATTTTGTTGAGGAGGCAAGTGATGGATGTTGTGTGGCAATCAACATCGCTGTGTGGACAATTTTACATCTTTGGAACTGTTTGCCTTCGGAAGATAGTGCTCAGGAGTGTTTACTGGCAGAAGATCTAGCCTGTTACAAAACAACTCCAGCTAGGTGTGGGAAAATTGGGGAACGATACCATCGTATCCTGTGAGAAACAGGATGCAGATGGGTACCCCTGCTCCCTCTTATCTGCTGGCAAGGCCCGGAAGATGGGAACAAAGGAGTTTCTGCTGAGATCCCAGAGCCAGAAGCTGCCACTCAAAGGAAAGCTGACTCAACCACTTTGGATTTGAGCTGTCACTCCAAAAAGAGCTGACTCAACCACTTTGAAGCATTGAAAAAGGGCCATCATCACCATGGTCGTCGTCGTCATTGGCAACAGGACAACTCTGCCTGACGACCCACCGCTACTGAAGATCAAAGACTGAACTACGAACCTCGCTGGATCCATGGTGGTGACTATGTCCCTCTTGCTGCCTATAAAGACTCCTTGCTTCTTCTTTCCTATCTTTTCTATCGCCCTCCTTCCCTTCCCCCATTACCCTAATTCATAATAGTGTCCGTCCTCCCCTTCCCCATTTCCCTGATTAAGATTTGTAATAAACTGGTCGGACCAACATTTGAACCGTTGCTTCTTAATCTCACGCCGGGTATATAGATAATAAAAGAACCTCCTCTCCCTCCTATAAATTGGAGCGAGACATCATGTCACCTTTCTGATTTTTATATCCTGTTTTCCTATGCAAGCTGTTTTAGTGTAAGAATCAGTTTAACTGTTGCTGACAGCTGAATTAGAAGAACATTGGTTGTGCTTGAGTCCCAATGGAAACTGAATTAAAAAAAAAACTCAAGTACTGACTGTGATCACAGCGTGCTCTAAAAATTACATTGAATTTAGGCAAATTATGGCAAAACTGTGATTTCAGTAAATTGCATTGAAAAACCTGAACAGTGTGTGTATCTGAGGGAGAAGCAGATTACTTTGGTAGAGGGGTGGATGAAATGTATTCCAAGTTGAATTGCTTAGAAAAAAATATATACCTATTTATAAAATGAAGTCTACTGCAGAAAGATGAAATAAGGAGAATCAGAATGCTTAAATATGATTTGGTCAGTATTCCTTGTTCTGAATCATTAGAAATAAATATTCTCTGTACTTTTGTATGTCAAAAAAAAAACCCCAAATCTTTGCCATATTCAGTGTTTCTTGAATCTAGATTGTTCTCTAAGAACTGAATGGGGAGAACTGAACTGGGGTGGGGGGGGAGGGAGGGGAGTAGAGGGAGTGTAGAATGGAAGCTTTGCAAAGTTTTCTTCATGGTTCACATGATTTTCGCATGTCCTTCTTTCCTTGCAATTCCACTGCACATGGATTTAATCTACAGCTTATTTAATAAAAACAGTCCTGCTATTTTAGTCCTTACAATTGCATGGTGTAGCAGAAATGGGCTTGAAGCAGTGATTGATCAGCTGGTGGGAAGGCAGGGCCAACTCAAGGGAGCTCAGGTGCATGCAATGCACCTGTGGAGCATTTTAACAATGAAGCCAGGAGCCACCCCTTCCCAGACCTCATTTAAGGGTTGACAGTGGAGACTAGGGTATCTCTATGGAAATCCCTGCCTACCTGCAGCGTTCCAAAGGTAAGCGAATTTTCTACCTTTGCTTTTGCATCTACAGCTACTGTATTTGGGCTTGCCTTCATTTGCTGAAGCCACAGACTTCGCCACCCTGCTATTATTGCTGTACTTTCCATCACATTATATCATTACATACGGTTAAATATATGATTACTTCTTTGATAACATTTATGTTAAGTTTGCTACTTGTTTATACTAGAAAATCATTGCAATTTCTGACACTGAAGAGGAATAGGGATGTAGACTGCAGATATGCATGTCATTTTTAGGAGGCAAACGTCCATTTATTTTATTTCACTTGAGTTCTGATGTCTTAGGGAGCTTTAGTACTTGCTTAGCCCATCTGATTTTGTGTGCTTCATGTTTTTGATCCTGTTTTGTATTGTAGACTATGAGGCATCCTGATCTTTAGGTTGGCGTCAGCATAGGCTCCCATTCTGCTTCTTTACATGATGTATTCTTGATTTGCTGTTTTAATTTATAACTCAAACTTTAGCCATGTTTTCTTTTAGATCTCGTAGTGTCTTTGGCTGTTGTTTCTGACTTGATTTGCAGATGTCTGTTACAGTCAAACTCACTTGATTAAGCTTGTTTTAACATTCGTTGTATGTCCTGGTAGAGATCTTCTCAGATTTTTCTTATGGAGACAGGGATTTCACTGAACTGAGCAAGAAAGGAACAGGTTAAATTTGCACGTATAAGTGTTACATATAGGCATATGGTTCTGTAACCCATTTCTGTGAAGGCCCCTGAAATTTTGCATATTTACATTTATAGTCCACAGCAAATCAGAAAACAATCTAAAGTAAATGCACTAATATTTGCCTTTTAAAGTTATTTTACTTCAGTGACTTAATGATTCTATAATATGTATTGTGCCTTGTAATAAGAAAATGCAATTTCTTGCAAATTATACCTTTGGTTACATAAACAGGAAAGCTTTTTCTTTCAGAACTTAATTAGCATTGGCTTGTCCAGTACGGCAGAATATTTAAGAACTAATAGCTCAGGATAAATTGAGGTTTGCTGTATGTATGAGTTTTATAACTTGTCATTTTCTCTGCTATCTACATTTCCAATATGTTCCATTTAAAAGTTAATGTGTTTGTATTTCACTAGTTTTGTTTTATATGTTTATTCAAATTACAGCATGATTGAAATATAATTTCTTCAGACAGGCATTAGCCATTAGCATTTAGCTTTACTGTGCCTTAGCTGTTTACATCTGTGATTGGTGTCCTGCACTTAAATTTGCTTTTGGGTGCATTTATTTATTTGATAACTGTTTATTTGTTCAGCTGCACAGGAACTGTTCAAGCTCATTAGATGATAAATACCACAGATTGCATATAGTAGACCTAAGTTCTTCCTAGGTAAAACATGCTTTCAGATGAGATTCCTCACAGGATTTTCTTCCAGGCAAAGCCAGGTTTCATGGGTTATTACACAACTCTCATGTAGGTGACTACCAGTCTTGGCTAGCTTGTTGATTGAAACAACAGTATGCTTTATCCAGTCAACAGCCTTCACGATTTGTTCCTTTTTTGTCACTTTTTAATCCAATATAGAACAGCTTGTGTGGGTGAATCGTTTTTGAAAGTGCTGGTATGAGTTCTGTTCTAAGATCTTTAACACTACTGTACAGAAAAATGAAATCTGTAAAATAATAAAAAAAAAACACGCACCATTTTCTTTGAAAGCATTTTTAACTCTTAACAACAAAATAGAAGTGAATTCCAATTCATTGTTTTTTTTTCCTCTGAGCTTTTAAAGAAATCTTAGTAGCTTCAGTTTTCTATGAATTTTAGATATTAGCAACTGAGTTTCATTTAGAAAGTTTATGTTCTACAGTTTAAATCTCAGTGGAGAGAAGTTACAAACTGTGACATATTTTTAAAGACCTTTTGCTAAAGGCTTGCTTTCCTACAAATTATGTACATCATTGCAGTGTTAAGTTCTCAATGCAAGATGATTGTGCATTTTTAAAATATCAATTGGAAAAAAAAATTTCCCACATATGACTGAATTCATTAAAAATACGTATTTAGGATACCACCTTTTGCTATCAGAATTTGTCAAAACAACCTGGCAGAATTCAGCAATGTATTTCTATTGAAAGTCAACAGCTATGAATCTCTCATTCACTTGCAAAACAAAACCTTAATTTGTTATGGCCAATAATGAAGAAGATATCACAGTGGATCTTACATTACTGCAATTCTCTGCCAGTTTATCTCTTGTTGAATCTTCTGTGGCTATCTCCTCTTTCTCGTAACTCCTTCGGTTCAAAAAATAATTATTGTTGTTGTTTAAATTTCCTAATGCATACTGGGCATTATTATCCAAACTTAGGTCTTGCAACTAAAGTTAAATTAACTAAAGTTAACTAACTCTGAGTTGGAGCTCACTTTCCTGTTTCTTTTCGGAGTGACACTTTAAATGGAAAGCACTTATAGCCAACCTCTAGTCAACTGTACGAGGGTATTGGGGTGATTGCCTTTTTTTGGATATTTACTTTAAGCAGAATATTCCTCTTCAGGTGGATTGGAGATTCCATGTAGTTTGGCTTTCTTGACTTTTCAAACCTTGAAATTCATGCAGCCAGATATTGGATCTGTGTTAGAATCTAGCATGGTATGTAACCAAAACAAAACAAGTAAAAAAAGGAAATAGATAAAGTATGTAGTCTGTAGTATCCCGTATTTGTCACCAATCACTAACCTTGATTGCTAATGCACTTTGTTACTTTGGTTTTCATCTGAAAATAAATTGAGATGTTTTACAAATAAATGAAGTAATTATTTCATTTGGTGTTCCTTCTCAAATTTTTGGTGGTTTTTTTTTGTTTGTTTGTTTTTTGTTTTTTTTTTTTCTTTTTAAGTAAACATTTTAATAGACAACTGCAGCATTCAATCTTTTCCTGATTGCCCTTTAAGTAAAAACCATGAGTAGAAATGAAATGTTGCTGTAGATAACTTAATTGACTCTTTCTATTGCTTGCTTCCTCACTACCTTTGAAGGTATATTTTTAATTATTTATCAGATAAAGTTTCTGGTCAAACTGTGTTCTCTTGCACTCATGGTCCCATTTTCTTACCACCAATGATGAGGACCTTCTTTAGCTCTGCCTGTTATCAACTGTTTAGAACTGAAAAATGCACAGTAAAAATTAAATGCAAGGCAGACACCTTATCACCTACAGAAGTACACTGTGTTGCCCATTCTTATAAATCTTGTCAGCTTCTTGGATGTTTCTGCCCAACTTTCTATTTCCTAATGTATCATTAGTGAGGAGAACACTAAAAAGTGTATCCCAGCCTTGTGGCCATGCAAGACACTATCATAAAATGGCAAATTCCTTTTTGTTTTCTTTTGAGTCATCTTTTCACAATTAATGAACTGTGAAAAAAAATTGCTCAGTAAACAGACACAACCTATGCAGCAGCGTTTATGATTAGATCTTTACTGAAGGACCAGTTTACGTGCCACCTGGATTGCAGAAATCAATTCCTCCTAATGTTTGTTTTTTTTTTTTTTTTCAATCTATAAAGATAAAATGTCTGCTATGCCAATGGGAGGAAAAGCTCTGACTGCAAGCAAAATTATGTAGGCTTTACTCTGAGGGGGAAAAAATCTTATTAACATTTATATTTATATCTTCAATTTTCAGACAATAGTTTTAGCTTTATTTGGAGGCTGAAGTACCTTTCTGATTTAATAACAAGTGTACACCAGAAACTGTTCTCTTTTCCAGAAACAGAACTTTGCCATGTGTTTCTTGAAATAACTGATATATAGTTTTATTCATAAAAATTAATCTATAATTCAATTTCTTTTACAATCAGTTGATTCAAGATAACTGACAACTGAATGAACTGTGATAAAGCTTTACTCTGTAATGTACCTAACACAATTAGCATTTGGTATATTTCATTGTAGGGAAAAATCTGTTTATGTTATTTTTTTTTATGCCAAATGTTTCCTCTTTTGTTCCTTGACACTTGTATACTCT
Organism: Lagopus muta; assembly: GCF_023343835.1. Classification (NCBI taxonomy): domain Eukaryota; kingdom Metazoa; phylum Chordata; class Aves; order Galliformes; family Phasianidae; genus Lagopus; species Lagopus muta. Next base: position 50,645,774 of record NC_064436.1, read on the forward strand.
TGATTTTCAGTTGTGGTACTCCAGGCTTCAGGGGAAAGGAGAAACTTCTCTAATTTATTGGATACTTCCCTAGATGTTTAAAGGTGTGCCTCTTAAAAGTCTTTTCAGGGTAAGAGCAACTGGTTTGACAGCAATAAAGGTTCCCAGAAAAGTTGCATCTGCATGGAAAAGAGCAGGGTCATTTTACTCTGATCTACAGTTTAGTTCAGGCCCCCAAAGGTTAATGTCCGGTACATTAGACGTGTTATAATTGAACTGTTGAGAAACAAATTAAAATGTTAATGAACTATCTTCCCTTTGGAAGTAAACTCTGGGTTTCTTATTATCAGCACTGCTAGCATTCTTGGTCTTATTTTCTAATCTATGCTTAATGGCTCTCTCTTGGTGTATCTAATTTTACATAATTAATGTGCACGTAAAATGACCCTTGTAAATATTTTGTGCTTATATGCCACATGCTGAATAATGCAGGCAAGCTATTATAGTTGCTGAAGTTTACTCCTTGTAGTTTCCTGATCTCAGAACATGGTGCTAAAATGGAGATGTGAGTGACAAAGGTGCTGGCCAACTCACTTTGAGGCATGTAACCCAGAAACAATGGGAAAATTCTGAAGGGCAAAAAGATGAACTACAGGTTTTGTTTGGTTGATTTCCCCATATCAAAGCAGTTTGGTAAATAAGAAATTGCAGAATTTTCAACTGCCAAATCTGGCTGCTAAACAGAAATATCTTTCAATGCTACTTACATTTTTAACATCCAAATGTGTTCCAGGTTGCATTTATGGCTACTTACCAAGGCAGAACTTGCCCATGCTTATCATGTCTAGTGAAGTTACAAAGTAGAGATTTTAAGATTAAAGATAAAATTTCTATCTCGTTGAAATTCTGCTGAGCAACTCTTGAAAGAGCAAGCTCTCCTTTCGGCTTTAAATGTGGGCAGAACTCCCAGGAAAAAAAAAAAATAAAAAAGAAATACCAGGTCACTAGCCAGATATTGTTTGTGTTAGTGAATAGAACATTTCTTCTTTTCATCTAGCCATCTTTACTCTGACATGCAGGTTGCTGGCTTAAAACTGTCATATCTGAGGACTGTGATTAAAGAAAAATATTTCCTTACCTCATTCTGTTGCTATTTCTTTGTGTTTATTTCTGCTCCCCTTGTAAGCCTTAGTGTGTTTAAAGGACTTCCAGTGAGGCAGGTCAGGGTGACTCAGCCCTCACTCTCAGAAAATAGGTACTGTGAGAGTTTCTTTTGTTTAACAGTTCATTTTTAATAAGCTGGTTTCCAGCTGCAGTGTGTTTCATGGAAATCAGTGACAGTCTTTCTTTTTTTCTTGCTGAAGCAAGAAAGAGCTTGCTCATCAGAATTCTGTAGCAGTTCGCTTTTTCAATCTCTTCATTTATCACCTGCCACGGGAAATTACATAAAGGTTGAATCTAGGTTCACGCAGCAATCTGGCAGCTAGGATGCCTTATTTTGATACATTTTTCTGCACCAATTCAAATAAAAAGGATTTCTAAAATAGAGGAAGAAGTCAAGTAAATATGGATTCAAATTAATTCTAGCAAAACTTGGGGAGTCCTGGCTATGACAAAACTAAGTTAAATGATGGTCTGCTGTTACAGGTAATATAAAAAATGAGCAAAAGAGATGCCAACCAGACTTTTGTGTGCTTGTATGTGCACATTTGTTAATAGAAGTACTAAGTAATTATATTTTATGTCTCAGCCTTTCATGTACCCCTCCAAGGTGCAGTGCCTTTTCTGCTGTTGTTGATGGTTTTCAAAACTGCTGTTGTGACCTTGTGTTTAGCGTGATGACAGGTTTGCTGTCTAAACCACATGGATGGTGTTCCTGAGGAATATCAGCCTGGTCTCTAGTACTAGTTCCACTTCTTCCCACCTCTCCACACGCTGTAGGATGTACAGAAAGTGGAGATTCCTCCACTCATTATTTCTTTAGGCAGAGTACTATACTTAGGACCTGTCTGTTCTATTTGAAAGGGCCTCAGAACAGAGTTACTAAAACACTGATGGGACAAACATTAGTAAAAAAAATTTTTTAAATATATTTGCTTTAAACAGAGGTACAGGGGTGGATTACGGGTACCATCAATGTGTTTCTGTCTTCATTTCTGTTCTTTGTTTCCCTCTCTCCAAAGAGGAGACTGCTCAGCTTCTCTGTGTAACCAGTGCCAGTGCTTCATCACCTGTACAACACAGAAGTGCATCCTGAAGTTCAGAGGGAACCTTCTGTGTTCTGGCTTGTGCCCATTGCCTCTGGTCCTGGCACTGGACATCACTGGAAATAGCATGACCTTGTGTTCTTTTCATCCTCCTTTCAGGTATTTATCTGCACTGATAAGATCAGTCTGAGCCTCCTTTTCTCAAGCTGAACTGCCCATGCTCATCCAACAGATGCTACAGTTCCTTAATTATCCTACATTAGACTCTTCTCAGCATGTCATCTCTTTTATACTGTGAACTCCTGTTTTTAGAGTGTCAGAACATAATTTTCTGTTGACCTATGTGAGTCTGTAAGATAGAAAAGTTGTTAACAATCACTAGTGGGTTATTTTGTTATTAAGCAAAGGAGAAGAGTTAAATACACTACACTAAATCCCTCCCTTCCTCTTGAATTTCCCTGCCTTCTGAAAGCAGAAGCTGTTTGTGAAACAGTGGAAATGAAATTTTGTTGTGGAAATTTGGCTTCAATTCTCTATATAAATGTTATATTGTCCTGAAGCCTTAGAAAAGAACAGTTAATTAATCAGTAGTTGAACACAAAACTATTTCAACATTTTCTGAATTATAATTTCATATTTAAGCTTCAGTTAAGTACGTACTTAATTTGGAAAAAAATAAATAAATAAAAAGGATTTCCAAGGTCTTTTCTTTAACCAGGCAAATCAATACAAATCAGACATTGAATCTGAATCTAAGTCAAATATTGATCCTGTTTACCAAAATGAAATCATCTTCATTATTGACATGGAAGTGCTAAATAACTTGCTATTCACCGTAAACTACAAAGAATTTCATTAGCATCCTATTAAAATTAGTTCAAGAGAAAAATGAAATAGGCTTATCTAGGAATTCTATTAATTCAACCTAATAAAATTCATCCTAACAACTTGAAGATCTACTGATAATTTAGTTGTGTTGGTTTGATTCTCTATAGTAGTTGCACTAGGGAACATTTTTCTCTTCTGGTGCCTTGAAATAGCTGGTCTAATGTGAATGAGACCTGAACAAGGAGCAGTCTTGATAGGAAATGACACTTCAGCAGGGAAAAAATAATGCTTTAGCCTTTGGAAGGCATTTTAGTGAAGAATTGAAGCTGATATATATTGCTGTATTTTGCTTATCTGATGAGTGCTTTCTTTGTGTGCACCTTTCAAACCTTACAGGAAGAGCTGTATAAAATTATGAAAGATTGTTTCCTCTGAATATGGTTGCTGTCAAGATTCAATTGATTTTATTTTGAAGGGTTATTTTAAAATTAATATTTTCAACCTTATGCTGAAGAATTGAAGATAATTGAGACACTTGGAAATTCAGTCTTTCAAACAGCTCGTTGCCTTTTCTTTTAACTCTAACAAAGATTTTTTTAAGCTCAACAGAGGCAACCAACTCATGTAGAGTGGAAGAGAATTGTTACTAAAATTTATCTGCTGTATAGAAACAAAAGCAACTGCAGAGTAAAGAAGGTCATTTACTGCTAATACAAACAATGCAGACTTTATCCATTTCCCATGGCTAATTTGGGTGCTAGACAGAACTAATGTTTTCTTTTTTAGCTTTTACTTAATAATACATCACTGTTATTAGTAAATATATTTCCCATCTACTGAGTTTCTTGACCATACAAAGGGTTAATGAATGTGAAATTCTGTCAGGGGATTCAGCTAATATCTTCTTCCTTTCCTCTTGATCGAACTAATAAGCCATGGGAGCTGCTCTGAAAGTAATACCTCCTTTTGTATTATGTTGGCCCACTACATCAGAGATAGATGTTCCAGTTGAAGTAGAACCATCCTGCCAATATTCCATTACATTTTGTTGCTGTGTGACAGACAGCTGTGGAGGGGCACTCTGACAAAATGGCATCTGACATGGAAGTGCATATGGAGTAAAGATGTGTCATTGAATTTCTTCATGCAGGAAAAAATTGCACCCACTGACATTCACTAATGCTTACTGAACATTTATGGAGACTAACCAGTGGATAAGATCACAGTGAGGTAAGGGGTGGTGTGTTCCAGCAGTGGCAGTGGTGGTGTGAAAGACAAGCTATGTTTCAGACAGCCATGAAAACATGTATGAGTGCAGCATGCAGGCTCTTGTTGATTGCAGGTGAAAAGGCATAGTAATGCTGATTATTACGTTCATAGAATCATAGAATGGTTATGGTTGGAAGGGACCTTTAAGATCTCCTAATTCCAACCCCTATGTTCCCTCTAGAGGGAGGGACGCCTCCCTTTAGACCGGGTTGCTCAAAGTCCCATCCAGTATGGCTTTGAATACTTTCAGGGAGGGGGCATTCACAACCTTTCTGGGCAACCTGCTCCACTGTCTCATCACCTTCCCAGTAAAAAATTTCTTCCTGAGATCTACTCTAAATCTACTCTTCCAGTTTAAAACCATTTTCCCTTGTCCTGTCACGACTTGCCCCTATAAAAAGTCCCTTCCCTGCTTTCCTATAAGACCTCTTCAGGTACAGAAATGCCAGTATAACGACTCCTTATGTTGAAAAACAGTGTTTTGTACCTGAGAAATTTCTCTAACAAACAGTGTTGTTGTGGTCTTTTTTATCTATTACAGATTCCATAGAAATAGGAGGTATTACTTTTGGAGCCACCTGTGTAAGTGAAAAACAGAGAAACAAAAAATCTCTAAAATATTAAATTTGATAGCACAGGTGTTTAAAACTTTTTAGAAATATGCTTAGACTTATTTTTTCACGTTAAGGCCAAATTATTTCACATGTAGTCTCAACATTTCACATATGTTAGAAGATATTCCTTAGGGCAGAAGAAGTCTGTAAGCCTCCAGGAATGGAGGAAGATATTGTGGCAGATAATTATAGAGCAACTGCTTGCAGATTTCCAGTTATACAAGTATTGGAATGTGCATTCAGGCTGTGTTCATATTTAATAAATCACAGGCAAAAAAAATTGTATTTCACTAAGTCATATGTGAGGAGTTTTTCATTTAAATTTACTTTAATTGCTTTGTATTTAATGAAGGTGTGATAATGATGTCCCACTATGATTAGATGTACAGATAAGGGTGAGTCATCAATCCTCAACTCATTCCTGTAGCAAATAGTATCCTGGATAATTTCAAAGTCAAAGAGAAACATTGCACTATACATTCTCCTAGCACACCTCCGTTTTATTCCTTTCAATATGAACTTAAAAAGGAGAGTATTCTTGGCAAGTGGACAAGCATTGCCTTATTAATGCTGTATAGGAAAGAGAGGAGAAACAGCTATTAGAAGAGAAGGTATGCATTCCACCATATGGATTTTAATGCTTTAATTATATTGTTCTCTTTCTTTTTATGGCAACTTTTAGTGATGATAATTTTTCAACTAATTAAAGACCAGCTGGTACTTAACAAGCTAGGCATCCAATTAGGAATCCAGAACCTGGTAAACAACCTTTACTGCCAGCCAGCTAGTTGAATCACCTCCTGTCACTGGCAGGAAGTCTTTTTGTAGTTGTTTTATAAATGCATGTTTCAGTCATGTTGACTAGCTCTGCTGAATGTTGTTCTTTGAGACCAGCACAAGAACTTGATGTCATGTTCACTTCTTAGTTTTTTTGGAGCAGTCTGCAATAACTTGTGTCTTTTTTTTTTGTTTTTTTTTTTTAGTTTAATAACAGTTAAAATAAACTTCTTCAGAAAAAATGGTAAAACAGGTATTTCCAGAATGCAGAAAGCAGTTTGCCTACAATGACTTCTTAATGTTCTTAATAGCATCACTTCTCTAAATATCATTATTTCAGATTGAAGTCTCATTTTTCTATGCTATCTTAACTGTACAGACCATATAAATTCAGAGCGTGTTTATTCTGCCTGGGGTCACAGAGTGAGTAAATAATCCATGTATGCATTATCTTGATTTTGTTTATAAAAAGTAATTGCTACAGAACTCTTTAGGACCAAATGCTATGAAAAAAGAAACCTCTGTAACTTGTCCTTAATGTTTTTGTTCACTGATTACTCAAAAATAATTATGCTTAGTTATGAATTTACTGACAGAAAACGGTGAGAGGGAAGGAAATGTGCTGATTTCAGGTAGGATAGCCATTAGAATTGACTAGTGAATGCTAAGGTGCAAGTCATAGGTTTTGGTAAATGCAAGGTGATTCATGCTGAATGTCTGAATGGTTGCTGTTCCATGAAGTCCCCTTCTAGGCCACACAGGTAATGCTCATAATAAGCATTATGAGCTTCCGTTTAATGTAAACCATTCTGAAAATATTAGTATCTATCAAAATAATAATAAAAGTGTAGCTACAAAATGAAATTGACAGCTTTTTCACAGACCAAATGCCTGCTTAACTAATATTGATAAAAGAAAGCACTGCTAGCAGATCTAAGGGAAGAGCACAGACATTTTACAAGGAAGAAGCAGAAGCTGTGGGATATCTTGGTTAAGGAGGAGGGGAAGAAAGGCATTTGTAAAGGAACAACATGAGAATTTCTATAGACATGATACATGAGGATTTATATTTCATAGTTTTAGTGATAAGAAATTAGTCATGTGTTCACAGCAGGCTGACAGCTCCAGATGTTAAGGTTTCCTACTGAATTGATAGCTGATTGTTGTGGCAGCCTTTGCTCTTTGCCTTTGTTCTTGCTTTGTACTCTGTCAGCATATGGGAAGGAAAGGTAAACTTCAGTGCTGTGGGTGAAAAGTATTTCTGTCAGTGTAGATGCATAAGAAGTTTTTAAGTGATTTTAAAAAATAAATCTGTATCTAGTTCTTGATGACAGGAGAGCTCTATGCCGAAAGTATTATTAGCTCAGTCTAAAAGTTTAGGAGGATCAGATGCTACTGTGAAAATATCCATTCTATGATTCTTTGATTTGTTTTCAAAATTGAGAGTATTTAGTTACTTTGGAGAGTGGTGGAGGTACTTCTGTGTGTTTTTACAGGGAATTGTAGATTTTAGCGGTAGGATTAGGAGATGTCAGAAGGAATAATGATGGAAATCACGGCCAAAAGTGTAAGATTAGGAAGTTTCCCAGACTCCAAATTTCAGCTAAAAGCCTGTCTTACCTGCATTCACTCCTTCCTCCTAAGGAATCTCATTGCTGAAGGAAATTCAAGATCTGCTGTAATTTTACCTCCTTGCTTGCTACTGCACATTTGATTTTGCGTTACCCTGCCTTGCTTTCCTCTTCTGCTAGTCTTGATCAAAGCGACAGCGTTGCAAGCAAACTCCAGTTGTGTTTATCAGAAATCACCTGGAACCAAGCAGCCTATTCTGCTGTGTACCCGGGTTATCAACACCCTGCAACAATGATCTCCCAGTTCCTTGCACTGCCTGTGCAGGGAGGTACTGTAGCTGTAGCCTCTTTGCCAAAAGCCTTAGCTGTTACTGTCTTGCTGAGTTTTCTTGGAACCTTGTTCAATAATAACAGCATAGGAAAAGAAAAACAAAGTGTATTGAAGAAATACCTGTGTAGAAAACTGTTATTGGAAAGAGTTTTTCCTTTAAGTTATTTCCATGAATCTGGGATAGTGAAGAGAGAGAGTGATATTAACGACAGAATATACCACAAGCATTATGCTGAATTCATGAAACAACACTGAAAATGAATTGGTAGTTAATGAAACATTTCTGGTGGTTTGGATTAGATTAAAACTGAAATCAAGGTGTATTCTTCAGAGCTGAGTTTGAGGCGTCTCAAAAGCTTTTTGACAGCATTCTTTTCAGAGCTGTTTCTGTGAATGACATCGTTTTAACCCAAATGAAAGTATTTTGAGCTTATGTGAGACATTCATAGCATTAGTGGTACAGAGTATTGTGAATTTAAGCAGCTGTTTTGTGAAGTTAAATAACTTGGCCGTTTCTCAATACTTTTTTCAAAGAGTTGATGAGCTTAGCATACCTTATGGATGGACTTCCAGCAACATTGTTTTGATTCTTTTTCTTCTGTAAATTAAGCCCAATAAAAATGTTTGAAACTGTGTCCAGTGCTTTCACTATAAATACCTACTTAAAAGAACATAGAAGCGTTAAATATTTCAGTGTTTTGCTATCTGATTAAAAGTAAAAATGTGATATCTTTTTTTTTTTTTTTTTCTATGTAAAGTGACCACATAAGATTGAAAATATGCGTTTGTTTGGCTCTTAATGTTTTTTATTTTATCTGTGGGAAATCCTTCTATTTAGGAGTGAAATTTTATTATCATTTATATTGCGGCATTACGTTTAAAATGTGCAAATAAGCAGAAGAATGGGAGGAAATCAGTCGTAATCTTTATTGACAGTAGAATTCAGCGTTATAGAGATGCTAACGTTGCTCTCTAGTAGAGTCAAATGCAGTCAGTTTACTGGCAGTGAGATGGTTAACTCCTATCAATTTTTAAGTATGTCTGACATGAGACTGTAGAATTGAAAAGAGCTTCCTGTTTTATCAAGTCCAGCCTCTCTGCCTTTTTCTGAGACAGAACTTCTTCCAGAATCAAATTTTAAATGAGCAAGAAATATAAGTAATGACTTAAAGATCTTAAAAACCACCAGGAACACAGTGGATGTGACTTCTGTTGTAGGTAATCTCCAGCGCCTCCTGCTGCAGGAGAGCAAGAGGAGGGGAATCCTGGAGTCTGTGATTTTATCTTCTGGCATGAGGTTCATCCTCAAGCTGCAAACACAAAGTGGGTTTCAGCCTTCCCCCACCTTTTTAAATACTCATGTACAGGAGTTTACTGCTTTGTGCAGATTAGTGGAGGAACAAGTTTGTGTCCAAACTGCATGTACAGCTTTCATAGCTTCTGATTTGCTTTCCTGGTCCTGATAAAAATCTTTATAGAAAATTATAGAAACTGTATTACATATCATAGAATTGCTGAGGTTAGAAGTGATCTTATAGACCACCCAGTTTCAATCCCCCAGCCCTGGGCAGGGTGCCATCCAATATATATGGATGTACAGGGCCTCATTCAACCTGGCCTTGGATGTTCCCAGAGATAGGGCACCCACAGCTTCTCTGGGTAGCCTGTGCCAATGCCTCACTACTCTCTGAGTAAATAATTTCCCTTAACATGTAACCTAAATCTCCTCTCTTTTAGTTTAAAGCCATTCACCTTTGTCCTATCATTAACGCACCATTTAAAAAGTTGGTCTCCTTCCTGTTTATAAGCTTCTCTCAAGTACTGGAAGACTGCAGTGAGGTCTCCTTTCTCATTTCCAAACTGAACAAGCTCATCTCCCTCAGCTTTTCTTTACAGGACCAGGCCTCTGATCATCTTCATGGCCCTCCTCTGGACCAGCTCCAACAACTCCGTGTCTTCTCCTGGAGGCTGCAGCCCTGGATGCAGTACTCCAGGTTTTTAGAGTACTATAACAAACAAATTTAAAAAAACAAATCAATATTTATCAAGAGATTTGCTTTAACTTCTTGCTCAAAATCTTTTTCATCTATGTAGGTAGCAAATAGGATTGTCATCATAAATTTAATTTAATTTTCCTCTGGCTACAAGCACATAGGGGCCCTAGTTGCACAGGCTGGGAATGAAAAGGCTATGGTTTCATTACCAGCCTCAAGCATTAATTGTTTTCAATATTACTAGTATTTGCTTTGCTGTTGCAAACAGATCCAGATGAATACATAAGTACCTTTATTTGTTGTTCCGGAAGAGAACAGGGATTGCTAGCATACAAGAGCTAAGGAGGGCAAGCTGTGTAAGACTCTGAAAATGTGTTATTAGTGCTTAATTTTTTCTTGGATAGAACAGAATCTGAGATTGGCTTTAGACACTCAGAGAGGATGTTTGCAACTACCAGTTATCTATTCCTACTATACTCGTTTCTTGACTGAATGAACACTTTACTAGGAAAGGCCTTCTTATAAACCCTTCTGCTGCAGTTTAGATGTAACAACTGGGCAGGTGAGGCTGAAATGCAAAATGTACAAAATTCTTCCTTTGCTCAAGTGCAAGTATTATTTCCAGGACTATGATATTTTTATGCATCTTTCTTTGCATGATGTAATTATCGTTCCTACTGTGTTTAGATGGGAACAAAGCTAAGATAGTACTTTCTCATGCCTGCAACCAGAATTGATGGTAAATGAATTAAAGTGGAGTGGATTAAAACTTAATTTATAGCTGTAAATGCAAAATTTGTAGAAAACGTCAGTAACTCTATAGGATGGTCTTTGATGATCTTTCCTATCAGTATACTGGCACATTATTTTTGTCATTCAAATTACTTTTCCACAGAAGAAAAGCTTTTTTTTTTTTTTTTTCGTGATAACTGTTACACAGTCAATTCATCTTTGATTTTCTAATAAGTAATACTTTTCCGTTTCAAAGAAAATTTTGTTTCACTTTTCAAAAAAGAAAAACTGGGAGTAGCAATAGCACAAAGAAGCTGTTGAAGAATGTAGAATCATTAGAAAAATAAAATAAAAGGAGCACGGTCTACCAAGAAAATTACTCTTATGTTGCAAAGCATGTCTATTTAAAAAAAAAAAAAAAGTAAGAATTTCTAACTTAAAACTTAGCAGAAGGTCAACATTTGCATTTTAATGGGAATATTTTAGCAAGTATTCTGCCATTATTAGACCATAAACTGATTGCATTTTGATATAAAGATAGAATGAGGGCATAAAAGGGAGCTATGGGTTTGTTGAATTTGAAAAGGTGTAATGCATTCCTAATTCTTCCTCCGTCTATCAGAGGTACTAAAAGTTCATATCTGGTATAAAGCAAACAAAACACCCAAGGAAATTACTAAAGAGAAGAACAACTCTTCTGCTTTGATGTGAATTAGTCAGAAGAAATTATCTCTTTTTAGTGGTTGCTCTTTTAACACACAAGTGACAAGCGTTTAGTACATCTGTTCAGCTGACAATGGGGCTTTGTCAGTATGATGACAAATGAAAAAGGACCGGATTGATTTCGTTATAAAGAGATTTACATTTTACTTCTTCTACCTTGTCTCCACAAGGCTGATGAATTAGAAGTAGTAATGCGTTCTGAAGTCACTGCTGTGGAATGAGGTTAAAAAATTCCACTCACTGAAATATGTATCAAGTGTCTGACAGGTAAACCCAAAGAAAGTTTCTTCTGTTATTAATTTAACTCACAGGAGGAAATGGAGTTTGCAAAATATATGGGGATTAGTACTTTGCAGGAGTGCAGGAATACTTACTATGCTGTTAAATACAACACATTCACCTTTTTTATTTTATGCTTTCTTATGTCTTGGCACGTTTAATTGTAGAGAGGTTGATGTTGTGATCAGTGTAAGATTCCTAAAGGTTTCATGCTTGTAATGATAAAAGAAGAAATTTGAGCTTTTGAGCTTTTCTCAAAAATAGATACAAGGTGCTACACTTCTTAACTATTGCTATTTATGTAATATGCACTGACCAGTTTAAAGTCTGGGTTTTATACAGCATCCTACTTTACTCCTTCTCCAATTTAGTGGTAGGCTGAGTGTCTGATGGGTCATTTCAGGTAACACTAGAAAATCATCTTAACAGTGAAAAAGTGCATTATAGAATACAGAATATGATCAGAAAGAAGAAAGCAAGGATTTCTGAAACAAAATCTTCACTGAAAGAAAATGTCAAAAGAATCCTCTGAAAACAAAATTATTTTATGGCTATTAATACATTTGATAATTGACAATATACTCTTGTGCTTTGCAAACCTGGTCGGATGTGACAGAGCAATTAAGTATGGCAGAAATTTTCATCTGTTAACGTTATTCTCTGGATTAAATTAGATCTGCAGAAAGCTACATATTTATTAGTCCTTAAGAACGCAAGTCTAAAAATAGCATGGTGTAGTAACAACTAAAAGAATTAGATATTGTTTTATTTGTGTTTATTTACTTATTATAAAAGGCCAGTTAGCATCGTCAACATATAAGGGCTGCTTCGTAATGCCTTCTAATTTATATGTTGACCCCATCGGTTTTGGATGGTGGTAGTATTGCAGTAGAGGTTGAACCTTTCCACCAGTATTCCATGACATTAGTTGTTGTCATGCATCAGATGGCAGCAGAGGGGCAGTCCAACAAAACAGTGCCCAAAGTGAGGATGGAAGTGCGTATGGAGCAAAGGTTGGTTACTGAGTTCCTCCATGTGGAGAAAATGGCACCCGTTGATGTTCATGGATGCTTGTTGAGCGTTTATGTAGACTAAACCATGAACGTGAGTGCAATGAGGTGGTGGGTGGTATGTTTTCAGCAGTGGTGACAGTGACAGTTGCTCACCTCCACTAGTACAGGTTTGTGTGAGCATGACAAACAAAAGTATGGCTCTTGTTCATTGCTGGTGAAAATGCACAGCTAATGGTTGTGAATCTGTTGAAAAAAATTGTAGCTTAGAAACTGCTCCATCAAACAGTGCTATTGTGTTCTTTGTACATTTTTTAGTTCCCAGGGAAATAAACAGGAGGCATTACTTTCACAGTTAACCTACGTAAAAATGACTGATTCCTGTTCCAACTTCCCTGACATGCTTGCACGCTTACCTTTAGTAGCACAGAATTGTAGTAAGTACCTCTAGGGCGGTTAAAATTTATTTAAATAGTCATAACCCTATTACTTTTCACTGAAAGTTTTTTTTTTTTTTTCTTACAGATTCTTTTTTCTTCTGAGTTGCTTGTTCTTCTTTCTCCTTTTTTTTCTTGGCTGCCCCATTTTTATCATTAAATATTTTTATGCTTCTCATCAAAATCTCCTTCTCTCTTCCCTTGTTCTCTCCCTTTCTGGCTCTAAAGTCTTCAGTGTCTACTGTCATTGTCCTAAAAGCAAAACCTGAGATATGCTTGCTCCTGTGCAAAGATTGTTAGGGGTCTGCTGATCCAGGACAGAATTCCAGACTGTCAAGACATTCAAGGTCTTTTCAGAGCCCTAAGTCATCAGCATCAAGAAATGAGGGGAGCATGTTTGAAATGTTATGTATGCCTTGTTGCTTGCTGTTTTAGTTTCCTTATATATACAGACAGTTAAAATGTAAACCTCATTGGATTTCTTTCCAAAATCATAGCGTTTGAGCTCCCTGTCTTGCCTTGCTCTTTCCCAGTATGGAGTCCTCCTCATGTCAGTGTGTAGTGGCAATCTGTACTTTAAGTTTGAACTTTGCAGAGTTCATACCTATCCTGTGTACCTGTTCTGTTGTTTGTGGGAAGGAGGTAAGGTTAACAGCTGATTTGTTTGTTTGTTTGTTTGTTTTCCCGTGGAGTGTAACACTGTGTCACTTTGCATGGCATAACTAGCACTGCAGCAACTACAGTCATAACATCATCCTGAGAAAACCAATGTGGATGTTGTCTGGGTTCTTCTAAAGAGACAGATAAATTACAGTTTAGTGCATGTAACCAAATCTGCCAATTTTCAGAGGTGAAAGGCAACTGAAGTCTGAATGTGGTCCTCTGGGATGAAACCTTGATCCCTCCAGGCTGGTTGAAGTTTGTGCATTGACCTAACTGGACACTTGTACTTATGTGTTTTCAGAAGAATAAGGTGAAGAGTTAAAAGGTAGTCTCAGTCTAACCTATTCCATCAGTGAGTGTATAGTGTTCTCTGCAGCTGGAATAAGCAGCAAACAGAATGTGTGTGAAGGGATTAATCTTCAGGATTAGTTAATGAATATGGCATGTGTAGCATCATGATATGGATGCTATAATTTACATCAACGTATGGCATGAAAAAAGCCCAAAGACAGATGTTTTTCAGGTGCTTTCACAGCTATGAATATATATTGTATGTATGTGTGTCAGGGAATAACCTGACAGCAACCAGCAGCGGAAGTGTTTTTGTATCCAGATGAACTGAATGGCAAAATGTATCCCAGCTTTACTGAATAGTGATAACTAGAAATTTGAGCCAAAGTTCATTAAAGAGAATTGTGCATCTACAATTCATATAGGTATTACATATACATGTACATATCCATATATATATATATATATATACATATATATATATATACTTTTCAAAAAAGAAAAAAAAAAAAAGAATACACTGGTGCCAAAATAAGATGTCAGAACCGTATCTGCCCAGCAAAGCTGAAAGTTCTGTTGGCATGATAAAAACGTTCATGAAAGAACTGAAAGTTAAATTGTTTATTTGGTCATTTATAACATCAGGTTTGTTTAAGAAGGTTGGTAATCTGAACCAAATAAGACCATGTATTAATATTTTTGTTTTTATTAAAGCAGATTTTTGAAAAACAGGACAATTGTTTGGAGTACAGGTACTAGCTTTAACAGATGAGTATGGTGATTAGTCAACAAAGAAGGCTAAGGGAAAGAAATGCCCCATCCCTGAATGTGTTCAAGGCCAGGTTGGATGGGACCCTGGGCATCCTGATCTAGTACTAGATATGGAGGTTGATGGCCCTGAATGCTTCACTGTTGGAGCTTGATGATCCTTGAGGCCTTTCCAAGCCAATCTATGATTCAATGAGTGATGTGGATAGTATAGAGACTAAACATTTCAGCACAGTTTCCCCCTTTTATGGACCACTGCATTGTCAGTGGCACTGGCTCTTATTGAGCCTATGATCTGGTGCCCCATCATTTTCTATAGGATGTTTCCTCAGCTTGTCTCTCCCCATCTCAATGTGAATGATTTAAAAACAGAAGTATTGCTTAGCTTTAAGAGAGGACTGAGGGGTACTATCTCAAAATACCAAAGTAGCTACTGCAAAATGGTAAATAAGGAAAAAAAAATACTATTCTGTTTATGATGGAACAAAAATAATTGGGCTTAAATTGAAGAACCTGTGTTTCATGTTAGAGGTCAGTAAATGTAATACTGAGATATATGAGAAACTGCAACATGTTGGCTGAGGGATTTGTGGGATCTGTGAAAACATGGTCTGTCATAAGGGTGAGGGTGTCCTTCCTTGGAGAGGAGCTCCACTAACTTTCCAGGTCTAATTTGGTGATGTTGCTGTAAATAACGTGGTGCTGGGATAATATGCTATGGTTTAAAACTGAACAGATGGCATCAGAGGCACTCAGAACCAAACGGAAGCATACCTATAGCACACAGCAAAAGCAAAAATGCCTATTTACTTGTCCTTTGTGCTCATTTCCATATTATTTTTAATACTGGAAAGAATGAGGAAAAATAAAAGAGAATTACAAAAAGATCTGTTTAGGTGAAGAGTACCAGAAAAAAATAAATACAAAATAAAATATATTGATTATATTAGTAACTTGAGAATAACTAGCATATAATTCTCTCTTATGTTTAAAAATATCTTTGAATTAATTTTGCAAATAATTCATGAGGTACAATTTCTCTTGAGCATTTTAAAATATTTAAAACTCCAGAGCTGCTGACTTGCTTTGGTGGGGTACAAAGGTCATGTATTTTCTTCTGATTTAGAGATCTTTACCTTAAGAGTCATATTTTCTGCATAATACTTATGCCAAAGCCAAGATTTGTCATTAAAAATGATTTTTTAGTGTGTGTAAAATTATCTGTCCTTAATAATAAATAAATGTCCTTCATAAATCTACCTGCTGTGAGTCCATGGAACAAGTCTACCAATAAAGGACAATTTATTTCAGTATAAATTCTTAGGAAAATTTCTTTACTCTAAATTTCTAAACTCTCTTTAGTTGCTTAACAAAGCCCATCTGAATATTCTGAGCTAAATTTTCCTGTACAAGAAACGAATGAACTTGGCTTTAAGCTAGCAGAACCTAACTTTATCTCTTTGAGATAGTTCTTATTTTAATTTGGATTTTTGGGTTGCACAATAAAAAAAGTGCGCACAGCTTTCAAAAAACACCATCCGCATGATTTGTAAGGATTAGTACTCCCATGAAATACAATAATTTAAACAGAGATATATTTACGTCTGTTTTTCTAAATTTATGTATCAGATTTATCTTCCTTTTCACTGAGGGCATTGTAAATATATCTGCCAAGCTCCAAACATCAGAAATGATAAATGAGATGCTTCTTAAGATGCTGCCAATAAATGTGAGTTCAGTGATAGTAATGATTAAATCAAAAAGAAAAAACAACAGTAGCAAGGTAAGGTGGTAGTAAGGACCATATAACGTTAGAGGAAGTAATAGAATATAAGTTATTTCTTTTTCACCCATCAGAGGCACAAAAACATTAGCTCATTTACACAGATGATCCTCTTGAGCAAATTATTATTTTTGCCATGATTTTTTTCATGTTTTATTTCGAAACTGCTAGAAACTATAATGAATTTAAATGCGATTAATTCAGCATTTCAAAATGTGGTAACCTATTTTTAGAAGGAAAAATATGCAAGGAAAGAGATATTTTCATTTGTCATGTTGTCCAGAAAAATGACAAAAAGAGAGGAGAAAAAGGCAAGCTAAGCTTAGCTTTATAATGAGAAAGTCTAACAACTTTCAGTAGAGGACACGTACATTTTAAGTAGCATTGTATGAAATGAGAACAGATCCAGCCCTGGGCTGCTCCTAGGAGGATCTCTATGTCTGCTCCAACATGAGGCTTTCCTAGGCAGCAGAGATCTTTTTCTGTGGACCTGGAGCACCTCCTGCAGTGACCTTGCTGTAGACAGAGAGAGGGTTTTTTCCAATTGTCCATATTCTCTACCTTTATGCTTTGCTTCTTTTTTGCTCTTTCTAGTTTGCTCCAAAAGCAATGCCTCCTATTTCCATTGAAACTACAACAGGTACAAAAAACACCATAACATTATTTGATAGTTCAAATTCTCAGCTACAAAACACTTTTTCAACAGATTCACTACCATTAGCTATTTATTTTTGCCAGCAGTGAACAAGAACTCGCATGCCACACTCACACAAATTGGCACCTGTGGAGGTAACCCACTGTTGCTCTTACCACTGCTGAAACATACTACTCAGTATGCTCACATCCACTGGTTGGTCTCCATAGACCTTCAGCAAGCAACCATGAATGTCACTGGGTACAATTTTTTCTTCATAAGGGAATCCAGTTCCATATGTTTGCCTCATACACGTTTCCATATCAGACGCCATTTTGTCAGAGTGCCCCTCTTCTATGTGCTGTCACATGGCAATAAAATTTATTGGAATATTGGTGGGAGGGCTCAATCACTACTGTCATGACACCAATATCCACCTCTGACCTTGTAGGCCAAAGTAATAAAGTAGGAAGCATTACTTTTGGAGCATCCCTCATACATTTGCCCAAGGCATCACCATTTTGGCTCCAAGGCTTCACCCAGCCCACTTGTGAGCTGGCTGTGTCCAGCACTGGACAGCCCCAGCCTCTTGCAGCTCCCCTCCCATTGCCAACATCTTTGCACTGACACTCAAGACCTTTGGCAGGCTGACTTCTCCAATTTAGACTGAATTGCTACCACTGGTGAGAATATCCTTTCTGGGATGGATTGTGTGTATTTTTGACTAATGCTAAGTTCTGAAATGAAAAATCATAAGTTATCTTTATATTGGGTATCTTAAAGGCTTGATTTAGAAATGTTTTTATTATTTCCCATCTTTTTTATTTTTCTTTACTTGTTGGATAGAATCTCAGAGGAAGCTGACAGGACTGCTGTGCTTCCTCACCAATGTTTTCTTCTCTATTTGAAGACTTATTTTTTTTCCTGATCGAACTTAGCTGAATGCTAAAAATTCTTGCTACCAGCCTGCCTGAGTCTCAGCTGGTTTTTGAGAAATGAAATGCTGAGATGTCCTTTAGCAAAACCTAAGGTCATCCTGTTCTCATTGGACCAGGGCTATACTTGGCATTCTATTGTTTTATGATATTTTATACTGAATAGCTTACAGGTTCAGCACAGGACTCAGTCAAAATTAGCGTTTCCAATTCATAATTAGAAAAGAAGGTGAAGTACGATAAAAGATTTAAATAAATTATTTGGAGTGTGCTGCATTGCATTGTCAGTGAAATCATTTTCAGACTCTTTAAAAGCAGCTTTTCTCCGAGTTGCTATTCAGATTTCATGCAAAGCATGTTCATTTATCTATAAATGAATCCTAATGAGGAGTCTTTCAGGTTTTGTGATGTGCAAAAGATTTCTGGAGAAACTGAAGCCTGCTCACAGATAAAACCCTTCTTATAGTGTTTCAGTGGTGGTTCCTCTGATACCAGAAATGAACTTTTCACATCTGACTCCTCAAAGCAGTTGCTAGCTTAGTAATAGTGTTTCAGCACCTGCAAATGCCTTATTAGAAACACTTTCATGATTCTGCCGCACGCCTGCACCAAGACTCACTTGCTGCAAAAATCTTTGGGATTTTCTCTGCAGTCAATTTTACACTATGTAACCCAATCTATCTCAAATGTTCCCATTTCTATAACAGTATAGCCCTAACTTTCTGTATGCTTTGAAATAGCTATAAGGATTAGAATGAAATTATATTTTTGTATAGTGGAAATTAGTATTCCCAGGTGTGTTTAAGAAATTGCACCTTTTTTTTTTTTTTGTATAGAAGTCATTGAGTGTGGTTTGATTGATGCTATACTTACACCTACGTTCTTGCTTATGAAGTTTGTTGTACTTAATGGTACTATAGCAATAAAGGATACAGACAAATACGAAAAGAGGCATGACTTACTTCTATAGATTTACTGGTTGATATTGGTATGGTAAATCAAGTGCAAAGTTTCCGTGTAGATTCATAAAGATTTATTTCCACCTTTTTCTAAGTACTTGGTGTCCAAAAGAGAACTTCATTACTGGTCAACTAATTTTGGAAAAAAAAAGACAAATAAAACTTCAAGACATACTGACCGAAACTATTTCATTGCATGTAGTTGTGGCAGCAGAAAAACATTTTCCTTGTACCTGCCAAATCACGATGTAATCTTAGCAAAGATTAAAATTGTAAATAGAATTCTATTGTTAAAAGGAGAGAAAAAGTAAGCTCTGCCAGAATATAATAGCTCTGCCATCTTACTTAATGAAAACTGTTGAGTTTTTCAGTGCAAGGCCAGATGTAAATGTTTGTGCTATTTAAAGCAGAGGAAGTCCACTGTCTTAAAAGGATGGGCCTCTAAAAATCTTTCTAACACATAGTTATTTCTGTGTTTAATTATAATTAATTACCTCTGTGCATTTGCTAGTATTGCAGATCATTTACTTCTAGGTGGAAATTTTGACTTCATCCAGTATAAAGAGCTGTTCAGATTCTCTACTTTCCTGCTGAAAATGACTGGTAAGTAAAATGATTGGTATCACCACTCTTACAGCCAGACTGTTTAAGAAAAGTATGGCTGTTGCTAAAGGTTTTGAGTGGTGTTGTGCACGTGCTTTTAGTGTTTGTTGACCTGAATTGGGGTACTTTTGTGCTGCTATCATACAGGGAGCATCAGTGTTCCAGATGACCAGATGTTTCCAGTTTGGTTGCCAGGGAGGAATTTTTTCATTGTGTAGATCACTGCAAATTCCTTTTTTGTGTGTTCAAGGCTCTGATGAATATGGCAAGGATCATTCCCCATCTCTTCAGCCAAGCTGTGGCCACCGTCTTCTAGCTTTATCACATTTCCTTATTAGAGGGAGACTTGGGCATGCTTTTACTTCATGATTTTTTTTTGCTTTTGCACAAAAAGCCCCATAGGAGCAGAAGCAGTAATATGCTCTGCAGAGGTGATAGTCTGCATGATCTATAACCCGTGCTGTTGAAGTGCTCACTGAATGACGAGAATAGATGCATCCTGGCTCTTCCTGTGCACTACAGATTGCCCTTACACATCTCAAGGTTTTAATCTCTGCTCTAAGAGCAAGTCTGCCTGTAATATACTACCATGACTTTTTTTTTGTCACTTACATTATCTCTTGCATACAATTCCCTGTCACTTGTACGTATTGTAGAGCTAGGATTTGTACCTGAATTTTTAAGAAGAAATACGTATCTCAAAAATTCATATCAATTTTATATTCAAATCCATATACAAATGTACACAAATTGTGTATGTGTTTGTGTATTCATGGTGGGTACTTCAATAAATAAATAAATAAATCTTTCCATTGCCCATACTTACTCTATGACAAATCTCTGAGCCTGCTGCTTGCTTGCTGCACTGATATTTACTCCTCAGTACCACACCTTTTTTAATAGATACTTGCTGGGATCTGCATTGTTAGAGGAAAATTATGAAGGAAAACTAATGATAGTTAGAGGAAATTATTACCTGCCAATTTCCAAATCAAATTAGCAGTCATACATGATATTTTGGCTTGTAGATGGAAAAAAAACCCACATAGTATGGAAAAATATAGTAATCAAAATTGACAACTTTATGTGCCAAATAAAAATTGTGGAAGCATAGTGGTAGTCAAATGTTTTCCAAGCTGATGAACACTATACATTTTAATTAAACCGAAATAATGAATGATACAATAACTGGTAAAAACAAAAATCATTGTGGTTTGCACACTTCGTATCTTCTTTTACATTTTAAATAAGTATCTTTGTATTAAATGGAACAGAAGAAATGGAAGGCAAAAACACTTTTTATCTGTGAGAGCTACTAGGATGAAGTAATGTGGGCCATTATGTCCTATGTTTATAAGCATACAGCTCAAGTTTTTCTCTTGTTTCTCTGTCAATACATAAATAAATAAATAAAAAATCCCTATAATCCTTCCTACTGTAGCTATTGTGAAGAATTTATCTGGATATTTTGCAAATACACTGGAGGTAATTGCATTTGAGAAGTGGCGTGCATATATGTCAGGGACTTGGAAATCTGCATTTTAAGGTTTGTAAATATAAAATTGTTCACTATTAATTAAGCTGTAAAAGCAACAGTGTTGCAGAACACTGTAAAGGGAAAATATAGAAACAACAGTTTGTATAAGCTTCACAAGGTAAGGAATTCTTTTTTTCCTATTTGAGAATATTTTGTATTGCTTGAGTGATTGCTCTGTAGGTGCCTGTGCTTGATGAATTGATTCAGCACATCCCAACTATTATCTTCTTCTTTCCTACACACTGAATCTTAGTAGATTTTCATTAGTAACTGATGATTTTTTGCTGTTAGTTGTGCTGGCAAAGGGTGATTTAGGAGAGGATCACATTCTAGAGCATGGCCGATGGCATATGATAATTGGGTAATAAAGCATGGCTCTGTCAGCAGGAATATAAATGATGCCATTCTCTGTTCTTGCAGTTCTTCAGCTGGCTTGTGGAAGTAAAGCAGCCAATATACTTCAGAAAGTAAGTTTCTTTCTTTTTTTTTTTTTCTTTATTTTTCTAGGTTTACAATGCTTAATTGTGGACTGCCTGCCTTCAAGTGCGGTGACTTGATTGGTCCTGTGGGGAGAAGTAAGATGACTGCTATTGTTTAGGACTAGTTTCTTGTACTCTGTATTTTATGTGCTGGAAGTAGGTCTGCACAGTCATTCACATTCAATCCTCTTCTCCAACAATCAGATACAAGTGCTAACATGTAAACACTTCAAAGAGGAACTCTTAAGCAAGTAACTAGATAATAAATAACAACTCCATTATTCAACAATAACCAATTTCAACAATTGGTTCAACGGTAACAGTTCCAAGAATTTAACAGTCAAGTATCAGCAGACTCCAACTTCTCACCACTTTGTGTCTGAATGTACTTCACAAATCCCTGTCACGATATTGCCAACTCTCTCTGTGCCCACGTTACACTTAATCCTCCCTTTGATTTCCTCTATTAGCATTTCTGGATCCTGCTCATGTTACTTGCCTCATCTCACAACATTGCTGGTCCCTCTCATCAGATCTTTCTTGATTCCACTTTTCAAACATTGGTGGGGAGGACCCTCCTGTCAGACCAGAGCTCATGAGTGCTGAATAACCTGTCAGTTCTTCAAATAGCACAAGTAATGCTAAGGTCACTATGCAGCCTCTCCTGCAGAGTACTCACTTGAAATTTTCTTCCCTTTCAGGACAGAGGAAAATCTCTTTTCTTCACCCCTCAGGGAAAAGGCTGCTGTTCATCTGGATCTCACCTTGCTGTGGGCAGCTGGGCTGCACATAGGTATGTGGGTTGGCATAAAGCCTTTGGGACTCCTCTGTTGAACAGAGTTGCACCTGCACAACAAGATCAAAACTGTATGAAGAGGAGAGGGAAAGGAAAAGGTGATAATACAGGAGCTTAATTTCCTGGGGAAAGAAAGTTGAAACACAGACTGCATGTCACCATTATATTAGATTTCCTTGATGTTCTGTAAGATATCTTTTTAAGAAAGTGGTCAAAAATGAAAAGTAGGACTAAAAGTTTCTGCGTAAGAGCAATTTCAAAGTCTGTCCTTTAAACATTTATGAAGAGAAACCAAGAGACCGCACAAAAAATTCAGACTGTGAAATTCTGCATCAACAGACTATTTTCAGGTGAAATGTCTCAGTGTACTCTCATTTCAGACTATCTCCTTTTCATAATCACTATTCATCCATAATATCCATTTGTTTTTTTTTTCTTTATATTATTTAAAGAATATCATGACAACAATTATAATTAACATTTATACAAAGTAAATGGCCTGATAAAATATTTTCCTCTGAAGGAAATTGTGAGATAATACAGAAAACTATGTACTTAGTACTTATTATAGGAAATAGAAAATTTGACTTCAATCCCTCCAGGTATCTTGAACACTTAATTTTGCAGTAAGGTAAACCTCTGCAACAGCAGATGATGCCTATTTGAAATTTGCTTAGTCTACATGCTTGAAAGTAATTTGACAATATCAACTTGAGTTTTCAATATCGGATATTAAAAATACAAAGCATAACAGTGTTTTATATTGTAGGAAACTATTTCTATCTGATCAATAATGTATTCCTTCTTAATTATTCAATGTTAGTGAAAATTTTATGCCTACTGGAATATTAATATGATATAACAACTGTAAATACTCCCATTTTAATTAAAATACTTTGAGAAAGTTTTGATACGTTGATAGTCATGACAAAGCAAAGTATTTTCTCAAAGTACAAAATAAAGATTAGGAACTATAAAACTACTAAGAAATTGCAGGAAAATTATATTTATAAACAGTATATGTTTATTTCTTTCTAACTTCTTATAAAAGTCTTGTAACTAAGACATTCTAAAATAATCCTATTTTTTATTTCTCACATACTATGTGCAAAGATTTTATTTCTGGAAGCTTTTAGGGATAGAACATGATCCTACTTAGTGTTATAGAATGTCAGTTTTAGACCTTGAGTAATCAGATTTTACTTTAAACTGCAAAAGGACATTCCAAATGGAAGATGTTTCAGCTGAAGTATTCCTTCTAGAACCATGAACATATTAACCAGGGTAATGGCATTGTTGAGCAGACATCCATCACACACTATAGGCTGCAGTCTGCAGCTGTAATCCTGGAATTGCTGCTCTTAGGTAGCAAAAGTTCCTCTGCTTCCTGCAGAAGGGAACCTCATTGTAGGGCTGTAAGGTTTGCACCCCCTCCCCTGTCCTGGCAGGTAGCTGACCACAGCTACCCATGCTTCCTGGGCAACCATGGAGCAAGGAATCAAGAAAAGAAAGAGCAAAGATATTCCCCCAAAAGGAGACATGGCAATGTTTGCAGAACTTCTTAAAATTTCATTCCATGATAACAGTTACTACTACTACTAATAATAAACCCAAAACAACTGCTCCCTCCCCCCCAGAAATAAATAAATAACCCTGCAGCACGAGAGATAAGGGAAGCTTACAAGATAGAAAGACGTGAGATATTTTATGAATACTGTTAAATGTGTGAACTTGTACTGTCCTTGGAGTAATAATCTCAGACAAATTGGAAATACATCTTGTCAAGTGATGCTTTCAGCAAGGTGTAGAGATAGCCAAAATATATGGAATCTGTGCCTCCCAATACCCTGTGAGGACCACCTCTAGTGGTGCCTCATTAAATCGTCCAACATTGAGGTTAGTGCTGCATATGGGGCTGTTCCTGAGATTCATACATGCTGAGCAGGACCTACAGCAGGGTGAAATATGACAGGGAAAAGAAGGAATAAATTCATTAGACAGCAGATAACAGTCACAGAAGCAAATGCTAGAGAGAAAAGCTGGGTGAGTGGAGGGTGGGTTAGCAGGGAGTAGACTGTATTTCCCCTTTCTCTATTTGAATATATTGCTGTTCTCTTGCTAGAAATGGCTCTTTCACTGTTGCTGCACTTTATCTTCACAGCTTCATGTTTCAAACTGTCAAAATGTAATAGGCCTTACTGAACTGTTACTGGTGGATAAGAGATGATGCTTAAAAACCAGAACAAAATAAAGCAAAGAGAAAATGAGTATTCCTCTCGCAAGATAGCAGAAAAGCAAAAGCCAAACCAACTTAAAATAGCAGATATTATGAATGATGCCACAGAGTAATCAGAGGTACACAAAGCAATGTAAGTTGAACTACCATAAGCATGCGATGCTCTCTGCCAGGTCGTGTAACCTCACAACTTGCACTAACCCACACTTAGACAGGGACTTCTCTTGTCCTTAATATGTCCTTAATTTGTTACAACATTTCATGTAATTTCTTTCTAAGTTTTACACTAAATACTTTTTTGTTCTATAAGGTACATATGACATCTGGAGTTCTGGAAAGAGGTAATGATCTGTAGGATAGGATATCTGTGCAGGTCCCCAGCCTGTGAGGTGAGAATAGTGTCCTAGCTTGCCTCCTTCTGTGGCAGAAGAGATGCTATTTAAGAGAACAAGAGTACCTGAAGTCATCACCTCACTTCTGGCTCTTCTCTCTATTGTGTCCCAACCCTTTTTTTTTGCTATCCTTTAGCCAGCTTTTAACTCATAAAATGACTTCTGCTTTCAGAATATGGAATGTTTATCATTGTCAAAGCTTTTAGCGTGGAATCTCCTCAAATGTTTCTGAAAATTTGAATGCTTATACGCACTCAATACTTTATATCCATGCACTTATTTACGTGTTCATAAGGTTGTGGGTGGTTAGCAAAACTCCTGAGTGCTGTCCCTCAAAAAACAAACAAACAAAAAAAGAAAACAAAAAAAACCCCACCATATTGAACTCTAAAGCCATTTTTTATTCTGGATTCTTCTTTACACCAGAGATGGAAGTTGATTACCAGTTCATAGCTTTCATCACCAGAAAGCTCATCCAGATCTTGAGACAGGAAAATATCTGCAAGTTATTTCATTGATTTTTTTTTTTTTTTTTTTTATGAGTACAGAAAGATATTACAAATATTTAACAGTTTGCATCAAAGTTTCCATGTTTTGCCTGAAAGCCTTTCCAATCACCCCGTACCTGAGTTACAAGGTGAAGAAAGATCCTTCACTCTAAAAGTCTCTAAATATTTCCCCCACTTTTAATGTAATGCTTATGGAAAAAATGAAAGTGACATCTTTATTACAAGAAAAATAGAGCTACCGTGTTTGTTGTCATTAAGGTTTAAATTCATAAATACTATAATTATAGTTAGCAGTGAGCAATATAAGCAGGAAGCATATCTACTTGTTCAAATCCTGCAGTGTTTGCCTATGTGGGAAACTCTGAGAATTCTAATTTGAGGTTTTGAGTCACCTCTAAGATGGAAAAGTAGAGTTGTTTGTTATAAAGGGAGGCACAATACTGTAATTACTTTTTTATTCCACTGTCAGCATCTTTAATAAGTATCTGCACTCTCCTCAGCATGTGTACTAAACCTTGATGCAGTCAGAGTAGAATAAAATTGGCACTTTTCTTTGTCCTGCTTTGTCCTTTCTGGTAAAGTCATTCTGCTAAAACTGAGACAAAGATGCTATTTTCTAACCAATGAATAGAAAACAGTCTTGTTCTATTTATTTGTGACATACCTAACATGAGATCCATCAGGAACAGATTTTGTTTTTTCTAGGGTGCTCATTTAAAGTCGTGCACAGTAGGGGAAATCTAGCCTAGGGCTAATGCTTTTTTCTGTTCTTCTGATGCTGGGTAAAATCCCCTCTGTTCCAGGTGTTGATCTTATTTTTCCTTTCAAACTATGTAAATGAATAACATAATAAGTTAAACCCAGAATAACTGTTCCTAACTTGGATCTTAGAAACTTGTATTCCTTTCAACTTGTAGAATCACCACTGTGACCCCAATCTTATCTTCTTATTCTTATTTCTCTTTTTCATTTAACCTTTTCAGAAAAATCACATCTCCTTTTAAGCCTTGCTTTCTCTCAAGGCTACCCTGTCACAACTCCAGAGGCGTTACGACCTCAGTAGTCATGGTAGTTAGTGGCTGACAGAAACAGTGCTGTTAATTTAAACAAGTTTCTGAATAAGTGATCAGCTACATTCACACTGTGATCTTTCCATTCCTGCTTTTCAGAGCACAGGCTATAGGTCTTCCACAACTTTCCACCTTCAATAAAGCACCTGCTTTAGGAAATAAGCAGCCTTGATTTTTAGATTGCCAACAGAAACAAGTATCACCTCTTCTAGTTACTTCCCCTCACAGTTAAAATGATATATCCAATGGAAAGACTGAATTTGACTTCAGCTGCCAGCCACTGGATCTTGTTATGCTGCCAGTTGCTAGGCTAAAAGCCCATTATCAATATCACTATCAATATAATTGATCTTTTGCTTCAGCTTTACGATTAAGCTCTTTACTAGCGTCTCGAACTATGATATAGGGCTATGTGAAACATTTCTTCCTGCAGCCAGTAATCTGGGGCATGGCTCTTTTCCAGCTTTTACTTAGAAAAGTGGATGTGTAGGAAGTGCAACTACATGAGCCTGGCTAAACCTTGTCTCCTGTGTGTAACTCCTACTTTGTTTGTGCTTCACACAAGTGTCAATGACCAACTGAAGTACACACAGTGGAAAACCAGGTCCATGAAAACCCATTTGTCTAGATGCTGGAAAGCATTAAATTCTGAACATCTGTCTTCTGTGAATGTATTCCTGCTCCCATTCACTCGCTATTTACAAATATTCATGTGAATGTGTTATTGTTTCCAAGGGTGCTTGGGGTATAGCTGTTGTACATAAGGAGGCATGTATTTGCATGCAAATAACTATTTCTGCAATAAAAAAGATTATTCAGTCTTCATATTTTTCCATTTTGCAACATTTCAACCAGCCAATCAGGGAACTAAAGGAAACTCTATTAGATGACCATTGGTGTGCCCTGAATAGAAGGTGACAAAAATCTGAGTCCACAAAATGTTTCTGAGGATTTTGGCTATTTATCAAGTAGTTCTAAACAACAAACGCTTTCACAGAAATAAGTCTCTTTTTACTGAACCGGATTCATAATGGAACTTATTTTCTACGAATAATCTCCTCACTTGCTCCAAAAGACAAAAATTCTTTGTCCACTCCTGATGCTGAAGGAATGTTATTAACCTTCAAAAGCAGATCTTTAGAACAGACTTGGGAGCTTGCCTGCTTTCTGTGCTCCTGCAGTGCGCACTCCTCTCACTTTAGATCATCAGTTCCATTCACTGAAGTGCTGGAAGAAGAACAGGTAATAGTGTTTGTCTAGATAAAACATTCTCAGCACCTCTTAAGGTATTAGGACTGCCGGTCAAGGGTGCTCAGACTGGTTCAGGAATTTTCAGTTCACAGATGAAAGTACAAACTGTTCAATACTGGTGCACATGGTGACATCTTTGATGGGTACAATAAAGTCTTTCTGCTCTACTTGTGAGTAGCTGCAGGAATATATTTACAGCTCAGTTACTGAATTTGCAAATGTTTCTCTTTCCATTTGCAGCATGAAAAGTGGTGTAATATTTGTTTCTGGTTTAAGTCAATGGTCTGATAAACATATTTTTCCTTTCAAAAAGGAACAGAGAGGGCAGAAAATGTTCCCTAAATATCTATTTTAGAGAAACCTGAATTACATCTGACCAGCTTTTTATCAAATTAATAGGAGACTATCCTTTGTGAAGCAGACAAGTTTATAGCCTTGTAAAATGAGGAGATGAGATATTTCTCTAATTTGCCCTTTAGCTCTTCTTTTGTGGAAAACTATTTTTCACAGCCTGGAGATTTTAAATATTTCCCAGATCTATTTTAGAAACTGGACATACTTCATTGTCTTTCTCCTGAATTTTCTTCTCTGAAAGTAGCTCTAGTGATGAAAAAATGTACTTTGTATGCTCTTGGCACTGCCAGTAACAGCTTCAAACTAGAAATTAATTTTTAAACACCAAGCTTCTGTGACCACTCTACTGCTATTAAACTCCCTGGCACAAACTTTAGTTTTACTCACTCACAGTTGATGATAGCATTCTTTTTTATGCTTCATTTTACGGTACAAGTTACCTTTTCCACCAGATTAATATTTAACTGAAAGTGTATTGGAAAAATAATTTAAAAAAAGAGATGTATTAAAGGTGCGTAAGCTTGGTTAAATCACAAGTTTCACTTTATCTGCAAATAATAGTACTTCACTTTGGCTCAGCTGTTTGCACCATTGTGGAAAAACACAAAATCCACTATTTTTGGTTCCTTTCAGTGGCTGTTGTACTATAAAAAGACTGCAACATCAGCAGGAACAGTGGTTTGAAACATTTGAAAGGAAATGCTTGAAAAGGGAAAGCCAGATGCCTTTCCCAAAATTTACCCCTAGCGTGCCTGAAGGAAATAGATTAAGCTGAAACAGGCAAGAGCAGCCTTACCATTCTGATATCCTCTGAAATGATTGTTAGGGTCATGACTGTCTCAAGTGACATCAAAATAAATGTGAACATCTATGGTATGTAGTAGGAGGTGGGCGAACTTGGTGAATCTCAGCTGGCTGTTAGGAAGCAAGCACTTCAAAGATGTTCTTCTCCTCTCCATCCCTCTGGGATCAGCATAGAATAGGGCCCAGAATACCTGAGAATTGAGACTGGAATTCAGTTTGCATTTTAAATTCAATCATGCCTGAAAGAAGAAGAAACTAACACTTTCCTTATGATTCCAGAGGGAAGAAGCCTAATGCTCATAACAAGCAAAGTAATCATGCAAATCATTCTATCATTTTTTTTTTCTCTCTTTTATTATTTTCTTAAATGTATTGTTATTTCAACTGCTATAAACTACAGCACTAGCTGAACAAACATGATGTCCCTGATTATTTAAAGATGAACCTGAGCAGATTAACCTATGTGGAATAAATAGGTGCTCTCAGTAACATGTTGTGCTGTCCTTTAGCTGTATAAAAGTCTAAGAAATTGAAGTACAGAAATCCACTCTGCATTGGAGTTCCAGGACACTTGTTTATCATTAATGCAGATGGGCTTTTTTTTTTTTTTCACTATTTTCAATTCATTTTCCAGAAAATAAAACAAATTTAAAAGTGAAAATACAGAACACACAGAATAATAATCAAAGTTTTGAAACATTTGTTGTGAGAGCTCAAATATTTTGAGACATTTTGTTTCCTTCTGAATAATGGCCTTTGCTACCAGTAAAGCAATGGAATTCTTATGTGTTATTGTTGTTCCTACTTGGAAGTAAGGAACAGTATGACACTGTGCAGCATCTACACTTGTGATATTAGATATTTAATTCATATCCTAAGTACTCTATAAGTGTATTTTTCTATCAGTATACCAGATAAAACTCTTATCTGGTGTGGTACTCTGTATATCTCAAATCTTTTTTTTTTCTGCTCAATTTGTTGGCACCTCATTTTGTGTATCTAATTTTCTTGTTCGACTGTAATTAATTGATTTTTTTTTCTTTCTTATGTACTAACAGTATTCAAGAAGATTTTTCCTTTAACTGGCTGGTATAGATGCTGAAGTATAAGGGTTTTTATAAAATATTTTTATGAATTTTCTATATAAATACAGTAATAATGAGACTCAAAGCGTAATTGCCCTTATTGTATTGATACTACTTTTAATGCTAGAGCAAGTTTCTGTGTTTTTGGAGCCAGCTTTTATGGCCTTTCAGTATTTTATTCTAACCCCAACACAGAAGGAAGGTTTAGCTCACACACATCAGTGGTTTTAATGCAGAAACCTTTTCAGCTGGAGCTAAGACATAAAAATTCTTAAGCTTGCTTGGAAGGTTTATTCAGCACCACAATCTTGAGATCAGCTGAATCACAACATGACAATGCAAAGCAGCCTTCAAGAAACTAAATTAAAAATATAAATAATAATTTCAAGGTTTGTCTTAAGCAGAAACAAAATTTTGGTATTCTTAAATTAGTTATTGTTTTATGAAGAACATTATATTTTTCTCTTCCAGAGAAAATCTTCTCTTCTCTTCTAAAATATCTCCCTTTTCTAATTTATTATGACATTTAATGAAAGTCCAACAATGAGGAGAATACTGTTTTTCTGGGATATAGCTAAAAAATGCAACCATGAGCTCCTGAAGTTCTTCCTTTGCACTGTCATTGATTGACAGTGGGATACTCAGATGCCTCAATTCCACGTCTTGTCACCAGGGCATGAGGATTGCTATATTTGGAAGGAAAGTCATTACTCCTGCATTTTCTTTTTTATCTCAGCTGTTATGCAATAAAAATTACACTAACTTCCAAACATCAAATGCTTTCTTAACGCTCTGTCAATAATACTGTTTAAATTAAGACGTACAGCTATAAAATGTATATGTATCATGAATATGTATCAAATGAGCTAGGGCTGAAAAGGGAATATGCCCCAAGAGGAGGCCAGGAGAAGTGCCTGCTCTAATGAGGACATACAAGTATCCAAGGTGTGAAGTTTACCTTTTGGGGACTGGGTTCTTAGCCTGGAAAGTCATTCGGTACATTTCTCACATAAAGCTGCTAGTGGTATTAATTAATTAATGGTATTAATTGCAATAAGTCAATAAGCTTGTAAGTTAATCAGGTACTTGTCCAAGGCACAGGAAGAATCTGTGCAAAGGAATACTATTGCTAGTATTATATACGTAATGGCTATGAAACAAATAAAAATGTATATGAAAATGCTCATGGTTTTGCTATAAAACAAGCTGTCTGTAAAATTTCCATTTAAAATTTATTTTAATCTAATTGTTATTAAATATTGCTCCTTGATGAGCGGCTCATTGTTTGAAAAACTGACTATGCATTTGCATTTTTGTCTTTTTTTCCTTAAAAACATTACTAAATTTATTACTAAATGTACGCAAAATTTTCTACACTATTGAAAATAACATTCTACAACAACATTCATTCACTAGAACATGGAGAGAAAGAATTAAATCACTCATCCTGAACGATAGTGTGGATGTTGTGGTTTTTTTTTTGTTTGTTTTTTTTTGAGAGGTGGGATTGTTTGTTTGTTTGTTATTGTTTTTACATTTTTCTTTCCCAGAAGAGGTCATGTTGAGCCACATTCGTTGTTGCCTGCATGTGTTTGTGTATTGTGCAAAGTAAATGAGCTGAAATATAAATTTTGTGCAGAAGAAACTTGCAGTGGGTAAATGCTTTGTTTACATTGAATACCAGTTAGCTATTGGATTTTATATTTTTCAGTAATGACTGGGGCAGCAGCATTTCTGGGATGACAGACTGTACCTGTCCAATATTCTTTTGGAAGAAATGATCATATTTCTCAAGCATGGAAAGATGTGATATAAGGCCAAGGAAGCTTTGAAAGGTTGTGGATGTTGTTTCTGAAAGCTACAAAGGAACTGATAAAGAAGAGTGTTGGTTTAGCAGAAATGCTTCCCAGAGGGAAGTGCTAATCAGGATATCCTTGGCAAGTAGAAGATCAGTGGAGAGAATTCTCGGAGGATGACATTTCCTTCAAAATGAAACATCATCAAAACTTTTGTTTGTTTGTTTGTTTAATTTTAATTAAGGAGGCAGCAAGCCTTTTAATAGAAAATACTTTGAAATATACATATATGTATATGTAAAGGAGATTTATAACCTGTTAGAAGTTTTTATTTTATTTTATTTTTTAAGAAGACAGATAGAACTTTAATTCTATGCTTGTGCCTTGAAATTCTGTTTTTATCACCTCTCGAGCAGTAGTAGATCCTGAGATCTGGGAAATTATTTTTTGTCAGAAGAATGTGGATATTTTCCTAGTCTATCTTCCCGTATTGATGGTCCCTCTCTTAAGCAGAAGAAATTGAAAAATACACAGCTCTGTCTTTTAGGAATGAAAGAATGTACGTGAAAGAACGCAGTGGTGCCTTTAAAAGTGACTTAGTTGGAGCTTACAAGGCAGACAGTAGTCTTTTCATATTTCAAAAATGTCCTTTTGAAGCAGGCAGTGCTTTGTTTAGTCAGGGATAATACTCTTGTTCTAAACAACAGCAACAGCAAAAAAGTAGAATGCAGTTGAATTTGAAAATCCCACTGGAAACGAACATTAGTAGGAAAATGTTAGAAAAGCTATTGGAAAATTCTGCTTTGTATCAGCTTGTTAACAAAGCTATAGCTAGAAGAAAATGATGTTTGTGGTTCTTCTTTTTTTAATTATGAAATGCATCTGTATTTTTCACAAAGCATCATTTATCTCAGGATTAGGCCACCTGCTCTATAGTTTTGATGGCTCCAGTTGTAAACTCAAGGTTTTTTCACTTTCATTTCAAAGTTTTGTCCTGCTTCTCAGCACTAGATTTTCAGTTAACTGTTATGCCTCACTATCAATACCAAGCCAACTAATTGCATATGGTAGCAGTGATTCAATAAATATTTTCCATCAATTTGAGCAAAATATTTTTTATATGCTTTGGGCAACAAATGGTCCAAGATGAGTAAGATATGTTTATATGTATATGTATATATACTCACATCACTTATTCTGTTGTGAAGAAGGGATTAAGTTCATGTTTAACAAAATAGACTGTTTTCCTATATTTAGTGAAACTCCTGTTACCCACACTGTCAGGCAGGTAACAATCCCAGTAAGGATTAGTCTGGAAACTGGTCATTCAGATACTGTCCCTTCCATCATATAACATCTATGAATATTTTGAATGAAGTTTAAAGTGCAAAATATAAATATAGATCCTTTTCCTTTTACCTCAGTAGTCCTGTCCTCAAACCTAGAGACATAGCCTCTGTCTTGAAAGTTTTGCAATCCATTTGTGTTGATTCATGGGCAAGATCTGGGCTTAAGAAGAACAGGCAATCATACAGATAATTTACTTAATAAAATAAATGTGTGTATGAATGTTTAGCTAATCAATTACTATAATATTACTATGACATTAATTAAAGTTCACATAATAATAATTGTGTTATACTTAAACCCTCCTTAAAGGCTTTCACAATGTAATACCAAGATGCCATTTTGATTTTATTAATTGCCTTCATTTTCCATTCCTATGGCTGTGTATGTTAATTTCAGCATTATCTAATTAAAATGTGTCTTAAACCTATATGAATCTGATATTTGCCAACATCATGCACTACATGCTGCTCATAATACTGAAATAAATTAGTAAAAGAAATAAAAAATAAAATAAAATTTGGTATAATCCTATTAACCCAGAATGGCTTAAGAGTCACTTGTTTCATGCAGAATCCTTACTAACTGCAAGGCAAAAGCAGTGGCCATTGGGTGTCGCCCTCGATCCATTCAGTTTCATACAAAATACTTTCTTTGGCAGTACAAATGTTTCTAGTCTGGTGAACAGCAGGTGCCCTCTTAACTGTTTGAGCATCCCTACAGAGAAGAAAGAAAAGGAGAATGTCTGATTATGGAGAAAGACTTTTTTTCCCTTTCCTTTTTCTTTTTTTTCCTTTCTCTGGTGAAAACTGCTTGTGAAAACTGCTCCTCTTCCCCACCTCTGCTGTTAACCTCACTGAAGACACAGAGGAATGGAAAAAATGAAACAGAGCATCAAATCCTGGTCATTAGGTGTTTTGCATGTTGAAAACATATACAGAAATGGAAAATTGGGACTCAGTTTTAAACCTAATTTTTATTGTGTACAGATTGCATGGATTGTTGTTTGGTAAATTCAAAATCTAATGGGGTCAAAGCCAAAGGATATTTTTATATGTGATACCTTTGGATAATGACATTTGCAGAAACGTCCCAGTCAGTGGTATTGCAAACACGTGGACTGATTTTACCAAAATATTTTCTGATGCTGTTCAGTCTGTGGACTTCACAAACAGAGGAACCTGAGAAGAGTGAAGGTGCCCATAAGTGAAAGAAGTCTGAATGCATAGCATGTAAAAATGGAGGAGCATATTCTTCCTTTTCTTCTGTTGCATACAATTCTTGGACAGAATGCATACTTATTTGTTGTTGTTAAGACTGAAAATAAGAGAAATAACATGAATGGCATGAAATTACTTCCATGGAAGATGTCAGATGTCTTTCCTATTTTGGCCTTTCTTGATGAGTTTGACATTTTCTTCTTGGTCAGAATTCTGGGAAATTTTCCTTTTTCAAATATCATTTCTTTTTTCCAAGTTGAAGTTTTCCAGTGTGTCCTCAAGATATTGTAAAATGTTAATGATTTTTATATTACAGTATACTGGAAATTGGAAGGTTGAATTTCAAGGTTCTGCTACAGAACACAAACATCATAAATATATTAAAGATCACACAGCAAACAACTGAATATTCAGTGGCATTCAGTTTATTTAGATGTTTCTATTTAAAGTCATCACCAAGGCATAACACAGTCTTTTCCAAATAAGCCCAGAATTGATGGTAAGTAGAAAAAGCTGCATGTTAAGAAGGTCAACAAACCAAGACTATAAAGATTCAGGAAATTTGACATCTAGGAACAGCTCAAGCAGGTAATATGCTTAGCTTTTTTGCAACTAATTATCTGCTAGCTTGATCAGACCAAAAAGGCATTAAAGCCATACATAAAGAGGTTTATTTTTTAAATGAGAGAACTATTAAATGCTTTGGGAAAGTTTATGGATAAATTTCAGAAACCTATATACATCGACTCTTTGCACAGACAAGATATGTATATATATATGTACTATTTTATATATATATATATGTACTATTTCTTTTAACACCACATTAAGCTTGTTCATGAATGCCTACCTTTGTCTCACAGTGTACTTTCTACTCTATGGAAAATAAATAATAATAAAACTAATATTGTTAAACCTAATTGCTCACTTTTATGTGTTAGCCTTCTCCTATTTCCTATCTGAATTTCAGGTTTGTACATCATCTAATTGGTTTACATTCTGTGTCTTTTTTTTCAACCTTGGGGCTGTTTTTCAAGTAAGTGACATACCCATACAAATGTCACACTTTCTCAGTGGGAAGCATTCGGGATATCTGTCAGTATTTTATTGGGAAATAATATCCAAGTGGAATTCTTAAACTGTAACTAAGATGTAGTGAAATTTTTATTTCATTTTGTGAATTACCTTCAGTGTTTTGCTGGAGATCCGTAATTAGTTTTGTTTTCATTGTTCCTTTTTGTGTCTTTAAAGTATTCTGAAAAATGTGAGGGTAGCTGTGAAGTGTCAGAAGGACTTCGTGTTAAGTCTGTAGTTTCTTCTATTTAGACAAATCAAATATTCACACTTTGAAGGATACAGTGTTTAATATCAGCCACCAGTAATAAACAAAATAAGTAAATAAAAAATGTATTTTTCAAGCAGTGTATTTGTTTATAAGTGTTTCAAAAGAAGACCACTTTACTTGTGTGAGAGTTCAAAGAGGTAAGAATATGAAAAAGAAAAAACCCTGAAGCTAAGCTATGAACATAGCAATGAATTTTCATCACAGAAAAAGGCTGAAATAATACAATGATTAGAAATCAACACTAAGAGGATAAAAAAAGAGGTGAATATGAACTGATAACTTTAGTGAAATTATTTATGTAAGTTGCCTATGACTATAGAAATTTTGGGGAAACATTTGAAAAAATGTTAAAGCTAGATAATTTTGTGTCCAATGATAGATGAAAAAGGCATAGACATATTTATGCTTTTCTCAAAAAAAGATGCTAATTTTTCTAGGAAAATGTGATTTCTGAATTAGTAATAAGCTAGCAGATGTCCGTTACTGTTGCTGAAACCTCAATTTAGGTGACATATATGCTTCTGAATTTAAAGATTTTAGAAAATAATGCAATATCACCACTATTGCTCCTCAGCTTCCACATCTGGCTAATCATTTCCTTTTGAAAAAGGGAAACTGAATAGATATATATAAGAACATCTGAATATGGAAAGATTATCATACAGTCAAGTTACTATCTGGGCAAATCCCAGTCCCCTGACACAACTTTCTTCAGTGAATTGGACCAGTTCTCATCTTCACTATGTTCCATTACTTTCAGCCACAAAATCAACAAAGTGATGAGGGTAATACACACACTGGTATGCTTTTTCAAATAAGAGTCTTAATGAAGTGATGGGCAACCTACAACCATTAAAACATAATTTTAACTTCTAGTTTTTTGTTGCAGAACTTTTATGAAGCTGAAAATACAACACACAAAGTATTATTTTTCTACAGAATGTAGTAAGTTATTTGCACTCCAGTACTGCTTGGATGAAGATAAAATGTAGATTAAGCCCACTGTAGACTTCGGAAATATTGCTAAAGGAAAGTTAACTTACTTTTTAGAAGTAATTACAAAATCCAAATCTGAGTTTTCATGCCAGATTCTTTTATTGAGCAAATCATCAAGAATCATTGTCTTGCTCTTTGCTCATGGAATTCAATTATTCCAGTTGTTCTTTGAGGAAAGGTAACTTAGATCAGTAATTCATATGTTATTGAAAATATCAGGGTAACAGAAACATTGTCACTGGTTATTAAGACAAATAAGATTTAGGATAAAATGTAAAACCTCTAGGTATTCTCTGAAATTAGAGAAAATCCTACTTGCATGACACATATTAGACATTGTGAATCATGGTCCTTATCTTAGGTCTGAGAATTGAAATAACCTGTTAATATTGGTTAAGTCTAGCAAGTAGCTAGAAATATGGTTCCTTTTTTTACTGTCCCTCATAGTAGTACTATCTAGAAAAATCTTCCAAATGTTAGATAAATAGGCTCATCTCTGCTGGGTGAAGAACTGGCTCAAAGGGCAGCTAAATGGTGCTGCAGCTGGCTGGCAGCTGGGCACCAGCAGTGTTCCCCAGGGCTCGATTCTAGGGGCATTTCTGTTCCACATTTTTTCAATTATCTTGATGCAGGAGTTGAAGACATCCCTGTCAAGTCTATTACCAAACTGGGAGGTGCTGCTGAAAGAGGTGAGACCTGGTAGATGGATCTAGATTGATCAGGCAAACATAAGTGGCACAAAGTTCAGAAAAGGTAAATGCAGAGTTCTTCACCTGTGGTGGAGCATTGCTCAATATTTATGTAGGTTAAAACTTACAATTTTTGTCAGATTACTAACCAGGCTAAAATTTTTTTCTGTATTTTCCAAGTGGTGAAAAAGAGATCAGATAGGACTCTGTGCTCCTGTTCAGTGCACAGGTATGAATCTTCTGACTGGGAACAAGAGGTACAAATGCCTTTGTACCATTGCAGCAGCGCTGCTGTCCTGATGTGCTCTCAAAAATCAGTTCCCCAAAAAAGTACACATTTTGCTCTCATCTGCTTTGTTACAAACAATAAATCACTCAAAACTATTTTTTCTTTCAGCATGTTTCTTCTTAATACATGCCAGTACTTGAAATTTAATTACTGTATAAGAAATTAAATTTGTATGGGTATTTTATTGGTCCTTGTGAATTACAAATATAAAAACTTGTTAATTAAGTATGTCATAGACTTAAAATTTTGCATATTCCGTTATTTTTTTTAGCCATAATGAATATATTGCAGAATGACTTTAAATTTAAGAGCAAAGATTTAAGTTAGATGTTAGGAAGAAATTCCTTACTCAGGGGGTGTTGAGAGACTGGAACAAATTGCACAGGGAGGTTGTGAATGTCCTATTCTCTGAGATATTCAAGGCCAGGTTGGATGGGGCCCTGGGGTGTGGAACTTGATGACCTTTAAGGTGTCTTCCAATATAAGCTATTCTATGAGTCTATGAAAAGATTTAAAAAGCTTCCTGAAACTGACAACTATACTTTTCTATAAACTGATAGTCCACTAAACCCCAAAAAACTCTGGTCTTTCACAGAGTAACTCACTCAAAGTAATTTACCCAGCTGATCACTGTCAGTGCTCAGCTGAGTTAGAGAGCTGTCACAGTTTCTTGTAGCATCAGAATAGTTCTCAGAATCGTTCTCCTTTATTGTGTTCAACATACATCTTATATACCATTCACTTACAAGCAAGAAATTCCTGTCCCTCTAATCAGTTAATTGGGCCTAGCTTCTCCCACATAACAGTGATAAAGGATGAAAGGTTTCTTAAGTGTGATTAGATTAACAATGCATACAAACAGAACCTCCTGTTTACCCTCGGACGCATAAAGATACTGTTTGCTCTCTGTCTTACACTCCAGACTCCCAAGATTTCTCAGTGATAGAGTCTATCAAGGAGTCTGATAAACTCTTTATTGACTCGCTAACAGTTACATCTTTCCCCCACAGATCATCAAATTAATTTCTTAATTGAACAAACATGAAAAAACCCTTATTGCTTGCTTTTCTCCTAAATTAGACAGATTTATAGGTAAGGCATATTAATAGTAATGTTTTCCAGGGTGTGTTTTCTGTCTGAGATGCAGAAGCTCTGGCTTTAGAAGGTATCGTCTGCTAGTTTTGTCTTGTTCCTCATAAATCCTTCTCTACCTAAAAACCAAGGTTATTGGGTATGAACAGAGAGGAGAATTTTGTCTGATATGGAAGGGAGTAGTACAGAACAGGGAGTGATGAATAGAGAAAACACAGAAAGATCAACCAAAATAAAAAAGAAAAACAAACATAAAATATGATGCTACCTGGCTATTACTGTCATAGAAACTTGGACAGACAGAGGAAGCTGTTGATGAAGGCAGAGGCCACAGCAGCAATGAGGAAAGCACAAATGTTTTGAAGGAATACAGCTTTCAGCCATCTAGTGAATTCATGAAGAATGAAACATCTCTGAGAGCCTTTAAGAAGAACTTCTATCTTTCCAAATTTGTGAGTGCATTTTTTGGTGACTGTCATTGTAATTTGCTGCTCTAACACATAGAATGGTCAGGGGACAGGGAAATTAATCTTCTATACTGAAGACAAAATATTCTTTCTGTTGGCTGAGTCATTATTTTCTCTTTTTCACAGCATTAGTGGTTAAATTCTTTTTCTGAAGATTGACAATAACTTTTCCGTTTAAAGATAAAAGAAAGTTAGAAAAAATAAACTCTTGAAATAAACATCTCCTCATGAGTTAAAAAGGCAATTTATTTAAAATTTAATGAAATGTGTTTTTCATGTATTTGTTGTATTTTGTCACAGCAGCAAGAGTATACATAATTTATATCTTGTTTATAAGCCTAACAAATGTGTTTGCTAGAGATAAGGGGTCTGTTTCTAATACCAGTTATTTTTTGCATAGCAGAACTTTCCTAAAAGGTTTATGAACATTACTTATGATTATTTGTTGATGTTACTCCTTTCTTTAATTGTAGCCTCTGCCTTGCATTCCGGAAACCCTGATGTTTGTTTACTTCATTTGATGGCCAGTGAAGATCAGTTTTCCTGCAATTAATTCCACAACCCAACAGTGGCCTGATGTACAGCTTTGTCAAGTAAGAAATTCTAATATTTACTATCCTGTATAAAATTATTTAGAGTCCATGATCTTATGATTTAAAAGTCCAAATCCTGGGTACAAGATCTTTGTTACTGAATTTACCCTGATAGTTTTAGTTTTGTATCCCAGTAGTTTTGCATCTAATTCAATGCATTAAAAATCCAAGTGCCAAAAGACTGTTATTAAATTAAACTATTATCTAATTAATATTAAATTAAAATAAACCTATTTTTGCTAGGTTTTCTGAAGATATTAATTAAAAACTTAAAAACTAATAAAGTACTATATATTTCTGGAGAAAACACATTGAGAATTAAGCTCTTGAAAATGCATATCCTGGTGCTCTTAGCAGAGATTAATCTGGGAAGGTTCTGGATGGAATCTTGGCTTCTCCAAGTGCAGTGACAAAAGTACTATTGATTTCAGTGAAGTCTGGGTTTCACTCAGCAAAATGAAAGCATTTTTTAAAACTCTGCTTGAAATTCAGTCTATGCCTCTTATGGGGAGAAACAAGTTGCTGATTATTAAGGTGTTATCATCCTTTCTTCTTTCATTCTCTACTCAGCAGTGAAATAACACATACCAGTGGCAAAATAGGTTTTAGAGTTATCACTCAGGGAGATGAATGGAGGACTTGTGTACTTCACTCCTAGATCTACTTTTGTTGCGTCTGAACTGTCAGTTCTCACAGGCACCTCTCTGTGAGTTTCCTTTTGCAATGTTTTCTTCACTGTGACAGATTCCAAAGCATAGATTTTTCTTCCAAATGAGCACTCACATTTCAGTTACGTGGCCAGGATCTGATTTACCACACTTCTGGGAGCTGAGCTGATGTGGCCACAGCTTGATAATCTGCAAAATTAAACCTCTAAAGAGTCAAGTGGCCTTGAGAACAGATATGAAGTTTGTGTTCACTCTTATCTTTAAAGTTTCTGTGTACAGAGCTGGTTTAGCTGCCTGTCTCCTGGTCCCTTGTTATTATAAACAAGCCTCTTTGTGTGCCTCCAGGTGATTTCTCCTTGTGCCCATACCATTAGAACAAGTTATGCTTTGTGGTGGGAAGCTGGGTATTGGATTTGGGCACAGGAGGGAGACAGAAGGTATTTTTCTATTCTGCCACTGATCCCCTTTGTGAACTTTGGCAAATTAGTTCACCTCTGTAATTTATCTAATTAGAAGAAAGGGAATAAATCTTAAGAAGAATCACCAGTTCTTAGGTTATCTCAGGCAGAGAAGTGACTGAGGGTGTTGTGGTCAAAGCACTGCGGTACACAGGAGAAGTGATAGTTCTTGGACTATCCAATGCATTACTAATCCATTACCCACTAAGGTTCTCCTTTTTAGTATCTAACTACTTAAGTGTTAACTGAGTGCTAGGAAACCCACCATTGAAACTGGCATACCATCTAGACAGGTTGTCCCCACAGTAGCCTGCTGATGCATCATAAAATATAAAGAGCTCACAAAGGGATCTTGAGGTATTATCATATGTTCAGTTTGTAGGTTGCTCTACTTTAAAGCACAGAACCTAGATAAAACCCACATCCAGATCTGGGAATGGGTGAGATACTAGCGCACATATTCATTTTATGCCTTCAGCTTCCAGCCATCTCTGTCTGGTGTGCTCCAGAGCATGAGCCATGCACATGGCTCAAGATGTGAAGATGCGTTAGCTGTATTTATTTATTTGTGACAAGACTTGAAAACAGACCAGAACGGATGTTAAAATGGGGCCTTAGACTAACCTTGTCCTATACCAAATCCCGTTGCACTGATGCTAGCACTGCAAAAGAGAAATTCTTTTTGGAGGATGTCTGTAAGTAGAAGACCTGTGCCAAGTTGCCTTGTGCTCTGGGAGATGTGTTGCCTGTGGACAACCTCTCCTTGTCCAGGCAGCACTGGTGACACCAAGCAGGGCCAAGCACACAGGTATCCCAAGTGCCAGCTGCCCCAAGTCAGCACTGATTGTCCCCGGTCTGCCCAAATTTTTTCATGCTGCAAGAGGCAGCATCTAACTACTCCCTCAATTAGCCATTACTTAATGTGCAAAACCTCTCAAAATACCTTAACAACCCATAACATAAATACTACAAGACTACAGTAGCGCAATACAAAGGTGCAAAGTATTATTTACTCATTTACTTTCCCAGCAGTTGAAAAAACGTGCCTGCAGCAATTTCTCAAATGACTCTTGGTTTAGCAAGAGTAAATTACTAATGTTTGGTTAAAAGGACTATAAAAAACAATTGGAGCTCTTAGAATACTCAGTTAATTTTTTCTTAGTATTAGGGTGACCCACATGTATCTTCTGCTAAGGCTGCCTGTGGTTTCCCTGGGTTGGAGAAGGTTGCTTAGCAACCTCTGGGTCAAGTCATGTGGAAAAGCAGTGTGATGACATAAAAATATTCACATACAATTATTAGGAGAAAAAGGGTACTTTCCAATCAAAAAATACATGTTCCTAAATGGCACTGACTTAGTAAAAAAGGAAACTATAGATTTGGCTAACATGAAAATTTTGTTTTTATCTGCTCAAGCAGTTGAGGTACCAACATTCACTGAATCCCAACTCCCAGTGACCAATTTTCAGCACCTGTCTTTTCAGACAAACCCACTTCAGACTTTCACTGTTCAGACCGACACTCCACTAGTTGCAGTACACCTCGATAACAGAATAAAATTGCTTGTCTCTGCAAAGAGAATTAATGGCATTATGACATTTACTGAACACATAAAGTACTTAAACACATCAGAAAAGATGTGACTTTGTAAAGGACTTCAATTTTTAAATG
The DNA here is from genome assembly GCF_023343835.1 of Lagopus muta. Taxonomy (NCBI): domain Eukaryota; kingdom Metazoa; phylum Chordata; class Aves; order Galliformes; family Phasianidae; genus Lagopus; species Lagopus muta. Next base: position 50,688,305 of record NC_064436.1, read on the forward strand.
TCAAACTGTCTTTAAGGCAGTAAGATTTTCAAAAGCTTGTTTGGATTCCTAATATGAAACTTAGTAAAATCACCATCTCCTTTCTTTTATACAGCTTTTTTTCTTCAGAGAGTTGGCACATCCTCTGTCACTGAAATTTAGAGCCAGTGTTATTGTCTGTCAGATTCAACCAACAAATGTATGATAAATTATGGTTTTCCAGTTTTGGATTAAGTGGTGTCTTGGTGTCTTTTTATTTTCACTGCATTAAATATTTTCTTTTTTTTTTTTTTTTTCCCACAAAATGGTAAATTCACATGTTTATGAAGAGCTTGGTTAACAATTCTAATGCTTTAGTGTAGACAAAGGCAGAGAAAGGAAAACATATCATCGTAAAGGATCTGACTAAAACTTTCTTTGCTGAAAGACCTAAATTTGAAAGGAAGCTTTGAGCAAAAGGGTGATAGCTAACTTTGCAGAGGTTCAAAAGTCAGATTCCTGTTAATGAACATTTTGGCGATATGCAGCAACAGGCTGACTCTTCCCTGGTTTTGGAAAAAAATCCTTCTTCACTTGGATGTATTAACAAAATCTTAAGACTCTCATGGATGTGTTAATTTGCTGCTAGAGAATAAACTTTTTTCAAGTTCATGTTGCTGGTGTATCCATTACCTTATATAATTCTATTGTTAAATTAGAGAAGTTATTCTTTTCTGTTTCCTAACATCACTGGCTTCTGTTTGTACCTGACATGCTGGAAGCAGACTCCTGTTACCTATAGGCAAGAGTGTCTTGGGGGTTCAGTACAAATGCAGGAGTCTTTTCAATGCTCAGCCTGGTGGGAACTTTTTTTTTTAACCTCCATTACTCTCAGTTGGTCAGTTAGTTCCCATTGTATATGGTTCTGCCACATCTCTGTTGGAAAAGATATATTTCCCTGGCTCATGAAATGGTGTGAATTAGTGTTCTAACAAATGCATTGTACCTGCCTACTGGATCTCCAGATAAATATGATTTCCTACTTTGAATTCCCTTATCTGCCTATGAGGGCTGCTCCAAAAGTAGTGCCTCTTACTCTTAATTTATTATGTTGGCCCATGTTGTCAGAGGTGCATGGTGATGGTAGAGCCTGAACCAGTTTTCCAATATTCTGTTACAGTTTGCTGCTGTGTGTGACATGTAGCAGCAGAAGGGCAGTCTGACAAAATGGCATCTGACATGAAAGTGTGTATGAAGCAAAGGTATGTAACTGAATTCCCCCATGTGGAAAGAAATTGCATCCATTGACATTCATCAGTGCTTTCTGAATGTTCACAGAGACTAAACAGTGGATGTGAGCACAGTGAGGGTAATGAGCAGTGTATTTCAGCTGTGATAACAGGTCATCGGCTCTGGTACAGATATTTCTGAGTATGGCATGCAGGCTCTTGTTCACTGCTGGTGAAAATGCACTACTAATGGTGGTGACTATGTTCAAAAATAGTGTTCTGTAGCTGAGAATTTGCTCTACCATTATTGTTCTCTATGTATCTGTTGTAGGTTTCACAAGTATGCTACGGGTACTAAGACAATTATCTGTGATTTAGAAATACTGAAGAAAGTGTGTATTTCTTATAAATTTTAAGCCACCTGAGATATGAACATATTTTGTTTAGTTAACTTAATATTGGTGCACTGAGTAAGAGTGGGATAAGATTATTAATTTCACAGTGAATGGACTGCAGAACGTGCAAAGCCTTTATTAAGACTGCCTAAAGCTATAATATGAATTGCTACCTATTAGTTCACCTTTATCCTTGACATAAACACTCAGGAGGACTAAATGAGTGTTTAAAAGGGTAAAACTCGTTTGTTGTCTCACAATCCAGTTAAGACGTACCTGTGCTAAAATGACATGAGATCAGACCCAGCTTTTCGATTTATGAAAAAAGAAATAAAATGAAGGCAGCTTTGCCAAAACAGTCTGGAATATCATAACAAGCCATTGAATATATTGGAAAGTGCTGGAGGGAAGAGGAGGAAGAGCATATACATCACTGACATACTTCATCACCTCACATACAGACATCACATTCAATTAAGTATAGAATTTGCTGTCAACAAACTTGACATGTACACCTAGGGAATGTCACCAACCCCCCCAAAATCAATATTCAAGTTATGATGGACTGACAGCTTAACAGCTGAGTGAATGTCTTCTGATTTTACCCATTCTTTTTCCAGAATTTTGCTAAGTCCTTGTAGCATGTACAAACAAACCTAATTAAGCTAAGGGATATGGCTGAGCACAAACCTAAAGCCCACAATTCATACAGTATTAAAAAAATCATCTGCTTAATGTAATTCAGATCATCAAGAAACCAAAATAAAAAGCTATAAAGGAATCAGAAGAGACAAATTCTCAATATCCTAGGTAAACAATGTTTTTTTTGTAACATTTATCCAGATGATAAGAATTTTCCTTACAGAGCTAAATCACTACAGACTTGGAGGAAAATTTGCAGACACTGTCTAGTGTTTCTAAATACTCTCAATAAGAAGACTTTCAAAGCTAAAACAGAATGTAGAAAAACACTTTAAATTTTACCTTCAGATTTTCACAAAAAATTTAGTCAACAGTATAGCAGGCATCTTGATTCAAACATACTTTTTTTGTAATTTACTTTTTTGAGAAAGTTAAGACATTATAAATCTGACAATGTTTCAGGGGAAACTTTTCTTGAGAGTAAAACTAATTATGCCTTCATGACAATGATTGCTACTACTGTATAAACTAAAGAGGAATCCTTCAAAATATTTTCACAATCTTGTGCAAATAACAAGCTACTCAGTGTTCTAATGTTTACGGACTTTTCTTACATGTTCTGTGTATGAAGTAAATCTGTTACAAGTTACCAGTTACAAGAGTTACTGGATGAAGTTCACATAGAATTTTGGATTGAGAAAGCAAAGTGCTATTCAGAGATTATATTACTTGGTTTCTGATTCGTCATTCACTTTAAACCCATCAGAAATAAGAAAAACCTGGTGGGTATACAAAAGTGTAAAAACTCGATAAAACAAAATGAAGTGTCAGTGTTCTCATATACTTATACTTGGCTTCCAGAAACTGCTTCAAATATTGTTTTTCAGTAAAATAACATGGAATAGTATATTGTTTTTCTTTTGGACTTCAGTCAGCACAGCGTCTTTCAACTGTTTGCCATAGACTAAGTAATCTTTTTTTCAAATTCTTTTTCACAGACTAAGAAATTACGGCATTTCTTGTTGCTACACTGCTAAAATGCGACTGCTGCTTGCTTTGTTAATGCATTGTGTAGCCCTTGCTGTTTACATGGATTCATGATGAAAATCATGTTATATTGACAAGATGATATATAGAAAATCCCTGTACTCATTTTCAAATGTATATTTTCATGTGAAAATAGCACAGTGAAAGATCTAATTTCCATAGGTATTATTCCATCCTTTAATGAGCTGACATTTGTTATGTTTGTCACCTATAGAGGAATAAAACCTACAGCTGATTGTCTACAGGACTGTTTTAAAAGAAAATATTTTTCTTGTACCATTCCATTATCCTGCAAATTTATCTGTGAAGAGTTTCATGGTCTGTAAAGTTGCAAGCATATTTACTAGAGGAATACAGATTTGAAAACACTTTGTACTCTAAGATTAGTAGGAACAGAATGTATTCTTAGAAATCAGACTTTTAAAATATTATCTGAACACAACTCCGTTAAATTTTCAATAAGACTGCTGCTCCGACATGATACTCAAACAAATGGAGTCTGTCAGATTTCTGAATGCCATTTTATATTGAGAGCAAGGAGAGGATGTTTATTTTTCTCTCACTGTGAATTAAAAGGTACATTAAAACTTCTTAGGGTCAACAGCAAGCAGATTGGAGAACTGGCCACAGAATCCAGGTTTTTTGCTATGCAGTCTTGTATGTTATCTAGTGATCACATCAAACCTTGCGGTAATTCTGAGATTATCAGCTTAGAATTATTAGTGCTGTACCTTTTACTAAATAAGATTTTACTTAAGATATGAAGGTTGACATTGTGATGAAGTTTGCTTCTGGTCACTCGATCAGGATTAAAATATCAGATGAAGCATTCTTTATATAACTCAGAGAAGTCCCAGTTCTAACAGGGTGCAGTGTTCTCCCTGGTGTCTTTTGGAAGGGCAACACAAGCAAACCAGATGATTTTTGGAGGATGTCAAAGATAACTAGACAAAAATTTTGGATGGGACAAATTAAGGGGTTAATTACAGTAAATATGCTGTTTACAGACAGGGTGAGGATGTAATAATCAGTGGTAGCTTTAGGCCACAGTGACCATAAAATAGTGGAGCTCAAGAACCTGAGGGAAATGGAGAAGATAAGTAATAAAGGATGGTTTAAGAAAACAACTTTCATATTCTCTTCCCTTTTCCCTTTTCTTTTCTCTTGACCTTTCTTTTTTTCCTAGAAATGGCTCCACATCTTGAGTGGAAGTAGCTGGACACTTTTTCCACTTCCTCTTCTCCTTCCAGCTGTTGGGAAGGCTTTCTGTAGGTTTTACACTATCACAATTACAGAGTAGGAGTAAGGCTGAATGCTCATAACTGGGACTGGAAAACGGAGGAATCTAAGGCTGTGCAGGATCCTGGCCAGTCTGTTGTTTTCCAGCATCTATTTCCTCTGATACCATGTTTAGTTCAACGCAAGGTTTCATCTGATGAAAATCAAATTGTCTGTATTAGATACAGTTTTTGAAACTTTTTTAACTGAAGACGTCTATAGACATGCTAAACTACATTTCTCTTGACTAATACAAATCAGACATTTTATCACAGAATCACAGAATCTTAGGGGTTGGAAGGGACCTTCAGAGATCATCAAGTCCAACCGCCCTGCCAAAGCAGGTTCCCTACACCAGGTCGCACAGGTAGGCATCCAGGCAGGTCTTGAACATCTCCAGAGAAGGAGACAGCAGCCTGAGAGACTGGGCAGCCTGTTCCAGTGCTCCGTCACCTTCACTGTAAAGAAGTTCTTGCGCATGTTTGTGCGGAACTTCCTATGCTGCAGTTTCCAGCCGTTTCCCCTTGTCCTGTCTCCACTCACCAATGAAAACAGCCTGGCCTCGCCATTCTGCCCCCCACACCTTAGATATTTATAGACCTGGATCAGGTCCCCTCTCAGTCTTCTTTTCTCAAGGCTGAACAGACCCAGTTCAGTCAGCCTTTCTTCATATGAGAGATGCTCCAGGCCCCTCACCATCTTTGTGGCCCTCTGCTGGACTCATGTCTTCAGTGTCCCTGTTCTTATACGTGACAAAAGAAAAACTATTGCAATGAGTTCAGAACATAGATTTTTAGGATTAGATGAGATAAATCCCATCATTATAACTAACTGCTTGGGAAAATTTTTGAGTCTCAAAATAATGTTCTTATATTTAAATATTAGGTCCTCAAACATTCTCACACTAAAGACTGTATTAAAAAACAGATTATGTAATATATGCCAAGGCTGTCTATAAGACCACAATATTAGACTGAAGTGAAGAGTATTCTTTAGTCTTGATTAAAAATGCAAGACAGGCTGCAAATTTACTGCCAGTAACTTGAAAAATAGTTTGTAGGAAGCCAAACTCTGTGATTCTACCCTCGAAGGCTACTCCTTTGTAACTGTGAATATTCTTTGTTACAGTCCCCTCTTAGTCATACTGAAGAGAAGGGATCAGACTCTTTCACAGGGCCTGTTATGATAGGACAGGGAGAAATGAATTCATACTAAAAGGGGAGATTTAGGTTGGATATAAAGGGAAAAGGAAATTACAGTGAGATAGTGAAGCACTGGAACAAGCTGACCAGAGAGGTGGTAAATGCCTTGACCTTGATGACATTCAAGTCAGGTTGGACTGGGCTCTGAGCAACTTAACTGAACCGTAGGGGTCCCTGTTCATCACAAGAGAGTTGGCAGATGAACTTTAAGGGTCTGTTCCAACTCAAATATTTATATGATTCTACGCTTTATCAGCACCTAGTTTCTTTTTACGCTAAAGCATCCTTGTAGCAAGCAGTAGCACATTGTTTCCTATCGTAAAAAACAAGAAAACTCTGAGATAGGAGAGTTAAAAAACCCAAATTAGTGTTGCCTACACATAAAAAAAGTACAAGCAAATAGCATTTTATATACATCAGATGTGTCTTACATTGTTATTTGTCCTTATGTGGACTTACAAGAACAGTGTCCACTAATTTTTTCAACTATGAGGGTCATATTTCCCTTGCTTTGCTGTTAAACCAAAAAGTCACTGGTTTTCATCTGGACCCACATGTTTTGCAAAACAAAGGGAACAAAGTTTTTTCTCTGCCTTGTTTGTTAGAATTACAACAGTGGTTGCATAGAGGTCTTGACAAAAACAAACAAATCAATTCATTAACATTCAAAATACACTTGCACACTGCTTGAGTTGTTTTTTCTTCTAATGTGCACCTGTACATACGCTTATTTCTTTTTCACCAAGGGCTTTTTGGCACAACAGCAAAGCCAGGGAAATGTTTACTTTTTCATAGAAAATGAGTGGGCACTGTACATTATGCAAAAACAAAAAAATACTGACCGTGTGCTAGGTGACAAGAAAAAAAGAAGCAAAACCTGGAACAACAGTAGGTTCCATCTGATTGGAACTCACTATGTTATGTGCTTGAAAGGCTTTAGAAAAATGAAAACAAAACAAAAAAACAAACAAACAAAAACAAACAAACAAAAAAACCCAAACAAACAAACAAATAAAAAACCCATAACCATGTTTGAAAACTCAGAACAGGTGATGTCCTTATCACCTCTCATTTAAATTCCTGGAGGTTGTTCTGTTTAGTATCTTGCCAATAATTTGTTGATTTCCAGGTGTTTTTATATTTCACTTTTTTTTCTCAAACAGAAGTGTTTGTAAAGAAATACCAATGCTAAATTGTAAATGGCTCCCACAACAGCAAGTTTTCAGTCCTTGCTATTTCACCATATTTTGTTTACCTCAAGAAACCTAAATGCATTTTCCTGCTGTTAACAAATGTTTCTGCTCATTTTGCTCGAATTTTGGCAGCGATCTTATGAAACAGCAGACTGAGGTCAAATGCAGAAATTATGCAGGAGCCTCTTATGCTCTCTTTAGTGGTCTGGCTTAAAAGCAGTAACCTCTTGCATACTTAGCCAGTTGCTAGGCATGGAAGTTAGAACAAATAGCACTGAATTTGAGTTCAATTTCAGCAAATGCCTCATTTGCATGCAGATGTAGCTATGAGCATAACTGCAATGTTTGCTATATTTTGTACCTCTTCAGAACTGCTACTTCACTATTGCAATGGGATGGTAAGCCAGAAAAAATCTGCCTCCTTAATCTAAATGAAATCAGTAACTTCAGTGAGAGCATGTAGTGGTATAAAAAAAGATGGGGTTTAAAAACATGCTACTGTTAAAAGCCAGAGTAGTTTGTGCATTTGTATCATCTATAGAAATAAACTACATAAAGACTGCACAAAAATAAATGAAATATTTGAATAATATAGAGAGAATTGAGTGATACGTGTATGGGAGGAAATTTAAAGGGAATGGGATTCATTTGAAACTCTTTATGTCAACAATCAGAACACAAAATCTGATATTTTAATAAATGCAATATTAAATTAAAGCCCTATCTTAGGATGGATGTAACAGTCCTAACACTTTAATCAAATTGTATCAGTTTTCCCACCCAAGAAATAACAATGTGAGGCTCCATTAAAATCAAAGGCAGCTTTATTTGCATTGGTGTACTGGTCTTCAGCTCTAAATTGGCAGAACTAAAAGCATTAACTGATCAAGATGGTCACCTCTAAACACTGTTGAAAGATTCTCTTTTTCAGTTAAGTCTACTCTTTAGTGGCAGAGGTCTTCAGTATTAGTTAAAAAGAAAGCCACAAGCAATCCGCTACAGGTAGTGGATTGTAGTCTGTAGTGGAAATGCTAAGTCATGGCTTGAAGCAGTGATTGAGCACCTGGTAGAAAGGCAGGGCCAATCCAGGGTAGCTCAGTTGCACATGTGTGACTAGAAGGGGTGGAGCCAGGATCTACTTCATTTAAAGATTGGCAGTGGAAGAAAGAGATTTTTATCTGGTGATTCCTGCTCCTATGAGGATCTTATAAGCCTTCTAAAGATAAGTGGTTTTTTGTTTTAATCTTATTTCTACGCACATAGTTGCTGTGTCTGAGTGAATGCTTGTTCACTGTGGTCCAGAACCTCCTGCTCTGCTGTCTTGTGCTTTCTTGCATCGTATAGTTACAGCAGTAGACTGTGGTGAGCTTGTCTCTGATAGTATTGGTGTTGTCTTGGTTGTGCATCCTGGTTGGTGAATGCAGATCCAGAGTGAGGATAACACCATATAATTAAAATATGTAATCTAAAAAGATATATATATATATATTTTTATTTGAGGAGCCTGTAACTAAGAATCCTAAGGATCCTGGTTTTCCAGTTTAGAAGCTATTAGACAGGAACTGGCATTGTCATTACTGATGAAGATAGGAAGAGATACTTTGATTACAGAAGGCAGAAAAAGTTGTGGTTTTGCAAAAGCAGGTTTTTTTCTGCTTCTGTCTAATAAGAATGTGAAACACGATGTATAAATTCTACAGTCTGAAAGTATTTTATTTGTCTTATAGCCTGAAAAAGTATGATTTCTTTTTTTTGTGTGTTTTTCTTATGGGATTTATCAGCTTCCTTATAGGAAATATATGCCCATACAATTTTTTCCTTTTCCTTTCCCTTTCTAAAATGTTTGTGACATGATAAAAATAAGATGCTTGATTTGTATAACGTCTTACAGTGCACTTTTGCTTGCAGACATTTTGGATGTGTATTAGATCACAAACAGATGCATAACTACCTGGAAAGAAAGTTACCATATGTATGTGGAGGATCTTATGAGGCTAGTTTTAAATAGAATGCATTCAAGGGTTAGTGTTAGTGGTGAGGTCATGCAACGACACAGAGTTCCTTTTCTGTGATAAGGACATTTTTTGAACAATGAAATACGAATGTAGGGAGATAGTTTGAAAGATACTTCCAGATGTATTTATATTTCATGCCTGCAAACATTAGCAATATCTGGAGATAAAATATACATCTAGAAAGTATCTGTACAGAAGTCAAATCACTTATAGTCAACAGTGGCCAGGTCCCCATTTTCAGAAAGTCAGACAAGAATGTTAGATGTTTCTTAGATTTAGAGGTGGTTTTAAAAATACAGGAAGGAAACTAGTTTACAAAAGAATAAAAAACCCCCTCCTCCTCCTTGGGAGATATAGAGAAACCTGTGGGTGGGAAACAGGCCATTTCCTATGCATCATGGACTGCAAATTGTGTACTTTGTTACATGGTACATAGAACAATCTGAAATATTGCATGATTTATTTACCTCAGTCTTTACTAGGAAAACTAGCCTTCAGGAATTCTAGGTCTCAGAGGCCATGGAGAAAGGGTGTAGCAAGGAAGATGTAACCTTGGTGCAAGAGGATCAGATCAGGAAATACTTAGATAAATTGAGCATATATGAATTTATGCATCCTGGTACTGAACTGTTAGCACAGTCTTTTCAACCTGAGCAGCCTATGGAGCTGGAATATCTTTACTGTGCTATTTTGAAACACTTAGAAATAAGAAGACAAAAAGTAAGGTGATGGAAAATATGATGGGACTCATAAAGAGACCTAAATTTCAGTGGTGTCATTTTAGGCAAAATCTCAAAAATGAGGTACTTTGAGACTGCTTAGAATGTGTGAATAGAAGTGAAGATTAGGATTAAACCAAGCAGTCTTCATAAGAAAAGGAAAAAAACTAAGTGGATTGTCCAGTTGTGGCCAGTTGAAAATGCTGAGTGGATAGTTGGGCCTGTCCTATTCAATATGAAGTCATTTTGTAAAGGCAGGCCTGATTCCATGGGCTTTCATTACCAAGCCAACAAAATGCCAAAACCCAGGCAAGATATAGTCTTCTGAGTTTGTTGCTGAAACAGCTTTGCTTACCTGGGAAGAAATGGAATTGAGATTCTAGAATCTCTACATTTCCAAGGAAGAAATCCTTTGTGGTTTGGCTGACAAGAAATGATTCAAGACAGTCAATTATGCTTCTTCTCAGTCTCTTCTTTATCAGTGAATTCCGAATAATTTTTTTGGGTGTAAGTTAAGGAAATGAGACTATTTTTTATTTTTCTTCCTTTGCAGAAATAGCCTAGTGCTATTTTGCTAAAGCACGTAAGTGAAGTTTATGTTTTGCTCTTCCTTGTGAAAGCAATTTGGTCTGGATCTCCTACATGATCCAATATACATGATCCTACAAAGCACGGTACTGTGGAAGAAGGAATGTAGCTCCATTTATAGCAAAAAGACTGCTTTCAGAGAAAATAACAGTTTATCTTGCTTTTAAGATTTTTGTTCTTAAAAGCATCCAGAACAGGTAAGCAAGACGTTGAGAACATTTGCTAGATTGCTTCTCTCAGGTTTCAATGAAAGTTCAGTTTATCAGTGTTCTGTTCTGTCAGTAATTAAATGTTCTACATAAGTACTGAGGCAGATGTCCAGGTAGCAGAAAAATGCCATCTAACTGCAGGTGGACTAGAAGTGAGTTAGTGATAAATGGATAATGATTCTAATACTAAATATTTTTCCATAATTAGTAGTATTTTTCTGTCTGTCAGAGAAAATATCCACTAGTTTGTCTTCAGCAATTTTCTTTTTTCAGAATATCTCAATTTTGAGGAGTTTCTCCTTTTCAACAACCTTAGTATTAGTTCGGATAAACAACAATAAAGCAAAATGTTTTATTATTTCTCCTTAATGCTTATCCAATATTAACGAGAGGGAAAATCCATGAAGTTAACTTTCATATCTCTGTATAAAAATGGTTGGGTCGTCTTTGTTGATCCTGCAAATGTTGCACAAACATTGCAGTTGGTCCTCTTAATCTAATATTTAAAGGCTGCTAACTTCCTTAAAGGGTATTGTACATGACTAAGAAATGATTTCAGATTTTTTTTATTCCTGTTAGTGAACTTTGAAATATTAAGATAAGCATAAAATTATGAGCTGCAGCAAATATTATGTATTTTGAGGATTAATTTAGCTTGTAAATTAACAGTATTCAGATATATCAGCAAATGACTTACTTGTGCTTTAAAAACTATATTTTCTTTTATATAACAGCTACTAACGTTTTACTCATGTGTTCTTCTCTGATAGAATTAATTTGAGAAATATGCAACATTTCTTCAAAGGAAAAAGTAGGGGAGAGAAAGGAGGGAGGGAATGAATAATCAAACTTACCAGTTACCAGAGTGGAGTTTCCATTAAGAGATGTTCTCATTAAGTTACGTGTTGTTTTTTTTTTTCTTTAAGTTATTTTATTTTTCTAAATATTAATCAGTAGTGTCTTGTAGTAGAAGATTAGAATTGTGCAGGGGGTGCAAACTCGTTCATTTTATTTGTATCTTTAGTAAAGTGTGTTGTTCTCCAATGCAGAGTTGTAATTGCTACCATACTTTAATCTTTTGATATTTACAAAATGCAGGTACAAGACTGCAGTGGATTTGCTATGTGCATGTGTTGGCTACTTCTCATAAGCCTGTGAATTGAAAACTGAATGATCAGATTACAAACAGGGAAGTTTTAAGAGTAATTTGCTATCAAGATTGATGGGAATAGGCATTTAATATCTGAAATGCCTTATTCTGTATTATTCTGAATTCTTAAAAGAATGAGTTTTAACTGAATGGAAGTTGAACTTCAAGTAGATTAATTTTTTATTTATTTATTTATTTTGCAAATGGAACTTTAGTATTATTTATAGACTTCTTATTAGACTGCAGCAGCAAGGATTTGCAGAAGGAATTTTCTTAATCTTTACCAAATTTATCAGATTTTTAAGAGAATATGCATTCATTTTTCAACTATTTATGTCTCACTACTTGACATGCAGTAGTCAGAAATCTTAAATGAACTGTAATCATGAAAGGTATGACCCCGTTTTCATTACAGGACTAGAGATTCTTTGCAATTCCAGTTGCGTATTTTCTAAAGAGTTCTACTTCTAAAACATAATTTTAAAAGGAAAAATAAAGTATATTTTATAAATGTGTTGGGGCAAGTTCAGAACAGTGTTAGGGTGTTCCAGAATTTACATCTTTGTTATTTTTTTTATTTTTAAGCAGTGAAGTGACAATGTCAACATACACTCTCTGCAGCTAAGTGACTAGTTCTAAAATTCCAGTATTAGTCTTTTACATGATTATCCATCGCAGTGACATATCAAAAGTACTGATATGATCCAGCAGGTAGCAACTGCGAACTGCTTGTAGCCATTCATATGAGCCATTGCTAAGGTTTTCCAGCAGTGCTTGTTCTGTAGCATTCATGCAAGAGTTAGGAATGCAAATTCCATGCAATTAATATTTATAAATGAAAACATAAAGCCAGAAGTCTTGCTTATGACACTTCAGACAAATGGTGTAGTAAATTATTCTAGGTTTGCATGTTTCCACTATCTTTTTTTTTAACCTTGGAACATGATAAATTAAATTCCAAACTGGTGTATAGGGCATAGAATTTATTAACTGGGTATTATGCAGCACAGTCACTATTAATTACTATCTGCAGTAAATCAGACTGATGCTCTTTGTTCTCTGACAAAAATAAGTTCTAATTAACAGTTTATTTTTTAACAGTTTAATGGGTCCTACAATAGGTTAAATTGAAAAATGTAGATTTCAAAGTTGAATTATCTTTTTAAAACTCTTCAAAATATATTACTTATATATAGACTATAGACTAGCAAAGGCTGGAAAAGACCTTAAAGATCATCAAGTTCAATGACAACATAACTGTACTACCATAACTAACAACCCAACAACCCTCTGCTAAATTGTGTCCCTGAACACCACATCCAAATAGTTTTTAAACACATCCAGGGGTGGTGGCTCAACCACCTCCCTGGGGAGCCTGTTTCAGTGCTTAACAACCCTTTCAGTAAAGAAGTGCTTCCTGATATCCAACCTAAATTTACCCTGGTGCAACTTGAGGCCATTTCCCCTCATCCTGTCGTCAGTGAGATCAACCCTGCTCTTGCTGTAAGCACCTTTCAGATTTTGGAAGGTCTTCCCACAGCCTCCTTTTCCCCAGACTAAGCATCCCCAGTTTCTTTAGTCATTCCTCATAGGGCATATTCTCCAAGTCCTTCACAAGCCTTGTTGCTCTTCTTTGGACCTGCTCCAGCACCTCAGTGTCCTTTCTGTATTGAGGTGCTGAAAACTGAACATAGCACTTGAGATGAGGCCTTACCAGTGCTGAGTACAGAGGCAGGATGACTTCCTTATTCTTGCTCACCACACCATTCCTGATACAAGCCAGGATGCCATTTGTCTTTTTTGGCTACCTGGGCACACTGCTGGCTCATATTCAGTTGACTGTCCATCGGTACACCAAGGTCCCTTTCCATCAGGCAACTTTCCAGCCACTTCTTCCCAAGTATGTAGGGTTGCCTGGGGTTGTTGTGACCAAAATGAAGGACCTGATACTTTGCCCTATTGAAACTCATGCAGTTAACCTTGGCCCATCAATCCAGTCTATCTAGGTCCCTCTGTAGTGCATTTCTGCCCTCTGGCAGATCTACGCTCCCTCCCAACTTGGTGCCATCCGCAAGCTTACGGAGGGTGCACTCAATCCCCTCATCAAGATCATTAATGAAGATGTTAAATAGAAGTGGCCTCAGTACTGAGCCCTGAAGGACACCACTCATGACTGGCTGTTAACTGGATTTAACTCCATATACCTGATAAGGATTTGCAGCAACTGATAGAGCAGTTTCTCAAATACAAAACCGTTTTTCAATGAAGTTAGCACCCAAGATGTGGATTCTTGCTGATGATGAACAAAAACCTGCATGAAATACTCATTAAAAAAAAAAAAAAAATTGCCACAGACAACAGTGACACACTGTTTCTGTATGCATAATTCGGAACTTTCTCTGGCTTTTCACACTACTGTTGCCACACTGAAATGTACCCACTGCCTCACTGTGCTCACATCCGCTGGTTTGGCTCTATAAACACTCAGCCAGAGTCAGTGAATGAAATTTTTTTCTGTATGAAGGAATTCAATGCCACAACTTTGCCATTTTCTGAGACTGCCCTTCTGCTGCCATCTGTCACACAGCAACACAATCTAATAGTATATTGGATGGGTGGTTCTTCCTTTACTGCCATATTACCACCATCCATTTCTGAAATCATGAATTAACATATATAACAAGAGGCATTACTTTTGGAGCACTTTTTACAAGTAGTCCTTATAGAAAAAAGAGGAAATTGTAATTTAACTCTATAGGTTTAAATTAAGAATGGTTTGGGTTTTTTTTTTTTTTACTCTTATTGTATGCTTTCTATATGAATATGATCTCTTTAATGCAGATTTGCTTTAAGTGCTCCCCACAGCAGCCTGAGCTTGAGTAACGTTAACCTTTGGTGAGTGGGAAGTTAAATCTCCTTTAATAACAGGGAACCTTGAGAAGAGGCTTTCTCCAGTTCTTGTTGAGGTATGAGTTAAAATACAAGTTAGAACAAGGCATGTATGCCTCTCAGTATGCGTAGTTCAGCAGAAGCTACCTTTTTCTCTGCTTCTTGCTGCAAAGGGCTTACATACATGCCCTGATGAATCTTCTTATTTATGAGAATCAGTAGATGTCATAGAAAAATCTGTAATCCACTTATATTTACTGGAAATATTTCAATTATCCTTCAGAAGGAAAACAAAGCAACAACAACAAAAAAACAACCCTAACACCCATTGAAAATGCAAATTCCTTTTTGGGTTCGTGTCTTCATTTATTTTTTTCCTCTCAGAACTCCTTCTCTTTTAGCCATGTCTGCTTTCTCTGTTGTTCCTTTCAGCCTCAGGTAGCTGGAAATATCCTCTTATTGCTTTCCATGACATTTTCTTTATTCTGCTCATCCTGGGCTACTTCTTGGTTAGTCTAACAACTTTTCTCGTTGTACATCTCTGTTCCCTCAGGTTTTTGGTCTTTTTATTTATTTATTTTTTTTAACTGATTCAAGGACGTTGTCTTCACTATCCTCTTTCTGTTATGGCTGTTGAACTGAAGAACTTAGCCTGGGTCTCCTGCATGATGATATTTTTTGTCACAGCCCTGCTAAGTCTTGGCACATACTGGCTTCAGGGTCCCTCCAGTCCGGCACAGCACTACAACTGGCAATTGTATGTACAATCTGGCAGTACTACAACTGAAGGAGGAATAGCTATTGAGTGAGGAGGAGAAAAGCCTTCTTCCCATTTTTTACCATGGTCTTGAGAAATTGGTTGTGATATTGATTTATGGGGACAGTGGTAGACGTGAGCAGATCAAGGTTATTGGCAATGTGAAAGAATGACTGTTTGGAAGAAGCCATCAGGGACCGGAAGTAGAACAGACTGGATTGTAAGACTGTAAAATGAATTCGCTAAATCATATAATAGTCTACCTGAGGTGACATCTGTTCCCAGAACAGTAAACTGTGGGTAAAAGAAGGAAGATGAAGGACAAATGGGACCAGGCTTACTATCATTCATTCTACCCAGCAGGTGTTATCTCCGCTTAACTGCAAAGAGTTGCAGAGGAAATAATATTGTTTGCTTCTTTAGGCCTCAGTTCAGCAAAGTGCTTTAGCACATCCTTAACTCCAGAAGAGTCACAGTTGTAGGCAAAGAGGCTTAGATATGTAAGTATAGGATATAGTTGTGTTTCCTAAGTAGACATGAAGTTGGGTCTCAACAAGTTCTCTTCATTTCAGTTCAATACATTCAGAGCACTTATGTTCCTTTCTATCTTCCCAGCTTGTTTTAATATTAATACTTATTTGCTCTCTTATTTCAGAGCTGTCAGCTGTCCGAAACTGACCATCCATTCTAAACCAAAACCATTTAAAAAGGCTATTATAATTCTTCAGAGAAAGTACGAAAAATAGCGTTTTAATGATATCAGTATATTAGATATTTTAGCTGTCCTTCAGCATACTATAAACATGCTAACCTTGCCAATAATATCATACATCATAACAAAAACATTACTTTAAGGTTTCTATGAGATACTATTTAAATAGCTTGAACGTTCTGATAATTAAATTCTTCTCAAAATTGAATAAGAAAAATTGCTTTTGGTAGCAAACTTACTTATGTGTCCTAGGTCCACATAAAATACGTGGTCCTTCATAAGCTTCAGTCCTTAATCCAAAATACACATAATCCACTTCTTGCACTCTTCTTGGTCAGATAATAACATAAAAACAGCATTTGAAGCTACGTACAAGCCTCACATAAACAAACAAACAAAAAAAAAGTATTAGAAGTTGAGGCTGGAGCACCTCCCCTATGAAGACAGGCTGAGGGAGACAGGCTTGTCCAGCCTGGAGAAGAGAAGGCTGTGGGGTGACTTAATTGCAGCCTTTTAGTACATAAAGGAAGCCTATAAACAGGAGGGGAGTCAACTCTTTGAAAGGATAGATAACGGCAGGACAAGGGGAAATGATTTTGAGTTGAAGGAGGGAAGATTTAGGTTGGATATCAGGGGAAAATTCTTTACCAAGAGAGTAGTGAGGTGCTGGAACAGGCTGCCCCATCCCTGGAGGTGTGCAAGGCCAAGATGGATGGGGGGGGCCCTGGACAGCTTTGTCTGGTATTAAATGTGAAGCCCTGCCTGCGGTGGGCTGTTGGATCTTGATGATTCTTGAGGTCCCTTCCAAGCCATTCTGTGATTCTATGAATTGTTTGGAAATATAAGGCCATGTTCCTCAAAGATAGATTGTGACAGTATGTTTCCCACACCATATATTTTCTTCAGAATCAAATAAAATTCTTAACATTTTGTTCTTTGGCTTAAATATTCTCTGAAATGTAAAAAGCAAATCCAGCTATAACTAAAAGATATATATATATATTCCAGGATTTTTAATGTATTTTTGTTTTTCTGGCTCAAGTAAAGAATCAACTGCCAGGTTTTTCTTAGAAACTGTCAGAAAAACAATTCCCACTGCTGTTCTGGCACAGCATAAAACTAATGTATGTTTCACCAACAGCGAGAGGTGGATTGCTTATATGGAAGTTAAACCTGTAGTTTGCTGGATCAGAAATTCTTCTGTCTTATCTCAGACAAAGAGCATATTAACTAGCCACCAGCAGTGAAAATCTCTTATTTTATAAGGCTGATGCTTGTGTAAAGGAAATTGTACAGAAATTCAGTCTTTAATGTGATAATTTAGTCTTATCAGTGGAAAATAATAAAAAGTGCATTTCACTGGCTATTTTAAATCCTCCTTTGAAACTTTTGATGAGTAAACAAGTCATAAAATGTTATCAAATATTTGCAAGCATTATGATTGGATAGATGCATTGCAAGCAGTGAGACAAGTTTCTGTTAACTAGAATGACCAAGGTGCTCAGCAGTTCAATATGGAGCCTGTTTTTGTAAATGAGGAGAGAAGCATAATCATTGTTTCAGGAAAGCATTGGCAGTGAGACTTCTGAATACCTGTGTGAGAGAAACAGAAGGTGTGTGGGAAGACTTAGTCCTTTGGTGGATACTAAAAAAGATGGCTGAGGATAACGGTGACAGAGGAAGAACTATTCGTATGTATTGTATCAGGAGCATGTTTACCTTAAGATAACTGCAGGAGGTCACCATGGTGTGAAGATTAAACCTTGCAACTTGTAAAGCAAGTACATAAAGAAACCACTTTGTCATAAAGACTTGTCTGAATGACAGAGTCTTTGGAAATCTTTAGGTGACCGTAAAGTTCAATAACCTTCCCTCACAAAATAGAATGACATAACTGATTTTTTCAGGGGGAGAATAAAGGAAATAAAGGAATCATGGAGGTATGCATTTGCAAAATATTAGTGACTTTTAAAATGACTGTATATTACTTTTAGATTCTGTGTTTTTGTAGTAACTGTAATGGTTGGTATTTGATCTATTTTATTGGACTTGAAATATACGATCTGTACCAGATTTTTTTTTTTTAGTGAAGAGACCAACTTATTCACTATGTACATTTATTTTTGTTGTATGTGATAATTGCATCTTAAATACTATATTATTTGCAAAATAACATTTCTTTATTTCTGTTATCCATTTAGTCTGAACAATTCTTTTTATAAGATCTTGACTAGTATGAAATAAGTACTAATGTAATGTTTTTTGCCAGGAAAAATTTCTTTGCGTTGTTATACTTTATTCTATACTCTATGCTGTTACAGTAATTACAGCTCTCTGAAGAACCCATTTTTTGTTTAATGGAGTATTTCTGCTCCAAACATCTGCTGTACATGTACATTCATCTGCTCTATCCCAAATCTACTTTAAAAATGTCCAGACATAATTTATTAAACTCCATTTAGTTTATAATGGAGTGCAATGGGCGTAAGATATATAAGAGGATATTGGCTAGGAAATAAAAAGCTACTTAACCATTAACTATAGCAATTAATTTAGGAATTCTTAGTTTCTCAATCTATATTTTGGATTATAACTTGCGTCTTCGTATATTCTGTGAGTACACTTTGTAATTTGGCAGAAATACTGTCTGATCCTGTCATTTAAGTATAACTATGTTCCTGAGAAGATATCCAGGATAATCTCTGTTATACACTTTGTGTTACTTAAAACAGTGTTTTCAGAAATTAAATAATTTTGAAAAAGAGGAGAAGAAAAAATAAAACCAACCCCAGAGGCTGATTAGAGCTCTATTTATTTGATCCTTTTCATGTTACTAGGCAGCCAGTCTATGAAAGAAAAGCCATATGATCTCTCAGGTTACAAATTCTGATTCATATGTATTTACATATATATTTTTTTATATTCCTGTATAAAGTTTCTTGGTGCCAGTCATTCACATATATTACATTTTGTGTGTGTGTGTGTGTGTGTGTATGTTTTCTAGTGAAATTTTACTATAATTATGCATTTTGAAACAGCCGTCTGCTAACAGTGAGGCATCAAAGCTTCTGATCCAAAACTGCATCAAAGGTAGACTTGAGCTGAATATCCTGAAACTTTAAAGTTCAGCCAAGCATTGATAAAACAAAAAACAGAAGACTTGTCACTCAACACTAGCAATCATATGGAATAAATAAACTTTCAGAGCACTTCTGAAGCTGTCAGAAAAGATCACCCATTCAACAATTGGAATTTCGTTATAGCAACATTTTATTGAATTTCTTCTGCACCTAGATAGTACAAGACTTTAATTTTCTACTAATGGAAAACTATTGCACTGTCACAGAATATAACATCCTGGTAAAACTCAAGTTAATAATACAGAGAAATACCTGAAATATAAATCTATCAGTAGAGTTCCTTCTAGTTTTAATATGTTTCTATTTTGTTTTTCAATATGAATATCTTGTATGGTATATTTCAAGTGTTTACATGTGCAATGTCATATTTGAAAGCAAAGTTATCTTTTATAAGCTGTGTCATATGTTATGTGGATGTGTGACTTTCCTTTTTTTAATAAAAATTACATCAGGAAGCAGAGGTAGATTCCACACACTCCAATTAGTGCAGCAAGGCTCAGTATCTCTATGCATCATTTCTAAAGGGCTAGTATACTTTATTTCACAGTGAACACGTTGTCAGAAAGTAGCAACTCATCCTTCATCAGAGCTATTATATAGTGTTGTAGCATCAAACACATCAGAATTTAGCTTTGTTACTTTTCACATCTACTCCTGCTTTTGATATTGTTTTCCTCCATGCATTGCTGAGGGGGATTAGCATTGTTCTGTCATTATGCTGTGTTTCAAACGTCATGAAACATTGAAATGAATGTTCAGGAACTTATAGTTCACTGTCAAATGTTACCATGATGGTTATGCCATGCCTGGTGAAAATGAATTTTACAGAAAATCAAAGCTGTCAATCTTAGAAAACTGGTTCAGAGAAGTGAGAGTTATATTGTAGGCTTAATCAATTAGTTTTTTTTCCTTCTGGACGAACAGTGCTCTGTCTCTAAGGTGTATTCTCTAAGGTACAATGTTCTCTCTTCCATGGGTGTTTTACATGCTTGATTTGATCTGCATTTCTGACATATGCAATAAACTATGTTGCAGCTTCCAAACTGTTACTGCTCACTATGGAGAGGAATTTAAAACTCTGATCTGTTATTTTTATTTTCATTTCATAAGTTAGAAATTATCTTGAAGATATGTTTCTGCAAGTCTTTATCACCCTCTCATTGATTTTAAATATGACTTGGTTTGGTAACAACACTTTTATTGAGTCAGAAATAGCATCTGGGAATAGTTCCATGACTTTACTAACAGCCTCAACTAATTTGCCTCTTTCCCTTCCTACTAATACTATTAATGGACTAATTTGTCTTTTTCCTGAGATATACTTCTGCTAATCATTGCCTATATTTCCACCCTGGATAGACTTCTGGAAACAATAATGAAAGCAGTCATCATAGTGCTCTGTTCAAGTGATAACGAGCACAAGATATTTCTGTGTTTTTCCTCCAAACATAAATACTTTTCCAATGTGAGGATGACTGTGCAAAGGCACTAGCTGCCTAGAGGTTGTGGAATCTCCTTCTGGGAGATGCCACTAAAAAGAGCCTTTCTCCAACTCAGTCCCACACTATGTTCATGTATTTATGCACAATAATGATCTCTGCCTGTAAGGCTTCCCCTCTCTAGACTAAACAGTCCCAGCTATCTCAACCTTTCTGCAAAGATGAAATGTTTCTGCCTCTTCATTTTGGTAGTCCTTCGCTGGACTCTCTCCAGTACCTCCTTGTATCTCTTGTAATGGTAAGCCCAGCTGACCTGCCAGCAATACTCTGCTTAATTGCAGCCCTGGTTACCATTAGCTTTCTTCACAACAATGGCACATTGCTGGCAAAGTGAACTGAATAGCAATGCTACTGTTCTATATTTCTATCTTTTCAGCAATTGCAGATAACGTTTTGGGCAGCTGTATATCTGATGTAAGTGTCTCAGTGGAGGGCTTAGCTTCAGGCTAAATTAATACAGACAACGACCATCTTTGAACAAAGATTCACTGGCTTCAGTTGGATCTGTATTGTATTTGTTGGCCTTCTGATCCCAGAAATGTGTATTATTTTATATTGTTCAGTAGTAACATCACTACATTTAACATTAGTTTGTGCACAGGTATCATTTAAAATTAATCTTTGTCTTATTTTTGAGTCAGTAGTCCATTCATCACCTTTTGAAACTTCACCCCATTAAAATTTTCTCTAGGCAGTGATGATGTTGTCACTGACTTTACCTTTATGGCACATTACACTTGCAAGTTATGATTTCTTCCAAGCTTGAGACTCTCCCTCCTCCTCCTCTCCCCTTCTCTCTCTATCATGACTATGGATTATAGGTTTCAGGACTCCTTTCTAAGGATTTTAAACTATTATGATGAATTTATCAGTATCTGTCTTGTATCAGTGTCTATCTTCAATCTGTTCCAGTTTGAAAAGGCTTATGGGACCTGCAAGTGACTGGAAATGCGTGGTATTTTCAAGCTGGAAAAGTTGCACCTTGAATAAGCATTTAATCATAATTTTCTTCTGGCCAATAAATGAGGCAATCCAGGATCTCCCTCTTCTCCTGTTCCTATTCTCAGAGCTGCTTGTCTACTTCCCTCTGTTACTCATCTTCTGACTAGGTTCTGAAGGCCGGTTGGTTGTCTGCTAAGGAATCACAATTGGGCTTTTGTCGTAAGCCAGAATTACAAAATGTATTTCTGAAAACATACTCTAATAACAATCTAAGCAAAAGAGACAGCATGGCTTCAATTTCTGAAATAAATACAACACAGGAAAATCTAAGTGATAAGGCAGAAAACTAGCTTAGCAGGATGCCATTGGTACACAGCTAGAAGGTAAAAAGAAGTTAAAATTTGTGTGTGTGATAATAGACCAAAGCTTATCAACTAGGAACCAAAACTTTTTCTTCCTTTTTTTTTTTTTTTTTTTTTGAGAAGAAAAAACTTTAAAACACCTGGCGGGAAAGCAAAGCTACAAAGGAGTTTAAAGAACTAAGTTTCTACAAGGAAAAGCAAATAGTTCTTCATGAAACTTGATAAAAAATCAGTGACCACCTAGTAGAAAAGTATGAGAGTTCAAAATAAGTCAGAGGACATATTACTTTGAGGTACAAAAATCTCACAGGGAAATAGAAGGATCATTTGTTCCTGTAAATTGTCATAGTAAGCTCTACTCCAGAAAAAATCACAAATGCTTAAAAGTAGATCAAAGATGTAGCTGAATTCAAGCAAAACTAGTGTTAGCTAAACTAGTGTTAGTAATCTAAAAAATATTTGGGAACGTAAATGAATTCCACAGATCCTGAATGAAGTAATGCTTGAATATTAACCAGTTCTCTTGGACTCTGCTACCTTTAAGGGCCCTAACTTGTGAGATTCTTCCAAGTCCCTGAAGAGGCCAGAATTTTAGCTCCTGAAGTATAGGTTTTTCAATCCTACTTTTTGCCCTACTTACTCCATGCAAAACCCTGAACTCCTCAATCTCATGGTAACTGCAGACCAACCTGCCCTCAACCTTAATATTTCCTTCTTTGTTAATACAAGATACTTTCATTAAAAGAATATTGAAATTATCTATTCCACCAGTGTATTTCTCAAAATATCAGTTCATGAGTATATTTTTAAAATACCTACTGTTGTTATATAGGAGTAGAGTGCAATGTAATTATGAACTTTGGAAAATTTGAATTTAATGAATAAAACCTATTAGGATGACATTTTACACTAACAGGAATGTAACACAAGAACAGTCCCTCCATTGTAATGCTTTTTTCTCTGTCTTAGATTGGTATCCTAAAATCTGACAGATTATGCTCATTATTATAAATATGCAGAACAATTATTATCTCTGTTGTTTCATTTATACTTTTAAAAAGCAGTTACTGTGTTTGTGTGTACTGTGAGAGCAGATGGCTTCTTTGGTATTTCAAATGACAGTAGGAGTATTGATGCTGCCAGTAGAAACTAGGAAAAGTGAAGTTAGAAACTGAGCTTTTGTACTTGATTGAAATGTCACTCTCAGAATTTCTTTTCACGAGGTAAAAAAAAAAAAACAAAAACAAAACAGAACAAAAAAAAAAAGCAACATCTTCCAAAAGCTGCTGTAAGCAACAAATAAACTATGAGTACCTAACTTTGTTATATCATCTCAGTTTCTAGGGTTTGGTCAGAACAGGGAATAAGTATCTCAGTTCAGATTGCAGGCAGCTAAGTTGGAGAAGGTGATGGAATATACTATCTTCATGTTTGCAGGTGATGAATAAGTGGGAGGACAACTTTGATAATCTCAAGAGTTGTTTCTATTCAGAAGGGTGTAGAAGGCTGGAGAAATGGGCTGTCAGGAACCTCCTAAAATTCAGCAAGTATTAACTCCTGCACCTGGAAAGGAAGGGCCTACTACAGTAATGCTGCCTGGCTGGGGAGCTGCTCTGCTGAGAATGAGTTGGGAGTGTTGGTAGCTGAAAATGGGACAGCAGTGCTGCTTGCCTGCAGGCTCAGTCTGCCTAGTAGGAGCAATGGTCTGGGGAAATGACTTCTTCCTTCTATGCTACATGGTATGTAATTTTCTGTATGCTGAATTTCAGTCCTGTGCTCTGCCAACATATATCCATGTAGCCTGAACGTGCAAAATAGGTGTGATAATAAAATGTTGTCAGCATCAAACTATGACTTAGTGAGGACTGCTTCGTTGACATTGAAGTCAGTGTATTATTTTGAAGATTTTTCCCTTATGGCATATAATTGCAGTAATGATCATCACAAAACAGATAATTTGATCAGCTCACCAATTTATTAAGAGGAAAAAAACCTCACTGTAGCACCAAATGTAGTGACTTAGGTGAGGCTTAGGTGAGGTATCTGAACAAGAAGGCAATAGTTGGTATAAAGAGTACTAAACATCCAGAAACCCAGATCTTCTCTGTTTTATTGATTTTTCTTTGTCCTTGTTGTTTGTTTGTTTTATTCCAAAACACAGAATTTATTGTCTGAGTGGCAAAACCAACTATATAAAGCTCAGTACAACTGCAGTACTGGCACAGTACTTTCATTTATTTTAATACCAAAGCTTAAATATCCAGTATATAAAATAACCTGTAAATAGATTTGCAAGTCTTCTCTAATTTAAGATTACTATGTGCTAGTTTGGTGATGAGATTTTGTACAGTAAGAATAAATAAGTTTAATAGGAAGTTGACAGGAAAAAAAATAGTTTAGGACGAATCACGCATGGAAGAAATTTATTAAAAGCCAATTGAGAGATAGAAGGTAAAAAAAAATGGAGTCTGAAGTTAAGAGTGTGTTTGTTTTAGACTGAGGTGCCTGCTGTATCTGTTATTATCAGCAGACAGTAAGGTTAAGACTGGGATATATGAACTTCATAGCTTTAAAACCTGTACCTCTGAACTTAACTGTTACTGTTAAGTACGTTAAGAAGATTGTTT
Source organism: Lagopus muta (assembly GCF_023343835.1). Taxonomy (NCBI): domain Eukaryota; kingdom Metazoa; phylum Chordata; class Aves; order Galliformes; family Phasianidae; genus Lagopus; species Lagopus muta. Next base: position 50,712,858 of record NC_064436.1, read on the forward strand.
TGTCTGGTTCCTCACAAACTATGAAAAACTCTAGAATCTGAATGCAGTCAGTTTCACTGATCACTGTAACAAATGCATTTAATAAAGTATTCTTAGGTTTGGTTTAGGATTTGAGATTTGTAACATTGGTGGCGGGTCTTTAAAACAAAACAAACAAACAAACAAAAAAACCCACGGTGTAACATTTGTAAATCAGAAGAATATTGTGTAATCATTGCAAACAGTAGCAAATGCATTTTCAGAATGCTGTAAACTGAATGTAAAGATTCCTTTAAAATCCACTTTACTAATATACCTCACTGAATCCATTTCAATGCGTTAAAGATAATATTCAAATTAATATTTGGATTTCATGCAAGTTCCCTAGTGTCCTCTCTCTAAATATATATATATATATATATATATATATATATGTACTAATAATACAAACTTATTTCATTTGGTGTATAAAAGGCTTCTAGTTCAATAATTTTTTTTTTTTTTGAAAATTTTAGGAGGTTATATTTTATAACCCCTTAATTGATTTACTTAATTTAGCAGCCAGAATTTCTCACAGGAGTGACTTTCAAAACATGCAATGAGAAATATTAATGAAAAAAGGGTTATTGTGCTGTATCTCTGCAGCAGCACTTTATATTAAGTGACATTAATTTCTTAATAATGACTATATAAATTGCAGCTGGGGTTTCAAGGAAAAGGCATTGTCCCTATTTCTTGTAATTCAGAGCTCAATAAATATGGTCATTTACTGTATTTCTAACTGCTGTGTTCTGACTCAGCAGGTGGCTCAGTACTACACAGTCATTCACTCGCTCCCCACACTCCCAGTAGGACTGGGGAGAGGAACAGGGGGAAAAAAAAAAAAGAACAAAGTAGAACTTGTGTGTTGAGATAAAATTATTTACTAAGAGAAAAGGAGAAAAAATGTAGTTATGACTATATTATGTGTGTCTGTCTGTATGTATATCTACATATATGTGTGTGTATGTGTATATAACAAGTGGTGCATGAGCAATTGCTCACCACTCTCCAACAGGTGCCCAGCTAGCCCCTGAGCAGTGGAAGAGCAAGATGAACTCTCACCCCCTTCAAAACTCCTTCTGCATGATGTCATATGACAAGGAATGTACCTTTAATCAGTTTAAGTCAGCTGTTTTAATTCTGTTTCCTTCCAGATCCTTAGGCCCTTTGCTGCAAAATAAATGAATAAATAGTAGGCAACTACAAACATCAGTGTTATCATTTTTCTTCTTGAACCGAAACATAGTATCATACCAGGTACTCTGAAGGAAACAATTATATCCCAGGTGAAACTAAGGCACTGTCTAATGTTCTGAATATGCCTTTGTGTCTGTGTGTTTCATTGACACATCTCTAGTAACATCATTTTAATTTAAAAATACACTATAGCAGGTCCAGCTTGCCCTGCTCACCTAAAGACTGTCAGAATTTCCAATTGAAATCTCTATCTTAAAAGGGTTTATAACCGAACTGTAAAACTGTGCTTGACTTTGGAACTCAGTATGTGTTAGGAATGAATATTTTTTTCATTGAATTTCTACTAACTTGGTCTAACTGTTCAACATGCAGAATTTCAATTCAACATTTGTACCTTTCATTAGCATTCAGAGTATAGAGTGCTAAATACATTACGGTAGAGTTAATTTGGTACACTGCTTTTGCAGTGTGTTAATTATAACTGAGCATGATTTTTGAATACCTAGTTCTATATTGGGACAAAGTTTCAAACATGGATTTAGAATACTGTGGTCATTAAAAATCCCAGGTAAGTATTGTAGAGAAGTATTGACTTGTTTATGGTGTTTTTATAACCTCCATTTAAAGGAGAAGCAACTTGTTACACAGGCAGGTAGTGATAGGAGAAGAAGGAATGGTTTTAGATTAGATGTCCAGGGGACGTTTTTTACTAAGAGACTGGTGAGGTGTAACAGGTTGCTCAGAGAAGCTGTGGGTACCCCATCACTGGAAGTGTGCGAGACCTTGTTGGAGGGGGCCTTGGGTGGCCTGCTCTGGTGGGTGGCAGCTCTGCCTATGGCAGGGATGTGGACCTTGTTGGTCTTTGAAGTCCCTTCCAACTACAGACATTCTATGACTCTATAGTTTAAGAATGTCACTTTCAGCCTTTTTTTTTTTTTTTTTTTTTTTTTTCTTCTCCAGGAGATAAATGCTTATACCATAAAATTTCTATAGAATATTTACTCTGTCTTTTATAAATCCTTATTCTTCTTCTACATACACAATAATAAACTTTCAGTTCAAAATACCAGTGCTAGAATAAGAGATAAATCATAGATCTTGCAGTTGTATACATTTTGATGATTCAAGCCTTGGATGTGTTCCAGGCAGTGGAAAAGTGCTCTTCAAGTTGGCTTCACAATTCATAATAAGAATGAACATCTGCTGACGCCCTCTGTTGTCGCTGACAGAGAACTATCAGGTTTGCACATGGGATGCACTGTATGCGCTTAGGATGAGAGAGAGTATTTTTGTTTCGTTTCTTTCCAGATACACTGAGAAAAATTCCAATTTCAAGATCATTAATGATGGAATTACGTGGGTATTATCGCAAAACATATGGGTTTTTGTGTATGGTTTCTATGAGTATGGAGGGTTCAATTATTTCAGAAGATGTTTTATAAGTATTCATCAAAATCTGATATGGAAAAAAATCCCTCACCCATACTTTCACTTAGGTAATGTCATATGCAAGTATATTTCACTTAAATTTCCGTTGATGTGTAGAAATTGAACACTTGGACATGTTTCCAGATTGATGTACAATGTGCTTCATTAAACAGTGTATTCAGATATCTTCTCCAGAATAACATGGGATAAATCATATTTTCATGAATAAAAAAAAAAAAAACAACTCTATAATTATATAATACTACCTGGATCTTAACCGATTTCTAGACTAAATTTTAATTTCTCTTTCTTTTCTAGACAAGACTAATTATATGAAAGCTCGTATAAGGGATCTCTTGACATTTTTTTCATCGTTTTCCTCTGTCTTTTTCTGTTGGTTGTTTTTTTTTGTTTGTTTGTTTGTTTTTGAGGTTGTGGATATTGATTTTACAACTTCTCCGTTTTGACATATATAACAATGTAAAAAAGGGCTCCTCCCTCTAATTTTCATGCTGTGGCACCACATAAAATTTGCAGAGGCACCATGACATCTGGCAATTGACACTGCCATACTTAAGGTCTCAATAGCTGTCACCCTGTATAGAATCCATAATACTGACTAAAGTGTCATCATTTTTTAAGTTCAGTGGTAGAGGGCAGAAAGTCTAAAGTCACAGTCCTTTCTTGCACTAGAACATTGGATTAAAGTGCCTGTTTATTTTAGAATTCATTACTGAGTTTTATTTCTTAATTTGTGTGAGATTTCTCTTTTTAGAGGACAAAGAGAGCTTAAAAGCGTGCATGGTAGCAGTTGTACGTTATAGAACAAGCTCTCCTCCTATTCCCATTGTAGTGAGATTCAACTGTTTTCCAGATAAGTGAAAATGTACCACTGGAGTCACTGAACCAGAAAGAAAGCAAAGAAGCCCTGTAATTCTATAATTTAGTGATAAACCTGTATGCGACTTCTGTGTTGCAATCCCAGTTGATGTATTTATCTCTCCTCTTTTCTTATTCTCTTTCTTCAAGTTCTCTTTATCTCTCAATCTCTATTTGCTGTACATCCATGCACAGTGCAGAACTGTGCTGATTATTTGCTTAAAGCACTGCAGAAATGTTTTATTTCTCAGTTTGGAAAACATGCCTTGCTTATGCTCTTCTAAGAGTATCACAAGTCTTCTTCCCAACTATCTTGTAGCATTCCTAATCTCTCCTTCAACCAATTAACACCTGACCTCTAAAACTGTCTCATCTACTAAAAATATCCACCCGGCCCTCACACTTTATTACACTTCTAATTGTTGAATTTCATTCTGTATCAAGAAGGCTTCTCCTGGTTTTGATCAATCATATACTCAAACAATGAAAGGGACTAAAGGTTTTCATCTAGTCTAGTGCTTTAACCTAATGTACAACGGTCAGCATTCTGTGCTTATCTTGATTGTTCTGAAACAATTAATGAATTTGCACTATTTCTAATTCTGTTATGTATCACTATGTTTTGTGTTGCTCATATTCTGTTTCTAAGATCACTGAGGCTTTTATTCTTCAGTTTTGTATGATCTTAGCACAGGCACCTCCTCCATGACCGCTATAGGAGCTTCAAAGACAATGCAAACAAGATCAGTGGTCATTTAAGAAACAAGCATTCTAGGAAAAGCAGTCCACCTCATATTGCTCTTTTCTTTTATGCTTATTCTGCCTTGTGATTTCTATTCAAACTAGCTCAATATATTTGCACAGCAAACGTAAACAAAACTTACGTATCAACTCTCCTTCCGTCAGAGATTCACTCAGTTTCAGTTACGTTTTCATTTATTTGTACCGTACATTTGAACAAAAAGAGATGCTTTATTTAGATTTAAGTTTTCTCCAAATGTTTAAATATGAATTGAACCTGAATAGTGCGTTCTAACGTTTGTCTTTGTCAGAAGGATGACATATGCAAAGACATAATTTTTCTGAACATTCATGTTTATAAATGCAGCTTTATTTTATCATGCATACCTAGACAAAAGTCAACAATTTCTAAATGTTTTCTCTAACAAAACCTTTTTAGTACATCTCTTTTCTTCCCTTGAAGTAGTTTTACTTTCCTCTGTAACTTTAAGAAGAGAAAAAATATCATTTCAGTTTATTTTTGATGGTAGAAAAAGGATAGGTGGAGGTGATTTTTCTCTAAAAAAGGTTTCTGTGTTTGCACCTATAGGGATTCTTGAAAGCAAGTAGCAAGGTAACAGCTTAGATTTCAAACCTGTTTCTCTAGTTTTCATGCTTTTTAATTTCTACAGTGTAAGCTTGAAGTGTCAAAAAAAGTGATATGAACTAAAGGAGACAGCCAGTGCATGGGGGGAAGAAAAGTGAAATACAAAGATAGAAGTTAATCCTGAGAATTTCTGTAACAAACTGTTAAGTTGAACAGTGATTTAAAATAGAATAGTCAAAATGATATAAATGTATTGCCTGTATTTTTACTAAAATAATGATAAAAAGGGAGATATCTGGAAATTTGACTTTTCTATGGCAAAAATATCATACTTTGATTAAAAATATTCTGTATTTAAGATTATGTATATCCTTCAAAAGCATTTTTATTTTGTCTCTAAAGTAACTTACACATGACAGCTTTTGTTTCCCATAGTGAAAGATCAAGCAATTTCTATTTCAGTTTTTAAGAATTATTTTTCTGTTTTTATGGAAGATAATCTGTTATAACATTGTTTGTTCTTCAGAAATTACCTTGCTTTATTTCTTTGAAATAATATTTTAAAAATTGTGTCAATCAGAAACATTCATGAGGAATTATCAAGTTTTAAGATTTCAAGGAATGTTTTCAATAGTGTACTTTAAAGAAAATAATGCTTTTTATTGCCATTGTGAAAAGACTATTAATATAAAAAATATTTATTAACTATGTATTAAGTAGAAAAGAATTTCTGAGCAATTTTTCATGAATATGGTGTTCTTTTTCAATATCATTTCCTTTTAACAAAATGCTTTTTCTTCTGCTTTGATTATTATAAAGCACATAAGTACGAAGTCTACTTTGTGATTGAGGCTAAAAGCAACAATAAATAATTTATTAAGGGTAAAAATTGAAAAATGCACTTTTCTTTTAACCACAGAATAATTTTAGTACATTTTCATTTTACTCCTATTACTTATTATTTAATCAATTATAGCTATTAGTAAGCATATAGAAATCATGCAGGGCTATGGTCTACATTGTAAATTAAATCAATGGTTGAATTTTGATTAATTTAAGTTTTAGAGTTTATTATAGATTTGACATAAAGGAATCGCTTCAAAGCAACATCAATTTCTTTCTTTCTCAAGATTTTTCTTTCTGAAATTTGTGTCACAAAGCGATAAAATACACAAGCTTAACCCTCGTGAAAAAAATTTTTGGTCTCATGTAAAAATGCTGAAGTGTATAAAAGATCTTCTTTAACTTCAATATCCTCTTAGGTGAATTTTGAATTTCTAATATATGATATGTATAATTAATTTAAGTGTATGTTTAAAGCATTCTACGTTGTGTGATTCTAAACAACCTTCTCTGCTAGAAACTTAGTTGTAGTTCAGTGGTTTAAGATGAATAATGCAGATAATTTGTAATTTGAATTTGAGAATGTTGAGCTCTTTTATATTCTTTATGTTCTGACTTGCCATCTCATATACTTATCATGTAGAAAACAAGTTATTTTTATAAGTAAGAAGTTAATAATTGGAAAAAGTTTTAAATGTTTCATGCTTAATTCGGTTGCTCAGAATTCTCTCAGAATTCTGACTGCATACAGCAACACAAATGGATAAATACTGGTACCTGATATATCTATTATGAGGGCACTGAACAAAGAAGTCTTTCATAGCTTTCTTACCTTCATGCTGCTAATTACTTACCATTACAAAGAAATACATTTTATTTGAACATTGTAAAGTCTTTGCTAAAATAGATTAGCTAAAAATGAGTTCATTATTGATTGATTGTTTGAGGGGGGGAAAAAAGTACAAAGTTATGTTACGTAATTTATGAAAGAACTGCACCGCAGATGAAACTGTTCTGGATTTCATGTGAGGAACGAGACTCTGAAAGGATGATATGCAAGGCACACCTTAAGGCTTTTTGATTTTACAGTCAGGGGATAAATATGTAAGGTAAGGTTAGTATGGTAGTATCACAGATTGCTGAATTGAAAGTTTTGGGAGGTCTTTCAGTATTAAGAATAAGGTTAGATCAAATCTGCTACAAAATGCCCAGTAGAAATGAAAAGAGAATATTCATGTATCATTATCATTCGAGCTTACATTAGTATGGATGACTCAAATATCAATTCTGAGATGTGAAGAAATAGATGTAAGTTGGATATGAATACTGATATTGAATTTTAAAAGTTTCTTATAATTCAAATGAACAATTTCATTCCAAATCAGAGATGTCAAGTTCTGAAACAGACTGTAGGAGAAAAGATACCTAACTTAGTATGAAGTTTGAAGGTTGATGAACGTATAGACCAAACTCTATTCTGTGATTATTTGTGCAAGCAAGGCATTGCTTTCACTTATTCTCCTCTATGTTCTCCACTCAGTCTTAAATGTTGAAGACAGTAGAATTTAATAATACAAATTTCAATCACATTATGTCAGTCTCTAGAATGATTGGTTGGCTGATGTTTATTTTGTTTTCTAGTTTAGTTGGGAGGGGGATTTGTATTTGCTTTATTTATTGATGGCTGAAGGGATAGTTAACAATGGCCAGATAAGAAAATCCAGTTAGTCAAAATCATTGATAAGTGGGCATGTACAAATCTGAGTTAATGCCAGCTAGTAGAGACACTGATGTACCAGAATATCTTCAGGTTTCACGTGTTACTGCCTTTTTCTGAAGAGCTATGTATAAACACATTTTGTCTATCTGAAATAGCTTATTTATGGACTATAAGGGAATTTCCAAAAGTCATTCAAGTGTAACCAGTGGACTGGTGTTTTGGACATTGACAATCTGTTTGAATTTTTACACAATATTCCGTTTATATATTAGTCATGGAATAAGAATGTGATGGATTAAACTCTTTTAAACTCTGAATTGTTCAAAACCAACAAATTATATTATAATTGTGGCTTCCAAAGTATGACAGATTACGACCTTAACTCTGCCAGCCTTTCATACTTTCCTTTGCCAATTGAACACTCTCAATAGTCCAACTTCATTCAGTTCTATTCTACCAAGTTCTTGAATGCTTGAGATCATTATCTTCCCTGGTATCTCCTTCAATGATCATATGAACCTTTCATTTATTTTTAATATAGGGAAACAGTGATAAATTATCAGGACTTTGCTAAGTGAGCATCATGACCCTTTTCTTGAACCTCTGGAATTTTCACTATTCAAGTGTTAGAAGAGTTGTTGGATGATGGCATGCACCATTAATTTCAATTTGTACTATTTTGTTAGATCAGAGATTCTAGTAATTGGGACATATATTCACCCTTTTCAAGTTGTGTGAAATAGAGACGCTTCATCTTTTATTCACTGCTGTTGCGGTAGATACAGTTTTATGACTTCATGGACAATCTACCTATACTGAAATTAACAGGGAGTCAAACAATACTATTCAAGCTGCTCTGTACCTAGAGAGGAATGACAGAGTACACAGATGGGAAGGGTCCTTCAGAAGAACAGAAAGCCCAGTCTCTTGCTCAGAGCCACACCAGTTAAAATAAATTGCTTGGGGCACTGTCCAAAATTTGAATATTTCCATGGGTGGGTATTCTATAAGCTACATCATCAACCTGTTTCAGTATTTGACTACTGTCTATTTAAAAAATTGATCTTATTCAGATTTAGGTTTTTCATAGTTTCTGTCCACTTCCTCTTATCATGTCTCTGCATATCTCTGGGAAGATCCTTCCTGAACTTCATTACGTATTCTCTATGCTTTCCCATAGGGTACTTATAAACAGCAGTAAGATCTCCTCTCAAAGTTATGTTCTCTTTGGGCTGAACAAGTTCAGTTTTCTCAGGCTTTTCTTTCAGCTTCCTATTTATCTTGGTAACACCTGCCAGACTTGCTCAGGTATGTCAGTATCTTTTCTGCACTAGGTAGTGCTCAGTTTTGGGCTATTTGTGATATGAGGTTTCACAAATGCCTAAGAGAAGATAATAATTACTTTCTCTAACCAGGTGATTGCATAGCATAGCTCAGTATGTGAATGGATTCCTTGCTAAAGGGGCAACATGGAGACTGTTACTGTCATCCACTAACTGAGAATTCATTATTTCTCATCATTCACCTCATTAGAAATGCATACTTATAGTTCAACCAGTTCCCTGCTGAACTTTATTCTACTAATCACCAGCTTTTGATTCAGATGAAAGCAATTTTTAATTCCACTTTAACTTCCACTTATTTGCTCCATATCACAATAATTTGGCTGTTAGGAATCCATGGAGAACCATGTCAAAGGCTTTGTTAAAGCCAAGGTATACAACATTCATTGTTCATTCTTTATCCATGCTGCCAATTGCTGGTTAACAAAAAGCAATTGGGCCCAGTAGGCACAATTTGCCTTTAGTAACTCCATGCTCACTGTTCCTGATGCACTCTCTTTGAAAAGTATCCTATCTATGGCTGATGAGAAGTATGGATAATCATATATGAGGTCCATCATCTTAAAAAAAAAAAAAAAAAAAAAAAAAAAAAAAAGGAATTAAACTTCTACAACCTTATGTCAAATACAATGCAACTTTTTCATGGAAGGCTCCAGACATGGGTGTCCTGGTACCAAGTCACAAGCGTCAGAAAAGATGTGCAGGTACAATCCTGGGAGAATGAGGACTGGAATCTTTCTAACTTTTCTAGCTATAATTTTTAAATTTTTGTTTATTCTGTTTTGAAACAGTCAGACTTCCTAAGATTAAAAGCGAAATCCAAAACCAAGCCAACAAAAGTTTTATCTGCCTAATAAGCATGTTTCGCTTTTAATCTTACTGCAGGTTGTTTTTTGTTTGGTTGGGCTTTATTTTGCTTGCATATACACCATCAAAGGAAATAATGAAAGCCTGAGAATTTCTGAATACTCAGCAAATGGAATTCAGGTAGTGATTTTATATTCTCAGGAGAACAGATCTCATTATGGAAAAATTCCATTTGGAGCTGAAACATCACCATGACAATAATCAAGGTTGTTCCTCAGATGTTCATGTCTTTTTTTGTACAAGTGATTAAATAAAACTCTTAATTACTCACACAATTAACTGGTATTAATTCTAACATTTTAAAAACTTTATTTTAAAGATTTAGTCCTTAAACATCAAGTTAGATTAGTATTCATTATGTTTTACAAGACAATTCATTGGCTTGATGTGTAAGTTATCTTCAATAACTAAATTAATGAATGTGTAACATTAACTGACAACAGCTTTTGTAAGTAGAAACAGTAGAAATACTCTTTATGCTCATGTACTCTGTGGATAATGAACAGTAAATTTGCTAAAAGCTTTTTCATGTTTTGTCTCTCTTTCCACTTCAATATTTTTACTTGGAAACTTGCACAGTCCTTCAGTATAGGGTTGAACTTATCTTATTATCTTTTAAATCATGTAACCCCCTGAATGCTGGGGCGGGGAAACTTTCTAAGTACTACATAGCTTTCAATATACATTCTACCAATGAATTTTTTTTTTAAATACGAGCAAGTAAAAATTTAGGACCTGAGTTGAACTCTAATTCTTTCATTTTCACCTGTTCTTAGGAGCTAATACAATGGCTTCACAACACAAAAGCAGTTACAGCAGTACACTTTTTTCTTATGTTTTATGTAAAGCTATTTGCATTGTATAAAAATATTGAGTTAAAAATGACATATTAGGAGCATCTTTTCTGTGGAATGATGAACCGTGTGCCTATTTACATGATGATAAATAGAAAAATTTACATTAAACACATCAGTTCCTTGGCTTTTTCTATTTACTTTCAAGTGCATACATATTTGATCTGGACCCTATCCATTTGATCACATAGAAAGTACATTTCTTGGAGCCTCTCTACCAAATGTTGCTCGCCTAAATGTTATACCAGGTTTCTTTAACATTTATGTTTTAGCCTTTTGTGATGGCCTTCTTCTGCTTCAAGTAACTTATCAAAATACTGTTCTTCTTTTGTACAAATGCAACATAACTCACAAGCATACAATTAGTACTGAATAATTGGGGGTGAAGAAATTATCTTCAATTTCTTCATTTATTACAATAATTTCAATTCAGTTATATTCAGTAAGAGAATATTTAGTTTCTGTAGTCATCTAAATATCTCTTGTTTTGATAACAGATCCAGGTTCAATTAATCAAGATGATCTAATGTGAATATGTAAACAACCTACACTCATTTCAAATACTGGTTTAGATTTTTATGTACGTTGCTTCTGAATTCTTGTTCTGAGCCCTGGTATGCATTTTCACTTCCTCAAGTGGCTTTCTTCTCTGTCAGACATTTGGAAAAAAAGGCAGCAACTTATTATCTTTGTGCAGCAGCTGCAACAAAGTGCTGGCAACAGTTGGATTATTTAGATATATCAGCAGTTAAAGAAACATGGGTAAATACTGAAGTATGCAACTCAAAAGAACCTGAAACTATATGCTGTTCAGTGAAGTTACCGGATCTGATTAAATTATTCAACCTTAAAATGCATAAAATGCTGATTGTAAAGTTAAGGCACATAAGTAATAGTGGAACACTTTAATTTTGTAAGATAATTTCAGGAAACAAATTAGTCATCAGAATACTTTTAAGTCAGTTGTATATAATCTAGAACCAAAGCACTAATATTTGTCCTTCAAACAGGATAGAATGAGTGTCAGCATGAAAAAAATCAGTTGAACAGTAAGATTACTGTCATACATTTTGCCTTGCTTGTCTCATAGACTGAAATAATCTACTCACCATTTTAACCACATTATGCAGGCTATTTTGCATATATGTATTAATGTATAAAAAGATTTATGTAGGTAAGCTAGTTAGACAGTAAGTTTTTAGGAAGCTGTTCCATAACGAGTAGCTCAAACCTGCTTTGTTTATCTACGTTGATATATATCTATTTTGAGGATTAGGAAGCTGATACAGTTTATAAACAGATTCAATAGATTTTCCACTGTAAGGTTATTTAACAACAGTTTCCTACAAAAAGAAAGATATCAATGCAAAGCTACTGTGTGCTTTATAAATTTATTAATAACTATTTTAGAGTGTGACAGGCAAATATTACTCCTGTTTAAATAATTCCTTACAAATCAGTCATCACTACCTGCAAGAATGATTCGGGAGTATAATAGTTTGCACAATAAAGTTAACATGCTTAAATCGCTGTGCTGAGAACAAGACTGGATATGATTATTATTACTAATGTGCTTGCAGTAAAGTGGCTGATAGTGATTTAGATAAACGTGGGAACTGTTCCAAAAAAGAAAAGGAAGAATCACCAGTGCTGTTGATCCAGGGATAACGTGAACAGCATATAATAGCTATATAATGGATTCCTGTTGCTGCATCTCTTAAAGTTCTTCTGGGCATGGCAAAATTTATATATGCCATCTGCTTTTTTCTGAATTTCAAGCGTTGTTCCCTAGTTCTGCTGCAGTTAATGGTGAAATAGATACTATATCAATAGGAGCAGAGCTAGTCCTATAGGTTTATCATTGTCGCAATGCACAATAACATCAAGGTTACTGCTTTACCTATCTTTGCAGTACTCTGGGCTACTAATTGCAACAGAAAACATAGGGAACATATCTTCAATCGTAGGAAAAATTAGCAGTGGTAAAAGTGGCTATAAAATCTTTGCAGTGTTTTCATTTGGGAAGAAAGGTAATGACAGATTTAAACCCTTTTACTATATGGATGCTTCTTTAAATTATATTAAATACTTTAAATATTGCATCATGTGTAATAAAATGTCAATCTCATAATGCATATTTAATGATCTTGATCAGCTGTGGACTGCTGTAGTGTGCATTTTGTTAGATAATTATCTTCTATGATAATCTTCTCATTCATAGGTTATGTTGTCTTTACTATTCATGGTGCCTTATCTTGTTGTTGTTTCCTTGGATGTATGTCCTCTGTCATTTTCCTCTGATTTATTCTTCTTTCCCTCATTCCTAGTGTCAATAATGTGCTCAACTCCTTATGGAACAGAAAGTATGGCACCAGAGACAGCACTTGTGTATTTGTTCACAAGTGTATGAGAGTAGTTTTAACTACCTTAAGAAACCTCTTGCTGATATTAAACAGCTCAGAAAAAAAAAAAGGACAAATACACAAGAATAGTAGTTTATTTGCAACAGGCAGACTAAAATGCAGCTGATTTAAATATATGTATATATACATAAAACAGGTGTATGTATATATGCATATCTTTAAATTTTTAGAAGAATCTGCCACATTTTTATGAAACTGCATTTTGTGGAACTGTGGAATTAAAAATATTTTGGGTAAAATATCTGTAGCAGTAAAGACATTTTTCTTTTTTGTTTGTGCAGTTAGTTGTTAAGTTAAAATCACTTTTTAATCTGCATGAGTTACTTTTAAAGTGACTGAGTTAAAACACCAAATTTTCTTGAAATAGTATGTACTATGATTTTGTTATAATAAAGTATAATATGTTAATACCTTCTTCTATACCAATGCGCTAGTAATTTAATGGTAGTAATTAAAGAAATAATGAGTGTTACTCAAAGTAAATAAGAAACTAATTATTAAATCCCCTTTAGAAGGATTTCAAGGGTTCCTAAAAGCACAGCAGTACTCATCAGAAATTAAACTACTCAAAATAATACCTCAGCTTTTCTCTATCTTTTGCACTCAGATGGTTTCTTCTCCATGGATTCTGAGTTCAATTTAAATTCTGCTTGACTCTTCTCTTCTACTAAATTGTCAACGTTTTCCTAAAAGGTTGTGTTCCTGCATGACATACAAGGGAATTTCTGCTATTGAGGATGAGGAAGAGTGAGATAAATAAACCAAGATACTGAAGACTTTGAATTATTCATTTGCTTTGGTGAATTTGGACTATCTGGATGAGAATAGTGACTATCTTGCTGCAGGTCAAAATTGTCATAATGAATATCCCTTCTAAAGATAATAATTTGTCATAAGTTTCTTTTCTATTCTATTTGTGTATTAGTCTAAACAGACTTAAATTTTATTGCTTGGAAGAATACAGAACTACTGCCCTCCTGACTAACACCTGTCTTTTGCTGTCATAGACAGTTAAGGCTTTCTGTGCAGATCTCTCTAAAACACTTTTGAGCCTTCTGCATGTGCTGTTTTTGAGAGGCCATGATAGGGTTCAGTCTCATAAGAAAATGTTGTTTCTATTCATGTGAATATTCTACCATTACAGATATGGATATTAACCAATTTAGTTTTTATTCTGCAAATGGTGTCGAGGACTTTATAAATAAGGAAATGGCAAACCGTTGTCACAGTCTATTCAAACGAAATACGTCATTATTATTTCGTAGTGAGAAATGCTTGGATGTCTGGCATACATATTAATTCATACACTATTAAAATAAGGTTTTGCCTAAACTGATCTTAAGATACAGATCCAAAAAAATCTTTTTTTTTTTTTTTTTTTTTTTTTTCCTGGAGTATCTATCACTTATGTGGTTCTTGGGTTTTGTTGTTGTTTTGGTGTGGTTGGTTTTTTTTTGGTTGGTTGTTTTTTAATAATTTATGATTTTACTTCTGTTTAAAATAGAAATTAAGCTTTGAAAACCTTTGGATGTCTTATTTTTTTTTTTACATTTTTTTTTCATTTTTTTTTAATATACTGTTTTATTGTTTAGAACCCTACAGTGTAACTTGGAAGGCCAAAAATAACTATTAAACTTACCCTTCCTTTTTCCTTCTCACACCATTACATTTTATTCACATTTCCCTCTGCTGAACACATTAACTTATAGTCTGACTGAGACAAATCTTTTGGAAATATCTTCACAGTTTGAATTCATAGTTTATTGCAGCAACAAAGATCTTGTGGACGTGGGGGAAAAAAAAACCAAACAACATCTAGTATGCCTTTGCTGTTATTTATTTTTCCTTCCACACAATTTATTTTTAGTAAATTAATTTCCTTGAAGGACCAAGCATATATTGTTTTGATTTTCTTTTTTTTGCTAATACATATTCAGAGAAGTTATTACAATAATAGTTTCAGAAAAGTTATTAGTACAATAATAGTTTCATAAAGATGTGGATTATAAATCTATTGTTCAATGCACTGGTTTCTGTGTTTTCAAAATTAATTTAGATATCATTTCTGTGGAATTCAGTCTTAATTATTTACATTGTGAAGTTTACTTTCATAGTATTTTTAGTACATTGTTATTTTTAATGGTATTTCAAAGAGCATACTGGAAGCTCATTGTCATGCATGAGTTTACTTTCTCACCTCTAATCCCAGGAAGAAGTAACAATAGGAAAATAAAGTTATTCAATTTTTGAACAGAGATTTTGATTAGTTCTTAATAAATGTGGATGGTTCGGCTATGCCTTCAAATATTTGTTCATTTTATACCTTTTAAGCCTGTCAGACTTCCTTGCACAGCAAGTTGCACTGAATCTGAAAACTTGAAATGTCTTGCTCAGCGCAAGGTAAAAACTGCAGCAGAGACTAGTGTTGCTGCTGTATGTGAGAGATAAAGAGATTATCTGAAAGAACATTAGACTCTGCATAGCTGATCGTTGGTTCATATCCCATAACTGTGTTTCTCTTCCTATTCTCCAGCCCAAAACAAAGAGCATGTAAAGCTAATGAAAACATAAAAGTGACTGGAAGATAAAGGACTGATTTGAAAGTTTTAAGAGAATCTACAGCAGAGGAAGCATACTTTTATCAAATAAAATGCTGAAGTAAATATATGTATCTCTTGTATCTCTATGCCTGCCAGGATGAAGACTGTTCTCATACTAAGGAAAGATTATTAGTTTGAATTTAATGTGTTTTGTGTAGAGAAATGACTGCCTTTTGCAAACACATTAATAAACTACATCCCTAATGTGTGTGATTATTCACAATTGATAATCAACTTACTGAATATTACATTTTTTCAGTGTAAACATCAAATATGAATTCTAAACAAAATTCAATTTTATTCTTTCCAAATAAAAATCAAATATATTTCCTTAGTCAATAATTCTAGGAGATAATATATTTAACTATCTAATTATTTAATGTTTTTTTCCTCCAACATACAATATTATAAATATAAATATCCAGAATGTTCACACGCGTTCTGATTTTTTTGTTTGAGACGGTATTGATAATTCACTGATGCTTTGTTTGTTGTTAAGTGATGGGAGCACAGCTGAGGCAAGACCAGGTCAAGCTGCTCAGTAGGGAAGAGCCCCTACCTTTTTCACAGGGAATGAGGTGGAGCCAGGACATGTGGTCTGAACGTGATGGGGGGTTATTCTGTACCATGTGACACCATGTGGAAGGCTATAAAGCTGGAACTGGCTACTGCTCTGAGATTGTTGGGTGATGTAAGGTCAAATGTTGCATTGTTAGTGGGGAATCTGTTTGTCAACAGTTCTATTGCTACCTGGGCATCAGTTGGAGGGTGGCAAGTAATTACTTTGTGGGGATAAATATGCACAAATATACATATATGTATATGTATGAGAGCTTGACATTTTTAGCCTGGAGAATACACAAGGGACTCTTGTTAACTTTTATAAAATAATTGACGTAGTTTATATTTTTTTAAGTGGGATAGAAATTATAGTAAATTATATACATTTATGTACATGCAATTATAAGGGTGGTTGAGCATCATCACAGGTTACCCAGAGACACTGTGAAATTTCTATCTTTGCCAACACTGACATCCTGAGCACGCTGATATAGATACGTGACCCTAAAGGAGTAATTGGACTGTAGCATGTCAGGCATTTTATTCTGATGGAATAAAATAAAACTCTGAGCTCAGAAAATACTCTAGATTTGGGGGTCCCCTAGAGCATTGGTGCTTACTTTGTTGTAAAGAAATCATACATTTTCTTTTAGTGTAGTAAGCTTGCAAAGCTACATTGATGACATATGTTTACTAAGGATGTGAAACAGAAATTGATTCCAAAACAGACCAGTCTTCATTCCCAGGACAGTGAATACGCTCAACAAAAGCTTATGTTTTCCGAAGAAAATGTTCATTTCATCTAAATGCTGTTTTATTGTCTGATCCAAAAACATAAGGGTTAGAGCGTTGTAAATTCACAAAATATCATGTGCTGAGCATATTAAACATTCTTGGCATTTGGGGAACATAAAAAGTTATATGACTGGAAAAAAGCTAACAGAGTGAGAACAGCACTTTTGCTTTCTGTGGTTAGGCCTATACTTGTATCAGAAATTAGGATTTTGTCTAGATCTTGAGAATGCTTAGCACCACTGAGAAGCATCCGGCTTCATCTTCTTTGATCTCTTTTCAGAATCCTTTAGAAGGTGTTAGTTTGTTAATTTTGAGAAGAGTTCTGTTTTCCAAAATGGTAATTACTGTGGGATTGGGATATAAACATTGGCAATGTACACTGAGTAATGTGAAAAGACATATTCTGAAAAAAAGATGATGAATCTGAGTTATTCAATACAATTAATTAGAAGAAAGAGAAGTCTCGCAGTGTGTGAGAGTTTACCTGAATTCATGTGCACTGGTTGAGGTTCTGAAAAATGGTTTTCTTCACATCCTATGAATAATTTCATTCAATTTTTATGCTTAATCCAACCCAATGAAAAATACCCCAAGGCACTTCAATTATAATGTTATTTCTAAATACCAAACACATCTCTATTTTCAGCAGAGAGGAATGAAAGTGTCATGAAACAGCCTTTTGGTATACTTCCACATCATACACAATTCTACTTTATCTTCTGGCTCTTTCCAGTATATGGAGCACATCTGAATGTCATGCTCTAGTAAATTCAGGATGTGTAATAATCTTAATTTAGACTGGAATTGCATAGAACATTAAGACAAAAAGTGAAAGCGAATTCTTTCAAGGTTGAAAGGATTGAAAGCCACCTCTCAATCAAGTTTCTTCCTTGAACAAAGGTTGGTCTTCCACCTTATAAATTCTGAGAGCTTGCCCATACAATAGCCAAAGCCCTCACGTTTTCATGTTTACGCCCTGTTTGACATTTACATATACAAATTTGTCTTAAGACTGATGGAAAAGATCTATTCCACTTCTCAAAAACTGTTGAAGGAAATATCACTAAATATGTTCACAATTTCACTGGAAAATAACTTCTTAAATGTGGCCAAAGCATTTAATATTCTTTTCCTAAGAAAACAATTTTAAAAAAAATTGAAACAGTGGAAAAGAATAAAACTATAAATTGAAAATGTTCTGAGCTATTATGTCATTGTCCATACGTAAAGGATGCTACATAGTGTGAGAAGGGGCATACTTAGAAATAAAAATCTTTCAAGGGGAGAGAGCAGGTTTTGAAGTATAAAATTCTGTTCTATTCAGAATTCTTGTCGTTAAGAGTTACAGAGAAATAGTTCCTTATAGAGAAAAAAAAAAAAAAAAAAGTCTTTGAAAGCGTTATGTCTATCTGGGAATAATTCTTTTTTCCCTATGTAATATTTTTATTTATATAACACAGCTTAACTGATGTTGTATTCACTTCTTCACAGTAGAAGCTTTTAGGAAGTAGTTAAGATATCATCTGGTTAGAAATAAACTACCAATGTACTCTTATCCAAGGCGACTGATTAGAAATGTCCTTCCCAACAAGGCTGAATGAAGGTTACTTTTTTCCTCAGTATATAAATTAGCCTTCAATGTAAGTGTTCCAGTAATATGAATGGAGAATTGGACTTGGCTTCCCTCAGAGGAACAACAGTCAGCAAAAGCTTCTTAGTCCTCTTAGCCTGAGGAATGCATGTCTCTAACAGATTGCCAGGAAAGATTAACTGCTGCAGGTAGCACAGCTGCTGGTTCAAATAATTTTGATCTTTTTATATCTTGTGCTCATTCTGTTTCCACATGGAATTGGTCTGCTTGTTATGGAGAGCCGCAGGTAGCACAGCTGCTGGTTCAAAAGACTGTGGTCCCCTTATATCTTCAGTGCATTGTTTCTGTATAGAACGGCCCTGTTGTTTTGGAGAGCCCCAAGGAAACCACTTTACAAAATAGCTTGCTAACCTTTTCAAGGAGTGAAATATGCTCTTACTTTATTCTTTTCTTTTTTTCTTTTTGTAGTGGGAAATCTTGTTCATCAAAATCAGTATTTACTGTAGTTTCTTTGCATAGATTTTCCTAGGAGAGTAAAGAAGATGCTTTTTTTTTTTTTTCAAAAGTATTCTTTTAAAATTGTACAGAAATATACGTGTATACAAATACAGAAATCCCCATGCTTAACAATTTCTTAGTGTGTACAGAGTTTTTGTGCTAACCTTTAGATTTTCAGCTGGACTTAGGGGTGGGGTGATGCATTTAACCTAATCCAGATATTTGGATCATCAGTGACTACTGAAAACAGTCATTCTATAGTGAGTCAAGAGAATTAAGCAGGTACATATTCATCTATCCTGGAAAAGACTCATTAATAGGGTTGTTTCCTTGCGAGTTAACTATGTTCCTTCTTCAATGATTTTGACTAAGTCAAACGCTTAACTTCTGAATAGCTAGTTATTTGAGATAAATCACCCATTTGTGATTGAGAAACCAAAGCCTGTTCTCAAACCTGTCTTCTGTACTAGAGAGTCAATGAATATCATGTGATTTTTAAAGGTGTGCATTAATAGTGAGCATGAGAACAACTGGTATTTCTCCATATGAACAGGCAAGATTTACTGCTATAAAGAGAAAGTTGCATAAACTAAGTTCTGCTGCCAAAAGTAGTCAGGCCTTACATTGCTGATCATTCTGCCAATTCCTGCATATTCTTTTGGGGGGCAGCTTTGTATGACCTAAATACTTTTTCCTTGTAAGTATAATATAGGATTCTTTCTAAAATATTACACAAATACAGTCAGATATGGAAGAGTTAGTCATGGTGTAAATAGCCTGTCAGTTTTCAGATGCATCAGTATGACGGCCTAAGGATTATTCATATTTTAGATACTGTATCTAGGTTGTTTCTAAAGATAAGCCAGAATGAGAACCAATGATTTAGCAGGAGTATTTCTCTTTCTCCTTTGTAGAAGTGCAGCAGTTCTGAGAGGTTAAGAAAAAAAAGAGATTAACCTATAACCTGACCTCCAGTCTTCTGTCCAGCATACCTACCCAGCTGTGTAAAGAATACATAGCATTTTTTAATGTATTATGAAATGCCTGAGACATTCTGAAATGAGGATCACATTTTTTGTTTGGATCATTTTATAGAGATTATACAGCTTATACTTTGCAGGGAGGGTGCAGAACGTTTCTGCTTATTGGGAGTCAGAATAAAGGGGAGAAAAAGCGTTCTTTTTGTTTGAACAGGTCTTTCAATGGATGGTACTCTTGTACTTGGCTCCTTTTCCTTTATAAGATCCATTGTAGACTGAGATCCCTCCTAGGAGTGTTACTGCATTGAACAGTGAGAGAATGAAGCATCACATTACTTACTGAGTTTGTCAATAAAATTGTTATTAATGCAATTACACATTTCTAGGAGGTTAGGTAAAGTATAGCTAGTTTCTAATGACTAAAGATGACTCAAGAAGGAAAGCTTTGTCCTACCATTATATTTTTTCAAACTGCATATGAGTTTTGGTATATTCAAGAGAATTACCTGTGAAACCTTTTCATTTACTGAGCAGCAGGTACATCAATTTTACTGATACATTCTTACAACTTAATACTTGCTATGGGAGTGCAGCTGCCACTTAGTAGTTGATAAGAATAAATGTAGAAGAATTGGGTTCAAAATAAATTTTAAAAATGGACTGTTTTTTAGCAATAAAAAGAAAATATCTGGTGGGAAATGTATGCCAGTGTCACATTCTAAAATGAAGAAAATTTTTTTTTTTCTCTCTGGGGCAATTGGTGTGTCTTTTCTGATTCAAACTTGTTGTGCAGATGCTAATGGCTGCTTTTTCCCAGTTACCTCATCCTGGTATTTTTTCAGTCATCGTTCTTCAGAATTCCAGATGTGTGAAATGTCAGCAAATTATTTCACATACAGGCAGAATAATAGTTAAGATGTGTGAGAAACTGTAATAAGCATCTGCTAGAGATCCTGAGTGTTGAGGAGAGAAAAAGTAAAACAAAAAATACTGGGTCATGTATCATGATCTCAGAACTACAAAATAATTTGCTAAAATGAACTGGTCACCTGGTGAGTAACAAATATGGGAAAGTGCATATCGTCAAAGAGATTCTGTAATTAGCTAAAGGATATCTTTGTGATCTGGAAAGCAGAGGATCCAACTATGAGAGAAGCCATTTTGTGTTAACTTCCTCTCAGCTGTTATGATTCAAGATTGGGAATTTATTCAATAACCTACTACTAATGGGGTCACCTCTATGTGTCACAGAGTGGGGGGAAAAAAAGGAAATAGAATAGAAAATAGCAATTTAAATAAACTTTAAATTCAGGTTTATGGGTCCCTATTGCTGCAATGAATTTACAGATCTTAGTGTAAAGTTTAGGTAATACAGTGAGTGCAAGTCTGCACTTTCAGATAATTTCCTGCCATTCAGGAATTCCTAAAACCTATCCATAACTGAACTTTGTGCTTTGCCGAGCTCATGTTCTACTTTTCATCAGCTCATACTTCAGTTTTCTTTTCAAGAATGTTTTCTTGCTTTCATTCTCACATTCTCTTAGCTGATTTATACCCGAAACCTGGTTTCGTGTTTATCTGTTTCCTTCAAATCATAACAACATTTCTTCTGTACCATTAAAAAGAAAGGTTAGTTATACATCAAAGATTCAGTTCTGATGCAGGGATCCTAGAACTGGGTAGATCTTAAAAATAAATCAGATTCCTGGTACTTTCAATTGAAGGCTGGATTATGCTCCACTTGAAGAAAGGGCAGATCCAGTTTAGAAGTTTCTATGATTTAGGGGTAGGGCTAAGGTTAACTTTTCTTAAGACCTTTGAGAAAAGAAGCATCTATGAAGTTGCAAGATACTTTGAGCTGTGCATTACAAATCACAAATTAAGGAGATCAGTTACAAGAACGCCCGATCGGTTATTTATTGACATAAAAGAAATGAAATTAGAGTAATAGACTGAGAAGGCTGCTCAGGTTCCTGTTAATCCTCATGTAATTGAAAGAACTGGGACATGATTAAAGCACAGATTGTGTTTGGCAAGAATTTTGGCAAATTGAACTGAATAATTAATTCTCCTTCAATTGATAAAATGGCATAGATCTGCGGTGTATTTCCAAGACTCTTTTGTCTCTTGTCACAAAGAAGGAACAATATACAATATATCTGCTGTCCGATGTTAACAAATCTTGCTTAACTATCGGCTGCATGAAAACTCATGATATTATTGATCGAATCCCTTTTTTTCACAAAATAAATTTGGCTTTTTAATGCATGTGGGGGTTAAATATATTTTTTAATGCTGAAGATTCTGGGATGTACCACTCTGAGCATCCATAAAAACTACTGGGTAAATTAATTTTAAGTGTAACAGTGATACTTCTATACAGTCCAGTGTTTTAGTTCATGAACATGAAAAAATGGCTCTGACTCTGTTTCAATGTCAATGGGAAAGTGACCTTACTATAAGGGTGGAATTGAAAACTTCCTTTTGGTTAGATAGCTCTGTGCGGATAGAAATGCTGATACTTCATTTTCCTGTTCAGTTTGAATAAATCATTGTTCAATAATGTGGGTTCTTAACTGTTAGAATTTCTTCCTACATGGCATGCACTTATGTCCTTTATTTTCAATCGTGTAATATCACACTGATTTCTGTTAGTCTAATTTCTCTCCAGACAACTGTGTTGAAACTCATGGAAACAGAGCTGTTTCAATTTCAGTGCAAACCTTCAGTAGATAGGAAAATAAGGTCTTCTACTGCTATTTAAGATATGTTAAAGGTAAGAGACACTATTTTTCATGCCTTTATAGATTTAGTCCGTTTTAGTTCGACTTAATTGGAATGACACTAGATTTATTCTAGCATGAATAAAAGTAAGCCAGCATCAGAAAATTTATTTAATACAGTTAGACTATACCAACAGGGAGGAAGAGTATTTTTTGTTCCCTGGGGGCAGCTTCCAAAGCTTCCGTTAGCTTTGGTGAGGGAGAAAAGTCCCTTTTGATGTTTTTGTGAAAGATATTTTCAAACTGAACTGAAAGTTAGAGCTTTGGGGGTGGAATTAGCAGAAAAATTTCTGTGTTGAATAATGTGCAGATATTTAAAATGCCTAGAAATTAGTATTTTATCTAAATGTGAATAAATATGTTCCAGTGTAATACTGAATTTCAACAGCAAATTTTTGAGAATAGAAATGTGTTATGATGGTTATTATGAAAACACATATAGCATTACATTCATTTGGATTATCTTTCTGATTATTAATACATGCACAAAGTATAACTATATTGTATACAGTACCTAACAAATATTAACAAATATAGACCCATGAATTACATGAAAGCACTATGTATGTCTTTTTATTTTTTATATTTTTCCTTTTTTTGTTTCAAATAAGTAGAAAAACATCCTATTCTCTGAAATGTCCAATGAGTTGACTGCTTTCTCTGCTTAAATGTGTGTTCTTCTAGCTGTCTGTGTCCACTATTAGGTAAGAAAAGACAAAGAACTAGTATCTACCTATGTATTCTGTACTGCCTATCAAAGTACTTTTCAGCACAAGGGTGCTTGGAGCAGCTGCCAAGTATGCTGAGTAAAGTTATTGAGTGGCCAAATCTGTGTTAGGAATGAGGATGTTTTCACAAAAAACTTCAATAATTAAGTTTATTAGAAAATTGCCATATGAAAGTTTAGGTCTTCATTTGCACTATATGTTTTAAAATATATCTTCTGTATTTATAGTTACATAGTTAGAAATAGATCAGCTATTAGAAAACAGATAGAACATAAGAATTAACACTGAACTGCTACTGTATTATTAAGTATCAAGGTTTATTTAGCCTGGAAAGCTAAAGTTCCAGAGAAACATTGACGTTTCAGTGCATAAATGCATATATGAAAGAAGGAGAAAGGCATTTTACTAGGGCCTGTAGTGACAGAACAAAGCATAATTGTTTTTAACTGAAAGAGGGTGGAATTAGGTTGGAAATAAGGAAGACATTTTTTATAATGAGGGTGGAATGTGTTGTGCAGAGAAGCTGTAGATGCCCCATCCCTGGAAATGCTCGAGGCTAGCTTGGATGGGGTTTTGGGCAGCCTAATCTGGTGACAGATATCCATGCCAATGACAGAGTTTTGAAATTGATAGCCTGTAAGCATCCTTTCCAACCCAAACCATTCTATGATTCCCTGGCTGATAGAATTTGTTCCTCTTTGTTGCCACTAGCCAGTTATTAGGAAATGTGCTGTGCAGTCTGACAAATGCAGTTTGTATGCCTGTACAGCAACTACTATACAAGAATATGCAAGAGAGAAAATGATGAAAATATCAGTAATTGAACAAATTACATCATAGTATATGACAGGAGACATTTTCTTCCCAGTAGTGATTTAACACTTATCCAATCAAAAAATGCATTGTAGTAAGAATCTGTTTCATCTGACCTCATAATGAGCTGGTACAATGGGTCTAGAAGAGATGGTGGCAAACACTGTAGGCTTTGCCTTTTAATCCAATTTTAGAAACGCATTTCTTCTTCCAGAAAATATCAGGTTGCAGTGAAAGCCACATCAAAAGAATACTCAATGGGGATAAATATCTGGTCATGAAAGTCCTGCTGGATTTGTTAAACACAAATGCACAGTACTCTACATTTTATAGAGGATGTTTTTGTGACCCAGTAGCTTTCCTTTTCAAATAGAAGAGAGTTGAAATCAGAGATTCTATATCCAGACGCTAAAACCTAGGCAAAAGAAAAAATTCACATAAAAAAGGCCCATGGTGCAGCATGGACCTTAGAGCAGAGCAGAGGAGAGATGATGCAGCTTTCCATGTCTCGGGCTGTAGAGTTCAATCTTGCTAGGGTCAGGGGAGGTGGGATCTTTCCTTGTGGATGTTATGAACTGGTTGCAGATTTGTATGGCTGAGTAGAGGTGGTGTAGGAAGAGGTCAGCAGGCTGCATAGCTTTGGGGAAAATGACAATAAATGACTTTCACAATTAACAGCCACTGAGACTCTGAAGAGGCAAAAGGCAGAGTTCCCTAACTGTGCAGAGGATGGAGGAACAACTAGAGACTGTTCTTAATGGTAAATGGGCAATCTCAGGTTGGGGAAGGCTAGAAGCTTGTGAATTCTTGCACTGTGAAGCAGGTTCCTTCTTCATCTGCAAATCAACCACCACAGAAGAAGTTCACTGCCCTGGGGAGAAAGCTCTGTCTGGGGGGGCACCACAGCTAGCTAAGCCTGGCACATTTCAGCACCAGGAAATAATAGTAGAGAGTTATTCATTTCTCAGGAGGATTGGTATCCCGCGGTCCCAGCTGACATGTTGTTTAGGAAGTTATGTGCTTGCCAGACACACAGATTCAAGAATTTTTATAGAGACTGCCAAAACTTGTCTAGTCTTTGGACCATTGCCTTCTGCTGTTCATCCACATGATTCCCTTGGGGAAAACATTAATGTTTCATGATGATGGGTTCAGGGCCTCAAGAATGTTAACAGAGGGTGAAAAGAATACGTGCTCAAATTCATGCAGCCTGTGAAACAATCAGGAGAAACTAGAGCTGTGTAAGTGGTTACAGCCCTGCAAAATCTCTGAAATAATGATAAAAACTGAGGTTTGTCTGGCAGGGAAATAAGTCTGCTAAGAATAACCTGGGGGTACTGGAAGATGGTAAGCCGAGCACAAACCAATAGTGTACCCTGGCAGCAAAGACCAATAGTGTCTTTAAAAACAGGATCACAACAAATCCAGGGGAATAATTATCCTCGTCTCCTCAGCGCTTGTGAGGCTCCATCTAGCATCTTGCAAACAGTTTTGGATCACTTCCTAATGGAAAGATACAGATAAATTGCAGCAAGTACAGGGAAGAGTCTCCAGGCTACTGGGGTGTGGAGTATTTGTCTTCTGAGGAGAGACTGAGGGAACTTGGACTGGTTCAGCCTGGAACATAACTGCAGCCTCTTAGCAATCAGGCATGGTTGTCAACACAGAGCAAAGCTCTTTGCAGTGGTGTTTGCTGGGAGAGTGAAAAACAACAGGCATAAACTGAAACAGTAAGTAAGCAGGAGGAACGGGATTCATCTAAGGAAAAAGTGCTTGCTCAGAACAGGCTGAGGCTCAGCATGGGATGTTTGGAATATGATACTTACCTGAGATCTGAGCTGCCTTTCTTTCAGTCAGATAAAGCACTATCAATCTCAGTGCCACTGAATACAAGATTTCTGAGTGTGGGGGAAAAGGTGTATTTCCGACTTTGGCACTTTTATTATATCTATTGTTCCTATACAAAATCAATAATTTTGTTTTGTAATACTTTTTAGATCATGTATCTGAGTTGAAAAGTAACTAGGTGTTCAAAAAAAAAAAAAAAAAAAAGCCAACTAATGGGGCATCATCGTACTTACTAGATCCCTTTGCTATTGTGAATGTATTATTGGAAATACAATACTTTTAGGGAGAGTCTTTTAATCAGAAGAGTTCTAAAGGATCAGATCAATTACATTATTTGTTTCAAATGTAATCCAAAGTTTTAAACAGCCAGTTGGTGTTGTGATCTTCAGGATGTTTTATCTTACTTATCTCTGCCTTTCTGCATGTTATTTAAATATATTGTTGGAAGAAGTTGTCTAAGTTAACAAAAAAGGCTGATCCATTTGTTTTTCTAAAGGAATTGAAATAGTGTGAGTAAACTAGGCTGCTCCTTTGAGACTAGCTGTACCATAATTTAGCTTTCTGCTTAAATCGTTTTTGAATAACAATTAGAAATGTGCGTCTACTCCTTTTGAATGCATTATGAATATAGGAAAGCATAGCTATCTTCATGAAAACTTTTCCTTTTATTTATATTTTAACATTAACTTATTAGGAAAGTACAGTTCAGAATACTTAAGGATGAAAAAGAAGCATTTTATCATCCTAATTCTATTTTAAAAAAGAAGTAAAATGTGACTTGAACCCTCAAACTGAATTTGCAAGTGTTGCATGATAGTTCAAAGAGCAGTGTAATAAAAATATTTCTTAAAAACCATTTAAACTGGTAAACAAAGCATAATTTAACTAAAAAGGGCCCTGTCTGCGTGTGCTTTTCTAGATGATGACATTTTTCAGAAGATAAATGCTATCTTTGAGCAAGTGAACAGTGGTAATGAGAACCAAACAGTAGCATGAAGTGCTACTATTGAAGAATGAGCTTGTTAAAGACAAAGTGAATCTATTCTGTGTTATCACCTTAGTTTTAAAAATAGAAATGTGTTAATGTTCATGATGCAAAGCTGTTTGGCATTTTAGCAAAGGAGGACTGAAAGTGTATAACACAGGAAGGAGCATAATAAAATAATACTAGGACAAAGAAAACATACTACATTTAGAAATAATCTTAAATGTCTGCTCTAAATCAAGGGCTGATTTAGAAAGAAAATATCTTGATCAGCAGATGATAGACACCACTGTAATTCATCACTGAAGCAATTCCAATTCATAGGTTTTTCAAGATGATTTCAATTAATATTGTTGCAAAAACAGCTGGTTAGATTTCATGGGATTTTTTTTTTTTAAGGTAAGACAATATATCCGTGAAGCAATAAGATAACCTTTCATAGATTCATAGGACTATTAACAATAAAAGTTTATGATTTTTATAATCATAGAATCATTGGAGTTAGAAGGGACCCTTAAAGGTCATCTTGCTTGTCAAACTAACCTGCAACGTACAGGGACATCTGCATCTTCAGAGGTCACGTTGCTCAGAGCCTGTTGCTGCTTGATCTTGATTGCCATGTCCCAGGTGCAAAACTTGGAATTACTGAACCTCATGAGGTTTATTTATCAGGGCCCACTGCTCAAGCCTGAATGAGTCTCTCAGAATGGCATCCCATCCCTCAAGTGTGTCAATCTCATCACACAGCTTGGTGTTGTCTGCAGACTTACTTAGGGTGTGCTCAATCACACTGTCAATGTCATTAAATGCTTTGAATAGGAAGTTGAGATTAATCGACAGTATTGGTGTCACTGTGGAACATCTGAGTCAAAATAAAAAATGCTACATACCCATGTTTAGTAGCAATTTCTGGTGCTCAAATATTTCATGAAGAAAAAATGTGCACTCCTTCTAAGAACTGCTGCTTCTATAATTTAGCAGGGCTTTTGTAGAGAATAGTGCTGAAAGCTAACTGTTGAAATGCACTACATTTTTCAGTTCTGTCTTTTATGTGTAATTTATCACTACCTCCTGGTCATGCTGTGCAGCACTCTATAATAGAGTTAGTAACAGAGTCTTCAACAGGTCTACTCATTATATACTAGATCTCCCTACAATTCTTATATATAATTTCTATTTCTTTCCTTTTCTCTTCAGTTTTTCCTCTTGTTTTCTTCTCCATCCCACTGAGGTGGCAAAGTGTGAGTGAGCAATTATGTGAATCAACCCACAGCATCTTGTCTACATTTTTTGCAATATGAAACTTCAGCTTCAGTTTTATAAAGTGAGAAAATGTGTAAAAGTCCAGAAAAACACCCAAATCCAAGTCTGATTTAAAGCATGTTAGTCCAGGATGGAGGTAAGAAGTAAAAGTTGTTCATAAGATTAAAGCTAAGAATATCTAAGTACCTTTCACAAATTTTGCCCTTAGTAAAATAATTCCAGGGCAATGATGGAATGTGGAGCTTGTTATAGAATCTTTTATGATCTGCTTTAATGAATTCCAAAATAAATATGCATACATAAATATTCATGAGAAAAAAATAATTTAAATCATTACAAATATGTTGAATGCTTGCATAGTCATTAACAAATGAGTTCAAGGCCATCCTTTGAAACAACCATAGAAATAGCAACAGTATTCTGATCCTTATTTCCCTCTTATCTAATAAAGATGCACGCTTCAAGACCAGTCAGCTTTCTGTCTGAATGTGGGACATGCTGATCACAAAGTGTATTTCCACATACTTTACTAAGAGAAATAAGATGTGTCTTTCTCCCATATGTTTATAAGTACATGCACAAACATCTGATATTCTATATAGAACCAAAGGTATTTCTAAATGTATGCTATCTAATATGTTAGTGTTCAGATGAAATCGAAGAGAATCAGCTGCTCCTTGTGATGAAAACAAGTAAATTAGCTCAAAGAATGAAAATAAATCGAGCACGTTTCTGAAATAACTTCTTTATTAACTTTCTTTAAGTGATGCATCCAACTGCTTGTGATGATTTGAGAACTCTTGGACCAAAGATGTAGATAAGTACTTTAAAATGGAATCAGCTGATACATACATATTTTTAAAAATACTTCTTTTTATAGTTTAGATTGAGAAGAAAATAAGGTAAAGATGTTGGTAGCGATATCACAAACCAAATAATCTCTCTTGCTTTTTTCCATATTAAAAAGTTGGTATGAAATATTTGAGAAAGTATTCAATATATATTTTAAATCTACCCACAACTTGACTCAAAATAAAGAGAAGTAGAAACTTACATTCTGCAGATCTTGACCCTGCCAACATGACTTGAAAATCCTTGCAAAAAGGTTGTCCTCCCATGGAATTATTTGGCTCATATTTTATACACAAGCATACTTTATTTCACATTTGGCATGAATGCCTTCCTGTTTTACCTCAGGGACAAATGCATTTAGGGCAGCAGATATAAAGAACCAAGTCCCACATTCTGTTACAATTTGAAATAATCCTCATGATACAATTACTGCAGATCCCAATCTTGTTTTTATACCTGTCTGCACTTTTCTTTAGAGATTCTCTCTGAAAGTCTTTTCACAATGGTCTAGAGTAGTCAACTGATTTAGAATGAATTATCATCTGTCCTGTGTTTTTGAGTTAATAGAATTAATAATAGATTCTTCTTCCTAGCCTGTTATCTTGTTGAAGTTTGCCTATGCAAACTGGTGCTTTTAGTATTGCTACTCAGTGAAAATAGCGGAACATCCCTTTCTTTGTATCCTTCCTCATGAGTAAGCTTCATCTGTTTTTTGCAGATATCCATTACTTTCTCTGAGGGAATGCTGCTATCATGTCATAAGCTTGAAACTTTGCTGATCCTGATGGAAACTATGAGCAACTTCAAAGAAGCCACACTTCCATCTTCTACAGTGTGCTAGGCTGTGAGCTTGCTGTTGACAGCCTGTAACTTAACACTGAGGCAAATGTAAAGTGTCATTCTGTAGTGTAGATACAAACCAGTGTATACATGAGAGGATGCTTTCTCATAACCATTTTCAGCCTCATCCTTAAAAAATTTAACTAAATAAATGACAACTTGAAGACTGAAGAATTCTAGCTGAGAGAAATTGCTGGAAAGACAGTGGCTTATTTCCAGACAGATCAGTATCTTTTTGTTCATTGAAACAGAGTTGAAAAATTATTTTATTGTAGACAGTTAAATCACTACAAATAGAATGCTTCCTTTCTTTAACAGTATAAAGTCTAGGAGTGTAAACTCTGCTTCTCTTTATATATGTTATTATTTCTGCATAAACAGTTTTAAGGGTTTGGATAGAAGAAATGTAAAGCTGTAAGAGAAAATTAAACATAAGCCACATTTAAAATATGTGAACAGCATTTCTTCTAAAAGTTGTAGAATAAGAAATCTTATGGCTCTGGCCCAGTATTTATTTTTTCTTCAGTGCAGAATCCTGCATGTGTGCAGCACACAACTGATGTTAATGGATTGCTACTGTTTTGTCGTATACAGAGGTCTGTCCTAGAAAACTGTATTGCAAACTTAATGCTTTAGAGTGCACATGATGCATTAGCTTGAAGAATTCCCCCAAACAAAGTCCTATTAGAATGTCAGAGAAATAAATGATAGTGTTGATCTTGAACTTTGCAAGCAAAAGCTAAAATTCATCTGTGGTGTTTAAATGACCTGCTCAGCACTACAAAAAATGTTATTCAATTTGCTTTTCCTTTGAATGTGAAGCATATTGTCCCTAACATTATCTGACTGCCCATGTGTTTTGTACAAAGGAGGTCTGGTGACAAAAATAGATTAACACATTTTTTGTTTTCCACTCATCCATTTTTATATAATTAATATAATTTGGGAGGTAATTATTTTCAAAGATTCAATGGTAGACCTAAACAACTATCAACTCACTGTATGTAGAAAAACTTATTTCAAATCCATATTATTTTTAACTCTCAACTATATTTGGAAGATGATGTCTGAATCACAGAATTGCAGAGTGGATGAGTTTGGAAGGGCACTCTGGAGATCACCTAGTCCAACCTCCGTGCCTGAAGAGGTGTCAGCTTGGTAGGATGGGTTGCTCAGGTATTTATACACACTGAGGAGGCTCCCCTTATCCCTCTCTTCTCCAGATTACAGTCACATTTTTCTCAGCTTTTTCCTGCACGGAAGATGTTCCAATCCTCTAATCAACTCTCTATCCATTTGTTGCCCCTGTTACTAAGTTACATGTGTGGTTCTCTTGTCTCAGGGGAGTCCAGACCTGGACACAGCCAGAGGTATCTTATTTGTGCTGAGAGGTCACATTCCTAATCCCATTGGCAGTGCTGCTCCTAAAGCAAGCTGTTATCTGCTTTGCCTCAAGGGTGCATTTTAAGCAAAATGCCACTACAGTTAACATGATCTACAACTGTGAATAAAGACACCTTTTTTTAACCATGGCTCTGAACCAAATAGAACAAAACAAAGTTTCTCTTTAAATAATTCTGTCTCTAATAATAAAATCCATATTTCTCAGACTGGACATATAGATAATGAGTGTATAAAATTCATTAATTTTTTCACATAATTTAGAGACATGGATCATAGTTTCAACACATCTTTCCAGTTGTCACTTCATCTGTAAGCCAAAACTTCAGTTTAATGTATTCCTTACATTTTTTTTCTCTCTTACATTCAGTTTCTGATAAGAATATTTATAATTTACTAGGTTTTACCTGGTAGATCCACTAGCACTGTTTTTTGTCCAGTTCAACTCTTCAAATCAAATAGATTACAAATATTTATTACAAGCATAAACTGTCAACCACCCTTCAGCATCTATTATTTCCTTTTAAAAAAAAAATCAATCATATGGAAATTTTCTTTCTGTCTAAAACCCATTCACTGTTAGAATTTCCTTAGTGCTTACAAGACAGCATGGGACAGGAGTAACCTTCTTACACAAACTTTTGTGTCAATATAATACTAAAACAGAAAAAAACACCCCAACCACCAAGAATATAGTGTTTAAATGCCTAGTTAAATTACTTGCACTGAAAATATTCTAAATCTGGCCTTCTTTGAGTTATGATAATGGCCAGTATAACCATGTTTGACATGGTTATACTGTACAAGCAGTGTTGACCCCAATGAATTCTAACAACCATCACAAAAGTGTTTCTGAGCATGTCTGTAACAAATGTTATGCTAATTGTTCCAATATATGGCTAAGGGATAGCTCTAGCTCCTGATGGGTACATTTTTAAGCAAATAGTTGCTTCACTTTTTTCTCAAGTATGTTACTAAAAGTAGTCTGAAGATTTTCTGGTGCAATTTTCTGACCAATTTGAAATAAATTAGTATTTCCCAAGCCATAATAGTTAAAAAGTAGTCTAGAAACTACAGTTAATATTGCTATTCTTGTCCCCTTCTGGCCTTTCAAATCTGATGAGTGTAGGAGTGACATGTATTTTATGCTTGATGGATGAAAAGAGACAGTAAAAGGCAAGATGAGCTAATAACAGTAAAGTCTGTATTGAATCAGGAATGTATTGAGGTACTGAGAGGAATCAAGATATGTGCTTCAATCATTAGAGTTTGTCACAAGTGAGATTTGTTGGTTGATGTGCTGTCAAAGTACTGAGGGAGGAAGGTTTTATAACAAGAAGCTAGACATGCAGAAAAAGCAGTTTAAGACTCAAAGGACTCAGTATAAATAGAAGTTATAAAGTGGAAAAGAGTAATAAAGTTGGCATCAAGAGAAGGACAGTATTGGTCTTGACTTTTAAAAACATACTTTTTCAGATATCTGCAGTTTTGGAGTGTCCAATACCACTTACAAAACCCTTTATGTTCTTTCCACTTCCACAATATATAGAATCATAGAAAATCACCAAGGTTGGAATAGACATCCAAGATCATCCAGTCCAACTATCCAAATACCACCAGTATTTCCCACTAAACCATTTCTCTCAGTACAATATCTAAATATTTCTAGAACACCTCCAGGGAAGGCAACTCCACCAGCTCCCTAAGCAGCCCATTCCAGCATTTGACTGCTCTCTTGGAGAAGTATTTAACATCCAATTTGAATCTCCTCTGGTGCAACTTGAGGCCATTTCCTCTAGTCCTATTGCTAGTTACATGGGAGAAGATGCTGACACCCACCTCAACACAAACTCTTCTACTTTCATTTTACATTAACTATAAAATCTGTTGATAATAATTTGATTTTTTTTTGTTTATGCACCCTAGTAGTATTTGAGTTCTATGAAAAGAAAAACACTTAAATTTCCACTGAAAATGAGCAAAAGTATCTTCTGATCTGGTCTGACTTTCATCTACCTCAAATTGCCTCTTCCTAAACTTTCCCCAAGTTTTGATTTTATTTCTTTGAAAAGTTTTTGCTCCTCTTTAGTAGTAAGTATGACTCTGTCAAGCATAATAGGTCCAAGATAAGAGTTAGAGTAGAAAGTCTTCACTGGGACAAGAACCACCAAGGTCTGTCTAATGATACATAACTTTCACCTGCTGTTTTTTGTGTTCATGCTTATCTCAGTATGCCTATGGCTTATAAATAATGATAAAGCATTTTGGTTGTTATTAGTGTTTTCTTGACTGCTCTGGATACTGGCTGACTACTTGAGATGTGTGAGTCTAGTGATTCTCCTATTCTTCTCACTGATGACCCTGCAGACCTCCTTCTGCTACCTACACATAGTACAGGCACAAAAAGACCATCTAGTAATAACAGCCATCTGAGAGATCTGGTGGAAAGAGGACACTGCTTTTAGAATGTCAATGTTTCAGGAATCTAGTGGGATGTACTAATGTGAGGATGACGCTGTCATCAAGGCATTATATAAACGATATTGTGGTGTTACAGGAAAGGAGAAAGACTATGAGAGAGAAGAAGACATGGGTTGAATTGCAGGTTCCTAATAATAAAAGATGTCTGAGAGTTGCATTATCAACTTCCTAACAGTCAATACTGAGAAGCTTATAATAAAATGCATTCTTGGTGATGGAACAGATTCAAAGAGGTAGTAGGAGTACAACTGCTTTATGTCTATTAGGAGAAATATTTCCAGAGCTTAAAATGAAACCTATCTCTGTTGTACATTTCATAATTCACTCCTTGTTTTGTTAATAATTTCAAGATTCCGTCTGTCATTTACAAAAATGAGCTGAATTCACCATTTTTCTACTAGTCATAAATGTTCTTCAGTTGTTCAGTTCTGACTGCTTGGACTGTTAAAATGGATCCAGATCGTGATTTAGTTGCATTTGTCTGATTTACTTGTCTGTAGACATATCTGCTATTTTATTAAATTGTACATTTTCCAAAGTTTGAATAGATCCAACAGAAATATTCAGGTTTCAAAAAAAGCACTTTGTTGTTGTTTTAGTTAACTTGCAAATAAAAGATTTGAGAATATAATTTGACCCTTCTATTAAAAAAAAAAAAAAAATCTAAATTTAATGAAATGTTCATCGTAAAAGCAAATTAAGTGAGTCTCACTCATCTCTTCAGTGCTTTAATGGCTACTGCTAATAAATTTGACCCATGTATTTCAGTGCAATTAAATGTCATTTTTGCAACATGTGCATGCAGTAAACATCAGGTTTTATTCTTTAAGTGCAAAAATACAAATAAAAATAGTTAATCAGGAAATTACTTAGACAGCCAAAGTAGCTGTCCATTGTTTTAGAATAAACATGAAGTAAGATTGATCTGGAAGTACAACTTTTCTTATAAACTCCACAGTTTTCCTTCACTGAAGTTAATCAATAATAGTGCTTGCTTTTAAGTCACAGTCCAAATGGGAGATTTATCTGAAACATAGTCTAATTTCATAGACTCCTTCAATACAATTTGGAAATGAAAATACCAGAACTTCAATCAAGTTGTTTATACCTTGGAGTTAATATCAATTCATTTCATGTATTCTGACTTACTTTATGCCACTCCAATTGGTTACTTTCTAAAGGAATAAAAAAGGAAAAATAACTGTAAATTCAGCAAAATTAGGATTATTTTTTGGTTAGTTCAGAACATCTGCATACAATGCAACTTCAGAAATAAAAATTACAAGCAGTTTTTAATTACAAAAGTATAAATTTCAAGTTAAAAAAAGAGACATCTGAATAATTTTGATACGCACATACATAAGCTATGTACCACATATTTCTATTTTGATGCAACTCCTATTTTTTTTTTTTAATGTAAAGAAGCGTCCTTCTATTGGAAAGAGAGTAATTCCTGATGTAATTCTTCTTTGAAGATGCCTTTCACTTGATCATCTTGTTCAGAGGTGACTGAAATTAATGGACGTAAAATCTTGATAAAATATAAGAATACAGCTTTAAAACTGATAGTTTACATTACTTTTTGTTTACCCACTTCCTATTGGGCATAGTCTATGCACCATACTTGCTCTTAGGGAGAGAGATATGCCTGATCTCTAAACACATCAGCATGCATCCATTTAAAGGTACTTTTTTTTTATTTTACTTGTGAGTGTTTGAGGAAAGGCTTTTGGAAATCAGCTCAATATTAAGAAATAAAACAATGTTTTTTTTTTTATCTTTTCAATAAAATGCAATTATTTTTAATGGAACCAAAAATACTTCAGAATGGGGTTTTTAGTTTGTTATTTTGATTTTTCAAAAATTAAATATGAGCACGTAATTTTATGTTTGAACTGCAAAACTTAGTCACTCGAACAGTTCTGTAAGAAGGCTATCAAAAATACCCCTCTAGAAGGAGAGTAACCTAAAAATCAGGCAAAAGAAACAGAATTATATGTTTGAAGAGTTTACTTTGAAATTCCCAGTCCCCATTTCGAAAGACTACCTCCAGCTCTGTTAGAGGTTACTTTTACCTGAATAAGTTTTCAATATAAAATTACCTGAATTTTCTTAGAATCTGTGATAAGGTCCTAAATGTAACTTTCTGTTAAAATATTTGAAAAAAAAAATACCAATATGGAATGAATTAAAAAGACATTTATGGGAGTAGATAGACAGGAAAAACAGGTTTTCTGAAAGACAGGGAAATTCATTGAGTTAAATTGGATACCTGCACTGCTACTATGAAGAACAATGAAAAAAATATATATTTTGTTTATATTTGGATGGTGTCCCAGGAGGATTATTTTCAAATCATATTTCTGGAAGAATTATTTTATTTGTTTGCTCTCCCGCCTTACCCTGTTTCATCATACTGAAATTGTCACATAGACTTTAAGAGCGGGAGTAGTCTGTGTTGACAGTTCATCATTAGATTGGCCTTCTAGAGCTATTGTTTTATTAATATTTTCCATCTCATTTCCTTTTTCATGTTGATATCACAAATCCAAATAATTCCTCAGCCAGCTTTTTCTGTAAGACAGCAATACGACTGAGCAGCAGGAACTTTACTCGTATCAGTATAACATATCCAGCCGTAGATAGATATGTAGGGATAGTTCAGATTGGCCTGTGAGCCACTGGGAATGAAGCATACAGTGACAACCAAGTTAAAAATTTCCTCAGGGAAAGAAAATATTTCCATAATGTACCATTTTATGAGGAAAAGTAAAAAGGTAAGGGAAAAGAAATCTGCAGCTGCAGAGGTTTTCTAGCATTGAAGATTCAAGACAAAGTCACCATAATGTATCAAACCAAAGTATTCATCCATTGATGAGAATCATTAGAAAATTATTTTTCACTGCTGCTTGTCTGGTTGAATCTACAGTACAAAATCAGTTAAGTTCAACTGAGTTTCATTTTCTGTTACCCCTCCTTTTTTTTTCTTTTTTCCTTATGCCTTTACCAATCAGGTCCTTTCTCTCCTGCCCTAGTTCCTTGCTTCCACTGTTTCTGTAGTAATGCTACATTCTCCATTGTATTCCTGATCTCTTATTTTTGCTGTCATCATTTCATTAGTTCTGTTCAAATCTAGCCTCCATAAACATTAGATCTCTACAGCATTCCCTCATTTCATACTCCCACTGCGAACCTATCACTCCCCCTGTTCTCTTTTACTGCACACTTAAGGATTCCAGGATAATAATGTATTTGATTAAATAGGTATCCTGGTAAATCAATCAACTGAATGCTTTCTGTGAAATTATAACAAGTGTAATATTGATTTAGTTTATGACATTTTCTTTTTTTTTCCTTTTTGTGTGTGAAAGAATTACATAAACAGTGGGGAGAGGTGGTTTGACTATGCAAGAGAAACCAAAGAAACAATGTCCAGCAGGGTGCTGCCAGATAGATGAAGAAAGAAAGCTAAAAAACAACAGAAATTGTTTCATATTTGTAGTAATCTGTGCTTTTGTCTGTGAGAATGCTAGGTAAAAAAATAGAAGCAGATATGATTTACAAGCAGAAGGTATTTGTTTTTAGTGTAAGCCATATGACTTGAACAGTGGGTAAACATGCTTTTATAACAAAATTAATTACATTCTGAGGACTAGAACTCCAAGCATATAACTTCTATTTTTATTATTATTTTCATTTAAATTGAGCATTACTATTGATATTTGTGTCCTGATTTTTACTACATATTTTCTTTTACTTGAGCAACTATATTTACAATGGCTATTTTTTTTCAGTTCCAAACATGAAGATAAAAATCCAGATCCAAACTAAAATTTTCTTCTTGTCTTCCTTGAAGTACTTCAAATGACTTTTAACTGCTGCTGCGCAAAACTTTCCCTCAGTGAGCGTATTTATCTTGTTCTTTTAAAGAAGCAGTCTATATAAAATTACTTTAGCATTAAACTTATAGCATTATGCAGCACGTCAGAGAAGTTGATAAAAAAT
Organism: Lagopus muta; assembly: GCF_023343835.1. Classification (NCBI taxonomy): domain Eukaryota; kingdom Metazoa; phylum Chordata; class Aves; order Galliformes; family Phasianidae; genus Lagopus; species Lagopus muta. Next base: position 50,750,784 of record NC_064436.1, read on the forward strand.
TTCCAATATTATGACATTGCAGTTTTTGTTTTCAAGCATTCAAATGGGCTTCCTAAAAGCCGATATACAAATTCTTTCCACACAAGAAAACCCTGTTTCTCTCACCCTTCCCGACACATACTAAACTCAAGAATGAAGAATTAGAACTTTTGCATTTCTACTGCTATAATATACAGATAGTGTGTCATGATATTTAAATACACTTTTCCATATCTTAGTTATATATTTTCCCTTGAAATATTCAATCACATTGTCTAACCTTAGACCCCAATATTTCTGCAGCTGAGAATTATTTACCCATTGCACACAGCATAGTCAGTGATAGTCTCATTATGAAGACATAAGCCAGTTTAAGTGTAGTAAGAATCATAGAATCATTAAGGTTGAAAAAGATCTCTGAGAACCTCAAGTCCAACTGTCAACTCGTATCCACTATGCCCACTAAAATATGTTCCTTACTACAACATCTACGTTTTTCTTGAACACCTCCAAGGAATCTACCACATTCTTCAGCAGTCTGTTTCAATGACTTACCACTCATTCTAAGAAGAAATTTTTCCTAGTACCCAAACTGAACCTCCCCGGGCACAACTTGAGTCCATTCCCTCTAGTTCTATCACTAGTTACCTGGAAGAAGAGATTGACCACTACTTCAGTACAACTTCTTTTCAGGCAGTTGTGGATAGTGATAATGTTTCCCCTGAGCCTCTTTTCTCCAAAATAAACAAACCCAGTTCCCTCAGCCCCTCCTCATAAGACTTGTGCTCTAGACCCCTTACCATCTTCATTGCCAATCTTTGGACATGCTCCCTTGCCTTTAGTGAAAGCTATTACATGAAACATAACTTGTATAAATATTGGGATAAATCCATCAGTATTTTTTCATGTTTCCATTGCACCTTACAAAGATCATCAGAGAATCCACTTAATTTCTTTTTTATTACATTAATAAAATTTGCACTGAATGTAAATGGATTTTCAAAAGCTCCATGAACAGTGCTGATACTTCAGTGATATAGAACAAGTAGCAGTGCTTCCAATTACAACCGCTGTCATGGTTCTAGGTTTTTTTTTGGTTTTGGGTTTCAGTATTCCACATCAAAACATCATGTAGTGTACGGGGCATTAAAGTGTCACTGCCTCAATTCCAGGTACCTATCCCTGCACATTACAGAAGTCACAGGATCTGGCCCTTCCGGGTGGGGGGGGCGCTCTCTTGCTGCCTTGCAGTGGGTGCTGGAGGGTGCTTTCCTAGCTGTTTCCAAGCTTTTCAGGTTTGACTCGGTCACGGGAACTCTCTCTCTCTCTCGTCTGATTTATTAATCTCAATTTCAATTAAATTGTATATATTGTGTTATCTTGTATTCCGATATTATAGTAAAATAAGTTTTCCTCCATAGATTGTTGCCACTGTTCTTTTCCTTCCTTCCTTCCTTCCTTCCTTCCTTCCTTCCTTCCTTCCTTCCTTCCTTCCTTCCTTCCTTCCTTCCTTCCTTCCTTCCTTCCTTCCTTCCTTCCTTCCTTCCTTCCTTCCTTCCTTCCTTCCTTCCTTCCTTTTCCCATTTTTGTGGGACTGCAGTGGGGGGGGAGGGCAGAGGCCTGTCGCCCCTGTCACGGACATAGACATAGATTGATCTGGTCAACTCCGTGACAAACTGCAGACTGTCCACTTCCAAAGTTACATGTGTGTCCAAATATATATTGTGTATTGGAACTGCTGAATCATGGCCTGAACCTCTGATTGACCACCTGAGGTGAGCAATGAGTCAGCCTTGGGAGCAAGGGTGAAGACAATTCTCCTGTGCTATCAGAAGGGGTGGAGCTGGCTCCACCTCTCCTAGACCCCATTTAAGAGCTGACTACCGCTGAGGAAGGATCTCTTTTGGAGATTACTCTCCTTGGAGTCTTCTCAGTGAGCCTAGGACAAAGGTAAGCTTTCCATCCATTCTTCTTTAGCATGATAACCTGTTTAGCCTAACTTTTCTTTATATTTCTTAATTGTAGCATCCATATATTCATTAATTATATATATAGTTTGTATGTTACATAGGTTGCCCTGAAAATAATGCCTACTTATTTCCATGGAAGCACCAGCAAGTACAAAGAACACAATAATGCTATTTGATAGAGCAAATTCTCAGCAACAAAGCATTGTTTTGTCAACATAACCACCTCTATTAGTATGCATTTTTACCACTTATGAACAAGAGCAAGCATGCCACACTTGAAAAAATCTGTACAAGTAGAAGCAACCCACTATTTCACAGCTGTTATCACAGCATTATTGCTAGAAAAACGTTGCCCATGCAGTCCTGTTTTCCCTGTTTCAACATCCACTCCTTGATCTCTGTAACACTTTAGCATGCATCAGTAAGTATCAGAGTGCCATTTTATTCCTCATGGAGGAATTTAGTGGCCCAGCTTTGCTTCACATGCACCTCTATGTCAAATGTGTATAGTAGCTAAAGTAAAGGAAGACAGACAAACTGATTGTGGAAACACTTTTTTTTTTTTTGTTGTTTTTCCTGAGAATGATGCAGAGGATACATAAATTGGAAAATTCCATAGGAACTTTTGTTGCCCAATAGTAAGTCAAGTAAGAGCAAAATGTGTATTTTAGGAGAAAATGCACTTATCTGAGGACTGATTTGTAGATATCTACCAAATTTGTTTCTTCTAGTATAAATCGCAACATCTTTTTATATGAGTGATATGTAAGGAGCTGTTAGCTTTGGAAAAAGTTTTTGTCAGTCTTGTCTCTCCAATCTTATCTGAGCTATAATTTTACTTATCCTTCTGCCTCTTACTAGAGAGACTCCTTTATGGTAGTCCATGTATTCCAGCATGTTGTCCTCAAGAAAGATGAGCACTTGGTTTTTGATAATAACAAGCTTTTCAGTGATCTGCTGCCTCTTCTCAAAAAAGGGAATGTATTCACCCAGTTCCTCACGCATTTCTCACAATTTTTTGAAGCCTGAAACATGAGACTTTTAAACCATTTTATAATTAATTTTCTCTAGATTGCATGTATGTCATAGAGCACTGAATAATTAACCTACATAGCGCAGTGATGACTTGTCCACCTACCTTGAGGAAAAAAAAATCCACATTATCTTAAATTTCTGTCACATCCATTTTTACTAGACAAATGGAGAAATAATATACAAAGTTGATACTGTGTGTGGAAAATTAAGTGTTGAATGATCTAAACAGATGCCTTTATCACTGTGTATCAGCTTCTGAGCTAAATTAATGGATTTCTGAGTCATCCTCTTACAATATACACAATATATGCTATCCTTCATCACTAATCTTTTACATGAAGCCCAAAACCCACATGTGAATAAAACAAATCAAATTATTCCAGAGACTCTGTCAGAGGATCAAGTGAAACCAGGAAAATCAAGTGATATCAGGAAAAAGGAAGAAAAATTATATGATAAACAGACTACAAAGAGACTTTAAGAGATGTAGGAATAGTAATCAGAATATAGAAGTAACAAGCCTTGAATAGAGAAATTTCTTACCCATCAAGATTCTCTATGGAACATAATCATTTTTACCTGCTTTTAGAAGAAAGGTCAATGTTCTATGTGTTTTTAAAAGTCTGGATATCCACTCTTGCATAAAGTCTTCCTTTTAAAGCTGTTGTGCTGAAAACTAGAATATTAAAAACAGTTTCTGGATTTTCATCCAAGTCAGAATGCTGTACATTACCTCCAAACATGGAGCTGCAAAATTAGCAGCCACGAAGAAAGTAAAGTTAGCTTTTCTCTGTTCGAAATCAGCTTAAAAAGTCTTTGGTTTTGTTCTCAACTTGTGCTACATCTTAACATCTGGGCAATTATGCAAACCTGTAAATTACATTTTTCCTCTCTGAGTTAATTGGCATAAAATTATAATGAAAAGAATGCAAAACCACAGTGCAAAATTATAGTCTCATAAAATGAAATTGTAAACATACTGATTAGCATGTAAAATTTTAATGAGATGTGTTTTGATAGAAAAATCTTCAAACTGAGATAGGTGTGCAGCAACTTTCAGTAAATATTTTGCTTAATTAATGAATTTCAATAATTGATAGATTTACCCTAGACTTAAGTACCATTACTGAAACCTCCTCTCTTTTCTTCTCTCTTAATGAGACTGCTGCAAGGAGGTACATATTTGTCTGTTTTGAAAAGGCATAATACAGAGAGGTTATGTCTGTGTGGAAAAACAAATTTGTAATTCATGCTTTATAGGTTTATTGTAAGGCCAATTGTTCTGATGAACCTTCATTAGGAATGGAGGAGAACTCATTGTTACGGACTATCGATAGTGGAGCAATACTGTGACTCTGACTATAACAGAGCTTCAATGTTATAGTCAAACTGCAGTTGATTTGCTTCCAGTTGATTCTATGGAGCAAGTCATTGTTCTTGCCTGCACTCAGAGAAAGCAATTCCGTTGTTAAGAAAGTCCAAATAAATGAAAAATAGGGGATAACTCTTTCTTCTAATTCATGGAAAAAGGACCAGCTTTTTTATTGGGGATAAATGCAAAAATTTGATTAAAAACAAGAAAATGAGCCTTTGATTTTCTCTTTTAAGCATGATTGGAATGAAAAGGCTTTAAACCATGTATTGGCCAGCTTTCTTTACCTGTGTTACAGCAGCCAGCGTTTCAGCTACAACCAGAGGTATTAAACAGTGCTATGACTGATATCCTCAAGGGATAATTGAGGATAGTTGCATAGTTTCCAGTGAAGTTAGTAAGTAAGACACTAGGATTTGCAGAATTTATGACTTTAATTCTTCTGTAATCAAGATGCAGAAATTCTTGTCTGTGCACAGTTCAACTAATTTTTATTTTGACTTACTATATGCAATCCCTCTCTGTCATAAAGCTATCCTTTAAATGCAGTAAACACATAGTGCTGCCTACCATTTTTGACTGTCATATTTTGCTGCTCAAAAGGCTGTACAAGGCAGAGATTGCCCAGTATAAAAAGAATGTAGACATATAACAGACAGACATGTACCATCTCCAATCTGTGGACAGAAGATACTTTATTTTTAGCTAATTTAAACTCATTTTTATCATCAGAAAAGAGCTTGCAGAGATATTTTCCTCTTTAGTACAATGCATCTTTCCATTCACAATATTGCAGGCTTTTCAGTAGGGATAAGTATTTTGGTTTTATTCTTGTAGTATGTTTACAGGTAGAAATGAGTCATCAGAGAATGCAAGTGTCATTGAAACATTTTCCTAATTGAGCTGAGACCTATTTCTTCCCTACATAACTGTTTAAAGTTCATGCTTACATGGAAAAAATATGGCTATGTGGCTTCATGAGAGTTATATCCTAAACCTGAACAGGTTGTGGCATTTTGTGCCATATGGTATGCATGTCAGTGAAGTGAAGGCTATGCCTTGTCACCTCATATCACATCATGACTTTTTGGAAGTGAAATATCATTTCCAGATGAGGTGAGGCTTTCACATCACTGCTTACAACTTACATGTCTCAAGTGACACAGCTGTTTTTGGAAATGACTTCACAAAACTTCTAACCTTTGAATTTTGAGACCCTAAATATTAGCAAGGTATTGAACTTTCTAATAGAAATTGTCCTAAATGAATGTAATTTCATTATATTTTCAATTTTCCTGGTACTAAGGGAAGTTACAAGAGTTCTTGTAACAAAATAACAAATTTCAAACATAATCTAGATCTCTCTTTTATGGCACAAAATGTCTAGGGCACAAGCTAGATAGGGACAAAGTAATCCTGAAGAATCACATAAAACAGCTCTTAGAAGATTAGCAAAACAAATATTTGGCAGATGAAAATATTAGAAATTGATTTTTGTTATTTTATTTGTGCTTTGCATAAGGAACAGGCTGCTTAGTTCTGAGCAAAGGAATGCACTATATTCTTTCAGAGGTGTATTTATCTGATTGCAGCCTATTTGAATAGTCTTGTTTGGAAGTCTTTATGGTATTATTGTACATATTTAATAGAGCAAGGAGCAGTCTCCAAATTAGCAATAGGTGGATAGATGATTCTGTGATGTTTTTATCTGTCCAGCAGAAAAATGGCTAAGTATAGCAACTTATAGAAATGGACTGCACTGATACTGTAGCATTAGAAGCCTTCATTAGAAATAAGCTGATATCGGATAGGTCTTCCAACTGTCTCTTCCAAAAATCAGCTCTCTTCCCAGTTTCAAATGTCATCTGCTGAGAAACAGCTGAGTTTCTTGAAAGAACCTATAGCCTCTCAGTCATGGTAGTATCGCTGTAGAAGAATCACAGTGGGATAATTCTTAGTAGATGAAATAAGTTTTCTCAAAATAGAAAAGAAAATGGCTTAAAGGTTACACAGATTTTACTATCTTTATTGATATTATTTAAGGGCTCATTCAATGGGAAAAGATGAAAAGTTTCTGTATAGGCAAAGGGTTTGTAATATGCTAATACTGAATGCAAAACAAAAAACACAAACATCTTTTCTTCTTGTGTGGGGAACTAGATGATACTGCCCCAGTGACGCCATGATTTTTAGAATTTCATGAAAGTCCATGAAGTTCCCTAAGTTTATTTGAATCAGTACAGGTTGGCTAAAAATATAAATAGGAAAGAAAAAAAAATAATAAACTGAAAATAAGTATAACTGAAGGATCTTTGAGTTGAAAACCAGAGGCACAGGGTTACTCAGAGATGTTGAGAAGATGCACTGTTGTTCCTCAGACTCTCATCATGAAAAAGTGACACAAGTGCAGAAGCTTTCTTCAGATTCTGATGAAGGCAAATTTAAAACTGATGTGCCATGGAAAGTGAACCCATTGAAATTAAATTGAGAAAGTGATAGCATGCTTTTAAAGAGAAGGTAGAACCAATAGACTAAACTAGATTAAAATAGATCATGTTATCCATTTCATGACAAATAAAGATAGCTGATAATTTCTGGAAAACTTAAGTAGTAGTCAATGATAAGTTGACTGCTATTGGTAGCACTAATACCTGCAGTTGGTAGCTTGCACTATCACTTTTATTAAAGAAGCTGCAGAACTAGTGTATAAACAAAATGCTGAGCTCATATCTTCTAAACAGAAGAAAAGCCATATATGCTGCAATGATTTAAATGGAATGGAGAGTTCTGTTTAAAAAAAAAAAAAAAAAAAAAAGTGTATGAGACTGACTTACAGACTGATGCCAAATCTGCTTAGTTGTCCTGCCTATATCCTTGGCGAAAAGTCAAATGTTTCATTATACTGAAACTGTATGAGAAACAAAAGTGTCATGGGTATTTAGTTACACACAGGTAATTCTCATCATTTTTGCCAGCCTTGAAATGAAGAACAGCCAGTTTTTGAGATCTAACAAGACATGACATATTAATTAGAGCATTGTTTTTGTTTTCCAGTTTTAATTTCAGGGCAATTGTAGTTAAAGTATAGATTTAACTGAGAGCATTGTTTTGGCAGAAAATATTGCTCCTGGCACATTAGCATAATAAAACTAGTTCTGAATGAAAGTGGAGACAACTTGGGCAGCATATCTGCACTTGATTGAGAGATGATATGAAAGTGAACATAACAGGAACAATTTAGCTAGTGAAATGCTGGGAACACACCCATTTTGATTATCTTATGATATTTTAACTCGCTTCCTATGGCAAAGAGAAAAGCCATGGCACTTCTTACTGGTACAGTGACATTACGCAACATTCCTTCATAGTCATTGTCACATGATATAACATAAATGAGTAATCTGTCACTGCTACATGACCCAAAGGGGAAATTTACTATTACTCACAGGGGGAGCTTTGGCCACTAGCTTCAAAGTGTATCTATCTTTGCATAAGGTTCACTTTCAAAGAAATAAAAGGTCCTGAACACATAGAAGACAATTGACAAGAGGTATCCCCTACAGCTAGATCCACAACCACTTCAATTCAGCTTTACATTATATAATCACTGAAAATCCAATGTTTTTTGTTTTTTGTTTTTTTTTTCCTCAAACTGCTCTTTCATATTAGAAGTATGAACTCTGGAAATACATTAACTGACTCATTTTACAAAGATCCAATTGTTGCTAAGCTTTGAAATCTTGTTAAACTGTGGTGACTATTAGGAAATGAAGATAAATAGCAAATCTGTAGCACAAAAGTCTGAGAATATATTAATCAGTTCTGCTATAATTAAAATCACTGGGAATGAGACTTCCACATGCCTAGGTATTTCCTAGAGGCTAGTTTACATCATAAGAACTTTATTTGAATTTTGAGTGGAATCCATGGAATTTGTCTAGACTACCTCTCTTGAAAACTAGAAATGTGGTAGAATGAAGTCATATGCATGCTTTGCAAAAGTTTCCATAACTAATTGATCTATATAGAAATAATTGATCTATATAGAAATTCTTCTTTCCTTTTTGCAGCCAGTAAATGCAGATTATTTGTTGCACATAAATAGCCTGCATTCTTGTCATCAGTCAAAACAGACTGTAGGACCTGTTTTGTCACACTTTGTCTCTTCTCTGGATCACTTTTTTTTTTTTTTTTTTTTTTTTTTTTTTTTTTTTTTTCCTAGTCAAAACCTAGGAGTTGTTTCATGACCAGACCATGTTCTGTTACACAAGCTGGAACTTATCAAAGCCATCATTAGCTAGATCTTGAAGTGAGGTTCTAAAGCTAATTTAGAGATTCCTTCTTCCCTTTGCATGATAAAGCTTATGATATGCACTTGCATTTCTGACGTGACAAGAATAAAAGTGGCATTCTTCAAGAAAGTTTGAAAAGGAAGATGACATTTATTCTCTATTGATCAGAGACAAAATATGACATAAGGGAATAATTTTGGAAGATCTGTTGAACTTCCAACTGATAGCCTATGGAACTGGAATAGATTTTAAAGAAGCAATTGTAAGAAGATGTCAGAAGCAATATATTTGAAATAATAAGAAATTCTACAAGAACCCTTTTTTTTTTTTTTTTCTGAAAGCTTTGTGTCATAACTACCACATTTGTCTCATGTTGATCATTTGTCATTGAAAATGTGTGAAAGATCTTTTAAAAAAAAAAAAAAAAAAACTTGCAACTTCTTATCTCAGTTCTCTGCTGAGTATAGAAAGATAGAGCAATTAAAAAACATGTTCCATCACTGAGTTTCCATGGTTGGAATTTAAATTGGATTTCAAGATCGGGGGAAATAATGTAATAATGAGTGTTAGTGTGCAGAAAGTCATAGGAAGTTAATGGACTTTAAAAATTGACACGTAGCTCTAGAAGAGTCATTAGCACAGTGCTTGGCTTCAAGAGAGAAATAACTAAAGATAGATTCATTGAATTAATTAAAGGAAGCAACTCCCAGCACAGGTGTGTGTGTGTGTAAGAAATGACAATGATAAACTATGAATTGAAAGAAGAAAACAGACTGTTTTTAAAATCAAATGTTGAATTTAGTCTGCCTCAGTAAAATTAATACTCTCTATTTAGATTCGTAAGATTTTAATGTTCATTTTGAACACTATTGAAATATTCACTTTTGAAACTGACAGGCATAGTATTGCAGCTTTAAAAGATTTTTCAGTTATCCCTGAACCTCAATTTTAAAGAAAAGTACCATAGCAGCGTAGCAGCAGGTTTAATGACAGTGTTACCCAAACTCAAGAGAATACAATAGTATGTTTGAAAATAGTTATCCATAGTCCTGCTTTTTAAAAGATGTCATTATACTGATTCTCGTTATCAAAGCTCAGAATTTCACCATGGGAGCTGGAAAGACCATACCTCTTCTACTAACTTAACTAGACTAAATGGGCCCTGAAAATCAAACGTGTTGACGTCATCCTGTTAATTTAAAGTATGAAATAGTTTAATCCGATTCAGGAGAACTAATGACAAAACTTGAAGTTTTGTAGTTCAGTATTCACATGACAAATATAAACAGAAAATACAATATCTGAAAATGTACAACAAACTATCAAAATATATTAAAAAAATATTTGATAGACCCTTGTTCCCTCTGACTTTCCTTTCTGAAAAAGATGGATTTCCTAATCCTAATAGGCCAGAAAAAGAGATAAATACAATTTATCAGTCTTATGCTCCTATCTATTTAATCTATTTATCTTGTGCTCCTATCTATTTAACAATCAAATTGTGTTATATGCATGGAATTTGCTAGCACAAGCTTCAGAATAAAATTTTGTCTTTGGGTATGTCGAGTAGCAGGTCCCCCATGCTATCTCTGGATATTGAATGGAATAAGATGTTGTCACGCTTTGTAGCTAGGGTATCTACAGACAGAAGAGTTATTATGAAAGCAATGTATTTACTAATATTGTACTTTAGTAGAATTAAATTTTTATGTTTAACAACAACAAAAAAATTAGAGTTTTTGCTATTAGAAAAAGAAAGAACAAGTTATTTGTATGTTTTCACATGAAACACTCAGAAAATGAGTTTTCAGTGGAAAAAAAAAAACAAATCTGAAAGATTTCTGGAATTATTACTGCAATGGCTAGTGTGGACTTTATCTGAATTGTATAAATTTTCTTTTCCATAAACAGATTTGACTACTGAGAGCGTTTTGATATCAGCTTTCTTACACAAATAGTTATTGTCGATATCTGGTTTTGTGGGGTTTTTTCGTGTTTTTTTGTTTGTTATTTGTTTATTGGTGGGTTTTTTGTTTGTTTATTTAAAACAGTATGGGCAATTTAAAATTGACTATATAATTCAACAGCTTTTCCCGTAATTGTGGAAGCTTGTCTACTGAATCCATTGTTTAGAATTACACTGGCAATCAATTCTCAGTGCCCACATTCACTCCTCACACCAGGATCCTACTAGAAGGTCAATCATGCATAAAGGGTAAAAGTATCCTCACACCAGGAGTACAATCTTCTGGAATAACTGGTAGATCAGCAGACTCTACTTGCTTAGCCTTCATAGATTTTCACAGCAGCAGCAGTGTTTAAACAGCAGAGTACAAAATCCGAAACCTCAACCTGTGCAGAAATTGCTCACAGATTGCTCCTAAACTTGCCCAGTAACACAATGACCAATCAGTTCCTGCAATGGTGCACCATTACCTTGATGATCCATTTAATGACTGCAGGTTATAACATACTGTTAGTTGTTCTTAAATCCAAAGATGTCAAATGAGACTGTGGTTTGTAACCTTATAATTTTGGAAGAGGGTCACTGGAAAGTTTTTTTCTAAATGCCTGACATAAAGATAGTCATGACAATAACTAAAGGGAAAGAAAACTCCCCAAAATTCTATTGGATATTGTCATTATTTCGTATAAATATTATGGATACATTGGCATTTTTTGATGAGAATGTTGCTGACATGTAAAGTGCGTGTATATTTTGAATGATACACTGGGATTCTGTTTTTCTTCTTTACTACTTTCTTTCACAGTATTGAAAGACATAATAGTAAATAGTTTTGCCCAACAGCCAGATTGTAATAACAATTAATGGTCATATAAATCACATTTCCATAATCTTCAGCTATGTTTTAAGCCAAGTTCTGCTCAGAGTAGGCTGGGTAGACAGAAGGAAAAAGGGCTCTGAAATCCATTGCTACAGGAAAAATGGCTCAGAGCAGCATGTAGCAACTTATTTTCCTTTTTAATTTTGATGAGTAAGCATGACATAAAATCACATCTCAGATATTGTTGACTATGGAGATGGAAATACTTGTTTGTGGCTTTCATTAAGAATGTTTGCAATGGTTTCACCAGATGAAATAATTTCTGAATCATTTTCACTTTGCTATGAAGAGTACACGTGGAATAGGTTGTGTACATCCTGGGGGAAAAAAAAAAAAAACATCAATGGATGAAAGAGAAGTAAGAACAATCTCTAAGCTAGTTCAATAGTAAGGTGCATAGAAGTATAAATTAGAAGTTTCTACTTTTCCCCTCTGAATGTTCAGTGTGGGAAAATAAAAAAAAAAAATCCCACAAACCTTAAAGGTATCATTTTGTTAACATTCAGGAATGTTTACTTCTGTGGTCGTATTTAAGTATCTTTACTATACAAGCTAACTGAAGACTGAATGTAAAGACAGAAAGTTGCTAGAATCAGCTGTAGCTTGTTTGGGGACAATAATGCAATTGTCTGTATTTACGTTTAGAAAGGTTTAGCTGGATGAAAAGCAGACTCATGCATTCTGTCATGAATGTCAAGTAATAATCTGACCGTGACTATTCTGTTGAAATAATGTCTTGCAAAAAAAAAAAATTAAAATTCGAGTTTTAAGAGTTACAGAAGTTATTAAATGTCATTGATAATAATGAAAAAACTATGTAATAAAACACGTAACAGGAGGTAAACTGTGCAGACGTTGTTTTGATAGTTTTTATCTGGAAAGACTTATTTTTATTTATATTTAAAGTACTTGTATAATTATGCATCCTTCTGTGATGGAACAAAGATTGTTTAAGATGACTAAATTGAATAAGTGTTTTTTGTTAACTATAATCAATTAAGTTATAAAATTTAAGGTGTAAGGTATACTAGACTATAACGGGATTTAATTGATCTTACTTCAAAATGCAGTGAGACACTTCCATGTAAGAATTAGAAACCAATCCTTTATTTCGTTTTTTAGTGGTAATACCTTTTTCTGTAGACTTGATTACCTTCTTGTGTTTCTATAAATCAAGACTTGTTCTGTTGAAAAGGATTCTTAGCATGTTCAAGCCAAAATAAATGGAAATTGCATCTCTCAAGGGGACTATCAAAATGATATACAGAAAGGAAAAAAAGAGAACATAAAGATGTATATAAGTAGATAGGAATAAATACAAACCAATACACTTAGTCATCAATCAGCATTGTTCTCAGAATTAGAGAGTGTAGATAAGTGCAATGCTATTTGCTTTAACTGCAAATTCTTGGTAAGAAGAGCTCCAGAGGTTAATCCCATATAGGAAAAGAAAGAATAAATAAAAAAATTAAAATAAATATCCTAATCAATATTAGCAAACAGACAAATAGAAGTAGTGAAAATCTAGGAAAATAATACGCTGTGTTATTGCTTGTGGAGAAGAAGGGCAATGGGAGGCTTTTCCTAAGCTTTAAGAAACATTCACATACTATGAAACTGTTCTTCATCTGAATGGAAGTAAAGTGAAACTTTTTCAAAGAAAGGAGAGACGCTTTATATGAGCAGATAATCTGATCTGAGATATTCCTCTACCACATAGATGTCTCAATTTCAAATCACTTATTCCTGTCTTTTTTTATATAAATTTGACTTTGGTCTCATGAGTGCTAGAGAGTACACAGACAAGGAGGCTGTTGAGTAGTTTGGTATGTATGAGAGCACTATTGAGAGATTTTCTGTACATTTTCTGTATGTTTACTTTCTGGTCTTTTTTTGGCCCAGGTAGTACTCTGCATTGTTTAGGTCATAATTGGATGAAAGAACTTAAGTTAAATTGCATCTAGAATTTGGAGTTTCCTTCAATTCAGACAGGTTTTCTGTTGCACACATGAGTAACAGAAATACAAACTGTCATATTAAACACTATGTTAATATAGTCTCTAGTGTAGTATATGTAACTCCTTCATTACTTTATCATTTGCAACTGTTTAAAATACATCCGTATGAGATAATACAGACACACATTATACTGTGTGTCTGTATTTTACTTCTATTATATTCAGTGTTATGACATTAAATTTATTTTGAAGGCTGTTAAGTTTTCTACAACTACCCAAAGAGATGGCAGATGTGGTGAGATGGGTTTTGGCCTCTTCCCCCATAACTAGCAGTAGGACTATAGGGAATGGCCTCAAGTTGTGCCAGGGGAGATTCAGGTTGGATGTTAGGAAATACTTTTCCAAAAGAGTGGTCAGGCACTGGAATGGACTGCTCAGGGTGGTGGCGGAGTCACCAATCCTGGAGGTGTTCAAGGAACACTTAGGCGTTGTACTGAGGGACATGGTTTAGTGGGAAACATTGATGGGAGTTGAACAGTTGGACTCAGTGATCTTGGAGATTTTTTCCAACATAGGTTATTCTGTGATTCTAAGCTTTTTGCATTCTATGCTAGTGCTTATAATGCTATGCTTATGTCCCTTGTGGTAACCTATGTTATGTTTGTTAAAACATGCCTTCATTTTTTTAATGTGTCTCTTGATTATGAGTAAGAAGTTTATATATTAAATAGGATTAATTAATGACTGAATCTGAGAATCAATCAAATTTTCATGCTATTTGTCTGCAACTGTCAAGTTTTTTGTGTTTTCTGTGAGAACAGAACAGTAAAATCTCTCAGACATTGCATTTTTTTCCTGCAGGACATATATGTCTTTTTTAGAAAATATGTAAAAAACCTTTTCAGTTTCTTACTCATCATTCAGAGAGAGTCAGTGACAACTGTATTTGGCCATCATTTCCGCTTTAAAGTTATCAAGCACATTGAAATACTCATTCTTCCCCTGGGTTACAGGAAAGTATCTGCTTGAATGGCTCATTCTTACTGCGTTCCACATTGTGTATTGTTTTCAGCATATTAGGGAAAATCTGTTAAATTTTCTGTCTCACTGTACCACAAGCTTCAAGTAAATGTTTTGGGTTTATCTGTATTTTCTACAGATGTGGGTTCATTATTACTGGGGGAAGTGAGTTTTGAAGTTTTTCTGTAGCACATAGCAGGACATTGGTTGGTAATAGTCTCTTCTGTAAAGAGTACTGTGGTGATATTTCTGGGCAAAGTAGTTTCTGGATGTAGTATTTTTTGACACATGTATATTTCTTTGTACGCCTGAAGTTGCACTGCGTGACTGGATGTGTATAGCCTTGCGTTGATGCAGTGCTAGGATTTACCTTGCAAGGGTCACATATGACAGGTTAGAAGCTGTATGTTAATTCCGCATAATGCTGATATCTTTTGAGTCATTGCATTTTTGACAGTAGTTTCACATATTTTATTATAAACATGAAGATGTACACAGAGTCTAGCTCACTGGGTAAATGTTTCTATTTTTTGTTCTCACTGTTAGATTCTTTCTTAAAATCGTGAAGGAAAAAAAAAGTCATTCCAGGAAAACCTTCACTGTTATCTTACTGGCACTAAAATTTACAAAACCAGTTATTCAATTTTATGCTAGGTTCATATTAAATTTAATTAATGCTAACAGCACTAGCTTACTACTAGCTGATCTGAAGCATGACTGATGTCATTGCTGTGTCAGCACTCCCTTTTTACTGGGTTGAACAGAAAATGGTAGCTGTCATCATGTTTTGTAGAGAACCGCAAATCTGAAACTCACAAGAACTGCAACTATCCACAGGATTAATGCTCTGTGCGACATAGGTATGGCTGGTGGAGTACTGCCCAGCTACGCAGTGACAAGATTTGTCTGGAAAAATGGGACAGATTATTTATCTTTTCTTTCCTTGAGGATATTCAAAACAGACAGCTAGTATCAAGTTCATCCCTTAGTATTAGTGGAAGCTGATAAAGGACCCTTAAGCTTATCTACTGAACCTTGTCCAAATTTAGTTATGCAGCTCCAGTCTTGGGCAGTGAAATTGTTTAGACGTGGCCTTTGGTGATCCTGAAATTATGACTGAAAGAATAAAGTCAGTGATGTAGATGCAGGAGACCCTTCTGGCTATCTTGATCTGACCTTCGTTGTGTCTGATGCCGTGGCTGTTATCCTTCAGCCAGTGCTGAGAAAAGGTTGTCACAGAATTTTTTAAGTGCAGTGGAGAGACTTTTGCACAAGTTTCTTATTTGAGAAGGTCTGAGAGGCAAACATGATGCATGTGATGGCAGAAGAAAACTGAGCAATACTGCAGAAGTACAGCTTGTACCTGGGCTCACTCTAGAGTTAAGTGCACAAAGGAAAGGTCACAATGTTTTCTCTACTGAACACTGAGGATGAAACATAGATGAAATACTTGGGAAAGCTGTATTTTTTTTTTTTTGTTTCTGTCATTGTAAAACTGTGAGACTTGCAGAGATCAGTCTCAAGGAATAATTGCATTACTGTTATATACTTTTCTTGGCGAATTCTTTGGTGTAATGAAAGATACTTGGAGACCATACTTTTAATGGAAAAACATTGACATCGCACTCAAGTTTCATTTTTTTCACTTTGACAGATTTGTGTAAACAAGAACTATAAGCGTTACCGTACAAACTGTCATCTCTTTTTCTTTTGTTTTCAAGGGATTTAAAGTCATGCACTTTCAGCTGCCTGTAGTGAATATGAATAAGTGCTCCTGGTGTTTATCACTGTCATTTTTAAAAATCACCTGCTTTTTTTTTTTATAGCTTTCACATTTGTCATAACTGTTCTTCAATTAACAAAAAGCAATACCAAATGTATTACCTGAGACTTGCCTACTCTATCCTAAATTAAAAAGTGCATTAAGAACGCTGTTAATTACACAGTTTCAAACCTAATAGATTTGATGGTTTCCTGGGGCTAGATTGGCATTCAGCATGACCTAGACTGGATAATCATATTGACAAGAAAGCTACACTATTTTACAGAACTGCTGAAGCTGGAAGTAAAGAAGTAATAGAAGCTTTTAAGTCAGTATGTGACAAAAATCTATAAAGTAGTGGAAAGGCCTCTCTGAAGCAGTAATTTAGAAAGAATGCTGGGTTAGTACTGAGTTTAATTACAGGACAATGGCAATAAGAAGTGCTGGCAAAAGAACTGGCAAAAATGACCTTACGGATTTCCTAGATTCATTCTATAGAAACCTTAGGCAAGATGGTGAGCACTGGAAGTGTTACAAAACCAAGTATTTTACTAAGCATACAGTCTAAGACGCATGCTATCTACATGTAGGCATTATGTTCAAGGCACATCTGGCCCTTGTAGGTTAGATTCTTGTATTACAGCCCAGAAAGATTACAGATTGCCAGAGCAATTTCAGACAATACAAGCGTATTAAAGAAATGCATCAAGATATCATGTAAAACCAGTATGTGAAACACTGCTGTTAGACTGTCCTATTGACTACACAGGACTCTAGCAGTCATTTTAAGACTAAGAAGAACTTTTTTTAGTGAAAATTTTATTTTTCAGGAAGATCCTTACATACATACCTAAGAGTTACATGAAGATAAATGGAAAAACAGGGGAAAGGCATATACATAACATTATCATCGTCTTCTGTTTTGCTAAGGAGGTCAATTACTAGATCAGCTGGTGGCCAAAACTAACCCACTACAGAAAGATTTTTAACAGTCTCATTTTTCGCTCCTTTTCCTTTTTTTTTTTTTTTTTTTTTTTTTTCCTTTTGGAATTCAGAGTCCTTCAGTTTGTTCATCTCTGGAGATGCTGTTACATTCTTCGGGAAAAGGCAAAGAAGTGTTCTGCATTAAAAATAGAATCTGAGTAACACAGAAAGCAGTGTAGAAGGCTGTGTGAGATTTTTATGACATTTCATCACAAGCAGTGTACTTTGTTATGTTCCTGGGCTGATAGTTGTGATTTAGTCTAGCAGTGAGACTAGTAATGGCAACTTGCTAGCAGTACTTTTCCTTTGAATGTCAAGTTGCTGCTAGTATGAATACTAAGTGATTTTTTTATTTATTTTTTTTTTCTCCTTTGGTATCAGTACCAAAGTAACCTATCTGCTTCAAAGCTGATTATTCAAAGACTGAATTTTGGTAATACATGGATAACTGGATAAAATAGCATTCATTTCTTGAGAGAAGTTTTTTTATGCAAGAATGAATTTACTGAAGATTTCAGTGGTGCATAAAAATGAGCTTTCTTTATTCAAATAGATATTTCAACACTTTTTCTTTTCTCATAGGTTTAACTTTCTTCTTTTTGAATTGAACTCCAACCAGTCCTGTTTCATTCCATAGACAACCCTAGAATACAGTAGCTGATGTGTTTTCTGACTTTAGAGTGCTAATTCTATCTGTACTATACTTAAGTCAATCAGAACCAAAAATGTTTTCTTCAGCTAAGAAGGGAAACAGGTAAAGATTATTAATCATTTGAATAATTTGACAATTCTCAGTTACCTTGAAGTCTTCAAGAACAAAGACTGATTTCTCTTCTGAAATATATGTTTTAGTCACAAATAATACAAATAATCTAGATAACTAAAAAGCTGGATAGAAATTAGGTAGCCTTTGACAAAGAAATCTGCACGAGGTTAAATAGTGAATTAGAAATCACTAATCTTGCATAGTGATGAATTACCATAATTTGTATCTTCAAACAGGACAATTTGGAGAATTTATTTGAGTTTGAGTATTTATCTGAACATTTTCATTGCTTGCCAGTAACAGCAGTTTTTTAATTCTTATTAAACAATGCTCTGTTGAATTAACTGAAAAAATATTCTCAAGGTCTCATACTTCTGTCCTTCTGCTTTCATTTTTTATTTCACACAAAAAAGTTCACTTCTGACTCTCTAATTTTTTTCCAAATTTTCAGAAGTTTGATACTGTTTGTGTATTTTGAACACTTTCTAAGTATGCACTCTCCCATTAAATTGATTGATTGGTTTTCTTTTTTTTTTTTCTTTCCATCTTACTACGACCATGAATGTTGGGAGATTCTGCTCATATGTAAACCTTGATACTGACCACAGGATCTCAGAGGTAGCATCATGCCATACGTATTCACAGATTTTGAATCTTGGATGCTCATTACATTACTTCAAAATCATAACAATTTTAAACCAACTGCTCTGCAGTTATGTTAGAAGGATCTCATTTTAAATGCTATGGCACTATGTGAAATGCCATGATGCTTTTTGTTTCTCCATTTAGATTCTTTTAAAGGCACTTGGTACAAGAAGACATGACTTTGAGAACTGTTTCAAATATCTGAAGATCTTGATTAAAGTAGTGAGAGAAGGTGTGGTTGCTGAATGAGGAATTTATGGAAATCCTACTCAGCAACAGCCCATGGTTCCTCACCTTTTCCAACAAGTCTATTAGTAAATGAAGTTTTTTTTATGTTTATGTGATCATATCAAGTGAGATCAGAGTAGTAAGTAATATATTCTGTAATACACAAATCAAGTGTTCATTGAAATAATTTTGATCACTAGGACTGACTCATTTTCTTGAAGCTTCTTCTTGTATATTTCACACTGTTTCTGAAGAGGATGTGCAAATGACAGATTTGCACACATATGGCTGCACACAGAAATCAGTTCTTGACTGTCACGTATCTTTAAGCCCCAGCACATATTTAAGATTTTCAAGAAATGTATATCTATTTCTAGCTGTATTACAAAGTGTGCTCTGTGGATTTTATTTGGTACAGTGTCACAGTTGCTATAATTATTGTCAAGTCAAGAGTATGATGTGCAAGGGAATAAAGAGCACTTAGTGAAGTGTTAATATGGATTCATATTTTTCTTGTTCTCAAAACAAGAAAAGAGCAGTGTGGGATTTTTTTGAGAAAGGATAGTATTAACTAACTGATCAATAAATAATACTGCGAGTAGCATGTATCAAATTTTACTATCTTCTGTGTTAATGCCTTTCATCTTACAGTTCTAATAGAAGCATAGAAGAGTTTGAGTTGCAAGGGATCTTCAAGATCACCTAATTTTCCCCCGCCTCTCTGCTATAGGCAGGGACAACTCTCTCTAGACCAGGTTGCTCAAAGTCCCAACCAGCCTGGCCTTGAAAGCTTTCGGGGAGGTGGCATCCACAGTCTGGGCAACACTCTCTGGGCATCCCTCTCTGGGCAACCAGTGTATCACCACCCTCGTAGCAAGGAATTCCTTCCTGAGATCTAGTCTAAATCTATGCTCTTCCAATTTAAAATCATTTCCCCTTATCCTGTTGCTACATGCCCTTATGAAAAGTCTCTCCCAAAAGATATACTGTATTATCAAACTGTATTAGCAATTTACTAATTATTTTTTATTATAAAGGCCTCAATTCATAGCACATTTTGAGAAGAAACTTTTGTTTTCCTTTTTTACTTTTCTTTTGGAGGTGAATCTTTAATTCATTTTCATACCTGTTTATATATGCATATGCCTATAAGTGGCACAGATCAGTATGTGTCAGCTAATGGTTTCCTCTGGATCAAAATATGCAGAGAAATCCATCAGAGTTTGAAATGCTAATGGGAAGAGAAAATGGATCTAACTCAATTCACTAGTACTCTTTGGGCCCGGCCCTACAGCCAGTTCTTTACCCAGCAAAGAGTGTGCCTGGGCTGCCAGGAGAGTACTATGGGAGACAGCGTCAAAGGTTTTGCTGAAATTTAGGTAGATTACATCAACAGCCTTTCCCTCATCCACCAGACAGATCACTCGATCGTAGAAGGAGATCAGTTTGGTTAAGCAGATGCTGTTTTTCATTAACACGTGCTGGTTGGGCCTGCAGAAGCCATATTGGCTTGCAGTCAAGTCAGTTTACTCGGTAATATTTCAGTCTTCCTCAAAAGACTCAATATATCTCAAAATTAGTACCATGCAATTAAGTGTTTGAGATGATTCTAGCATGCATGTACAATAGAATCTGTTCGTACAGGTACACTGATGCTTGTCAAATTTGCATTAAATGATAAGACAAAGAGGGAGAAAAAAGAAAAAAAAATACTGACAGAATAAACAACTTTAAGAATGTTATGAATTATAATAGCACATAGTGATACCTCTCACAAAATAATTTTAACCACCTGCAGGAATACTGATATGTTTATTCAAAGCATAAAAAAGCCAACCTGAATTGCACTGGGGACACACTGAAGTTTATCTGGTTTACTTGGATCTGTCACATAAAAAAAAAAACACATCTGAAGCTCTTTTTTTTGCAGCCTGATATTATGACCATCCCTTTGTTTCATTTAAGTCGTTGTACTTCAGCTGTGAACTAAGCTGTACAGATAGAGAGCTCCCAAAGTACAGAGAGGAAATATGTGCATATTGATCTCCGCTCTTTTTGATACACATCTACCATAATAAACTATCTCCTACAGTATAGAAATGTTACAAATTCTCTGAGTTTAACTCTGTAATGTATATCAGCCTTCCTTGTAGCTTAAGGAGAATTTCTAAAGTTATGCAGTAGCATGTTTAAATCAAATGTTTCTCTTCTTAGGTAAGCAGTGTTATCACCAAGCCTAAAGAATGTAACGTAACTTGACTATTCTGAAAACTTGCTCTTTGTGTCCTGATGTATGACTGCCATGATTTTCATTAATCAAGTTGTTCATGTAGCAAATTATTTTAGTTTTATGTAGTTATCTATTTATAGAATATTCTATCCACGTCCATCTGGTTATTACAACTAACAGTATTCAAGTTCATGCAGAGATTTGCTACCAAGGAAACATACTGTCACAGAATACCATGACTGATGTTGAAATTACCCACTGCACAGCTAAGCCCTTGTTAATATCCTCTAAGAAGAAAATTAGGCTTTTTTGACAAGACCTGTTGTTTGCAAAGTAGTTGATTGTCATTTGTCAAAGAAAGAGTACTTTGAATTGGTGCCTATGTGTTACTCAACTGATGTCAGACTAATTTAGTTTTTCCTTTATTTATACTATTTCTATAATATTCAAGAAAAGAATCTCAACCCTGAATATCACTATGATGTGGCTTGTATGGGAACTGCTGAGTCACGGCCTGAACCTCTGATTAATCACCTGAGGTGAGCCATGAGTCAGCCAGAGGAGCACAGGTGAAGGCAATTCACCTGTGCTGCCGGAAGGGGTGGAGCCAGGCTGCACCTCTCCTGGACCTATTTAAGAGCTGGCTACCAGAGGGGAAGGATCTCTTCTGGAGATCCTCCTCTTTGATATCTTCTAGTGAGCTCAACCCAAGGGTGAGCTCTTCTACTTATTCTCTTTTGTGATCCTTGTTTGCTTTGCCTTACTCTTTTGATTATATTGCAATTATAACATCTTGATATCTATTGATTATACACAATTGTATTGTGATTATAACATCTTGGTTATACATGGCTGAATTAGCTCACTTGATAAAGGGCATGTGCCATTGCAGGTAGTGCTATGGCTTGAAACAGAGCTGAACATATACATCCTTATCTTTTGTTTTTCACCCTCCCCTTTTCCTTTCCGTAAATCTGTGTTTACAACTTCTGCATCCTTCAATTATTCTAGAATTTCACTGTCATCTTTAACGTACTAAAACTGACTCCAGTGGGGTGAGTACTCAAATGTATTAGTGTACAGGGACTCTGAGGTTTAAGTTGTGAAAGACTGCTACATGGAAACAGATGTCTGTTGGAGTGCTCAAAAGACATAGTGTATGATTTGGAAAAGGTAGTAATTGTAACACAAACAAAACAACTTTCTGAAAACCTTCCTTCGTATGGCTATTAACAAGTTTAATACCTGTTTCTCTGTAGTTATTTTAAGAAAATTGTATTCCTCTCATATAGACTCTTTCATGGGGTATTAATACTGTCAGTCATCAATTTATTTTTTTTCACTTTCCAGTTGCTTTTTTCATCCCTGTGAATTTCCCATGCTTTCTGTTGCTGGCTACTTCTGTTTTCATATGTTAAAATATATATAATATTGCTTTCATTTCATTTCTTCCTTAGACTGGGCTTTTACTAGCAGTCATCCTCTTTCTTATCAATAAATACGTAAAACTATCTTTTCTATTCAAATGTATGTTTACTTTCCAATGAATTACACTACTGATTTTCTTTTTATTTTCGAAAAATAAGCTCTTTCTTTGAAAAAACATAAGTGTGTGGGGCTCTCTTCTCCCTTCTTAATACTACCAGGAGAGGAATTTTGATTCTATTCTATTCCTCAAAGAAGCACCGTTATGATATATGTTTGTTAGAGTACACCAAAATTTCACTCTCACAAAATAGGAAAATGTTATTTGATTAAAACCTAGCTCAAATAAACTGAAGTTACAATATCAAGGGCATTCTGGGAGAGATTTTAAGAACCAAGAGGGAAGGATCTAAGCCTTGTACTATTCAGTTTTCTCCTTGTCATGGAAGAAAATTATAGTGACTATAGTGACCTTGATGATAGATAGCACAATATGGAGCATGAAACATGGAAGCTGATCTTTGTCTTCAGTCATCGCCTCTGAACAAGGAGCGTTCCTTTTTCTGTATTCCATATAGCAGTGTACTCCTCCCCACTTCTGTTTTCTCTTTCACTCTTATAAATTCACGTCAACACATATAAACACAACATGAACCTCCAGCATCTACTGTTTGCAAAACATGTTAACTCCATATTAAAAATTCAAGGACAGGTGAACATTTCCATACTACTTTTTTTCCTCTCGTAGATCATCTTGGCTTCAATAGAGCCTGGATTCTTTGCAGCAACAAATCCATTAAGTCCGTTTAGAAACACTTATCTGGAGGTAATGTTGGTCAATCAACAAACTGTGGCTGATTCAGTCATCTTAGCATAATAAGAGGTTTGTGTTCATGAAGCATTTTTCTTAAATCCAGCGACTCCCAGAATTAATACCTGAATGTTAATACTTTCTTTAAATGTCAACTTCTTTTTGTCTGTTCTTGCAAATACACATAGGGACTCATGGTGATCTGCCCACAAGTGGCTGTGGTATAATTACAAATTTGCATTCATCTTGGCAATTCCTTCAGCTCTATAGACACACTTTGGAATAATCTTTAATGTTTGGGAGGTAATATGAGCACTGAAGCTAATTCAGGGTGAAAAAAAGTTGTAAGTTAGGAACGAGAATGATGCTTGTTTAGACAATGACTGATGTAGAGAATTTTCTTACTACTGAAAATACTTACCCTCTTAAAACACCTTACTGAATGTCCCTGCCAGCAGAAAGGTCAGGCTATAAGGTGTGACTAATACTATTGTCAAAGAGCTCATATATTTCAGTGCCATTTTTATTGTGCCTTTTGTTTGGCACATGTTGGTTGAGAGCAAGAGGATTTTTCATCCATTTTAAAAAGTAGATAATAGATAGCACTCATTTAGAGGCACAATACTTTCATTAAAAGCGTTTTGCACTAGATGAATCATACCTATCTGTTTTTCTCTTTTTTCTTTTATTTTCTTGTGGAAAGTTGCTTAGGGACACAATACTAGTGACGAAGAAAGATTTCCCAAACAAGGTAATAGACAGAAGCCTGTAGGTAAGTCAAGTACTTCTTCCCTATTTATTCTGCTTCTGAATCAGTATACGTATTGCTTACTGTCCTGACTGGCATCTTTTCTAAAAGTACCCTGAAGACAACACATCGGCAAATATCAGGTAGTGTGGGTAGCCCTGTTAGCATGCTAACTGAAGGGATTTACTTCGTAATGGCAATGTCACTATGATTGATATAAAAATATCACCTAAGTGAAGGAAAGTACTTGGAAGATGCCTACAGGTATCTACTGCAGATAAATCACATCCTTATTTCAAGCCATTCTTGTTGAAGAACATGACTAGAAAACAATTTGCTGTTGTGTTCAACTAGATAGAAGTGAGTTTTTGTGTGATCTGCATTCGATTATAGAGATGTAAAAGTAAGAAGAAAAATCAGCTGTCCTGTACCAGAGAAAATTCACGTACATAAATACCTTAGAGCCTAGAGGTCATACAAAAATACTGAATTTACTCATATTTCATGCAAGCTATAATTGATAATTTTAAGTTGAAAGAGCTGTCCTACCCTGAGAAGATACTGATGTGGTTACAATAAGGTGGTCCTAACTATAATCATGTTAGTATGAAACTCGGCAATAAATATAAACTGTCATTTATCTTAACCCCAGTGTACTCAGTTACCTAGCACTAATAACAAAAATTTGATTCTTACTCACAAAATTGTAAATTCAGCTTTATAATTCTGCAAGTCAGTAAGTATTTCACCTTGTATACACTATTTGTCTTCTCTAATTACTTAAGAATTACAGAAGTGTATACAATTCTTAACAATAAGTACATGAAGGAAATCCAGCAAGTTGAACTTCTTTTGAAAACTGAAAAAGAGCTATAATCTTTTATGCATTTTTTCAAACTGGGAAATGGAACCTGAATTAGATAGTGGAGATACCCCTCAGAGATTACTGGCCAAAATCAACTGATACTGTGTGTAGTTCCTGGAAGAGCTTTATAATATGATCTAATAAATGATAGAAGCATATCTTTAGCTCTGTTTTAAATGTTACAGATTGGATCCGGGTGTGCTTGTTTTTTGTTGTTGGTTGGAGTTTATTTTTTAAACTCTTCTTCTGTGAAAGTCTGAAAAATGAGTGTTTAGGAATTTAATGTGATCATTCTTCTGGTAGCTTATTACTTTTTTTTTCTTTTCTTTTGTTTTCTTTTTTTCTTTTCTTTTTTCTTTTCTTTTTTTCTTTTTTTTTTTTTCTCTTTTCTTTTGTTTTAAGAGCAGCTTTTGTGCAGCTTGCTTCACTTCAATCTACTCCATCTTTCCATTTCTGGAGCAAAAAAAACCCAAAACAAACACACACACAAACACACACAAAAAAAAAAACCAACCAAACAAACAAACAAAAAAAACCAACGAAGAACCAAACAAACACAAGCCCATAGAACTCCTTAGCTTTACTATCGATATTCTGAATTCCTAAAATAGTCAGAAAAGAACACAGAGACCATGGAAAGTGGATTCAGATATTTAAGTCCACTCTCTTACGGCCAGTGCCAGCACTGACTTCTAGACTACTATCTAACTCTTCTTGTTCACTCTAAACTTTTTTCATGGTATGATTCCTTGCTGGGAAACTCTATATTTTGGGTTCAATTTTTGAATTATGTTTTCTGAAACTGGTCCTACAAATCAAGAAGTATTATAGGAGGCTGCAATTAAAAAACAAAACAAAACAAACCTAAGTAAGTTCTATTATCCTATTTATTCTGAATTACAATGAATAATATGGCTGTTCCAATTAAATATTATGCAATATAATGTACTATGGATTACTGGAAAAAAAAAATTAAAGTCTTCTGGAAATGAACCCTTTTTGTTTTACTTTCACCTAAGCCTTAAATGTTCAAAGGAAAAATTAAGTTCTAAAAAAGAAGACTGAAAGGAGAAACATAAAAACTACATTCCTCATTAAGATTAAATTAAAAAAAAAAAAAAAACCTGCTCATAAACGTGGAATCCAAACCATTGTACTCATTTATCTTTTGTTGAAAGCAGTAGTTTATCAGCTCTATTTTACCATCTCTGCTTTTTTTTTTTTTTTTTTAATTCTGTGTAACAAGTCAGCTTCCCTAAGGCATTTGGCCAGCCAGTGAAAAAAAATAATTTTTTTCTGCTATTTATCTTTAGGTGAGCATTTTTCCGTATCAACTTTACTCTGTTCTTATTCTAAATTGCTCCGTTCTAGTCATTTTATTTTGCTGTTACAGCATATAATACTGTGAAAAAGCTGAGCAGTTCATTCCAGCAGTCTGTGGGAGCAGTTCTATGTGACTTTCATGAAAGAGTCTGACTTTCAGCCCCTTTATGTTATTTTATGCTTCATTCTGTCAAAAGAAATCTGAATCAGAAGCTATAAACAAATGCTTGGAATAATTACTTCACAAAATTTAAATTAAAATAAATAACTTATTAACAAAATTATCCACTGGCCTAAAGAAATCCATGCTGTCTTTCCTAGAGATTGAATCAATCTGTAGAAATTTCCAAAAGGATTGATATTTTTTAAAAAAGACTACTTTAGTAAAATGTGAGGCCCCAGGTATCATTTTCCAATGTTACAGAACATGTTTCATTTATAAAATAGGAAATTTCAAAGTGAGGGACACCAGAGGTAGGAAAGTATAAAACTGTCCCAGTGATACTATATCTGCATATTTTGACAATTAAAATGCCTGTGCTTTTTCAAAGGGACAAATTACAATTTGTTTGCAATGTGTCAAAAGGATTCAATGACCTTTGAGTTGCAAAGCAATACAATGCAGCTGCTGAAATTTGTTTTCCCAGAAAGACAATGGACAGAAGGAGTTTGGTTATTGATAGAAGGTATAGATGAAGTGCTTAGCAGAATATTTGGAAGGGTACATCCTCAGATCTGATGAGCAAAAGATACTGCCTAGAATTTTTGGATTTTGTGCCCGTCAGTATCTTCTAAACTGTGATTTGGATGGTTATTTCAGCTGAAAACCTGAATGCTTTATTTTGAATTATATTAAATTACTGTCATTTGCAAGGCAGTGTTATTGCAGTTATTAAAATTTAATATGCATCATCCATTTTTTCCTCTATATGTTGGACTACCCAGTGATAGCTTAAAAAAATTTAAACTTTCCATCATTCTCATCTTTGAAACATTTGTACGTGACTATATTACTCAGTACTGGGAAGCAAGGGATTACTTTTCCTTCATGAATGGGTTATCTTCCTGTTTGTGAGGCAATTCCCTCTGCCTTTTAAATGAATATGTAAGATTTCATTCTCATGTGGAAATCCGTTGTGTTTTATTTTTCTACGTGTGTATGTTGTATCTAAATCTCTACCATTATTTTTTTGCTCTAATACAAGGATTTTATCTGAACTTCTGTATTATTCAATACTGATATAAGATACTTTGCCACTCAGAAGGATCGTTCAGACTTGTTATGACTTTTGTGGATACAATAAATCACTCTGGATGGCAGTTTTTCCCAGTTTGAAGCATTACTCTCTTCCACCTCTGCCTATTTTATTGATAACTATCCCTGGATTAAGAGCTGGCAGGATCCCATTGTGGCTGAAACTGAAACAGTACTAATGAATAGCTCAAAATGTAAACTCAGTATATTTTTAAATTTCATTTTCAGTTAAAGATCTGAATGAACATTTAGAACTTTCTAGTAACACATGCTGGATTGCTATTAAACTCTATTTTACTACTATATTGGAGAAACAATTTTAAGATATCATAAAGCTTGCAGACTTCCTACAAAATTATTTTGCAGTAATGATATTTTAAATATTTAGAGCAATAGAATTTAAACACATTGGTTAATTCAGACTTGTACTGCTGTGTAAAGATGACCATTTATATGAAGTGAAAGGAAACCTGCAAGAAATCTCAATGATTCTATGAGAATGTGTTGGTGGCATGTGTTCTGAAGGTCTGAGCATAGAAAGTGATATTATCATACAAGCAAGACAATCTCTCATAGATTTGCTTATTACCTGGAGGCTTATAAACTGCTAGATGTTTGCACTTACTTTGGTTAATACCCTTCTCAAAGGCTTTGTATAAGCTGCTGGAATGCACATCCATGCTCAAATGAAAGATTTCAAATAGAGCAGCTGTGGCCACAGCAGTCAACTCCTCCTTTTCTTTTTGTGACAACAAAGGCACTAAAATCTGGTTATTAACTAAATTCTAAGGAATCTGTAAATGTCTTTATGAAGAGTGTAAGTGCTAATCTGAGCTACCTGGAGAGGAGGTCAGCTTTCAGCATTCGGGCAAGTAAAGAAAGAAGTAGTGTCTCACTTAAGAACTGCAGCGCTGTTCTGGGTACAAGGAACGTTACGTAAGTCATGATATCTTATTTCCACTCAGGATTAGAAAGCATTGGGTTAAGAAGTAATTACTTGACCTACCACAGTTATGTGATGTATAGATATAATGGGCAAATACTTGCTGTAGCCATAGACCTTCCCATGTTTTCTTATCCTAAGTATTCTATTGCTCTTTAATTTCTGTTGTTGGGTTTGTATTTTGTGCACATTTTCAGAAGTGTGATATCTGGACAGAGACAGTACACTGATTTTGCAATAATCTTTGCTGGATTTTATATTGTAATTCATTTTTCTGATATCAAAAAGTCCAAACATATCAAGGGAACTTCAGCATGGAGACTTTTCTTATGGAGCAGTAAGTTACTTAAGCCATAAAGTTGCCTGTAGGTCCTAGGCACTGCAGTCAAAATAGCTTTAGTTTGAACACCAAGTCCAAGAGTTTCTATATTCCAGTTTAAACATTTATAGCTTTTCAATCATTTCTAACATTATTATTAAACTAATAAATGTTTTAGTAGCTTGAAATATCTCCAGAATTAAAATCTAGTGTTGTGTCCATATATTACTAACAACAAGAAAGGAGCTGACAAGTAGTGAGTTAAATAGAATTTATTTCCTCTCAGACTCCCTACGAAATCATAAATCAGACTTTTTTCATGTGTTATATGATACCATGAGCCCCAAATCCCTCAGTGAAGTTATTTGCTTGCAAATTATTGCAATCTATCCATTATGCACAAGATATATATATTTAAGTGATGTAAGAACGGGCAGGAGCAGATGCAGTTACTGTTAATCAGTTTCAGATTACCCAAGAAATGTAGCGGTCACAATTCAGTAATGAAGAAGGAATTGCTTATCCCTTTTTGAGAATCAGGGATTGCTGAATACTCCAAAGGAAGCAGTCTCGAAGTAGAGATACTTCCCTTTCTGTTGTCACTTAAATGTGGTTAGGGAGGTGTGGACCCAGGACCTGTCTGGATGCACAGGTGAATTGCTGGCATCTGTGCTCCCACGGCTGGCCATGCCCCTTCATCAGGTGCTCAGTCACTGGTTCGGACTGTGATCTAATGCTTCCCATACAGCTGATCAATATAAAACACAAAAAGGATCTATTGCTTTCTATCTACAGATATAACGAGAAACCCCCGGGCTCATATAAAGCTTGCAGCCTCTAAATTATACATGGTTTTAAGAAATCTAATGAGTATTTAGTATAACAGGATATGGAAAACTAATTTAAAAAAAAAAAGAAAGCAATGAGAAATAAGAAAGCTTCTCATTCATTTGTCACAGTTGATTGCCACATACATAAACGTTTTACATTTAATTAATGCTTGCTTCTTTTTGAGGATAAATGCTCAAATAAAAAATTCAATAGAGCTTCTCTCACTGAAGGTTAGAATGTAGACATTCCTTTCGTAATCAGAAACATCAGAATTAAGTATGGAAGGAAATATATTGGTCCATTTGATCTGTGAACTAAAGCTGTAGCCTGTCATGGTTCTATAATTTTTGTTATCAGTATTCAATACCGTAACATCACATAAAGCACTGGGAGTTAAAAACTTAGTGCTCCAGTTCTGTGGACTGCCATTTTTCTGGGTACCTGCTTCTCAGAAGAGAACTACATACCCCCAGGGGACTTTACATTCAGAGAGAAAGATAAGACTCCTCACAAGTCACGAAGTGGCTTTTTTCTTTTTTCTTTTTTCTTTTTTTTTTTTGCTCTTCCTCTTGCAGTGCATGGTCCCGAGCTGTTTCACCTTCAGCTGTTGAGTAGGGCCATTGTTTTTGAACAGTCTCTCTTTTACTTATTAGCCTCAATTCCAATTATATCATATTATATGGTGTTATCTTGCATTCTGATATCATTTTTAGTAAATTAACTTTCCTCCTCAGATCGCTGGCGCTGTTTTGTTTTTAGGCCCATCTCCCATCTCCCTACCCTTCCCCTTTTCCTGGAGCATGGGTCCATGTGTCCCCCTACCCCATTAATGAGCCAAACCTGGGCCTGAATGGGCCCGAAAACCATTGACACCTCCTCCCGTCTATTCTTGGGCTGGTGGACCTGTGGGCTGCTATGCCTCTGCCATAGGCACAGGTAGATCTAGAGAAACTCTGTGACATAGTTGTTACTATGATTTAATGTTATCTTCTGTGAATGTACTTTATGGACAGGAATATACATTCCGATCCTGGTGATTTCAAATAGGAAAACTGTTATAGTTGATCTTTGTTTAAATCAGACAAAATAATGGAGGAGACCCCGGAAAGAAGGAAAAAGAGAAGCCAATAGGTTGGTTCAGCTGCATTTTTCCCTTTAAAAAACTTGCAGAATTTTTACTGCAGTTGATGGTTACTTATGGACATCACAGTGCTTAGCCGTGTAAGAACCTCCTTCTGGTTGCTTAAGTTTGAATAGCTACTGAGTTCTTTTTCTCTGAAGTAATTAGTATGAGACTTTTCTCTCCTGAAGTAACTAAGAGTCTCCAGAATAAGGAGTCTATCTTACCTATATGTAGGCATAGCTCCTGCAAGTCCCTTTCTTTGAAACATTGAGGGTAGTGTTTTTAGTGCATAACATAGCATGGTTGTTGCCATACCAGAAAAACTTCCTGTTTGTAAACAGTCTTACTTTTTGCAATGACAAATGTGCAAAACCTGAAAAAGAATTTAATATTCTTTCAAGATATGATAAAAATTATTGGAAAGTAAACATTCTCCTGTCTCCTTCTGATGCTTTATTATATTCATGCAAGATAATATTGTTTGTTTGATAACCTATGTTCAAGTTTGTAGCAAAGTTTAATTTCCTAATAATTTCTGAGAGCACAAAGCCTGAAAAGCAAGAATCATTTCCTTTTTTTCCATTGTCACCTGTGGCTTTATCTCACTTGAAGATACAGTGGGATAACTTTCCAACTGCCCTCTAAAGATAACAGCATGAAAGTTTTTCCCCAAACAGGAATGTTATTAAAATTGTATCTTAGAATTAGCTAGCCTTTCTGGCGGTCTAATGTAGAGAAAGATCCATTAAAAAAAATTAAAAGTATTCTCCAGCTATAAAGTTGAAATTCTTGCTTTTTTGAAGATCTACTTCTTACATCTGGTTTGGTAGGAAGGGATTTACTGAAGACATGCTTCACCCACCTTTATGAAATCCTCTTCCCTAGAAACTATGGAAAGTGATTTTCCAGGAAGTTAGAACACAAGGAGAAAGGTGTCATCTTTTAAGACTACTTCATCTTTTATGTGTTCTCTGCTGTGTGTTAGAATAACTAATAATCCAGGTTAAATCTGGATTTAGAACCGCTTCTCTTCAAGATTAGCCCAAATAGTCTTTGCCAGGTTCTTTTCCTTATCCTGCCAGTACTTTCCCTCAACTTAGCTTCTTGTACATTGTACAAAATAATCCTCATTGCATAACAGTGATAATAAACTGACTGTTACAACATTCAGTTTCACTTTCACAATTATAGTTTCAGATTTCCAGTTCTCTAATTATCTTATCAGAGCTGACTTGAGGATCTCTGAGAGACACAAACGTATCTTGCCAAAAGTTGCTATTTGCATGCTGGACATTGTATTATAATTTTTTAGGATTTTCATATACTGCACATTAGCTTTTGATTACTTCAAAGTTTCAGAAATTGAGCATTGTGAGTCTCTCATGTAAGGATTCTGTTGATCTAAGCATGAAGAAATGCTTGTGGAATTCTAATACAGCATACCAAAAAATAAAATGAATCCTTTCAAGTTAATCTGTGGATCATCGCTTTTGCTGGGTTGTAAAATCAAGCAGTAAGAATTAGATTAACTTTGTTTAGTGAAGCCAAAAATGTTCACCTTACCGAAGTAATAAGGAACATCACTGAAAACGCACAGCTTCACTTCTTGGAGTGAGAAATTTGGACATTGTCTTTGAAGCTTAATAGAATTCAAAATATATTGACTAAAATTTCTTTTTATAGACGTCTGACTGCTGAAGTTTCATTCTTTCTGATTGTCAAACATCTGAGTGCCTCAAATTATTTGTAAGGTGTCTGGAATTACAACTAAAGAGGGTAGACTTGCATTATGAATGCTTCCTTCTTAAAGCTTTGCTAATGAATTGGTTTCCCTGCAGGGTACAGGATAAAGTATTTCAGGTTAGTGAATGGGAAGCATTAAGTTTCAAGTATCTATTTAGTACAAAAAATAGCAATTTTACACAAAAGTTTAAAGAATAAGAAGCTGAGAGTCTCTTTCTGTGTTGCTCTAGTTGCCTAACTCCATGAAAACAAGAATGCAAACCTGCAAATATAATTTTATTTTTATTTTTATTTTTTGCTTTGTTTCAAATCTGGAAGCATGGACACTTCAGTGATGCGTATTGCTGCAGTGCCTATGTCCTCTGACTGTTGATCTCATTTAGAGCTGTACTGATATTAAGTAGCTGTGAGTAGTTCAAAGGGACCTCCTGAAAACAAACAAACAAATAATTAAACCTACAGGAAAGAAAAAAGAATTCTCCGAGTTTTACATTATTCCTTTCCTTCAGTGGGTTGTGGTAATTAAGGATAACATTTTCATAGAAGATAAATGGTAGAACTCGCATAAAGTCCCATACTCCCAAATGAAAAAGCTGTATAAGTGATAAATGTCTGCTGCCATTATATAGCATTCATAGCAACTTCATATACAAAGTTGTCCACTGAGTATTCAGTGGTTCAGATATTTATGTACCAGTTTGTTCATATTCAAGCTTCTTTTTTCTCTTCCCACTGAGCAGTAAACTATTCTCTTTCTTGACCCGTTTGTCATCTTAAAGCTTGTAATTATCTTTTAATGACACATCTTATAAGAATTGCTTTCCAATATTAGTGTTACGAGATGGCTTTTTAGAGTGTTTTCTGTTAGCTGCATTTTTGAACTTCGGCAGTTTGAAGGTTTGAGAATGGTTCAAGTCTGTTTGATTAGTATTTTAAAGCCAGTCCCTCAAAATTCACAGGTTTGTCAAGCTAGTCAAGGAGCTAAATCCCAAACAACATTCTTCCTTAGTACTTTCATGGAAGTGGTAGGCAAATGCATTCATATAGATAAACATCACATTTTTATGAGAATACTTTCAGATTGCTGAGTCATTTTTCACCATCTCTTTCACAGAAAAAGAATTCAATGAGACTCAACAGTGCCTAAATTACTTTTTTTCTTTAATTCCTCAGTGAATAAACTTTAATTTCAGTTTCCTCCTATTGCTCAGCATTTTTTCGCATAGAGTTTAGTTTTCATTTATTCCATTTTCTTTAATTTCTGTTTTCATCAGACAACTTCAAGCATCTTTTCTTAGCTGTTTTAAAAAACTGCAACAATACAATACTGGTGCAACATAGAATTATTTTACATTTATTATTGAAAAAATCAGCCACATGTTGTGGTTAAACTGTTGCTAACCAAAGCACACATGCACACCTCCATAGAATATACTCAGCTGAGTCTTGGTGGGTAGCTCTATTAATAAAGGACTTAAAATCAGAAAGAGTACTAATGGATATACATCAAAATGGCTAGTAGAGTACAGAAAATGGGAAGGAAAAAAGATCAATTGCTGCGATATGCATAGAATTAATTTCCCATTAGTTAGTTAATTAATTAATCAGTTTATTCCGCACATGCCATTTCTTTTTCTAGTTTATGCATTAAAAAGACTCCATTCCAATAACTCCATGAACCTAAATCAGATATTTTTGTGATGACTTACTATCTGGATGTGATAAGAAAAGTGATTCTGTATTAACCTCTTCCAGTCTATTTATTAAAATTTGGTGAATCTGAGACAACTTCAGTCGCTCATTTATGAACTAGGTAGCAGAAACCTAGAAGCTAAAAGGCCTTGTCTATATCCTGAATCTTCAAGAGGAAAAGTAAAATTGATAGACATTAAGGGGAAAAATTAGAATGTAAACAGTTTCAGAAAATCTTCTTAGTGTAATACTTAATTACAGGATATTACTACCAGATATATTTGTAGATTTCTAGTAGACCTATTGATTTTTAAATATACATAGTATATTTTAATACATATTTTTTTTCCTCGTTGTTTAGTTAACTTACATTTGAGATAGGAAAGGAATAGTCTGTATGACTATTTAGAAGCTGAAACCCTAAAGCAGCAGGAAAGTAGTATTTTTAGAATGAACTTCCATAGTCTTGAAAGCCAGTCCCAGAGTAATTGCATTTACATATTTTCCTCCATAAAATTAATATACAGTAATCAGCACAAGCAACACAGGAATGTGTAATCTTAAAAACTGTATCAACTCCAAAACTAAGAATGACTTTTATGCCATAAACTCCTATAGGAACCGAGAAGACTGTATTTAAACAAGGAATACTCATACAGCATTCTTGACTGACTTAAAACACATAAGAATTTCCAGGTCTTTAATGAATTTGGATCGTAAAAAATATTCTTGGATCATCAAACTCTCCAAAAAATACTGATACCCTTCTTTTTGCGCAAGAACTACTGCATTCTCTCTGACTTCCTCCTTTACACTACGTGCATCCAAAGGTTTTTGTCTCAGGTTTTTCACTGGAGCTACTGATTTTGCTAGGTATATCTCCAGTCTGGAGTGGCACATGATGCTGAGGCAGTAGTTACCCAAGACCTAAGTAAACACTGTGTAGCAGTTTTCAGCTAATGCCAGATTTAAAAATACCTTTCTTTTCACTAGCATGGTTAAACTGAAATTTAATAGTGATGGTAACATTTGCATGCAGCTTAGTGGATTTACCACTAAGATTTGACTTGTTCAAACATTAGTGTACTGCTCTGTTTCAGTGCTACTTTCAGTGATCTATGGCTACAAGAAACAGCAAATCAATTTTGTGGATAACTTGTTTTCAGGCATCTGAGGAGAAGCGAGATTCCATTAACTCCATCAATCACCTCCTGAATCACTTTCCCCTAAGGAATGGTGAAATAACTTGGTGTCCTGATAGATGCTTAGGGCCAACACAGAAATAAACAGAAGGGAAAACCCAGAACAAAATATTTTTGTTGTTACTATTATTGTAAGGAGAAAAGATTCATTAACTTTCTGGTTCACATCTAGCTCTAGAAAGCATTATATGTTTATGTTTATCAACATTTATTTCTCTGTCCTTCTGGAAAAAAAAAAAAAGAAAAAAAAGAAAAAAAAAAGGAACGCTTTTTTCCTCACGTTTATGTTAAGATATGAGGTAATGTTGGCATATACCTTCTATCTGTTAGAGTCAAGCATTGAAAATTTTTCAGGATCTCTTCTGTCCTCTTCCTGTTTATTCATCACTGAGTGAGATGCAGCACAAAGACTAGGGATTGCTCATGACCTATTTACATCTTGAAATGTATGTGTACAGTAAGTTTTTTCTTAAAATTGCTGAACTCTAAATAAAGACAGAAGTGATAGTTGAATGTATAACAGTTTTAGAGGTTGACTTTATCTCAGATAAGTACATAATAAGACCCATGCATCTAAGCAAAACCAATTTTTCTTTTTCTCTGGAGTGAGAGACCATTCTTAACCTATTCATAGGTGGCAGTTATTGTATGGGGAGAGGAGAGATGCAGAAATGGGAATTATTCAGATGTCTGGAAAAAGCAGTTGTCTTTGTGATTAATGAAAAAGAAACTTTTATTTATGCATTTCGATGTGATTTCATAATTATCTTATAAGAATGTAAGAGTGATATCTATAGACAATCTTGAGTTGCATCAAAGAAAAGAAGCAATGAGAATAAGTGAAAGAAAAGGAGCGTTTCTGCAATTTTGTTTAGTCAGATGATGTATTATAAACGACATGAAATAAAAGATGTCTGGAAAAAGAAATAGTAGCTATAGTAAGAAATATTTTTAACAAACAAAGCTGTGGTAATTATCTCATAGGAACAGAGAGATCTAGATATCCTGGCCACTGAGTTTATTATGGTTTCTTTTTTTGGATTGCATCTTCACTTACATGTTTTTATTGCAATTCACTTTTTATATCAACATTATATTAAATAGGCTTTGGATTTTCAAATGTAAAAGTATATTTATTTATTATTCACACTGTCATTGTGAATCTATTTTTCAGTGCAATATGTTTGTGAATTGCCAATAGCATCATTTTTATGTACTTTATTGCAATTTTAACACACTGAAAAAGCAGGTACAAAAGCTTATCCTTTAAAATACAGTGAAAAGTTCAATAGCACTACCTGAAAAAGAGGCAACATCTAGATTTTTATTCCTTTTATTACCAAGGACATACAGCAGAGCAGTAGTGGAATCGAAGGGATATTTAGTGATTCATCAAGTACTACAGAGCTTAAGGTTTTATGAATTGTGTAATTTGACTTGCATTCCAAGCAAAACATATAATTGAAAAATCAAGCTGTGATCTCCTCTTCGCAGGAGATTTGCTGCAGAGACCAATAAATGACTAGTTAGGAAGATGAAAATTAATTTCTTTTTTGATAATAACCACTGTCCTATTTTCTTTTTCTTTTTCTTTTTTTCTGCTTAACTCAGCTTTCTAGTAGATATTCCTTGCCCTTTTCAATCATGATATTGCTATCTTCCACCTTAGTACAATCTTATAACAGTGAGTTTCTGTTTCGCTATTCTTTCCTTTCTCCAGTACCATCTGTTGCCTTCTTGCTTTACTTTGTTCCTGCTAAATATCCAACGTGCTTCAGTATTGTACAGTAAGTCCTTTACCACACATTATCTTCATGTGTTTAAACCTCTCTCTTATTCATCTGATCCCTTAATTGGTTCATGTGTTCTTAGTATTCAACCAAAAAGTACCCCCCTCTAGAAGCAGTCCTTCCTACTCATAGGTAATACACCTACAGCTCTTCCCTTCTGAGCTGTTTACCTAGTATATTGCCTTGGGCTTTCTCTTTACCTCAGCTGAGGACAGTGATTGCATCTGGCAAGTGATACGAGTCAGATGAAGGGAATTAGAACCATGTGGAATCACAAATTACCTGGTGTGGGCTTGTCAGGAGTGCTGATTTGATTGGTAGGTATTGCATAGCATATCTCCTCCTCATGAGGAGTTCCACTTCAAAGAGAAGAAGGTGTATGGAAAAAGTATCATAGAATCATTTCAGACAGGAAAAATCTTTAAAGGGCATCTAATCTAACCCCACTGCAAGGAATGGAGGCCTCTACAGCTAAGTCAGGTTGCTCAGAGTTCTATCCAGCCAGACCCTGAATGTCTCCACACCTTGGTGTCATCTGCAAACTTGCACTCAATCCCACTGGCAATGTCACTGACAAAGATATTGAAGAGCAGCAGTCCCAGAGAAAGATGTCACAGGGGACCATGTAAAGACCTTACTGAAGTTCAGATAGATGACATCAGTAGCTCTTGCCTTGTCCTCTCATGCAGTTACAAAATCACAGAAGGCCATTAGATTCTGTGATTCTGTAAGATTTAGGTTGGATGTCAGGGGAAAGTTCTTCAGTATGAGAGTGATGAGGTGCTGGAACAGGCTGCCCAGAGAGGTTCTGGATGCCCCATCCCTAGAGCAGTTCAAGGCCAGATTGGATGGGGCTTCACCTGACTGCCATGACTTTTTAAATATCATTGAGAGTGGCTTGGTGTCGCCAACAGCAAATTCCCTCAGGACTCTGGAACACATCTCATTGGAATCCATAACTTAGGGATGTTTGGGTTCCTCAGGTGTCGCTGAACCTGATTTTCACTCACAGTGGAAGGGACATTGCTCCCCAGGTCCTCATCTTCTTCACCTTCTGACCCATCCATTCAAAGGATGTGTGAAGAGCAGTTGTCAGTGAAGATTTGTCTCAGTTACATTAGACATCTCTGTGTCTATTTTTTACAAGCAAAGCACACATAATTTCTGTAGAGGCAGAGCATTACAATAAATTTTATGGAATTCAGTAAGGATATACTTACCAGGAACAACTGGTTTCTATTAAAAGCATATGGATTTATCTTTCATGTAATATTTGAAAAATTTTGTTTTTTTTTTTTCATTCAAACTGTGTTAATACAGTTTTCCTCAGAATTTTCTTTGTGCGGAAAAGAACTCTGAAATATAAATTATTTCCCAATAAACTACCCAAGGTCAGGTAGATCCTTGTAGAGGCGAAATGGCTTCTGGTTTTGGCTTTGAGAGCATTTTGACTGGTATCTCTTATGTTGTCATTACAGCAGTTTTTACTGTAGCTGCATAGTGAGCAGTCCCTAATCCTTATAGAAAGCAGCTGATGGAGAGGAGTGATGAGGAGAGACAAGAGGATACAGTTGGAAAGAAAAGATTACCTGAATATCATATGAGTTCACATGCAAGAGGAAAATGGTTAGAGTGTTTTTTTTTTTAACTTTTAGCTGAAAGGCAAGAGTAAATGTTTGGCAAC
Source organism: Lagopus muta (assembly GCF_023343835.1). Classification (NCBI taxonomy): domain Eukaryota; kingdom Metazoa; phylum Chordata; class Aves; order Galliformes; family Phasianidae; genus Lagopus; species Lagopus muta. The sequence continues at coordinate 50,789,625 of NC_064436.1, forward strand.
TGCAGCACATTTTCCTTAGCATTAGTGTTATCTTTCGTGTTACTTCATCTATTTTTCTATTTGAACCACTGAGTTAAGGTCTAAAATAGAATCTGACAGAGAGAGTATTGAAAGTCATTAGTTTAACACTGGTTTACTAACGTGTGGGCATGCTGTTATTACCAGGGCCAATAGTGGCAAAGCTCCTGCAGTTTTGCTTGTCCCTTCTGCCACCCAATTTGAGAAGATAGATAGTGTCATTGATTCACTGTATTATAATTGCTTCCTAATGCCTTCAGTCTCAGCCTTCACTCTGAACTCCCGAAGCCTCACCACAGTCTTATCCATTAGTCGTATATTGTTCTTTCTTCTTGAAGAACACTGAACATCTAAACATTCTAACACCTTAACACAGCGGTCCACAATGTTATTTGTGTGTAAAAGATTTCTTACAGTTATCAGTTGCAATTGGTAACTTGCCAATTTTGCTAACTAGTTCTTTAGGGCAAAAAGGTAGACAGATCTATCCATTGATATTCTTAATGGCATTTATTATTTCAGGAACATATTAGAATAATACAAAATAAACTAATGTAATGCTTATTAATGTCACATCTACAGATTTTATTGCTCCATACTTACAGCAATTTTCTTATAAGCATATACTTAAAAAATAGATATTTCTCTTTTGTTTTATTTAGCTTTTCATGTAGAGTTATGGGAGATATGTGTGGGTTTAACACAAGATAAACGAACACCAGAATACCATATTTTTTATATTCAGCTTAATGTTTGCAGGTATTTCATTTTGAATAATTTTTTTTCTTATTTGGACAGTTATGGTATTCTTAGTGTCTTTTTGAAATTATTGTCAAGAATCTCTGTATGGAATTTCTATCCTGAATGGAATAACTCATAGAGAGAGACACGTTTTGAAGGGCAAAATCTTTCAAAAGTATTTTGCACTGCAGTTGTCTACATTGTCATAAATCTGTCACTTTGCTCTTCTACCTAGTTTTATGATCACTGATTGGAACTCCTCATTGTCAAGACTGAAAATTATTCTGTTTTGCTTTACAATATTACCCTGTAATACTTTGTTTTCTTAGTGCTACCTTAACATTAGATCTTTCTGAAAAGTTGAAGACTGACTCTTATTTGTTTTCCCTATTTGCAACACTTGCAGCTAGCTGTGTTCTGCAAATAAGAAAGAATAAGTGGCTCAGTTTTGAATTTACCTGTATGGGAACTGCTGAATCACAGCCTGAGCCTCTGATGGATCACTTGAGGCAAGCAGTGAGTCAGCTATGGGAGCACAGGTGAAGGCAATTCACCTGTGCTGCCGGAAAGGGTGGAGCCTGGCTCCACCTCTCCTAGACCCATTTAAGAGCTGCCAGGGGAGAAGAATCTTGTCTGGACATTCCTCCTCTGGAGTTTTGTAGTGAGCACAGGATGTGGGTAAGCATTTTATTTTATTTTAATTATAACCTCCTTAATCAAACTCTATTATTTATTTCATAATTGTAATGTTTCTATGTTTTTTGATTATGCATTACTATACTTTATATTTTTTAGATTTCTCTGGTTTACTTGATAAGAATTAGAGAAAAATTATGGAAGCTTTTTTTTCTTTTCAGGAAAACCATGGAGTTTACCTCTATCTCTTCTGATCATATAATTTATATTCAGAAATTTCAAAAATGGATTCACAAACTCAGAAACCTCACATACAGTTGTCAAAGCTCTTGGTGTTTCTTTTTTCTTTGCTAGATACCTTAAGCACACTTCACAGTTATTTTAAGTGTGAGAATATAGTCAGACTTACTTTTACAAATATTATTCTGGTTCTTCAAGAAATGATAGCTTTCTGTATAGTCATGAGGACTGAAATCCTTCTGTCCCCAGATGATTGAACAGTTCAGAAACCTTATGTAGAAGAGGTCCAAGTTATGCTTGTAAGCATAAACACAACTAGGCACAGAGTGCTTGACTGTGATTACAGTTATCTTTCCCTAAAGTATGGTTTGTTTGTTTGTTTTTTAATTCAAAAGGTAAATGCACAGTAAGAATACAAAATATGCTCATGTATTGCCTCTGAGAACTACTCTCTGGAATGTCAAATGGCAGGGTAAATCAAACTGTACATAGAAATATTTCTAAGTTTTGACACTTCCTACAACAGTCTTACCTAGACATTAGCGTATGTTAGCATGCAATTGCAGAGTAAGAAGTCCATTTTTAGTGTGAATCATATGATAGTAGGAGTACTGATCTAGATTAACTTAAGTAATGCCTTTAAAAATTTACAAAGCTCTTACACAGCTTTTCACATTTATCTTGGCTAATAAGACTTGTTTGGCCTGCCAAGTAGATAGGTGCCAAATACAGTGAATAGGACGTGTATAATGTGAACAGAAATGGTTGCATTTCCCCTGGAATACATTTTCCAAGTACTTTGAAAACTGGTAAACAACAGCAACAACAATAAAAAATACCTTGACTGTAATTTAAAAGCAACCTTGCATACTGTTCGAAAGGTGGATTCAAAGTTTAAGTTACAATGGAAAATGACTTACAAAATAACAAAGCAATTTTCTTTTTAGATCACTAGAATTAAATCATTCTACACTTCCAATTCTAGCATGGTTATCTGATTAATTGTTTTGCATGTAACAGCTACAATTAAGCCACCATGTAATTCTCTTGGAAAGTGCTTAAATAGTGAAGAATCTCAGTCATCTCTGTAAAAATCTGTTGATTTAATAGTTTTTCCTTTGCTAGAAGATCCTTCTGTAAATCCTGAAATCTCTAAAGGTTCTATGTGTCTGGTGATGATAACATAGCAAGGGCTGAAGTATTGTTTTTTCTTGTTCCTTTATCAGTAAGACCAGTATGAAGACATATGTAAAACAGAAACATTTAGGTAAATGCAACTACAGAAGTGCAAATGTTTATAAATTCTACTTTAGCACAGTCTAAAGCTATTTAAAGGCATTTCTATGTTTTGCGTAAGTACACAAGATGAGAGGAGAAAATAAATAGTCCTTTCCTTTGATAACTGGCATTTTGCAGGGTTATCTACATTGTAGTTTGCAAACAAAAAAAAGTTTAAACACTGTTCTCACAGCAACACCGTCCTTTTCAGAATCCAGAAACTGATTAGACTTGCTGCCTCACATTTGTATAGTGTAACACTCCCTGAGACCCCTACCTATGGAAGGATCTGCTTTTTTTCTCAGTGAAAGATGAGAGTAACATATTTCTAATAACAGCTGTCTCAATCTACAATAGCAGTAACAAGTGAAGAATCCAGTGATCCAGTACAGAAGCAGTCTTTTCAGAGTGGCCATCAGCCAGTTTTTTCATCCTGAGATGAATTCTGTACTGGCTTTTTATTTGCTTGTTTTGAAAGTATTTTCTTTTTCAAGAGAGGAAATATGATCTAGCACATAGAATTTTATGATAGCATCTTCTGAAAACTTTATTGAAAAATTTATTCATATAGATTCAGGGTAAAAACAGGGAATGATTCATCAGTAAGACTGTTCCAGTCAGTATACAATTAGGAGTGCAACTCATCAGGTGTATAAAGATTAATTGCATACTACAAGGTGCAGTATCATTCCTTAATTTTTGAAGATGTTAATGCATATTGAATCATAGAATCATAGGATTCTACTGAAGCCAAAAACCTTTGTACGTAAATAAGACAAAATTGCATGTCACCTTCTTAAAGTTATTTTTTTACAGATTCATAGTCTGAAGGATAATTCTGGGGGAAATTGAGCTATATACAGTCTGTGGATAAGATTTAATTTTCAATTTCTTCTCACCTAACTATTTTCATAAGCATTAAACCAACCAAATTATGAATTAAGGTATGCATCAAGTAATGCTTGTGTTCTTAATTTAAATGATTTTTCAAAGCCAAAATTATTTAAAGCTTGCTCCCTAGTAAATGACATAATTGTGTTTTCATATTAATAGTATTTTTAAGGTAGTTAGCTTATAAACTTAAACCCTAATATTCTTGTCAGAATTGTAAGAAACAAGAGGGCATATGAATTGAGCACCACTGACCAGAAAAAATACTCCCTGGGAGTGGATCATTTCCAAGCTAAATAATACAATTTAACATCTATGGGACAAGAGGATGATTCATTTATTTCCTTTGTGATGGTAGTGCTTGCTTCAGAAAAGTGAACATAAAATGTAATTTGTTAAATCTACACTGTTGGGATAGCATACCTGCTGTCTCCAATTTGTAACCCGCTGTCACCCATTTGTAATCTTTTTCTCCTTGATTTAGGAACCTCTGCTATCACGGACAATCTTTACATTTATTTTCTAGAACAAATATTTTCAATGCAATAAAAGTTTTACTACTCCAGCATAACAATAAATTAGATAAATTCTAAGGGAAATTCCTCAACAGCTGAATTAACACAATAGTGTGTTACCATTTCTAGTTTCTTGCAGTTCCTCTGCTTCTTTTTGCACTATGTCATTATCTTGTATCTTGCAGTTTTGAAACCGGTATCTCCACTGAGACCCAAGCCATAGAGTACTTTACAATATCTGCAAACAGATCCTGGCAGACTGCTGAAAATGTCTCAATTTCATGCTGTTGTTTGAGTCTCATGATGTGCTACCTGAACATGTGAAATTTTTTTACTTACTCAGTCTGAGGGACATAAATGAGGTTATGGGGAAGTAGAATTCCTTACATGTTGTCCTAGAATAAAATTCTTTTAACTTTCAGTGCTTCCAGGTCAGACCCTGAACTGAACAATGGCTATCACTAGAGCAGGCATGATCTTAATATTATCCTATGGAGGAAGAGAGAAAGTAAGAGAGGTAGCCTAGCAATATTAGAAGAGGTTAAATGTGCTTAGCCTTGTTTTTGTCCAGCACAAATGGTTGTGGTTCATGTCACCTGTCATGATAACAAGAATGCAAAGTGCTACAAAGTTTTCCCAAATCTGCCTTTGCCACTTACACTGTAATGCTAGGTGTGAGACTATGTATGATGCAATTTCCATGTTTTGTTACCTTTTACTTTAAAATATTATCACCTTTTTTCTGTGAATGATAGTAAAAAGAGAAATAGATGCAATGACATTATTGTGAAAAATGGAACTTATAAGAAAAGGCCATAAGTACATGTGTTATTTTTTTATTTTTTAAAATAACACAAAGGGTAGTATTGCTTAGTTTTAATAATTGTTTAGAAAAAACTTTCCTAGTTGATATTCATCCTGAAGGCAAAATAATTTATTAGGAAAAAACAACAGAACAAGAAAGATACAAAGATTTTAAACCCTCCTCTTGAATTTCAAAATGGATATGAATTAAAACCACACACTCTACATCTCTCTTAGGTTACGACAGGTAACACAGCTGTTCCATAGATGCAATTTACAGCATGAAGAACCTCATTAGACAGTATAGCTGCCTCAGTGGGAAATCTGCCCACACAAGTTTGTAAAATCAGGGAAAACTGCCAGAAGAACTCTCTTTAGACACGCCATAATAATGACACATCACATCAGCCACTCCAGAAGAGTCTGCCTTCATCCCAAAGAACTTCATTTTGTTACTTAGAACACAAAATATTTGTCTCAGCATGTAAAGTTTACTCTGCTATTCAGTTAGAGTGGAAATTTTTGGGGTGGGCCTGCTAGTGATCTAAAACAAGACAAATGGTGAGTAATACTTTTTGAGGTAGGATGTTAAGTAGAATTTTTTGTATTATGGATAACAATTTGTCAAATGTCTGTGGACACAGAGCAGGAGAAAGGACCTTTGAAGATGAGATGCAGTGACAAAGATATGTGAGGTGGAACAGAAGCTACTGTTAATAGTGTTAAAAGATACAGAGCACCAAAAATCTATAGAGCATGGAAATAGAGTTGTAGAATAAAATTTATATATTCTTTTCAACCACACTACTATTGCTGATATTCCCATACACCATAGGCTTTAAACTCAGGCCGTAAGAGAATATCAAAAGCAGATAATAGGAATCATTTCATACTTTATCAGCCTTGTAGTCACTTCATACTTTGTTATCAGTTATACTATTACCTCAGCACATCTGTCACCATTCCATACCTTCAGAAAACTATTTCTGTCTTAAAACTGACAAAGTCAGATTAGGCTCTCCTGTAACAAATTCAATTCTCTGTGGGCTAATAGGGCAATGGGACCTCTCTGTCCTTGCTCTCTCTTATTCACTTCTGTCAGTTAGCTACAGCAATAGAATGTTACAAAAAAATATGCTTTGTTTTGTTATTTGTGTTGAAGTTTTAAGAGGCTTGTAATCATAATAAAATGTTGATTTGCCTAGGTTTCTGCAAGAGTAAAGCTTCCTATTTATTTCCATGGGAACTTGGAAGCTACAACAGACACAATGAGCACAATAATGCTGTTTGATAGAGCAAATTCTCAGCTACAAAGCACTATTTTTGGTACAGTCAACCACCATTAGCTATGTATTTTCACCAGCGAAGAACAGAAACCTGTATGATATGCTCATAAATGTCTGCACCAGAGGAGGTTGCACAGTTTCACAGCTGCTATAATGGCAAAATTGCTAGGAAAACGTTGCACATGCAGTCCACCTTTCATTGACCCAAACAGATGGAAATTAGAAGGCACAAAATCAGAACTACATAGGGGATGTAGCATGAAAGTCCAGCCAAGATTGGCATGTGCAATGTCTTCAAACTAGTATGAGGCCTGATGTTACTGTGCTGCAATTCTGGCCTGACTCTGAAAGCTTGAGCTTTCAGTTTAGTCAGCATCGTGATACAGTGGTCAGAGTTCCAGGAAATCCAGAGGGATTACCTCTTTCCTATACCAAAAGACAGTCACATCACTTTACCTGCTGAGGGCTGCATCTTGAACTTTTTATTCAATGAGGAATTCACATCTTTTCACTCTATCGTTTTGACTTTGCCTCCTAGTGGTGACAAAATATCTCATCACTTATAATGATACAATCTAGGAAACCATCAGCTTCAGCCAGTTCAATAGGTCCTGACAAATTTGCATATGGTTCCTGATTATGGAACACACCTGACACAAACTTTGCAGTATTCCAATGTTTCCATCAATTTCCAATTCATTGAAGCCAATATTCAACTCCATACCTAGTTCCCTAGTCAGTATCTGATGATTTGCATGAATAAACTGATCAAGATGTTCTTAATTTTCAGCTGATGAAAAAAACGACAGTGAGTCACCTCCACTGATGCAGATTTTCACAAGCATGGCATGCAGGCTCTTGGTCATCACTGGCAAAAATGCACAGCGAATGGTGAAAAATAGTCTTTTGTAACTGGGAGTTTGCTCTGTTACTGTGCTCCTGGTATCTGTTGTAGTTTCCATGGAAGCGAATAGGAGGCATTAGTTTCAGAGTGACCTACATATTCTTATCTGAAATGTGAATTGCTGATAATACAATCACCAATAAACTGATGATGCTGATGAGGTTATTTTATCAATATTTCCTCCATTACTTCATTTTTCATTTACATAAGAAAATTCATTTTCAAATAAGCATATTTTGTTTTTTTCCATCATATAAAATATGCAACTCGCTTTTCTGCTGCCTGAATCTCTATGCGTAGTAACTGACCGCTATCTTTAACTACATCTGGATAGTAAATTAGAATGAAAACTTTTGTATAGGTCACATAAGTTATTCTTATAAATGAATATCTATGAATACATAATATATAACCCCTTAAAATAATCTTTTTGTGCGGAGAAGAGTATTATTAATTCCATTATTTGGAAGACACAGAATGACTCACCTAAGGTTATTTCTGGCAGAACGAAGATGGGTTCCTGATCCCCAGCTCTCAGCCTAATGCCTAAACATGAACACTTTTTTCAGCTTCACATTACATAAATGAAGTAATTAGAAACAAAGTATTTAGAGAAGATGTGGGGAGGCTGTTACTTGCAGTGTGGAGAGCCAGATCCTCCACATTTGACACATTCAGAGTAGTGATAGGAATAATGACCAGCGCTTTTGTTGGCAACTTTTGTTTGAGAAACTTAACTATGTTCTGAAGTGAAAATAACTCCAATATGACTGAAATACATTGAGTACCTTAAGGTATAATACAATTGGCAAAACTTTATCTTTTTTTTTTTAAAAAAAGTTAACTTGGCTTCACTGCAAGGTATGTGTATATATTTTTAGACATACATATACTTATATTCATTATATATATGCATATATGTCTTTCCAGGAGAATGCATAGATTTTTTTTGAATTTCTGCATGTGTGAAAAACTGAAGGAAAAAATGTCATGTTAGTGACATAGAAATTTACTTAATTAGTATAGGAATTGCATAAATCAACTTTATTTTGTGTTTATGCATATGTATATAAGTGCCCACTTTTTCTTTTATAGAAAATAGAAGCTTAAAGTCAATCTTTGTTATTTTAAATATGATTTTCCACTGTAGAAGATAGAACAATTTGCATATTTATTAAATATATTTTACCCAGAAAGTTCATAACTATGATGCCACATCTCATTGAAAGTCTATTTCTACAAGCAGCCAAGGTCATTAAGTGGAAAATTCTGTGCAAAAATATAATATGTATTGGCTACATTTAGAATAAAGTATAATAGGAACTGGTAGAGATTTTGAGCCTTAGGCCATAAAATTCAACAAATGCAGTCATTCTTCTGGTAACACTAGCATTAACTCAGTTTTGGAAAGCTGAGTAACTAGGCACACTGGTCAACTCCTAAAAGTCAGTATTTCTGGATAGTCAGCACATAATTGAATCTGAAATGTTTCATTTATTCTTTATTCTGCGTGGATGGTATGTCAAGTTAGTATGATTTAACTGTGCATAAATTCTGACATTTTAGGGACAATGACTATGGAAAAAGAAATCGTGAAATGTTGTGGAATTCTTCAAGTCTGGTGATTGCTTGTTCCATGTATGGTTATAGACCTCCTGTGCAATGGTGGAAAAAGTGAGGAAATGAGACTTCAGAATAGATCAGAAAGGTTCTTAAAAGAGCACAGCTAAATTACTAAGTTGTTCACTCAGGAACTTGCCTCCTTTTCCTACAGCCAGCCAAAAAGCTAGAAAGCTACAAGTTGAGAGTACAATTTGACTAGCTTCTGCTTTCCAGTTCTGTGACACTTACAGTCAAGTTTTTAAAATATTTGTGTCTGGCCATGAATATGTGCACCTGCTGGGGTGTATGAAGAATCCATGCTGACCCTGATGAGCTCGTTGGCAGAATTGCTGACCTCCCAGCTCTGCACTAGCAGCTTTCATTCCCGCACTTGGACAGCATGTGGCTTTCTAATGAGGGAGTCCCTTGGGGAAAAAAAAAAGAAAAAAGAAAAAAGAAAAAAAAAAAGAGTTGCAAGAAGAGATAAAGAGCAAAGCTGGATAAAATAAAATAAAAAATCCTACCTTTTCCTTCTTTCTTGACAGAAAATCTGTGCAAAACAGCATAGCACAAGATAAAGAGAGACTAGATAGCAGAAGAAAAATACCTCAGGACAAATCAGAGAGAAGGATATAGTTAGGAATCTCTATATTCTAAAATAGGGGCTCAGGCTTGACCACAAAAATGCAAATGTCACTGCAGCAAGGCAAGCATATTCTCATATGTTCAATCATATGGCCTGAGAACCAGTAACTAGCTAACTGCTTAAAAACAAATACATTTCTAAGGAAATCAAACAAAATGTGGAGATGACAAAAAAAAAAAAAAAAAAAAAAGTGCTATTCTTATGGAGTGGATTCAATCACAATGCTATTTTCAAGTCACTGGAATGACAACAATGTGAGTTGGATGGAAACCTGACAGGACTCTGGCTGGAGAAACAGATGCTTCAGCTGCAGCCGGCTGCTGAACAAAGGGAAAGCACCAGCACTGTGAGGAACAGCTTTGTCTGCAGCCCTGTGCAGCTGGTTGCACAGAGATCAGCCCTGCTGTACAGATGCACTTCTCCCCAGCCACCGCTCCATGATTCAGTACACTCACTGCAGGCATCCTTGTATCTCTGAATGCATTAGCTGGAAGAATAGGATTTGACTTTATGACTAAGATATTTACAGTCCTGTCAAAAGCCTGACTTTCCTTTGTACTATTAGGAAGAAGTACATATCCTTCGGGAGGCTAGAAGGCTCTCTATGAAAATGGTTAACTCAACAGAAAGATGCAGCAATGAAATATGGGCAGTAAAGAAGGAATTATGCTGGTGAATCCTAGCTCTTTGAGGCAGAAACTGATAGCTGTCAGGGTGATCAGTGATGATGACAATGGCCACAGGTCTATGTAAAGGAGTCCCTGGGCTTGCATCACTCTCAGTATCTCACTGCCTTGACAGGTATGTGGTTTTTGATACATCCCTGAGTATGGCTCTGGAGGTAGTTGAAGAACTTACCTGAAGCATCAATCTTTAATGAATACTGGGAATTTTTCTTGCAGTCTAGAGAAAGATAAGTTTTTATTTCACTTTTCCAGGTTCCTAACATAACACTTCAAAGTTGCCCTAATAAAAATATTTCTACCCTTTCAAGATATTTTTCAGAATGTTTTAATTCAGTCTTGCCCCCATATATAAATAGAAAAGCAAACAACCAGGAATCTGTGAATTACTGTCCATTCTTTACCAGAAAGAGGTGAGCAGGGAACAGGCTTCCTAGGACAATAGTCATGGCCCTGAGCTGCCGGAGTTCAAAGAGCACTAAGCATTTTCAGAGTTGGGGTTGAATTTTGCGTAGTCCTATGTGGAGCCAGGAGCGGGACTCGAACATTGTGAATCCCTTCCAACTCAGAATATTCTATGATTCTGTGAAATATTGTAACTTTTTTCCATCAACTGCATCATTTTTCCTGTTATCACCTTTCATAATTCTCCATTCAAAAATAAAACTGGAATTAACTCATATAGTTACAAAAACCATTGTTGGGGGCCCTGAATCCCCTGAAAGGTTTTTACTTGACCAGCTGAACTAGGATCCCCACTCACACTCTGCCTAAGCTCAGCCATATCTCAGCCTCCAGCCTTGCCTTTACCCTGGCCTCTCACAGAATTATTATGGTTGAAAAAGATGAATGAGATCATCTAGTACAAGCATTATCCCACTAACCAACGTGCCTCAGTGCCATACTTACACATTTCTTGAACACTTCCAGGGTCAATGAGTCCACCACCTCCCTGAGCAGCCTGTTCTAATGCCTCAACATTCTTTTTGAGAATACATTTTCCCCCAATATTCAACCTGAATCTTCCCAATGCAACTTAAAGTTGTTACCACTCGTCCTGTCTCTCAGAGGGTCCTCCCTTGTGTAGCAGCCCTGCTCCTGCTGCATCCTGACAGTATTTAAAGCATGGCAGAGAACTGTTTAGAAAGAAGCAGCCTACTGACATGCTGTGCTATGATGCTGAATTCACTCTAATTTAGATTAAGTTAAACCAAGGATGCTTTTAATATCAGAGAAGACAAAATATCTACTACATTCTGATGTATCAGTGTCTTTTGTAGTTTCTTGTAACTAAATATAGAAATAGTTTACACAGTTCCATGGATTTTGTGAGACAGCATTCTTTTTTATTTTAAGAGATGGAGTTAATTTTGAATTGGATCTCTCATGTCGATACATATATACAAAATGCAAAAATCCAGTTTCAGAACAGTGAACTTTAAAGAAAAGATCCTGATATTTCAGTAGGATTTAAAACATCCTTCAGCAAGGCATGCAAATTCTTTTTGAGAGAATCTTCAGGAATCACAGAATATTGCCTGAATTTGTCATGTCATATCATTATGTGACATGAATATTTGATGCAAAACTCCACAGTAGGAAAGTTTTCTGAATGCTGTAACATTGCAATTTCACAATATATGAGACACTTATTTAAAAAAAAAAAAAAAAAAAAAATTAAAAAATATGGGAGAGGAGGTGTCAGCTGAAGAGGCAGTGGCCACATATACCTGAACTATTTGTGATTTGGGGAATACTGCAGCCAGTCTCGGGGTGTCTTGTGCAGGGTTAATGCTCAGTGAGCTCAGCAAAAGCCTCCTAGGATGGCCGAGAGGCCGGAGCAGCTGCCCTGAGCATTGGGTGGGAAATGGGGCTCCTTAGCACAGCACAGATGTGGGTTTGGGGGAGCTAACAGCCATCCAGCATCTGCAGGCAGTTAGACAGAATGAGGCTCTTACCAGAAGAGCCCTATGGGAGGCTGAAAGACAACAAGCACAAAAACGAAACTGGAGAGATTGAGGTCAGACAGAAGGAAAACCTTGTCCCTGGTGCGGACAGCCAAGCCATGCTGTGTGTGTTCCATCCCCAGCAGTTTCCAAGATTGCTCCAAGCAGTCTCAGAGCTGACCCTGCTGTGAGTGAGAGGATGGAACAGAGACCTCCTGAGACACCTCCAGCCCTGGTCACGCTTCACTTGTTATGTAACACAGTAATAATCATGTTATCACTGGCAATAATATGGTTCTTAATTTACTGTTCATCACAATATGGCTCATATAAATCAATGAAATTGATGTAGTCATCAGTGCAATGTCTCATTTTAGGCAAAACCCACCAGTGTTGGACTGAGATTTTCTAACAGCTTAACACAGGGCCAGAGAGTGGGTAAGAAAAAATGAAATGAAAAACCAGGGTAGTGTACATTCAAAATCCCAAGTGCAGAGAAAAGAGCTTTATATCTTTTATTCTCTGCATAAGACAAAAAAGATCTTTAAGTCTCAGGACAGTACTCTTCAAGATAGCTGAAACGTTTCTTTGACTTTTCAAAAGTTGTATCTCAAAGTGAAATGTCTGAAATGTCATTTTACATTTAAAATGAGAACTAGAGCAAATCATTTTGTTGCAGAAACAGGGTGTTTTACACATATTGAGTAAACAGTGTGTAACAGCTTAGCATCTGAAATTTCAAAGAAATGGTTTCCTCGGAGTTATGCTGTGGACAACAATCAAAAAAGTGTCAGTCTCCTCCTGAGTCTAGTACGTATTTAATGCATTTACTACAGATGTGGTGAGCTCTGAAAAGGGGTTAGGATATTAGAGAGCATTTCTGTTGTCATCCTGCCTGCAAAATTTGCAGCATTTTGTTCATTCACAGCTTCTAAAAGATTAACATTTTTTCTTTTCCACAGTGTCCTCTACAGCATTAATTTGCTGCTTTGGATGACTTTGTAAGGCTTGTAATTGGACCATCCACAGGAGCTAATCAGCTATCACAAAAATTCATGCCAAGGAGGATCAGGGAGACAAGTCCATGGCTCAAAGCATACATTTAAGAAATCCACCTTCTTTACTTTTTATAATTTAAAACAAAAACAACAAACAAACAAAAATACCCGCAGCAATTAAAATTATCTGAACGCTTTAACTTTATCCTTTTGTAAGAGACTATACAGTATAGTCTCTTACACCTTTCCAAAAGGCTTTACCTCGGGCTTGAGGGTGGGAGTAAAAATGAACAGAGCAGCGATATGTCCCTCGCACCACTGCCTCGGGCTCCGAGGGAAGCGGGAGCGGTGCGGCCCCGGGTGTGCTCCAGGCGGCGCCGCAGCCCCGCGGATAGCGCTCGGCGCTCCACTGCTCCACACGGCGCTCCCGCAGCGGGAGAGTTAACCGCGCCATGCGGCGGTCTGCCGGCCTGCTTTCTGCACGTTATGGCATGCAGGCCCCCAATACATTTGATTTCTTACCCTATAATGCCAGGAGCTTGAAAAGATGCACTCTAAAATCCGTACTTTTCGAGAATCGGCTTTCCAGTGTATTATATAGCTCTCCCGTTCTCACATTGCTCACTCTTGCTCTAATGTAAAAGGTAGAATTAAATTGAAGGCACTTATTGTAGCCACTTCTATAGTGTGCATTAAAATGGTACAAACTTTTCTCAAATCGTAGGACACAGATTGAAACTGGCTTTGTCTGCTGATTTATTTATATCTTAGGGGTTTTATGTGCCTTTTTAGCTGTTTGTTTTCTCTACGGCATGGAGTGCACTGTGAATTTGGAGGAGAGTACAAAACAGTATCTCTTTCTATAAGGGCATTTGAGTGGGTCTACCACTTGTGGTTCTATCTTAAGACATCATCAAAGTAAGTATGAAATGCTGTACATTAATGCGAGTGATGGATTAGTATGAGCTTTTCTTAAAACAACAACAACAAAAAACCCCACCAAGCTTTAGATGTATTTCACCCATTACCCATGAAAGTAAATGATGTACTTGCAAATTACTTCCTACTGTACCCCTGAAATGTAATTGCTGTTCCAGATATTCTGTCCTTTCAAATAATGGGTAAATGTACACATCTGAAAAATGCTGCTGCATATTTACTGGTGTCTAAATGCAGTCAAAGACTGTAAGGATACAGAATTCCTGGAGATGCAAGTTTCTTCTATTTTACTTTAATACCAACTGCTTTAATTTTTTTCTAAGTTTGTCTCACAGATGGGGAACTCAATATGTACAGTGGACTTATCATGCAGCACATTCCACTCCACATCTGATTCGGGTATTTTCATGCTTAATTCAAATACATTGCGTTGCGAAGAATGGATGTTAAGTACTCACAGCTCTCGAGCACCTCTGTACAATCCTCTTTATTTAGATCAGTAAAGTCAAAAGAGCACAAAACGTAGAAGAGTGCTGAACTGTAACAGTACAGATTAAAATAAAAGTCTAAATTTCACCCAACCTACCTTCCCTTTACATATCTTCTGTCACCCACATTTCCCACAGTCTGTTAGCTTTTGGATCACCTGATTTAACTGTACTGCCTGGGGAAGGCTTCTGCGCAAAACACTGTCCCACACTGAGATGTACCCTCACACAGAGATCTGTCACCCCAGCTCCTTAGACACACCATCTCACAATACACAGATCAAAAATTTTAGAGCACTCACCTACAATTACAGCACAGAGCCTGAGTTCTTACTGTGTGCTAGACAACAACAGAAACTATTACCATCTCTTATCCCAAACTAAATATGATGCTCTATTTTTTTTAATATATATAATTTAACATCAGAACTGAACGTTGATATTGATTTAGGAATGTATTCCTTTAGCAATCATAGTCATTTTCTGTGGGCTACCACTAGTCAGGATGTTTGGAGCTTAAGGTAGTCTTTTGGAAACTGTAAAAAAGAACCATCATTCTTTGTTTAGATCAGTTAAAAAAGTATTCAGGCTTCTTCTTTAAACTATGCAGGTGAAACAATAACAGCTTCCACCTCCTGTGTTCAACTGGGCATTCATGCGCCAGTATTATATGAAGCCTTAAATGTAGAAATGGATGCCTGGGGAAAACATATGCCATATATACTGTGCACAGCCAGTAAGGTGCTGGAACACAGGAGTGTATGACTCTGAGAGCCAAAAAAATCACAGAAACTAGGGCCAGAAGGATCTCAAGATGTTGTTTACCCTTTTTCATCTGATAAATGTTTGTCTAAAATCTAAGAAAGGGAAAATTTGCTCCAGGTGCCAGCTTGAAAGACTTTTGGAGGAATGATGTAGGAACAGTTGTTTGCTTTCTGCAGTGGTTCAGAAGCTTTCTCATTCTTTCTAAGTAAATAGATTACAACAAAGACATCTGACTCCATCATCACCTTCCTCCTAATGGAATCAATACACAATGCCCTGAGCTTTGACCGAGCACTCTGGTCAGAAAAAGGTAAAATTACTCTGTGAAATTTCATCTTCACCTGATGATGATTTCAGTATTCTTCTGACAGTGGTGATTAGTTGTCTTCACGACTCAGGAGAATTGCCATAGCTGTAGTTTGTGGATGAATGAGAACTATAGAGTAGTGATAATTCCTGACATTAATTGGATTCTGGCTGTGGATCAAGAACTCTCAATCTGTCTTGCACCATTAACAGCTTAGAATTGACTATACTTTGTAACAGGATCTGAAGAGTTTTTCCATGATGCTACTGCTTTTAGATTAGGTGATTTTTATTTATGTAAAGGGTATGTCTCTGTTAGCACTTCGTATAAAAAATGTTTGTGTGCCTCTTAATATGACATCATGAAGAAAAAGCTGGCAACATGTGAGGGCATTATTCAAAAAATGCGTTAACAGCAGAAGGGGAAGCTTCTGCCATTATTTTAATAAACACAGGTGTTGTGATTTTCCTCTGTTTTGTCTACCTCTCTATAGAAGGTAGACTTAGAAACAAAACAAAACAGAGGAAAATATTTTTCTATATAGAAAAAAAATAAGGCTATTTGGTAAAGACTATCTTTTCTTGTGTTCAGAAGAATACTTGAAGAAATTAATCATCAGTTTGACAGCAATCTCCCATTTCTGTGCCTACTCTTTTCTTTCCCCAAAGCAGCCATTTGTACCAATAACATACTCACCCCATTGCAGCTGGTCGGGCCTTTCATCTCCTTGTTACTTGTTGCTTCTTGCTTCTTTCTCCTCATGTAGCTTCAGCTTGCAAGGTACTGGTATTTGTCTTAACTCTCCACCTCCTTTGAATACAAGAAGTTATGCTGATACATTTGCAGCTGTTATATTCCTTCAGTGACTGCTTTTACAGACTTACACTCTTAAATATAGACTATAGTAGGTGTCATTTCCTACACTCCACAACTGCTTGCATGATATAATACTTTGGCAATATCTTTTGCCATTTGGAGCACTGCAAGCTGTTGTTAAGCAGCATTGCTCTCCACAAAAAAAAATTGTTCCAAGGATGCACTCTTCTCAGCATATATTTAATGGTAGACTAGTTAAAAACAAACAAACAAACAAGCAAAAAAACAAAACAGATTACAATATCAGCTGGTAAAAGTTGTATGGATTTACCTCAGTGAGGCAGAACTTACTGAGGGCTTTTTGTTTGTTTGTTAGAATGGAATTGCTCAATGCCTGGCCACTTCAGGGCCAACCAAAAGTCCAAGCATATTATTGAGGACATTATCCCAAATGCCCTCTGAACACTGACATACATGCCTAATCTGACTCTCCTCTGGTTCTGTTCTGTGCCATTCCCTCAAATTCTTTATTTTTAACATACATACATTCACAATAACCTAGCAACCAAGATAAACTCTGACTGTTCAGTGTTACTGAAATTGGAACCTTCCATTGCTATTCTGGAAGAGATGTGATTCTCAAATCCGGTTCTCAGCTTTTAGATCAAGGTATAAGCTGCGTGGAAAGTTCCTCCTCTAGTCTGTAAATAAGTAAGTTAAATTAAAATCCTATAAATGCAATAAAACATCAATTAAATCCTAGGCAAAATAATAGCAGCCTTAGTCTGCTGTATTTTACATCAGGTGAAATCAGTAGAAACTGTTTAGAATCAAGAGAATTGGGAGAAAATGGTGGGAGAACACTCTGTAACATGCAGGTCTATTAATTATTAATATAATTTGAATAATGGTGACTCGTGTTCTGTTACTGTCACACATTAGCTTTAGAGGAGGTATTGTTTGCCCTATACTGTGGGCTGCCTTTCTTTTTCTTTGCTCTCATGGCATATCTTACTCCCTTTCCTGTCTTGTTTCATTTTTATGCATGAAGCAAGTCACGTAGAGGATCTAATACTAATTACATCTTCATTAATATCGGAAAAGTTATCTTAATAATAAACAGAACAATCAGGAGATTAAAATAAGAGAAAAGATTAAAAGGCATATATGCATTTTTTAAAGAAAATATGCATGTATAGATGAAAAATCAAGAATGCTTTAGTCTTTGAGGGTTTTATGCAAATTAGGGGGGGAAATCTTAGGGAATTTAAACTAAAAAGAAAGACCAGGTACTGAGCCAATGTAAATCAGCATTAAATAACCAATTCCAACAGAGCTGTGCTGATGCATACTGCAAATATAGCTAAAAATTATTTGCAGAGATATATATATAGCAAATAAGCAGGGCATTCGCCTGTTTTTATGGCATAGAAGGCTAAAGTTGCCTTTACTGATGATTCTGAAAATGCTGTCTGTGTACCAGTGAGCAGTCTGTGAGGCTGTAATAAGTATTTATTCCGTGTGTGCTAATCTTAATGAAATTTTGAAGCTGTAATTGATGCCTGTCATCATTTCAGAAAGTTTTACTGATACATTTTTTTTGCATATCCTGGGCTATGATATTTTGCTGAAACTCACAACTTGACACATTGTGATAAGGAATATTTTCTAAAAAGACAACTTTGGTTTTAAAGACTTAAACTGAAGGACAGATATCACATCCCAAAGTCACTTGTTATAGTGTTTAATTATCTTCACAAGTGGGAACAAACCACTGAGGAAATTAACCTATGTTATGCACAAATCCATTGTGTATGTGATGAAAAGCATTACTCCTTAAGGAAATAATGTGATTTAAGGAGCAAGAAGTACAAAAATCACTTTGTTTTATGCAAAAATTCTTTTTCATTGAAATTAACAGATCCATGACATCTTATTATTTTGAAGACATGAAATATTATTAATTGGTTGACCAAATGATTGAGGACTTTTTAAGCAACAGCTTACTTTAAGTGCTTATGAGTTTAGTGATCATATTACTCATCTTCATTAAGCCTTATTGCTTTTGCAATATATGTGGAATTTATACTCTGTATTATTATATATTAATATTTTATTTATACTGCATATACACTTCAGAGAGGGAAGGGAATGAAGGAGAGAAGAAAAGGAGATGCCTCTTTATGCTGAAGGACAGCAGGGAATTCGAAACAAGGAAAAAAATTTGATTTGTTAACATGTACTGTTTATGAATTTGTAATGCAGTTATCTGAATGTTACATTAACCTTATTATCTACACAGGAAATACTTTGCAAACGGAGGAAAAGATTGCACTGTTCTTTGTTTTCCATCTTGGAGACACATCCTACTAACAGAATTCTTTCCACATATTCCTAAAAGAGCTAAATGTGGTTTTTAGCTCTTTCTAGTAATAGTGTGCTAAAATTACTTTAAATTTATAGTAATTATGGTATTGTACACAGCAAATTCTGGGGAAAATCTCTGAAAAATATATATAGCATTTTTCAAATGACTTAAAAATCACCAAGTATAAGTTAGTACCGATCCCATGACTGGAGTCATTACTGACGTTTTCATTCTTTTGTTGATTCCTAACAAATTCCCTCAGAGTTTCCTCTTTTCCAGTCAGAAATCCCCAGATGACAAACACTTCACTCCACTCCACATTTCATTAAATACTCAGTTCTTCAGAAGCATCTATTTTTAAACATTTCTTGGTAGGATGCAGTAAAATTAGTTATACTGACACTGTGAACAATCTATATCCATATTTTAAAAAGAATTACTTACTCATCAAAATATGGTACCGCTAGCATGTTTCTAATAAAAGACATTATTAATGTAACACCTGCTTTCTTGCTGACAGATAAATTCCATGGTTTGTTTATTTAGAAACACTATGAGCTATGGGAGATACTCCACTCAGAACCTAATAAACAATACCTAATGTCTAACAGTGTGAAAAACCTTTCTGTATTTCATCAGCTAAATAGACACATTTTCTGATACATCTAAGTTTTCAAAGGGTTAGAAGAACAGTTAAATGTAACAGTTAAATGTAATCTGTGTAAAGCACTGTTACACAGTAGCTGGGCCGCGGTAGTATCTATGTGCCAGAGAGTTGTGGTAAGCAATTCTAGATCATTGAAATATTTCCTTGTAGAATGAGGTAAAGTATATGAACAATAACTGTTTTTCATGATGGATTGAGATTCCATGCATTGAAATACAATTCATAAACTGCTTTATGATAAATTGTTAGTGTACATAAGCCATGAACTGCATTCAGCCAGTATATTGACTATTGTTCCTAAGTCCCATACACAACTCAAAAGTTGTACATTAAAATCCTCTTACATTGTAGAAATCTTTAAGAAGACACAGAATGTGTTACACTGACATAGAAGTAGTAAAGGAGTTTTCTTTATGAACAAATCTTGATTTTTACTGTTTTTAAGCAATCACATTACAGATTTCGAAGCACTTCAGCTCTATTTAGATTGCAAGAGGCAGGCATTCTTGCACTAAACATCTCTAATTCTGTACAGAAAATAGAAAGGGAAGGGAAGGGAAGGGAAGGGAAGGGAAGGGAAGGGAAGGGAAGGGAAGGGAAGGGAAGGGAAGGGAAGGGGAAAGAAAAAAAATGCTGTTGGCAATGTTGGCAATGAAATTCTATTAACTTGAGCCATATGTTGTGATTTTAAAGTAAATTATATAACTGCACTGGCAAACTATCTAAGTTAGTTAGAATTCTGGTTTGGGTGCTCAAAGACTGAAATTATTCATATCATTGGTGATGCAGACCAGCAAAATTAGCTCAACTAGAGTCTCAGAGGTCACACTAGAAAATAATGCAAAATATACTGATAATATTTGCTGAAACTGTAAGGAAAAGTGGACATGAGGGGGTGAGAAATGTCTTGATCATAACTGTAGGATGGAAAAGAGAATAATAGATTAATCTAATCTTGGTGCAACTCAGCACTCACATGCAAAATGAAGTCAGGAGACTTGCAAATTTTCTCTAAGGTACATATATAACATTTTGATTAGTAATGGGAATTTAATGACCATGTTCTGTGAAATGTTATGTCATTTACATGTTACATAAAGTGACAAATTGTTGTTCTGAATCTAAAAGAAGATGGTTTTTCTGGAAATAAAGTTTTCATTTTAATCATTAATAGTGTTTATTAAACAGCCTAAAGTGTGTCACTATGTGTCTGGCTCCAAAATATATGTATTTCTGTAAAAACTTGAGTGATGTTCTTCCTAATATCATCCTGAGGGTTTGAGTAACATAAGAGTACATGTATCTCAAAATACCATGTCATGGGAACAGAATAAAAAAATATTTTAAAGCATTCAGCATATATATGCAATAGTGTACTAGATAAGAGGAAAGATGCTCTTCCAAAAATGAACTCAGGCTCTGGAAGACAGATTATCTTATTGACTAGACAAAGATTTTAATGTACCCTCTTTGCCACCATTTGAGCAAGCAATGTGAAGAGACTTGGGAGAAATCTTAACCAAGCATTATCTCAGAACATTAAATGAGTACCTACTATTCATTAGTCCCTATTTCATTGCATTTGACTGATTGTGTTTTTTATTTGTTTGTTTATTTGTTTGTTTGTTTGTAATTCCAGGGAATGCAAGAGGAACCCATTTGAAGTGTAGGAAGTATGCTGTAAGAATGGAAAGTCAATAATAAGATTGACCTAGTGAGTGGCAAGCCTGCCATGGCATGGTGGTTGGAAGTAGACGATTTTTAAGGTCTCTTCTAACCCAAGCCATTTTGTGATTCTGTAGTTCTACAGTTCTAC
Source organism: Lagopus muta (assembly GCF_023343835.1). Taxonomy (NCBI): domain Eukaryota; kingdom Metazoa; phylum Chordata; class Aves; order Galliformes; family Phasianidae; genus Lagopus; species Lagopus muta. Next base: position 50,810,979 of record NC_064436.1, read on the forward strand.
TGTTCTATAAGACTCATGTTGCTTTTCATGTCAGTTGTGGTAATTCATTCATAATTAAAATAAATTCAGCTTTTTCTGGTTTTATTGTTGTTGTTGTTCTGACTGCTTCTTAGTATGCATGTTCTCTGATGATATAGTTACTGTCTCCATAGATGGTCAGCTGGAATGTGGAATTTCAGCTCTTCATTTCAGCTCTTACCTATACCAGAAGAAAATATCATTGACTGTTCTTCCAAGTCTTTTCTTTTAAGGATGCGGAATAGCATAATGTTCAGCATCATACATTTTTATTCTCTACACAGCTTGGACATATGCTAAAGCCACTTGGAAGAGTACAAAAAGTAATATGTGTCAGCAGCTGCCTTAGACAAATGAAGAGATTGCTGGAATCAAGAGCAAATAGTAGCATACTGCAGTGGTTCTTTTTCCAAGTTTTACAGCCCAGTTATTTTTGAGGCTATTTGTTATTTATAGGTACTGTTTCTTGCAGTATGATTTGATGCATATGATGCACTCTTGCAGCTTTACTGAAACACAGATCCATGTTTTCTTTTGTTTCCACTGTAATGTCTTTTTTTTGTTTTGTTTTGTTTTGTTTTGTTTTGTTTTGTTTGTTTGTTCTCATGAGAAATAGAATCTAGTGACAGGATGACTGCGAATAGTAATTACATTTTTTTTGCAAGAGATATCAGATCTGCTTGCCTTTAGTATGGGATGAGTAAAGAAAGCTTTACCGTACTAGAACATCACAATTCTCATTCACTACAAAAAAAAAAAAACCATCATCATAAGTGATGCTTTAGTTATTGGACCACATCTTTCTTTGAATTTGTTTGTCTTTGGGGAAAAAGTAATACACTGCATGGACAGTCTTACAGCACATGTTCCAGCTTAGCCTTCAGATGGACTTTTCACAGATCAGTCTTATTCTCTGGGATATAACTGTAGGTTGAACCAGATGCTCTATGGTTTGTTGTTGTTGTTGTTTCATCTTGACATGATAAGGGGGAAATTCTTTTTGTATTCCGTGAAGTAAATCTAGATCTGACTAAATCCATCACAACTTTAAACAATCTAACATCTTGTGCCTACCTAAATAATTTGGAAGAATCATGATGATATGAGGGAGGACTTTAACACTGGAAAATAAGACACAGTCTACCTGACACTTTTCATAAATATAATAATATCAACATCAGACTAGTAAGCATAGGGAATACTTAAAAATAAGAATACTTTAACCTAAGGTAGTCTTTGGAACTGTAGAAATGAATGACAATCCTATATGCACAAAAGTAAAGAAGTCACCCAGGTCCCATTCCCAGATAGTTTGCAGTTTGCTCACTTTCCCAAATGGGATACAGTCTCTTCAAAAGTAATGATATTGACACATTTTCACACTTCTTGTAGTGAATATCCTCATTTAGAGTTTAAACTTTCGTTAGTAAGAATGGTCTGTGGGAGTAGGATTTTAGCCTCACTTGGGCCTAAAAGTACCTGCAGCAGAAGCAACCAATAACACATTCTGCTCACACTGAGTGACTACAGGGAGATGAAAACTGAGAATATTTTTTGCACTGAAATCTTTCCTGAGCTATTGTTTATCTAACATGTGTGCACTCCTTTGCACATTTTGGAATCTCTATGTTGTTTATTTTCAAATAGACCTTATTTTCAGAGTACAGGGAGAATGGAAATGAAAAGAAAAAAAAAAAAAAAGAAAGACAATTAACTTACTTGGGACTTATTGAATATTTTATTCTTACATTTATTTATCTGCCTGGTTTTGATCTATCCCGTTCTGAAAAGAACAGTGGAAATGTTTTCAAAGACTTAGTGAGAGAGCCTCAATTTAATTTCTGAGCTGGTGATAGTACCTGTAAACTTCACTGAAGAATTCAGCAGAAGTTGCAGGTGTTCAGCACCAGTTTGGATCGGTCATAGAATCATGGAATGGCCTGGGTTGAAAGGGACCTCTGGTTTCAATTCTTCTGCTATGTGCAGGGTCACCAACCACTAGACCAGGCTGCCCAGAGCCACATCCAGCCTGGCCTTGAATGCCTCCATTCATGGCAAATATTACCTTAAGGTGAAATGGCCAAGTAATAAAACCCTTTATAAAACTGGTGAGAGAAGCTTAATGACAGTGAAGTAAATGCTGCTGCTGTTGTAAAACTTTATGCTTCTTTTCAGATTCATGTATGCACTTAAGGCAAAAGTGTCCTCTTATTTGCCAAATTATATGACTTAGTGATGGCAGATATGTTTAGCAGTTCATCATTCATATCCCTTTGGCTAAATGTTGGCTAAATGTAGATCTTTAGAGGTGGATTGCATGATTAATCTTTTTTACCTGTGATTTAACTAATTTCCCTGTCACTTAATAAAATACCCTCACATAACAATGCTATGTTAAAACATATAGCAATACTTCAACTTTTCCAGTGAATTAGTCTAACTAGCCTATTATGTTAATACAGGAGTTATTAACTCACTCATTAATTCTGTCTGAAAGTATGACACTATGGAAGCAATTCGTGTTTGGTATAATTGCCATCATTTGAAAAGTGATTTTTGTGAGGCAAACCATTTTTTAACACATTCACTTCCCTTTTATCAGTCTCATAACTAATACTATATACTATTTGCTCAGACATTTCATAGCCCAGCTTTGAGATTAAATCATGCTGAAGCATTGCTTAATTCCTTTCCTTGATCTATACCTTGCCTTTCAATATTAAATCAGCCTGCAAGCCACTGTACCATTTGCATGTCCTTGCCACACTGGATAGTATCACGAGCTGAATGGTATAAAAACATAAAATCTTTCAGCACCAATTACAGAGTTACAAAGGTGCTGTTAGATAGCTGTGAGTGATCAATAAAGACTTTATATCCGGAGTTCCCTGATGAGTGAAATACCTTGGATCTTGACCTTGCACTTTACACTTCATTCTGTGAAATATTATGTGTCAAGATTTAGCAGATGGTGAGGGATGCAATAGGAGGTGACTACATTACACCTTATTCTTGACTTTATTTTTGACTGACACTGACTTTAACTGCAGCATTTACATTACTTTGTCATTGTCTCATCAACTCGAGAATGGGAATGCTGGGACTGGTGCTCTATCATCTCTAACAATTTTTTTTTTTTTTTTTTTTTTTGTTTTGCATTAAACTCACTTCCCTTTTTCTGCTTTCCTTTTGCACAGCATTCCCCCTCTGTATTTTCTTTCCTGTACTCAATTATTTACTCCAGTTTATTTTCCCTTTATAGGTTTTTCTTAGTTGCAAAGTTTGGGGTTGTTTTTGGTAAATCAGTTAGAAGGTTCTCCACAGTAAACATTCACAGTAGTGGAGAAGGAGAAAGGAAGGGCCAGCAAGGGAAGTAATAGGGAGGAGTAACATAAATAACAAATCTGAAATGCAGTTTTCCAGTACACTTTGTCCCCTGTAGTAAAAAAAAGGGAACTGCAGTTAAAAGAAAACAAAGGAAACAATGGATATTATTTTCAGAAGCAAATGTATTGAGCATAGGTATTCCTTTTATATAGAGTTTAAAATATATGATACTATTAGGTGTCAATGAGCACGAATTGTTGCTATTTTAGTAAAAGTGCTTACCTAGCTGAAATTTCATTTGGTGCAGATTACTGTTTTCATAGATGACACTATTGTTACACTGCTGTTTTCTGAAAATGAAATCTGTCTTTCTCTTTCCATTCATCAAAACTATGTTAGCGACCAAATGAAAATTCATTAAATCTGCTGCAGGGTGATGGTTTTCAAAACAGAGTCCTAGGATTTGGTTACCTCCTTTAACGTCATTGCATCCACATGTCTAAATCCCCAATTATCACTTAGAAAATACACTAGCTGTTGTCAGACTTATTAGCATGATTATACATGAGATGCTGAAGAGGGAAGATAATCATACTGTTGCATAATTGTTTTTCTCTAATAAGGATAGCACTGGGTTTTAAGTCAGTCACTGAACAAATGCCTGATGTATATCCACTAACAGAAAAAGAAAAGCTTGAGTAAATAGAAGCTCATATTGTTGTTGTACAGCATTTAAAAGAATTGGGAATGCCGACCTAGCTTCACTGGTAAACTCAGATGAGTTTCAGTATCTAAAAAAAAAAAAAAAGAGAGAGCCATAAAACGAGACTTCGGTCATAGGGCTTAGAAAATGTTTTAAATGTTCTCAACAAGAAAAAAAAGTGTGGAATATAGTAATACTGTAAGATGATGAAATCTGTTGGGTATAGGAGAAAAGAGATTACAATGAATCTGATGACTGACTAAGTAACTAAGAATTAAGAATGTGCTTAAATTTATACAAGCAAGGTAGATGCCAGACTGAAACATTGGAAGAGGATATCAGTCCACTCTACAAAGCATGGAAACCAGCCATTGTCTGAAATGTTGACAAATGCTTTATTACAATTCAAGAACTTTGTAGTTTATAAATAATTACATAGTTCATTCTTCATAAATATCCACGCCATTGACAGACATTTGTATGTCTGTCATACAGAAAAAATTACAGAAAAATCTGTAATTCCACAAAAATCTGAACTGAATACTTGATAGTTAATTGTAGAAGTTTGAGAATCAATACTTGCAATCTTTAATCTTTAAAGAAGAAATCTCTTGAACTCATCATAACTAGGTGCAAATCTGTTTTACTAAATAGCCAAAGGAAAAAAAAAATGGGAAAAGGTAAAATCCTGTCCCTTTGAAGTCAAGACAAAAACTCATCTTGGCTGGGTTGGAACCAGCATTTCCCAGTGATTACATGAAAAGTACAATATGCATAGCAAGCAATGTGTATATTCATGCCGATACACAATTTGAAGTCAAAATTAGTTAATCATGGATAATCACAGGTAAAAATACATGTTAAAAAAATATTTAAAAAAAAAAATTTTAAGGAAGAGCAAGGGAATAATAAATGTTATTCATTACTTAGTCAACGACCTATATTCATAATAAATCCTCTCTAGAATAACATCTACCAGTTCATGAAGAAATACAAAAAAATCCTTCTTGCTCCTGAGTTCTGTAGTTTAAACATAAAAGTAAAATTCTTGATACCACTGTTTTGTTTTGTTATTTTTTTTAATAAGAAAGGACACATAGTTCTCATTTCAAACGTACATTTTCATTATAAAAAAGAGTCTGTAAAATAAGAGTTTACATTCATTGAATGTCAATGTTTCATTAATTTCACTGGGACTATCCATAAAATATACTGCATCCAAATTGAAAATGAACAGCTATCTTTCATGTTTGTTTAATTATACATCTAATTATCTCCCTAAATTTCACCTAGTAGCAATTTTAATTGTTTAGCTGTTGAAGATTTCCCCTTAATATAGATATATTTGGTGGAATATTTGGTATAAGTATTTAGAAAATGAGAACACCATGGTGATAATATTTTTTTCACTTAGAGCGCTGACAAAAGACTTAATGATTTGTTCTGCATGCTTATTTTTTTGTCTGCTTTATTTTGACTGTGCCTAATTAACCCTTGAAGAATAAACGATCTACAGAGTTTACTTTAAGACATACATTCAACCAGTTAAGTCCAGCTAGCTTTGGCAAATCACAGGAACATCCGTGACATTTGCTAACAGGCAGAATCAGAGCTGCAACAGAGCTGTATGCAATTCCACACACTTCACCTTGAAGAAGCACATAACCTTGGAATGAAAGTCAGCTTCTAAGTGAACTTAAGCAGCACTTGATCTTATTTTGACAGCTTGTCTTTGATGGCATGCATGTATATATCCTTCAGGAAGTTAATGTAAGGTACTTACTTTCAGGTAAGCACTGAATTTAATATATTGGAATTATCCTTCCTTAAGAATCTCGCTTGCAAAATAAATCTCCAGTCACTTACAAAAGCTTTAGCTTTAGGCACTAAAGTCAAGTGACCTAATAGCTAACTCAACCTTTTGAAAAATAATTACCTGAAGAAAATGTAGCTGCACTTCTGATTGTAGTGAGTTCAGAAGAAGATTTTTCATTGATTTCAATAGATGTAAGCTTATGTATTTTGTGATCACTACATCTCAAAGGGAATATATTCCACATTCAAACTGGGAATTAATATTTCTGTATATATTTGAAGACTAGGCCACTTGGATTGAGACAGTACTGCTTATGTCCTTACGTAGATTGTTTTTAGTCTACTTGAACATACTATGCAGAATGTCTTCTTACCACAAATATACAGGAGAGCTAAATTTAATTGTGATTCATGACACATCAAAACAAATAGATCTGACAAAATTACTGATCCTGTTAGAGGATGGGTGTCTTCTTTAACCCAGATTTTAATACTAGCTTTCTCTTTAAAAAGCAGTTATGACATATTTTTCCAGTACTTCAGTATCCTGTTTTAAGATCATCATTTCAGCATATGATGCTTTACCATACATAGCTCAAGCTTTTCAAACTAATTCTATAATTCCATGATTCTAATTGTTACAGAAATTTAGGTGGATAGCAAATCTGATCTAGTTAATTCATCATATAGTAAGCCTTAGTGAGTGATTAATATGTATTACTTTAAAATACTTTTCTTATTAACTGCAATCCTGGGCTAAAACTAGGGTGTAATATATTGCGAACTGTGCAAAGCAGACTTGTTTTCCCTTTCACTGCTTTAAACCGTTAGAATCGGATCAATCTCTGCCCTATTTTGCAAGTAATTTATTTTTAATAATACAAGAAATGATCCCCTAAGTCTCTGATACAGATTTTCTGTAGTCAGGGAAGAAAGCTAATTTGAACACATCTGCACCATCAAACATAATTGCTTCATAACACACTTGCATATGGATTCAGTACATCATCCTGTCACTTCATTTATGTGAAAGAGGTGGCAGTGTACCATGCAACAGTGAGCTACAGAAGTGGACATTTACAGTAGGGAAAAATTAAGAAACATTTCCAAGGAATTACAAAGATCAGTAGACATTAACAACAACCTATTTATGTAAAACAAACAAAAGTAATTTTAAAAAGCAAAATGAAATTCTGACTAAAAGAATCAAAGTTCAGTTAAAATGGATTCAAGAAATCATAGTTGGCCATGAACCAACAGTGTGCCTTTGTGGCCAAGGAGGCAAATGATATCCTGGGGTGCATTAAAAAGAGCTTGGCCAGCAGGTTGAGGAAGGTTATCCTCCCCTTCTGTCCTGCTGAAGCCACATTTAGAATATTGTGTCCAGTTCTGAGCTCCCCAGTTCAAAAAAGACAGAAGAGTCCAGCAGAGGACCAGAAAGATGATAAAGGGCCTGGAGCATCTCCTGTGTGAGGAAAGACTGAAAAACCTGTATCTGTTCAGCCCGGAGAAAAGAAGACTGAGAAGGGTTCTGATTAATGTTAATAAATATCTCAAGGAAGGTGGGAGGCAAATGGGTGAGGCTAGGCTCTTCTCAGTAGTGTGCAGAGACAGGACAAGCAGTAGTAGCCTAAAACTTGTACATAGGAAGTTCAGTACTAACATTCAGAAGAATTTTCTTATGGTAAGCATGACTAAGCACTCAGGTTACCCAGAGAGATTGTGGAGTCTCCTTCTACGGAGATATTCAAGATCCATCTGGATATCTATCTGTTCAACATGTTGTAGGGTACCTGCTTTAGCAGGGAGGTCAAACTCGATAATATCTTGAGGCCTCCTCCAACCCCCGTGATTCTGGTAATTCTTGTATGCATATATTTGTAGAATTTATTTCTGGTTTTGTATGGTTTGGGATAATATTTTTAGTATTTCACTTTAGGCCTAAATTGAGAGAGAATTTACAGACTAGAAAATAGTATTTTTAACTTGCAATTCCTTAGTATTCTTTGGAGTTCCTAAATATAGATGCTTATTTGCTGACTCTGCAGGGATGAGTTTATTATTTCCTGTACACACCTGACATGTACTATGGAATACAACTGAATGGATGCAACAAGGAATTTATTATGGTCCAGCTTCTGTGAAGAACAGTGCTTTCTGAGGATGCATTTTGTGTAAACTCCCAGAAGAAAAACAGCCTTTTCTTGTATTTTGCCATCACTGATAATTTTGTTAGACAGTAATTTTTAAATATTGATAACACCATTTGGTTTGACCTTTGTAGCAAAAAACTCTAAGTCAAGGCCTGAAACAATGAGCACCTGGTGGGGGGGGCAGGGCCAACCCAGGAGTACTCAGGTGTATGCAGTGCACCTGAGTGACTGGAAGGGGTGCAGCCAGGATCCACCCCTTCCGAGACCTTACTTAAGGGTTGGCAGGGGGAGCTTGAGTATCTTACTGGAGATCCATGTATATCTGAGGGCTTCTGAAGGTAAGCAGCTTTTTTTTCCTTTGTTTCTGTAGCTACTGTGTTTGAGCTTATCCTTATTTGCTGCAGCCAATGACTTTGCCACCCTGTTATTATCACTGTACTTTCTATCCCATTATAGTGTTACATGCTTTAATTATAGAATTATTGTGTCTGTTGTATATAACACTGATACAGAGCTTCTGGAGACTGCTCCAGAATTACATGGTCCCTTCATAGGGCAGAGGATTGTTCTTAGCACTATGTAAATGGCACTAGAATCACCAGGTGTTTTCATGAACCCTGAGTGCAAGACACAGATTACTGAGCTCTGGACTGCTTCAAGAGCAAGTGGAGGAAATTGGCTCAGTAAGCATGATTTATCTATAAGTACATGGGCAGCTGGAGATCTGTGCCTGGCAGGGTAGGCTATAGAAGCATGCAGTTGAAATTGTCCTATGCATGCATCTTTCTGAGAGGTTAGTGCTGCTCCATGCCCAGGACAGGGTCTGACTGAGCAGTTGAGAGAGGTGACTGTATTGCTTTGCAGAAAGCAACTTACATTTTTAAAGGCAGGGGACTTCCAGCTACTTGAACAAAGGGACTTTTCAATGGCTCATGCAGCCAGTTGGGGTTTTCCAATATTTTACAGGGTTGTAGGTAACTGAAGATCAGGGAGCCCCATCTGTGTTCAGAACATCTTAATAGGATTAACTGGTTCAGTGAACTTGCACACTGTTTTTAAAAAGCCTCTAGCCAGTTTCCTAACAAAAGATATAAAGTAAGAAACAGAGAAAAAAATAATACATTGACTTATTTTCTATTCTGTTCAGTCCCATACCTCCCTTTTGGTGTATATTTGACCATCCTGTTACAGAGGAAATTTTTTTTATAGAGAAAAAGATTCTGAAAGATCTAACTTAAGAGTTGTATATGTCTTTAGAAAGACCATACTGAAGAACTATTCAATACTTAAAATTATTTCTAAGTATCTTAGCTGTGAGTCTTGAGGCACTAACATCCACCACAGGCAGTAAGTGGCCTGTAGTTCACAGAAGAATGTGGGTCAGACAAACACATAGCACTAACACCAACTTTTAGCCAGCAGCAAAACACAGGGCGGGGGGGAGATGGAGGAGCTTCTAGAGGAGAGGAAAAAAAAAATACACTGGATTCCATAGCATAAAGATAAAACCCTAAATCCAGTTCAAAAATAAAAATGGAAAAAAGGTCCAGCAAAGAAATTTTATATCAAGCTCTAAAAAATTCAGTGCTGGAACATTGTTGCCTATTTGGAGTAATTAAACTCCCTAAGAATAGAGATGCTAGAATATGATCTCCATTTTTAACTGTTGTTTTACATAATTTTATATACTCAGTATCACTTATGTCCTTGCTTTCATCTTCCATTAACTTACTGGTGTCTTGTGATATTCTAATGCTGGAACAGATATATCCATATGCATATGTGTGTTTAAATAAGAGAGGAACTTTCACAGCCAGGTTCTGCTTGCACTGGTGTACCAATTACTATTGAGAAAATACACCCTTAGAAACTGTGCATTTACTATCCATGCACTTAAAGCTCAAAAGAACTGAAAAGACTTTGAAATCTAAGGAAAAGCAGATTCCTTTCATCCAGATTTATTCCTTAAACTACCGGATGAACTCTATAAACTAAACACAGAAGTCTGTAGAAGGTGGATTACACAACAATATCTGGTATTAATGGCTGAGTTCTGCCCTGGTGTAAAGGCACAGTGTAAACAACACAACCTTTTTGTAGACTGCTTTTCCTGTCCTGATTTGTCCTTGTGCACCTGGGATATGGAGTTACACAAGATAACAACCACACTCACTGACACCGTTGTAACCATGTAATTTGCACTTTGAATAGCTCCTCCACAGCACTGTAAACTGCATGCTGCACTGCATGCACTTAGTGTCACAGCCATTCAATTATTTTTTATTTGCTTCTTTCCTGATAGAACTGTGAACAATTCTTTTTTTTATTTTTTTTTTTCATTTGAAATTAGGCCTATGGAGATGGTAAAGGAAAAATGAAATGAAAATGAAGAATATGGGGGGGGGGGGGGGGGGGGGGGGCGGGAATACTCTGACAGCAATTCTGCAGATATTCTGCCCCTAGATATCATTCCTTTGCACTCATTTAATTCAGTGTAACTGAATTTGTGTTCTCTTAGTGTACACTGGGGAGAAAAATCAGGACTTTGGAGACCATCTAAAGCATATCAATCAATATTTGCAACTTCAAAAGTCCTCCCATGGATTCTGTGAACTCAATTTTCTCCTATAAAGCTTCTGTTGGCATAATACACAGCATAGCTTTCTAACTACCCATACATTATGTTGCTGGCATGGATGTGTAATTTTTCATTAGCAAGTCACTCAATATTCCTAGCTTTCCTTACACCAAAATAGAAGGGATGCTCTTTACTTATTGCATTGGAAAAGACTCTTGGGTATATTGTACCTAAAGGGAAGAAATTCATTATATAGTTGCACAGTATAAAAGTGAGATTACTCCAAGCTAACAACTACATTTTCAGATATTAAGGCTTACCGTTTTGATGATGGCTGTAGTTTTATTTTTAACAGATAGATCAACGTGAACATTTTTTAATAGTATGCAAGATACTCACTTCACATTCTTCATCTATATTGATTTTTTTTTTTAACCTTAACCTTTCAAAAGAGATCAAATATAATAAAAGGAAGAAGTTAAACAATATTAAGGTTCATATTCATTCTGGATGTTTGCCCAGTGTAACTCCAATATTTTAACAGAAAATTACCTTCATCTAAGATAGAATCGCATGCACAGTATGCCAGGTGTGTACGTGGATCGCCCCGGTGCGGTCTGTTTTGATCTCCTTTGTCCCCTTCCTGTGTATTGGGGTGCCCAGCCTGCTGGCAGCCCTAGGGCTCGCATTTTCCTGGGTTGGACAATACTCACACTATTTAGAAGTCTTTAAACTCATGTTAAAAGCAAGCTACTGTTAATTATACAGGTGCCACAGGCCTCTCGTTTTGCTACATAGCAGTTTATCTTAAAAGAAAATTCAGAGCGTATGAGCCACTTTCAGCTAAGTACCAGCTAAGTACTGGCATGATGTGAAACAGATTAGCACCCCGTAGCTGAATGCCAAGTGCTAGAGATAACAGGAGAAAGGGTGATTATCATAAAATGTGTCTGTTTTCTTTGCTTAAGTATTCTCATCTCCATTCAACCAGGTTACATGGAAATACCTCCCATCAGCAGAATGAGTTCAGATGCAGTCAGACTGAGGCTTCTGAATTTAAGGGGAAATACTCTGTCTCGATGCAGCTGTTTCATTTTAATAAATGACTCGTCGTTGGCTTAAATAGCACGTAGTAATAACCCTCTGCAGGTTGGGTATAGCTCGTGTTTGAGAAACACACCTGGGGGCCCTGTAAGGAAGGAAAGCCCTAGCTGATAGCAGCTGTAACAGCCACTGATTAGGCTGTTCTTTATGGAGCTGAGAGTCTGCAGTTCACTCGCAGTTCTGAACAAAGTAAAACTGAAATTTGAATTGGAGGCTCCTGCAGCCCAGCAAGTGCCTAATCATCAAACTCTAAGGTAGACAGGGAGATCTCTACGTTATCAGTGGTAGTTAAATGCTATTCTGAGTTGAGTCGTCGGTTTAAAAACGCACCTCCTCTTCTGAAAACAATTAATGAAATAAGCCGTTAATGTGATGTGCTGTACCTTTCCCCAGAACAAAAAAAAAAAAAAAGTAAATAACTGTTTGCATACCTGTTTCATGAAGTGAATTTGTCAAATTATACGTTAAAATTTTCATTGTCATTTATAGCAGAAATCTGGATTGTTAGAATTTCTTTTTTCTCTGCAGTAATGATCTTTTGTTAGAACACGTAGTGTTAGAATGATTGAAGCAATAAACTCACATTTCAGTTTTTTGCTGGTGTCAGGGTCTGCTAAGCACTGAGAAATACGAAGAGTCACCTATTTAGATGATGAGCCCATCTTGTTTCCATATCCTTGTATCTAATGTAGCGTGAGCAAGTAATAGCCATTTTATTTCACTTGTTTTGACTCAGTGTTATAATTTGCCTCTGCAAACTGAGAACACAGAACACAGGATTTGTGGAGGAGAGGTCGAAGGTGGCATTAAATGAATTAGCAGCCTTATTGTCAAATCTAGTACTGCTAACATCCATCAGGTTTGTTATTGTTTATTATCATTTAGATGGTCACCATGTAGTGAACTAAAATTACCAGAATGTGCAGATAAGCCTTCTCTGGTGGGAAATGGGATTAAAGAAGATGGAGCTGGACTCTTCTCAGTGGTTTCTGATGGTACAAGACGAAATAGGCATAAGCTCAAATACATGAAATTCCATCTGAACGTAAGAAAAGCTTATTTGATAGAAGGACTATCAAACACTGAAGCATGATAATGTCCTTGTTCTTGTCTAGTCTGTGACCAGCTCACCTTTCTTGTCCTCAAAATACAAAATTAATTCCACTAATATGTTGAACCTATTCATCTTAGGGTTTTTTCAGAACACTTCTGAAACTGCTGACGCAAGAAAACAATTTTAATACATGTATTTTTTCATATTCTAGCATGTCTGCTTATCTTCTTATTCTGCACATATAAAATAATTAAAAAAAAAAACTATTGTTATCCCTCGGGTCCTTAATAAAAATCCCTTACTTCTGGCAGCAAACTAATATTCATAATCATGGGGAAGAAAAGTGTATCTTGACATAAATTTAGAAAAAAATACTAGTGATTTCAAAACATTTCAGACAGGTCTTTGAGAGAATGGCTAACCAATTTGAAAGGTCTATGAAATACTAACTTAAAATTTCTGAGGCATTGTATGAACTTTTACATGCAGGCAGTAGCACAATAGTGGCCAGTAATCTGTAGTTGATCTTTCTAGGGAAGGTTTCAACAAAAGAAGTCAGTCTCATGGCAGAAGGCAATCTCATGGATGGATATACTTCTTATTAAATCAAGACTCTGATTGCCCTTTGAGTTTTAATAGGTACCAGAGATCAATTCATAAACATGTTAATGTCTTTCTGAGTTTCATATTTTTGTCTTGTCTCTTCTAACTTTATCTACTGTGTCTCAGTTGTGCTGAGGTGCATAAGAAAAAACTTTTCTGTGTAAAATGGTTACACAGCTTTACTGAGCATCCATGTCTCTTCTATAGAAACCATTGAAATTAAGCTATATTCCATACTATAGTCTTCTGTGTTGAACTCATATTGCATATGCAGACTCCTGTGCTCAATTCAAAATTACACATGTACAGAAAGGGCAACAAAAATACCCAGAATTAAATTTTAAGTTTTCTGAGTCTATATGCAAGAAGGTAAAACTATCTTCACATTTTTCAATAGAAGCCCAGGTAAATAATATCAGGTATTAAAGGGGAATGAATTTAATTTTTTTTTTTTTTTTTTTTTTTAACAAAAATAAGCATGCATATCAGTGAATTAATTTCACTGTGTCTAATTTGAATCTGTGGCAGATGATGTCATCTACTCAGCTGCAATCACTTACTTTAGTATCAATCTTTAGCAGAACTGGAAGTTTGGAATGTGAAAGCAAAGTGTCCCAATGAGGTTTTATTGCAAGAATTTGAGAGATCATATTTCTTGTAGTAATGTGAATGATTGATTTTCTTGAAGTGTCATCTTTCTCACACAATCTTCTGTAAAAATACCTTCACTGTATAAATATCAGTAGGAAGATAAATCATGTCTTTTTATCTGCACTTGTGCTATGAAAGCTTTTTCTGATAGGTTACTCAGGAATTAAACTATAGAACAAATAAGATAGCCAAAAAATGTACTGTAGTTTATCTCTTTCTTCAAACAGATGTGTTCATCAAAACATACCTTGGAAAGCCAAATATCCAGTGAAGTCAATGTGTGATTTTTTTCTTTTTTTTTTTTTTATGGGAACAAAAGAGGAAAAAATACTTGTAGTATGATATAATAAAAAGGTAGATTAATGACTATTGTTTTTAAAAATGAAATATAGTAAATGAGCATTGTTTATATATCATTGTGTATGTATATATATATATATCTGATGGATATTCTATTTTTGTCACGATGGTATGGTATGGATATACTCTAATTCAATTAAAGATAATACATAATAGGCATCAAGTATGGAACAAGTTAATCAGGTAAATGTATGTCAGCTTTGCAGGGAAAGCACAGTAGACGTAGAAGAGCTCAGTGTAATTTTGAGCACCTGAAATACAAACTCCATGCATTGATTGTATCATATAACATTCTAATGAGTAATTAGAACATTGAAAATGACTTTTTTCTTCTTTACAACAACTCGGCCTAAATGTTTTTTGGTTTTTTTTTTTTTTATTACTTCAACATAGAAGGAAAATATTATTTCCCTTCAGAACTATTTAATTTTAATGAAAATGTTTGAGGTATAATAATAATAAACAACTTAGTTTCTATCTTGATGAATATTAGTGTAACGTTCTGCTCTGCAGGATGATTTTGTTTTTTATTATTTTGGAAACATTTACAGTATCTTATCTAATGTTAGCACTTTACTAATGTTAACATTAATCTTTTGTTTCTTATCATAGATTTAAACCACTCTTCACCACAGTATACAAAAGCAGCAGCAACTTCTGCTCCATTCATACAAGAGAATGCATCCTAGTGTACGGGTCTGGTTGAATGAGAGTTAATTCTCTTCATAGCAACCCGTATGGTGATTTGTTTTTGATTTGTGATCAAAGCAGTATTGATGGCGCATCAATAGTTTAGCGATTACTGAGCAGTTTCTGCTCAGTGTCAGGGCCTTCTCCGTGAAGGGCATATGGATTCAAGCTAGTGTCCTCTTCCAGCTCTCAGTAGTTATCTCAAACTTTGATCTTATCATACTTTTCATTTTTTGGTTCTGTTCCTAGAACATCTGTTCCTAGAAATAGAAACTTTTCCAGATATAAACTTTAGTAGATCTATAACATCTGTAGACCCCTCCTTATCATGAATTTATATTTTCTGTCCTGTTTCAGTAATGCGAGCGTAGCTAGCTAAGAAACAGTTACTTGCAAGGAAGGAGTTGAAATTGATTTTTGTGGAGTGCTCCTAGTGAAATATATTTCTCTTTTCCTTGTGACTTATCAGTATAAAAGTATTTGAAATCAGGATCTTCTTTTATGTTTTGATACCTTTTGTTCTTAATTCTCTACCTGCAATTATTTCTTCCTACATCTCCTCTTCTCAAGACCAACATTAATGTTTTATTGTCAAGATAAAAATAGCACTCATCTTGTGAAGCATACTGGGAACATATAGAGGATTATGCTTATATAATAAAATACATGTAAGTAGATAAAGTCAGGAATGGAGCAGCGGAGATGATGTAGGAAAAAATGAGGTGGTTCAAGGAACACTGCCTGATCCTTTATCCCACCTACACAGGATTCATCAATGCTGTAATATCATTACAAGTCAATATTTAAATTAAATTTATGATACATTGTTCTTCATTTCATCATGAATGATAACTTTGTAAGTGGAAGATAATTGTGAAGAATTGAAACCTCATACAGTTATGAACAGTGTAGGATAAAAAGATTAACTGGCTTACAAAAAAAGAATTTGGGAAATAAAAAAAAAAACACAGAGGATTATTAAAATATTTGTTAATAGTTCTTTTCTTCAAATAGCTTTGCAAATTAATGTTACATTCTAAGTATTCCTTCCATAATTTAATATCACTAAAAAGATATAATATTGCTCATAGATGTGATTTACATAATAAAACATGTAAATTATGTAGCAAGCCATAACAGCAAATGAAACTACAGTGTTTACGGTTCATTTTGTCAAGCTATAGCAACTTGACAATGGAATTTATTAAGCTTAGGTCAAATCCTATGGTCATCTCTCTTATGCTACTGAAATTGTTGAGACCGAAGAAGCCTAATTGGTGTCATCTGAGGATTTTAAAGTGAAATATCTAAGAGGAAGAAGAAAAGCAAAGATTGAGTATGAAAATGTATCAAATTCCAGAAGTATTCTGAATATCTTCAACAACACATTTTCTTTATTCCAGTGTAAGCTCTCTCTGTGCTGTAGCTTTTAACTGTATGTTTCCCCCAGTAATGAGAAATATAACTTGCTCTGGCTGCAAAATGTCTTTACTGCTGAAATCCTCTATGTCATACTTCCTAAATGCATTTATATTTGTGCATCACTAGCACTATTAACCAATAAAGACTTAGGGAACGGAAAAAACCAAACCTCAGTAGGTGTTTCAATCAGAGCTAATCCTATGGAGCTACATTTTGGCCTCAAAAGGAAGAAAAGATTCTCCAGTCCTAGGACATCTACCTGTTAGGGAGGCTAGGACCCCAATAACTGCTTCAGTGGGAACTTAAATACTATTTACAAATAGTCAAGTGACTCAATAGAAAAGGCTAAGGTCAGGAGAGTATTGTCTAGCTTTGCAGTGAAAACATGATTGAGGAAGTTGAATCTCTCACGTTTAAGTGTTTCCAGACAGACCTTCTATATAATTGAGAGGGCAGAGCAAGCACTGTGTAATTCGGATTCTGAAGCTACTTCTTTCCCTATTTCACAATGTTAAGAAGAAGGGCTGTCTATTTCATGTCATTTGAGAGAAGATCTTGGTAGCAAGCTATCAGTGGGAAATGTGCTTTCCTTGGTGTTAGTGTTGGGCTGCTGGCAAGTGTTTTGGCCATTGATAGTCTTGGGGTTAATCTAATTGGAGGAAACTATTAGACGTGAGAAACTGTTGAATATAAACAATACTGATGTGAAAGGCTGACAGAAGCTGGATAACTCCAGGAAAGATGGCTGGATCTCAAATGTGGTGACAAAGGAGTTACCTGGAGAAACTGCCAAACTCCACAGGCTGTTGGAAGGGAATATTGGAATCCTTTGGAGAAACACAATATTGCAAGGCAAATGCAACCTATGCAGCCATAGTGCACATTGCACAGTAATGCTGTATGTGGGTACGGATGTCATAAAATTGGGATCAACAAGGAAAAAAGATGTGCATTCTGATCAAGAAAGGAAGGTACAAGGAGTAGTAAGTTAACCTTTGGAGAGAAGGAGCTAGCATTTTGTTATTACTATGGTGGTGCCTGTTCCTGATGTACGTAATGGCATCGTTAGCTGCCATCCGCATCCTAACAAGCGTATTTTTGTTAAATGAATGTTAATCAGCATTTTTGCCTATGTATATAATGCTGCATCATTTAGGTAGCTCCCTGATATGAATGTATGCAGCAACTGGCAAATCAAAACAGAAGGAACACATGATTTCTGGAAGGTGTTAAGCCTATTCAAAGACCTAGGATCCACTAAAAAAAAAAAAAAATCTAGATCTACTCACTGACTTCTGGTCCTGATCTGTACACCATCTCCATTCTACTCTTTTACATCTGAATCTTCCCTGTGTTTCACTTAATTGGTTAGTTCACTTTTTACTTCCGTCCACCCCCAGTGAGCCTCCCAGTATAGGACCTCTCCTTTTCTGCCTCCGAGGATCAACTCGAGGATATCATTGGATATAGCAGATTTTACAGTAATCTCTGTTAGCAACCTTCACCAAATGTTAGTGAATGCCAGCAGTATTATTCACATCAAATAGAGTTTAACAGGGAGTTTCTGGGTTGTATTCCAGGACCTAAAACCTCCCATATTTTCCTCAGATTCACCTGTGGTAGATTTTTTTTTTATCATACAATCAACTTTCAGAACTGATGATAATAAATGTGTGTTATTGGGACTATATCACTCTATGTAACTGATAACAGAAATAGTTCAAAGTGAGTAACTTTATAGACTAAATTAGGTTTTGAGGTTGAGGCTGGCTTCTGAAAAGTTGTTGTAAAGTGTAATGTGTGAAGTGTTACTCGGGATGGCCTTCAAAGCTACTACTTCTGTAGAATAATGCAAAATGTTATGAAAGGATTCCATAAGGGAAAGACGTTGTACGGTGAAGCTAGGTTTCTTCTTATTGGAAATTAAATTAATTTGTTCTTAGACTGGTGTCAGTCTTGTGAAGAATTGTGTATAACTATATTCAGGTAAGAGTATTCTTGCTGGAACTATAGAAATTAGGTCACTGGTATTTTATGAAAATGAAAACAAAACATCTCCCCAAACAACTCAACTAGAAAAGATGGCTACTTAGGAAAGTACCTAATGCAGGTGCAGAACAAAGATACAGTTCTGTGTCAGCCAATTATCTGTGTCATTATATATAGATCGACTGCATGCCCCAAATGAAACCATATATGAGTACATTGCAGTTCTCATTGCAGACTTCACATGACGTGAATAAATAAATACAGTGCTGTACCAAGCTAAAAACAGAACTTGCAGACATGTAATTTCAGAAAAACATATTTGACTGAGAACAAACTTACTCCGTAATGCATACCTGTTCTGTAAGGTTATTATTGTTAGCAGAAGCTGTGTTAGAAAGCAGTGAATTAAATCTGGTTATCATACTGCAATTGTCTGAATATAAATCCTTCCATAGGATTCATTTTAATTTGATTAAACTTGATTAAACATAGTTGAGCTGTGAAATTGTTTTAATTTATTTGTCCTAATTGGAATATATTGTCCTAATTGGAAAGCATGTTTTTATTCTTTGATTATGGGCACTGAAAATTAGCTTTAGTTCTTCTTCTTTCTGAAGATTCAAATGCTAATGGCTTTTTGATGAAATGAAGTAAAATGTTAGTTTAGGATAATTTATCTGTTTTAGATAGATGTGTGATATGTAATTATTTGATATGCCCACATCTAATAACTGTCCAAGGAATAGCTCCATCTTTAGAAATGCAATTCTAAGATCTACACTGTCTAAATAACTAAAGGGAGAAATAATAATATGAATGGAAAACATGCTGTGTACTGTTGATTCATTTTCCTTATGCAGAGTATATTAAAGAAAAGCAGCTTTACAAAAGTTGTTACTATAGAATCAGTTATTACAAATTAGTCAACCATGATACCACAGCTTATGCTGTAGTAAATTATTGTTGTGGTCAGATGATGTTTAGCCTCTAGTAGGAAGGTGAAATTAGAAATTGTAGGATGGTCTGCGTCCCTGAAATTTAAAATACAAAGCAGAGCTTGGTTTTTTTTGTGTGTGTGTTTTTTTTTTTTTTTTTTTTAAAGTCTTTGCTTAAATGGCTTCTCTACTGCAAAATGCAGAAGTGAGGTTGCTGAGTTAAGGGCACTGCATCAAGAGCTGATTAATAGCCTCTGAGTGAGTGAATATGTGTCTGCTATCCTACAGCAAAGGCCATATGCTACCCTATCACTTTCATTGCAAGCTGCATCTTAGCCCAGTGACAAGAATAATTTCTGACAAGCAAGGAAATCATCTAATACAAGAGATATCATAATTTGTAACAGCAGAATTGCTGAATGACCTACAGACCCAAGACTTACTCTTAGGCAATGTACTAAGGCTTCATCTAATAGTGCCAGTGTTTGTCATCTCTGAAAGGAGCTGCAGAAAATGTCACTCAAAGTCAGTACTTTAGAGTGCTGATTGTGAGATGTAAATTAATATAGCTGCTTCTAGATCATAGAAGCTCGTAGTAGATATCTGAGAGGCACAATAAATGAAATAGCTTTCTCTGCAAGAATAATCTGTTGGAGAAAGTGTTGGAAACAGTATTACGTTTAGAACTGAACTACAAATTTTAAGATGTCATTACATTGCTTGCAGCAAATAAGGTATCTTTACCCCATTACATGTACAATTTGGTTTGGTTCTAAATCTTACCAGTTTAAATGATAAATATTATTACTGAATATGCAGCTCTTCAGTTTCTTACCATGTTGCTGCTTTTCCCAAATGACAAGATACTTAATACAACAACTCAAGAGGAATTAAAAATTTTGTTTTTTAAATGTTAGAAACTGAAAATTATTTAGAGAAAATGAAGTTGTGCATATTGCTATGAATGTAGTCCCTGAAATAGTATCTAAAATTGAAGGAGGCATTAAAGATATTCTCTGAATTTAGCCAAATAATAACTAGGGAATTCTAAAGCATTTACCTTAAGTTAACCCAGTAGTTTGGTTTTAGTCTTTCTGTAACATCACTTTCAGAAGGACAGCTGATTTTAATTCTGAAATCAGGGAGGATGTCATGATGATAATAAGTTTTTAGTCAGAATAATGAGCGTTTATCATAAACAAATTTTTGTACTAATTTTTGCAGGTAAAAATATGAACTGAAGCCTCAGTGCTTCTGAAAAGATATAGGCTAGCTCAAATTTTATAAATCTCTGAAGAAAACTTAAACACATGAGTCTGCTCCTTCCCTTTACTGCCTCTTGCCCACTTCCCATCATGTTCTGTGGTAAAAATAAATATATTATTTGTGTCTAAAGTAGAAAAAATTCAAATCCAGAAAGCATTTGTTGTTTCTGTTGATCAGGGCTGACTGGGGAGAGGGCTGCCAGAATGGAAAAAAGTGGTTTATTGGAACTCTCCAACCTGAGTTGGGTGCCAAATCTGCACATATTTCATAGTTAATGGTGCTAATGCTCCATCAGATGGAAGTATAACCTTCAGGTTGATAGGAAGCTGTGTAAGTTAGCTAAGTATTCATTACAAAGAAGAGAGTTGGGCAAATTTAAGAGACTTACTGGAGAGAGGAAGGCACCTGTTTACTTCCATTCAGGAGTTTCCATCTGTGTAACATCCTGGTTTTCTGACTCTAAATTTGATTTTACTGTGTGTGAAGCCAGAGCAGGTGCACTATTCCCTAAATAGTGATATTATAGCCAGTTATAATAGCTATGACATATGGAATTTACTTTCAAAGCCAACTCTGCTTGATATGGAGAAGGAACGTTCACTATTTCACGTCAATTGCTGTAACAAACAGGAGATATCCTGACAGATTTTTGTTACCATTGCATGTGGCTTGACTTCTGCAAATACCATCTAGCAGAGGTTTTGATTCTGCCTGAAGTGGCAGGACTGATCTTCAATACGTACAGTGGGTTAATTCTCTCAAGTACAAAGAGCTGGGCTTCATATTTACTGTAATTCTGCTTCCATCTCTAAAATGGAAAATAATATTTCTCTGTTTAACTCACAAGGTCAATCTTAAGATAAACCAAGCACTGTAATTTGTGCTGCAATCAAAAGTTAGTGTTTCAATACCAATCAAAAACAGCTGAATAAAACAATCTACAGACCCTGAATTCGCTGACAATGTAGAGTTTAAGGAATGTTAAATGTCTTAGAAATATCAGGACTAACACTCCACTCAAGAAGCCAATTGCAATAACTCACTGAGAAAAGGAGTAAGAAGAAAGTGTCTTGAATTTTGCCTGGTTCTTCAACTCCTATGTATTCCTCCTGGAGCATATGCACAAAATATAGTAAATAACTTATGCTAGGCTCGTAACTATGCGCCTAGCATAGGTTATTTATTGTCCTAATTTAATTTACTCATTGTCCTAATGGTGGGAAATGTGATACTTCCAGATCAAGTATCTAATGTGTAAGGCCCAGGACTTGTAAAATTTGACTGTTGGAGCTAGTGTGTCCAGACTTACCAGCAGAATGATTGTATGGTTAGTCAGCATTGGTGTGAAGTGCACAAAAAGTTATTTGAAATGGAACTTTTGCTTGGAATCTTTGTCCCACAAGGATGGGACTCACTGTCACTATTCAGCAAGATGGCTATTGACCATCTTTTAGCCACGTATTTTATTATTAAGGTTCCGTCAGAAAATATATTGACTGGTGCATCACATATGCACTGTACATATTTAGTAATCTGTACAGCATTGATAATAGTACTGGTATTTTTCTAGTATTTAAGAGACCCCTTCAAAAGTGCTTACCTACTTTATACCCACCCTTAGATTTCTCAAAGGCAGAATGCATAGAAAAAAGTGCATACTGAGAAATGATGGGTGACAGCATATTTTTATTTAACTTTCTGACGTAGATATGCCCAGTGAAGAAGCATTGAGGATCTTCTCACTGTATCAAAATAATTTCTTCAGAGAGTTGTGTAATTTCATATCAGCTTATTCGTTCTCTGAAAGACAGTGATTACTGAATAGAGCGGTACATAAGAAATGGGAAAAACAGCAGGCTTCATTGGTTTTGAAGGAGTCAGCAATAGTGATGTTCCAAACTGGTAAAATGTGTCAGCAACTAAGTAAGATAAGAAAAGCATACATTTTTATATACATCTAATTTTTATGTACTATATGACTTCTTCTCAGATTATCTGTACTTTCATTGAATTGAAAGAGTTTTTTTCACTCTGTCTTTAAAAAAAAAAAAGCAGCCTTTATTTAGTTTTCATCTCATCTGTAATTCTGTGTTTCATTGCCATGAGGTAAAGTCCTAAAAATTTCTGCCTGAAAATGTATTTCAAAGAGAATATTCACAAAATTTGTACCTTTTAATTTAGCAAAGCATTGTTCAGGGTTTA
Organism: Lagopus muta; assembly: GCF_023343835.1. Lineage (NCBI taxonomy): Eukaryota > Metazoa > Chordata > Aves > Galliformes > Phasianidae > Lagopus > Lagopus muta. The sequence continues at coordinate 50,833,849 of NC_064436.1, forward strand.
AATAACCCCCTCCCCTGATTTGAGTAATATGAATTCACAAGCAATTCTTTGAAAATACAGTAAAAACATGCATGGAAAATCACTTGTTCCCTAAGGCATTGCAACTGTTACTTTAAAGTTCACTTGTTTGCTCTTTTCCTACAACACAGAATACAACTGGTTGTATTTAAAACAGTTCGTCTAAGTCTTTTCTGCTCAATGAGACACCTGCAAGAAAAAAAAAAATACATTTTATTCATCTGGAACAAAATTAATTAGTAGAGCTAAACAGAAATTGGAATTTTTCCTTTCTGAAAAAAGCCTTTTATAGATTTGAGTTTTGTTTCAAATTCAGAGAAAATATTGGACTAGGAAGAACGGCATGAAACAAGAACTCTGAAAAATCTGGATGCTACTACTATGATCTGAAAGGTGCATTTGGTAATTACATGGTTTAACTTTTACTTGGATCATAGCTGTAGACTAACTTAACTAACTGAGGGGAAAAAAGAAAAAAGTAATTTGGAAATATATTTTGGAGAATGTCTATCTCCTTTAAGATACTTGTATTAGGAATACACATATGCTATACTGCTTAAAGTTGAAGAAAGATGTGTTCAGATGATGATATTTCATTGCTTTTAATTTAAGTCAAATTGTTTAGTGAAGGATTTCAATATTCCCTGTCCAATTGTACTATCTTAATAATTGAATGTTCATTTTCAGTTCCTGTAGTGGATAAAATAGCTTCCCTTAAGCCATGACTATTGTAAGGGAACCTCCTCTACTTTGCACTAAAAGAAAATAGGAATATGCATACATCATCTTCAATCAGCTGACAGCTGGTAGATTTTTCTTCTTAAATAGAAATCTGGCTGAAAACTTCTCATATTACTCTGAGTGTTTTAAATTACTCCAATCACATGCAAGAGTATTTGCAAAGTTTTCAAAGAGATCTTGAAACGTTATAGGTTAGGGAAATTGCTGACTGCATTTAGTTCGGTAAAAGTGCTGGAATTTTGTACCTGGGATGGAGCAACCTTGGATATATGTAGAGGATATGATATATGAGAAACTGGAGAACAGCCCTATGGAAAGGGATTTGGAGTTCTAGTTGATGGCAAGTTGAACATCAGTCAGATGTGCATCCTGGCAGCTGAAAGGTCCCCCAACTGTACCCTCAGGTGCACCAGGCCCAGCACTGCCATCTGGGGAGGGAAAAGGTTATCACGCTCTGCTCTGCACTGTGTGCTCTCAGCTTGAGAGTTGTGTGTAGTTTTGGCACCACAATATAAGGACAGAAAACTATTAGTGTCCAAGGAAGAGTAATAAAGGTGGTGAAGGGTCTGGAGGACAAGGTGCATGAGGAGTGGCTGAAGTCCTCTGTCTTGTTCAGACCAGAAAACAGCAGACTGAGGGAATGCTTAACCGCAGCCTACTGCTCCTCATGAAGGGAGTGCAGGGGCAGTGCTGATCTCTTGACAGCGACAGGACCCAAGGGAATGGCATGGAGCTGCACAGGGGACAAAATTTGATAAAATTGAATTCATGTCTAATATTAGTACAAGAATTCTGTTAACATACTGCTGCTCTGATGCATCTGATAATCTACATTTCATCAGACTAAACAATCCAGTCAAACTGGAAAGTCTATAACTTGTTTGTACAAGTTTTGGGAAAATGTAAATGATGAGCAAAACAAAGTGCCTGGTTTTGCTTTAGAAACTGATCAAGCTCATTGTTGGCAGAAAGCTCTTGTGGATTTTAGTGAGATTTGTTTCCGTTCACCTAGTATGAGATGATTCCTCACTACTGTGAATAATGTAATGCAATTATACGTACTGTGTTCAAAGGTCTAAAGCATGTATGTAAGCACATAAAAGTTTGTACTTTCGCTAGTTGCCTAAAGGGATAAAAAGGATTTTCAATGGCAGGCATAAATAAGCAAGGTAATTGAAAATTAAGCTGTATTGCTGACTCATCCACATGTTTAGCCTTGTTATAAAATGGCTGTAATTTTTTAATTGATATAACTCTACTGACTTGCATTTCCTGGATGTGTTATCAATCATTGCTGTTCAGATTCTTATTTTAACAGCACTTGTTACAGCTCTGTAAGTTTATAGATCTGCTAGTTAGAATGATTCCACATTGAACGGATCTATTAGGAAATTCAGAGGTTAAGTAGAATATGAATGAATATTTGTTGCACAGGTACTTGTTATGCTGTATAGTAATCAGAAGTTCATTGCAAGGTCAGATCTAGACAAATTGGTTCAGAACCTTGATTGATATCAATTTATTATTATTATCCACACCTAGCTGTACAAGGTAATTAACATTTGTTAGTTTACTTGGCTCTAATGATTGATAAACATCTACATTTTATATGTTCATGCTAGATGTACAGTTAAGATCAGTTTAGTGGCACCATATTAGAAGTAGCTATGGTGGCTTGGAAAACAAATAGCTTTTAGCACCTGGTGTTCAGGAAAATTGCATCCCCAGGCATCACAATATTTTCATGTTTTACAATTCAGAAAAACTGCTTGTGACCTTTTCTATATAATGATGTCCCATTATTTGACCATGTCATGGGAAACCATTAAATCCTTCACAGCTAGCGAATGAAATGATGCAGCTGGATTTCTATGAAGATACTACAGGAACATGATCTAATTTTCTGTCTTCACTTTTTTTTTTGTCTACCAAGCTCTTTGCAAAATGGGAAATGCTTTGCATGACAGGAGATTTCCAGCCAGAATACTTCCAATAACAATATATTTTCACAGTCAGCTATATGAAAAAACATTTTAATGGCTATCTGCGTTGCTCTTTTTCCATATCAGCTGTAGAGCATTTTGTGAATGCTTCGGAATTACAGAAGACCCATTTTCATCATAACTGTTGCAGGAACTATATATACAGAAGTTTGTACTAAGTCTGATCACCCATTATCCTGCTGTATTAGCATAATACACTGCAAAATTAATTCTTGCTAATTTACAGTTATATCAAACTTATAAAAGAAAGCTAATCTTACAGTAGATGTAAAGTACAAGAATGTTATTCCTGTATGTGATATTCATCCTAGCATGAATTATTGCGAAGAGTTATGAGTCAGATTTCCAACTAGCTAAATTTTCAAGATATGGAAATCTTTTTTCTTTTGAAAACTGTATGAAAAGTCAGTTAAGAACAAAAATTAAAAAAAAAAAAACACCTAAAAAGAACCCAAACCAACAGTCTTTGAGATGTGTTTCTTCAGCTCTTACTTAAAAGTTTTGTTTCAGTTTTTTACGTATGATTGTTAGAATATAATCAGCTTTAATCTTCAACTGCAAAGTTGTTTTTAAAGAGGACAAGAAAAAAGTTGTTTATATGAAAAATAACAGTCCATTATTTTGATGAGCTTTGAATTATCACTGATTCAAACAGACTTCTGTAGGATGTTTAACCACTGATAAAATTCTTCATAAAATTCCACAAAACTCTTTCTCTGCTCTGTGAGAAGAACTATTTCTAAAAGAATTCTGGTACCTTTTTGAGAAGAATAAGCTTTTTTTCCTGGAGTAATGCTCATGCAGAAATGATGAGCATTAGTCTGATATCTCTTTGCTGGAGCACAGTATGATAATATCATCTGTATCAAATTTACCATGGTGTTGTAATGAATCAGTATTACATATAGATCCCTTTAAATTTAGATTGTATCTTTGAAGAATGTGCAGAACTGTAATTGACCAGCTCTTTTGTGCTACAGTTGATATGGTTAATTTCCACATGGGCCAATCAATTACACTAGATTCTAAATGAACAAATTTAGTAGTACTTCCTGCAGAGCAGAGTTAAATTCTTTCCCTTTACTTGCTTGTAATTTTAAAAAATGAACAAAAGTAATGAGAAAAGGGATTTAAGTAAATTGTTTTTTTTATTAAGTGGTGATGTCCAAAGATACCAATGACCTTCAAATATTATTCTCCTGACGTGAAACAACTTTCAGTGTTCTTCAGTCCTCAAAAAACATAACCCCATAAACCAAAACCTGTAATGCAAAATATTGGCTGATGGGGCAGAATATCATACCTTTTGTTTGTGCTTTAATCAAGGTAAAAAAGAGCATGCAACTCATCAGCATCATAAAATGTCTCTAATTTACATATAACTGTTCTAAAAAGGCATGCTGACAAGGAAGAAAGATAAACTACTTCATTTAAGGTTGAAGTCCATAGGAAAATACATGTTTATTAACTAAATTTTACTTTGATTTATGAAGACATTGGCAGATTTTTATGATCACCACAGTTTTATTTCCTCCAACACTGAAATTCTCAAACCTTCACTATTTTCCTTAGTTGAATGTAGAAATGAAATGTATTATTAAATATGTATATTGATAAGAAATTTCCATTCAGCTTGCTCACACACATTATTTATTTTCAGGACAATAACTTGCTATTATTTTAAGTTCTCCCAGATAATTACAAATTGTAGGGCTTTTCCATATACTATTCTTAAATTTTCATTTTGAAAAATGGAATATAAGAAACATAGGTATACACTTATGGGTTTAACTATATGGAGAAATTTAGAAATTGAAGTAGGAAATTGCAAATTTTGTTGCAAACTGGAAGCAGCAATAGACCAAAAAAGAGAGGAAATGAAAGGGTCAGGAAGGAGAGGTATGTTCATCCTTATTTTTCACCTCTGCTTAAAGCTCTTGATAAAACTCATTTTTAATGTAATGATGCAGAAGTGTCTTTTCAAGTTCTAGATTTGTTCACTGTTCAAACAAACAGTTAAAAAACACAATTCAGAAATAAGCTTGAAGAATTTGTTATGATAAGAAGAAATGTGAACTCCACATCTCTATTTTGTCCTTGTAGATACATACTTGCAAAGTAGTTAGAAAGAAAGAAATTATATTTCAGTTTCAATTAAAATAACAATAAATTACAGTGGTGAAATGGCCCTAAGGAAGCAGATGTGTTTACTGTTTGCCTCTTTACAATGAGTGAAAAGTAGATATAAAACTAACATGTAATGAAATCAAAACAGAAGATTAAATTCTCAAAGGCAGCACTACCTGAGAAGGCGTTCCCTGTAATTTATATTTATCCTTCTAAAAACTTCTTGTAACTTAAAACTTAGTTTTAGAGTAATGAGTCCTTTTTCCGATCCCAGAGATATGTTTCGGCTCAATCTGCCTTGCATGTGTTGCAAGTTGCATTAAATGAAACACTTTTTATAAAAATTCTTTAACAAGTTTGATATGTTAAACGTGACCAAAGTAGACAATATCAATAGAAAGAGAAAATACAGGGACCAACATTTTTACTTTATTTCAGAAAAATAGTGTTGATAACACTGCATCTCCTTTCAGATAAATCATCACATCAACAGAGCAATCCTACTCAATCACGCTACTGCAATTATGCCCAGCAATGGCGTCAGTTCCACAACGACTTTTTAATCAAAGTAAATTAGCTGCTAAATGTATCGCATGTATTTTCAGCTTGTCCAAGCCACTTGGACTTACTCTATGTGTGAAGTATCATTGTTTGCCTGAGCAAGTCAAACTCCTCAAATCAAGGATGTTTTTCCTTTGAAACTGTCCTTTTCAAGACTTCCTGTAACTGAAGTTGTTTGAATCCCAGAAATCTAGGCTACTTTCTTAAGTTAATGTCTCTACCACTGAGCAAGTGTAGCCTGAAGCCCTGGAAGTACTGTCTTGCCTCTGTTATTAACAAGTCAAAGGCTTTGTATTAACTTAGTCTACAGCCCTCAGGACTTGTCAGGCTTTGTCTGGACTTGCCTGAGTCTTCTGGAACTGATTTACTAGCAATAGCTTTCTAATGACAAGGTGACTATTGTTTTATTTGCTTCTAGCTTAGTTTTGTACAGTTTGTATGGTGTAATGCCATATAATAACTATCTGTTAATAATAGATAGTAGTCATTTGTTCCCTGTGTAGAGTGAACCAGAATAAAAATGTACCGAAGTGCAAGTGTGGCGCACTAGCAAAGACCTTCAAAGCACAAGCAGAGACTCCAGAGGTATAAATTAAGTCCCAAATGATCAGTTAGTGGTCAGTGAATGAATGAAATTTTGGGAATTGGTAGAACTGATCTTAGGGTAATAAAAAAAGATCAAAGGGCAATTTCCATCATACACAAACACATAAAAATAAAACTGAAATGTAACATGCAATTACAGAGCACTAAGTAAATAGGTGTCAAATGGAGAGAACTAAAGCCTGTATGAAAATGGACCCAGGTCCAGGAGCAATGAGAAACAATTCTCCAACAAAACCATACACCTTTTGGTGAAGAACTTGTGAACTCATAATTCACCTTAGTAACATTCTGGAAAACTCAACAGAACAATAGAGAAAGAGATAGGTGTGAGATTAATTACAATTTTAATTGCAGTTATTCAAGATGAACTTTAATTGGCTCATTGACTATAAATCTATAAAATGTCACAGATGATGAGCTAAGGTAACTCTATAAATATGTGTTGTGTAATCTTCTCTAACTTTGTCTATTTTGTTTGAAAACATATGCAAAGGTTTTATTTGCTGCAACATGTAGAACTTGGTCCCATAGTGCTCACTGGATCCAAGGTCATCAATAAAATTTCTTGAATGGGTGAAATGACGAGGTTTTTAGGCATATAGTATGTAAAGTCTCTTTTTTTTTTTTTTTAAAGATAGTGTGGTACTTCTCTAATTTACTCTTACCTTAGTATCCCTTCTGACAGTTTGGAGGTGGATACTATGAACTATCATGCATCTAGACTCTTGATGTCAAGAGCTCAAAGGCCATGAAGCTTCTTACGAAGTAAATTCTTCACTGTTTTACAGCACAAGACCTATGTGAGATCTGTGCTTTAACAGAATGACTTCTTGTACCTGCCCATCACTGTTGATGATGTGCAATTTATGGAAAATAGTAATTCTGAATCAGCAAAGCTGCAGCTAATAATTTTAGGGTGTATCATATCAGATAGATGCAAGGTTTACAACAAATATCATTGGCAAGTAAATTTTCTCCTATCTACAACTGTAAGCATTCAGTCTATACAATAACATACTTAAAAGATTTGTTTAAAAATATATTCTGTTTTTATTAATAAAGGCATGTCTAATAATTCTTGAACAACAGTATATCTTAATGTTTTAATTTTTAGCCTGTGAACTAACATCTCAAATTAATTGTAGAAGGTAGTTGAAGAGGAGAATTTCCAAGTAATGGTAAAGGACAACGCCCTGTTTGTTTTTAATTTGTTTTTTTTATATCTTGAATTTTTATTATCCTCTATTTTAATCATGACAGTAATCAAAATAAGTAAATTGCTATTTGTAATAGACAGGTTTTCTGTGGAAGTTGTGTGGATTGAACTTACTTTTTTTGAAAACGTGAGAAAAGGTTTCTGCATTCTCACTGATTTTTGTACCTAAAGTAATCTAAGGTGAAATCAGCTTATAAACAAAGTAAAAATGCACACTGTACGGTGCTCTAAGTTTTAAAGATATCTGTGTTAAAGTGTAATTATTTTTATGACACAAGCCTAAGAATTAGGAGGAAACTGTATTGCAATGAAAAGCCTGATTCAACCACTTTTTAAGCGTTAAAAAACCCTCTTATTGAACTAGGTTGCACATCATATTATATTTCTAATCTTCATTTCCGAAGTAGTCCTTCACCAGATTTGTAATGAAAAGCTGAGTACTATCATACGTGCAGGACATAGGAATGATGATATCTCTTTATGAAGTGTATATTGGATAGGTGAAGACAGTACCTTAAATACATTTCTCATTCTGAATTTGACCACACAGCAGAAATGTCTAGCATACAGAATTCAGCAAATATGCATTATTGTTGTGTTTACCAAATCTTTTCTATTTGCGAATTTTTGTATTGTGGATAGATTGAAGTTTGTTGTACCAAAATGCATGGAAAACAACAGAAGTACAATTCTGAATAGCTTATCAAACAGACTTCAATTACATGAATTATGCATCACAATATTAAATATTCAGGACGGACATGTACAAACTGCAAAATATGATAGGGATCTTTAAAATGAATCACGATAGTCATTATTTTGGGCTGTACTGAGAAGACAAATGTCTTCAATGATGACAGTGGAATAGGCAAAATATGGCATTGATGGAATGAAGCACATTGCCCAAGCAGCTTGACTAATTGACTATATCAGATATCGCTAGTCTGGAATGATCTACAGAATCCACATCAGCTGAAAGGAATTCCAATATTCATCTGGTTACTGTAGAACTCAGCTGCTTCAGGACTGAGAATGTGAAGTCATTTTGAAAGTTTAAATGGAGAAGCTGACACTTGCAATGAGTTATGTAGGTGCATTGAGACAAAATGAAAAAGCTAAACCTTCACTATGTTTTTGTTATTGCTGTTCTTGCTTGCTTGCTTCTGGGAAATATGGATTGCCTGTAGTAGAACCAAACATTAAGAGATCATTGTATTGTTTAAGGAGGTGATATGGGATAACCATCATGGTTTCACGAAAGGCAAGTCCTATCTGACTGACCTTGTTTCTTTTTTTTGGTGACATAACTGCATCAGTGGAAAAAAGAAGAGACACGGCTGTGAGACCTCTGACACATTTCCCCATAATATCCTCTCCAAATTGGAAAGGTACACATTTGATGGGTAGACTGTTTGATGGATGAGGAACTGGTTGTTATATATACACAGAGAGTGGTGGTCAATGGCTCAGTGTCTGGATGGAGATGGGTAACAAATAGTGTCACTCGGGGATCAGTACCGGGACTAGAGCTCTTTAACATCTTCATTAGTGACACTGACAGTGGGATTAAGTGCATGCAAATGCTTGAGAGATGAGATGCCATTCAGAGAGACCTAGATAGGCTTGAGCAGTGGGCTCACGTAAACCTTAAAAGGTTTAACAAATTCAAGTGCAAGGTCTTGTACCTGGGTTATGGTAACCTTGCTATCAGTACAAGCTGGGGGTTGTAAGGCTAAAGTACACTCCTGTTGAAAAGAACTTGGGGGTACTGGTGAGTAGCAAGCTGAGCATTGGCCAGCAATGGACCTCACAGCCTAGAAAGCCAACTGTATCTGAGCTGCATTTAAAAAACAAACAAACAAAAAAACATGGTCAGCAGGTAGAGGGAGATGATCCTGCCCCTCTATTCTTGGCTGGCTGGTGAGAGTTCATATGGAGTACTGTGTCCAGATGTAGAGACCTCAGTACTGGAGAGTTGGCCTACTGAAGTGCATCCAGAGGAGGGCCACAAAAATGATCCAAGGAATGGAATACCTTTCCTATCTGGACCAACTGAGAGAGATTGGGCTGTTCAGTCTGGTGAAGAGAAGGCTCTGGGGAGAGGCCTTTCTGTGTCTAAAGAGAGGATATAAGAAGGAAGGGGACAGTTCCTTTAGCAGGATCACTAGTAATAGGGAAAGGGGAAATGATTTCAAACTAAAAGAGGGAAGATTTGGATTGGACATAAAGAAGTTTTACAGTAAGGGTGGTAAGGCACTGGAGCAGGTTGCCGGAGAAAAAGTGGACGCCCAGTCCTTGGAGACATTCAAGATCAGGCTGGACCAAGATCTGAGCTAGCCACTGTTTTCCGCATTTGAAATAAGACTTTAACCTAAATCTCTTGCTTTAGTCCTTCTCTGCTGCTAACATCATATTCAAAATCTACACCAATGCTGTAGATGCATCGAGTGAGATGGCATATTATTCTTGGACAGTACTATAAAATCAATAGGAACTGTCTGACTTGAATAAGCAAAGCATCAGAACTACAGTGAATACCTATAGAGCCCTTAAAAATTTTTAAACTGTATTACAGAAGTACTGTTCTAAAATATAAACTGAGAGAATAAAGTGTGCTACATCTCATAGACTGTTGGTCTTCAAGTGAACAGAAAGCAAAAGTGAAGCAGTGAAAGGCAATTTATAAGGGCAAAGTGGGCAAGTTCTAGTAGAACTAACTAGCAGTGATTTAGATCAAAGTATAAAGAAACATCAAGTACAGGAATGTGTCTAAAATGCTGTTTTCCTTCAGGATTTTGATAAGAGAGAAATATACAGTTAGGAAACTTATCTCAAAGGTAGAGATATAAAGCCTGCAATAGTGATACTCTACTCAATAGACTAGTGACTGGAACACGCACCTAGAAATGAAAAATCCAGGTTGAGTTCCTGTTCCAGCAAAATGTCCTGTTTTCCAGGTAAGAACAATGACTAAAAAAAGTGATGGGAAAATGCTTCCAGGGTTAAGCAACATAAACAGGAATTTATTTTTGGATGGTGTCATGATTTTATGCTTTTTGGTTTTCAGTATTCTGCATCATAACATCATGTAATGCACTGGGAGGTAAAGCGTTAATGCTCCAATTCCAGGTACCTATCCCTATACATTTATGGAAGTCATGGGATCTGGCCCTTCCTGGTCGGGTGGTATCTTACTGCCTTGCAATGGGTGCTGGAGGGTGCTTTCCTAGCTGTTCCAAGCTTTTCAGGTTTGACTTGGTCTCAGGAACTCTCTCTCCTATCTTATTAGATTTATTAGTCTCAATTTCAATTACATTGTATTATATTGCGTTATCTTGTATTCCAATATCATAGTTAGTAAAATAGGTTTTTCTCCATAGATTGTTGCTGCTGTTTTTTTTTTTTTTTTTTTTCCTTCTTTCCTTCCAATTGTGCGGGGCCGGGGGGGGGGGAGCCAGGGGCCTACTGCCACCCCGTCACAGGCATAGATTGTTCTAGTTAAGTCTGTGACAGATGGATGCATCTGTTTTTTTATTTCAGCACCAATTTAGGTAATGAAGTCCTTCACTGATTCTATTCTTCAGAGCCTAATGTTATATATTCATAGAGTTTATGCCAAATCCGCTAGTTAATATATTTTGTTCTGAAATAACACAAATTCTCTGTTTTATATCTGAGCATGCTCTATTTTCCCTGCAGCTGAAAGAGTAGGGTTATTCTTGTAGGAAATCATAATGCTTGGTAATATCTTAGGTTCTGAGCTCTGATTTATCTTAGGTTTTATGTGGTATACAGATTCAGAAGGATATTTCTATAGCTTTACTGGTTTTTAATATCTGCCAAAGAGTGAATGATAGATGGTTCTTCTGTGGACTAAACTATCAATCAGAAGTGTAGTGTTGTGAAGCCATAATAGTCAAAGGACATAAGTGAGGTAAGTTTCCAGAGGGAGGTAATATTTTTAATAGAATGATGAGGAAATAGATTTCGGGGAGAGTGGGAAAAAAAAAAAAAAAAAAAAAAAATTGGTCTCAGAGTGATTAACAGCCTGTTTCTGCCTCTTTCTCACAGAGCAAGAGATTTTATCACCCCTTGCCACCATTCTCCCGCAGTAACAATCCTATTTTCTAAAACTGTCTGGTTACTTAACTAAATGCAATTAAAAATGATGTACTTTAGCTGTTTGCATCTATTTCAGACCTCTGCTAAAAGTTCACTTCTTTCTAACTCCAACAGATGGTCCAATAAAATATACCACTTCTGCAAAAGAAACAAAAGTGTGACTGCTTTGTAACCAAACAGATCTGTAAGTTACTGCTAGTCACTTTGCTTTTTCCTTTAACTGAGGCTAAGGCACTTCGTGAGCTTCTTTCTACACTTAGTTGTACCTTTATGCAAAATAATGAGTCGAACTAGAGATTCTATTTGTTTCTTCTTTGCTCAGTAGCCTTTTAAACTACTTCACCTTCATTAGAGTACACATATATAGTTCATGACATAACTAAGAACAATGGGATAGCAATGTATACAAGACGTTGTTTACTATGCAAAATGATTATTCCAGACTTCAGTAAGCTTGTTAATATGTAAGTTATCTGCAGTTATGCAGATGAGGTACTGCACTTTGAGACACTCCTGTTCAATCCTGTGTGATCTGTGATGGATTTCCAGTATAAGACCAGTTTATAAGATTTAGTGAAATACATATTAACGTGTTGGTATAATTGAACTTATAGGCTGTTAACACAAAGGAAGATACGTGAATGTCATTAAATGATCTGTGCACTAATTAGAAGGATCATGACTATTTTAAGAATGTCATTCATTGTTTTAATCTATTTTTCAATTCAGTATTAAAAGAGTATTTACTGTGCACTGATGCTGATGACTTTGAAATACCTAAAATTAAAAATCCCTACAGCTGTGCGCAAAGATACTTATGTGTTTGTAACATTAGTTGCCAGACTTTTTACGTATTACTTAGGATTACTCAGAGGAAAGTATTGTCTTGGATGAATATTTTTGAGCATTATTGTAGCTCAAAATAGATCAGACAAATTACTTACTGCTGACTGGAATGTAGACTTGTGCTAGAACTGGTATATAATGATAGAGAAGCCTACGAACAGACTCAGTGGGTAAAGTATCACACAGTGTTTTCAACAGCAATAAATTATGCTCGGATTTCTTCCAAAGTTAGTATAAGGTGTAAATGGAAGGGCTGTGACATGCCCTTAAAGTTGTGTAAGATTAGAAAAGCAAGGACCCATGGATAAAGTGTGGGTTAATTATGTCACATTGCTGGAGGGAAAATAGCTTGCTGAGTTTCTGCTTGCACTGCTGAAAAAACAAGTTCAGGGCATTATCAGAACCTTCTGCTCCCAGCCTCTTGCACAGATGCAAATAACAACACAGGATTTTCTCTCAAAGAGGAGGAGGAAGACTGAGGCACAGAACTTGTTCTCAAGTATATGTACCCAAAGGAGATTGTAAGACTTCAAACATTTAAAAATTGCTGTACATTAGAAAGATATTTCAAACATAAATATTGCAGTAATTTTAGTTGTATGAGCAGTTAACTTAGTAAGGCTATCAATAAAGGATGTGTTATATTTCTAATGAAGTTATTTCAGGGAACACCGGAAAGTTATTTTGGAAAAACTATACTTATTCAAGAAAACATTATTGCTTTGTCAGGCATAACATTCCTCCTTGGTAAATACATTTCTTGAAGACAGTTACCTTTACTGTAGAATGATTATTGTCTTTTGGAAAAACTCCGCAATGCTTTTCATGGACAGCAAATATTTATGTTGCTAACTTTTTCTGCTGCTTGAAGTGCTGTAAAGATCTGGTTAGAAGCTTAAAATTTTTTTTTTTTGTCATTATAAAAGCTGAGTTGAGAAACCATCTGGGAGGAACACAGCATAATCTAGGCTGAGATGACTAAGCATCTGTTTTGGAGTTCTTCCTGTGCACAGTATGGAGGATTTGAAAACACTTACAAGGAAAAATAAAATGATAATTCTCAGCTGAGTTTTATATAAGTGCACTAAGCACTGTTGTAGACAAAAGTCAGCCTGTTTAATATCCTCTGAAGAGAAAAAAGTCACACTGTGAGTTGGTTTCCATGTTCTTTTTTTGTAAAGCCTCAAAGCCAAAATTTCCCCCCAAAAGCATTGTTCTGGAAAGTCAAGTCATTATACAACTAACAACTTAAGTGGATGTTTTAGGAAAAAAAAGTAAAATAAAACATAAACAAAATTGGACTACTTTGGATTGTGGAAACATTTTGCATTCACTTAGAAGTGTGGATGGCTAGATGCCTGAATTAGTTGTTGGTGACCCTACCCTGTGATGGGAGGTTAAAACTAGATTATCTTTAATGTCTTTTCCAACTTAACCTATTCTATGATTCTATGAAAACACAGTTTTGTCACAGTAGCTATTGGGTTTGCTAAAGAGGTAACTAGATGAAAGTAAACGTCCAATTCATCTAGGAAATCAGATTTAGATTGCTATCAACAGTCCCTCCTTTCTCTTTGCATGGTGTGACCTACTGTTGGTAAATGCTATCGTCTGTTTTGAAAACTGCATAAAAATTGTCCCCTCATCAGGCCACCTATGAGTTTATTATTCCAATAACTGCAGCTTGAGGCTTAACACAATGTGAAGTGCTTCATGCTTTATACAAGGTTTCCACTGTAATCAAAACAATGTTGTTTACTGAAAGATTCAAGTTAAAAGAAAAAAACCTTCTCTTCAGTATTGTTCCCTACTGTAAAAATGAAGTCCTTTTAAATTAACTTGTTTATTAACCATTTCTAGCTGGGGTTTAAATGCTGCATTTATATCTACTTTTAGTTCCTTCTCCAAATATCAGTGATTCTCGCTTTTCAGGCTAGTGCAGAATGGATTAAGTGAAGAACTGGAGTGATGGTTATATACATTTTCCCATTCTACTATGTATATATAGCATGTGCTTTCCAGATCATGGCTTTTTCTTCAGTGGACACAGGGTTCCATTCATCTGCCCCTATACATAATATGATGCACACAGGACTAATAGAGTAAATTTAGAATGGACATAACTAACTGGGTACAAGATAATGTCTACATCACTGGTTTAAAAAAAAAAAAAAGGAATGGAGGAGGTAAAGATGAAATTTTGGGATGAATTATGGAATTTCAGTTGGAATATTGATGAGAGTCCTAGGAATTACCAGTAGAGTAATTGAAAAGTTCAAAAGCAAGCTAAATAATATAGACATAATTTTAGCTCAATTACTAACAAACAAATCTTTTCATAGGATAGGATTTAAGGCCATTTTGAGATAAGAGAATGAAAGAACTGAAATTAATATTCAAAAGATATTTTTGTTTACTAATATTTAAAAAGTTAGTTTGTACTCATAAATATAGAGTAGATAAAATCTTTTTGCAGTACTAATGTGCTTTAGGGTTGATGAATTGGCAACAATTAATACTCATACACTGTAATAAAATGTTCATGAAGTTTATTATTTGCCATTCTTATCAACTAATTAAAAACATCTTCAGGGTAGGATGTGTAATAAATGAGCTGGAGAGAAAGACAGCGGATATAAACAAATTCTCTTCACTTGAATATTGCACGAGACTGCTGACTCGTGACACACTAATTCATGCTTCACAAAAGAGGAGGATAGTATAAAAAAGGGTGTATATTATAATATGGACTCTTGGTATATAAAGCACGCTGGTTGTAAGCTAATTTTATATGTTGAGATAAAATTAATGTGCTGAATTATACTTCAAGTGTCAAGTCCAGTTAAAGCTACTTGGTGTTGCTGGCTAGTAATGAAGAGTGAGAGCATGTTCTACTTTCTTTCAGCAAAGCTGAGAGACTACAGCTCATTATCTTTCCCATTTGTGTAACGGATTAATGAGCTCAGAGGAAATTTCCTATCTGTAAAGCCTTGATTGTGCCTTTGGGAGCTACTTTCTATGGTGACCCTTGCCAAATAAAGTAACTATTTTGAGGGTAAGTATTCCAGTCATATATAGTGTAGATAAAGAGAAATGTGCGACGTAGAACAGAAAAATAAAGATGATTCTGCGATCTGTACAAATTACAACATATGTTAGCTCATTTCTGGACTATGCATGCACAAACATTCCCCTGATATTGTTCCCCTTGCTGAAACAAAACTCCCAGATGAGCACTGGGAGCTGTGTCTAGGCAAGTAATTAAAAATTATTTTCCATCTGAAGTTACCCAGTCTGTATATGTCTGTGTTTGAAATGCTCAAGGAACTTGGAAAATTGATTTTGTATTGAGTTCCCATTCAGTATTCTAGAGTGAGTTATAAAAGCTTAAAAACAACCCATGCTACCAGCAATGTATAAACATAGTTAAATACTGTAATTATAAGAAAGTACATCGTATTACACAGAAACATCCATTCTTATTATTCATAGAAAAGGTATTGTAATTAGATCATGAATGAGCTGTAGACTTAAAATATATGCCATGAATGAAGACATGCATTGCATGAAGTTTCCTTTCATTCTTAGGATTTATTTTAGAGAATAACTCTTAGAAATACTTCCAAAGTTTGTCTTGCTTCCAAGGAACGGTTGGAAATGCTATGATTTTAAAACTAAAGTTTACCTTTACTTTCAGATTAATGACTGAAAAAAAAAAAAAAATCAGATGCTTTGTAAGACTTGCAGGAAAGAAAGTGAAAGCAAGAAGTGCTGGTAGGCATTCATTTTAGCTGAATTTTATGAACAGCATGATCAAGAACACAGTTATAAAACTGTAGCCTTCTATTTCCGAAAGATCACAGAAGCATTTCTTTCATACCTTCATTAAGGAAAATACCTTTCTAACAGATCTCTGTTATGTTTGTTCCACAGATCTTTTCATATGCCCTATTTGTGTCCTGAATGCAGGAAGAATAGTGGATGGAACAGTAAAAAGAGGAATAATTGCAAGTTGAATAGTAAGTTAAGGATTACTGCCCCTAATACCACCCTCCAAAGTAAAGTGTGAAGTACTGTCCCTAAATGTTTGGGCTTTTCTGGATTATCGCTACTTGTACTTTCCCTTCTGTTGAGAACAGGCAGAAGGGAAGAATGTAGCTAATTTCTAAGGACATTAAGGTATGCAGTTCATAAATGAACATAGGAAAAGAAGCTAAACTTGGATAGTAAGGATTTTGAGATTAATACTTTGATTTTTAATGGTACAAAAAATGTCTTTTACCTGAACTAGTTCACCAGTTACAAAAAGAATATGAGTATAAAAAGGATTAGAAGGCCAAAAAAATCCTTCAGGAAAGATTACTGTGTTGCCAAGAAGGCTATTAAAAAAAAATAAAGGATAAAAAGGGAAATGAATCAGACCTCAAAGGTAAAGTCTGTAAGCTTGTTTCAATTCTTAGAATTTTAAAGTAAAAAAGTAATGAATTACCTTTGAACAGTGGGGGAAAGGCATCACACAGGTTAAAAGATTTCAGCAAGATTTAGCATACAGGGAAGATGCTCAAGAGGGTTAAATTGTGCAGTAGCATAGAAATGAATTCTTGCCAAATCATGGTAATTGTTACTGATGACTACTGTATCCTTAGAATGAGTTAAAATGCTGTTGGTCATACACAGAAATGCAGAATACCCAGCATTGAAAAGGACCCTCACTTGGATGCCAATTTTTAGAATTTGAGTTCTGAGCGCTAATATGTAGTCCCTTCTACAGATACAATTCAATGCAGAATGGGTTTCACTCTGTGAGGTAATTTCAGAAATTGCTTTGCCATGAATGCACTCAAATAATGACTTGAAAAATTTAAAATTTATTTTTTGCCTCGGCTTTATGGGATCAAATTGATATTGTCCAAATTGACAGCTTCTAGTAGGACAGTCCTACCATTTTACTAAAGTTGTTGCCCAATCAAATAAAATATTGTTCTTAGGTGGCCATCAAAGAGCCTGACTTGGTTCACCTAAGAGTGTTAGTTCTGGAGTCTGCCCAAGGTTTTTATGATTACTTGAGTATTTATAAAAGGATTTTTGGTTAGATTTGTTTTTAATTATTTGCATAGAGAATGTCATTTATTAGATGAACTTGGAGCACAAAAGAAATTCTACACATAACAATAAGGACCTGCAAATGTTCCAACGTTTGCCTGACATAACATTTCAAGTTTCAATTTACACCTTAAACTATCCAGCTATAACACTGTACGTATATCACATGTTTAATGATGAAGGTGTGATCATTCTACAATGTGTAGCGCAACAGAGGACCTGTTGTTGGTTTTGGTACTGCCACCATCAACATACAGTCCTAACTTTACTGGCAAGCTCAGACGACACTGTGATAGACTCCAAGGTATTTTTTCATGGTTGTCTATGTGCTATTTATAAAAAGGCTCTTTTCTAAAAGACTACATAAAACCCAGAATCAATGTTTCTGCTATCCTTAATAATAAAAGAATTACCAAGAAGCTTTCATTATGTATCTCACATGACAGCTACTTTCAGTAATGTGAAAAAGGAGAAAGAAAAAATTTGTTTTTTTTTCCCTTTACCACTTTCTGCTCTCATTTCTTCTTTTTAATGACCCCTTCATTCTGCTTCCCCCTGGAAAAATGAAGCAAGTAAGATTACTACCCTTATCACATACTAGATCAGGGATAAATAAAAAAACTCCACTCTTCTGTCTTGTTTGATGAGCCACTTGATCAAATTGAAGGTAACAAACAGCACTGAACAGAGCATAAAAGAGGCTCCTTCATGAAATGTTCTTCACAAGAACATTAATGAAAATAACACATCTTTTCTTTAGACTAACACCGAGCATGACACTGGCAGAAAAATGAACTACAGTTTTTTTTGGTTTTTCTTTTTTTTTTTTTTTTTGTAAATTTAAATTTAGAAGGATCTAGAAGATAATGCTTACAGGAACTCAAACCTGCTTGCTCCATATAGTTCAGCTTACATATGTTATAGGTTTTCATTGTTATATCTAATTCTACTTTCTGTGTTCCAGCTTGTGCCCTGTATGTGTCATTGTATTACCATGCATCTCTGAGAAGAGTCTTGCTCTGGCTTCTCTCTTGATTAGATATCTATACATATCAAGGTCTCCTTTGAGCCTTCTCCTCTCTAAAATGAAAAGACTAAGCTTCTTAACCTCTTCTCGTATGTACGTACGTATGTACATACATACTCTGTATCCTGACCATTGTGATGCTCTTGCTCCAGCATATTAATATCTTACATTTTTGGAGTATATAGTATTCTAAATGTGATTATGCTAGTGTCAAAAATGGGAAGGATCCTGGACCTCCTGGCTATGATTTTATTAATACATTCTACAGTGCAGCCAAGTTGCTTTTTGGATTAAAACTTTTGTACAAGCACAAAACAGAAGTAGCATAACATGAATTATTGATTAGCTGAATTTGAGATCAGTTAATGAGGTATTTCCTGAAACTATCCAGACAAAGTATAGACCCACAAATACATACAATCACAGAATCATAGCTGCATAGAATCATAGAACTCATGCTACTGCTTTTCTCTTTAGAAGACCATCAGCAAATGTGCTTATATCATTGTTGGCATTATTGTGGCTGATTCTAAATCCCCTGCCATTCTGGAGAACTGCTTTTGGAAGGACACAATCCCACCAGAATTCCACTCTTGTCCACCAGCAGCACATACAGAATTTTAAGTCATGAAGAGTCACTTGCATTGTTCTATAACAAATTGGCACACAGGTTTTGAGACATGTATCCTGATGCAAAAAGTACTGCAATTCAATAATTGTAAAGAACTAAAAACTATCTCAATTCCTGTGTTTGAAACCTGCTAGTTCACCTCATGTCAGATCATTCTTGTATTGCAACATTACTGATGGAAGTTCTCAGGAGCAAAACAAGCTACTGTGTTGTGAGCATTGAGGCAAGGGACTCAGGTCTGTAGGACAGCAAACACACACACACACACACACACACACAAAACAAAAACCAAACCAAACCAAAATATCTTGAGAAAAGACCAGGAAATAAAGACAGCAGGAGCAGTTATAGTGTACTTGCTGATTGAGGACAGCTTAAGTTAGCAGACAAATGGCCAAATGACAGTCTTCTTAAAATGTCCTCTTAAAAACCAGCTTCAGCATTTCAACATAACTGAGCTTATTAGATATGTCTATGGCAGAGCTACCACAGTGTGCATAGATGGTAAGTCCCAGACTTCGTTCTAGTATCATCTCATGGTCTCAGAGAATTTGTAGATTCAGGCTCAGATGGCCCTGCCAATCTCTGAAGAAGATTATTCTCTGGAGGTATAAAATCTCTGGAGGTATAAATTCTCTGGAGGTATATATAGGTGGGGAAGCCAGTGGACTGTGACCACATCTTTGCCTAGATACTATCTCAGGATTTAGATTTTCTCCTGTGCAGAGTTGTCACAAGAAGAAACATTTGCTCTACCCTGTGAATGAGTTAGAGAAGTACAAGAACTTCTGTAACCTGTATGTCTGACTTCAAAGGACTTATATTGCTGAAAGGGTCACTGTCCTGGAATTTTACAAGTCCCTAGTTCTTCAATTTCTTTGCAATGCTTGAATGAGATAATCTGCTACTTTAGCAGCCAGTGGGCTTGTGACAGGAACTGCTATTCACTAAGGAAAAATTCCATTTTTCTTCAAATACATACAAATCAGAATGAAGAGGTTCTTTAAGCTTCTTGAGACCTGTAAATAAATTCCATTTCTGTGTTGGAACATCCACAAAATGATGTTAATTAGCAAGTGGCAATAGTAAAAAATGCTGTGATAATCACTGTATATCGAATTGCACTGCTAATGTACTTGTTAGTATCAATGATGATCATGTAACAAAAGAGAAAATAATCTATCCAATTTAATGATTCTGCAAGAAAATAATCTTTAAGTAGGACAAGACTAAAATAAGCACAAGAGCTTTTTGTGTGTTTACAAAAATATATTTTAACTAGAAGAAAATACACAAATATATTCTGAACAAGATGTGAAATGTGAAATTGGACATTCTGAATGCAAGTAATTTAATGAGACCATGAGTGAATCACCGCTTGGGCTGGGGACTATCGTGCTGCTTAATCATAAATAAAGATGATTTAAAAAAAAAAAACACATTTATTTCCAAGACTAGATCTAAATGTAAATTAGATGATACAGTTGTTTTTGTTAACAATAATAAATATTTACATAAGGAATTGAGATTTAACATATAGATTGTATTATGCTTTTCTTAGTCATTTCAAATCTATCCATAAATTCGAAAAACAATTTATATGAGATGTATATGATTGTTCTTATTGACTTCACCAAAAGCGTTGTCTACGTATTTACTTAAAAATTACTCTTTAACTATCTTTTGATTGAACTCTTACTGATTGAGGTATGAATGTATCCCAGGATGCCTCACTTTCATTGCAACATTGAATCAAGTCACTGTTGTCTCTACATTTCTAATACATACACTACCAAGTCACAACCCAGAATATGAAATCTGGAGTATGTAGTAAGTGGGCTGTTCAGCAGCAGCAAAGCAAGAAGGGTTAGAAAGTCAGGGACGAATTTCTGTAATAGATGTCTTGAAGCATTCCCTCTTAAACGTATGTGTCTTTTGAAATTTATATACAATTTATTTTCTATAGGTTTTAAGTGGTGAAAGGAACAATGAAATATTTCTCTCTTGCTTAAATGCATTTGCACTCCTGTATTCTTTTTCTGAGTGATACAATTCAATGTTTTCCTCTTCCACTGCTGATAGAAATCATTAGGTTTTTCTTCATTCTTCATTGTAGCAGTTCTTTGAAACTCAGTTTTAAGAGCCTAAATAGACTATGAAGTTTACTAAGAAAAATATGATCAACTTCTGAAATCTGAGTGTGCTGGCCTAAAATATCTGTCTATGCACAGAATACTTCTTTTATTTCAGCTATTATTTTGCGACAAACTTGAGATATATTTTTTCCCCATAGGATTTGCATTTTACTTCAGTTCGTCTTTCCCTCATACACTCTGTTTTCTCTAACCAGTGGTATGCCTGTTCTCCTATTAATAATGGAATGCAGTATCATTCCTTTGTCTAAGATCTGCTAATCCCTCAAATTCTTTGTATGATGCACTTTTCAGTAGGTGATACAATAGCCGGGAAACTTTTTTCTTTCTTTTTTTTTCAAAATTTGAAAGATTTTTATTTTTGGAGGAGGGTGTGAATTCTCAATTTTGATGAGTTTCATTTGTCCTGAGGCAGTTATTATTAGGGATGGGTTTATAAGCAAGTTGAAAGTTATCTGCAGGATTAGAGTCTCCAGATTTTTACTGTAAGTAGTCTTACAGTAAATAACAAATTAGATATGAATTTCAGCGTGTATATCAGAATTTGGATCTCTTGTTTCAGGCTACGTACACAAATTGCAGCATGGTGAACTAGAATGCAGAATGCATTTCCTTGGAACATTCATTCACAGGTATAAATGAAAGATAGTTTGCCGTGACTATCATTGGAATCTGTACTATAATTTAATGTGTACCAGAAACATAAAATAAATAATGAATAATTAATCATAAAATGGTTTGGGTTGGAAGAGACCTTTAAGATCATCTAGTTCAACTCCCCCTGCTATAGGCAGGGACAACTACTGGAGCATTTCCCTTTCTGGGGAAATGCTGAGTAACCTGGGTCTGCTCAGCTTCAAGGAAAAGAAGACTGAGGGAGGATCTGATTAATGTTTATAAATATCTGAAGGGAGATGCAAGACAAATGGATGAGGCCAAACTCTTCTCAGTGGTGTGTAGTGATAGGACAAGGAGCAATGGCCTAAAATTTTACCTTAGGCAGTTCCATACAAACATGCGGAATAACTTTATGGAAGGGGTGATGGAGCACCAGAACAGTTTGCACAGAGATGTGGAGCCTCCTTCTACGGAAATATTCAAGACCCATCAGGATGCCTGCTTGTGAGACCTATTGTAGAGTACTTGCTTTAGTACAGGAGTTGGACTCAGTGATCTCTTCCCTTCCAACCCCTGCAATTCTGTGATTCTGTGGTGAAATGGTTCATGTAGATCTGTAAATACATACTGAAGAAACAACCTTAGGTTTCACTACTGAAAATGCATGATATTGAATAACACATAGTACATAAAGATATTACAAAGGCATCCCAAGAAGTTTTTGATAAAATAAATTCAGAATTATCAGTAAAATGTATATGTATGAGTATAGAGAGAGCTATTTCATAGAAAAGGTGTCTGAAGTTACCCCAATAATGAAAAGAACATTTTTGGCTCTTTTTAAGAGCTAAAGAAAAGAATCCTATACTTCCAGAAATATTCTTTCAAACTTAAAAACTTGCTAAAACCTACATGTTGAACAAAGTTTCCTCTTGTAGTAAAACAAAGCATTCTGACACAGACTCTAGCTGAACAAAAGGTTGTTTAATCTCTCCCTGGTTCTCAAGGGAAAAGATACTTTCAACAGTGATTCTACTCTAGCTGGGTTTTGAAGAAACTTTAGCTTTACAAGAGAAGAAAAAAAAAAAAAAAAGAAAACCAAAAATCCAACAGAATTTTCAGAGTTATATTATTCATGTACAATACAGCTGGAATCGTGATGACAGTTAAAAAGAAGTTTAGCTAGGCATAGCAAATTTTGTCTGATAGAACTACAGAACTGATAACATAAACCAACAGAAATTTGGTCTCTAGAAGAGATGTTACCATACATATGACATTCATACAAGAACGATATGGTAGTGCTAGAAAATCTCCAGATTTTCTAGTATCCTGTCCTGGCAGGCAGGCAGGCAGGCAGGCAGGAAGGAAGGAAGGAAGGAAGGAAGAGCGTGCTTTGAATTCAGAAAGTCTCATTCACTTCCTTCTTTTGGACGTCTCTAGTAAACTTTTAGAATCTGTAACAGGTGATTCAAGATTTCTCTTGCACCCAGGAGGTAAGTATTGTTCTCACATGTTCCAACATTGAAATAATAGATGACACAATGTAAACATATTCCCACCACATGGTAATGTTAGCTTCCAAAAAAATTAATACATTCATTGTTTGGGAATATGAAGTATTTCCACCGTAACAATTGGAAAGCTGTAAATAAGCATTTAGGTGAATGTATAAAACAGCATTTACCAAAACTGTTTATATTTGTTTATGGCATTTTCCATTCAACTCAAGTTCCATTCACAAATTACTTCAATATCAACAGCTTAAAAACATTCAGGGTCCCTTGTATTTTCAGAGTAAGCAAAGTTTTGCGAGCAACCTGGAATCTGTTACAGTGTTCTTTTGTCTTGACATTCTTATTACTTGTTGTTTCATGAACTTTAACCAAAACTGAAATGAAAGTCTTGCCTTCAATACACAATACCAATAGTCCTGTAACACTGCATTTGTCTTTATTGGAAAACAAACAAACAAAAACCTCAACCCTTTGCTATTTGTTTTAATTTTATGAAAAATGTCTAAATTAAATCTCTTGCATGTTGAATTTTTTCTACAGTACAGAATATATCTGTTAACCAATTTTATTTCCATCCTTCTTCGTTTCTCTTCTCATTTTAAGTACTCTGTTTATTAAGTGGGTTTATAAATTCAAGAAAGTACTTTCTAACCATTTGTTCCATGCTTAGTAAGAATGGAAGCCTGATAAATTGTATTTGAACTTTTGAATAAATGTAATTCTTGCTTCATCTGTATTCTGTCTTTAGTGCAAAAGTTGCTGACCACCAATTTTTGGATTCTCAAACATAGCTTTTCCCAAATACAAGAGGTTGGTTCCTGATGAATATTTCATTATTCCACTATTTAGCAAGATCTGAATTTGTTCATGACCACATGCTCCAAAATTATCCTCTTCTGCCTGCACTTCTAACATATTCACTCTACTTGCTATGATAACTGTTTCTATTTTGCAGGCTGTTAACATTTTTAGATCAACTACGTCCATCATGTCTTAGGACATATGCTTCACGTCAGGAACGTTATTTCTAATACGTTTTTAGTAAATAAAATGTGTGCTGAATTTGCAAATATGTGATATATGGCAATTTAACTGTTTTTTTCAACATAGATTTTTAGTATACTTGTAGATTAATTCATCTGATTTTAAATAGTTTTACAGTAAATTACAGGAGTGGTGGATAACACATTTATTCTTCAAGGAACCTGTACAGAAAATAGATAGGATTCTTTCCAGTAGTTAACTTGGCACCTGATATTGCAAATTACTCTATGAAGACATCAGAGGAGATTTTCTGTGTCAGTTTATTTATAGCATCAGACCTCACTTTTTTTTATGTTCCCAAAATGCTAAGTGATAGTTCATTCTCAATTACACTGCTCTACCGTATAAAAAATCCACAGCACATACATAAATATTTTACTGAGTGCAATATCTCTCTTTGATTTCTCAAAGAAAGAATGTAGCACCTACCATCAACCAAGCTTTCAGTATTTGAGTAATCCGAGAATGTGATAGTTCTAAGAAAAGCACAGATGTAATAATTCTGAACAATGCACCTAAATGCTTCGGAGGGGCAGAATTTAAGACCCATTACTATCGACTAGATTCAACAACACCCCACTACAGAAACTGACTCGCATCTGTAGGAGTTATAGATGCTTTAGTGAAAGATTACACACATTCCTAAAAACTTGAACCACTGGGGAGAGTTGAAGATTCATAAAGCAAAGAAACAGACTCAGTCTTAAAGCTGTGTTGCAACCTAAAGGAGCTGCTGAGGTGCAGAAATGTGCAAGATATGCAGGATTTGATATGTAATTTTACCTCTTTAGACAGTGCTGGAAAGGATAACATAGGATAGTCATCTGAACAAATGCAAGGATGGAAACAACCAGCTGAATATAAATTTTACAGAAAAGAGCTCCAGAATCTACTGTGAATTTTAATCTAAAACTGTGTGAAGTGCTGTGCTGCTGCAAAAATCAAATATGTTACCATAAGGGATAACAAGAATGGGCAGTAATTCTTATGCTCTGTTAAGCGTTAGGAAGGTCTTAACAGGTCCTAGCAGAAGTCTTATAGAAGTGTCCTATTTTAGTTAGGAGATTTAGTTTCTACTGGTAAGGATAGCTAAGCGTTACCTAGGGAGGTGAGAGACTCTCCAGTGATGGAAGTCTTTAAAAACAGGTTAGATAAACCTGGATAAAAAATGTATATACCTGATCCTGCCCTGGAGCACTGGATGAACTGGATGACTGCCTAATATCTTTCCAGTCCTGTTTTGTATGGATGTTATGAATTTTAGAATTATGTGAATAAAACATACAGTTCTGGTAGGATATTGTAATATAGCAGAAAATACAGAAAAACAGGAAACTTGATGTTGAAAAAGTCATGTTTTAGTAAGACATTTAAAAGAACTTACGTTACTTTTCTCAAGAGAAGTTGAAAAGTATCTTGATTATTGCACTGAAGATGAAAAGTACTTCTAAAGAAAATGTTAGTTCTGAAACCTTCTTAGATAAGTAGAGAAATACAACAACAATGAAAGGATCAGTAATTAGAGGCTGAACAAGTTCACACTGGAAATAATGCCAAAGTGTTAACAAGATGTCAACCACTGACGCAAACTAGCAAAAACCCACACGAGGGTTATAAAGCAGAAACCTTTCTGAAAGATGTGGTTTTGGGAAAGATATGATGCACAAGTGAAGAAATGCATACATTTTGGTATGATGGATTTCAGACTAGATTATCCAATGTTATCTTTTCAGTTTAAGTGCTACTCAATCTGTAAAACCCTTTTCCTTCTTTGAAATTCTTTGTTGGGTTTAAGTTTCAATTTTCTGATGTCTTTTATGACTATAGTGATATCTACCACTTCATATGCTAGTTTCCTTCTAGGAATAGACAAAAAATAATAGAAACATATAGTACAATCGGATAAGTTCTACATAGGTTGCTCTGAAAGTAATGCCTCATTTATTTCCACTACAACAGATACAAAGAGCAAAATAACTATTTGAAAAAATAAATTCTCATCTCTAAAACACTATTTTTCATCTTAGTCACTAACATTAGCAATGCATTTTCACCTGCTATGTGTGCCTAATTCATAAAAATTTTCACTGGTAGAGGTGACCCACTGTTTCACTGAAATGCACATTCCATCACCCCACTGTTCTTGTATCTACTGTTTTGTCCCCATAAATGTTCAGTAAGCATTCATGAATGTCAATGGGAGCCATTTTTTCTGCATGGAGGAGTTCAGTGACACACCTTTGCTTCATATGCACTTCCATGTCAGATGCCATTTTGTCAGAGTGTCCCTCTGCTGCTATCTGTCACAGAAACAAAATGTAATGGAACTCTGGTGGGAAGGTTCAGTCTCTACTGATGTACCATCACTATCTGCCTTTAACACTGTGGGCCTCCTATTTTAATAGCAGACATTACTTTTGAAGCAGCCCTGGTATATTTTGTGATGATAGACTATGTCAATCATAATTTATAGAACATAAAAGAACTGTTTGCAGGTTATTGAATAAATCCTCCTGTTTTGGAAAAAAAAAGAAAAAGAAAAGAGGTCATATGCTTGCAAGGAAATGAAGGACTTCAACCTGCCTGGAACTTTCCAATATTTAACAGATTATATTTGCTCTTTCATTTTCTTTTGTCTCAGCATGGGTCCCATTATAGGGAAGATGAAATTGGGCCCAGAGGGAAAAAATAAATAAGTAAAATCCTCTATAATTTGCATTGGTTTCATTGGCACTGGAAGTTTGCAGGTTTTCTTTCAGGATCAGGTCCTTACATTTTATGTTCATCTTCCTGGCTATATGTCTGTAAGTCTAATTAGTTTGTAAGTTGAAAATGACAGCAGGGGAACTATTCTTTCTTAAAAAAAAAAAAAAAAAAAAAAAAAAAAAAAAGGAAAGAAAGAAAAAGAGAAAGAAAGCAAGCAGGACTGCATCTGTTTTGTTTCTCAGACTAGCAGAGCTCTCGGCTTAACAAGAATAAAAATAAATGATGAATTTCCTGCCTTCAGGAAAAAAAAAAAAAAGTTGGTGTTCCAGTGTATTACAAATGAGATGTCTTCACTTGCCTTGAAGATAATATAAATTTTTAGCAACAGAAACTCTAGTGGGATGGTATAGCTAATACCTGTTATATTTTCAAGTGCTATTGTCATGAGCTATATTCATATGCAGTTTCCTCACCTTTTGCATTTTAGGCATACTCTGCATTTTGCTTTGCCATTTGTCTGTATGGGCACAATTGAAAGCACATTCTCTCAAATCAGATATTCTACTGTATCATACAGTAAGAAGAGAAATGATTTTTAAATGTAACTTTGTCACAAGAAGCTCATGAATATATTCATAAAGTCAATATTCCCATACACTCTCTGACCTTCAAAAATTTTCTGAAGACTGTAGATTAAGAATTCAATGAACACTTATAGAAAGAATGTAATTGCCATTCCAGCCTTCCTAGGTAATATATGAGAAGTAGAAACAATGGACAGGGGAGGAACAATCCCTATGAACTGAAAGAAGACACATACATGCGTGCTACACTAACAGAAAATAGATTATTTGAATGTGTATGAAAGATAATGACACTTGCTACTATTCCGTGCAGAAAATAGAAAATAAAATATAGAAAAAAATAGAAAAAAAAAAAAAAAGACTTAAGCTGGATCTCAAAGGAATAACTAGGAGATACTTCTTGCCTTTGCAGTTTTTGACTGTCTATTCAGAGAAACCCATTACTAGCTCCACTGATTAATAATTTCAGGCCTAAACCCTAAATAATCTGCACAGAGTAGGTCTATGTTATTTTTGGTTCCAATGATATTTTCAGATTCTATAGCTCTATAGAAAACTTTGCTCCATAAATTTGCAATTGAAGATCCTCTATACTGGTATTCGTTAAAAAGCATGTCAAATTGAAGCCCAGTGAAATTCTGTACACGTATTTGACTCAGGAGACTTCCTCCTGCTACTTTCTGCTGCTAGTGTAGAAACAACGTAACTGCTGTAAACCAATAATATTTTAATTTTTCTACTTTCTTTACACAGAAGAGGATCATAAGACTACTCTTGATGTTTCAGAACATAAGATGTAATGTGATGTATTGACACCAGGACTATTTATCTTCCAATTTGTAGTAGCACATTTGCTTTTTTCTGTACATATGAGGAAACCACTTATATGAAGTGTTAACAAATACATACATTCAGTGTTTCGTGTTAATTAATAGTAAAGATATTAACAGAAAATTACATAAACTGCAGGAAGGTATGCACAGCAGCCAAGACAGAGCCAGTAACATCTCCTTATTAAAAATGTGTTGAGTATACTAGTTTGCTTTTAACCTGAATATAAGCCTTCTACACCAGCATAAGCAACGAGCAAGCCCTCGGCGACACTGCGGTGGCACAGCCAGCTGAGCACAGGCATGCCAGCAATGCGGCCACCGCAGGAGAGTGCTCAGGTAGCCCAGGTCGCCAGGCCAGAACAATGCGAGCCCCAGGGGCTGCCAGCAGCGATATGCAGGAAGAAGACTGGTGAGACAAAGGACTCAAACGGAACCGGGGCGGAGCAGCAGGAGAGGATCCGGAACTTGAAATCGAAAGTAAAGCCTAAACTGAGGGAGTGGAGAGTGGGGCAGGAAGGTCTTTGAGGCTCTTTGTTTGCCTGTGCTTCAGCAGCCGCAGAAAACGCAAAGGTCGGTGCTCGTGGTGCTGGTCTTCAATAGAGGGTGAGAACTGATCTCCAACAGTAAGTGTCGTCGGAGTGGATGGATTCAGTAAGGTTTGACTTTAAGTGTAAAACTGACCACCTTTGTCAGTATCAACACTCAGATCTCATAATTTCTTTAACTGATATATATGTATACGTGTGTGAAATTTGTTTGCAGCAACATTTGAAGAGTTAACACCTCCATGGTTTCTTTCCCAAATGCAGCACGAGATGTGAGGATTCGTTAACGTTTTGAGGATGTGTGAATAGAACTCTAAGAGATGGTGTTACACATTTTGCGATTTTTTTCGTAAATACTGCGTTTATTATGCTCTGTCCATGGAAGTTGTTTCTCTTTTCCTTTCCGTTTGTAGTTTTTCTATCAGAGTTAAGACATCTTTTAGGAAAATTCTTGTGTGCAGATTGCCATATACAACAATCCCTCAGCTTTGGCTGCTTAGAGAAAAACCTGCAACAGGGGGCACTGAATGTTCAGCTGCACTGAGTTTCAGGACAAAAAAAAAGCTAGAATTTTTCTAGCTTAAGTAACCCTTGACTGCTTTACCTGGATTCGGGGAAGAGGTGGGGTAGGGTGGGGGGGTTGGGGGGGGTGGGGGGGGGGGTGGAGGAATGTTTGCTATCAAGGCCTGGATTGGATTCTTTGTTACTGAGGTGAAATCTCTAATGAAGTGAGAAAGAAAAGCTTTGTCCAGGCAGCTGCTGAACAGAGAGGAGCCGGGGCCTGAGTAGGTTGACTAGGCTTAGAAATGGATTTTGCGTTCTAGCTGCAGACTCAGCTATCACCAGTCCTCATCAGACCCTCAAGTATTAAGTGCTTCATCCTATTTGGAGGAAGTAATCTCGGTCTTCAGATAAGCCTGCCTCATCGATTTTCCTGCTGGTTGGCAGAATGCTGCAGGCTGATGAGGAGCAGGCTGCACAGCCTACCCGGGTGGAAACAAGGAGCTCCTGCCCTCCTGTGTCCTGAGGAGCTGCGGTGCGTGCTTAAGCAGCTGGGCTGGGACGTCAAGATCGGCTTGACCCACTGCTTAAAATCAAGCTTTTTTTGGATTGTTTCAGATCTGCTTCCCCAAAGTGCATGGGGAGAGGGAGAACTGGAGAGGCGATGCAGCAACATGCTGCAACAGGAGAAAATTCTTGAAATATCCTGGACTCAGAGTTCGCAGTGGATTTATAATTAGCTCTCCGTATTCTTTTGAAACGCCTGTCATGGTCTTACATTTTCTATCTGGGACACAGAACAGGTCCTTCTAAGAGAGAATCTCAGCAAAATTGAAAACGTGATGAAAGTGTTAAGCAGCCGAGCAGTTTGTAGAATTATTCTTTCGTGTGGTAACATGCAGGGCTGCTTGGAGCTTCCTGCATTCCCCTTACAGCCACCCTATGGCGCTTAGTATCTGAGCTGTGTTTCCAGACGTAGGAACTCCGCTTCAGCCGTAACCTGGAGGGGGACATAGCAGCTCTCATTGGCGCTGCGAACCTCTCCCGAAGCGGCAGGCGATGCGCCCAGCTCCCTGCCAGGCACTGTATTCATCAGCCTTCCTGTGTCAAACACGGGATGACCATAAAGCAGCAGAGAACTACAGTTTAAGCAAGAATGTTATTTAATCAACGTATTTATCTTGCAGCGGTCTTGAACAAAGCTGGAGCTAAGAAACTTGCTTAGCTTCCTAAAGCACCCAAAGCCCGGGGGCTGTAAAGACTGAATGGTGCCTGGGGTGGGGGCCTCACAGCCTGGTGTTCCAAGGAAGATGTCGTTTCAGAAAAGCTGGGAGGGCAACGTAGTCTCCGAATCGAATATTGCTCCCAATCCCCCCTAATTAACACAAGCCTCGTTAAATTGCCTGTAGGTACGCATCAGTCCCACATGATCAAGAGCATAAATCTGGCCTTCTGCCAATGCTTTGAAAGGAGATAATTCCACTGGCCTGGGTGGAGCTGACTCATCTTCCTATCCCCAGTAGGAGGGACACCTATTTCGATGAGATATCGCCCTCACCTGGTGGCCCCAGCTCTTAACACATGGAGTAGGGGTTCAGGGCTATCTCTTCAGTCACGCTGCCCCTGGCTTGAGGAGCTGGGTTATCTCCCTAGGAGGAGGTTGCTCGAGCCAACTGTAAGAGACTATACTGTTAACTTCTGTGTCTCAAAGCTTGCTGGGGACACAGATGGACTTGTTCAAGTCCGGAGCAAGGATTGTGAAATCCTTTGTTTGAAGGACACAGATGAACAAGTTCAGGCAAGTCCTGGGCAAAGGTTGTGAGATCCTTTGTCTGGGGGAACGCTGATGGACAAGGCCAGGGGCGACGAGAGCGAGATGCACTGGGCCGCATCCTTACGCACCCCGTCTTGGCCTCCTCAGATTGCAGCCAGAGTCTGGGAATCTGGGCTCTCATGTATGTACATAATAGATTGTACTGGTCTCTACTTGTAGTTTTAAAACTATGGTACTTAAAATTTACTGTAAGTCAAATTATTAAAAGGACATATACTGTATGTACGTTAACACCATCTAGAAAAAGACAATAAATGATTGGTAAAATCAGATTGAAAGGCCCTCCTTATTAATTATTTTGAAAGTTGCAAGTTCTTCTGTTTCGTTCTGCTACTGCATCTCTGCGCTCTTCTTTCCACTACAGAACTCTCATGCATTTATCTTGAGATAGCTCTTGGAGTAGATTTCCTTTTAAAGACTGAGACAGCATAGCGCTGTATTTCTAAATACAGCTTGCAGTTGGTAATAGAGGAGTCTATAGATAGTGCAGGTGACATCATTTACTGTCTGACACTTTTTATGTATCTTCTAAAATTGAGCTCCTAAGAAAACTCCCATTCTGGCTGAGACCAAGATCCACCATCTCACTTTCCGTGACAGTTTGGTACGAGTAGATTTCTAGCTGTCACAGAGATAAAAGCACTTCTTTGCAAGCACAAATTATAAATAACAGGGAAAAATACATATTTTAAATGTTATTATTGTTTACATTTATGTTTCTCTATCCTGACATATGTAAACAGTGTTACACCTCTAAGGGTTCGTGGAAGAGGTGTCCCAACACCGTAGACTTGGATTATCAGTGGTGAGATAATAAAATTATATTTTTATTTTGCTTATGTATTGTCCTTTTCTATCAGTATGTACTTAGATTCCATTTGAAAACTTCTGTCCGAAATAATCAGGGCTAAATTTTAATTTTATAAAGTGAAAATATATTTTTGGAATTCCATAGATAACTGCTTTTAGAAATGCTCTGAATATTGAATGAGCTTTAAAAACTGTATGCTTAATAGCTTTTTACATGAAAATTCATGCAATGTAACTTTTAAATGATGCTTTGTAAAATGCAGAAATGTTAATTATCACATTCATTATGTTTAGATTGCATCCAAAGAAGCCAGAAATTCTAGATAACCAATTTTTATTGAAATTTTATGATCTCTGTTTCAGAGCCTTTTATGGAAGAGTTCTTGTTTATTTCTGACTTTTTTTAATCTTGTGGAAAATAAGAGTAGGATCTCATGTATTTATTTATTTATTTATTTATTGTGATCCATTCAGATGACATTTCTCAGTTGTATGTATGCTTTCTTGCCTTGGCCATTCCATCCACATTTTTTCATGCTTCTGCAGACTCTTAAGTTGTGAAAGTAAATTTCATTAGCTTTCATCAGATATAAATTACTAAGGCTTAGCAATTTTTGCACAAATTTGATGTAGGGGAGAAAAAGACTGCCTACAAGACACAGAAAAATGTGTTAGAACTAGATGCCATTACTGGAATGTCACTTACTTTATGATTTAATATAGTATGAAGGGTGCTCCACCCTTCAGAAGTAATGTCTTTTATTTTATTGTGTTGGCTCACAACATCAGAAGTGGGTGTTGGTGGTGCGGCACTAGAGGTTGTACCTTCCTGACAATATTCCATTACATGTTGTTCCTTTGTGATAGATGACAGTGGAAGGGCAATCTGATGAAATGGTGTCTGACATGGAGATACATATGAAGCATGTGTGTGGTTGAATTTCTCAGTGTGGAAAAAAATGGCAACCATTGATGTTCACTGACTCTTGCTTAATGTTTATGGAGATCAGATGGTAGATATGAGCACAGAAGGTGGATATGTGGTGGGTGGTGGGTGCATCTCAACAATGATGCTATAATAGCAGCTGTGAACAATGGGTCACCTCTGCTGCTGAAGATTTTTGTGAACTTTGCATTTAGGCTCCTGTATATTGCTAGTGAGAATGCATAGCTAATGATGGTGACTGTGTTAACAATAGTGTTTTGTAGCTGAGAATTTGCTTTATCAAATAGAGTTGTTGTGCTCTTTGTACTTTCTATTGGAAAAAAAAAAAAAGGAGGCATTACTTTTGGAGCAATGTACATGTAATGAGGAACAGACAGGATTAGCTCTGAAATTTGGAAGAGACTGACATAAACTTGTAAATCTTGTGGGTTGGTAAGGCACAGTCATTAATTAATGAGGAAAGTAGGATCCATTTCAATGGAGTAGTTCATCATTCTTTGCTGGCATGGCAAGATGTCAAGATTCTTGGTGCCAGCAGATTTTTCATACCTTGCAGTCTCCTTTATTCTCGGTCTAGGAAAGTTTTACCTGCCACAGTTTAAGCTGTGAAGGTTATTTGTCTGACTTTGAATGGGTCTGTAACCTACTGGTCACCTACAGAAATCTGCTTTTCATCAGAAATGGCTGAGAGGTGTGTAGTAAGACTGGAAGACAGGGGAGATAATGGCAGTCAAAATAGCTGTCCTGCAAGAGGTAAGTATCAGCACAGAGAAGCAGTACTAGCTGTTCAGAAAATTACGCTGCTTGGAGGCTAAGGGTACCTTTGAGCATTATAGATGACTGGAATTATAAGATGAAATTGGAGACTTAGAAAAGGTGCAAATTATGGGCGTGAATATCTTGTAACAGTTCCTTCATATCTTGCTATAAGAGCTGGGTCTGGGAAAGTCGTCCGGGTAGGTCCAACTAAGCAACTGTTCTGACTTAACATTTCCATCTAATTAGAATGAAACTGGAGCTGTTATGCCTTTGTGACTCCCATTTTCCCATGATAATAATTTGTCTATAGTAGGCTTTTAAAGATTTGCCGTCTTAGGTTTTCCCAAAGTGCAATCATCTTTTCATGTGGACAGCTTAGAGCTTTAGAGTCTGAAAATTCAATGAGCCATTGGACGTATCAGGATCCCATGTTATACAGAGTAAAGTAGGGCAACTTAATACCTACAAGAGGACCTCTTTCGAGCCAGATGGGAACTTGGAGGTTCTGAGCATGCCATGAATTATGCTGAAATGTGGAAAAAGTCCCATGGAAAAATGGAAAGGCTTGAGGTTCTGGCATAAAGTCACAAAGTAGGAAATTAGGTAATTAAAATTCACCAAGTGCGCTTTGATGAAAATTTAAATGTAATGTGACTTATTCTACTTCTTCCACTGAAGAAACAAATGATGAGAAAATTGAAATAAAGCTCTTTTTTTTTTTTTTCCCCTAAAATTTCCAAGATAGATAACTGACCCATAATCTGTGGATTTATTTATGTCATATTACACTGTTTGTGACTATTTGTGCATTTAGTTCAATGTTATTATAAAAGGATTGTTTTCTCCTTTATACAAGTAGAATTTGAAGGCACAAAAGAGACAAAGGACACTTTAAAGAGTAACTTCCACTGGAACTTTGAAGTATTTGGAAATAAAATCTCGATTCACCCAAGAGCGCATGTGGATGAAACTGACAGAGAAGGGAAGAAATGGCTGAGAAACCTTTACATAGACTCTCTAAGACTATTTAGCATTACTCACAGTAGGTCTAGGAGCTAGAATCAAAATCTAAAAACTGAATTCAAATTTGATTCAGCAGACTGAGAAAAGACATATTTTCTAGTGTTGATTCAGTTGAAGAAATCCTACATAGGATCAAGCAGTATGTATTCCTTGATTTGGGATGAAACAATGTTCTGCCTGTTCTGACTTCTTCTGATTTGAAAGTCTTGCTTCTACAGTAATGTGTTTGATTCATTTCCAGGTTACAGAGCATTTCAAGATTGAAGACTTGTGTGAAAGATGGTCGATCCTGTGAAATTATGTGAGTCTTCTAGCTCTCAGCTTAACTGGCCACAGCCTGAAGAACCATTCCATAACGAGGAAGAAGAAAGCAAAGAATCAAAGATCAAATACTATCTGCTAACAGTTGTTACAGAAGACGACCTTAAGGAGCTAGGTAATAAGCACATAAGATGTGGTAGCATGCAGGTTTTTATACAGGAGAACAGGGAGAAAAATGTTGAGGGTTGGCCAGAAATTCTACAGGTGCAGGATTTAGCAATAATGTGACCTCATCAGTTGTCTCATCTTTAACATTCCTGAGTCTGGAAGTTCTAATAACCTTGGTTCAGGCGTTCATACCAGAAAATCCACTTCACATCTGGTACCTTACTAAAAAAGAACATGAAAATAGAAATTATGGAGACAGATTTCCATCTTAGTCTTTAAAGCAAAAGGCTTTTGATTTAAACAAGGATAAAAGATTAATCTGCATTAATGCATTAATCTGGAGATTTGCATACATAACTGGATAAAATCCACTTTCTTCCTTGTGTTTGTCCTAAGGGATTACCAAGCAAGATTGTCAAGACTTTTCAAGGAACAGACGTGATGGTTGTAAGTCATGTTATTTTTACAGAGTAGAATGTAGAAAGCTTCCTGCTTTGCTACGTATCTCAGATATATAGGTATATAAGTAATCCATGTGCTGAATTTTTAATTATTATTTGAAACAGAACATGTTTATTAGAGTTCAATTCAACCTTCGAAGCCTCTCAATTGCAAGAGGTCAAATTAATGGTTACAATGTCCTCTTATGTCTTTTAAAGATTGGTAAGATTGCTGTTCTTTCTTTGATAATACAAAATAGTATCAATGCCTTTGAAAACATCATGCACAATGGATTTCTACCCCTTTTGTAATACTGAATACAATGAAACTTGAGGTCTTAGTTGTACAGCTTGGATTCAGTTTAGGATTTTATATATGTAAGCATATTTAAATTTTTTCCACTGCAATTGTAAATTCTCAAAGCTGAGGGTAAATGATTCACTATCACTAAAATGTTAAAACTTACATATTTCATATTATTATACTACTGTGCTTAGAAGTCTTAGCTCCAAATTACAGGTGGCAAGGAGTAATATCTGCTGTTTGTAGACAATAGCAAAGTGTTGGTTTTGTTTGTTTGTTCGTTTGTTTTTTTAAATCTTCAGTGGCTGATAGACTTGAGAAGGAAGGGGAGAATCATGAACAGGAGGGACTGGAAAATGCAGAAAAGCACAAGGTGTCATCAGGAAGCCAAAGAGAAAACATCTTCCAGAACAATGACCAAGGTTGTCAGAAGGGTGAAAAGTCTCAAAATGCCAGTTTGCAAACAGCCTTTGAGGAGAAACAGACAGCGGTATCCAAGAAGAGATGCTGTAATGTGGAAAACTTCCAAGACAATGTGATCTCAGGGAGACCTTCACCAGGACAGAGTTCTTATGAGTGCACTGTGTGCAAAAGATGTTTCAGCCGCAGCTCAAGCCTCTTGAATCATCTGTGTACCCAGACTGCAAAAAAGCTTCACAAATGCACGCAGTGTAACAAGGTCTTCAACTGCAACTCGGCTCTGATTCAGCACCAAAAGATGCACCAGAGGCAGAAAATATCATTTGAGTGTTCAGATTGTGGTGATCGTTTTACTTGCAGATCTAGCCTCGTTATCCATCAAAGAACTCACAAAAGGGAGAAGAGGCCCTATATGTGCTTACAGTGTAATCAGTGTTTCCACCATGCTTCTGAGCTGATAACTCATCCTCACCTGTGAATGTGATCCTTTGAGTCTCAGTAAGCTGGAGTTACAGGAATAAGAAAGAAGAAGCAACCTGTTTTTTGTTTTTTTTTTTCACCTGATCTAACATAAAGTTGTGTGCAGGTAATGTCTAAGATTGGCAAAGCAAAGAAATAGGTAAAATCATAAATATCCCCAGCTGGAAGAGACTCACAAGAACTTTGAGTCCAATTTCTGGCTTCACACAGGACTATCCAAAATTCAGATCGTATTTCTGAGAGCACTGTTTAAATGCTTCTTGAATTCTGGTAGGTCGCCTCTAACGCAAAGAGTGTGGCTGGAAGATCAGCTAATTGCTAAGACAGGCCATTGGCTGAAGAATGAATCTTCCTTCTAACATGTAAGTTTCTGTTAAGATGGAAACAGGAGTTTGAATTTATTTTAAAGATGGTATTTGAGAGAGAAATAGGACGTATTACTGACAAAGATGAGAACTAGGTACTTATATTGGTACAGTTTTGATTCTAAGTTCAGCTGCAGGATGACCGTGTGCTAATTACTTTATCTATGCCTTTATGACTTGTTTTAAAATAAATGTTAACTTACCTTAAGTTTCTCACTGTAGAATGTGGACTAATGCATCTGGATACTGAAGTTGCTGGAGTAGTTTAAAGAGCAACGTTCTGAAAACCTAGATGTCTTTTTCATTGGCTTTTAAAAGGAAAATATTCTAAAACTCTTCTTTAGAAGTTTTTCACCTTTTAATGGATTTCGGGTTGTGAACTTGCAAGGCATTTCTGAACACTAGCCTTCTGTAATCATCCAGGATTTCTGAAGGCATCAGCATCTGATCAAACATCAAAATAAACCATTCTTTCCCTCCCTGTGCTTATAGATCTCTGTAAGTCCTTGGCATCAGCAGAACATCTTTGATGCTGATGTTAGGAGTCATCTTCTAGAAATCTTTAATTTCCAGCTTACCTAATATGTAGTTGAGGAGAAAGGAATCACTTAAGAATTGGACTTACAGACAGACATGTCAGACCAGTGTCTCTACTGTCACGGGAATCATCGGGATACTCAAACCAAAAATAAAAAGAGTACTTTTATTATGCAGTTATGTGTTTAATGTAAAATTTGGCAGTTACTAAGAAT
The DNA here is from genome assembly GCF_023343835.1 of Lagopus muta. Lineage (NCBI taxonomy): Eukaryota > Metazoa > Chordata > Aves > Galliformes > Phasianidae > Lagopus > Lagopus muta. The sequence goes on from NC_064436.1 coordinate 50,871,913, forward strand.
TTAAATGACTGTTGCGTTCTCTCTGTCCCCTCTTAACTTTCACCAAGTAGTCTCTGTTAAAGTTGGGCCCCATCTTATGAGTCCACAGATATCAGAGTGTTGATGTATGTGACAGTTCCTTTGCTAAAGATATTTCACCAATGTTCACTGAGATGAAAGGATAGAGAGACTCTGAGGCACCAAAGCAGGCTGGAGAAGCAGCCTGCTTTCTTGATGGGAGTCCACCTTGCTTAAGGGCTGTGTTAGCTTTGCTGTGGACATATTAGCAGTAGTAACGCCAGAAGACTGTTTTTGTATATTAATAAACATAAAATATATTGAAGTTGTAATTGTTTTTACCCCCTTTCACAGAACCTGCCATCCAAAGTGTCTGGCAAAAGTTATCAGAATCAGGAAATCTTGATATTTTAAAAGTATTTCTAAGATATCATAGGTATCTCAGATATCTATTACAGAATCGCAGAAGAGGTTGAAGGGACCTCTAAAGCTGATTCAGTCCAATCCTCATATAATGTTATCTCTGATCCAACAGTCATTTTATGCACAGTTTTAGAAGCCTGAGTTCACTTAATCTTCTAGCTGATGTACTGTGTTTTGTTCTGATCTCGTATAAGATTATTGGAAGAGATTATTGACAGTATATGCAAAAACAAAACAAAACAAAACTTTTCTTTGTTGCTCCTTTAAATTAATGGTATTTGTTAGAATAGTAAATACGAATTATGTGAAAACATTTTACTATGAGGTGAAGCTTCAGTTTTGTGCTTTGACAACTGACTACTTCTGTTTTACTTTTTTTTAAAACTTCATTACAGTGAATATAATCTTGATGTTTTGGGGCTTTAATCTTTATTAGAGTGACTACATAAGTAAGTCTGTATATTGTATCTGGACAATACATAAGCATCATTAACTTGAAACTCATTAAAGGCTAAGTATTACAACCCTTGTTTGTGGTGGATTGGTGATACTTGACAGTTGTATTGGTGACCAAAAGCATATGCTCTTATATGTGAGCACCCACCAACATCTGCATTTCTCAGCCAAGCATGAACTTTTATACCAATGACAACGATTGTACTCTGCATATTGCAACTGTTAAATTGCACGTTGGGTTTCTGTTTTCTGTCTTACTTTAATGAGTTTTGGATCAAACAATACATTTAAACATTTAATGAGAGCAATTCCTTAAGAAATGATTAAAAGTTGGGGTGGGTGTCAAAAGGATAGAGCAAGCTCTTTACAGTGGTGCCAAGTGGCTGGACAACGGGGCAATGGGCACAGACTGGAAGAAAAAGTTTGATCTAAACATAAGAAAATACTTTGAGGTATTTGCTGACAGAGCACTGGGACAGGCTACCTATTGAAGTTGTGGAGTCTCCTCCTCTGGACATATTCAAAACCCGCCTGGACGCTTTCCTGTGCAGCCTACTTTAGGGAACATGCTTTAGCAGGGGAGTTGGATTAGATGATCTTCCAAAATCCTTTCTAACCCCTATGATTGTGTGATTCTGTGGTTTATTGCCTATCTTTCTTCATGTCCCTGATTTTTGTAACAGATCCCAATAAGATGCATTTTATTGCTTCTTTTCCACTCTGAAATCCTTCCTTAGTTTTCCCACATCTTCCTCATGCTTAACTGACATTTCAGATATGAAATTTTATATCAGATAACAACATTGTTGGAGTAGATAAATGCAGGTCTTTGTGGCTGTTCTAGAACATTGGTAGTTAAATGGGTAGTATTTGTGGTTTTTCTTTTTGTTCTTGAAACAATTAACTTTGATTTTTGAGTGATCTGTTAAGCTTAATTCTCAGCATGAAGAGAAATCCTGGTTGATTTGGACCAGTATATAGAGCATCTGGAAGAGTGGTAAATCCAAAAAGTCTAAATGCCTATAGTCAGACCCTCAAAGGGGTGAAAATTTTAGCATATTGCTGTAGAATTAATACATTCTCCTGGAACTAAATGCATTCCAGATCTGAAAGCAGGAGTGATACATATGTTCCCATTGTCTGGAGAACATGAGCAGTTTCTTGTATTCTGAAAAATGGAAAATGCATGTGCAACAGTTATTTTATTAATAGTTTAATTAATTCTTTTATGTATTGCTGATAATTTGTCAATTAACTTCGACTATGTGGAGAGTTTGAGGAGTGCTCAATATTTCTTTATAAAGAGCAATTAGGATAATAAGTTTCCTTTTGATAGTAAATGGTATATGTTGGAAAGTATCAGTTTTAAATTAATATCTAATAAACAAGCTATGTATCTGATAGATTTCCGTACAAATTCATTTGGTATTCAAGTACTAAAGTTATCTCACTTCAGAGTCATGATTTTTATAAATTTAAGTAATGGTGGTTGGGGGAAAAAAGGGAGGCTTCTCTCACTGTACATCAATCTGCTCATATATAGCAGAAGATTAACCTTTATTTCTTCCCATCTCAACTGGATGACCTGCTAACTGAGGTGTCAACAGGTTTTTTTTTTTTTTTTTTTTTTTTTGAGGAAAGCACTGCAGTGTCTGAACTCATATTGCCAGTGTGGGTGATCTTATCTGTATTTGGTCACTGAGATAATTTTTTTGTTCAAAAAGAAAAGGGCCAAAATGTTCATTTCTATCATCCAGATAATTTTCTAGTTATTTGCTTTCTAATAATGTGGTGTCAGTTTCTGAGATAAGGTTGTAATTGTGATTCAGTCCTCAAGATTAGGCTCTTAAAACCTGAAAACAAACACTGCAGGAGAGAAAAATTAATTTCAGACTATAGAAATTAACTAAAGATGATGCTATTAACAATGGAGCTACTGTTACCAAGAATGGCTTTTCTTCATGTGCTTGTAGAAAGTGCAGAGAGCAATCATGCTTTATGATGGACTCTGTTAGGGCTGCTACTCCAGTGTGGTGGGCAACAAATGCATGTTGCTCTGGACATTTCTGAGTGCATTTAGGGACAGTAAAGAGACATTTGTTTAGGAGTGCTACTCCTCCTCCCCTGTGGTCCCAAGAAGGTGTCTCCTAGCAGTCAAGTTATTACAACCAGTGTGTTCCTCCAAAATATTTGTTTCTGAGCTTCCTTATTCTGGTAATGCCCAGTATGACAACATACCTCTCCTAGCAGGCTTCTTCTTTTGTTACTGTAATTATCTTTACATGCCACAGAATGTATGTGGGGGGTACAATGTCTCCCAGGATGGAGGATTAAAAATATGGAAAAGGACACAATTCTAAATTTCAGAAGAATTTGGAGAATGTTCAGTGCCTGAAGCTGAGGAGTCTGAAGTACTTTATAAATAGTCAAGGACAAACTGAATACTCACTAATACAGCCAAGCAAACATCAGTTTTTATTGTATGTACAGAAGGTATTTCTGATGTTTTCAGATACTAGCGTTTATGTTTTAGCAACTTCTGCTAAGTGTAATATTTGGTTTCTTTTGAGTTTATTTGAATTCCTTTTCTTATAGTCTTACCAAGAGAATAAAAAGTCTGTTTCATGGAAGAGTACTGACTTCATCAGGTTTAAGTTTCTTTTAAATCAATGTAAGTTTTTGACAGAAACACATAAAAACAATGTGTTATGAACCTTGCCCAATGCTCCAATTTATTTTGAAATGCAGGGGCAAAAGATCACAAATGCAAAAGGGCTTGGCTCTGACAGTCTTCAGGCATTAAAAATTGTACTACTTTCTTCCTTTATAAGTATTTAATCTGATTTGTTAAGTCTTCTTTCACAGCTGTTAGAGAGTCACTACTTCCACATGTGTATATTGTAATAATTTGTTCTTCCAAATGAGCTTATTCCAGAAAAATAATCTGTGAGGAATTCTTGCTCAGTGAGCCCTATTTCTTGAATTACTTACTTCCATATGAAAATGCAGTTATCGCTTTTGATTACTCTTAGATAACTGTTGACAAAATGCTTAACTTATTAAATTAAGTAGTTTTAACTCATACTGCCTTTTAACGTACAAGCTTATTGCCTGTTAACATTAAGGCAAATTTTGCTTCAAATACTGAGAGTAAATACCCCTTTTTCCTGTATTATTGACTAGATGCTAAACTACATAAACTCAAACTACATTTTGAATTTCTTGTATTTTACTTAATCTGATGGGACACCAATGGTGTGATTTTGAATGTCAGTATTTGTAATGCATATCCTGTGCATCAGATCTGAGATGTATGTGGCTCTGGACAGGTCACAGAAGGGCCTATCTAAAATTTTCTACAACTTTTCTAAGTGTATGAGTTGGGACCTTAGAAAGAAGAAAGGGAACACTAACTACCAGTATGCTCATGTTTTGTGGCTAATTTATTTTAAATGACTTCTGAGAAATCTATTAAGAAATAAAAAACGATGTTACTGAGTATATGAAAATGTATTAGTGTAGACAGTATTTACTTACACAAATGTAAGAACATAAGACATTGGAAGTTAAAATTGAAGTCAGAAGAAATATTGTACTTACAGTAAACTGACAATGAGGCCTGAAGGGTTTCTTCTCACTTTGAGTTTTGTTGCAGTGAATTTCATGAATTTTCTGCAGTGGCTTGGGTTGGAAGGGACCTCAAGGATCATCAAGTTCCAGCCACCCTGCCATGGGCAGGGTTGCCAGCTTCTCGATCAAATACTAAATCAGATAGTCCAGGGCCCCATCCAGCCTGGAATTAATACCTCCAGGGATGGGGCAACTGCAAACCATTTTCTGTTTCTGATCTGTTTATGTTGATTGTGTTCTTTGGCATAATTCTTGCTTCTGTCCAGTTATTCAGAAACTGTTCAAAGTTCAAATGCATTTTTTAATAGACACTTGCACAACATTTTAACCTTCTTGGTTTTCCTTATAGCATTTATCACGAGTAACCTACTAGGAATGCTAGGAAAGTCAGGGCTTGAAGCAGTGATTGAGCACCTGGTGGGAAGGCAGGGCCAAACCAGGGGAGCTCAGGTGCATGCAATGTACCTGTGTGACCAGAAGGGGTGGAGTGAGGATCCACCCTTTCCTAGACTTCAAGGGTTGGTAGGGGAGGAAAGGCTTTATGGCTGGAGATCCGTGTATATCTGAGGCCTTCTGCAGGTAAGAAGTTTCTTTCCTTTATCTCTCTCCCTGTGGTGGTTACGTTTCAGCAAATCCTCACTTAAATGTAGCTGGGACCTTGTTGCTCTGCTGTTAATGCTGTGCTTTCCATTGTGTTACGCTGATACAATGGGTAACTATGTTCTTTTAATTTCGCTCTTTCTGTTAATTCTTTCTTTCACTGAATGGAAACAGTACAAAAAGTCTGTTAGTAATATTTATGGTAAATGCTGTCTGCTCTCCAGTCAAAATAACAAGTTAAGATAGAAGACTGTCTTAATTTTCATTAATAAACTAATTTTCAATATTTATTGCTTCACTAATACAATAAAATTTTAATGAAAGTAGCTTTATAATGGGTGTGGCAGCAGTGCAATGGAGGTGACTACAAGCCATGCAAGTATAGTGTAAATTCGTCTGAACTATCCAGGTGCTAACCATTATCTGTGACAGCACAGGGCTTTGCAAGGACTGAATTCTTGCCCCTCTGTAAAGTAAATAATATAAATATAATTCATAAATTTCTGATCTGTCCTATAGTCAAATTAGTATAATGCCACTTGACTCTGGAGGCTTTAGAAATTGGCAGGGAAAAAAACTAACTTAATCAAGTAGTGGCAGCTATGCAGAGATGAAGGAAATCAAATTGTGTAATTCTGGTATGTTTTGGATTTTTTTTTTTTGAGCATAAGGTTTTGCTTTAGATAGGCCCTGTGAGTGTGTGTAGTGTGTGTGTGTTACATATCTTTACTCAGAGCATAAAGTATTCCCCCTAATATGGAGACAGAAGATATTCAATGTGTTAAATAAATCTGGATATTCTTACACATGTAATCCAGGAGTTTAGTGTTACTCTGCAGCAATATGGGTTGAATTTAGCTGTCAGTTTATTCATAAATGAATGTGTATTCCCAAACTATGGTGTTGTTTTCTGTAGTTCTCTGAACTTCTGTTAGACTTAAGTTGAAAAGCAAAGTTTGTTTCCTATGCATTAATCATTAGAAATATGATTTTTAAAATTTATTTCTAGTAAGTAATACATACTGTGCTCTTTTTTAATGGATGAATCCTAGAGCAGCCTGAATTTGAAAATAATTCATGAGAAATTAATAAGCACTCATAATGAATAAACTTAGGGACAGTTTAATGACTATTCATGAGCAGTTCATGCACAACAAATCCAAATGTTTATCAAAGATGTTCATAAACCTAGTGCACAAGCAGCTTTAATGAACTGATAAAGAACATTAATGAACATTCATTATGAATTTCCCTTTGCTGAGAATGGCATCCTCAGAGGAGGCCTAACATGTTAAATTCCCTTCCTCTTGAAGAAATTAAACATGATTAAAAAAAAAAAATAAAATCACACTGCTCAGGATAGAGGTGAAATCGGAATATATACTTTGTCATTTCTGTTGTCTTTGTGTAAAGGATCTCTGAAAGCTGTTTTCTGAGAAGTATGTTAGATATATGTCCGATTCAGAGTAACCAACTCTTACTTGCTTTGAAGTTGGTATCTTGACTGGATTTTATAATTGTTTTCTACAGAATACTGAGCAGAAATATAGGGCTGCATTTGAGAAGTCCCAAGAAGGAGAAATTTGGAACTTGATCAGAAGAATGAAGTTAGAAAAAAAAAATAGGTGTGAGAAAGGGGAGTAATGTTTAGTACCTCACAAATAGAGGAAGGTTATTTTTAGAATAGTATTTGGATACTAGTGGTTTTCATCAAGAAGTTCAAAATGACATTGCATATTCATGGACAACAGATCCACAAGTAGAGCTTACTAAACTGAATATGTAGCAATGTACCCTGTAACACTGTGGCTGCTAGAGAGTATGAGGGGAAACAGTAGAGGTCAGACTGACGTTGTCTTTAAATAGTGTCCTGAGGCAGGAAAAAGGACACTGACTGAAACCAGTAAAGCTTTTATTATGTTCTTGAAGATGCTGTTGGTAAATGAAGAGGCTGGTCTTGGGGAAGTTAGTGAATGATATTTAAATTAGAACACGATAAGCATCAGAGACTTTATGGCTGACATACTGATTATTATTGTTTTCATGCCCTACATAGTGCTGAGTGGAGAACTTACGTTGACATGCATCTTTTAGAAATGCTTGTTTTATTTCAGATTTTGAAGTGTTTTTGTGGTAAACCAAGAGACAAGACACAAGCTTATGACATTTCTGTTTGGTATCTGAAGAACTCCTAACCTGTTTTCTTCCCAGAAAATTCTGTTCTTTAAATTCTGTCTTAAATATTAGTGGAAGTTGTATCCTTTCTCACAAAAACTGAATGTAAAGTAGAACTGCTTCAATGAAGCAAATCTAAATAATGGGTTCAGGAAATCAGCTTAACACTTTCTCATTGATGACTTTGGATATGAGTATATCTTAAATTAAAAAATCCTTGTGGTTAGGTGCTATATTATTAATATTGATTATATTTCACTGTTGGAAAGTGACTACATAAGTGTTTTATTTAAATTGAATTTGTAATCCAAAATAGAAAGTGTGTGAAGTATTTATTATTTAGTATGGTTCATTTTCATTTGTGATACAGTAAGAAACTGACTAATCTCTGTTCATATTCATAAAATAAAATTATGAGTTCCATGTTATTTCTAGTAACTGACTAAAGCTTCACCAGCACAGTGGTGAAGGCATAGATGAAAGAATGTGTAACTATATACTAGTTCTTTTCCACAGCATGTTAAAATGATACAGGCAGCATATTAATCATAGTTTCACTGCAAAAACATTGGAGGTCAGCTGAGTAAAATCGCATTCATCTGCAGAGGAACTGGAGGAGCAAAACATTATTCCTTCAACTGGGATATGTTTTTTTTTTTTTAAATCTCTAATTCATACTTACTGGAATAAGATGAAAGCTGTGCTAATCGTTGTACTGAATTTGCTTTGTGTACAGAATAATTGAGCTGCTTCTGGCTTTGCTACTATGAAGAATGCAATAGAAACTCATATAACTTGTTATGTTCGAGATCCTGTTACAAGCAGAAAAGGAACACATACATAAAGAACAAATTTAGTATAATTGAAATCTTAAAAGTCTCTAATAAAATAATCATTACTAGTCCGTATTTAAATGTTGTTAATAAAAAATAGGGAAGAATGGTAATGGAAATTTTTTGTGGTATTAATCCTTTTAAAACTCTTGTACATACATACACTTGGTACTATGTACCCCTTGTCTTGGTGGTATGGGCAATCACTTTTCAGAGTCCTAAGGTCAGTGATATCAGTAAGTGTAAGAGGAGTATGTTCAATAGTTAGCAGTGCGTCCTTTGTTGGGAGAAATGTGTTGATAGCTTTTTCCGTATGCAATTATCCATGTGTCATCATTTTTATGTGTACTGTCTCTTGTCCTTTTTTTCTCTGTTATTCCTAAACTTTTTTTTGTTTTGCATTGTTTTTTTTAACTGCCCACTTCACCCTCCCCCCCCTTGGAGTCTCCTTGTTAACTCAGTCTGCTCCATCTCTCATCACTCCATGCTTCTGGTCATCCACACCATATCCACAGTTTCTATTTCTGAAGACCTCTACCAGGCCTGTATTTCTGCCTACTGCATTACCACTTCACAATCATAAATACATAATTCTACATAGGATAACAATTTGTTGCTACTATCTGTATGAAATCCTTGGTTGTAACATAAGAAGTTAAACAGACATAGAAGTATGTACAGGAATGTGAACATTAAAATATAAGTTTGGTAGAACTAAACAAGTAAAAGCAAAGCTGCAGGCAGGTCAAGACAAGATAAGATGAGAGAGCAAATCTGACAAGTCTCAGTTCTTACATGTTCAGTAACCTGTGGACTGTACCTATCAGTGGTAGTGTTATGTTTATGGGCTATAGGAATACAACTTTAGAAGGTACTTTTAATTCTGAGAAAGAGATCAGAAAGACTAATTTTGGAAGACTGATCAAAAGTAGATTCACTGAAGTTGTTATGCTTAGTGCTCAGTTTAACCGTGTTAACTGATCTTGATTTTTTTTTTTTTCTTTGTGTTTTTTTTATTTTCCTTCATTACTTTTCCACTCCATCCTTGCACATCTTCTGGATTAAATATAAATGCAAACATGATCTTTACACAGAATAACCTCTAAAACATGATTATTTAAAATAGGAATGTATGTGTGTTAAATTTAAGAAACCAGGTATCTATTTGTTTATTCCACTCAACTCTTCAATATTATAAATGCTGTAACTGACTTGCTGTGCAGTCACCAGACTCTGGCCTGCAAGTTATTTCTACCTCTTGGTATGATAAACTTTTGTCCAGAAGTATTTTTGCTATAGAGTTCTCTGTTAGGGAGAGTGGTAGCACTCTAACTTGAGGAAGCCTGCTCCAGTGCTTGACTGTTCTCATGCTGAAAAAGGTTTTCCTTGTATGCATTTACAACCTCTCTTGCTTTGATTAATGTCCACCGTCTCTCAATCTCAGCATACAGCTTTGCAAGGTGTCTGTCTTCCTGATAACCTCCTTCAAAGTACATGAACTTTGCTATTAAGTGGTTTTAAACATTTGTACACCTATGTTAGAAGAACTTAATGTGGTTTTGATATAGCATTTCATAGCATAGACATGGATCAGGTGATACATTGTTCATCTTTTCAAAATGCTGATCCTTTTTTTCTTTGGTAGGTAGGCTATTTGTCTACATGATGAAGTTTTACCCCGAATAGATGATACTTATTTTTGTCAACCTAAACTGAAATCTGTTGTTCATTTTTATCATACAAGACTCGCAGCAGACAGTCATCTCAAGAATCTTCGGAAATAAGATTTTTCTAAGCGATGTATATTCAAAATGTGGAGAGTTCATATTAATGATAATAATTAACATAAAAATATAGTAATTATGAATATAATTAATATTAATAATGTAATAACTGCTCATTCCTAATTTAATCTAAGATATCCTGAATATGTACCACAATGTATTGTCTGCATACAGATGTACCACTGTTTTTCATTTTGGCACTGTGTCTGCAGTATAATATGTCAATAATATTTTTTTCCCTGAACTGTAGAGCAAATCTGAGGTAGACAGGCATTTAAAAGCAGATTTGATTTGCTGTATTTTGCAAGCTCTCTCAGGCAAAGCGATAAACCATAGCAGCTTGAAGTAATATGATGAGAGCACTCTATCACTGCATATGCTTAACTCTCACTATCATACTGCCCTTAAAAAGTGTTTATGAGAAATAAAAAAGGCTATCAGTTTGATACAGTCTAGTAATAGCAGAAATGCTGAATCATAGCTCCAAATAAGTCTTGTGCATAAAAGCATTATGTGTTCAACCAAATAATTGTTTATTACCTGGGAACTTCTACTCTACAGGTTGCTATTTTTCCCATTGATGTCCTTACAAAATGTTTAAAAGGTGCTCTGGATTTTTGTTACCAGCATTATTATTGCACTGTTTTCAGAGCTAAAATGCTACTTTTTTTTTTTTTTTTTTTTAATCTCAAAAAGAAAATTTAAAGTAGTCCTCAGTGAGCTTTCCTTTTTCACCCATCTGTGTGGAAAGCACAAGACTCTGGTTATATTTTTATCAGTAGTAGTTTTGGTAACAATAAGTGCATACTTCAAGAAAAACAATAAAAATAATTTCATGAAGTAAGAGGAAAACAATATCCATACTGCAGCATCCAGTCCTCCAAGGCCAGGCTGCCTAACACTGAGCTTTAACATATACAGCTTAAACGCATAGAGGTACAAATAAAAAGACACAATTAACTATGCAGAAATCTTGCAATTCATTCCCTGAACACACAAAATCTTATAGTCCCCAAGATTCATATTTCAGCATAAGTAATGCTAATTATATTAAAACACAGTAAACAACAAAGAGGGCTAAAGTCTGCCTGTTTTGGCAAGGGAATTAGAAATGAAGAGCATCTTATAGTCAAGTCTTGTTGGAAAGGTTCCCTCCATGGACTTGACAATTTATTGAAATTTATATATTTTTTTTCGTATCTCAAAAATATGCAGTATAATATTAGAATGGTAAAAGCCTTATACAATTCTAGCACAGAAGTAAATATATTAAGTAATTAATTGAAGTAATAAATTTGAAATGGCTTTTATCAGGGCTGGCAGCAATAAATAGCAAAGAGAACCTTTTGTTTGAGATACGGTAAAGCTAAAAAAATGTAACAGACCCCCCAGAAAAAAATGCAGTAAGATAGAGTTGAAGAATTTTTAAATAAAATAAGTTGTTCTTGGCTTAAAATAGGCTTGTTAATCTTTATTTTTGGGGTAGGAAAAATATATGGTAAGTGCTTATGAAGAGTAAATTCACATACAATATTTATGGGGCAGAAATGAAGGTTTTTTGTCTATCTCACAGGGGTGTTAGGTGAAAATTCCTGTATGCTGAAGCTGTTAAGCCTTCTCAGAGGTGATGTGAAAGAAGAAAGTAAAGTAGCATGTCCAAGGAGAAAGAATAATGAAACAGAAATGTATCCTTAGAGAATATGCTATAAGAGGATGTTTTTTCAGGTCTTAAAAAAAAAAAAAAAAAAAAAAAAGATAAATGAGTTATGCCTCTGAAAGGCAAAATAGCACATCTAAAAGCTTCCAACCTATAATTAATTAAAAAAATAATTTGTAAGCAGTATCAGTTCTGTATGCATTTTTTTTTTTTAGTGCCAAACACCTGGATTTTGTGAGTTTTTGTGCACTCTAGATTCTTCACTGACCAACAGTTACACATATTTTGTCTTGATAAGATATTTTGTTAGTAATTAACCTGGCTATTCTTTTCTTTAAACTCTTCTTTTAATAAACACAGAAATGTAAATAGTTTGTAAGGATGTCAGGTGGAGTGCATAGACTAGAACTTAGGCAGGCAGATATTGATAGGAGTACCAAAGGGAAATTTGTTCTTCCACATCTTTTTTCCCTAAAGAGCAATGTATCTTTCATTTGAACAGGGAGTATTTCTGCAGAACTTATGTTCTCTCCAACTGCATGCTGCAGAAGTGATAGGCTCAAGTGAGTTTTCAATGATAGCTAGACCTACTATTTTACCTGTTTCTTCATCCCGTGGGTCCACTTTTCTGATCTGAAATGTCCTGATAACTGCTTTATTGCAAAAGTGAGGGTGCATCTTTTGGTTTTCTCTTCACATCCAGACTGTTAAATCTTCTAGTGAAAGCATGTTGTAACCTCTTAAAATAATTAGACATCTTCCCTTCCTTTTGTTCTGAATAGTTCTTTGCTATATGCTGAAAATTAAGCAATAGACGTTGAAGGAGATTAGAAGCATATTTGTTCAGGACTTAGACGATGCTGGATCAAATGCCCTCATAGAGAGTGAATTGATCCCACTTAGTGCATTACTTAATGTTCAGCTGTCTAAAATATTATGACCACTTCTATACCATGTTTTGTAAGCCTTGATCTTAACAGAAGGGTTCAGAGATTTAAAAAAACAAAAAACAAACAAAAAAAAACCCAACCCACTTGATTCACTCATGAATTGCATGATTAAATCTACACATTTTCAATCTTTTTTTTTTAGTAGGTTTTTTTTTATATAAATATATATGCAGAAAACAAATTAACTGCATGAAATGAATGAAAGCTTAACAATTTTAAGCAATTTCTACATGTTAAACTATAGGGAGTGCAGTTATATTTGTGAAGTTCATTATGTGATAGACATTCTATTACACAGATAGTATTCTATAAACAAAAGATCTTTTAAGGGTTTCTAATTGTTTTTCTAAACTTCTGGATAAATTTATTGAGTTCTGTAATCACTGTTAGGTGTTTTGGCGCTGAGAAGTTCATACATGTAATCTGAGACTTCAGAGAATTCATTTCAATGTGAGATTTCTCTATTTCCTACAGCTAACTTGTGGATAAAAATGTAAGTACATGTTGATTGGTCTCAAGGTTGTCTTTTATATGATTATGGGGGGAAGGGGAAGAAAACAGAAACAAGAAAATGCAGTGATATTGCTCTCAGAAAGCTATCGTTAATTCATCTTGAACAAGCAATGCCAGTAATTTAAAGAGAAATCACTGTTCTTCTTCCTTTTAATATTTATGTGAAGGGTTAGGTTCATCACTATGAACTTTTAAGCAGGCCTCAGAAACTATTTACATGTTCATTGTGCTCTTGTGCAGTACTAATACCCTTTGGGTGAGCAGTAAGTAAATCCATGAATGTTTGATACAATATCAAAGCTCTTGAAATAAATCAAAACTTTCATGTAAACCCTGAGCCTTTAACAGGTATTAACGTTAAGATGACATGCTGAAGGAAAGTTTTTCCACTTCTCTAGCTATAATATAGTATTTCCAGTATTCAAATTTATTTATCATGACTTTGCAGCCAGTTAATAAATCCACGAGGACAAGTAACAGTTATGGCATTTCCTAAGAATTGGCCTTTCCCTGCGGTCCAGAATGGTTTTTAATGCCAAGGTTTCTGGCTTCTGTCATCCGCAGTTCCTGGCCCTGCTGGGTTGGTCAGGAGCATTCAGAAGAGGCAGGTTCTGTAGACCAAACCATTCTGCAATGCTTAACTTAGTCTAGCTGCTTTTTGCTTTGTTCACTGAGAAGATGTTCTGTAATGATGTTTTTGAAGTCACCCTTCTAAGTGCTTTCTATTTGGTCTGTCATCAGCTCTGTGACCTTGGTTTCATTTTGATATGCAGTGTACCTCCACAAGGCTGTTAGTAGGAAATAAACTGTGGTGTAGGAATGCAATTCTCTTCTCTCTTGCTCTAGCAATGTAGCTACCCTGTCCATTCAGTCTGCAGAAATGAGAGAAAGCTGATTCACTCTCATCACTCTCCTTCACTCTGTCTGACGAACTGATGCACGTGAGCGTGATACCACTCATCTTTAGACTGATAAATCTGTGTTTAAAAATTCTCTAAACCAATAAAGAGCCTTAACCAGAACTGATGAAGCTTTCTGATGTTTCTGTGCAAATGTGAGTTGATCCTTTCGCTTGGAGAAAAACTCTGGGAATCTGTGCTCCCTATTTTTACATTTGTGTCATTTAATTTTTCTCATTGCTGAGCCTTGCAACAAAGGGGCCAGTTATTATTGATTCTTTTGAGTTTTCTGAGGTACAGAAGTATACGCCTATCCACAAAGAAAGGGATCTATATCACACCATTCCATATAGTTCACAGAATCTCCTAGCACATGGAGGAAGCCTGAGGTGCTACTGACCTGTGAGGCAAACACAAAGATAGTAAGAATATTCACGTTAAAAATGTGCTACATGATTGGTCATTGCCCTCTTTTCTACTCATTATGGCAAGTAAGTATAAATAAGCTTTTTTCACCATTATGGTTTTCTGCAGTTGCATGACAGCTTTGAGGTTTTGTTACTTCAGGAAGGGGCAAAACATGTTTGTTTCTAAGAAGTGTGCATATCAACCTACTTACTTGAAGGTTTTTTTTTCCCATTTATAACAGAAGGCTGGAATTTATACACAGAACTTTGCAACAGACCCATTTTATAAAGCTTTATTTATTTATTTATTTATTACTACTAGCTGTACTCATTATTGCCTGTTTTTTACAGCGTATATGAAACAACCTATTTTTTCCATCAAGTCATTGTCACTTCTAAAGCAACCAGTGTAGTAAAACATAACTGCTATGTTTCTTTTGGACTTAGAGTTTCATCAGTTCTACCTTTTGGTACAAGCCATATTGCATTTAAAGGACTTGTTTCCTGGGATATGGTTTAAAAAGAGTGGATCATTCTTTTGAAAGGCTTTGATCACTGCAGTCATATTGTTGCACCTTTTATCTTGCTGGTACATTGATTTTAGCCAAAGATTGCTTTTCATGAAACTCTGAACTTTAAAAGCACCTCAGTTTCAAGAAAAAAATATTCTGTGAAACGTCTGAAGGCTCTGTTTTGATCTTTTTATGTGCATATTACTTCTGACTTATTTTCAGTGGAACAGTTTTACAGTGTGGGTACTCCTAAATTGTGAAATACCAACAGCATGGAAAAAAAATGAGAATTTTATTCTTAAGCGTATGGCAGTACCCATAATTCTGCCTTTCAGCTGCATTCCTCTTTTGTTAATTAATTTATTGGACAAAAGCCCTATGGCTTGCTGACTATATATATTTTGAAACATTGGGCAGAAGGTGTGTATATAGGTCACAGTTATGAGTTATTTTTCATAATATTTACTGAGCTTTGGTGTCTTTTCAATGGACTACATAAAACACCATATATCTTAAAATGTGCTGGAAGAGATGCAAAGAAATCTGTATTTGCTGGAAAGTGGGGCAAAGTTTTGAAGAGCGTGCTGCAGCCATGATTACCGCACTACATTACTTCTTTTATACCTAGAGTATTTACTAAATAAACCTTAAGATAAAAATAAAGGTAAGAAAACAGGTTTTTTCAGCCCTGTAATTCTTTTACTGTTGTTTGTGTTTCTGTATTCTAGCACTAATCCTCATTTCTGAAAATTTCAAGAAAAATAAGCAAGATACAATATCCATAAGGTTTACTATGTAAATTCTATCATGCCATGAAAAGGCTTCACGTTAATTCTTCTCTTAACAAAATAAATCTGAAGAGAGTTACTCTGCAAAGGCACTGTGAAAAGATAGGTCAAGCAACCTCATTTGGAAATGTCAGTAAGGAAAAGAAATGTCTGTGTTTAAGTAGACACTGCTCTAACTCAAGGTCAGTCTGTTCTCCCAGAGCACTTCTGTATTGACATTTAGATTCCCTATGAAAATTTTGTCTCGGGAGTCTTCATTTTAGCCAGGAAATGTTCCCAAGCAGTAGCTGAATGTTACAGGACTTTCTGGGTATTCAAAATATCATATATATTGTCTATATCACAGCATGGACAAACAAATCCCTTGATTTATATTTCTGTATAGATTAATCTTCTTGATTTTATTTTTTTGAGAACATTGTAACATCTCATATTTACTCATGGCTACAATCAAGTGGAAGTGATTCAACTGTTTCACATCTCAGTTGTCTAAGGTTCTCTTAGTGTAACGGTGGGCATAAATTGGAAAAAAACATCGCTTTAAGATGTATTTAAGTTTTACCATTAGTAGTGTGAATTCCTGCATTAAAAATAACAAGGAATGAAGACAATTTTTCCCTGTCGTACTTGGATAAGATGCAATGTGTGATTCCATGTGTATTCGAGGCAATGATTTTTTCCCCACTACCTGTCAACAGTATTTGGGACCAAAATCTGAGTAGCAGTTAAGGCAAATCTCCCTTCTAATTGACAAATAACTTTTGAAGTGAGAGAAAACTTGCTTTATAAACATTGATAGTTTTTATTTTTATTTTAGCAGAACAACAAAAAATAATTCGTTTATGGAGGCAGTAGTGGCTTTATTTGAGTGCTCCTAGTCCAGCTCTTCAATATCTCAGTTACAAAATGCTCCTCAGGTGATGAAATTTTGGCTGTATTATTCTTATTGTATTGATCTGATTGTATTATGATTTCAAGTGTGGTCGGTCTGTCTTCAGTCTCCCCCTCAACACAGTTCTAAAGAACCTTCAAAAGCTAGTGTACTGCTAAAGCAGTACTCGCTCCTCTGATCTCTTCTTTGTCTCTGAGTGTTTTTGTTTGCCTACTTTATTTAAGGTCAGGCTCAGCTTGTTTTTATTAGACAGATTTTCTAGTGTTTTCCAGGGGCTTGCTGGTTTTTCTACATTCTTCATTCATTTTATATTTGTATTCACATTTTCATTACACAATTTTCATTTTTTCATTCTGAAAAAACTGAAGTGTAGATTGCTCTGTAAGATTATTAGTTTAGAGTTAACTGTTTAATAAATTAAAGCCTTTTTAAGACCTCTGAAAGTTTTGGAACACAATCTCATGTTAAATGACTTTATTTTCATATGATTTTTCCTGGTAATTGCACTGACATCTTAATTTTTTCTCCTCAGTTGAGATGTGTGGGTTTTTTTCTACAGAGAACTGCACTTAAGCAAGTTGCACCTAGCATAAGAATTAAGCTGATCTTACAAGACTGGCTTGGAACTACTTTAAGTCATATAGACAGAGATGCATAAGCATTTTCTGGTAGAAATTTATATCATATTTAGAACCCTATTTTCAGATGTGTGGAATAGCATTCCTGGAGATACTTTAAAGCAATTTAAGGTGAATTTCTTCAGAACAGCAACAGCTATTCTTGATTTTGGTTTGTGTGCTCTTAGCCACTTTCAGTTGGTGGAGGTAAGTTTTTCATTTCTGGGGCAATTTTATGAAACAGGTATTTCTTTCAGAGTTTTTTATTATTATACGATTTGTTCTAGGAAATAGTTGATATGGTAGCTATCAGAATGAAATGTCACACAATTTTTTTCTCACAATAATTAAAAAAGTGACTATACAGATCAACAGAGATGTTAAAAAGTTTTTTAAGATACAGAAAAATTCTGTGCTGCAGACATTGTTGAACTGAAGCTGAATTAAAAATGCTGATGGCAGACTTGGAGAACACTGTGACTTGTACAGGTTTAATGAAGAACAGATAATATTTTCATACCTATACATTCTTAATGCCCACATTTGTTAGAAGTGTGTCATGGTTTTATGATTTTTGGTTATTGGTATTCCACATCATAACATCATGTAGTGCACTGAGAGTTAAAGAGTTAATATTCCAGTTCTGGGTACCTGTCCTAGAAGAGAAAAACTACATACCCCAGCGGAATGTTTGCTGTTCTGCTACTGTTTCTGCTCAGAGTGAAAGATAAAACTGCTTGCATATCATGAAGCATGCTCTCCTTTCTCTTCTGTTTGGCCTGATTATATTGTGTTATAGTGTGTTACCCTACGTTCTGATATGTTCTTTAGTAAATTAGTTTGTTTCTCCTCAGATCATTGCTGCTGCTTTGTTTTTAGGCCCATCTCCTTACCTTTTCCCTTTCCCGGGGCATGGGTCCCTTGCCCTTCTAGTAATGGAACCAGGCTGACCCAGCCTATTAACTGTTGACACAGTGAAATGTAATGACTCATTCTTATCAATTCCTCAGTAGTTCCTTAAGTTCTACATCTGAATATGTTAAATTTTGTTGTTTACAGATATCTCAATATTTGCGTTGTTGCTGGACACAAAATAAGGCAGGGAGAAACTAAAGGCTAAAGAGCATTTATAGCATTGCTTAGTGAAGTGCATGTGACTAAGATAATACTGAGGTACTGTGCAGTCTGACTGCCATCAGCCTCACAGCCTGATTCACCCAGACAGTGGCATTTTCACCTTGATAAAATATTTGTAAGTCGTCTTATAGTGTATTGAAGATTTATAGGCCAGATATTTCCAGCAAGAAATCTTTTAAGTCAGACCACAGAAAGCACTTTCAGAGATTAAGCTTCCCATACTCTTAACACAGCTATTAGATTCTGCCCTGCTGCTGCTAAAAGCCTGAAGGAGCCTGAACCTGAGTTCTGATGGACAGCTGAGTGATGCTGAAGTCCCCAGCTGCTGAGAAACCTGCTCCTGAGGCAATGCAGAAAAGATCAGATGGGTTAGTAACTTGTGATCATTAAGGCCACTTCCTTACACAGCTGATCTTGCAATGATCTTCCCTGAATAGCTGGTGAGGGTGAGTAGAAGCATTGTGTGGTGGAACTCACCTGTGCTTCTGCTCTTTCTCAGCCCATCCACTTAACACTAACTTAACACTGAGGATAGTTCCTTAATCTTTCTACTCTTAGAACAAGGGAGTCCTTCAGAACACTCATTTGAGGCTGCAGGGGAATGCATGAGAATTAGGGATGCAGATTATTAAAAAGCTTTGAGATTTTACTGACAGAACATTCTTGGAATATCTGTGAAAATACAGTTACGTATTTTTTATGTATTCTCTTCATGCGTAACTAAGTAATCAGTTCCTAAAATAAGGGTAATTTGGGAAGGAGAGGTCTGCTTAAGAGGTTTTCCCTGAATTTCCCTGAAAAATGTTAAGGATTTTATAAGAAACTTCATTCTATAACATTTGCTAAAACACCATATTCATATTTAGACTTCTTGAAGATGTTAAAGTTCTTTGATGCAAAGGTTATCTTTTAATTGAATGTGTGCACAGTATTTACTGAAAGAAACTCTGCGTGAGAAGGAACTGCACTTTTCAGCATTTCTTGCATGAATCAGCTAGCACTGTTTGGCTGTTGAGATGGTCACGGTATTTTGTTCGAACTCAAATAGTGAATCAGTGAAATCTCTGTCACAATTCTAGGCAAATCTTGAGCCCAGTGAAGTAACAAGGCTGAATCCCAGTGAGAAAATATCCTAAGTGGAGAAGTCCCACTACGCTGAAATGTTAACAGTGGCAAGAGTTGCAGATAGTGAATTTATTTGATACTTACAAGCAATGGGTGCCAGTAAAAACAAGACAAAAAAGCAGCACTTTGACTGACTGAAGGAGACCTCTGTCAGATTTTGTCAGACTGAAAAATGACAAGATGTCACTATGATCGTGAATACGTTCATAAATATAGAGATCAGCACCTGCTGTTTTGAAATACTCAGATTACAAAAATGAATTAATTAGCTTGGAAATATGGAGATATACTGATCCATCAGCAAAGTAGTTGATTATGATAAAATGCAAAACTGCTAGAGCAAATTCTTGTGAATGTCACTGAAGCTTCTCAAAAGGTTATGCGTTCTAGTCCAAAGGCTGTAGCTGATGGAACAAGTCCAAATTTGTGCATGGTATACATCGAAGTGTCAGTCTCAGTTCTGTTCACAAGTAGTGAGGAGGGGATCAACCCTCACAGTACATACAACTGAGAGGTGTACTGGGATTAGAATGGGCAGCTGATCCATGGAGTCTCTTTGACAGAGTAGAAAAGAGAGAAAATGCAAGGTTGCAAGGTTACAGGAACTTTGCAATATTTAAATAATGAAAATATAACTTACTCAGCAGTAAACAAACTCTGTTCCAAGTAAGTGTCTTATTTTGAGAGAATTTCTTAGCACAGCAGTGGGGCGATTAATGTGCAGTTTTTGTCAGGAAATGGAGGTTTGTAACAATTTCTGAAGAAAATCTGACGTGCTAAAAGTTATGAAATGCAAGTTAGTGTAGGTGGCACACTATATGATGAACACAATATGATGAAGGCAAAAATATTTAAAACATCAGTGGCATTTTTCTTTATTTTATTCATACTCCATGCATATGCTGGCATATTTGCTTACAAAAATCTCCCAACAGACTGAGAAACTACCTCCTTATGCTACTGGAAAAAAGAAGTGAGGTATAACAATATCCCTATTTAAAAAGTTGAAGAACTGCATTTGTTAAGAACTTTACTGAATCTTTATGGTATTGCATAAGGCTTTCCAAATCAATTTCAGCTTTCTATCTAGCTGTCTTGAAAAATAATACACTATCTAAAATAAATAGAGCTATAGTTGGATTCCCCTGTCTATTTTGCAGCATTGAAATTAAAAACGAAAACCAAAAGAACCCCTGAATTCATTGTGTCTTTTGCCATGAATACCAAAGTTGTAAAAACTTGTTTAATAGAAGTCTTAAAATGTTTTCTGACACTTCTGAAAACTTAATGCAAAATGTGCGGATATTTACTAGCTGGAAGTGAACTCCAGACACATGAAATTCTTATGTAGTTCATGTTCCCTACCAGAAGTAACGCTTCTGGAACTGAATTGGAAACTTATATCTGGAATTAAAACATCCGCTTCATTCCCATACAACAAGGAGCCTTACTAAACAGATGCCCCCTCAGAATGCTCAGGATTAATTTTTTCTACAGAGCTACTTTGCTGTTTCTTATTCTGTTTCTATGTCATTCAGGAGGACTTCCATGGAGATTGTAAGAAATAAAATGAAGCATGCTCAGGTTATGATTTTCAAAAGATCATGAATATTCTGGATCCTGCCTTGATTTATTCCATGTTTATTGCATACTTAAACATAGATGTGTAAATTCATGTATTAACACCTCTCATTGTACAGAGGCAAGGATATAAAGAGTCAAGAAAAATATGGAAAATCCTGGAACTGATTGATGAGAGCCTGAAACTATTTTCCGTAAGAAGCTTTTCATATCTGTCATGGAAGGATGAAGGACATTATAATTTTAACTTGATCAAATCTCTAACATTTGTTGTATTATGTTATCCCATATTGTTGCAAATGACATATAAAGCTTGTGTGTTACTTAACTTAGTTAAAACTTGTGTGTTACTTAGATTGGTGTGTTACTGAAAACATTGATACTACTTTTAGCTCCAGATCAATCTATTAAACCGGGATGGACAACGCCTAGAGAATGATGTGGGATGACAATTTAGATGAGGGATGATGCAAGATTCTTTTTAGTTCTACAGTTCCTCCTGCAGTGTTAATGTCAGTCCAACATCCCATTGCAGCTGCCATGTTTTCCTGCTCCTCAACAATGTGGCAGACAGACAGACAATCATGTAAGGGATTTTTTTCTTCTGAAGGACCTCATGCTGAGGACTTGATTTAGCTGAATGCTTATAAGGGTGAAGTTTGCCCTGCTTTCCTTAATATCATCACACCTTAAGTGAGAAAAGGATGGAGAAACTGGGACCTCATTGACATATGTTGGTTGACTTAAGTGAATAGAAGCTTGATCTGCTATGAAAGGATACTTTAGTAAGATGGGTATTCAAGAAAACAGAGTTGGAAGTTTTGTTTCATTTGGGTTGGTAAAAAATAAATTCTAAATTCTAGTAAATGGGAAAAATTCTTTAATTTACAGAATGCCTGATGTTAAATAAGTAGTAGCAAATTAACAGAGATAAAATGTGCTTTTAAAAAATACTGAAAAGTAGAGAATGTTTCCTGTAAACACAATTAAATGTCACATAAAAGGATGTCTTAACTAAACTTCTAGAACTTTTTAAAGATTGATTTTTCTCTTTATCATTTAGATGCAGTATTTACTGGATTCTATGTATTGAGCTATTAACGTTCTAAGAAAAATTGATTATTTTTTTCCCTTTTACCCTTGTTCTGTATTATTATAGATCTGAGTGTACTGAGACTTGATAAGCAGTTGGAAATCCCTTGAATATTCAAGAGTTTAGGAAATTATGCTGATGTAGGATTTCATTTAGAGTGTTGTCCTTTGGAGGTCTCAAAAGGCTGGCATGTATCTGAGACTTTACCCAGCTGTGTGTACTGATAGTGCTATATATGTAGTTTTGTGTGTGTGAGAGAGAGAAGGTCAGTGGAAGAGGTTTGTTTTTCTGTAAATGACCAATAAACAAATTATATCTGAACTGAGAAATGGTAAATGGGAAAAATATTTCAAAGAAGAAGTACACAAAGGGTGAGAACATGAGGGTAAGAGAAAAAGATATGAGTATACAACTGTTTAAAAATATTTTTTAAAAAGGAAAAAAAAAAGCAACATTTGCATGTATGTTCATAGAGAAAGCCAAAGCACTTACGCACTTCCTGTTTGTGTTTCTTTCTGCAAACATTTTCTCTGGTTATTGACGATGACATAGAATTGCATTTTTTTTCCCAGTTATAATAGTTCAGGTAATAGAAAGGGTTGGAAAAAAAACCCAAAGCATTATCAATACCACAATTAATTTAAAAATTACAATTTTTTTTTCCCAGTGAATAATGCAACAGAACTGTGAAGAGAGAACACTGAAACATAAGGACATGTAAATGCCACAGTGAATGTGTATCATGCATTACATTGAGGGAAATTACAAGGTTAACAACAATCTCTGTTTACCAAAACAATATACTTTCGAATTTTTAAGTGTTTTGCCAGCAAAGGGAATACAATGTCTGGGGAAATGTGGGGGGAAAAAATAAAAACCTCTGACATCTGTTATGTTTTTTGCTCATGAAATAAGCCCAGAAAGATGAAAAGGGTTTGACAATGATTGCTGGATGTGCTATGCTGTGGCTCAACCTCAAGGGCACAATAAACTTAGAACAAGTGCTTAGAAACAGATCAAAGATCCAGTGAATTATTTTGCATTTTTAACCTTTGACCAAAACACCGTATCCTGAATATTGTTGCTGTTAATTGGAGAGCTTAAAAGATAAGTAGCATACAGGGACAACCATTGCCATAGGAAACTAAAACTGTGTGATTAATTATGGCATATTCCCTTGTCTATTCAATATGTTTATGTAAAACTTTTTTATTCTTTCAGCAATAATATTAGAACTTTTCCCCTAATGAGTAATATTTAACTTCATACATATGCAAATAAAAAGGTGAGAATGTGCATAAATGTCAATGTGAGCTATGTTACCCACCTAAATAGAAATTAAACAAAGCTCCTCCCATAGCTTGCACTGGGGGTTGTTCAGTTATATTCCTCGTAGCATAATGACAAAAGACAAATTTATTTGTAATACTGGTTCCATTGTTGAAGAGGTCAACACTTACACAACTCCATTTTCAATTCAGACATTAGTCAATGACACAGTGATACTGTTCAAAGTTAATGGAGAAGTCTAGTTATTCTTTTCAGTCCATCTTGGATAGTCTCCAGATTGAGTTGGGAGTCTGTTAAATCTTGGTGATCAGTGGATGACTTGAGATAAATTGTTCATGGAAGACTATCAGATGTGAACAAAGGCTAGTTCTTGCAATTACATTAAATGTATAAGGTGCTTGTATAAATTCACACAAACTATTTGAATTATGTTTATTCAGTTGATGACTTCTTTTTGGTAGTGTTTTGATGGACAGTTAATAAAATTATGTGAAGTTAACTCTGATAGTATATAACAAAGTTACTAAATCAGGAAAAAAAAAAGTGATTGAATTTCAGATCCATTAAGTGAAACCAAAATTCTTATTAGTTTAATGTATTCCAGCTTCTGAGCACTACTGGATATTGGGTACATATATTTGCATGCAAATTCTTTTGCCCTAAACAATAATTGCAAGCCACATTCATCAAAATTTAACAGAAAATGAAGTGTAGTTATGGTGGACAGTTTGCTAAATATAAGCCAGTAGCGTGCACGGGTGGATGGTCAGTGGTGTCCTGTCTTGTATCAGGAATGGTGTGGTGAGCAGGGCGAGGAAAGTATTGCCCTCCATCTTGTACTCAGCTCTGATGAGGCCTGACATCAACTACTGTGTTCAGTTTTGGGCACCTCAATACAGAAATGACATTGAAGTGCTAGAACCGGCCTCTAGAGGGGCACCAAGGCTTGTGAAGGTCTTGGAGGATGTGCCCTATGAGCAGCAACTAAAGGAATGGGGGTGTTCAGAACTGGGAGGAGAATGCTGAGGGGAAGACTTGTTGCTCTCTTCCAATACCTGAAAGGTGATTGCAGTGGGGTTGATCACTTCTCACTGGTGATAGAACAAGGAGAAATGGCTTCAAGTTGTGCCAGGGGAGATTTAGGTTGGATACCAGGAAAGCCTTCTTTACAGAAAGAGTGGTTAAGCACTGGAATTGGCTCCCCAGGGAGGTGGTTGAGTCACCATCCTTGAATGTGTTTAAAAACAGTTTGGACGCGGTGCTCAGGGAAATGATTTAATGGTGGGTTTAGAGTTAGGGTAGTATGGTTAGGTTGTGTTTGGATGAGTATCTTTTCCAACCTGAGCAATTCTATGATTCTATCTACAGAAATTTTCAAATTACTCTAATATTTGATTCAAAGTGAAACGTACAGAGGTACAAGAAGTTTCCTTTTAAATTTAATTGCATTTTCTTTTCTATTTTTCATACACACAAAACACTATGATTGCCTCACCTTGCTATATGCTCCATAGTTTTAGATCCAGAAGAAATTCTAGTCAAATTCTATTTAAGCATCAAAATACTTTTCTCAG
Source organism: Lagopus muta (assembly GCF_023343835.1). Classification (NCBI taxonomy): domain Eukaryota; kingdom Metazoa; phylum Chordata; class Aves; order Galliformes; family Phasianidae; genus Lagopus; species Lagopus muta. The sequence continues at coordinate 50,896,846 of NC_064436.1, forward strand.
TATGTTTTTCTTTGCCCAGTATTTTGATCTTCACTTTAGATGATGATCATAGAATCATAGAATCACAAGGTTGGAAATGACCTATAAGATCATCTAGTCCAACCGTCTCCTCATCACCATTGCCACCACAAGCACTAAACCACATCACGCCTCTTCAAGAGTCGAGAGTTCAAGAGTTCAAGAGTCGCCAGGGACAGCGACTCTACCACCTCTCTGGGCAGCCATTCCAGTGCCTGACCACTCTCTGAGAGAAACAGTTCTTCCTTATGTCTATATACATCTGCTAGTTTAATCAGTAACTGCAAATATAAGAAATTTAGAATTCGTAGGTGTGGCTTGGAACTTGGAAATTGTACTGTGTAACAAAAGAAGGTTAAGAGAGTGACCTTTATTCATTGTCTGTTGTTTGTCGCTTGAGCCCTAGGTTCTTTTTGGTTTTGTTTTTAATAAAAATATTTTGCTTAATGTATTTAGTAGCAATAACAAGAATTATATGGGGAATTTTCCTTTTTGTAAAATGAATTCAAAGAAAGTTGGTGATTTCATTAAAATGTAAATATGTGAAATGAAATATAGGTAACAATGTTAATGGTTTAATTAATGGGATGAATACTTCTTGGAAGCAATGATCATATGTGCGAAGGTTGAGTAATAATAATCTGAGTACAACTGAGTTAAGTGGAGAAACACTTTCTTCTGCGAAAAATTCTTTTCATACAGTCATGAACCTGAATAATTAATAGTTTTAGACTAGTGGATACATTCAGGGGAAAATAAAAGGCTGAGTAAAATTGAAAGAAAGCTATCAACTGTATCACAATTTCAGGTTAGGCAATTTAGATGTACTTCAACAGATTTTCTAAATGAAGCTTTGATACGTTTCATAAAAGAGAACTGCAATTTACTGTTGCATTTGTCTATTTAAATGTTTTTGAGAGGGATAACTATTCTCAGTAAAAAAAAAAAAAAGGTAGGCACTTGTACTTTGTATAGCTCTTATCATTAAAGTTTATATGTCAAATATATCTAGCAAATGCATTTTTTTCTGTTACTCCGATCGGATTGCTGTTTATCTCAGAGTTGAAATTAGCTCTGTGCTTCAAGTAGTGGCTAAATCTACAAAAGATATTAGGACTCAAACAGCAGTTTTAGGCATATTGATTTAAAATGTAGGTCCTCTAAACATTTGTGCTTCTGCCTTTTAATTCTAGAGTCTCCTACAATACGCATGGGCAAAGATTTTAAATTTTTCATGGACATCCCTAGAACTGCTTTGTCATTCACAGGGCATAACAGCCTGGTTCTGCAACAGCAGTTATCCATGGTTGTTGCTGCTATCTGTAAACTCTTTTATTCCACTTCAGTTTTAGACATATGTAACAACTTTTAACAAAGGTTTTCTCTTTTTTTTTTTTTCAGTATTGGACCCATTGACAGGGTGATGCCAGGATGGATAAGAAGCAGCTCATGTGCACCAGCTGAATCAGTTTTATTCACTGTAGCTGAACTAAAGCAGAAAGCTACAGCTAAAGCTTTCCTTAAAGCTTGCCTGCAGCCAGAAAATTGGGCATCTAAAGTTTTTGTATTGTTTACCACTACAACTCCAGTGAACAGAAACAAGCAAAACATTTCATCAGCATTTAGGAGAAACTCACATCTCTATTAGGTTTCCAGAACATGACAGTAACGTTTATGCAGATTTGATTTTCTTTTTGAAACTCTGAGTAACTATTTTGTACAGCTGAAGATGGGCAATTTTTCTAGTGCCATGATACTGGCTTCTCTGTTTTGTGCTATACTACCACTTTCTCCAGCCCAAGCTGATCCACAAATGAGTCCATCTCCGATGTAGGGTTGATTTACTAGAATAGCAGACTTGACTTAGAGGAAATACTATTATCTTGGTCCTGCCTTGAGGAGAAAGATGAATTAGATATGTTGCCTTGAGTTCCCTTCCTACTCATTATTGAACATGTTTGTATTCCGTGTGCTGTAATGATATTGGACTGGACATTAGGAAAGCTGTAGGTGAAGGAGTATTTTTTTTTCCATAGAAGTTAAATCCATGATATACGGAAGTTTCAGTTCTTGTATGTTTGAAGAACCTGTGTCTTTCTTCTTACGCTAGAGGACAATATGCTAAACATTATCTGTCATACATTCTGAACATTTAGTTTTATCTTGATGGATTACTTGTAAAAAATGGAACAGTCTAGATAGAGGATGGATTAAATCTGCAACTTTCTCCTTCATTTTTTTGAATCCATTAATAATATCAGATCATGTGATTGAAGAGTTCTTCCCACTTGAGAAACTAGTGGATTACTGGTGGTTCTGAGTAAACCTGTGGATAAACACATTTCATTAAAAGAAAATGGATATTATAAAGCTAGATATCCACTAATTGGCAGTTTGGAGAAGGGTGAACCTGTGTAAGTGTGGCATGTGACAGCAGGCTTTCTGCAGCGTCTCTTCAGCTACGTTAGCAATACTAATATCTTGAAACCTGTCATATCTGGATGACACGTATTTCCTACTGCACAGGAAAAACACATAACTTGTGCATTAGATCTCCCTTTTGCACTTATGAGGAATGTTCATTGCTAGTGCAATGGCAAGTAAAAAGTCTTTTTACTGTGCCAGTGTTAAAAACTATTCCTACGAAATCTAACTCTCAATATTTAAATTCAGTCAAGTTTCATGAAATTATAGTTGAGCCAAACAAGGATTCAAATTGTCATATCCCACCCATAAGGGGAAGGAAGGAATGACAAGATTCTTAAACATTTTACTCAAAATATTTTATTTGGCTTTGGAATATTATAGTTGCACAGCATACACAAACACAAGCAGATTCTGAGATTATTTAAGAAATAATTTTGCAATGATACAAATATTCTTCAGCAAATTATATATCACCAGATCAATTGCCATGTGCCAAGATTAGATTAAAATAAGAATATATCCTCTGATATTATATAGCTGCCACACACCTTGATTGTTGGCTCATGATTATTAATAGATTTTAGTGTTAAGCGCTGGTACATGTTGGTTCTTCTAACGATGATGCCTGCATAGTAGTCATGACACTTATACAATTTTTTTAGTTTTCTTTAGTCAGACCTCAATAGAAGGAAATAGTTTTTAATTAACATTAATGGTTTACTACACTTATGTTAGTTCATGAAAAGTGTCACAGTCTTGGGGTTTTTAAAGACTGCTCATTTCTAACATGACTGTATTTTATAAGAGCATTATTCCAATGCATCATCTCTCAATATGTGGAGATTATTTCATACATTTCAGTGAAATCATAAAAAGAGCAAAACTCACTGATACTTCTGATATATTTCTTTTCTCCAACCTCTTGATTGTAACAGTTTCTGCAAGATAATTGCTCTGAAATTCATTATCTAATCCTGCAGTCTTCAATTGTTGGCCAAAGACTGAATTAGGAACAAGATTGTAGATCCTCAGAGGATTCTCTAAAGGCCTGGACTTAACACTGCTGTTGCATAAGCAACTGTGCACCGGGCATGTCTTTGACCTTAGTTTAATTGCAAAAGGTGGTTTGTTGTAAGAACTCTGTATGAAATGTAAGTAAATGTCAACTGGCATATTAACAGGTTAATTTATTCATTAGAATAATCAGTGCAAAACAAACACAGCACTCATTAATAATATCCAAGTAGAAGTGCACTGCCTCTGTGTCCCTTCAGTATATACAGCCGTGCAAAGCTACGTGTCTTCCAGAGAAAGAGGGAGCGAACGAGGAAGAAAAAAGCGAAAATTGTGCACATGTGGAGCAGACAAATGTTTCCTAACTTTTAGGCAAAGTGACTTAGTTTAACTTAAACAACAATTTTTTTGTTAGCAGCTCATGTAGAATGAGATGGATTACAGCAGAACAGTTTTGCCAGAATATATTAAGTAGAAGTTATCAGTGGGGAAAGATGGCAAGTAGTAGCTGTAGTCACACCAAGGTGGAGTCAGAGGGGCCCAAAACCGTTTAATAGTTCAGAGACACCCAGCAGAAGATCCTTAGCCTTAGGACTGTGAGAAAGAAGTATCACTGTTAGTTTAGGTAAGGTGGTATTCCCAAACATGATGTCTGAGTGTGCCCTTGTGCTGATGCTGACTATGCCCCAACTATACTTTTTGTAAGAGGAATTACAGAATAAACTTTAATAAAAGAAAACGTTTTGCTCTGCTAATTTGATTCACGCAGTTCACTTCAGAAATTCTTTTTTTTCCCCTAGCTTTGACTGAAACTGCAAAATAAAACTTCCAGTTTATAAAAATACTCTGAGGCTTTTCTTTCTATAAATGTTTCGCTGTTCATCACCACTGAGTTGAAGATAAATGTGAAAATGGTTCTAACTTCTGAATAAACAAACTGAATTTCTGTTAGTTATAACATAATTATGTTAAGTGAGGGGCAAATTTTCTTTTTACTGGGAAGGAATACACCTACATAAATAGAAAGGAAGATGATGTTGCCCCGTGCTTTTAGGAAATGAAACTAAGAGGTGTGATAAAATGTGGTTAGGTTACTCCCGATAAATAAGTTTAGACAAAAAATGCTACTACTAAAAAGTTTTGGAAGGAATAAAGAAATTCTGTAGAATAGGAACAGCTCAAAGTCTGTAAATTGATTTTCAGTGTGTCTAGAGTTGTAGTGGAAATGCTATGTCATGGCTTGAAACTGTCATTGAGAACTTGGTGGGAACGCAGGGCCAATCCAGGGGAGCTCAGGTGCATGCAATGGTTCTCAGACTTTGTTTAAGCATTGACAGTGGATGCAAGGGTATCTTGCTAGAGAACCCAGTGTATCTGAGGTCTTCTGAAGGTAAGCAGCTTCTTTCCTTTATTTCTGTGCCTGCAGCTGTTGCATTTGTGTCACTAGAGTTAACTAAATCAATCTATGCCCGTGACAGAGGGGCAGTAGGACCCTGGACTCCCTCCCTGGCCCAACAAAATGGGAAGGGGACAGGGAGATGGGAGCTGGGCTCAAGGAAGGGAAAAGAAAAAAAACAGTGGCAACGATCTATGGAGGAAAACTTGTTTTACTAACTGTGATATCAGAATGCAAGATAACACATATAATACAATCTAATTGAAATTGAGACTAATAAATCAAATAAGATAGGAGAGAGAGAGAGTTCCTGAGGCCGAGTCAAACCTGAAAAGCTTGGAAAAGCTAGGAAAGCACCCTCCAGCACCCACTGCCAGGCAGTAAGAGACCACCCCACCAAGAAGGGCCGGATTTCATGACTTCCATAAATGTACAGGGGAATAGGTACCTGGAATTGGAGCATTAACACTTTAACTCCCAGTGCATTACATGATGTTTTGATGTGGAATACTGAACAGCAAAAAACATAAAACCATGACAAATTTGAGTAAATCCTCATTTACTGCAGCTTAGGACCTTGCTATTCTGCTGTCATTGCTGCACTTTGCATTGCATTACAAGAGCATACAAAAGAACAAACAAATATTTATCAATTCTGAGGACTGAACACTAACCACAATTTGACTTGTGTAGTTTGTGCATGCTTTGTTTTCTAGCAAACTAAACTCGAGTCAGAACACCTATCGCTATATATCTTATTACTTTGTTTTGCTATGCAAAGTAAACAAAGTAATTAAATAAGAAGGCATTATAAATGTGGCAAAATGATACCTAGATCTTTAAAATGGGATAATACAAATCCATAATTGTAAAACAGTTGTGAAAATGAGAGGCTACTTCTCCACAAATCTCACCTAGAATACTATAAATGATCATAAATATATGTAGCAGTAAATATGTTGTGTTGTAAATGATTTTATTTATAAATGCCTAGAAACAAAATAAGAAATAAATTTTCATAGAGAACTCAGAAGTCAGAGATAAAATGCTTGAGGAAATAAATATAGATAGCAGTAAGTTCAATATACCTCCTGACAAATTATATGAAAACTCCATAAAACCTGCTCCTAGACTTGCACAAGCACTAAATACTTAAATTTTGCAAACATACTGTAGGAGAAAAATTCTATTTTGATATGCGAAAAATGTATACAGAATGGATCTTCTTTTCAAATGTCAATCTGATACATACATGCTTACTGAAACTTTAACTTAAGCACACGCACTTAAATCATTCTACCATTTCCCCCCCCAGCTATTGTAAGGCATATGTATGTTTTTCAGACCACTGACACAAAAATATAGCAGAATCTTGAAATTAAAAAGTAATTTAATTGAACTGAGAAGTGAGAGAAGAAAATGATTATTTATTTATTTATTTATTTACTGTTAAAAAAATTAAATTGTTTCAGTCTAAGCAAGACAGCCTGTCAGGGAAAAAAAAATAGGATATGGCTGAGTGCCTACAAAGAGCATTCTAGTTAAGAAAAACCTGATTATGTGAATTAAAGCCACATTTAGTCTCTGACAGAGATTAGTGCTGTCTCTGAAACACAGGCCATGCCTTTTTTGTTTGTTTCTGATTTTTTTTCTCTGAGAGATGATTAATGTTTCATTTGTATATTAATTCTGCCTTTCTGCAAGTACAGTTTTATCGTAGTCTAACTTAAAAGGATAATGTATTACATTAAGGTATTACTTGTACACATTATCATAACTGGCGTTCATCGCCTATGCCCCTATTTATGCTGCTTAAATATGGGGCTGCCTGGCCTCCTACAAAAGTTGAGAAGTAAAAAACCTTAAATACATCTTTGTTCCTTCCACATCCTAATGAGATAAGGATGAGTGCATACTTTCCTTCAACCAAATAAGAAGCATGCTCACTGACTGAAAATCAAAGACTTCTCTTTTGCCTATATGGAATAGAACTGGTCAAGGCTGATCTAGCATCCAAGACAGCTCCTTGCTTTGCCTCTCTCTAGATATTTCATTAAATATATATATATATATATACACACATAAAAAAAAAAAAAAAATGTGGGTAAGAATTTGCTGAATTCCAAGCTTTGTCATCTGACTTAATAAAGGTTTATATGAGGCTTATTGCAAAGATAATATAGTTACTCAAATAAAGATTAGAAACATAGCAGATATATTTAAGCTGATTAATATTTCCATAGATGCATTGGACATTAAATTCTTGATCATGAAAAATGACAGCATATGTTTTGATGAAATCACAATTCCACAGAAATCATTAACGTTTGTGAATATCCAAAATCTTCCAACCACAAAAAAGATTACAAATGTGTGAATGAAGCCATTTTAAAAGATCATTAAACAGTGTCTGTCACATAAAGGGTGCTGCATAAACATCCATTTAATAACAGTTTTGCTGAGCCCTTTTTTTTTTAACCAATTTTCCCACTATCAATTAATACTGTTCCACAACTGAGGAGATATCCAGTGAAGAAACTTAATTTTAAGTAGTTTCTAATCATTTAAAGAGTTCCACAATCTATTCACATTCATTTTCCAGGGTGTTGCTTCTCAGAGTATCTATTTCTCCATAAGCCTTTTTTAAAACACTAATATGCTTAATACCTATTTGCAATACCTAAGAAGTAATCCAGTGCATTCAAACTCAACACATACTAATTTTCTCAAGACTCTTGAAGACTTTATAGTGCTAATTATGTCTATTACTGTCATTTACTTTGAAATGATAGGTATGCTTGCTTCTGAAAAGAAATCCTCAATTTTGCTTAGTAATGAAGAAAGTTCTATTTCAGTAAGCCTTTCTGATCTAATGACTCTGATTTCATTTAGAAATAATAGGTTTACTTGTACAAAGAATGATGACACATGTTTAATGCAGATAACAGGCTGCTTATCACATTTTTTTCTAATTATACATTTTTGCATTATAGGATTAATGTAGACAGTGTTGGGACACTGCACAAGAAATGAGTATTTTGCAAGTAAGATGATTTAATAAAAGCAATTTTACATTTTTTCATAATGTTTCTCCAAAACTAGTAATTTTAACAAAGCATTAAGTATAACACTAAAAGATAGTAGTCACCGCTATAACAGTGGTGGGAAATTTTTGACACAAGTAATGTTTTCACCTGATACATTGCATGTTTACTTATATTTGTATGTGCCACTAGGATTTTTTCCATTTTTTCATGAATGTGAATCCCATTTCAATCAACATTTGTCAAAAAGCAGTGACTCACATTATTGTGTGCCACTGTTCCCATTGTGAAACAACTTCAGCATAACTGAATTACTAGAAAAACAAGTCTACACTTCCTTTGTCTGGAAACCAGGCCAAATGACTATGGAGCTGTGTAGGTTGCTCCAAAAGTAATGCCTCCTATTTATTTATATATGAAATACAACAGATACAAAGAGCACAATAATATTATGTGACAGAATAAGGCAGGGATGTTCAGCCTCTACTGGTATACATTCACCATCTGCCTATGACACTCTGAACTGATGTGGTAAAACAGGAAATGTACTTTCAGAGCAGTCCTCATATATATCTGAAGATATTTTTTGTGCTGAATATGAAGAGTACTTTTTTTTTTTACAGTTCTGTCCTTCTACTGATGTCATGGCTAAAGATGTCTCTAACACTAACCAGGATTAAAAATTTAAAACCCGAGGAGAATCAGTTCGACAGAGTTCACAAGACTAAGCGATAGGACAAAGCCCTAAGCTAAAAGATAGGAGATTTAGATTAGGTACAAGGAAGAAATTATTTAGAAGATGGTGAGGCCCTGGTACAGTTTGCTCAGAGAAGCTATGAATACCGTGTCACCAAAAATGTTCAAGGCCAGGATGGATGGTGTATGGGAACTGCTGAGTCATGGCCTGAACCTCTGATTGATCACCTGCAGTGAGCAATGAGTCAGCCATGGGAGCACAGGTGAAGGCAATTCACCTGTGCTGCTGGAAGGGGTGGAGCCTGGCTCCACCTTTCCTAGACCCATTTAAGAGCTGACTACAAGTGGGGAAGGATCTCTTCTGGAGATTCACTCTGAGTTTCCTAAGTGGGCCCAGGATATGGGTAAGTGTTTTATCTTTTCTGCTTTGGTGTAATAATTACATAGCCAAGCTCTCTGGTATACCTCATGACTATAACATCTGCGCATTCTTTGATTATACCGATGGGGCCCTGGGAAACCTTATCTAGTGGGAGAGGTCCCTACTTGTGGCAAAGGAGTTAGAATTGCAAGATTTTTGAAGGTTTTTTTCTCCCCAAACTGTTTTATTAGGGTTATATCAATCATTAAATCATAATTTTCTACTCACAAATTATTGTAGAATAATAAAGATAAATGGAAGACTTGATCTTTCCAGAGTGTTAACAATTGCATGAAGTTGCATGAATGAGAAAGGGGTAAACTGCTTTTGGATAAGATTAGAAAGGTTTATAAGGAACACAGTTTCTCCCAGGAAGAAAAATATTAACTACTTGACAATGAGAGACTGAAGAGTAACCAAGGATAGCAGGATAAACATAATCCTAAAAGTTTTATCACAGTAGAATAGAGATTTAAGAAAGTATGGCAGAGGAGTTAAAAATATGTTTTTCTTCAGTTTGTTTTGTTTCAGTTTTTTCAGACTTTCCAAAGGGGCTTTTAAAAAGTAATAGATATAAATGCATGTACATACTTTAAAGGAAAATAATCCAGTTGCAAAGAATATTTAAGGAATGCAGTACAGAGGAAGAGAAAGAGGAGTATAAAGTAATTTGGAAGGGAAACCAGGGGGAAAAAAAGAGGAGGAAGAAGTTGTAGGTAAAAGGGGAAAAAGTAATAAAATAATGAGAGATCTAATCACACAGTTTTTTTGAGAATACAAGAAGCAAATATTTCCCAGAAGAGAAGTTTTGAGAAACCAGAGAAAGCAAATAGTGACATATGCAGCACATCAAGACTGGATAAGACTTCCAGCTATGGCTGGGTATTTGGTGTACCCTGGTGTTCATTTATTACAACATAATAAAAGAAAATTATCTTCCTATTCTGTCATCTGATAACACTCACAGTCTGAGCCCTTTGCCTACAGATTGCTACCAACACATGTACTTCAAAATAGTCTGGTCTCTAGCTGAGTGACATGATATTATGATGTCATCAACATAGGATACTATGATATAATGGTATTATATTATAAGCATTAAGGGATTCCAAATCTAAAGAAATTTTGAATTATTGAAGGAGGTGTTTGATCAACAAGGAGAAGCACAATCTGATAATTAAACTCATCTTGTTTTAATAAGGTACTATGGCACCTGCTAGTTGCACTCAAACTGATAATGAACCAGTAGTCTGCCAAAATGTAATTTGAGTTTATATGAATAGATTCTGAAGAATTGCCTTGAATAACAGTAGATTAGAATAACAAATTGCTTTTATGTTTAAGCTGTACTACAGATAACATGATTATAAATGGTGGTCTAATTTATGCCATAAGGTTTCTGTTGAGCTGTTTTGTGGACCAATAAAGAAAATAGTTGCTGTTTTGGCTCCAGTACAGAATGCCAAATCCAGTATTACTGCTAAATTGTGATGTACTTATGCCTACTTGGCTTGTACCATATGAAGCCTTAGTAAAGTCAAGGTGACTCTTCTTGAGATATTCATCATGAGAAATATTCGAAGGTCATCATGGTTAACTGCTTATCTACATAGCACTTCAAAAATTATTCACTTATTTTTAGAAGGTAAGATCACATCAACCTTGAAAATCTGACATTTGAGCTGAAGAGAATGACAATAATTGGACATCATCTTCTGCAGCAAAGTTGTTCCTTTAATATTATTTACTTTTTATGCACAGACAAAACAAATTGAAACAGCTGATTTTACTGAGAGCAACTAAAACAGAAATAGAAAAAATACCTTAGCATAACAGGAATGTTCTTCAGTCCAATAAGCATCAGGGAGGAGAGTCCAAAGTGCTAAATAAATCAATAAATGAAATATACAGGAAAGGAACCATATAAAAGAAAGTCTATTTTCAACAGAGAGGGATTAAATGCTTTAATTAAAAAGTACTGGAGTTATTATTTCAAACAGCTTACATTTTACCTAGCAATTGGAAACCCAGCAGGATGTAAAAAAGCAGTTTTCTGTCTATTAAAAGCAGTCTGTGGAAGCATCAGGAAAAAAATGCAGAGAATGCACATTTTGGATCGGCATAATGACATCCACCACATCCCTGTAGGGGCACTAGAAAGAGATGTTTAAGTTGTGTACCAATTTCATTTTGCTGATAACGCTTTTCATCAGAAAAGATGAAACAAATGTGACTTTCAAAACATAATCATGAAGGACAAGGACACTGGATAACTGTAGCCACTTTAAATGTCTCAGGAACTTGTAACTGTAAATGTGAGCGTTATCAACTTGAAGGCAGACCAGAATACTTCAAGGCAAACTGCCCAGATTATTTTAGCTCTTGAAGTAGGAAGGACACATAGTACTTTAAATGTATTATACAGGTTACAGAAGAGAAGCATATTCTCAGCATCACATAAATATGAAATAGCCTGAGGTGAAAAAGAGCTGCAGCCAATGGACTTTAACTGGATGTTAAATAACTCTCTAATGAGGAAGGAATCATAGCAAATATGCAGCATTTCACTAAAGGTATAATGTTGTATTTGTAGTGTGCCTAGAAGAAGCATTTAATAGACAGAATGATGTTATGAGGGCAACTAATACTGGACACAACAAATTACATCTAACTACTTGCTAAATTACAGGCTACAGCTTCACAATTGAAAGATACAAGTGGATTTGTCAGAGTGCTGGCTGAAGTCTAAGAATAATTATAAAGGTCTTACTCAAAACCTAAAAATATGCACTAAGTCAGAACACCTGACTGTAAAAAGTGACACTGAAACACAGACTAATAATAATCTTTTAATATCTTGCTGAAATATAAACATAATACGTCAATTTATAAGAAGGGCTAAAAAAGAATTGTTTTCTTTTGGATATGTGGCTGAATGGAAGAAAAAGAACTGATTATTCAATTGGGAAAAAATGCTTTTATTGAAGCAAGTATATTGGTTGTTGGATTGCATTCAGCAAAATAAATCAGAATAAAGCATGGTCAAATGTGTGTGTACGTCTGCCTCTTCAGCAAAGTCTTCACTTTTTTTTTTTTTTTTTTACAAAACTGGTTTTGATATTTGGTTTATAGTTAATTCATAATTAGAAATTGTTACTTTCTTCTTGTTCACTACATCAATACACTGGTCAGGATAAAATATATTTTAGAAGATGTATTTGACAGATTCATCTCTCTTCCTCTCCCTCCAACTATGCTTCTTGAAAGAAACCATCCATGACATTTCTGAAATAATGTTGTAAGCTTGACAGGTTCGGGTAAAACTTACTGATTGCTTTTTTAGAACTTAGAACCGTCTTTTAGAACCATCTTCACCTTTGTCCTCACTGTTTCTGAAAATACTGCATATATCAAGCAACCTTATCGTGCTATTGAAAAATATATGTTGAAACAATGGGCAGAGTATATAAACAACATCAAATGACTTAGACAGATATTTCCTGTAGTTTTTCAATATGAAAGTTCAAATCCCATCATATACTTTTGACTCCATAGGAATACCTGACTATAGTCTCAATGGAAATTCCCAGAAATCTTACGAAGATGGTAAATTTAGTCACTGTAATACATGACTACCGGCTATTTTACTTCAATGAATCAAGCTCTTATCAGTAACAGTGCATTATTTTTATTTCCCAGAGCAACATACATATACAGATTTATTAAAATGTTGCCATTGAACGGCATTCTCTCCTTAATCTTTTATCTCTGACAGAAGTCAGCAACAGGTATTTAGGAAAATTGCAGACAAGAGAAGTAGAGAGAGATATTTTACCAAATATATCATTTTGGCTTCTAAAAATCAGCAATGTGTCTGGATTATCATTATGTATTTTGTATAATAAATTTTAAAACTCTTACTCTGCCGGGGCAGCACTCACTGAAATTGCACCTTGTCGAAATTTGTAAATACTTTGCCTACATCAACTGTTCATGAGTCTGTTTCTTAAAAGTGCTTGTCAATAAGACTTTTCAATGTGAAATTGTTTTCACATGCAAACCACTGCAAATCTTTTCCTTTGTTCTTAACAGTTTTTCTAATTCTACCATGTTCTGTTTGAAATACAGTGTTTTCTACATTAATTTCTAAATATTCCTAGCACTTTTTAAATTATTTGAAAGACTGATGTAATTTTCAATTAATTGTTGTCTTATGTTCTTCAAGTTAAATGTTCTTGTTTCTAATGGAGAGCTTTTACAATAGTGTTTGTAAAATATACAGTTATGTTTTATCTAACTCCGGTTTATCAGCGCTGTATACTTTCCTGTAGTACTTTTATTTTTGTCAATACTATTTCACTAGCAAATGCTAGGAGGTGAATAAGAAAAGTACTTAGAACTTAATTTTTAATGCAGTCTCCAGAATTCTAACTGGAATTCTAACTTGTTAGCTCTGAATTTTATTATTTTTCAATCTTTTCTATCAACTTCTGCTTCTCTTCTGTAGTCAAAAATTGTAACTCAGTTTTTCATAATTATTGATTCCAGACAGACGTGTTCTTTAATTCATATTAGTACATCATAACATCATGTAGTGCACTGAGAGTTGAAGTTTTAATGCTCAAGTTCTGGGCACCTGTCTGGAAGAGAACAACTACATACCCCAGGAGGCTTTGCAGTCAGAGAGGAGATATAACCCTGGCAAGGTCACCTGACACACTCTTCTTCATCTCCCTGCTGCTCAACTGAACCTGCACATCTCACCTCAGTGTTATGGTGAGACCTATCCACCTTTTGGGCGCTCTCTCTTATTGTATTTGATTTATAAGCTTCAATTCTAATTATATTGTACTATAGTGTGTTATGTTGCATTCCGATACTATATTCAGTAAATTAGTTGTTCTCCTCAGATTATTGCTGCTGTTTTTAATTATTTTGGGGTCCACTGTTTTCCTTTTCTGGAGGCTGAACTGGGCCAAACCAGCCTGTAAGCAGTTTACACTGGAATAAAGAGTATTCATGTAGAGATCATGATAATTCTTCTATCCCAGGTAACTAGCACTGTAGAAATGAAGAAGAGAAGGCCCAAGGAGAGTCTTGTCAATGTGTATAAATACCTGATGAGAGAGTGAAGAGGAAGACTGAGTTGTCTTGGTGGTGCCTAATGACATGACAAGAAGCAATAGGAGCTAAATGGAAGGCAGGATATTGCCTCTGTAAATAAGAAAACACTAATTCACTGTGAGGTTGGTTGAATGCTAGAAGAGATTGCAGAAGCTGTGAAGTCTCCATTCTTGAAGACATTAAAAGTCTAACTGGATGTGATCCTGCACAACCTGTTCAAGCTGAATCCACTTTAAACAGTGGGTTTTACCAGATGACCCCCAGAAGGACCTTCCAACCTCAGCAGATTTGTTGCTCCGTGATTCACTTACTCAAGGGTCAGAAGAATTATGATAGCCACGAAAAATGCTGTATTATAGAACTGCAAATAACTGCACTAAAGAAAGCAAAGCTCATGCTACCTTTTGGATCTAAGCCCAGGAGTGATGGAAGTCTAACCTGCACCTCTAAATGTGCTTCTCAGGCAAAAATGTATCTGCTAGGATATTGATGGCGTTATCAAGGAGAAAACAGTTTTTAAAATATGGAAATATCAGAAGCTGGTATGTAATGATGCCACATCAAAAGCATTATTTCAGTACTGTCATTTGAGTTAAATTGAAGAAAAGCAATGCTGAGCTGGTATTAAATGGGGAGGTTGGTGGCCCTGCACGTAGCAGGGAGGTTGGAGATTCATGATCCTTGAGATCCCTTCCAACCCTGGCTTTTCTGTGATTTTGAGCCTGACTAGAATACCTGATATTTCAACTCTTCCTGTTGTGCTGAATATCTTCATAATAGCACTTAAATTCTCAAATGTTTATTTTGATAATGTCTGTTACCTTTGGTGTTACCTTTGTCAGGAATCTTAAAGTACAAATTCCTTCATATTTTTGCAAAACATACCATAAACACTTAAATATACCCTTAGTTTTGCTTTTACAAACAAACAAAAAATTCAGCCCAGTGATCAATTATTGATTATACAAATATTTAAAATTTCATTCAGGAATGACAATATCTAGTTTTGCGCATTACTTCCTGTGACAGTGATCTCTTACTTTGTATTATAATCACAAATTATGCTACATTCACAGGACAGAAGGCAGACTTTTTTTATTTTTCATACTACTCTGCAATCAGACATATTTTGTTTCTATTTTTAAGAGGAATTAAGTGGCTAGCACATACAGGACTTTTATTATTATGCATGAACTGGATTCAGATGTTCTGAACCATTTTTCTTTCTCTCCAAGCTCTTTGTCAGGACACCTACAAAAGCAATTAATACTTACTGTCAAATAAAGATGAAAAATAAGTAATTATCAATTTTCTGATAGAACATCATAAAGCCATTATTACTAAAAAAAATTGTTATACTTATAGTAAGAAAAAAATCATTCTTAATACAGTAGGTACTATAATTATAATGTGATTTAAAAAAATTTTAATAGTATGATACTGAAAAAAGCTGAAATTCTATATATTTGATCTTATTCACATGTCAACAATGAAAACTGGAATAACAAGTATAAATAAAATTTGAGAGAATGTGTTGGCAACTGAAAACATAATGATGAATGAAGCCTCTAGAAACTATGCGTTGTAATTGTAAGATTCCATGAATTATCTTGGAATGATAAATTTGCTTGTTCTGCTACATAAAATAAAAAGGAAATGCATTCAGCTAACAGAGTGACCCCATACTGAATTCTTTTTCCTTTTAAAAGACTTTTGATAGTAAGGACAGCCATCCCTTTGGGCAGTTTTAAAACACTGTGGCATCTGAAATAAGCTAGTGAACATCAGTAGAGAATAGAGAGGAAATAAAACGTGCAGATTTTTGGTAATAGCACGATACAGTGGGTTGCTATCAAAATCAAACATCAGTCAATATCATAGTCTTGTCAGCATTATGGCTGGAATTGGATAAGGACTACTGAAGATAACAGCAGAATTGTATGAAAGGTGGAAAAAATGCAGATTTTCGGACTTTGTCTATGCAATCAATTTAAAACAACTCAGTAATGAAATTACTGAATTACTATTACACTAGATCTTACTAAAAAAAGAAAAACAATTTATCCTCTTTGTTGTTTAAAGCAACACAAATTATTTGACTAGTATATAAAAAGAAATAAGCAGGTATGTTTAAAACATTAGAATTGGTACCAGAAGTTATGGTATTGCCAGTGTACTCAAGCAATTGCCTAATTTTTAATTAGCACACATGAAGGTATTACTAGAAATGGAAGAGAACAAATGCAATATACAGACATAGAGATTTGCTCTATGAGAAATGGTGTCTGGTGTTTTGATTTAATAGGAAACTTGCTCGGTTAGAAAGCAATAGTTTTAAGGCTAAAATCAGAAAGTTTGATTGTGATTGGGGTAAATTTGGAATAATTTCACTAATATGAGTACTTTGTTCTTGTCCTTGCGTATTTTCTTGCATATCTCTGCTCAACTGTGTCCAGAAATGGGTAGGCATTCTGTATTCTATATACTGACTAGGTCTTTCTGAGTTTGCATTTCATGAAGTTGTTTTGCAAGTTTAAATTGACTACTTGTACAATGCAGAATTTGTATTATATGGTTTTAGTGCTGACCATTATTTAACTGTTGCAAAGATAGTAACTGTGATTCTACTTGCCAGATTTCTTTGTTAAGGGATTTCTTCATTTACTGAAAAATTACTGAGCTTGGGCTGTTCAGAAGAGAATTTGGCTTTTCAATAGAATAGGTATGAAGTTAGAAGTTTCAGTTAATTTGTTTTCCTGTGTGAACTGCGACCTTCGTAGTGACACTGTGCTACCTGAAAAAGTATATATGCCCTTGACAGGAAGTCATCACAAAATCTCCTTGAAGTCTAAAACAAAATAACAGCTTGTCTAGCCTTCTGATGACTGCAATTTAATGGAATGAGGAAAGCATGGTGACTGTCAATATAACGTATACAGTGGTGTAATACTGTGTTACCCATACACATCCCTAACTGGTGTTGAGTGGTGTCTATTTTTGATGATGAATATTTCATAAGGTCCTGTAGAGTATAAGTGCTACAACCTCTTTCTATCTTAAATAGAATTCTTCCTGGTTTTGTATCCATCTATTTCCAGCCTGGTTACCCTGTTCTCATCAATTATGTTTTTGTGCACTACTCTTCCCTACTTTGTTTGAGTTTACATGGTATTGAGAAAAGCTGTATCATCTCACCGTTACTTCGGTATTTCTTATTGTTTCAGACTGGATGCTAGTGAGGTAATTGATTCTGCTGTAGCTCTGAAACAGGGTCAGATTGTGCACCACGCCTAATATTTTGTATGCATCAGATATGCATAATATATGCAGATCCATTGGGAGTATGTATCACCTAAAGCAACTCCTCCTCAGCAGTGAATGACTGCTGTACTTCTGCTTTGTGTGACTCTTGAGAAGTCCTTTACATCAACATAATCTCTTACACTAAAGGCAACTATATGATCCTAAACATCTGGATCCTACTTTTGTCTTTTTTACATTAGATGATCAAGCAGCAGCCCACCCATCTTTTTGGCAGGCACCTACTGTCAAAAGACCTGAAAAAGAGAAGTTCATTAAAAAAGAACACATTTTTTTCTCAAGGATTTCTTTACCCCAGTGCAAGCACAAAGCAAAGACTATAGAATAAAAGGACATATGAAAAGAAAATGTTGAGGAATAAGCTCAGACAAGTGAGAAACGTAGAGGAGAAGTATAACAAAAAGAATTCATCTGGTAAACATATCAAAAACAGCTAGTAAAATTAGTCAAGACAGTTCTTCAAGCACAAATGAAATGTCAAAGTTAATGAGAAGAAAAAAAAAAAAGCACTAAAAACTGCTCTCATTTTCTCATGTATTTTGCCCAACAAAGGTCAATAAAATAGAAATTACCAGAAAATTGCTTTCAGTATCCATTTGTTTTAAGAAGGTAAACCAGATTTCACTTCAAAAGCAATTTCATAATAATGACTTTTCACATCAAGGAGGTAAAGAAAAATTAGTCAGGAGATGTAATACAGAGAATATTTTTTGTTCTGTTTCAGGATGTTTCTCTACTTCCTGAATGTCTGTTTCTTTTTCTTTTTTTCTTTTTTTTTTTTTTTTTTTTTTTTTCATCTTTCGTTGCTCTGCAGCAGGTCTTTACCCTATTTGGCTCACGTTTTAAGATCAAAGTTACTGTATCTTTTGTTCTATGGCTGATGTTTGGAAGCCAGCAGGTGCTAATGTTGCAGAAAGTAGTATAGGAGCTTGAATGATCATTGCTGAGTTATAGCATGGAGCCACAGATAATATGTATATATACACTCTAACTTTACTGAAACAGACTTTGAACTGTCATAGGTTTGGATATCAGTTGGTCAAATACTTCATTTCAAGGAAATTATTTTGTGTGCCTGTGTGTGCTGAAAGAAAATATGTTGTTAATCCAGTGAGACTTGGGCCCCACACTGCTTCAAATAAGATTAAAGGGATTGCCTACTAGGGTGAAGTTCTATTACATTTATAAATATTCATTGATATATTGAAAAGTTTAAAGCAGACTGAATTTCAGTTAATTGCTCACAGAAAGTAATCTTCTTATTTAAAAGAATACTGTTAATTAGATTTTCAAGGAGAAAGACTGGGAACCCAGTATTTCTGTACAAAGAGAAAGCTTCAGGCAGCTGAGTTTTGTGGAACACAAAAGTCATCAGATCAATTATGAGGGTTAAATTAGTAGCTAGTTTGGCATGAAGATATTTTGCATTTACAATGTAATATCAGTATATTTCCAAGGGATTTGTTGTAGATGAATGTTCTCAACCAGGAATATTGGTTTAAAAGCCACAGAATGCCTGGTCACATCAGGAAAAAAAAAAAAAAAAAAGCTGGAAGTCAGTTACATCATACAAAAACACAGATTAGATGTGTTAGAGTAGCAGGACTTGAGGAGGTACCGATGATAAACAAAAACACAGAAGAAAGTCCCAAGATAAAGGCTTTCTCTGCAGTAGCCAGTAGAAGCCATGCCAGTATTGAAAAGAGTAGCCACAGTGTGTTGTTATAATGCAAGCACTTGCTAACAAATGTGTAAGGAATGATAGCAAAGCAGCATTTTTCTTGCAATACCTTGCAACATGGACTGCTAAGTCAGTATTTCGGGAGCAGTGTTAACAAAAAAAAAAAAAAAAAAAAAGTTGGATCTCACTAAGGTAGAAAAATATTGTTGCTACTAAAAAATACAAATCCTCTGACAGGGTTTCTTTGCCAGCAATTGCCTATGTTCAAGGTGCTCAAGGCTAGATGCCGCTATCTGTCTAATTTTCTGTTTATCACAGGCTGAAGTAATCTAAGTAATATGTCCATACATAAAATAAATTAACACCTGTTTGTCTTAGGGCTTGTCTATGTGGGGAAATAAATGTGGAATAAATTAGAATGTGAAATGATTGGCTGCTGACTCCTGTCATTAACTCTCCAAAAGAGTGTCCTAATTTGCCATTGATGTGCTGCTGTGAAATAAATTTTAATATACTTTGGAACTATATTATGATACAATACATTAACATTTTCTCTAGTAGGACATTTTATTTATCAAACAGGATGTTACAGGGAGAACCCCTGTAAGACTGGCAACAGTAAAATAATTAAATTCCTTCTGCTTATTAACTTCAACATATAAAGAGCCTCATAATAACATACAGTTAAAATCTGTCTTCCAGGTTACATCTTCCAAGTAAAAAAAGAATCCACATTACTTACACTAAAGGTTAATAACCTCTTAGTAAAAATGAATGTGCTTCTTTTCACATGTAGAATCTGTAAAAACCTTGGCTTTCAGTCTTTAGTTCTTTTTTCTTTTTAAGTATTCAAATTGTCTAGCAGGAAAATACTGATACCCTGAACTGAATGAAAAGAATCATTAAAGTCAGTGGAGAAAACTCTCATTAACTTCAGAGTTTGAAACTGTTTCAAAAAAGAATCCTAAGAAGATTATTTATTCCTTCATGAAATTTGTTTTCCAATCTGCTGAATAATATGTCTATTTTATTCAGCATTGTAGGAAAATGAACAAAACTGATCAGCTCTCAGGGTCGATATATAACCTCTGCTTGTAAGTTTTAAATTGTTAAAACCATTAAATATGGGTAATCAGTCACGCAGAAGTGCTGCTCATTCACCTCCTGGGCTGTTCTTTTCTAGGTTGTTATTAAAGTAGGTGTGAGCCCAGGAGATGAATCTGTAATTACGTGGATCCAGTTGTTTTGATATTCCTCACAGCTAGTATAGTTCTGTATCTTAAGTGGGACAGATGCCTGCCTTGATATCGAGTAAAGCCAAGTTCTTGCATCAAAGAGTCTTCTGCTTGCATATATATTATAATGGAAATTGACTTGGAATATAAAGATGAGGCTATTGGTGGCAACTAACATGGCTTCACCAGGGACAAATCATGCCTCGCAAAATTGGTGGCCTTTTATGGTGGAGTTATAGTATCAGTGGATAAAGGAAGAGCAACTGGTGTTATCTATCTAGACTTGTGTGAAGTGTTTGACACTTTTCCACATGGCATCCATGTCACCAAATTGGAGAAAAATGGATCTGATGGATGCACTACTTACTCTATGGGTTGCAATCAATGGCTCAGTGTCCAAGTGGAGATCAGTGATAAGTGGCATCCCTCCGGGATTGATGCTGGAACCCATGCTATTTAACATCTTTGTACGTGACATGGACAATGGGATTGAGTTCACTCTCAGCAAATTTGCAGACATCAAACTGAGTGGTGCGGTTTATGCGCTAGAGGAAAGGGATGCTATCCAGAGGAACCTTGACAGGCTTGAGAGGTGTGCTGATATGAACCTCATGAAGTTCAACAAGGCCAAGTGAAAAGTCTTGAACCTGGGTCAGGGTAATAGCATGTACAGATATAGGTTGGGTGGAGAATGGCTGCCCTGAGAGGAAGGATTTCAGAGTGTTGGTTGATGGAAGATTCAACATGAGCTGGCAATGTGCTCTTCCATCCCAGAAGGCCAATGGTATCCTGGGTTGCACCAAGAGAAGGGTGACCAACAGGTTGAGGGAGGTGATTCAGCCCCTCTACTCTGCTTTTGTGAGACCCCACTGCATCCAGTTTTCGGGCCTTTAACATCAGGACATTGAGCTGTTGGAGTTGGTCCAGATGAGGGCCACGAATATGATCAGAGGGCTAGAGCACCTCCACTATAGGGACAGGCTGAGAGAGTTGGAGATCTTCAGCCTGGAGAAGAGAATGTTCTGGGGGTACCTTATTACCTTATATCTGCCTTTCAGTACCTGAAGGAAGCCTGTAGGAAAGCTAGGGAAGGGCTATGATTCTATGATATTCCTGAAAGCATAGCAGTTTTCTTAATGAAGTTCCCCACGAAAATGACTTTGGAGGAAATGGAAACAACAAAAGCTAATGTAAACCCTCAAAAGTTCGTATAAAAACATGTTGTTTCGGTCATGAATATTCTCTAATGTTTACATAACTGTCTAAATTACAATGAGATATGTCACAGTTCTTTGAAAAATTGTTTGCATGAGTTACAGTAAGTCAGCACTAATTTAAAAAGTTTATTAGCCAAAAATAATTTCTCAACCAAAAAGGTGAAAGAAAAGACTCTGTAATTTCTTTGTTGTGATAGCTATGCTCGTAACAACAGTCATTAACCCCAGATACAAATTGCTGACTTTTCTTCCCAAAATGCAAAAAGCCATTTTCTTTCCACTATTGTAAGTGGGAAAAAAAATCTAACATACTGAAGTCTTCCTGCCTTTTTAGTCTTGTTTATGTTTAAGGAACAAGATAAATTTGATTACTTTTGTTGTCATAAAAAATTTACAAGATATTATATGATTGAAAAAGGCAACATCTTAACTTATGCCACATTAAGCATTTTTTAAATATTGAATTGATCTTAAATTACATAAAATTCTCTATATAATGGTTTGTAGGAAATTGTGATGTGAACCAGGCAGTAATATAGCTCTATGCAGAGTCTCTGTGCAAATGCATTCCATATTTCCATTGACAAGAAAAATGACATTTAATTTGTATCTATGTATTTCTTTTTTCTTGGGAATCTTGGTGTAATTATTTACAAACATTATTGCAAAATAAAACAATTGGAAGACTTGGATTGAAAAATTTCAATTTCTTCCTCAGAAAGGGAAGTTGCCAGGAATTATGCAAATCCTGAGGGCTCCAAGCAGACTTCAAGTGTTACTTTTTTGCTGACATATAATCTGTAATCTTCAAAGTCTGTTTGCTAGTATATTTATGAAATATGATATTAGTAAACACTGATCAAAATAAAACTTGGCAGATTTTTGAAATAAGTGATTAATTAAAAATTGAGAGTTTAAGTTTATGCTTAACTGTTTGTTCTTTTGTTTTCCCCATAACCCTTGAATAGCATTTCATAAGAGGCCCATTCTTCATTTCTTTTTCGGATACACAATTCCTTAACATGCAGTCATCAGAAAAAATCTTTTGAACAATTTGAATTTCTTACTGAGATTGTATAATCTATTTATTACTCTGCCTTGGTGTAAATATTGCACTGATACAGTTCTTAAAAGCTAACGTGGAATAAAAAATTAAAGTTCTCTTTTCACAAAGGAAAATCAGTTTCTCCTAGCATAGTCTGGGTTTTCAAACCTCACTGTAATCCAGACTGTCATAATCATAAAACTTCTTTGCCATAACCATCTCACATTGAAAAGCCAACTTTTTCAAAGCTCATCTATTTAAGTAGTAATATGGTAATACAGGACACAAAACTCAAAATTCTTTTACTTAACCTGTGCAGTGATAATTGCATATTAATGTAATTATTAGCACTGAATGTTAAGAGAAAATAGTTTGCAACTTGTAATCAACTTGAAGTTTATTGTTCTTGACTTATATACAGAGAACCTCTGTGTTCAAGGATTTTCTACTTATTTCTTCTCCTCCACAAGATACTTAATTAAACTCATACTAGTTCTCTTTCATGGAGGTCCTTTTAAAAATGAAATTACTTATTAATAAAACAACATAGTCTTTAAATCTGGAATTGATAATAAAGAACTTTATCTATGAAGGAACTGTTGTATTGTCCACTTACTACAGATGTGTGAAGATTGTTTGATTGCATTTTCTATAAGCAGATATAATCACACAATAAGTGCTTTCAGGTTTTGTGAAACTTAATCATTTTTTAGGAGCGTTGAGCATATTTGTGTTTAAGTATATATAGCAGTCCTTGATATTCTTCATGGCCTTTCAGCAAATTTTCCAAAAAAAAAGCTGACAAATGTGCCCTTTCATCTCTTTACAATGAAATATTGCAGAATTATCTCAGAACCATTTGTATTACAGTTATTTACTCCTGATTCCTTACTTATTTTAGCTTGTGTGACATTTCTGCCTCATAAATAAAATGGAGAAAACTGGCAAACTGATCTTGAAATTGTATATGTTCCAATCAGTAATCTTAGAGTTGGAACCAAAAATCAGTGTTTTCTGGGCTCTTTTGAATTAACACAACACTTTGTATTCAAAGAGGATTACTATTCTCTTGGCAGAAGGAAAAAAACCACATACCTGGATACATACTAGAAAAGCAAGAGAGTATATTTGAGGCCAAACTTCTAATATTAATTTCCTTCAGACATTAACAATGGGAAATAATTTGCACACTACAATGAAGCTAAATGTACTGCCAAATTCTTTTTATTTAAAGGTTGTAACAACGGAATATAATCTTCCCTGGAAAGAGAAATTGGTTAGAATTTACTGTAGGCTGTGGAGAAAAGTGACATCTGAAGTAAGAGTTAACTGCAAAACACTCACTCTGGGCCTTTTAGTTATGGACATTGCATAAGAGGAAAAACACCATCTGTTTTCAGCCAGCATCATTTTCTGACACTAGGTGTCAAAAAAAAGTAGGAAAGTAGTAGACCTTGTCTCTAAGGAGTGTATTACATCCAAAAGAAATAACAAAGCAGGTAGCATGATGACATATGAAGTACTGAGAACTTCATTTGAAGTCGTTGGGAGTTGGGGCTCTCAGAGTCTCTGAAAATCAGATTGCCCAAAGAATTAATTAAAATTATGCTAGATTAACATACATAAATCACACTCTTATTTTATCCTGACACTTCTGTGTATTACTTGGCAGCGGTCAATGAGCCACTTTGTACTCAAATCATTATTTAGAATTGTTATTAGTACATTGGCAAGGGACCATATTAACAATCTGTAAAAGTTGATAGAAGAAAGCCTGGTGTAGGAGATAAAGACTGAAATATTGTTTATTATGGAAAGACCAGCACTGACCTAACATCCTCATTTTAAAACGTAAGGAAAATTCTGTCCTAAAGTGAAATTTGAAAGGAAAAAAAGAGGAAGGTCATTTAATTTCTGCTGTGTAGCTCTTCTATTATTTGATTTATTTTAGCTTCCAAAATGGGTAAAGCTGCACAACAGCACTGAACATGATCAAAGTAATGCAGTAAAACATTCATTCATCATCTAAATCCTGAGTAAAATAATCTTTCTATGTTACATTTACTTCTCTATGTTCAGTATTGAAAAAGATAAGGAACAGATAGGATAGTTTAATAAAATTCTAAAAGTTCCTCCAGCAAGGTTTTGAATTTGACATGATTTTATTTTTCTTGGGAAATGAAGAAATTAAGTTGCATTTTCAATTAAAAAAGGAAAATAGAATTACACAGGACTAAATTCTCATGCCCCCAGTATGACAACATGCAAAGAATGATTTAAAAACACAAATAAAGAACAACAACAATAAAACCAAAAACAAACAAACAAACAAAAAAAAAAAACCAACAAAGAAATGAGAATAAAATCTGTAGTTGCAGATGCTAGTAGCTTAAGATACCCAACAAGAAAAAGCAGCAAGATTTCTTTGAATTGAGCTGCAATTGATACATTTTGTAAAATAACAAGTCAGCCAAACACCATCTTTCAGAATAGTTCTACTTTAAGGCATCTGGAGGGCTTTATTTCCGTGTAAAGAAATTTAATGTGTAACTAAAACTCAGGTCAAACAACAATTTCACATCAGAATAAAACCGGAAATAAATATTTTGATGAGGAAGACCAGCTTTTATCAAGATAAAATGATATATTTAGCACTAACATATTATATTATTAGAGGGGAGTATCACTTCCCTCACTCTGCTGGCCATCCTTCTTTTGGTGCAGCTCAGGAAACAGTTGGCTTTCTGGGCTGCAAGAGTACACTGTTGGCTCATGGCCAGTCTGCCATCTACCAGTACCACCAAGTCCTTTTTAGCAGGGCTGTGCTCAATCTTTTCATTCCTCAGCTTTTTTTGACAGTGGGTGTGAGTTGTGAGACTTTGCAGTTGGCTTTGTTGAACCTCATGATGTTCACCTGGGCCCACTGCTTGAGTCTAGGTCCCTCTGGATGGCATCCCATCCCTCTTGTGTGCCAACCACACCACGCATCTTTGTGTCATTCATAAATTTGCTGAGGGTTCACTTGATCCTACTGTCAGTGTCACTAATGAAGATTAATGAATAAAGAGTGCTGGTCCCAGTACTGAACCCTCAGGAACACCATTCTTCACCAGTCTCCATCTGCACATCGAACTACTGATCACTACTATCTGGGTATAACTTTGCAACCAGTTCCTCACTCATTAAATGGTCCACCTATTAAATCCATGTGTTTCCCATAAGAACAGGGAAATCATTCAGCAATTACTGTCACAAAAACAATTACACAAAAAATTACATGCACACACTCAGCATAGGGAGAGTAATGTAAGGTATTGCCTACTGGTAAAAAAAAAAAAAAAAAAAAAAAAAAAAAAAAAAAAGAAGAAAGAAAAAGCAATGAAGCAATGGGAGCTTAAAGAAAACTAAAATATCTTCCCCGCCATGCATTCCCTTCTACCTCCTCCTGAGCAATGCAAAAGAATGTGGAATGGGAGCTGCTGCAGTCAATTCATTATACTTCGTCTCTGCTGCTCCTTTACAGTCACTCTCTGCCTCTGCTCCAGAGTGGGGTATCCATGGGATACAATACTCCCCAAACTGATCCTCTGTGGCTTCCCACAGGATGCAGCTCTTCAAGTTCTTCTCCCACATGGGTCTGTACCGTGGAGACAGATTCTTTAGGAGCAGATTGCTCCAGCTCTGGTCTTCACAGGCAGCAGCTTCCCCAGCCTCCCTGCCACACCATGGCTCCTCTTCATGGGCTACAGCTCTGACCCGAAGCTTCTGCAGGTACTCTCCATTGGCTGCAGTCTTCAGGCCACATCCTCCTCTGATCATTGCTGCTTTTTTGGTTTTAGTCCCGTATCTCTCCATACCTTTTCCCCATTTCCCCCTTCCCCCTGTCCAGTTGTGGGTCTGTGGGTCCTCCTGCCCCATTAGTCATGGAACTTGACCAACCAGCCCAAAAAACAATTGATAAATAATCAGTCAATAAAGCTTTTGTACAAGTTTTCCTCAAAACAAGAAAGTGGTTTATAGGCCTACCTTTGCTAAGCCTGACAGTAAAAATGAGTCCTTATGTGTTGGGAAGGCCAGGTATTTGTATTGAATGAACATAAAATCTGTGGTTCACTGCTGTAATGATGTTATGTGTCAAAAGATGATGGCCTTTACCCTTGCTTAATATAGCCTAACATGGGCGGGATGAAAGTTATGAATAACTGCAGAGAATGCAGATCAACAAAAATTCCATGTTATTAATATACCAAAATTCACTCTGGGAAAAAGTAATTCCTATTTAGCTTTTATGGCTTTATATATTCTACAAAGTTCATGTAAAGATACTATCATTAGATAGATAGATAATTAAATATTGTGGGTTTGGGGCCGAGGTTCTTTCTCTAGGCTTTCCGTACTGCTAACTTCAATGCAACATTTCCAGTTTCACATCCACTAATACAATGTATACTATTAAATCAACAAAAATAATAATAAAAATAGTAAAAAGGTAATGTATGCTTCTGCTTTAATTGCTTAAATTACTGGAATTACTGAAATTTCCATTTCAAGATTTTACAATGGAATTCAGGGAGCCTGAAATAGTCTGAAAGGATGTTAAATCAATAGCTTTTACCTACTTTCTGTTTCTATGTATTTTAATACTCTAATGGAAGCTTGTGCAACAAATGATTACGTGTGCTGCAATATAACATTTTAAATGATAGGGCATTGCTTTATCATTTAATCATATTGACTAAATTGCTCTTCAGAACTTGGTAGTAACTCTTGTTAATTTTGAAAAATATTCAAGGAATACTCAGTGATTCAAGTTAACTGTGTGTGTGTAATTAAGCTATTATGAGTGGTCTTGTAAGATAAATATTCATGAAATTATTCCAAGATAAACACACTGTTAAAAGATGTACCTGTCAATTAATTATTTCATCATTTCTATTATTCCATCATTTTTCCCCTTCTTTTTCTGCTTGTTTTTGTGGTGTGTGCTCCCTAGCTGTCTTGCCTTCAGCAATTAGAGTATCTGAAAGCTATGAACATTCAGTTATCCTCGTTTATAGGACATGGGAATCTGGACTTAAGTAAGTAACATATGTTTATATGCTGTTTTCTGGACTTTTTTCTCTGAAGGACTTTCATTATTTAAAAGTCTTTAGAGTATTCTTGTGCTAAATTCAGCACTAGCATTAAAAGGTCAGAAAGCAGGTGCATCAGTAAAATTACATGTTCTCTCAAGTTGGCATTTATGGATACATAAAGTAAATAATGGTTAAGGTAGAAAAAAAAAAGTACATGTCAGGGAATGATTAACCCTTTTTTTCCTTGTTCTCTTTTAGATGCTTTCTATTTATGTCCTTTGAGTAGCTGCTTAAAAAGGATATTAAGAAGTAAAACAAAATAATGTTTATCATTAAAAAAAATAAAATCCACTATGGAGATAGTGATATCAACATTGAATTACCATAAATATTTCCCTATTTATATTAGATTATATCTGGTGAATTTTAAGTATTTCTTGTATTTCATCAAGGGTGTTTTACTTTCTATGTCTCTTGATTTTAGTATTACAATGAAATTCAGAGCACTATATACAATTGATTATTCCATACACAAAAGCTGTAACATGCTGATCAAGGAGGAAAAATATAAGACATAAGTCTTGATGACAGAGATCATGGTGGTAAAATACTTAGTTTAAAAAGTTCAATTTCAGAGACTGAAGAAATTCATTATAATTTTTAATTAACAAAATGATTATTTCAATATTTACATTACCTCTGTTTCTCTTTTTCTCATTTCTTCTCACTATTTTCTTTAGTGTTCTCTTCCTCCTTCGTAAGTACCAGCTTTAACTTATGCTTTATAAAAGTACTTTAAGATATTTATTTTAATTTAGTTTACCAAAGGAAGCTGCCTGTGGTTTTCTTTTGAAACCTGTATGTAGTATTTTAGGGGTATATTTTTTGCTTTTCAGGATGAAAATAAAGTGCAGGTTTTCTTTCATACTATCAGTGCTTTTCTTCTTGTGCTACTGAAAAGTCACTCAAGAGAACCAGATAATTGTTGTTATTTCACTATTCGCCACACTCAAAGATCTCCAAAGATGACACCTGTTCCTCCCACAGTCTTTCATTTTCCAGTAATCCCACTTATGGAAACTACTGAATCGTGGCCTGAGCCTCTGATTGACCACCTGAGGCAAGCAATGAATCAGCCACAGGCGCACAGGTGAAGGTAATTCACCTGTGCAACTGGAAGGGTGGAGCCTGGCTCCACCTGTCCTAGACCCATTTAAGTGCTGATTGCCACTGAGGAAGGATCTCTTCCTAGGGATTTTTCCTTGGGGAGAATATTGTGAGCCTTACGTTGGTAAGTATTTTCTATTTATTATCTTCCTGTTGCACTAATCTTCCTTTGCCTAACTTTCCTGTATGTTTCTTAATTATAATGTCTGTATATTCACTGATTACATACCCACTTTCCAGAAGATCACATGCATTCTTTTTGTATGATATGGAATGCAATTGCTTTTTCAACTTCTATTTTGGTTAATTATGTTGGCTCTGGTGACTGAAGTAATGGTTTGACAATAGTAGCAGTTAATAGCATTTGTGTGTAAAACTACACTAAACTGAAATATATCTGTTGGGACTTCTGCCTAGAGTACTAAATCATACTTTTCTACATAAAATGATCTCTGTCTGTCAGAGCTATGGTGGTGAAAGGTAAACAGTACTCCTGAGTTGCTCCTAAATCACTGTAGTAGTATGCATTTCAAGCTGCCCATTATGAGTGAACTTCAGTTTGTGTGGTCAGCATACTAGAACACTTATAGGCTTTCAGGTGAAGGGAGTGACTATGCTTGCCAGCTACTCTAGAAAACATGTTTTAAAAAAAAAAAAAAAAAAAGACAAAAACTCCTGGAAAACGGCTGAGATGCACTCCTATGACTATGGGAGTGAGCCTTGCTGCCTGACTACTAAGCAGCTAGGGATGCCAATAGGAAAAGGAGTTTCTAGACTTGTTATTTAGAATGTATGTAGTGTGTTTATATTTCCAATTACTACTCCAAAACTACTTCTGATGTGACAAGGGAAGTAGCAGTTGGTGACAGAAGTTCTCGGGGCATCTCAGATTATTCAACGTCTCTGGTAGGCAGACTGTCTCCTTAGAACACTGCCATTAGGTGAACCTGCTTCTTGCTCCCCAAACATGTTCTTCTTTGTGCCTTACCAAGACATACAAGACCCAAGCTTGGCTTTCTGCTCCTCCTTAAATTTGTTGATGGCACTTCAGGTGCATGGGTGTTAGTCTTCAGTTCCCACTGGTTTTCTTAGGAAGACAAACACTCCTCTGTTTTTCATTCTGGCCTACAGGTGCAACACCACACTTAATTATGTCACAGTCTGGATGTGTAATGTTTCTTCTTTTTTTTATAACCTAGGAGGACATTTCTTGGCAGTTTTGCAACTTCACTTGTTCAATTTCAAGGCCCAGCAAAATTGACTTTTGCAAATGTTTATTCAGAGATAGAAATCCAAGTATTCTGAGTAGATGGCCTCTCCTCAACAAATATTATATTTAAATAGTATTTCTGTGCTATAGGTTAGTCTAAATATGTTGCTGCTCACTTTGCTTCTCCTTGAAAAATAAATAAAATATCAATTTATCTTCCTTCTGTTTTATGCTATCAGCTATTATGTAACAGAAGACTTCCCAAAGTAGTTTCTCCCAAACTAGTCACAATATCAACATTCTTTGTGTTGAAATAAAATGTTGCTTTTATTCACAATGAAATACCCTACCTGGACTATATAATATAGTCTTTTTTCATTTACAAGTTTATTTTCCCCTCCTATTAGCAATACATTTTTTTTTTTACTAGGTGGGAACTTAGTAAATTAGTAGAGAATTAATGTGAAACTGCATTTTCTTGATATTATTTCATTATAAGAAGTTTAATCTAGACCTACAATACATCTGTATGTCAGGTAAATTTAACTAGTGTAATATATAAATAAAACTTAACTGTGTTATGCTGAACATTGAAGATCAGTCTAATACTTACTCAGTACTGTTTTCCAGAAAGATAATGCCAACTAGGTGATTCTTAGCTAGAGTTTGTTCCTGTGTAATTTGAATACCTGATGAAGAAGTACTGTTTAAAACAACAACAACAACAAAATTAGAAATCATTGTATGGAAGCGGGAAAGGAAGCACAGTCACTTGTTCTCAAATTACACAAAAACATAAAAGAATCGCAGAATCACAGAATTGTAGGGGTTGGAAGGGACCTCCAGAGATCATTGAGTCCAACCCCCAAAATATAGGAAACCCCAGAAATACAGGGGAGATTCAAATTGGATGTTAGGAAAAATTTCTCTGAAAGAGTACCACTCAGGTTCTGGAACGAACTGCCAAGTGAGGTGGTGGACTCTCTGTCCCTGGAGATGTTCAAGAAATGTTTAGATGTTGTACTAAGGGTTTACTAGGGGAAATATTGGTGGTAGGTGGACTGTTGGACTGGATGATCTTGGGGGTCTTTTCCAGCCTTAATGTTGTTGATTCTGTGTTGTAGCAGTTTTCAAATATACCAGTTTCTCTGTAATTTTCAGAAACTCTCAAGAACTTTGAATCTGTAATTGCAAAGTCTGGTCTACATGCTAATTCTAGCATTTAATAAATTTTGCTTTAAAGGCTTCTACATCCTTTATTAGATCTACCTGTTATGTAGCCTACTTGGACATTATTCACTTCTACAGTATAGATTTCCCCAGCCCTGGATGTAGCTTGGATTTTGCTTAAAATGTTCATCAGCTCAAGGTATTTACATATCCCATTTATATAGTAATTTTAAAACTTTGATGTTGGAAATACTCTGCATTGTAGTGCAATGGAAAACTAGAATTTGAGAAATATATTACAGATATAGGCAAACACAAGCAGCCTTTCTTTGCTTGAAGTTTTCTGATGAGGCAGACCTTATTTTGGGATCAAGACTACTTTGGATCTGAAAAAAATGCCTTCTAGAAGAAAATCTGTGATTTTTAACTATCAGTTAATGCTTGAAACTTTGAATCTTATCTGGTTAGTTATGGCCAACCAGAATTAATTTGCAGCTAACATACTGTCACAAATGATAGTGGAGTCTCCTAGAACAGTAAGCTGAGGTGAGTTACTTTTTCTTTTAAAATGCAGTTCTTCCTTCATGCATACTAATTGATTGTGATATTTTTTTCAAGTACAGATAACTTGTATTGCACCCCGAGGATGCATTTTTATCATCGTGAGATGTATGGAATATTACTTTGCTTCAGGAGATAAAAGCAATTTCATCTGAGCCCTTCTAGAAACTAGTGCATCAACTTACCTAATCATCTGTAGCATCTGCAATGGTTATCTTTCAATAAGTATTCTTCAGTATTATTAATTTCTGTGAGATTTTTACCTATTAGATGTTTCAGATGGAAGATGCTTCCTGTATTTTTTCCAAAGTTAAGTAAGATTAAACTGTAGCTCTTGTGAATGAACCTTACCTCACTGGATTTAAAACAGTAACATCTTGTTGTAGGTTAGCACTGGATAGCAGCAGACTCCCAATGAGTCACTCAGCAGGATGGGGAAAAAATAGGGGGAAAAAAGGGAAAAATGTAAGGTTGTCATAAAGATGCAGAGATCAGTAATTACTAATTATCATCATATAGGCATGACAGTCTTGACTTAGGAAAAATTAACTTAAT
Source organism: Lagopus muta (assembly GCF_023343835.1). Taxonomy (NCBI): domain Eukaryota; kingdom Metazoa; phylum Chordata; class Aves; order Galliformes; family Phasianidae; genus Lagopus; species Lagopus muta. The sequence goes on from NC_064436.1 coordinate 50,929,223, forward strand.
TGACCACTAATTTAAAAGAAAATTCTAATAATGAATTTGTATAGTGAGAGAAAAAGAAACATTAAAACAACATTAAATTTCCTCAGGACTCAAACAGTGCTTTCTTAACAGTTCATCTCTGTTACTCATTCTCTTTCCCTGCATAAGGTCTCCGCAGACTATAAAATAAATAAAATAAACTAACACAAAAACCCACATTGCTCTCCTCAGTTTGGTTCTTTCTATACTGACTTATTTCCTGCCCTTTCTCAAAAATATTTCCCCAAGGCACAGCTATGTTGGCTATGGGGACCAGTTGTGCCAGGCATAGGGCCATTGAAGTTAACTGGAATCATCCGTATCCATCGAGGACAGCCCAACATCTCCTCAGAGACCCCTACAGTGCCCACTGTCAGCAGCTAGGCACCCACACCCCAATTTAAAAATAGTTGGTAGCAATAAAATTCATAGGAATATATGGATGTATTTCACTAATCGGTTTTCCAGACAGTGGAATTTTCTGGTTTTCTAAGTATCTGGTACATTCCATAAGAAGTTCTTTAGACATAAAAATAAAAAAAACCCCACAAAGCAAATATCATCTGTTCTGCTGAATTTTCATTGGTTTCAAAGTCCATGTGGACTTAACCAATCATAGCTTGTTGCCTAATAGTTTTAATGGTAATTCATTTTTTCTTCTAATTAAACACAGATGTAGATCTAAAATTTAAGAAAATAAGGAAAGCTGTATTCCCATGACAAGCTCATAATTTCCTTTTTCTACCACACTGCAGGGTCGTTGACAGTACCCCAGAGTCTGCCACAGATGCACATTAATTACCTGTTCTGTAATTACTAGGGTACCAGTATAGCTGTTCAACCATTCATTAAGCTTTCTTCTCAACTTTGCAAAACCCCAGAGATGTGTGCAAGAAGCACACAACTTGGCAATATTAATTGAACCCTATTAACTCCTAACATGTACAAAAAAGTGTAACTATAGATTAAAAAAAAATGCTTTTTTTATTTTGTCCACTAAGCCCACAGCAAATAAGTGATCATTTTTGGTACAGTCTGCTTAGATATTCAGCAACACAGCTGTTCACAGATTGTTAAATACTGGGCACACATCAGCAAGATTAAAGAAAATTCTTGGCTATTAAATTACTAGTATAATTCCCTCATTCAAGGCCTGCACAGAGATGGTTAGCTGTGTAAGCAAATCTAAGTACAATGATTATCAAGAAAGTTAGGATATTAACAAGAGTCCTGTTAAATAAAAAAAAATATAATCAGGAAAAAATACCTTCAATTCTTTTGTAGCTCATTTGTTTCCAATATCTAGAGACGTTCACTTTTTATGTTTTAAAACATCTTTTACCAACATAATTCAATGCTTGATATGACTGAAGGTAGTGTTGTGACATAAATGAATCAGTCACGAAGAATGAAGTCTTGCTTTTAAATGTCTATATTTTTCCTACGTCTGTCAAACTTCTGATTTTTAAATTCATTTGTTGCAAAGATGCCACATTTTATCATCTTCTGTTTTTTACAAGCCTGTGAGATATTGTGATGATTCTCACTTGCTCTGATTTTGGTTTACATACTCTGCACTAGAATCTTTAAGCATATCTTATCTGAATAGGAATCATTATTACTTACTAATACAGCCTGTATTTCTTGATAAATATGTCAATTTATTAATAATGACTTGTAATCTACATGTTGCCTATCCGCTATTCAGAATCCTGTGGTGGATTCTCAGCACTTCTTCCTTTTAAGAAGGAGAAAGTACTTTAATGAATAATTTCTTTTCAAAGCCCTTTTCAATATATTCAACAGAATTGAATATATTCCTAAGTAACATTTTGGTACCTGGTAGATTACACATGTATCCAAAGTCTGTAAAAATGCAGTTGCTTCTTTCTATTTTCTAATTATCTACATCAGAGTAACGTTATTAATGATGTTCTTGTATTAAGTTGACCTCCTAGTATATTTTTAGCTTTGTAGAATTTGAAGAGGGAAAACTTAGAAAACGTTTTACAGACAAACTTTGACAGTTAAGTTAAATAGTGAGTAGTTTGAAATACATGTACAAAAAACTCTATTGTAAAATTAAATGTTGAATAATTGTCATTATACCACATTTTCGACAAATTAGCCTAAGTGGTTTTTTAGAACTTTTGTAAGTAGTTAAGTAGTAACGAGTGCCTACTCTTTACAGTAGGTACTGATCTAAGTTCAATGTAAATGAATGATTTTTGCAGTCTATAGCAATTAGCTCAATAAAGGAATCCTTAAAAAATTTATGAGTTACTATTTAGAAGAAGTATATGGGAAAAAAATGTCCTGCTTGGAAAGTATTTCTGGAGACTAGATTATCCTGTTGTATCAAATGAGATTCAATAGCACGTGTTAACATATAATGCACTTTATAAGGTGATCCTGTTTAAGCACATTAAGCATGTTACTCTTACTGCAATTAATCAGAAAAAAATATACTTGAAGTCAGTGTATACTGGTTGTTCTTGTCTAAATTCATCCAGAATTTCGGTTATCTTTGCATTTTTGAACAGTCAAGGATGCATGCCAGTAAACTCTCCAGTTTTGTCTCTGTTTTGGTATGTTTACTCTTTCTTGCTTTAATGTTTTCTCTCCTTGTGATTAGTTAGATCTGGATTACACTTTGTTGCAGATTACACATGAGGGTAATCATATTCCCTTTGTTAGGGTTTTGCCTGGATTGACTAGAGGAGCACTAAGATTATTAAGGATAATTCATGCCCTTCGTAGCAGAGATTTTGTTTAATGCCTTAAGTTAGATGTTGAATCACTGATAAAATAAAAAAGCCCCAGTAACAGTCAAAATGCTGAGATAACAAAACATAGCAAATAAAATTCCACTCAATAGCATCAGACACAATTACAAAAATGTTATAGCAGAAGGTTTGCTGTCCAAACTCTGGACAATACTCAACTTACCATGGAGGATTACTCTATAGCCACCTTAGGTGCAGAATAGCCTTAAGGGAGCTAATAAGTCTCTACTTCTTCCAATGAAGAGCTAAGCCGTAGGTAATTCCAGGTTGCTGAGTCCCAGTAGAATCTCCTGCCTGAAGCTGGGCAGCAAGAGGCCTTCAGGGCATGGGCTGTGTCCTTATCTGCATGGGGGTTTGGCTGCTGAGCCTGGCCCAGCAGAGGCTGCCTTTTTGGGGAGATGTAGGTTTTGTCTGCAAGGCCCTAACTGGCCTGCATCTGTATCCAGCCCCACTGGTCCTGGTCCTCTGGGACCTGCTGTCCCTGCTGAGCCCTGACCGAAACTGGAAGGCAAGTACTTTTCTGCTTTTTAGGAAATGCCATAGGATGCTTCTAAATTCTACTTCCTCAAAATAGTTAGGGCCTCCGGTAATTTTGTACCTTGTACTGTTTCTAATTAGACATCCTTCATGCATAGTGCTTTTAAAATATGGAGCATTACGGCATTGTAAAGGCTAGATAGCTGGTGCATGCAGAAGATTTGCCTTGTTAGTCATTATTTTGCACAGTGGATGTTGTATTTATCTTGGGGGCAATATTTTTATCTGTTTGGCAGTGAACTTTGTTAAGCTGGCTTAATACTACTGACCTATGCAGAAATATTTATATGCATGAAAGAATGTATTATTTTGGAAGGGAAATTTGAAATTTATCTGTCTGTAAGAGACAAAGTAAAATGAATACTAGTTAGTCCCTGGTAATTAGAAGTGAGACGTTAAAATGAGGTTTATAACCTGCCATCCAGTATTCCGTTTCTTTGTGCAGTCTACCTATGTGATAGAATGAGTTTTAATTCTGTTTTATTAGCACTGCCAATAAGCACAGCAAATTTAGGAGATTGTTTGAACCTACAATTAGGAGGGAGTAGAAAGATGGCAAAAGGGAAAGAAAGACTTACTTAATATGTAATATTTCTGTTTAATGATTCAATGGTTTGTACCGTGCCACTATGGATTCTTTGGTGTGAAGGTCAGAATTTAAAGAGCTGTATTTTAATTGGATATTTAGATGAGCTATATTCATTATTATTCTTATTAAATTATAGCTGTATATATCACTTTATTGCTTTAGCATCTTGTACAAGGACTTCATTTGCATTTAATTAGTTTCTCTGTAAAATGATTTCTGGTTTTGAAATTATGCATTTGTACATTACAGAGCCATCAAATTATCAGCCTCACTGCCAAAGATCAATCCAAAACTCTGATAAGTGTGATGAGGTAGGTTTTCCATCATTAAAATTGCCTACAAATTCTTCAGCACAGTCAAAATGTCATGGGCTGTTATTTAATTTGTTTATGACTAGCAGGAGTTAATGGAATTGTGTGGTAAGATGGGATTTTCAAGAAAGCTACAGTGTTGTGATTTAAAAAAAAAAAAGTGTAAGCAAGCAGTATTAGAAATCTGTTATTACACAGCTGGGTACCATCACGCATCTTGTTCCCCTTCAAGGGAAGAATTAAAAAATCTTCCTGTCATAGAATCATGAAGACTGGAGAAGACCTCTAAGATCATCTAGTCCAACTGTCCACCTGTCTTAAATATTGCCTACTACGCCTGTTCCAGTGCCCGACCACTCAGAATATGCTTTGTGTGTTCTGAACTTCTGTATTATAAAATATGCAGCATCTGGATGGACCTTCTCTTTCAGAATTGTACATGGCTTTTTAATATTGCAATAATACACTTATACTAATTATAAAATTAAATGTGAATTTCAAATTTCTTTAGGAAACTAAAACAGAAATAGAAAAATCTTAACAAAGTAGTATAGACTGGGGATATTTGCAGTGCATGCTTCAACTTGCAGAGAATTCCAATACAGACAGTAAGACTGACTGCCATTTAAAAGAAAATTTTATCAAGCACATTGTGGAAATAAAAACTCTTGAAAGTGGCTACTCAAGAAATATCTTTTTTTTAATATCCCTCCTTCCACTTGTCCTTGATATTCCTACTAGAGAATGATAATTTTTTCCATGCGTGTTCAGACTAGGAAGAGTATTCTTCAGGCCTTTTACAAACTGGTTTCTTATGGCCAATTATATTTACTATTAAAAATGATGCCTTATTTCTGGCAGGAAATTTATCTAATTTCAGCTTGCAGTCACTGGATATTGTTATGCCTTTGTTTAGTAGATTAAAGAATCTTGTCTTTGAAAAGATAAATGAAGAGAGCTTTTTAAATCTCAGACTCCAGACCCTGAATCAGTCTTATGAAGCTTGTCAGAACCTTTTCCAATGTTTTGAATTTTTTTTGAAGATTTAGGCAGACTAATAGTCAGTGTTGTATTCAGAAGAAATGCAATCATTATATTTCTTCTTATATGCATGCATACTGCAAATTACAACTTCTAATGGGATTTATATGAGTTTTTAACTCTTGAAGTGACTAAAGCTGCTTAGCCTCTGCTTTCAAGTCTCAAGATTACGATACAAGGTACTTCAAATAGTTCCCAGAATTTGAATCACAGCAAACACGGAAGCCAATAAGAAAATAGAAATTAACTTGGGCTACCCAAACAAATTCACATTAATGAAATATCCACGAACCTATAGGCCCTTTTCAAAGTCAGAATGACCGTAATGTCTGAGAGCACAGAAATATGAGCCTTATCTGACTCATGTATATTTTTGTGTATTTTCTAGTAATAGCGGGTATTTTAGAATTTACTTTAATCAGTAACAGTATAGTAATTATATCAATTGGCTACTGTCCTCTAGAAGAAGAAAAATGTATATGGGAAATATTTCCCTGATAGCTCACCAGACCAATTAAGTGAACAAAGAACAATCTATTTGCAGAGGGAAGATAACCTTCCCCCCTGAATTTTAACCAACAGAGGGAAATAGCTCTCCTTTGTAACAAAGGACGGAGCAAAACATGGTTTTCTCTATGTGCTTGCTATTTCTCCTTTGAAACATCTACTAGCAGGTGAGGCATTGTGCTGGGCCAGTGGCCCAACCTGTGTCAGCCAAATCAGATATGTTCTCATTCTTAGAACTGTTGCACTACTTTTTTATTTTTTTGGACTTGTGTGTAATCAAGTCTTTGGCTACTTTCAATGATTTGTATTTGTTTAAAGAACAGACCCTTGTATTCTCCAGTATTCTAAAAAAAAAAAAAAAAAAAAAAAAAAGTATCCATACCAGCCAAATAACTCCTTAACATGATACAGCCAATTGCAAAGTAAAGTGAATTGAAGCTGCAGCATGTACTTCTGGGAGCTGGGAATTAGCATAGAAGAGAGATGCCGGCAAATGGCCAGCTGGTTTACTGGCTGGGAGAGCGCAGCACAGTTCCAACTGGGAGTTTCTGCATAGAGAAGATAGGATCCAGCGCATGGAGTATGAGGTCTCCCTGAATGTTCATTTTAATTTAAAAGAAGATCCTTCAACCTGAGGTTGCTTGGGTTTGCATTGCCTTTTTGCAGTTTCACTGCTGGTGGGGAAGAGTAAGCAATTACAAAATTGAATGTGACTTCTGTGATATTTTGTCAATGATATTTTAGTACTTTTGAGAAAGAAAATGAGAAAAAAAAAAAGATGTGTTGCACTGTCACTGTGCATTTGCTGCAAGTAAGTGGACAATGATTAACCCATACTTCATATTTATATCTTTTATCCTTTGCGTTCTTTTTTAATGAAGAAATACAATCCCCTCTTTGTGACCATATATTTCCAAACCAAATAAGATCTTGAAACAATTAATGTAGCAAAAGAAAAAAACCTGTGAAGGGAGATACTGCATTTAATAACTCTGTGGCTTAGATTATCTTTTTCGGGTTTTACATCAAAAATCTTCAGTGAATCAGTCATATTTTAGAAGATTCACTTTTCAGTTTTCATTTTCCCTTAGGAGTCTTTTTTTCCATGAGCTCAGAGGTTCTCTCGCCAAACAGTAAGAAATGCTAAAACATTGTGCCTGTAATGTTCTTCTCACCATCTGTCTGCTTCTTTAAATGTAACCAAAGATGACCACTTGTGTTAAGGGAAGCTGATCTCACTGGAGGAAGGGGAAATACTTTATTTGACCACTGATTATCAAGGAATACAGCTGTGTAAAATTAAGCAAGTGAGAATTGTGGTAATTGCATTTCTTCGTAGAAATTGTGTTTCAGAAATACAGCTAATTGTATGTGGAGGACCTGCACCTTTTTAGAAGATGTGAGCAGCATTCACTATTATGATCAGCTAGGTTTTGACATAAATTATGGGTTTACTTAGTAAATCTGAATTTTAATTGCAAGTTGATTGGGTGATAATAATAATAATTTAAAAAAAAAGTAGGGGATGTAGTGACCTGAAGGAGGGTTACTGGCTTGTTCAGTAAATTCTAGGATTCTGTATATTTTTATCCTGTATCTCATGCTCAAAAGGTGAAACTTTTTATGAGGTTATTTATTGCCTGTTTTATCTTGAGGAACACCTGGTGTAATTGCAGCCTCATCCATTGCAGTATTTAGCCATGACAGCAGTCAGAAATTCTGGCTTTAATGTGAAGCTTGCTAAATTGCATTTTGTTCGTGCAGGCTTATGACATTGGTCTGTATGGTTTTAAGTTCTGAGAGTAGTGTTTCTTTGTGCTAAGCAGTTCGTTTTTCATGTTATACTTACCTTCACTTATGGTTCTATGGTTTAATAGACAATAAAAGAGTAATGTTTTAACAATAAACAGTAGAAGAAAATCTTCAACTTATTATTGAAATCTGAATTTTATGTGAGAAATTAGGATTCCTTACATGGCTCATCCTCTGTTATTTCAGGAAGATTTTGAGTGGAACAAAGTGTTTTTTAACCTGCATTCAAAGTGGTAATGAGGATACCGAAAAAAGCAAAGAGAAAAACTTTGTGCAGAAGTGTACTTCTTAGTTGTCCCAGCAATTGCAAACTGACATTTATATATGCAAAATAACCATGGAGGTTTTTTGGTACTTAAATGAGTACAGGCTGAGTGCTGTGTAAGATATTTTATGCTGCAGACACACTACATAAAGAGAAAAATAGAATTGTGTTACGAGGGCCATAACTTTTCTCCCCTTTCTAATGGCAGCAACAATATAGCATAAGTCTGCTAACAGCTAAATTCATTTCTCTGTATGTGACAATCAGTCTGTGGCCCACATGACAAAAAAGCAGATGGCAAATGTCCCGTGAGTCCTTAGGATGGTAAGGGCTTTTGTACTTTATTTTTTATGGTACAACATCCTGTTCTGGGTGGAAAATGTACTGGGAATAGGTAATGGCTTAGCAGCTGCTTTTCTGTTCTTTCAAAATGACAGAGGGAAAAATCCCAGAGCACCAGTGATCTTAGTGTAACACTTATTTTATTTGAAAAAAATTCAGTATACATACCTGAATTTCAGAAATACAGCTAATTGTATGTAGAGGACCTGCACCTTTTTAGAAGATGTGAGCAGCATTCACTGTTATGATCAGCTAGGTTTTGACATAAATTATGGGTTTACTTAGTACACAGGTACTAGTGAACTCTGAAATGCTGAGCCTAAGATGGTAGGCACTAGCTTGCTGTCAGATATCTTTATATTCTGAAATTCAGAAAATTACTGATACTAGTAGTTTCGCAAAGAAGGCAGTCCTTTAACAGGTATTTTAACAGCATTTGTTGAGTAACTAGGAGATAATCTGTTTCAGTTTTCAGTAGAAGATATATCTGAACCAAAAGTGTAGCTGTTGTCCTTTCGCTGTCAGCTTCCAGCAAGCTTACTCAGTCAGAATTAATCAATATATACAAAAGCTTATGGTTCAAGTGGTCTAGAGATTAGATAAGTCCAAACACTTTTTTTTTTTAATTCCCTGGACAAATATATGTTTTTAATTTTTTTAAGTATTTATGTCATGTTTCTGTTCATGCAATTAATGATCTTTAGCTTCTGAAAAATTAGAACTTCAATGTTTTCTTGGCACACAGTCTTTCCAAAGAGATTATTTTTATCAGCTGGATTAGCAGCTGTCAGTGGACTGATGAAGATTTAACTCGTGCAAGTTCTCCTCAAGAGAAAAGATAGTTGTCAAGACATCCTACATCAACTCTTCGAGGTCCCTTCCAACATGGGCCACCCTGCAATTCAATGAACATTGCAGAGTAGCCATTTAAGATAATCCCAGTCTGCTTGGTGAGAACAACCAAAGAAAATAAACTAGTAAAATTAAAGACAATTTTCAGTATTGCTCATCAGAGCTGCTAAGGTAGATATGGCTCTAAGTTTCCTGTACCAGAAAGGAAAGAAAATGGTGCACGTTACTGTAGAATAAGAGAAAGCAAAATCTTAACGTGGTTATAGAGATTGACATGAGCAGTATTTGCTTATACAGGCACAGTTCATAGAGAAATCACAGAGCTGTCAGTATCTATTTTAGAATCATAGAATCACAAGGTTGCAAGATTATCTAGTCCTAGTTTTGAAGCAGGTGAAGAATAATATTTTAGCGAGATATTTAATAGCCTCATCAAATGATGTATGTTACTTCAAATGACTGCATTCAATATGAGTTAGCGTGTAAGAACTGACTTCAAAGGTAAAATATGTGTTAAAAAGCTTCTATCTGAAGCCACAGTCCCAGGAAGAAATAGAAAGTTCTTAATATTGAATCTTTTGGAGGGGTCCTAGTCTGAGGTCTGGTGGGCCAAGTAAGTTGCATCTTTCCTCAAACAGTTACACGTGACATAAAACACTTCTAAGGCTAGAGAAGAACACAGGTATATACATAACATACATATGTTCATGTATCAAATATATATATGCACACTATTAAAATATGATCTGTGTCTACTCTCTAACTAAGCCAGTAGGAAAATAATTTTGCTTTTTGTTATGTAAAGTATAATTTTATTTAGCAAGGCATTTAAAGAAACAAAGAAAATATAGAGTATGTATTTGGTAGTTCTATTCCACAGATAAAATTAACACAAGAAAAAAAAATGAAATATGCATTATCTGATCTTGTTTAATATAACAAATTTTCCTAGTTTTTTGTAAATACAACTGGGAAGAAAATAAAAACAAATATATGTTGCGTTTGTATTAAATGTCACTTACATTAAAATGTAAGTGAAGAAGTCCAGACTTTCTGAAAATGTGAGTATAAAGACTCTGAACTCCAAAACATATAACAAATAGATGTAGCACTTAAATTTCAGTCTCAGAATTACAGTGTTATTGTTAAGTGGAGTAAAACAAGCATAACAAGAAATGTTCTTATTAGGCTGCTTGTTTTAATTAATGAAAAATGTCAGTTGATTTGATAGTCTAAACATGTCCAATATTTGTACAATTTTACAGGGTGCTTTTTTCAGACAATACCCTCTATGCAGCATAAAAATACAGAAGCTTTTTAATTATTTTTCATTGGAATTTTTTTATGATAGATTTATCTTAACAAAGATATATATCAATTTTAAAATACAATTATAAGTGTATCCAAAACTTACTTTTAACTACGGATAAAATTAAAAGCTGACAGTTCTTTGCAATGCTTTTTTCCCTCTGTTCTATAGGTTGGATTTTGTTGTTGTTTTTGTGGTTTTGTTCATTTGTTTGAATAATGTTTCACACCAAAATATTCCACTAAATAATGCCTGCACAATCAGTGCTGCTTGGCTTCCTTTTAATATGTAAACGTATCAAACCAAAATGCTATGCATGCCATACTATAATATAAGTTGTAATGTGACACAGTAATTTATCAACAACAGCAAAAAAATCAGTTTCTTAGAATCTGATATGCTGCATAGTAAGTTGCAAATATACATTCAGTATAGTCACAAGTTGGCTATTGATCCAATATGTATTGATCTCTATTTTGCTGATATCAGATTCTTTTTACATATTGATTATGATAATTTACTGTGCTGTCAGTGAGAACAGTTTCAACCCACTTGTCTTCCAATTTTTGTATTAGTGCACAGGGATCTAACAGTATCTCTTTCACAGTCATATATGATGTCTTTGCATTGCTAGCAGTGCAAAAGTCTTATAGTCATAAACCAAGATTTGTTGTGTTAGACTCTGCACCAATAAAAATGATCTCTCTGAATTACCCATTTCAAAAGGCTGTAGCATGTCACAATTATTTCTGATACTCTCTAGGTTGATAAATTATTTCCTGTATAAATAAGCCAGTTAGCATATCTAATAAAATGGCAAAGTACATTGCTAATAGTATTTTTGCATACATTTGTCAAGAAATTGCATACATTACATTATCAATTTAGCCACTGCTTCATTTTCTTGCTCCATGTCTCATTCAGAGAAGACCATGAACATTTCCTTATTCCAAATAATTTGATTAATCATTTCAGCTATAAGTTTCTACTTGTCAGCCTCAGGAAGCAAAGGTTCTATCTCAGCAATATGTCAAAAACAATGACTGTGCAACGGCTCGACCAAGTCTTGACATGACATTAAATGAGGAACTTTATCTCATGAGGCTACTGAGTGGATTAGATTAAATTAACTTTAAGAGGAACTTTACAGCTACAAGCACAACCCACACAATCCATAAATATCGAATATATTTGCATTGTGCACTGTCTAGCACTACTGCTTAATTCTGTATTTATTTTAATTCTATTTAGGAAATGCACTGTGTCTTTATAAGCATGCATTAGTTGAATCAAAGGCCAACTAAGTAAAATAGAGTCTTTTCTGAAGCATGAAAATTTACAGTTTAAAACTACTTGTCGTATAAAATCATGTGGTAATTTTGGAAATTAGTCCTACTGAAAAGAGTTGGACTTATTATGCAGGTAAATATCATTGTACAGAGTTGATGGTTGGAAGTTTTTGTTGAAATTATGGTCTTAGAAACCATTCAGTGTGTCCAGATCATCCATTCATCCATCCATGGGTTAATGTATGCCTGAGAATGCACTGAATGTCAAGAAGGACTCATGCTTTCTCTTCTGATTTGCCTGAGGCTTCTAAGCACTGCAGATCTGAGGCATAAAATCTTGGAGCCCCACTGGAATCCTGCGTGATCTAGGCTTTGCATTCTACTGCTGTTTGAAAGTATATAATTATTTTCTGCACTCTTGACAAGCAGATTTAACCTTTTTTTATTTTTTTTTTTCTTTATAAACTAGAATGCAGATGTATAATTCGGGGCTAGAAGAGATGAGGCAGCCTATTTCATGACAACGCAACAAACAGATGTGAATGCTGTGTGTGAACCCTGTAAACAGTGTCAGTCATTAACAGATGTGAATGTAGCTGTGTAGATATTTGCCTACATTTCCCTTTTGTTTGTGAATCTGTACCTTTGTAGATTAGCACTGAAACATAGTTTGCTATCTTTTTTTGTACAGTTAATATTTAGCATATGACAGTATTTAGATCTTCCACACGAGGAATAAATTACACGTTAATTCATCCTGCCAACCTCCAGATATGTAAATATCATGCTTATATAGTAAGGCATTCATCTAGACTATCTTTAGTGGAGAACTTAGAAAGAAAGATTTATCCTATTCATCTTCTTTTATGTCTATGGGTGCAAAAGGCCACTATAGATATTTATCTGTCTTCATTAACTGCAGAATGAGGCTAGAGGACTGGCTTAGACTACAGACCTGCTTTTAAAATGGATTAAGTTTTGAAAGATGAATCAATTTTAGATGCAAATTGAAATCAGTGAATTAATAGAGTTAGATTCTTAGCTTTAAATGTTAAAATCATGTTCCTTCTGCATTTGTGGAAATTGAAAGAACTTTCAGATATCAACTTTCACAGATCCTCTGAATACATATATTTTCATGTAAGAAAGAGGAGGGACTGAAAGAGATCTAGAAAATAGATAATGTGGACTACATATAATTTTCAAAAGTATTCCTCAGCAGACCTATGCCATAGTCAAGAGTATATTAGTCATTTTTGTTCATTGAAAGTCTTTTGTGATGCTGTTAGCATTCTACATATTTTACTGGCTAGCTATCTTCAAAATAAAAATATCAAAGTTCTGTTTTTTGTACAATGATGTTTTTAAGTACACAGTGGGAGATAAAATACTTTGTCAAGCTGTTCATTTCCAACAAAAGCAGTCTAAATTAATTCTGATTTTTAGTTGAATAACTATGTAGTACAATTTCATGATACACCATGCTGAGTTTTTACACTAAAACTGTTACTAATGAATTTCACTTTCAGGTTGCTTATCAACCCTTCACCAATCCTGGGCATTTACTGATCTCACACAAAATCTCTATCCATGACTAATATAATATCAGTACTGTATTTTGTGAAACTAAAAGCATTCAATGCATTACTGTCAAAGTACAACATTATGGAGGGGATCTAAGGAAAGAATTAGTGAATATAAAGTTGCAGGTGGATTTGTCAATTTTTTTAGGAGGACTGATTATTTATATAGAGAGGCTATTTTAATATATTTATAAATAGTTTGTAGATATTTATATATAAATAGATTTATAATCTGTGATGTAATTAAAAGAACAGAAGCTCTGTAATTAGAACTATTTTTTCTTAAGATATCTGAAGAGTAAGGGAAAAATAAATAGTCTTTCAGCAAGATAATTTCTTATGACTAAGGATATTTTAAAGGGAGATTGATATTTTTACAAAGACATTTTATGTTCTTTGTTTCATTGGATAATTATATAGATATATAGAAGAGCTAGTGACTGAGAAACAAAACTATAACTTTCTTCTTGAGAAACATTGTCAGCTGAATTTTCTTCAGTGCTAAAACATACATTTGAAGTAAAATGATAAACCCGGCTTTATTTTAGAACAGTAAACTGATGGTCTGAAGAGGTAGCTGATAAACTTAATGGGACTACTCACCAAAAATGACAAAATTTAATGTGTGTGAGCCTTGCCCTCTGACAATTACCATCTTTCCAATATTCTAATTGACAAACTGCTTATTTTAAATAATTCTTCAGAGATTCAGGAATGTCTGAGAAGTCTAGCTGATTTAGGACTAATGTGTAATATGCTGTCATGGATGAAAAAAAACCAACACTATACTTTTTTTGGGGGGGGGGGGGGGGGGGGAAGGGGGTGGGAAAGGAAGCAGGAACATATTTATTTATTAAAGAGCCTAGGCATGGCTGGATCCAGTCCTAGTCACAAACTTAGTCAATGGTTTATGTCTAAGAGATTATATGTATACAGTCGATCTAAGATATGATCTTAGAAAAGCTAACGAAGCTTAAAGCAATCTTACTTATCGAGGATCTGTATTTGCAAGTGTTTTTGGCATCAGGGTGTAAGGGATCTTTGCGCAGGCATAAACCTCAATAAGCATCCTTGCTTGAGGAGAGATCCTGTCATACAGTCTAATGCCTTGCAGGAGAGCTCATAAGGGCTCTTGGGAAGCTCACTATTTATGGAGTAAAATGATAGACTTGTAGTCATAGTTTGCTTTTTAGGTGCATTCTCACTTGGTCCTCAGCTGTTGAACCAGGTGTCAGCTGTCAGTAATTCCAGCTCCCCCCGACTCTGAAACAGATTTGTGGTCATTAATCTGTTTTAGCAAGAGTGTTATCAGTACAAGGCCTTGGAATATGGGAGAAAGAATGGATGGGAGGTAGCACACCATCACATATGGTGGAGGATTCAAATCTCTTGCCATTTATCACATCTGTTAATGATTCTCCTTTCTTTAATGGAAAAAACAAACATGACATTATTTTTATAAGCCAATATTACAAAGATAACAAATCTTTGGAAACTCATGCAATTATGGCTACTCTTCTGACATCTGCTAGGAGCAGCAATAGCTTTTCTCTATGAAGTAGTATACACTTAGCTCTGTTGGTTTTATTCCTGCGCAGAAGGCCACAAGTGTTAGGCATCCTTATTATCTTCATGAAAGTTCTAAAATTTGCTTTTACTTATGCTAGGGGTACTCTTGGGGTAGTCTAAAAAAATAGTCAACCAAATTCAATTATAGAAGGATCACATAAAGAAAGCATTCATGTAAATACAACCTAATCTTGCTTTTAGGGTAGTCTGCGGCAATCCTCAACCACATCCAGTTATAGAAGGACCATATGAAGAGCATACTCATTTTAATATAGCTGACAGGTTCACAGATAACAAGAAACTTGTAGATCATCCAATCTGACTGCTGTAATAGCACAGACCACAAGATTTCATCATTTAACCCAGCAGTCTGAAGAAAAATACCTTCCAGAATGCAATCCAGCCTTGATTTATAGGAATCAAAAAATCTGCTGCTCCCTGTAGGCATTTTGGAAGAGTTTTATTTTTCTCTGTAATTTGCCTGAATGATATTTTAATTTGGACACATTTATCAAATCTAGATTTAACATATACCTTCTGGGATAATATTTATGTATTTATTTTCTATAAATAAGACATTACACTTGGAACAAAATACTTCTATGGTTTCTTAATATTGAGTGGAACATACTCTGCATGGTAAACTGCAGAATTCTTTCTTTCTGTTCTAGTTTACCAGATGCATGCAAAATGAAACAGTTCTCTTAACTTGTAAGGAACAACCACATGTCCGCTGTTTCAGAGATTTGAGTAGGGCATATTTTCTGATTTGTCTGTGTATTGGATTAGAGCAGGCTGACATTATTTTGCAAGTTCTTTGTCTAATTATTTATTTCTCTGGTAAAAAGTTACTGATTCTTTGCTTAGGCTTGTGAAAAATAATCATTCTTTGTTTACTATAAATTCAAAAGTCTAAGGGAAGTCATACATTGGAAGAGCAGGGCAAGCTAAGGTGTTACAGAATTTAGGTCCTGGTATGAGCACTCAGATTTACTGCATTAAGTTCACTTCTGTCCAAAACTAACACTGTGATTGCAGAATCAGGGAACTGAGAGATAACAATAAGGAAGGGAACATGAATAATGCTAATCTGATGTCTACATACAATCTTTGATTAAAACTTGGCAAAGGGTTTGTTGGTTCATTTGATTTTATTTATATGAGAGGAATGAAAATGTGAACATTTTGAACATGGTCAAATGTGTATCAACGTTAATTATTAAGAAAGAATCTAACACCTGTGGAAAGCTTAGGGAAGTGAGTCTTGTCTATTCTCCATTCAAAATTTCAGGATGTCATTTTGAATTATTGAACTGCTTTTTACTTATTTCTTGGAACACTGGAAACACTGGATGTCTCAGTTTCAGAACTTCACAAAACTGATCTGGAAGTGATTTAAACTTCCTTGTTGATCTTTCATATGTCGATATTTTAATCGTAGAATCATAGAATCCTCAAAGTTGGAAAAGACCTTTAAATGTCATCTAGTCCAACTCCCCTGCAGTGAAGAGGGATATCCACATGTCAATCAGGTTGCTTAGAGTCTGGTTTAGCCTGTCTTGAAAGCCTTTAGGGTGGGAGAATTCACCACAACTCTGTCAACCTTTTCCTCACCAGCCCCACTGTAAAAGATTTTTTCTTATATCCTACCTAAATCTACCCTCTTGAAGCTCAAAATCATTTCCCCTTGTCCTGTTACCACACACCTTGCTGAAAAGTCTGTCCACTTCTTTCCTGTATCTCCCCTTTAGATACTGAAAGGCTGCTATCAGATTATCTTGGATTCTTCTCTTCTCCAGCCTGAACAGCTCCAACTCTTTCAGCCTGTCCTTGTAGGGGAGGACCCTTGGATAATTTTTGTGGTCCCTCTCCGGATGTGCTCCTACAGGGCTGTGTCTCTCCTGTGCTGAGGACTCCACATGTGGACACAGCACTACATGTGAGGCCTTACCATCAGAGTAGATACATGCTTTTTGTAGTAAATTAATAATGAGTCTGATGTCTGATTTCATATTAGAATGTCTGTGAGCAAAGTACATGTCAATTTGTAAAAGGATATACATGTGAAATTTTTTCGTAAGAG
Source organism: Lagopus muta (assembly GCF_023343835.1). Taxonomy (NCBI): domain Eukaryota; kingdom Metazoa; phylum Chordata; class Aves; order Galliformes; family Phasianidae; genus Lagopus; species Lagopus muta. The sequence goes on from NC_064436.1 coordinate 50,946,116, forward strand.
AATTCTATAGTATACAAACGAAATGCTTAGATCTACAGTGTTCATTCCAAAGACTGTAGGACATAAAGACTGAACAAAGCAAAACTGCCATAACATATTATGTTGATTGCCACAGGACTCAAGGGATTTTGATTAGAAGCTAGGAATAAATAACGACTTTTTTTTAATTATTGTGATTAAATCTTTAATTCACTAGTCAGGAAGATGTTTTACACTCAGCTTTGCTTTCTGTAACTTTAATGTTTGTCTTATGTGGATTAAATGGGCAATTTTTGTATAACACCTTAAAAATACAAAGAGTAAAATAGAAATGTAAACACTTGTCACATATATCAAGAAAAAAATATGGCAGGCTAGAATCACTCATCAACTTTATTACCTTTTTTTTATACACAGAGGTTGTAAATAATGATACGACTGCTGTTTCACATTTTTTTTCTTTTCTGTTTTGCTAAACAGCCTCTAACCCCATTCTTTCACTTCAGGGATCTTAATAAATTGTGAAATTACTACTATTGATCTAGCAAAATTTAGACACAGGTGAAATGTAGTTATGATTGATTGCTAAAGAGCTATCAGTCATTGACATATCATCACTACTTTTCTGAGATCTTCAGCACTATTACATAACCTGCAGTGTAACACAGTGTAACATCCTAGAAATAGCTGCCTAATTAAAATAGTGTCTTAAGGGATTATTAAAATATGTTTTATAGTATATTTTGCTCTCACCCCACTCTTAGTTGAGTAAACCTACCTCCACTCTAGTACTGAGCATGGTAAATAGATGTGTGGAAATATTTAAAAAGTATTTTTCTTCACTATTTTTATTTTATTTTATTTTTTATGTTTTATTTTATTTTATTTTTTATGTTTTATTTTGTTTTATGTTTTATTTTTATATTTTATTTTTTATATTTTATATTTTATTTTTTATTTTTTATTTTTTATATTTTATATTTTATATTTTATATTTTATATTTTATTTTTTATATTTTATATTTTATTTTTTATTTTTTATATTTTATATTTTTTATATTTTATATTTTTTATATTTTATTTTTTATATTATTTCCATGTTAAGTCACAAAATGTGTCAGTAATGCTTCATTTTTGGCAAGGTATTCTACTCTGTAGTGGACACATTCCATACTGAAGAAGGGAATTGCCTTGACTGGTTGAGGAGTCAGAGAGCAGCTGCCGGGCACCGCTGTTCCCCGCGTAGCAGTGACATTCTTCTGTCGAAGGGGGGAGCTAGAATCAGCGAGGGAATCACCCACCCCTCTGCAAAAAAACAGTCACTAGGGAGCAGAGTGATATGGAGCAGCATGAAGACGATGGGCAAACAGGGTGCGGTTCATGCAGGGCAGGTGAACAGAGGGGGCAGAGTATCTATCTCCTCTCAGGATACTGACTAACCTATCAGCTTCCTCCCAGACAGCAAATCTAGCCATGGTCACTACTAGATATGATGATATGGGAAGACAGAATGTGGTGACTCAGACAGAGTGCCTGCCTAAAAATGTGATGGTTTGAGTCTCTGGCTGCAGTGAGTGCCTGAGCCTATTGCTGCTGGTGAAGACGGCAGGGATTCCACCTGTGTGAGGTGGGAGCAGGTGGATGATCTGCTCAGTATGGTGGTGAAGCTCAAGGAGGAGGTGGAGTGATTGAGGAGTATCAGAGAGAGCAAGCAGGAGATAAATTAGTGGAGAAACTCACTGTTGAACTTTCAAGAAAGACATTGGGGTGATATCCCCCAAACAGTGATGGACTCCCTTCCCCAGCCATCGTCAAGCAGAGGGAGGCAATTTAAGAGAAAAGGAGGGGTAAAATAGATTCCAGCTTGGCACCCAGGCAGTCCCTGTCCTGACCTACCTTGGTTCCCTAGATAATAGGTTTGAGGCTTTGGAACCTGAGGGAGAGATCAGTAAGGATGTGGTGGGACATCCACCCTTGAGGTTGTCTAGGGTGAGGTGATCAACTCCACATCAGCTCTGCTTCTACCAAGAAAGACAGAATGGTGATTGTTGTAGGTGATTCTCTGCTGAGAGGAACAGAGGGCCTGACCCTACCTGTAGGGAAGTGTGCTACCTTCCTGGGGCCCAGGTAATGGATATTTCTAGGAAAATTCCTAGTCTGATTCACCGCTCTGACTATTATCCTTTATTGATAATTCAGGCTGGCAGTGATGAAGTCATTGAGAGAAGAGTGAGGATTATCAAAAAGGACTTCAGGGGACTGGGGTGGTTACTGGCTGGAGCGGATGTACAGGTTATATTTTCCTTCATCCCTTTGGTGACAGTAAAAGTTACTGAAATGACTGGGAAAACCCTTCTCATAAATACATGAGAGGCTGATGCAAATGTGAGAATTTTGTTTTTTTGGCCGTGGGGCAGTTTACTCAGCACCTGCCTGATGGCTGTAGATGGGTCTTGCCTATCTCAAAGAATGAAACAAATCCTAGCCCAGAAGCTGGTAGGGCTCATTGTCAGGGCTTTAAACTAGGTATGAAGGAGGAAGAAGATAAAACAAGGTCCATTACAGCTGAGCCTAGGGGAACAATGATGGGACTGCAGGTAAGGGAAGAGTCTCAGTTGTATTGCATCTACACTAATGCACATAGCATGGGCAACAAACAGGAGCTGGAAACCATTGTGCAGCAGACAAACTGTGACTTCGTTGCCATTATGAAAACATGGCGGGATTGCTCCCACAACAGGAGTGACGCAGTGGATGGCTATAAGATCTTCAGATGGGACAAGCAAGAAAGGCCCCATCTGGAATACTGCGTCCAGTTCTGGGCTCCCCAGTACAAAAAAGACAGGGATCTCTTGGAAAGAGTCCAGCGGAGGACCACAAAGATGGTGAGGGGCCTGGAGCATCTCTCCTATGAGGAAAGGCTGAGTGAGCTGGGTCTGTTCTGCCTTGAGAAAAGAAGACTGAGAGGGGACCTGATCCAGGTCTATAAATATCTAAGGTGTGGGGGGCAGAATGGCGAGGCCAGACTCTTCAGTAGTGAGTGGAGACAGGACAAGGGGAAACGGCCAGAAACTGCAGCATAGGAAGTTCTGCACAAACATGCGCAAGAACTTCTTTACAGTGAGGGTGACGGAGCACTGGAACAGGCTGCCCAGTCTCTCAGGCTGCTGTCTCCTTCTCTGGAGATGTTCAAGACCTGCCTGGATGCCTACCTGTGCGACCTATGGTAGGGAACCTGCTTTGGCAGGGGGGTTGGACTCGATGATCTCTGGAGGTCCCTTCCAACCCCTAAGATTCTGTGATTCTGTGAGGGGTGGTGGCATGGTTCTCTGTGTTAGAGAGTGCTTTGATGTTGTTGAGCTTGGGGCTGGGAATAAAGTTGAGTAAAGGGTAAAGGATTGGGGGAGGGCCAACAAGGAAGGCATCCCAGGTGGGGGTCTATTACAGACTGCCTAACCAGGAGGAAGAGACAGATGAGGTATTCTACAAACAGCTGGCAAAAGTTGCATGGTCACCAGCTCTTGTTCTTCAATTTCCCTGATGTACACTGGAATACAGTGCAGCACAGAAGATTAACTTTCTAAATTATTCTTTGCTGTTTACAGTGTTTACCTGACTGTTTTTCAGAAGTGATGTGCATTTAAATGCATAAAGGTATGTAGGAGGTGAAAGCAGATGCTTTCTTTATAGCAGTCTGATAAAGAACCTTTTAATTTCAAAAAGCACTAACAAGGAGAGGAGAAGGCAAAAAGAACAGCCAGACAAGAATGTGGTAGAAAAGGGGTAAAAAATATATATGGTAAACAGCTGAAGTCTCTAGGGACAAATTGATCGACCATTAACCTACAGGTACAGCATCAAGTAAGGAGGACTTCCTGGATTGTATATCTGTTAAGAAATGGGAAACAAGAGGAACACAAAAATGTGCATATCTTAAAGAGACCTGTGGAACAATGTAGAACCTTCAGGGAAAGGAGATTGGAAAAGAACAAAGAGGATAACAGGCAGACAAGAACAGGACAACTCCTACAGCTGTCTGCCTGATCACTACTGTCTGCCTTTTTTTTGGATCTTCAACTGTCTGTCCATGTAATCTTGCTGTCTTTCACATACACGAAGTGCTGTAAGAGCTAAATGCAATCTCCCCAGAGCCAGTTGCAAGTGGATTTGGGGCCAAGTTCTGGAGTCTGACCAGGGATGTCTGTGCCCCTAGCCTGTTGTGCCAGCTAGTGGAGCAAGTTGGGGGGCCTAACCAGCAGCCACTGCAGCATGGACCATCCCGTTGGGATCCTGGCCACCAGCTACAGGGGCTGTGTTGGGAAACTGTTATGTGTTATGTCATGGCCTGAACTGATGATTGAGCACCTGTGAAGGGTTGGGGGAGGTTGTGACTGGCCTGGTAAATACAGGTGCAAGCAATTCACTTGTGCTTCCCAAGTGACCCACCTCTCCCTGAGCTCATTTAAGGGCTAGCCTTCAAAGGGAGAACTCAGTAGCCTTCATCCAGGAGATAAAGTGTTCTGTAGCTAGCAATCCTATTGCTAGCTGGGTGAGTCAATTTTTTCCTATATGTGATTATTGATGTTCTTAATGATACTTTGTTAGATATTGCAAAGAATTTAACAGAACTAATTTCACTGCTTTTGAGGACCAATGGGGAGGATTATTGTATGTTCTGAAGAGCTGCTACTTAGGATGCTGGGTGGGACTGTTGTGAGAGACAAGTGAGGCATGCTGTGATGGGGCTTGATGCTGGTAAGCATGAATACATCTGCTCTCACACCTAGCTTAGTTGATATGGATATTTTTGCTTTTCTTGTTTTCGTTGTATTTTTTTCTCTTGTTTCAGTGAACAGGAGAATTATAACATGGGAACCTACAGTAAGAAATAATGCTTGAAGATTGTCACTACTTCTTATACTCCTTAGTTTAAAGGACTATCATGCTTATTTTGGTGTTCAGAGTGTGTTTGCATACATACAATGCTATGTATTTATATATATGCACTAATTAATTATGTGGATGAAAAACATTCTTTGTAGGAAAAGCAAATTCATGTTAGATAACAGATGATTCTAGGTAGATACTATGAAAGATATTAGGTAATGCATATTATAGAATGTGACATTGTTTATTTGCACCAGAATTCATCCTTGACATGCTGCGCTTTACTTTTCACAATTGGTAGGAAGGTTTAGCTTTGCTTTTATGTTACAGAATCATATTTATTCATTGTTCTTATTGCCATTTATGGTTCTGTATTCAGTCATTTTCTGTGCATGTCACAATTTATCTGAGCCTTAAGTAAATGAATCACAGAATGGTAGAGGTTGGAAGGTGCCTCTGAATGTCACCTGATCTAATCCCTTATTCAGGCATAGTCAACTGAGCATGCTGTGCGGTGCAGCTTCCACTCAAGTTTTGAGTGTCTCCAATGAAGAGACAACCTCTTTGGGAAGCATTTCAATGTCATATAGCTGTTAGTGTAGAAAAGTTGTTTTTTTCTTATATTAACACAGAATTTCCTGTATTTCAGTTTGTTCCCTGTCTCTTCTCCCTTGATACTACTGAGCAGAGCCTGGCTACTTTTACCTTATGCCTGTACTTTGGTTATTTATGCATACTGATAATACCCCTGCTGAGCCTCCTCTTCTCAAGGCTAAACAACCCTAACTCTATCTCTCCCTCTTACATCAGTATTCCAAACTCCGTTCTTCTTCGTGGCTTTTCAATGAATTTGAGTATATCCATGCCTTGCTTGTTCCTGAAATATGATTCTTATAACTATTCCTTTTGACATCTTGTGATAAAATAAAATACAGAATTCTTCCCAAAATAGTGAGGCCCGAATCACTAATCCTGAATTTCTGGTAATTATAAATGTAGGACATATGCTAAAATCAAAATACCCAAAGTCCTTAAATTGCTAGCCCATCAAATAAATTATTATTTGATGAGATTGTAATAACAGGAAGAGAAATACAATTAAATATGATTTGGCATATAGGAAACTCAAACTACCAGACCAGAGAAGCAAAGATCATAAAATTATAACTTTTAAGAAGCAACTGCAGTAATTATGGGAACTAGCTGCCATATAAGGTCAGTTTTTCAGAACTGATGCTTCTATTTTAAACAGTTAAGTCTGCCTTTATATAAGTAAATGAAGGATAGGGAGAAATGAAGCATATCTATCATATAAATAACTCAAGACCCTTTTTTGTATTAGTGTTGTATATATTTATTGTACTTCGAAGTTAATACATACTGAGGTCATTCACTGGCAGTTTAAAGAATGGGGGCCTTATTCCACATTAATCCATATTTACACTTTGTTTTAGCTACAATATTAAAACACTTCAAAGGAAGGTCTAGTAACCATAACAACTAGAATTTGTCAGACTTCAACAGTTTTATTCCTGTAAATAGTTTAATAGCTTATGCACATTTGATTTAATTCTCTCTTCAGATTTATCTGTATAGTCAGAATAAAAACTAGTTTTGATTTGATACAATGTCAAATGCACAATGTCAAACTGTACTGGAATGCAATCTGCTGACAATCGCTAGTAACATGCTTGGAAGGGTGAAGAGACAAATGTTGAAGAATATGAGAAAGTCATGAAACAAAAAGACTAAGATCCAGTACAAAACATAATGGCTATCATGATCACTGATATAGATTAATCCTTAAAAAAAAAAAAAAAAAAAAAGCTTTAATTAATGTACTAGGAGTAGCTTAAAAGCATAGCTATGTGGAATACTGTTTTAGTGATGAGAGTATGTTTGAAAGAAAGCCCTTTTCTTTTAAGAGTTAAAAATAGCTGAACTTATAAAATCAAAATATCTACAGATGAAGTTAAGAATCTAGCTAGGACTAGATTAGGGAGGAAAGACCATTAAGGAACAAGGGGAAAATACTTGAAAATGTCACAATAACTGTTTACGGATATGAAATGATTTTAAATAAATTATAGGGATGTAATTACGAACAATAATTGCAACTGTGTAATTACAAACAGTAACTGTAATGTAAAAAATATTTATGTATATAATATGCATATAAAATCATTTTATTATAAACATAATTTGTTATAGTAAATACTTAATTGCATAGACATTACACTTGTAGTCTAAATAAGCATGTATAATAAAAAGCAAAATAGAGAGAAGTGAACAAGTGTTAGCATTAAACAAAATAGTGAAAAACACTATTAAATGTGGAATATAACTGGGAAAAAAATATAAATCAAAATGCTGTTAAGACCTATGTAAAACTGATAGAGTTTGGGAGACCACAGTGTGAGGTAAGTAAGACCACATAAAATATATAAAAGCAGTATAAGCTTTTTAAGGATTATGAATTTTTTTGTAGTGCTTAAAAATGGAATATAGTTTTTGGCTGATCCTTGAGCATTACGGCTATTAAAAATCAATGATATAGATGTTGGATTAATTTCTCCAAACAATGATTAAAACGTACATTATTTTACATGGCTGTTCTTATAATAGTTAGAATTACTGGGATATGGAGATGAGGGGCAGTGCATAACACATGAGAAATAGAATACCTCAGAAACAACATAAACATCTTCAAAAACTGAGTGTTCTTGTAGTTATAAGGCAGAGTCATAGAATTAAATCAGCAGTAGCGTGAAGCAGAAGTGGTATTTTCCTCATATTAAGACATGCTTTTATCCTATAACCTTGACCAAAGAACTGCATTCTATTACAGCGGATAATTTGTAAACCAGAGTAACCTGCTTTATGAACTCCATAGAAAATTGACTTTGTGACCTTAGAATCATCATGTGCTTGACTTGCATGAAAATGGAGACACGGAATACTGTGCTTAGCTAACCATATTCTGATTTAAAGTATCTAACCACAGATAAAGAAAGTTTAAATAGATAATTCAAGCATTTGATTTTTTTACCAATTAATTGACTGGAATAATTAAATGTTCAGCTTTCTTATGGTGTCTTCACTGCATGTTCTTTAATCACATGTGGCCATATTCAGTTGGCTATAATTTCCTAAAGAGCAGATCTTAATATTAAGTGCAATTAATTAGAGAAGATCATCTTGCGAAACTCAGCCCAAGGATATCTTTGATTTTTTTTTTTTTAAGGGTTGACTACTTCTTATCTGAATATAGCAATTGGATTAGTTATATTTATATTGACTTTTATAAAATTGTTCAAATATGTAGCACATACAAGAAAATGTAGTTGCAGAAACTTGTTAAAAAGAGATTTGCTAAGTTGATAAGCTCACTGCAAATTCTGACAATAATGAGCTGTGAATTAGTGACAGTGCAGTAATAAGCATCTGAGGTGAATATAGAAGTTCCTCCTGCGCTTGGCTGAATGACAATTCCCGAAGCAAACTTCTTGGCTCACAAGCTTTACATCTTCCTTGCTTTACATCTTCTTTGCTGTTCATACCTTCTGTCTCATTAGAGAAAAGCTCAGCTACTTCCAGTCTCACTCTGATTGTTTCCTCCAACTCTTACTGGCTTATTATTTTACAGATCTGAAGTTCTAAAAACTTTATTAAAAAAAAAAAAAAGTTACCTGTCACAGGGAAGCTAGGTAGAGCATAGGCAGCGACAGAATCATTGTAGGAATAATGAGAGTAGTGAGTGTATTGTAATTTCTGCTCCAAAATGGAAATTCAGTGGCAGACAAACAGTACTCTCATCCAAACCAAAACCTCAGCATTTCTTCTCCAGTTCCATCCAACACCTTGCACTAGGGAGCAGAAAATGTGCTCTGGCTGCTCGCTGTGCTGGTGTCCTGGCTAGGGGCTAGAATCTATGCATAGCACTTGTACCTGTAGCACAGCTTTCTTCAGAGCCTTGGACGCAGTGGGAAGGCTGGGCTTTTTAGATACTTGTTGCTTTCTAAATTAGACTTTTGGCATAAATAGGCAACAGCTGGGCTAGTCATGTACTGCCAGACCAATCTCTGGCATACTCTGTACCTAAGGTCAATTAATTTTTTTTTTTTTTTTTTTGAGTTTTCCACACTTTCTGGTCTCCCAATGCAAATTTGTCATTGAAGAGTGGAGTTAGCAAGTTTGTTTTCAAGTTGAACTTGACTGAACTGGACAGTTGTCAAGGTCTCGCAAATCTGCAACTTTATAACATTATGCATCTTCGCTACCTGCTAGTATTGACAATTAAAGAAAAGGGCTCTCCTGATTGCATTGTTATGCAATCCTTCTAGCTCACGCATGTATGACAGCAGCTGTGGGAACGACATCTGTGGATTGGAGGGCCAGTGATGTAAGTAGAAGCAGTGTGCTTGGTTTTGAAATTGTCTAGTATTTAAAGTCTGTCAGGCAAACATTGAGTCTTATTATCTAAGGACAAAGAATACATGTATTGGAGGCTAACACAGTGCTTAAGTCCTCCATATTTAGTTCTTTTCTACAATAGATGTTTCCACCACAATTCTATTAATCAGACTCATATAGATCCTATCTTTCCTCACAGACATGCATTCATATTGCACTTTACATGAAATCAATAAGAAGAAAAATCTCTTTTAGAGGATACATTACATCGTTTCTTGAAATCCAACATTTTTTGGTTTACAGATGAATTAATGCATTTCTACATATCTTCCACTTTTTCCCCCTGCATATTTACTGTGCATATTTTCCCCTGTGTATTTACTTCTGATTAAGTACGAGTATTTCATTAGAAGCCTTGACAAGTATGCCATGAGTGACAAAAATGCCTATTTTTACAACAGTAAAACAAATTTTAGCTCTGTTGTTTGACTGTCATATCAGTTGAATCAGTTGAAATTTTCTACCTTCACTTTTCGTATATCTTATAATTCTAGTGTTTGTTGCTTCTGTCATTCAGCCAATTAAATTCATGTTGAGAACAACTACTGTGAAAGAAGAGAGTGTCATTCTAATGAGTCCATATTATTGTTTACATTCTTGTACAGTAAGTGGAATTTCAGGAAAGTTTCAGAACCTGAAAGTAAAAAGAATGTATTCTTGTTAGTGAAAATTGAGATAAAGACTTTGTCTTTCTGAGATGCTGGAGTTTAGAGAGAATATCCATTATATTTATCAATACTTGCAAAACCTGTTATTTGTCTTGACATTTCAAAATCAAATAAAATCAATACTAGTGCACTCAAATCAATATCTTTAAGGTGGGGGGGGGGGGGGGGTAAGTTTTACAGGTACATGATATATATGAGATGCGAGAGTGACGGTTAGTCTTGATCCAACCTGAACCATCTAAGGAAAGTTACAATAATCATTTCAAATAGGCATTTCAGCTAATGTTATTTAAATTAAGAACACCTCATTGTGAAAGAAATATTTAAATCATATACTTTTGCAGATTATTGCTACAACTACAAGTAACAAATCAATGGTATTCCAGAAATTTTGTAATGTTCTACTTGTGAGCTGACAGAGTAACTATTACCTAAATTGGAGAGTGGGACAGATTAAGAAAGGAGCAGCTGCTAAAGCTGTTATTTCCAACATTTCCTATGTTTCTGCTGACGAGAAAGTCAGCAATTCATGTCACTGTTGAGTGGCATGCTCCAGAAGAGACCTGAGAAGAGGTATTTTCTTGTGCTAAATAAACTTTAGTGTTGTCAATTTCCTTTTTGAAAGGAAGCAAAATTAAACTTTCCAAAACACATTCAGAGTATAAACTAGTAAAGGTTAGTGAAGGAGAGTAGTAATAAATCCTGAGTACTGTGGTGGAAACATGTCTTATCTGATTTATCTGTACTTGAACTGTCACAATTATCTAAAAGTTTTAGTCAACAGATAGCATCCATTATTGGATAATCTCTACTGATTATCAATAGACAGATTATGTATCAGTGAATCTGATATAAAAATGTTTAAGTGATAGATTTGGAATTTTTCCAAATTCACAATATAATGCCATGAGTTGTAGACAAGTGTGTACTGGAAAAGTGTCTCTCATAACAAAACCTGCGCTGTTAAACTGGGTAGCCATTTTCAGCACTTTGTTGCTTTCTAACAGAAAGCACTGCATTTGTATATGCAGGCATATGCAACACACCATTAGTACACTTTGTATTACAACTGATTGTTCGATAGAGTAGAAAGAATAGACAATTTGAGTAGAAAGAATAGACAATTTGCACACAAGCTTATTGCTATCAGTGGATTTTTTCCTTTTTTAAAAAAGTACAAGTTTTAATGAAGTGTTTACAATCACGTAAAATCCAAAATGTTTCATTCTGTCATGTTAGAAAAGTATCTATTTCACATTAATTCCTGACATACAGACTTCTGTACTAAACTGTGTATCTTAAAAATTCATTTTTAACAGAAATTCTCAATTTGTACTTCCACTGACTTCAAGAATCCTACAATTCTAGACAGAATTGTCTAGATGTCATTCAAGTTATATTAGCGATGTAGATATAATCCACATCTGTTGAAAGTCAGGAAGTCATGTGACAGTCCTTTGCTATACACATACAAAATCAGAGGATCAGTGGTGGTGTTTTTTGTTTTTTTGATTTTGTAGCTACATATTTCACCAGCATAACTGGAAGAATTTCATGGTTTTTTACATGTGTATTTTCACAAAATCACAGGATTGCAGGAGTGGTTGAGGTTAGAAGGGAGCTCTAGGAGTCATCTGTTCCAACTTCCCTTCTGAAGTGGGGACCCCTAGAGCAGATTACTCAAGACTGGCCAGGAAGCTTTTAAATATCTCCAGGGAAGAGATTCCATAACCTCTCTGGACAACCTGGTCACCCTCAGAGTAAGGAAGTTTTCCCTCCTGTTCAAATCAAACTTCCTGTGCTTCAGTTTGTGCCCACTGCTTTGCATCCTGTTTACGGTCCTCAGACTGTGAACTCCTAGCTAGCAATGTTTCCTGGGGGTTCATGCTGTGTCCAGTCTTGTTTAACATCTTCATTAATGGTCTGGATGAAGGGATCTCAGAGAATCTGCTGATACAAAGCTGAGAGGAGTGGCTGACACAACAGAAGGTTGTACTATCATTCAACAAAACCTGGACAGGCTAGTGAGCTGGGCAGAGAGGAACCTGATGATGTAGAGTCCTAAACCCGGGAAAAATAACAGCACACATCAGCACAGATTAAGGGCTGAACTGTTGGAAAGGGGCTCTACAGAGAAGGATCTGTCCTGTCCTGGTAGACAACAAGACAACAGACTGACCGTGAGCTAGCAGTGTGTCCTTGTGGCCAGGAGGGACAATGGTTTCCTGAGGTGCATTGAAAAGAGTGTGGCCAATGGGTCAAGGGAAGCTGTGCTCATGAGTCTACATTTTTTCACCTAGAAAGCTGCTGTCTATGGCTCAAACTTATTTATGTATTTGTCTCTGTGTGTGTGTGTATATTACTTTATGGAGATAGAAAACATGATAATTGAGCATGAGGAAAAACTAACTTTTGTTCTGTTGTATAGGTATCAGGAAAAAAGAAAGCAAAGATATTGAGACAAAAAACAAGTCTTGCAGGCACGAGTCGCTATGCCAGGGTATGATTGAGCTTTCACATTTTGTAAGAAACTTTTGAATTTAGAGGACAACAGTATCTGCTGTTACTCTCAGTTCTGTTTAATGATTCATATTAAATGGATTTTATCACTTACTGTGTGTAAACTGATGAAAGTCAGCAGAAGGCCATTGTTCAGTTGTACCCAAGAAATGTGACACCTTGAATGCTAAATCACTGAGAAAGTCATTGCATGCATTGAAAGCCATGCAGTGCATTTGCATTGCAAAGTGTGGAAACATAGTGGTAAAGAGAATCTAGAAAAGGGATGCTAAAAAATAATGAAAAAAAGGGTGCACAGAAAAATGAAAAAGTCTGCTGAATCAGAACAGAGTTCTACCAGTCTAGAAAATTGTAAAATTGATCTTTGCAGGCAATCAGGACTGATTGAAATACTTTGTCCTTCTATCAGCATATCTGGTACAATGATAAACTCTGTTTTTACTGAAAATATCCATGTATTCCTTTGAGACATTGTGAAGATTAAAAAAATGGCATCTTTTGTACCAAAAGCTTCTGTATCACACTTGCATATGACAGGTCAGCTTCACAGTGACTTTGACTAGGTGATTGCTCATGTTAATACTGTGTTGTCTGGAACTTCCTTTTCTAGTAATACATCAAGAGATTTGTCTGATATTAATTTGCATTGGTGGTTGTGAAGCATTTTTTTTTTTTCTGTGAATCTAGCAAGAGAAAAAACTGATTTGAAAGGACAAGAACTAATCTTAGAATACTATTGATGACATGAATGAACTACTGATAAACATTTTTAAATCATCCTCTAAGGAAATGTATTTTAGAAGATTAGAGGCAGGATCATACTGTTGTACCATAGGCTTTATTCACTATTTTAAATGATGATGAGCATATTCCTAAATGAGGATATTGGGAGAGTGTGTACCAAGATTTTAAACTTCTAGAAAGTCTCTTCTGATTTCTACATATGTATTACCTTTCCTTGTAGTAAATGAGCTAGATTAATTTTGTCTTACTGCAACTTCTGAAAGTGATCAGCTATACTTCTTAAAATTTCCCCACAGTATGTAAAGCAAGCCTTTGGTCAGACTGGTGGTAGAGAGAAAAGGCATCCAGAATTCTAGGCCATTTTTTATGAGTCACTTTTTTTTTTTTTTTTTTTTTACCAGTAGATTTTGTAATTCTCTACTTTGTGGCAAATTCAACCTTTCCTAGCTAACTAGGAATTGATTGTTACATGATGTGAATATTTCAAGTATCTGATCTTTGAGGATTGATTTCAGCTGATGACACATGCTGTACTAAAATTACTTACACTTCTTAGAAGTTTATTCACATTCTAATTTAATATTTTTTTTCTCTAAAAAGTATATTGAAGTTACTTTAATGAATGAAAAAATAAGTGAATAAGGGAAACATGAAAAAGTTAGATGGAGTGCACTTCATTAGATGGAACTCCGGTGTGACTTCACTTTTAGAGTTAACAACAAAATATTATTTAAATTTTATGTTTTTATTGTTCAGAACATATTCTCAAAAAGATAATTTTCAAATTGAATTTTTGTGAGATAAATGAGAATTTAAATGAAAAAAACTTCTGGAATGTCCTGTGCATTAGATTTAGTGATGCTAGCTGTGGAAGCAGAATATCTGAGGCTCTAAAGCTCAAGAGCAAATGTAAATAAGAAGACCCTTAACCTAACTAGCCAACCTGTCAGAAAAGTGGCTGTGGTGCAGAATCTCTTAGTGCTGGATAGTTGCCCTTGAAAGTGTTTCTAAAATATTAAAGAATGTATTGTAACCATCCATGGGAATTACTGAAGCAGAGGATAAAAAACAGTAAACAGTGGAAGGTGTTTTTTTTTTTTTTAAAAAAAAAAAAGTTCTTTGTGAGTCCATGGGGGTAAATTTTGAAGTTTTTTTTCAACATGAGTCAGTCCTTGGAAAAATAGAAGGAAGAGGATTTTCTCTGCTTCAAAAGGTTTTCTAATGTTTTCCCAAGTTAACACTTAAAAGTGCTTCTTCTGAGGCTTGAGGAGAATTTTAAAATTGGAAAAACTGAACATCCATCCCTTGTTCCAGAACCTGAAATTTAACCTGATAGGCTGAAGACAGTAACTCATTTCACTAATAAGTGTGTACTAACAACTCGAGGGTCAAATTTCTTAATTAGTCCAGTTACTCCAAAAGTTCTACTTGCTGTTAGTCAGACAGATAAGCTATGAAAGCAGTAAGTGATATGTTTGCACTTTGAAGTTACTAGAACATCTTTGAATGATCTTATATATGTGATACAACACAAAGGAATTAGAAGTTCAGCTATTAAGATGAAGCAAATTCGTCAAGTGTTAATTCAGAAAATTTATCAAATATACAAACGGGATCTTATTGACATCGTTGAGATTCTCATGATTGGAGTGATAGAATGGAAGGAGATGGATAGGGAAGACATGGAGTGGGTGTAATTTCTTATGTTAGTGATCTGCTGCATGCAGTCCAGCAAAAGGGAAGTCAGACAAAGGTGGCGGGAAGCTTGCAAGGATGATCGTAAAGCTCCTGGACAAACTCAGAATCAAAAAGGAGGACTTCAGTGGGTGAAAGCAAGGACAAGTAACCTGTTAAGAATAGAGGTGCTGTCTGAGTAGCCAGGGATCTAGTTTGGAAACCTAATCCCCAGACAGAAGTAAATCTGACCAGGGATGTTCAGGACAACAAGATTTCTACAAGTACGTTAACTAGTCTTGCTTTTATTGTTAAAATGTGAGCCCTTTCTGGTAGGAAACAGGCGATCTTGTTATCAAGGGTATGGAGAAGGAAAGTACTTAGTGAATTCTTTACCTCAGTCTCCACTAAGTGCTCTAGCCAAATTGCCCATGTCACAGGCAGCAAAGGCAGGGACTGCAATAATGAAGAGCCAACCACAGTAGGAGAAGATTATTTGAGACCACCTGGAGAACACTGAAAGTAAACATGGGGCCTGATGAGATGTATCCGTGAGTTTTGAGGGAATTGATAGATGAAGTTGATAAACAACTATCTATTTTTCTTGAGAAGTCATGGCAGTTGCTCTTATGAGAATGTGCTTTGGGTAGAGTGTTCAGTTTTGAGGCCCTCAGCGTAAGAAGGGCATAGACCTGTTAAAGAAAGTCCAGAGGAAGAACATGAAGATGATCAGATGACTGGAGCGCTTCTATTACAACAGGATGAGAGAGCTACAGTTGTTCAGCCTGGAATAGAGAAGGCTCCAGGAGGTCTCTTTGCAGTCTTCTAGTACCTAAAGGGATATTGGAAAACTAGAGAGATGCTTTTTACAAGGACATGTAGTGAGTGACAGAACAAGATGTAATGGCTTTCAAATAAAAGAGATTAGGTTTTAGATTAGATATTATGTAGATATTCTTGGAGTGGTGACACACTGAACAGGCTGCCAATACAAACTCCATCCTTGGTCAAGTGCCCTTTTCATGCTGGTGAGGTTTGGAGCTTGATAATATTGGGTTTTTTTCCAACCTAAACCTATGATTCTATGACATCACAGCATACATTACACTATAAGCAATACAAATATAAAAAATTAAAGCATTTTATAAATATTAGGAAACATTGTTCTAGTACGCAGTGATCAACAGTGCATACATTCAAATAACAGGTTTTCCAAGACATATGAATTCCACTGTTTACTGGTTGTGTTTTTTTTTTTTTTTTTTTTGTTTTTGTTTTTTAAACCATGGATGGTTACAACATATTCTTTAATATTTTAGAAACACTTTCAAGGGCAACTATCCAGCACTAAGAGATTCTGCACCACAGCCACTTTTTTGATATTCAGGTGTCCTGGAATTATCTGAATGTAGAAAATCCAGACATTTTACTGAAAAACTATGCTTCTTCCTCTCATTCTAGTATGTAGGACACTATCTTGAAAGCAGTATGGTAGGAAAACAGGTCTCAGAGGAACTTTGTTGTCTTTTCCTTTTCTCTTTGCTACAATGGAGGAAAGGTTTACAATGCTTTCCAGCCTATAGTAAATTTACATGCTGATTAGTGGTTTGAAAAGGCATACGCATGTATAAAGAAATTAAACTGAAATAGGTAGACAGTTCCAGCGGCCACTCAGGACAAAGTTTTTTTTTTAAAAGCTTTGGGAATATAAATTTGAAACTCCTCCTAGAAAAGGAAGGTGTATTAGGACAACAGTTACAGATTTGAAGCCAAAAAGAAACAGAACTATTCAATACTTTTTTTTTTCATAAACATTGTTATATGCAATAAATGTGTTTAAATTATGCAGGCATACAAATCAGAAAAAGGTCTCTTTGCATTTCCACATATATTTTGGCAGAACTAAATTATCATGACTAAAATTCATGAAGTTCTTCAGTTCATCTTAGCTGTGAGATTTGCATCCGTATCTCTGTGGTTTTCTTATGTGAAATAATAATTTTAGATATTAGAAGACTTAGACTTCTTTTATGTTGAAGGAAACTCATTGAGGACTGAGGCAATATAATATCAAATCTATTAACTTGATGTTTAAATGCAGACAAAAGGACAATCTAAAGTTAGAATTTGTATGTTAGATTGAAAACAATAGCTAATGAAAGCTTTAATGAAAAGAATAAGAAATTTAAATAACTTAGGTAGAATGTGGTTTACTGTTTTCAAAAGGAGAAAAAAGAAGAAAAGCAAGAAAGTACAGTAAAGATTAAAGAAAAATAGTCATATTCAAGATAGATGTCAGGACCACATTTTTCATGCTTAAAATGATAAATGTGTGAAACAGGTTGTCAGATGTAGTTGCTCAGGCAAAATCACAGGGGTCATATGAGGAAAAACAAGTTACATTCCGCAGGGGTGTGGAGTACTAAGAATGGATCAACATGGACAAGCTGAATAACCTCTTTCATTCCCTGCTGGGATGTTATATTACCCTCACAGTCATCTCTTCTCCAATCATTTAATTGAGAAATTCAGCTTAGTTGCAGCTTTGAAACATTGTCGGAGGGCTTCTTAATTCTCCTACTGGATTTGCATCTTGAGAATATATCTTGAAGACTGAATACTAGTGTAATATTAAGCAATGCCGTTCCTTCTGTCCTTAAAGTATTCAGGTGAATTAGCAGTTCACTAGTGTAAGAATGTCAGGCCAATCTATGTTATGGTTAGTTATCTAGGAGGAATCTTTTTTGGTTTACTATGTCTTTTTGGTAGAAGACAGAACAATGCAGAACAATGGGGTTTTTAGTTGAACTGTGATGGAAAAGAAATGCTGATATTTAGTTACGGTCACGTGTTACAAAACTTTTTTCTTATTTTCCACACTGTTCTGTTTTTAACAAGATTTCATGACCTTGCAATCACTACTAATTTCATGATGTTTTTAATATTTTACAGAAAAAAAAACCACCTAGATTATAATCAACTTCAGAGGGCTAAATAGCATCTAATTGTTGTTTGCAAATAGGACCCAAGTGGGACTTGGGGGAGAGTACCAGAGCAGGGTTGCTATCCAGAGGACTTAGGCAGGTAGAATGACTGGACCATTCTCAGGAATTTAACTAGGACAGTGCTAAGACCTAATCCTGTGAAGGAAGAGCCTCTGTGCTAAATGAGTAAGAAAGCCCTGATACGTGGCAAGCCAGGCATAGGTCACCAGTGCACCCTGGCAAGTAAGAAGGCCTAGGTCATCCAGGTTTGTCACATAGGAGCATGGTCAACAAGTTCTTAGGAGTGATTATTCTCCTGTCTCCAGCTCTTGTAAGACCAAATCTAGACACCTGCATCCAGTTTTGGGTCACCCTGTAGGGGAAAAATGCATAATCTGTAATGAATTTAACAGACAGCTCTTAAGTTTAACAGGGAGTAGATGCCTGCTCTTTCAGAGGCTGAGGGAGTTGGGCTAGTTCACCTTGAGGAAGAGATGCATTTGGGGACACAATATCGTCTGTATTTACCCAGAAGTCACCAACACAGTTTTCACAGCAGTCAGTGTGAGAGGATAAGAGTCAATGGAAATATATTCAGCTTCTGAGTTCCATTTATAAGAAAAAAATGCTGGAATTCCTACTATGGCTTTGAGGAGTTCGTATACTTTAGAACATAATGATGTTCTGCCTTCAGAATAATTTTGGTTTTGAGCATGAGTTACCTCTCACACTTATACCTAGGAATAAAGATGTATTGTAGCCCCTTTTAAGAGGAAACCTTTTATAACTTGCTAATGCACAAATTTCTTTTCTTGTTTTCTCCTTCACTACTTCAGTTCTTTGGTTATCAAGCATCTGAGATGAAATCCATTATTTTGTATTTTCACCAGCTATATTTAGTTAAAGCTGTCATTCTATAAGTACTGAAAATATATCACATAACAGTGAATAATGATTTATACTGATAAAGAAATGTTTTTGTAGTGCTGTATTGCAACTACAGATACTATCAAATTGCATGCAGTGTCTCCTCTACACTTTAACATCTGTGACATGCCAAACTTGTGTACTTTTAAAAATTTCTTTCCAATTTCTTTTGATGAGGTGTTACATGGATGTTAAGAACATTTTTTTCCCTCTGTTACAAAAATGCTAGACAGTGGATCAACTAAGTAGTTTAAAAGTCGTTATTTAATCTTTAATTATGAGAATATAAAAAAGACAAGCAAAAGTAATGCCCTAAAGCAAGTTTTTAGGATGTTTTGAGTATTTCAAACAATGTAGTTATTTCAAATATGGGAATTTCATTTACAGTCTGTAATTCTAGACACTCAATAATATTGAAGACCTAAGCCAATTCTGTTTAAGCTAGTTCTGGAACTGAAGTAGCAAGTAGAGTGTTTGGCTGTTTGTGAGTTAGGACTAACACTAGGCAGGATTGCTGCATCATAATTATTAATAGACTGCCTGAAGAGTTAAAGAGGTGTTTCTGTATGATTCTGTGCTGTCTGAAAACAACATTTTGGAGGTCTCTGCAACGTGTCCATATCCTAATTCTGCTATGAAGTCATGTTAACTGAAATTTCTTTAACTTTTACCTGACTGCACCAGAGAAATACAGTGTTTATCAATGGTTTCTACAACAGTGCTGTGGACAGTGAGCCTTTGCACAAAGCTGCAGATAACCTGAGTCACAGTTTTATAACTTTTCAGGATTTAATTCCTAGAAAGGCTGGGATTGTAATCTGAACATAAATGAGCTACATTGAGAGCTTGCAAGCGAGCAAACTACACAAGGGAAAAAAGACACAAACCAACTTCAGCATCCCCCCTCATTGGAGCAAAAACCGATATGGTCTTTGTGTGTTTTTTAAGCTGAACTTGGAGTTGAACCCCAGGTGATAGCACAGAGTTCACCTTAGTGATCTTGCTCCTGGTAACTGAAGTTTTTCCCTCCTGGCTATTTTGCACTTCATGATAATTTATTATTATCCCGAGATATGAAGAACAACTTTCTTACCAGGAGGAAAAGGAAGGGTGAAAGTTCAGTAAACACTGTAATGCTACACATTCCCTGTGCAACAGTTGAAGGTTGAAAATACCAGTAATTTGCATTGAGTCATGAGTCCTGACCAAAAAAAAAAAAAAAAAACCACACACCAAAAAAACAAACATAAAAAACAACCAGGCAACACATGATTCTATTTAGTTTCAGCACAGCAGATTGTAAGTGTTGAAGTGAAAGAAAATTTGTAGTGCTGTATGACATGCATGTTGATTGTGACATGGCTTAATACAGGAGAATCTGATTCTGCTTTCTTCAGTCAGTGACCAAATTCAGAAATTCAGAATGAATAAAATGAAATATTGCATTGTGTTTTGAGGCTAACATACCTCTTGACCTCATCCTTCTCTAAGCTTTAAAAGCTACATTGTTCTTAATAAAGCATCCCTAAGATGCTTTATTAGGGATGAATTAGACCAGATCTCTATATACTGTTGTGCTTTCCTCTTCATTACGTATGAGTTACAAATCTACATTTTACCATTAGCATATTTATTTGTGAATGTCTGATATTTATGTATTAAGTATAAAGAAATGAAAAAAGAAAAAAATTATTGGTGATGAAAAGTGATTATCTCCAAAGACGTAAGGGGAAGACAGGCTTTTTATTTATTTATTTTTTTTTTTTGAATTTGAATGGATACAGACTAAATGGCATCAAATCAGCCATGGCAGTTACTATTAGCCTGCAGCTATAGCAACACCTTTTCCCCAGCAGGAGCAGTTGTAGAGCAAGGAGTCTTTGCCGTAGTAACCACAGGAGTGTACCTGGACAGAATATTAAAGATATCTGTGTGCAGCATTGTCATTTGATGGTGAGTGTTGAAATATAGAATGATTTCTCCAGCAAAGAAAATCTATTAAAATTAATTCTGAAATGCCTCTGGGATAGTTTTGGTGTTGAAGAATTCTGCAAGTTGTGCAAATACTTTCAGCTGTGATAAGGGAATTTATTAAAAGTCAAGGGAAAGTGGGTAACCAGAAAATTGAAACTGCCAGAAATTCCTACCATCATGCAATACAGAGGGGAAATATAGTGGAAATATATTTTCCTTACTGTTTTGTAAACATTCTAGTTTTAATAAGGAAAACCTGTAAACAATTAGCAGATTTCAGGTTCAGGTTTATGGGCATCTGACTTTTTTAACAATGAGCAGACTGTCCAATGCAGTCCTCTAGTAATATAATGAATCACTCAGGAATATTTAATGTAATCATAATAGTTAACAGTGAAATAGATGGAGTTAATATTGGGATTCCAGGCTTTCTTTGTCTTCCTAAATCCCTTAAATCCACCTCAAGACTTCTTTGTGTATTCAAGAGAAATCTTAATTTAAAAACCTCTTTATTTTCTTTTCCTGACATTTACCTCAAGGTAAGGACTAAGCATCATTATTGACTTCCAGAACCAACAATGTGAATGCAATTACATAGGTTTACAACACATTTAGAGAGAATTCAGCGAAGATCCTTGCTGTAATAATAAAGTGTATGGTCTGAGTAGTCTAATGTACAACAGTGTATGAGACCTTGTGTTACTAGTTTATCACCAAGAACAGCTTCCTTTGTACTTTGATCTACGGTAAAATAACTGCAGAATTGTTATCCTAATGTTTCTCTTTTGGGGAAAAACAAACAAACAAAACACCCAAGCATTTATGATCTTTATTTTCAAAGCATTCTATTTGTTTTAACTTTTTTCTAACATTAAGACATAAAAAATTAAGACATAACTTTCTAATATTTAGGTGCTGCAGTCAAAATGCTGTTATATTTGGGAAAAAATATCAATCACAGTTTTCTATTAAGTTAAATAAGGTAAATCGCAATATATGTAGCAAACAAAAAAAGTAAATATTTCAATTGTAACTTCAAGTACAACTGGCATTCATATATACACAAAAATATAGAGTGCTAGAGTTTTCCTAGTTTTTGCAGGGATATAAATTTTCCATGTTTTCACATGAAGAAGTAAAATGGTCCTGTATGAAATTATCCTTGTGAGTAGGAGGAGCATATGCTTGCATTAATGAAGCACAGCAAGTAGTGTCCTGTTAACTGACAGGATTCTCCTCAAAGTGACTAAATAGTTAAAATGTCTAATGTCAGGGAAAATATGTTAATTATGCTTCCTCTAAAAATCAAATCCAGTAACATTTTTAATGTATTTGCTATATATAATGGAGACATCCAAATTCATTAGACATATATGAAATCTTTCGCTATTATTCATGAAGATTTGTTAAACCACTAGCAAAAACTTCAATTATTCTTTTTATCTAATCTGTTACACTCTCAATACTCAGTCTTCTTATTTTACTGTGCTTATAAAGTGCTTTGAAGTGGTTTAAAGTTATTGCTTTGGATAAAAGCGTTTCTATTATTGAAATATCTCTTAAGTTACTGAGACATCAGAAATCCCATTTCAGTTATCCTCTTCTTGTCTGGTTATGCACAGCAGACAAGGAGAGAAGCACAGCAGAGAAGCATAAACTACTACATGGAGATGTCTCTATTTTTAAACCACTGCCAAATTTGGGATTTCAGATAATTGCCTAGAACTGCTGGCCACGTAAACTGTTTGAAAGCAAAACTTCATGCTCTTAAGATATACAATAACTGTAACTCTAGGAAAATTAATTGAAGGTATTTAACCAAAACCTCTGTAGTTTTAGAATCCATAATGAAGTTCATTGAGCTCTATCATAGTGCTATGGATAGAATGTAATGACATGTGAGCACCTTTAAAAATAATCACCTTTTCATCACAAAGTAGGAAACCTTTTATTTTCCTTTGTTATCAAATCCAGAAATTATCCAAAATGAATTTGTGATTGAGACTTACTCATTGAGGATATACATTGAGTTCTTTGCTGTGATGATCACTCTACTTTATTACTCCATGTAAAACTATGTGTAAAACTTAAATGCAAAATATGCCACAGAAGTATTAGATACTGGGGAAAAAACAACTGTAAGAAAATGTAGTGAAGTCTCAATTGGCCCATAGATTGATAGACTATCATATTTATTAACTTCATCTGATGGTTAAAACAAACAACAAAAAAAAAAGCAACAAAAATATATGATTTGTCTCATTTAAATACTCTTCAAAACTTAGAGATGAGTTATTAAAATATACAACAGACAAGTATTATAGTGTAACTGCATGACGTATGGTAAGCAAGAAAGACTTATATGTGAGATGGTGTCTCCATTGTAGTTATTTTTCTAAGCTGGATTCAATAGCACTACGCAGTATTGTAGTCTAGTGAGGGGAGATGTTATTGCTCTCTTCCAATATCAGAAAGGTGCTTACAGCGAGAGCAGGGTTGGTCTCTTCTCACTGGTGACAGATGACAGGATAAGGGGAAATGGCCTCAAGTTGTGCCACAGTAAGTTTAGGATGGATATCATGAAAAACTGCTAAACTGCTTTACAGAAAGGGTTGTTAAGCACTGGAATAAGCTCCCCAGGGAGGTGGTTGTGTCATTATTCCTGGATGTGTTTAAAAAACATTTGGATGTGGTGCTCAGGGACATGATTTAGTGGAGGATTGTTAGTTAGGGTAGTATGGTTAAGTTGTGGTTGAACTAGATGATCTTTAAGGTCATCTTTTCCAACCTGAGCAATTCTATGATTATGACTTTACTTTAAAATCATCACTTCCTTCGTGCATGTTGGGAGCTGTCTACAAGCTGTAATGCGTGTTTCAGATATAAGAATGAAGAAGTAATCAGGACTCCGTGCTGTAGAATCAATAGAAATTAGTACTCAAAACAAATTCTGACACATAATAGGTGGAATCTGCTTTTCAGAGCAGTAAACATCCATAAATACATTCTAAGTTAGTAGGAAAATTAATTAAAAAGTTGAGACTTTTAATCATGAGCAACACTACAGTAAAAAGAGAACAGTTATGAAATGCTTTCATGATATGTATTTCAAAATCAGGGTAATCTTATGGTATGCACAGCCCACTCTCACAATTTCTGGTTTGAAGTCATTTTTTTTATAAACTACTAAAATAATAGCTTATACAAGTATATTAATTTTTCATTTCAAGCATCTTTAAAACTTTTCTTGTCTTTTCTTCCCCTAAGGCTTTCCTGCTATATTCTAGGTTCATCCATTAGAAACTGACAGGTTGACACTTTGGATATTGTGCATCTGAAAATGTAGGCTGATAAACCAGTGCCTTGCTACCAAAACCCCAGAGCACTGCAAAGAAACGCAAATGAGCATTGACTTTCTCATATTAGCACCCGGGCATCTAAATGCTTCAGTAGGCTTTTCCTGTTGGTTACTTTTTTTTTTTTTTTTTTTTCAATTAATAGTATCTTTAGCAATAACTTACAGTTAAAAATCATCAAAGATAAAGATAAGTGTGATAATCTTATCTAGTCACTGATAAAAACTATAGGCCTGAACTGTTAATTTGTAGTCCTGCAGTTCCAACCAACGATAGCGTCTGACCACCACTGTACCCATGGATTACCAGTGATTTACTGCTGGCATCAATGTATGAATAAGAACGTACATTTTTTTTTATGAAAATAAAAAGTATTTCAGTCTTGAAGTACTATGAGGAAATAATATTGAACTGTAATACAGATGAACTTGTATAATCATCCAGGATAAGTGAATGCAACTTCATTACCTTTTTTGTCCGCTGTAGGAGAATGAGAATGAGGGGACGGGCAAAATGCTAGAAGTTGATATAGTTGCTATAGTAATTGTTTGACATTGCAAACAGTAAATAATATTCTAAAATGCTAACATGAAATTTGTTTTTTGAAGGTATAATCTTGAATTTCTGTCTGCAAAATGAGTGAACAGTGTGGAGAATGTAAGCATAAGTACACATACATTTTTAACAAGTTAATGGAGTTCAGGCAGTGATGCTTCAGATTGTTAATTACAAACACTGAAGTTATAAAGCGGTTGAGAAGATGTGAGCAATTCTTCTGCCGTATAAAATCCACTAATTATTATCAGACTCAGGTGTAAGTGCCAGTATAGTTTTCCTGTCAAAATGCACGTGCTGACCAAGCTTTGTTTACTAGGGCTGAGGGTGAGTGCAGCCAAGGGCAGCCCCATCATGCTGCTGGCTGTGAGGAGACCATAATTAGGGTTGAGCCATGCCCATGGTTGCTGCCTTGTGCCAAGTAACCCAAAGCATCACTATGTGGCAGCTCTGACTAATGGATTGCAGTACTGCTGACTGCTGGGAATTTTTGCAGCATCCATGGGTGCTGCTTTCAGCCAAGATATCAGCACTTGTTCCATGGTACTGCTGCCCATGTCTGGCCTCCTTTACCAGAGGAGATTTAGGTTAGACATGAGGAAAACCTTTTCTCTCAGAGAGTGGTCAGGCACTGGAATGGCTGTCCAGGAGGTGGTGGAGTTGCCGTCCCTGGCAGTGTTCAAGAGATGTCTGGATGAGGAGCTGCAAGATGTGTTTTAGTAGCTTGTGGTGGCAGAGGTAATGAGAAGACAATTGGACTAGATGATCTTATAGGTCGTTTCCAACCTTGTGATTCTATGATGCTATGGGCCCAGACCTACGGGGTCTGACATTCTGGCCTGGCCTCAGCCTGTTCAGTTGTCCCTTGTTCTCATCACCAGTCCTGGTCCTGGCCTCTACCTCCTGATGTGCTAAAGTAGCCTAGACCTGACCATGGAGAGCCACTCCAGTACCCAGTGTGACTACCCCAGCTGTTCCCAGACAGCATGTAATTTCTCTGTTTTTAACATTTATGATATTACATACTTTCAGCAAATGGTTATAGGTAGGGAGTAATGAAACCTAAGCTGTAGATCTTAAAGAACTACATATGGCACTTTCCACACTTCAGAAAATTAGAAATGCTTTGTGCACTTCCTGATAAATATCTGTACCTTTTCCCCTGTGTTCATGCTCCCTTCTCAGTCACTGAATTTGGTTTCAAAGAATACCTTTTTGTTATTTAAGGTAACTTTAATTAGCACTTACATGCTTGGGTATACACAATCCAACTTGCTGAAATCATCCTGCTTTCATCAGTGAGACAGATGCTATTGTTTGAAGGTGAACGTTTGGCTTTGCTTTATTATGACCGGTACGATGAGCTTAATTTGAAAGTGGAATTAAGTTGAAATGACCAGATGTCCTGATTTTGCTGATACAGCTGGGAAAATCATGGAGTGAGTCCTCCTGGAACATGTTTCTGTGCACATGAAGGAGAAGAAAGTGATTTGGAACAGTCAGCAAGGATTTACTGAGGGCAAATCATGCCTGACCAACGCAACTGCCTTCTGTAATGAAATGATAGACTTGTGTATGACAGGAGAGCAGCGGTTGTCATTAACCTCAGCTTTAACAAGGATTTGAACAGAATTGTCACAATATTTTTATTTCAAAGCTAGAACTTTTAAAATACGAGTATAAAACTACATTAAAAATATGTCTGGATGATCATCCTCAGAGAGTAGTGTTTAATAGGTTAATAGGTCATAGTCTAGCTATAGGCATGTAACAAACAGAGCACGCTAGGGCCTAATAGGAGTTGTCTTATTTGTCATCTTTATCACTCACCTGGAGACGGTGAATGGACTGTACTTTCATCAAGTTTAGAGATGGCACTCCAGAGTGTGTGTGTGTGTATGTATGTACGTATGTCAAGAGAAGGTTGAATTGTTGATATTCTTGAGTGGAGGGCCATGATCCAGAGGGACCTAGACAGGCTGAAAGAATGGAATACTAGGGACCTTATGAAATCCAGCAAGGATTACAGTGAGATATGCCAGACCCTACTCTGAGAAGAAAGAGCCCCTATAGTGGTGCAAACTGGGGAGTAGCTCTGTTGAGGATGCTGGAGTTGCTGGTAGCTGGCAAACTGGGCAGAACAGCAGGTTGAGAGAATCCTGTACTGTACTAGGAAAGTAGCTGTCTCACCTTCAGCATTACAGTAAGGCCTTCAGTTTTGATACTGTCATTTTATTTGATGAATTAGTTTCAATTCCAATTATATTTTATGATATTGTGTTATCTCACATTCTGTTATTGTATTCTGCAAATTAGTTCTCTCCCTTACCTCGTTGCTTCTGTTTTGTTTCTAGGCCCATCTCCCTACCTTTCCTCTTTCCCCCTTCCCCTTAATTTCGGGATGTGGATCTATGAGTCTCCACCCTGTCCTATTTAATCATGGAACCAGGCTAAACAAGGCCTAGAACCTATGACAGAGGATAGGAGCCAACAGACATAAATGTTAACAAGAGAGAGGCAATCTGATTATAAGGAAAATCTTTCTTCTTATGAGGACAAGCAGTGGAACAGATTTTCAAGTGCAGTTTTTTTCCATCTTTGTCCTTTGAGGCTTTTAGGACAGGACCGGATCAAGCCTAGAGCAACCTGATCTGATCTCATAGCTCAGCACACATTGAGCAGAAGGCTTCCTGAGGCTCCTTTTAATTTGAGTTACTTGTGGTGCTGTGATCCAGTTTAAACAGCATTCCCTGTATTCTGACAAAAATATTTAAGTCTCTCCTCCCTTGCTTCTAGCTAGAATTGAAGGCTTTACGCTTTCATTTACAGAAAGTAGGGTCATGGGAAATTAGCCATTTGTAACATAATGCAGAGAAACCCAGTTTCTGGATTCAGTTGTGACTTCTTTTGCGGGCTACGCAGTCTTAAGCAATAGCCTTTTCATTGATAACTGCATAATATCAAGTAATCTAATGTAGTGAGAAGGCTTTCCCTAATATTATCCATAACAAAAGCCTGACCTTGGTATCACTGTAAGTTAACAGTGAACAGTTTGGGACTGTACTTAAAGGGAAATAAAAAGAGGTGACTCCAGCCTACGAATGGGACACAGAAACTATATGTAGATTCTGGGGGAAAAGTGCTTACAATAGAGAGAAATCTGAAGAGACTGTGCATTAGAATGTAAAAGTGTAAAATGCCCTGGTAGGTCAGATTGGTGATCCATCCAGCTTATGATCCGATAGTGCTAAGGGTTGACACTATTCATTGTTTTGGATGAACAAGGCAGCTTAAACACATTTTGTGGACTATTCCCCTTTTTCTCTTAAATCTTGTACTATGATATTAGAGAGTACATTTATAGCTAATTATTTCAGCATGCATTTATGGAGTTTTTGTGAAGGAGTTTTCTTTGTAAACCCATTGGTATTTGTCTCCACAGTAATCTCCTGCATCAGCACTGCTGACAATGCTGTATAAAATACTCCCTTTATTTGTCTTTAAGAGAACTTCTACTAGCATTGAGTGCCCCTGGAGTATTTTAATGAGGGAGTTGGTGAGTAGCAGTTGTGTATTCAGGTTACCAGTTGTAACATATGCATATTATAATAGTAGCATATTTAAATATATTAAAATTAATTATAGTTTTTAATGTGAAGATGGGAATATTATCAGATATAGAGAGCTGAATGAGGATATTTTTAGTAAAGCTGCATCCTCTGAATCCAGAAAGATTATCAGATTCTTGTCTTAGTGCTTCCACCATCTGCAAGCTTATATGTTAATACTGAGCAGGGAAAAATTAGGATACTATTGTCATAGCAGTTGAGTGCATGAATGGCAACTTACTATCCTAGTATCAATAGCATTAGCAAGACTTTATTGCTTTCTTTTTTTTTTTCAGAAACCTTGAAGAAAAAGCTTGGATAGTATCTTTGCTTTGCCCTCAGAAATTAAAGCTGGCCGGATCATAGAATCATTAAGGTTGGGAAAGACTATTAAGATCTTCTAGTCCACTCCACTCATTAACCCATCAACATTGTGCTCACTAAACCATGTCCCTCAGTGCCACATCTACCCTTTTCTTGAACACCTCCAGAGGCAGTCACTCCACCACTTCTCTGGGCAGCCTATTCCTAAACCTTACTACTCTTTCTGAGAAGAAATTTTTCCTTATATCCAATGTAAACTTCCCCTGGCACAACTTAAAGCCATTACCTCTTGTCCTGTTAGTTACCTGGAAGAAGAACCTGCCCACCCCTGCCTCCCTAGAATCGCCTTTTAGATAGCTGTAGAGAGTGATAAGGTCTACCCCTAAGCCTCCTCTTTTCCACATGGAACAATCTCAGTTCCCTCAGCTGCTCCTTATAAGTCTTGTGCTCCTGACTCTTCACTATCTTTGTTGTCCTTCTTCGGACACACTCTAGAGCCTCACTGTCTTCCTTGCAGTGAACACAGCACTCCAAGGTGTGGCCTCACCTGTCCTGAGTACAAAATGATGATCACATCCGTAGTGCTGTTGGCTACTCTATTTCTGATACAAGACAGGATACCACTGGACCTCTTGGCCAGCTGAGCCCACTGCTAGCTCGTGCTTAGTTGGCTATCAGCTAACACCTTGAGATCCTTTTCCTTCATACATCTTTACAGATGCATCCCACTATAAGGAAATTAGTTTTTTGTAAAACAGAAACAGGGTGAGTATTGCCTCAAAATTAGAACTGTTACAAAATATAAAAAATGAAAATGGCATAATTTTTATCAGAATGAAGTTTTTTAAAGACTCCCACAATTCAACTGAAATAAAATCACCTTTTAAAAAAAAGAAAAATATGGCAGTAAAAAAATCAACGTGGCTGTGTTGCGTATCAGTACCACATTAATAAGAAATAAAGTTTATGTAACTTCAAACAGTGAGGTCCATGAAATATTGGTTAAAATCAAACTTGGTAATAAGATTCTCTTCCTTGTTTTTTTTGAGTGTTCCAACAATGGAAAAAATGGTTCTAGAGATTATCATGGATAATGAAGACAGATCTTCACTCTTTCACCATTGTCAAAATAAATGCCATTACACACTATCCATTAAAGAAATATCCATGAGAGCTTACAATTCTAAATTGTGAGTCATTATATAATTATCTCCCATAAAACAAGGACAGAGTTAAGAACACCAAGCTAATTATGACTTAGAAATATGGTAGCTGTGTTTACATGGGACCAAGGTAATCTGATATGATTTTGACTGACTTTAGAGTGTGGCATCACAAGTTTTGCAGCCCAGATTGAGCTGGGTAACTGGAAAATTTTGTGGTTGACTAGTCAGATTTTTTTAAAAAGTCTAATGCTGCAATTTTGATTATTAATTATTATTTAAAAGCCATAGGTCTTTAAATAGACATTTCTGAAATGTAGAATCTTGAAGAATTGCAAGAATTTCATATCCATGGCTGGAAAAGTTAATTCCATTATTACATAAATCCATCCTTACTGGATTTCTTACTGCTGTTCATGTCAGTTCATCTTAAAATGCAAATAGTTAAATATTAAGAAGTACTTACATCTTTACATTCAAGAAATTATTTCTAACCATCAATACAGGATTTCTGAATACCATTTTAGAATGCAGGAATAATAGATTTAAGATCTTTACTACTCTTGGAAATCTTACTTTCTTAAGTTGATATCCCATGCAAACTTTGTGTTACGGAATGGGAGATTAAATCTACTCATGTACTCCATAATGTTGCAGGCTTGTATGATTACTATAAGGAACAGATGAATAATGCAGCAAAGTTTTATGCCTCACCAAAATATCTGCGGCATCCAAGGATGTGCATCCACTTACGGACTTTTGTGTAAATTATCAGTTAAAAATATCTGAGTATGTGCCTACAGGATCCCCAGGTCCAGTCTTGATTCATAAACTCATATCTCATTGAGTAGTATCCCCCAGAAGTTTGTCCTGAGACTGATGGTCTTTAACATCTTTATCAGAGGCACCTAGCTGAATGGTGTGAGACATGGTAGAAGAAATATTCATCACTGAGACCTGAACAAGCTTGAAAAATTGGCCAATATGAGCTTAAATAATGTTCGATAAGGTCAAGTGCAAGGTCTACAGACTGGTAAAAGAATTCATTGAGAGCAGCCCTAGGGAGGAGGATGAAAGGTGTTCCAGTGGTTGAAAATCTTGACGCGAGCCAGAAGTATGCAGCCCAGAAGGTCAACAGTATCTTTAGCTGCATCAAAAGAAAGGCCATCATGTTAAAGGAGGTTACTGTTCCCCTCTACTTTGTTCTAGTGAAGCTTTATCTAGAATACTGTGTTCTGGCCTGAGCTCACCAGCACAAGAAAGATGTGGAGCTGGCAGAGTGGGTCCAGAGAATGCCCACAAAGATGATCAGGGGGCTGGAGCATCTCTCCTTTGAAGAAAGGTTGAGGGAGCTGGACATGTTACATAGTATCTGGTGTGTGTGAAACAAAGGTGTGTAATTCAATTCCTCCATGCAGAAAAAATGGTACCCACTGACATCTATCTAGACTTGATGAATGTTTATGGAGACTGATAAGTCTATGTGAGCACACTGAGCAGCTGTGAAACTATGGGTCACCTCTGTTGGTGCAGATTTTTTACAAGCTCAGTATGTGCTGTTGCTGGAATTGCATAGCCAATGGTAGTGACTGTGCTTTGTACCTGAACATTTGCTCTACTAGATAGCAGATCAGATTATTGATTATTGTGCTCTTTGTATCTACTGTAGTTTCTACGAAAATAAATAAGAGCTGTTACTTATAAAGATCTATATAAAAGAAAGGAGGTTTAGATTAAATATTAGGAAGAAACTTTTCACTCAGAGAATAATGAAGCACTGAAACTGGATGCCTAGAGAAGTTGTAGGTGCTTCATCCCTGCATTCAAGGCCAGATTGGATGGGGCCTTTGGTAGGCTGATCTAGCTAGTAGGCAGCAGCCCTGGTCAGGACAGGTGGTTGGAACTAGTTGATTTTAAGGATCCTTCTAACCTAAGCCATTATATGAATCTGTTAGGGTCTGATTTTGTCAGAGCTGTGGGTGTCTTTAAGAGAATGCTTTGGGCCTTGTTTACCACCAAATTCAGTATTAATTTACTACATTAAGATAATTTTAATGCAGACTTTTAAGGTAATAGCTGAAATTATATATATATATATATATATATATATATAAAATATAAATATATGAATAAAAATATATTAATATTTAATAATTGCTGTCCCATAGACATGGTGCAAATAATATTTCTGGGAGAAAGAAAAACAAATTAAAAATGTTTCAAATAGCAATTTGCTCCTAAGAAAATTCAGAATACAATAAAAACAGAAAAGACCTAAAAAATAATAATAACTTTAAAAAGCTGTTGAAGTTTATTAGATAATTCCAGATACTGGTCTTTGGTGTTTTTTGTTTTTTTTATTTCACAGAGAGAAATGTGTTATTTATGAACTGCAAAAAGAGATTTAATATAACATTTCTGTGGCCAGTAACACAGTTACTTATTATGGTAATAATGAAAAGTAAAAGTACTTTCTAGTACTGAAACATTATCTATCTATCCATTCATCTTTCTATTTTCTATATCATACTTATATATAGATATATTTAGAGTCTCTATTTATGTATATCCACTTACATATACACTTATGTATGGAAAATGCTGTGTTTAAAGAAAAAAAAAAAACAAAAAAAACACCAAGCAAAACCCCAATCAGACATTATTTCATAAACTAAATCCGTATTGCCTTCTGGAAAGGAGAGATTCTACAAGATATTACTAGAAATTTCTAGTCATCTTAGCTTTTACATGGATGAAAAATGCTATTAGCAGTCAGTACTGTCACAGAGTCACAGCTAAGGTAGAATTAGAAAGCTGTCAACCTGCTACCACTACTGGCTTAAAATTGAGACTTTGCAAAACATAACTTTTTTTTTTTTTTTTTTTTTTAAGTTAATTTCATGTTAAAATATGCTTTTCAATACCAGTAGAAAAAAAATAGTGTCTTTCAGGGTCATTGACCTGTGTTTCTTAAGCAAAATATTGAGTTCAAGAAACTCTGTGTTGTGTAATGCATCCTTATATAAAGGATGATAGTCTACTGAGAATAATAAGTTAGTAATTTATATTTTCTGCTAGTCTCTTGCATAGGACTGATTTTACCTGAAGGACATATCAGCCATTACATCAATAAACGCACCACATAGATGGATCCTTCTGAACTAATGGCAAATATTTCATTTGGTTAAAAATTGTCTTGAAAAAGACTATTAGCATTCCTGTGGATCTCATATCACAGCTCTCTTCAGTAATCTTAGTAGAGCCACTAAGACCAGCAACACTGCCATAGTGTGTGATTGATGTTGGGTAATTAAAATTTTATCAGACTAGTAACCAAGTTTGGAAGGCTGCTGAAGTTATTAATGTTGATTAAGGAACCTACTAGTGTAAGTTTGAATCTGTCTATAGCAGCATTGGCATAATAGTTATTGATAGCTTGGACTTATTTGATGGCTGTGCATGCTTGGAAGTCCTCTACTGACAGAATTGTTGCTCCTTATAAAATGACAGATTAAAATAAAGCAGTAGCATTCTTATTTTTTAGTGATGAGTAAATCTTGCTGCCTGCTGCTGCCTCTGACAGTGTAAGATAAGCATGAAGGTGCATGTTACAATAAACTTTGACAAGAACCTTCATGTAAAGAACTCACCTAAACCCCTGATTATACTGGAATACCTCGGCTTCCAAAAGCATAGCTAGCAAGAAGGATAAACAGTAATTGCTTTGTAGAGAAGTATAAAACACTAAGCTAATATCATGAATTTAGTATAAAGCTGAAAAATGTTCAATCCATTGATCCAGTACAGAAGTGCAGTCAAAGTGACAAAGCAGTAAAAATTTTGTAAGTAGATAGATAGTACATTTACATGTGTTCACACGCGCGCACACACACACACATATGAAACAGGTATCGAGAGAATTGTAATCCCCATCCATGTTGCCAGATATTCTGCTAATACTATAAGCCTTAAAACCTTTTCTTCTATTCCTAACTATTTTTCTTGATTTTTTTTTTTTTTTTATTATTTTTTTTCCTGATCTGTACTAAAAGCAATCATGATACCAGTAGATCTTGGTGGGGTTTTTTTGTTTGTTTGTTTGTTTTGTTTAAAATGTAAATAATCCCTGGTTTTTGTATTAATCTACAATTGTACATTTCCTGTACTATACACGATGAGCTGGATTGTTTATATTTCTTGGGACAGAGAAAATGAAATTTAAAAAAAAAACTGATGTTGCATCATAATGATTTGTTAGTCAAGATTTTGTCATGTCTGTCAATTTTTTAAAAAATAATAATAAAAAAATTGCTGGTATAGAATTTTGGCATCAGTACATTGCTGGAATGAATTTAGACCTCACAGGACTGTCTGTATCTTCATACATTCTCTCATTTCTCCTGCTCACAATTTAAAAACACTGTTTATAGTGATTACAGTTACAGACGAGCTAACAAAGGTGCACTTTTTAATGAGTATTTATTTTCATTTGTTTTATTTTTATATGCCATGTCCTTGCTTACTTCTAGATTGTATATGCTAGTTCCAGTCTACGGTAGTGGGAGTTCAGTACATTTCACCAATTTTGATGCTCTGTGCTTTGGCTTAATTTTCATATTAATATGCAAACCCTATAACTAAATGTATCCTGAAGCTTTCAGCATGTGATCACATTTCAGCATTTGTCTTTGGAGATGTTAATAGGGTTATTGAGCGGCAAAATGATAATCAGCAGTTTTAGAGGTCACTCATTATGCATAGTATAAATATTTCATAAATTCCCCACTGTTTACAGATAGTCTGAAAAGAAATTCTAAATGTTCACTATCTAATGTAGCCAATCTAGTTTAATGCTTGTTTTTTTCCAAAAAGCTATCTATATGTTTATGTAAATTATAACCTCTACACAACATATTTTCACAGCGTGGTCCAGCAGAGTGTGTTATAATAGAAGCTCTAAGGATCACTGCTTTCAAATTAGTCTACATTGATGAAAAAAGTTATTTTCAACTAAAATTAAAACATGTCAAAAGCCAAATATTCCAAAATTAGCTAGTGAATCTTATTGCATCACCCTTTGTGGGTTTTAGGTATTCAGATTTGGTTACACGAATGATGCAGTCATATTCATAATTTTTTAAAAAGTGCCCTGTTTGGGAATCTAATAGCTTAAATGTTGGCGTGGGACCTGTATATTTAGTGCAGTGTTTCAGTGTACCTGAATGGCAAGTATACTTATTTGTGCCTTTACCACTCTAATAACCAGCTGCTTGCTTTGTCCCAGCCTGGTCTAAGACTGAGACCTAGATGCTTACATTTTCCTTCCAAGATGTTTCTTGAATTAGTGCATCACTATTAATGAATGAATCTGTGCAATCTTGGTTGCCTAATTGGAAGCCCTGTAGAAAAATGCACCAATTTCCTGTATTTCTTGATTTCCTAATCTTATAATCTGCATTTGCTCTGTAAAGAGTTTGAGAACCAAATATTTCAATGTTGCAAATTTTTTTGCCTGAAAAATATAACAAAATAATATAAAATATAACAGAAGCTAAAAAGATGCAAACCAACCAACTGCATTTTTTTGTCTTGGTGCTGTTGTGGATGCCGAGATGGGACTGCTGTACAGTCTGTGTCTCCTATTTCCATATTATTCAAAACTTATTCTGATAAAGGAAATTAAAAAAATAATGCATTAAACTTCATTAAATGGTTAAATTATGAGAAATTATGTTTTGGAGAAAGGAAGTTTGTCAAAGTTAACTTTTGGTGAGGTCCAGGGATCAGGATAATTTCATGTATAATATAATGCTGTCCAGTTCAACCTAATTTTAGTAGTTTATTAGGCAACTGCTCTTTTGCTATGATAAATGCATTCTACAGCTCATAATGGAAATCAGTTGTTCAGCCATCTGTGGCATGAGACACGCTAGTCAATCCAATGCTTGCATGGTTGGAATGGTTGTTTATTTCACTAAGGGTACTAGAATTGCATACTGTCATAGAAGTAACTCTTGTCTGATCAACAGATGTCACATTTGTGTTCTTAAATCAAGTTTGTCCTTTTTCTAGGCCCTTAAAAATCACTATAGCTTCCAGAGCTGAAAGGAAGACAAAGCATTTCCAATCTGTAGTGTAATGCACAGTTAGTCCGCATTTTCTTTTTAAATGAACAGTGAAAATAATTAAAATGCACGCATTGTGCTTTCACCAGTAAAATTTTCTTAGTTCTATACTGAGCTTATAATATCAAGTTTCTATTTCTTTTTGTATATGCTGCTACTATTTAGGAAAATTATCAGATAAAGTTGACAAGGACAACAGTTTCTATTGAAGTAATTTGACTGAGTCTGTTCAACTGCACGTTGTTCAGTAACTAGCTATTTTGAGTCAAATTACCTATTTAAATGAGCAGAGCAAATGCTTGCTCAATTTAGTTACATACTATGAAATTTGTACATTGAGTTATTCATTTTAGTGAATAGTTTGCTGAAGACTAACATTCAAATAGCATTTACCATTATCTTGTTAATAGGCCTTACTGCTTTAAATCTACTAAGAATGCAAATAAATGATAATTCTGCACTCATTAAGGAAATCTCTAGTGACTTACTTTGGTTAAATGTTCCAACAGGAATGTTTAGCACTTCTTTTGGGGTTGGTGAAGTTCCAAAAATCTGTAAATTAAAGTTCTGTGGAGTGCTATAAAATATGCATAATGAAGCCCTGGATGTAAATTAAGGAGATTTATATTGCAGCATTCTGCTTACGTTATTCAATCTGAATGCTTCACAGGTTTTTATTAAGCATCTGAACTGCTCTTTTTCTTGAAATTCATTTTGAATAGTCACCATGGATTCATTGTTACGTTACTTAGTTCCCGCATTAAAGATTGAGTTGTTCTTTTTAATCTATATATCATGCTAAAGTTTTATTGCATGATACTTCTGAAGCCAAAGTATTCTATCTGTAGTAGCAGTACACTGAAGTTGCGTGTAGTTCTAAGTACTTATAATAGAACTGAAAATAACAAAATATAATAGAACTGAAAATAACAAAAGCAAGTGTAGAGTCTTGCATCTGGGGAGGAATAATTCCATGCACCAGTACAGGTTGGGGGATGACCTGCTGGAGGGGAGCTCTGCGGAAAGGGACCTGGGTGTCCTGGTGGACGGCAGGTTGGCCATGAGCCAGCAGTGTGCCCTTGTGGCCAAAAAGGCCAATGGCTTACTGGGGTGCATTAAAAAGAGCGTGGCCAGCAGGTCAAAGGAGGTGATCCTCCCCCTCTACTCTGCCCTGGTAAGACCTCATCTGGAGTACTGCGTCCAGTTCTGGGCTCCCCAGTACAAAAAAGACAGGGATCTCTTGGAAAGAGTCCAGCGGAGGGCCACAAAGATGGTGAAGGGCCTGGAGCATCTCCCCTGTGAAGAAAGGCTGAGTGAACTGGGTCTGTTCAGCCTTGAGAAAAGGAGACTGAGAGGGGACCTGATCCAGGTCTATAAATATCTAAGGTGTGGGGGGCAGAATGGCGGGGCCGGACTCTTTTCAGTGGTGAGTGGAGACAGGACAAGGTGAAACGGCCAGAAACTGCAGCACAGGAAGTTCCGCACAAACATGCGCAAGAACTTCTTTACAGTGAAGGTGACGGAGCACTGGAACAGGCTGCCCAGGGAGGTGGTGGAGTCTCCTTCTCTGGAGATGTTCAAGACCTGCCTGGATGCCTACCTGTGCTACCTGGTGTAGGGAACCTGCTTTGGCAGGGGGGTTGGACTCGATGATCTCAGGAGGTCCCTTCCAACCCCTACAATTCTGTGATTCTGTGATAACATTTAAGAGTATTCTTGTGCTTAAATCTAGTGCATGCATGCATCATGCTTCTGATTTTTCAGAGAATACTAACTGAAAAAGTTGACTTCCAAGGATCTCCAAATGTTATTTGTGGAAATTAATACAAATACTCAGGTAAAAACGATCCCTGCATGGTTCTTCTCTATGGTTTTCAGAAGGAAAGAAGCTGAAGTGTAGTGTAGTGCACAAGTGCTAACCAGAGCAGTTGATCCAGCATTTTGTGGAATTGTTATATCACTTTTCAGTAAGTATAGGGCAAACCTATTGTAGTGTGTATTACATTGCCATTCTTGTTATGTTTCATTTTTTTTCAAAATTTTCAGTGCAATTTCATTAAAAAAGAAATAATTCTTGTGTGCTATGCAGCAAAAGAACTGTGATATTATGGATAACTTCATTTGATCGCCAGAGATTATTAAATGCCTGTGGAAATTAGAGCCAGCTCAAATTAGTAAACAGTGTATTGTTAAGAAGAATAGAGGAAAAGATTAGTATTTGAGCTTTTGGATATCGTTATGCTATGATGATAGAGTACATCTAGAAACAAGACTGATGAATATGAGAAATATATATATATATTTTACAAGAAACTGTATGTAAAGCACTGCAGATTGAGAGTAGAGACAAACAACAAAAAAATTGAAGATAAATGATGAAGATGAAAGAATTTAAAGTTGAATAGCTGTACTTACATTTGCGTGCTTACCCACACATTCATTCAGAAATGTGCTATATTCTGTCAGAGGAATTAGTAGAGGGAAAAGTCGAAACAAATTCAACTGCAAAATCTACAGGGTCCAGTTTGATTCAGTCTGACGTCTCACAATACATATTTTGATGAATTCTTGGAAAAAGTAACACTCAGAATAGGTGGTTACTGGCATAATTCCAAGATGGTTTGAAATTGGAGAATGTGAAAATGCATAGAAGAGTTAAACTGCAGGCAGGATATGAGTAGACCAGGGCTATGACAAGTGTGTAGAAACACTACATTATCTTGTAAGACAGAGTTCTGATTTCTGATATTATTGACTGGGCTAAATTTTTTTTGCTCCAAAATATGTGTTGACAAGGCAGACAAAGCAGAATTTAGATTTTTTATTTTACAAACAAAACTTAAAACCAAAATATGAGTATCATGACAAACATAGTTGAAGAGAATTGTGATCGCTTTACTTCAGTGGGATATGGAACTAAGTGAACTGTACCAAATTCATCAAGTTCCAAGTGGTTCCAAAAAGTTTAGGCCAGCAAGTTATATGCCAGACAACAGATTGTAATTTTTAACAAATGCTTGCCTGAATCTATGGCTGTTTTTCCCTCTAAGGCTTTTTCAAAGTTTCTCTCAGTTTTTCTCACTCTTCTTGTCCAACTACTCTTGTTTTTCCTTAAATCTGCTGTTTCAGAAGCACCCACCATGTCTCATGTCTCAGCTCTGCAGCATGTCCCTTTTGGAGCAGCTGGACCTGGCTCTGATTTGACAGAGAATAGTGCTGGGCTCTGCTCACAGGTACCACCCATGTCCCCCCTGCTATCAAAACCTTACCGTGTAAACAAAACACAGTCCTTTCTCTGGATACTATTGAAAAAAGCCTGGCTCCATCTTCTTTACACTCTCCCTTCATCTGTAAGACAACCACCCTCCCCAAGCTAGCTCCTGTTCTTCTGAGCAGTCTAGCTCTCAGCCTTTTTTTTCACAGAATGGATATTCTTGGCTCCTAATCATTTTTGTGACCCATTACAGGACTTTTTCCAGTATGTCGGTGTCTACCTTGTGGGCAGCCCAAAGTTAATCCAGGTCTCTAGCTCACAAATTCTAAGAAAATAACAAGATTACCATCCTTAGCCTCCTCTTAATGTAGCTGGGATACCCTTAGCCTTCTTTTTTGAAAGGGCATATTGCTGACCCATGCTCACCTTGATGTCCACCAGGACTCCCAGGTGCTCTTCCGCAAAGCTGTTTCCCAGCTCAGTAGTCCCTATAACATGGGGTTATTCTTCCACACGTCTAGGTTAGTATACATCTAACAGTGAATAAATCAGGCTCTGGAACAAGCTTGCATGTCTTTGCAGTGCTTTCCACAGTATGCTGTTGATGTTCCTCATATGGAAAGGTAGAAACTAAGCTAAGATCTATTTCGTAGCAGAGTAGGCTAAGCAACAGTAGTTTCCAATGTTATTTCATATTGTTATTAACAATGTTAGTGCATGAACACAAATGAGGAATCGAGTGTGACATCTTTGTCACAGTTTGATCAAACCATCCTAGAAGAAAATTTAACATAACGCTGTAAAGAGATGTTATGCTGTTCTTAGAATCCGTGCAATTTATAGTGAAAAATGGGTGAATTTTCTTGGGCATTTTGTAGCAAGTACCAATTTTCACCTTCCTTAATTAAATGAGAAATTGACATGAATGTAGCAGGTAACAAATACAGAAAAGGATTAATTGATTTGAATACGCTTCAAGCTTCTTAGAGAGCGATGGAATCACTTGAGTTGGAAGGGACTCCTGGGGCACATCTAATCCAACATCTTGATAAAAGCTGAGTCAACATAGATGGGCTTCTCAGGAGTCATATTCAGTCAAGTTTTGAATATTTCCAAGAATGCAAATACTGCAACTGTTTTGCATAACCTTTTCTGGATATGCAAATCACCCTTGTGATTTTTTTTTTTTTCCTGCAAAATGGGAGAAAATATCACCCATAACGCAGTTCACGCTTAGATATACAAGCCCAAACTAGACTATAACACTGGCTAGTTCCTCAGTGCTAGCAGAGCTTAGAATGGGTCTCCTCCCTTCATAACTATGTGATTATTCAAAGTGCAAGCATGAAAGCATTGTGGATACGGTACCACTATCTTCATTATGTAATAGTCAGCCTTGTATGTATCATAGTTTATGGGATGTTTCAACATAATTTTTTAGCATATACATTCAAAAGCCACACATTCATTTTTATTAATACTCATGCTAATTAGATTAGATTGAACAAGTATTTGAAGAAATATATGTTAAATTTAGACATATTTGTACCCCTGCATGATAAGCTGGATATAAATTTATGACACTGAATGCTTAGACTATATCTTATTCCTAATGAAACTTATTTTGTGTACATGTATAAAAATCCTAAATGCATTGTTTAATTAGAAGTGTCTCCCCACTGATTTTTTTTTGAATGCTTAGCACAATATTGACATTCCATTAAAACAGAAATAACAAACAAACAAAAGACAGTATTTTTAGTATTTTTTAGCATCACCTGTCATTCATAAAAGACTCTTGCAGGCATTGTGCATACAAAAGGATATGTTTGTGTGCTTTAACTCCTGGTTATCTCCTTTGTTGGCAGTTATTCATATGAATCTGCCAGTTAATTAGGTGCTACAAGTTCTCCTTCCTCCAGGTACTTGTCTGCTGCTAGCTAACATTTTGAATGTTGTTCGGCACCAGCTAATTCCTCTGGAAAATTATTTGGTTTATCATTTTGCAAGTAAGTCCCATTTTGATTTCTGGATTTTCTATCTTGTCTTTTCTCTTTGACCTCTTACTACTTGAGAACCCTGATGCAAATTTTTGATTCAGGTGGGATAGATACAGTTAAACAGAAGACATTTGGCAATTAATTGATTATGAAGAGGCCTCAAATTATCTGGCTGCCTGAGGGAAATACTGTTTCCCCCTGGAGCAGTCACAAGCTGTTGTGCTTTGAAGATTTAAAGGAAGAGAATGATATGGGAGATTTTGATTAACGCACCAAGGGCAGATGTTGCTTGAGTAATGGGATTTGCACCACTCTATTATATGCAAAATTTATAACTCAAGATAACATATGACTTTTGTCATTATCCTTTTAATGAAAACTACAGTATATGGCTGTGAACAGAAATTTTGCTAAGTAAACTCAGGAGAATTAGTTCACTGCACACTTAAATTCCAATTACTGTGGAAAAATAACTAAGCAAGAAACCAAAACACACCCAAAATTTTACAGTAAAGACATTATCAAATACTTTTTGTTTCACTGCTGGATTACTTTATTCTTCTACTTTCATGTGTCAGAATAAGAACAGATATTACAAATTTCTATAGTGAAGTCATCATTTCAGCTAACTATCTCAGTGAATTTTGCAAGCATTGATGAATAGAGTGTCAGAATTACTATGGCAGTGGAACAAAATAAACATATTCTTAAACACATCTGTCTGCATTAGAAATTAATTACTGGCAAACAGAATCATGGAATTGTTTAAATTAGAAGGGCCCTTTACAGGTCATGTAGTCCAACTCCCCTGCAGTGAACAGGGACATCTACAATTAGATCAAGTTGTTCAGAGCCCCATCCAACCCGATTTTGAGTGTCTCCAGGCATCTATTACATTTCTGGGCAACCTGTTCTAGTACTTTACTACCCCTGGTGTAGAAAATTTATATCCCTCTTCTAGTTTGAAATCGTTACCTTGTCCCCATCTTTCTTTTACCTCCCTTTTATATACTGAAAGTCCACTGTCAAATCTTGTCAGAGATTTACTCCAGGCTGACAAGACTTAAGAAGCAAAATTTAGTTTGAGGAGAGTGTATTTAGTAAGGATGTGTTACCTGTATTTTGTTTGACTACTATTCTAAGGTTAATAATCTCTATGAAAATTGTAAAGATATTTATACTCTAAATGAACACATTTTGCTACAGGCATACTTTTCTAATTCCTTATTTTTCTAATTTTGCACTGATAAGGTCTAGACAGTGTGGTGATGTTAGGTATAATTGCCTTGAGAAACTTTTCTGCAAGTAAATCAACTTCAGAGCACTTGCAAAATAAACAGTTGATTGGGATGACAGCCTTCAGAGAAGAGCAAGATCTTATGCTTTTCTACTGCATATTATGACAATTAGTCTATCTAGCCTGAACAGCCTGCGTTGTTACCTTTTGCCTGTACAGATCTCAGCTACGTAAGGCAACAGAGTACACAAAATTTCAAAGCAGCACTAATCTCAGAAATTTCTCTCCCTGCTCCTGTTCAATCACTTTCTGTTTACACAAATGAGGTGGAGTAAAGAATCTCATTTTTCAGGGATGGTGATTTACTCTCATGCAAATACTTCAAATTACCTTACTAGGGAAGGTAAGAAATAAAAATGCATTGCAAAAAAACCCCATAGTTAAAGTCTTGATTTTAGAAGTTCTATTAAAATACCATTGAGTGTTGAAGTTAGGTTAAAAGAGAGCACGAGTCTTTTAAAGACCTTAAAAATAGGAGCTGTTTTGCTATGATTTCCACAAGTATCAGACGAAAGATTGTTTTTGATAAATGTCAGCCACTGTGTCTTTCCATCTCATGACATTTATTCTTTAAAAGACAAAGCTGAATACTGTTATATTAAGGGCTATTCTCTGATAGCTTTTGGTGCACTGATTGGACTGTACCAAAAACTGAATGGTATCCAGATAATCGAGAAATGATGAGGGCACAAAGGTTTACATGTTTAGTATTCTGCTCGAGCTGACAACTCTCCAAATTATCAGCCTTTCTCCAAAGTTAGAGTGATATTTTGTGGAACATTTAGTTTGCTAAAAGGTGTGATCCATGTCTGCATTTTGTAAAATATTTTTTCATCAAAAATTGACAAAAAATTAACACATTTCTGTGGGCTAT
Organism: Lagopus muta; assembly: GCF_023343835.1. Classification (NCBI taxonomy): domain Eukaryota; kingdom Metazoa; phylum Chordata; class Aves; order Galliformes; family Phasianidae; genus Lagopus; species Lagopus muta. Next base: position 50,989,462 of record NC_064436.1, read on the forward strand.
AGCTAAGTGAAATGTCAGATTCTCAATGCAATCTTTTCTGTGGCTCTTCCAGACTTACTTTGGAATAAACAACTGATCTTACTTATCTGGACACATACCAGCAAGTTATACAGTTTGATTATATTACTGCAGTTATGTAATTGAGGCATAGGCAAAGTCTACAGCCAGCAGTAAGGAGAACATACTGATGGATTTTCATTTGTTCTCATGAATTGCGCTTCAGAAACTTTCTGGTCTGGTTCAGAATTTTAATAACAGCATGCATCCAGTACAGACTATGAAATTTCCCAAGTATTAGAAAAAATAACTTAAAAAAAATCCAACATACTTCCTGTACATCTTTTTACTACTAGATTATTGTTGATATATTTGTCCGAAATCTGAATACGAACGTATCTAAAATTTATGGAGAACTCCATATTACTGTTTATAACAAAAGGTCAGTTATTACTAACAATATATGCGCAAACACAGTATCTCACAGCAAGATAGCTTACACTTCACCAAAGTCCCAAACTGTGTTACAATTTGCTGCCTACCAAGAACTACTAAAGGGTAATGTTAAAGATTTCTTCAGACTGTTTAGCAAACCTCTGGAAGGGAAGGAAATGCAATTGAAGATCCATCACAGATGGTGATGGCTTGATAATCATGTCCTTTCTTTGTCTGATACAGTGGAGCATGCCTAATGTTTCTACTTGGTGTAAGAGAGACAGTAAATAGTAAATGAGAAGCACAGCTGTCTCTTAATTAGCCCTCTCCTTACAATAGCTAGAGTTTGAAAGAAGATTAGCCAGACAGTGGAGAAAATGGGATAAAAGCTGAAGACGTACAGCTTCCCTTCCTCATTGAAAAATGTTGAATTAAATTTACACCATAAGGGGAGAGAAATTGGTTACTGTGCTTTCATTATGTATTATATACAGTTTAAGAAATCTACTACACATGCATTAGCGAGTTTAATGATTTTTAAATAATTTTAGTTATTTCACTCTTCCATTAAACTGTTTTAAAAAAGCAATCAAACCATAATCACTTTTATTGAGAAGGCGATGGTAATTGTGTATCTCATATACAAATTTGGCCTCTGACATTTCTTGTTGAAATATCACTTCATAGATTCAGAGATTTTTTTATAAGAGGGGCCATCCTGCTCATATATTCCTGTTTCCTTTATACAGTAGGCCACGAACTTCCACTGTCACTTTCATCAAACTCAGTTTGATCAAACTAGTAATTGAGTAAGAATGCAAAGTAAGAAAAAAATCATTCTGTGAAGGACAATCAAGAAAATATGTCTGACATTTGAGACTACATTCATACTGAAAGAATAGAACTTCTAAATGTGAAATTGTGCATTAATTTGAATAAATATTTAAATGAAAATTTATTATGAAATATTGAAGCAAATTATTGCCAGCTAATAGGCAACAAAAAACCCTGGACATTTTATAACTGCAATGAATTTAAGTATTTATTTTAATAACATTTAGTGTTAAAAATTAATTATTCCTTAAAGTAAAGCATATTTTAAGACATATGTACAAGAATGGACTGTGACAATTTTAAGTGTGTTTTAATTGCTGAATATAATTCATATTATTTTTGGTAAAAGTAAGAGATGTATCACTGAAAGAATCGGACAGAGAAGTTCCATGTACAGTGGAGCAAATGCACTAATGACAAAAGAACTGTTTCTCATTCCTACCCTCTATCCTTTAGAAATCATGAGAAAGCCTTGTCATGAGTTAAAATAAATAAATAAATAAATAAATAACCACCACCACCAACAAAAAACAGAGCTTCAAAAAGAGCTAAAGGCAAAATGAATTTTAATTAGACAATCAAAACAAAGATCAACATGTTCCTCCTTTAAGGAGTACATGGGCAATAAATAGACACGATCAGCTTGCTGCATCTGTTCTTGTATTCATTCTGCGTGTATCTGAATAAATAGACTACATTTCCCATTTAAATAGTTTTTGTTCTGATAAGGACAATAATCTGATTCTTGCTGTCTTGTGCTTCAATGTTTTGTTCATCTTTATGAGATTTTTAGTAATTATTGCATTTGTAGCAGATTGTGGCATTTTAACTTTTTTCTGTTCCAGTAGACAGTCTTCTTGAACTTTCTAACAGGGCCTTTGCTGAAGTTTTCTTTGGCTTTCCCACCATTTTTTTTTTTTTTAATAATTTTTAAAAAAATTTAATTCTATCTTCTAATGAGTTCTATGCTCAGAAACTCCCTAAAAAGTCATTGTAGAGCCTTGCCTATGTGCTGTCATGGTGAAGATCTTTTCTACTTTCTAGTCATTTTTTTTTACTTTCTAAGTCCTCATCTCTATATTTTCTTCATGCATTTCTGAGATTGTTATGGGTATCTTCCACAAAAAATTGTTTGTGAGAAAGGTGAGCAACCCTACTGTGGGATCTCCTCTGCATGCAGAAATAGTTCAATTTTTGAAAATTATTGCATATCCTTAGTAGAGGAAATTTTCTATGATAAAGGGAAAAGAATCTGCAAGGATAAAAGAAAAGAGATCCTGTCGTATGATCAGCTTTAAGCAGGTTACGCGAAGATTTCACCAAAAGGTATTGTTAAGGAAGAGATATCTAAGGAAGAGGTTCTGCTTTTTAAGGAGAAATGTGGCTCAATTGGAGTTTTATTTACAAGATCTTTCTATTTCCTGCTTGTTTTCTGTGTAGGAATTCATTGTGTGGAGTAGTGTTCTGATAATACCTTAGACTTCTGGAATCAGAGCTCACTAACATGAGAATCCTGGCTTTGTCTCTGGATAACTTGTTACTGATCCACAGTATTACAATTCTCTCATTCTGTGGATCAGGTTAAACTGTTCACATTACCATAATCCATAATCTGCCTCAATGTTCAGTCTGAATAAATTCTGAATCTTACAAACCAGTGTGTTTTGTGCCTTGATTTCAGCTGTTTAAGACTACAGCAGGTAAAACAGATTCAACTTGGGGAAAAATAATTTTATTTACTACCAGTTAAAATAGACTAAGAAATGAGGACTGGAAGTCAAACATTAAAACAACAGAATTAAGCGGAATTAATCTTTGCTGGTAGTGGCTGTTGAATGTTGAAATAGAAGTGCTCAAAACAGATTGAAGTTTGCTGAGGTTATAAAAGAGAATGATTTCTCATTGTTTCACAAAAAGGAAGGGAAATATACTCAATTGGGTTGTGTATATTCCACTTCAGCATGGTATTGACTATGGGTGTCCAAGTGCTTACAGCATGAGCTGAAAGGCTTCTGCAAAAAGAGGCCGGGCTGCCCCATACGTACTGGACACAAATTCTTCCAAATGCCTCCAGTAGCCTTGTACGGCTAGGCCCTGATTCCGGAACAGTGATGCCTTTCCAAAAATGTATTTAAGAAGGGGTTAAAAATGCCAGACAGGTATAGAGGAGAAGGGAACAAAAAAGATTTAGAAACAGCAGCTCATACACCAAGGTCAGGAAGGGCAGGTGCCGCAGGCATTGAGCAGGTATTCCTCAGCCGCCTGTGGTGCAGCCCATGCTGGAACAGATGGATACTCCTGATGGATCTGTGGCCTGTGGAGAGCCCATGTTGGAGCAGGGAAGAAATGTAAGGAAGAAGAAGTGACAGAAAGGAACTACTGAGTACTTACTATTAACCTCCTATCTGCCCTGTACAGCTTGAGGCTCAGATAGATTTTGCTGGGGGCAAAGGAGTGATGCTGAACCTGAGAAAGGGGAAGGAACAGTGGTTATCTTTTTGTTTCTCACTACTCAAATCTATACTAACTGGCAATAAATTACAGTAATTCTCCCAAGGTTGAGCCTCATTTGCCAGGCTCTGTAGCTGGTATGTGCTGTTCCTATCTTTATGTGATGCTTTCTCTGGGTGGGCATCATGCTGTTAGCTAAAGCTAGCCCACTGCAAGCGTGTTGACACTGCTATCAGCCCTGCAGACAGAAACCTGCTGTGGTTAGAGAAGCCAGATCATCATGGAACTAAGTGGTAAGCAGATATTGAACCTGCTTGATACATTTAATCTACACTTTGGAATAGTTTAGAGCACAAGTGTCCAACTCTTTGGTTTGCCTGAGTCACACTTAGTGAATAGAAATTGTCTTGGGCCTCATATACATAGATTGCTTCAAAACTAAGGCCTCTTATTTATTTTCATGGAAACTACAACACATACAAAGCAAATGCAGTAACACTAGTTGATAGATAAAATTCTCAGCTACAAAATACTTTTTTCAACATAGTTACCACCATTAGCTATGAATTTTCACAAGTGATGAGCAGGAGCCTGTATACTGTGCTTGTAACAATCTGCATCAGTGGTCAATAGGATATTAGACCTTGTTTTTGTGAAACTAATGCATCAGTCTGATTGATGGCAGCAGTTGCAATTCTTAGTGAGGTCTCAAGGTGTTCATCAGAGATTTGTGATGAAATTTTACTGTACTGATCCTGTACTTCATCCTTGAAAATAATTGTTTAAAATGTGTGCCAAAAAGTGATGACATGAATAAGGTGTGATTGTGAAGTGAAGGATGTTTTTCTCTGCTAAAGATAGGGTTTATGAAAGTCCAGTAAAGACACATGATCAGATTTTTGAATATCTGCAACTCTATATATTCCATTTCCATTCACGTTTTATTCCAGTTTATTTCACATGCTCAAAGCAGTTAGTGCCTACATAAACAAATTTTGTCTGCTGACTTTAGCCGCTATTGAATAGGCTCAGACCTATTACTTTTCAAAGTTACACAAAAATATGCATAGAAAGGTATAGATCCAAATTTACCACAAGGGAAATATTCAGCTCCTCGAGGCTTTTTTTTTTTTTTTTAACTTGCAGATCCATAATCTTTAGAGAAAAATGAATCAGTAAAATTTATTTATGAAATATGTATTTTTTTCATGAGTTTGTTCTGAGTTGAACATGGATTTACACTTCTAATTATATTGAGCTACCTCTCTCTGCATTTGGCATGACTGGCTTAAAAACAGACTCAAATATACAAATGGACCAAAGCAAATGTTTTGCATAGGGGGTAACTTTATTTTCTGGCTCAGAATTCTGCTATGCACATATTCTATGGCTTGCATAAAATGTAGAAAGTAATGAGGCTCATCTTTATCACGCTATTGTCATTTCAAAGCATTGAAATGCAAAAATTAGGATTATCATTAGTTCCACAAGTTTTTTCCACATAATGAAAACAATTAATCAGTGTAAACTGAATGTTTCAAGTCACTGGCAAGGAATGAATTCTTAGACTTGCAAGTAGTACTTGCAATTTTTTATTTACTTTCTCCATTATGCAAGCACTTAGTTTTTAAATGTCTGTTCTAGTGTCCAAGCATAAAAAATGAAGCAAGAATAGGGTTTCTTCCAGCCATTTGCATGCCCTAAGGTAGAACCAACCAATTGTATCTTCCTTAGCACAAGATAGGACACATTTAGACATTTTGAAAGACAGTTTTTATGGTTCTGGAAAGTCTTGGCTTTCATAGTATATGTGTTTATGTGTTCCTTTTCTTACTGGTATTAAGCCTTTTTCACCCTCTATGGGCTCAGAAGCAATTTATCCAATAACACTTCAGATTTTATTGTATTCTTTGTTCATTGTTTTTCCTAAGCTTAGCAAACATAGTTCATTCAATCTTCAAAAGATGTTGTCTCTGATCACTCATTTTACTCCTGACTACTTCCAGCTGATGCCTGAAAATGAATGCAGCACTCTAAATGAAGCTTACTAAGTTGAGAGTAAAAGATTACGTTTAAGTCATAAATGTAGTATAAGATCTCAATTTTGTGCAAGATGACATTTCAACTTCAGTTTATATTTACTAATTTCCCAGGTGGCCCTTGAACTACTGCTGACTAGCTGGTTTACTCCCCACTGTACATAGGTGGTTGATTTTTTTCAAGAGATGGATGAAGCATTCAAGAGATGGACAAGGCATTCTTTGAGCAACTTGTGGAAGTCACGCAGTTGGCAGCACTTGTTCTCATGGGAGACTTCAGTTTCCCTGATATGTGTTGGAAATATAATACAGTGCAGAGGAAACAGTCCAAGAGTTTTCTAGAGTGTGTGAAAGATAGCTTCCTTACGCAGCTGGTACAAGAGCCTACCAGGGATGGTGCCCTGCTAGACCTGCTCTTCACTAACAGTGAAGGACTGGCAGGAGATGTGAAGATTGGGGACTGTCTTGGGCGGAGTGACCTTGAAATGGCAGAATTCTCTATTCTTGGAGATGTCAGAAGGGTGGCTATCAAAACTGCTGTCTTGAACTTCAAGAGGCCGGACTTTGACCTGTTCAGGACGCTTGTAGCACGGGTCCCTTGGGAGCTGCTCCGAAAGGGTAAAGTGTCCAGGAAACCTAGATGCTCCTCAAGATGGAAATCTTAAAGGCACAAGAACAGGCTGTCCCTGAATGCCGTAAGGTGAACCATAGGGGAAGAAGATTGGTGTGGATGAACCGGAAATACTGTTGAGACTCAGGGAGAAAAAGAGCGTCTATGTCCTCTGGAAGAAAGGGCAGGCTACTTAGGAAGATTACAAGGAAGTAGCTAAAGTATGCAGGGAGGAAGTTAGGAAGGCAAAAGCCCAACCTGAACTCAGATTGACCATTGCAGTAAAAGAGAATAAGAAATCCTTTTATAAATATAGCAGTGGTAAGAGAAGAACCGGGAAGAATTTCCATTCTTTCCTTGGTGCTGTGGGGAATGTGACCACTGAGGATAAGGAGAAGGCTGAGGTCCTCAACACCTTCTTTACATCTGCCTTTAATAGCCAGATAAATTATCCTCAGGTCACTTTACACCCTAATCTGGAAGTCTGGGATGCTACGCAGAATACACCCACAGTGATTCGGGTGGAAACAGTTGGAGAGCTCCTCCTTCATCTGAACTGTCACAAATCCATGGGATGGATGGGCTGCATCCTAGAGTGCTCAGAGAGCTGGCAGGGGTGATTGCTAAGCCATTCTTGGCTGTCTACCAGCACTCCTGTTTATCTGGAGAGGTCCCAGAGGATTGAAGGCTTGCCAACGTGACTCCCATCTACAAGAAGGGCTATAACGAGGATATGGGGAACTACAGGCCTGTCAGCCTGACCTCAGTACCAGGGAAAGTTCATCTTGGGTGAGATCACACGGCACGTGCATGGTGTCCAGGGATCAGGCCCAGCCAGCATGGGTTCATGAAAGGCAGGTCATGTTTGACCAACCTCATCTCTTTTTATGACTGGATGATGAGACAGATAAACGAGGGAAAGGCTGTTGATGTAGTTTACCTAGACTCCAGCAAAGCTTTTGACATGGTCTCTCACAGTATTCTGGTGAAACTGGCTGCCCGTGGCCTGGACCCTTCTTTGGGTAAGGGACTGGCAAGAGAGCTCTGCCCAGCAAGTAGTGGTTAGTGGAGTTAAGTCCAGCTGGTGGCCCGTTACAAGTGGTGCCTCCCAGGGATCGGTACTGGGGCCCATCTTGTTTAATATCTTTATTGATGACCTAGATGAAGAGATTGAGTGTACCCCCAGTAAGTTTGCAGATGACACTATGCTGGGAGGTGGTGTCGATCTGCCTGAGGGTAGGCAGGTAGGGAGGTAGGATACCTTCGTCAGAGGGATCTAGATAAACTGGATTGCTTGGCTGAGGTGAATGGGATGAGATTCAACAAGGCCAAGTGCCAGGTCCTGCACTTTGACCACAATAATCCTATGCAGTGCTATAGGCTTGGGGATGAGTGGCTGAATGACTGTGAAGAGGAAAGGGACCCGGGGGGTGTTGGTTGATGCTCTGCTGAACATGAGTTGACAGTGTGCCCAGCTGGCCAAGGGGGCCAACAGCATCCTGGCCTGCATTGGAAATAGTGTGGCCAGCAGAAGCAGGGAGGTAATCATCCCTTTGTATTCAGCACTGGTGAGGCCGCACCTCAAGTACTGTGTTCAGTTTTGGGCCCCTCACTACAAGAAAGACATTGAGGTCCTGGAACGTGTCCAGAAACTGGTGAGGGGTCTGGAGCACAAGTCTTATGAGGAGAGGCTGAGGGAGCTGGGATTGTTTAGTCTGTAGAAGACTCAGGGGAGACGTTATTGCACTCTACAACTTCTTGAAAGGAGGTTGAGAGAGGGGTTTGGCCTCTTCTCCCAGACAGCAAACAGGACCTGAGGAAGTGGCCTCAAGTTGTACCAGAGGAGGTTTAAGTTAGACATGAGGAAAAACTTTTTCTCTCAGAGTAGTCAAGCACTGGAATGTCTGCCCAGGGAGGTGGTGGAGTCACTGTCCCTGGCAGTGTTCAAGAGGAGTCTGGATGACGAGTTACAAGATATGGTTTAGTAGCTTGTGGTGGTAATGATAATGGGAGGATGGCTGGACTAGATGATCTTGCCGGTTGTTTCCAACCTTGTGATTCTATGATTCCTTTTCAGGTGCAGAGTGTTGTCTGTATTGAATTTTGCTTTGCTTCCTTTCTCCTCATGCCCTGCTTTCTTCTCATGCTGCTCATCTGGCTGGTATGCTTTGAACCAGAATTTTACTCCTGTCTTCAAAGGCTCCCTCAAGGCTTCATTTCATATGCTATTTATTTACGAATATTGTATTTATTCTACCATCAACAAAAGTGATTGTAAAAGATTGATGCCTTGTAGAACCCTTCTTAGCGTTGCCCTCCATTTTGACAGGGAACTACTAACAGCTGATTCAGCTGATTTCTAACTACTTTCCAACCAGTTTACGTGCTTTTCATGTGCACCATCCTTTTCTAGATTGTTTATCAGAATGTCAAATCAAAAGCATTTGTAAAGTCAGATTACAACATCTACTGTTATTCCTTTCTTCTTTGGGTCTCCTAGCATACCAGAAAAGAGGGTTTGTTACCTTGACAGTATATGTTTATAATAAATCCATACTGACTTCTCATCTCTTTCTGTTTCTCCCAGCGCTTAAGGCAATTTGTTCTCTATTTTTTTTTTTTTTTAGGAATTTATTTGAGGCAAGAAGTCTATAAATGAAAATATTTGATTCTTACCCTTTAATGATGGGAAGTGTGATGCCACTTTTATTTTTTTTAAATCTCAAGTGTTCTTTAGAACATTTCCAAAACAACTGTTAAAGGCTCACACTTCACATTGAACCTGGTAGGGATCCTAGCTTTGCATCAGCCTGAACAGACTTGGAAATATATAACCTATTCAACTACTCTGGCATACTGCTTTCTTCTTATCTGTTTTTACTGATTAGTGCTATGATTTTTTAAAAATTTACTGTGAAATATTTATAAATATATAGCGACACTTTCATCACAGTTTCTCTCTGCTGTCATGTATTTTATTTCAGATTTCCTATTTATGGTCTCTTCTTCAATGAACATAATTTGAAAAGATAATCAACTGTTACGATATATAAAAATAAATTTATGAATGCATTTAATCCTATACTATTTGCACAGCAAATCCTTTGCATGAACTATAGCAATTGTAAAGATGTTAAAAGTGGTTTAAGGTGTATCACTGACATATTCTTCACATTGCTGATGCATTTGTCTATAGGAATTCAGCTTTTATTTGATAAAAAATGCTTATTGTTTGCCATGTAGTTTGATTTCTTTTTAGAAGAAGCTGTAATCTAGAAAAAAAAATTGGTGAATTTATTGTAAGTTATTCTGTAATTCAGTCTTTTCGTACACAACACATGCATCACACTCACCTGGTAGTATTCATTGTTGTTAATAATTACAAATATGTTCAGAGAGGCTCATAGTAACATAATGCACAAAGTTACTTCCCAGATTACGTTATCAACTCATATCTTGAATTCAGGATTGAAAATGTATATAGCTGAGTGTCAAAAGACTGCAGGTCTTAACCAATTCTGAAGGTAAAAATGCTAATTTCATAAGATAGTAGATATAATCTAGAAGATATTAGAAAAAAAAGATTAAAAAGGAAGTCCTTTATTGAGGTAATGTCACTGCAGCGTGTGAGATTTTGTTCAGTTGAGAGCTGCAGGTTCTGTACATACTTAAAAGTACAGGAAATTCTTTGCAGTCTTGAAATAGTAAGAATATATTGTATTTCATCTAAAGATATGAAACAAAGAATCTTTTCACATTGAAGTTAACATACTTGTGTGATTGTTTGCCAGAAATAATCAGGAAGACTTAATCCTTGATCATGTAACGGTTTTTGAACCTGTTCACAAAAGTCCTTAAAACACTCCGGAAAATCTTTTAGATTGCGTGAAGGGTGCTGTGTATGTCACAATTTTGAGAGATGCACAGTTGTTTTGCAACTTCTTTCTACATTTTAAATGAACTTATTCAATGAGATAAAATTTTAAGTTATCAGCATCGTCCATCTGAAGAAGTTTTGAACTATATTGCTACAATCTTTAAAGCTTTATGCATGTGTTAAATATGTTACAAGTAATAAATGAAATAGTTTTGATATATAGGCTTTCCTGCCTTGTTCTCTAAAGGTTGGCTAAAGGCATATTGAATTGATAGGAGATCTTTATGGATAGAGAACATAATGAACAGAAAAATGGAATAATTTATTCCATTATATCCACTTCTAAGAACATATTGTTGCTTTACATGTTCACCTGCCATTATGCAGTTACAACTATTTTATTAAATTACTTATTAAAATTGTTAGATATTTACATATTTATGTAATGTTAACTGAAGGTTGATCTCGTATCATTTTCCTGTGAATTCACATTTAAGTATTAATTTTCAGTAGAAGCCTCTCTGAAAATTCATATTAAATCTAAGATCTCACTTAAAGTAGGGCATCTTCATTTATGATGTGAAATGGAGGGACTTGTGTTCAAATTCACAGATTCACAGAGCCCTCCCTCCCCCCCACCCCCCTTTAGAATAGCTATGGATAAAAGTTTTATAATTTTATTGTTAATCCAAGTAATGTTCTAACAGTCCAGAGAGAGATGCTCTTTGTAAATTGAGGCAACATTGCCATTAAAGTAGAGCTAAACATTTCAGGCTAAAGACATTATACAAAGTATTTCCCAAGAGCAAATATGTGTCACATTCTACTAATTATGGAATTTAATGATTACTTTGCCATGCTTTCAAAATTCTGCCTCTGAAAGGAATTAAGATTAGTAACTCAGGCTATTGAATGTCTTGTCTTTCCGTTTAACTGTACTGGCAAAAAAGACATGTTTTGACAGTAGTCAGACAATTAATGGTAAATTCTGCTTCAAGTGAAAAAAAAATGAGGGTTTTTTTTTTTTTTCCCCTCAGATTCATCTTTATTTCCCTTACTTCAGAGTAGGCACTACTTTCTGTGCAGCTCCTTGAAAGGCTTCACTGGAGTGGTGCCACATGGATTAGGCTGAACTGAAACTTCTGAGTAAAAGCATGATACTCTTTCAGAAGTCTATGGAATTCTACTGGTTTTCAAATATATCAGTTTATTAGCAGCTCATAACGTAGTCATACTGTTGTAATAATATTTAAATTTCTAATCTGTTGCAGGCTAGGGTCAAATATAATCCCACGCACATTGCTAATCAGATCTGACAGTATATTTGGAGGTGTGAAGCAATGTGTAATACTGGGAGAGGACAAACAAATCCAAAGAAATGTGCCATTTTTTAAAATGTACTTACACATTCTCTTTTCCTATGAATTCATATGTAATGTGAGATATTTTTGTTCTTTTTCCAACTATTCTGAAATGTTATTGAGCTGATGCTTGGCAGTATGAAGCTATAGCTTTCTTGCCACACTGATATTTGCATCACATCTTTATTTCCCATGTTAGTCAAAACAAATACTTCTTTCAAACCTCACAGACTTTCATTCAACTGTACTTGCTAGTTTGGCAGACGTTGATAATGTAATCACATTTGATAACTGTGTGCTAGATATGTGAGGAACATAAATGTTATGAAAATAAACTCGATAATGATGTAATTGACAGTAGAAGGGGCTGCTAATCCTTTTGAAAATAATGTTGTTATGTCTGTCAATAATAAGAAATAATCAAATTTTTATATATCTGTTGATATAAATTATATATTTCTGTCATATTTAAATATACATTTAGATTTGCAGTGGCAAGAGAGGGGGTTTGCTTGCTCTTCACACGTCCTGTAACAAACTGTGATAGTGTGTGTATAATTCTATGTTTGAGTGCCTATGTGAGGAGGAAGATTACATCATTTAGTGATTTGCAATAGAGGAATGTGTATAAATTTGGGAACTGAAGGTGTCCAGTATTGTAGTCTGTTTGTTGCTTTGCTGATATTCATCCTACATGTGTTATTAACTGCTTGTATAATTAACTGCTTTAGTCCTGATTTTGTTAAAAGCATGAAGGTCGAGCAGTTTTCTCCTGAGTCAGGCAGTGAACCATGCTTTGCTGTCTGCCTGTGCAGACACCTGTCTGCAGCTTCAATTTGCTGTGAGGGCAGAGTGGGTGGTAGGAACATGTGGTGATGACAACAGCCACAAGCTGAGTGTTGTTCTGTTCTGATGGGCTTGCAGTCTCAGGAGACCTGATGAGGTGTGCCTCACTCCAAAGTGGCAGACATCTGAATGCAGTTGCCTTTTGCAGTTTTGGTGCTCCATGGGAAGCAGAGTGAATAGTGTCTGCAAATGTATTACTTATGCAGTTTTCATGACTGAGACCATGCAATTGAAGAACCAGAGAAGAGAGAGTGAGACAATACCATAATAACAACTCTGGACTTCGAAAGATCGTATTTCAACCTGCTTAGGAACCTGCTTATGATGATCCCATGGAAAGCTACCTTGGGTGGAAAAGGGGCCCAGGAGAGCTGGCTGATCTTCAAGTACAGCCTTTTCAAGGCACAAGAATAGTCAATTCCTGTCACGTTAGCTTGGCAGAAGTTGAGCCTGGCAGAACAAGAAACTCCTGACTGAGATCAAACATGAAAAGTAAGTACACAAATGGTGAAATAAGGAATATGCAAAGACATCGGCTACTCCTGTAGGAATAGATCAAGGAAAGCAAATGCTTAGTTGGAGCTGACTCTAGCGCACTGTAAGTGAGATATAACATTTTTTCTAACACCTTGTTAGGAGAAGGAAGGTTAGTGATTGAATGGGGCTATTGCCTGCATCTCAGCTATGCAAAAACTGATTCAGTGGTTTGAAGAGAGAGAGAGAATTTATTTATGATGTCAGGAGGTGTCCTGGTTATATCAGTATTCCATGACATGACATCACGTGATAGGCTGTTGGGTGTAGAGACACAGCATACTGTAAAGCTGTCTTTCCTAGTCTTGTGCTCCTTAGCAGTCTCATGGGAATTCTGATTCTCTCTGTAGTACACTGAGATATGTAGCATTCCCAAGGGCCTCCACGTGATCTACAATTCCAGGTAATGGGGGTGAGGTGGCTTCTGGGTTCCGGCAGTGTGGCAAGCAGAAGCAGCACAGTTGTAGCCTTCCTCTCTCTCCCATTTGAGTTATTAATTGTAACTCATTTTTTTTTATTATTATTTTACATTTTCACCGTTTGTAGTAAATTTGTTATCTCTCCTTATCTTAATGGGGTTGTTTTTCCTCTCCCCAAAAGGGGAAAAAGGGGCTCCTTTGTCCTGTCATTCTTGAAACTGACACAGTTAGTGATGCACAACATGGGGCACAACAGTGATCTGATTTATATAAGAGATCTGCTGATACTGAATTAGAACTTTTATTAAAGTTTATGGCCCCCTGCCAATTTTTCAAGAGGTTTTGACATCATGGAAATTTGTTATTTTCCACCTAAAAGATGAAAATAATTCTGTTTTTCTGTTTAACAGTGCTCTTTAAGGGGCTTCATATAATCAGCCAAAAGATGGAAAAAAAAAAAGAAAAAAAAAAAAGGAATGATTTTATGTGGTAAGAATATTCTTGCCCTCACCTGGGCAAGAATAAGATTTTGAACAAACTAAACAGGAAATAGCCTGTGCAGTAGCCCTGGGACAAGCCCAGACAGGACCAGATGTAAAGAATTATCACTGCAGCAGGGGAAAAGGACTCCATGTGGATTTCTTGGCAAAGAACATCTGAGGAGACTCGAGGCTGACCCCTTGGATTTTGGAGCTGGGGACACAGGGGATCTGTAGAGCACTATACTCCAACTGAAAAGAAGATATCAACTTTTGTGCAATAGGAAGGAGATTGGGAGAAAGAGTTTATCAAAAACAAATCTAGGATAACAGGATGAAAAGATGATGATGTAACTTACCATTAATAAGGTACGGATGATTGCAGCATTTTGCACTCAGTTTGCACTCAGCATGTTTGTGGACAATATGAGATGGAGAGGAGCTCTCTGGAGAAACCTGAAGTGGCTGAGGTGAACTTTCGAGATTCATGGAAAAAAAAAAGCAAAGTCCTACAAGTAGAATGGAATAACCCCATGCAGCGGTAACATTGTTGAATGCCTCTACCTAGCAGTGTACATTTTTAGTAACATGGAAAGTCTCAATAATAACTTGTGAGTTGATTAAGTCCTGTGTTGAGTAGATCATGGGCTAATTACCTTTTTTCATACTGTGAGATTGTTTTAAACAATAACTTGTTCAAGCCTTATGTTGGGTATCCAAGTAAAAAGGTTGAACTGTACATCTTGCATCTTTATAGACCAAGTACAATCAAAATTATGCAAAATGTAACTTCAGTTATTCCATGGAACAGAGAAAATAAAACTAAACAAATAAGAATTCTTAATGTTGTGTGGATCTGCTGTGTGAAGAGTCCAGTTCCACATAAGCAGAGAAGTTCATTTTAGAAACATAACACTTTCTGTCCTAAATATCACAGGCAGCTTCACAAGTATAAATTATCTCCCCACTAATAAGTACCAGGGTCACACTTCACTTGGGATTCTAAATCCATGTCATTATTCTAAAGTCTGTTTGTGAAGAAATATTCATTTGTTGTGTAGTGAAGGAGCTTTTAGGGATTGCTTTTAAGTGACTTTGATTAATCTCAACAAGAGCTTAAAAATATTTCAATGTCAGAATTTAAGAAGGCTTAAGATTTCCATAAATGAATCAAGGGAGGAAAAAAGTCAGAAAACTATAGAAGCTGTGGACTGATTGTGTGAATTAAAAAAACTATTAATAGAACTGTCATTGGTTAAAGAATTCTTATATAATGGCAATCATAATTTTAAGCTTTTAATCTGTTTCTGAATAAAATCATCAGTCTGGCAAGTCTGTGTGTGCATGTATGTAGATATATAAATACATGTACTTATATATACATCTTTGCCTATATAATTCCTGAACTTTTGATGTGACTTCAAAAAGTTAAAATTCAGAAAAGGAATTAATGAAGGCACATTGATGAACATCAAGTTCACTGAATGTCAAATTGTGTTATTTCCCTAATGTTAAAATAGTACTTAATAGCCTTTGATGCAGCAAAATAAAATAGATGTTTTCTTTGATATGTATGTGCAGAACAAAGATGGCTTTGAAGTCTGTTTTTGTGTATTCCTTTAGCAGTGAAAAACTGACATATGATTGTAAACTTAGATTATTTGAAAGTATGAAAGCACATGAGACTTAAAAGGAAAAGTAGGACAATTTTCTTGACACAAAAGTAATGCTGTCTCTAGTGTCAGTGATGTTAATTGACTGTACTTGAACTTTCCCTAGACTTTAGGTGATTAGTTTGTTTAAACTAAAAGGATACTACTGTGGATAAACTTCAAACCATAATTGAGGTATAGAAATAATGAAGTGCAATTGGTAAAATGAATGAGTTGAAAGTGACTTATTAATCTTTTCAGTCAGTAGATCTTTGAGAACTCCAGCCACCACTTGATAGCAAAACGTGTGTCCGTTTCTCACAATATGAAGAGAGATGCAGAATTTGACACATCTTGCCTTGATTAATCTTTTGTGAAGTGCATAAATAGACATTTGAAAGAATGCATCTACTCAATATTTTAAGATTTGATAAGAATCTGGTGGCTCAGAGATCTCTTCAACCTATACTAGTCACTCAGATTACATCTGGCGGGGTCTGGAGTGCAGGTCTTAAGACGAGAGACTAAGGGAGCTGGGATTGTTCAGTCTGGAGAGGAGGAAGCTCAGGGGAGACATTATTACTCTCTATAACTATCTGAAGGGAGGTTGTAGTGAGCTGGGGGTTGACCTCTTCTCCCATGTAACTACGATAGGACTAGAGGGAATGGCCTCAAGTTGCACAAGGGGAGATTCAGACTAGATGATAGGAAATACTACTTTTTCAAGAGAGTGGTCAGATGCTGGAATGAGCTGCCCAGGGAGTTGGTGGAGTCACTAATCCTGGAGATGTTCAAGGAACATTTATACATTGTGTTGAGGGACATCGTTTAGTGAGTACTACTGGTGATATGTGGATGGTTGGACTGGATGATTTTGTGGGTCTTTTTCAACCTTCGTAATTCTATGATTCTGTGATCTGCAGTGCTCTTGGTAGTGGTGTGGGTGAGCATCTGATAGATTTACCTCCTTCACACCCATTTTTAAGAAGGATAAAAAGGATGACCCTGGGAACTACCAACCTGTCAGTCTCACCTCTGCCAGGAAAGATCATGGAGCAGATCCTCCTGGAAGCTGTGATAAGGCATATGGAGAACCAGGAAAACCAACATGGCTTCACTAAGGATAGATTGTGCTAGTGGCCTTTTATGATGGCACCACTTCATCAGTGGACAAGGGAAGAGTCACTGATGTCATCTGTGTGGACTTCAGTAATGCCTTTGACATTGTACTTCACAGCATCCTTCTCTCCAAGTTGGAAAAACATGGATTTGATACGTAGATTGTTCAATGGATGAAGAACTGGCTTCAGGATTGACTCCAGAGAGTGGCAGTGTATGGAAGCTATTGAGTCATGGCCTGAACCACTGATTCATCACCTGAGGCAAGGACTGAGTCAGGCATGGGAGATCAGGTGAAGGCAATTCACCTGTGTGACTGGAAGGGATGGAGCCTGGCTCCACCTCTCCTAAACCCCATTTAAGGGCTGACTGCCCCTGGCTCTCTTTCTGGAGATACTTCCTTTTTGATTTTTCTACTGCAAGCCTAGGACATGGGTGAGCATTTCATTTTTGATTGTCTCTTTTTGCCATGATAATCTTCCTAACTATAAACCTGTAACATACAATCCTAACCATGCCACTCTTCAAACTGTACATTTGTTAATTGTACAGGTGGTCAATGGTTCAATGTCTGGATGGAGATCAGTGACAAGAGGTGTCCCTCAGGGGTCAGTACTGGAACTGATTCTGTTTAGTCTTTATCAGTGAGATTGACAGTGAAGTTGAGTGTGATGACATCAAGTTACGGGGTGAGGTTGACATACCAGAGGGACCTAGACAGGCTTAACCAGTAGGTTCAAGCGACCCTCATGAGGTTCAACAAATGCAAGTGCAATGTCTTGCACCTGTGTTGTGGCAACCCCTGTTACCAATACAATACCAATACATACTGGGGAATGAAAAGATTGACCACAACCCTGGAGAAAAGGACGTGGGAGTACTGGTACTGGAGTTATAGGAAAGAAGGGGACAGACTCTTTAGCACAGTTGGTGATAGGACAAGGGGAAATAATTTCAATCTTCAAGAGAATAGGTTTAGGTTAGATATAAGGAAGAAGTCTCTTACAGTGAGTATGGTGACACACTGGAACAGGTTGCCCAGAGATATGGTGGTTGTCCTGCCCCTGGAGACTTTCAAGGCCAGGCTGGGTCAGTCTCTGTGTAACCTGACCAAGCTGTAGATATTCCTTACAGAGTAGTTGGACTAGATGACATTCAGAATTTTCCTTCCAATTTTAAAGATTCTATGATTACTTTCCAATTTTCCTTTTCTTTGCGTGTCCTTTTTTGATTTCCGTCTTATGAGCACAACTGCTGTCATGTCCCTGTGAACAAAAATAATTCCCACAACCTGTCCCACCTCTTAAAGACACAGAGATTTTTTCAAGTTATGATTCCTGCTTAGGTTGTTCAGGATCTTGATTGTCTTGAAGGAGATATCCCACAGGTTTCCCAGGCTAAAGTACTTGTAGAGGCAACATAAGCCTGGCTGTCTTCAGTGTCCTGATTGCTCTTCTTAGATTTCTGAGAAATTTGCCACAACCAATTGTGCATTCGCAGTTTAGCACAGGAATGCTCAGGCTTTATCTGTTATTTTAAAAGACTGAACTAGGAAGAATGCTTGGTGGAAAATTCCACGTTAGAAGCTCCTCATCACAAGCATTAGTGAAGTGGTAGGTAAGTGCTAGTGGCATATGATTCTGTTGTAGCCTTAGCTTAGACTGCAAGATAAAAGAGATCAACCAAGGACGGGTGGGGTAAAAATGCAAGAAGGAGTTGATCCTTCAGTACAGTTGGATAAGCACAGGGTTACAAAACAAAACAAAACAAAAAAAAAAAAAAGGGGGAAAAAAAGAGGGAATTAATAAAATGCAGAAAGTGTAAATTATGTGACATTTGAAATGTTTTTGTCATTCGTTGAAGCCTTATCCAAGAAAATGAAAGTTACATGTAGTACAAATATGGAAACAAATCAAGGACTGAAGTTTTAATTCTTACTCTTAGCAATGTCTGTGTGGTAAAAGCATGTCAGACAGAGGCCCAACTTTGAATTTTCTTTTAAACTGTTAGGAAGCTACTTTGACTTAAAGGTAGAAGATCTCACTGAGATGAAAAATTAAGTAAATGATTATGTTATATTGAATACTTAATACCATTGTCCTACATAAAATATGACAAGCTTTTTTTTGATCTTTTATATTTACAGGGAGTGCTACTTGCGAAAGCAAATTTTACACTTCACACTTACTGTAATTACTTGGCTTTAGTATGTCTTGAGTGAATGTTTTAGTAACAAACCTTTCATTAAAAAATAATCTGGTGCTTATACATGTACTTGCAGAATCTGTCTACAAGATTTGGATTACATCATGTAGTTATGACACGCTTGACTTGAATTTAACTGAAAGCAAAGCAGTCACCATTTTAAGCTAATGAGGCACTTGTTTCTTGTTCTTCCTTCCATTTAGATTTCCACTTATCTAGTACCCCTGGGAGCCATGACCTGTTGGGCTTACACATTCACTGCTGTTTTTCAGTTACCACATAGGTGTTCAGTAGAGCAATGAGACTTGAAGATGAAAGTATCTGGTTTTACTTGATAATTTAAACAAGACAATTTTCTCAAAAAAAGAACTAGATATTTTGACCCAGACTTGGGATATAGGAAAGAAAATTTGTAAAATCATGTCATTTCCACAACAGAGAAGCATAGGCTGGGAAATTCCATGTAGTACTAATTCCTACAGGCACATATGGAAATTTATATTACTTTTCATATAGTTACTGGAGCAAAATGGCTTTAAAATAAATACTTATCTAAGAATGTTAGCATTAAAATGCAAGACAACTTTGAATATATGAAGAACCAATATCTTGAAAATGCTGGGTGAGGATTCTGTGCCTTTATTTAATTTATTGACTTCCATTACTTCAAGAACTGGAAAAATAAAGCAAAACAACCAGTAAACCCAAACTGTCTAGTTTCTAGTTAGTGAAGAGTTTTATTGACTACTTCTACTGAAATGTCTGACATCAGTTTTGTTGATCTCTAACTTTACTGATGCCATTAGAAGAACTGGAGATAAATGAAACAGAAGTCTTGAAATCTTTTTCCTTTCACTCCTTCAACAGCAGAAGGCTGTGAGGACTTGTCAATCTGTATATAGCCCTGCTCAGATGATGATGTGTATATATATTAACTGCAGTGCCTGTTATAGCCTTAAACTTGCACATGAACTGGAGGGTGTAAACAGTCAATCTTCCTGTGTGCCCAGTCTTTGGAAATTAATGTAACCAAGAAGGTATTTTACATCATTAATTTTTGATTTAGAAATTAATTATAATCTCCTAAGCCTTTATACAAGAGAACATAGTTCTTCTCAATGGGCTTCAGAGACTAACTTGTGGTATATCCAACTTTATAGTTGCACAGTCGATTCACATAACCTAGAATAATAGGGTGCTTTAGGTTGGAAGTGATCTTAAAGATCATCAGTTCCAACCCCTGCTTACCTTCCAGCCTTACATCTTTCAACCACATCATTTTGTGGTAGAAAATTGAGAACTTTCTACTTTCCTTCTAAGAATTTGATACATAGTATGGGTTAAAAGGAGGAGTTATATAAGATTCTTGGTGAGCCTCTTTGTAAATCCTAAAAGCTATGAAGTATCTCTCTTGTTCGTTAAGTAATGTCAAACTTTGGTTCTAAATAGAAGAAACCTTTAACACGAGGATAAGGTACAAAATGTATCTTGGAGAAACTGGCAATACATAGAGGCCTGCAAGATACAACGCCCTGTGTGATGGTGATGGATCTGTCACATTTTGCAGTTTGGCCTGGAAAGTTTCTTGTTGCTGAGATTGATTTCTAATGAGTCTTAGATATTCTGTTCCTCCAGTTGTGTTCTCAATATGCTCTGGAGCATGTCAGGTATCTTATGGTTTTGATAAATTTGCCAGAGAATTTATGGCAGAGATTGTTCTGTGTCTATCTATAGTTGGTTTGTTTGTTTGTTTAATTTGATTTAGGAAACAAAAGCTTTTATGGAAACTTTTGCTGACCCACAAATGAGAAACTTCTTACGTTAAAGGGGAAACTTTCTTAGTAAGATCTGTGGGTCCAATTTTCACATCCATTTTAATGAGGATGGGAAAGTATTCCTTGTTCTGATTATGACAGGCTTTAGAAACAGTTGAGTTGTGAAATTTCTTTACACATTCACAAGTCTGGTTTGGCGTAACACTATTAGCAATACGGAATTGAATAGCATACTACAACATTTTATTGATACATATATATTTTTTCAGATTTACACTAAATGTAGAGCATCAAGATGGTGAATAATTAAGAAGCTGAAACATTAATTTAAGGACGCATCACATATTATATATAGGGAGTAAATTTAAGTCATTAGCAAATGTTCAAGCTGGCATTCCACACTGCAGCTGCATATGTGAGTTGACTCAGTCCATTATTAATCCTTTCAAGGAGTGCTTCCATATGGATTTCTGTGTTTACAAGCAAGAAGAAAACTACAGATTGATAGAATCTTTATCTCTTGTTATATATATCTTAACAGGAATCAAATAAAGAAGTTCAGAAATGAAACATGCACAAATACCCCAGAAACAAAGATTACTGAAGTCAAAAGAGCTGCAGTTTGCAAAGCCACATTTCTTATTGATGATTTCAAGGATTTTGAGACAGTCATCTCAAAGAGGGTTACAGATAAATTTGCAAGGCTCTATCTCTGATAAGCTTTACTTGCAAATATGCTTTACTGCACATTTCAGGTCTTAAACAGTTGAGTGAAAATGTTTTGTGATATAGAATAGCAGAGACTCTGGATGGGTAAGGACTCGTTGGCCCATTATTATGAAGAGTGGTTTAACGATTGCAGCCTTTTTCTAAGGAGAAGAGATTTAAGAAGGACTTCTGTTACCTTTACTCAACAGAAGGAGCAGCCAGTCAACGAACCAGAAACTGTGAATCTGATTGAAGTTTAATGTTGGATCTCTTAAATAATTCCTTCAAACAATCAAAAGCAGCTTAGATCTGATTAGTGGAAAAACAATCCTTTGATATCAATCTGTTCTTTTTGCTAGATAAACCTGACTTTTCTAAGGGGCAGGTGGTAGAAAGTAAATTCAAAAATAAATGTATACTGCAGCATAATAATTCTTTGTCAAAAAATATTTAACATAAAATCAATATTATTTTGAAGCATTTTATCATCTGTTGATATTATAAAAATAAAAATATTTGTAAATATTTGGAGGCCTATCGGTTTTTCTTGGTTAAAATAGCACCTTATGTCTTAAAATCTGCTTTACAGTACTATAGTTAATATAAGTATGATCTTTTCTGGAAATTTGACTTTCTATGACAAAATAAGTCTTGTAGAGAGCAAAGCTTCAACTTAACCATGCACGTACATAGACAATATAAAAGAACAGATTTAGACCTACAGATTGAAAAGTCCAAGATATTTTTCTCTTTCAATCATTAACAAATTCAGCTTTTAGCTGTTATTAGAATGCTTAGCCAAAAAGTCATTATTGGCTTTGACAAGACTTATTTTTGCCCTGAATATTTTAATCTTTCAATGAATGTTCTTGAGATTATTGTTCAGTAATATGAAATTAAAAAAAATTTACACTTCTGAGTGAAATAAAGAAATTCCAACTGACTCAACCCAAATTTTTCCTATTTTTTCTCCTTCATTATGCCACAAGAAAATCTATGGAAATAACCTCTCAAAATTATTTATCAGATCAGCTTCTGTGTAATGCAGTACCTTAAGGATCTGTATTATTAACTTCATTTCTTGATAATAGCACCAGCTAATTACTGCAAAATGATATGATGCTTTATGTCAAGCCCTGTTAAAAGGAAAAGAAAAAATGAAAAATGTGATGTGTACTTTTTATTTATAATCTCTTTAACTAATTTTTCAAAACTGTTTAACAGAAGATATAGAAAACTGGGTAGATTTTTTTTTTTAATGGTATTCCTAATTCTTACTATAGTTCATTGATAGTTTTATACAGATAATGTTTCTCTGATAGCAACTTAAAAAATCTTTTTGCATGAGTTCATTGGAAACGGCACAATAATTTTTGCATGAGTTCTGATAATTTGTAATTTTTATTATTTGCATTTGGCCATCCAGAAGTAATATGTGGTACGTGGAGGTTATTCTAGATCTACAAAACAGTTTTACCTTACCTTTTTTCCTATAAATCAGACCCCCAAAGATGCAACATTCTCCATCTCATGACACACTCAATACTGATCGTTTCATTTTGTATTTGTTCATATAATAAAATGATACAAATTGTATTGCATTGTAATTGTGAATTTTGATAAATCACTTAGTCACCTGTAATTTAATTTCTCCAAATGAAGAAGGTATAGGTTTTTTTTTTGTCCAGAAGGAGTGTTACCTCTTTAAATACCAAGCATATTAATGAAACTAACTGTATTTCTGATTAAGTAGTTGCACTTCCAAAGTTGTGATTCAGCATTTATTTTCCGAACAGACAGCTTCAAAGTATACTGCAATTCTGAAGTCTTCGTTAAGAAAATTAAAATGAATTCCTCATTTTTTAATTGCAGCAATTAGCAGTTAAAAATATTAATGAAGTCTAAACTTTCTTAACATTAGCATTTCTAATTATCTTATGTCCCAGTTTTTACTGAGGATTACATAGCAATTTAATTTTCTTTATAAGTTTTGAACTGTATTTACAGAATGATTTTTCTTTACTTCTATCGATTTACATAGTTTTGCAAAATGTAGATGAGAATTCATGTTTTTTCTTAATTATTATTATTCCTTATAATACTGAATGCTGAGTTAGATAACTGGCTGAATCATGCTTTTTCTTTTTTCATTTATATTATGATATATATTTGAGCCTATTAATTTTCCACCAAATTAATTAGATAGTAATTTGACTGGGAAAAAAGAAAAAAAAAGATAAAAATCATATAGAATTTACATCCAGTTTCAGTATTAATCAGTTGCTTTTTGCAAGCTACTGTGTTCAGTCCCAAGCACAGATCTTTATATTGTCAGTGCCTATAAAGATGCAAGTGAAGTAGAAGATACAACTGAAGCTAAAAACTTCAGTTTCACACTTTCAAATAAAATGTTATGTTCGGGACAATAAACAAAATATGCTTTAAAATGTTTGTTCAGAATTAATCTTTATCTTTCTCACAGATATGTTTGTGGGTAATAAGCAAGTGATAAACATTGAGATCAATCTGGTTCTGTGCATAGAATCTTCAAGGGAGCATTAAAAAAAAAGATTTCTAACCAAATATAATTTTGTAATTACATAATTACACTTATAGCAATTTAAAATTTGAGAAAACTCCACAAGAAAATTCAAGGTTCCCATGTTCGAACCCTCAGTGAAACATTACATCAGATAAAAAACATTGTGTTTCCCTAACAGGGGGTTAGTTACACATTTCAGTAGGTGAATTTCTCTTGAAAAAGTGTCTTTTTGATTTATTTTTACAAGTTGAAATCTATCAAAAAATCAAAAATATAAATAGATAAAATGTAATCTCAAATTCTGTTTGTAGCTTGAATATCTTTGATTAGAAATTTGATAATAATCCAAGTCTGAAACTCGCAAGTTCTTGATACATCTACTTGAAAAAGTTAAAATATCTATTGCCTCAATCTGAAATGTTCACTGCTTAACTGTAACTTCATACGTGTGTGTGTGTGTGTGTGTGTGTGTGTGTGTGTGTTGGGGGGGAGTGGGTACAGTGGATGAACACAAAACCTTTTGGAAAGCAAATAGTCTTGTTAGTTCATAAATTTGGTTGTCTGATGCACTACAAAACAGGGTATAAAAGAATGGTAAAAATATGATACCAAAACAAATAAGATTGATGAAAATGTTTCCCCATTGTTATATAGCACAGAGAAGCCTGCCATTTTGTCAGACCAGCTCTCTGCTGCCATCTGTGTCATGGCAAAAAAATGATAACAGAGTATTGGTGGGAAGGTTCAGCCTCTATTGCTGTGCCACCATCTGCCTCTGATGCTGTGGCCCAACATAATAAAATAGAAGATGTTATTTTCGGAGGAGCTCTCATTTATAAATACCTCTGTGATGCAAAAAAGAGAGCACGGCTCTTTTCAGTGATGCTCACTGCCGTGAACAAGAGGTAGTGGGCACAAACTGGAATGCAGGAGGCCCACCCTGACCACCAAGCAGCACTTCTCTGCTGTGCAGGTGATGGGGCATTGACACAGGCTGCCTTGAAATGCTATGGAGTTTCCTCCTTGGAGATCTTCAAAAAACTCCTGGACATGGTCCTGGGCAACATGTTGTAGCTCACCCTGCCATTCTGTGGCTGTGTGGAGGTAGTTTATGAAGTTAGCCCTCTTGACTGTTCAGCCCTTGAACCTTCAGCTGCCATAGATATTATTAGCTGCAGTGATATTCTAAAGAGCTTAGTTAATACGGTTTTACAGTGTTAATTCTTTGCAATGAGATCTTATCTATATACAACATCATTAGATGAATTATATTAAACTAATACAGTTGTAATAAATAGAACATGAAATGTGCAAGGTAGATATCCTTGAAGTTTGACAGTTAATAGTTATTCACTTCTTACCTGATTGTGGCAGAAAGTTTATTTTTAGAGTCTACTTAATTGTGATTTAAAGTGGTTTTGCATCTTCCTTTGAAGTGTCTGATGGGAGTCATCTATGTAGCTTGTTAGGTTAGCTGTATTGATAGTCCTCTGTAACTACAGACAGTTTTAAGCAGTACTGCAGGAGTTGTTTTATGTGTCCCCCACATCCCTTTCTGTTTAATTAGAAGTTTGAAAATGAAACAAGTAGATTGGCTAATTACTTGCAATTTTGTATTTCTTCTGTTGTTTCTTCATGCTTAGACACCATATTTTGATAATATCCCATTTTATGACACGTAAAAGAGCAGAGTAAGCTATGTGTTCACTTATACTAAAATTCCTGGTATGATTTTTGATTTTGCCAAATCTGCTTATAATATAAAACAATCCAGCTCTGTAAAACGAGTTTGGAGATGGTTCCTATTGCAGGCTTAGCCTGTTTTTCTGGTTAGCTGAGCAGCTTATTTGTTTTTTATTTATTTATTAGGCTTCTGTTCTTAAGCCTATTTTTTTTTTCCTGCAGTACAGGAATAACTGGTCAAAGGTCAGTCTAGGATGAAAAAATATTTTTCTCTTATATTCCTCTGCGCTTACAGAAAGAGTCTGTAGTGAAATTCATTATGTGTAGTTAAATTCATGTGAGATTGCACATTTCAAAATGTGATATGTTAACTTGCTTTGAGTGTATTTCAGATGTTATACTTTACTGTTGGATTATGTTTTCTTTGATTAGGCATATCAGTATCACCTTCAGTAGGGAAGCCAGTATTTTATGAAAGCACCCGTATGTCAACATCTAATCTTACGTGAATTGTCTATGTGTTGACTCAGTAAGGTAATGGGAAGAAAATCCTAAGACACAACTTTCTCATTCCCCTTCTCCTTCTCTTCTTTCTTCTTCCATTCCCTTCCTTCTCTATTTCCTTTTCTCCCCACTCATTTTCCCATTCCTTTTTCTCTTCCTTTCTCCTTCCCCAAACTTTCATAATTGTAATAAGTCCTGACAACTGAGATGTAGAATAGAATTTTAACATCACTTGTATCTGAAACACTAACAAGCATCATAACATAAATGTTATGACAATATATTTGCCTATTACACAGTATTACAGTCTCAGCAAACTGAATGCTTAATATTTTTGTTTTGAACCAGATTTACATCTCCACATTCACTCTCCTTTCCTAAAGAATGCTGACAGGCTTAGCAAGAAAGGGGAGTAAATGATGGGTATCAATACTTAGAAATGATTATATGATTATGATAAATACATCGATGCAGGAATCACTATTGTTAACAATGAGGAAAATGGGAACAAGAGGCTCTGACAATCTGTGCATTATCAGTCTCTGTAGGATCTTTTCTTATGCCTGGTTTGAATGATAAGAGTGAGAGGTGTTTTCTTTATTGAAACATACAGGGTATTTCTCACACAGTTTGTGAGTAATTTAAAGAAAGTGATACATAATATTTAGCTGCTTTTGCATGGCGTAAAGTCAGATTTCAAAATACTGTAAAAATAAAAATACAAAAATTCTCATTTTTCAGGCAATAAAAAAGAGATACAAATGTTAGAAATGGAATACACAAACTCAGCTAAGTAGAAATGGGACTGGGAGGAAAGAAAACTGGCTCTTTGAGCATAATATTATTCTCCTTATGGTAACACTGCTGAGATGCTTTAGGTAGCACAAGGAAAGCTTTGCCTTGCAGTAATTAGGATGAGCTACACTTTTTTTTCTGTATTAGCCTAGTGGTCATTGATAAAGGACAGTTAATGCAAACAACATAAAAGGTAGTTTTTAACATTTCAGGGAGGCTGTCTTCTTATGTTTGTTACTACCACATAACATCTTGTTGAGAACTGTGGCTTGGGCTTAGGAAGTAATATTAATGCTGCTGTATGCATTTGACCTTCTGCTCTCTGAGTGATTCAAATAAATCATATGCTGAGAGTCTCGGACAGATGTGGTAAATATTAGTCTTGCAGGAGATAGGAGTATAACATGTGAGAGATGCTGTGATTTCATAAAAGCTCTAAAAAAGCAGATGGTGTGATACAAGCAAAGGTAAAAATGTGCACTGAACTGTCAGAAGCCTTATTGTTCCTGTTTTTTGAAAAGTAGAATGTGGAATAGCATAAAAAGAAATGAAGATGGAAGAAGTTCATGACTAGCCACAGAAATCAGCAATAGCTTGTTAAGATAGACATATTTATTGGAATGAGATGTCCTCTGTGACACAGCAGAGAAGCAGTGGTGCTTTGCTCTTTTTTTAGGTAAGAAGATTCCAAGGCTCTGACCTGTACCTGTTAGTCAGACTAGCTGAAAAACAGCAGTGTGATTCTGATGGATTTGAGTGGAAAGCTGGTTTTATTTTCCACTAGGGTGAGACTGAGAAGTCTGCACGGTCTCTGGAAGTATTTGTTTATGAATTCAAATCAACAGAATAAAATAAGAAGTAGCACAGAGTTACAAAACTTAGTAAGTAGGGAATTGAAATGGGATACCTTATATTACATATTGATAACCATATTCCATATGTATAACATTATTATTCCATATATAGAATATGGGTAACCTGTTTTGCAGTCACTGCTCTCTTTATATTTTGAGTAAAATTTAAATCCAAATTGAAGATGCTTTCATTTAAATGCTTTTGAACTTCTGTAATATGTTGTCTCGCTCCAATTTATAGGAAGGAGAGGAGGTTCTTTTATTATCTACATACCCGGCGTGAGATTAAGAAGCAACGGTTCAAATGTTGGTCCAACCAGTTTATTACAAATCTTAATCAGGGAAATGGGGAAGGGGAGGGCGGACACTATTATGAATTAGGGTAATGGGGAAGGGAAGGAGGGCGATAGAAAAGATAGAAGAGAAGAAGCAAGGAGTCTTTATAGGCAGCAAGAGGGAGATAGTCACCACCATGGATCCAGCGTGGTTCATAGTTCAGTCTTTGATCTTCAGTAGCGGTGGGTCGTCAGGCAGAGTTGTTCTGTTGACAACGACGACGAGAAGCACGACGACGACCATGGCGATGATGGCCCCTTTTCAATGCTTTCAGAGTGGTCGAGTCAGCTGTCTTTGGAGTGACAGCTCAAATCCAAAGTGGTTGAGTCAGCTCGCCTTTGAGTGGCAGCTTCTGGCTCTGGGATCTCAGCAGAAACTCCTTTGTTCCCATCTTCCGGGCCTTGCCAGCAGATAAGAGGGTGCAGGGATGCCCATCTGCATCCTGTTTCTCACAGAACACGATGGTATCGTTCCCCAATTTTCCCACAACTAGCTGGAGCTGTTCAGTCACAGGCCAGATCTTCTGCCAGTGAACACTCCTGAGCACTCTCATCCGCTCTTCTACAGAGCAAGCAGCTCTGGGGGAAGGGGCTTTCAAATGTTCCCAAAGTGATATCGATTGTCACACGGTTAGCACCCATTAGTTGCCTCCTCAACAAATCATTCAGAGTCTTATCGCAAGAAATACCTCAGGAAGCAAGCTTTGAGCCAAAAAACAAAGAAGGATTCTCACATATGTGAAGTTCTTAGCAGAATTTGGAATGTCTTCTTCCAATTAATCAGTTTTCTTAGGACTATTTCTGAAGAAGATAGTGGAAGCCCTATAACTTTTGTAGAATGTTTCATTCTGACTGATTTCCTAACATAGAATTATATGAAATCTAACAGAAATTGATTACATACCAGTCTTTTCTAAAAAATATGAATATAATGTTGATGAAAAACAACTCAATCCTAGGCAAGGTTAATAATAGCAGAAATGATAGTATATTAGTATACGCTCATACATAGTTTATACACCTAGTACAGCCTGCATATGTGCTTTTTTACTATTTTACCTTATTGATATATTTAATGCTTAATATATTTCTGTTAAGAAGCTTCTGCAGACTGGGAATTCATGAGAATACATCAGTGCTTTGAACATTAATCAGATAAGTAAAAACACTAGATTTTTTTTTAAAAGAAAGACACATTTAGAAACAAATTTGACATCACATGTCAGTAAATCTGATGTGCCTTATAGATGCTATGCTGATGAAGAAAATCACACAGCTGGGAATTTAAAAAAAAAATTCTTGATACTCAGCTGGTGTATATAATTGTTGTGCAGTGTGCAGATATAGGGGGAAAATGAAGGCACTTTGTTTTACAGCTGCAGTATTGAGGGTCCAAGGAAATAGCTGTGGTCAATTTTCAAAGCATTTGAAATAATATTTTCACAATTAAAAAATGTAAGATAGAAAGGAACTTCAGCTTCCACTGACTAAATGGGAATTTTGTATTTAATAATACAAATAAGCTCGCAAACACATACATTCATCTACACCAATAGAAAATTTCATACGTTTCAGAATGTTGAAAATCCACCTGGATTTCAAAGTTCCCCGTGTACTCATCACATACTTTTAACAAATTATTGAACAACTGTACCTTGATTCCACTGTACAATCATGCCTAGTCCAGTGAGCAGACCAAGCTTAAAGCACTGGATTGTCTTCACTTCATTATTTTTCTCTTCACTGAAGATGCACTGAAATTAAAAAAAAGCCCCTGAATGCGCATCCCTTTTTCTTTAGTTTTTCAACCAATGTAAAAACAAGCTCTTGACATGATTCTGAAGCTGCAGTAAGGATTGCAACAATCCAGTATTGCGAAGTAACCTAGAGAAAAGCATCACTTTATTCTCACACCGTCCTTTCAATTCAACAGAAAAGAACATGTAACTGTTTTTATCAACTACTTTCTAAAAAGATTTCTGTGAGTCGAGATGTTTACAGTTCCATAGGTATTATTAAGAATATTTTGGTGTTGATTTATGGAGCCGATTTAGTAAAATGAGGGAGTTTGTGTGTGATCAGCTCTGATTACTTTTCCAAAGGCTTATCATATTCGAAAGTTCTTAGCAACAGGCTTATAAGAATCAAGAATAGCCCTAGCTTCTCTGCCCTTTACCTCTTTCAAAATGTACACTCCTTTGGCTTTGTTTTCTCCAGTATAAATGGAGAAAAACATGTACACTGTAAAAAGGAGCAGTGCCTATCAAAAGAAAACACTCCAGTGCACACGATTGTCCCCTCAGGGATGGAATGAGAGGAAGAATGAGTTGCACATGACAGCTGGTGGGGTTTTGTTTTGCTTAATGCAGCGTAGGCAGGTACTGGAAAGGGTGGTATCAAAATCCCAAAGAAATGGAGCTTATTATCTATCTATCAGGTACTTGTGTGGATTTTACATTACTTTGGCTGTATATTATGCCTGTAGACAGGAGTTAGCATCTACAGTTGCCATTTTCTTATTTAGCTTGAGCAAAATGCCATGTAATGGCTGGAAGTCTAAAGATGATATTCACATGCTCTCTCCCTTTGTCCCTGCAATATGCACTGTGTGCAAGCTGTTGAATTGAGAAGATAAATATCTTCAAATCAATCATCTATAATATTTGAATTCATTTTTTCCTTTTTCATTTTAAATCATGAAACATTAAGAAAGATGGCTAACTTTAAATACTGGTGACGCAAATCTTTTTGAAGAGTTTGTTTGCCACTCCTTAATGGTGCTGATGGGTTTGGTGACTTTTTTTGCTTCTTTGCTTTCTGCAGGCCAAACAAGGTATGTGAGTGGTGGTGGAAGAGAGTAAACAGAAGCAGAACTTGATATAAATGGGAGGCAGAGCAAGATCTCAGGCCAGCTGTCGTCCTAACTAAAAAGCCTTTACAAGTATTCCTGAGTGTTATTTTCATTAATTCATGCTCCCTCCACTGCCTTTAAAGAAATGAATGACTCCTATCCTCTCATTAATCCATGAAGAAGCTTTGATCCAGTTTTTACAAGTGCAGCTCTTTATAGAAGAAAAGAGAAATGTTCTCTTCCTTCCCCACCCCTGCCTCCCCTCCTGTCTTCTTCCCAGAGGAACTTTTTGGCTTTACTGTTAGCTAGAAATAGAATGAAGCCTGCTGACTGCAAGCTTCTGTTGGACAAATAATATAGCTTGCTTTAAACATATTGGTACCCACAGTTGAGCCAGGCAAACAGATGGAAAAAGTTTAAAATAAAGCTGTGTAAGCTCCAATGAGGCAAGAAATATATACTTTTTAAAGTTTTGTTATCTTTCTACAAAAACGGCACCCCAGGGAAGGTTCTGTCACTGAATTTCATAGGCCAGGTGTTCTCATGAAAAAGGAAGAAACAAAGAAGTTGTTCTTTGTTTTGTTTTTTTGGTTTTTGTTTTTCTTTTTTTTTTGTTTTTAAGCAAGACTGGGGGGGGATACCATTTTCTGTATTATGGGAATGCTTAACACAGAAGAAATCAACAGGGGTCTCAAAATGCAACTTTAAAAACAGCTTAAAAGGCTTCTTTATAGTGAGTATTTAAATATTTTCAAGGTTTGTTTGCACCTTGCATTTCTTCTATATTTTCTTCTGTCTTAGAAGAGTAGTTTTAGCTGCTTCTCAAGTGCTGAAAATTATTTAAAAGGAGACTTTTAATTGACGATAGATTTATTTTCTCTTCAGTTTTCTGGGTATGTTTTAGAGAAAGATTTTAAAGTGAAAAAGAGAGCTAAGAAACAACAATTGCTTATAATTGTTTTTCATTATGTAGTATTTTGACCAGGTTCCTTAGCCTCCTTATGTCTGTGATTCTACTGAACTGTTTTGGCTATTGCAAAAGCATACCATTGAAAAATAGAGCTGTTAATAGTGCATAAAGTTAAATGATCAGAAACAATCCTGGAATGAGTGAATAATTTGAGTAAAACGTGGAGCAGATCATTATTGTTAAAACAGTGATAGAATTTGTATTATTTATTAATACTACATCAGTGTGTAAGTTGTGGAATTTGGTTTACTTGATTTACATTTTCCCAAAAATATTCTACTGTAATATGATCTAGGTATTTGTAATACCGTTTCAAAAAATTATGCTTTTCTAGCCCCATTCTTTATACTTAGTGTAAATCTTATTGCTTTACACATCTAAGTAGACAAAATTAACAGCAATGAAAATACCACCCCATGAAAGGTAATTACTGCTTAGCTAATGGCCTTCTCTAAGTAAATATAAAAATTGGCTTTCCTCTGTAAACATAATTATAGCTTTCTCCATAGTTATCTTCCCAAATCTGTTAGAATATATACAGTGAATGGCATGTAAGTACAAATGCATAGGGACACATTTTCCCAAGAGTAACAGTATTATAGTGCTTAAATATTTTGTTCTGTTTGATCAGTTACAGAACTCTGCAGCACTGGGGCTCCTGAAGCAGTCAGTATTTGTTTCTTTTTTATGGTTCAGTGTTCTCACTGGTACATTGTATGGGAACTGCTAATCATGGCCTGAACCTCTGATTGATCACCTGAGGTGAGCAATGAATCAGCCATGGGAGCACAGGTGAAGGCAATTCACCTTTGCTGCCGGAAGGGGTGGAGCCTGGCTGCACCTCTCCTAGACCCATTTAAGAGCTGGCTACCGGGGGGAAGGATCTTTTCTGGAGATCCCCTCTGCTGGAGGTTCATAAGTGAGCCCAGGATATGGGTAAGCTTTCTATCTATTCTGTTTTTGTTATTATAATCTGCTTTGCCTAGCTCTCTTGTTTATTTCATAATTATAACATCTTAATATTCATTGATTATACATATATATAATGGGTTGACTCTTGTGTGGAACAGAACTACAGTAGGAGAAAATTAAGAGAGCTATTAGAGGATATCTTTCAATGGAGCAGATAGTTTAACTTGTTTTGTTTGTTTTTTCTCCAATGAGAATTTCTCTGAAAAATATGCAAAAAATAGTTTTTATTGACCAACATAAATAAAAGCCATTTTATATGAACTTTCAATTTTTTTTTTTTAGAGCCTTAATAAGTTGAATAGCTGAGTTTTGAGTAATAATAATAATAATAAATGCAGCATCATATTTTTATCTGAAATCTGAAAAAACACTGAAGGCTGTTATTTGTCCCAAGAGCTTTAAGTCTGAAGTTGTTCATGAAGAAAATTTTGAAGCCAAGTTTTAAAAAATGATTTTAAAACCTTAAAAAGTTATAAAATTTCAATACATTTCTATTAGCGAGATATAAAACTAATGTGCTTGGGTGCAATTAGTATTGATTGGTGAGAAGTCTGGAGCACAGGGCATATGAGGAGAGGCTGAAGGAGCTGGGAATGTTCAGCCTGGAGAAGAGGAGGCTCAGGGGAGACCTCATTGCTCTCTATAACTTCCTGAAAGGAGGTTGTAGTGAGCTGGGGGTCGGCCTCTTCTCTCGTGTCATTAGTGATAGGACCAGAGGGAATGGTTTCAAGCTACGGCAGGGAAGATTCAGGCTGGACATGAGGAAGTATTACTTTTCAGAAAGGGTGGTCAGGCACTGGAATGGACTGCCAAGGGAGGTGGTGGAGTCACTGACCCTGGGGGTGTTCAAGGAAAGGCTGGATGTTGTGTTGAGGGACATGGTTTAGTGGGAGCTATTGGGAATAGGTGAATGGTTGGACTGGATGATCTTTTAGGTCTTTTCTAACCTTAGTGATTGTATGGTTATAGTTCTACTGCATGGATGTTAAATATCTATTTTATTCTTTCTCTAGCCTTACTCTATGTTTCTTTGCAGAGTTGATGGGAGGATGCTGTACAGGCTGGTTTAAATTCTATTGTTTGCTTGAACAGAGCGTGAGGCAGTTAGTAAGTGCAGTTCTTAAATTAACCAGAGCAGGAATGTGGTTGTGGGCTTCTCCTTGCAGAGAGAAATACATCTGAATAATTACTCTTACATGCCAGAAAGCTAGCTTTTCTTCAACGTGGTCAAAACTGCTTGGTGCTGCTTGCTTCACAGATTTGTTTGGTTTTTAATGAGGGAAGGATGGGGGTTGCAGTAAGGCACTGGAGATCAGGGAGAGGGACCCCAGGAATTTGGCATCTCTTTCACACAGTGATTTGCTATAAGCTCCTGTTCCAAATAAAAAAATTTCCTTTACAGCCCCAGGCTGTGACAACTTATCCAGATAATGATGTGTAAGCAATAGTGCATACATTAAATTACATTTGAATTAATGATGAGGAAATACAGGAGTAATAACACATTACAGTTTTGGACAGGTGTTCAAATACAGGTTAGAGCTGCATAAGTCTTATATCTTATGATAGAGAAGATTTTTCTCATTAGATTTTGTGCACATTGTCTTCCACTTTTTGAGTTAAAATAATACAATATTTGCAACTTTTTCCTCTTAGCAACTCTGCTGCTAATTGTCTATTCAGATGTTACTTGTATCACCTAGCTGAGGAAGTGGCAAGTTTGAAGTCTATATTCAAAAAGCAAATGTCTTTTGGATTTCTTACAGGCATTTAATTATACAATCAGAGATCCTTTGGGCAGTAACTGTTCCCTTCAGGTCTGTTCTGTGAACTGCTGTCCTGTTTTTGTTTGAGCGTGTTAGTTTCGTTTTTATTTGCTTATGTGTTTGGCATTGTAAAAATTATGTCTGTTTCCTTTCCTTCAAACTCAGGAAATGCTTAGTATGTACTCTTTAGTTTGTTCTTTTACCTCTCACCAAAACAAACAAATGAACGAAAAACATGACCATGAGAATAAAACATCTTAAATATTGGTGAAGGGACTTCTTCCCACAATTTATTGTCACATAGTTATAATGGTTTCTTATAGCTGCATCTTAATGGTATGGAATTTAGATGGCAAATTCACCTTGTTTTCTGCAATGGCAGTTAGGTAGCATGTCAAATTTCTCCATCCTGTGTGTGTGTGTGTGTGTGTGTGTGTGTATATATATATATATATATACACACATACATACGTACTGGTCATAGCAAACTTACTGACTAATTTTAATCTACATCTAATGCTGGTTTTACTGAATTCTATTGCATCAGTCTCTGTGTTTATATGATAAAAAGTGCTCATGGCTTCTTATAAAGACACTATATCTCTTAAATCCAGGTACTCCTTCAGATTCTTTTACTTCTCTTCCCCCCCCCCCCCCCCCACACACACACACGCACACACACACACTTTATTTTATTTGTAAAGAAGGGGGGAAAATTGGAAAAATGAGTCTTTCAGATCTCAGTAAGTCATCAAAATTTTCCTTATTGATCTTGCACAGGATTCACAGTTAAGAGAGAGATTATCAAGTAAACAGCCGCTTATATTTCTCACTCATTTTGCTGTTTCTTCACAAATACGTCTGCAGAATTTTTGGGAAATTCAGGCTCTTTTATATATTTCTAATTATGAAACTCCTTTATAGCTACAATGGGAATAGACTAATGTCAGTCTCTTGCATGCAACTTGTGAGAAATTTTGGAGGTTTTTGATTCAATGACTAAATGACATGTGAAATTGCATATTTATCTACACAAGGGAAAACCTTGCAAACATTGAGGATTTATTTATAGGTGCTTATTTTAAAAGTTGGACTGAAACAACACATTTCAAATCAGGGAATAATTTATTTTTCGTTTCTGCTGCCTCAGGAATTGCAAGTGTTCGCATCTGAAACTGTATCTACCTCTTAGAATAGCTTGATTCTTACACTGTTTTTAGTGGAAATACAAGTTGCATTACTATGTTTCAAATTACACAGTACTTTTGTCATTACAGCACATATTGTTTCAGTATAGCCAAGCAGTCAGTCTTCCAAACTGCTCATGATATCCAGAGGCTTCTTATGATTTACATTTAAGTAACTGTGTGGAAATGAAAAATAAAAATAAAAATAGAACAGTATATATACGTCAAATATATACGTCAACTTGGGTTTGGACACAGTCTGAAGCAATTTGGATTACTTCAGTTAATAAAAAGAACACTCGTGAAGACTGATGTGGTATAAGGGTATTAATTTGAAGTGGAGATTATAACTTTATTTTGACATACACTGAATGTTAGCTAGAAATATCACAGGGAAAAAAAAGAGTTCTGGAATGACAGCATGCAGTCTAAGGGTTTGCCTGAAGCATTCAACAGCAAATTCCAGATTCTAACATCTGTCCAAAAAAAGGCAAGGTGGATTTATCGTTAAGGCACTGTATGGTTATTTTCAGTTCTTTGTTTAGTTCTGCTGCTAATGAGCTAAAAATGAAATAGAGTTATAGAGGGACAGAAGAATGTTTATTTTCAAGGGCTTGTTCTGGATTATCACTTTCTCTTTCCTTCCTTTTTATTTTATTTTTTTTTTTTCCCCAGAGTAACTCTAACACTCCTCTTCCTATATGCCAAGCACAGCTCTGCCCTTTTCATATCTTTTTAAACTCCTGCCTGGGAAACCAGAACAGTCAGGGCCACCCAAATATGTCATCAAGGGACTTGCCTTTCTTCTGAAGATTTTCTCTAAAACTGTGTGTATGCAGTAGCATTCCATATGGTAATACTGAATAGCTTAAAAATCCATTGAGAGATGATTTGGCAAGATGGCTGAACACACTTCTCTTCCAGGCCAGGATCTGTTTGCTCTCTGCTTTATGAACCATTTAGAGGATGTACAGGTTGTAGCTGAGTGTTCAAGGCCTTGCCCAATAGCCCATCAGACACAGACCTTTGGTTGATGAAATTCCCCTAAAGGCAGTGTAGCTGTACTGAGTTAGACTGATTTAGAAATGGGCCATATAGATTCAGTAGTTTTAGTTAAAGTTACAATAAGGGAATTATACAATGAGGGACTATGTAAAGAAGAATGAATAAGTATTTGCAGTGTGGATGAGTGGAAGCTTTACAGTTTGTAGAATGTGGTACCAAAAAGATTTATCAAGGAAAAAAAAAGAAAAAAGAAAAGGTAGGGGAGGTGTGTGAGAAATCAATTTGTCTTACTAGAAGCCACTTATTTGGTGTGATTTCTTGTCTACACTCTGTAAAGACTTCATATTTTCTTACCTTTTTGTTTTAAAGGATAAATGTTTTAAAACCATAAATGCATTGGAAATATGATTAGGAAATGTCTGTTAAAAAAAATAATAGACTTCATATATCTAATTGGTCTTTTTGAGTTCCTTTAGTGAGGTAGTCAATTGAGAAGTGGTTTCTGTTGTTTAATTTATGAGAACAAAAAGAACAACATGAGATGAATTATTTCAGTATTACTGATCTGCTCTTTCTTCTTTTCAGATTACTTTTTTTTTTTGGCCACAGGAAAAAAAACATAAGATAGAAACGCATAACCAATTATCTAGGAATTCTTACATTCCTAGAGCGTACAGGATAAGATAAAAGTGCCAGAGACTAAATTAAAAGAAAAAAAAAAAAAAGCAAAGAAAAAAAAAGCTGAAGTCAATTTATTGCCTGTTATTAATTCAGTCTTCTTGTTCCTCTTGTAGGCCTTTTTCACCTTTGATTTGTCTTCCATCCATGCAGCCACATATTCAGCCACCCTGCATAACATCCTAATAATTGCTGTGAGTTATTCCAGAAATACATTTTTTCTGACACATGCTGCCTCAGGCTTCTCCTGAAAACATCTTTCTCCGTGTTAGGGTGATCACTTAGTGTCTATCATTCTTTTCTGTCCTTTCAGTCTTTCTCATTGCCTTTTGACTATTTTCCACGCAGCTGTTCTCATTGTCTGCTCTTAAATTCATCTCCATTTGGGAAAAAGCTTCAAGTTTGTAATACATCAGTCCATTTCCACTTCACTGCCATCTTTTGTTTGCAACAGCAAATCTCACTGCTTGCAAAAAGCAAGGAATCACATGTGATTCACTGATATAATATTTGTCAACTTTTTTTCTTGGAACATTTGCCTGATAGATCTTTTCCCTGAGGCAAATGTAAACCCCATGAGTGTGAGATCAGAGGGAAGCAAATGCAATCACAAATTGGAAGAATAATTTGCAGATGGAATGTATTAATTATAGAAGGAATTTAGGTTGAGTTGTAAGCATAATCTTTCCTGGATATAAAGATCAATTCTTTCACACTTAAGTGCTTCAGAACTGATCTATTAAAAAGATCCCTAGAACACAAAGAGGCAAAGCTTGGCTATTCATTAAATTAGTGATTAGGCAAAGTATATATTGGCATGTTATGTCAGGAAGTTTAAAAACAAAACAAAAAACTAATGAGGTCTCCTCTTCATTCATGTGAAAATGAAATGTCATAAAAGCTGAAAAGAAATATTACTGTTGCAAATATTTGGAACCACATTTCTGTTCTTGCAGTCACAGGAATCACAACTTTGTGCATTTCAGCAAACATGTGGCAATGTATTCATAGGAAAAGTTAAATCTTACTGTCAGTGTCATCTATATTCTCATGTACAACATGATGTACTGGGAACAAGAAGGACAGGCTGGATAAGTAGCTTTCTTTGTTTACAGTAATTAACCAAATGATTTAAACTATGTCTCAATATTAGTGGGGTGGTTGCTTGTACAGTTATACAGCACACTGAACAAACTCTCAGCCTGAACACTGAAGAATGTTGGAGAAAACTCTCTTCAGTCTTTGCTGTCTTTGTGCAGGATGAAAAAATGATTCCCTTTGACAGAACTAAACGTGGGTGTGTATCTGGCTTTCCCTCAGAGAGAAAAGCAAAGTCTTAAAAAATATATATATTCTGTTACTTTGGTTCTGTGCTTTGGGGTTTTTTTTTTTTTTTTTTTTTTTTGTGATAAGTGTTTTTTCCTCGTTATTTATGATCTTTTTCATGTTTTGCATAGTAGACAGTATGTAAGCATTTCATAAAACAAAGACCTTTCTTCTAAGAGCAAATAAATAAGCAAGACTTCCGGAAGCTGGGATAAAAATGGAAAGAATGGAAAGACAGGGGTCTAAATGTCATATCCATGTTAGTCTGATAAGAGACTGGAGTGCAGCTGGACTTAGCTTTCTCTGTCAAGCTTTCTCAATAGAGCCTGGTCATATGTACTAAAGATTACCCATATGGTGAAATAGGGAAAGATAGGTCCCTTTAAGTGGGATAAGAAAAAACAAGCTCTGTAAGACAGAGCAAAATACATAAAGTCGATACTAAGTTACTTCTGAAGTGCTCTCTAAAGTTTTCCACCTTTTTAAGACTCCAGGCAGACATTTCTTTCATTTGATTTCAAGAATCCATTTCTGCAGGTAACTATGAACACTCAATTTTCTTAAATGTATCTTTTATATAAAGTTTTCTATTGGCTAAAGAGTTGCACAGGAAGCAGGAGCACTCGGTTGTGTTCAATATCATTTAGGGCAGACTTGGAAGCCCCAGCTCAAGGGGTACTGAAGTTTTGCTGAAGTTCAGCTATTGCTTAGATTAGATTCTTAAATAAAGGGATTTAAAAAAAAAAAAGTGTAATTAATTTGTCCATCTTTCGTTAAACAATGATTTCTTGAATTCTTCCTCTTGAAACAGAGGGATTCCATCTACCTACAGTTAGTACGTCTCCCCTTTCATCCATTCTCCTTCCTTTATCTGTCAGTATGCTAGTCCGGGGGTTACATTTTTGACAGTTGCCTTGTGCTAATAACAAAGTCAGGAAGGGAGTTAAAATCACAGAGTTGTGGTTGTCATGAATGCTAATGGCAGCAATGCAATGGTTTCATAGGATGTAGTTATTGTCATGGGATTTGCTTCAACATCCATGAAGGAGCCAAACTTTGTGTGTTCATTGTTAGCTTTCGAAACTTCTAAAATTTCTAAAACTTTTATTGGTAGAAATAAACCATGAAATAAAGTACTAACAGAATAAAAGGTGAATGAATTTCATTTGGGTAAATGAAAATAAAATAAAGAGCTAGTTGTGCAAAATGTTGTTTGTAATTAAGCATATATAATACTTGGTTCAGTAGCTATTGTTGCATTAAAAGGGTTCTTTTAGGCATGACTGCCTTGTCCCATCTTCTGAATTTATGGAAATGCATAAAGAATTTTTTTTCTGTAGGAATTTTCTTTCATTTTAATTTTTCCCCGCACCATAAAGAGTAGCCTTTCCAAGGTTCCTTGTTGTTGTGATATATTATCAAATTGAAAAGAAATATTTAATAGGGAGAAAAATTGCCTATAGAAAAAGTGAAATTATTGCAGTCTTTTACAACCAATTATAAAACTGAGCTATCATTTCAGGAACGATCCTGTTTGTAATTTGACACATTAAATCATCATGATAGTTCTAGAAAAGCCCTGCAGACATACTTAAAATACTTAAATATAATAGCAATTAAAATGAAATAAAATCAACAGAACCTGAGGTCAGTATCATCATATTTCCATTTCTCTGAATTATTTACAGAGCAACTGCTTCATTTTTCTGCATGAAAGATTTAATTTTAACTACTTAGATAACTATGTTTACTACTCTGGAGTTCTTGGTAGTTGCTGTCTATACTCTCTTAAAAATCAACAAGATCATTTCAGTTTTAGTTCTGCTAACTAAGCTTCAGCCTGAACCTAGTGCTTACAATACCTAGACCAGATTCAATAGAGCATAAAATAATGTCTTAAAAATGCAATGTCTGAATACAGTCTCTTTGGAATTAAAGAAGAGTATGTAAAGGATCTGAAGCTGATTGTTAACGGTTTATGGGCTGGTTTGGCCTGGTTCCATGACCAGCAGGGCGGAGGGATCTGTGGATCCGCACCTCCGAGAAAGGGGAAACAGGGGACCCCAAAATACTTGAAAACAACAGCAATAATCTGAGGTGGAACAAATGATTTACTAAATATAGTATTAGCAAAAAATACAAAGAGAGAGAGAGAGAGAGTCTGTCTGGATGGTAGATAGACCTCACCACAATGCTGAGGTGAGAAGTGCAGTCCAGTTGAGTGACTGAAGAAAAGCAGATGGCGAAGCGCAGACAGCGAAGAGCAGGTGAAGAACAAGGATCAGGTGACCTTGCACAGAGTTCTATCTCCTTGCTGACTGCAAAGCCTCCTGGGGAAATGTAGTTCTTCTCTGTCGGACGAACATTTGGCAGAAGTCATACCCCCCCCCAGTGCATTACATGATGTTATGGTGTGGAATACTGGTGACCAAAGATCATAAAACCATGACGCTGATCTAGTTCTTCTCAGCAGATGAGCTTTGGAGAGAAGGACCTGGGAGTCCTGGTGGACAGCTGGTTGATTATTAGCCAGCAGTGTGCTCTTGTGGCCAAAAAGACCAGTGATGTCCTGAGATGCATTAAAAAGAGCATGGCCAGCAGGTCAAGGGAGGTGGTCCTCCCCCTCTACTCTGCCCTGGTGAGGCCATATTCATTTAGACTTACTGTGTCCAGTTCTAGGCTTCCCAGTTCAAAAAAGACAGGGATCCCCTAGAAGGAGTCCAGCGAGGGGCCACAAGTATGATAAAGAGCCTGGAGCATCTCCTATATGAGAGAAGGCTGAGTAACCTGGATCTATTCAGCCTGGGGAAAAGAAGACTGAAAGGTGATCTGATAAATGTTTATAAATATCTGAATGGAGATAGGGGATGAATGAATGAGATCAGGCTCTTCTCAGCAGTGTGCAGCGGTAGGACAAAGAGTAGTGGCCTAAAACTTGAACATAAGAAGTTCTGTACTAACATGTGGAAGAACTTCTTTACAGTTAGGGTGATGGAGCACTGGAGCAGGTTATCCACAGAGGTTGTGGAGTCTCCTTCTATGAAGATATTCAACACCTGTCCGGATGCCTACCTGTATGACCTGCTGTAGGTTACCTGCTTTAGCAGTGGGGTTGGACTCAATCATCTCTAGAGGTCCCTTCCAACCACTGTGATTCTGTGTAATACTGTGGCATAAGTAGGATGTACTTTCATACTTCTTGCATTCACTAAATAATGACAACTTACTGGAAATATTTTAGAGAAGCATTTATCCTCGTGGACAACTTCATATTCTCCCTTACTCCAGGGACTTGTTAATTTGTGAGACACATTATCAGAAAAGAAGCATCTACAGACTTCGTTCAGATAATTGTTTCCCCACTTCACAGACAGTCCCACTGAGGATGTGAAGTTCTGAAAAAAAAGATGGGCTTTTGTATGTAGATTTTAGGGCAAAAATAGGGTCTTGGCACAGGGAACAGCATTGATGTGGGAATGCTGGAGTAAAACAGCTGGGTCAGGCCTGGTGGTCCTGCTCAGTTGCATTCTTTCATAGCTGCTCCTTACTGATAATGTGTTTGCTCATTCAGACTTTTTCTGTATTATGTGGAAATGAAAGGAAATGTACATAGCTTGCTCTAAAAGTAGTGCCTCCTATTTATTTCCATGGAAATGACAGCAGATTCAAAGACCACAATAACATAGTAGTTCATAGAGCAATTTCTCAGCTACAAAATGCTGTTTTTCAACATAGTCACCACTGTTAGCTATGTATTTTCGCCAGTGATGAACAAGAACCTGCATGCTGTACTTGTAAAAAAATCTGTATCAGTGGAGGTGATCTGCTGTCACAACTGCTGAAAAGCATAACCCAATGCAGTTCTGACATCCACTGTTTGATCTTCATAAGCATTCAGCTAGTACTGATGAATGTCAATGGATGCAGTTCTTTCCTTGTGCAGAAATTCAGTGACACACCCTTGCTTCATAGACACTTCTATACCAGATACCATTTTGTCAGACTGCCCATCTACTGATATCTGTCACATGGCAATCAAGTGTAATGGAATATTGGTGGGACGGCTCAATTTCTTCTACTGCCATGCCACCAACATCCATGCTTGATGCTGTGGGCCAACATAATAACCAACATAATAAAATAG
Source organism: Lagopus muta (assembly GCF_023343835.1). Lineage (NCBI taxonomy): Eukaryota > Metazoa > Chordata > Aves > Galliformes > Phasianidae > Lagopus > Lagopus muta. The sequence goes on from NC_064436.1 coordinate 51,032,415, forward strand.
GATGTGTCAGCGCTCAGTTGAGTTAGAGTTATCTGTTATCTGTTTCTTGTAGCATCAGAATAGTTCTACCTTACTGTGTTCAGTAGGCATCTTATATACCATTCACTTACAAACAAGAAATTCCTGTCCCTCTAGGTTCCACTAATTAGTTAATTGGCCTAGCTTCACCCAGACAACAGTGATAAAGGATGAAAGGTTTCTCAAGTGTGACAAGGTTAACAAAGCATACAGAAGAACTCCTGTTTACCGTTAGATACAAACGGGAATCATTTGCTCTCTGTCTTACACTCCAGTCTCCCAAGGTTTCACAGTGATAGGGTCTTCCGAAGAGGCTGGTAATCTCACTCACAGTTACATCTTCCCCCACAAGGAGGCATTACTTTCAGAGGAGCCATCCTACATTCAGTTGAATGGGTATTGATAAAGAAATTACTCTTGTCGTATCTTTTCCTCTGCAGTTGCTCTTTTTATGTTTAAACATGGACGTACCTCTCACAACCTTATAAAAGAATTATTTTTTTTAAATGCATAGATTTTGTAATATGTCTCATGTAAGCCTTTATGTAGGCTTCACTGTGAGCTTTTTTTTTTTAACTCTCCTTTTATTCTATGACTTGGAGTAGAGAGAGAAAGAAGTAACATACTTTCAAGTGTCTTTAAAAAAAGCACAATACTTTACAACTACTTTTTAATGTGTGAATGTGTGTGAAGATATGCAGACAAAATATAAGATATATTTATCAAATATATATGACTGTATTCTTTTTTATTTGAGATATGCATAATCACTATGTTGAAGCAGAAAAAAAATTCAACTATAAACCATATTTTTAGATTCTTTCCAGCTTCTGGTGGGAAAATTAATTTATGTTGGCTTACAAATTGACAGATATACCCTGAAGCTGCAGGAAATATGGTTCATCAAAGTTTAAGGAAAACTAGCTAAACTACGCCTGAGTTTAAATCATTAAAAATATTACTCTGAAATGGATTGACTTGTCAAATTTTTCTGTGCCCCTGCTTCAAAATGTCACAAAACTTCTTTCATATAAACTGAGCTATCTAAGACGTAATACACAAATTGTATCAGTAAAGTCAAATAAATCAAATTTAATATTTTTCTTTTCTCTCCACTAGTTTTATTTTAAGTTATTGGATTCAGTGGGAATACATTTAGGCCACAACCCAACAAACCACTTAAACACATTTTTTATTTCACTTTAAATGACATTTGTCATATACAACTTGCCTACTATTTGATTTACTTAAGCTGTGTGATCAAGATTCGAGAGTTAAAATCAAAGTTTGAAATAAACTCTTGTTGGAATCAGTAGATTTTGAAAGTAAGTGTACTTCTGAGCATCACAGTCAGCACTGTGTTTCAGCCAGGAATTCGAGATGTACAAGCCTGGAGTTGGGGAACTAGAAGACCTTGAGACACTGCCTGACATGCAGAGGTACCAAATAGCAAAGAAGACATGGAAAGCTGGTTGGGAAAAATCTTTGTTGGATGTTGGTGTTAGTCAGAGAATGCCTTGAGTTGGAAGAAAACTTAAAAATTATCAGTTTGAACTTGTTACCATGGGTGAGGACACCTTCCACTGTACCAAGCTGACCAAAGCCCCATCCATCCTGGCCAGGGATGGGCCATCCACAAATTCTCTGGCAGCCTGGTCCAGTGCCTCACCATCCACTTGGTTAAGAACTTCTTCCTCATGCCCAATTTAAATCTCCCCTTTTTAAGTTTGAAGTTATTACTCTTTGTACTATCACAGTGGCAAAGAGTCTCTCCCATTTTTTTGTAGGCTCCCTTTAAGTATAGGAAAGCTATTATAAGTCCTCCTTAGAGTCTTCTCTAGGATAAACAGCCTCTCTGTAGAAGAGTGTGATTTTAACAGTTAATGGGACTGAAGTGGATCAGGTAACTACTAAAAAGCTGATTCTTTTACCGGCATTAGTCTTCATACAATATGCACAGGAGGAAGAAGTAAGGCCATAAAAATATGTTAATTTTCAAAGGCTTTAGAGATTCCAGCCCAGCACACGTGATTTTATCCTGTCATTTATGCTAAGATGCTATCAGTACTATTTATCATAGGATTTCTGACAAAATTTAGAAATGTGATTGGTATAAAATGATTCAAATACTACATAAAATAATCAGATGAACATGAACAGTAATAGAACTTGCTACTCTTTAAGGATGCCTTTCTGACAGTGTGACTTCAGGACTTTTGAAAAGTGAGGTTTTCTAGATACTTCATGAAAGCTACACTGACCCCATTATTTAGAGGAAAAATCCAAAGCATCTCTCTCTATATAGAAAACTTTGAATGCAGTCTTGCATAGTATTCTTGTACTATTTCTTGATCTTGGAAGACTATTTCAGGGTTTCTTAATCCTTAATTTTCTGGGAAATTTTATCTACCACATAGATCTGGGAAGGAAAAGTGAGAGTTGCCTTAGCCCCTTACAGCTGCAAGTTTGCAGTATTAAGTGAGTGGAGGAAACCACAGCAGTATCACCAGTACATGAAAGAACTGAGGTACAGTTCTGTTTCAGATTCAGGAATAACAGTGATCTAGTCTGGAAATGTTTAGCATACACAACTCAGTGGACAGAACATGCATAACTTCCTTGTAGAATGAGAAGTACTTTTGTGGCCATTGTTCATGATGATTTGCATATTCAGCCTGCCTTTGAAAAGCAGAGTCATAGTCAAGGCAGTGTGCTATTCTGGGTCAATGCTTGACATGTATTCTTCGTCCTTTTGGAGAAATAACAGTGTTTAACTGTTTTCACAAGGCTATTCTCTGGTAAAACAGTGTCAACTTCAGAATGTCAACTTTGATGCCTATCTCAGCTTGCAAGTATGATGTTAAATGTCCACACAGTTGTCTGACCTTATATATGTGTTTTTTCTTCAGCTTTTTTCCTAGGTTATTACTCTTCCAGCAGCTAAATTCACTCACTGCTAGTCTTTCACTCACTTGTAACTACCTTTATCTTCCAAACAGCTGATTTATCACCAATGTGAGACTCTTGATTTATACAAGGTATATTGATCTTTTTCCAGACACTACACAGCCAGGCTTGTGCTGTTTTTTTATATAAACTGGATGGCACTCTATGTAGCATGAATATGAATCTTTTGGTGAACCTTTCATAATACAAACCATTATGATGACCTTATCTAAAGATGCCCTTTAGCTTCATATTGAAGGTTAAAGGTGTGGTAAAAGAGCATGTATGTATTGAATAGGATTCTGTCTTTTGTTCATTTTATGTTCCGGCTTGCTCCATGTAATACAGTGAGAAACTGTCAAAACAGTTGACCTGGAAAAAAACATTACTTTGTCAGAATGTGATCATGATTAGTATCATTCAATTACAGAACAATGTCAGTGATGCCTGATAGCTTTCTGATATTTGAATTAACATTCATGGCAACAAAAAAAGGCTCAAAAAGATTTGGCTTCCCGGGGCTGACACTTTGACATGTGTTTCATTCAGAAAGAGACTGACCTTGCACGCTGTTGTTCTGCAAGGCATAGGTGATTGGCTGTGTCTATGTGGATACAGAGGTAAATTGATTTAGGTGTCTCCCTTCTTAAGGTTTGAATAGCAGAAGGAGAAAAGAAGAGGACACAGCCCACTGGAGGGCTAAGTGTCAGGATGTTAAACAACAAGGGTTCTATGGCTGCTTGCAGCGGTGGTAGCTATGACTTGGAGTAATAATTGGAAGCCCCAGTAGCAACATAGAACACATTAGGAACAGAGAGGTCTGGAACATCCATTAATGGCAAAACGGATTGTTATTTATTGGAAGAATGGTAGCAGGAAATGTTTTTGTAAACAGTTTTCCAAGAACTAGTAGCAAGTAGCTAACTGCAAGAGTAGCAGTGTGTTTTTATTGTTCGTAGATTTTTGCAGATGTCCTTTCATTATTATTTATTTGTTTATTTATTTTATTTTATTTTTTAAGCTAAAATAGAGCAGAGGGTGGATGCTTTTTTGAGTAAAGTGATTCTCTCCATCCCTACCTAGAGGAAAAACTGACCAGGAAGGGATTTAAAAGGACCCATTAAATGAGACTGAATTTCAAATGTGATTTCATCTGTGCCATGATGTGCAGGTGGAGTTTCACACTGACATCTTAGATAAATGCCTTGTAGGTACCTGACATTGGGTGTAGTAGTATTATAATGTTTTATTCTCATTAGATCCAGAAGAATGAGAATTGCCCTTCTCTTTGTGATGGAGAGCTTTCGCTTGGAATACTTAGATCTCTGAAACTCCAGATCTCAGATACCAGCATCAGAAGGCACTGAATGACTAAACTTCCTCATTTTGCAAAATGGTTCCTACTGTTATCAAGTGACATTATCACTAGTTTAACTTGAATAATGTGAAACCTGCATTCAAACGTCCCTATGGTAGCCATTAGTAGAGAAAATCATAACTTCTTCAAGGTTAAAAGTTCAAACTGTGATGACTGTATCTTTTAACCCCGTTAACTGACTTTTACCCTGATCTCTGTAAGCCTCTTAGCTTCATCATGTTGAAGAGATTGTGACATCTTCCAAAGCACCTGGAGGGATGCATTTCATTTCAGTTCATTTGTTCTGGGATAGCAATATCGCCCGTCTGCGTCTAGCCTTTTTGTGCTTAAGTAATTATAATATTTCTAAGGTTATAGTCCTTTTTATTTTCCTTTGCACTAATACAGTAGTATTTCAACAATATATTTTTTTATTTTATTTTTTATTTTTATTTTGTGAGAGGGAAATAAACAACTTGGCTAGGATGAAAAGCAAGAAAATGCAGAAGATAAGGAGTTGCTGTGTTGTTTAGATGGAATTTTTACAGGAGAGATGTGGGAATAGCTTATGAAAAAAAGAATGGATGTTCTAATACACATCTTTTGCAGGTTTTGACTCGTGCGAGTTGCAAATTTGGCTTTGTTGTTTACTAATCTTAACATCAATAACAACAAAAAAATTAACCTTCTGTCTTATCACAATGAACATCCAATTCATCACAGGCTATTACTGAATATATAATAGACAACTACATGCCATAATAAATATGCTGTGGCAGTAATGGCAGCTTTAGTTTTGCTGTTAAATCAAAAGAACCCACTAGTATTGCTATTTCAAAAAGGATGTGTTTAATAAGACTTTGTGTTGAATTAGTGACTTTAGTGTATTTAACTTGTTTGTGTAAAAGCTGCATTTAAGGGATGCGTAGTGTTATTTCAGGAATGGCCAAAATATGTATTTTCCTTGAGATAAAGTATTCTCCAAATTCATCTTGCATGTAAATTCAGATGCCGGATTGCTGTGGTTTAACACCAGTAGTTATCAAGCAACCACATGGCCTCTCTATACCTTCTTCTCTTCAAGAGAACACAGGGAAAACATACAATGAAAAACCTCATGGGTTGAGGTACAGACAGGCAGATCACCCACCAATTACTATCATAGGCAGATTAGATTTTGGATAGATGCCTTGTAGTACTAAATGCCATATATGTAATTCTTCTGGGAAGTGTCAATTTCTTCAGTGAGAAAAGAAATGAGACTTATTAGTCTCCTATATTAACATTACGTATTTATTGTTATTTTTATTTTTTCTAGGTTGGGCAGGGGGTAATTTACAAATTATGAAGCTACATCTGACAATGAGATTTATGTGCCCACTTTTGCTTGAAAGGTGAAACTTCAGTAAACAATAGTCTGTTTCATGAATGCCTACACCTAGATAGTGTAGTTGGCAGGGCTGTAATCAGTCCTTTCATCTCCCAGCTTCTATTGGTAACGGAGGTTGCTTTGACCCATGTGCAAGACATTGCCCCTATATCCTCTCTGAGATCTATGTGGAGATCCCACAAAATTTTGTGTTGAACTTTAAAATTTAGTATGCATTCACTGGATTGTAGTATGTTTATGCATGCAGCATGAAACAAGGCTTAAGTGAAACAAAGTTGTTTTGGAAAACAAACTTAATCTGAACTGAAACACACAAACTCTTAAGTAGATATGGGATTATTAGGGCTTCTGTATGCTCTTATTAAACAGAGACATTCCTTCTTTCTGTATTGTTTGAAATGCAGTAATGTTAGGATGAATCCTGAAAGAGGCGATGCAAAAATAAGAAGCTATCTCTACTCCCAAGAGAAAATGGCAGCAACTTAAAGATTTCTAGATGAGCAGCTTCTTTCTCATTACACTTATTCAGGGAACAATAAGCTTTGACACAAGATCAGGACTGCTAGGCACTGTTGCTGTTCTGGTTTATTTAACAGTGGGAAAGAATTAATGTTAAATAGCGATTGCTTTGACACAGGGCTGAACTGATGCCTCTATGTCTTATCCCTCTTTAACCGAGCTTTAATCGTTACAGTTTTGCTGCAATCTATGTCATTAACTTCACTTAAACTGATTGCCCATTAAGTATAGTAATGTTGTACTGAGCATTTCAGGAAATTAATATTTGTATGCTAGACATTTGTCATTTTCTTACACTAGCTGGAATGTTTTTGATAGTTGTAAAAACATTCTACATTGATTATTATTATTTATTTTCTAAATAAATTTGAACATATAACTTTATCTCTGGTGAAAATAGTTAGTTTGTAGTGTTTTCTAAATTTTGGAAGATTGTATCTTCAGAAGAAAAAAAAATAACAATATCCTTAGTTGAAAGAGAAGCTGTTTATCACATATTGTGAAGCTTTTTGAGTAGAATTGCACAGATTATTATAAAGTGTCTAACTGCATTGGTATTCTGTAATTAAGAAATTAAGAAAATAATTGGGAAAATTCGATACATAAATATGCACGAATACCTGACATCAAGTTGGGTAAATAAACACAAAAATCATAATTTTTTTATTGTCTTTTTCCTGACAGATAAATAAACATAAGATGGCATCTGTGCACGCCTTATGTTTATGCTCTTCATTTCACAGTGTAATAGCACTATGAAATATTGTAGCTTTTAAAAAATATTAGTTATAATCTGGGATTATTTTTAAATTGATATTGACAAATGGATTGCCACTTTCTGATAGCTTATCTTCTATTTCTCAAACCTGTTTATTTGAAAGTAGAAAACAAGCTAATTCCTTTGTAATTTATTAGAAATGTATGAATATTTTTAAAGGGTATTTTTTCCAGAATAAGAATAAATTAGGACCAAAATGCTTGAGAGATATCAGTCTATCTTCTGGGGATCTTATGGCATAAGAACTGACTTGGAAATTAAGTCTTTAAGAGTTTCTGGGCAGGAAGAAGAAAGTCACAGAAGTGGGAATAAGAAAAAGACTTGAAGGATGTATTTGGCAGGAATCATTAGTTGAGTGAAATAGCCCAGGGGTATATTGGATGACCCTGAGGACTCATGTAATAGAAATGGGATGAAATTCAATAGCACAGCATGGAAGGTCATACACTGGAGGACTAAAACTGAGACTTTCTGCAGTGAGCTAGGAACTGATCAGCTGAGGTGTAGCAGTCAATCACAGGATAGTTGTAAGTTTCTGATATAATACAATCCAAGGGTATGATAGCTAGTATATTTCTAGGAGAAATGAGGAAATCCACAAAATAATATAGAGACCTTACTTGTAATATTTTGTATAATTTTGGACATCTTGTTTCTGAAGTAGATTTCTAAATCATTTATAAGTACACAAATATACTACTGAAATTTATTGACTTTTTAACCTGTTAAATAAAAGCTGAGAAGTGGTATGACTTGTTCAACAGAAGTAGTTTTGGAAATTGTATACTAGTACTGGTACTAGTAAAAATAAACTACAGAAGTAAAATGTGGCTTTATCAATTTTAGATGTTTTGGGATTTAGTTACCCATAACACTACAGGCTGTATAGGAAAAACCATTTTCTAGTTAGCTTTGTGACTCTTCTAATTCCTGATTAATGTGTGGAATATGAAATCAACCAAGGATTTGGCCTTGACTTCTGTATGATCTTCATCAAGATTAAGAATATGAAATTAATATTTTGATATTCATAAACAACCATGAACATGTCTATGGTGAAGGAAAAAGTAGAAGCTGAGTGACATTTAGAAACAAATGATTCAGAGAGCAATTTTGATGTGTAGATAGGCTATGGACATTGTATTTTTAAGAAATTTTCACAAGTGAAAAAATGAAATGAAAATGAAAAAAGATAGGGTGAAATAAGAGTTTCTCAGAAATGCAAAACTATTCAAAAACAGTCTCGGGAGTTTATTTCTGATTTTATAACTGAATAATTATCAATTACATTTTGATTATTACCATGAAATCACTCAAACAGGCATATGTATTTGCTACTTACTTGTATGTAATATAAAGAACAGCAGGCTTATTATCTTTGCATTTGGTCAGAAGAGCAAAAGTGTATGAAGGCAGAAATTAGCTATCCTCATGGCAGAAGGCTCTAACACCTGCCATAGTTCTTTCCCCAACTTCCAACTGTCTCCTTAGTTTGCTACTCAAGCTGAATGCTCCCCCAAACTCAAGTGCATTGTAATTCACACGTGAGCACTTAATTAATTGGTTCATTTAATCAGTGTGTGTGCAGAAAAGGCCTTATGCTAGCAGTATTTCGCCCTGGGAGAGCTTGCCCATCAGAGAGGCATGGTGTCTATGTCCCCAGATAGCAATTAACAACTACTGAATTGCTCTCGCTGAATAATCATGAAATTCGTCTGTCTCGGATCATTTCATGTAGTCTAGTAGTGCTTAAATTTAGTGTCTTGCCAAACTGGGACCCATTAGAATCCACAGTGATTTCATGTGCTTTTGAGCTAATTTGAATGAATGCCTTCTCTAGGTATAAAACTGCTTCATGCATGAAGTTTACACATTGATATTCATTTCAATATTTATATAAATATTTTGGCAAAAAAGTGCAACACTTCTAAACTTAAATTAAGAAAGAACACAATAAATAGCAGTAAATATCAGTATAGATTTCTGTTCCATTCAATATCAAAATACAAAACAAAATTTGTCCACATAATTACATTTAGACTTGCTATTATTCTTGCTAAATATGCCCGATATGATTACTTAAGTGCTTTTCTTTTATTTTGTGTCAGTCCAAGTGAATATAGTTAACAAAGATATCTGATAGGTTTGGCACAATTTCTCTGAAAAACTCATTCAGAAAAATTACTCTTTGTAGATGTTCTCTTTGAAAGTCATAACCCAGACACAGTTATCCTTTTGATACACTTGAATAAAGCCTCTAAATGGTAAGGGTTGTGCTGAAAATGGGGACCCCAACATTTGAAACAATTCACAAAAGTAATTGTGATTCAAAATAATGGTTATTTAAATTCTCTGCTCTTTGGGGTTGTAGAAAGCCCTTGCCTCTAAAGCTTCAGATTCTTTTTGTGAAAGAGGTGTTATTTGCACTAACTCTTTAACTCCAGAAAAATACTTTGGAGGCAGAATTCATTTGCGCTTACCTGTTTATTCTGAAAAAAACAAATATTCTGAATAGATGCAACTTCCAGTTGTTTGGGGTACCAAGAATATGAATTACACAGCTGACTGCAAATGTGTTAAGTCGTGGAATAACTCAATAGAGATTTCTGAGTTTCCTGGAAGAACACTTCTGCTATAGCCGAGTGTGCGAATTTCAACCAGCAGGTTTTCCCACAAGGCAGGGGAAAGAAAGGTTCAGCCTGTCAACTGATCCCAGAAGCCAGTGAAGTCCTCCAGACTTGTCTGAGACAGTATATTCCCTAAATTTCCATACCTTTTAGGCCATTTTTACATTACTTTCTAACTTTCAGGTAGCGCTTGAGTGACTTTAGTCATACATACTTTTGTTGTGATTGGTATAAAATCTTCTTGCTTTGCTTTTAAAAGTATAGGCTAAGAAATTGAGAAGATGTGCTCATTGAGGGGTAGTCACACCTTAGTGACAAGTATCCTTTGGGTGGAGATATGTTTTTTTTATTATGAGGTTATTATGAGCAAAATTCACCCAAGGATGTGTTTTTGACAAAAAAAATGAAAAAGGCAAAACTATTGTTACCCTACAGTAACACAACACAATTAATCAGTCCCATAGTGCCATCAAGTTCCCATTCCTGCAATGTTTTCATAGAGACTGACTATGCAGTTTTACAGTTCATTCCACTCTCCGTGCTGCCTCTCTTAGAGTCAATACACCAGGCTCCACAGGTGTCGCCAGTCTCAAGGTTGTAGTTCATGTTGCCTAGGGAACTGTCATCAAGAAGATTCATTACAAATTTACTGTACCCTGCCTTCAAAGTTTCCTCAGTGTTGTACTTTCTTGTAAGAGGGGTACATCTCAATAAGTCCCCTGCAATAGTTATTATACAACTTGGCAGAATATTTCCATTTTTAAATAGTATGGAAAAATTGGCACTTTAATAATGAAAGCCAATGCTACATCAAGCAAAATTTTAAGCACTATCATACTAAAAAAAATGCCCTTGTCTTTCCTTACTCTTTTCATCTTATGCACTGACTCTACATGGTTATGCTGCGATCACACCAATGTAAATTAGGAATATTAAAAAATGTTTTAAAGCAGTGTTGACTTAAAATAACAACTACAATTAAAGAAAACTAAAAAACAAAAAACCCACAAAACAACAACCATTCACACAAAACAAAAAGGGTTCCATTATTTGGTATTTCTTCTTTCTCTTAAGTCTCTGCGTCTTTAGTTTTCATAGTTTTATACAGTTTCTATTATTTTGAAGAAAAAGACTCTCAGGTAGAAAAAGTATTGAATTTAACTAAGTCAATAAAAGGATGAGAGGTGGTAATTAAAAGACATTCCTTCTATAACTTTTTTATTTTTTAAAATGTTTTCATTTTTGTTTTTACCTCAACTAATGTTTATTTTTGTTTCTTCTTTGAATTGCTTCCTGTGGTACTCTTTACCATTGGTCCTAAGATAACATGACTTCTGTTTGCTCTGCAAGTTTTGTCTTCTGGATAGGACATATTAGGCATTCTCAAGGATTTTAAGATAATCTCTTGTTCCTTTCAAACACTTTCTTACATTTAGTATAAACTCTTTCAGAAATAGTCTAGATTCATGCTATTAAGGCCGCTTCTAGCATTGCCATGGGAGAACAAAAGTTGTTCTTTAAGAACTGTTTTCTGTCCCTCACTGTTTTCTCTGTCCCTCAAAATAAACCAAACAACAAAAAAAAAATTTAAAAAAATATTCTGAATGTTTTCTTTTAAGAAACTTAATACCCAAATCCAGATACTTGTCAGATGTAATAAATTTCAGTGCATCTGAACATAATGCCTAGCCTACTCATACCACAGGCTTTCAGTTTATGTACCTACTTAAAAAACAGAGTCACAACAAAAGTGACAGAAGATTTGCTTTGCAGTTGTTGCATCTCCCTGAAGTCAAACCTAGAAAATAAGATCTAAAAAAAAAATAATAATAAAACACAGAAAAAAGACAGCTGAAAAGATTTAGCTTGCTATTTGATTAATATTTTTAACTTCAGAAAATTCCAGAAATGTTACTTATGCTCCCGTATTACTGCAAATGTCCTTCAGAACAACTGAGTGAATATGAAAAACTGAAACCAAAAGAAATGAACAAACAAAACCACAAACAAACTATTCCAGAAACATGTTTTCTTTTTCACAATAATTTTATTCTGAAGGTTTTGATATTCAGCAATGTCTAACTTCAGATAAATGTACAAAATAAACTAGATAGTAGTTTAGATCTCATAACAGATCGATGTTTCTAGATAAACTAGAATACACAGGTGCACATATGTCCTTATTCCACTCAAAATAGATACTAAAAAAAAAGGTTTTATATATATATATATATATATGTGTGTGTGTGTGTAGTAAAAAATATAGTTATATAGTTATATGAAGTATGTAATAATAAAAATGTAATAAAAATATATAAAACCAAAAAAAACCCCATAGTTTATATACTGAAAAAATCTAGCAGTATAAACAGGTAAGAGGAAGCATGTTATCAGTTTTCTGTGTCATATTAGAATTGCAACAGCAATAGAAAGGAGAGATAAAAAGAGAATAAACCACAAGGAGATGTCAGAGAAAATAGAAGAGTGATGTTAAAGGTCTGCTGTGACACATCGAATAAGGACTGTAAAAGTTTCTGCTCTGCTCAGTGCTGAATGGTAGTTTCAGTAACAGTTGGATAAAGGTTACACAAACATTGTAAAGCTATAAACAGGACTATGCAGCTAGAACTATGGAAAAGGAGGTTGTGTGGATTTATTTTCAGTCACTCTTTATCAAAGATTTTATGTCTATTGTATCAGAAAATAGATAAAATTTAAGATCTTTTTAAAAAAAGATTAAATAAATCTCTTTGCTCTTTTTGTAAATACTGCTGAAATAAAGATTAGTTAAACTTCCTATAACTACAAAGCAAATAATCTTCAGCACAAAGAAAATGTATTTAATCTTCATAGCATATTAAGTTTATGCAACTTGAAAACAGTAAAAACTTTATTTTTCAACACGTAATGATAACAACACGTCCCCATATTCATGTAGTTGCGCAATAGAAATTACAAGGCAAAAATAAATTTACCCCTACTTATGGTTTAGGCAAGGTTATTTTAGCATATAGTACCTCAGAGAGCTGCAGGTCTTTGCAAAAAATATATATTAAAAAAAGAATTTAAAATTATTTAATGAGTATACAAGTTTAATGGAAGATGACAGAATTGAATATACTATGTACTATGTCATCAGTTTAATTTAACTTGGGGATTGGGATTAAAAATACAAAGACATTCTATATTAAGCAGGTTATTTTTTTTAAGTATTGGAAATTACTGCATTATTCAAAACAGCGGTGTGAGTCTTAAAGATGTAGTAAAGATTTTAATATTCCATTTACATATCCATCCATTAATTTTAACTTGATTCATCTGCCTTTAAAAGTGATTAATGAGTGGATTCTAGACACACTGAATAAATGAAAAAATTCCCCATAGGAACACTTAACTGAAAATGTTGTCCTCGTAACAACAATAATAAGAATAATAATAATGGCTTCTGAAGATAAAGTTATATCAAAATTGAAATTAAAATTCAATCTGTCTAAAATTTATTGAGTCAAGCAATGTGTTTACAGAGCTTTTTGTTTCAAGGAAAAATAATTCAGTAACAAATACGAGAGCAGAAGTGAAAATGTATGCCATATAGGAAAATAATTTTATATGAATTTGAAAACAGCGAATTCTTACATCTGAACTCTATCTGCATTTGGATTTTATTATGATCTGAAGCACATTTACAAGACAGAAAAAATGATAATAATTCCCACAGCTGCAGTCTTTTTAATTAAATTTGCATTCCACCTATCTGTGATAGATGGATAAGCACTTGACAGGAGATTAAAGTTAAATGATGCCCCTTTCCCAGCAGTTATTTAGTTCTGTATGTGATTTTGCAGGTTTCTTGGGCAATAGTTTTAGATTAAAAAAAAAAATTAAGAAGAAAAGGACAATAGAAGTATCTGGATAAGGATGTATATACAAATTTGATAACCACTAAAATTTATTAAATTGTCAATGTTTGAATCCTTATTTCTAAATATCTGAATAAATGTGGGCCCTCTCGCATTTTTAACAGTAAATTTATTTTTAGTCTAAATCTGTTACACAGTTAATGACACCCAACTTCTTATTCGTGTTAAATCATATATTTTGCATTCCTCTTTCCTCCCACCCCTATTTTCATTAATGCCTTGTTACATTAAGCTTTTTAGTAAGTCATTTATATGCATTGATTTAATGTTTCCTACTTATTATCTACAAATTTTAGAGTAAAATTATAACACGAAATTCCTAACTGATGCTGTCTTGGTAGTTGGAATCACAACTGAAATATCATTTCTAAAAAAATATATTAATAGAAATATAATTGTTTTAATTTCACAAACAAGTTTTGGCTAGAGACAGAATGTCTGCATAATAGACTTGAAATTAAAATTAAAAAAAAAAAAAAAGTTTTATTAAGTCATTACTTTACAGCTACAATTCGAGAAGTATACTGTACCATATGGCTGGCAAAAAGGTATTAAGTAGCAGCTGTTAATCCATTGAGCTGAAAACATGTTATAAAATAAAGTTGAGTTACTATTTTTTGCCATAGTACATATCTTTCTGACAGATACATGCCTCTAATTTTATTTTTACCTTAACGGGTATAGCATACAGGTAGCATACATAAATTATTCAGATGGACAGAAAAACACAAGCTTGAACACAACTGCTTGTTCAAGACTTCTACAACAAAGAAATTTGACACCAGATATAAGAAAACAGCAGTTATGAAAATCTGCATTAATTGAAGATAGAGCTAGATGTACGTCTGCTAGGCAATATCGGATTATTCATTTCCAAATGAATCTCTCATGTAGCATTATTTATTATTTCATTACAGAGATTCAATAATATTACTAATAGTACAATATAGTGTAATTGCTAACTGTAATTTTCTAAAAGTAGAGTAGCTCTTAAGAATGATAAATAATAAAGGGAAGAATCTTTTGTGCATATGTTGTAGAGAAATACATTGGGAAAGAAGTGAGAACAGACGCATGCTATTTGTAAGCGCAGCCTTCTTACTTTTATTACAGAAGTTTCCTGAGGCCTGAACAGAGGTCAACTACATGTGCAACCAATTTAGCAATATGCAAAACCATTATAAAATATTAAACATTCTGTGACAATGCCATTTTGTTTGCATTTTTCTTTGTAACAGTTTTGGCAGCACATAAATAACTGGTTTTTGTACGCTAAATAATATGCTTACATGGAAGACATATAGCTTAACTCACAGGATACTTAGGCACTAATTGCTACCTTACTGCTTTCTGTCTGATAAACAAGTATTTCCCTCCATCCCAAATGAAGAGGTGGCAAGTATATCTTGGTTCTGATGAGAGAGCAGAAAGGAAAACTTTGTAATATACTGCAAAATTCAAAAATACAGAAAGCCTAGTCAGAAAATGATATATGGATAGGAACAATTTAGTTTCAAACTTACGAAAAATATATACATTTCAAGTCACATTTAAACAACTTTAATCACTTAATTTCTTGGTTTTTTTTACAAATAAGCCTATTGTATAAAAAACCTCACATTTTGGGATAGAATAATTTGTGGACTAAATTAGTAAGTCAGTAAATTATTTAATGTCAGCTTTCTTCTTCAGAAATTGTATATTTTCTTCTTTCTTATTTTTTCCACATTTGTTGTTCAATTACAAGTATTGATGGATATTTTGCCTTCCCCATTCCCCTGTGATAAAAATGTCATATTTTTCATTTTGCAACCTGTTCCTCAGCCTGTATTCTCCTGAGTAGTCATATTAACTCTATGAAGCAGTTGAAATGGAGAAGCAGCATGATGAGCTATACTCCTCCGTCTTCCTTTGCATGCTCATACTACACAACATTTTTCAAGGCATCTCTCATTCTTGTGCAGGCGCTGCATGTCTGACTAAAATAAAATATTTGCCACATGAGGAAGGCTTTTTCTGACAGCTTATTTACTGTCTCACCTGATTCTTGTCACAGTATCATGCTGAAATTGTTTATTTCCAAAATCTCTTCTCTGAGTGCATCCAAAGGGCGAAGACTGAGAAAGTACAAAGACGAAAATTCAAAGGAAGCAATTCTACTTCTTTCTGTTCCCCTTCCAAAAATGCATCCAAAAGAAATTTAATTATGTATTTTCTGCAGTTTTCATGAGAATGTAAACTTAGGAATACTGAGGATGAACAACTTTTTCAATACAAAAAGAGCAGTGTTATATAGTCCCTGGCATTTTTCAGCCTCAGCCTTGCACTCAGCCTCACTGACATAATTTTGTTTTCTACCTTGAGCCCCTGAAGCTCTTTATTCAACACTGAGTTTGACTGAAGAGATGACAACCAGTTGTTTGGGCTTTCCACCACAGGGAATTCTTGGATTGGAAACAGAAATTTGCACTGGGGAGTTAGCTTAGGTACCCAGTCTGTTTCAGTATCACTTTAATAGCTAAGAAAATGCAAAGAAATAAACAGGGTAGCCAATACTGCATTCTTTTACTGCAAAACACATTTTAAAAAAACAAAATTACTTCCTGTTGTACAGAGTTTTCATAACAAGGTTTTGGTTGCAGGGGACTAAAGGTGTGGTTTCTGTGAACACAGCCAGCTCCAGATGCTCCAAAAGAGACCCACCGTTGCTAGACCTGAGCCACGAGCACACTGGGTTCCTCTGGGAAAGGAGATTTAGTAAACGGAAGAAGTACTGCGTAACAGCAGCTGGGAGAGAGGTTGAGAACGAGAGGAACAGCCCTGCCAGCACCAAAGTGCCCTGCAGGAGGTGCTCTAGGTAAGCAGCAGATGCTCTCTGCAGCCCAGGAGGTGCCTGCCAGGTGGAGCGCACTGTCGCCTGCAGCGCACGCACACCACGTGGAGCAGATCTCTTAGTGCAGCCGTGCACGCTGTGCAGCAGCGGATGTGGCATAAAGGCCGCAGCCTATGAAGAGCCCCCGCAGGAGCAACCTCGGGCCGGAGCTGCATCCCCTGGGGAGGAGCCGTAGTAGGGCAGGAAGCACTGCTGCCCGTGGAGCAGTGGGCTTCGTGAAAGGGAGCCATATTGAAGCAGTGCTCGAGGAGCTGCGCCCTTGGGAAGCCGATACAGGTCAGTTTGGGAAGGATGGCAGGCAATGGGAGGGACCATGGAGTTGTGTTCTTCTGCACTACTCCGGGGGAGGAGGCAGGAGAGAGTAGATAGGGGGAAGCTGTTTTTACTTTGCTTTGAATTTCTCAGTAAACAGGCAATGAGGTACGTTAATCTCCCTATGCTGAGTCTATGTCTGTGTTGATAATCAGTGAGCAATCCACATGTCCTTATCTCAGTCTTAGAGCTCTTTTTCATCATTATTCTCCCCCTTTTCTCTTGAGGAAGAGTTAGAAAACAGATATGTAGTTTAACTACCCATCACAGAAAACCACCACACCTGTACCTGCAATATTACAGTCTGTGTTGTCTTTTAGCGCAGTATTAAAAAGTTCTGTGATCTTAGGCAGAGAAGGCTTGGCGAAACGTTTTCCTTGTTTTAAACGTTCTTACTGTAGAAGGTGTTTTAGCCCCTACTATATGCAAAATGTAGTTTTGCATAGCTGAGAGTTTTTTATGTACTCAGGGTATCTGAATTTGGATTCAACCTATATTCCAGTAAAACTGTTAATGTTATATGAAGTACTACCAGCTGAAGATATTGAAAGAGACTGGCTCAAGAATATTTGTTATAACCTTATCTCTCTTCTTCTATAAGGCTGGTAGACTGCTAATATTTGAAGTAAACAGCAATATTCATTGTGCAATAGAACAATTTTAGAGCAGGTTGAGAATGGTTTGGAAGTTATTTGCTAATATTGAACTTATGGTTACCAAACTTCTGTGAAATTTTATCAGGTTGGGCTATTTCTGGGTTCCACAAAATGACA
The DNA here is from genome assembly GCF_023343835.1 of Lagopus muta. Lineage (NCBI taxonomy): Eukaryota > Metazoa > Chordata > Aves > Galliformes > Phasianidae > Lagopus > Lagopus muta. The sequence continues at coordinate 51,049,948 of NC_064436.1, forward strand.
GTTTCTTAGTGTTTTGGGGGTGGCATTGGCCACTCCTGGGTCAGACAACTGAACAAAGCTCAGATGTTTCTAACCTGACTGAAACCATGTGAATTCTTTCATAGCAGCTGTGTTGTAAGTCAGGGAGATGTCCTTTCGGGCACAGCATTCAAAGGCTGCTTAAAAGGCCTGAAACACCTGTGCTCATTATGCTGTCCCTTCTGTTTGGATATATGTAAGTGTGTTTGAATAAGCCTGCGTTCAACACAGTAGACTTGTCTATGTCTTGTTCAGCTGAGATACTTTTAATTTAAGTTGAAAAGTCTACAGGAGTTGCTTCATTTCCATAGGTGTATCACATAAAATACAGTCTTTCAAACTGTTATAAATGCAGTCTGTGTGCTGCAGTCTAAGCATGTTATCACTTTTCAAAGCGATATGTCAGTTACTGTGAAGAGCTTTTTTTTTTCTTTATTTTATTGTTGTGTAGTGATGTGAATATTTACATTAGGAAGAAGTTATGCTGGTTTTTTTTTTTTTTTTTTTTTTTCTGTTGCATATTCACATGGGAAATACCAATGCGGAAATATTTACCTATAAATGCAAGTATATAGATGTATATTCTGTATTTGTGTTATGAGGGAGGCAGCCGCTTGAGATTACTGAAGTTACAAAGGCATTCCTCATTCTCTAACTGAATGGCCTTTGTTTTAAGAAAATATCCCTCCCAACTCCACCTCAGTGACACAATGTGAAAATGTTTTATGCCTTCTCAAAGGTTATGTTTACAGTGTGGTAGGTTAAATGGAAAAGGGTTTTGTGTAGAACTGCTGGGAAAGGACCCTGGGTATACTTAGAACCTTTCAATGTCCAAAAAGAGGAACAAGGGAATACAGCTAAAATGTGGTCAACAGTACATTGCTAGTGCAATTACTCGTTTTTTCTGTTCTCTTTTTTTAAAAACTGGTTTTAATTGAATTATGGAATCCCTGTAGTGACTGAGCACTGTTTTTGTTCACAGTCTATAGAGTATCTGGTTCCATCATATATGTTCTTTACCTCACTATTTTATTCTAGAGTTTCAGTCAATTCTAGCTACATTGAATAGCTACTTGTTCTCACTATAAATTGTAGCTAAGAAAAAAAAAAAAATAGTAATCTGATTTCTTAATACTTTCTATCTTGACTAAGCAACATAAATTGAATCAGAAAAATCCAGAGCCCATAACAGTGAAACCAGTTCAAAGCCTTTGTACTTATACTAGTAGTGGTTAAAAATAAAAAACATTGCATTTACTGACATATTTAAGCATTCTATTTTCTGAACAGGCAGTTGTCAATGTGATCTCTGTAAGCCCTGTGTTAACACAGATGGGATGGTCAACATTTCTATGATTTTTAATGGTCACTGTTCCCTAGGTAGTTGTATGGGTTATGTTGTAATTCCAGTGCAACTGCACACAACATGTCTGCAAAAACAGAGAATTGTTAATCACTGCAGTAGGATCTCCTGTGCTGTGAAGTGAATTCTGAGGGTGGAGTTTTGCTTTGCATTTGTTGAGTACTGCAGAAATATCTGTGGAAATGTTACTGTACGTTTTCTGTGTGTAAGAAGTATAGCTGTCAGTGTTTTTTTTTTTTTTTTTTGTGGTGATCCGTCATGGAATAGAATATGTTGTAAATTTTGTCCATCCTCATTAAGTGTTCTGTAGCAAGTGTCAGGACTAGCTGAGTAAAGTGCATCCTCACTAGCTCAGTAAAAATGTCATCATAAAAGTTACCAACAGATTTCAAAGTGCTCTGGGCTGAAGAAGCTTTGCTAGTGCAGTTAATTTTTTAAAGGAGCAAAGGGGGAAAGAAACCAGTGATTCATTAATGCAAGTTTTTGGAGGAATATTTCTCCATGGCAAGGATCGTGAAGTCACAAAGTCTTCTGTGGTACAGAAAGATTGCTAGTGATGGAGAGATGATGGGCATCCAGCCCAAGGGTCCAGAGAATATAATTTAAGATAATAAAAGTGGAGTAGGCCTACTATTTGAAGACTGCGTACTGCCACATAAAGGAGTTGGTAGTGATTTATGTTATATGAGTATTTCAGTCTGAACTCTCCTTGCAAACTAAAAATTTGTGTTTCCTGACTATAAACAGATATTTCAAAGTGAAGTGAAATATTCTGTATGCTATGCTAGAATAAGTGACTTTAGTAGGTCCAGAAGCTTTCCTAAACACTTTTTTTTTTTTTTTCTTCAAAAGTCACTACTGTTAGCCAATTTGCTCAGATGGGCTAAACGAGATGTACTTCATTTTGTTGTGTGACAGCTGTGCGTGGCTGTGTGGAACAGGGCATGTCTTCCATGTTGCTGTTGCCACTGCTGAAATGCACCACCCACCATGTCACTGTACTGACATTCACTGTTTGGTCTCCAGAAACATTCAGCAAGTGTCAATGAATGTCAGTGGGTGTAATTTTTTCTCATGAAGGAATTCCATTATACACTGATATTTCTGATTTCACTGATATTTCAGTGATACAGTGATACTTCTTCATATCCAATTTCATGTCCGGCACAGTTCTGTGAGTCTGCGCCTCTGCTGCCATCTGTCTTATGACAACAAATATAACAAAATATTGACAGAAAGTTTTGACCTTTACTGCCATACCACTTCTGGAAGTACTGCTTTTGGAGCAACTTACCATACATGCACAAAGAACAACTTCAGATGATCCCTTATTTCCCTTATTCTTTTGTGTATGTATGTGGTCTCATAATGACAGGCTTTGGAATATGGAACAAGTAATCCTAAGGGGTATTCCCCAAAATGTCAATATATTTTACGAAAAATAATCCTTACTGTGTATGTTTACCACTTTAAATGCTGTGTGTTCTACAATTGGGTATAATGACCTTTTCTATTTAATTTACAAACAAGCTGTGATTAATTGAAGATTAATATACTCTCCCTGTTGTATTTGTACTTTTGAAAAGCACAATTGCGCATAAAGGGAAGAGTTCCTAATTTTCCTTTCTTTATTTTGAAAAGCTTTTCCAAAGCATGAGAAAGCACTCTTTATAATTTAAAAAAAAAAATTTCTTGAGAACAACAACCAAAAAACTTGTGAATTAGAAAGAAGATAAAAGATCACTGCTGATCCTGAAAAGGTCATTGAAGTTTTGGATGTGTTTCGTCAGCCAGAAATCTCTTAATGACTCCTACTTCTACAATCAGTGATTTTTTTTTTTTTTTTTTTTTTTTTTTTTTTTTTAAGATCACAAAAAAAAAAAAAAAATCAGATCACAAAATGCCTTGTGTTGAAAGGGGACCTAGAAGAATTGAGTCCAGTTCCTGAATACGTGTACAGCATGAGTAATACACTGTGAAGAAGTAGCATTCAGCCATGAAATGCTCAAGAACCACTGTTGCATCACAGATTTGGGATAATTTCCTGGTACTGCAACGGTGCCTGCAAAGTTCATGACTCCAATGATTTGCAGAAATAATAAACATACACACAATACAACAGCATAAAAAATAACAAAATAAACCACAACCTATGCCTGAGATGTTTATTCTATTTCCTGATTCTCAGAAGGTGTATGTAATTCAACACTTCCTGATTTCTTCAACATAAATGAAGCATGGAGAGTGCATCAGAAATAATTAACTGTAATTTCATAGCAATTAGATGGAATAATGTGTTTCTCACAAAATATAGTGTGATGTTTCTTTGAATATTCTGTAATGTCACTTTCTCATTTTATTTTTAGTGGATTCAAAATGAGCAGTTATGCTGTTCTGTTTTTAACACAAAGGACAAAACAGTAAGCACTTTTTGCTTAGCTGAAATCTACATCTGACTCTGGTGATTGTACCATGGAGGGTTCTTGGAGTTCTGTGATGTCTCACTAGCTCATAGGCTGTGACTCTTATCACCTTTCTTAAAGAGAAAGGAAAGTCAGTTGTACAAATTTTTTTCAGCCCTCTAATTGAAATGTAAAATAATTCTTATTGCTGAAGAGATAAAAAGTGGGACTTTTAGTTGGGGGAATGCATTGCTAAGGGAATGCATTGACTTAGAGAAAACGCTACATAATGGCAGTGTAGAGCCTCTTATAATCCTTTATTTTTGAAGTGTATGACAAAGACCTTTTTCTCTCATCCATAAAGAACTCTATTTTTTTTCCATGCAAGGACAGAGTTGTTGCTTTTGTTCTCCAAGAAACTCTCAGTTACGGCATTCTATAATTGTATTTTGAGATGATCCAAATTAAAAAGGCAACAGGCAATGCTGAAGTGAATATAAAATTACTGGGGCTCTTGTGATGATTTATTCTTTTATCTGAAAGAGTTTTGAGGCCATGTTGGATATATTAAAACTTGTTGTGTGACTTTTCGTAGCAAGAGTACTTATCTGTGTTACAAAATATAGAAGTTAGAAATATAGAAGTCAGTGTTCCTGTTTTTTTGCAGTACAACTCCAGATTACCTTATGAGAGTCTCAGGAGTGGGGAGGACTGGAGAAATGCAGCCTTCTGCACTACTTCTGAAGATATTCATTACCTTTAGTAATGGTTACTTACTGTGCTAAATCTTTAAGGAGGCAAAGCAGTGTTTTTTAAATTATGTGATGCTGCTTTAGTTATGAAACAGCAGTTAAAGAGCTGCTAGAATATTTTGACAGTGGAGCAGCAAGGGAGAAAAGAATTTTGAAAGTAATCATGAAGCTAAATAAGCATCACCTGTACTGGTGAGGTGGTATAGCTAAAGAAGTTTTGTGATTTATCTGTATTTAGAAAAAAGATAATATTCATGAAGGTCTGTGTGAGAAATCCATTGGGCATAGATTTTAATGAGAACTGGGGACAACTTATTATGTTTATTCCAACTTTTTTTTATACCAAAGCTCAACAGAATTTAAAACTTCTGAAATCGTGGGAAGTGAGCCAGTGTGTTTACTTCTGTACTTCTTCAAAAACATCTTTGCTTAAATATGCGATATTGGGAAAGTTCCTAGGTGTATTATTACCATTTGTTTGAGAATTTTATTTTTGTAATTTATTTATTCCTAACCATAGTAAGAACTCCTACCTGCTCAGAGGGTGGCCTAAGCTAATGTAGCACAGCTGAAGCAGCAGGAATCATCAGTGCATCTGGGGAGTCAGAGGGAGAGGGAAAAGCAAATATGCAGCTGCTACACCAAGAGAAGAGGTATCAGGTACCTGCTGTGATGTTCAGCCTTTTTAGGTCTCTAGCACATGTATGCATGACAGCAGGACATCTTCAGAATGAGAGTATGAATGAGCACTCCATATGGTGATAGCACAGGAAAGTAAATATTCCAGGCAAGACTTCAGCAAAAGTCACACCTGGAGTAATTACGTGGTGGAGACAGCATTTTTTATGGTTCTTCAGTACAGCTCAGGATTTAATCTTTATCATGCCAATCAGCTAACTTAAACCGAGTAACTCTATGATAGGCAATTTGTTCTATGTTGAAACAGGGATTAAGAAAGGTTTAAATCTGGATTTTGTACTCTCTTGTGCTATATTTTGAGGTTATTAATTCTTTGCCCTTAACGATTTGTTTGAAATTTGTTTCTTTGCACTTTGAAGTCAATTTCCTAGGTAGAGTGTGTTTAGGAGAAACTTTTTTTTTTTTTTTGCAGCTAACAAGTTATCTTTTGGATGGGGGGAAAAAAAAACACAAAACAATACATATGACATTCACCTATTACAATTAACAGATATATTTCCGTTATTCTTGTCTTGTCCTTTCTATGACCCCCAGTCCTTTAATAACAGAAGGAAAAATACTCGATCATGTTAAAATTAGAAATGAACTTTTGAACCTTCAATGCTGAAAATTAATAAAACAGCTCTGTCTTCTTTCATTGACGCAATAAATGATATAATGCCAGTAAGAAGAAATTGTATAGCAGAATGACTTTTGAGTTAGAAGGATTGCACTGCAACAGCAAACACACCATAGTTAGAGTAATCCTATTAAGAAGAAGTATGAATGAAGACATTTGTTAAACCAATATCCATGCAGGAAGATGAAATAACCCTGTATTGGTTTCTAAGCATAGCCTTATTTTGGATTTAATTATGCTGTTACCTCTTTGGAATGTATCCAGTTCTGTTCTTAATATGTTAATTAGAGCTCACTTCCCCTAAGGTAACTTTAAAACTGTTTCTGTATTAAAATTTCCTTCTGTGTATGTATATTTTTTATATATAGTGTATGTGCATATATGTGTGTGTATGTGTATTATATATTAGGACCTGAGGTAATGGCATGGAGCTGTTTCGTGGGAGGGTCAGCTTGGTGATTAGGAAGAGGTTCTTCACCAGAGGTTGGTCAGGCACTGGAAGAGGCTCCGCCAGGGCAATGGTCACAGTCTTAAGCTACCAGAGTTCAGGAAGTGTTTAGACAGTGCTCTCAAACATAGACTTCGAATTGTGTGATTCTGTACGGATCTAGGAGTTGGACTCAGTGGTTCATTTGGGTCCCTTCCAACTTGATAGTATTCTGGGATTCTGTGATTCTTTGTTGAACTACATCTATCTATACAGGTTGCTCAACTGGAGAGTTAGGTTGGTTTATTTAATTCTGCATCCATTCAGGCCTATTCCAAATTGACTGAAAACGAACGTTCTTCTAAACTGAGCCAATAAGCAGAGTATTAGTTTGATTTTGTAGAAAATCACTAATCTCAGTGTGAGATCTTATGGAAGGGGAAAGTACCTTCTAAAACTTAACAATTCTTATGGGCTCATGCTTTTGCATACTTAAGAGGTGGAAATAAAAGATAAGTCAGTTTGCTTTACACTGGCCAGACTCTTGTATTAGTAGTCATATGTATTACATTTGTATATTGTATTGTACTCCTACTATTTGTTACAAATTATTTGGGTTACAGAATTCTGCCAGGAGCCTAGCCAGACATCTGTCTCTGTAAGTTTCCAATGTCTGGGTGAAATGAGATGCAGGTAGTTTTAATCTTGCCAGGAAATTTTCTCCCTCGCTGCCCATGTATCTGCAGCCTCTGTTTCTGCCAGTGGCAATTCCCAGCAGGTAGGGTGTTCCAATATAGTTCAGTCAGATAACTAGTACTGATTCAGTTTTCAAATCAAATCTTTCTCTATTCCTTCTCAAAATTACATCCTGCTGCTTTTTCCTTCCTCCATCAGTACAAATGTCTACAGTTTCCTCATGAATGTTCTGCTGTATTTGGCTTGCAGGCTTTTCCTGTGGACCTGTGTTTGTCTTCCTACACACACTTCTTTCTTTGTAGGAAGTGGAACCCTCCGTTGTAAATAATCTCTGGATAGATACTTCCTAAATTCTTACACTCAGATCTTGTTTTATGCTGCTTTCCTGTGTTATTTCCAAGATTTTCCTAATAGAAATTATATAAAAAGCCAATAAATCAAGTAAGAAATTAAATTATGGTGACAGGGTGGCTGGGAGTATTAGTTCTGCATGGATAACGGATCATCTCAGAGTGCAGCGTTATTGAGACAGATGGGGTTATAAAATGCAGTCGCGAAGATTTAAACTTGGAGAATTGCTTGGGAGTAAGTTTTCATAAATCTTTGATTTATGAAAATTTTGATAAATATATGGTTGCCATCCTATGTTTTGAAAATTTATTTTCTTAAAATGTTTTCTGGAAATTATCTCGCCGTTAATTCTTTTAAATTGACTACTTGTTTGTGACAGCTGTGTTCAAAACTAAATGTGGGAGATGAAGCTAGGAGAAATGTTTTTAGATTACATGGGAGTCCATGTTCATCTGTTGCTACCAGTGCAACCATTTACCTTGAATAAACTGGCTAATAAATTTTCTTTTAGACCAGCTTACATTTTGAAATTCTGTTGACTTCTAGAGATGGACTGTGTTATTATCAGACAACTGTTGTCATTCAGCTTGATTTTTGTTTAATTTTAGAAAAAGCTACAACTTCAGTATTAATGAAAATCTTGAGAGGAAGGGCCGGTCAGAAATAGTGCCAATGCTATGGGTATTCATTTTTTTTTTTTGATGTCTCAGATCAGTGTTAGAAAATCAGAATTTGTTTTCAAATTTTCATTTCCTTTGAATACTCATTTATTAAGTCTGTGATGGTCCATGGATTTTGCCATTGTGGAAGCTGCTTCTTGTTTATACATCTGAAATGTGAATGATAGTTGTCATAGAGAGCTAAGAATTACTTTAAATATGGAACAATTATTGTCTGTTCTGTGTTGCCAAAATAATGAAAATTTTTGTAGATATGATTATAAGCTTATTGGTTTACTATGTCTAAAAAATAATGGAATAATCTAGGATAGGAAAAGTCTTTAAGGCAATTAATTCCAACTGTCAGCATGATGTCCCTTCACTCTCCATGTCTCTTAGTGCCACATTTGTAGGTCTTTTGAATACCTGCAGGGACAGGGACTCCAGCCATACTCACAAGTCCTAAAAAATACATTGTTAAAGTACAATAGCAACTTGTATCTTCACACATTAACTTCCTCCTGCTTTGCACTTCATTAAGTATCAAATGGTGAATTTTAATTTTGACTTTTTCTCCCTTGATGCTCCAGTCCTTTTAAGGAAAACAAAGGTGATGCTTTTCATTTAAGCTAATGCACCTTTATTGTACTGAAATTATATTTCCATCTATTGCTATTAATTCAACCATTCTTTTCAGGTTAATTGAAAAGATGATTATTTTTTGGGCTACCTCTCATTTAAGGTAGCACTTAGTATAAATGAGAATTGATCCCATACTTTTAGAAAATGAATGCAAAAGCTGTTACGTTAAATCCCGTATCCCATTTAAAAGATACTCAGTATTTTCTCACTAATGTCAAATTGTGTTTGTTGTGATGATGCTGCAATGTTTATTCACAAATTTTACTCCTTGACATTCTGTGAGCTAATAAAAAATGTCTTTTTAACTTGATATAATCAATCTGTACTTTCATGATAATAAATTCAAACATCTGTGCTACTACCTACCTTGATAAGAACATAGAGAAAATAAAAGCATAGTAGATTTCTTCCAGTGTCAAAAATCAAGGGGAGAAACAGAAACAGCATTATTTAATAATTGAAGTGTATAAATGTAATTCAGAAATAGAGTTGTGAGAGTAAATCATCCATGGATATGTACTTTAATTTGAAAATAACTTTAGAATCATTTATTTGTTTGCACTGATAATCATGAGAGCCATCCTCTGGACTCTAATATGTCCAGCTTTCTCTTGTGATAGGGAGTCCAGATCTGGAGCCAGATTTGCAGGTGCTACTGCACCAATGTTGGGTAGAGAGGAAGGATTGCCTCTCTTGACCTACTGATGATACTTTGCCTGATGCTGTCAAGAATCCCATTAGCCTTCTTTGCAGCAAAGATACACTGCTGACTCCTACTCAGTTTGCCCACCAGGACTTCAACGTCCTTTTCTGCAAAGCTGCTTTCTAGCTTGGTGCCACCAACATGTCCTGGTGCTGGGGCTGTTCCTCCCCAGGTGCAGCACTCTGCACTTCTCCCTACTGAACACCTTGAAGTCCCCGTCAGCTACCTACCCAGCGTATGTCCCTCTGGATGGCTGTGTGACTGATCCTTTGGTGTGTCAATCTCTGCTCTTGATTTCCAGCTTTAAGCTTGAGTGTGGCTAAGACTGCAGTACTTCAGAATAAGCAAATCAGTTATATGTGGAACGTACAAGGCGCTCATGAAAAGCACCTTAAATTGTACAGTAGGGAAAACTCAGGTCCTTGTGTCTTTCATAGTGTCTGGTACCTGCTAGTAATAGAGAACCTGCTGGAATCAGTCACACTCTGAAAAATCCTTCTCCACCAAAACAACCTGAAGCATTTCAGAAAATTCAATTTGTAAACACCATTGACTTCTGCGGCTGAGTATACTTCAAAAGGGAATGAAAGATTATAACTCACATCTATGAGGTTTTGAAAAAAAAATATCAGAATTCAAGGACAGTGTTTCTTTTTAGTGCATGTGATCTACAGTTATTTTTACTGACTTTGTTACATTAGTATTGCTGTGTTGTTCTTTATGTGCTTTTTAGTTAAAAGGAAGAGCAAGCTTGTTTTATTAGAACAGAACAAACAGATTATGTATATAAAGATAAGTAAATATACTGCTTCTAGTGAATTAATAAAAAATGAAATCTAACTGAAAGTCACAGTCAAAGTGTTGCAATTCATCACACTTTTTTAGAATCTGATCATTAATAATTTAGCACTGTAGTTGCTTTCTGTATAGTGATATAACCTTAATGCGATTCCAAAGTGATCCATTTGTTATAGAAAAATACAGTTCATGCATCATGATGGTATAGATTAAAGTTAAAAAAAAAAAAATAAAAAAATTCTACTTATCAGTTAATTTGCAAGGCTATTGTTGCAGTTAATCTGACCTGTTCCACTGCTGAAGGCCAGGAACTTTCCCATAGGACAAATGTTTCAGAAGCTATCCAACGTTTTCACGTTGAAAAGTTTTATCAGCAAAATTCAAAGTTTTAGTTGAGGATAGTGGATAAGGAGTTAGACTCAATGCAGAGAATGAAATCATCAGGATCAGCATGCAGCTAAGACTTGCTGGAAATACTTTCAAATGATAGGTGTGATTACTTTTCTTTCCCTATCACTGATGTGGTGTTAATTAGGTATCAGTATTTTCAATTTCAAAGTTCTTAAGTAAACAGATGCTTCAAAAATATCCCAAATGTCCCATTTTTAAAGATAGGAAGTTCACTTTTAGGTTGTTCTTCTCTTATTGATTTATCCAGTCACATTCCTGAGCTGCATTTGAAAAAAGATATTTCACATCAAAATTATCTGTTGCCCTTGGGAATTGTACTGCTCATTCCTGTACACTTGTAGTGCCTTTTTATTGGCTCATTAATACACTGTCAGAAGATGGTGAAAGTTTGTTGTTTATGTAGGTTGCTCCAAAAGAAATGCCTCCTATTTATTTCCATAGAACTACAATAGATAAAAGAGCACAATAACACTGATTGATTGTGTAAATTTCAGCTTCAAAACAGTATTTTTCAACAGAGTTGCTAGGTTGCCACCATTAGCATTTTTGTTAGCCATCAACAAAAGCCTGCATGCCATGCTCATAAATATCTGCACCAGCATATGTGACCCACAGTTAATGTCATTGCTGCTGAAACATACCACCTGCCACCTCACTGTGCTGACCTCCTTTATTAAGTCTCCAAAAACACTCTGCAAGTGTCAAAGACTGTCAGAGAGTGTCATTTTTTTCCTTATAGAGGAATTCAGTGACACACCTTTGCTTCATACACCATTCCATGTCTGGTGCCATTTTTTCAGAGTGCCCCTCTGTTGTCATCTGTCACACAGCAACAAAATGAAATGGGATGTTGGTGGGAAGGTTCAACCTCTATTACCATATCACTAACATCTGCCTTTGATGTTGTCTAACAGAATAAAACAGAAGGGATTACTTTTAGAGTAGCCTGTTTGTATTTCTGTTTGATAGTTGAATTTCAACTGTTTTTTTTTTTTTTTTTTTTTTTTTTTGCTAATTTAGAAAAGGTCCTCTATCCTTTAAGTTCTCACTTCAGCTTTTCAATCCCAGCATACCAGTAAGAAATGTAAGTTTAGCATTATCAATATTCTAAGCTCAATCTCTTTTCCTTCTTATAAAGCACCCTCCAGTCTTCTGACTAAGCAGCGGTAGCAATGTTGCAGCTTCTTAATGGTGCCATTCGCATTTTTAGAGTGAATGTACGGTGAAGATGATGAGAGGTATGTACAGCTGATGTGTACTTGGAGGCATTTTGGTCAGCAGCCCTATGCTCCAAATGCAGACACAGGTGTGAAAATGTATTGGTTAATATTTGCTTTTAAATCTGCTACCTGCTAATGTCCATATCTTATATTTGAGAAATTGTGAGTAATTATTCCCTACCTGCTGTTTTTATGGCTTTATAGACATGATGAATGGTATTCAGAATAAATGTAGGCATCTGGTACTGCTTTAGATGCCAGTATAGTCATCTGATTGTCAGACAGCTCTCCAAGAGGGTATAGGTCTCTTCACGTCTGCCAGCCTAGTGCAAACATCAGATACTTTGGGTATTTGAAGTGAATGTGTATTCTATTTTTGAGATATCTGAATCTCATGAGTTTGAAGTCTATTTTGTTTCATATGGAACAGCAGTGAAGGTGAATGCACTTTGGAATTGATCAGTGGTGTAGTGATATATTCTGTTCTTGATATTGTTTAACGTTTGCTTGCTGTGTGTGACCAGATAACCTTAAAGGAGAAATTGCTCTCTCCTTATACATACCCTTACAATATATCTTGACAGTAAATGACAGGCACACAGATGCGAAAGGAAATATTACAAATAAACTTGGATTTTTTTCCTTGTTTGAATACTGAATTCTGGCAAGTCTGCAGCTTCCCTTTGGCACAAATCTTGAGATTCTGTGGAAAACTATCTTAAGAGTTGGCATCAACCACTTCATATACATGAAATAAGAAGGTGTTTGTGCTTATATAAGAAAGTTGAATATATCTATATGTAGATTCAAATTTTCTTATTTATGTATAAGGAAATTTGAATCTACATATATGTTTTGTCTGATGCTGAAATATTTATTACTTAAAATATTTTTGCAGACTACCATTTAAATGTGATGCTTTCAGCCCAGGCTTATTATTCGATGGAAAAATTTTTCAGCTTTGAGCTGCTCGCTACTAATTTTTTCGTATTCAAATAATTTTAGATTTCTGGACCACTTTCTATTATTCTTCCTTTTGAAGTAGACCAGCAAAATAACAAAAATGTATTCTTTGGTTTTCTTATGTTTTTCAAATGCTGTACATTATTGAATATCAGTCCTGAAATAGTTTGTTAGTTGATTTTATAAATCCCATTTACAAGTGACTCACTGGGTACAGAAGAAAGCTCTCGCATAAAACTTGAAGAATCTGTATGGAAGTTTTCAGGCTATTTGTGCCTTTAATTTTCTCAAATCTTAATATTCTTTTTTTTTTTTTTTTTTTTTTTTTTTTTTTCTCTATAGAACTCTTCTACTACTGAATTGGAAGAGATTTCAGAAATAGCTGGAATCTAAGCCCTGAGGTGGTATTATGACTTTGGGCATGGATGAAGTTGGCATAACAGAAACCTTGAAAAAAGGAGTTTAAGTCAGGTCAGGGCTGGGGGGAAGTGGCGAAGGAAATTAAGCATATTATTTCTCTGTTGTGAATACGCACACATGTACACAAAATTCAGTTTCAGGAAATTTCAACAGAAGCATGTTGCCTCTCTTTCTGCCTTTTATTTTTCTTGAAGGCTGATCAAGAAAATAGAAAATTGTCATAAAAGCCATTACTGACCCCTACTAGAATACCACCAAGTAAACGTTCAGCGTAAGCTTTCAAATGAGATGTCTGAATTTAAATTTTCCTGTAGTTATTATAGAAGGAGACAGATACTAAGTGAAACACATATGTACAACAGTATCAACATTTTTTGTCTGTACTTTCTGACAATTAGTGAAGTTTCCTATACTGGGGGAGAATGAATTTCCTATATATGAAATTCCAGCAAATCCAAATGAATTACATGATTGAAGTGTGAGCTCTGTAACCTTACATACCTCTAGGAAATTTCTGTCATCTTGTATATTTGCAGAGAATTAACAGTGCTCTAGCATAATGGTGGTGAACTCAGCGTGATTAGCATTTTAAGCAAGGGTTTGTTTGCTTCTGTTTCTCAAAAACAGAATATAATGATGTCTCCAAATGTGAAAATTTCCATCCTGTTTGTTTTTCATCTTGCAGTGTTAATAACATTCTGCTGATCAAATTCACGTACAATTATTTTGAAAGCTGCTGATGTTGTCAACTTCACTTTTTATTAACCAGATAATAATGCTTATCTTTTTAATACATAAGGGATGAATACCTCTCTGATGTAAGAACATTCATTTTAGAAGGGGAAAAAAAGGATATCCTTTCTAGACACGTTATTTCTTCTGAATCTCCATGAAGTTTAGCAACTTGCAAGTTAAAACAGGGATCCTTCATTCAGTTTTATCTTTTGTTGTCACTCCCACTGTTTTTTGGGTTAACAGTTGAAAAGGTGGAAAAAAACAGGAAAGATGGAAAGGTTAAAAGGCCCCACAACTTAGCTCTTCCATTTCCACGGCAAATTTACTTTCTGTGTTTTTGAAGTTTTAATTTGGCTTGTATATCTTTTTTGCCAAGGTTTTTTTTTTTTTTTTTTTTTTTGGTACCTGAACATACCTATATCAACAGTGTTTTCTTTCTTTTTTTTTTTTTTAAATATATATATTTTTTATAATATATATTTTTAAAATATATATATTTAACAGATTTACCTTGGCTATTTTTTCTTTATTTTTAAAAAATTTATCTTTAAGAAGGAACTGAACAGACAGTGAAGGAGGAGCTGGTGAAAGTGTATAATTTCTTGTGGGAATAAATTGTTCTATTAATTCAGTCAAGTAAATATTTGTAGCAATTTCTAATGGTCAGAAGTGCTGCTACAAGGTATCAGATGCTCAGAAATCATCATTATGACTTAAATCCTCCTTTTTTTTTTTTTTTTTTTAATCCCAAATCTCAATTTCTATATGTTCAGATTCTTTTTGAAAAACAAGTAGGTTGCGTGACAATTCTGATGCTATTCTTTTTACCATTCAGTAGATTAATTCCATGCTATCAGCCCCATTCTCCTTCAGTTGCTATATTACAGTGCTCCAGGACACTTATCCCAGAATTTAACAAGAACCATGTTGTTGTTGTTGTTGCTAATGTACGTGATGTAAATAGACAAAATTCTATTCTTGTCTTGAATATCTGATCTAGTGGATTTTTATGTTCTCATAATTGTATTGCTGTTTCTTCATCCTTTTATTACTGAAACTTGTATATTATGTATATCATAAAAATCTCGCACTATTCCACTGAGATGTGAAAATACTAATTATTCACAAATTTGCTTTTCATAAAGTACATCTCTTCATGCTCTAGCTTTCTGAATGTTAAGGGCAATTTTTATTTTGCTTAAAGCACTGTGTTTCTGATTATTTTCCATGCTATTTTTACATATTTCTGTTGTTTTGTCCTTCCTTTATGGTATTTCGCCTAATTTAAGCTGAACTTCATATATCCAGCTGCAATTAAAATATTTTAAAGACTGAGAACTGAAGATAGTGGAAGCAATTCTTTGTAGGTTTTAGATGGAATCTATTGGATGTGTAGTTTGCTACAGGAAGTATTTTATGGAATCAAAGCTTTACTTTGTATGGAAAAATGTTTAGGAAAAAAAAAAAAAAAAGTCCAGTGAAGACTGAGGAATAGAACAAAACCAGAAGTAACGAGGAGTCAGCAAGGACTCCTTGTACTGTGTCTGTGCTTAGGAATTGAGGCACAGATTCACCTTCAGAAAAGCATCTTTGGATCCGTGCTGGCTTTACTACCATTAGTGCTTTCTGTCATGAAAAAGGTTCTCTGAACACAGATGGTGCTCAGGCCTCAGCTACAGGAAGTTGTGAAGACATATAGGCAGATAGTGAAGTGGACAGACAGCCTTCCCTGACACAAAGTAGAAGGCAAAATAAATAAGATTGAAAGAAGTAACATGGCATGTTGATGTCATAGGGCCAAATTGCTGCTGTAGTTTTTAAAGTACTTAGGAAGGGAGTAATATGTTTAGTTTGTATAGAAGAGAGTAATTTGAAAAAGGCAGTAATTATTTGATTAGGTTGGCATAATATTGATATTGAATATAATGAATGAACCTTAGTGATAGCACAGTAAATGAAAGCAAAGTCTAGAGCCTCAGGAAGATAACATTTCATCAATAAGTTGTTAGAATTGCTGAGCAGTTTGGAATAGCAATTAATAATCCTTCTTAAGCAATTAAAGATGTGCTTGGGAGAAAGCACAAACTCACTGAAAGCAGCAAAATATTGAATAGTTTTTCCTTCAACTGTTACAGTATTTTTTTATTTGTGATGCAGAATCTGGTAATTTTGTAGAGATGATGAAACTAGTAAAGCTAAACTTAATAAGGGAAACTATTTTTTGTTCTAGCTGGAAGGAGGCTACGTGTCTTTGCTTTAAAGTCAGTGACAAAAAGCTGAGGAATTTCTTCAAAAGTGTGAAGTGATTAAAGTCATTGAACTAAAGCCTGTGAGATACTTAAGCACAGAAGCCTCTGATTGACGTCTTTTTTTTTTTTATTTCCACCTCCCAGGAACATGAAAGTGTATAGTGATAATATACTTCGTCTTTTTTTTTTTTTTTTTTTTTTTTTTTTTTTTTTTTGGCATAAATCAAAGAACACTGTGTACCTTATAAGTGCTGCAGTAATTTTGACTTTGCAATATATTCTTGAGGGAGAGTGCACAGGGCACGATGGGGAAGACACTACAATTCATGTGATTCGTTTCCCTCAGTGGTGCCTCTGGGGAGAAAATAACCATAAAAGCTGCCTGAGATTTTTTTTTTAGAGAATGCTGAAAATTATAAATCACCAGGACAAGCCAAGAAAAAAGTAAATCTGGAGCATTCCTTTGAGTACTGTATTATAATTAATTGTTAAAATGCAGTTTTTGAAACATAACAGATCTGCTGTGTTAATGAAGAAGACCATGCCAGAAGCATGAAAAGCAGCATGTGAATGTTTCTGGCATGGTTTAGGTCCGTGACAATCTGTATTCTCTCAGATATACCGTGAGCAAGAAGTTGTTCCTAGGTGCTGGTATAGATAATAGAAGCATAGAATCACCAAATTGCAGAGGTAGGAAGGGGCCCCAAGAAATCAAGAGTCCAGCCCCTCTACTAAGTTAGGTTATCTACAATATGTCACATGGGTAGGTGTCCAGACTGGTCTTGAATATCTCCATAGAAGGAGACTCCACAGCCTCTAGGCATCCTGTTCCAGTGCTCCATCACCCTAACCATAAAAAGCAACAGCTTATTTTTATGTATGGAACTACTTATGTTTGTGTTTTAGGCCATTGCTCCTTATTCTATCACTGCACTCCATGAAGAAGAGCCTGGCCTCATCCATTTGTTCCTTTAGATGTTTATGAACATTAATCAGATCAGATTAGGCTGCCCTATTTTGAGAGGAAAGTGGAGGCATGAGGAATTTGGTATCATTTGTGCCAGCACATGGGGAAATAATATGAAAATGTAATACAACACTTTTTTTTTTTTTTAATGTCTGGTAATACAAAACATCATCAGCGCTACGCTAGAGTGTTCTGTGAGAAATCAAGCTTCAAAAAATCAGCTGTGGCTTTTTCTCATACAAGTTTGTCTCGTAATTTTTTTTGCAGTAATCCAAATAAGACTAATATTTGCAAGTGAAAAGTGGGGATCTCTGTAGTGGACATTTGTATCTGCTGCCTTGAAATTAACAATTTTAATATTTTGCAAATCTGTAAAACCCCTCCACTCGATATAAAAGCGAAGAACTTGTACCATGTTCATGTATTATTGCAGCACAAAAAGTTTTGTTACCTGGAAACAACTTACTGTGTCTTTTATTGTTGCAACAGTGAAACATGGTGAAGAAGCAGTGCTTTAATGGCACTTAAAGTGCTTAAATTATTTGAGCCAAAGTAACTTCAACAAACGTCAAGATTTGGAGAACCTTCTCAAAGCAGTAGACATTCAAGCAAACAACACTTTATCCCTAAAGCAAATATAAGCACAGGGTATGTAGTATATACTATGTAGTATATACTATTAAAATCAGATTTACTGCTAGCTTACTGTTATCCATCTATATTTGTCCTTTTTTTTTTTTTAAAAAAAAAAAAAAAAAAAAAAGAGGGTAGGGAAGGAATAATTTCATATAGATTTATTCCTCTTTAAGCCTAACTCTCAATTTTAAACCTTTTAATATTATCTCTTACTTTCTCTCACAACACCATCAAACTAAGCTAATACTTCAGGGATCTGGTCTAACACTATTGAAATGGGCAGAAATGTTCAACTATTTCTGGTAGTTTTGTGTCAGACCCGTTTTTCACTATTTTTTAATGACTTGATTAGTATTGTGGGTTTACAGAGTTACACTGGTTAAGAAAGTAGTGTCCCTTTTTAGCATGCTAGTTCAAAATGCTGTGTATCACTAATGATTCTTGACCCTCCCTATTCTGACAATCTGTTTCAATAACTCGCAAGGAACTTCCCATTCAGTATATATCCCGTTTTTACTTTCAAGAGTATGCAACAGGCAGTTTTTAAGAGCTTTACTATTTGCTTATTTATTTGTTTTTATGATTAACATTAGTGTCTAGATGCATCTGGATATCTCACTGAGGTGGGCTTCTGTATAGGAGCACAGTGAATATTTGGAAAAATAAGAAAAAACAGAGAGCAAGTATAGTGATATATGTTTCTAGACATTAGATTAAAAAAGAAATCTACATCTTTAAACAGGAATATTATACTAGTCAGTAAAAAAAATCTTAGAAGATAATTAGGTTTTGTAATATCCAATCATTCTTGATTTCTGTTGACATCAGTAAGTCTGGGGAGCAGAAGCCAAGGTCAGTGCTAGAAGAGCTCTTCAGCATAGGAAGTTGCTGTGATAGAATTCTCCTGACTCCCCTACAAATCCTCTTTTTTTCGTTAAGACAGCTCCTGAAATTGCTATTACTTAAGTTCTAGTGCTTATTAACTTTTTTCTATGAGCAAGATAAAAGCGAAGTATTTATTAATTATAGAGTATGCAAAACAGAACAAATGCAGGTGGAACTGTGCTTCTGAGTGCTGAGGTTCACCAAGCAATAAAATACTTCCTCAAAGTCATCATAGTCCTTGCACGTTTTCATCTTTGGTTTTTCCGTTTCATCTTTTGCTCATGAGGGTTATATTTTTTTTTTATGTTTTAGTTGTAAACATCTTCAGGAGAGACTTTAATGACTGAGTAGCTAGATGATGAATTTTTTTCTGGAAAAAAAAAAATCAAGTGAACTTTCCTTTGGTGCATAATTAGAAAGGTCACTGATTATTAATTTCTACTAAATTTCTACTAGTAGCGTGGTGGTAACTTAGTCACCTGAGTGATTTGGGTGGACTAGAGCTGACTTTTATTTAGTATTTATTTACAGTGGGGAAAAGTGACTGGATATGACTTCTCAGCTGGCTAGGCAATAGTACAGCCGGAGGTAGAAGAAAGGAGGGAAGTCTAGGGAAAGCTTCAGTTCCTGTACTTAATTATTTAAAAAAGCTGCCTAATTGTAAGCTTTATCTCTGACAGTTGTCAGATGTCTTCCTGCAAGTGAAGATCAAAAGGAATAATTAGTATGTAGTCTCTTTGTCCCCCTGGCTAACAGAATTTTTTTTAAATCTGCTAAAATGTGCATTGATGAAATCCTTAATGGAAGGCAGTGATTTTCTCAGGTGAAAGTTTCCTTTCACTTTTATCTAATTTTGTCTAGTTCTGGTTTTCAGACAAGTGGTAAAGTAAGAAAAACTTGTCTTTGTGTATTTTTTAGCGTAATTTCTTCATTAAATTGACAAAAAGCTCCTACCATGAGAGGAATGTTTCAACATAGTTCTTTTTTTTTTTTTTTTTTTTTTTTTCTAATGTGGAATGAAGACCTCCCTGAAAAATCTAACTTCGAGCTTTGAAAACATCAGTAATGTGTGACTCCCATAGTCCTTTATTGTTTTATTCCTAATTAAAGCCTTAATTGTCTCCTAGCATTCAATATTTTGGACTTGATTCTCATCTGAAATATATGGATATGAGTTAATTCTGTTTTCAGTTAAATCTGTTAATACTTCACGTATTTCTGTCTTTTGCATCGATGCACCTGCATCATTAGCTTTCAGTTGTTCTCTCTTTGGTGTGGCCCTTTACCTCTAATGTTCTTAGTTCATCTTAAAATTTCAGAAGTCTTATCTAATGGGTGGTAACCCTGCCCACATCATGAATGTTGGTGCTAGATATTTGGTGAGGTCCCTTTCGACTCAGGCCACCCTATGATTTATTAACATTTTCCCTTTGTTCCTTCATCCCTCCCAGATGGCTCTTATTAAAAAACAAGACGAAACATCATAGCTTTAGTGATGTGCTAATAGGAGAAACAATTCAGAGGCTTTAAATTCTACTAGCAAATAAGGCATATCCAATTGAACAACATATACTGTATTATAACGTAATACAAGGGATTTAATAAATAAAGTATAATTTTAGAACTATCAAGAGCACCCATACGTGCTGATCATGCTAAACATCATAACACTGACAGGCAGAGGAAAAGGATATCTTGAAGGACGGATCAATACAACACTATTTCAATTCAAATCATTCAAAACTAAATCAATTCAAATTAGCCTACATCATATCGTTCTGTTGTATCAAAGACAGCCAAAGAAAGAAAAACCAGCCTGACAAGCATTTATGGTGGTCAGAATGAAGTGGACATTAGAAATGATCAGAAAACTTTAGTCATGGAACATCTGCATGTGCTACGTCATAACCTACACCCAGTCTCTAAGTTCTGTAACATGCAGTAGGTAAGAACTCCTGAAGATTTTTTTTTTAAGATTTATCTTCTTCCGTTATACAAATTTGTTCTCAGTCTTTGTGCAAATATTATAATTCCTCAGATTCTAGAAAAAATTTGGCAGTGAAAAGCAAAAGAAGCTTTTCATGTGTCTGAGATACCTGAATCTGAAAGCTCCTTAATTGGTAAAGGGTAGAATGCTTCTGCTTATGTATGAAAACAATGAAAATATGATTTAAATGTATCATAAAAGCTCAAGGCACAAAAAACATGAAAGTCATGTTGTTATATACATGAATGTTTGTAAAGTCCAAAAGAAATTTTCTCATTCATCAACATATATTTTTTTTTTAGTGTATTCATTTACATACACACATGCATGTATGTATGTTTTAAAGTATTCCTTTGATTTTAAAATATCTTGGATTGTGACAGCCTTCAAGAAATGATTTTCTGTGGACAGTAAGTCTGTGTTTAAAAGTTGATGTTTAAAAAACGTCAAATGAAAAGCTCAGAAATTTAGTATATAGAAATCCAATCTTGATTTATGGCATATGTGTGAGGTTTGGAATCTTGAAACAGGGTAGAAAATGTAATTATGTCCTGATGCACCATTTTGTAACATATTTTCGACAAAGACTAAACTAAGAAAGTCAAAGCTTAGATAACTTCAGGAGGTGTTTTAAAATTTGAACTAGCTTTTTATTTTTTCTTTTACAGTTGATAGTCAATTTGTATTTACAGAAATACAATTTTCAAGAATGCTAAAATAATTGCAATTCTTATTAGAAAGAAAAAAACACTTTTTAAGGACCAAACCACAAAGAATTAGAGGGGGGGAAAAAAAAAGAACAGCAACAACAACAAAAAAACGAAAACAAAAAAACAGCAGAACAAAGCAGTGCAGAATGAAATGTATAAATTAGCTTTTTTTTTTTTTTGCATCCGTATGTAATTCCAGCACTGCAAAAGTGTTAAAGTTTAATGGGAAGATTTTTATAAGGAGGCCAAAAAAAAAAAAAAAAAAAAAAATCTACCTTTATAATAATTAAATGAATTATAGAATCCATGTAACTCTGAGTCATGTTTATAATGCTACATTTAAAAAGACTATTTGGAACAAAACTGCATATTCCCCTCCAAAAACAAACCCATCAGCTTCTTACCTCTTCCCTTCCCACTCCTCTTTCCTGCTGTCAGGCTGAAAGGATTTCTTTTTTCTCTTCACATAGAAAGTTTTGCACAGAGAGATGTGAGCCTTGAGATGTGAGCCTTTGTGCATTCCCAAGGACTTCAAGATGAATTCTGTGTGCAGATGGGGAATAGTTACAGGTCCAGGAGCTTGGGAGCAATTTAGGTATAGCTAGGTAATTCTCTCTCTGGGCCTGAAGGCAACCTGAGGTGGACAGGGAGTTTGACTGTTCTAGAGATTCATTAGATGGTGTCTGTTTTTGGATCTGACACAGTTTTCTCTAACAATCTTTTATGATGTACTTTCTTTGGGCTCTACAAAAACAAACAAACAAAAAACCCTGCCCAAATCATATAAATTGTACTTTCCCTTACTGTAAGTTTTAGTGTTTTTTGTCTTTATCTCTCTTTTTTTAAAGTTCTCATCTCAGTGTATAGTTACTGTATTCGGCCTTTTTATTGTAATCCTCCTTTCTGCCATTCAATTAATTTTGTCTTTTTGGTTTCATCAAATGGAACAGAAAATCTCTGGCATATATATGTTTTTCCCTTCAGGTCTGTTGAATTGCATTTTTTTTTTTTTTTTTTTTTTTCCTGCTTAGCCAAACCAGGTTTCATTATTCATAACTGGAGAAACTTTCTGGATTATTTCTAATTTTTTTCTTTCAAAAATGATCGGTGGAACATGCCATTAGTAGGTTTTCTTGTGTCATTCCATTTATCATTTATAACTTGTCCACTATACTTCATTCTCTTTCCTCCTCTAGGGACAGTGAGAACAGTTTCACTCACAAGTCTCTGTATTTCAGATTATTTGACCAAATGCATACTGATATTTGGATGGACAAGGCAAATTTATGCTTGGGCAACTAACATGATTTTGTCATATTATCAAACCACTTTAGTTCCTGGGAGGCATCCAAAATTCATCAAGATACTATGGCTTTTCATTTCCCTAATATTTGCATTTAAAATGAACATATGCTAAGAGTACTTATTCCAACAGAAGCCATCAAGAACAGTATGAAAAGTGGGTTTTCTACAGCAGAAAAATCTAATAATGATGCTTCAAGTTATAGTTTTTAATTTTTTCAGACATCTGCAGCTTATTGCGATGCTTCTGAAAGTGTGTAAATTGTGCTTCATTATCAATAACTTGTTGGTTCAATCCTTTCTTCTGGAAAGTTGTTTTGAATGGATTGTGAGTAGTTAAAATGGACTCTGTTTCCATATCAAGTTATGTTATCTTTTAAGACATTTAAGAATTTGTCTACCTAACTCATAACGGTTTTTTTAGGTGAAAAAAGCTATATAATTTTATATTAATAAACAAAGAAACAAAAAAGCTGTAAATCAGTCAGCTTAGTAAAATCCCAACGGTCATAAGCACCTGTGGTGAAATCTGTCAGTTGATGGAGCTGCGTTCACTTACAGCAAGCTGAATTTATCAGAATTACTAAAAAATACTAAAGCTGATGAACAGAGAAAAGTTTAATATAAGGAAAATTACATTGAAGCTATCAGCTGTCTGCTGTATAAAGATCTGAAAGTCTGTCCCTAATAATTTGTAGAATTGTGAAGAGGATTTAGGTGTACCATGCTTACTTGAGATTTTTAGAGCCTTGCTATTGGAGTATCTTTAGATAAAATCTTATTTCTTCATTGAATTGGTATCAAATCATGAAGGAGAATTTACTTTCTTAAGCACATGTACAACTACTAAAAGCTTTTAGAGAAAGCAAAAAATGCATGAATACTTGACGTTTTGTATTTTGTTGGTCTTAAGACTGCTAAGATGAAAATCACTTCAAAAAGTGTGAAAGAATTTCAGGAAGGAAAAGAAAACAGATGTAACTAAAGAATTATATCAAAGGAAATAGTTTTCATCCCTTTTGAAATATTTTATATGGTCTATTTTGCTTCTGTGCTCGAGGACACTGAAAGTGTCATTTCTGAGAAAAATCATTTCCAGTTTTTTCCTAGGATGGTAGTAGATCCACACTGAACTTGAGCAGGGGTCTGTCTGGGTATTGTCTAGTGAAGGAAACTTCAATCTTGATACACTTCTGTGAAAGGGAAGTGAGGAACGTATGCCAAAAGCAGTATGGTACAGATTACAGTGCTGTCAGTCTGCATCAGGTACAGCAAGACAGATGGGGTCAGGAGGAACAACCATTATTCCGCTTTCTTGCTGAAATGCAAGGTGGCATTACAGGGCATTATTCAATGATTTTCTTCACAGAAAACGTTTTTCAGTCTGAACCTTAGCTAAATTTGTACAATGGACTTACTTAGGATAGACCAGCCTAATTATTATTTCCAAGATTTTCTATTTTTCCAGGAATACTGCTTGTCCTGTTTACACCAAGTTCTTTAGTATCAGATTAAGAGCAAACTACAACCTTTGTTGAATGCTTTCCTTATATTTTCTACACAGTTTAGTTGTATCTTGTTGGAAATCGTTATCTGTTTTTCTACTGTGTTTTAGATCCTCAGAGTAGCTTGGTCGGTTGGTTGAATATGGTCACTGCAATACTTTTGGCTGAATTATATAGCAGAACGTAATATTTGACTTTTTTTTCAGGTCTTAAGAAATGTTATATTTCATTAAGGGAAATATATTCATGTAAGTGAGTAAGTGTAGCCGTATGTATATAATATATACAAAATATATTAAACCATGCTTATATTCAGCTCAACACATATGTAGATTGAATTTATAGTTTACAATATGTGTGAAGTGGCAATCAGAGGATTGTAAGTCATAAAAAAAAAAAACATCTAAATTGTGAGTAAAAATTCCTTCAAATAACAAGCTGATTCAGTGCTGACAAACCAACATGTGAAATAGGGCATGAACATGTCTGTGGAAGGAGAACCCTGGTTAGGCTTACCGACAAAACACAGCAGCATTTTTGCTGTGGCCCAGAAAAGGATAGCTGTGTCACATTATCACCTTGAATGGCTTAATGAGCGAGCAGATCTCTATATCAGGTGCATGTCAACATGGCTAGTTTTCATCCAAGAGCTCTTTTAGCAGATGTTTAGCCAGCTTGACTTATGCTCCATATGCCTTTGTAGATTCTGGTTCCAAGGAGTGAGCACCATAGTGTAGCTGCATTTCATATATCTATGATTTTTAGAGGAGGAGAGACAAGAACTGTAGAAGTGGGTGCTGTTGGCAAGGCTTCTCTGCACTGAGTTAGCTGTGACTAATCATTTCACTCTGAGTATGCCTGACCAAATTTAATTTCAAGTGTCTTAAGGAAAGCGTCGTGATTTTAATCCATGTTTGCTGATGTGAGTTATGACTGTTCCACTTCTTGCACTTCCAGGTAGCCTCAGTTTACATTTCTGTAATTGAAAGATCTAGCTGGTGATCTGCTGGGGTAGGAGATATGAAATAATTGGAAAGAATGAAAGGAAATTGTAAGCCACTGTCTCCCTCTCATGTGACTTGTTTATAACTGTTCTCTGTGAAATTCTTTGTAACTTTTTTGTAGTAGTTATCACTTATGTTGAATGGCTAATGGGATTTCATAGTTCCTCTTGATCTTCTGTTTTATTTATATATATATATGTGTGTATATATATATATACGTGTGTGTGTATATATATATTTAACACAAATGTGTCAAGATGTCAGTCAGCTTAAATTGGTGCATTCTTTTGTACTGGTAACTAGTAGCTCAGTTCTGTTGATTTAAATCAGTTTAAATTGGTTCCTTCAATTTTCTCCTTTAATCTGATTTATTTTTTTTCCAGCCCCTCTAATAATAAGATGATACAGGTATTTCAAATTTAAGTTTTATCTTAAAGAGAAACAGATACATGAATTTTTCAGTTAAGTGGGTCTGCTTTAGTCAGAAGCTGGTAGCTGTACATACTCTAGGCATATATTTAGAGTCACTGTCTTGCTAAATACAGTTCAGCTGCACAGGAAAATTTTGATGCTGATCCCATAGTATTAAGAGTGGAAGTGTGTGCCCTAGGCTGGGTGAAAATTCTAGTCTGACATAAGTAATAAGAGTTCAATGTTTTGCTTTCAGGCTATAATAATTTTTCCTGATTCATAAATGTTAAAAGTCTATTGTTGCTTAATGACATGAGATAATCCACTCAATAACTAGTGCCTTTATCAATCATAGAATGGCTTGGGTTGGAAGGGACCTCAAAGATCATCAGGTTCCATCCTCCTGCTGTGAACAGGACTGCCAACCACTAGATCAGGCTGCTAATGGCTCCATCCAACCTGGCTTTGAATGCTTCCAGGGATTGGGGCATCCACAACCCCTCTGGGAAGCCTGTGCCAGTGCCTCATCACCCTCTCAGTTAAAAATTTCCCCCTGACATCTAATCTAAATCTCCCTTCCTTTAGTTTGAAGCCTTTCCTCCTTGTCCTATCACTACCTACTCATGTAAAAAGCTGATTTGTCTTTTTATAATCTCCCTTTAAAATTGGAAGGCTGTACTGAGGTTTCCCCAGTCTTCTGTTTTCCAGACTGAAGAAGCCCAGCTCCTTCAGCCTGTTATCCTAGGAGAGGCGCTCCAGTCCTCGGATCATCCTTGTGGCCCTGCTTGGGCACTCTCAGTAAAGAGTTAATAATCACTGGCTATTTTGTTACAGCATTTTATTTTTCCTTTTTTGTTTTTTTTTCTTCCTTTATCTTTTTACTTTTCGGTGTGACTCCCAGTGACTGCACACAAGTCAGTAGCTGCTGTTGGTTTTACTCTTTTATTAGTACTAAAAGTTACAGGGGAAAAAATCCGTTCAATTTAGTAGCATAAGAAAAAGGAGGCTATTATGCTGTGCTGTGGTTTTGTTATAGCATCTGGTATTCTCTCTTAGTGAGTAGGTGTTTACATCGGGCTTTTCTTCTGAAAATGGATTGAGTGAATGTACCACCTTAAACATTGGTATTTTACCATGATCATCGCAGGTAATCATAATCTAGGTGGCATGGTAGAAAACCAGCTTTTCCAGAAGCACATGCTGTTGTCAATGAGAGAATTGTAAAAATATTCAGGTGCAATAATTAATTTCAAAGGTGAAATTTACCTAGATATTAAGAATACATAAAATAGGATGTTAACCAGTCTGTGCTTGCAGCAATAATAGAGTAACAGGGGAAAGCAGTTTCAGTTTAACGTAAATTTAACTATTGGAATGGAGTTTTCAAGACTTTAGAAGTTTTAATGTGATTTTGGAAAGAAGAGGAATTGTATGTTTTTATTTCAAGCTCACCAGATAAAACATGTTGGTCAGAATGAGAAGATCCTTGGTTGAGCTTAAGAGGATTTTTTTGATGTTTTTCATTTTATTGTTTGAGAAATATACTCAGTGGTAGGTCCATCAGTGTGAGTAGTTTTCACAAGGGCAGTAAGAAAATACAGTACCTCACTGGTATCTATACTTCCTTTATTTTTTTTATTCCTTATTTATTTGTGCTGAATAGTATTGTGTGTCTTAATAGCAGCTTGTATCTCAGTATCATATATGGATGTCATTGTGACATGGTGGCCTTAACCCTGAGTTTGTAATAAGACAGGTTTTAACAAATCAACATACTGCTGGGGGTGAGGGGAGGGAGGGGGGGGGGGGAGGGAAGAATGGCAGGAAGACAAAAATGTTCAATTAACTTGAATTCTCTGGAAAAAACTTAAAGTCCATGTCATACAGACTTATTGAACTTATGGTCTTTGGAAGAGAAATGCAAGCATTAATCTTTTTTGTAATTTTGTGATGTCCTGTTTATTTTTTTCTAATTTGTTGTGAAATATCAGGTTACGGCATATTAGAGGAAAACAATGTATTAGCAGTTAGTTGGACATGAAGACTAGTAGGTTCACTAGCCATCCACTCAGAAGGAAATTTGCACGACAAGAGCTTTGCAAACTTGCGGATATTTCACCAGTGCACAGAATATGCAGCTCAAATGCTCCCTTAGCCTGAGTTTCCTATGTTTAAGATAGAATTTTCTTCCATGCATTTATCAAATTTCCCATTAACTTATCAAAATGAGTGTTCCGTGAATGTTCTTCCTATAGACAGGCAGAAGATGTTATTCTTTTTTTTTTTTTTTTTTTTTTTTTTTGGCACTGTTATTTGTAGTCCATGTTCTTGGAAATGATCACTTATTCTACAAACCATACATAAACCTTGCAAAATCCAATCTTCTCTATACCTGTATTTTGTATCCCACTTTTAAGGCTTCCCCAATCCTTTTATCTCTGAGGTGCATACTTAAAGGCATTCTTGTCCGTAATTAACTAAGCAATTAAAAATCTATTAAAAAAAAAAAAAACAACCCACAAACATTAATTTGCTGCGTTTAACTTGCCTACTTTTTTCCCTATTGCTGCAGTGGGTAATAAACAGTAATCTGCAGGTGTCTTAGATGACTGACTGAGACATTTCATTTCTAAATTAATATTTGCAGTGGCAGATATTCAATCCAGTATAATAATTTGTCAGTGATACTGAGAAATATCTTCCAGCTTTATCTTTAGCATTAGGTCTTTTACCTTTACTTTAAGTTCACCAATTAGATGTATTCCTTGAATAATTTTTTCTTTTTTTTTTGTAACATCAAAAAAATTTAAGTGTTTAGGAGGTTTTATATTTGGATTCAAGGACTATACTGTCTCAGTGAGTTTTTTTTGGGCAAAATTGAACAAACTACATAATGCTTCTGTTCCTCACCTATCTAAAACTAGAGATAAGAGTGTTTTGCTGAGATAAAAACTCACCAAAAACAATAGTAAGTTGGATCAGGTAGTTATCAGAGAAAAGATATTAGAAAAAGAAGTGAAAATATCAACTCAAGTTTCAACTACAAAAAAAAAAAAAATAAAATAAAAATCAGCATGGTGGAGGTTGTGTCAAATTGCCTGTAGTGTAGAATCTTGTTCTTCTGGAGCTACTGGAACTAATTCTTCCCTTATACCAATTCTACATTGTCCAGCAGTGTGGCAGCCTGTGATAAGAGACTGCTCCACATTCAGAAAATAAGAATAGCAGCTGAGCAAAGGATGTTGCTGAAGACTTAAGCCCTTAGAAGTCAAAATATGTAAGTTAAGTCAGACCCCCAACTTTATTTAAATGTATTTTATATTGAATTATAATCATCATCCTACTTACCTCCCATCTGCTAAGCTGCTTAGAAAATAAACAGTATGTACTGCCTAAGCATATGCATGGAAAATAAATAAACTGTCAAGGAGCCATTACAGGATTATTCTTTTGTTGTAGCTTTCATTGGATGAAATGAGCTGCTCCTCATATGCTTACTAAATTATATGATTTTTTTTTTCTAAACTCACTGCTTTACATGCCAAGGTGTCCCTACTCACTTGTTTTATATAACATGTTATTGAAATGAAATGGAGAAGCTTGATTCTTCAGCATTCATTCCTGCCTGCCATGTGGCTAAGTAACTTCTGCTTCAGAAGTCTCAACATTTTTTATGCCCTGACAACTGGATTTACAAATTGCATGAGTGGGATATCTTGGAATGGGAGGCAAGCAACTACTCACAAACAAACCTGCTGCCTGCCTCTTTTCATTTAGATTTAAGTCTAAAGTAGCATAGACTGAAATACTTGAGGAGTGTATCAGATTTAAGTCTCTGATACACTCCTCAGATATTTCAGTCTATGCCACTCTGATCAGAACCCCCTATTTCACAACCCTAAGGGGTTTCTGATTGAGATTTCTGGGTAAGAGTAGGTGTTTTCATTTTATGTTGGCTTATCCTTCACAACTTGTTTTTAAAAGTAAAGGTATCTTTTCCCTTCGTGATTGCTTTGAGGTTTTTTTCACAGAAAAATATCCACAGAACATACATTAATAATGAAAGAACTTATTTTTTTTCTCTGCTTTCCTTTAAAAAAGAGTGCTACTTTGTAATGACTAAATTAATGCTATTTGTTGTTCGCCAGAAGGCAGCTAAATGAGTTGTCTGTAATTAATGAAGAAGTGGAGAACACCGCAGAAAAAGATATTGTAGCACATTAGTCAAAATATTCTTTTTGGACTACGTAAAGGCATGGATTTGAAGGCATAAGCCCACAGAGAGATCAAACCTGACAAATATCAGACAAAAAGAAAAGAAAAAAAAGCTACAGGTAGCAAGGGCTCTGAAAGTATGATTATTTGGATTTTCCTTGTCATGCAGCAAGGGAGTTGTTTGTGTAAGGAAAAAAAAATAGAGTTATTTTACTTCAGGTCAAGTTCTGTGGCTTGAGGTTTTATATGACGGTTTGGTTAATTTTTTCTTGGTACCATGAAGAAAAATATTTTCTCATCAAGCTCAATCCTGGCAATCCCTTAGAACCTACCATGCATCAGTGTTGGCTGAATATTGTATGTGTACTGGTCATTGTGATGCTTGGTCATTGTACTAAGGAGCCATAAATCACTTCAGGGAAAACCAGTGAAGCATAATAAATGTTGTTTAAAAACAAAACAAAACAAACAAAAAAAAAAACAACAACAACAACAAAAAAAAAACAAGTAATTGTCTTTAAACCAGTAACACTGGAATGTTGTTCTAAGAAAGATATGAACTACTGCTGGACTTACTAAGTTTCTGGGGGCAGATAGCACTCATATGCTAGATGGTTAGAAGACAACACTTCAATCTATTGCCACTAGGCTTACATAATTACAGCAATTTCTGAGTTGCTACCTTCTGCTATGCCACTATTTATTTTACTTCCTGCATGCCAGGAAATGGAGAGCTTTTTGCTGATATCAGGTATTGATGTTTGGATAGGTTGTCTTTGAATTCCTTGCTCTTCAAATGAGTCAGGAAAGGCAGCTACAGTTAACCTGTTGGTTTGTTTTAACAGGTTCATTTGTTTATTTATTTCCTGATTAAATATAGCTATTATTTATGTAACTATTTTTTTGCTTATTAGCTTTCAGAAATCAAGACTAGCAGTAACATGGAAATGTGAAGTAGCCCGTTTTTGTTTTCTGTCCTCAGTCTATTAAGATATGTGCTAATACATTCTAACAGTTGTAGAGAATTTACACAAAAAAATATTTAATCAGAACAGTGCAGCTTCTGAAAGTTGGGCTATGGAGAAAATGTGTTATTTAGTGCAGGTGAGTGAGCTGTGCAACTTCCCTGCTTTGAGAAAGGATCTGAAATTCTCACAAGAGATAATCTTTGTCACGGCTCTACTTTTCCAGATCTGGCCAAACATGGTTGTCTGTTTTGCTTGACTGTACTACAGAATTCAGTGGCATTGCACATTTGCTAGCACAGGGATGAATAGTGGTGGTGACACAGGGATTACAACTCCAACATCTGTGTGCTACAGGCCACACTGAAACTAGATTAGATACCTCATGTCTTCTGTGATCTTTTTTCCTTGTAACTATACCTTTTGAGTTGGAAAACTCCAGCTGCTATTTTAGGAGTAGGAGCTGGAGGGTGGACAAAGAGGTACCTTGTGGAAGAGTGTTTTGAGGAAGGAGAAAGCAGAACAATCCTTCAGTATAGGGGAGCTGGAAGCTGTGTGCAAGAGACACAGATTACTTAGGACTGAGACTCACCATGGAGGTGAAGAGGAAGAGAAATTGTGAAGAACTGATGTTGGCCAATTAAAGACAGCAGGAGAGAAGCTGACTGGGAGAGGTCAGAAGGTTACTTTGAACTGGAAGTGTGGCCTAGGAGAGAGAATGAGATAGGCAAGGGGAAACCTAGATGAGAGATAACACAAGCAAAGACAAGAACTGGTAACAAGTGGTAAGGATTTAGAAGTTATAAAAGTGAGTCAGAGAAACAAAGAACAGACTGATTGAGAAGTCTGGTGAAGTAAACAGAGTTGGGAAAATAATAATATTACGCGTGGAAATCTACCTGTAATAGCTGAAGATAATAAGAGGAGCTATGTAATATGCTTTTCAAACACATGTAATTGCAAACTGCAAACAAATTGTTTTTGCAAAAGGAATCAAGAGGTCTGAATTCTGCTCAGAGCAACAGCAATTTTGCTGTGTTCATAGGAAAACCTGCTGACCTCAAAGAATGACGTAGCTTTAGTAGTTAGTTTTCCTGTTGTTTTTTTTTTTTTTTTGTATGAGTCAGGGATGCTAATGGAGAATGTGTGTGTAACATGAAATCTAAGCATGTATATCAACTTCTACAGTCTCCTGTCTTTTTTTTTATTCCAGCCTAGCAAAAAAATACCTGTAGATGCACTTGGTCTGTACAGTGGATGACAACTTTAAAATAACAAAAATTTGAAACTACAAATGATAAAT
This sequence comes from Lagopus muta, assembly GCF_023343835.1. Lineage (NCBI taxonomy): Eukaryota > Metazoa > Chordata > Aves > Galliformes > Phasianidae > Lagopus > Lagopus muta. Next base: position 51,081,965 of record NC_064436.1, read on the forward strand.
GCATAGAAGTAAATGTCAAAACTGAGCAATATACATAATGGAGGCTGATTTATACATGCTTTTGTAATCTAATGTGAAAGAATTCTAAGAAATTAAATACAATGTAAAAGGCTATGAATACTATCACTTTCATATATCTGCAATATATTTGACTTCTAAATGAATAAATACTTGGACTTGAGCACTGGAACAGGCTGCCCAGGGAGGTTGTGGAGTCTCCTTCTCTGGAGATGTTCAAGACCTGCCTGGATGCCTACTTGTGTGACCTGGTGTAGGGAACCTGCTTTGGCAGGGGGTTGGACTCGATGATCTCTGGAGGTCCCTTCCAACCCCTACAGTTCTGTGATTCTGTGACTTTCTTGAATATAGCTGTTACTTTATTTGGAATAGCTCTGATCCTGCTCGTGCTTGACATTCCTGATACGTTACGTTCCTCTTACAACTGCTGATGATAAATATAATTCAAAATGTTTCAGAATCAGAACAAAATTTCTTTAATATTCTTCTCTATAAAAGTTCCATTACTGATAGGAAAGTATTTTATAGAAGTAAGTAATTTTAGTAAAAAGAATTGAACAAAGGAATTCAAAGGTCAATATGTTCATTGTATTCCTTGAACATAAAGCTTCAGTTTCAAGGTTTTAAAGAACTAGTAATTCTGTGAAACACTCGTACATCAGAAACACTGTTCTCTGACTGAGTTAGACATAATTTGGTCAGGATTTTATTTATGTATTAATCTGTGTATGTTAATGACATCTTCTAAAACATTTGCTACTAATCACTCCAGATCACTGTTAACACTACTACACAAACATGTTTGTCAGTCACAGAATCAAAGAAAATATAGATGTTTCTACAACAGACCATGAGCTTTTTTAAAATATAAATTTATTTCACTTTTTTTTTCTGCCTGTTTTCCTTCCCTTTCTTTCCTTCCTCCTAGTTTCTGCCAATAATTTCTGATTAAATACTTTAGCAGTATTTTATTTATTATTGCTAACACAATTACATAGAAAAGTAATCTCTAAGTTATTCCATTATCCACAGGGAATAAGATCTCATGGATTTGTCTCTTACTAACTTGATCACATAGAATAATTTCTTCTGTCACTAATTTCAAAAGAAGTGCTTTTTCAGTCAGATGCTCGTCCTGTTAGATGGCAATGCTAAATTCTAAAAGTCACCCTCAGGCAGTGCTTATCTGTGTTAATGGCAACTTCTGCAGGATGAAATACGCAAATAGACTAAAAAGCAAAAATCCATAGCTTGTAGTTCAAGATCAAGCTGAAGTTAGGACCCAAAGGGAAAAAAAAAAAGTGTATTTGTTTCTAATGGGCAGTACTCCTAGATTCTCTTGTTGACAGTGCAGAACAATTGGCTTTCAGACAACAACTGTAAGATAAAATTTGGCTTATTATTTGGATGATATGCTTCAACAAGTGTTCTTATGACTGAATAGAAGCTCTGCAGGTGTTCAAGTTAAATTGTTAGTGAGGGAGCATAAATGATAAATTAGTCCCTTGTTCATCCTCTAAGCGTTACAGTACTGGCTAGAATAGAGGTCTGTCTGGGCTTAGGAGTTTTAGGGTAGCTGTTTGGCTAGAGCTAAATAATCATTTCTGTAAGCAGAATGGAACAGATTTTTTAGGTATTGGAAGGGAGTGACAGAAGACTCAAAGAAAGATATGTTGAAAAACTAATCCCAGTTATTCTATTTGTGACCAAGTTGTTAATATTACATTTAGTAAAAATTCTTTGTGTGAACACAAATGTCTGTTCTGTTGGTTTGTCTATAACAGCATGCAGTTATCCTGTTGGTGGAAATTAGGTCATGCCATTTTTGTCTAGTGATGTAGTTTTATCTTGTGATACATATAGGAAGGTTGGGGATTCAAAAGTGTTATTTCCAGTCTTGAATCTAATCCTTTCCTTACTTCTTATCCCTTATTGGTCTCATTCTCTTAAAATCTTGTTCCCTCTCAAGAGGATGTTTTCCTTATAATTGCTGTGTTACAGATTGCCTAGAGGTATGTGAACGCTCCCAGCTTCCTACGGCTGAAATTCTTGCTGCAAAGACATTTTATTTTCCCCTTGAAAAGTGTCTATTTCATGACTTTTGCAACCTTGCTTATAAGTAAAATTGGACAGTAATCCTTCAGAGTGCTTAGATAAGCCCCTGAGGGAATGATAATAATATTGGCCATTTTCTAAATAGCTGAAACAGTGCTCTGTGTGAAGGAACCATTAAAGAGATGAGTAATCATTGGTGACAGATCTTTACAATAGTATTTCAACATCTAATTAGGATTGTTGTCACAGTTAGCGGCATTTCTTTTTAGTAAAGCTGCATGCAAAGCAGCCCTTATATCACAGTGTACTGGGACTGACAGCCCAGAAGCAGGTGATGGTGAGAAGGTCAGTGTGCAGCTGCCCAGACTAGTGAAGAAATGATTAAATGTCTGCAACCTCAGAGGCTGAGATGTTCTCTAATTCTTGTGAGACTTTGACCTGTCATCAGGTGTTGATATAAAGAATCTTTCTATATGTAATTCCTTATCTATACTAAGGGAACAGTCACTAAAAGAAGTTGTTATTAAAGTGAAATCTTCACATTGTCCAGAATTTATGCAGCAAATATATATGTAATCTTGGGTGGTGAAATGAATGATCACATTTTCAAGACTAGCAGTCCATTTAGAAATGACAGAGTTAAAACAGAATAGGGAGCAGGAACTGGGAAAATCAAGATTTCATTTGATTCCAAATATCTTTCCTTTTTTAGTTGCAGCCACAGGTCGTACCTTCACTAGTTCACTGTGTGGTGTGGTTGACATGCCTGAGGAATGGGGTGCCATCCTAGAGAGACTTAGAGACCTCCTCAGATTCAGCAGTGAGCACAGATGATCCTCATAAGGTTCAAAAAAATTTGAGTGCAAGGTCTTGAACCTTGGTCACAGCAACCCCCATGAACAATACAATTTGAGGGACAAAAGGACTGAGCACAGCTCTGCCATAAAGGACCTGAGGGTACTCTTGGATGTAAAGCTGGGTATGAGTCAGCAAATATGCCCTCATAGCCCAGAAAGCCAACCATATCCTGGGCTGCGTCAAAAGTGTGGCCAGCAGGTTAAGGGACCTGATCCTGCCCCTCTGCTCTGCACTGGTGAGGTATCACATGGATTACTGTGTCCAGATGTGCAGTCCTCAGTACAGGAGAGATGTGGACCTGTTAGGCTGCATCCAGAGGAGGGCCACAAAAATGATACAAGGGATGGAACACCTTTCCTATGAGGACAGGCTGAAAGAGCTGGGTCTGTTGAGCCTGGAGAAGGCTGTGAAGTGACCTGATAGTGACCCATCTGTATCTAGAAAAAGTATTTTAGCCTTTAGCAGAATCTGTGGTGACAGGACAAGGGGAAATGGTTTCAAACTATATTATGAGAGATTTAAGCTGGATATTGAAAAAGTGTTTTATGATAAGGATGGTGGCACAATGGAGCAGGCTGCTTAGAGAGGTGGTGCCCCTTCCTTGGTGACTTTCAAGGTTAGGCTGCATGGGGCTCTGAGCAACGCGATCAAGCTGTAGATGTCCCTGTTCATTGCAGGGCAGTTGGTGTAGGTGACCTTTAAAGGTCCCTTCCGACTCAAATGATTCTTAGATTCTCATTCAGTAGCAGTTGAAGAGAGCAGCCTTGTAAGGTTCTTAGCTTCTTCAGTGATTGATGAACTGTAATTAAAGGAGAACTAAAACTAAAATAACAACGTATTTGTTTTATTAATGTACTTCTCTATGGAGCTTGGAGAGAACCAACTTTTGCTGAATATGTTTTTCCTTTTTGTTTCTCAGGCATAAAAGAAGAACAAAATGTGTTAATTCTCTTGCTTTACCAGTAAAGGAATAAGATTATAGTATCAGCTTATTTTGTTATACCTGATTACCTTGAATAAACCAGGCCAAAGACAAAACAGCCTTTGAAATTTTGGAGACACAAAGCCAAAAATTCATTTATGTTTTGAGAGAAATTTTTAGAAATTTATGAGTTTGGTTTTTTTTTTTTTTTTTTTTCTCTTTCTTTTCAGTCTTTTTTCAAGTTAGACTTGAGATACGTGTCAGAATTTTCTTTTCTCTATTTGTGAATATGCTCAGTTGTGGGAATATGCATTCCCAGACTGATCAGAACACTAGAGCCACTCATTCATTTCTTTTGAGCATGAAGAAGTATGAAACTCTTCAGGTCAAAATTCGCTTTTATTTGACAGTAGGTGATGCTTTGTTTTAGCTAAGATGTAACTGCATCATGAAGGGAAGTAATACAACAACAGAGACCATTTTCTGCCACTCCAAAGTTACTGATTCTACTGCAGATCATCTGAGGAAATAATCAACTTGCTCGTTAATGTTTCTTCAGAAGTCTGGATAGTTCTGGAAAATGAGTATGCTTAAGAACATGAACTTTAGTATGGTCCTTCAAAGACAAAACTTTGTACTTCAGTTAGGAATTCACTAATTCAATTTTAAACAGAAGCCTGCCTATAATTTCAGACTTTTATTTATCACTACATTTTCCCCCTAGTTCCTGCACTGAGCTGAACGGAAAGCTGTCAATATAAAAACTAATACTAGGTAGTAGGGAGAATGAGTTATTAAATCAATCATTGCTTAAGTACTCCTTTATAATTTACTGAAGTTTTAGGGGATAGTGCACATATATATGTATAAACTTATATTTTACCAATTAACTAATATTAAAACCAGTGTTACCATTTTTGCTTCTGGTCTTTTTCTTTACTAAATGCACTTTCTCTTATATTAGCATCTTGTGGTATTCTCATTGCTTATTCAGTCCTTACAGCTAATTGATATGAATAATTCATTTTCTGTGATTTCAAGAAGCCCATATTACAGATATATATGTATTTTTTCAAATAAAACTCTAATTTGAGAGATTCTTTAAAAATGTTGCACTGATCCTATTACATATACATTGTTTCCTTTAGAAATAAAGTAACCATGTATCTGGAAAATGTAACACACAGCATAGAAGTACCTCTTCTTGTGGGGTGACTTTCTGTACAATGAGATAATTGAAATTAAAAGATTCTTTCTACACGTGGTAGCTCATAGTCTTCCACAATTAATATTTTTCTTCAGATATCAGTAGCAAGATACAAGCTATTAAAAACATTAGAAGTAAGTCCTTTAGATACCAAACTTGTTTTATGCTTTGGGATTTATATTTCATGGGACACCATTTCTTAAGAAGATTTCTATGTTTCACTCATGAAATTTTGTTTTTGAAGTGTGATTGTCTCTAGTGACATACATGAGAGTCTAGCATAACTCTGAGGCTACAAGTGATAAAAGTTAGGCACCTTCATGAGAGTTGAATTGGTTGGACACTCTTGACTGAAAAAGAGCTGAAAGGAAATCATGCTCACTCAGTCAACACTGAAAAGGTCGTAAGCAGTTGATTGTTCAGAAACTGAGAAGAATGGAAGTTCAAAGCTGAATAATGGAAGAGAATAAGATAGAACAGTAATATACATCAAATTATGTATATTAAATAATGAAAGTAATTCTGATCTTGAATCTATCTATCTATATGTATATAATATCATGCAAAACCCGCAGGTATAAAACTGTTCTTTCAAGATGAGTCTATGCTTTTTGATGTGTTAATGGCTTTAAGAATCTTAAAATAAACCATTATGCATCGAAAACCTTTTTTTTTGTGATTGCTTGGAGAGCTGTAGTCTGATCTAGTGAAATAGCCTTAATTATCCATATGCTGCATCTCATTTATAAACAGTGGGGGGAAAAAAAAAGTGTTTTCTTTTTTTCTGCTGATTCCTCCATTGTTGTTGTTGCCTGCTGCTGTGGATATCGCTGAAGCAATTAGTTTCCTTCTTTCCTTCTGCATTACAGTATGTTAATTCCTGGAATGCATTTTGTGTCCTGATGTGTATTTGGTAAACTCGATAGCCTTTCTGCAACACTTACAGTTGAAAACGTGTTCCTAAGGTCCACGGCTGCATTAAATAAATGTCTGGCTTCTAACGCATGCACATACACATGCATTTTTCTTAAAAATAGCCCTTGTAAAAAGCAAGCTAAGTCAAACGAGTTCATTCAAAACATAGATTGTGGAAATAGATTATATCTTTGTGAAAAGAAAACAGATGAGGTAATTTAGCAACATCCTTCTTAGGAAAGATTTTTAAGCATTTGCTTGATTATTAATGGAATTTGAACATTAAATAGGAATGCATTTATGTATTTGGTTTGCTTGTAGAATATCTTTTTGCTGGCCTTGATGTTAAAGCTATGATTTCTTTGTATCAGAACTGCTGGCACATGGAAACAAAATTCTATTTTGTTGTTGTTGTTTGTTTCTAATTGGTGTGGCCAGGGCAACACTATAAGTCTGTTCTTGCAAGCTTTTCATTTCCATTTTGCAGGCTTCAAAGCTCAGCATCTCCATCAACTTTATTGAGCAGTTTCCTGATAGGAATAGATAAACCAAATAATACACAGTAGAATAATTTAGGTATTTAGACAGAAAGGGAGAGAAAGAAATACCATTTACTTTAATTGCTCTCACTTATACTCACTGAAGAAAGAGCATCTTGTTCTAAAGAAATCAAACAATCGAAGAGAATTATGTTAGGGACTCTCATCTTTGTACAGAAACTTGTCTTTTATCATGTCCTTCACTTCCAAAGGACTAAGGAAAAGCTTTCTATATATTCAGTAAGAACGAAATTTATCTCTTGAGATGGATGGAAATCTTTGTCAAAGACTTAAATAGAAATTAGGCAGTTCACAAGACTTATGTGGAGCCCAGTGGCAGGTTGATATCTTACCTACTGAAAGGTCAAGCTGTTCTGTTGCTTCAATACAAACTACTAAATAGGATTGTGTCATTCAACAAAGTGCCAGAAGTTTAACCAGCTTAATATAATCATGATTTGAAATTCCTAGCCATGGTTAACCTTTAAATATTTATTTGAGTCAGTAATAGATTTTAGTTTCTAATACCAAAATGTGGTACTTGCAGCAAAGTTTGAGCCTTAGAAATATAGTTTAAACTGATCCAGTAGTTGTGAGTATTCAAAAACAGAAAAAAAATAAGACAGAAATATCCCAAATATTTAAGGGTGTTAGAACATAAGTACTCCTGTTCTATTAAGCCTTTTCAAATTCAGCCTTGAGAGTGTGTTATATATTGCGGTGATCTTCTATGCAATATCAGTTTTATCCAAAATTAGATGCCTGGATTCTTCTGAACAACTGTACGGAAGAAATAAGAAATGTGAATTGAAACTAAACAAAAGAAATACTGTCCATTCTTTACCCTCGAACAACCCTTAAAACATCTGTAAATTATTAATGCATATTTTTTTTGTTTTGTTTTTGAGCAATAACCTAGGATTCTTTTTGATCATTAAGCTTAAAATGAAGTCATCACAGAGAAAGTTTGGGAAGGTTTATAAACAAAGGCATTATTCTACTTCTCTCTTTCCTTTAAGGATATAATAATTTTTAAGAGAAATTTTTCTAAAACACAGAACACCTCATTTTGAACCTTGTTCTGGGAGCAGATAGATTATGATCATAACCTTTTTTTATTTCTACATTTATCCTCATTAATTTTGGGCAAAGATGTCCTATTAGCACTCTGTTTTTTGCAATGATCCATTAAAAATAGAGCACAGGGTATATTCATGAATGAATTCTCATCATGTGGAATTTAAGCATTTTGTATTGTTACATTTTCCACACTTTTCATTGGTCGTTATGATATATTTCTTAATTTCTGTACTTCAGAGCATATACGTATGAGTTCTTTTCAGTTAGGCTTCTGAAATGAATATAGCTCAAATTGGGGGGAAAAAAATCACACAAAAAACCCAGAAAGTATGGGGAGGTACTGCTGAGTTGTGTGAAAAATCATGGCAAAAAAATGACTGTAAAATTCTGCTTGTTTAGGATTTTTGTTTGCTATATTTTTTGAGGGGGGGTTGAGAGTCGGAGTAAGAGGAACAGTGTGCTTTTTTCTAGCTTAAAATCAATGGATTTACTTAGGAATTTAAACCAATGTAAATACAACTTGGGATTCTCTGAAGTAGTATTGTATCTTCTGACCACACCTTTTTTCTCTTTTTTTTTTTTTTTTTTTTTCCCCCCCCCAGACATTTTATACTAGTGAAACACTGAGGTACCTCCTTTGGCTGACAAGTTGTCAGCCAGCTGGTATATTTAGTGTTTTATGCAGAGCAGAGCTCTCACTCAGAAATTGTGCAATGCTAGGTGTAGCTGATTGATAAACAGACGCCCTGTAGTGAAAAGGAAGTGGTGGTCAGCTGCACAGATATGAAATTCAAGTATTACACTAGGAGAAGAAATAGAGAAACTTCTTAGGTTATGACTTGATTCGTTATTGTTTTTATTTTCATTTGTCTATTTAATAGTCAAAGAATTAGTCTTCTGTCATAGACTATTGAAAATGGCATTTGTGGTCCTAAGTCATGAGAACTAGTAGCTAAGCTTTATAGATAAATAATTACTGCATTCATGTCTGTTATTTCTACTTGCTTGATTTTGGGTTTAAAATAAGGTGACAGCTGAAGACATACTCAACATGACTATTGAACCTTATTGTGTGGATAGCACAATGTTGCATTGAAGCCAAATAGTTTTTAATCCAAGTTTTTGATATTCTAGTAGAAAATCACAAATAAGGAGCCCACACCCTTCCCTAATAGATACAGATTGTAAAGGATGTTCACAGCAGTTGTTTAGGGAAAACAAGTTAAGAATTTTTTTTATATATGTATTCATCTGATGATTTAATAGTAACTCTTTTAGTAACAGGTGAATTACTGGTGGCAAATAGTAAAAAAAAGATAGAGCTAATGCTGCAAAATAACTTACCATGAAGGGAAATCAGAATGGATAGATACCAAACATAGTGAAAGGGAGATACAACTGATAACTTGCCTCACAAGCAGTAGTCATAGCAGATAGGTAGTGTTCCTATTATGAAGTTTTTCTTGGACAAAGAAGAGAGATTTAATAGGCTGTTAAGAATGGACTGGGAGAAGGGTAATGATGCAGCTTTACAGATGCTTATCAAGCTCTTTCTGAGCCTGGAAAGATGAAAGGATTTTTATTTATTTCTTATTTATTTTGGAGTTGATAGGCTTCAGATGCCAAATTGCAAAAAGACCTGACCTCAAGATAATAAATATCATATGATAATTAAGACAGGGTGAAGCTTTCTTGCTGGAGGATGATAGCCTGATTACAGGTATGAGAGATTTCTGATTCACACAGTAATCAGAGGATGAGGGAGTAGAGTGGGCTCAAGAGGTGAAAACGCTGAGATTCATTTTTTGTACATATTAAACTTGAATTCATAGCTAGTCACCCATGAAATAAAAAAGTCAGAAAGATAAGCCAAGATCTTCCTGAAGGCCTTGCAAGAGCAAAAGCAATTTACTAAGACTGAAAAAAAGTACTCATTTCTTGAAGGGAAATCAGGTAGAATTTAGAACACACCATATACTTTTTTTTTTTTTTTTACATAATTATATGTAGCTAAAAGTGTTCATGTAAGTATTGTATGAATACAAGTTCTATACTCTACAAGTTTGACCCCCATATGGTGATTATACAGTAGCAAGAAGGAATAAAAAGGAAAAACGTTTCAGAAGTATGCAAATTCTTTTAATTCATTCTTTCACATATTGGTGTATTTTTCTCTTTTTGAGAACATTATTGTAGTAATTACTGTAGCAACTGATGGTTTTTTTTCTTTGAATTATAGGAGTGTCTCAAGGCAAATACTAATTTTTATTCCTTTATAGCAATATTTATACATAGCACACTTAATAATCAAAGATTTTATTGTGCTAAGCACACTACTGAAAAATACTTTTTTTTTTCCTGAGGGAAATTATGAGAGCTGTGTGCTATGTGAGTGAAATCTTGTAATTGTTCTTCTTTGTCACCCAATTTGGTTCTTTCCATTACTTTTTTCTTGTGCCCATCCCTTAAGACACACTGAAGGCCTGGCAACTTTTAAGAGCATTAAACAGAAACTACTGACAATTTCCATGTCTCCTAGTCATTTTCTGACCCGTCTATGTGCCAGGAAACATACTGGAAGCTGTGTAAAACAAAGAAACTTTGAAAAATCAGCCCAAATAAAATAACATCAACAAAGCAAAAACTAAACAACGGAACTGAACATGAGAACTATGTTTTCCTCTTGGAAAATGAGTCTTTGAAAGCAAAAGCTGTCACGTTTTTCTGGAATATGAAAAACACATTACAAGTTTGATTTTGATCACATACAAGGCCAACTCAAGAATGTCTTAAACTGACATGAAAAAGAAGTGTTTCTGTTCTCTTCCTTGTTTTTCTACCAGATGAAAGAGTGCATCTTAATCTTTGTGTGGAACTGGGGTCTAAATATAATAGACGAGCAAGCAACTGCTGATGGGTAGTTCGAATCCTGCAATTCTTATTTTATTTGTAAATTTATTTCAAAAACTAGGTTATTATTTTAGTTGTCAGATTTTTTAAAAAATACTGACGCCATTTTAGATTCATGAGTTTTTAGATACCCAACATTAATAAGTCAAGTTTAATGTAAATAAGTGCCCAAAAGGCTGTGATGAAATTACACGTTGTGAAAGTTATCTGAGTGTTTATATTACTAGGTATATATCACTGGCATGAGCGGGGACATTTGAAGGAAATCAGATCCTCATTTCTACAGCAAATAAAATCCTTCATATGACTTTATCTCCTCAGAAAAGGGTGATATCTGCTCGAACACTTCTCATTTTGCAGTATGGCTCAAAATGATAGCAGCATTCTTTGTAGTTCCTTATTTGAAACTCAGTATTGTTTGCTGCTGAGAAGTATCGGTGTAACAATGCACATCTGAGGTACCTAGAAAGAACATTGTCATTCTACAGGTGTTACTGTCTTGGTTTTGATGCCTTTGGGTAAGCACTAAATACTTTGCCAATTAGTGCGTGCTTTATGAGCTACTTTTTGTGCTAGAAACGTTTCATATTCAGGTGGTGGTTGTTTCATTTGCTTATTTTTGAGGTCCTTTTCTGTTCTTACAGATAAGTAGGATAATATTACAGAATCAATGTTAATTTGTTTTCAATTGCTTGAATATAATATTTTTTATCCTTGTTAGAATGCATGATGATTTATCACAAGAAGTTTTCAACAGAGATTTTATATATGCCTTCCTCTGCCATGCCTGCAGCTGTCTCTATCTGGACTTTAGATACTTCTTGCTTTGCATGAAGAGACTTGTGCAAGGATATACACAGTTTATGAATACAAATCAGTTATATATTGGCTAATACAGCCAGTAGATATCTAGCACTAGCAAGCTACTAGACTGTTAATCAATGTGCTTATTACATCCAAGGAGTCAACAGATGAGTATTTGCTGGCCAGGCATTCTGTAGTCAGCTGCTGTAAGATCAGGCTGGAGTATTGCTTGGACTCAATTTCTCTGAACGCTCTGTACATATGTAACATGTTCGTATTTGTTTTATATTATATCTACTGAGTGTTCTGCATCCTACCCCCAGCCTTCTCTGCTGTTCTTTCAACAACTGCATATCATTTTTGACTTGACTATCATTTTTGCATGACTTTACCTTCTGTACTTTCCCACACTTTTGCAATGATTTCCTCTGTAAAACTAAGCCAACAAGACATAGCTGTTCTGCACTGAACTGAAATTTGCAATAAAAACCCTTGGGCTGAGAAGTACATGCTTTTGAGATGAAATTTCCAATTCAAGTAGCTATGGTAATGTAAAACTTAAGTTTTCTTCTCAGGGTACGATGTTGCATATGGTGTGCATTGTGACTGTAGGTACTACTTCCAATATTTTCAAAATGTAATAGCAAGTGATTCAGAAGTGATTATGATTCAGACTTACTGGAGGAAAAACAAACAAACAAAAAAAAACCCTCACAAAACAAATAAGCTATTTACTTTTGTCTTCCACAGCTGATACAAATTAATACATTTCTGTATTAATTCTAAGATTGTATGACTTTCAAAATGAACAGAGAAAGGAAGATGCATTGTTTTGGATGAAAGGAATAACGTAGTTGTATTTGATTTAATTGGATCTGATTAATTTCAGAAAATTAATATATTCTTTTCAAAGAAAAAAAGTATTTTAGTAAAATTCTTCCAATTTCATGAATAAATTAATTTTGCTTCCCCTTTACTTGCTACAGATCATAAGCAGCAGGTCAGAATTTTTTCTTTCTAGGAGCAGAGATTTTTCTGCTTCTAGATTTTTCAGTGGACGTTGAGCAGCGTTGTCAGTAGAAGAACATAGTTGCACTGTATGATATGGGACCAGTAGCAGCTGTGTGAAAAATGTTTTGAGTAAAGCTGAGGTTATAAAGTTATAAAATACAGGAAGACTACAGCAAGAAACTGCTGAGAGAGAAATTCACTGTAAGCTGAAAAGGCTTTATCAGTACAGAAGTTCAGTTTTTTTCCAAAATTGTAAAGAAACTGGTTTCACAGCAATGGGATATTCTTGTGTTTTAGTGCTCAGCATATATGTTTTTATTTTGAATTTTCTGAGAGCATGATCAACCTGATTAACACAGAATATATTTATTAAAGAAGTATATGAATATTCTTTATTGGCTTTTCAGTAACAATGAAATGTAAGATATTTCTTTTAAAATTTGACTTAAGAATTGATCTCTTGATTGTTTTTAGATTTAGAACTATAATCTCATCTGATAATCATTTCAAAATAAAATTGGCAGCTTTTTCACATGTTAACATTTTGTAGTTACAAGCAATTGTGCTTTGTTGATCTATTATGCAAGTATCAACTGCATATGCACCTGTATATATTTTGAAAATATTTTAATCATTCAAGATAGCATGAACATTTGCAACAGCCCATGCTTGGTGTTTAAGTGCTCTGAGTGAAGGAAAAAAATTCAGCAATTCACCTTCTACATGTCAATATGCAGTAGAGAGATAAAGATGTCAAGATAACTAATATGTAAATAATTTGGAAGCATGTTAAAATATTTCTACTACTAATAGCAGATATGTAAAATAAAATTGTATTACCTATGTTATATAAACTGGTATTCAAATATTGTAAACATATGATAAATACATGTAATACAAATCAATAGAAACTAAGATTGGATGAAACATTTTTGTTATAAAAATGTATATTTTTTTAAATATTCCTTTTTTTAATGAACGCTCTGTTTTCTGAGTTTTCTTCTAATAAATATAGGGATAGATAAGTCTAGCTATTACTTCACTCGTTCATGTAAGACATATAATGTTATATATAGCCATTACTGAAAGTTACACCCAGAATTCTTTAAAAAAGAAAAATGGGATTCAAAATACAGTGCTAGCAAACAGAAAACCATGATTCCAGTTATGTACACAATATTGCTTCCACTTGGACCATGTACTGTATGTTTCAAGACAGGTCGATGTTTGTAGCGTTTGAACTGGTAATACGAAAGTTAATGCTTACATATTTGGTGTCTTTATGTAGTGAATTTCATTTGTTCTTCACTTCAGCAAAAAAGGAAGCTCAGTAAAGAGATTGAGAGATGCACAGAAAAATATTTTAAAAATATTCAATAAGTTTTTTTAACTGAAGAAAAGCTAAAATGAGAGACCTGTTGGCAATGTGTACCTCGTAAGTGGCTGTTTTTTTCACAAGTTGCTTTAAAGGAAAGATAGTGCTTAAAGTTTGAAGAGGTCAGGACAGAAATTTTGAGATATAACCTCAATCTGGCAAGATTAATTGGGTACGAGTAGATAAGATACTATTGCATGCCCCAGTTTAACAAATCCTTTAAATGTTGCAGGGAAATTTTGTTGGTGGCTCCTGTTTGATGTGGTAAACATACATTATACATTAAAAGAATACACAAATATGCCACTGATCATCTGGCTCTTGATTAGGTGCCAGCCACTCAGGATCAGCATTTGCATAAACAGCTGGAGTTTTTCTGGATCTATTCTTATCATGTAGCTGGATTCCTTCCCGGTCATTTGTACTCCATCACATCTCAAATGAGTTAGCTTTCTTATGATATATCTGACAAATTCATAGAGAGAAATGGATACATTCTTTAGTCACATCCAGTTTAAGCAGGCATGGAAATAAATTAAATATGGAGGATGGACTGGAATGTGCAAAATAAGCTGTCCTCTACATTTTTCTAGGTTTACTTAATAGACTTGGAAAAATGCTGTATGTTACCATAATCAGTGCTTTTCCTCAAGGGAATTGTTGCATGCATCCTTCCAGTGAAGGATGATGTTCTATGACACTGAGATTCTAGAGAATATGTATGAAAAAGTAAGAATAAGAAATATTTAAAGCAAATTAGAGAGCAAATTAAAAATTGGTAAATGGAAAAGGAGATTGATTATGGCTAAGGCTAGTGCGATTCTTAATATGATGTAGTTCATTAGTTTTGTTCATATCTTTTAATATGGAAATCATATGATGGAGAAAGGGTAGATAAATCATACTGAAGGAATCAATGATAGAGAAATGATGACAAAAAATCTCTTTCTCAACCAAACTTCCCTGACTGGAGACCAGAACAAAGTTTAGGATGTGCATGAACCTGATAGAAATGAAAGATATAGCTTCTAGCTTTTAAAGTTTACTGTACACATTTACTGTCAAACAGATAGCACCAGTGTTTAGAATACTGAGATGGAAAACTGGCTTTTGTGTTTCAAGAAATGTCTCCATCATAACATCTCATTCTCAGCTGCAGCATGATTTAATTAACTGCTCTCTATTCAAATAGTACGTTAAGAATTCTTTTTTTCATTAGGAACGAAAAAGGTAGGAACAAAGGCTGAAAGAATTAAATCCTTTGAAGACTGTTTTCAGTGTTAACTAATTTTCTTTTGTAGTATAAAACTCAAACAAAAGTGTCCTAAAAAGTTAAAGTCCTAGTTCCAAATTCTTTAAGATACATCTAATTAATCATGTAAAATGACTATAGTTTCTCCTCAGTAAAATGAAATCGAAGCTGTGGAAAACAAATCCGGTAAAAAGCATGTGCTGATGTTACACAAATGGATGTTATTTTTATGAGGGAGTAAGCAGTTTTAATGTGATCTCTTTTGAAGAACTATAAAGTGTTTAAGAATAGAACTGTTCTTTTTAATTTGATTTCCAATCACTGCAGTGTTAGGTAGTTAGCTTAGTTATCTATATGAAAAAAGACATATTGACAAAAAAAATATTGACTTAACTAGAAGATCAAAGAATCAAGATTAAAGAAGCAGAATATGGCAGGGAAACAACCAATTAGGTTATTATTCTGCAAACCAAATACTAATACTACTAAAACTAAAATATGGCAGTAATAATCTATCCTGAAGTTTAATTTAAAGTTTCCCTTGCTTAATTTCAGTTTATTGGTCTTAGTTACGTATTTTGTACTACCATGAGTAATTCTTTATAAAAGTTTTTATCTGACTTTATGGTCAGGATGAATTCACAAATCTACAGCTGAAGCTGGTAAGGTAGGTAAGCTAGTTAGCCAAGACGAGCATGTTGTTCAAACAAGCTAAAGCCAACATAAGCCAAGGCAAGCCCACTATCCTGTGCTGTCATGCTAGTTCAGTATGTGCCCTTCCACTAAAAGTAGCAGCATTTATGCTTACCTGGACTACGCTAAGAAATTTACAGAAAATTGTTTTCTGTTTTTTTGCATGCTCAGCCTTTTTAGTGTAAATGCTACAGCCTAAATCTTTCCTGCCTTCTTTTACTCTTGCTACTTATTAGTCCCAAATTCTCTGTTCTCTATGAGTTGGCAGAGGTTAGACGTAATTTATTAATCATAAGGCAGATATACTTATTTTACTAAATTGTTAATCCCAGAGTCCTTTTCCATATGCTGTTTAACAAGCTGTCTGTATTAATTTTGCTTCGCTTATGCTTGATCTTTGATTATTTGCATTTTTTAGTTTCTTTATATTCCATACTAGACTTCGGAAGCAGTTATGTCTGTTTTGCTTGGTGCCTTTAAGATGGCTGTTTAGCTTGGCAGTTTGGATCATTCGTGTAGTGCAGAAAAAGATCTTGAGCAAACACAAAATGAAATGAGGCTTTGAAGTAATATCAGTCTCGGGACTATTTTTCATTTCGCAGAGAATTTATGGAATCATCTCCGTTTACTAGGTCCTCGTAAAGAACTACCTCGGATTTGAAAAATATTGCTCAGCAGTTGTCTTGCAGGAGAAAGCTTTATTTTGAATTCAGTTTTTTTTTTTTAATTTATTTAATCTTTTAGCTGCTTTTTTTTTTTTAATTTTCATTTTTCTTTTAAGTATCCTTTGTTTTAAATACGTACTAGCAAGCCTCTAGTTGATATTTTTCTTGATTCTTCTCAAACTATCAGCATACAATCTTTGGACGTACTTCCTTGTTTCTTGTTGCGTATCATCTTTCCTGCTTTAATTCTGATAATTCTCCTGTTTTTGTGTACTATTTTGTGCTTTCCCAAGGCAGTAGTCATTCTAGTCATGTTGTGTAATGTGCTCTGTGAAACACATGTATTACCACAAATCTATGTGAAATGTTTTTGATCTCATTTCCAATGTGTTCAGTTACCTCTGCTAACCATTTTCAAACTTGTTTTCTGTTTACTTAATAATATTCATCTTAGGCAGACATTATCAGTTGACTGATCTTCAGGTGATACTACAATAGCATACAAAGTTTTATTGTGTGATTCAAGCTTACTGAACTCTGCTCTGTAATGTTAAATGCTCATGGACAACAAAATGCCTCTGAAGCTGTATTATTTCTTGCCAAGTTGATAATGTTAATTGTTTGTCTAATTTTATTAATGGACTCAATCTCTTAAGCTCATTTTGGATAGCAGAGTTATTTATAAATATCAAATTCCTGAACCAATGGAAAAATGCAAGACAAAACTGATGATCAAAACTTCAGCTTAAGCTTCAATTTAGCTGAAGATTAGACTGTAGCCTTCCTAAAGATTATAAAGCCTGAGTGAATACTCATTCATTACTACACAAGTTTCATTCCTACAAGAACCTTCCATATTATATATTTTTAGTGGAAATTCCATGGATATGATGAAATTTTGATGATTTTCACCCCATTTTGATGGGCATAATTGTTTCCTTAATACTTTCAAACTTCTTCAGCAATCACAACCTTTCCCATTTGTCACTGTGCTTTCTATTACTGCAGGAATGCTCTATTTTGTGATTCTCTTTAGATGTCTCATTAAATAAAATGGATAGAATTCTTATTTGAAATCACTGATAACACCTACTTGCTTCTAAGGATGGAAAGATATTGCTCCCATCACACATTTTTAGCTTTAACGAGTCCTTATGATGCTTCCAATTCTGCTTACTTTTGTCTATCTTGCCTACATCTTATACTCCAAAATTACACCCCTTATTCATAACTCTGTGTTCTGGTTTCAGTTGAGACAGAATGGAATTTTTTTTTGTAGTGTCTAGTATGATGTTACGTTTTGGTTTTGAGGAGAAAAGCAGTGTTGATAGTGCATTGTTGGTGGCTGTTGTTGAATGATGGGCGTGCACTCAGGGCAGGTCTATGACAAAGGTGGCCAAGAGATTATTCCATACCACGTGACATTATGCAGAAGGCTATAAAGTTGTGGGGAGGTGGCTGGGAATCTGGCCACTACTTGGGGGATTGGCTGGGCATTGGTCAGCAGGTGGTGAGTTGTTACGTTGCTTGAGCAGCATCAGGTGGTAAGTAGTTTTGCCGTGGAGCTGCAATAGTTACCATTGCAATTTTCTTTCAATTTTTTTTTCCTCTTATTTTCCTTTTCCTTCTAAGTAAACAGTCTTTATCTCAACCCACGAGTTCTATTTTGTTTCCGCTCTTTCCCCCATCCAACTGGGAGTTGAGGGGAGTTGAATATCCTATTCACATGTGGTAACAATTTCTAAAGTTAGTAATTTCTATCTAAGTTTCCAGCTTATTATGCTTTGGGATATTTTTTCTCTATTTTCTTGACAAAAATACAAGGATATGCAGTAAAGAAAGGCATACTTGTAGAAGTAATAAGGAATGCTGCAAAAGAGCGGAAATGGGAAGAAGATTGCTACTTTGAGTGTAGGTTTGGTTACTCCTGTTCCTTTAGTTCACACTTTCTACTACCTATGAAAGCCGAGCAGTATATATACATTAAGTTTGAGACTGTCTTCATAACTTTTAGCTGTGGAAGACAGTGAAAAAGGTATTTGCCGTCATATTTCCAGAATCGTTCCTTTGGGAGTCTGAGGGGAAGTGTGGTTTTAGAGTGAAATTGTAGAGAGAAAGAGACTTTTTTTGACAGCACAGTCCTGGCAAAAAGGACCTGGGGTACTGGTGGATGGCAAGCTGAATATGAGCTAGCAATGTGCCCTGACAGCCCGGAAAACCAATTGGTCTGCACCAAAAGTGCAGGTGATCCTCTCTGCTCTGCGCTGGTAGAGTACTCCTCACCTGGAGTACTGTGTCCAGATATAGAGTCCTCAGTACAGGACCTGTTGAGCAGCATCCACAGGAAGGCCACAAAATTGATCGAAGGCATGGAACACCTCCCCTGTGAGGACAAGCTGAGAGTGCTGGCACTCTAGCATGGAGAAGGCTCAGGGAAGACCTGATAGCAGGCTTTCAGTATCTAAAAGGAAGCTATAGGGAGGAAGGGGACAGAATCTCCAGCAGGATCTGCTGTTACAGGACAAAGGGAAATGGTTTCCAATAGAACAAGAGAGATTTAGATTAGATATAAGGAAAAGGTTTATTACAGTATAGATGGTAAGGAACTGGAACAAGTTGCCCAGAAAGGCAGTGGATGACCCATCCTTAGATACTTTCAAGGTGAAGATGGATGTGGTTCTGAGTAACCTGACTAAGCTATAGGATATTTCTGTTCATTGCAGGAGAGTTGGTGTAGATGACCTTTGAAGGTCCATTCCAACTGAAAAGATTGTTATTCTATGATTTCAATGGGTTTTCTCTTGACCAGGCTGCGCAGCACCTCATCCACCTCATCCAGCCTGGCCTTAAACGCTTCCAGGGATGGAGTATCCACAACTTCTCTGGGCAGTCTTTTTTTGATATCTCACCATCCTCCAAGTATAGAATTCCTTCCCATTATCATAGAGGAACATAGATGTGTGCATTCCCAGGAACTACCTATTTATAGGGGAGTATAAATCAGAGTTCATGCTCATTCTTTTTTTTTTCTTTTTCTTTTTTTCTGGAACAAATGTGTGAATAGGAAAAAATTCAGAAATAAGCATAAGTGTGTTGAAAAATAAGATACAGAATTAGTATAGTCCTTCAGAAGTAGGTGTGAGATCATTCTAAACATGTTAGGAATCCTTCTCATTTCATATTGATCTGAAAACATTCTGTCCAAACAGTAAGCCATAGTGACTAAGCAGAACTGAATACAATAGGAGAGCCTGAGTTCTCCATTAATGCACCTGTGACTGTAGATCAACAATTAATATGTGAACTTTCATATAGGTCTCTATTGTTCAGTTTGGTGCTTTACAGAAACGTCCAATGCAATGTTCTTAATAAGCTATCAAGAGAGACAGATTTAACATGGTTAAAGTGTTTCCAAGGCTGGAGTTGGTATCTCTTCTGGCAATGAATTTTGCTGTGGAGCTGGACCAGCTCATATGAGAATAGAATGACCATCCACTTCCCTGAAAGACTTTTTTTTTTTTTTTTTTTTTTAAATGTTTTATTATTATTCTTTTTTCCAACAAATTACATTTTACAAGAAGTTTACAGTAGCAATTTGTACTATCTTGTGGATCCAAAACATTCATTTCATTTATTTTTGATTTGGAGGGCTTTGGATTAACAATTCCAGGTACAGTTTATTTATCTTGTTTCACACGGCATCAATCAGTGCTTCTGCACAAATATGCTAGCTCATTTAGCAAGAGTTGGCTTAGGAGTTTGATTGCATTCTGTTGACTGAAACCCTCTAAGAATTAGTTATATTTAATAAACTAGTTATATTTATCTTCCTTGTCACAGGATTCATTTGCTGTTTTAGAATCATTGATCAGTTGTTGACAAATGCATCCAAAGTAGCATAAACAAGAATTTTAATTATCAGATGACAATAATGATGGGATAGTCTTCTCCTCCATCTACTTTTGAGATTTATAATTTGAAGTAAAGTATTCTGAATCCTGATTTCTCCTTTGGAGCAATTTAATTCGCATCTTTGAATATTATTCTTAGAACTTTCCAGAAATCAAGTATGCTTTTTTGAACCTTCTCTCTAAAATATATATCTTTTTCATTCTTCATTTTGCTTTACTAAGGATGAATTTAACATAGCTGTTACAAAGACAAAACATATTTATTGAGGTTTAGATAAAGCAGAGCATACGAGCTAGTCTGTTCAGTTTGTGCCTTCACAGAGTGTTCTGCCTCCACCCTGTCTCTGTTGTACTCATCGCACTCTCTAAGGATTAAAGAACTCTTACGTGTCACCTTTGTCTGTCAAATCAAGAAGGAAGTAGATACAGTGTTTCTCTTGATCATGGAAAGATTTGAATCTCAGTCAGCTTTGGAATACTTCCTGTGTTTAAATATTTTTTTGACTTATTAATTTGTATTCAGTTTGATTGTTATATTTTAGAAATATCCTAAAATTCACTTTTTTTTTTTTGCTGCTGATGAATTTGTCTAACATCAGTGTTTCCTCAATGGATGAATATAAAGCAAACTAAAATAATTATCACGTATTAACTATTATGTGCAAAAATTATATACTGATTATACTTAAAGTAGTAGATAAAATCAGATGTTATAGTTTACTTTACCTTATATATCAACTTTTTATTAAATGAAAATCTATTTTAAAATATATTAAAGTTTAATTCTAGCTAATAATGTAACAGAAACAGAACAGAACAGAACAGTCTCTGGGATTCAAGAGCTAAACAGATAGAGAAACAAATTGCTAGCAACATTTCCATAGTGATTCTTTTAAGAATTATCATAAAATTATTTGTACTTTATCAAGATTGGAGTGTCTTCACTAAGTTATGTAAAATGTCACATTTGAAACTAACTGGTAAGACTAAATTAAGGTTGGAAGAGAGGACAAAACAGTGGTCTTATATTAACAGTAAAAAACGAATCCTGATTGAATTGCTTGCAAAAATAAGCGAACAAGTGAAAGTAATTGCAAATTGAGGAATTGTATTGGGCTTCACTGCATCTCTTTTCTTAGCTAATCATCCCTGAACCAGCCTTCTCTCTCTTTTATTTTTTTATTTTTTTATTTTTTTTCCCCAAAGAACAACGTGTTGAATAAAATTAAAAGAATTCAGTAATGAGTAACTCCAATAATATTTTTGCCCTGTTTTGTTTCTAGCTTTGCCTATTTAATAGATTCAATGAAGGGCAGGTTAATTCTCTTTTAAAATTATTTCCACTGGAATAGTTATTTTGATTTTTGACTGATGAAATCAAATTAAAGTGACTGTTGGTTAGAAATTAGTACTAATTCTGTAAAAGGTAAATAATAATTTACATTTTTTTCTTGAGAAGTCTAGTATTTTTGATGTCTTGGTGTATTTGTAATTGAATTGGATATTCCGTTTAAAAGAACTGCCAACCACAGTTTAACTGCTGGTTTTCATTATGCTAAATTATTGACATATCCAGGAATCAGAGAAAATGATGCAGTATCTGAATTCTTCTTACAAGCTATGAATTTACAAATGCTAAGAGATAACTTTGACATGACAAATTAGGGAAAAATTCTGCCAACTGAAACCTAATGAGAACTTAGCTATTGATTAATATATGGTTTTATATATATATATATATATATATATATATATATATATATATATATATATATATATATATAATTATCTTTGAAGCCATAAAGTGCTTAGAACACCTTTCATTCTATGGAAGAAGCAATTCCATGCAAGATTCCATCTTTACATTTTTAAGTGCACTATGAGGAAGCTTAATACAAATACTAAAAATGTAAAGAATAAATGAGAAAATAAATGTTGGATTATTTCATTTGAACTACCTTGCAATTGCACTGGCAGCCCCAAATTCTTAATTCTTTGTAGATTTATTCCACAAGAACTCATTCTGTATTAGAGGTAATCAAGCCATAGGGCTGCTTTACCAAAAGACAATGGTATCATGGAGATCAATTCAGAAAATCTTGCATAGAGCCTCTGTATATAACACTAAAATATTCCAGGGAACCAGTCGCTCTTTCTGTCTGCATATTGTTTATGCATATACTTATGTAATATCTCACTGTATGCATGGAAAATACAAATCTGTTTAAATCACAAAAAATTAAATATCCCTACAATGGATAGCTCTTTTAACATCCTTACCTGGATTTAAAAAAAAAAAAAAGGCTGGGGGGAATATTTCACCATGGTGTACTAATGCAAGACAACAACAGCAGTTACAAACATCTTTGATTTTGAATTGTATCATTTAAATTGAGATATAGATATACTGAAAGCCAAAGAAAGCTCTAATAAAAGCTTGTGCAGAGCTTTTCTTTCCACTTGATGTTCTATAAATAGGAACTTACAATGAGGGCTTTGCAACATAAAGAAAAGCAAGATATACTGCTTATTTGGGTGTTTGGGTAGAATGAGG
The DNA here is from genome assembly GCF_023343835.1 of Lagopus muta. Taxonomy (NCBI): domain Eukaryota; kingdom Metazoa; phylum Chordata; class Aves; order Galliformes; family Phasianidae; genus Lagopus; species Lagopus muta. The sequence continues at coordinate 51,104,734 of NC_064436.1, forward strand.
TAAAGGTTACATGAGAAATAAGTTAATGGACTGAAGTTTATAGCTGTGTGTATAACTGTCAAATCTCTGTGTAAATTACCTTTCTCTTCTGCTGGCTGGAATGCCAAAATCCAATAAACTGTTAATAAAAATGGAAAGGTCATATGTAAATACCACAGATCTTGAAAATGAACCAGAAAAATATGATAGTTTGCACACAAATATAATTTCATATTCTGCCTCATGGACTCTAAGATGGAATAGGTCTTATGATATGTGCCTGTATTTTTGTCTTTAACAATTGAGGTTCTCTAGGTACCTGAATGATATGCATTTATTTAATTTGAATTAAATAGACTATATGCTTTGGAAAGATAGTGGTCTGTGAGTCTCTGAAGGTTGACGTAGAATTGCATGACAGCAGTTTTCCTTCTTCCCTGTTTTCTTTCTCTTCTTTCAGTAAGGTAATGGTGTAAATGTTTTCATAATAATGCTTGCATATTTAAGAAATTATTTTTCTTTTGCACTGATAAGCAGTACCACTAAGGGATATCAACCTCAGTATTTATAACTCAAAGAGATTCTTAAGGCAATTTTCTCTTAACGTGAGCTTCAGGAAGAGAATTAGTATAGAAATGATCTGTAAGATGGGTGCTTTGTAATCAGCACAGGAACAAAAAATTCAAACTACTTTCCTTCAAAGCAACAATTTTATATCAAAGGTGCTCTAAAATTAGAGTGATAGCCCACTTATTTTTCTAAACAGAAAGATAAATGATGGCTTTAATCAACAGTTAGCACCAGAAATAAATCAGCTCACAAAAGCACCTTCTTGGTAGTTTTTTTTTAAAAAAATATTTTCTTATTATAATTTTTAAATTTAATTTAATTTTGTGTTATTGTACTGAATGGTAGAAAGCAAAGATCACTAGGGATATTGGAATACCTAGAGTATTCTACTTAAAAGGAAGAATTGAAATCACTTTGCTTATTTTCAATTAGTTTCGCTTTTTTCCTAAATGCTATAACTTCTGAATTACAAAAAATTAATATATCAACAAAGAGGTATGCTGCAAAACGTATAAGTCTAGATCAGACTTTCATACAACATGTTTTGCTTGAGATATTTACTGACAAATACCCATGTGTGTATAAGCAGGAAAAGGAGTAGGACCGAATATAACTTCATGATTTACTTGAGTTAATTCTTTATACGATGAAATGTTAGTCACTCATCAAAAGCTTCTGGGTGAAAATCATTCCTCAACTTTATGAGACTGGACATATCTCCCATTTATGGGCTTTCATTTACGTATTCCTTCTGCTTTTATTTCTACCAGAGATGAAAAATTATTCTAATTATACGTGAAGAAGTATGAAGCTGCTGGAGCAGGCAGTCAGGACACTGGTGTATCTGCATAGGACTGTTCTGTATACTGCAAAAATGTAAGGTAAGATTCATCTTGGAGTGTTTTAATAGTTTTTCTGTCTACAGCAAGAATAGGGAGTTTTTACTCCATTCTCCCAGTTTTTGTTTTAGAAAAGCCTGATGAAGTTGAGTTCATTAGAACTACGAGAGACCTAAAAATCTAAGAAGGGGCAATTGAAAAGAGCCAGAGAGACAAAGATAGTGTCACTCTTTATATAGGTGTAACAAACTACTTGTAATTTGTTGGTTATGTATGGGCAAATAATTAAAAGTAGTATAAAACAATTTGTCCCATTAAAATATTACACGGTGGTGTCTGTGCAGACTGATAGCACAAGGAAACAAAGGAAATCTTTTGCAAATTTACTGCCTTTTTTTGTGTATGTTTAAATACAGATTTGCAAATTTGGATGTGTAAAAATCACTGCAAGGCAGTCTAAGATAATCAACATTCATTTGTGAATACAAATGGAGCTTAATTTTCAGCAATAAAAATGCCACACAAAAAGCATTAAGATACTTGAAAAACCTGGTGCTTCCATGCAGCTGGAGAAGCCTATATCTTATTCTCTGAGGTAGATACTGGAAAACCTGAATAGAATAAAATTAGCATGAATTCAGATTTTCTCAGGAAAAAATAGTACATCTAGTTTTGGATAAAGAGTTTTAAGGATATGCATTATACACTGTCATAAGGATTTGTAGGCTTACAGAGTAATGTGTGACTCTGTCACTATCTGCATAATTAAAAAAAGTTATTCTGTCTCTTTTCTGTGGAATGCTTTTGAGAGTCTTGAGCTCAGTGACTTTTACAAACACTGGAAATGAATTGATCAAATAATCTTCAGAACCACTGTGCTGTCATTTTTTCATTTGCTATGCAATTCTTTTTTCTATGTGCTAAATCATGTGGAAGGGAGAGAGGCACATGCTATAGTCTCAGTAACAATAATTGGATTAAACACCTCTTTTTTTTTTTTTTGGTAACGCTCAGCATTTTTAAAATGTTATGCTTTGAAGAACCGTGCAAGTATTAAGTGTAGACTTGCAAGTGTTTTCAGTTTCCATTTCTATGATGCATATTTTCAAGCACTATTAAAAATATATATCTACAAACCAGATAGACAACTAAATACTCACAGTGCATAATTAAACAGCTGCATCAAAACTGATGGACAGTATTCTTGGAATACTCACAGAATCACAGAGTGGCCAGGGTTGGAAAGGACCTCAAGCATCATGAATCTCTAATGCCCCTGCCACATGCAGAGCCACCAACCTCTACATTTAGTACTAGCCCAGGCTGCTCAGGGCCTCATCCAGGCTGGCCTGGAACACCTTCAGGGATGGGGCATATTCAGACTGTAATTGTGACATATGCTGGAGTCAGATAATCCAGTCTTTTATTAATTTGTTTACTTTGATATTTAAAGTATGTTGTCAGTAGCATGCACAGAAATACGGTTTATATTTTTATACTGTAAGCAGATCATCTTCCCAAATCGTACCAAAGCTTGCTGTAGTCAGAAAAGACCCCTGGTCTCTTCACCTGGTAATGGATAAACAAAATGGCTTTTCACCTATCTATTCTACGTCGCATCCTGAATACAATAGTTTGATCAGTTTTTTGTCATTCAAAAAGAAAAGAATTTTTGAAAAATAAACAAGAAAGCTTGGAATTAATGGATATATTTTTAATATGACATTATCTCATAGCAGTTGGTATTTTTATTTATATAGGCAAAATGTACAAATAAAATTTAAAGCTTTCTAGATCTAACATTTTCAATGGCTTGTGGGCTGGTTCAGCCCAGTTCCATGACTAGTGGGGTGGGGGAGGACCTACAACCCAGGAAAGGGAAAAGGGGAAAGGTTAGGGAGATGGACCTAAAAACAAAACAGCAGCAATGATAAACAAAACTTATGATATGCCATAGGTGTTAAAACATAATTTGATTTCTTTGTTAAAACAAAAACAGAAATCTGATATCAAGGGAAATGTTAGTTTTAGAGTAGCTGTCAGTAATTATTTTAATAAAATATATTTTAATAAAATATGAATGCAAGCTAAAATATAAATACAAAATATAAAATATAAACGTGTATTTTAAGAAATATGAATTAAATTGCTATTTTACAATAAACATAGATAAAATACTGTGAATGTATCAGACTTGCATAGCATTCAATCTATGTGAACTTAGTCTTTTTCTCAGAAGATTTTGTATAATCTTTGAAGCACAAAATGGGAGAAAAAATTTGATCTTCAGTTAGGACCAAAAGCACTGTATTCTGCAGTATGCACAAGATAGAGATAAATGTACTTATGTCTGCTGAGTCAACTGTACCACAGTTTGATTTCCTGCAGTAATCTGTAGCAATCATGTAGAAATGTTGCCTTGGATTCTTTCTAGTTGCTCAATATCACATACTCCAAGGGGCAGCACTACACTGCAGGCTGAAATGCTGCAGTCATGTCATGGTCATTTGTAGGCCATATAGATTCTGAGTGGAGGACCACATCTGTGTATCTCCTCTCTGACCTGTTCTCCCATGAGTAGTATATATAAATCCTTTCATTATTCTAAGTGTTACACTTGAAATCTGTGTTAAAAATGGCACATATTTGCATAGTGTAGCTTCAGTATTTCTGTAAGATAAACAACTATTTTTAAGATTGTAATCATCAAAAGCTGTGTAGCAGAAAAAAACATTCTGTTTCTTTGGCTTTTTGTTATTTCGGGTCTTTTTTGATATTGAAGTTCTCTTTGCATAAAGTATTCCATAATTTTCCCCTCATTTGCTTACAGATAAACAATAGATGCAAGGAACCACATTTGAATTTTTCCTTAGTCATGATTTATTTTTATTTTCCCTGTTGTATGATTTGCAATATTTTCTGCTTCTGAGTTTCAGATCCGTAAGGGCTAGATTTATGTAGTATCTCTAAGGTGTAACCCTTATCTTCAGGCAAAGCCATTCATCTGCCAAACACAATGGTTGTAGCATTGAGTTTCATTTGAGGTTTTTTTAAACTACTTTACAGATTTTGTACGACCCACATTCCTCACTGCCTCCCTTGCAAAGATCTTAGGTCAAAAATAGTGAAGCAGAAGTACAATGCTACATTAACACCTGATGGTTACCAAGTTTCAAGTTATTTACAGTGTATATGGAATACCACTGTTCTTTCCCCCCCTATTTCTCTTGTTCTCTTTAATATATTCTCTTAAAAGCATTCTTACTTAAAGTAATAACTGTAATTTGAGGCCTCATTTTGATTCACAATAGCTTTTATTCTGGAAAGCTTTCATAAAAATTTAGTGCAGCGCTTGTGCTCTACAGCAAATGTGCACATAATACACAGAAATTTCTCTCTTTGCCCCTTGCATACTTGTTATTATGTCATTCAGAGATGCTTGTAGTGACAGTGACCACTGTATGGCAGGTGTTCCGTGATGTTGGATAATAAAATCCCTGTGGGAATCTGCATATATTCTCTTAATGTCAATACTCTCCTGCCAGCTTCAGCTTTTGAATGATAAATGTTTCAATTAAAGCTATTGAGATGTGCATAAAATAACTTGACTGCTTCATGTTAACCCCAAGTAGGTCTGTGACATTATAGAATAAATCTGACTGTTAGGTTTGGAAAAAAGTATTCTCCCTGACATTATTCCTAGTTTCCACGCAATAACAGAAAATATATCAAGGACAATCCTTAAAAGAAAGCTTCAGTTTTCTAGGATGCTTCAAATGTTGGCTGAAGAAGTAAGACAATGAAAATTCCAGCTGTCATTTTCTCTAATTTAGCTCCAAAATTATTAGTTTATTGTTGGTTTTATGTTTAGCCAAAAAGATGCTTCAGTATCCCATGTAATTGAAGACTGAAAGAGTATCCAACAATTGTTTTTACTTTTATATTTTGATTGGCTTTAAGGAAATCTCATTTTGTCTATAGAATTTCTATTTTATATTTTGTCGTTCTCATCCAGTTTATGTATAACACTGGAAACTGCCTTTAAGTGACAGAAATAGCATGGTGAACATGATATAAAGGACATGATTTTATTTAACTGGCTGGAAAAAAAATAGGGTTAGATAACTGATAACTTAAAACTGCATTTGCTCTACTTGCTACAATTTACTTCTGTTGCTTTTTGTCCATGGATGATATGATGTGAAGGTATAATTTTTGTTCTGCAAGTTTTTATGACAATTGTAGATTTAACTGAAATAAATTTCACAAGAGCTTAAACCAAGAACATTCCAAGACTTGATTTTATAGGAAAAGATAAGAAAGCAGGCACCTCCGCCCCAAGGAATAGGAAGGCAAACGTTAAGAAGGCAAATGAACAACTCATATCTTTCTTAGCTAAGTGATCAAATGCTGAGCATATCTCTGGTGATATGTGGAGGGGAAATGTTTTCTGCATTGTGTTGCACCTCATTTCTTGAATATCAGCTTCGGAGCTGTCATCAGGCTGGAGAGTTGGGTGGAGAGGAATCTTATGAGATTTAACAAGGGCAAGTGAAGAGTCCTGAGCCTGGGGAGGAATAACTGCATGCATCAGTATAGGTTAGGAGTTGTTCTGATGGAAAAAAAGCTCTACTGAGAAAGATCTGGGTGTCCTGGTGGAGAGCAGGTTGACTAGGAGTCAGTAGTGTGTCCTTGTGATAAAGAAGACTGATGGTATCTTGGGTGTATTAAAAAGAACATGGCAAGCAGATCAAGGGAGGTTCTACACTCCTTGCACTCTGCCCATTTGTTTGGATTTCTAGCTGAATCAGGCAGAATTATAGGCAGTGAAGAAGCTGAACTCTGTACATCAAAACAGTCAGGGATAGAATCATCAGTTACTTAGTAAAAATTTAGGTTTATTTAAAGAAAATGGGATTGTATGTGCTTTCTTTATTTTCAAAAATTGGAACAGTAAATCTCGGATGAAATGACTGCTGTTAAGTTTACACGTGTAATTCAAGTATGAAGTTAACCAAAGGTAAGCACGAGAAATCTTGTCAGGCCACAAAATGTTAGATTCCACTTCCCCATTTTTTATTATTATTATTAGTTTTTGCATATCACTCACACTTAAAATACTGCAGTTTATCATGTATGAAATATGGTTAGTACATACTCATTTGCTACAAGGTCTGCCAGGAAACAGTTACTAATTATTGCAACACTTTTTGATCTCTCCCCTCGTAAGATGCAATTTAAAAGAGGCAGCGGCCAGTACTGCTTTTTTTGTTCATAATGAAAATCCAAATTTACAACATGCTGTTAGGCAAGTCTTAAGTGTGAATATTCTATGATTTATCTTCAGTTTGTGATAGATGTGATTATGTTAATTGAGAAGTGTTCTTTTTCCAAAGAAGAAAGAAATGGACACTGACATGGAATACAATTTTAGGGTGACAGGTCTGTAGGTGGAGGCATTAGACCATATTTCGATTACAATACACAATTGTAGTTGTGTATAAGATACTGCTTTTATCTTAATCATAACTACAGGAGTCAACTTTAAGAAGAGAGTTTTCATGGCAGAGGTGAGGAGCACGTGGGGTGGATGTATGATGTACAAACTACTCTCATCCATATTGCAAAGTCACAGATTGTGTGGTAGTGGATAACAATATCCTACAATGCATTATTCCCCAGTTGTTATTGCACCTATCTTTTTATGACTTCATTATACAAGGTCTAAGCTGCTGGTCAATACCAAATGTTTTTGTTGGGTTGTTTTTCTTTTTTAGCCTGTTTATTTTTATTTTTAAGCAATGCTTTCCTTTCCTTCTCTGCTTTAGCAAAATGCCTATGCTACCAATTTTTGATGGATTCTTACTGCGAACCACTGAAAAATTAGAAAATATAGGCAATATGTAAAAGAAGATGGTGCAGTTTTTGTTTGAGAGGATCTGGAGCCTCTAGGAGAGGGAAATATATGTAGAAAAACTATGTTTGAAAATCAGACCTGACCTGAATTTTTGAATTGTTGTATTGTTTTGTTCTAATTTACTAATAATATCATGTTCTTTGAAGAGCTTTTATGATAGCATAGCTGTTTTACATGTTAGTCCATTAGCTTATGTTTTGTCCTGCATAAATTAAATATTCTTGAAATAATTTTTAATCTCATTTTAATTTTAAAATTAAAAAAAAAAAACATCTATAGAGTTAATGAGCTATTAAGAAGAACATATGGTTTTATATTTTGTAAAGATGTGGTTTACCTTTGAACTACAGATATGGCTATATATCCATGAGAAATCCTAACTTAGGAGTAGCTGAATTGTAGTGAAGAGTCACCAAATCCACTGTTTTATGTACAACAGTGGCTGTAAATAATTTTAGAATGAATAACTTTGTGATAAAAACAATACAGTGATGCTTTCTAAAACATCTTGGGGATGTCAGGTCATTGAGCTTTAGAATTTCCGATTGCTAAAACAACAATACTAATACAATACAGTGTTTGTTTTAGCAGAGCAATTCTCAGATTAGTGATGCACTCTAAATTTCACCATGTCATTTTCATGTCATGCTAATAACTGCAGGAAAAAATGTAATGATCGCTCACAGTATCAGAAAACTAGAGTATGGTAATAGTTTAATGAAACACAGAAAATATAAAATTTAAAGTTCATTTCAAATAAGTTTACTTGGATAGAAATTATTTGGTCACAAATAGCAGTTCAGTTGAAAAATTAAGTTGAATTTTCATTATTCCTACTTTATTTTTGATTTAGTTTTGATTTAGTATATATATATTGAAAATTAGGATACTTTCCTTGCTTTATATTCTGTGGATAAGTACATAATATTTTAGCTACTGGTTTCTTTGTGAAATTGGCACATTTAAAATATATCACTACTTTTTCTTCTGGTATCATATGAATACACACTTGTTCTTAAACAATCAGAAAAACCAAACAATAGGTAACAGACATATTGTTCTCCAAGAAAAAAAAATACACTTTAGACAGACTTTTCCACAGATCAAGGGATAAAGAGATTCAGCATAACTCATCTCAGGGCATAGTAGTCAGAGTAAAAGCTTTATGTGTGTGCATTCAATGGAAACAAATACCAGATGCAGCAAAATAAAAACATATCTCTTGTATATGAGTAATATTTCTTACCAGCTCTTTGGAAAAAAACATAGAAGGCGCAAGATATGCTATCTAATTAGGCAGCAGCTATGTTAAGATAATTCTTGTGGGAACAACTTGCGGTAATCTCATATTTAGTGAAGTTCATGATTCCTTTCTTAATAATTCCAACCTGATGGAAGGGATAGCTTCATGGACAATACAAACTTCTGCTGCTAAATTCCTTTTTCCTGAAAGTCTTTTTTGTTGTTGTTGTTACTTTGTTTTCCCTGTATCACAAAGCAAAGGATTACAGATTCATTCCCAAATTGCTTTTGAGAGTACTTGATTTTAAGTCAAATTTCCACTCCAGATTTTCAACAAACAGGATGACCAAATGCCTCATGGAAAAGCTACTGTTACTAGATAGACAATTGATGGAGCATCCAAAATTCAGATATCCTAATTACGTCTGAGAAAAGTAGTAGTTACCTGAAGTTAAATTTCAACATGTTATCAATTGGAAAATTTAGACTTCATCTGATTAATTCCATCACAATACTTGATTTTTTGCACTTTTCATACCAACTGTCTGGTTTTCAAAAAATGCATTTCCTGGACATGTGTTAAGAAATAACAAAATATACATAGACTTTCCATTTCCTATTTTGTATTGCCTATCAAAGAAATTAGAAAGACTTTACAGATAAGTTTTTCTTTAAAATTCTTCTGTCACTAAACTTTCAAAATGCATTTCCTTTTCATGATACATTTATCCAATGGTGTTCTAAGCCAGAACTCGAAATAAATATGTCCTTTCACTCCCCATTTCTTTTCCTTTTTATCTTACTTGTCTGTTGTACTGTAACAGTTGAGGTGCAATAACATTCCACGCGGAGCTGGCCACCTACCCGAAGGTCAGTCATTTAACTGTTATGTGTAGATTAATGAAAAGGATCTCAGAAGCTTTCATTCCTATTTTAAGCAGATTTTGTGTAATTCTAGGACGTGAAAACAGCTGCAGCTTTCATTAAGGGAAAAATGTACATTTTAATCAGTTCAGCTCTCAAAATATCAAGTCATTTCTTTGTGATACCTTTCTCATGTACTTGAATAAACAGACTTCTTTGGGATGAGAAGAAATTTAAAATTAGACTATCAACCCACCAGAGTCCGTTGAAGTTCTGTGTAATGAACAGAGTTCTCTAAGTCCTGGTGAGCTAACATTGAGTAGATCAAAGCCTTGAAAAATTCTTCAGAAGGTGGAATTTATTAAAAACAAACAAAATCCCTGAATGAATGTATTGCTTATGAAATATTCTTGTCTGACTAGGACCCTAGAGACTAGAGTCATTTATGTTCATCCAAATAAAAGGTATAGTTGAAGTAGCAGCAAGGTAGCTGTCTTACATTTCTACAGCAATGTGAGAAAAAGGCTGGATATGTGCCTTAGAAGAATCAGAAAGAAAGGAAAATATGTCTGCACTTGGAAAGTTACACATATGTGTTGGAGGCAATACATACAGGAAAAGTTGAAGACATATGCAGCAAGGTCTATGAGATAAAAAAAAAAAATAAAAAGGATATAAAAAGAGCATGACAATGAATTCATATTACTGGCAAGGTGAATTCACTTGTTCAAGTAATTCTACCAAGTGTGTTGAGACTAGGTTTGGACACTGCTTCTGGATTTAGTGGCTGTCATCCTAGCTCTGAGTCCAAGAGCAGCAGAGGAAAATGGCATACTTGAATTCATGATGTAGGAAGTTCTGGATTCCTTTGTATTTGCTAGTAGGCTTATGCTAACAACTGAATAGTTGTAATTGGAGTAGTTTGTAAGAAGGATCACTCACCTTCAAATTCATCAGAATGTTCTACAGAATATAAATATATAAGCTGAAGTGATAAGATAATAACAAAAGATTCAATGTGTAGAAAATGCATTGACAAATCTCACCAAAGAAAGGCTACCAGTGCTTTGTCTTCTGATAACAACCAGGGTCTGCTATTATTTCTTGTTCTTCTTTGTGTTATCAGCATGTTTATGATAGTGCCCTTTATAGGCTGGGAGCTTTCAAATAATGATGAGAAAGGGCTACACTTCCATCAGATTCACAAATTAAAGCATTTTTGTAGTAAAATGAGTAAAATTATGGAAAGAATTTGATTTGCTTGGTTCTCTATAGGCTGCATGGAACAAAACTCCCTAAATGTGGATATAGTGCAAGTGCTAGTAATGCATATGGTAATGTCTGAAGCAAAGTATGCTAATGTTACCTGTTTTTGCATGCCATCCAAGCAAAAAGCTAAAAATAAACCCAAAGCATTGGAATGTATTTTATCAGTACCTTCAGTGCTTTTCACCTTATGCTTTACAATTGGTTTATTTCCCTTTCCTTACATTGTAGTGCTGTATAATCGAAGTGGAATAGCCTAATCTTCTGGCTGAATGGAAATCCTTTAACAGCAAGTCTCTTATGTTATGGTTCGCTTTGACCACAGAAACAGATGTATAAAAATGACTGCAGTTCCTGCCATTATGGTAATAGACAAAAGTAATGCAGCCTGCTGCAATGCTAAGGGAACTGTTGTAGATTACATTTTACTATCCTTTCATAACTGCTGCATTTAATTACTTGGATGACATTCCTACTGCTCTGCAAAGGAGATTTTATAAGTTATCAGTGTAGTTCCACAAGAGAATCATTTGGCCCAGGACAAGAGAGCACTTCCCTAACTATTTAAATGCAGGCACTTCAGAAGAGGGAAAATGGAAATCATTATTTAACAACAGACTACCTATTATAGTATGGTAGGAAGTGCTTAATGAATTGAATTAATAACTTTCAAGTTATAAGCATCCATGTTTTTGTATCTTACCCAGAAACATCAAAAGATACAGAGCCAACATTATTCTAAATGCATTTCCTTTCAGTTCTCAGTATCATACACAGGCTTAGCGGGTGACAAAGCGATACTTGCCAAAAACTGGTGTTAGTTGTTGTTGTATTGACCCAAAAGAGCAATCATCATTTTAGCTAATCAGGTTGTAATGACTCTTCCTGCCATTACAGTTCATAGTTGGCAGAAGACCTATAGCAGGTGGATTGAGACTTCTAACAAGCTATCATCAGTGTAGTCATGTTGTATCAATAAGAAAACTGTTGTCCCATATTCCCTACTTCACAGATTTTCTTCACCTGGATACCTTGCCTCTAAGCTAGGTATTTTTGCAGTTGACATTTGTTCAAGCAATTCAGAGTTGTCCTGGGAATGTATTCTGTCTCTCAGAACTACATTATCAATAGGGGAGTTATACAGAAACTTTTATAAATCTTTCTGTAAAAAGATTGAAAAGAAAATAAAAACTTTAAAAAAATCCTTGGTTTACTATAAACCGTAGAGTGAGGATGATAAAATGAAGATGGTGGGCAAGCAATGTTCCTGTTATTGGCAGATTTTTGCTGACTAAATTACATTTTAGCTGTTTCAATTTATGCCTGGTGAGGATTTGGACTAGTATCACTGATAAGAAAGCTCTTTGCAGTATGCACTGATGTTTTGCAGCAAGTGCCTCATTTAATTTTAGTTCAAATAGAACTGATTTGTCCGGCATGTAGGCTGTAATATCAAATTCAAGTCAACAGATTGCATCTGATGTTACTGATATTTATTCAGAAGCCTTGCAACACCAATATTTTTTCCTGACTGACCTCCTGCTGTTCTTTAAAGTCCAGAGGGAATTTTACTTTAACATCCAAAGATCTTTTTTTAAACATATTTCACACATTTTCTGCTAGCTCTTTGTTCAGATGTTGAAGCGGCAAACGCAAGATTGTTGTCATGTTGACAACCACATTACGTTCTCAGATACACATGAATTCCTGCTGCAGAGGTGAACAGACAAGTGGTTATTTTGTGACAACAGAAGTGATAAGAAGGGTGAGCAGAATGTCTTTATGTCTGTATTTGTCTGTGCACCATATATATAACTGATTTCTGGTAGGTTATGGAAGGAGCCTGTAAGGTAACCTCAGTTCCCCAAGGACTTACCTTTTTTTTTTTTTTTTTTTTGATGATTTTTTCCTCATTGATTGCTCTACCAAGTTTTTGCAAATAGAAACAATCAGAAGTGGGCTTTCAATTAGAAGCGGGTTCTCAATCAGAAGCAGGAGAAAACAGATGTAACTCCCTAAGTACTCATTTAACAACCAAAGCAGAAAAAAATTGTCAAAAAGGACATTTGCTATTTGTAGGGCTGTCACTATACAGATAGTGAAGTTTTGTCAAAGGTTCTCTCCTGTCTGCTCAGTAACTCTGGTACTGCTTAAGAAACAGTTTTTTTTCAGTGCTGATTATGTTTATAGCATTTAAAAGTAAATAAAATGAAAGAGATTTCAACAAGCTGTCTCACATCACAAATAAAAATGTTTAGTTTTTAAACATTAATTGAAATAATGCATTTGACCATACTGCAAAAAAAAAAAAAAAAAAAATATATATATATATATAAATAATCTTATTACTAAATCTTCTCTACTGTTTAAGCTTTTATTGAAAAAAAGTTCTGAATGATTTCTCCCCTACTATTGTTGATATTAGGGCAAAGGTCATGATAATACGAAGGTCTCTCTGAAAGTAATGTATCCTATTTATTTCTGTGGAAATAACAACAAAGAGCACAGTAACACTATTTAATAGTGCAATTTCTCATTAAAAAACTCTCTTTTTAATAAAGTCACCGCCGTTAGCTATACATTTCCACCAGTAATGAAGAAGAGCCTGCATGGCATGCTTGTAAAAATCTGCACTAGTGGAGGTGACCCATTGTCACTGTCACTGCTGCTGCCACACACCACCCACAGCCTCACTGTGTTGACATCCACGTTTTGGTTTTCATAAACGTTCAGCAAGCGCTGATGAATGTCAGCGGATCCCACCTTTGCTTCATACACACTTCCATGTCATACACCATTTTGTCAGATTGTCCATTTGCTGCTATCTATTGCATGGCAACAAAATGTAGCAGAGTACTGTTTGGAAGCCTCTGCTGCCATACCACCAATATCTGCCTCTGATATTGTTATCCAACATAATAAAATAGGAGGAATTGCTTTTGGAGCAGTCCTCATAAATTCCTTCTATATCCTTATTTTGCTTTTATTACCACTGCTAATGTTATTTTGGTAATGACAGGCATCATAATTGTGAGTGAAGATACTATAATTGGAAGGAGTAGCAGGAGAAAACAGATGTAATTCCCTAAGTACCAAACTAAGTTAGCTAACATTCTTGCATTTTTTCTTCCGCCTATATGAATATGTCTTCTGCTATTTTGCTATGACTTTTATTATTATGAAGAAGAACAAAAAGTTATCTTTCTATATTTAAATCATTTTTTTCCTTTCATGAGGAAATAATGAAAGTGTTAAACAAAGAAATATAATATAATTAATTAAGCTTAAACTCAATATAATTAACTACCTCTTTTGAAAAGTGGCCTTGAGCTATTTACTTTGCAGTGGTTGTAGAGCCACTAGAACTTGTCTTTCACTCCTAAGGTTATATTTTCACTTTGCTCTTATACCAAAAAGCATCTGGATAAAGGTGAAGCTTGAGAAGGTGACAAGAAAGGTGATTCTTACTGCAGAAATTGGTGGAACTCTTTTTAGTCAGATTAATGGCTTGAATCACTGACTCGGAGTTGTTCTTCTGTATCTAGAAATGCCAGTAGAGTGTAGTGGCCTTCTATCTACATCCTTTGGTACACAATCAACCATTTGGAGAAGACTTAGCCTTTTGATTTTTAACACCCCAAGGAGGAAAAAAATGCAAAATCAGCTATAGCTGAAAAAAAATCTATTTAAAAAAGAATTTTTTGCATTACCATTGCTTATTTTGTTATTGCTAAGCAGAAGCTGTTTTAAGTAAATTAGATAGCACCACTTCTGTTGTGATTTCTTTAAAGAACCATAGTTCAGAAATTATTTTCCGAAGGAATAGGATAAATGGGATGTTGCTTGAAAATATTAATGCATAATGTGATTACCTATCTAAAAATATAATTTAATAACTCCAAATGATGGAGGGAATTTTTATCCTGACAGTTGTTACTCATAGGAAATAAACGTAGATTTCAGAAACAGTTCCTATATCATCAGAGCCAATACACACATGCAAATTAATAAAATTAGTGGCATATAGATATGTCACTCGTTCTCATTTTAAATTGTTAAGTTTAGCAGATAGGTGAATCATTTAGTTCCCGTTGTACTCAGGCTAAAAAGGAAACTTACTGCAAACATATTATTGCTTTATTTCAAGACAAAGTGCTGCACTCATAAAAGATATTAAAACTGAGAGAGGAGAAAGAAATGAAAACAAACAGTATGAAAAAACAGAGCAGATCTCAAAAAGATATAATGTATATCTCTTGACAGATTCAATAGCCTTGATATGATTTAGGGAGCCAGTTAGGACTTCAACAATGAAATTCTCTAAAAGCTCATTAACAAAAGCTGCTTAAAGTAATAAACAGGAAAGATAGGGAAGAGTATGGTGCTTTTGCCCACATGGAGGAGTACCTTCATCTTCTTTCCCTCTACTTGAAGTATTTGCTGTATGACATTTGTGAGTCCGTAATCATAAAATAACAGAATGGTTGAGGTTTTAAGGGACCTCCAGAGGACATCTTCAGAGAGTCATAGAATCATACAATCATATAATAGTTTGGCTTGGAAGGGTTCTTAAATGTCACGTATTCCAACTCCACTGCTAGAAGCCAGGACATCTTTCACTGGACTTGATTGCTCAAAGCCCCATCCAGTCTCACCTTGATCGCTTCCAGGGATAGGGCATCAGCAAGTTATCTGGGTAACCTGTTCCAGTGTCTCACTATGTTCATGGTGAATTAATTCTTCCTGATATCTAATCTAAATCTACCCTCTTATGGTTTAAAGTCCTTTCCCCTTTTCCTGTCAATATAGTCCCTGATAAAGAATCCCTCTCCAGTTTTCCTGTAGAGGCCATGGTGTTAACCTGAAGGCTGCTATGATGTCTCCCTGGTACCTTCTGCAGGCTGAACAACTGCAGCACTCAGCCTTTATGGGAGAAGTTCTCCAGCCTCTGATCATCCTCGTGGCCCTCTTCTGGACTTGCTCCAATAAGTCCATTCTTATGTTGGAGATCCCAGAGCTAAATGTAGTGCTACAGATGGGATTCCATGAATTTTAAGGTAACAAAATAAATATTTCACGTTTTCAGTGGGTGTCTATGTCCTGAGGGAGAGAGCTGAGGAAAAGCATTATGAATGCTCCAAATGTTGCTCTACATCCAAAAACATAGGGCTAAAATTAAGGATGGCTCTTATAACTGTTAATGAATACAGATGAAAAAGTTACTTACCTTAGTAAAAACTCAGAAAATTGTATGTTCTATAACGGCAGCTTTTACTCTGAAGTCAGCTTTTGGAAGACTGGAATAATGCATAAATACATCTAAGTTGAGAAATCAAATGACAAAATATATAAGTTGAAAAATGTGGCAGAAATTATAGGTTTTGATAGCGTGAATTACTGTGACTATGACTGACTGGAATAGGAGTTACTTAATAAATAAGTCAGTTTGTGTGTGTGTGTGTCAGTCTTCAGTCTCCTTATATGATATTTTATTTATTGCACAATATGTCTTGAATTACCAAAATGATCTGAGGAGATCTTAAATATCTGTTAAGGAGGCTTTACAGGTTTGAGTGAACAAATTTGAAAGACTTTGGAGGTTTGATTTATGTAAACATACAGAGTGTGAATATTTATTTGAGCCTACTTGACTTCTTCTAGCTTGTTTTTGTTCTAGATCTAAATGATTCTTTCAAAGCTATATTGATGTATGGTTGTAGTAAGGGAGAAAATATTAACAGCTTTTTAAGTGTTTGAGTTGGCAGGGAATGGTTTTCTTTTGCCAGTAAAATTTGCAAGATTTTGATGTTTTTCTTCTTTGTCTGTAAAATACTGATATGCTATTATGGAGACAAATGAAAAAAATAAAATTGAACAAAGAGGAAGAAAGTACACCATCAAGAGCGAAAGACTGAGAGTAGTTACCCAGAGTGTGGGCACAAAGTGTTACTCATTATAGGCTAGGAAAATTACTAATTGACAGTGTTGAGAATCTGCAATAAAGTATTTTATTCCTTAAAACTACTTTTTTAATAGAAACATGCATGAAAAGAAGTACTGGAAAATCATTAGAAGGAATACTTACAGGTATTCCTGCTGATAAGAATGTGACCTGAAGATTCAAACAGGACCAATCTAAAGAATTAATTGAAGATAATACTAATACAAGCACTAGACTATTTATGTTACCTTGAACATCAGCTGTGGGTAAAGTCTCTTTTCAGAGATCAGGTGAAAAATATTTTGAAGGGCTCAAGCCTGGGTTTTAAGGGGAAAAAAAAGTGCTGTCTAGTCAGGACTAGGAAAAATGGATAGCTAAGTGTTACCGCTGTGTTACCTCTATCACGAACATTTGCATTTGAAAACCTCCTCTGTGTCAAATAAAACAAAGGGACTGATAGTTATCTAGAAACTTGAAAACAGTTGAGAGATGGACCTTTGAAATTGAGCTACAGTGAATTTTGTTTTTTTTTTTTTTCCTTTGCATTTTTGTATTTTGATTCCTGAGAGTCAACAACAAGGTTGTTCAAGGCACCGAGAGATTTTCGTTTATTTAAAATGCCATGTAATATTGAAGAGCCTGAAAAATGGACAACAGCTGTTGGCAAGGCAATGTATATGGTAATGTTATAGAGTATTAAACTCTAAAAACATTAGAAGAAGTAATATAGAGCACATGTAAGAGGGATAACCAGATGAGTGTAACAATAAGCTATGAGAAATTAATAATTCCTGATAAATGACTTCCCTTTGTCCTAATTCTATTCTTGAAACTTTTTATTGCATCTTGTGAAAGTGATGTGTTAACTCTGCAATACCCCAAATTCTCACTTTTCATGTATCTTTTTATTTGTAAACACATCCAGCACACTGTTGTAACTCAGAATTTCAGTATGCCAATAACTGAAGATCTGGGATTCTCCTTTGGTAGATCTATTAGATCCTGAAGGCAAATCATTACTAAGTTGGGAAAAAATGATGGTCACTCAATCAAATTTTCATACGTATGCTTTTAATTTGATAAACAACTATGTAAATATATATAAAATTCATGTTCATTATTTTTGAACAGAATGAAAGTTACTCTTTCAGAAAATAGTTTGTCAACTTATATGACAAATAATTTTTCTCCAGTTTTCTGTATTTCTGGGTGCCATTTCCATAAAATTAAATTATGGACAGTGAAGTCCTTCAAAAGATGCATTTGTTAGTCCTTAAAGTGTTGTTTACTATCATAACAAAGGAAACACCCAGGGAAAAACATCACTATATTTGCTTTTTTTGGTCAAATGTGTGGTTGATATTTAGAAGTGTGTAGGTCTACTTAAGTGATATGTTAGGGAATTTTTGTGACAAATACAACTGAGCATAGTCTGTCATTTTCTAGATATGTCAGTTTGCAATTTATGTATGTTCCTTAAGTATCTTAGGACAAGCCTAACTATAAGTATTTTTTTTACTGTTGAGTTTCACATCAATAGCTGAATACAGCATGTTGTGCTCTGCTGTCTACTGCAGAAAAGGTCAGAATTAACTTTAGGAATGAATCCTTGCAATGTGACCATATGTTGTGGATCATTGCTCCTACTGACAGATAGCTCTATTTTTCTGAATAACTAACAGTTGATGTCAGGAGCTAGAGAACACTTGAGTTTCATTTCAGCATTAATTCAAGCTGGATTAAGTTTGTTCAAAATTAAGGTTAGATTCTATGTGCAGACTCTTTAAGTTGTGCAGTGCAATTCTGAAGAGGCAGTAAGATGGAAGAACTATAGCACCACTTTTAGACAAAGGTTTTAGATCCTCTGTCCTTAAACTGTGGGCTATTGGTTTTGCTCCTAAGTGATATAGTTAAGTTTCTTTTTGCCCTTCATCACAGATTGTAATATTTTCTTTTCTGACCCATGGCTAATAGAAGAATGAAAAAAGGAAAAAAAAAGAAAAAGTAAAGCAATTTATCTCTTGAAACCTGCAGTCTTACAGATTGACAATATTTTTTCAAGATGAATTCTTGGCTTATCACCTTTCATTGTGTAGAAATAAAAATTAGGAAAAAAATTCATCATAATAGTTGTGAGAAGATTGTGTAGGAAAAGTGAAGGTAGCATGGGCAGTAATAGTTTCTCTTCTCATTCCTGGCTGCAGATATTAGGCGTTCTGTCCATACTTCAGTCTTTTATCCTACCTACCTCCTGTTTCTTGTTTTCCTGGCATTCAGCCTTACTTTGGCTGAGTTGATAAGAGGCAGCTGGCTCAAAGACATATTTGCATCTTTCTCTAGGTCTGCAATAACTCAATGTGTTAGGCAACAGTTACATACATGGGAATAGTTGGGATAATCTGAAATGCTGGAGAAAGAGCAAAGAAGGAGAGAGCAAGTAGTAATTAGAGAGGTAGAAACCAAAGAGGGTGTGATAAAGAGATTGATGTTTCTAAAATCCCAGGAGTTACCAGGACTCTGCGTGATACCTTCAGAGGAAGAGAATTCCTCTCTGTAAAGATCTTATGGATGTCGTGGTGAAGGAGAATGGATTTACTTGAAAAGGAGTCTTAGATGTTGTTTTCTTATATTTCTTATCTTCTTTAATTAATATCCATGAATGCAATGATGATACTCTCTTGTTTCAGTTTACATTAATATTTAGCATACAAGCAGCAAGTCTACTCAGTGAATCTCCTAAATGGGAAGAGAAGGGAGTATCTTAGCATGTCTTAGCAATTTGTGCTGTTTTCTAATAAGAAGTCTAGTGTGTTTCTTTTATTTGTCTTTGGCTTTAACGTAAGCATATTTAATTTCTTTTTTTTTCTTGCCTTTGGATGTATCATTTACCCCTTAGGTTATACTTCAGAGAAATGAATCCAGGGATATTATTTCAGCTCTGAAATGTGTGGAATCTACTAAGTAGCATTGATTATAGAAGGGAATATTTGAATAATGAGTAACATACAATCATGTATTTATGCTTCTTAAGGTCTTTTTCCTGGATGATTTACAGGAAGACTTGACTACCAAATGCCTGGACTGGAATATTTTTCTATAAATTTCTTTATGAATGCATTGTATGTGTTACAAACACTTCTGCATTGTCCTTACTTTTGAATCCTGATGTATGTATTAAGGGTAGGAGGGTAGAAAAGTATTTAAAGCAAATGCTGAAATTAATCCATTTGGTATGATTAAGAATAATTCTTATGCTTAGCATGTTGAAATAGCGTGAAAAATATAAGAGATGCTCTTCTGGATCAAATCAAATGGTCCATCAAGTTCAGTGACAGTGATAAATAATGTTTAGAGAAGGCACACAAATCAGGCTAATATTCATTTTCATCATACTTCCCCACAGTCATGCGATTAATTATCCTAACTGTTCACTTCAGCATTTAGTATTTGCAAGCCTATCGTTTCTGAATTCATCTAATTACAGTTTTTCTGGCCACTATTTAAAAAAAATAGTGTGTTGAGTATAGGGTTAGGGAATTAGGTCGCTAACATTCCCCATGTTCCTTAGCTACTCCATTAGTAAACTTGAAGCCATCTCCTTCCTCATTTTTCTCATTTGAGAACTGAAGATGACGAGATGCTCTTTACCATATTAGTTGCCCCCTTTGTACTTATTTTGTTTCCAAGATAGTGTCTGTGAGATATAGGGAGCACTATAACACAACTACAAAAACAAAAGAACAGATCTTTCCTAACAAAGGTACTAATGGTTCTTGTTATACTGAATAAATGATACTTAATACTCATTGCGTTTAATATTCAATTTGATGAAGCTGAATGAGATTTGAGGAACAGTAAACAAAAGAACAGAAATTGAGTTCTTAATTTTCTATAAAACCTGCACAAACTGTGATTATGTAGTTATTAAAATTGCACATATTTCTTTTCCCTAGGTGGGCAGCATTTGATTACTTGCACAGGAAGATGCAGACTTTGTGGTAGATCTGAATACTTTTTCGTTCTACTTCTGTAATAACAGGCAATTATTTTGCCACAGAAAATTCTGGGTCACACAGTGACAGAAAGAGTGACTTGCACTCTACTGCAAAATAATAGTTCGGCAAGAGTGTAAATTGCCAAGATATCAAGAAAGATTTTTAGAGTTAAGAAAGATGATTCACCTCAGAGACAGAGGCCTGTGATTCTGAGCTGCAATATCTATATCTGATAGTCAGAAAGTCAGAAAAGGATCATACAATAATGGTTGCCATTATGGTACCATCATAAGAAAGACTTTGACACTCCAGCCTTCTATCTTCTGCATTTTCCCCTCCCTCACCTTATACATATATATATAAAATCTGAACATTAAGTAATTTCAGGCATTTATGAGATATAATTTATTAACATACATGTGATTTTATTTGTGCAATCATCACGAGCTTGAAGAAACAAATTATTTCACTTGATTAAAAAAAAAAAAAAAAAGAAAAAAACCCAACCTTTTCCTGATCCAGTACTGGATGAAGGAAGGAAAAAAAAGGTGTTTGGATATTTCAAAAAGCTTTGTTTTAAATTTATTTCTTGTTGAAGTATAGCATGGTATTTTGAAAACTGTACTGTAACAGGATACAGAAGTTTTTTCTTTATTTTCCTTAAAAAAATGTGTAATGGTCTTTTGAAGTGAGCAGATGATTCTTGTATCCAACACCTTCTCTAGACTTATTCATTCATCTGCAAATCTTCATGAATGGACAGCTATTTCTTAGTGACTGGAATTTTCACCAAGACTTATGCATGATAGCAACTCTGTTATGATACATTGATATGCAACATATTCCATGCAACATACTTTTAACATGTATGTTAACTGACAATTTCTGAGTCTCTTGCTTGATGATGAAGGAGTTTTATTTTGTTATTTGTCAGGGACTGTTTTTATAAAAGTTTTCTGCTATTTTAATTCTGAAATACAGGTATGAATATTTTGTTTTAGGAAGTCTTGCATAGACAGTTTTTCTTTTCTTCCACATGCACTTTGTAGGCTTCCTGACACATATTTTGTCTAATCCAAAGCAGAAGCTTTACTGAATTTCAGTTTTAATACTATTCTTGCTATCTTCATGAATATTAATAGGATAGGTCATAATTTTCTACTTTTCTTGTGAAAAGATGACATAGGAGTCTTTCTTGGTATTTTTTATCTCATTATTTCTTACGATCTGCTGAGGAGTCAATTGTGAATCACCCAGGAAGCTGATAGGCAGGGCATAAATTCCTGTCCACCTCATGAATGAGTAAGGTAAACCACTTTCAAGGGTATGCAAATATTTGTGATTTGCAACTTGATTAGTTCTATGTACTGGGTGGAAAGAGTATCCACTTCCAAAGTGAAGTGGACAGGGAAAATAAAAAAAATTGCTCCTAAGAAATGGCATCCATACAAAGATGCTCAAAACAAAAACATTATAATTTCTTCTCGGTAATATGTAATACATTAAAAATGGATTGGCTTAAGATGGAGCACTTTCACTTGTTCACTGGCTGTGAATACTTGGTACAAAATGTCTCTGAATTGAAACATTTTTAAAAGATAGGGTTCATGCTCATATTTCTTGCACACAAACAACCCAATGGTGCAGTTAGTACTACTGTAATTTATTACAGATCTGTAGAAACATCATATCTTTGCAGCAGAGGTAACGGAAAGAATATCCAAACATCTCCGTATTCCAGCTCCATTATTTTTTTTTCTATTTTCCTTTCAATATACATTTTTTGCAATTTTAAATTCTACTTGGTGACCTGTAACCTCATCTCTTTTCAAGGGCACTTCACTTTAAGAGCAGCAGTAACGGCGACAGGAACAGCAGAAGCAGCAGCAGCAGGGATGCTGCCTGTGTAGCTATGAGAAGTATTTCAGTAATGAAAGGGATAATTGTGGCTCCCTGCCTCTGTTGTAATTGAAAATCTAGTATAGTGCCTTTTCCATTTAACTTTATTGCTTGAGTTGAAATCATTGTAGAGGAGGGAAAGCAACAGTAGAATAATGTCTCTAATGTTGCTTTCCTGTCCATTCACCAGTTTGAAACCTAACATCAATGTTAAAAGGATGAGCAATTGGATATATTCAATTATTCAATAGGAAAAGAACTATGATTATAAATTTTGGTAATAAAAAAGTATTACTTACTGGGCTGGCCAAATATTTACTTACTAATTCTGGCTACCAGATTTCACTGATGAGGTAGAAAACAAGTAACATGTTACTACAGTGGTTCAGGTAATTTATGCTGAATTACAATGGAGAACTATGTCACTATTGTAATTGCAATACATGAAAAAAGATGGCTAAAGCTGTTCTATCAACTGACGAAGGACAACCTTAAATTTGCAAAATGCTAAATATTTTTGCTTCCCATAGTCTTAATTAATAAGGGCATGCAGTGCATTGCGTAGTGATCTTCTTCGATAATAACTATTTTTAGATAGCATTTTTTTCTAACTAGGTTACTTACTAGTTCTAGGTACTAATTATGCATTTCAACAGTTTATTTACTATTTTCCCAGATACCACTGACCTACATCACCCAATGTTCCAATCACTGAAGTGGCCTCCATTGGCTTCTGTTTTCAAAGTAAAACCAGTATGGATATTCTGCAGTGATTAATCCATAAAATCCAGTTTTATCCTTACTCGTACTTGTTTTGATGCATTTCAGTTAAAATTAGTGGACCTACTATAGAATTACATTTTTGAAAATCAAAGGAAATTTTGGCTGTGTTTTTATTGCACAGGAGTGGGGAGAGGCTCAATATTTTGCATCAATGGGAAAAAAATCTCCAAAGGCACAAAGTAAAAAGAATAGTCTGTCAGTGTTTATCTCATTCTCTTTTGCTGTAATGAGAAGTGACAAAGCCCAAAGTGTATTTTTTTTGTGTGTGCTTGTACTTTTTATTATCTGGTTGATAAGGGAAAAACAGTATTTTAATACGTGGACTTATCTAGTATGTTTAAGGATGTAGCAGCTTTTGCCTGGCCTGGGCTTTCCATTCTAAATCCTTTTAGGTTGCTGTTGTTGTTGTTTTTTAAGCATTTGTATATATTTAATTCGTATCTTGTAACTGACTTCTGAAGAATCAGTCTGTTGTTGTTTGTGTCAAGGGTCATGGAAACACAGATGTGAAGATAAAATTGTGAAATAGATTAAGGTTTCAGTGTCACATTTGATGGAGATCTGTATGGCTAAGCTACACCAGTGGGAATTTCATTATTAGTTAGTCATTAGAAAGAGGTGTAGATACAGAGGTGTAGATTTGTTTCAAGTATAAATGGAAAATAGAAATTGGCAATATTTTTGAACAGCTGTATGAGTTCAGACTGATCTGCATTATGTGAGTCTTTGGACAAAGCATTTATTCAAGAGACTTGTAAAATGCAACTTCTCAATCCCATATTCAGTGTTGTTATCTCCCGTTTTTTTTTCTGTTTTTAAAATGAAAACAGTAATTCTGTGTATTTAAGCAATAGAAGTAAAAAATGACAAAAGGTAACTGAGGTCTATAAAAATTAACTGTTACAGAAAAAAAACTAAGATGTGTCCTTTCAGATGTAGTTATAGAACATAACAGAACATAACCTCTATTAATGTGGGAATCAATTTGGAATTCAAATTGGTAATGGAATTGTAGAATTTTTATTAAATATTATACAAATTTCATAATGTATATTTTGATTGAAAATAAAGTTTGCATACATACTAAGCACAGAATTTACGTATCAGTTTAACGGAGATTTCCAGTAAGCTCACTGTAAGGTACACAAGTACCTTTTTTCCCCTCAGTAGGCAAATCAGAAACTGTTCTCACACTATCATGAGCATTTAATTGCAAAAAATAAGTATTCTTATTTCATTATAATACTCTAATGTACTCTATTGTATAATACTATGGTGGAAAAATTCCATTAAAAACAACAACAACAAAACTGTGATGAAAATATACACAATTGAGCCTGAAATTTGAACAAAGCATGCAGATTGTCAGTAAGGAGTATCTTCAGACAGTGAGGAAATTATGGCACTCGCAACTTGGAAAAACCATGGGTTTCATGGATGAAGATCAATGGGATGAAAGCACTGGGGAGAGTAGAACTGCGCTTGAGACATCAGTTGTGTTCACGTTCTGCACATAGGGATAAGGCAGCACTGGGCACATCCACACACTGTATGAAGGCTGAGTTTGTTCAGAGATATGATTTAGATTACAGATCAGTTACTCTTTTAAGTAGGTTTTTTTTTTTTTCTTTTTTTCCTATCACTTCAACTTCTGGACATACAGTTTTAGGTTTGGTATAAGTAGCAAAATTTAAATGCACATAATAATAGGTTTACATTCCTTTTCTCCTGCAGAGTAACAAGGTAAAAAATGTTGGTTCTTTTTTTATACTGGATGAATACTTACGAAATTGTGCTCTCCTAGTGCAACAGATTTACAGCTGAGATTCCTGACATTCTGATGTGCATCCGTACATGTCATATTCTTCACAGTGGGATATTTTATGACTCTGTATTATAAAATGCTCTGTAGATACATAGGTAAAGAAAATAGTAAAAAAATTACATATAAGGAATCAAAAATTTAATTAAAGAAAATAGTGACCATAAAATGTAATAAAATTTGTGTGGGAAAAAATAAAATAAAAAATACTGAGAATTATACTTTTGCATCATCTGTATAAATAAAATCTAGTATTATTTGATCAGGCCACTCACATATGCTGTATATCATGAATAAAACTAAAACTTTATTTTCATGGACGTACATTAGCAGGGGATTTTATCTCTCATGGTATAATCAAGGTGAAGTTTACAGATAATTGACCTTTTTTCATTACATATGGGTTACGTGTTTGTCTATGTGAGGTGATGCAGCATCTGCTGGAATTATGGTACAGTGTTTGTCAGTAATAGTAGTCTCAGGGGCTAGCAATTCTGCCAGGTATTCCCTGAGGTGATTAATTATTACTCCTTATTTCAGTGACTGACTAATTTATGTTGTCAGAGATTTACTGCCTGCTGTTTGGCATGTGACAAAGTGATTCCAAACTGTACTCTCTGAGTTACTTCAACTGCACCAAGGCTGGAGTA
This sequence comes from Lagopus muta, assembly GCF_023343835.1. Taxonomy (NCBI): domain Eukaryota; kingdom Metazoa; phylum Chordata; class Aves; order Galliformes; family Phasianidae; genus Lagopus; species Lagopus muta. The sequence goes on from NC_064436.1 coordinate 51,130,501, forward strand.
ATCACAGTGTGTGTTAGTTGAATTTCAATGGAAGCTATAAAGATAAACCCAGAGAAGTAGTGAGTGATCTTTGTTCTTCTCTGTGTATGATGGTGTTGCCGTACTGGCTGTATCTGTAAAAACAAAAACAAAACAAAAACAAACAAACAAATCCTAATAAATTGAATGTAATACAATACAATTTTTTTTGTTTGTTTGTTTGTTTTTTACTAACGTTCAGTATTTACCTTGCAGTATATGATTTTGCATACCTTATCACAGGCTATCAGGGATATGTTATAATGTAGACAGTTTCTGGTAAAAAATGGAAGGAAAACTTAGGATCAGCAATTGTTACTCACAGGTTTTGAAGTTGAGATTGGAACAGAACGTTAGTGTAAGATATGAGAGACATTCCTATTCCCAGCCATATGTTCAGCTTTTTCCATTATGCTAATAAACAAATATTGAGAGAGCTTCTATAAAATAAATACTAAACCTCAGCTTCTGTGTTAATTACATTAATGAAGCCAGTACACTACCTCAGACTGATTATGTAGCCAATTTTGTGTTGTACAACCCTGACTTGTTCTCTTAATCTTTAAAATCTTTAATTTTTTTTTTAATTTTTTTTTTAAGTATTTGGGGAAGATGCATAGTACATTTTCCGTGTAAGTACATTCAAGTTAAATTTTGAGCTGTTGGTAGGTTTTTTTTTTTTTTTCAGCAGCCATGAAGAACAGACTTTTTTATTTAAAGGATGTAGGTATCAAAAATGTGCATGATAGAGTGAATGTCATCTGAAGATTTTATTCATACTTGCAGTTACAGCAGACAGCTCTGTGAAGAAATAAAAATATTTACACAGTGGTCTAAATGCTGTAAGACCTCGAGTAGAATCACCAGAACTAGAAACGCATCCTTTTTTCTTTGGAAATTTCTTCTGAAAATTTGGTGTTTTCCTATATTTTGAAGAGAACAGGAAAGAGATGCATCCAAAATGTGAATTGACTTTCAAAGCGGGCCCTTTGGAGTTATGAAGTTGGAGTATGAAGTTGTAATAGAGTCCCTGACAGAGAATCTACTTTTGAAGAGACATTTTACTCAAGGTTAAATTCTACAAATAAATACATATGAATATTGTGCAGAACCATCTTAAGAACATATTCAGTATATTTGTTCTGAAAGTAGATTTTTTTTTTGACAACCAGGACTGAAACTAATCCTAATCTATGGTACTGAAGTAATGCATCTGACAGTGAAGTTTCAGTTTTAATGCCTCAAGAGACTTCTTTATTGAACTTTGTAATAAATCAACCAACCTTGTATAAGGATCAGATTGGGGATTTGCATACTGGTAAAAGGTTGAGCAAATCTCTATGTTGTTAGTACTTTTAATTTACATCTTTAATGAGCTGAAGCATCACCAGAATTGCTCATTTGGCTTCCCTGTAGTTGACTTCATAGGACCAGGGTTTTACTTTTGATCTTCCTGCAGTCTTTCTGTACATGAAGAGAATATTGAAGCATGTGACTTTAAGGGCCAAAAATCATATAGATTTCCTGCATTTCCCAAACAAGTTTCCACACAAACAGGACATTTTCATAGAGCAGTCTAATTCAAGAAGGAAGTTGTTTCTGATCAGAACATTAGAATTTCATTAATTATAACTTTGTAAGCCTAAGGAGTAAAAGTAAGTTTTCACGTTGACATACTCAAACTTTAAGCTAACATGATAATGTTTCCTTTGCAATCAGAAAGCTGAAAGTGTTATACGTTATTTTTTATAACAGAAACATTGGTTTGCAACTCATTATTAATAATGATTATGCTCAAAAGGACCATTTCTGTGTATTTTCACTGTATCAGCAAAAGTATTTTTGGATATCGGGCTGGTATTTTCCAATGAGAATCCTGATGAAGGTCAATGTAAATCCTTAATGGGAAAATGCCTTTTTACATGGTTCTTCTAAAATTTTCTTAGATAAGAGATGATAACGTATTTTAGGAGATGTGACTATTAGCTGTGGAGCTTTGATGAGGAACAGAAAATGACAATTATAAACTGATGCGAAGAAAAAATGTTGCTGCTAAAAATTACTGATTCAGGTTTACTGGGACATTTTAGTTCCTTAATTTGAACTTAGAAGTTTTATCCCTACAGATAAATTTTTCAGTCTTGACAACATAGAAGTGCTAATAAATTGTTGATGTGATTACAGTGTTCAGAGTTGTGTAATGGAAATGGTATCTGGTTGACATTCAGTCATTAAAGTGACTATAACCTACTGATGCTATAAAGATGTGGCAAGAACAGACATAGTCTTATAGTATACCTATCTCCAGTAGATGTACGGGAATATCAGTGTGGGTAGAAACAATATTTTAGATCACAATGTGAGACAATACATAACTTCTGAAAATATTGTAAAATTTATTCAGGAGATTGACTTTGATGCCCTGGAGAGTAGTTTTCTGGCCTTTTTCTTGTGTTTTTGTATGCAACAATATATTATAATAGCTGTAGCTGCACTATATGCCTGAATCAGGGCCAAAGGGTTGAATTTCAAATGCTTTCATGTTCATATGCAATATGTTAGCTGACCAAAAGCCATTCCTGAAAAACTTACTACTAACGGTAGTACTCATAATAAATTGCATAAATAAAATATAGGCCACTTGGTTTTAGCAGTGTAGTGATAGACATTAAAATTAAAAACTTTTCAGCTCGGACCTTTAGTCTAATTATTCGAGTATGTCTCCATAGTTGAAGGAGGTATGAAAAAATAGAAATAAAATTTTACATATCTTGCAATTCTAAATATCTTGCAAATTTAATTTTTATCTCATAGCAAGGACTCTTGAGAGTAGTAGCTGGACTTCCAGGAAAGTAAATATTAAATAGATAAATACTCACACAGAATAAACATTTAAGACGTATATGTGCTTGTCTTGTTTCTGAGTTATTTACAGAAATTTTCTAGCAGATTGTTATTGTGTTTCACACTTCTAACATTAATGGTCTATATGAATAGCTAGAGGAAAAAAATTGTATTTAGGGAAAAATAAATAAACACTTTCACAAGTCTTCCACAGAGGTTCATTATTCAGATTTTTTTTTTAAATTCTGGGCATCTGTCTCCAGTTATTTCCATGCTTTACACAGGTTTAAATTAAAAAATAGTTGGTAAATTTAGAAATTGTATGAAATTATTTTCTTGATGAGTTGTACTGAGAAACTTTTCCTGACTTTGGATTACATCTTTTTCTGATTTTTATAAGAATCTTTGAATCATCTTGGTTTCCCTACATTATATTCAAACACTTCCTCTGTTATTTGCTGAATGAGATTATTTTTTTCTTTGGTATAATGAATAATACCAGGAATAATGATTATTTTCAGGTTTTGTTTGTTTGTTTGTTTAGGGATAGATCATTGAACATTATTTTACATTTCATAGTATTTTTCTTTGTATTCAAGTTAATATTATGAAACAGTATAACTTTGTGATACTTCCTCAACTTTACTAAGTTGAGCTATAGCATCATCATTATGCACCTAAATATGATGGTGACTTAAGTTTTAAGAAATTTAATGTTACACTGACTGTTTTCATTTATATCTAAACTATCTAGATTCCACAGGCTGAAATAATTTTATCTTTAGGAAGGCAGCTTAATCTACGGTCACTGCAGGAAATGGCGTGGGCCATGGACTGAGACCCCTAAAGGAAAAGAGCAGTTATTCTCGAGAGTTGTCTGTTTTCTCTGCATGGGGATCTAGCATTTAATATACATGACATCACCACTTTTTTTTTTTTTTTTTTTGGATGTATTTCAGGATGATATTAGATGCCTTCACATTGTCTGCTTATTTTCTCTATAATGCATTGGGTGATTATCAGAAAAACAAAACAAAACAAAAAACACCCAATAAAACAGATTAGAGGAAGCTTTTGTTCTGTTTATGTGGTGTCACTGCTTTGTAGTCAGTTAAACAAATACTGAAGACTCTAAGCAAACACTATTAAGAATCTAACAACTGCTTTTGCTGTGACTGCTGAAACTTCAAAATAGGAAAAAAAAAACCCAAAAACATAAAGAACGTAAACTGAAGCCTCATTACTTGTGAGAAATGTGCATGTTAAAACATAAAACACACTGTCAGCAGTGTATCAGCTGTTCTTTGTGTGAAAAGAACATAGCAGAGCTTGATGCATAGTCCCTGTTTGTGTAACACATTTCTTTCTCTTGGTGCTATTTGTACCATATTAGTACTTGTGGTTGCATTTACTATTCTGTTGCCTTCTGGGAGTGGGTAGGTGTTTTGACCTTAGAATATGTTGAAATTACTAAGTTTTACCTTCAGCATCCTCTGGGGACTCGAATGTTGCAACACCATGAAATGAAGCTGCCAAGAATTCAGATTTATGAAACCTGTTGTAATGTATTGAGTGGGCAAGCTAATATTTTAGAGTGTTGTGTTTATAAAACTGATCTCAGTGTCCTTGTTTGTTCTTAAAACCAAGACAGTAACTGAAAATGAACAGTAGTTCCTTGTTTGATTGTTTGATCTGGTATGTCCTTAATCTGTAAGAAGATCTAGTTATTCTAAGTAGGCTAGGCTTTCTAGAAGTTCTTTTTCCCTGGTAATAACACCTTGTCACACTCTGAAGGTGAAAACTAGATGAAGAACACCTTCCTTTGCTGGAGTCCTTCTAGTAGCTCACACTGAGTGAAAGAGAGAAAGACCTTGTAGCATATGGTGGCAGCTGACAAAATGGAGATGGAATGATCCTTCAGGATATCCCAGGTGGCTTCAGCTTTTCTGATAAAAGAGGTCTAATGCAATTCTATGTCCTTAGCAAAATTAAGGCTTAGAGGCAAATCTGTTAGCTCAGATCAAACCAAGTATTTGCAGAAATCTTGCTTCATTTCAAAAAACCCTGTGAAGGTATTCCCTATAAGAAAGATGCCACTAAACTTGAGTTTATTCTGCTGGATGTAAGATACCTGTCAATAAGACTGCATGGTAAAAATGCCATTAATACAGGAATGACAATTTGCTGTGTTATGTCCTTATTACTAACTCTGGTTAATAATTATTTTAGTGATTTAGGGGTTTTTCTGTGTTTTTTTTTTTTTTTTTTTTTCTGTTTTTGCTTAGAAATGTCATTATTAGAAGTGAGTATGTCTACAGACACACAGAGTGATAAAATTGTAACAACGTATGACATGCCCAAGCATCAACTATTTAAGTAAACAGGGGTGAGAATGTATGAGGTCACCAGATCATGCTAAACCAGATTTCACTATTAACAGCTGTACTCACTTGATTTTCTTTACATATGATGAAATATAAAACTTCTCACGCTTCCGAAAATAGCAGAAAGGCACAAAAAGAGAAGGAGCAGCAGAAGATGTGCTAGCCAAGGTTAACAAACACAGTACTGGCAGAAATGGGATCACTGAAAAAATTCAGAACTAGAGATAGCAGCAGACTTAGCAGAGAGGTTTTAAGAGGCTGATCCATGCTGGGGAGGAGGGGAAGAAGGAGAAGGATTGAATTTGAATAGAGGAAAATATTTTAGATTCCTGTAGAAAGGGAAGAAGGACAAATTAAATGGATTTTTAGAGGGCACTGTCTTTTGTAGCATATGGTCCAATGCAGCAAAAGTGTGATTGCCTGCTGACTTTGGGCATGCAACTGGAACACTAAATAGTTATATTTAAGTGCTGATAGGCATCAGCACAAGTTTCAGTCAGTAAGCCTCAGATCTTGCTGAGACCAGTCCCAGGCCAATCTCAGTAAGGGATTTTAAAACTGCCTGTGGCGTTTTCAAATCAATCCATCAGACTGTAGGTAGCAATGTAAAGAATGCACAGCAAGCACAATGCCAGTTCCAAACAGTGACAACTCTGGTAGTGCATTCTGAGCAAGCCACAAGCAATTCAAAAGTCCTGTGAGGAACGAATTACAATAAATGAGTCTCCTCTCCTAAGAGATTGAATCATTCTTACAAGGATCAGGGTAAAACAGTGTTGTTTGGACAAGGAATAATACAGTACAAAATGACATGCACACAAAAAAAAGTCATGCATACAGATCACCCTAATTTGTTATAGCATTCATCTTCCAATAACTTTTTTTTTTTTTTTTTTTTTTTGCAAATCTATTTAAAGCTAAGAGAAGTGTAATATAAAGCTAACAAGCCTATTTTCTTCATTGATGCTTTTTTTTGGTTGTTGTTGACTTTGCATTTGAAGATGAGGTTAAATTAATTCTACCAGATATGGCCCATCATTAAAATCTATTTCTTCTGTGCAAGGGAATGAATTATAGTGCAGGTGAACAGGTAACTGTTTGCAATAGGGCTTATGATAATGTGCAGCAGAATAACATAAGACACACATTAGAGCCAGTTTTAGTAACAGCATTAAAGAAACCAGCTGTCATCTGTACCTGTGCTTTCCTATTAAAAAATCTTTTCTGGTGAATCCTAAAATTGACTTTCTTTTTTGCAAGGTTAAATTCAACTGAGAGTGTAAACCTACAAGTACTAATGCTATGTTAACATTCAACAAGACCTGAACAGACTGGAGAGCTAGGCAGGGAGGAACCTGATGAGATTTAACAAAACCGAGTGTAGAGTCTTGCACCTGTGACTCTGATCTGTGTGGACACGGAGCTGTGCAAACTGATATAGACTACCTTTTTTAGCAAAGGGGTTGGATTCAAAGATCTCATGAGGTCCTTCCACCCCAGCAATCCAGTGATTCTGTGAATCTGTGAAATAAGGATGAGACTTTTTTTCTCAAAGGTGCTATTTATCTTAGTGGCTAAAAATGAGTGAACTTCTCTATTACATTACCAGGCTAAGGAGTCTTTTGGCAGATACCTACTTTGTTTCTGCTCTGTGTGTATCCATTTGGTTAAAATTTTCAAGTGTGTTCGGGATTTCTTACCTCTGATCATTGAGTAACCAAACAACCAACAGTAGAAGCTTTTCAAATATCTCACTTCTGCTTTTAATGTTTTTTGATTTATATTATTCTTAAATCAAAATGGTGAATATTTGTGTAGAGATTCTTTTTAATGGAGTTAAATTTTTTATTCTTGCAGGCTGGATCTCGTGTGTACAGTGATTAACATATTGATAAATAAAACTTCAAACTTAGAAATACTCCAGTAAAAAAAAAAAAAACAAGTATTATGTATTTACTTTGAAAAATTCCATATTACTATTGGTAAATAATGTTTACCAATAGTGTTTTATGAGACCTTGCTAGTAATGGACACTACAGAGCTCTAATATGCAGAAATCAGGCTGCAGATAATCATGTCTGTTTAACTTCATTTCCGTATTGATTTTTGCTAGTGCAGTGTGCAAGAATTTCAAGGAACTTTCTAAGAGTAATCTTTTGCTTGGTCATTCATGCAGTAAATAATTTTACATGAATTTGCATGTAAGAGATCTCCTTAAATCAAAAGGAGTAATAGGCAAAGGCTTCCTTAGAAAAGGAATTTATAAATTTCTCCTATTTTTCACAATCTGCAATATATTGTCACCATGTCTAGTTCCATTATTACTCTCTATTTGAAAAGCAATTTGCATCTTATGCTATTACATGAATGTAGTTATTATGATAGCTCAGCATGTAGTTTTTGTATGAGTGCAGAAAGTGAAAGGTAAAAATTAGAAGCAAGTTACAAAAGTAATGAGGTGATATTGAAATTCGAACCTTTTGTGAAATTTAATTCTTTCTGTAATCTTTTTCATAAATAATTGTCCCAAATCTACACAATTTTGGGGAACATAGTGTTTAGTTACATAAAATCTCAGAAAGAAGAAAATAAAATTGTTTAGTCATTGCCAGTGTCCCCTTCGAATTCTGTAACAATTCAGTAAAAACTGACAGCTGTGCTTTAGTGCTTTATTATGGGTCATTATAATCATATTTTTCTACTGGTACATTTTATTTTTGCTCTTTTTATTAGGATAAGCTGGTTTTGATTAACAACTATTTGCACTAAATAAACTGAAAGTTTTTTTTTTCATTTTCCTTCTGTTTACATCATTTTTCTGCTTGCCTAGAAATTTCTATCCAAATAATCTGTATTCAGGTATGTGCTATCAGTATATGGAAGCAAAGAGAAAAACATTATTGAATAAATGTATTCTGTAAGAAAAACAGTTAAGAAAAACTGCTTCTAAGATGATCTTTCACTTTTAAGATTTCAACAGAGTATGGTAGTGATTATAGTCTCTTTCTCCATCTCTGAGATGGAAAAACTGTACCAAACCTGAAAAACTGCATGTCGATGGCTAAGTAATAAATGTTAAACAAATCAGTGAAATCTGGAGCTTAGAAGAGTAAATTAGTATTTGTATATCTTTTACGTATGCATTTCTGTTACTAAAAAGGGAAATACAGCCTTTAATATATATACAAATTTGGAGTAGTTGGTATGTAGTAACTAATGAAGATTTCATTACTGTTTTTACATCATCCACTACAGACTACAGCAAAACCTCCCTAATAAAATCAGTTGTTCAGTGCAGAAGCATTGCATGGAACAAGGCAGCTGTTTTCAAGTGGCTGTCTGGCCATCACCCATTACTGGCTGCTGTGGTGGCTAGGTGAACTTGACAAAGAACTTGGTTTCCACAAACAATTCAGGGAAAAATGTCATTGACTTCTCTGTTCAACAGTTTCCACATCTCATGCATCTTTTGCTTGGGTACAAAAATGATTTATTTTCAAAAATCATCCTGAAATGAGTGGCCATCTCAACATTTTCAATGGCAATTGTTGTCAGTTCTCGTGTGTTTAGTGTAAAAATGGACCCATGCACTTCTATACAGAGCCAAGGGTATGACACAAATATGTCCCATGGAACAGGAATGGTTGTAAGTCTATTCCTTAATCCGACTGTGCTAAACTCGGTCATTTGCAGAACCTGAATTGTACAGCACTTGAATTTAAAATAGCAGTGATCACTAACAAGCCATAACTGCATCAAAGATCTATTTAGGAACAGCCGTGGAGTAATATAGTTAGTACTTAACTGATGCATTATTATTTTCCTTTTCAAAGCACTCTACAAACATTAACTAATTAATATGTATAATTCATCTTTAGCATTTCAAGGACTCAATATATAATTCTCTAATAGCTGTTACTAAGAAGTCCCTTTGAGAGGCACTCCAAAAGGTTAATATTTAGTGTAGAGAGATCATTAGCCCAGCCTTTCTAGACCAGTTATTCTTGTATGTATTTAAGATATCCCACATACTAATCATTTTATGTGGTCTTAGAAGCATCATTTTTTGTTTACTTTTTTGTGGTAGAAGCATCATTTTTTATTTACTTTTTTTATTTTTTATTTTTTAATTTTTTTTTTTTTTTAATGAGGGTTTTGAAAATGATTTGTCCAGTCTGGAGAAGAGGAGGCTGAGAGGCAACCTCTTTGCTTTCTGCAACTTCCGCACAGGGAGAGGTGGAGTGGGAAGTGCTGTGCTCTTCTCCCTTGTAAGTGATGACAGAATGCACGTGAATGGCAGAAAGCTATGCTGGGGAAGGTTCAGACTGAACATTAGGGAATTTTTTTTTAACTATGTGATCAAACACTGGAAGAGGCTTCCTAGTGTGGTGGTTGGTAGGTCCCATGCCTATCAAGAGGGATTCAGACAATCCACTGATTAATATGCTTCCATTCCATTCTATTCTGTTCTATTCTGCTTTCATGTGTTTTTTTTTTTTCTTGTATAAATTAACCTTTCCTAAGAAAAAAAAAAAAAATTACTTATTATCTTTTACCTTGCTAGAAAATTAGGTAAAAAATAAACATAACCACACATAAAGATCCCAATTAGGCAATGTGATAATTATCTAGAAAACCAATATGTTGCATTTTAGAACCAAACAGACATTTTGTACAGAAAAATACTAAATATGTAAAATCAAAACCTATAAATGAATTTGTGAAGTTGATGTGCTCATAAATAAGGATATTATGATATCTCAGGGATGTTTCAGATTATTTCTCCATGGCGCAAGCCTAAATAAAGGCTAATGTTATACACTCAGGATCTTTGTCACTGGCAATGACTTTAAACTTCTGTGTTCACCTATGCTGTCTAACCAATCAGTTTTAACTTAAGAGTTGTGGATGTAAGACAAATTTGATGAAATGCCTGTATTTCTTTATTAGATATTTAAAAATGTTTCAGTATCCTAATATTTCATTTATAATACTCTTTTTTTCTGTTTAATTTTACATTTTTAAAAATTTCAATTTACATATACCCTTAACAACAAATACAAAATAAATAAAAAGTAAAAAACAAAAACAAAACAAAAAAAACTTTTAGTGTTTTCTTAAACGTTTTTAGAGTAATTTGTTTAAATAATAGAGTTTTTACTTTTGTCATGTTTCATAACCTTGCAAAAATCTAAACATTAGCCTATAGAAATAGGCCTACATTTCACAACAAATGTCCAGGTATTAATTGGCATGTCTTTACGTACTGTAGGTAAAGGAGATATTCTCACTTTTATAGCATGTAACCCTGCAAATTTCAAGTCCTGTAACTCACAAAATTAAGTAAGTCTCAGCAATACTAGCAATATCTTACATTTCTTTTTAGAAGACAGGGCCAGGAATATGCTCCATCGTTTATGACCATGCCTTACAGTTTCTACCGTTTATTTAGGATGCTGTCTGCCACCTTGTCATGTAGAAACAGTTTCAGATTGTACTGCTTAAAAGATTTCCAATCTGTCATTCTGTGATGAATGTGTAAATTAGAGACTAAAATTGTTGTTATAATATATTCATATCAGAAGAAAGTGAAGTTTGGTATAAGCTTAGATTTATTTTCTTTAGGAAATAAAATCCTGAGTTTTAAACTGAGTTCTTTAGTAAAGTTCTCTTGAAGTTGTCTAGAAGTTGTTAAACAACTTCTTTTCCTTGCTCCTTTGTCTTTCTTACTTTTTGTTTGCTCCTCTCTCATTTTCCTTTCCTCCTTTTCCCTTCCTCTTTTCTCCTTTTCCTTTCTTACCTTTTGTTTCCTTTTTTCCTTTTCCTCTGTTTTCTTTCTCTTTTCTTTTCCCTTTGTTACTTGCTCTTTCCATATGTGAGAAAGAACCAGTTGAAACAAGAAAACATTTATTGACTAATAGCAATTATGCCAAAACCATGGATAAACATTATACTTTGGAAATAGCATTAACTCTGCATGATAGTACATGACACTGAAAGACTGATAGATTATTTAATCGATAGAATCCATCATTTGGTCAAAAAAGTAATGTCCTACTCATTAATTCATGGTACTTATATCTTGTAACATTCATCACAATTTTCCAATTAGCTATTAATGTGCATCAAAAGGATTAGAATAATATTTGCACTGTAACTTAGCACTGATTAACTGTACTATCATTTTAAAGTACTACAGGAATTATATAAAGTAGTTGTCTTTTGCTTTCAGCTATGTTTAATTTATGCTTATTACAGTTTCCAAGGATACATTTTTTTTGCTGCATATGCAAATGTTATGATCATCTGTTATTTAATAAATCCAAATAAATCTTTCTACAGTGAAATATTCAAATGAAACAAATAGGATTCATGTGCAAATGATGTGTTTTTTTTTTTTTAAGGGAGAAAAATTCTCCTTCATTCCTGTTAATTTGTAGCAAATAAAAATAAATACAAATACCATCTACTGCAGTGTTCAGAGGAAACAATAACTGCAGTTAAAACAGATAAGCTACTCAACAATTCCAGGAAGAAAAAAAAAAAAAAAAAAAAAAGAAAGAAAAAAGCAACCCGAAAGTTAAATTCTTAATGCACGAAGTCAAATAATTGCACATTCTTTACAAAAAAATACATAGGGACACCTATTCATCAGCAAAAATTACTACACCTACATGTCCCTGAGATGCCAAACAGACTGATAGTCATTCTGTTATGCACTACAGTCCCAGACAAAGGAGAGGTATACTGTAGGTATATTTCCAATGTATTTCTATACAGACAGTGTATGATGCATACGCTTTCTACATTCACAAGGGTTTAATAATATCTTGTCAAGTGACATTCATGCATTTCTACTCTTGATTGTTTGCAGGTTAGCATGTGAAGACAGTTTTGTTCTTTGGAAGAATTATTTGTGGATAGTCTAGGAGAGCATTCAGTAAGCTAGAAGAATAAGCAAGAAGTGATTTTGGTGCTTTTACAGTTCATGAGATTCAGTAATTTCTGCCTAGAACTAAAAATCAAGTGAGACTAGCTGCTGCTACATGGATCAATAAAATAGAATTAATTAGGTGTTGGATGGTTCCCAGCTATGTATTTTAGAAGGAAAAAATTCTCTGGATATGTTATTGTTGATGGCCATAAAGGCTTAGCATCGTTCAAAGCATGAGTATTTTCCAAGGCTCAAATAAGAGCAAAGATGAAAGAACTAGAGGAATTTAATGTCTGTGGTGCAGATATTACTATTGTGAATATGTCCAGCATGTCAGGAAATTTTTTTTGTGTAGGAAATATTATGCAGTGGGCTGACAAACTTTGAAGTATGCTTGAAGAAGTCTTTAACAGGTAAAGACTTAGGGCTTTGAGAGAAAAGTGTAGATCTAAAGTTTCACTTTTTTTTCCCCCAATTATTATTTTACCATACCATGGTCCTTAACTGATATACATAGAACTTTTATATTTATTATATTAGACAGAAGATGTTCTAGGGGACACTCTTTTACAAATGAGTGATGAGTACTGCCATTTATTTCTGTTATTCCTTTGTAGTGATTTGAACCCAAATTGTTTGTTCTTGTACATCATCATTTTCCTACCTTCATTATAGAGATGACAAACATGAGGTTGTCTGGTCCATCCATAAGAGAGCTGGCTTAATCTCATTTTAATGTTTTTCACTTCAAATTCTGTCTATTTTCTTACTGTCGCAATGATATTCCATCCACTGAGAAGAGATTTTGCTTTCTTTTGCGTTTGGGATCTGGATCATCTCTAGTGTTTGTTTCCACTATTGGAAATAAAGTATATTAGGAGGAAGCTTCTTTAGATTCTGTAACTGCTACTTGAAACTGCTACTTGAGTTCAGCTGTAGAAACAGATAAAATGCAGTCATCACCAAAAATTAGTATTTTTCATGTTCTGGAGACAGAAAAAAGTATTTTGAGTTTTTATAACATACTCTTTTGAGAGATCATCCTTTATTCATTAGATTGTTGTGGAAGAGAAAGAGTGAGCTTCGTCATCTATTTGGAATAGAAAACTAGAACTTTCATAAAATAAGTTCTTTAAATGGTTCATTTCACTGTTTATACAAGGAGAGACGGTGCATTACTTCTGACATTTTGTTCATGAAAAAAGAAAAAAAATAAGCTTAAAAGTTTGCGGGGAAAAGATTAACCTATATCAAAGTGATTTAAACATGAAAAAAAGCTATGCAATATTCATTTAAGCTAATCTTTTAGCAAGAATGTTTTATGCGTAGCTAATTCTGCTTTTTGGGGCTAGATGGTGACTTAACTGCGGTGTAAATTCTGATTACTTTGGAACGCTATTTTGGTATTTTAAATGAAATCAAAAGAGCACAGATGGCTCTAAAATAACACTGCATTTGGACACAAGCTGCTCTTCTTCTGAGAAAGTTCAATTACTTAAGGAGGAGATCTATTATAAATACCAAATGGGAAAAAAATAGAGAGATCTTTTATGATTTATTTTTGAAGAAAGCTTAAGAATTAGCAATCTCAAAGTACCATATGTAAAAGAAGGTTAAATTGAAATAATACTTCTAGAAGTATGTAAGAATTGCAGTGATTTCAAATCACACAAACAATATAAAACTTTTTTCAATTAATGTACATGGTGCAGATAGGCAAATGAATCTTAAAAGAAAATTCAAAATCTTGATTTTTGTTTTGGATTAGCAAAATTGGAAAAAAAAATCAGAACACCGTGAAAAGTACGAAACATATGTATTATATATTACTTTATGATATTGTAAAATGCACGTGAAATTAATAAAACACCCGTAGAGAGCGTTCTATTTGGGAACATTACAAATTACATCTTTTTGGAGGTATGATGTCTTAAGCAGTTCTGAACAAAATGGTAATATTTTAAGTTTTTTGTATCTGATGAGAATGTAATGACCAGGATGCCCAAATCAAAAACAGTGCCATCAAAGAAGAAATTGAAAGGCTGTGTACTATTTAACTACATAATCTATGCTATGTTCTGACTAAGTTTGAATATCAAAAAGAAAGTTGAAGTCTTTCTAAAGTTTTCAAAATGATTAAGCCTGGATAGACAACTTGAGAATAAGGGCTATATATGACTAAGAGCACTGGCATGCAAAATTGCTACTTTTGTTGAGTTTTGAAAGTATGACATCATGTGTCTCATAGTGCTCTCATACTTGTTCTTTTTTAATCCTTGACTGATTGCAACTGAAAAGCAGAACGTTATTTATTCTGATGCTGTTATGCAAATTATAACTCAGATTTTATTTTAAGTATAAACACGTGTATATTTTCCTTTTACTCAAAACCAACCTCAACCATTCTGTGGTTCTCTGACAGGTAGAAACAGTGGCTAGTGATATTGATAAGCAGATTTTATTCTAAAAGGTGTTTGTAGATGGACATTTAAAATATGGTGATATAGTTATCACTGTTTATGCAGGTAAGATGCGTACTTAAAATATTCTTTGATTGCCTAAATACAAATAGGGAAATGTTTAGGAAGAGAAAACATACTATGAATCTGCATAAGCACCACACAACTTCACTGGATTTTATATATGTATCACCACCTCATATAAATGGCTTGTTTCGTAATATAAGATCATGACAGGTGATGCTGTGATTCTAGCTGCCAAAATAAAAGTGCAAATTAGAAATTCATAAGATTAACTTGGTTCTATTTAATTATTTTGTATTGTGTTATTTGACAATTGAATTTATAATGAGAGATTTTATATTTAAAATGAATGCCTTGTATTTAGGCAGCATATGTTATATCATTTAGGCTAAAAGGAAGATATTTTTACTATTGTTCACTTCAACTCCATTTTGTTTTTTGCTTTATTTACATTTTAAATTAAGGGAAATCATAGATAACAATGACTAATGCCAGTGTAGATAAAAACTTTTAATAATAAAATATGTATAAAAAAGCCTTTGTTATTCAGAATATTTCAGATTGTTGAATATAAGACTGTTTCCCCAAGTTCAAGACCATTTATTTGCACTCCAAAGGATGTGACATATTATTCAACTGTACCTCAGTTAAGAGACCAGAATAAATTACTGTATTTTGCTGCTGAAAATTAAACCCTTTAATGTACTTTAATTTCTATTTCTTAAAATGTTAGCTTAAAAGTATAAGCTGACTCCAAACTTGGAAGAATGATTAAGCGTAAAATTGACATAAATACTGTCTGAATAGCTAAAGTACATCTGTTTCAAATGAAAACTGGAATAATCTTGTTAGAGCAGAACATCGTTATGAACAGTCAACTCATGGGACATCCTGGTAGCTTTGCATTTGATAGTAGAATACAATAGAATGTGAACCCTATTTCTCAGGTCTGGATACATGGATACTTCATAATCTTTTTCTGTAATTATATTTTCAAACTTTTGTACTACATATAAAATATCAGTTCACATACCTGCACGAAACTTTGAAAATGAAGTAAAAATCATTTTTATTGCAGTACTGCTTTCTTAGAGTAATTTAATACATCTGGCTCTGGAAGATTCTTTAGAAGGTGAATAGGACCCTGTAATAAATGGCAGCAACAAACAGAAGAAACAGGTTTCCCATGTAGATGTCTGTAGGCAGCAGAAGCAAACTCTGGCAAAGATCATAATCAAGTATCGCCGCTTCACAGGGATTGACCCTGAAAGTAGATTTTTTTTCCTTTCCATTTTTTTTGTTTGTTTGTTTACTGTAGAGTTGTTTGTTTGTTTTGTTTGTTTGCTATTTTGTCAGTTGCTGGCAAAGATCTGTGCCAGGAAGAACACTGGAACACTGTAAGAGAAAATAAGCACTCTGACTAACGTACAGATGGATAGGTGCCAGCATGTGCATACTTTTTGAGTATTGAGGGAACTACTGTGCTGGCACATAACAACATAGCTTCACACTGAAAACATTACAGAGAAAAGGGAAAAAAGCCAAGATAGCAAAAATATTATAAAGGCGGTTTGCCAGTGATTTTAATATGATTTAATTTGCTAATTGAGGAAAATGCTTGTGAAATTTACCCAGCTTGCACATGCTTTTGAATGTTAAAAGTACTGTAAAAAAGGGGAACATCTGTTTGTGCCATATTTGAATCACCAGTGCTATGTACTTGAACTGAAATTCAGATTTCATATTTACTATGTACTTTTGGATAAGCAAAGTTTAGGCATATACTGATAAACATGCAGGATGTGTTACTTATTTAATTGTGCATTTGATAGCATTTTTGCAGTTTTGTTTCCTCTCTTCCTTGCTTTCAGGATACTGGGTGAGATCCAGCATTTTGAAATCAGTCAGGAAACAAAGTATCATATGTCAACAAATTCAGAAATTTCCACCTGTTTTCACACCTGCTGGTGACAACCAGCTACAGAGCAAGTGTGCAGGAAAAAAAAAGAAAAAAAGAGGCACATGATACTGCAGTGTACCGCTACAGTGTTAAAAGTTCAGCCATATATTTTTGTAAGAATTTTGTAAATATATATTATATATAGAGAGAAAGAAAGGTTTACCCTTTCCTATCTTTCTGTCACTGTGCACTTATGAGAAGAGTCTGTCTCCATCTTCTGTGAATCTTCCAGGAAGCTGGTTATAGGCGGCAGTGAAGTCTCCTCTAAGCTTCCCTCTCTGAGGCTGAACAAACCCAGTTTCCCAGCCTCTCCAACATGCCCTGTGCTCCAGCCCTCATCTATCTTGGTGACCTCTTCTGGACTCACTCAAGCATTTTTTTTTTTTTTTTTTGCATGTATATTTTGAATGTAGCACTCTATATATTTTCTCATAAGTGCCTAATGGAGGGAAGGATAACTGGTTCTGCTGGCTACACTCATGCTAACACAGTCCATGATGCATTGGACTACCACTGCTACAAAGGCATGCTGCTGATTTATGTTTAATTTGTTCTCCATCAAAACAACCAGGTGTGTTTTTGCAGAACTGCTTCCTACACAGTCACTGTCAAGTTCACTTTCTTTGCTGTCATCAGCTCCAGCTGAGTGTTTGTTTTCCTCATTCCATTACTACATGAGTAGGGAATGTCTTTACATTTCTCCCTTGTAGCCTGTCCATGTTTTCATCATCTGTGCACTTCAGCTTACAGCATGCTGCTTAAATCCTTGATGAGCAGAATTTTTGGTTATTCTTCAGCAACAGGAAATATCTCCTATTGCAGGAAAAGAAGATAAACTTGAGTACTTTTGGGATCAAGGTGGAATATCTGAGTGGAGAAACTGAACTGCCCTTTCCATGAGAAACAAAGTCCAAATTATGTGTTTTCAGATAAGTTATAGCTTTTCTGGACCAGCTCTACAGTAGAGAGACACATTCACGTACTTAAATGTTATGCTGCTAATTTTTATTGAGAGTTTTTAAAATCTTTCTGCTTGATACATTCACAGACATTTAAAATGATTTATTTTATTGGCTTTTCTACCTGTGATCATATTATCTAGGGAAATGGTAGCCTTCATTTTTTAATACAGTTTCCTTCCTCTTTGTTCTTCTAAAATAACAGAACAGAACTCTATGTATACTATTATGATTTGAATGGATTCTCTTATTATCTGTATTCACTGTTCATGTTTCTGTTCTGTATTAACATTTTGCTCAGATATTATCATTTGAGGCTGGCTCAGTTGTTAAAAATATCTTTAGAAATTTTATTCATCAGTGTCATATTATGTGCATCTCAGTTTGTATAATTTAAACAACTACATGAAAAAATTATTAATCATGTGCAATTTTTTAGTTATGCTATCATATGAACATAAATATATAAATGTGTATTACATTATTTTTTTAAATCTGTATTACTTAGAGCAGCATTATATCCATATATTTTTGGGTGTACCAGGAGCTATCTCATCAAGCTAATAATTAGGCAGTAGGAATAAATACCTGTCTCCATGGCCTGGAGCTCCCATTTTTTATTCAAATTTATGCCAGAGATGTTTTGCATATATACATTCCTTTTGAAAATGAAAGTGGATTGACTATAATTCATATATTAGAGAAAAACCTATTGCTTCTTCTCTCTCTTACTGTAACTTTTGATGGTTGAAGATTCTAAAAGTGGAGGGATGTGGAGAAAAGAATGGAACATCTATGTAGAAATTAGAGACTGGAAGTGATAGGAAGAATATGTTTGATATGAATGTTCCAAAGCACCTAAAGGACTGACTATAATATATTTGATTCACATTCAATTTTAGGGTGCATATTTCTCAAGAAGAAATGTCAGTATATGCTATTTTTATAATTAGCTCTATTGGTATTTTTATTTCTAATACAGAAATAAAAATGGGAAGAATATCCATATTCTTGTATTTGAAATACAAACAACTGACTTAAAAATGTGAAAGTCTTTTCTTACATGAAAAAAGAAAGAGATATTAATTTTCTATTGCAGTGTTGCCTGGAGAAATACAAGTACTCAATTAAATATCTAATATAAATACAACAGTGATTCAATGTGCAAAAGCCAGGAGGATGAAAAGCTAATGTTTCTTCTGCAAAATTAATGAACTTAAAACTTCTTCTTTGTTCTTTTGTTTGGGATACTTTTGACTTTGGCAAATCTCTATTTATTTGTTTATTTAATTGATTAATTATTTGTTACACTAAGAGAAATAGTTATAACATAGATCCACTAGTAAACAAAGTAAGATATTTTTGCCCAGGGCATTGCCTTCTGGTTACCTTTATAATATAACTGTATCTGTGCTAATATTCTATCCTAATATTGGACTCTTAAGCCCAACAGGAATGCTGAAAACCAACATAATACTTTCACATTCGCTTGTTACATCTATTAAACTCTTACCTCTCTGAGAAAGGTGATGTACTTTGTTTCATTAAAGCTGGATTTTATGAGTGGATATAGTTAGTAAAGTGTGTTAAAGAGACTTTACATTTTATGCAGTTATTTGGTAATTAACATCTTAATTTTAGCTTTGAAATTTTTATTCTCAGTTGGAAATGGGAAATTCTATCAGAAACTCCCTATACTCCAAGAATTCTTTTTGCTAAGGATGAAGGTTAACCTGCACTTCAGAATAGTACTCCTGGCAGCCCCATCAAGGACAGGTAATTATTTTTACCTGATTTTTTCCTGATTTCCACATTTTCTTGCAGTTCCTATGGACTGTATATTTATCCAAATGTGTACTAGGTCTGAACTTAGTGCTGTATGCAGAAGATACTCTCTGTATCCTATGGAGTGGTGTCAAGCATACACAAGTATTAAATCTTCTATATTTCCTGTAACATGCAAGGAAAAATACATTTTACCAAATCAATGTTAATGTTTACTTAGCAATGGTAAGGGTAGAAGGCAAAAGGGCAGAAAATGAAACATGTTAACAAGACAACTAAGTGGTAATGTTAATGCCAGAGGTTCCTTACAGGCATGTATATTTCTTTGTCTAAAAGGTTGAATAAGGGATAGGTAGTACAAGTGAAATACAAGACAAAATTCACAAAAAGTACTATTACTGTTACTCTAATGGATTGTAAAGAAATAGGGAGCAGTACTATATTGTTTTGTCATAATTTTATGCATAACATAGTTTTGGATGCTTTTTTTATGTTCATAGCAGTGCAACAATTTTCCAGGTCAAGAAACTTTTTCTCTGTACTAAACATCCTTTTGTGGATCTGTTCAGTTCGTTGTTTTTGCAGTTATTCAACTTCAAGTAGGATTTTCTTTTCTTAGTGATACAGTGCGGCTTAGTCATTATTCCCCAAGGTCAGCATTTGCAGTTTACCCTAATTTCCCACACTATTCCTTGTGCTTTGAATTATTTCTTCTTTGCATTTTCTTCTCTTTCACATACACACCTTTGCAAAATTTCAGTCTACTATGCTGAATATGGAAATGTTTTGCTTTCTCTTAATTGTTTATTCACTATAGAAGTTGTGTATGGGTGTATATAGACATAGAGATTTTGTTCCTTTTTTCTTTTTCTGTAAGTTAGGATTCTTTTCTTACCTTTTTAATAAAAATGCAATCCCCTCCAATCTGGGAGGACAGTACTTCTTACAGTCAGAAAATTTTGGTTCATCTGTGAAACATAAGATGGCTCTCTCCAAACTCCTGTGCATGTTTTCCCTTGTGTGACAGTGAAGTGGGCATCTGAACATGCATTTGGTAAGAAATGTTCTATTTGTTCTTGATGAAATGGTGTGCTTCCATATGACTTTGTCCTACAGATTATTTTGGGTTGTTTATGAAACATCACTTTTGGTTTCAGTAAAACTGTAGTAGTTTCTGTATTAGTGTAACCATCCTACTTTATTCTTTATACTTTGTCACTATGAAAGCCCGAAGTTTTAATGAAATTCCTACGCCATTGTTCAAGAAGGGAATCTAGGCTTGGTTTATTAGGAATATGGACAAAATATTTCATATTTCAGTTGGTCATATACAACGCCAATAAACCTACAGCTTCTGATTTTAAGTCAGGTGGGCAGTAGTTTCAAGCTGTTCAGAGTTACCATATAGTGAAATAATAAACTTAGAAAAATAAACAGTATTAGAAACAGAGGAGTCTAGAAAATGGAGGTTTGCCTATAAATTATTTGATTTTAAGTGGTGAGTGGAAATCATAAATAATATTAAAAAAAAATCCTAAATAAAATAAAAGTATTTTATGTTTTGCTTTGCATGAGATTTATAGAGAACAAATGGAACATAATAAGGAAATAGCAGATCTCTTTGCAGGAGCTTCATAAGTGGTGGGATGAATTTTCCTCACTGATGCCATGTGAGCTTCTTCCTCCTCTGCGATATTCATATGAAGAGCAGGAATGTATTTAATTTCATGAAGACTATAATGGCTAATTATAAATGACAATAAGTGATTAATATATACCTGACCTAATAAATTCTATTTAAAAGGTTAACCACCAGTGGTTGAAATTCTAGCTTTTGAGAAGTCCCTTAATTCTTTGCAGTACTTGTACATTACACTGGAAACATTGTCTAAAAATTAAACAATAAGACTTCTAAAACATATGAAAAAGAGAGTGAGATTATGCAAAAAGACATTTTATACTCTCAGGTTTGAATCCTTATCAGTTTTAAAGTCCCTGTTTATCTGCAATTAGACCCACAAGTAGCGTGACTGACCACGCTTGCTTCTGCTTATTGTTTCAATTTGTCTGTTCAGTCTGTGCTTCTACATGTTTCTTTTTACTTATTCAACAAATAAGGATAAGATATTTTTAATCATATCTTACAAAAATAAAATTCCTTCATCAAGGTTTGCTTTCCTTTTTTGCTTCCCTTATTGTTGGTCAGATTTGTGTTTCTGTCTTGCTTATGACTTCTCCCTTATTATTTCCTTTGAATTAAAAATGCTCTCAATGCCATTGATAAGCTACAGAAATGAAGGATGGAGCAGACTCTTTCCACATAGTCTTAGAGTTAGAGTCTCAAAATCTTCTCTTCAGAATCACAGAATCATAGGGGTTGGAAGTGACCTCTGGAGATCACCTAGTCCAACGTCCTGCTGACGCAGGTTCCCTAGAGCAGGCTGTACAGGAAAAACATCCAGGTGGATTTAGAATATCTCCAGAGGGAGAGTCCACAATCTCTCTGGGCTGCCTGTTCCAGTGCTCTGTCACCAGCAAAGTAAAGAAGTTTTTTTCTCATCTTCCCCTTAGCAAACAGTGTACAAACAGTTCCTTAGCAAACAGTTCCCCCTTAGAAACAGTGTACAAGCAAGTGTACAATTACAGAATGGCTGAAGCTGGAAAACATTTCTGGAAATCATCTGGTCCAACTCCCTGCTAAAAAAGGGTCAGGTTTTGTGTATCTTCAAAAATGGAAACTACCTGGATAAGCTGTTCTAGTTCTCAGCCATACTCACTGTGTATTTTTTCAGATTGCTAATAGAAGAAAGGTTCCTTTTTTTGTTGTTGTTTGTTTGTTTTTTTTGTTTTTCTTGAGGCATATAGAATTTAATTCATATTATTTAGACAGACTGGTTTTAAAGCTAAGGGAAATTAAATGGCATATTTAAAAATTCAGAGGATCTGATATAACATCTATTCTCATATGCAGGTGATCCTCAAAGAAGCTTATACTGTAAGATTGTATTATAAGTAAGGGATTTGAATTCAACATATCTCTAAACAAATAGAGCTACGAGAAAAATCATGCAATACAGAAATATATTTGCAAACAAGAACATGTACTTTATGTTCTATCTACAGGAGAAGCTTTTAGCAAATCAGTCAATCTCAAGACACATAAAACTTTGCTAAAATGCACTCTTGTAAATCGTAGCCCTGAGGTTTATTTTTTTAATGTCAAGCAGGTGTTTAAACTCACAATTTGATAGTAGAAAATATTTGCTTTCACTTCCATTAAGCCAAACATATTTGTAATAGTTGTAGTTACAGTAATGATAATGTGAAAATTATTGATAAATCCATAGTCTTATTTCATGGAAGGACAATATTCATGTTTTACGGTCTCAATTCATTTTTCAAATTGCTTAGGAATGTCATCTGCCATTATTTTTTTAAACATACTTCTTCATTTTCATTTGTAATTATGCCATGTTTTTTCTGGAAAATAGGTGTTTTGTTTTCATAAGATTCAGTAGGAAATTACTAGTAAAGAGCAGAGATCAGGAGCATCAGTGTATTTTCGTAACAAGTACAATCTTGAAACAGTTAAGATATCTTTGTGTCACTGTGTTTTTGAAGGGTAATTAAAACTGAAGATACTTTCTCTTGCTAGTCAAACCAAAATTAGATGAAATCCAACTTGAAATTGTGAGCAAAACACAGGCAGAACTACCTTGATATATAATATAATAGCTTCTAAAAATATTGTTAGATGTTCCTTGATTGCAAGTAGAACTCATATATGAAGGGGAGACATCTAACCTTCAAACAGATGAAACAATCTAAATTCTAGAAAAACTGGGACTGTTTCAAACATCAGGCTTCAGGAAGTCCAGAATTCCCTATTCTCGTAGATCAGACCTTTTCAATA
Source organism: Lagopus muta (assembly GCF_023343835.1). Classification (NCBI taxonomy): domain Eukaryota; kingdom Metazoa; phylum Chordata; class Aves; order Galliformes; family Phasianidae; genus Lagopus; species Lagopus muta. The sequence continues at coordinate 51,153,781 of NC_064436.1, forward strand.
AATCCAGCACTGTTCCTAAAACTTTGTTTACAGGGGAAACTGCTACAGAAACTGTAAACTATTTTTTGTAAGCCAACCAAAAAAAACATTTTGTGAAACAGCAGGGTAGTGGTCTTCACTGCTCATCAGAAAAGAATCTTTTCCTTCGGGTTAAGTGTTTGGTCCTTGAGAAAAATTATTTTGGAACCTGGTAAGACCATCCGTGCTCTTAGTTCTGTTTCCTCTGTTTTCTTATAATGTCTTTTGATGTCAACTTGTTGAATATGGAAATATTATTTTAAAAATGGTAAAAATATAATAGCTCTTCATTTACTTTTAAATGTATTAAGAAATTTTAGGTAGAGAGAATATACATAATGTTACCTTTTCAGCAGATTCCACCTAACCATTTAAAGATTTATTCCAACATAAAGTCTAGAAGATAAACTAGTTTGTTAATGCTAAGCAAAGTTATGTTTAATAATGTGGTATCTACCTGTTTAATTTATTATAACATGGAGTCTTCTGTGTCTTAGAAGTGACACCTCCTTTAGAAATGTGCTCTACATAAAATAAATAAATAAACATTTTGCTGAATGAAGTTACATTGCATATAGGACAGAAAACTCTAATCCTTCCAAATACAAATGTAAATCAGTATAGAATACATTTCCGTACAGATCCTCCCTCCAAAAAATCAACACATCGTTTTTTATAAAACAGCCTTTCTAAATCCAAATTATCTCACTTGAGATAAATAAATGTTTTAAGTTTTCTGCCTTTTAAAGCTGGTCCTACACATGTTATGTCCATAAGATCTTAGAAATTACAGGGCCTCTGGATTACTACAAGGAGGAAAGATGCTTATACTTTTTTACTGCCCAGTGAAACTAATGATTACCAAATCTGTGTCTCCCCGTATTTAAAGAGTGCTTATAAAACAGTGGGAGATGACACTTTGAATGGTCTGATGCTGACAGGACAAAGGGGAATGTTTTTAAACAAAAAGAGATTAGGTGGTAGAAGGAAATCCTTTGCTCACAGGGAAAAAGTTGAAAAAGGTTGCCCAGAGGCTGTGGATGAGCCATCCCTGGAGGTGTTCTAGGTGAGACTGGGTGGGGCTTGAGCAGCCTGATCCTAGTGGTTAGCAACCCTGCCTTTGACAGGAGGGTCTGAACTAGGTAATCTTTAAGCTATCATCCAAGCCATTTTATGATTCCATGAATATTTAAGGCCTGTGTGAAATCTGTGGAAATTTAAAAAATAAAAAAAAAATAAAAAAATAATAAAAAAAAAAGGATAGCTGAAATGGCTATCTGGGATACAATAGTAACATAGAGAAGGTAAGAAGCTTTCTGTAATGTTTTCAAACATTCTTTCCAAGAAAGATGGCACATGAGAAATTATGTATCAGCCAAGATAATAAAAACTTCAGAAAAGTTTTTTGATTGAACAGTTTTTAGCATGTTTACTGGACAAATATCCTCCCTCCCTCTCTTTATAGCTATAGCTTTTCCTGTGATATTCTCAAATTGAGTATACTCAAATAGAGCAGTTACTACTGCTCTAATTTGCCAATATTTTTTATGAAGATTAGAAAGCCTGTATTGTTGCCACTGAAGAATATTTCTCTGAAATAAAATAATTGTGCTGTCTCCTGATAGTTAATCAAGTAGTGATATTTAACTTGGTTTCCACTAAGGGCTTATCCATCCACTCTGATGCAACACAGATTGCAAAACAGCAGGTTTTTTTTTTTGCATTACAGTACATGCTGTCTCTCTGTTCTGTGAGAATCCATTAAGATCAATTAGTACCTTTATTTCCACAAAGCCTTTCATAGCCACTCTCTGTAAGTGCTTTGCAGAGATTACTACTGCACATTTCCGTGTCACTTATAAATACTTTTTTGTTTGTTATTATTATTACTTGCTAAATAATTGGAAACAATCTAAAAAGTTATATTCTGAATTACCCTAGGGAAAATAACATAGCACATTAATTGAAGCTATTTAACAAGAACATCACAAATCCTATTGGTCAAACGGCTTCTTCATCCTATCAAAGTACAAGGTACTGGTGGAAACGTGGTTAAAATTTTGTCACCTGTCTGACAGGAGGGTGAGGGTAAGTTAAAATGTTCTATTTATTTTATTGCATATGCTGTGTGAGCTCCTTTTTTTGTTGTTGTTGTTATTGTTCTGGGTTTTTGTTGTTGTTGTTTGTTTGTTTCCTATAATATTTCTGATATACCTGATATATAATATTTCTGATATAACTGAACATCCACGTTTGATAAATGCAGTGAAAAACATTTCTTAGTTTCACTGTCTGTAAATGTTTGAATTCTTGGCCTACACTTGGTAAATACTCGTTCTTCCCAAAAACAGTATGTCTGAAAAGACTACAGAAAAACATCTTGTGTATATAGAATTTCAACAGTTCTTTCACAGTTTATTCTGTTATATGTAAAACTTGACACACAGACGACGAAATCGTATTAGATACATTAGGAAATTTAATGAATACACAAGCAAAGATGGGAAAAAAGTATTCTTTGCCAATTATTTGGTTTATCACATATTTTTTCTGACTTTCTGACTTATTCTGATGAATTCGTTTCCATCTGATTCTTGGTAAGCACATGCTCATAATTTATATTTAGACAGTTCTGTGAAGTATTCTATATTTTGAGAGTATATTCATGTATCTTATTCTTTCTCGTTAGTTTAAGCTTCACAGTTAAGCTACACATCTGTGGCCTGTAAATAAGAAGCCAGAATATACACTCTTAAAATGGTGGATGTTAGCACTCATTCTCATCTATAATAAGCAGAAGTACTGAAATATTCAGATCATATTTATCTTCAGTATATTAAGACAAATACTAAGACAGTTTGTATTAAGGTGATGTATTAAGACAGCACGCGAGTTCAAAAAGTTCCAGTAAATATTTACTTATATTTACTATGCAACATTCATTAATTTTTCTAAAATCAGTTGTCTGTACGGCCCTGATTTTTTCAGATTTTGGCTTCAAATTTTGAAAGAGATAATGAAAATTATATTTTGTTTCTGATTAGCCTTGTCTAAGACTTTAGAAGTATTATAGCCACATATGAATATTGGACTAATTTCTTTCTACAGTGTATATAGTTCTTGAAAATAACACTCACACAGGCATTTCCAGACAAATAATTATTGCTCAGAATTTTCACTGAGTTTGATAACATGCATCTTTCATGCATTCAAGGCCAGGTCCACAGCAGGCAGGTTGGAATGATATAAGGTCCTTTCCACCCCAAGTCAATCTATGATTCTACTATTTATTTATTTTTCTTTCTTTCTGGCAAGTCAGTCAAAATGTAAATGGGGAAAAATAGGACAAAACCTATAAAAAAAAATCATAAAATATGCCTCACTGAAAGACTGTAACTAATGAAGAATCGTTGAAAAAGTAGCTCCAGGAAGTTCTACCGCCTTAAAATTTACTAGTTGTGCAACACACAAAAATTTTGACGTTCCAAGTATTTGCACTGAGCTTTCTGAAGTAAAACTTGTAAGATCAATGGAATACTTGGTTTATACCTTGCTTTAAAGACGACTCAAACTTCAGTTTCAGTAAGTAGGAGCTTAATCTGGACCATGCCTTCGAAGACTGACAGGTTTTAATGTAGACAGAATAATTTCTTCAAAGTGAAATCAAATGTTGGTAGTTATACATCTCTCTGTAAAATTTCTAGAGTAAAAGTGAAAGGAAATTAATATTTTGTTTTATATAGTTGTGGAATTAGGTTAATGACCACTTAAAAACTATATAAAAGCTACTTTAAAATCATTTGTTAATACTTTAACAGGTTAGGTCATTTTATGTAATCTGCAGCTAATTGCCTATCTGAGGCAGGAAATTGCAAGGACTAAAATACAGTCATGCTGTAGGTACAAAATTAGAACACACTGTTCACTGACCCTTACAATAGATTGACATCTGCTAAAAGAATCGTGCTGAAATAAGATAAAAATGCTGCTGCAGAGGAGGGAGGATCAGAGCTAGCATTAAGTATAGGTATTTTCAAGATTTCACAGCCATTTAGGGCAGTCTGCTTGAAGATAAAGCAGTCCAAGGGATTATAAATCTGGTATTCTATGGGGAATTTCTACATAACTGTAGATTGCATCCCTGTTGTTCTGCTCATTCACATTTATTTCTCAAAAATACCTCTATGCTTTTCAGAAAGAAAAGTGTATACAGGGGATAATCCTCCATCAAATGGAAGCATGCGTTCTGTGGGCTGTTCACATATGAAAAGAGAAAAATGGAGGTGATAGAAGTTTATTCATAATTAGAACGTCTTTCTTGTAAATGCTTTATTCAGATTGTTTCTATGTCTTTTTATATTTCTGTATCTAAAATTTTATGAATTAGTAAATTTGTAATAGTTACATTACTGGTTTGGGCAACTCAGTTTTGTTTCAGCACATTTATTTATTTTTTTTTTTAAATGCTTGTATGAAATGCTTTGAACATACTGTCTTTGCAGTCTAGAAATTAATATGTTAAAAATCAGCATGAAGAGATAATCATTTAAATAAGGCAGATTATTTTTCAACTATTTCCTATTTGCTTCCCATTTGTACCACTTGATAGAATTAATATAAATTATCTAAAGACTTAACAGAAATATAACTTTTATGTGATATTTTTTTCAGTTTCTGTCATTATTTCCTCTCAGATTAAGCCATTCCACAAACTGCTATTTTTCCACGCATACACTTACATAGGCAAAGCTGTTATAGATAATGCCTAAAAAAAAAAAAAACCCTGAAAAAATATGAGAAACAACTCATAGACTTAAAAGATTTTGTATCACCTCACTTCGCTGACATCCACTGCTGGTCTCCATAAACAGTCAGCAAGTGTTAATGAATGTTTATGGGTGCCATTTTTTTCTACATGGAATAATTTTGTGTGATGTTTTAAATAAAATATGTGAGCTTTTACTTTTTTCCTTCTAAAACAGCAAGAGATTTACGCGTCCCACAAAGAGACGAATCTTTTGAAAACAATTAGAAAATAACTGGATCTTACAGTCCATGCTACATTTTAGCAGAAATACATTTCATTAGAAGCACTATCCAAAGGCCCTTTTTGTCTTTTAAAGAATAATGATAATGTGCCTTAGTTGGCTTCAGGTCATGCTTACCATGACCGCAGAGCAATTTCAATATTATAGTATTTCAATTCTACCAGAGCAATCCGTCCTTCATCATGCACCTTCCATTACTGGCCACAGCAGCACCTGCAGCAGTCTTTTTCCTCATCTAATATGAAGGAAGTCAGACAAACTAACTGGACAAACTAACAGACACGTCTTACTCATAATTCACATATGGAATGGCTAACAACAGTTCTAGAACTTCCCCATAATGTGTGAGTTCCCAGAGATTGGGAACTCACAGTGCTCTCAGAACAGTGCTCTCTAAGTCCATCTAAAGTTTTCCAGACCAGAAAGCATTTTGAGAATTGCATCTGCCTTTGTGTTTCCCTAGCCAGTTGTCAATCTTACTGCTGTTATATCACTCTGCAGATTTAATTACACTGCCTTTGTGCCTTTTCTTCTTTTCAACTCCTGTCAGTGTAGTTATCAATATCAGGACAACTATCACAGAAAAAAAAAAAAAAAAAAAGTCTATATTCAGATCTCCTAATTTCTGAAGGTAAATCCTATGCTAAGTGTCAATGTCATTTCTTCCCATGTCAAATTAGCATTTCTGAGAGGCCCTAATACTAGCAGAGGCAGCTACATTAGGATGGATCAACTCTTGTTTAGACTGTTCAGAATATGACAAAAGAGATGCAGCTGATAGGCAGTGTTGAAAGTGGTTTTGTATTAACAAAAAAATGAGCGTCTCACTACAGTTAATGATGTCTTTCTTTTTAGATGGTGATGTTTCAGAGTCTAGCATTTCCGTTACAAAGACTCATAATAACTACAAAGGTATGTGCTATTCATTATAGTGTAACCTGAATTGTTTTTCCTAAGTATTGAGTTCTTGTCACTTCATAATCAAAGATTTTCTTCCATCGCCATTTCTATTAGCCCACCTAACAATGGGTTCTGAAAGGAATTCTAAGCTGCTGAACAGAATGCATAGAAATCTTAGAATCAAGTTCTCCACTCTTCTACATTGAAAGACTACAAGAGAAAAATGATCACTTAATTTTCTTAATGAAGTTTTTATGTGAAATATGAAAATAACACCTTAAATTGCCAAATGGCACATTACTGTTGACTTCCACCTAATATGATTTGAGTATTAGAAATCCATAGCTTTCTGTGAACTGACAAGCAGTTGTTTTGGTGAATTTGCCCTTGAAAAAAACAAACCAAACAAACACAAAAAAAATACTCACAAACAGACTAAACAAAAAATCCCAACAGCAATCAACTACCAAAAATAATTAACCACACAAGGGAATAGACAGCAGGGTCTTGGCAATGTTATTCTTCTATTGTCTGTCCTGCCAAATAAATTCAGGCTTGAGGGGTTTTGGATTTGTATCAAATGTTTGGAAGCAATCCTGTCTGTTTCCACACTGCATCTGATTTTCCATGTTACTAAATAGGACATAAAATCTAAAAATTCCTTACAGTGAAATTTGTTAGAGCTTGCAAATTAGAAATGGTGAGAACATGAATGATTCAGTTGCTTCTGAAGGTGATATTGCCTGAATCAAAAAGAATATTTAAACATACCTGGCAAAAGTAAGTTTCATTTTAAAAGGCTTGATGTAAGTAATCAGTTTGTGGAAGTGGAGATATCGCTAGTATGATGCAGAACTGATAATGTGCTTTTTTCTATGGAAAGGTTAATGTGTTCTTGAACACAGAGGCTCATAAAAAGGTCATACCCACAAGAACAGACCTTTTGAGCTGCCTCCCATAAATAGAGTGATCTTGAAAAATGGGAATGCTGCTTTTGAATACTACTCCGTCAACACTACAATGCTATAAAATAAACAAATGTGCAAATTGAGGCTTGTGCTGAATGTGGCAGACTTCTGGTTAAACAAAACTGGTCTAGGAGTTATTATTGATGTATTTTCATTTATATTTTGTTTTTTAAGTAATGTCAGGACTACTAGGCACGTAGGAAAAGTATTCCTTTTAATTACTTTTATAGAATTAAGTAAAGTATTCAGGTGAGAATAAAATTAAAATGTTGGAAATTAAATGCATTTCTTAAGTTGTTCTCTTGACCAAATAGTTAGAATGTAATCCAGATGTATGCTTCCATGTATTTACTTGAATATGTTATTAATACAAGTGCAAACAGGATGCTTCAGCTAAGATTTTGAGCACTCGAACAAATTTAGTATTTGTTGCTGACTTTGGACAATTATATTCAGCATTTAATAATAAGTCGAAGTTATATATACCTCTGGTTCACTGAATTATTTTAAAAGGGTTGTGATGCAAAATAATCAGTATCATGGAGCATGAGAACAAAAGAGGAACGGAAGTTTCAGTTGACAAAAGCCAGTGTGGAAAATGAAATCTTCTCTCATGTGAACAGCTGTATTGTCTGGTAACCTGGCAAAGAGGAACGTAAATAGAACATTTCTGTGAAGGTGGAATGATGAAGAATAACTGTTGTTGAGTCAAATATAAAGATTTTCTATTAAAGGAAGGTCTTCAGATATTAAAATGTATTCTTGCTGAGCCAGATATGAAATATTAAACAATTATGACTGAGATCAAGATCTTTTATATTCTTTGTGACTTGGCCATTAGTGCCAAAGGTGATTATAAATTCCTTGCTAGACAGAATGATCTAAGACTTGCAGAAGGGTTTTGTTTGCTGACAGGCAACAAAATATAATAATATAAGCTTTTGAATAATCAGAGTATTTAAAAATATTTTTTAACGTTTAAGCTCAACAATTTTCTTGTTATAGAAATTTGCACTTCCAACGTACAGCAAAGGAATATATAAAATGTTGGAGGAATGTTAAGTTTAACCCCTTCCATAGTTCCATGGCAGTAATAAAATCCTCTTGGCCCTTTAAAAATCGCTGCTATTCTACCTCAGCTGAAGTGAGATCTGCATGTTCTTGGTGATCTTTATGAAATTTATGAAATCTACTTGATCTTTATGAAATAACTTTTCAAAGTAAATGAAGAATCACATTTCTTTATAGATTAGTTCCCTGGTCAAGACATTAAGAATTGAATTCTAGTAACTTATTGACAGTTAATTACAAATTTGCAATGTCTAGTTAATCTATTGCAAGATCAATACTTTCATAATATATATTTTATTATATAGATGGATTCCTTAAACTTTGTTATTTCTGTTTGCTTTCGAGATCTGAACTTTTTATCAGTTCCTTAGCTTATACATCTCAATTTAAATGATTCAATTTAAGCATTCTTGAAAGAAATAAAATCTTTTATAACAGCACTGTCCCCTATAAAGCTGAGGCAGAATCAGAAAATGCCATATGATTTTAAGTAATTTAGGAAACTGTACAATACATTTCATATAATTGCTGTTAGGTTTTGATTTAAGATTGCTTTGTCTTGCCAGCAATGTAAAGGCAAATGAATAAGGAGGAATGTGCTATGATGTGATTCAGCTGAAAAGTTTAATTAATATGTTGCATAAACAAGTTTATCTGCCTCTGATGTGCCACCCTTCTAGTTGCAGGTATAGGAGCAGAACTTGAGGAATAGCAACAGGGTCTGGAAGCAAGGATATGTGTATCACTGACATGTGACAGAACACCTATAAATGTAATCAAAATATGATTCATTTGGCATTGATGCAGATACCTAATTGTGATGCTATAGCAGAATTAATTATGTGACATTCTGTTCATTTTCCTCTGTTGCAGCTTGTACAATTTCCCAAGAGTAAGTGACCTTACAGTATTATATAATATAGTCCCGACCCTGACTGTTATGGCAGCTCAAAGTGTGAGCATGCGGACAGCAAAACAGCACTTCTGAAAAGTTAGGTATAATTTACAGCAAGACTAAATCAACTGAAAGTTTCAATGGCAAGCCTTGATAGCACTGACATTGTCTTAAGTCTGTATCATAATCGGTTCAATTAAAACCGTAATTTTTTTCCTCTGGATGCAGATTTATTAAAAGACATATAAAATACAAAATCAATTTTTAAGGATGTATCACGTGAATTCAAACAATTGTCAATATGATAAAAACAATGTATTTATTTTCCTATATATTAAAATAGTTGTATTTGTAGTGACTCATATTCCTTAAAATCTGGACTATGTTCTAATGAATTTCTTCCTCTATCTAGGCGATACTAGATATAAAAGTGTTTGTGTGTGACGTTGCCATGTCGCTCAATACATATTTTTAAAAAATTATGCTTATGGAAGATCTAGATACTTCATGTTTACTTACATTTCATATAAAGTACAGCTGTTTTTATACTGTACCACAGAGCCACACAAGTTTTGAATTTCCACAAATATAATGAGGCCTCTACTTTCCAATTTTTCTGGAGATTGTTTATTGCATATCTGTAGTCTTGATGTGCCTCAAGCTTGCTAATTTCTATTTGTGGTGGGTTATCATCCAGCCTTTTGCACACTGCTCGATCTCAGTGGAATCAGGGAGAAAATAGAAAGAAACAGTGGGAACAAAAATCATGCAGCTGTGGAAAAGACCAGAAGATCAATCCTCATTTACCATTGTGGGTAAAACAGACTAAACGTGGGGAAAATTAACTCATTGTCAATTAAAATAGATATTGGATTATTGGGTCATTTAGAAACATGACAGCAAGCACTCAAACATCTTCCCTCCTCTCCTTCAAAGACGCAGCTTTGCTTCCCCCCTCTCCATCCTCAAGCAGTACAGATAATGGAGGATTGGGTGGATGAAGTTGATCAGTATACAGTGGTTTCAGTTTGCCACTCTTTCCTCTTCTCACCTTTCCTCTACTTTAGTGTTGGGTCTCAAGAGCTTCTCTACAATTCCTCTTTCAGTGTGGCCTCTGTATCCAAAGCCTTGCTGAGGCAGAGAATGATAACAGTACATTTACATGCAGAGAATGATAACAGTACATAACATTTACTGCCTTGCTAAGGCAGATAATGACCACAGATCTCTCTCAAACTGCATGCTCAGAGAGCTGATGGCAGACACCTGGTCCAACAGCTGAAAGCCAATTGAGCATGCACAAAAACCAGGACTGTGAGTTAGCCACTTTACATCACAAAGAGCGAGCAGCCCGAAAAGCTCATTCACCTCTTCATTTGCAGTGAGGCTGAATGTGAGATGGAGCTCCTTTCAAGTAAGTTGCCTATTGAAGCTATGCTGCTGAGATCCCTTACATCTTAATATCAGGAGGTTCGTTGATCCTTGGTAAGTCGCCTGTAGTATGTTGAAGCTTTGTTAAGTTTTGCAAAGTTTGTTTGTTAGTTTGGTTGTAATCATATAATCCTTTGTGTGTAAGTTATTGACTGAGTCTGGGATTATAAGTAAGTTAATTTGTATCCATGCTCATTGTTTCTATGGTTGAAGAAGTTTAGGAAGCCAAGGGGTCTGCTCTGTACATCGTGAATCAATGTACAGTATGAGTGCGTTTAAGTTACTTAAGTAACTTAAGTTATGAGTGCATAGTTACTTTGTAGTAAATGATAAAATATATTTTGCTGTCTTGAATCGTAAGGTGCTGTCTCACTTATGATTGAATTTTGTTAATAATTAGATTGTATCATTAAATATATTGCTTTTCATCTCTAAGTACGAATATCTACTGTGGTGTCAGGAACATCTCCTGTCCTAGTCCTTGCTGTTCCCTCTGTTTCTCGTTCTTTCTGTTTCATTCTCCCCTTTCTGTCTGATGTGTTTTATTTTTTATAAAAGTACTTCTGCAGTTATTGCTTGGTTGACTGCCTCAGCTGTGCGGAGTACTGTCTGTAGACTTTTCTGGAACTGGCTGGAATGGTCTTTGTATGAAATGTGGCTCCTTTTCACAGAGGCCGCTAATAGTAGTCCCCTTTGCTTCCAGCACCCTCTAATGTATTCTCAGTACACTGATGTGCATTGCTAAGCATACATTCAAATACATGAAAACTGTGGACTTATTTCTACGCAATGTATGATCCAGTAAATAATCTGTGGGGACACCTATGTTGTTAAGCCTTAAAGTACAGGGAAAAGGTGATGAAGTTTCCATTTATATATAGTATGTACACATGTGAATCACTAATACAGGACAAAAAGCTATGAAATTTATTTGTTGCATTTAAATTTAATGAAGTTCTTGTTGTTTCTAACATGGAAAAGTGCCTTAGCTGAAAGCCTGTTCTACATTACAGGTCAGCTGTTGGTCTGACCTGAAGAAATTGAAGTTTGAAAGTAATCCTTTTGACTTTATCTCTTTTAAGTCAGTAAAGTAGAATTTACTTAATTTTCTGTTTGCTATATTCAGGTGAGACTAGAATTAGGGCTTCAGTGTCTTTGGGTGACTTAGAAATCTGCTATGAAAACAAGTGGGCATTTAGATGATGGAAAAGACAGGGTTTTTTTGTTTTTGTTTTTTAACAGTAGTGCATTACTTATATTGTAGCAACAACCTACATAACTGTTACTTCTCTAGGAAGGATTTAATTTTAAAACAAAAATTCCATACGCTCTTTATAATTTTTTTCCCCAGAGGACAATTAATAAATAAATATTTTAGTTGACTATCTAATTAAGAAAAAGCAAGTAGTTAACTTACTTACTGAATATATATTTTGCAGGTGCAGGTATTACAGTCAGATGTGGGTTTTTTTTGTTTGATTGGTTTTTTTTTTTTTTTTTTTTGCATGACCTTAATGTTTATTTTTATCAGAATAACTACCAACATAAGCTGACAAGACTTATAAAAACAATCTGTCACTGTTACCCTCCATCAGTATGTGTGCTCTAGAGTGATAGAATGCACAATACAGATTCTTTTTTTTCCCTGAAAAACGTAAGCTTAAACTTATGAGTCAAACTCTGGCTTTATCAACTGCCTTACCAATGTTGTTCACAAGAAAAAGCAGATTAAACCATTATAAATGGTGATGTTCTCTATTCTATAAAGACTACTTCAGGTCTACCATCAGTTGATGTAGTAAAGAGTGGCTGAAACATGCAGTTGACAAATATCCCATGACTGTAGATGAGCAAATGGAGCTGGGTAAAATAGTAGTTATTATTGGTTAAGTGCAAACTAGTAGCAAATACTTATCTTTGGCAAACAAATCAAACCCAAAATGTGACAGTGTTCAGTTTTGTGTTTACTGAAGAATAAGAACTTCTTGAAAGAGGAAAGAATAGAAAGGAAGAGCAAAAAGAATACAGACATATTTCTATCCATGTTTAGATCACTTAATCATCTGTTCTATTGAGATATTTCTTCAGTGAAGCAAGATCAGGTATATGATAAATGTTAATTAGAAGGCTAACTGAAGCAGAAAGGTCTCTGTTTCCACAACACTATAATTATTGAGGTGTACAAAAGGCTTTTCATGTTCATGTGCGTCAGTTCCATGGGAAGTGGTATGTGTCTTGGACCGTGAAGAAATACATGATGGCAGTAGAAGACAGGAGCTCAGGATGACATTAATTCATCTTCTAGATATAGTGAAGCTGCTCTAGCTAGCTGCTTGGACAACATAAACACCACATATTTGCACGAAAGAATTTCAGGCATCTCATGGATTTTTAGCATTATCTATATTAACTGACTTAATGTTCAGTATTTTTAAAATGTAGACATGCAAAAGCCAGAGGTGTTCTTGTTTTTATTTAACTCATCAAATGTTTTCTCAGTACCAAAGCTGAAAGTATAACATTAAGTTCTGATGTCATATTAAAAGCTAAAAGTGTAAACCTTCAAATGAGATTCAAATACATTTAGTGTATTCTATGCTGATTTCTACTGTTTTTCCTTTTTATCAACATATTTAACATGCTGTCTCTGAGAGAATGAAGTATCATTCCTGTTGCATTTTACCTACAATAATCTTCAGAAGCCTGTTCTGTGATGTTATTTTCTTATTCATAGTTATGTGTAACATTTTCTTCTCAGTATTCTCATTTCTTTATGGATTTCATACTTGCACATGTCTTTTTTTCTTTTTCCTATGACTCTCAAAGAGTGTGGAGTTGGTTTGTTTGGGAGAGAGGAGGGGAAGGTTTCTCTTTTTACAGTGAGCCTTCTAGGCAAGTAGAAGAAGATTTCAGAGCTGTAATTTTTGTAATGGCTGTTTTCTTGAGCTTGCTATAACAGAAACAGCTTACACTAATTGTAATAGATAAATCACAGTGGGGAAAAGCTACTCTGATTCTTAGATTTTTATATCAGCTGAGTTGTCCCCTTTGGTGTTTTAATTTAATGAAAGTAGTTAATTGATGCAGAAATAGCTTGGCAGCATCCAGGCAGCACTATTATTTTGAGTGTCTGAGACAGACCTGAAGTACTATTTCTCTAACTTCGAAGTCTAACATGAACTTGATTATAAAACCTGGGTCTGCTGGGACAAAACAGTCATCATTTTCTTCTAGTGTTCATTAGTTTGGTTTGCGTCTTCATTATTTTGTTTGTGTCTTCTGGAGGCCTTCCCAGAAGTGCAAGTATCTAAATTGCAGTCCCAATCTTGACATTGTAATGCATGTTAGCAGAAACTTCTTCTTGCACTGTGGCAGACTGAAATCAGCAGAGATCTGTAGCAGTTTGGAGACACTCTTGCGTGATCTGGTTTTGGATACCTTCAGCCAAAGACAAAGCAAATGCTTTTGTATATTTTGTGGACAAATGCTTTTAGATCATGCCATGCAATTCTGTATAATTGTTCTTTTCTTTGTCCTTTAAAAAAAATTTAAAAAAATATGAATGGTTATCAGTAACTTAGATAAGAAATTTTTTCATCTGCTTTTTTTTTTTTTTTTTTTTTTTTTTTTTCCTCTGGGCTACTGTCCTTCCCACCCTGGCTGTGTTTGTGTGTATAGTCATCATGTAACTGAATCCGTACATCGGTGCAGTTTATCTGACGCTTACTTTAAGCTAAGATGAAATAATGAATTAGATTCTGGAGAACTGAACAAACACTCATACAGTAAGAACTGTTCCCCTGTTCTTTCAGAAATGAAAAACATCATTGTGCTCTAATAGGAAAATTACATAGGCAAACATTACCTGAATCAGGAGGTTTCAGCTCATTGAGTGTAAGCTTACTCTATGCTTGTGTGACCAAGCAGTCTAGCGCATAATTATGCGGGCATGTATAAGATGAGCTAAGTGAAGCCTAGTCTGCCTTCTGCATGCTACAATTTCATATTTATTTCTTTTCTGTGCCAGTTTAAAAATAGCTCTGATAGTGTGTAAATTGGTTGTTTTCTAATAAGATTAGTTCCATTTTTTGTTCTTTTTTTTTTTTTTTTAAAGCAGTGAAATGATTTAGGAATTATATAATGTTTAGCAGTGAGGCTCTGAAGAAGCTAGACTGGCTAATACTTGACAGGGAAAATTCTTTGATGGCACTACATTAAATTTATTGCACAGGGAAAATTAAATATTAGTACTTTGGAATGCAGGCCTTGATAACTGAACAAATATTCTTATTTACAGGCATAATTTATCGTAATTTTATGCTGTAGTATTTCACGTGAAGTCATTTAACTGGATTTTGGGGGAGAGGAGATGCAAACTGAGGGGGAATTTTCTTTTTTTAATAGAAAGAAGTCTAATAACTTATTTCAGGAGTGACCAATGGCAAAATGTTGCTTATAAGGTAAGACCATAAATAACAGCAGCAGGCTTTTATAGTCCTGCACTCTTCCTGTGAGCGTGAATATATTAGAGGAGGAAAGTGGAAACAACATCAAAGTGAGAGAGAAAGTGATGGAAATGAAGCATATGTTGCTTTTTCAGCTCTGTAAATTAGTCTCATCAGCATGAAAAGGAAATATTCCTACAGTCTCTGTGGGTTTAAGTTTCTGTGCTTTCAAGGAAAATATATTTTTAGAAAATAACCGTTCTCTTTTTAAAATCACTGATACTCATGTTTCTAATTCACTTTTTTTGAAATATCAAAATCAATAAATATCATACAAATATAGTCTTAACAAATGTGATACTCTGTTTTCTGTGGACTTTGCTACAACAAATTGCCTGCATTAAAGCAATTAGTGTATTATGGATTAGTTTGGTGTTGGAGAAATGGTTTTATTGAATAAGTTCAGTTTTTCATGCAAGAATTAGGCCTTTTTTTTCTATAGAGAAAACATGAAAGTATTACTCTGTTTATTAGTAATTAGAAAACTTCCATGGAAAGGAATAGTCTTGGGTTACAGACCATACTTTAAGTTCTGCTTTATTAAGACAAATGAGAAGTGATAGCCTTCAAAGGTTTTGTTTTATATTTGGAAAGCATGACTTCAGGTTATTTCCTCTATGGATTCAGTTTAATCCAAAGACTTCACATAACCATTACTGAGCAAATTGAGTAACTTTTTTTTATGTTTCTTTTTCCTTTCTACGGTTGAAAAAAGTACTGAGCTATCATTGGCTTGAAATTATAAGTACATATGTAGCTTACTTTGTGCACTAGTTGATTAAAATAGTTTTAGGAAATTTAAAGTGTTTTCTTTTTGTGAAAGGCTTACTTTGTTAAGCACTGAAAAGAACTTCCAAATTATGTACTCTATCAGAACTAATGACCCATATTGCAATATTACAAAGAAGGTAGCACGCAAAATAAAATATAACAAAAAATTGCGAGTAAATATTTCCTTTAGCAGGCATCTGTTCAGGCAGTATACCACCTTTCTTTATGTAGATTACAGATGGAACACTACAGTAATCAGATGTCAAAATTAAAGTTAGATCAATAAATGTGACAGTCAAATAAGTATAATAGCCTAATTTTGTTTTGTCACCAGAGGGCAACATCATTAGAAAATTTTAATATTAATGTTGGTTGAGACTTTCTTCTATAAGATGAAAAAAGCAAAACAACTCAAGATAGTGACAATTGCTTGGATTAGGAAAAGCTTTCCCTTTGAGTGCTAGGTCAGAAAAGTCTTTCCAGATGTCATTGCTAAGTTCTTCATCCCTCTTCCATAGCGTGAGAATCCTTCTTTGTTTTCTGGCTCAAAGCTTGCTTCCTGAGGTATTTCTTGTGAGAAGCCTCTGATTTATTGAGGAGGCAAGTGATGAGTGCTATCGTGTGACAATCAGCATCACTTTGTGGACATTTGAGAGTGCCTTCTTCCAGAGCTGCACTCAGGAGTGTTTACTGGTGGAAGATCTGGCTTGTGACTAAACAGCTCCAGCTTGGTATGGGAAAAATGGGGAATGATACCACCGTGTCCTGTGAAAAACAGGATGCAGGTGGGCATCCCTGCTCCCTGTTATCTGCTGGCAAGGCCCAGAAGGTGGGAACAAAGGAGTTTGTGCTGAGATCCCAGAGCCGGAAGCTGCCACTCCAAGGAGAGCTGACTCAATCACTTTGGACTTATTTATAAATTGGTACTTACTGCTGAAAAGTTGTTGTTGTCGTCAATGGAACAACAATGCCTGATGACCCATCACTGCTGAAGACTGAGCTACAAACCACACTGGATTCATGGTGGTGACTATCTCCCTCTTGCTTCCTATAAAGACTCCTTGCTTCTTTCCTGTCTTTTCTATCGCCCTTCTTCCTTTCCCCATCACCCTAATTTGTAATAGTGTCCGTTCTCTCCTTCCCTGTCTCCCTGATTAAGATTTGTAATGCCTAACTAATCTTGTGGCCTTCTATGATGGAGTGACGGCATTGGTGGACGAAGGGAAGGCGACCGATGTCATTTACCTGGACCTGAGCAAGGCCTTTGACATGGTCCCCCACCACATCCTCATCTCCAAATTGGAGGGAAGTGGATTTGATGGGTGGACGACCCGATGGATAAGCAATTGGTTGAAAGGCCGCAGACAGAGGGTGGTGGTCAATGGCTCTATGTCCAGGTGGAGGCCGGTAACAAGTGGTGTCCCCCAAGGGTCTGTCTTGGGACCGGTGCTCTTTAACATCTTTATTAATGACATCGATGAGGGAATTGAGTGCACCCTCAGCAAGTTTGCTGATGACACCAAGCTGAGTGGTGCGGTTGATACGGTGGAAGGAAGGGATGCCATTCAGAGGGACCTCGACAGGCTGGAGGGCTGGGCTCGGGTGAACCTGATGAGGTTCAACACGGCAAAGTGCAGGGTTTTGCATTTGGGCCGGAAGAACCCCAGGCACCTGTACAGGCTGGGAGGAGCGGTCCTTGAGAGCAGCTCGGCAGAGAAGGACCTGGGGGTCCTGATGGACGAGAGACTGAATATGAGCCAGCAGTGCGCTCTGGCAGCTCGAAAGGCAAATGGGATCCTGGGCTCCATCAGGAGAGGGGTGGCCAGCAGGGACAGGGAGGTGATTGTCCCTCTCTACACGGCTCTTGTGAGGCCCCATCTGGAGTACTGTGTCCAGGTGTGGAGCCCTCAGTACAAGAAAGACATAGAGATTTTGGAAAGGGTCCAGAGGAGGGCGACTAAGATGATCAAGGGGCTGGAGCACCTCCCCTATGAGGACAGGCTGAGGGAGTTGGGCTTGTTCAGCCTGGAGAAGAGAAGGCTGCGGGGTGACCTCATTGCAGCCTATCAATACCTGAAGGGAACCTACACCCAGGAGGGGAGTAAACTCTTCAAAAGGGCTGACAACAGCAGGACTAGGGGAAATGGTTTTAAGTTGAAGGAGGGAAGATTTAGGTTAGATGTTAGGGGGAAGTTCTTTACTAGGAGAGTGGTTAGGCCCTGGAACGGGCTGCCCAGGGAGGTTGTGGATGCCCCGTCCTTGGACGTGTTTAAGGCCAGGTTGGACGGGGTCCTGGGCAACCTGATCTGAATATGTATGTTGGTGGCCCTGCTAGGCAGGGGGGTTGGAACTACATGATCCTTGGGGTCCCTTCCAACCCGGGTGATTCTGTGATTCTGTGATTCTGTGATTCTGACCAACATTTGAACTGTTGCTTCATAATCTCATGCCAGGTATATAGATATCAAAGAACGTCCGCTCCCTCTTATAAATTGGAGCAAGACACATAATAACACGGATCCTTTCTGTGAGTTTCATCAATATGGTGTCTCGCTCCAATGTATAGGAGGGAGATGAGGTTCTTTTAATATCTGTATACCTGGTGTGAGATTAAGAAACAGCAGTTCATCCAGCAAGCTTTGAGACACAGAAGTTAACAGAATAATCTCTTACATATGGGTAGGGCACTTTGTTGAGAAATGAGGGTAAACTTTTGAGGCTATGTTAAAATAATTATTGTGTCAGTACATCACAGAAACAGGGAGGAAAAAAGACTTCAATAAATAGGAGTGATGGACATGCAGAGCTTTCTCAGAAACGGTGCCTATCTCCGGCTTTTTTTGAGAAAGGTTATACTTGCTGATGGTTTAATTTTTTTTTTTTTTTTAACTATAGAATACTGCCATAGAATGCTTTACCCTTCTTAATGTAATGATTTCTTACTTGCTCTTCTTGTAGACAGTTTTGTATTTTTAACAATAAGGGTAAATGTCAGAAAGAAAAGGTTAATCCGGGTGTTTTAAAAACTATCAGGTTTGTTCTTCAGAATGAAGCCTGTTACCTTTGTCTCAGTCACTGCAAGAACTTCACTCTTAAATAATTAGAAAAGAAATTGTATGAATTACAATTTTGATTATTCAAATCTGATTTTGTCTTCTGTTTTGTCCCTACTTCTTATTTGTTACTTGCCCATTAATATACAGAGCCTAATGTATGGATGATTTGCCAAAACAATGTCAAACAGCAAAGTTAAGACTTTTCCAAAGTTTTCTGATAAGGACTGTGCAGACTTATCAAAACTGATTAGCCTGTATGTAATTACTTCTGAATATTAACAGCATATCATGAGGACCTATAATACAAGTAATTAAGCAGAAGAAGTTAATTTAAGTCAACTTCTATGCTAATTCACTAGCACATCTGCTTCTTAGGAACTCATTCTGTCAAAGTGCTTCCTATCATGTTTCCTTTTTCCCAGACATCTTTGATTTGCTGAGTATTTGAGCTTGTGGAAACAAGAAGTAGGAACAAGAGATTTCTAAAGTGATCCAGTTGCAAGCTTTTGAAATACTACTTCATTGCTTTTTTGGGGATGTTGTAAAGCTATAGGACTATTCTTTTACTCTTATAGCATTACAGTTTCAGAACTGTCAGCTGACATCTGGATTTTAGCATATGTATTTCATTGTAACTTTAGTAACTGGTAAGGATACTTTGCAGGGAGTTACAGCCCCTAAACCTCACTATGGACCTGTTACGGCTCATCCAGAGAGATGGAACACAACCCTTGCGAGGACAAACTGAAAGAGCTGGGGCTGTTCTGCCAGGAAAAGAAAAGACCTGGTAGCGGCTTTTCTGTATCTAAAAGGGGGGTGGGGAGGGGGAGGGGGAGGGCGGGTGGTGTATTTACGAAAGAAGAGGGCAACTAGAGAAGGAAAGGTACTGGAACAAATTACCCATGGGAGTGTTATTTTCAAAGTGAAGCTGGACCAGCTCTGAGCAACCTGTTCTAGCTGTGGATGTCCTGGTTTATTGCTGGGTAGTTGGACTAGGTCACCTTTAAGGGTACTTTCCAACTCAGATGCTCAGGGACAAGTTTTAGGAGCGGTTTGTTAGAGTTAGGGTAGTACGGTTAGGTTGCAGTTAGACTTGACAATCTTGAAGGTCTTTTCCAACCTGGGCAATTCTATGATTCTGTGATTCAAATGATTCTATGATAAGGTGACATCTGACAAAGCAATTCTTGTTGACTTAAATCAATTCTTTATTTTAGTTTGGCTATCGGGACTATCCTAAATAAACTGAAGATAAATAATCCTTTCTGGGAGGGAGGAGGAGATTTGGATTAGAAAACAGGATCTAGATCATAGCTGAGTGATGCTGATGATAAGATAGCATGTTTAATGGAAGTTGTCTTTGAATTGTGTGATGATATAAAACATCTTCACTGAGATAGAATCACAGATTAATGTGACTAAAAAAGAATCCAGAGCAAGTCATCAGATTTTGGGGAAGAATATTTACCTTGGCATAATTTCCTTTCCTTTTACATATTTCTGTCTGACGTTGCTGTTTGTTTTGTGAGTAATAAATTTTTACATTTATTTGGTCTGCTGTTGGTTTAAGTCAAGGATGGTGTGTAGCAACTGGTAGATCTCAACGTATTAGTAATGTAACAGTGTACTAGATACAAAACACGAGTGCTGCAGAGCTCTGATTTCTTAGTATATTCTCCATACCGTTTGTTTCAACGGAGCTGTGTGGTCTGCTTGAAAGAAGCAGAAATACTTTACAGTAAACAATGAATATTGGGAAGTAGTGAATAAATGTGTGAACCTAAGGCAACAGAATTTATGAAAGGCTTTTTGGTTATGTGATCTATTGACATTACCCTCCTTGCATTATTATGACTGAAGTTGAAGCACCCTCTTCATGTATGTAAGATCTAAGGAAAAATCTTCTCAGGAATGTTAGCTAGCATGTATTGTTTATCAGATTTAAGAAAAAAGAATAAACTGTGTTACTTGTAAAGCTCAGACTGCACTAAACTTTATTGTCGTCACTGCTGTAATAAATGATTAGATCTAAATTTAGAGTGTTTACTTAACAACCAACAAGAATAAACTGTAATGTAAGTTTAGAAAACCCTTAATATTAATAAAGTTTCTTACAATAAAACAAATTATCATTTTAGAGTTTGTATTTCTAGTTCTGTTTTTTGTTTTCAGTTGTTCTGCCGTATAAATAAAAAGGGTTGAATATTCCTCCTATTACTTCATTTTTAGGAATACTTTATTAACCTTGCTTCTTTTCTTTGCAGCTGCTTGTTATTCTTTGAAGTTGCATCTCCTCAGGCTATTCAATATTTTGTATTGACTCTTCTCACTTTAATTTAATTACTTTTTCTGAGACTTTAAAGAAATGGAGAGTCTTCTGTCTATACAGACTGTTCTGAATTATATTTGTTGCTTGACCTTTAAATATTAAAAGATGAGCAGAAGTCTCTTGAAATAGATTTAAGCATTGGATCTGTGAATCTTCTTTTTGAAGCCATTAAAAATGTATATTCTTCTTGAAGTAAGGCTGCTGTTGCATGCAGAAGCTATGAATAAAATCAATAGTAAACAGCAGATTTTGTTATAACAAATGGGAATACTTGTAGTTGTATATAGTTTCTGCAAGTGAAACAAAATGAGAGGGAGGCCTTAAAAAATTGCTTAGAGATAATACAAGAATTCTGTAGTATTCTTCAAAGAAGAAACTACACATCAGTCAGAATGTAACTAATAGTTTACCACTACAAAATTAATGACTGGAGAATTAAGATAAATATTTAAATTATTAACAATTTATTACTGTATATTAACTATTATTATATAACTATAGATTAACTTTTAACTTCCTTGGTCTGTTTCAAGGTGAGCGAGGCATTGTTCATTAAGACAACTGTTCATCTGGATAAGTTATGCCTATATTTTTTTCTCATTGACTGTTTTCCCTTTACGCAGCCATATTTTCTGAAAATGGCCAACTTATATGGTTGCCTTTAACTTAAGATATTAAACTACTTAGTGTTTCTCTTGTCTTTACAGTACTGACCATATCTGTCAGCATAAACTGAATACGCTCTTCCAAATAAACACAGATATGCACCCACAATGAGTCCTTAAATATATTTGAAATGGGCAGTTTGGATGTTCCAAAAGCATATTTAATTAAGAGGGACACAGTGTTCGGGTATTTCAAAGGTGTTTTTTGTTCTTAAGAAAAATATCAAATCATAGAATTTGTTACGATGTAAACTACCATTTTAAAAAATCTCTCCATAATTCCGTCTTTTCACATCTCTGCTAGCATTTGTAATGTTAATTTACATTAATATGTAAATATGAAGCTTTTAAAATAAATAAATTCTTTTAGTTTGGTTATCTTTTTTAAAGAAAAAAAAACAAACCCAAAAACTTTCTGTTAATTATTCCATTTGGAATTTTGTTTCTCAGAGTGTAATACTCTATTTTCTACTTGATTATGCATTTATCAGAACACATATCATCAAAGTCTGAAGAAATATGTGACATGAGGCAGAGGTGAAATCAATATGTTCACTAGGCTTAGTATTTTAAAATATTTGGAAGTGTTCTATGGTTTTGTTTTGTTTTTTAAGTATTTCCTGTGAAGGATTAACATCCCAAGACTGCCTATTTCACAGATCAGTTTCCTTTATCTAAAACAAAACAATTTTACTAGATGAAGCACAAGTGTACAGTTCTGCTCTAAATGTCAACAGAGCTTCAGGTTATGCTTCTCTGTATGACCGTACACAATCTTCTGGTTGCTAGCTTGATTCGTGATAACAAGCAAATTTGAAAATTATTTTTGGAAGAATGTTGTATTTACAACTTCCTTTCACTTAATAAATTATTTTTATTTTTTCCATTCATGATGCACTTAGGAAGCAATTAGAGATATCAGGGTTGTGAAGTTAACTACTATTTTAATGATTACCATATGATCTTATGAATTTAGTATAGCCAGAGAGCTAAAAATATCTATTGAAGTTAATTTGCCCATAGCTTTGTGATTACTTATGCAAGCTTTATGGATTCTGCTAGCTTTGGATCTTAAAAATTCAAGTTGATATATTCATGGTAGCATTTAAAGAGTGCGTTTCACCGTAGCTGGTTCCCAAAGGAATAATTAATATCTCAACTTAGATCATCTTGGCAGATGAAATCCTGTTTCTCATGTGGCGTCTTCGGCTATTACTTGGTGCATGTGTTAGAGGAGCAAAAGGTTCATCAGTTTCAATGTCTGGCACGTGTGACTGATGCCCTGGGGACTTAAAAGGCAGCAGTGGGGAAACCTGCGCTCCCTCTCTGGTTACGTGGTTCCAAACTGATAATGATCTCATTAGGTGTACTACAGAGAATGCATGACTTGTTAATTTTGGCCTCTTCTATGTGAAATTGCCTGCATTAAAAAAAAATAACAACATAAAAATTCAGAGGGGTTTTTAAGACAGGTCTATCTTTTTTTCTGTGGGAGTGGGAAGGCGGGAGCAAAAGCTACCACCTGCAATGAAATGAATGTTTATGTATTTTGGCAAACTCTTATTGTGTTCTCATAACAAATCAATATGAGGAGTTTAAAACACTAAAAGCTATTTCTTTTTTTTCTTTTCTAGTTATTAATGAATTTGGACTTGCAGGTCAAAAAGTAAGTGTCAGTAAATAAAGGCTGTTTACAGTGATCATTTAGATTATTTTTTCATATGAGCATTCAGAAACTGTCTCCAAACAAAAATACTTTTTTTTTTTAATTGGAGTGGTATTTATTTCTGTGTAGACAACAATGTTGTTTTGGACCACTACACATAGATGGATTTTTAAAATTAAATTAATCAAAAGAGTCTCAAGAGTTCTCAATGTAGGGATTATATGAAGTTTCTTATGTGAGATTTCAAAAAAAATTTTTTTTTCTTCTCCAGAAAGCTCAAGTAGATCAATATTGTTCCTTTTTCTCTTGAAGTACATAGGAATGATGAAGTTAGCTGTATGACTCTAGGATAAGTTGTATCTGAAAACTTAGATTTTTTTGAAGGTCTAGTTTTAAGTTGCTGCTCATTCTACATTGTATTTGCCAACTTTGTACACTCGGAGTGGCTGCTGGGGAGAAAAGTAAAGTTATCCTAATATGATACCACTGATGTATTTCCTCTGTGTTAAAATGCAATACTAAGAGCAGGTGTGTGAGTACCTTGATGTTTCCAGTACATGTCAACACTCTTGTCTAAAGAAAGCCTACACAAGAATCTTCCTTTTTGTATTCTGAATCATCCTATGCTGAGTGATGAATTCTTACAGAATTGAGACAGAACATTGCAAAGAATCCATCCTATGTGCTACTATTAAAAAAATATATACTTTTTGTGAGTGTGAAGCAGTAATTAGATAACAAAACTAGTTATGGAAATAATGGATGTTCAATGAGTTAAAAAACAAAATCGAGCAGCGATGTTACAAGAATGTGATATGCCTTTATAATAGATATATTATATATATGTAATTTAAATCTTTTTAGATTTGATCCTTTTTGCAATGGCTAACTTTCCAAAAGATTTGTAGATTAGAGGTCATATGTTGAAATAACTGATGGGGAAAAAAAGAAATGTAATGATTTCTTCTTGAGCATTTTGTTAATTTTCTGTAGATAAATTGATCTTCATCACAGAAAAGTGGAGCTTTTGATATTAAAATCAAAATGAAAAAATACTTTTGAAGAAATCCTTTATTCATTTTGATCAGTTTCTGAAAACATGAATAAAAGGTTTTATAGTTGTACTACTAGTATTTCCTAATCTATCTTGTTAGACAGCAGGGTAATGCATTACCCATTAATTAAATTGATTCTTCTCTTTTTCTCTTTTTTTTTTTTTTTTTTTTTTTTTTCCCTCCTTGTGTGTAAAGGTAGAAAATGCCTCTGTGCCTCCTGGACTTTTGAACAGGGTCTTTTTGTCTTGTTTTAGTAGAGCAAGGGATCCCAAGCATAAAATAAGATTCTGAAGTAGGAACTACGTAGTCAACTCAGTATTTCAGCATTATCTAGTTTTCTGCAGAGGATTAGGTCAAGGAACTCATCCTGTCCTCCTGCTGTTAGAATGTATTATATGTAGTATTGCTTCTTGTCTTTGGCCTTCTGTAGTTCTTAGTAAGTAACATCATAATAAATTCCATGGGTACATTTTTCACTTCACTGTTAGTCCTTGTTACTCTCTTGGTCTTGAAAAGAATGTGTTCTGAACTAGGGCAAGTACATTAAGTAAGCCCAGAGACATAAATAATGATTTGAATAATAGGAACTAAACTCTTAAAAAATCTCTTTACCTGTCTGTAAGACTGTTTATTAATCTGTGCTGATGCATTTAAACAGTTATTATTTAAACCAACTGAAGGATTGAGTTAGCTGATCTCTTTGTTCACTTGCTTGAATGAAACTGGAATTTCTGAGAACAGCTTGTAATTTTGTCCTTTGTTATGAAGGCCTGAACCACAGAGAACTGGCTCAAATAAACAGCTAGGAGTAAAAGACAAAAAGACAACCAGCGATGTCTTCAAATGATTTAACAAGAGCAACAAAGCAAACTAATAATGGCAATGCTGCCCCAGGAAACTATTTGAAATTCACGTTCCCTAAAAAGATCTGTCAATGTTAAGTATTTCAAAATGTTTATCTTCAGACTGGCTAGGAACTCAGCTGAAAATGATAAAGGAAAGTAAAGCCAAATATCAGAAGAGTGAAGAGAAGACCTTTACAAAGGAAGATAAACTTCTTACTATTGAAACAAATGACATAAGTTTAGTCATCATAGAATTGCATGACTGAGTAGATTCTTTGAGACAGAGGTTACTTTTCATTACAGTCCTAGGACTTTTTGTTTTCCAAGTACAATAAAACTTGGGACTTGTCTGAGTAATACAGAACAGTTTGAAATTTCTCGGTTGTCTCAGTGAGGTTTGTTTTATTTCTCAGCCTCTAATGAAGATGCGTTAGTTTTTTGGTTTTTTTTAATCTCCTTTATAGAAAGGTCAGATCATTTCATACCACAAGGCCTTTCTACTTACGCTTCTTTACTGTTGTGCTGGACACCAAGAACAAAACATCTTTTGAAAGTGACTGTGCATCATAAAAATTAAAATACTGTTTTCATCTGGATGAAATGCGACAATTGCTCTTACCGTGTGTTTTCTTTTGGTGTTTCTTTTTGGGGTTACATACCTCTATGGATAAAAGAGGAGGTTTTTTTGTGTGTTACTTTTTATTCAGTATTCGTGCAGTAATGGAGAAGTAGAAAAGACCAAGCAGATTGAAAGCATTGCTTTAAATGTAAGTTCAGTACCTTAAACATAATCAGAACCATAAACTGATCTACTGGCTATATATTATATTATCTATACTATACACTATATTCTGTCTGCCCAGATCTTCAGATAAGGATGATTTTTCTGTGTTCTGAATTTTCAATGTTTTAGGAATTGAGTTTCTTTTTCCCCATCTCTGACAGAGGAGAACTCAATTTCTGTTTTATGTGAAAAGCCATGCTTTTAAATGGCTCTATATTCAAAGATAACCAAATTGAAAGCTTTTCTTCACAATGTTCTGCATTAAATCATAATGAACTTCTGTGTTTCCATTAAAATATTCAGTCTCTGTATTTTGTACTCTAAATGTGAACGTAAATTCTTGATTACAAGGAGGCACGAGTTTAAATTCCTTCTGTAACTAGTGTAACAGTGGTTAGTAAAATCATATACCTCCTTTGGTGCTTTCAAAACCAGTATATGACAGTAGTTATATAAGCAATAGGCAGGTCCAAACTTTGAGTTTCAGTAATGTCAGATATGACTAATACTTCTAAAAGTAATATATTTGAAATGTATTTTGTCTTTTTTAAGAGATATTCTTGACTTGATAGTTACAATAGTTACAATTACCAGCAGCAACAATAAATGGCATCCAGTCACAGGTTATTATGATATTTTTAAACCTATTGTTTAAAAAAAAAAAAAAAAAAAGATTTAAGCATGGCTTTTATAATGTCTTTATAAAGCTAAATAATAGCCTTTGTGGAATAAAATTGGTTTTCCATTTTAAAAAGTACTGTAAGAGCAAAATCTTATATCTTAGTAATCTTTTGTTTAAGAATGGCACTTGAATGATAAAAAAAAAAAGCAATTCACTGTTTGAAAAATAACTTTGATCTTTAAAAACTGAGAAGAACTTATTAAAAGACTAGAATAAAATTATATTTACAGGTGTGTTATTCCACAAATGTTTTTATATTTTGTTGTTTATCAACTGATACCTTTTTATTCCACTAGTAGCTTAATTCCGTATAGGTAACATGAGTATTTTTCCATGGTAGGAACATAGTTATTTTGAAATTAAAAGTAATATTTCTCACCATTTATGATGTTTGGATAGAAATAATCCTACATTATAAACAGTTGTTCATGTAATCTGCAAATCTTTGGAAAAAGCAAACATTGCATTACTGTAGCTGTTACTGCATGTTATAAAATTTGCCCAATTAAGTATGGAATTCTGGTTTACATAACACTGTTACATCACAGTACTATAAATGGTTTTGTGAATGCTGCCTAAAAACATGCATTAGCTTTAGTGCAAGCTTCACTGCCTCATAACAGCATCTAACAGCAAGGGGAGCTCTAAGACAACCTGGAGTAAACTGAGAAACTTCGGAAAGAAGATTACAAATTCTATCAGTGAAAGAGAACTTGGAGTCTAGATTTGGAATAGGGGAGGGACCTGGCTGTTATTCACCGTAAGTGAAGCAGGCAGATTTGTTTAGAGGTCATGAAAAAAGAAGAAAAATGCGTAGGAAATGCAGAAGCAGCTAAGTGACTATATATAAGTGGCCCAAGTACTTGTCTCATATTTTGAGTTAGATATGCCAAATAGCAACAAAAGCTGCTAGATAGTACTTAGAACAACTTTCTACATGGTATATCGTAAAACAGATGTTAATTTATCTATCTGGTATATATGTTAGCATCTATAGATTACAAATGAGATTTTATTTCAACTTTGAGTTTGAAAAAAGTGCTGTATGAGAGAGTGTCACACTGATTTTATTTTTTTTCCACATGAAAGAAAATTGTGAAATCATTTTATGTACCTAGAATTAAACTTTTATAAGAACTCTGAACATTTATTTTTCAGGTAATCTATGTGGCAAGTTTGTGATTGCAACTTCTGATCACATTAAGAAAAAATTGTCTATTTAGCAAGCATATTATTTGTAATTCTATGTGAGACAATTCTCACAATTTCTTCCAGAACTTTAAATTTATTTAAAACTGAAGTAAAAGAGATAAAGACTTCACAACATAATCTGTCAGAGGACTTGATAAAGCAGATGAGTTACAAATTCGTATGTATTGCCTCCAGAAATTATATACCTTGTGGTGCTTACGTAGCCATGGTTGCAAGTTCTACATGGACTGTAAGGTGTTGTTAAAAAGACTGATATTTACAACAGTTGTTGCATAAAAAGCAATCTTAATAGCTACTGAATTTAATTTAGCTACTAGTATTTTCTGACTAATACCACAAAGTGAGTTGTAACACATAAAAAAACGCTTAGTGTGAATTTACCTGAATTTTTGTCATGTATTTAAAATCTATATCCCACAAAAGTGATTAGAGCCTTGCTGATTTCTGTTAGTCCCACTTCAAAATGATTAAATATATCTGATATAAGCATCAGTTCAGTGATAGTTGCCCCAGGTAGGACAGGTTGCTCTAATTAGCAAGTGTTAGTTGGATATACTAGGATAATCTGAGACACATTTTTATCACAGATGAAATGGTATACGTCTTGACATTATTTTATTTACCTAGGAGAGTTTTGTTCTTCTTTTATTTGATCCCATTTGTTTTTAAAACAATATAAATTTTACATTAGCTCTTGAATGAATCTTTCCTTTTTTTCTTCCACCTTGCCTAAGCAAGTAACTATTTTGCTGATTCAGTAACTGCAAAGCTATAGTTGCTACTACATTCTAGATCCTGAATTCTAATTTTGCTTCACTGGTCCTGCAAAAAACACTAGTTTAGGCTTCTGTTTTCCACTGAGAAAAGTGAAGTTTCTTCTGAGCAGAGTTTCTGGTTCCTACTAACATTTTTAGCATTCTTATCTTTTGCTAGAGTACATGCAACCTTCAGGTTAGATGAAACTGTGAGTTTAGGATGCCTCTCATGCTCTGTCAGACAACTTCTTTCTAACATCTGTCAAGGGCCAGAGTAGTTCTCATGGCTGCCAACTTAGTGGCAGAGTGGCTTTTGAGACCGAGTTTGAGAAATCCTTAGAGATTCTTCCGGTAGGCTGATCTAATATTCCTGACAAATACATTAGCTTACCTCACAATGTCCTTAACTACCAGACATCGCATCAAGAAAAATTGCAGAGTTTTTTTTTTTTTTTTTATTTTACATAGTCACTAAGGTGCTGTTAATAACCTGTTTACTAGATTTAAAAGTAGAAACACAGGCAAGTAGGATAATATGATCTGTTTAAGGCAAGTAGTTGAAAGGAAACATTATTTTTTATTTTGTTAGAATTGGAACACAAATAGGAAAGCTGGGCCTATAGGCATAGTCCTTCTCCAAAGAAAAAATTCCTTAGAGCATTGTTCCAAGGCACAGAGAGCATCAAAGATAAGGCTGCTGTCAGCCTCTGTAAACATTCCAAACTTGGCATGAGGATTTGACTCCCTTTTTGTACTGTATGCTGAACTACTTGCCAAGCCACATGGTGATATTTCATATTGTGTGAGTACTGTCTCTCTCCACCCTTAATGGAGAGTTATTTTTAAATTGTATTACTGCAGTGATTTTTCTTGATAGAGCAGACTCTCAGAAAGATGTTACATGCAAAGGACACTGCTGTGAGATGTGCAAATATAAGTTGGTGAAACAGTGAAAGGACTGGGAACTTTTGACTCACGGAATAAAATATACAGTTAAACAAACTTGGAAGTTTCTTATGTAGCATTTATTCACTGGGTAGACTATTGAATGCTAGTGTATTTCTATGTATGTTTAGCTCTGCTTTTCTCTGCAGTGCTAGATTTCTCTGTCTAATTCTGTGCTTCCCAGTATAGGAAGTTTGTGGACTTGCTAGAGTGAGACCAGTGCCAGGCCATAAAGGTAGTTAAGGAAGCGGGGCATCTTCCAAGTGTAGAGAAGCTGAGAGAGTGAAAACTCTTCAGCTTGCAGAAGAGTAGGCTCTGGGATGATTCCATCAGTATGTTGATATATTGATGGCATGTATTGATAGATACAATGATTTCAGTAAATATCTGACAGGAGGGAGTGAAAAATAGGGAGCCAAATTCTTCTGAATAGCATGCAAACAGGAAATGAAACAAAGGGCACTACTTTAGAAACAGTTAATTCCAGCTGAGCACAAGAAAGCCAGTTGTTTCTATACTGTCAGAGTGATTGAGTAATAGAACCTGTTATGCAGAGAGGTTGTGGATTATCTCACTGAAGTTTCAAAATATGATTTTTTTTTTTCTTCTAAATTATCTTTTAGTATGTTGTATGCCAGTTTCCACTTGACCTCCAAAACTGACTTTCCTAAACAGCTAACAGCTTACTGTTATGCTAAATTAGTAATGGTACTTCTGGTAGTTAGGCAGCTTTCAGAAAAGAAATGGCAAACAATATTTACTTTATCCTATTAAAAATTTTGTATGTTCTTTTTTTTCTTTTTCTTTTCTTTTTTTTTTTTGCATTTGTAAAAGTTTTGTGTTCATTGAAAATTGATTATGAAAACTCAGGAACAGGAATTATTTTATTCATAAAATATTTGTCTTAGACAGTTTGGTTGTTTCTAACTAGTGATAGGTTTATGATTTACAAATACACATTAGAACAATATAGAGAACAGTTTTCCAAAAAGTACAGTGAGCTCCTCACCCACTGCAGGAGAGTTTAGTGGTCTGTCAACTGAGTAAAATAAGTATCCACATGCTCTTAAGAATTTGAGAATGAGGATATAGTTACACTAGATGATAGATCTTGTTGTTTTTCATTTTGCTCCCTGGCTTTGATTCCTTCATTCTATTTATTCTTGTCATGCATATACACAGACAAGCGCTTAATTTGCATTTTCCAGCTCATGTTGGCTTGACTAATGTCAGTGTATTCCTCTGACAATATACTAATAAGGTAGTAGCAGACCATGAACCTAAAAACTATTTAAAAATGAAATAAATTTAATTTATTCAGAATTAAAATGCTTTGTACTAGTCAGTGATGCTACTTAGTCTTAGAAAAAAATATGAATTTAAATATCACAAAGCTTTCTGCAGTACTAGATTGAGTAGAACATAGATTTCTTTCCACATGTAGAGTCTTATATCAAAGTGGGAATTATTAACAATATTCATCAACCACATCAGTTAAGAATGCATGTAGAAAGACTGCAGTGTAAAAATGCAGCGAACAGCTTCATTGTGAACAAGTGTAAGTCTGAATTACTGTGCAGTATGTTCTTATAAAAAGGTGTTTTCTGCATGTTAAATTTTGAATTGGTTACATACAGCCAGCCTTATTATAAGCCTACCTCATTCAAAAACTTTTAGTGACTTTATTTTTCCTAAATATTCTTAAGCAGGAAAATACAACGGTTAAAGTCTGGCAACTTATTAAACAGTATTTGTATTACAGACCAAAAAATGTAGCCTATTTTGAATTGCTGACTTCTGTCAATGGTTCTTTGTCTTCTCAGTGATTGAAAAGTGATTATTACTAGTTCTCTAGATTTTTCCTGTACTTAACTCTGTTTGAAGTCACTCAGTCTGTTCTTCAGTAAAAGAATTTGAAACTGATTGAAATTCTTGCTTATGTTGCCCTTTCTTGGGTGTTTACATGCTTATAGAGTGCTAATGTGAGAAATCTGTTTCTAAAAGTACAAGAGGAAATATTTGTGACAGAGGAGTGGAGGTGACGAAAGAGATTTGTCTACAATTATTGGCTTTGTTTAGTATCACTGTAAACAACTCCTGGAAACTTTCCATCCTTTTTGTTATCAAAGGAACAAAACATACAGATGGCTCAGCCGAAGTTAATGTTGTCTTTAAATTCATGAAAGAGAGGTCTGTGTACTACCTTTCCAGGTCTCTTGTTACAGTTTTGGTGTTGTATTATAATTCAGTAGTATTAGTCCCTCATATCTGAGAGCAATTTCTGTTTTTCCCATAATTCCAAAATGCTTTCAAATCATGAAAGAAGATAATGAGCTTGATCTGGAAAAGATAAGTAGATCTAATTACAAAATTTACTATTCTGAACCTGCCTGCTCTAAAATAATAAGCTAATATTTTCAAAGATAATTTGCTAGAAAACTTTATTAGATATATATATATGCTGAGACCATTTTCTTCTTTATTCTGTTAACTAAAAAGCTGAGATATAAATGGGTAAGATAGGAACATATCAGTGTCATCATACCATCTTGAGGTAATGTTGCATGAAACCAATGACTGAATGCAATTTATTTGTTCTTTTGACTTAGAAGAAGATAATTTGCAGGTTTGCTGAAGTCTTTACTAATAGTCCGTGTAAATATGAGTATAAATTTCCAGCTTTCCTCAGTTTCTTCCTCCTACATGGTGCTTATCCTGTTTCTCCTTTTCCTACTTTATTCTACAGTAGCAAAGTGAATGATGGTAGAATGTCTAGATGAACAAAAGTTTGCAGTAGTCAGAGTGGATTTTTGTGCCAGAATTTGAGATATGTCCTCACTTCTGTTAGCTGATTGTCTGCATAGTATGGTATATACAGTGCTATTAATGCAGCTGCAGGGCTGTGAGGGTATATATGGAAGATTATGAACAGGAAAAAATGAAGAAGGACTCACTAGGGAGTGTAGGGGAGGCGTGAGGTGTGGGAATAGTCCTCCTATGCTTGTCTACTGGTATACATGAAGGTCTTGTAAAATAATTATTCACATAAAATATTATGACATTAGGATTTAAATAGCTCTTACCTATTTAAAATAAAGAACTATTTCATTGCTGATATATAAAAGAATCTTGTCACTTTGAATCTTGTATATGTAGTTAAAGTTTTTTGTGGATTAGTTACTGAAGGTTGTTCCATCTGTTTAACATGTGGCCTCGATACCATTTTCAATTCTGTGACCAAGAGTTTAAGAATTTTGTGCATTCTCTGCTTGTGTATTCCCAATTCGAGTTTCTCGTGAGAGAATAATTAATGTGTTTTATCCAGTGTAACCAAATAGCTATAATAGAACTGTGTTCTTATGTAGCTAATAATCTAAATTACTGTTGTTTACTACAATAATATTGGCCTTGTATTTTCTGTGTCCCTTACAATTAGATTGGAAAAAGATATTAAACTGAGAGAATACGTTTACTTTAATAATGGAATCCACCTCACACACGTTTGTGTTAAACAATTTGCATGTGAATCTAAACTGCCTTAGCATAAATTTCATTAGTGCTTTTTTTAGGAGACAATGAAAACATTTATCAGATGGCTTTCTTACACCCTATTTTGTATGATAAAATCCTTAGTGTTGGAAGGGACACTTAAAGGTCACCTAGTCCAACTCCTCTGCAATAAACGGGGACATCCACAGCTTGATCAGTCTCCCTGATCAGGTCCATCCTGGTTTTCAAAGTTTCCAAGGACAGAGTAGCCACCATCTCTCTGGGCAACCTGTTCCTGTGCTGTAAAAATGACTTATTCCTTATATCCAACCTGTGAACTAAATGTCAAAAATTTTTCTCTCTCTCATAATTTTGTTTCCTTCTTTCCTTCTCTCTCTCTCTCTCTCTCTCTCTCTTTTTTTAATTGCTTTAAACAGTTTGCCATCACTTTGTTCCTGAATTATTCTTCATGCTTGTGAGTGCTGATAGGAATCTCACTGGAACACAGCTGGATTTTCAAGAGACATTTTGAAGTGAAGAATGAATGTTGTCTTGTAGGAGCTGATAAGCTCAGAACGGATAACTTCTGTTTGAAATACACTGTCTAGGAAAGTATCAGAGTGAAGTGTTACCATGTAGATATGTACAGTGAGGAAACTGTAGCTACATGAAATCAGGAAAATCTAATAATTTGAGTAGCAAAAGATCATGTTTTGTATAGTGACAAAAGCAGTGATTTTTACTAAGTGTGGTATAGACATTTAAACGGAAGCTTGAAATAAGGAAAAGAGATGACCAAAAGTGGAGTAAGAATTTTTTTTTTTTTTTTTTTAAATCACTAAGATGTAGAGGTTATCTGGCCTAACCTCATCCTCAGGCATGAAGTGAAGCAGGTTGCTTGAGGCCTTGTATAAGTGAGTTCTGTGCACCTCCAAAAATGGAGATCCTAAAGCCTCCCAGTTCTCTTGAGTTTTCTTTTGCAGTTCGGTCTCCATATGGCACAGTTTATCTGAATATCTACTCAGAATTTCTTGTGCTCTAGCTGGTGTCTGTTGATACTTTTTCATAATTTGTGTCCTATACTGCAGTGGTGTCAGGGAATCCTAATGAGCTCTAATAACAGAGGAGGGCTGGAGCTTTTCTGAGACCAGCACTACAGCATTTCTTGTAAATATGCGTATATGAGCACAGTTAAAGGGGGAACACAAAGAATAAGAGACAATGATTAAAATGATGAAGAAATTGTGAAGGTTAGAATACATTTAAAATATATATACAATCGTTTATTCATTTGGTAATTCTATATACATCTGTAATCTGTAATGTAGGCTGTGTTTTGAATAACTTGTAAACTCTTTCAAGAGAGAGAGCTGCTGTGTTGTAAGATACTAAGTCCGATCTGGCTGTATTTTTTTCTGTCACTGTTAATATTGTAAGAAGCAACCTAACTGCAGTCAGTATACCCAAAATGTTGCTTTGTAACTTTTAATCAGTCATGTATGCTTCTTGCTTTAAGTTAATACATTAAAGCAGAGAATAAGGTGTAGAATTATCTAGCTATTCTGTTATCTCACTATTTCAATTCAGGAGCAAGGTGAAAAACACCCAGTGATATTTCTCAACAACCATTTGTTTTATGAGAAAACTGACATTGATTTTTCTGACAAATAGGCTTTTTTTTTTTTTTTTTTTTTTTTTTTTTTTTTTTTAATCCTGGTCTTCCGTAAAAATCTGTGTTACTGGTGAAGGAATTGATCATGCAAAGAAGAGCACTCATGCCTGTCAAATCAGGCTAGACCTTCAGTATTCATTCCTACTTGTATAAACTGTAAAACTATTTAGTTTCTGTGCAAAGTTATAGCATCTGCTTTTTTTTTACTGAAAAATGCAGTGTATTATTTTTAGCAGTAGAGATTACAAAATAAAATGTTACCAGGCTTATTAGTATTGAATTTTCTTCATAAATTGCATTTATGTATCACGCATGTGCCCTCAAGTAACAAGTTTGATTTTTTGTTCTCTGTTGCTGATTATGGTTCTCTTGTGAAAAAGAAACTCAGTGACATGTTTTTTTCCTATTGACAAATATGATTTGTGTATCTAGTTGTATCTATGTGCATGTATGTGTGTATGTGTATATATATATACATATAAATACATTATAACTGCAGATATTTGAGCTAGGGATGTGCAAATAAAAAAGGAGTTTAGGTTTTGTACTGCAACTAAAACTCCTTCTGTATTCCTTCAAGGAGAAATGAGGATAATATTGGAAATGCCTTTAATTTTTAAGCGTTACAACAATTGTTCAATTATTGTTGACTTGTTGAAAAAATTTGCAATGGCAGTTTTTTCACAGTAAAAAGTTTGAACACTTTCAATGTGATTTCTATAATTGCAAACCACCTACTTTCTTCTGCTTTTAAAGATACTTCTAAAGTATTCTCATTTTATAAATGGAGAAGAAAATACTTTTTAGGGGTTAGAAACAGTACTTTGTTTCATTTTTATGCTGAATATTGCATAGTGGATTTTAAATAAATGTAGCTTTTCATGTTTTAATTTTTAAGATTAAATTTAAAAATGAACAAACAAGCACAAAAAAAAAAAAAACAAAAACAAAACCACCCAAACACAACTTTCTGTAGCAGAAGTGTGGCAGTTAATTCTGACACAGCCTCCAGTAATTTCTGTAAGGTTTACAGAAGGGTCAAAATTCAAATTGATGTGCTGGAGTTCAGAAACTGAAAAAATCTTCAGAAGTTGTGTGCATAGTGTCCTGTAGGCAACCTTGTGGAATTTTTATTTGCATACTTGAGCACTGAAGCTATACACGATATATTGAAACAGCAAGAGGAGAAGGTTATTCTGCTTCAATTTCT
Source organism: Lagopus muta (assembly GCF_023343835.1). Lineage (NCBI taxonomy): Eukaryota > Metazoa > Chordata > Aves > Galliformes > Phasianidae > Lagopus > Lagopus muta. The sequence goes on from NC_064436.1 coordinate 51,189,753, forward strand.
TATCCACTTGGCACTGAATTTGATAGCAACTGAATAAAAATTCACAGTAACAGTTCAAAAAGAATCACAACAGGGAAAAAGACAGGCATTTATTAGGCCATAATTTTGAAAACAAAAAATTCTTGCTTTTAGATGTGAAGCTATCTTTAGTTAAATTGCAGATGTTGCAAATAACAGAATGTGAATTTACGGTTTTTAATTCTTCTGAACAAATGTTTTACACCTGCATTTGATTAAATGATGATAAAAACTGCATATCTGTTTTTCTCTTGAGACAAGTATAGTTTTTCATCTGTGTATAAGAGCATAAATTTGAAATTATATCAACTTTAAAACCATTTTATTGCAGTTACCAATTATTGTCAGATAGACTTATTTAAATATAATGATCCTTATTTGACTCTGTCCTGCACTTTAATAGTATTTCATCAATAATAATCACTGCAAGTATAATTAACAGCTCAATTATGCAGTATTTATGCAAGGTATCTACTTGGACTAGAAGACTGCATTTAGCACAGTGTCATGGAGACTAATTTGAAAACAATAGGTAGTCATTTAGAATAATTAAATCTGCAGAGAATTGAAAACTTTATAGGAAAGCTTTTGTCATGTATCTGATTGCACTAAGATCAAGAAAAAAACTGTTTCAGAGTGCACTGCTTTTCAGCTCCATAAACATCTTTTCTGTCATACCTGTAATTTACTTTCTTTATTTTTGAGGACATTTCAATATTTGCTCTGCCTAACATAGTAAAAATTTCCTGAAGTTATAACATGACAGACTCTTCGATAAAAAACATGAAGTGTAATAACTTGCAGAACAACGCAGTTTTGTTATGAAAATGTATTTTTCCTCTCCTTTTTCTTTTTTTTTTTCTTTCTTTTTTCAGCTGGAAAAGCTCTAAGAAAAAATCAGTTATGTCCCATATTTTCACTTTCCTGCCTGAAGAGAACCATAGTTTTGCTTGAGGGGGGAAAAAAAAGGTATTTCCAGCCTATGTGATAATATACAAAACCATTTTTTTGAACAGAATATGCATATTCTTTTGGAGATGGTCTCTAGTGTTCAGTAAGAGAAAAACTGTTGCAGAAGGTCATTAATAGTATGTATTTATCCAAATAGCATAACAGTAATCTGTTTAAAATAGAAAGACAGGATAAAAAGTAGGTAATACTAGAGAAAAATTATTCTATTTGCATGACAGCATAAGGGAAGTATTGTATTAAAGACATCAAATGTATTTCTTCCCATGACTTTTAGGTTATAGAACTTGCTAAAAGGTTTTGACAACTAACTTGGTAATGCTCGAAAAAGGATTACTTATGTTAGTGCAACACATCACCAGAATTCACACAAAATATAAGTACAGACTGACCAGCCTGGCTTTCATCTGACTGATCGAGACTGAAGAGTATAAACATGCTCTCACTCTTGCATATAGGAAGATGAACATAGAACATCTAAGTTAAGTAACTTAATGCCTAAAGCACATTTGCATTGTATAAACTATCTGCAGCCTGCTACCATCTAGGTAGTACATATGATATAGAATTTCACTGTAGGTCATTAAAATATTTGCTCTCTTTATCTTTTAAAGATTAAAAGCCTTAAAGCAGTATCTTTTAAATGTCAGTTTTACTGCCAAATCCTGCCTTTGTCACTTTAATGCTGTTATTTCAGCTATCTCTGTGTAGGGTTTCTGTAATATTTTTAAACCAAAACCTGATCTTTGTCGCTTACCAAAACATGCATAAACCTCATTATGTCAACTGTAGATGTCCTTTGTATATAAAGAACCAGTGATATAAAGATAGATATAAAATCAGTGCCCCTCTAGAATGGGAAGTGTCATTAAATATTAGCTGGAGGATCTCAGAGTCTTACTCTTCTGAGAATATAGGCACTCAAGGGAAAAGATAGAAGTGCAGGTGAATACTCACCCTCATACTGGGTGAGTTCTAGGTTTGCACAATTTGCGTCTTATAATTTCTGTAGAGGAAGTTACTAGCATTCTGTTTAAGTAGCCAGTGATGGACTTTTTCTTGAGGAAAAAAAATAGTTCAGGCTTTTGATGTCTAGTGGATATCCAGATGGTGGATATCAAGAAGTGTGTGAAGACCAGTTGCCAGTGAAGACTTATGCAAAAATGTCATTGAGTACCTCAGGCTTGTCCTTGTCTGTTATTACCAGCCTGCCTGTGTTGCTTACTGGAGGTTGTGGAAGCCCTATTGGACTTACATAATGACTATTACTTTGATTATGTTTGGATTCAAGTCAACCATGATGATATTTTGTTTAATGTCTCTTCAATGCAGTAAGCTTTGGTGATAGTCATGTGCTCTATGATATGAACACATCATGAATCTGGAATATCCATTTATATGTGTAATTTATATCCACATTATGTTATACATTGTTGCATTTCTGGAGCAAAGCTTGTTATTCAGTGTCTGAAGTATTGCAGTTTCTGATAATCAAAACTTCTGATACTTTTCTATGAAGTAAACATACCCTTTGACCTTAAAAATTTATTAAAAGAGAGGCTTGATTTTTATTTCGGTCAATTTTGGAGTATGGAACATTGAAGCTCTTAGCTTTGCTCATTATTTGAGTTACTTCATATCTAACTTTCTAAGTCTTTGATCTTGCCAGTGTAGGTTTTTCCTTGTTTGTTTGTTTGTTTATTTTTCAGTATATCAGGGATATAATGAAACAATCTCCTAATTTAAAGTAGGTGGCTCTCAAACACAGGTAATTGGATCTAAATAATTTTAGACTCATGTACACCTACTACATCTATTAAAAAGACTCTGGAGATTTTCATAAACTTCAGAATAAAACTAATCTCTTCTAGTGCACTAATTAACAGTACTAGCAGAAAAGACTGCAAAAATGTGCCGGTTATGTCTCATCAACAATGAAGAATATGTATGTTTACTAAATAAATATCACATAAATTACAGTTAAGAAAAAAAAGTTACATTACAAAGTTACAAACAATTACATTATTAAATGAAAAGTATTCAGCATGCAAAAGAAAAACAAGGAAGTTAAACTTTCTTCTTTTTCTACTATATTTTCCATTTTATGAAGACAAACCCAAAGGAAAACAAGCAAAAAACTTTTTAATGTGTGTATTTCACTTTCATCTAGTTCAGGCCTGCTGAGAGTGCTACCACATTTATTGAGTCAGCAAATAGTCATGCAATTTCATCTTTCTGCATCCCCTGTTTTGTATATATAAACATCCTGCTCATACCTCACCTGTCATAGTATTTTATGTTTTGACCTTTGTATCGTCTTCTGTCTCTGAATTGCAGACTCCTAATTATCGCCTTGCCTATCATCCTGTCCTAATTTCTTAGACTTTACTTCTCCATCTTCTTTCTTAAATGTAGTGTTCTGTCCTCAGTTCTGCCTTCATGTGAATAACTATGCAATTCAGTAATATTTTTCCTAGCTTGGAATTGAAAATTGACTTAAAAATTGACAAGGATGTAGCCAATAGAATTTCTTGCTAAAGGTAAACATGCTATGAAATTGAAGTTTCTGAAATTTTTCTGCTGTATTTAAAATCTGACAAACAGTGTTGAAGGCACAAAGGAAATAGTACGGTATATTTAAGCCAAACAAGTTACAGACTGTTCTGAGTTATTCAGCTACCAAGAGAACCAAGAAATATATAGTATAATAGAATATATAATAATATAGATATCCTAAAATTAGTTTTGAAAACTCATGCAAAATCAACTGTACTTTCTTTTTCAATTGAGCATAATTTATATGGTGCATAACACAATAGGTACCCTAAACTAAAATAAAAACTTTAAACACAATGGGATTTCAGAGTTTAAATCCTGAAAACCATTTTAGATACTAAGAGCTCATATTTCTCTTAAATTTGAAGGGAAACTGTGGCACTGAAGTTCATGTAATCAAGCTTTTGCTATTAGACTTCTATGCCAAGATTCATTGGAATATATGCTCCTACCTCTTGTCAATCATTTTGATCTTCAAAGATGGCCAATCAGGTCTTTATCTGAAGAAAGAGAAGTTCTTGAAAATTTCAGAATGGAAATATGAAGCTTAGTCTTCTGACCAGGATCTTTATAAAGATATCTTTATAATGATTATCTGTTTAAAAAGGAAAAAGAAAAGCAATCAACTGTATTTCAGTAGAGTTTTAACAAATTGCATAAGTGAATTAACCTGTGCATCTTTAATTGTGGCATAGGGAGCAGAAATTTCGTAACATCATATGTTCCTTAAATGCCAACTGATTGCTGATTTTGTTTTCCAGTGGTCTAACTAGTACTGGTGGTTGCTAGCAAGTGGACATCAAAGCTAATAATTTTGCAAAGCAAATAGTAGTATTTTACCAAAGGAAAAAACAACTTTTCTCTTGGAGATAGCCTCTTGAATTCATATTTGTAAAATGCAGGTTAAAAGATTGCCCTTGAGTAAAATTAGTGAACGAATATTTTGTTGGTTTTGCTTGCTCGGCAGAATTGATCATGGCTGTAATCAAACACACTTGGAAAAGAGCCATACAAAAATTGCTCAGAAATACTCTTGGCAGGAACGCTTTGTTTTGAAAAATTTACCTCTGTGGAAGAGTCTCAGCATTCCTTTTTTTTCTATTAATTTCCTCTAAGTGATAATTAGAGATAGTGGATAGATTTGTAATGAGAATTATACACACTCCAAATGAAAACCACTTTTCTTTGCTACTATGTTTCATGGTTGTTTATAATGGTTAGTGAAATTCAGGTGTACAGAAAAATAGTACACTAATGAAATGTGTTTAGTAGGTGAAAAAATTAAACGTATCAGTACAAGATAGATCTTAAATACTTAAGATGATCTTGATAATTAAGACACATTGTAATTTATATTATTAATATCCCTGTTTCACTTTGTGACTTTCTTTGCTATGACTATACTGCTGCTGTTTAAGTTAGGTTAATCTCTCTACAAGTCTTATGAAATGAGCATATGAAAAATGAATTTTATAACCATGAGCATTTTTCTTTAACAGTCAATAGTTTAAGATATTTTTCTTTTAAATTAATACATAAACACATCTATCCATTTCTTACAACTTCATTCTCAAGATTTTTCTTTGACGTGCTATTTTCAGGAGCTTTACAACTGTTCAACTTGATATTATATCAGAGGAAAAGTACTGTTTCGTCTTTTCTTTTGTCCCATCTATGTGATCAAATATATTGTTTTTTATTAGACTTTATATTTGTAGGGGCAAAAGTTGCTTTTCCTTTATGCTTGTATAGTATCCACACCACAGAACTCCCAGTAATAATATACAGCCCTAGAGAACTACAAATAGGGAACAATAACATTTTGTGATGGATTTAATGTTTTTCTCACGTTTTTTTTTCAGTGTTTTATGATATCTGTAGCTAACTCAAATTGTTTCTACAGCAGAGGTATCCTATGAAGTCCTCCTTGTCTGATGTATTTCTGCTGTTTTGCTCTAAACATATGGTGGATGTTTATAAGAATAAAGTAGACTGATGCTCAGAATCACAGGAAGATAATCATTCAAATACATACATTTTTTTCTTTATGCAAGTCTGTTGTACTATTTCCTCTATCTTCCGCTTGTATGTTATCTTGAGATTGAGGAGGAAGGAAAGATAATTTTCATCATTTCACTTTTCATGCTTTGGTAGTAACAAGTCATATTTACCTGTTGCATGTTCTACATTTGTTAATGAACAGAATGATAGAAGGATTTTACATATTCTTTTGATGATCAAACATCTATTATAGAATGAAAAATTTATTCATATTTCTTATCTTGCTATGATTTATGCAAAATTATTCACTCACCATGATTATTACTTGTATTCTATTGGATGTTACATCTAGAAGATAAAAGCCTGCATTTAGTTGCCTTGTATTTAGTGGAAACAATCTGCTAGTTATTGCAATACTCCTGATAAATCTCTATTGCATATTCATATTTGTGCAATTTTTCCTTCTTTTTTATATTCACAGAAATTGCCTTTACTTACTTTAGTATTTTTTAAAATACTAAAATACTAAAATACAAAATATTTCATCACAAACACTCTAGATGTTGCTGAGAGTGTTATGAGAAGTGCGGTGACAAATCTGCATTTTGAACTTGACTGTGCACTTTATCTCATAAGCATTACTAGGTGTAAACACATCTGCATAGTTTCCTTGTCTTCTCCCTTGCCCTGATCAGTTAAGGACAACATCAGCCTCCAGAAGGCAAGTATCTGGTTATGCCCACGTGAGCAGAATGATTTGAAGTGTGCTTTTAAAAAATGTCTCCTAATTATTCTCATAGTCTGACCTCCAGTTAGCCACAGACTGATCACAGAACCCAGGATCTGGACTTTTTGTAGATTAAATTTAACTAAATGGATTATTCCTCTTCAAACTATCCTGCATTAAAATCGCATGCTCTGCACATTAGCTCCTGAGAAACAACATGCTCTGTTTGTATTATGTTGTACTAATTGATAACGTTGATGTAGATGAACTGAGTAATATAGAGGTCTTTTTCTGAAATGTACATGAAAGAAATACAGTTGATGGAAGTAACACTGCATAGTCCTATTCTTCAGGTATGACCTAATGTCATGGTTTCATGATTTTTGTTGTACTCCAAATCACAACATCACGTAGTGTGCTGGGAGATAATTAATGCTCCAGTTCTGTGGATTGTTCCAGGTATATCTGTTTCAGAAAAGAACAACAGCTACATATCCCAGAGGACTTTTCACTGTTCTGTTTCCATTTTCTGTTCAGAGGGAAAGATAAAACTGCAGGTCATGAGACGTCCCCCTTCCCTTCTCTGCTCATTTGCAGTGTGTTCTGCCTAGCCATCTTGCCTTCAGCGTAAGAGTAAGGCCTTTGGTAATGGACACTCTTTCATTTTGCTTGATTTATTAGCTTCAGTTCCAATTGTATTGTATTGTTTTCTTGCACCTTACCTGGATGCAACTTTCTAGTGTCATTATTCAAGCATCTAAGTGATGTAAATCTATGTATTTTTTTTGCTTGGCCTCTTTGAAAAGTAGGTCGCTTGATATAGTAGTTTCAACCATTTGAGTTTCCTTGCCTCTAACTTTAGAGGGTATGTGACTGTGTCAGAAAAACTGGTGAAGTTATAAAAGTAATTTTCTTATAGTAAATATTTTCTGAAGACTTTTTGCACCAATTCATAAAAATGTGTTTTGACATCAAGTAAATACTGAATTGGATCCTGAATGTATTCTGCATTACTTAGAATAGAAAGGCTGTCATTATACAATAAAAACTTCCTGTCAGTCTCTTGTGTAAGTGAAATGTTTTTTTAAGACATAAGTCTCTTACTTTTTTCTCTAGCAGTTTCTCTAAAGTACAACTCCTTACACTTTATATCTTCATGGTATGAAATAGCATATATAAACATAGCCTCCACCTTAGGGAATTTGAGATGTTTCTTTCTAAATACACCGTTAATTTCTTTCACAGCCATGTCAGAGATGGATAGCTGTATGAAAGACAAAGCTTTTCATATTTTTAAAATATTTATTTATTGGTTTTCATAGAATCATAGAATCACCAAGGCTGGAAAAGACCTAAAAGATCACCCAGTCCAACCGTTCACCTATTCCCAATAGCTCCTACTAAACCATGTCCCTCAACACAACATCCAGCCTTTCCTTGAACACCCCCAGGGTCGGTGACTCCACCACCTCCCTGGGCAGTCCATTCCACTGCCTGACCACCCTTTCTGAAAAGTGATACTTCAAGCCGTAGCCGTAGCTTGAAAGCTTTTGTTTTACAAGATGAATGTAAACATTTTTACAAATTTTATCCTGTATTTACTATTCTGCTCATGTTCTGATTCACTCCTCAAATTATAGAGAAATGTAATATAACTCAAAAGTAAAGTTCCTGTACTACTGAAAGAGTCTAATGATGTGAGATAATGTTGCGAGCAGCAAGTTAATAGGCAGGATTGATATGGTAGGCTGCTTGTTCTTATGTTATGGTGTCTCTTTTGTGTAAAATTCTGCAAATATTTTTATAGAATTGGAGCATACTGCATTAATTATATCTGAGGTAGGAATTAACACTACAATATCAATGTTGACTCAAAAAATCTGTCATTTGTTAAAGAAGTACAAACATCATAACTGATGATTGGGTACACTGTAAATCTATGTATAGAAATCTCCAAAACCAAATAAAACTAGTAACAATAGCAACTATTCAGAAGCCTAAGATGTAGGAAATTTGAAGGGCAAACTAAAGGTTTGTTTTCAGTTGACAAATACTAGAATCCTCATTACTGAAATATTATAACAAGAATATCTTTAATATTTTAACTCTTTTGTAAATCAAAAGGCTTGAAATCAAGTGTAAGTTACTTTCAGATGACTTATTTCTCTGACATATAGTATAGAAAGTTAATTAAGTTGCAGAGATCCCCTTGTTACTTAGGACTTCTTGATATATAGGTATCATATTATGTCATTATTTTTGCAGCCAGTAACTAAAATGGTTTATGATCAGTTCTAACAATTTATAGAATAAGTTCAGCTTCAGAACTTTTAAACAGAATGCATCACTTTCTTTTTGTTATCCACTTGATAGTTCCTTTCCCTGTAAAAGTTTTTAAATTTTATATATATCTGGAGTCATTAATCTGAAAATTAATCACCAAATCCTTATCTAGAAGTACCAGAGATAGTTACAAATTAAGTTTTAATCTAGAAAAAACAGGGTAACAAAACAGAAGGAGAAAATTAGATAAAAATGAAAATGTTTGCTATAAAGTATTTAGCTTTTCCTAATAGTGAAGAAAATGTAGGAGACAGGGAAACCTATGATTAATTGAAGAGAGGGAAGATAGTATGGTATTTAGAACTTTCTAATAATTAAGCACTCAAGGATGCTTAATGTCTTTCACCAGCTGTTCACATACATTGTGCAGTTTACTGTGTATTGTTATTGCATGCAGGAGATGGACTCCTGCTCTTCTGTGTGCATGCTGTTGCATCTGGTGCCCGAAGGAAGAGAGAGACAGAACCCAGCAGAAAAATCCATCTGTAAATGCATATTCTTGTGATCCACTAGAAAGAAACCTGTTCCATTCAATAATTTTAACTAATACAATCAATGTCTGAACTATTTTTTCTTTTAGTTGTGACATATCTCATGTAGATGCCAAAGGATATTCAGTTGTCTGAATACAGGCCAAGGTTCAAAGCTATGTTTTGTTTTGTTGCTGTGCATTAAGGACTCAGCTTATTAGTGAACAAAAGATATTTTAGTGTAATTTCTGTGGTGAATGCTTTAACCTCGGTGAATGCACTTAATGATTTTACAGTAGTCTACAAAAAAAGCCACAATCTAAGTGTCCTGTGATGTCTTACATATAAACGTCTATGTACGTAATGTGTGTGATTGTTACGATTAATGCTGACTTTTTCACTAGTGAAATATTTACAATTGCTATTCAGAACTTAAATGGCTTAGCTTTCCAGGGAGTATACCACTTTTTTTTTTTTTTTTTTTTTTTTTTTTTTAGGAAATGTCTTTGTAACTCTGTGTGGTTTACAATTCAAAAGTTTGTTTGAACTAAAATGTCAAAACAAAATCCTCTTGTCCTTTTAAAAGTTGAGTAAGAAAGGCACTTTGTTTCACCCTTCGTTCTACATTGTCTTATTGTCTACATGATTCTAAATTGTCTTATTCTAAGTGCTGCTTCATTTGTATCAGTAGGTTGTTAAACCCTACCAGCAGCTTCCCTCTACAGCTATTCATATAGGAATTTCTAAGGATCTCAGTATTGCTCTAGAACTGTTTCTGTTTCTTAATAGTGAATACTAAATTGATCTTAAAAGGAGTAGTGTTAGTTCAAACATTTCATAAATATTCCATTGAACATGAACTTAGAAGTTCAGGCAAATCATGAATAATGATGAAACATTTGTAGTGACTTAAATTTTCAGTTCCATCTTTTGTGTATGGGAAGGATGGGATTTTTCCCTGCTTTGCATTTTCTTCTGAATTAGTGGGCCATCAGTTTGTTGTTTAAAATAATGCACCACTTAAAGCTCTGTTAGCTATAGCTTATAAGTAGGAGACAAAAATATATGTGGCAAAAGGAAAAATGTGTGAAATTAGTGTTGCTTTAGTGTTACTGCAATTTTAAATATATGTGATACTAAAATTGTTGGAAGAGCATTGTTGTTCCTGTATTTCCAGGTGTGGCACCTACTCTCTGCTCATTTCTGCCATCTCTGACTTACTTTCCACCCAGCCCTTCCCCCACCTCTCCTATTTCACTTCACTGAAACATAACTTAGGAAATAAAGATGATTGTTTTTTCACTTTGAATACTAACCAGAAATAAGTACAAACAAGGGTGGCATAACTAGATAAAACAAGTTATATTAGCCTATGTAGATGAGATGCATACCAACAATGATGATTCTTACAAAACATGATGTTTTATAATCAGCTAAGGAAATAGATCGAAAATATTTATAGTACTAATGACTAATTACAATGTTAATCTTTGCAGAATCATTGGTTGCATCTTTTTAATACATTCAAATAAAATGTTGTACCCGAGTTCATTAACACTTTAAAAAAAAAAAAAAAAAAATTAATCCATGTTACATTTTGACTGTTACTTCCATAAGAAAAACCTTTTAATTTTATTTTTGCAATATTATTTTATAATTAACTTTAGATGTGTTTGGACGTGAATGTAAAAAGATTATGAAGTTGAAGATTTGTGTAAAAGTGAAATGGAGATTATAGACCATAAGAGTTTATAGATTATATTTCCAGTCAAAGGCTTGGAAATAACATTAAATCGCATTTAAGTTGCTTGGCCAGTTTTAATTATGTCCTCTTTAAATTAACCCTGTATATTTTTTAATTACAATATCAAAAAGAAATGAGGTGTCACTAAATTTATAATATATATATATATATATATATATATATATAAATATATTAATTATATGTATTTTATATATATATATAATATAATATATAATTATATTCATATAACATTTATATATTTTTATATTTATATATAAATATATATACATATATAAATATATATTAAATATATATATATAATTTTATATAATATATATATTATTATATATATTGATATTATATTATTATATATTATATTAATATATATATGGCTGTATTTTACATATATAAATGTGTATATATATGTGTATATATATATGTGTGTGTATATATATATGTATATATATGGCTGTATTTTACAGAGTGTCTGGCTGAGTGTCACACCTACGCATAGCGACTGGTACAGACAGACTATAGAGGAAAAATAGCTAGTCAGCATGAGATAACTTTTTTAACCCCGTTAAGAGTGAAACCTAAAAGATGTGCAGTAGACTTTTAGTCACTTTGAGTACTTTGAGATGAAAATAAGAAACAATTATAGCCATTTGGGCCTTTCTTTAAGTATCATCTGAGAAAGTGCTTTCAACGTCTCTGTTTTGCATTTGTGCAGTTAAGTGATGTTTAACTGGATTATTTTCAAATGTGTCCTTCCTTCTCAAACTGTATAGTAATTTTCTGTACCATGCAGTTACTATGAAGGTGAATTATATGGTGTGGTTTTCATAATGAAGAAATAGATGGTGTAAGTCTGAAGAGGAACATAAATATAGCAGGTCTTGAAATAATAGAAATGCTAATGATCCTGCAGTCTGCTGTGAAAGGCAGTTATCTACTAGTACCCAGAGAATCAAGCCCAGTTTGTATGAAGTAGTGGTTGTTTGGTAATCTGTTGTAAATCAGTTTTGAGACACTGAAGAAGTAACTGAAAACTGATGTATTTGTAATATGGGGGAAAAATCGAGTTCTTGTTAAAAACTGAAATCAAGCCAGTTTTAGATCTTTCTATTTGTTTCTCAGTTTCTGTGTCAACGTGTGAAGTAGTTTTAAGTAGTTCTTTGCTTTTGTTTTTCTCAGTATTTTTGTGGAAAACTATTAAACTAGTATTTTAAAATTCAGAGTAACTTCTTAAACGAGCATTAAAAAAAAAAGCCTTAGGCTTTTTAAAGGTTACTTGAACTGGTAAATCTTTTTATTTCAAACTCAGACAAGAAACTTTCTTTGTGAGACCCCTGTAAGTTCTGCAGCTTAAAACAATGTCTTAAAATGAGAAGAAAAGTTATGTCCATCTTCTGAATTCAGTTCTAGATGTGTGCAGTGGCAATAGATATTACTAGGAAAAGTAGTTTTACTTTTGTGAAATATTTATTGGAGATGACTTATTGAAATGTCCACCTCTTGAGGGAAGGAAAACTTCCAGGGTGGAATGTGGTGGATTGTCCATTCCATGATAATTCCGTACGGAACGTGACCTGCAACTTCAGCTGTTAGTAAACACTAGGGGAGCCTGGTATGCTGACTGTAAGAAAAACTAACATGCAGTGTGGCCTGGGGTGGAGGTCCCATGGCCAAATTCTGTGATCATCTTCCAGGGGCGAAGTCTTGAAGATACTATTGGAGTTGATAAACTGTCTGGCTTCCTGAGCCTGCAGTTTCCCACCTTTGCGTCAAGAACATGGTTTCAAGTAAACTTTTCAAGATAAGTATATTTGTCTACAGTCGCTCAAGTTCCACTGAAATTAAGAAAATAGTACTGAATGACTTAAGAGAGAAGGAAAACATGGGGTGTAGAAGGGTACTGTTGCAGGCAAGCCAGGACCAGTTGATGAGCTGAACCTCTGTTTCCCCACCTGTCCATAGGTACACCGATTGGGTAAGATTTGCACGCTTGGTTATGCTGAGTGTCTCCCTGGTAAACTTAAAAATCTCAATAGAGTTATTCTATGACTTAATATGATTGTAATCTGTTGTACTGTTCTTGGTTAATCTCACATGCTTTGCGGATGATGCATTTATTGCTGACAGTCAAATAGAATCTGTGTTCTGTTGCTTTGATAAACTGCGCTGTTAACTAATCTAGTTGTGAAAGTTCTCAGTGAGCATGGCCAATCTCCTTAAGAGTGGTCCTGAGAGCCCATTCAAATGATTAGATGTATTGGGTGGTATGGTATTACTGAATCTGTAATCATGAAAGCTCATAAGCTCATATATTAAAGGTGACCAGATTTGAAGTACCTAAATGGGCAGCTCTTGTAATCTAATCTGAAACGTAAGGGGAGCTTTTTGTCTGTCAAACTTCTCTGCCCTTTTTACATGACAACTTTTAAGACAATAAATAGTTTGCATAGTCATTTTTACTGTGAAACTTAAAGACTTTAAAACAAAACAAAACAACAACAAAAAAAAAAACACAAAAGAACAAACAAACAAAATATTTGTCCATATTTGTAGAGCCTGAAAAATAGTGCTGAGAAATTGTTAGTGTATCGGTGAGTTAGATAGCACACTTCCAATGAAACCATTGTGATGAAAGGTGTTAACAACTGCTGCTTATAAGCATGTCTCACATATCCAGACTGCCTAGGGCCAGGACTCAGAGGCTACAGGGGCACCTGGGCAGGGGTTCAGAACACACTCCACTCCACATCCTGTTGGTGAGGACAGTCCCTGCCTAGGGGATCAAACACCTCCCTGGGGATGATACCAGGCCAGGATTTGGGCAAATACCCTGACCATGTTAGTGCTGTGGGGAACTGTAGCCAGCCCATTCCTGTTGCAGGATTGATGGGGCTACGGTGATGGCAGCAGGTGCTACAATGGAGTCCTGAAGAATGGCCTTTGGGTGTCCTCAGATCCTTATAAAAACAATCTTGAAGAAGATAGAGAAAATTAAATAGTACATTCTGACTAAAAGATGGGGACACAGTAGAAAAACATCTGTAAAGAAATGCTATGCTAATCTCTTATGCTAATCATTCATTACAGCAGTTATATTGTAGTGTTATATTTTGTTTTCATTGCTAACAATTTTTTTAATCTACTGGTACGATTCTTTTACCATGCCGTTAGAGCAGTAAAATGTTTAACTCATTTCTCAGGCTTGTAATAAATAAACCAAAATAAATACAAGCTGAGGTACGTGTTGAGCAGAGCTGAACCTCAAAACAAAGGCAAAGGAGTCAGATGAAATATAAATTGCATTTATTCTAACTTTCATTTTTCAGGCATAGTATTTATGTTTATATTTTCCCAAACTTCTTCTGGTTTTCCTGTTACTGTAGTCTCATAGTATGTTACCTGATCAAATATCCTAGGTCTTACAGGTGGAAAAGATTATCAGACAGTTCCAACTTGTGATAGAAATGCATTTCACCAGATGACCAAATGAAGACAAGTATGATTCACAAGTGGTGTGAAAGGTGTTGCAGATATTCTCTCCAACCACTGGTTGTAATTTGAGGTTGAGGCCGAGGGAGGAGATACTGAGGTTATGTGCTTAAGAGCTTATGTGGCCAGAACTGACATCTTAATAATAGTGAAATAAAATAAAATCATCCTGTAGATCAGAAAGAGATTGTTTTTTGATTTTGTTGTGGTGGGTCAAATTAGGTTTATACCATAATACATAGTGATTTAAACAGGATGATTGTGGCAATGAAATTGTATTTGAACAAATTTAAGGAAACAGGAAAATAAAAACAGGCTTCATTTATTTTAATATCAGATGTAAGTACTATGTGAACTTCATAAACTCTAAAATATTTTGCAACAGTGAATAGTACTTCAGCATTTCTAAAGTACTTCAGTAATGAAAGAACTTCTAAAGTACTAAGTACTTCTAGTGTGTATTTTATGCTGTGTGCTCCAATTAACTGTCATGAAATTTTAACACATTATATATATGGACCAGTAGTTAATTTTGTCATTATATATGTTGTTCATGCCAGAAAACCTATTAAAATCTGAATATCTGTCAAACGTATCATGCACTAAGTTATACTGTATGCAAAGATAACCTATGTTGTGAAGTAGCTTATAGTTGTGGATATTGCTACTTTAAATTAAATTATTTGGATTACTTATGTTGTGCCTTTAATTTTATTTGGGTATAGATTCCCTCATTTGTGTATTGAAAGGAACATATTCATCATCTCTATGGGATTAAGATTTCCCCAGAATATAATATTTCCACAGTTCCAGGAAAAAGAGAAATTTACAGTATTGAGCTATTTTTTATCTAATAAACAGTAAATATATGGATTTTTTTTCCATAGTAATTCATTTCTGCTTTTTCATCAGTGTAAGAAAACACAGGAAAGTAGTGGATAATAAATGGAATTTTTGGCTATCCATAGAAAAGCTGTCATGTCAAATGAATACATTGGTAAAACACTGGGTTTTATTTATCTCAGAGAGATATTCGTATTGCCAAGGTATTAGTTCTATATTGTTCTTTCTTAGTTAATAGGCAATAGTACATTACTTGATACACAGCCAAGTGAAGAAACTAAGAAGAAAGCTTCCTTCCTCCATGGACTTTGAATCAAAACTTATATCAATAGCTTGTCCATTTTTTTATCCTATTCTATTTTCTTTCTCATTGATTGATTGAAAGTATCTTGTACGTTTCCAGATATTCTGTGGAATTGAACAATTTTTTTGTTATAAATGAACATTAATAGTTATAGAAACTACTTATTCGTGCTTATGACACCATTTGTATTTTAAAATCTTTTTCTGAAAGATCCGTTAGCTTCATGAATATTCTTCCATTTATGAGATTTAAGACTGCTTTATTTTTTATGTAACCTGTAGAGTCAAATCACACAGAAATGTCAGTAATCAAATGGCTAGGCAGGAAACTCTTTTATCTACATATATATAGGGATGGAAATGTATTATAATGTAAGCCTTTGTAATGCTTCAGTTGTTTCTTGAGTGTCAGCAGTTAGATATATTTCATTTGACAGTGTAAATGTGGAACTTGAGACTTAAAAGTGAATTATACATGCCTTTATTCTACATTTTCTATTTGTCTGTTTGTTTTCTGTGCTTATATACAGTAATTGAAGGATTGCTGGAAAACTGAGCTGAGATAATGTAATTTCTATTTCTTCCTATGCTTAGCAGTATTAAGTAAAAGGACCTAGGTGTTAGGTTTTATTGACTTCACTCAAATTTAAAGGAATTCAGTTTTAATATTTGTTTGGTCTGAGAAGGACATGCATTTCCTATTATAATTTTTCTCTACGCACTCATTTTTAGCATTGCTGTGTTCATTGCAGTTTTTAATTCTGAATTCATTGCTTGTCTTTTAGCCTTCTTTTATCCATTAGTTGATGAGACCTGAAGGATGTCATGATTCTGGCATCGCTGCTAAGCTATTCTTCTGAATGTAAGTGTACGGAATGAAGAAAGGAGTGCTGATCTTGCAAGAAGATTCCCTTGTGTTTTCATAGCTTATACAAAACGTGGTGTAAGTACTTTAACATCCCTAATATTGTAGTATACCAGTGAGGTGAGAGTGGGAGGTCAAACTTGAGGATCTAACTTGTAGTAGTTAGAATAATAACCTAGGATAGAAGTGTCTTTAGCTAAAGAACAAGAAGCATTTTTTTTTTTTTTTTTTCAGCACATATGGCTTTATTCATTTTATTTTTCTTGTCTTTGAGCCTTCTTATTTTTTAAACTTTTGGTTTAATTGTTTTTCTGTTGCTTCAAAATGAAATTCTCAGCCATTTTCTGACTGGGATTTCCATCTGTGTGATTAGTGTTGAAAATATTTGTTTAACACTACTTGAGCATTAAGAACAGGCAGAGCAAACTGTACCAAGTGTTTGAACATTTCTTGGTAAACTGAACACCTGAAAGAAGTTTGCCTTTCTAAATAACAAATTGTCCTTAACTCAGCTGTTACAGAACAGCATATGCCATTTGTTACACAAGGAAGATTGCATTTCTTTAACTGTGTACATTGAATTCAATGTTCATTGAGGACATCATGCAGTGGAACAGGACTAAATCACAAAAACTGTAGTCAGCATTTTTTTTTTTTTTTTTTAATTAAACAAACTAGATGAAAGGGGAAAAACAAAAGCCACAGCATCTTCAGATGACGTCTAGATCACGGAATTTCCTTAAAGGGAATTTAAAGGGGAAAAACAAAACAAACAAATCCACTCTCTCAAGAAATAGAATTGAAAGAATATGATTACAGTCATATTTAGGTATTAATGAACAGAAGAGAACACTTAGTTTCTTATTACTAGAGTTTTCTAATTTGGTTCCATTCCTTATGGTAACAATTGTAATTAATAGAAAAATGTTCCAGGACAGTACTGAACTCACTAGGATCTTTCCTTTCAAGCTTCTGTTACAGTAGTGACTGGTGACAGACAGTGGTACTGCACCATGAATAATTTCTGTTTTGAAGCACTAGCAAACTATGTGGAAATTCAATTTAGATGGAAGTCTTCTGGCCGGGTTTAATTCATGTGTGTCTGACAAGCTGTGTCTGCACACGATTGTTGTACTGCAGGCATTTTTCTAAATACTTCAGGGACTTTTAGAGGGGAAAGTAAGTAGTTATGCAGTGAAGAAATAACCTTAAGCAATTGTTTGTTTGGAAGTATAGCTAATGTTCATAATGTGATCAAAAGCATTCTTTCTGGTATACTTTTGCATGTTATCTTCTTGTTTTTGCATGTGATAGAAAGGTGCAAAATTCAATCTAATAAATGCTCTACAGCTAAGTACAAACATTTTTTCTAGGAAGACTCAGGGATGAACAATTTAATATTAAATAATATTTTAATTATTAGGCTCTCAGATGGAACAGCATAAATAAAGGAAAACATATTCAAGTCTTCTAATGCTTTGAGGTGAAAAATCTGGCACCTCAGGATACTGTTGCACTAATCTACACATCAGGGCAAAATGGCCAAAACAGTACTGAAAATTAAACTATATCTGCAGTAACAGAGCTATTGCAAAATGGAGAGAAAGTGTTTATCTTATTTTTTCAGATATTAAATGGATTCCATGGATCAAATCAAAGACTTTCTTTCCAGTCTTATTCATGTGTTGAGAAAATGAAATTCTAGTTCCCTGCTGTGCAGTTTTCTTAGTTTCAGTGCATCCAAATACAAACCAAGATTGAGTAGTTTTTTTTACTTATTTGTTTACATTAAAAGAAGTCAATCAGCTAATCACTCAAGAGACAGAATAAGACTCTGGGATTTAATAATAATATTTTAATCTCCAAACTTTTTATTTACTTTATCTGAGCCAAAGTTATCTAATCTGTCTGCTAACTCTTTATTTCCTGAAGCAGTAAATTCTATCATAGCATGTTTTTGTCTGTCTTACTGCCCATCTTCAGTTGCCACTTAGTCATCTGTTTAGCAACTGCACGTTGGTCAGGCAAAATATATAACGTACTGTTGCATGAAGTCCTCGTATAACTTGTGTAATTAATAAAATTATTAAAAATAAAATTTTGTTAGGAGAGACTACAGATGTCATTTCTTTCTTTTCAGCAGCAAGTCAGATTCTCCAGGATTCTTTCATTCCTTTTATTCTTTTCATTAGGAAAACAATGTAGAAATTTTAATGATGCAGAACTGCTTCTAATTATTTTCTCATGGATGTGGTGAAATTATATCTAGATGGACTCTCAAAAAGTTCCCTTTGAAAAGGTAAGAAAAATCTTTTCTTTCTAAAGAAAGTATCCTGTTAGAACTGGGGCTGTCAGCCTTTCCAACAGTTTGAGGTTCTGTTCCTTTTAATACCAGGAGATGGTAGGATAACAGTTATAAACCAGCATCTGTTGGTAAACAGAAGAAAGTGATTCAAAACAAGTTGTTAGCAGAAATAATAGAAACATCAAACTTGGTGATATTTCAGAAAAATACAGAAAATGGTAAAATAATTGGAGGAAAGTTTAGTTCAAAATATTAGCTTGTTTTATTGCAAGAATTAGGCGATGAAATGGTTTTAAACTGGAAAAGGGTAGTTTTACACTAGATATTAGAAAGAAATTTTTTGTTGTGACAGTGGGGAGATGCTCTAACAGGCTGCCAGGAGAGGTTGTGGATGCCCCCTTTGTGAGGAGGAGATCATGGTTGGGCTGGATGGGGCTTTGAACAACCTGGTCTAGTGGGCAGTGTTCCTGCCTGTAGCAGGGGGGTTGGAACTAGAAGATCTTAACGGTCCCTTCAAACCCAAACCATTCTATGAAAGTTTAGGGAAGTATCCTGTAATATGAGATGTCCTCTATGTATGAATACTGATTCTCTTGAAATATAAAACAAGCATGGGGGGGGGGGAGGGGGGGGGAAATGAGCAAACAAAACTGAAACTCCTGTTTGCATAAAAGGTTGTAGAAACAAAGAAAAAAATTTCCATTATATACTTTGGCTTCAGCTGTCTTTATGGAAAGTTTACACATCATTAAAAGCTGTGCTTCCACAAAATTACTCAGAAAGAATGTGCTGCTATGTGTATCATTTCTATCCTCCAGAAGGATGTCTTCAGAAAAAATTTCCTCACTGAGGCACACTGAAGCAGAAAGAACCATAAAGGTGTAAAATATTATTCTTAACCACAATCATAAATTTATGCAAAAAGCAGGGAGCACACTCCTGACATCAAGTAAATATAAAAAGAAAAAAAAAAAAAAGAGGATCAGTTTTAAAATACTGTACTGCACACATTCTGGATAGTCAATGTGGTTTCTTAGCTGAAAGCTGTATTAGTATCATAATGCAATATTAGTACCCAGTATAGGATGCTTCATCAATTATATATTGTAAAAAGGGTAATATTGCAGATGATAATTCTTCGATTCCCCTATTAAGCATGAGCAATGGTGCAATTTCGTTTGATTTTTCTCTGCTCTAAATCTATATCTAGGGTGACTGCATTCAAGGTAGTGTATCCTTTTTTTATTATTTTATGTAAAATAGCACATCTTTTTAAATTTTATGTAGTTTCCTTTTGGCAGTCTTCACATGGGTGAAATCCCTACCAATGCAGAAGGTGAATAAGAATACTTGGACTAACTCTGTAATTCAATTCTGGATCCTATTTCCTAGCTTTACCTGTTCACGTGTGCTTCTGTCTCTGTTTTTATGAATAATATCTATCGTGTAAGGTAATATTAGGCTTTATTATCAGTAACAAACTGGAACATTTAATTCTAATTTTCAAATAGCCCTACAATTAAAAGAGAAGATATTGAAAGTACCAGAGAATCCCATACTTATTACTGGGGACTCTGGGAAAGTAGATACCAAAATAATTGAATGAACTGCACATTGTGCTGTTGCTAAGAAAGTATGATAAGAAAAACTAGGTAAAAGTTGTTGGCTTGAGATACAGCTCATTTGGAAATGACACAGATGACTTATTTTCCAAATTTATTTTAGTAGAAATACTGTGAATAATAATTTATCAACCGTATAAGTGCATTACCAAAAAGCAAGTCACAAATGAACTTGGCATTACTTTCTGTTCTCACTCATTTCGGGAAAAGGTTATTAAGATTAGAAAAATGAGTTAGGTAAAGCATTTGGCCACTGATAGTCTAAGCTTTTATTCTGTCAACCAGATACTGGTTCTTTTAACTCATGTAACAAATTCCTGTAAATGATTATTGTTCTCAAGGATTATAAATATAAAAATTTGAAGCCATAGTTTTATCAGTGCAATAGTTAAAACTTCTAATATTTCTCCCATCATGTGATTAACCTGGAGGATATCGTTATGAGTGGCAAGTCTAATTTTCAAGGGAGTTTCTGCTAAATAAGGAAACTGCATGTTAGTTCTTTGTTTGGATTTTTGTTGTTGTTGTTGTTGTTGTTATTTTTAAAATTGTTTATTTTCCTTTCACTCACTGGACTGTCTTTATCTCAATCAACTTAGTTTTTTCTCTCTGCCCTTCCAATTCTCTCCACTATCCTGGTTGAGAGAATGAGTGAGTGAGCAGCTGAGAGGGAGGACTTACCTCTCAGCTGGGGACAACCCAACCATATAGAAAAAGAAAGTATAAGAACACAGTTAATATGGTTAAAAGCCTTTTATTTCTGTTTTCTGGTGTTATTTCAGTTGTTTCTGTGAATTTGCTTACTGTGCTTTTCTGCACCTGGAGGCTACTGTTGTGTTTATAAAACTTATGTTTTGCCACACATAGATAAATAGAAGTAGAACAAATTAGCTGTAGACATCTGGTCTATTAGAGGTATTGTTATTAGAGCTAAACCAAGTGGGGAAAAAAAAAAAAAAAAACACTACAGAAAAATTGACAAAAGTTCACATAGGTGTCCTCACACTTCTACATTCAGTGCTAAGCTTATTATGACCCAGTACTGGTCAGAACTGTACTGTATGTATGCATTTTTACTACAGGAAAGAGACAAGGAAGATAAAAGGTCCATTTGGAAGGTCTTCTTTACTAAGAAGCAGCCAGAAAATTTAGAGAAATCAGAGTGGAAGAAAGGTCTGAATTTGTGTGTATTGTATTTCTATGCCATAAGCAAGGAAATTAATAGCAACTTTGGAGCGAATACGATTACAGGAAAATTAAGGCAGTAACTACTGTTTCTGTGACAGAAAAGGAGAAGCAAAAAAAAAAAAAAAAAGAAAAAAGGCTCATGAAGGAGCCATTTTTCCTGTTCAAACAAAAATAATATTCACCAAGTAGGAGTGAAAATTGCATTTAACCAAAGCAGTGTGTAAATATTATTCTAACCATGTGGATAAAAGACTGCATAATCTATAATTACAATTAATATTTTGTTTACAACAGCATTAACCTTTCTGAAATTAAAACTTCAGTTAGGGTGAAAAACAAAGCAATGATATTGGGATACTTCACTAGATTTGAGCAATATGTAGTCACAAGTTTCAAGGACTTTGTCATATCTCCGTGCATTTACACAGTGGCACAAGTCTTTTGTTTCCTAAGGCAGGCTAGATTTAAGAATTCATGAGCTATTTCTTTATATAGGACTACATTCTCAGCAAGTATTCACAGATTTTCAAGGAATAATCTCTATTAATGGTTTTGTGTGAATGTATAGTAATTTTTACTATAAATCTGCTTAAATCTGCATCAGGTTGGATGAAAACAAGTCACTTATATTTGCTTGCAGATAAATTCATGGGTTGCTAACAAAACCTGTAGCAGCTTATTACCAGTGGACTTATACAGCATCTAAGATAGTATTGCTATTATTATAGTCAAATACTCTGGGGAAAAGTAGTTCAATATGACAAAAAATGGGAAATTTTTAAATTATGTATTTTGCATTGTATTCATATAAATATGTTCTGTAAATCTTAATCCTGAAAATATTTTTTGTCAGAAACAGATTTCTATTAAGAGAGCAAGTTTAAAGAAACTTTCTTTGTAACTGAAGTAACAATGAAACAATTTAAAGTAGCTGTTAATTCTTCCTCAGAATGTTAAACGAGAATAAGCTGGAACAAGGAAATTAATAGCAAAGAAACTATCATTTCTAAAGTTTATTGGCTTGTTGTTGTTGTTGTTGCTGTTGTTTTGTTTGTTTTGTTTCAGCATTCGTAGTTTAAAAAGAAACAGTTTGGAAATACTGAGATGGTAGAGCTCTACATGTGAGTTATAATTTGATATGTGTCTGCATAGGCTTTATCTGAAAAGTGCCTTTTGCATTGCCAACATTATTACTGTCAGCATTTTTGACAGGGTGTGACACTAAAAGTTGTTTTCTCACCTATAACAATTGAAGCTGTTAAGTGTAAAGAGAACTTTACACATTCAAATTTCTCTTCTGAAGAGAAAGACGTGCTGCATTAGCCGACTGTTTTTGATGAGACTGTGCTCTACACAAGTAAATGCCTGACATATGAAAGGATAAATGCTTCCAATAAGCATACTGTGAATATTAATATTTGACTTTTTAACTTAGAATACTATGAACATGTCCAGTTGGATAATATTTAGAAGGCATTCAGATATTTGAGACTGATACTAGCCATTGCTTGTTTCCTCCATTTCATTGCTAACTTGTCCTTGAAATGTTCTCTCAAATTAACAACCAGTGTGTACATTATTACTGTGTTATTTACTCTTGCGGGAATTTGAATTTCTATTAAAATGCATGTAACATACATACAATGTGTGAAGGCATGCTTTCCTTTTTTCCTTTAATATTCTTGTCACTGCAGAGTTTACATTTAAAAAAAAAAAAAAGAAAAGAAAAAATTCTTCACTAAGTTGTCATCTTATGGACTATTAAGACTATTCTGTAAATACTGCTACACACAGTATCACAAAAAGGTATATTATTCCTGCATTCTAAATTCTTTGACAATGTAACTCTAAGTAGTGATCAAAGCATTCCACCCAAAAGGGTAAATAATAATTGCATATAGAAGAAAAGCAAATGAGAATTATGAGATGTATAATATTAAATATTTATTCAAACCCAAAAAAGAGAGAGATGTATATTTTAATATTTTGATTACAAATAAATTAGAAGTATCATTCAGTTTAGATAGTGGAGCAGAGTTAATAGTATTGGAGAATGATAATTATTTTTTCAGTGTTACTGAGATATTATCCAGTAATAGGTACTAAAAGTAGGAATGATTCTGTTGTTGAATTGTGAGCTAAATTCTCAGGTAGACTTTTCCATCTGTTACACTTTTATGCTCCGGAGTTTCTAAATGCATGTCTCAATCTTGTTATGTTTCTTGTGGTGTTCTACTGGGACAAATTTGGAGGTGTTTCAGATCACAGTGTTATGAAAAGACATTTAATTCTATTTTGTTATCATCAACTCTGTATTTGTGATTTGCGGTCTCTTTATCAGTGGTTAGCAGAGGTAAGACCTACTCATGGAGCTGAGTTAATGGTTGAAGACAGAAACAGTGCAAAAAGGAATTTTATAGTCAGTTGTATATACAAAACTGTAGATAGGTGAATCACTGTACGTGGTGGTCCTCCATGTTGGATCTCTGTAACATCACGTATTACCATAGCTTGTGTTATATTGTTGTCTGCACTGCTGGTTAGATTGTTCTTGAAGCAAGACTCTATATTATTCTCATTATAATTAAGAAATTTACATCTGCAGTTACAGGATTTCTTGTATCATCATATCAAGGTGTCAGATTACCTGCTTTTTCCTGTATGTGATACTGCCCTTTTCTACCTCCAATACCATCTTTTTAGATGACCTCGTTGATTAACATTACTTTTCATCACTTATGTCAATTGTTCTAGTTGAAGATAATACCTCTACAGATTTCTTTTTCATATAAGGTAGAAATTTGTACCCAAACACACAAAAAGAAGAAGAAAGCGAAATAACAAATCTATTTAAATTTCTTCTTTAAATATGGAAAATGTAGCGGTTTATTATATCAGAAATAAGTGATCTGATACAGTTTCCTGATGAGGGAGAAGAATGAAAAAACAAAAGCAAAGCACCTCAGCAGCATGGTGTAGAGTATAAAAAAATGTTTCAGAATTAACATTTGAGAATATTTTGAATTTATTGGGTAAAAAAGATTAGATGAAATTTGAATGATGTTATATGATATGGTCTTTATAAAAAAAAAAAAAAGGAATAAATTCTGAATCACTCATGTCAGTGCTATGCTAGGAGGAAAGGACTGCTGTGCTTTCAGGATTACACATGTTGAGAAAAGATATAAGATATGGAATAAGATAACTAAGTTTTATGGTGTGATAGCATAAGTATGGAATGGTGATAAATACTGTCAGCCACACAAATTTTTCAATGTACTTCATTACATTTTTCAATGTAATGATCAAAGCCATTACAAAAGACAAATAGGCCTAAATTTAAAGGAACAAAGAGTACTATAAACCAACCAATTTTACAGAAACTGAAAATTTGCTATAAGCAAAGGAAATTACTTGCTAGGATTACTGGTTCTACCAATGTTTTGAAATGGTGAGATAAGCCAGTGTTGAATACACGATCAAACGCTGGAGTTTGGGTTTAAGAGCTGCTACTAGGTCCAGTGCATATCCATGATATCAATTAATGGTAATTAAAAACACTTGGATCACAACCAAGTATTTGTGTAACTTACTAAGGTCTTGAGAAGGATTTTTCTGTATTTAGAAGTGGATTGTTATCTTTGGGTTTATAGCTCCTAGAAGAATTAATTGTTAAAAAAAAAGTGTTTACTTAATGTAAGTACTTATATCAGAAATAGGTTCTCAGAACAGGAGAAGGTAAGTTTTGAATGCTCTGCTTGCTTGGAGCTGTTGACTGCTTACTAATTACTAAAATATATAGCCCTGGTCAAGTATGATGAAAATTCAGGACTGTGGTTGATGAAATAATAGTATGGAGTTAAAAATAATAGCTACAAGGCAGGAGTGAGGAGGAAGAAAAGGGTGTTTTAAACATTAATGACAATCACTTTCAACAAGAAACCTGATACAAAAGACATGACTATACTTCAGAGTTTGCCACTGCAAGGTCTGTGGATGGCTGCACTTGACATGCTGGGTAAAGGCAGCTGCAGGACATGTAATGAAAGGTTGCAAGGACACAAGTGAACAGCATGCTACAGAGCTGAAAGAGGAAGGCCCTCAATATTACAGAGCTTAAAGCATTTGAAGTGTCAGGGAATATAGTAGAAATTTTCTGGGACGGAAAATTCTACAAATTTAATGATATTACCACATTTTGCTCACTTACCTATCTCACTGGTTTGGTTTTTCCAAATTATCAAAAAAACCTTGGGAAATTCTGGGATCGTACGAGCTGCTTCAGATTTTGTAAAATATGAGTGAGTAATTCAGTACATATTTCATATTTTGAGCCAATCCTGCTTTATCACAGTCACTTATGCACGCAGTGCCACTGTATGGTACGTTAGCAGTAACGGGACTTACATGGGACAAGTTAGAGATTCTAGTTATCTGGTAGAGAAGAAGATATGGGCAGAAATCTGAGATTCCTATCTTGTTAACTTGCATTTTTTAATAGTCGTTTAAAAAGTCAATAACTATTAAGATACCTAGTTCCAACGTACTGCCATGGGCAGGGTTGACAAAAGGTTCCCGTATTCATTGAAAGGTTTGGGTTGGAAATGACCTTTAAGATCATCTAGTTCTAACTCCCATAATATAAGCAGGAATACTGCCCACTAGACCAGGTTGCTCAAAGCCTTGTCCAGCCTGGCCTTGAATGCTTACATGGTGGGAACATCCACAGCCTCACTGGGTAACCTGCTTCAGTGTCTTTTCACCCTCAAAGTAAAGATTCTTTTCTTAATATCTAGTCTAAACCTGCCCATCTACTTTTAAAATAAAATAAATTCAAAAGTGTATTAAGTTTTGTTATCACTAGATCAGTTTGATGTTAACAAAATTATGAATTTGAGTCACCATTAGCTGTATACTAAACTTGTATTAATCCTTTTGAGTACCAGTAAAGACAGTCAATGTATTGCAGTTCTCTTGGCACAATTCTAGTTGCAGTATTTTTTTCTATTACAAAGTAAATGCATTTGTCAGTGTATTTGTCAACAAAACACAGAATCTAACAATAATTATACTGCAATCCGAACACCATCAGAAATCAAGGTGTGGGGAAAAAAAGCAAATAATAGTTAAGGAAATTTTAAGAAAAAAAGACAAGCTTTTTTTTTTGTTGTTTTACATGAGCAGAGAAAGTCTGCTTCCATCTTCAATTCTTTATTCCCCCTTTAAACCTTGTTGTTAATACTTTAATACTTCATATTTTGCTGATGCAGGATTTATGGAGGCTCAGGAAGGTTAGCTTGAAAATATTTAACCTTTCTAAGCAGATTCAGAATGTGCAGTCTGATGCAATTTATATTTATTAGTAATTTTAAAAGGAAACTGTTTCCAAATTCTTGTAGCCAGTGGCTCATTTTGATTACCAGATTTTCATTTGCTGTTCAAGAACAAAAGAGAACATAGCAGTCAGACACAAACTGCAAAGGTCACTATGTGCTGGTACCATATAAAGATTAGAAAACACATGTAAGTTTCTGACATGTATGAAAATTTATGAGTGGACCAGGCTCATAGAAAACATGAAGACAGACAGGCTTTGTCCTTTGTCCACTTCCACTGGGATAGACATCAGGTTACACTGGCCCAGACCCATGCACAGCTTCATGAGCATACACACATTCACAGATCCCTCATGTACTGGCAGAGTCCTGCTATCGTCCCAGCATTCCTTCAATTTTGTCAGTGTTAAATATTCTAGTCTTTCAGTTGAGATGTTTGATTTTACACGTTCAACGTGTTTTGATGGGATTTCACCATGTTTTTGAGTTCAACTTATTTTTGAATACTGGAAATTTTACTGAAGTTTTACTGAAGGTAAATAAATTTTAAAAAGAGTATTAACAAAAGGATAGTAAGGGGTTATAAAACCAAAAATTTGAAGGTTAGAAAAAAGTGTGACTGACATACTGACATTAATTTGTGAACCCGTTCATGTGCATACCTTCTGTTTTACTTAAGACACAACATTTACTGAGAGGATTCCTTGTTCCATTAATTTTACACAACCTACTTTTCAGAATGTAAATCTCAGTTGATAGAGGAAAATATATCATGTCATGATGTGACAGCCTGAGAGAGGTGACGTTACTATAGATCCATGCCCCCAGCTCCAATCTGTAGCAAGGCTGAAAATGTATTCCCATTATGCATTCCCAGTAAATACAGAGAGCACATGCAAACTACCTGTATACACATACATATATGGCTAGCCACACAAATAAGAGACAGAGACATGGAGCATTCACAATCACAGATAGCAAAGGCTATCCTGTTAGTAAAAATATGTACCTATATGCAGTGCCAATCATTGCAGCCGTTGCCTGCTCTAGCTGGTGGTGCAGACCGTCTCACACTTGTACACACATGTACGTACAGACATATCCAGGAGTTCACTGATCCCATACAAAGGATATCCTGTATGTGCACTTACCCTTAGAGAAATATAGATGCCTTCTCACCCAGTGCTGGCCCTCAGAAATCCATTCACTCCCTTGCACCCAGGCCATTCTAAGTATTCGATGTCTAGGCATGATCTTTGCTAGTGGTTGCATACTTGCTTCCATACCCATGGTCACTCCAGTTGCTGTACTCCAGTTTCTATGCACACACATACACACACGCGCGCATCAAGAAAAAAAGACCTTTACCCTTAATTGAATATGGAGTTTAGTAAAAAGATAGGACATACCAAAGTGATCAGGTGCAGGGCATGACCAGTGAAGCTACTGACCAACTCTCTCTGAGTCCGCATCAGTGGATAGTTATGCTTCCTAAGCTGCTTCCTCCCCACATCACCTGAACTTTCCTCTTTTTCTACTTTTGCTTCATCCCTTCAATATCTTGTAATACATCATGTGTAACCCTATTTTTTAAAAAAAAAGACAAACAAACAAAAATTTCCCCTGCATTCCGTAAGATTTCCTACCTCCTGGGCAACAACTCTCCTGAGTCTACAATGTGATCTGTAGAGTTGTTATCATTTTCTTAATCTTTATTGGTTTTCTGTCTGGACAACAGGGCTAATGACTCTCTTGGAAGGGACTGAGACGGAGCGTTTTTTCCTCTGGGTCTTTAAATTTGGATTCTTATCTCTCGTAATGCCATGTGCTTCTATGTCTTTAGGGAGATGGGCCCTTCGTGGGCTGAAGGCTCTCCTGTGATGTGCATTCCAGCCACCAAGCAGCGTTATTTGCTCCCCTCCCTTGTTCCACTATTGTCTGTCTGGGCTCCTTTGTGGGTGTGCAGATTAGCCTTTACCACCTTAAAACAGTGAGGTAAGGGAGAGGGATGTGTGTAGGACTCCTTCAATTGTCACTAAGATTGAAATACATCAAGTAAATGAGGCAGAGACTTGCAGGAAGGAGGATGGAGTCATGGTGAAGCCAACAGAGAAGTTTCCAGGGCAGTGATCTGGATCCAGATCTCTGCTTCAACATCCCCATGTAATTCTGGGTGAGTCATTTAAAAAACATTTTCACAGGTGGACAGTAATTGTGTATTCTTTATTTTCTGGGTGACTGACTTTGTTCCCCATGGTATGATTTACAGAACAACTAGGCACTTGTAACTGCATCATTAGCAATTTAGAGCAGTGCTTGAATTTATTAAATGTAATGTATTGTTATCTAAAAATGAGGCTTAGGTTATGTGAAATTTGACACATAAATTTACTGGCTCTTTTTTACCTTATTGTCCCTGCATCTTGGTTCTCAACCTGTGTTTCCTATATGATAATAGAGTGTAACTAATGGCAATACCCTTCTTTACATAGTGGTACTACAGGAATTGGTTTGTTCGGGAGGAAGCTTCCAGTTATTGTTCACGATACTATATGAAATTTCCTGTATCACTGATATCAAAGCAAAACATTTTGTGATATGATGAAATAGAATAAAAGCATTCTTCACATATCCTTCCTCATGCTTTATTTCTTAATACAGCAAATGCTATTTAAGTTGTATTTGAGGGATTCCCCTTTCTAAAGATGCTGTGAAAGTCGATTTTTTTTCCTCAAGAGCTGGTTATGGTCTGTCTCATTTTACACAACACTTCTGTTCTAGTGAGGTTCTCTATTAAGAGGAGGGAAACAAATTTTTTTCAAGTACACTTTTCACTCTGTACCAGGTATGAATGGCAGTGGCAGTGCCAGGAGGGGAAAGTGGGAAAGAATTGAGAAAGCCCAGACCAAACTACGCTGAATGGTTCTATGCTGTCAGTGCATTAAAATAGCAAAATGTAGAAGACTAATAGATGCATCAAGTCACTATGTTAAAAATTTGTCATCATAATGCTATTATGTTGATATGCCACATATCAGTAGATGGAAGTTAGTGAACAATTATTTTGTACTCAGAGAAGGTTTGGAGTACTGCAGAAAAATGCTGTTTGTGGGAAAAAAATAAATAACTGTCTGCTCCATAAGCACCATGTTTTCCATGTGCTAGGAAAGCATTTACAGAAGTGTATGTTTCAATGCATATGTACGACAATAAGATTAATCCTATATATTCTTTCTTTTGATTATTTAAGTTTACCAACTTAATAATTTTAATGAAATTTTTCCTAGTGCTTAGTAAGCAAAAGTTCACAAGATTCTTGTAAAGAATTACTATTGAATTTATCTTTATCTGCAGTTGTAAAGATGTCAGCTTTTAGTATGAGACAAAAGTGAAGAAAATTGTCTATGGTAGTTAACACTAATATAAGAATGCGAATAAGCTGAATGGAATATGTGGTTGATTTCTATGTATTTTAGAGGTAACTATGAGTAATACGAAATAATAAGAAAAAATATACAGGGTAATACAATAAGTTTAAAATTATGTATCTCTTGTAATTGTATTTAAGCATTCTCTTATATGCAATCAACATAGAATGTGATCTCATTATTCTGCTCAAGCTATATCACTAAATAATTTAGTTAAAACTGAAATCACTTACTATGGTTAGTATTAGATACTGGAAGCATTAGGCTTCATTCATAAACTTAAAAATGCTCTTTTATTGGCATTCTATCCTTCATTTTTCCAACATATCAAAAAATGCCTGTATTTTTTCTATTTAGACTGTGTTTCCCAGGAATGAGATAAATGAAATCTTGGTCAGAAACAGACCTTGAGAAATATCAGCAAAATTATTTGATCGTGTAATACTAGAAAACGCTAGAAAATACTAGAAAATAGTATTTAAAGAGGATAAATGAAACAGATATCTAACATACTGTAAATATATTTTACTGTTGTTGTATTGATGCCATAAAATATATAGTATTGAGTGATCTCTTAGCATTGTGAGGAAAAGTGAAAAGACTCAAAGAGATGTCTTAGTGTAGTAAATCAGGCTTACACTTGGTGCTATATTAAGTTTTTTTGTGTCATTTGAGTCTTTTATTGTCTGTTTCTACACAAGACATACGGTTAAGACACATATCAGGCAGCCGTAGATTGCCAGGACTGAAAACTTCTTAGGAAATATATGTATTTTTTTCAGAGTTCTACTCAGCACCATAAGATGAATTTATGAACAATCTTGATGTAGGTGTGCTAGGTTCTATTTTTTCAATTCTATTTAATGTATGTGAGTCTTTTATAACAAAGTCTTACCTCTGGCTTTTCTGTGCATCACTGTATTTTCTCCTACAATTCTTCCTTTTCTCCTTCATGCTCTGTTAATCTCATCCCAGTTCTATTTTGGTAGTTGTGTACCCGTTATATGTCATACTCATGTACTATTTAATGTAAAGTCTACACATTTCATCAAAACTTTTGTTTCACTGCTCACCCATTTAATTTATAATCTTTCAGTAGCAATACATAGATAACGTTAATGCAAGCTTTTCAGTACTTATGCACTGTTGTGCCTGCAATAAAATAATTGAAATTACATTAAATCATAACCAAAACATCTGAATATCATCTTATACTTAAGTCATGTTGTCTAGGAACAAGGATGACCTTCTCTGCAGGGAAAAAAAATAATATCTGGTGATCATGAGGATTTCAGCTGTTCATCTTTATTTGCTTTCATTGAAAGAGACTAATTTTAATCTTTACAGCATACTTTGATAAAAATAAGCTTCTAAAGTCAAATGCTTCAGATACAAATATATTTTTAATGATTTATAACTCCTCTGATGGTTGTTTTATATTGAGAGAGATAAAACATTTGTCATCTACTTTCAATGAACTATTCCTATTTCGTGATTTAAAAAAAAAAAAAAAAGGTAAAAGCAAATACAATCCAGATGTCAGGTGCAACAGCCACAACTATTTTGTCACATCCCTAACTGCTTTTACAGTAGACTGCCAGGTATATGCCTCTGTTTAACCTTTTTCTGATAACCTTTCCTATTTGGACAAAATTAGTGTAATGTAAGTGGATATGTTCACACAGTTAGTGCTCAAACTTGCTCTGAGCTTACCCCTATGCCTGTGTTGTAATAAAAGCTTTGCTGTCACAGCTGGCTGGAAAAGCTTGGATACCTGAATCCAGATATACTAATTGCAATGATGCAACAGGATGATCAGGAGAAATACTGGATGAAAACTTAAGGGAAAAAGAACAAACAGATTGCAGCATTTCTTCTGCCTCACTCTGTGGACCATCTCTATTTTAAAACATCATGCCTATTTTCTATATTGCCTCTGCAGAGAAAATGCACAAACAACTGAAAAGACCTGCATTGCTAAAATGACAAATTAAAAACCTCTGCCTCTATACAATTCTCAAGAAAGTCAGTACATTAAGAGAAACATTAGAAATATTTGGTTGCTATATTTTTAGTATGTATTATCAGCTGATGTGGAAAATAAGTTTCTTCAGGGACAAAAGTGTCAAGTAAAAATAATAATACATTTAGAATCATCTGTGAAAGTATAAAAGCCTGAAAATTTCAGAATATTTTCCTTTGTTCTAAGCAAAGGCTTGAATATATAATGCTTGAAATTTCATCTTTTTTGTTTTCGTTATAGGTTAATGCAAATGAGAAAAATGGTGACATACCCTGCAACCACAGAACTAATTTAGATGAGTCGTTATTGGAAATAATTCATGCTAAGTCAGTGAACTATGGTAAGATTTCTAGGAATGTAGTGATGCTATATTAAGTTGGTTACAAATATGAGCAACTAACAGTGTTTTTCTCTATACATTTCTATTTGTGTCCCTGTGAATTTAACTCACAATACTAAATTGTACATAAATACAATTTAACTTAATTTTGGTGTAGGAACTTCAGTGGGGAAAAAAAATCCAGAACACCCCTCTGAGCATTCAAAAATATACTATATATCTGTACTTTGACAGTATATATTTTTAAAAAGTATATATGTGATAATCCCTTTCATGATTTGGTTTCATGTGGAAAAAGAAAATCTCTATCTGAAATCCCAAAAATGGGAATGGAATAAACTGAAGAGGGAAAATTGATTTATCTGTTCTTTCCTTCTAAAAGGTTCCATGAAAGAGAGAAATGCAATAAAACATCATACATGCATTCCTAACTCTAAGTAAGTGAACTCTAAGTTGCACTACTTGGGAAGGCTAGTATCAGTTTGGACACAGAAATCCCTTACTTTTATGTAATGTCTCTGTCCTACAGGAAAGAGAGATCAGCTTCATTAAAGCTTGTCCCATAGCTCTGTGTAGCTGCTGACTAAAACTGAGTGAAGAAAGATGTCTAATGTCTTAATTTGATGATAATGAAGTTTTGTTTGAGGAAGTGGTCAGGTAGAGTTGTAGAAAATCTACTCTGCTTCTGAAAATGGAAT
Source organism: Lagopus muta (assembly GCF_023343835.1). Classification (NCBI taxonomy): domain Eukaryota; kingdom Metazoa; phylum Chordata; class Aves; order Galliformes; family Phasianidae; genus Lagopus; species Lagopus muta. The sequence goes on from NC_064436.1 coordinate 51,223,036, forward strand.
TATTCCACTCACAGTCATTTACTTTCTTAGGGTATGAACACTAGATGTTCAAACTAAAGACTGAACAGTATGACAAAGTATATATGAAGAGAAATCATGAAATACCAATTTGTTCTCACATAGTTTAAAACAGTTTCATTTTTTCCATGATATATTATCATTTCTTTAATATATGTAATCTTAGTAACCATGTTTTAGATCCCTACATTTGCCTTTGTTTCTGTCTTGCCTCAACAGTATCTCTAGCTTGTCTATGGTTGTAGTTCAAACCTGGAAGGTGGCTAAGTCTCTCACCGCCATTTGCTTACCCCCACACAGCAGATGGGAAAGGGCAAAAGTAAGAGGAGTCATGTGTTGAGATAAGGCAACACAAAAGCTGTACACACAAAGCAGAATAAGGAATTCACTTACTAGTTCTTGTTGGAAGGTAAATGTTTAGTCATTTCTGAGAAGCAGGCCTTCACATGTGTAATGATCATGGGGGAAGAAAGCTGCCACAATTCCCAAGCCCTTGCTACCATGCCACTGGCTATACACTTCCTCCTCTCCCTGAGCTTTTATTGCTGAACATTACATCACATGGTATGGGATATCCCTTTGGTTAGTTGGAGTCAGCTGTTTTTTGCTGTGATCTGTTGTGGTTTAACTTAGCAAGCAGGTCCACTCCACACAGTCATTCACTCACTTCCCTTCTTATCAGTGGGATGGAGAAGTGAATTAGGGAAAAAATACAAAATAGAACCCAGAAATTGAGGTAAAAACTACTTACTAAGAGAAAAAGAAGGGGGGAAAAAAGAATAGTAGCTATGACAATATATAATACATAAATTATATATGTATATAAGTAGGTGATGTACTAGCAATTGCTCACCACCCACTGACCGATGCCCGCCCCCCCCCCCCCCCCCCCCCCCGTCTCCAAGCAGTAGCAGGCTGCGTGACAAGTTTCACTTGTTTACAAACTTTATTCTGCCTGATGCCATATGGTATATGGGATATTCCTTTGGTCAGTTTAGGTCAACTGTGCTGATTCTGTCCCCTCACAGTTCCTGGAGCCCCCCCCCCCCCCCCCCCCTCCCCTTATTCCTCCACTTCAGCCCTCTCCCCCACCACTGACAGGGCAGTACGAGAAGCTGAGAAACTAAAATGTCCTTGGCTCTATATACCCCTACTCAGCAAAAACTAGAACAGTGATGTGTTATTTGTTTTTCTCCAAAAATCAAAACATACCAGCTGAAGCCAGAACAGTTCACTTCCAACTTTTTTTGCACCCTCAGCCCATTCACTGATGGGACATCACGAGAAGCAGGATTGGCTGTGAGACTGTGTCAGCATGGTTCAGCAGTAGCTAAAACACTGGATATGTTATCGACACTAGTCTGATTGCTAACCCAAAACATAGTATCATACCAGCTACTATGAAGAAAATGAACTTTATCTCAGCCAAAGATATCTCAGCCAAATTGCAAAAACCTGCAATTCTAAACAGTGCAGTTCAGATTTCTATTCCAGCATGTTTTTGTTACCTTCAAATACTTAGAACACAGTTCTTCTTATCATGTATACATATGTATATATAAGTGTATATGAGTATATAAATGTAGGCAGCACTCTGAGAGTGATGATTCTCCCCCTTCTACTTCACTCTTGTGAAATCCCATCTGGTGATCTGGATCTGGTTCTGGGTCTACCAACACAAGAAAGATACTGTTCCAAACATCCTGTCTTCTCCAAACTTTTCTATCCTTTTCTTCCTCATCTTACAGCTCTTTGTAATATTACATCATTGTCAGAAATGTTTATTAGCTATTCATATAAATTAATGCCTTTATTAAGAGTTTATTGATAAGTTGTTGACAATGAATTTCAAGTAATGTCATAAAAATATTGTGTGATAACATTTACTTCAGTAAAAACTTGGCAACGAATATTGTTTGCCTTTGAAAATCATGTTTTATATTTGTTGTTTCATAATACTAAACCTTCAGCTCAGACAGGCACTTGAAAATGATTGTTGTTGAACAAAACAAAAAAGAAAATGTAGAGAGTGATGATTCATAGTTCAGTAAGTTGGCCTTAAGAGGATTGTTTCAGGGTGACCTCTGATTTTTCACACACAATTAACTAGCAAACAGAAAAAGTAATGAAAGAATTTACAGGAATTCTAACCTGTAAGCCCATTATTTTCCTTTCTACAGTCACAAGATCATTATTATTTGGAAAACAATGCATATCAGAAAACAAGTAGGTACTTTTTGATCATAAACATTTTTAAATGCATTATTCAATTTATTTCTCCCTTCAATATCCTCAGCCAAAACCACTTATTTATACCATTCTACGATGAAAATATATATTTCCTAAGCAAATCTCTAGCTATTATGCACAGAAACTCATATGTAACTAAGTAATTATACTAAATAGTGCAGAGGATTTTATTACAAATTGTATTTAATTCATTGCCTCTGCCTATTACACACTTCAGATCAATAGACATATATATATTTTTTTTCCAGACACTTGCTTATGTGATTAAACATCATCTTTTGTCTTAAACTCTTTCCTTAATGGTGTGACTATGCTGGAATGTAATATATATAGCTTAACTTTTACTTCATTACCTTTTATAGAGCAGTAACATCAAGGATTGTCTCCTATGTACATTTGTCTCAAGAAGTGCACTTAAAGCTGCAATAAACAGGCAACTAAAATTTGTCCTAGTTTGGGAGAGTTAGTAATTATCAGTATGAATGCTTTGCTATCAGTGGGATGCACTCTTTACTTTAGTTTTAGAACTCTATAGCTTATTTTATTGTTAAGTGAATGTTCAAGAGAAGCTCAATGCAAACTTCCCTTCTACTTTTGCGTGACTAGAGTCACTAATTTATATTACAATAAACCTCTTTATTTCCCTGAGTGTTTTCATTGACTTAGCATACCAGAAGTGTTTTTAAATAAAAGAAAATATAGTTTTTCTTTATATATATATATATATATATATATATATTTATATATTTATATATACATTATATATACATATATATAATGATACATATGTATGTATTTATGTCAATGTGTTTACTGTTAGGGAATAAGCTATGAGTATTTAGTGATTCAGAATGATAGTGGTATTATAATCTGAAAAGTTTCTGCAGTGCACGTGATATTTTTATGTTTAGTTTGACATAGAAATTATATGCTTATCCATAATAGGGTAGGAAGATTGAAATATCCAGGAACCAACTGTTGAAGCTGATGATAAATAACACTAAATAAGAAGAATTTCAAAACTATCATGAAAGAAGTGCCATCCAGAGTACTGGAAATGAAGAGAAAGATAATTGGATCTTCTTTGCATTTCAAAGTAGTGCTCAGAAAGGACAAAGCAATAGCAGAAAAATTAATTTAATTCTTTGTATTAATAGATATTGTGCAGAAGCTAAGGAAGATTCCTGCATTAAAATCTTTGCAAGAAAAAAGGACAAATGTTTCACAACATTCATAACATGAATAAGAGAGCTCAGTGAATGGAGTTAAAAAGAAGGTTAAAACAATCTTTTTTCTTTTTAATTAGCTTGTCTTTCTTTTAACAGATTCACCCCTAACATTTCAGAACGTTAGGATTATTCTACAAAATACTCAGTTTCCGATATAAAGAGTTAAGCTTTTCACTTAAGAATTTATTTGTTTTTACACATACTTAACCTTCTGTATTGCAGGACACAAAAGGGTCTGTCTTGATTTATTGTGTGTATTATTAAAGAAAATAATTTTAAAAGTTACTCAATGCCTATCATATTAAGTCAGTAATAACCCTGTCAAATCATAGTAAGAAAGGCCAAATGTCTTGTCAATTTGATCTGTAACAAGTGTGCTGACATTGTTTTTATAATTATCCTATTTATTAAATTCCATATATCCCTCTATGCATTTTTCAGGTTCACAGCAGATCCTTCCTCAACTTCTAGTCAAAAAGTAAGATTAAACAATTCAAATATATATGTTTTCCCTTAAATTTTCAGTGCTGCCATGGTATACTTTTATTTTTATTTGTTTATTTTCCTTTTTTTTTTTTTTTTTTTTTTTTCCTAAATAAAAAGTTCTCTGTAAGGAGTCAGGGAAAGGTGGTAGGTTCCCAACACTCACTAGAAGTTATTCTTCTGCAAACATGTAAGGCAATAAAGGTGTGTTTCAGATTCTCTTACAAGTAAGAGTTATTTTCATGTTTGGAGTGGAATTGCATTATTTATCATTAACGGATAACAAGATAGATGTAGTGCTTGTGCTGCCTTGCACCATGTAATTACAAGTGCTCTTGGTTATTGCTGTGTTACAAAAATCTGAGGCTGTGTGTTCAGTTTTGAGATTTAAGCTAATGAATACTGTACATTTCTTATGATTAAAAAAAAATGGAAAAGGAAATCAGGCAAGTGACAAATGCATCAGACTTGAATGTGATTTTTCAGAAGTTTCCTACAATATGTAGGTTAGTACAGTTGTTTTGTATATCATTGCGTTACATTTTGTATATCATTACACATTTCATCTTTGTATTTCATGCTCAATTTTCATGAAAATTAAAAATCATAATTGTTTTTATTTCAGAATTGGTAAAATTGAGAAAGAATGCAAATCCACCCAGATTATACTGATAAAATTATGCCTACTCAAAAATGGTAACCAATTGCAGCAACTAGCATCTACAGGCATTTATCGGTCTCTGATACTGGTATTATTTTGTGGGCCTTTTAGATTCCATTACGTTTTGTTGGCATATGACAGATGGTAGCAGAGGGGCAGTCTGACAGAATGGTGTCTGACGTGGAAGTGTAGATGAAGCAAAAGTGTGAAATTGAATTCCTCTGTGCAGAAAAAATGTCATCTATTGACATTCATTGGTGCTTACTGAACATTTATGGGGACCAAACAGCAGATGCGAGCACAGTGAAGTGGTGGGTAGTACGTTTCAGCAGTGGCAGTTTAACAGTCAGTTCAGTTAATAAAATTTAACAGTTTAAAAAGAAAACTAAAATTATGATTAATTTGACACAAAAATCCTAATCTTCCAAAATTTAGATTCCTAGAGTTCAAATAAATTTATAACTATAAATGTTTGAATTCTCATCCTGACTGAATAGTCACTGCTTGCAATTTCCTGATGCTAGCCTCAAAAAACCATGTCTGTGACTCAATATTAGAACATTACTGAACATCAGAATGACCTCTGAGTGTATCAAATCACTCTTGTAGATGACCTTTCTATAAGTATTGAAGTCCTTTAATTAGTTCAGATTATATGAAGCCTGCATAGAGCTAGAACTGTATGTGTACAGATTACAAAGTGCTTGCAAGAAAGTACTGTTTTGATCAAAACATGTAGTTTAATATATTAGTGTTTCCAAGCCAAGAATTCATGCTGACAGCAAGAAACACACCATATGTGGTACTCAACTGCTCAAACTATTATCTCATTGAACCTAAGTTGTTCTTGCAGAATGCAGTAAGAAAATAGCCTGACTTAGCTGACAAAAATTTATCCTAAGAATCTTACTTGTAACAACAATATTGTGTTGTTTTTTAAAATGTTGTTAGTTTTCACTGCTCACTTTTTTCTTTTCTTTATATTTTTTGTTACAATTGTTAATTATCTTTGTAGCTTGATTTTACAAGAGGGCAAGACAAAATGTTAAAATATTTTCTTTGACCTCACAAAAGTGTGCGCAGAACACATCCACGTGAAATAAATTCAAAAGTAAAACAAATTCCACCAGATGAGAAAAACAGAAAAGGTAGGGACAAATGGAGTGCATATATATAAACTTTTATTGTCTTATTTCATAAGAAAGATGTTGAGCTGTTGGAGGGCCCTGAAGGTGATCAGAGAGCTGAAGCACTTCTCTTCTGATTAAAGTTTGAAGGAGCTGGGCTTATTTAGCTTGGAGAAGATTCTGGGGAGACCTCACTGTGGCCTTCAAGTACTTGAAGGGAGCTTGTAATTTTTTTTTTTTTTTTTTTTTTTTTTAAATGTGGTCTGATAGTGATAGGACAAGGGGGAATGATTTTAAGCTAAAAGAGGGGAGAATTACATTAGATGTAAGGATGAAATTCTTTACTCGGGAGTGGAGGGACACTGGAAAAGCATGCCCAAAGAAGCTGTGAATGTCCCATCTCTGGAGGTGTTCAAGGCCAGGTTGGGTGGGGCCTTAGGCAGCTTGATGTAATAGCCCAGTCCGTGGCATGGGTTGGAACTAGATGATCTTTGAGATTCCTTACAGTGTAGGCTATTCTGTGATGCTGGATGTCCATGCACAACTGTCACACCACAAAATGAAGAGATTCTTTATCAGCTCATTCATGTGAATTGGCTAATGGTGGTGACTGTGTTGAAAACCAGTGTTTTGTAGCTGAGAATTTGCTCTATCACATAGTTTTGTTCACTCAGTATGTGTTGCAGATTCTATGGAAATAAATAGGAGGCATTACTTTCATAATGTACACGATTTATTTATATTAACAAGCCTCAAAAAGTCATTCATCCATTTTCTATTTCCATTTTTATTTTATTTTTTTTTTTTAAGCTTAGAATGATGGAAGAAATATTATCTATTTGATTTTTAATATTAGGCGCTATTGAATAAAGAAAAGATTGGCTGCTAGAGATTAAGTTGCAAATGAGGTAGCTAGCTTTAAAGTGTGAAGTCGTAGAAATGTTTTTCTCAAGTCTGTAGGTGATCTTTATGATGCATTTTCATTTCATGTTATGTTATCCTTAAGCTGAGCATTCATCCACTCTTATATATTATTAACTGAGAAAAAATATGGTTTGAAAATTTTGGAAAACTTTTAAATTTTGTGATATCACTTTTAGAGATGGGTTGAAATAATTTTTATGTGTGTGCTAAAAGCATCCAATATGATGATAAATGCCATGTAAATATCACGTGAAATTTGCCTTTATCTTTGTCCTGACCCAATTTGTTTTTAATTATTATAAAGGAAAACAGTATTTAGATAAGAAAAAGGACATGGGAATACATTTTCAAGTGTAACAGAAAGGTCAATACTGATGTTTAAAAAAGAGATAACTAAAGCCAGCAAGTGCAATCTTATTTGAAGCCTGAGTATCTCAGTAAGATTACTTAATTGCTTAATAAAAATCTCAAGCATGGGAAAAGATTGAGTGAACTTACAATGCATTAGAAAAAAAAAAGCAGATCATTGGGTAAGGTGTTTTATTTTTTATTTCAATCATTTAAATTTTTGCATGCACATTAATGTAAAAACTGTTGACTGAGCTGGGAAAGCTGGTAATGTTTGTTTGTTTGTTTGTTTTATCAGCATATGTGTCCCAAGAGCTTGGTTAAAACCAGGCAAATCCAGTAGTCTTTCCCTTCAGATCATCGTGCCTGAGGCAAGCTGAGACAGCTATACACTTTCACCAGCTTAAAACTAGGAAATAAGCAAACAAACAAATATACAACAAAATCACTTTGAAATCAATTCAGTTTTGTCCCATATTTATTTTGGATCTGATATAGTTCAGAGGAAAATGTGGGTTTTTCTTTTCAGAGAGTATTTAGGAAAAAAAAGACCCCTAATCTCCTATACTTTTGAAAAGCAGTTAATATACTGCATTCCCTTTATTGTGTTTTTAAAAGGCCAAATGTGGTTAAGTATCTATTACATATGTTATTTGAGTTGCATTACAATGTTTTTTACATTTATGGCAGATCACATTGAACAGAAACCTCTAATCAACTAGTCAAAGTATCTAAATGTTTTTCTTTCAAATTTCTATAATGACTTTCCTTTAAACACTTTTAAAGTAGGTGTAGATTATGTGATAAACAACGAAGGTTTTACCAAAGTTTATCCTACATTGCAATTTCTGAGTTGTGTTCAACCCTCAGCCCTTAACAAACAAGTATACTTTTTGCAAGTTTACAAAGCTAGTTCTTTGAGACTGTTCTGTTTAGTTGTTTCTATTTGTCGATGTAACTATACTGATGAGAGTTTTGTTAAGTTACAAAGAATGGGCTCAAAATCTACAAAATAAAGAGATTAAAATTGAGTAGGATATAATAAATCTACTGCAAAAATAGTTTACAACATCATAAGCTGCAGCAACTACCACATCAACATTGTCTTAGCGGTCACAATGTGTAAAAGCTGAAAAAGTGCTGCCAGACCTTCCAGCACTTAGATTGGTTTGATGATGGTTTCTTACAGCTGTGACTCATGATTAAGTTATGAGGGGGAAGGAGTAATACCAGTAAAAATATAACACCTATTTCTGGGACTATAAATAAATATGAAACTTATTTTCAATTAGGCAAAGTCTTGCTCATAAAAATAAGGAAGTGTGGAATGGGCCTAAATTAGTATGCTAATGGTTTAGAGTTGTGAGTGAATTCTTTTAATACTTGTTGAGCTGAGTATAAGGGATGAGCTTTGAGGCACAAAATTATTTAATCCATCATGACAAAGCAGGAAGAGAACTTCTTAAGTAACAAAAGGCCAGGCCACACATTTGCCATTTCAAGGTATGAAGCAAAGGATAACATCTCCCACTTTAGAACTATGCCCTTTAGATTGTTAAGTGCTTGTTTTTATTTTTCATTTTTGGTCTAGAGGTAGAAGTTAAAACTTTCCTTACTTCGGTCTAGAAATCCCAATAAAGTTTTATTTTAGTATAACCCTTTCCAAAGCTCAGTTTAAAGTAATTTAGTATCCTTATTGCTATCAAAATAAATGCTTCTAGCTGAAGCAGAACCTCTTTCATTTCTTGAAAATTGATAGAAGTTTATTTTTTTTACTTATGCTCATGCATTCAAGAGTACATTAGCAACGTTCTGTTTTTCTAAAGCAGTACAAAGTTATGTAACAATCCCTTTATTAATTTTCATCTCCACAATTCAAGCTATGTAACACTTAATATTAGACAGTGCTAAAGGAAAATTCAGAGTTCACATTTTCAATCAGAGTGTAATGGAAAATCTAATCTGCTACTATTACAGATACAGAAAGGCAACTGTGAGCTGAGCTCTAAATTGCTTACAGGCTCTTGTGTAGTTTTACATTTGTCTAACTGCACCATGGAATAAACAACAAAAATCCTTGCTTAAAGCTGTTTTCGTTCTGGCAGGGTCATTCACACATACAGAAAAAAACCTTCATGTTTTTGAAAACACTTGAGCATTCTGTCTCTTGCTGTCTAAAGTCTTTGTCAACTCAGTTGTTGCATTTTCAGACTTCTTGTCTGTATTTCTTTCCTTCATGTTTGCCTAGCAGGCATATGCCCACACTCCCACCTCGCTTACAGGGATCTAGATTGTGACTGGTGTATTAAAGCAGCTGTGGTGAGTTCTGGGAATAACTCTGAGGAAAACAGTGTATTTTATATTTTTATGGGATGTCGTTAACCAGAGATGATATATACAAAATCTTCTCTACTGTTTGAGTCATGAGGTTGACTACTATTGTAATTGATATCTTTTGTGTACTTTGAGAGTTTCATAAAAGCATTTCTGAGATGAAATAAGATACAAAATTAGATTTAAATTTACGCTGTTGAACATCAGAGGTACTGTTAACTATTAGCCTGCTCAAACAAATCTCTTTTTATTTTCACTTTAAATGAAAGTGAAAATTGACATATGTAAAGGAAAAAAACCATACAACTCGTTAATGCTAGATTCGTACATCAGCTAACTTCAGAGATGAGAACAGTGTGGCTATGGTTACTTTTTTGATTGTTATATTTTAACATGGTATTCAAAAGTATTTCTGTACAAGAATATCTGATTATCGCTTGCAGTATTCTCTTAGCAGCAGACTTACCTTGATCAAGTCAAGAAGCAAAAGAAAAGAAAAAAAAACAACAAACTCTACCAAAAGGAAAAGAAGAAACAGAAGAGAGAGAGAAAAAAAAAAAAGGTATTTTGCAATCTGAAAGTGAATACATTCAACTTCATTATATTTTTTCTCCTTAGGGCACAATTTCAATGCAGTTGCCTTGTTTCAAAATTGTCAAAAGTTCTAGAGTTCTGTTTTGTTGTAGTAAAATATGTTTTCAATCGTATGCTGTAGGATAAATCACTACCAGTTTAAAATTACTTTTGGAGAGGATTTTTTTTTTTTAATGCCCTCTGTGTTCAATTGCAGTAGTGAGTTGATATTAACAGAGGAGTATAAAAATTATAAAAATAACGGGAAAGACAAAATGGTTTGCTTTTCTTTTCTTACTACAATCTAGCAAATATATATAACTTTCAATTGGATTATGTTTGGCATGCTATGACACCTTAAGCAAATAAAAATGTAAGTATTGGCGTATATCAGTACAGTATTGCACTCCCATTTACATATGCTTTCAGGACTTGGCTCCACAGCATAATTATTCAAAGAGAAAACTGGAAGTTGCTGTTGTAATTGTGTGTTTGATTATCAAGTATGTAAATACTGGCTCTGGGAGAGGAGGGTTTTTTCCTCCTGTTTTTTAAAAAAAGTGTCTGATACTAAGTCCTATGAAGTGATGAATTGTTCTGAGTACTGAAAAATCTTGAATCATATGAGTTCAGTTAATAGGCAAATGAAGATAAGTATTATTATTTTTTTCTTTTTTTGTGTGACATGCTATTGAAAATTTAGAATAATAAAATCTTAAGAAAGAAGAAAATTTTGGTTAGGAGTTTAAAAACCTCAAATGACTAACAATAAACTTTTCTTACCACTATGGAGTATAACAGCCAAATTTGTATCTTTATTTCATAACATAAATTAATATTAATATACCTTTAATTACTATTTTAATTGAAAATTTAGTTGAAAGACAGCTAATCTTAGCAGCATTAAGCTTCTATAGAAATACACTTCTGAATTTGATGGTATCAAAAAATGAAAAAATTAATTTGCTATTGTTGTGATTCAGTCACTCCATGGAGCTAAGCACCACACAGCTGCTTGCTCACTCCCCCAGGATGAATGGTGGAGAAAATATGAAAGGTTAATGTAGAAGAATTAGTGAGTTGAGAAAGGCAGGTAATAAGTAAAATAAAAGCTGTGTGTTCTAGCGAAGCAAAACAAGAAATTTGTTCACTCTTTCCCATCAGTAGGCAGATGCTCAGCCATTTCCAGGAAATCAGGTCTCATCACACACAGCTGTTTCTTGGGGAGACAAAAGACATCACTCCAAACCCCATTCTTCTGTCCTTACTACAGCTTTTGTTTCTGGGCATGACATCATGTCATATGGAATATCCCTTTGGCCAATTTAGGTTGGCTATCCTGGCTGTGTCTCCTCTCACCTTCTTGTGCATCTCTTGTGCAGAGAAGTACAAGAAAGGAAAGTCTTTGACTTACTGTAAACACTGCTCTGTAATAGCTAAACGCACCATTTTGTTACCACCTCTTTTTTCATCAAATATTGAAAATACATAATCATCCTGATGTTCGACTCAGTGATCATTCTGGGTTCCTTCCTATGATTCCTTGATTCTATACAAGCATCTATGCCAGGAAAACCTTGACAACTATCTATATGTTTATCCTGCCCAAAACCAAAAGCGCTCTGTAATGACCTCTCAGGCAAGAGGTGGGAGTACATGCATTTACCCCCATAAAGGATGAGCAATCCAAGAGCACTTTTTAACTCTCCTGTATAGCAGCTGGCTGCACAACATCTCCCCTTGAGTAGGAATGCTTCTCAAGGTTACACTGTGCAGAGAGCCCTTACACCTTGCTGATACGGATCCTTGGTAAGTGACTAATTTTTTGTTTTAGGCTTTGTTAGCCTCACTAAGATCATATCTTTGACTGATGTGTGTTTAACCCTACCCTCTATGCAGTAAATAATCAAGTGTATCCAGCCATCTTGAATCTTGTTAAGTTGCTGCTTTAGTTACAAGTAAGCTTTGTTAAATCATTATACTGTATCTGTATTATATCAATAAATATATTCTGGCTTCTTTTCTATGAGTGCAGTATAGCGCAGTTTTCATCTGCGATGTCTGAGTTATTTTAGTGTCTCGTGAGAGGCCATAGTTTGATATATTCAGTGTCTGTCTTCCTTGGAATGAGCTTCTATTTGTTTTAACTACAAACTATCTCTAATTCACTACTTTGTCAATCTTTCCACTATATTTACCAAATACCAAGAAAAATCCTTTCATTTCTTGATAGTAAGTTTACAAACGATCATTGTCTGTTATGCTGTACCTGTCAAAGATACTGAATGGCTGCAAGCCTGTTTTAATACTCATGCTACATGGAGCTATTATTATGTTGCAGTATATTTGGGTCTGTGATATACATAGGTCTGTAGTTTCCAAAAGTATTTCATTTGTGTTTGAAATACATGTGGGTTAACTGTGCATAAAAATGATACCTTTGTTTCTTCCATTTCCAGTACAGGTTAGGAGATTACCTGCTGGAAAGGAGCTCTGCAGAGAACATGCATGTCCCTGTGGACAACTGATTGGCCATGAGCCAGCAGTGTGCCTTTGTGGCCCAGAAATTCAGAAGTATACTGGGATGTATTAAAAAGAACATGGCCAACAGGTCAAGGGAAGTGATTCTCCCCCTTCACTCAGCCCTCATCAGGCCATATTTAGAATACTGTTTCCAGTTCTGGGCTTCCTAGTTCAAAAAAGACAGGGATCTCTTAGGAGGAGTCCAGCGAAAGGCCACAAAGATTATAAAAGGCCTGGAGCATCTCCTGTATGAGGAAAGGCTGAGTAACCTGGGTCTATTCAGCCTGTGGAGAAGAAGGCTGAGAGGGGATCTGATTAATGTTGATAAATATCTAAAGAGAATTGGGAAGCAGGTGGATGAGGCCAGGCTCTGCTTGGTGGTATGTAGCAACAGGAGAAAGAGTAATGACCTAAATCTTGAACATACTAAGTTCCATACAAACATACAGAAGTTTACAATATGGGTAATTGAGCACGGGAACAGATTGTCTACAGAGGTTATAGAGTCTCTGTCTATGAAGATATTGAAGACCTGTCTGGACACCTACCTGTGAGACCTGTTATAGAGTACCTGCTTGAGCAGGGAGTCTGGGCTGCGTGATCTTTTGAGGTTCCTTCCAACTGCTGCATTTCTGTGACTGTGATTCTCTGTTAACATCGTGCATAATTATGGTATGTAAAGAGGCAACGTTGTGAGTTCAAATACTCTTCACATTAGCACACATGCATTGTAAATGTGAATAATTGAGTTAAGTATTATACACACAGGTGTGTCGTTTCAGGTATGGGAAAATTAGTAGAATAATTGTAAAAGTTTATATGCAGTATCATTATGCAAACTGTTCTAGAGTGAATTTATCTGATTTTTTTTTTTTTTTTTTTTTTTCCAAAGAACAAGAATGTTATTGACCTGATTCAATAATACCCTATGGACTCTTCTTGAAGGCTTCTTCTGTATTACCTTTTGAAGTTGTAGGATAGGTGTGCAGTTTGCACTGCCAACAGCCTAATTAGGAAGAATAATCTCCCTTGGGACAACAAAGCCTTCTTCGTATTCCATCTTATAGTCCAAAAATATGCAGGGTGGGGTAATGAATCTTAAAAATGCCAATTTAGTGAGTTTCTAATCACAGATACTTCATCAGCTGACAAAAGAAAAACCTCAGTAGGTGTAACACTTCAAAATCTGGGACAATTTACATGTAATTTCAGGAATCAGCAGGGATACACAGCTGGATAAAAATAAAAAGCTAGCTGTAATTGAAAATTGCCTTGCAGCTTCTTTGTGATTAAAATCAAGTTCTATTCCTTGAAATCTTGTTTGGCAATTAAATCTGCTTTACTTAGTGAAATAATGTCTATTGTCCTTGAATGATAAAGCCAGTACAGGCATTCTTTAACGTTTCATGCTAATTGAACATGTATACACAGAAAAATTTGGCAAAATCCAAATTGAACAACTGGTAAGCTTTCACTTGAACATATCAAATATGTACTCTCTCACTAGAAGAGGTTGTGGTCATCTGTATTTCTTACAAACTATTTTGGTGACCATCTGTTTTATTTTCCACCAAAAAAAAGTTTGTACCTCTTCTAAGTATTCAATTGTATTCAAAAGCTAATGTGATAACTTTATCTAATAACTTGCAAAGTTTAAAGTTTGACTGAAATTTAAAGTTACTTTTCATAAAGTTCTTGTTCATTTTATTTTTCATTTTTTATATCTATTTCTTTGCTGTAGGGAATTTATTGAAAAAGTTGACAGTTGATATGATATAAAACAGGCATTAGGTACTTTGAACTGACTGAAGAAGTATTCCATAGCAGATGACATCATGCTGAAAAGTAGAACTGGAGGTAGTTTACCAGAGGGGCTGCTGTTGCTCAAGGACTGTATGTGTATTGATCAGCTGATGGCAAGCTATTGCACTGTGCATCACTTGTTTTTATTTATTCTTGTTTTCTTCCCTTATTAAATGTCCTTATCTCAACCAACCAGTTTTTTATTCTGTCTGCTATCCCACTGAGGGGAAGTGTGGGCTTTATGTTGCTTAGCTGCCTGCTGGGTTCAACCACAAGTTGATTTTTCCCTGTTGCGCAGTTCTTTGATACATATTTCCATAATTACAACTTCCTTAATATTGGTATAATCTTAATAAGATATTCATTCTGAAGATAAAAGCAATGTTGAAATGAATTAAAGTATTTAGGTTTTTTTTTTAATCTAAATTAGCAATTATAGGAGCTTTTAAAATCTTTCTCTTGTCTCAGTATGTTCCTAGGATATATTCAGTTCCATGTAATTTATATATCATTCTAACAGTTTCAGAGTGCAGATGAATCACAAAGAGGAGTTTCTTGACAAAGAACAGATGACCTGCAATACATAGATTGCTATTTCTGTGCTGACTGAGCTAGTGAAAGTGGCCTGAGAGGACCATAACATAATTCCCAGACAAGAAATTGAAATTTAAAAAAAAAAAAAAAAATCTCAAATTCTGTGTGTAAATGTTACTCAAAACAGCCTAATTTAAATGTACATTAAGAGTTGCTGATAGATCACTTGAAAGTGTTAAGTGAGAAATGAAGAATTTAAAGGAGACAAAATTAGACAACGGAGAAGCACTCAATCTGTCAGAACAGAATGAGAAAACAAGACTGCAGATTCAAAAATGAACAGAGAAGAAGGATACAGCAAAGAAGAGAAACAGCTGAAAGGATTCTAAAAACGTAAGCATATACACATCCAGTAAGTAATTCAGGAAAAAGTTTATGAGCTACAAAAAAAAAAGTACCACCTTATTTTAAAATTGTGGCGGCAAATCTAAGTAATGTTACACTTACAAGTAATTGAAGCTAGACAGCATTGCTATTTCATTTCATTATTATTATTAATCATCTGTAATTACATTTCAGGAAATATTTCTCTCCATATCAGTTATGAAAAGCGTAAGGAGGTGGCACAGCAGTTACTAGCTACAATGCCATTAATCACTAAGTTCAGTGTTCTTTTCAGATAACATCTCGGTGCTGTAAATGACAATATGTTCCTCAGCAAAAGACACACTTTTAATCTAGAATTCCTTTTTATGGAAAAAAATCTCATCTGTCCTAGTGAGTAACAGTGAGTTTACATACTATTAGGTATTTTTTTGTACCATACTAATATATTTTATAGTTTCTGTCATTTCTTCTTGTGTTATGAATACATTATAAATTTATCATGCAAATATGTCAAATTTGCCAGATAATGTGTTAACATTCTAATTATTTTCTTTTTGTTCGTCATTCTTAAACTTGAAAAAGTTCTTTTCAGCAATGAGCATTGAGTGTTAAGTAGCAAACATAACTGGTAGTTCTAGGAATCACACAAAGCTCAAAGTAAAATCTTAAGAATTCATTTTTAAAGGTAAAATCCTAGGAATTTATCTGGATCTAGAGAATACTCCAGGCTTCTTACAGATTCTTGGCTGATATCTGAATAAAGTATTGTTTTTTAAAGTTACCTACCTTCAGCTGTTGCAAACTAAATGTTTCATATTTTTTCTCAATTTTTTTTTTTTAAATCTTCTTTGCATAACAAAAACAGGTAACTATATTCCAGTTGTACTAAAGTTACATTTCCCCAGGAAGTAGAGCTTTCTCTTTTCTGATTCTAGAATCTTCTGAGTTCAGAACTAGTTCTGTGGTATGAGACAGCACATTTTTGTAACTGTAGTTGAGCAGAGAATCTCAGCTTTTAATGTCACAGTTCAAATCTGCAAAACAAAATATTTTGTAGTTCTTCAAGAAATTGAGCACCTGTAGCCACTATGTATCCTATTAGGCATTTTATCTATTTGTCTTTGAACTGCTTGTTACTGTGTTTATAGGAGCAGCCATACTATTTACACAGTTGGAAAAAGTATGTAGTATTATTTCTTGAATGTAACTAATTATATATCTCTACTTTTTCAGTTAGAGTGTAGTAGTTTCAGTATTGAAACACTGCATCTTTTTAGAAGCTGAAAGGAAGAATGAGTATTAACAAGAATGATTATCTATGCGGTATGTAAAAGAAAGCTGAAGGGGATTGTGTGTGTGTGTTTGCTTGCATGTGGAGGCAGAAGGGGAGAAAAAAAGAAAAAAAAAAACAACAAAAAAATCTCACACTTCTTCATGCTAAGGCATGGGAGAAGGCAATGTACCTACCACTTATATGTTAAGTGAGAAATGAGCAGAATCTCGCTTACAGTGTGAGATGTTCCCTGTCAGGTTCTGCTTATGTAAAGGTGGGAACTAGACTTGTATTTGGCTCCCTTAGAGCATGATGAGCTTTGTGAACAGGCTGAATAGGAGCAAAACATGTACATACTGGAAGACCAGAAATGGTGTTTGTGAGAAAATTAGCAACAAATAACAATAGCAATCTGCAGGATTAACTCCTTGGCCCCAACTGCTGCAAACATCTCTTCTGATATTGCAGTAGTCTCTGTCCAAATGTAATTTCTAAGATGGATCCCACTATCTAGGTCTTTCTTGGCAAGAAAAGCTTGATATTTCTTGTTGAAGATGGAAACGGTGAAGGTGTCTGGTGCTTGAGAAGATGTACTCTGATAGATGTAGTGCAGTGCAAGGTGAGGAAGATGCGTGAAAAAGAGAATGGTTTTCTTTGCAGCTGGAATGACACACAAGAAAATAAATGGAAATTCATAAAGACTTTGGTAGCAAGAATCTTAAGACTGCTGGCCTGTATTGTATGGCGAATTTTGGACAGGAGCAGCAGAGAAGAATGGCAGCTGGAAGCTTGTGATTTCTGGCAGTAGAAGGAAGGCTTAATCTTCATAAAATCTAGAATCTCCAAGACTGGAAAAGACCTCCAAGGTCATCTATTCCAACCATCCTCATACCGTATATATTTCCCTGCTAAACCACATCCCTTACTATACCATCTAAACATTTCTTGAACACCTCCAGGGATGGTGACTCAACCATCCCCCTTGGCAGCCTGTTCCAGTGCCTGACCACTCTTTCAGAGAAGAAATTTTTCCTAATATCCAACCTGAATCTCCCCTGGCACAATGTCTGACTCCAATTTATAGGAGGGAGATGAGGTTCTTTTAGTATCTGTATACCCAGTGTGAGATTAAGAAACAACATTTCATATGTTAGTCCAACCAGTTTATTATAAATCCTAATCAGGGAGACAGGGAAGGGAAGGAGGGTGATAGAAAAGATAGGAGAGAAGCAAGAATTGCGTAAAGTGGGGATAGCGGGGATAGTGGTCCCATTGCACAACGTTTGAAGGTCCGAGGCAGAAGCAGGGGGGGGGGAAAGCAGCAGCATGGTTGGCCTTGGGCAGCAAGCAGGTAGCAGGAGGAAGTCGCAGAGCCAATCCGGGAGGAAGCAGCAGGACTCAGGTAGCAGGCCCAGGAGAGTCCGTCAGCATACAAGAATTCCATAGTGAGGAATCTGATGTCAGACACCTATCCTCATGGTTTCCAGTTCATCTTTTATCCTACTTTTTCTTCTGCCTACGTGACATCCCTGGGCACTTGAGCAAGAGTCGTGTGAGTACCCCTTGAAATGACCATCTTCCTTAAGATAAGTCCACACAAAAGACCACGGCCATTAAGCTGCAGCTTATCTCTCTCTTGTTGCCCCTGGCCTTGTCCATCTGTGTCCTTCAGACAAAGGATTTCACAACCCTTGCCTAGGACTTGTCCATCAATGTTCTCCAGACAAAGGGTTTCTCAACTCCTGCCCAGGACTTGCTTGGACTTGTTCATCTGTGTCCCCAGCAAACTTTGAGACAATGGTGTAACAGAATAATATCTTACACACAACTTCAGGCAATTTCCTCTAGTCCTATCACTAGTTATGCAGAAGAAGCCGTCCCCAGCCTCACCACAGCCTCCTTTCAGGCTGTTGTAGAGAGCAATAAGGTCTTTCCTGAGACTCCTTTTTTCTAGACTAGGCAATCCCAGTTCTGTCAGCCACTCCAAAGCTGAGGAAGTCCTAAGACTTGTGCTCCAGACCCCGCATCAGATTCATTACTCTTCTCTGGACACACTCCAGGTCCTCGATGTCTTCATCGTGTTTATTCAGAGGATAAACTCATAGCTCCAGCAAGAAAACAGTTTAAAGACAGTCAATATTTAATGGACAGAACTACTATTTCCAAATTTGAAATGTAGTTGTCTTTTCAACTCTACACCATTAATTTGCTTCGAACTCTATGCTGTAGAAAAAATAACTGCTGAAACTTCAAATGATATAACACTGTTAATTATACTCTGCTTTCAGTATGCTAAGCTCATAGGTATTTTAGAAGGTGATTAATTTTTATACTCTGTGACAAAGAGTTACAATGTTACATTTCTAGATATATTAGTGAATACAAGAAAAAGAAAATAGGGTTATGATAAGTTATGCAATCAATTAATTACCATAAGGAATTGCTTTTCTGTCTGAATGATTAGTCTGGCATTATAAAAGAAAATGTGAATTTTATCCCATCTGCAGTAAGTTTTAGAACTTTCTTAGACACTCATCAATTCAGGAGTGCTAGTTCTGGACTAAAAATAATTCCATGTGGCATGTTAGAATGATGTTTCAAGTTCATAGAAATGCTAGATGGAGGATGTATGATTCTGAAAATGAAAACTTCTGGGGACAAGCTCAAGAAAAATATCTTTTCTTAGTTTTTAAATAGAGGACATACATGGCTAAAGCAGAAGATATTTCTCCTTGTAGTAATTACTGAACTACCCAGAAATTCAAATCCCTGTTATCTTCGATTTGATTTATGAATTTTAGTTTCTTGCCTGCTTGTCAGTAAGGAGCAATTGACTTTACTTTAGGGCAGTCCTACTAGCATCTTACTTGGTTCAGCTTTGCACAAATAAACAAATATCCATTCAACAAAAAATAAAGAAATCCAGTATCACTTCACTGATTGTTTCATAGCCTGGATGAGTACTCTAAAGAGCTTCTGTCTCAAGGCCATTTATCAAACTGCTACTAAGACAGTTGGCTAAAAGTGTAAAGTTAAAAAGGCAAGACATTCTCCTCACAATATCATGAGTTAGTACAAGCCATCTGAGTTACTATGACCCAAAGTACCACTGTGTAAACTATATCAGACAGAGGGAGAAAGTATTTTTTTACTGAAGTGAATTTTCTGTATTTGAGGGCAAACTGTTCTGGTTTTGTCTGTTCTGTGGGATAAAAACATTCATGCAATTGCACAAGATTATAACCTTTTCACAGTTCAATGATACAGAATAAATAATCTTTGGTTTAGAGATGAGCTTTATATGTATTGATAAACTTTCTAAGTGGCAATTAATTGTTAATACCAGTGAGGAAAGTAAAGAACAATAATTATTTCAGAAGAATTATTTTGCTAGAAAAATATTTTTTGCACAGCTTACCTTCAAATAACTTAATGCTTATTAGGACAGAAAAGCAGCTCTTTTGAAGTAGTGTATTCAAGTCTGAATAGATACAGAATGTATAGAAGAGCCTAACCCCCACCTCACCACAGCCTCCCTTCCGGTAGTTGTAGAGAGTGACTGAGCCTCCTCTTCTCCAGACTGAAAAGTCCCAGCTCCCTACAGCACTGCTCATAAGACTTATGCTCCAGGGCCCTCATGAAATTCATTGCCATGAACCCATGATGGCTAGGCTTGATCCCCTTGTCTCACACATGCTGTGTGAAATAGACATTAATTAGATGCAACTAGAGTAGGTTTAAATTATCTGAACTTTTTTTTTTAACAATTCTTCAAATCCAAATTTGACAAAAAAGCAAGGTGGCATGGCTGTCCCTATAAAATAATCAACTCTAAAAATATCTTGCTTGAAAAATCACTGTACAGTCTTTACAGAAAACAGCCTACGATATTTATTTAAACTATTTCATTATATTCACCCTGAGGGCAGTCAATAAAACATTTTAGAAAGCACAATGATTGCCTGAAAATAAGATAACTGTGAAATATTAATGCACTAGTACCTATTTCTGTCTTAAGATTTAGCATGGATTACACAGATACATTTTTAGTTTACTAATGTTTGACTACCATGAAAATATTTGTTTCTGTGTTTAAAACACTAGGATGAGAATGAACAAATATAGGTACAAATTCTAATCCTTAGACTTACATGAGCTTGTTCAAGTCAAAATCATTGTAGTATAGATCTGGGGGGGTTGGAGATTTATGATCCTTGTGGTCTCTTCCAACCCAGGCCATTCTGTGATTCTGTGATAGATGCTTTTACTTATTTGTTTCAAAGGTTATATGTATCTTTCTGGACTGATATTAGGAGGCTGACCTTATCATTTGATAGGATTACTTATAGAGACAATTACCATGAGAAAACATCTTTTTGAGTTAAGCAAGAGTAATTCTTTGAAAGATACAGCACTGGTACATTTTTGTTTGTTTTTAGAAAAAAATGCTTCATTTAACTAAAATTTTTAGATCTTATGAACTTTTCAAAAAATGTCTCATAGATTTATTAGAGTTGCTTTTGTTTTCTTTTGTTGGTTTTTTTTTTTATTTTATTTTTATTTAAGAGAAAGACAGTAACCGCAATTAATTTTGACATATTCCAAGAGTTGTTGTCTGGAACTCTAAAATAATTATTGCTTATCCTTGCGACAGTTGCCTGGCTAGTTCTCCTTTTTTCTTTTTTCTTTTTTCTTTTTCTTTTCTTTTTTTCTTTTTTTTTTTTTTCCAAATATTTCTAACGCCTTCAGAGATTGAAATGATTTGTCATAAAGTTTGAAAACAGAGTTTAGAAAAGTTTTTAATTTATTGAATTGATCTGAATTTCAGCCCAATTGAGTTAACAGCAAATCTGACAAGCTGGAGAAAGGTAACTATGCCCCTCCTGGCATCAACAATATTCTACTTTCTCAGCACTTACATTGGGCTTTCAAACCTCATTATGACCTTTTTTGCACCAATATGTTCTGAAAGTTCTTTGACAGCCATCATCCCCATGACATCCACAGCCATTCCAAACCCACAATTTCTGAAAGCATAAATTATGCTGGGTAAAACTTTCTGAAACCTACTTATACTTTTTAAAGTTTCATTGCAAATACCAATTGCATTTCTTACTCAGTCAGTGCAAATATTTAGCACATGACTGAAAAAGAAATCCAATAAAGATTTAGTTTGATGTAAATTCTAAAAAGAAAAAATATATATATTTGCTCTTTACAGTATAAGAATTACTGGGAAACTTTATCCGTATTTCAATCCACTTAAATTATTCTATTGGTCTTTGCATTTCTGTGATAAAAAGAACATCAGAATGTCAGAGAAGCATGAAAGATTGAATGTTAATTTGCATTTGTTACAAATGTGGATTAACTTAAATTCTTGTGGGTATAGATGTCTCTAGGATTTTCCTTTGCTATGAACAGTGTCTTTACTGACACCAGAGAAACTACAGACTCAGCAGTTATTAAAATTAAAGTAATGTGTTTAACAAATTATAAATAAATCAATGCAGAAATTTACTAGGATTTAAGGTACAACCTGTGTCCCATACTTGCAGAATAATAATTTTAAATTAATGTTGTGTTTAATGTATTTATCAACATAGAGAATATTTATGGTTAAAAAGAAAAACCTGTTATATTTATGTTGAACAACATCTTAGCCACCTTTTAGATTTCTCTCACTTGGCATTCATAATGAAACTATTATTCTAACTCTCCAATTACCTTTGAGAGATAGACACTTAGGCTGCTCTCGAGTTTTGATTAAGTTTTTGATAAAGGGGGCTTAATAAATATTTACAACGCTTCAGATAAAGTACCTTAAAAACATTTAGTAAACATAATAAGAGAGATATTGCTGTTCAGCTTTATTGATTTACAATAATTGTATCACTGCAATCATTAAAAAAAATAAATAAATAAATAAAAAATTTGTTTTTCTAATCCAGGTGCCAAAATTATTGATTTTGATTCTTCTGTGAGTCTTGTACAGTTCACTCAAACTTGACGATACATGAAAACCAGTAAGAAGTTCATAGCAGACAGAGATGACTAATTGCCAACTTGTTGAGAATGGATGTTGTTAGCTTTTCAATTTATGTTTAATACTCAGAGAAAAAGCCTTGCACTAAGCTTTTAAACATATATTAAAGCACCTCAATGTACATGCCCTAATGTTCAGACATCCTGACGGTCTAATTCCCAGTGAAATCAAGAGGAGCAAGAGAGATGTGGGAAAGCACAGACAGTTTAATTTTAGATTTTTATGATTTTCTTCCTTTTCACCAGTATTTCTTTCAATTCAGAACAGCATAGTCTCGTTAAGATAATTGTTAAATAGGGGATAAAATATAAAAATGTTGGGAGATAACCATTTCTAATAGAACTTTTCAAGGATAAACCAATATAATTTTTTCAACATTTATGACAAAATTTATGTCTAGTTCATAAAATAAGCTCTACATAATGACTACCTATATGAAATGATCTATTGTGAAAGAAGTCTGTTTTGTTTTTTTTTATCCCATTACTAGTTTAAAATGTACCCTCAGTACACATACCTTGTTTATTGCTTGTGCTGTTAATTATTTGAAACCAGAAGTCTCTAAGCAATGAAAGCTCAGTCACTCATAATTTATTTTGTTAGTAGATATAAGGTATTTCCTAACTCTACCCATGAGACATTATCAGTGTTAATCTACTATTCCTTCTTATATACTTCCAGTATATAAGAAATTCTACTGTATGTTAATGAATCTCTTGAGTAATCTCTTGGCAGTTTCCAGGTAACCAGAAGAGGCAGATTTGTGCACATAACACATCTATCAGAAATCTACTCTGCAATATATCTTTTACTTTTTATTGATTTTTAGGATCATAGAAACATTAAAAAATTCATTATATTATAATATTCAGTGAAAATCAGGTTCCTGGAGGTATTTCAGTTATTGTTATTCACCCAAACTGTTGATAATGTCCAGGAAAAAAAAAAAAAAAAAAAAGTTGTACTTACTATTTATTATTTAACTAATAATATTAATAATATATAGTAAAGAATATATGTTTTTCTACATATTATTTTCATAAGTAAGATTGTTTAAAAACAGAAAAGATTATCATAAGCATTATTAAAGTGATGTTTATTTTACTAAATATTATGATGAATCTGTATTCACATAAAGGAAATCTTTACAAGTACAAGTAGCATCCCCTGCACACAAGGCAGGCTGTGAGGATTGAAATCACAAATCTATTGATGACCAGGTGACCAAAGGAACACATCAATTAGAATATGTGGAAATGCTTGACAGATAGTAAAGATATGAAATACATAGGTTTCTCCAAAAGCAATGCCTCCTGCCTATTTATTTCCATAGAAACTACTAAAGTTATAAAGAGCACAACAAAAACTCTCAGCTACAGATTGTTAATTTATTTTATTGCATTAATATTATTGTACTGTGCAAATACTGCATCAAAGATTAGGTTTGCTCATATGCTAACAAGATGTTGCATTACCTTACCAGGTTTAGAAAATACCACCAATGAGATATTCCTGTTTTACAATTGTATTACAAATGCTACAGTAATCATAGCTGACAAATTATTCGTCATTATTTCAGAAGTTCTTTTACACGATTTGGAGAACCTCTGCAATTTTTCAAATTGATTAAAAGCTGTCATTTGCAACACTGATAAAGTTCTTAGACGGCTAAATTGTTCCTATTCATGTCATTCACTCTCAGTCTCCTGGGGTATGTTTTCCTAAAGGCCACAGTGAAATGAGCAGTGTTTTCCTAGACAACCGGTATCTTTCTCTGTTTAGATAAATCTTCTGATATATTATTCTAGTGCATTTTTGCAGTAGTTGTAATTTCTTTTCTTATTAGTGTTTTCTTTCATAACTTCGGAAAAAAAAAATATATAAATACAGATCCCTTACATTAAAGCACTGTAAATAGCAATGCTAAAATAATTTTACTCCTATTCAAATGAGGAAATGCAGAAATATATTTCATTTAGAGATACTACAGAAACCAAACCAAACCGATAAATCAAAAAAAAAAAAAAAAAAAAAAAAAAAAAAAAAAAAAAACACAAAAATAACTCCTCCCCAGCCATTAAACTCCAAACCCCTAACTCTTTACAAAAATAGTCGAGAATTGATGACAGCTTTATTATTCTCTTCTCATTTTTACTTAGAGATTTCTATCCGAATTTGAGTTCAAATCATGTCTTTATTCTTGTGATATAACTTTACTATGAGGCCATGTTAGATAAACAGCTTTATGTGAAGGTGATTCCTGTGTTATTTATGAGTTTAACTACTGGTTACATGCTATTGTCATGGTATCTGTTATCTTTCTTGTTTGTGACTCCATAAAGTATGCACCTGCCTGGATAAAAGGAAAGAGAAGAGTTTAATGCTATCTGATAATGTTCACCAATGGACTGGGCATGTTTTCTCATTGTTTTTTATATTGAAAGTAAAAACACTCCATGATTGTGTGTTCTGAAACAAATGAATTAAAACAGGATCTAATCAGTTTCTAATACCAATGCAGTGTTAGACTGTATCCTGTCAACCCTACAGAGACTTGCAGGAGGTAATATGTTTTTAAAAACATGATTTAAACCAAGTAGTGAAGCAGCTAGAAATAGAAGAGTGAAATGACTGCCACTTGTGTCTTTTCTATTCCTATTATAATTATTTTGGAAAGAGTATTGAGGATAACTGTGTTTTAAATAAATTGGAGGCTGGTATAGTAAGGTGGCATCTAGGTTAGAATGAATATAAATATATATTGTTCTTTTGAAAAGAAGAATCCAAAGTGTTTAATATCAGTTGAGCTGCATGAAGGAAATTATTGAGCTTTTGTGTATGTTTCCTTTTAAAACCATTCAAACTGTTGCTGCGTTGTTTCTCTAGAATTGCATTAAAGAAAATATGCCTCTTTGTGTTAGATGAATTAACAAACACAAATATAACAGGTTCTCTCCAGAGAGGATTACAGTTCATAAACATACATAACATTTTTCATTATTTTTTCATATTTTGCAGAGTACCCTATTACTTCCACGTGGTTAAGTTTGGCTTGAATGTTAGGGTGAAGGGTTTGTTTGTTCATTTGACTTGCTTAAATTGTAAACAATTTGCCAAGGAGAAGCATGGGATTATATCCCACTGTTAAGGGGCAGCTGCTGCCCTGGGGACCAGGTACCTCCCTAAGGCCAGGTTAGGATATAGGCTTGCAAGTGGGCCTCCTTGACAGCTCCTATGTCCAAGAAGGGCAGAGCTCTGAGGGGCTGGAGACTGGCCTTTCTGTGTCATGTTGAGGCAGGGGTTGATGGATCTGGGGCTGAAATGGGGATCTGGAGTATGGACAGGATAGGGGGAGCAAAAGAGTGTGCAGACAGTCAAAGCTGATAGTGCACAGCTATAGGAAAATTTAGTATTTTTAACTTATTAATAGGATTTTCAAATGAGTGATGTGAAATAACCTTTAGTATAAAGTATAATTTTTATCAATAATATGTTTGGATAAATGTCCTTCTTCAGTTCTTACTGACCTGAGACCTGAGAATCAGAGATACTAACTTAAACATTGTTGGTGAAAGATCCTTCAGTATAAATCCAGCACCCTTGGTTTTACAAAGTGTAACTCTGGATAAGAATATAATGCTTCAAAAGGAAGCAGTAACTAAATATAATTGCGATAGCTCGGACTTCCTTTCGAACGTTGTAAAAAAAATAATTTTCTTATTTCAATTTATTTTTAGTTTAAAATTAAATATTATGATAGTTTGTCTGAAATTCTGGTATTTTGCTTTGAAGTTGATGGTTTATTTTGCTGTTCAAGTTTCATTTAAAGTTCTTTCAGAATTCATTCACCTATGTGGACTACATTTCCTTAATAGCATTAGTTTACCTTGACATCTTTTTCTCTGAGGACAGAGTTAATTCTAGCATTTTCTGACTTGGCTAACAGAAGACTGTCCAAAAGGGCTGTTGATATCTACAAGACTGTATGAGCCACACAGTGTTGCAGTATCTTTTCCTAAAATCTTTTTTTTTTTTTTCTTCTTCCCTCAATTAAATACGCCAACCTAAATTGAATTTAAGAATATTGAATACAAAGAAGAGATTTGAGATATCTTACCAATGTTTTTATCATGGACTTAAAGTAATTTAAATTTAAATAGAGTAATATAATCAAAATTATATTTTGATATCATTTTGGAATTTTTCATTTTTCAGAATTTCCATTGAAATTTTATAATTTTTCTCAAGCCATAAAAGTTTCTTCCTTAATATTATTGCTTCATTGCTTTGTCCCTGTCACAATTGTATAATTTTGACTTTACAACACTTTTCTAAATGTTTTTTATCCTTCCTGATACTTTTTTTTTTTTTTTTGCATAGTATCACTGATGCTTGCAAATAAGTTTTTTGTCTTTTGTCAGTTGTCATCATTAGTAAAATTTTCTGTAGAAGTTGGAGAAAATTACCTAACATCTGAAAGTTTGATTTTTTTTTTTTTAATTTTTATTTATTTATTTATTTTAAGCTATGGCACAGAAAGTATCTCCTTGCTACAGATCTTACATTGTTTCAGGACTCAGAAACAGTGTCCTAGTATAAAACATGCTCTGAAGAACTCTTGTCCTTTGCAGTAGCAATCTTCCTTGTTAACTAAATACGTTTTAAGCCATTTCTATTGCTGAGCACTTCAAAATTATTACTGTTATAAAGCAAAATTGTGGTTCCTTTGAGCACAGACTCCATCTACTGCTACAATCAACTCTGGTGGTTTTCTACAGATTTTAAATAACAAGCTGCCTTCTCCTGTGCTTGCTTCATGTTATTATCTTAATGCATTTTAAACATAAAATGCTCTTTAGACTTAGCTTACCCAGATTATGGTTAATTGTGCAGGTTGGTCTATTTGCATCCTAAAAAGGAGAGAAGTTATTTGTTAGTTTTTAAGGAAATCAAATTTAATTTGTTTGCATAGTATGCTGTTCATGTTGAAAGGTTTCGGAGATACCAAAATAAGGATACACTGCCTTTTATTCTTTTAATTTTGTATCACATGCACTGCAGTTTCTGTTTACACTGTCTCCTGGCAAAGGTCTGAATGCAAACATTTCCTTATATTAGCTGTATGTTGTTTGTAGCTTCCCATTCTCGAAAGAATCACAAAGCATTGCTCATGCCATTTCTTGTATTTGGTATTTATTTTCTACCCCATCAGTGTAGTTATACTGTTTAATTCTTGTTAAAAACAGGCAGGAAGTTAACAGGCAGGAAGCAATAGTGACCTAGCATTCCAGTTGTGACGTTTAGAAGGTTCTTACTTTCTTCTTTTTAGCTGAATATTTGTATAAACAATTACTTCTCTACTGATTGTGGCATTTGGTCAGAAGTATGAAGAACAAATTTAATTCTCACCTCAGATTAGAATGAAATGTCTTCAGATTCCATGAAATCTTTCACACTGGTTCCCTTGGATACAGGACTTTGCCATGAGACAATTTGTACTAAAAGTATTTGTTGACTGCGTGTTTGTGCATTTTTCCTTTTGCCCAGTGGCAAACTAATTGCCTAGCAACCAGACTATATATATTTTTTTTTGTAGTGTTTTGTTGTCATGTGAGGCATTCATAGTGTGAGGGACTCAATTTGTATATAATAATAACCATCCTACCAATTTCTACTTAAAAATATCAGCTTCCATTTTCCTTATTTTCTTTGTCTAATTACAAGTAAGAGTTTACAAGGAACAGCAAAAAAAAAAAAAATAATAATAATAATAATAATGAAAGGATAAAAAATATTCATTGCTAGTTTTATCACATTACACAGACATATAGTTTTAAAGTAGAAAAAAAATAGATGTTCTGTTACATTATTTATCATACTCCATACTTCCTAGATCTGTTCATATATTTTAAAATTGTGTGTATTTGGTATAAACAAATACAAATATGTATAATAAATGGAACAAGTTGGCTCACACATTCCCAGTGTCTCTGTTCAACCTCTACAAAGTATTCTGCTTGCCCATAATTGTAGAACTGTAAATTGCCCCATCGTATTTTGTGCTGGGCCCCCAGTACAGGAAGGATGTGGAGCTCTGGGAGCGAGTCCAGAGGAGGATCGCTAAGATGGTCAGAGGACTGGAGCACCTCTCCTATGAGGAAAGGTTGAGGGAACTGGGCTTGTTTAGCTTGGAAGAGAGAAGGCTCTGGGGAAACCTCATTGTGGCCTTCCAGTACTTGAAGGGAGCATTTAAACAGGAGGGAGAATTGCAGTTTAAAAGGGTGGATAGTGATAGGACAGGTTAGATATTAGGAGGAAGTTTTTCACACTGAGGGTGGTGACACACTGGAACAGGTTGCCCAAGGAGGTTGTGGATGCCCCATCCCTGGAGGCATTCAAGGCCAGGCAGGATGTGGCTCTGGGCAGCCTGTTTTGGGGGTTGGCGACCCTGCACATAGCAGGGGGTTGAAACTAGGAGGTCATTGTGGTCCTTTTCAACCCAGGCCATTAAATGGTTCTGTGATCCTATAGTTAATCACACAGCCACAAGATTATTTTTTAGGCTGAATCAGGTTAATGGAAGCTTACTGTAACTCCAGTTCTCTTAATGTCTATTGTACTGTTGTACATCTACTATATGTGTCCTGCCAAAGCAAAATAACTCTCGCAAAGTGTTCAGTTCATTCAATTTGAGGACAATAAGGAAAGATTAGAACCACAAGAATGCAATTAATATCTGCTGAGTTCTGGTCTAGACAATTTTCTATTAGAAAGCTTTATTTTATGGTATCATTTTTAAAATAACATACACAATATGTATAATATAAGCAATATCCAGTATTACAGAAATGTCTGCTCTTAGTGATCCTTCCTGTGCATATAATGAAACATCTCTAGCTATAAAAATCAGATTGCTTTTTTTTTCTGAAATTATGGTTTCTGAGTTTAGGGACACAGAATTAGGAGAAATGATAATATAGGGTCATTTATTTGGCCTTTATTTGATGATGTTTTCCTTTCTTCATAGTACTTCGTACATAATACAGATATCATGTGCAATTATCATTAGTTATGCTGAATTGTTAGAAAACGTACATTTTCTCTTAGATTTACACTCACGTTACAGTAAAACAAAGACTGTTATTGCTGAAAAGAAGGTGAGATCTACTTACTTCTGCATCTTCATTCCAATCAATTAACCTTCTTCTAACTAAAAATTGAAATAATGGTTTTTTTTTTTTTTGTTCAGTTTATGATCTACACCTAGATTATCTTTAATCAGTATATTACCTTTTTTTTCTTATATATATGTGTATATATATATATTTTTTTTCTCCCTTCCCTCAGTCTCTTGTCTTTAAGAATAGCCTAAGGTTCTGCAGGTAGAATCTCATTTAATTGCCTACCTAGTCCTTTCAGTGTTGCATGTTTCCCATCTGGAAATTAAAGCCCTACTATAACAGTATTGGTTATGGAATTACATAGATTTTCTGCTCCACTTCGCTTGCATTTAGCTTATGCATGATTGTCACAAGGATCTGCTTTTCTTATCCAAATCCAGTTTTAATTTCAAAAAATGATATATTTTGCTGAATGTGTACTTAATTAAGCACAAATTCCCCTGTTTTATCCTGGATGGGAGTCATGGACAGTGATGGGTGACTGGTTGATACAAGGAGAGCTAAAAAGTTATATCTCATCCTCTATTTGCCATTCTAGGTACACAATCCAAGGTCAAAATATGCAAGGCGTGGTAATCCAGGCAGCACAAATGCTCACAATAGCGTAGAAATTTCCAGTTTCTCAAAGGTCTGATTCACACAGATTCCTAGAATAGCAAGAAGATAGAAAATGAATAGATTGCTGCTTGGTCCAAATTCTCCTGGCACAATAGACAAGTTGTAGAGGAAACAGATCTGGACAGAAGACTGTGCCCATTCATTTTTTTTCTATGTTTATTAGTTTCTGGTTTTAGATTCAATAGTTACGTAATATAAACTCTATCTAAAAGTCTTGTCACTGTGGAAGAAGGGAGGCAGACTATCAACGTGCAGATTTCAGCTCCCTATTGTTCTCCTTCAGGTCCCATTCTTTTTGATAAACATACGGTAATATATAGATGCCAACGTGAGGAATGACAGTGGTTTACATCCTGCCCAGTCTATAACTTGAAGAATGCAAATATTTTCTGAAGAGATACTAGGTTTGTTCCCCTAAGCAGATGATCATTCTGTATCACAGATGTCTCACTCTCTTGCATAATTGCAGAGTAAGTACTGCACTACATAAATGCAATTGCAAATCTAAGCACTTTCTCTCTTAGTAGATAATTTTTTTTGCAAAACAATGACCTTCATCAGCTACTGTGTCATCTCTCAGGACCAGACTGCAGCTATTGCAAGGTTCGTAATGGACAGTCTTCAAGACAGACCGTGTAAACATTCAGTGATTACTTTTACCTTCTCTCTTAGATTAGTATATCTAGCTCTAAAGTGTAATTGTAACTAATTTAACTTTTCTTGGAGAAGTAACTTACTGTTTCATTGTGTTTCTCTTGTATTGCAGATTCTGAGTTTGATACACCGTTCTAGCTCCCTAACTTTTACCCTGCTGCTATGTTGACTAAATCAAGACTCATATCAGTCTTGCTGTAGTAATTGTCACTTCTGGGTATTTGAGGCAGATCATCTCTTTCTGCTTCAAACTTACTGTTGTCTATAATTTTTTTTTTTTTTTTTTTTTTTCTCACTGTATTTTCTTTCTTCTCAAAATCTGAATTCTAAATCTTAAATTTTCTTCAAGGATTTTATGATGTCTCCAGAAGCTCAAGTTACTGGGTTAATACAGTCAAGAAAACAGAGATCAGCTCTGACACTTCTTTTTAAGTTGTCATCTCAGATGTAGTCATAAAGAATGGTTGACAAAATGAGGTGAAAAGAAATGTCTGAGGAGAGAAAATTGGTGAGTGAACCGTTAACTTT
Source organism: Lagopus muta (assembly GCF_023343835.1). Lineage (NCBI taxonomy): Eukaryota > Metazoa > Chordata > Aves > Galliformes > Phasianidae > Lagopus > Lagopus muta. The sequence goes on from NC_064436.1 coordinate 51,254,530, forward strand.
CTTTGTGTTTTCCATATTCTTAAGTCAGGGGTAATTGCTTTTAGCTTTCTGGGATAGTGTAATGCTCTAAGATGCAGAATAATTATTTTGACACACTCTATCAAGTACCTTTTAAAAATCAATAAAAACATTATATAGTTCCCTGTCTATATGCTCTAGGAATTTCTCAGTTAGTTTCTTGTCTTAGAATAAACATCTGCTTGATTGTTCCTCCCTGGCACGAAACCCCACTTGTTATTCTGCTAGTTGACTTTTGATGTGTGGTTTGATTCCACATCATATCAGTCTTAGGAATCATCTTGCTCAACAGATGCACAGTATTTAATGTAGTTTTTTATTAATAGATGTTTCATGAAGAGACTAATAGAGTTCTTATAGCTTCGGCAGCTGTGTTATGAATTACTTACTGCTAGTGTATTTTATTCTTACCGATCAGTCTTTTGAGACACTTGTATTATCATTTTTAGAGGAATTGTGGTGTAACTCCAATTCTAAAGTTATGCTTGTCTTCAGGGATTTTTATTGTTGAAGTTCAGGGACAATTTTATTTTTCATTCTAAATTATTTCTCATCACGTGTGCTTATATTCTGCAAACTTTTACCAATCTTCCATTCTTATAGCACTCTCTAAATCAGTAGTTCTCCATTCATAATGTTTTAACAATAGAGTTTAAAAAATTTTTAATTGAAAAATTATGTGGAAGTGTTCCATTAAAGACATAGTAAAGCCAATACCCTTAACGTGATTTGTGTTAGGAACTGTTTACTAAAAATGAAACAATACTGTGTGTGTGTGCAAAACAATGTTCTTTAAAATAGGAGAAAAAGTATTAATCACAGAATCACAGAATCACAAGGTTGGAAACGACCTGCAAGATCATCTAGTCCAACCACCCTCCCATTCCTATCAGTGCCACAAGCTACTAAACCATCTCTTGTAGCTCCTCATCCAGGCACCTCTTGAACACTGCCAGGGATGGCGACTCCACCACCACCCTGGGCAGGCCATTCCAGTGCCTGACCACCCTCTGAGAGAAAAAGTTTCTCCTAATATCCAACCTAAACCTCCTCTGGTACAACTTCTTGCCATTTCCTCGGGTCCTACTATTTGCCTGGGAGAAGAGGCCAGACCCTTTTGCACCACAACCTCCCTTCAGGAAGTTGTAGAGTGCAATGAGGTCTCCCCTGAGCCTCCTCTTCTCCAGACTGAACAATCCCAGCTCCTTCAGCCGCTCCTCATAAAACTTGTGCTCCAGACCCCTCACCAGTTTCGTTGCCCTTCTCTGGACACGCTCCAGGGCCTCAATGTCTTTCTTGTAGTGAGGGGCCCAAATTACATTTCAAAATGTATTACATTTCAAAATGTATTACATGTATTACATTTCAAAATTTTACAAAATTACATTTCAGTTCACTATTCAGTATACATATAAATTTCAATGTATTGAAAGTAAGAGGCATCTCTTTATCAATCGAAAACATTAAAATATTAACATACATCTAGAAATATGCACTTAATATAGAAAATCTTGTTTTCCTTTAGTAAAGTGTTTTTAGAAACCTCATGATGAGACCCACAGTGGTATTTAAAAACAAACAAACAAACAATGAAAACTCTATTTGTCCCATTTCTTCAAAAGATTGCTTCCCAGATTCATGGCATCTCATGAAAACAGCATAATTTGAAAGGGAAGATACTTTAACACTTCAATATTGAATTGTTTCACTGTTAGTGAATCAGAACTTTTAACGTCTATACACAGCCTGCAGTGTAAAATCAGTTTCAAAATCTCTAGAATAATTATTTTTATTATTTTATTAGTTGTTTAGCAAAACCATTCTTTTTTTTTTTCTTTTTTTTCTTCTTTTTTTCCACTTGAGTATCATCTGTGATTCCAGTCATTTGCTTTCCTCATCAGACAAATTAGAATATGTCATTCAGACAATTACAGTCAACAATGTCTTCAGGAGGTATCTATCATTGAGCAATGGAAGCTGCATATATCTGACTGAAGTATTGGCTTTTATTTGTTTTCTTATGGTAATCACTTAACTTTTATAGTAGGACTTTGAATAGGACTAGAATTTGACTACTACATTTTAAAAGACTTAGAATATTAGTTCATACAGCTAAATGCCACCTTCTCAGTCAGCAAAGATGTTTTGGGGTAATACAATTAATAGAAGTTTGGGGTAATACAATTAATAGAAGTAGTCCTGAGATAGCACTTTTGTAGTGAGTATTCCTCTATCCCACTTATAAAAACGTTTGTTTTCTTCCATGACAGAAGTTTTTACTTTGTGTGTGTTTAGCTTCATTTATGCTACTTAAAAAAAAAAAAAAAAAAAAAAAAAAAAAAGGACGAAGCTATAGATGTAGAATTCTGGGCTTTATGAAATAGATTTCTATTTGAACTCATGTGTATTTGAAAAAAAAAAAAAGAATGTATAATGTTCTATCATGGACTGAGTCAAGCACATAAATGATTACAGCTGACACAATGGAAAGTGATTGTTACATAGCTCAAAAATATACCAAGATATAATTATGAAAAGTAAGATGTTAAATGAGAACAAGGAGCAGAGGTCCACCTTATTACTAATGATCATGTCTTACATTCTATGTAAATTTGCTTTTAGAATCCATTTTATTCTGTTCCCTTTGTAAAACATAGTGTAGGTGGACAGCTATAAGCAGTCTTTTTAGCTTATGCTCTGAACTTATTTTGCAGGTTAATTAATTTCTCCTGATTTTATTCAGATACTTGATTTCTCATTATCTAAGAAAGGAATGAAAAGTACCTGCAATAATTGTACAAAGTATATAATTTACCTTGTTTGCCTGAAAATCCTCAGGGGCTGCATTTCAGAACCGTAACTGTCTGATGTCTGAACCAGAATCAGTCACCACAGAGGCAGTCTGAAAATAACCATGTATTTTACCACATGAAAGTGATCCTGTGACAAGGATTATGTGGCTTGAACTGCATGTCTGTGTGATGCATGCACATACATTTTAATATACCAAAAAAAAAAAAAAAAAAAAAAAGCACATTATCACCAAATTGAAAACATATCCTAATAATAATTTTATATTGAGCTTGCTTCTGGGAGAAATACTAAAATTTTTAGGCCACTACATGGAAACAATACTTCTTCAAAGATGAGAAATTGATTGTTAAAAAATCATAGATATTGACTCGGCAGTTTCTTCTGCTTTTAAGGTAATTGGTAATTCATCAGTAATTGTAATTCAGGGATCTGTTTTGAATCTCTGAATTGTTGCCTCCTGATTTCAGGTGCAACACCACTTACACATAAATGGTTTTAAAAAGTCAGTACGCAGAAATGCCTGAACTTCACATGCCAAAAAGTAAATAATTTTGGTCTCTGTAACTCATTAAGCTCATCAAATGAGCATTTGAAAAGGCAATGTGATTTTTTTGTTCAATTAATTCCTTGTTACTTTCCCTTCCATGTTATTGATTCATTGTTTAGTATTTTCTAGTGGTGAAAATTATCAAAATATTGTAACTGAGCAAAAAGAGTTATTTAGTTGGATTTTTTTATAGCTTTCCTGAATGAGATATTTTTTTCACAGTACTTATTTTGTATTAACTGTTGTGTCAGTTTGCAATCTTTTTTTTAATCTCCAATTATATATACTGTGACAATTATTGTATTGTGCAAACATCCTAAAATAATATGTATACATATGAATTGATTTGGTATTGTAAATCCAAAACTGATATCAAAGTCTAGCTATGTTTTAACAAACAGGAAGGAAGTTTGTCAGGCTTTTTGATTTACACTAAATTAATCCTAATGTTGAAATTTCAAACAAGGTTTTATGCTCAGATGCATCTTTTAAATTAAATCATAGATCAAAAATTGTTTCTAAATTATAGTATTTAGGTGATTTTTTCATTATCAATCAACTAGAAACTGAAGATGAATTTCCCACTGATTTTTACTTTGCTGCTTTTAGGTTAGTAACATGTATGCTATGAGATCTTTTTGTGTAAACTATATTTCTTTTGTTTCTGTATTCTTGTTACTCTTTAAAAATATGATTTTTAAATGTGGGTGGGAGATGAGTGACTGTGCTCTGGAAGGGATGGTACAATAAGAGAGAGAATCATTCATTGAGCTAAAATCTGCAATCAGAGAGAAAGAAGTAAGTTTTTTTCCAGTATGAACTCAATTTGAGGGCATAGTCTATTATATAAGTAGTAATGATTCTGTAGTGTAATATTACTGCAAAGTATAATTATTTAAGAAGACATGGTGATTCGCCTCTATGCTACATACATTAATGCTAAATTAGTATCTGAAATTTTCAAAAATAGCATGGATTGTGGGTTATATTTCAATAGAATTAAAAGATACTAATATTCTTTGGAAACCTAAAATGTTTTTAAGCTCCTATAAATTCCTTTACTTTAGTACTCCTAAAGGTGGAAGCTGCTGCTATTAATTGGCAAGACCTGTCACTTTCAGTAATTTCAATTTGATACAATTAGGAATGAAAAGAATAACAACAATATCAAGCAAGGCATTTTGTGGTCATTCTGTAAAATAAATTAAGTTTTCAGTAGGTTTGGCAATATACTTTTACATTGATACACTTATCAGATACAGAATGTAATAAAGAAACTAGAAAGATTCCAACAAAATTTTGTGCCATCGAATGTTGCACATTACACATATGTAGCACATAATGCAGAAAATAAATTTCTGATTAGAGAAGAATCAAAACTACTACTTTTGTATGGATTGCATTTTCATTTTGTACTTTTTTTTTTTTAAATTTCCTCTTCCCCCATCTTCCTTAAATCCTTGTTTTATTGTTTGGTTTTTTGATTCTCTAATTCAGGTGGAATGGAAACTTACACTTTTTACATTTTTCTACTTACTCTATTAATTCAGTCTAAAACATGGAGCAAAACTGTAATTACACTTTTCTTTGAAGCTTTAATTTGCGATCTGCTTATGCTGGAAAAATTGCTATGTTATTTTCTTGGTAGAGGATACACTTTCCCAAGTGCAGAAGAGCTGAATTCAAGGACCATTCCTATTCTTTTGTAACCTTTATGTGAAGAATTTTCTTAATGTGTTGTTCTTTGAGGTCACTTCAGTTTTAAGAATTTCCCAAGGTTGAGCAACAGAGAATTTCTTTAATATTAGTTATGTTAAAATCTTCAGTGATTAATGATTTCATTCTTTACTTGAAGTACACTTGTGTATAAAATATTATACATTTTTTAATATATAATACATATGTACTTGGACACCTGTGACGTTACTGTAAAATGTAGGCAAACAAAAACCATATGAGAATAGGTTTACACTTTGTTTAAATTACTGACTTTAAAACTCTAATTGGTAATTTTTAAGCTCTGTCATCACTACCGTGAAACTGTAGATTATGACATTTGAAGCTGTTCACTGTGGCCTGTGTTCTCACTGATATCAGTGGTAAATCTCCTACTGACTTCAGTGCAAGCTGAATTAAGTCACTGTTCTTTGAAAAATCCCCCCCTTAATGCTATATAATAAAGAAAACTCATATTTTACTTAGCATTATTTTCATCTGAGATGAGAGATGTATAGAGAATACATCAAAATAACTTTCATTGTTTCAAAGTTCTTGAGAGGCCCTTTTCTCTACATTCTTGGGAATTGATTGTCAAACATCTTTGTTTTGTGTTTTTTTGTTTTTTTGTTTTTTTGTTCTTGTGTGTTTTTTTTTTTAATTATTTTTATTTGATTTTGAGATGGTTGTCTTCCTTATTAATTTTCTATTAATTTTGTTTATTATCCAGGAATTCAGTATCCAACCACCACCACCCCCCACACCAGCTTCCCCCCTCAATGACTGACACCAACAAGCTGGTAACAACGTACAGGGAGAAGGCTGAGCTACTTGACAATTTTTTTTCCTCAGTCTTCTCTGCCACACAGCCCTCAAATATTTAGTTTGGTAGGAGGGATAAGGAAAGCAGTGTCCTTCCAGTGAAGATCAGGTTTGTGACCACCTGAGGAACCTGAGGACAAGTCTGTGGGTCCAGTGAGGTGAATTCCAGAGTCCTGAGGGAATTGATTGATGTGGTCACCAAACCACTCTCAATGATATTTCAAAAGTTACGGCAATCAGGCAGACAGGTGAGCGGGGTGTTTAATCATAAAAACCATAACAATAATTTGGATTCACAGATAATTTCAAAGCTTTACACATGCCACAAGTATCTGCCCCAGGACAGTCTGGTATATCTTGGGAGTCAGTAAAAAGGTAGATTGAAAGCATGTGCACCAGGGCACAAATCTGACAGGTACCCAGAAAAGAGCAAAAACACTGAATGTGCCACTAGGTAAAACCGCACTAGGTAAAACAATATGCTTTTTCTGTTTTTGTTTGTTTGTTTGTTTTTATATATAAGCAAATGACATTTAGTTATTGTTAGAGGTAGGATACTGGTAATATACATGATCTGTGGCCTAGACCATTATTATTGTTTTTATAGTCTTCTATTCTTATGGCATTTCTCACAACGGATATTTTTTACGTTGCCAGTGCTTAAGGTTTTATTCCTACATCAACAAACTCTGCAACTAGCAGTGCAAGCCACATGAACTCAAAACCCCTCCAGTTTATTATCCCATAAATCCCCGGTGACTGTAGAGAGGAAGAATAACATGTTCACATTTGATCATCTCCTATGTATTTCTCTCTTAAATTCTCTAATACAAATCTTCGCTGAAATACTAAATTAAAATACTAAAGTTGACAAATTTAAAAAGATTTTTAAAATAGGAGAAAATGTATAAAATACTCATTTCTTTCTAAAGCACGTTATGATCCTGCTCCTTTTTCATTTTACTTAATGATAGTATTCTACAGACTTCAACAGGAGCAGGATCAAACCTCTCATCAGCAGTGGCATTTTGATGTATTACACCAATACATCAACCTGTGCAGCTCCTTGATGATGTATTGCACCAGTGCTTTATCAAAGTGTCACTGCTCTGATGAAGGCATAGCACCTTCTGGCAATGCCCGGTAATGAAAACTGTTACATTATAACAGATGTTTATGTTATGTTACGTTATGTTACTCTATGCTGTACTGTGTTGTGCTATGCTATGTTAAGTTGTTGCACTAAGGAAAAATATTAGAAAAAAGATACTTGGTTCCAGGAATGAATGGCAGAGACAAAGACCCCGTAGTCAGTCTACATTGACACAGTTAAGTTCCCATAGGAATTAATGTTACTTAATTGAAACTTTAGTTCTGTATTGTATGTATATATTTAGTACTGTATTCAGTATCTTTATTTTCAATTGGGCAAAATAAAATATCAAATGAGTATTTTTGCTTAAAAAATGCTTTCTAAGTCAAAGGCAATATTAATTTTGGCTAAAAAGGAATAATTGCTCTCTCCAAATCACCATGTGATATGTCCTTCTAAAGAAGTTTGTTTAATAAGATGTCACATTTCTGGAAATTCAGGACAGAAATTTGCAACTATATGCAGGACTGTCCCTGGAAAGAACAAATTAGATGGCACTAGTTGACTGGAAGATAGAAGGGTGAGTCTGTCTGTACATAAATAATTTGATAAAGTTCTTAAGCCCTCCTCTCCTTTCTGAACGTAGTAAGATTTTTGTTGTGACTTTAATGAAGTAACACCAACGTCAAGTGCTGCTTAACCTGATGTGCTAGAACTAGTATAAACTGGAATCAAAGGCAGCCAAGTGCTATGCCAGAAGGACATTACTACACCGGTAAAGAATATGGCCATAGAGGTGCATTGGGTAGATGTTCATGTACTCATGAGCTGTTTCACTGGAGTACTTAAAAATAACCATCAGGTAGATCAGGGCACTAGATTTGAAGTGGCTTCGATAGATTTAGTCTGATAACATGAGAGTGAGTTATTTCTACCTTGGTGGGCCCATGACACCCCAGGCCATCAGGGAAGAGATGTGACATATAAATGGGCTTGAGGGATGGACTTAACCATGGATACTGTTGTGCATGTTATTCATGAATGTGAAACATGCACTGCAATTAAAGAAGCCAAGAGAATGAAACATCTATGGCATGAAGGGCGATGGCAGAACTGTAAATATGGAGAGGCTTAAAACATCTCCAACTTTCTCTGAGACAGTAGAACTTCAGAGAATTAACGACTGCTTTTCAATGATGTATAAATAAAAATTTGATCTGCTAAAAAAGCATATTTGGGAGTTGTGAGTGAACATATCCTGCAGTTTCCAAGTATATTTCATTAAATCTATGCTACATTTATAAAAAGCAGAAAATGATGTAATAAGATAAGTAAGTGTTGTCTGTTTAAATGTGTGCTACCGAAGTGCACTGTAATTTCTTACAGAAAATCAATTCTTCTTTCTCCTTAAAAATATCCAATAAATAGCATTACCAGCAATTGTAGACCTTATTAATTTCTACTTGACATTAGTACTAAATAATACTGCAAAACCGATATATTTCAATGCTCTAATTATTTGTTTTTCCTTCTGCCATATATTCATTGCACTAGTTTATGCTAGTTATTTTTCATTTAGCAACTATCCAGTGACAGCCCGAAGGAAGACATGCCTGTATTTCCATAGTTAGTATAGCTGTAACCCTAGTTTCTTCAGTATTGCACATTAATGATGGGTTAGGGTTTAGTGTCTATAAGCTATATTGTATATGGCAATAAAAACTGATCTCAGTTTCTAAATTACTTTATTTTTAAATTACTGGATAACAGGAAAAGTGAGTTTGGCTGTTTTTATTCTCCTTTCCTCGAACTTCCCGTTTTCTCTTTTCATTCTCTGACTGGTAAGAAGTTTCCATTTCTGCAGAATGCTATATGTTCTGTGCTACTGTAGGCCTTTCATTGCTACTAGGAAGAAATTAAGAAGACATCTTGTTGATTTTACACTTCTTATTGTCTGTCATTTTTCTTTTGATGATAAACCTGAGGAGAAAAGGACATGATATAATGTCTTCCTCTTATTAATGTCTTTCAATTTACCACTTAGATTGCTTTTTAAATGTCACTTTTACGGTAAATGTTTTGTCTTAGAAAAAAAATGGATTCAATTACCTATAATGTAAATAACAATATGGATAAAACTATTAGGTTTTGAATGCTTATGTATTAGATGTGGCAAGTTTGTTTTCAGGATTATTCAAAGATTGCATAACTGATCTGTTCTGCTGAAGCATAGTCATAAATTAAATAAAGTAAGACTTTTCTGACAGATAAAATAGCAAATATGCATGAATTAGGTTTTGAAATTGGTGTATATTTTTCATTTCATGGGATTAAATTCCTACAGAGGACGAGACTCGTGTGATGAGTGCTTTGAAATATCACATAGATTATGTTTGGAAGACACTTGGAAATCTCTGAATTGATTGCAACTATTAAAACTTTAATACTTTATGTAATAACTTTAAATAAAACAATATGAGACCAAAATGTGATTAAAGCACCCCAGGAGAGGCGGCACAGAACATGTCTGGACAAATGTGCTGACCAGTCACCTCTTTACACATGACTTTTATTGCCTTATCTCTCCTTTTCCCCATTTCTGTTTCTCTCCAAATCACTGCTCCCTCTTTTTTACCATCTTTGGTTCTTCCAATAAATATCCCATGAGTCTTGAGCAATCCCACGATTCTTCTCTCCTGCATCCTCTAATGAGTCCTATCACTCTAGGCATTGACACCCCTGTGTTTCTAGGAAGATCTGGAGGATTGCTCCCTTGATGGATCTGGCTGCTGTCACCCTCTGTGACACACTTTGAGTATCTGGGTTAGGGCTTGTGCTTCTGATGGGGTAAGTGGGTCTCCCCTACCTGCCTTTGTGCCTCTTCACTCTTTTGTGCTAATGGAGGTGAGCATTTCATGAACTAAATACATTCCTGTGATGGGCCTTGGATTATCAAGTCTGGAGATTATTTAGATTTTGTCCCTACCATTGTTCTTCTGTACTAATTGGTCTTTGTGAAGACACATTTTTTATCACAAACCCTGTGATTTTGTCCAGAGGGACAGGGATGGGCCAAAATCAAGCCAGAACATCAGTTTGTAGGCTGGGGTCCATAACAGGACCAGTGAGTTCTAGCTCAGGCTGTGATGTGTCTGAAGAGAGGCAGTGCACAGGCAGACTGGGACCATAGATGGGGCTTGGAGTAGGCCTGCATGAGGCTGGTCAGGGCCATCAAGGCACTGATGAATTCTGTCTTGGTATTTCCCAGGTGAAAGGAGCAATGCTTTAGAAGTTTGTGTGAATATCTGTGTAGCAAAAGTAAAATGGTCAGCACTATAGATCAGAATATCTGTGAGAAATGTTGACAGTATATGAGTATAATATAATGGAGCTCAAATGAACCTGAATGCATTACACTAATTATTCTGAAATAATAAAAATGTTATTTTCTTGTTTAATGCTTTTAGATGACTGACATCACAATTAGATTATCAAAAAAATGTGTAAACTGAGTTCTTGACTGGAAGTGGCATTTTATGATTAAAGCTTTTACAGTACTGCATTATGTCAAACTGTGATGAAACACTTCAAAGTTTTAATTGAGTAGCTGGTGTGCTTGCTCCAAAAGCTGTAGGCAGAAGCTTGACTAACGAGATATAGCAGTGCCTTATTCATTTGGGAGGGGGAAGTACAAACTAATGATTTGCATACTTAGGAGGTTTGGTTTTGTTTTGGTTTGGTTTAGCATTATAGTTCTGCTCTTTAGACTGTTATCCCCATTAAAGACTGTAGCTGTGATATAGCTCTGTCAAAAGCAAACTCATGTTAGCAGTTTATGTTTTGTTGTAGGAAGGAGGTATAAGTGTACAACTTATGAAGATCCCTTCTGTCATTTTGCGTCTCTATTTCCTTCTAAGACAACCTCCTGCTAATGTTCAGTCATCTGCGAAAAGACACCCCACCGTTTTCAGCTATCCAAGGGTGAGAACTGATTTATACAGATGTTCTTGATAAAGAGAAAATTATTCCTGTAAGTATTTTCTCTAGAAGTGTAAGCAATAATGGATTGACAGTGATGTCCCTTTCCCCACTGAGCTGATAGGTATTTGCATGTGTTCAGTCATTCTTCTTTTCACTTGAAAAAAAAAACAACCTGGTTGAGGAAGTATTTTGTGTGTCTCTGCCAAAAATGTGAAGTAAGGGGGTTGTATAATATCCCAGTAGAAAAAAAGCAAGTTAATAGTTTTGATAGTTTTGATATATAAAAGCATCTAGTCACTTGGATTTTGTGTTTCCATGCTACAGACAAGAGTGATTACAGATATTTGTGTGCACAAATAGATCTTCTTCATAATTGCAGTCCTATAAGGTTAATATCAAAATAATAATAATCACTAGAAGTTACCTTAAAATGTCTTTTTATGTATTGCAGTTTCAGAGAATTTTAAACCCTTCGTATTTATGCTGCTAATCTAAATAATGCAAATAACAGTCTTTCTCTGAATCAATTTCAGTGTGAATTAGAACTGGATCTTCTGGAAAAGTACATAGTCTTTATTCTCATTTAATCCCCTCAAAATATAGCAATTTGGATAGTTAAAGGGTAACTTTTTAATTCACAATAAGTTTCTACAAGATAACAAAGCTACTTGCGCCAGAAGACTTTAATATTTGAAATTTTGAGTATTTGTTCCCTTTGCTTTACTTTTATATTGAGCCTAGTTCTTGCTACTTAAAAGAACTGGCAAAACTTCAGATACAAATTTATTTACTTTTGTATATAACTCTTCTACTTAGTATGAAATTATGAAATACTACATTTTAATATATGATGATATACATATTTATCAATACATTGATTTTTTTTTTAATTACATTTAGCTCATTTTATTCTGCTACATTTTGTTCCTTCTCCACTCCTTTTTCCCCTAAGAAATCTGCAGTGTCAGGCTTTTCTATCAGTTATATTTCCATAGCTATTCTGAACACTAACAACTCTGTGAATTTCTGTAGCAGCTCATAATGAATAAGAAGACTGCAGTATGATGAATTACATACCAGAGTTTGGGTAGTTCTCAATTCATAAACAAAAAGTGCAAGCAAGCAAAGAAACATTCAAAAACATAGTATATAATTTTAAAACTTAATGTTTAATAGACGGTTGAGTGAATGAGACAAAAAAATGGTTAAGATAGTAATAGAATGTTTATTTTCATCCTCCCAGTAGGATCTTTCTTCCAGGACAGGAAGGATCAATCAAGTGAAATGAATACTCAGATTCACTTTCTCAGGTTTTCTTTACGTAAACAAAATAATCATTTTAATGGAAGGAGAAAGACAGCATGCTGTAATATCACAACTATAGCTGTATTTTGCTATCTTTCCACTGTCATAGCATTGTACTTCACAATGTTTACTCTTTTTTCTGTCCTCTCTTTCTTAAATCTTTCCAAAGATTTAATCTCTTTATGCACTAGTGTATTTTGTGCCTTGTGCAATAGAGTGAATTTCCAGATATAGACCTTGGTCTGTTGTATATTTTATCACAACTTATCCATCTCATCTGGATAGTTTTTTATAACTAATTTATCATGCACTAAGAGAAGGGAAACTACCTCTGTGTGTTCTGATTATGAAGATGTATTGTTTATTTATTTCTATAGGTTTAGTTAAACTTTTGTCTAAAATTAATTTGCAAATTAATGGTAGGTGTGCGGTAGATCGGTTAAAACTCATCAGAATTCTTTAATAGTGAATAGTTAAGATTATCACAAAACACACACACGAAAGAAAGTAGGAGAAGCAGGAAAGAAAGCATAGGACATACTGTAAAATAGGTTAATATCTTCTTAACATCTATCAAGGTTGAGGGAGTAGACCCCTCTCCTCTATTTCAGCAACAATGAGGTAACACATGGGGCATGGAGTCCAGTTCTGAGCTCCCCATGACAAGAGAGATGTGAGCAAACTGGAGAAAGTTCAGTGAAGAGCTACAAAGGTGATGAAGGGACTAGATCACCTGTGCTGTGAGGAAAGTGAACAGAAACCTGAAATGCAGAAGGTTCCCTCTGAACATCAGGAAACACTTTACCCTACAGGGTAAAAGTGACTGAGCACAGATTGCCTAGAGAGGTTGTGGAGTTTCTCCCATTAGAGAAAAGTATTCTCTCAACCATCTGGACATCATTTTGTTATTTTTGGCTCTGGTTGGCCATGGTTGAGCAGGAACGTTGGGCTAAATGACCTCCAGACATCTTTTCCAACCTTATCCATTCCGGGATTCGGTGAAGTAAATGAAGCAATATGGAATCTGAGGGATTTTCTTGCCTCATCATTCATTGCTCAGTCTTTTCTGATTATGCAAATGTTCTCGTGGTAGTCATCTGTGATACGACAAATAAAGGTTTACATCCTCAAGAGGAATTATAATGTGGATCAACTGGAGAAACAGAAATCATACTTTGATACAAATATTATTAGTATACTAGCAAGAATAAGAAGGAAAAAATAAAAAATAAGCATGTTGCTCTTAATTTCATGGTCTCCAATGCTTTGCTTTGGTTTGACTTATAAATGCCTGATTTCAATCTTTGCAGAGTAACTTTAATTACAAAGATGCAACTGTCTGTTGGTTGCAATTATGTTTAAAATTGTGGTCTGTATATGAAAAATATAAGCTTCAACACTTTTTGCTAGCTAAAATAGTCTCTTATATACATTGATGTGTTGTTGCTTAAAGAGTTAAGATGTCTGGTATCCTGGAGTTCTATTGTCTACTGTCATCTCTCAGAATTCATCTCTGTTGAAAAGATTGATTAGTAAGTACTTTAAGAGTCTCATAACATTTCAGTGGATTCACTGGGGACTGAAATGCTTAATTATCTTCAGAGAAATATTATGTTGGAAATAATTCAATGAATGAGTTTCTATTCAAATTTGGTTTAAAGCATGAAGGTCATTGTATTATATTAACTTAATTTGAAGGTCCAACTGTAGATGTGTATAGCCTCAGTTCCACTGGGCACTCTGATGAACTCCCAAAGCTTACTATTCTATGGACTAGATAATTAAACATATTTTTTTTTTAACAAACTTAATTGTTTCATGCTTGTAATCATGTTGTTTTATTTCTTAATTCAATATCTCTAGAAAAAAATATGTAGAAATGAGAATTGTTTTGGTATTGTTTTGTAATATTGGAATTAATTAAACTTTGCACATGATAACTCACCATTTCTTAGATTCACTGTCTGTGGGACTAGGTACTAATGTATTTCACAAAACATAATAATCAGGATATCAAAACTAAAAGCCTTAATGTTAAGAACCAGTGAAACCAATAGACTCTTGTACTCTTACACTATTTAGATGCTACTCTTTCTGTCCTTGACTTGTGACATCTTTGAAGGAGAATTGATGGTTTGTGGAATCTCCATCGGTGGTGACATCTCTATATCTACTTGAAGGGAGGTTGCAGTTGCCTGGGGTCAGCCTCTTCTCTGTGTAACTAGTGGTAGAACTAGAGGGAATGGCCTCAAGTTGCACCAATGGAGATTCAGACTAGATGTTAGGAAATAATACTTTTCTGAAAGAGTAGTCAGGTGCTGGAATGGGCTGCCCAGGGAGGTGGTGGAGTCACTGACCCTGCAAGTATTCAAGCAATGTTTAGACATTGTCTTGAGGGACATGGTTTAGTGAGAACTATTGGTGATAAGGGGATGGTTGGACTGGATCATATTGTAGGTCTTTTCCAACCTTGGTAATTCGATGATTCTCTGGCATTTACCGTTTGTTTTTCCATTGTTTTCTGTATTGCCCTACTTTAAATCAGGAAAGGATATTTAGAAGAATATTTACAATGCGAAAGAAATAAGTGTCCTTCCCTGAAGATACTCTTTGAAGAGAAATATTTGTGAGGTAGACGTACTTCTAAAATGTAAGACATAATGTCTATTATTCCTACAAAGATACTGCATAAGTTTCTCCACTTATTCTCCCAACTCATTTGGGTCAGGGATGAATACCTATTCAGAACTTTCAGAAAGACTTGAAAATTCATGTAAAGTTATTTTTAATAAATAATAACCTAACCTAAAAAGAGAAACAAACATAATGATTGTTTCATGTCATGTTAACTTCACATCAGACTACCTAACTCAACTCTGAAGTTAAACTCTTACATTTAAAATAGATCTAAGTAGTATTGTGAACTGATTTTTTTTAACACAAGAGTTCTAATAACACTTTAAGTGAACTCTAATTTAATGCAATTTTAGCTATATTCAGCTGTGCAGCTATATCTTGATTAACATTATTGTTAGTCTAAGTATAATCACAAGTTGATTTTTTTTTCCTTCTCTATTTCTTTAGCGTTAAGGATCAATTGCATTATTCTAATCAGCTTACATTTTAGATACACATCACCAGTTAGTGTCCTACTTCCCTCGATTTATTTACTAGTCAGTTATTCAGAGTGGAAAAATGCAAAGAAATTCTTCTAGTTCTGTGAAACATTAGTACATTACAATACAGTAAATGAAGGGCTATTATGTCTCAGATTGGTCCGTACACTTAGACTCCCAAAAGAAATTGGTTGCTGAATTGAGTGTAATTTCTATGGAATTGACTGTACATGCATGTTAAGCAATTTTCTACAAAATTACACAAAATTAGAACATCACCATAGCAATATTATATTGAACACAATTGTAACAAAGTGTTACAACCTTCAGTAGAAACATGTTTGATATATATAATGTTCTGTAAAACCCAATCTTACTGAAATGATTTTTATAAACAGTACAAATGTTTATGCTAAACATTTTGAAGTTTGCAAGGAATGTAAAAAGATTTCCAAGTTCAAGTGAATGTTTATTGAAAACACTTAGAGATAATGTATTTGAGGGCAGTAGCAAAAATTAGGTGATTTTACTCTTATTCTCCTCCAGAAACATGGTACTTTCATCCAGATTTATAAAGAACCTCTGGAGTAGTGTGTGCAGATGCAAAGACTCAGGCTTTCATGACCAGCTGCAGGATCTTAGCAACGTGCTTCTTGTGAAACCTTAGAAATGCTCATTCATCTCCCATGGTCTAGCATGCTGAAGATTTTTGAAGTTTTCCATTTGAAAAAAAAAAAAAATCTTAAGCAGGAGTTCTTCCATCATCCTAACTTAGAAATTCAACAATACTTCATCTCACTCCAAACCATCTGTTTACACTCAGTTCTATCACAAATTTCTCAATGGTTTTCATTTTGCCCAAGCTATCAGTTTAGCCTTTCCCAGTGTTAAATAATATCCCACAATTGTGAAAGTTCTTCTCAATCATAGTGCTAGAATAAATTTTCAACAGAAGGAATGGCTCAAGATAGCTGCATGGATATGTGAAGTAAGCTTAAAAATTATGTAGAAAGCAAGCTGTGTACACAGAATACGTTAGTGAACATGCTGTTTTAAAGGTTGATACAGTTGACAATATATAATCATACAATGCAGGTATCAACATTTATTTTTAATTCAATTTAGCTAGTGGTAACCTCAACACAACATTAATTTATAGCTTTTTGTGGCTCATTACAAAAAGAGTTTCATTACAATTGTGTCCAAATTAAAAAATATCTGAAAAAAAAGAAAAAAACATAAAAAACATCCCTACCCTGTAAAATCCTTCTTACCAGAAGATCTCTTGTTCTATTCTTCCACTTAAAAAAAAAAATATCTTGTCCTTCTTGACTTCAGAAATAGTGGAGTCTATTGTACTCCTTTTCAATTCTTTAATGTACCATTATACAGAGTGTGAAGAGAAATGTAACTGATCTGGCATTCGTGAGTACTGTACTGTTCATTTAACAGAAAGAGGTCTCTTAACTGGACACTTTAAATGAGCTAGTCCTCATTTGATATTGTTGATGAAAGACCTCTGAAAACTGTTGATGATAATATCAGAGCTTGAAGTATTTGAATACACGAAGTTGTGCTGAGAAATATTTGGTTTTATAGCTAAATTTAAAAACTTACAAACCTGAGTGCATTTATAATATAATCATATATGTTCTTCCATTTATTCTCCATCTACCATCTGTTGTCTATGGTAGTTTAATGATTATGGAATTAAGTTGACACATTTGGATATGTACATTTAATTATTCACTCACTAAGAAATATAATGATTCTTTATTCTTTAAAAAAAAAAAATTGGAAAAGGAAAGAACACTTTAACATGCCCTCCACAGAACTGTTGATAAAAAGTTCTCAATTGTTAGTAGTAGCAATTGGAGACACTGTGGAGACAACAGATGGGCAGAGGCAGCTGTAATGCAGTGTCATAAAACTGTATTATAAGTTTGAGTTTGAACTCAAAAGTACATCTTTTGGGGAACAAGATCTCTCTGTTTCTGTTAACGACTAATTTTGTCCATTTTTAGTTTAGCTAAAACATGTGTTTCTCAGTATGGTGAGGAGTTGCTAGGGGAAAACAAGACTGGTAAAGGATGTTTCTGCCTCTATCTAAAATAATGTAATTAGTATTGAAGCTCTTTTTTCATGCTTCTACAATAGATTCTACAATTCTTCTACAAGAGTTACTGTATGGGGAAAAAATTTGGAGGCTTAAAGCCAGACAGATGTGAGAATATAAAAGGTTTTAGCAAAAGCATATTTTTTTTTTTTTAAAAAAAGAGAGAAAATATAATGTGAAAAGTATATTTGTTCAAAAACAGTTAGGAAAAAAGGAGAAAAATCAGCAGCCATACTCTGCTCTTGAGTCAGTGAGATATCAGTAAAGAAATTCCATAGTACATCTAGTCATCAGCTATAAATTGTAGTCAGAAACAGCCTGTTGAATTTATGAGGCAATGTAAAGATGCAGAGTGTCTTGGCTATAGGTTGTGTTGCCTGTACTAGTAATATGCTTGCATGTCCGCAGACCTAGATTACTAAAATTGTTTAAGAGTCATACTTTCAGATATTGAACAACTTCAGCATTTTTTAGCTTCACTTCAGAATTTTGTGAACTGAAACTGCAGAACCAACAAACCAGGCAAATTATCTATCCATTTGCATGCAATCATAATTAACATAACTTGAGCAGCAGGAGGAAAGTACTTGGAAGATCTTAGATTTATTTTTTTTTTAATTTTTCCCAAATTATAGTAAATGATAGTTCCAGTAATGGTCTGTTTCAGATTTATAAAAACTCCATTTCTATTTGTTCTATAACCAAATAGAAAATGATTTTTACAAGTAGTATTCCATTTTATAGCTATGCAAAATTCATGTCTTCTGCCAGTACTATTCTACAGAATCAAAGCTAGATATACTCTTTTTTAATAATGAAGATATAAAATAGGACTTTTATTTTCTAGTTACAAACATTTATTTCTCTCTTTAAAGCTTAGAAGCTATACATCACTCTTCGTTTTCAAGGTAAGAAATTACATTTATCTACAATGCAAAGAAAGAATTGCAGAAGTGCATGAATTGTACCAAGTCAGTGTATTTATGATGTTCTAACAGAATGACATGACATGTTTTTAGTTGGGGATAATGTTTTTTGTTGTGACAGAAAAATCAGACAAACTTTCAGACTTGCAGGCCTTTCTTCAGATCTGAAAGGAAAGCTTACTGAAGAATAGCATCAGCTTTCAAACTGATACAGAAGTTGAAAACCATCGATTACGGTTTAGTTAGCCATACACCAATTAAATTAGGTACAAATGGAGTTAATTCCTTAGAAAGATCTTTGACCAAAGGTCTTTGACAGAAAGACTGTGTTCCTGAATTATTTGTTAGAGTCATAGAATCAGAGAATATCTTAGGTTGGGAGGGACCTTAATGATCACCTAATTCCAACCCTGCCATGGACAGGGTTGCCAGCCCTCGTATATTTCTCAAAATGTTCGTATTTTGAAAATATCATCTGAGTTTAGCCGATGTTATTATATACAACCTTTGTACCTGAAGCACTTTATGCATGTAATATATGGCACCTGGGCCTTGTAGTTGATTTTTTTTAATATTGGGTCAGTATTTTGGACATGTTCATTTACAGCGCACACACAGTTAGCTCATTAAATATGGAGAAGTCATTTTAAATGTTAAAATGCATGTCAGCTGTATTTATTTAAAAAAAATAAAAAGGCAAAACACAAATGACAACAGCAAAAACAAACAAAAAAACCCCAAGACATTATGAAAGAAACCAAAAATTTATTTTGTTCTTCATTTTTTAATGTAGCAGCACTTCCTCCTTTTTCATAGAATCACAGAGTCCTTAGCGTTGGAAGAGATTTCTGAGGACCATCTAATCCAGTTCCCCTGCAATGAACAGGGACATGCACAGCTAGATTAGGTTGCCCAGGGCCTTATCCAGCCTTGCGCTGAAAGTCTCCAGTGACGGGACATCAACCACAACACCAGGTAACCCTGTTTCAGTTACTCACCACCATCACTGTAAAAGATATTTTCCTTATACCTAACTTAAATCTACCCTCCCTAAGCTTGAAGCCACTTTCCCTTATCTGTCAGCACAGACCCTGATAAAGAGTCTGTCCGCTTCTTTCCCCTTTAATTTTCCTTTAGATACTGAAAGGCCGCTATCAGATCACCTCAGTGCGTTCTCTTCTCTTGGCTGAAGAGTCCCAGCTCTCTCAGCCTGTCCTCATAGGAGAGGTGTTCCATTCCATGGATCATTTTTGTGGCTCTTCTCTGGACATGCTCCAACAGTCCTATGTCTCTCCTGTACTAAGGACTGCACGTTTGGATGCAGTACTCCAGGTAAGTGCAGAGTAGCAGGGCAGGATCACCTCCCTTGACCTGCTGGATTCTGCACCTGCCATTCATTCAGAAGAAGTTAATATAAGGGTACAAAAATTTCTGTCCATTGCCCCTTGTTCTATTACTGCACACCACTGAAAAGAGCCCATCCCATTGACTTCACTCCTGTTTATTGTGTATTTATAATCATTCCAAACTGAACAGTCCCAGGTCTGTCAGCTTTTCCTTATAAGGGAGATAGATGCTCCAGGCCCTTCATCATCTTTCTGACCCTACAGTCTTGTTTGTTTGTTTCCTTTTTATTCTTAAATGAACTGTACACTAGTGATATTTCAAGTTTTAGTCCTACATGAGGATTTTTTTTTTTTCCCATACAAACTCAAGTTGTCTGCATAACTAAAGGCTCCACTTTTCTTAAGATTCCTTTTAACATTGCCTAATCTGTTATGAAATAGAAGGCAATTTAGAAAACATTTTTTATTTTTTATCTTTTGCAAAGCTTACATCATCCAGATTATGTGCATATGTAAGTCTTCTTATTTCTAGTGTGTTTCATTTCAGCTATGCTGATTTATGTCAGCTGGAGATTTTAAGAGTTTGGCACTCCTACTTTCTTCTTGCTTAGGAAATAACAGCTAAACTTTTCTTCATTTTCTACAGTAGTATGAATAACATGCTGTACTTTCATGAATAGATGAATATATTTTTGACCCATAGATTTAATTTCTTTATAAATTCCTCAAAATCAAAAATATGTTCAGTAATACAACTGCTTATGTCTTTGAATGGGAGTTTTTTTTTTTCTACTTTAAATGAATGAGATAAAACTCAAGAAAGTGAATAAGAAGCTCTGATCTGATCTCATTGCTCTCAGAATAATTCCAGGTCAGTTATGCTAGCAGTAGAAAAAGTGCAAGATAATAGGCTTTCTTTTTAACTCTGCATTGTTAAAAAAGATTTATGATAGGAAAACAAAATGTTCTTCCACCAACAAAAGAATTTCTAAAAGAGATTACGAAAAATAAAAGTATTTCAAATGAGTATGCCTCTGTCTATTCTGAGTTCAAGGAGATTTTTTGTAATTTTATGTACACAGTTGGTTATAATGACCTTTATTCTTTCTCAAAACTGCCTGATAACTTTGGACATAGCTAATCCCATTTCTCATTTTAGAGAACCAAAGTAGCTTGCAAAATCATTATTATTCTCTAATACAAGTAAACTAATACTGTCCTTTTTCTAAATATGATTGGGACTATTGATACAGCTGATTAAATCAGATCAAATCTTGCCTTATCTTACAAGCCAACAATTTAATTCTTAATGTCCTCCCCTTCTCATTTTCTGATTTGAGGCCTTATTTGGGGACAATTAGTCTCTATAGTTTGGCTACAATCAGTTTGAAGATTGAAGATGGTATAAGCTCTGAGGACTGACTTGTAAGTCAACTTGATTTTCCACTTTATGAATTACGTAAGAGTAATGTATCAGTTGTTACTGCCTGTCTAGCTTGATTCATATATGCAACTGGAATGATTTCCTGTTTTTTTTTTTTCTCCCTTCGTACACTGTCTTCAGCACCTTCAATTCCTAATTTACTTTTTCTTTTCTTTTTTTTTTTTTTGAGCTGCCTAAACTTTGTCCCTGACTTGGTCAAAAGTGCAGAGACACGCACTTCTGCTCCTCTGCTTTGACCACCCCTCAGAACATGCTCTGCTCATGCTCTTCATGAAGTTTCTGTGCTCATTGATTTAGAGGGCAATTACTACAGACTTTACCAGGATGGATGGGGAAGTTGAACACTTAAAATATTGAAGTTAAATTATCACTGTTCTGACTGGAATAAGAATAGTGATTTAGATCTGGATACCCAGCTAGTAGACAGAGGCATTAAAATTAATAAATAAATGAATCTGAGTTCTGTGAAGTTTCTCTGTCACATTTAATAATAACATCTCTTCTGTCAGACCAAGCTTATCTTGATCAACTCATATATTCCAGTAATATGCAGGTCTTTGAGTGTCCAGAAATCTTATGGCAGTGTATCTACTAGACATCCATCAGTATGCAAAACAAGAATATGAAATGTGTGATAAATGCTACAATGGAATGTAAGAATGTATACATCTGCAAGGTGTTGAAATGTGAAGATTTATGTTCTTGGAAAGTTACTGAAGGATCCGGGTGAAAGAGAGGTAACTGTCTGCACTTTTGCCTGTCTGTCTGAAGTATAGCTGGGATCCTTCTGTCATGACAACCTAGAAAATGTAGACTTTGCAGAATATAGAAAAATGAAGAAATGAAGAAGGAATTGAACAGTTTATAAAAGGTTATCTTAGTATGGGCAGTGGCTAAATGTGCCCTGCATTTCAGTTTCCCTTATGGAAATTATGAGATGGCAAGTCATTCACTGAAAAATTAATTTTAGAAGTGAAATGTAGTTCAATGTATGGACTCAAGGAAAAAAAAAAAAGGCTTGTTATAACCCTTATCTGTTGAGCTGACACGTGTTATGTATATTTAAAGAGCTAAATAGGATTGATATGTGGTTTTACCTTTCTAGAATATAATAGTATTCTTAGATTTCTTTTCTGACATCCTTCTTTTCCCTCTGTCTCATAGTTTTGGTGAACTTATGGAACTTCATTTCTATAGGTCTTAAGAGTTTTACAAACTGTTGTGATTTGTTTTGCTAACAAAGTCACAACAAGAAAGAAAAGTTTTTATTTGCCTGACCTCTGTACAGAAGATAATAAAATATATCCACCAGATAAACTTCACATCTTCCTAAGATTTTTCACCTCAAGGTCATTATTGTACAGTGAATTGGAAAAGTTCTGAGAGACTGTTAATTTTCAGCTGGATAGAAAAGCAGTGAGGTTTCAGAAGGCAAAAAATGTTACAGTTTTACTTCCTGAAGAAGTATGCATGCAGAAATGACACTGCATTTTTTCACAGGCTGGCATCTGCAGAATAGAAAGTTGGAAAGGTCACAGAGAAACAGTTTTCTCAAACTCCACCTTCTTTCTGAATAGGATATCGGGCTGTCAGTTTAGCACCTTACTTTTAATACTATTTTCCCTGTTCTTTCAGTAGTTCATTTTTATCTGGGAGATACAGACCTCAGTGCAGATGTTGCACCTATTGCTAATGCATTTTTCAACTTTCAGAATATTTTTTTTTCCGGATCTGGAATAGCATCAATGGTATTTGTGGTTTGAAACTCACTTTCCTACAGACTTGTGAATTCTTCAATTTCACAGATGTTTCCTCCAACCTCTCAATTCCTTCTTCTCTGAAAGCTCTTATTTCTCTTTCATTGAAGATCCTTTGATTTTGTGTGACTGCTCAACATCTGCAAAGGCAAATCAGCTGCCACAGTGCTTCTTTAACCTTCCTTAACTAGGTAGCTAAAAATTCCCTAAACCCTTGGGTGTCAAGAATAAATTTAAACTTTTTTCACATTCAGTTCCTCTCCTTCTCTTTCTTTATATGGAGCAGAATGTTAAACAAGGGTGAGCAGTGCATCATAATTAAGGTGCGGGTGTCATTCATAGGAAGTTGGCTAGCAGGAGAATGTAAGACTTTACATGTATGTAGTGCAGTACATTTTTTCCCATTATGTAATATCACTGTAATAAATATCAATGAAGTAGCAGAAGTAACTTCCTGTAAAGATACTATACCTTATTTACTTTGCTAAGAGTGGAATTTGTTATTGAAGCCCAACAGCTACTGCTCAAAAAAAGATCAGGCTGCTTTGAAAGCTGGGAAGTACCAATGTGTTCAAAATTGGAAAAAATGTAAATTTATTCTTTAGTAATGACACTTTTGCGATGCTTACACCCAAAGAAAGCAAGAAAACTGCAAATAGCATGTTACTGCTGTGTGCAAAAGAGGCACCCTTTCATCAGCAGCAATTTTAGCATCTTTATTTTTTTTTTCATGGGTTTAAATGTATTTGTATGAGTTGATGAGAACAGATCCTTTTGAGTTAGCTGTGGCAGCAACTGAATGGAAAATTATCTGCCTTTAGCAGCACAAGGAAAACATACTTTCTAATGTCTGATGTTGGAAACTTGGAAATTCGTATATAATAGTTTCTTGGCTTTTACTGTTTTCCAGAAATTGTTTTCCTGTTTTATTGATCTTACCCTGATCCTCCTTATCATCCTGAGCATTTTATGTTCTGAGCTGGCTATATAAGATATGTTTTTATGATAAATCAAAAATGGAACTACTATGGAACTATTTTTAAAAACCTGTACAGTTTTACTAGGGGTGGACTTTTGTAAGATAAATAAATAGAGGTACCTTTATTGTTTTTTAAAAAATAATGATTTTTTTTTTTTTTAACAGAATACTGAAAATTAAGCAATGGAAAATATTGGATAGATTATTCAAGAAAGATTATATATATTTATTTGAGAAATAGTATATATATATTATATATATATATATATACTATTTCTCAAATAAATATATTTTATAAATATATATAAATTATATATATCTTTGTGGTTTACAGTATGTTTAAAAAACACATATTTCACCTTGTGAAAATAATCAAGATTAAGTCATTGTCAAAAAACTGATTAGAGTATGATGTTCACACTATTAAATTTATATCAAAAGGTCAAGAGAGCTCTCTCCATTTAAGTCAGTAGATATCTAGATTGACAAGACATATGTACCAAATTGAAGTTACTTTGGTACTGTTTAGGCTGGAAATCACCCTAGGGTTAAAGCTTTCCAATTCACTTTGCTCTCCCATTCTGTTTCCTATTATGAAGGGATGAACAGAAATGCAGAGCTCTTATTCCACCTATACCTCCTAAAAATGCTAACGTATCTGGATAAGTCCAATTTGGTGAATTAATGAATTTTTTTGAGTCAGACAGGATATTTTGCTACAAAATACTTGCATAAGTTTCTTTGAGTGTTGCACTCGTTAATCTGATAAGCATGTTGAGGTAGTGAAGGATTGCAAAATCTTGTTTCTCATTTGAATGCAGTGGCAGATTGCTAGTCTACTAAGCAAAGTTATTTCAGGAGAAACAGGAGAATGCCTAGGCCTGTACTTTCTTGAGAACAGAACAGCAGCAGTACTGTACACAGAATAACTAAAGGTCAGAAATTGTACTAATGATGTTATATGTTAAATGTAGACATCCTTGTATTTCAAAAGAAAGTTCAGGACTTGTAGAACTGCATTCCTTCAGCCCACAAGATTTGTAAAATGGGGAAGAAACGGACTAGGAAAAAGAAATAAAGTATGAATTTGAAATAATTTTAAATGGAGAAATGCACTAAAATGTTTAATTTTCTTTAATGAACAAGTTAATTTTTAATTATTTTTGAAAAAGTATCTTCAGGAGAGTAGTAAAACAAAATTGTATATATTTTAGCCTAAGTTGTATTGTTTATAAGTTCCGTATTTATTTTTTTTTTACTTTTCTTTTATTATACTTGACAATTGTCAGTTGAATATATATATATTCATATATATGTATATATATATATATATATACAGGCACACGGCTTTACTTTTCATAATCATTAAACTTGAGTAGTACCACAGTAGAGGGTGTATAGATGACAAATCACAAAGGATATGTAGATTTTGTTAATGTATACAGCATACATAAGAACACAAATCAAATGCATCAAAACTGCATGCTCTCCTATGAAATCTAGATGAAGAGATAAATTAACAAATTTAATTCAGCTGTCTGACAGATTGAACACTTAAACATAAAGTGTATTTGCTTTGTCCAATTTCCAATGTTTAGTAAGGAGTTTTTCCAAACCCATATGTGTTTATTATTAAAGTTCTATATTTCTGTTCTAATGAAAAATTTCCATAAGCATTTTTGCTACTTTTCTGTGAACTGGTGTAAATTTTAATTGTTTTCCTGCTAATAATAAGAGCAACGATTTTTAAAAATTGCACTGAAACCATTATGTCACCAGGTAACTCCAAACCTTCAAGACTGTTTACTTTTTTTTCTATTTGCTATCCAGCTCTATCAAAGTCCATCACATTTATAGCCAATTGTGTACATCTGAAGATATTAGTATATTAGTGTACAT
Organism: Lagopus muta; assembly: GCF_023343835.1. NCBI lineage: Eukaryota > Metazoa > Chordata > Aves > Galliformes > Phasianidae > Lagopus > Lagopus muta. The sequence goes on from NC_064436.1 coordinate 51,280,409, forward strand.
CTGAAGTTACTATTTGATACACTTTACAATCCAAACACATTTTCTGATGACATTCTTGCTTTGTGTGTATGGAGATTAAAATGTTATTCTCACATAAATTTAATATTCCTTGTACTTCTCTATTGCATAAATTAAGGTATGAAATATATTTATATTCTAATACAATCATTGAGGTAACTGCAGAAGAACAGTAGGAAAACAACAAAGAGGGATATAATAACAATTCATCTGCCTATATGAATATTACAACTTTGTAGATATAAATTGCCTCTTAGGTACAACCTAGAGTTTTTTTTCCTTAGATAATGTTAATCTCAAAATACTAATTGTTAACATTACTTATTGGAGTGTATCTAATTATATTCTCTTTTCTGTGTAATTTCTCCAGGAGCAAGATGTTCTTTAGCCTCAAAATAAGGTTGAGTTATACTTTATTGTTTTAGAAATACAGGTAATAACATGTAAATACTCAGAAATGTTTTATACCATAATGCTTAGAAATAGACATGCACATAAAGACTCAGGAGTTATTAATTTCTTCCCTCAACTCAGAATTCTTGAATTGACAAGTGAAACAACGTGTCAAGAAATATATTTTTTATACCTGACCCAAAAGCTTTTAGTCCAGTCTTGGTTCTACTTCACATAAATGAGCATTACTATTCATTTATGATGTTTATTTACATACAATTTTTTAGGCATAAGCATCCAGATAATAAGTGGGATCAGTACAAGTGCCTCATTGCACTAGATAACATTAAAAAACTGTAAACTCTGACATTAAAACCAGAAGCTATAATGTCCCAGAAAGTTCTTGCTTTTCAATGCCTCTAATTATTGACATAGTTATAAACTGAGGAAGCTCAACTTAAAATCTGAAAATCATTGACTATGAATCAATGGGTTTCCAAATTCACGAGTTCAGAAATCTGAACTTGATTTTAAATATGCTTTGGCAAGTTTTTAAAATTGTGTCTGTCTTCATTTTATTCTTTTTCTTTTTTTCCAGAAAGGATTCAAAATCCTTACAAATCACAGATAAACCTTAAATCCATTGAAAATCTGATAACAGTATATATATGACACAAAATCATTGTTTACCAAAGGTGAAATTTACATTTTTCATTTATAGCAAGATGCCAGTAGCTATATAAAAGAAATCAAGACAAAGTGCCTAAAATTTGTAGAATTCATCAAAGATAAAAGCAGTTGATGTCCTTCATCCTTTAACAGGAGCCAGCAATACCAACAGCAATGGCAATTCTATGCAAGCCTTCAAGAGTCTTGTTGCACCATAATTTCCTTTATGCATCTGTTTTAAAAATTGGTTCATGAAAACTTTGGCCAGTTAATGTTAGCAGATATGTAGATATTATTTTCATTATTTTCATTTGTTATCTTAATTTAAAAAGCAAATCAAAAGAAAGAATTTTTATTGTCAAACAGCAAATTCCACAGATTGCTCTTCCTTAACAAGTGAATTTTTTATTTTTTCTTACATAGGTATTTCAGTACACAGTGTTCTCTGAATTAAAATAAGGTCTTCAGTGTGGTATTCAAAATGACTTACCTTTTTTTACTTTATTATGTCCAGTTTTGATACTTTCTGTTCTAGAGGGACATTGAAAAATTGGACAGGGTTCTGAAAGGCAACAGATATGACTGGAGATGAAGAGAAACTGACATAAGAAGAAACAATGAGAGAATTCTGTCTGCCAAACCCACACAAAAGAAGTATGGGGGATCTATATCTCTCCAAGACTCAAATCCAGCTGACTGTTAACAATTTGATTATTTTGCTCTCCTATTCCTGCTATTCTATTTATGAGGCATAAACATATCTATCAAACACAGTATTGTCAAATTTTGCAAAAACAAACAAAAAAAGGCAACCACCAAAAACAGTTCATAGTGTCTTTAAATATTATTTTACTTTACCTTTATAGCTTTTAAGAGGTATTTGCCTAGTACAGTTTTCTTGCTCTCATTTCTGATATGTAGATGGCCAGTTCTAAGTAATGAAAGCTCACTTCTATTCAGTCTTTGTCTGATTTTCACTTCCAGTTCCAATAAGAGTTTATTTGCTGACGTTTTAGGTTTAAAAAGCCCAACAATCTTGTTGAATGAATTCAAAGGTAACATGTTTCCTGACAGCACATGTGTGAGTGTGCACACATGTGTGAGTATAATTTAAAAGCAATTTCTCTCCAATTTCCTCAGAAAAGAATGCATAATATCTACTTATTTTATATATAGTATGCTAATCAGCAGGATCTACAAGGCTACACTTCTCCCAAATTACCTCCAGAAAACTGACAGTTAATATTTTCATTTGGCTAAAATTATATATTGTAGTATAACTGAAAATCATTTTTAAACATTTTCTAGACTGCTGAATATTTACAGCATCAATCAACATGTATTTTAGACATGCAAATTCAACTGCAAAAAAACAAATTATATGAAAAATAAAACACAAGTACTCCTGGAATATTTTCAATAGCTTCTAAATTGTTCATCAATGTTAAAAATGTTTTTTGTTTCAAAATGGAACAGTTCATTTCCCAGAAAAAAAGTAGTGACTTTTTTTTTTTTCAGAAATCAATGTTCAGCCAACATTATGCCTTTTATAACCTTTCCGAAATATGAATATGCTGATTAATTCACAAGACACAGATCTTGAACTACCCTTCTAAACATCAAGAGCTTTCACTGAAGGCCAATTCATAGCAGCTTATTCCAAAGAGACAAGATTTGACTTTCAGATTTTCATGTGGTCTTTTAGTTTTTATTGATGCTTATGCTGTATTTACCTTATCCCGTCTGCTTCCAATTACTGCATATGTTTTGTTATTGTTTTTATTTTGGTGTGGTTCTCTGTTTTTTGTAGGCCTGTCCTTTCAGATGAAGAAGAGTTTATTCCCCTGAAATCAAACATATTCCAAGATAGAGCAGGAAAACTAAATGCATAATTATTTCCAGCATGTTAATATGGATTAAATCTCAGGTGTTTGTCTCTATGCACTGAATTAAACTCTGGACATACTGCATTAAAAGGCTTACTTGTCCAAGATCTTTTTACTAGGTTTTCAACGTCTGATCTGGACTGTGTTTAGGAGGATAAAAAAGTTGTCAGTTACCTCAATAGAAAGTAACACATAGGTAAATCAAATTCAGAAGTTTTATACTCTACATTTTTTTTTACTGCACTATAGCCATTTTAGCAAATATAGCTGGCTTTTTTTGTTTGTTTGTTTGTTTGTTTAATCATTTGTATTTTGCCTTTATACTATATTTAAAAAACCTTTGTGCTTACTGGAGCTATGAGGAAAGGCTTTTATTCAAGAAGAGTTGAAGATATATGGAAGAAAGGGCTAGAAAGGGCCAGAAATACAGAAAGTTGTTTCTTTAATATTGTAATTTGTTACACTGGGGTCCCATATTGTGTGTTTACTCAAGCAGGTGGATTTGCTGAAGAGAAGAAGTGCTGATGATGCAATGTGCTGACCCACATATCAGTTCCCAACAGACTGTACCAGGTGGTGTAGTTTGTGCTTATAGCTCAGATAATGCCAACAATTTTCCCTTTCTATTACCTCCTGCTGATGAAACAGAAGATAATATAAATATTGTCAAGTTATCTTCCAAGAAAATGTCTATAAGGAAGTCTATACTTAGTTACCTATATTACTTATTTATCCTCCTTCTTAATATCTTTGATTTTTTTTTTAATGTGAATATAAAAAATTGAGAACTAGAAAACTCAGTTTATATATTTATTAAATTTGTCTAGTTTGCTCATATAGTTCAAACACAAAGACTTGAACTTCAGTCTCCAAAGGAAAGGAAAAGAAAATAGACCCTTTTTCGTTGTGTTGTGTTTCACAGATGTCTGAAGTGGTAAAAGAGCACCAATAACAACTTAAGAACATCTTAAGTTTTACTCAATGTTAAGAGCTTTACAGCTAACTATTCTGAAGCTTTTGAAAATTTGTTTAAAAAGAGTACTATGATTAATGTAGTCAAAAGATTGATTTTCATTTTACTTGAGATGCTTTAAATCTTACACCATAATTGTAATTTTTGCTTAATTTATAATATTTTATCAGCTCAGACCAGCGTTTAAAATAGTAAGGAAAAATGCTGAGAAACAAGTACCTCTTTAGTAACTGAGATTGTTGAAATGAAAATCTTTTATTTTTGTGGAGTAAGAATTTTTTTTTTTTTTTTTTAGGTGAAAACATTCTCCACTTCCAGGAATATCCAAGTGTAATAATATTTCCTCATAATAGGGAAATAGTGTGAAGCTATTGTGTTTGTGGTTCAAGAATATATATTTTTTTGTTATACCAAAGCGTATCTACTGACTCATGTTACACCAGAAATTGATCATGACTGATGCTAATGTGCATAATGCTTATGCCTATAGATTATTTCTATGTAGACTTACATACTTACAGGGAATAGGGCAATAACTTAGGTAGGAAAGGAAATTTATAAGTTGTTCCTAAGAAAAAAAAGAAAAAAAAAAAAAAGAAAAATAAGCTTTTTTTAAGCAAAAGGAAAAGATTATTGTCTTTCTATATGTTACTTATATTAAACATGGAAGTAACTGTGGTTTTCCTCATGCATTATCAGATATTTTCTAATTCAAGTGCAGATTTAATCATGAATAGCCAGTTGGAAATGAGGTAATTGGGGTATGAGAGGAGCCTCAGTCCACATTCATAATTTATAGTTTGTAATAAAAGAACTGAAGGTGTCCTGTGAAAAAAAGTTATTATGATAAGTTTTCTAAAAGATGATAAAAAGAATTTTTATGATGTCATATGACACTTAAAAACAAAATAAAAATGATTTAAAATGAACACCTTACATTTAGTCAGCGTATTTAGGTAAAATTTTACATGTTTTTATTATTGTCCATTGCTTCATCCATACCTTGTTTTGCATCATTTCCATTATAAATTGAAGAAATCATAGGAAAGATTAAAGCTGGGGTAGTCACAGAAACTTTTAATTATCAACCTTTCTATGATTCTTCGCCTGAGACTGTGAAATCCTTTGATTTCACAGAACACCTGTGAAATAGTGGGAATTGATACAGAAGAAAAAGGAAGGCAGACTGTCATAACATTAGTATTCTAAAAAATCTAATCAAACTAGGAAATAAATTATTTACAAGGACTGTTACCTAATTTCTTTTCTTTTTGCCATATCTTTATAACCAAGCTGAAAGTGCTTTAATAGTAAATTTACACAAATTATTTTATACAATTGTCACAGAAAGAAAAGATGAATGAAAAGAAGATATTCTGAGAGTCAAAACCTGACAGGTCTTATCAATTTACATTAAAAGAAAGGCAAAATTGTGTTTTGGTCAACTTCATTACCATAACAACTAAACTAAATTATAAAAATGGAAAAAGTATCGAAGTGCCAGAATACCACAGATGATGCAAGGGATAGCAGATAAATTGTGGAGAACAAGTAATTTTAAGTATATGAATTCCCATATAGAAGTCCAATGCGATAGCTGCATGAAGATAAAAGAAAAGAGCAAAACAGAAGTCTTCACTTTTATTTTCTCAGCCTCTCCTTTCCAAAAAATATTTTATCCTAATGAGGAAGAAAAGAGTGCCTAGAGATAAGTATTTAAACTAAAAAACTTCAAAATTGGAAACATACCCTAGCTTTTTTGTTGTTGTTGTTTTTAGTTTTGTTTTTCTTAAGTTCTTGCAACTTTAACAGTATTAAACTTATTTTCACAAAGCTCTGGAAACTCTCAGCCAAATAATGGTTATTTCAGAAAGGAATGCAGTAGAAAAAATCCATTTTGGGATCCTGTTAGTATTGGATATTTCTTATTGTCAAGTTTGAATTTTTTCAAATCTGACATTACATGCTTCTTCACCTCCAAAAAAGGAGCATTTCACTGATGAATACTGATGAATGCCGTAGGGGTTTGTTTTGATGTGTTTGACACTATCCTTACATCTCTAGACTAATACATTTTAGGGTTTTTAGAGGCCACAGTTAAGATTATTCCCCCTTTTTGTCCGCTACACCATTTCCATTTGGAAGAAGTTGATCCTATTTTCACCACCAAGAAAAGATTTTTTGATGTCTATGGCATTTTTGTTTCCTTTTCTTTATGCAAGTGGAGAAAAGCAAAACTGTTATCAAATCATTATAGCCACATAATACCCTGTAAAGGTTTATAACTTCTTACTGACAGGCCCTTTTCCATTTTCCATGATGTTCATGTTGTGATAAATTTGGTAACAACATTCATATCTCTAAATACACAATAAATAGGAGTACAAAAACAAAGTCACTTTAAAAAGAGGGAAGAAACATATATTTACTGCAGTACCATAGGAAGTATGTTCTTAGCTGTACCTTTAGAAGAGATATCTTTCTGCCTAATAAGCAAGAGACTCTGTAGTGCAGAGCTGAGTGTGGCAAAAGTGTCTACATAACGATAGCAGTACTTGAGATTGTGGAATAATTTCAAATAAAATAATTACCTTTACTAGCTCTGCAGAAGTTTCAGTAAATGCTGAAAAGGATAAAACTGCAGGTGCTGACTTCAGAGAGTTGTAAAAAAATCTCAGTAGAAAACTTAACTGTACTTGTTTTTCTCCTGTATTTCCTCCTGATGCTGGAAGCCTACCTGGTCTCTATTACATCTTCTATTCAGCATATTTAAAATTTGCTACAGCCGTTTAAGGTTTGAATATTAGAGGATTATGTTAATATGGTAGGGTTTAACATTCCATTTTTAAAATGACAAAGGTCTTTTTTATTACTTTATTCATTTACTTATTGATTTATTGCTAGGTTGAAATTCAAACTCCCATTAGAGTAAATGTTGAACTCTGGAGTAAGAGAACTTGCATGGCAACAGTATATATATATATTTTCCTCAGTTGTATCTAACAAATGGAATAGAAGCTGTTCCTATATAATCAGCAATGCTACTGAATGAAAGAGCAATATTTGGCTAAATCCATGCCCAAAAAATGAGATTTGTGAAATACTATCATAATAAATGAGTGTTACTCTATGGAGATAAATATTTAAATTTTAAGAGCTATGGTTCTCAGAGGTACTATTATAGGCAGGAATTGAATGAGTCTCAGAGATGTGAAGCATATCTCAGCTGTCTTCATGTTTCATTCTCCATTTAAGATCAAAATACATTTTAGATTGCCTGTAACCTGCATGCTCATGCAACTCTAGATTCAAACGTGTCTTAAAATCTTTACCATAGAGAAGAATTTTTTCACTACAGAACACTGAAAAAAAGTAGTTCAGATGATTGCTTTTCATATAGTAACAATATTTTAAATTTTCCTCGTAATTTCAATCAATGTAGTTTTTATTCAGGGGAAATAAAAAGAGAAATATAATCTGTGTTGAATATGATTTAAGCAGTCTTCAGAGACAATTTGCTTTAACAAAGACATGCTTAAATGTGAGTTTCTTGTAGACTGGTCAATGGATGCAATTATCTTTTGTCTTTGAGTATGTGATAAGAACACTACCTACACTCTACAGAAATGTTACTAGAAGGGAGTAGAAATTCAACTCATGCATTTGTCTTAGAATTATAAAGACAAAAACAGACTGTAAGTTGTCCATATTTGTAAAGTCTTTTTTTAAAAAAACCTTTGAGTACCACCTAAAAAGGACGATGTTCATGACATCACTGAATGATATGGCCTACTTTATTTATTTACTTATTCTTAAATGGTTCTAGAGCACTAAAGAAATAGTGGGACTTTAAAACAAGATGTGTATATGTATAGTCTTGTAAGGGACCATTTGTGCAATAATAATAATAATAATAGTAATAATAGTAATAAATTAACAGTTACACTTCTAATCTGGGTTCTTCAACTAAGTGCGTAAAATCATAATCCACAGTAGATCTCGTTGTTGACTCTCTTTGTATCTGCAAGTTTTACTGCTTAAGAGAATTCCTGAGATACTTCAGTCATTAGGCATGTTGCAGCAGAAGTATTTATTCATACATTTAAAGATATAATGTGTTCTTAAAAATAAAGTTATGCTTCTGATTCACCACATACAGCTGACTTACTGAAGTCAACAGAGATATCCAAGTATTAAAGTGTTTGCAGAATCCTCGACTGTTTCTACTGTAATTATGTTGTTTGGAATACCCTGTACCCTTTGACATCTACAAAATATGGGAAATGATATTGAGGATAATAATTGCAGTACAAAAAGTAGGCATTTTAAAATAAATAGAAGAAAAAAAGTACTGTGTTTCCTTCATTTTATTTTATTTTATTTATTTTCTGTATACCAGAAAATCAGATTTTTTTTAAATGTGGGTCCATATTTTCATAAAACTCCAGTTTATTTTCCCTCTCCACCTCAGAGTAATTGCCATATTCAAGTGCCCATTAATGTTTTAATAATTATCCAATGGATAATAATTTAATAATTATCCAATAGAAATAATGCAGAGATATGAATAATCCTGTGTGAAAGTATTTCATTGTGTGAAATGGTTAATTTTCAATATAATTTTACATATGTAATGCATCAGAAATTCTAGTGCATGTAATAAATTAAAACATTAAAGAGAAGATTTTCCAAAAATAAGGCTGTGCTAATATTGGCATATTCAAGAATCAATTTGAGAAGGACTGGAAAGTTTACACATACACACACACACTATATATATATATTGTTTCTCCCCTGAAAAATGTCTCATCACTAGCTCACTCTAATTTTAATAGCTTACAGTAGAAAAAAAAAAAAAAGTAGCATAGATGCACTCTAGTGAATATTATTGCTGTCATTACTAATCAAAGCCTACAGGCTTTTTACAAACCTGACATAACAGGCTCTTGAGGCTAGTCTGGACTTGCTTTGTTTAATCCTAGCAGGCAGCTCAACACTACACGGCCACTTGCTCATCCTTCCCAGGAGAGAATTAAAAAGGTAAAAGTGTGAGAACTCATGGACAGAGATAAAGACAGTTTACTAAATAGAGTAAAAGCTGTGTGCACAACAAAACAAGAAATTTCTCGGCTACTTCATATTGGCAGGCAGATGATTGGCCACTCACAGGAAAACAGGGCTCATCATGCATTACAGTTTCAGAGGATGATTAACACCAGCACTTTGAATATTCCACCCACCCCCTTTTCCTTCTTTACCCCAGATTTTATTGCCTCATTGCTGACCAGACCATTGTATGGAATATCCCTTTGTCCAGTTTGGGTCAGTTGTCCTGTCTTCTTTTCCAGCTCCTTATGCACCTGCACCTCCTCGCTGGTAGAGCAGCAGAGAAGTGAAAAAGTCTTTGACTTAGCATTGCTCAGCAACAACTAAAACATCAGTGTATTATCACAGTGTATAATCTTCAACAAACATCTAAAACGCACTATCATGTGTACCTCTATAAAAAAAATTAACTTCATCCCATGACATCTTGGTCTGAGCTTTGAGTAATGAGCTGGAAGCCAAGTGACTACCTCATGAGCTTGAGCTGAAGTTCTGAGTATGCTTTCCATGGTCATCTCTCATCAGTCGTGGGAGCCATGCCTTGGCAAGCCATTGCTCTTTCATCCTATTGAGGATAGCTGTTCAACTGCCTCGAACTCGACCTGTAAACCAGTGAGCAGGAAACAGAGTGATGAGAAAGAATGTAGAAATGACTTTGCACTGGGGCCTACAGACTCAGGAGAAAGAAGGGACCTCCTGCCATGAACACTGACCACCTCATGTTGAGTCCTGAGACTGCTGACAACTTTTTGAGTCCTGCTGCCTGTTCTGTCTAGGAACAGCCACCTCCATTGGCCTTAGATCCTGGGGGACAACAGAATGGGAGAGCACAAATTAAGAGAAAAGGGGTAGATATTATTAAATCTTGTATGATAATTTTAATGGTATTGCTCTCATAAAGTTTTTATATGTTTATGTTTTGTTTTTGGGAGGTGTGTGACTTTTTTGTAGTAATTTATGTTACAAATACTTGGATTATTATATACTTCACTGGATTAAACATAACTCTTTGCTGTATTTTGATTAGATTTTGAGTTAAACTCACAATAAATAATTCTTGCCTCTACATGCAAAATGTGTTCCATCTTTGCCAGTAACAGGATTTTGAGCCTAATGCACTATATTAAATTCACTAACCTTTTCCCTAGAAGCATTTCAGCATTTTGGTAAAATTATTCTAGGAAGATTTAGCCTGAGGCAGAAAGCTGACATAAAACTTTAACCTAAATAGCATGTTACTCATAGCTTTTGTTCCTCAGAATAAGTCTTTACAGTGAATTTTCAGGTCAACCTTTGAAACTAGTAGTTCAATGTAGTACAAAGTACATATAGGCATCAGCAATTTTTTTTTTTTTTTTCCTGGAGATGATAGTGGGTGATAGAGTTTATCTAGTTGTGCAAGAGAATCTTTATATATATATATGTGTGTATTTAAAAAATGAATAAAGGAAGAGAAATAGTTCTTTAAGAAGTGTATACATTCTGGCTCTGGTATAATTATTTAATAATGAATTTTATTTATAAATTAAATATAATTTTATTTTTGTGTATACACAGGAAACAACTTTTGTTCTATTGTATGACATTAATATACATCTATGCAACAACAAAAGAGTGTTTTGAAATATTTTGAAATGTCTGATAGAACAGTTAGCACTGTCTTCCCCTGTAAAATACAAAAGAATCATGAATTATAAAGATAGTTTGATATAAAGGAATGCTTTACACAACTGTCTTGCTTATTACTTAAAAACAGAAGAAGACTGCTGTGGGGTCTCCCACGAGCCTTCTCTGCTTCAGGTTGAACATATCCAGCTCTTTCAACCTGTCTTTACAGGAGAGGATCTTCAGCCCTCTGGTCATCCTCATGGCTTTTCTCTGGACTCACTCCAACAGGTCCATGTTTTTCTTATGATGGGAACTCCAGAACTGATTGCAATACTGAAGGTGGGATCTTGTGAGAGCGAAATTGAGGGTGAGAATCCTCACTGCTGGTCAAATGGAATATTGTTTTCAGTCCTGGAGTCTCCAGCACTATACAGACATGGACCTGACAAACTTCATCCTGAGAACAACCACAAAAATGATTAGAGAGCTGGAGCACCTTTCATGTGAAGAAAGTTTCAGAGTGCTCAGAGAAGAAGAGGTTCTGGAGAAAACTTACTGCAGCCTTTCAGTGCTAATGAGGAAAGATGGTGAAAGACTTTTCATCAGGGCCTTTTGACAGGATAAGGAACGCAGTTTCAAACAGAACGGTTTATATTAAAATAGGATGGTGTGACATTGAAACAGGTTGCCTGGAGATGTCGTGGATGTCTTCCCATTAGATGCATTCAAAATCAGGCTGAAACAGTTTTGAGCAACTTGATGTAGTGAAAGTTGTCCCTGTATGTGGTGCTGAGATTTGGACTAAATGATCTTTGAGGCCCCTTGTATCTTAAACAATTCTATGATTCTACAAGTTTATAATTTTACAAAAATAGCTGAAGTATTGCAAAATGGTCCAATGTCAGCAAACCTTTGCTGTAAAGGTTATTCTACTTGAAAATATAATCATGCCTTTGCCCCATTCCTTTTTTTTTTTTTTTTTTTTTTTTCTGTAGCCATAGAATGTGTCAACTCCAAGGAAGTTAATATTATTTTCATGTCTAGAAGTGTGAAGGTCATGAAGAGTACTTCACTCCATGCATAAAAAGGAAATATTTCTACCTTCATATAACAAAGACCTAGTCTCTTTCATTTTTAAATGTAGGTGATATTCAGTGATGTGCAACAGGAGTCTTTCATGGGTACTTGCTCTTACATTTGTGACAGCATGATCAGAGAAGTATTAGCTATGGCTCTATCCTCTCAACATGAACTTTCTAAGCTCTTATTAGAGAGGAAAATCCAGGCAGTAACCAGTAGAAGACTTCTTTTCTGATCTTTAGCTATATAGCTAAAAGGAAAATTGTTGAGAAACCAGGATGAACAGCACCATTCTATCACCCTCCAGCACCCATTAAGAGAAGTCATGATTTGATGCAAGATGATACATGACAGGACTTGGAAAGCCTTTTTCAGTGCAGATGTGAAAAAGAGAAACTGATGGACAGTGCTCCAGACCCTGTGGTCTAGTCATTTTTCTGTGAAAGATATTTGATTCAAACACTATAGGGAAAGGAATATTATCCTAAGATTTATATGCTACAGATTTAGTTCAGATCCACAGAACAACTTAGGGATGAATGGATAGTTCTGTTTAACTCTTTTTTTTATGTTAAAGGCGAAGTTTATACATTCTATATTATTTTTAACAATATTTTTAAGCCAGTTTCAAATAGTAAAGAATAAAATTCAGAAGATAACAAGGATGCATTAAAAGTGTGTAAAATATTAAGTAATTCTGTAGAAAAGCAGTTAGCTACAAGGTGCAATATGTTGCTTTGAGTCGCTCTGCAAAATAAGGTGGTGGTAGTGAATCCTTTTATTACAGGACACTATTAACTCCAGATGAGGTATTTTCTGAATTTTTAATCATCTGCTTTGGAAGTGAACTAATGGGTCTTTTCCTTTCTGTAGAACATGTTTTATTCAAAATTTCCTTTGCATGTAAAAAAGTGAGGAATATGATTAAACATGTATGCAGTAGAAGCAAGAAATAAAGAATTCAAAGGAGAACCATGGGGAAATTTGATTGACCTGAGCACTTCACAAGCATTTCTGTAGGGTACTATAGGTACTCTTTTGGATTAGAAAAGTTTATGACTACAATGACTTTTTATTCCCCATGAAACTTTCTCTCTTTTTGTCTTAGTCACTCTTTTCTTGTATCACTAATGATATCGTTCAAAGGAAAGCCACAAATGTTTCACTCAGTAAGTTACAAAAAGAACAGTATTTCAATCTTTGAAATATTAACTAAAGAGAAGGAAGGCATAAGAAATAAAAGGTGACCACTTTGCTCTCTTCAGTGACTAACTAACTATCTCAAACTTTGTTATTCTAGTTATCTCAAAGAATTTTCCAAAGAGTTTTTTGATACTTTAGTACTTTGGAACTGAGAAAATAATAGTTATAAAGAGCCTACAGTTGAAGTCAGAGAGGTTCAAGTATAGCTATCAGGATAGAGATTCTTAACTATTTTCTTAATTTAGATTTTTTTGTTGTTATATTATCCCAGGTTGTAAACAACAGATTTGGAAATCCAGATGTTTAGCAAACATTTTCTTTGCAAGTGCATCCAGTTACCATAGAACTAATACAAACAGCAGCCTGATAATAAAAGCTTGTAGACAAACAGCTTCTGTCTAAGACAATGGATTAAGCACTGTATTTAAGTTCTCTCTATTTTCATTGTACTTGTACCAGCTTTTCAGGGATCTAATACCTCTTGCTTCCCAACACTTGAATTGATACCACTGAATTCCAAGATATGTGTTTATTACCCCTGACACTTCCAGTCTGGGAAAGAGCCTATTCTGAAAGGGAACAAACAATGAATATCAATACATCTGTTTCCATGAGTTGGCTAATGTGGATTGATGATATATGATTGATGAACTGATATAGTTTCTCTCTTGCATGGGATAAACAATCATAGAACCATAAAATCATAGAATCACTAAGATTGGAAAAGACCACTAATGTCACGTAGTCCAAGCATCTACCGATCACCACCATATCCACTAAACCATGTTCCTAAGTGCCATTTCTACCTTTTCTTTGAAAGTCTCTAGCGACAGTGACTCTACCACCTCCCTGTGTACCCTCTTCCAATGCTACACCACTTTTCTGAGAATATTTTTTTCTAATATCCAATCTAAACCTCCCCTGGTGCAACTTAAGGCCATTACTTCTTATCCTATCATTTGTTACCTGGGAAAAGAGGCCGACCCCCACACCTCTACAATCTACTTTCAGGTAACTACAGAGTTTGATAAGGTTTTCCCTGAGCTTCCACCAATCTAAACAATCCGTCTTATATTTGTTCTTCAGACCCCTCACCAGCTTTGTTGCCTCCTTTTTGGACATGCTCCAGGGCCTCAATCTGTCTTTTTTGTAGTGAGGGACCCAAAACTGAACAGAGTACTTGAGGTACAGTCTCAGCAGTGCCTGCTACAGAGGGACAATCACCTCCCTAGACATGCTGCACAATTTCTGATACAAGCCAGGATGCCACTGGCCTTCTAAGCCACCTGGGCATACTGCTAGCTCATGTTCAACTGGCTGTTAACTAATACCCCCAAATCCTTTTCCCCTATGCAGCTTTCTCCTGGAAAGAGTCCAGTGGAGGGCCACAAAGATAAGGGGTCTACAGCATCTCCCCCATGAGAAAAGGCTGGGTGACCTGGGTCTGTTCAGCCTTGATGAAAAAAAAAAAAAAAAAAAAAGTGAGAGGAGATCTTATTAATGTTTATAAATACCTTAACTGTGGGAGACAAAGGGGCATGGACAACTTCTTTTCAGTGGTATGTGGGGACAAGACCAAGGGGAAATGGCCATAAACTGGAGCATAGGAAGTTCTACACCAATATAAAAAAGAGCTTATTCACAGTGAGAGTGATGGAGCACTGGAACAGGCTGTCCAGAGAAGTTGTAGAATCTCCTTTTCTGTAGATATTCAAGACCTGTCTGGATGCCTACCTGCACAGCCTGCTGTAGGAAGCCTGCTTTGGCAGGGGATTGGACTAGATGATCTCTGCTGGTCCCTTCCAATCCCTACAATTCTGTGATTCTGTGATTTCCAAACACCCCACCCTACTCTATCACTCTTCCATACATCACATATAGGTAAATTAGAAACATTTTGTGGAGGTGAATGAGAAAAGACCTTTATTCCATCATGCAAAACATGCTCAAACTTGTTTTGAGTGCAAAATGAATTAATAAAATTTATCACTCATGGTCGCTTTCCCATCTTTGATATGTAACTAAACATATAAGTAGATGGTTCTTAAAACAAGAATGAATTTAACTAATTTTTGAAATAATGTTATAATCATCATGACGTTATGATGTTCGTATATCATTATGATGGACGAAAAATATCATTAAGACAGAAAAAAACTAAATAGAAATTAATAAATTAAGTATTTTAATAAAATCATAGAATCATAGGATGGCCTGGGTTGAAAAGGACCACAATGATCATTTAGTTTCAACTCTGCTGCTATGTGCAGGGTCGCCAACCACTAGACCAAGCTGTCCAGAGCCACGTCCAACCTGGAGAGCCACATCCAGACTGGAAGATACTCATTATTTTAAATGTTCAGTCAGATCCTGAAGTAGAAAAAGAAAGGAGAACTGACAGTATTCTCACTTTTCCTTGTCTGGGTGAAAAAGAAATTAATTGTATCATCAAAGGTAAAATCTCAATCTTTGATATATAGATGTACATATGAGATTTTATGTTTGTCTATGTAGGAATATTATATGCAATATACAGAAATAGAGCACAGTGTGCTGGGGTATTCATTTCCTTCTTTACCACTATGGAATACAGTGATAATGCAGGAATAGACATTTGCTTAGACTTTCAGCTAAAATCAGAGTTACCTGACAGTGGCCAACACAAAGAATGTGGTGTTCTGAGTATATGAGATTATATTCTGGGTTGCATAGATAGCTATTGTATTTCACCTTGATAATCCCTATAAATCTAAGCTTTCATAGTCAGAATGTAAAAAAAAAAAAAAAAAGAATATTTTCACCATTTACAAGCTAAACAGTCTTAAACATATGGTAATACTTCCCTCACTGAACACTAAAGCTATTGTGGACCTCAGAGGTATTTTTGTATTTCAGCTGCAGTGTGCAACACTGGTGACATTTTTAAAGGTTTAATTAAAGAATACTCATCATAGCAGAATTTCGTAGGAAGTGCTGGATGACAAAACCCAAGTGTTGTAAAATTATTGCACCACTTATGTGTACCTGAAACAAGTGGAATGCTTGAACCCAAAGAAACAACTCATTAATCTTCAACCAGCTGTGCTGTGGTGGGTGAATCGCTTCTGTACTTATATCAAGTTATCTTGAAAAAATGCTAAGGTCTTTTCTTATCAGTAAGAAAGATTACTTTGCAGCCCACTTATGTATTTTATACACATGTTTACAGCTGTAAAATTTATCTCTGAGTCTATTCCTTAAAGCTATTTAAACTTGAAATGTACTTTTAAAGTTCATTTTTCCTTGTTAATTTAAATATATATATATATATTTTCTTTCTCCTTCCCTGCCTGTAAATTGTGTTTATCAACAAGAAAGAATATTTAAAGAGAGGAGGGAGATGTAAATGTCATTGAACACTGTGGCAAGAACTTTAAAAAAGATCACACAATTTGATAGTAGCTTACTGATTAATGGATTAAATGATTCATACTGGGTCTCCTGGAGGATTACTAAATACATTTTTCAGTCAGTGTTTTAATATAGAGATATAATAGCATTTCTAGAGAATGCCTGATCACAATTAGCAGTACTCCTGTTTTTCTTAATTTATTTATCATTGTGAGTTGCAAAACAGTCTTCTTCAGTAAATGGGTAATAACTTAGGAAGAGTTAAAATTTTCTGCTGAAGTTTTATGCTTTTTGCTTTTTTATTTTACAATCTCTCGTCCTCAGAAATCAATAATAATACTTGATTTTGACCCAGTCACATGTTACAGCTGTGTCCAATATGAAAGATGAAAGATGAAACAAGTTACCAACAGTGCTGATAATTTTTCATGGTATGAAACAATGTCTTTTCATTGCTCAAAAATTTAAAACATAACTCCTTGTAACTATAGTTATAGTTACTATAAAGATCAATTAGTTAAATAAGATCCTAAGGCCCACGTATGACAAGGTTTCCGAAGTCCTTCAATAACTTCAATCTTTAAGAAGCCACTGAAAAAAAATTTAGTCTTTATAGTTGAGATATCTTAACAGACTTGATCTTCTGAGATATGAAATTAAGAATGAAGAAAAATTTGGCCTTTGAAGAGCCACATCTGATACCAAAAATGAAGAAGTACTAAATATCAAACTACTTTTGATAATTCCCATTCAGAAAATAAGCCCTCAGCCTTAAATAGTTTGACCACATATTGAAAATATAATAAGTGATGAACAATACAGATGGAAAAGACATAAGAATTAGCTTATACTGACTCCATTCTGGCAGTAATTTTAAAAACTAACTAACCAGCAAAGAAAAACATCTATCCAGATAAAAAATGTAGCCTTGCAGAGACCACTGCCACTGGGGGAAGAAGAAAAAACTTCTGAAGAGTTCCTCAGAGACTTGGAATTCCAAGTGGAATTCCATGTGGAAAGAGGATGAGGAGAAACTGTGGCAGGTGCAAGGAAAGAGTCAGCATGCAGTATGGCGTATGTATTAGATGAGCAAAAGAACTAGCTGAATTCTGAAGGCTATCTAGATAAAACCATGAATTGGTATTGAAAAAAAAAAAAAAAGATATATATGCAATTGAAATACTTCTTTTCTTGGTTTAAGGAGCAAGAAACAAAACATAATCAGCAGTTACTGATTGTTTAGATTTGAGGGAAGAGAATATATAAGGTAAAGCAAAATGTATAGTTGGGGCTGCTCAGCACTCTCAAGCTGTTCTTTTACTGATCAGACCAACTTGGAGCAAAAAATGTATTTATTGTTGATCTGATCATTTCTATGGCTAACTTTTTAGGATAGATCTGGTGTTCTTTTTCTGCCACCACTAAAAGATCAGCAAAAAGAGAATTGACATCCTAACCTAGAATATGAAGAGTCATCAATTAGGAAAGTTCCAAATGAAAATAAACTTCCACCCCGCATAATACAATATTAACTCCCAAGCTTCTTTTATTTAAAGAAAAATATTTTAATTATTTGCATGGCAATACTTGTTGTCAATTAGAGTTTTTCAGCTTGCCTCGCAAAAGTGATCCACCATGCCATGAACTTATCCTTCTGTGTTTTTCTATTGGAGTGCTAGCATTAGTCATTTGCATTAAAAAAACAAAAACAAAACAAAAACAAAACCAAAAACAAAAAAGTGATGGGTGTTTCGTGTTTGAACTTTTTCTTTTAAAGTATGTGATATAGTTTCACTATGGGAATTTGAATCCAGATAGGGAAAGATATGCAAGAAGAAATGGTTCACTGTTTTGGCTCACTCACAGTAAACTGGAAATGTTGTCCGTGTGTAAGAGTGAATATTTATCATGAAAATATAAAAATATGTGTACGGTTAATAGCTCTGAACACTGAAAGAATCTGAAATACATTCTACAGTTTTCAGAAATGAACAGTGTCCAGATGTAATAGATCAGTGCACAAGTATCAAAAAACAAAAGGACTACAACCTGAAGTTAAATCAAATTAGGCATTCTAATTTGAAAGTTTTGCTTACAATACTAACTGGAGAATCTCTTCCTCAATGATAAATACACAAGTAATATTCTTTCAGAATTCATGAAAAAGCTCCAGACATGTTGTAAGTGCAGAATGGTATTTTCATCACATTACAGTTTCTTAGAAAGACAAACACCTTCACCCAGTCTTATTGCTGAGCCTGAGTCTTGTTTTCAGCCAAAAAAGCATTAGTAGCACAGTGATGTCTTGGTTGTTTCTGACAGTGTGATGATGGAGGCACACCTGGGGCCATGCCGCAGGTTGTGGTTTGGAGCCAGGACAGGTGATCTGAGTTATTGGTTGTGTGAATGGCCAACCCTTATTCTGAGCCATGGAAGGCCATAAAGCTGAACAAGAATTAGCCAGTAAACAGCTGCTGCTGCTCAGGGGTTGCTGCATGTTGGTTGGTGGGAAATGTTGCTGGCAGGGCATCAGTTGAATAGCAATTGTACTTATTGCTGTGTGTTGGTTGGTAAGTAGGTGAATTTTGTCTATATGTAAATAGTTATAATTGCATTTTTTGTTTACATTTTCCTCTTCTGTCTTAGTAAATAGCATTTTATCTCAACTCCCATGTTCTATTTTGTTTCTCATTCTTTCACTCATTCCACCTTGAGCAATGGCCATGTGATGCTGTAGTGGAAATGCTAAGACAGGGTTCAAAGCAGTGACTGAGCCATTGGTAGGAAGGTAGGGTCAATCCAAGGGAGCTCAGGTGCATGTAGGACCAGGATCCGCCCCATACTATACCACATTTCACGGTTGGTAGGGGAGGAAAGGCCTTCTGTCTGGAGATCCCTGCATACCTGAAACCTTCTGATGATAAGCATCTTCTTTTCCGTGTTTCTGTGCCCATGGTTGTTGTGTTTGAGCAAATCCTTGTTTGCTACAGAATGGGATCTTGCTGTTTTGCTATCATTGTTGTGCCTTCTTTTTTGTTAAAGGTGTTTAGTTGCTTCTTGATTAAATAAGAGCATGATAACATATGATCTGGGATATCCATTTGGCCATTTTGGGTACTCTCTACTCATCTCTAGGCAGGGCAGCAGGAGGAGTAGGGAAGTCCTTGACTCTGTGTATGCTGTGTTCAGCAGCAATTAAATCATCAGTTTGTGTCTGTGCACTATAGTTTTCATCAAAAATCCAGAACAAAGTATCATAAGAGTCTCTACAGAGAAAAGTATTTTTATCTTAGACAAAATTATGACACCACTGAAGTTTATGTGGTTTTAATTTCTATTTGTTTGCTGTCTTTCTGTAAGTAGCAGAAGTTTCCTTCTGTCTTTTTAGGAAATTGATGTTTATTTTTTCTTCCAAGTGTCTTTACTTAGAACTTGTAGATGCTAATTATACAGTGTGTATTCATCATAATACTTTAATGAATGTTGTTGTTTATTGACTTATTTGAAGTGGGAATTTTTGTTGATTGTGAAGTGCAATATTTGTGTGACTTAGAACATCATTTTCAGATCAGCTTATGAATTGAGATCAGCTTTAGAAAGCAATAATGACTAAAAAGTATGACTTCTGGCAGCCACCCATAGGAGCATACATTTTCAATTCTTTGAACTTATGACAGAAGATAGACAAAAACAAAGCAAAAAACTGTTAGTGGTTTGAGGATTAGGTGACATACAATAAAAGCTATAGTTGAACATATTCTTTTTCTCTCAAATACTCTTCAGGTCTGCTTTCCATTGCATTCTGAGAAATGTACTCTTCAACTACAGACTTCTGTGCAGGTCGGCATCGGTTCTGTGTTTTGAGCACTAATAATTTAGAGCCTTATGTCTTTGATATTGGTTCTGTGCTAAGTCTCTTCCCTTTCAATTATAATATTGACTTTTCTTTATAGTTGCTTGTAGTACTTCATGTTGTGTTATTGCCATGACTCTTCATTTCTAAAAGGATAAAAAGAACAGTACAATGCTCTTTTCTACCTTTGTATGGCTGATTGCAAGCTTTTGAAATGTGGCTTTTTTTTCTGACTTTTTTAACAAGATCAAAAAAAGAGCATCTTACTATCCTAGCATCTAATTCTGCTTGTGTATTCATAAAGTGAATTTCAGTAGTATTTAAATAGTTATATTCTTCACTTTCTATGGTTATCTACAAGGTTAATCACAGTAAGGGCATCTGGTAACCATGGATGATGAGCAGGTGCTTTAGGCAAGACATTGCCAACATTGAAAAGTATAGCTGTTTTTAGATTCTTTTTTCCTGGAGAACCTTTGTTCTTGGTTATAATTTCAGATGCGTTAACAAATGTGATAGCACCTATCTCCCCTTCATTTGCTTCCCCAGAAATATATGTTGAGAATCAAAGGTTAATGGATGGTAGGTTAAAATGGAGATAGCAGGTGACGTACACCCGTGTATGGATTCCTGCAATACTACCAAGAAACTGAAATGTGAGATAATTACTCTGAAACTAATCTTCTATTTTATGTCTCCAGACATCATCAGGAATTCATTAACCATCAAGCAGACCTAATTTCAGTTTCAGGCACAATTGAATACCAACCAGTAAGAATCTGGCCTTGATAGTTCCCTTCAATTTTGTTGCACCTGCTCTGAGGATGTCAAGGGATACACATTAATCTGCTTTTGCACAGAACCAGATGTTACCTTTTGTAGAAAGTCATTAAATTTCTAAGTGAGTATTCCAAATGCAAAATTATTTCATCTTTTGAATTCCACTTTCTTAGTCATCTTAGAGGCATTCTTGTTAATGTTTATTTGCTTCAACATGTTCTAAAAAAGCTATTTTAAAATTTTTGTTTTATTTTTTTTTTTCCTTTGTGATTTAATTTGTAATTACAGTCACTAGCATATACGAAGAGGCATATTTCTAGACTGGTCTTGATTGTATGATTGTACCTGTCTAATTTTCCTTGCTTAAAAATGATACATAGAAGGGTAGTATGCTTTTTCCCAGAGGTGTAAGATGATATGTCATAGCATCTCCACAGCTGGGGTAATAAAAAGAGTTCCTTAGCATCAGTCATGGATTGAGCAGATGCTCCCTTCCTGCCCTTCTCTTCTTTTCTATCCTTTTTTTGAAGCTTAAGTGTAGAAGTGGTGTTAGTCATCTTTTTTCTGGGGGGGAAGGGGGAGGAGGAATACATTTCTACTGTTCTTGTCTGTTTATTTCACTGTTTAAATGATACAAACATGCTCATCAGTTTCCTTCTGTAGAGTGGGTACACAAACTATTTATCTTTTTAATGTGGTGATTTGATTTGTACAGCTGTGAATATTGCATTACATTGCATACTGGGCTGTTTATAATGGTCATATGATAGCATTAGTTCTTCAGTATTAATATATTTTAATAGTTTTGATTTCTTCTGTTAAATCTTGAACATCTAGAATATTCCTTTTGGCGTACATGTTTTATGATTTTATGCCTTACATTTCAGAATTCAAAGAGATGTTCTGAAATTTTCCATTTAGGCATGTTTTCTCCACAGCAGAGGTAGCTATTGGCTTTAAATCAGTGTACAGGGAGTACAGAACAAAGACAGATATCTAACAAAAATATATTATATGTAGTAGTATAGTGGCTTCAGCTATAGAGTGGACCTGTATAGTACTGAACATGCAAAAAGTTTTAAAACTGTATTAGAAAATGCATCCTAGTGAATTCTAGACTGAGAAAAAAGAAAGTGCTGCTGTTAAAATAACACTTCTACTGATGAAAAACTTCGGTTGTTTACAACTTACTGCAAACATCATCCTTTCTTCTTCAGGACTACTAGTGGTGTTGGTCTGGGCAATAGACATAACACTCTAGAAAATTTTTGCTTTAGTTTTCAATTGTACTAATAATACTTTTGCTTTGTTCTGATTGGCTGTTTTGTGAATGTCAGTGTTACTGTGCCAGACTAATTATAATATTTATTATAGACTTAATATTATGTTACAGTATGTTCCTGACTTACTGTAGGAGGTGTGTTCCCCTTTTTCCCTAATTATAAAATGCAAATTGTAACATAGCCAGCAATCTCTACGATGGATGCAGCCTTTCAAAGTACTTCTCAAGCCTGTGGCTTAACTCCTGCCTATCAGTTGTCCTTTGAGTAGGTGGTCTTAGTCAGTGAACATGACTTTCTGCCATGAGAAGCCTCATGACCTGTGCTCTCTTCCCTCCTGGACTTGCTCTGTGCTCTACCACAATGCTGCAGAAGAACAAAGGTGTCTGCCATAAGATTCCTCACTACAGAATTCCTGCATGCTGATGGACTCTCCTGGGCCTGTTACCTTAGTCCTGCTGGTCCTGCTGCTTCCTCCCAGATTGGCTCTGCGACGACTTCTTGCTGCCCAAGGCTGGCCATGCTGCTGCTGCTCTCCCCCCCCCTGCTGCTTTTGCCTCGGACGGGACCGCTGCTGGATCCTGGTGATGGCTGTCCCTGCTTTATGTGATTCTTGCTTCTTTCCTATCTTTTCTATTGTCCTCCTTCCCTTCCCTGACTCCTTGATTAGGATTTATAATAAATTGGTTGGACCAACATTTGAACCGTTGTTTCTTAATCTCATGCTGGGTATGTTATATTAAAAGAACGTCATCTCCCTCCTATAAATTGGATAGTTACTTTCTTGTCATCTATGGCTATTGAGCATGTTGGGAGCAGTATTCAATTTTTTTTAAGTGTAGATTTGATTTTTGAGATCTGTATGACAAATTTTATCATGACAAATTTGAAAGGCTGTATAAAGATTGTAATATCAGCTAGTACTCCACCAAGACAAGAACTGTCTGCTTAGTTTGTGTCTCATTATTGCCTACCACAGTCTGCTTTTATTGCCTGTTTAATGAACTGCAGTACTGCCTTTCATTTGTTCTTGGTATTCATCTTGCCACAAAGTTTCTCAATGCCTGTGTTAATAGAAAGGATGCACAGAATTGAAAGGGTAGAATTCCAGAAACAGAATTAACAATCTGATTTGTTTTCTCCAAATGATTAGTGAGTGAGCACATATGCCACTGAAACAAATGAATGCAACTGTTGCAGACAGGAGACTAATGCACTAACATAGTAAATGTTAATTCCTGCTCTGAACCCCTGAAGCATGCATTAGTGCCCTGTTCTTTGGAAGAAGCAAATAGAATATATAGTATCTATCATTAATCTGAACTAGATCATTTAGGATGTTTTTAATAATTAAATAACATGGATTAACAGATAACATCCAAATATTTAATATGCAATGCAGATCTTCTCTTAATATGTATGTTTTTATTTCATAGCATACACTTCAGGTTAGAAGAAAAAGTCCATAAGAAGCATAATCTGGAGAAAAGTCACTATAGGCTGTAATGTGCACATTGGACATGAAACAAATAATCTGCAGTCAAGCAGAGAAAGTCTCACATATGATGACATTACAGTACAGCAAATTACAAACAACAAATAAGCCTCCTTTTAAGATCCATTTTTGGGAATCCATTTTATCTGTTTGCTTATTTTATTAAGAGTGTCCATTATGCCTGTGCTACAAGCACTTCACTTTGGTAATAACTTTCTATTGCTAATGCTGAAAATAAGCAGAAAAAAAAAACTATGTAGGAACTGAATAAATTACTGTGTTTCTTGCTTATTTCTACTTGTTCATTATAAATACAACAGGAAGAAAAAAAGGGGTTAGAACTTGTCCCACAAAACCCATATTTATTTAATTTTAAATTTGAAAAGGCTTTATTATATATTTTAAATCTAATTCATTATTACTATTGGAATGTTGGAGTGCTTCAGAGACTGGAGAACAACAGTTCACAGTAGTCTGTCCTCACTGTAATAGGTACAGTCAGTCAGATGAAACTTCCATTATAAGCCTCTCCTGAAAGTGGTGTTATGTGACTCCACCCCAGGGAGGTGGTGGAGTCACCAACCCTGGGGGTGTTCAAGGAAAGACTGGATGTTGTGTTGAGGGACATGATTTAGTGGGAGCTATTGGTAATAGGTGAACGGTTGGACTGGATGATCTTTTAGGTCTTTTCCAACCTTGGTGATTCTATGATTCTATGAAAGATACCAAAGCTCTTGCACTTCATTGCAATAGCAAATGTATTATGCACCTCCAGAAACTATACACAAAAAGAATTAGACAGTGTTTGTAAAACAAACACCTGCAGTGTTTGATCACCATAAAGAAAAACTTAGTTTAAACCTGCTACTAACAGCACTTTAGCCTATTTTATCAGTGAATACATAAAAGCCTCTTTGATTTATCAGAATACATTTTTCTTTTCAAGTGTTGATACAAAAATATTCCAACTGTCCTTCATTCTTGATATTACTTTTATGCCATACAGTTTCTCTTCTAATGGTTAAAAAAAAAAAAAGTGAACTCAAACAATGAACTTGAATGATTAGTTTCTGGTCTTTCATATCTGGGATTATAATCAAATGTCTTTGACAGGAGAATATTATTCCCTTCAGACCAAATGTCTTTAAGTCTACAGTATAATAATCTTCCATGATATGAGCTTCTAGTCAATAATAATGATGATTAAAAAGTAAGCAAATGCACTTACTTTAATGTATTATCAATTTTGTATCCTCCTACTTGATGGAGAATAAAAATTTCTGTTCATTCAGAAACAGGTGAGAGAAGAGTATGAAGTTATTTTATGTATTTCCATTTTACCTCACCTACAAATAAGAATTAAAACAATTTATAAACATATATTGAGAATCTTTCCTTTTGAATTTGAATCAAGTACAGATCAGATTGGTGTTAGTTATCCACCTAGAACTAATAAATGAATTTCCTTTCATTAATTTTAAAGTAACAGTTAGATATTGTGTGGAAGCTATTCTCAGGAGTTAAGCTGCCTGCAGAATGACCTTGTAATACGACTTAAAATATTAAAGATACATACTGTAGTACCAGGAGCACAATACAGTCATGTGTAGATGAACTATTATACAAGCTATAAATTATATCTCCCTCTTGCTGGTATGGATATAAATACTAAAATTAAGCTCTAAACTAGTTTTACTTAGACTTGCAAATAATTAGCTACTTTTTTGTCACAAATGCCTGCACGCCTGATTGATTTCAATGGAAATGTAAATAGTGTGCATATTTAAGAATCTTGCCCAATATATTAGAATTTGCTTCCTACAAATTTTTCTATGCTATGAATATTTTTTTATTTGAAACCTGGTGAAATGTCCTCTTCTGAGATAGCATATGAGTATTAGTAATTTTAATAGAGCTGCAATGATAAAAGCAAAAGGTTAATCACCTGATGTTAAGTTCTTTACAACTGTATGTATTACTTTAATATGTATCATAGCATTTAGATTCAGACAGCATTCATCCCTAAAACTAAGGAAGAAAAATGTATGTGTATTATACATAGCAGCTATGGTTAATTGTGAAGAACTGATCAACTAACATCTACTACCTTGTGCTAA
This sequence comes from Lagopus muta, assembly GCF_023343835.1. Taxonomy (NCBI): domain Eukaryota; kingdom Metazoa; phylum Chordata; class Aves; order Galliformes; family Phasianidae; genus Lagopus; species Lagopus muta. The sequence goes on from NC_064436.1 coordinate 51,306,260, forward strand.
TTTTCAGTTCTGAAAATCTAATCAATTAGATACCAAAGAAATTCTCTTAAAGAAAAAAAAAATCTGGTGCTTTATTTTTGGTTTTTATAGTATTTATAGTTTTGTTCCTCTAACTGTGGCAAGAGTTGAGGAAAAATCTAACTCTCTCCTAGACACAAAATTCTAAGTCTTGCCTGTAGGCATATCATTTGGAATGTCATGATAATAAGTTAAGGAACAATAGGCAGTAGTGAGTAAAAACAAAGTGTTTAGGTAAATCAGTTCATAAGTGATAATGTCAGATCTTATTCAAAAAGCATACTTGAAGATATAGTTATCAACTTGATTCTTAAATAGAACGTCACTTATTTAGCTTATTCTACTAGCCTTGAACCACAGTGCTATAATCCTGATTAACTATTCAGTTTTTTACACTTCTACCAAAATAACCTATTTATTTAACCTTGACTTAAAATAAGTAAACTTTTTAGCAGTCTATGTTGTTTTAGTGTTGTAACACATAGATTATACTGTGAAATTCAAGATAATGAGGTACTATATACCATACACAGGGATATAATAAGAACTCATAAGTTTTTCATTTCAGAATTATTTCCCACAGATGGCATATAGTATAAACATAGAACATTAATAAACTATCTTGTGTTCTCTTACAGAAGCTTCCAAAACAAAGACCTTTCTTAAAGTTAATAGCCTTTTTGTCTTGGCTTTTTCTGTATACTAATTCTTTGCCAATAAAGACTATATTTGGTGAAGTATCAATCAATAAATGAGCTATTGTACAAGGGTTGCTCTGAAAACAATGCCTCCTACTTTATGTTGGCGCACAATGTCAGAGGAGGATGTTGGTGATACAGCAGTAGAAGCTAAACTTTCCTGCCGGTGTTCCATTACAATTTGTTGCTATATGACAGATGGCAGCAGAGGGGTGGTATGACAAAACTGTCTCATAGGAAAGTATGTATGAAGCAGAGGGGTGGTATGACAAAACTGTCTCATAGGAAAGTATGTATGAAGCAGAGGGGTGGAATTTAATCCCCCCCATGTGGAAAATATGGCACCCATTGACACTTAATGGATGCTTGCTGCATGTTTGCAGAGACCAAACTGGATTTGAGTGCAGTGAGTTGGTGGGAGATGTGTTACAGAAGTAACAGTAGGCAACCTTCGCTGGTGCAGATTTTTGTATGGCATGCAGTCTTTTGCTCATTGCTCATGAAAAAGCATAGCTAATTGTGTAACTATGTTAAAAGAGTGTACTGTAGCTGAGAATTTGCCCTGTCAAATAGAGAGCCCTTGTCCTCTTTGTATTTGTTGTAGATTCCTCGTAGATTCCATGGAAAGAAATAAAGACATTACTTCTGGGGTGAATTACATAATTTGCTGCTCTTAAAGTAACAATTTTTTTTTTTTCTTTTTTTTTTTTTCCCTTTCTGTGCCTTGGAAAAGCTAACATTAATAATAGCACGTGTGTGAAGGCTGTGCATAATTAAATCATCTGAAGATACATGAAAGAGTATTTCTATTATAATTAATAATTTAATAATAATTAAAATAATTTTGACAGAAAAGTGAATTCAGTTAGGACAGAAGGTATAACAAAGTGTCAACAATCACTGTTTATTGGTCACGGCTTTCTACTCTATTAATAAAAATGGCATAATATATGTTTGTTTAATGTAATGTGCTGAATACTCTAGAGCTTTAGGATTTCTTGGATAAATTCCACTAACTTAGATTTAAAACCTCTTAAAATACACACTTTTACCTTTAGCAATGGGACATTTTAGCTAGTGTTATGTTCTTCTGCAAAGTGGTTCAAGTTCAGTCTTACAATAAAATTCATCTTTCAGCTGATCTTTTTGCATGTCATCTTCTACTGGATTTTGTTATACTTCTGTCTGTAATAAAAGAAAATGTAAATTTTCTTCATCTGCATTTCAACTATCACTTTAAGTGGAAATATTTCCTTGAATGATGTGTAAATACTTTGAGATTCTTTTATTTACAATGCATTGTAAATAAATTGCTCCTGAAAGGAAGGTGTCATAAAAAATCAGATCTAAGATGAGTGTCATTAGTACTGGAAAAAAAAAGTATCAGTCTAACAGATTGACTTGAGAGCCTATTTTCTTACTAATCATGGCAATATGACTTTGTAGAACAAGATTGGTTTTAATAGATGATTCAGTTCAACAGTTGACATTATTTAATCCATAGTAATAGATGCAACAGTTAAAATTGCTCTTGATTATTAATCAGTAATCTTAATGTGAGAATATTTTAAATGTCTATTTTTATCTTTCTGAAAATGTTTTGTATGTTTTCCTGTATTGTATAATAATGATGCCTACATAAGAGAAACATTTTCTCTGTGACAAATGCATACTAATCTAACATACTTAAATTTCATATATATGTTGGTTTTAGTTTTCAATAGTGTCACAATCTGTCACATTATTTTACCTTTCAGGTGATGATCGGCAACATGGATATTTGTCTGTGGTTTCTTTCTTATATTTCTGTGTGCATACGTGTTTGTAGTTTTGTGTACCTATATACACAAGCATATAGAACTGCAAGCAAATAAAATCAAATTTAGGTTTAAACCTAAGGCATTCAAGTCTCATGCATATGACAAAACTAGCCCATCTGTCGTTAAGCTAAGGTGAAAAATGCATTTAATGTTAAAGCTTTTCCTTGTGATAACTAAGTTTAAGGAAGGTATCAAGCAGAATGTAATATGTTTTCTTTAATATTTTTGAAAATAAATTGTTACCAGTGAAGTGGCTTTTATATTTTCTGTTCACATAAATCATATAAATTTAAATATCTGCAAATTATACACCTGCATTTAACAAAGATAATTGGTGAAGAAATTCCATGTGCTAAGTGGAAGAGATGCTTACTCTTCCTCCTTTTCAGCTTGTCTTGCTGACTGGATGCAATTGGTGAATGCCAGGATCATGATGCCTGAAAGAAGGTAAGCAGATGAGAAGAGAGATCGCATGACACAAGAAATATTAATAGTGAGCATTAACTGAAAATTCTGAAACAGCTTATCCCTTTTTCTTCCTATGGTGTTTTTTGTTTCTTTCTTTCTTTATTTCTTTCTTTTTGTTGTTGTTGTTGTTGTAATACACTAGTGCTTCTATTTTGATACAGTTCTGGCTGTCAGAAAAAAAGTGATCTGACTGGGATCAAAACTCAAAAGCACAGTGTACCAGTGCTTCAGAGATCAGAGCTGCAGTCAGTGGGATTTTGCTACCAGCTATTAGGGATGGTAAAGTGGAGAGAAGCTAAAGAGTGAAAGCTGATCTTTCACACACTGAAATCAATAAGAGATTTGCAACTGACTTCAAAAGAAGTAGCAGCAGAGCAGAATGCACAGCCAAAGAGAGAATACTCAGAAGAGTATCTAGAAAGAAGAAAGAAAGGAACAGCACAAGATTTTAGGAAGAGAAAGAAAAATCTTTGGAGAACAGATAAAAATGCAAAAAGATAGAAAGAAACTTGAATTAGGAAAGATTTAATAGCTTGAAGTATCTCCTTATCCTGTTTTGAATGCTTTTTTCATCTCAGAAAAAAGCATTTCCTGAAATCTGTACTCAAACTTGCAAGTATGAGCAAGTATGAACTTAGTTTGAGCTTTAGGCAAGCTGCTTCATAGACTCAAAGATCCCTTCCTCCAGAGCAGTCTGAGTTGTCAGTTTTTTAGTAATGTATAGAGTAACATGTGAGTTGCACTAATTTTACCTGGAAAACTCTAAAAGTGGCAGCAAACAGTTGCTTCTAAAGCCAAATATAATTTGAGCTTGTGTGCATTCCCATATGTTATATGAAAGTTTGTGTATTTGCTTATGTTTTTTTTTTTTTTTTTTTTTTTAGATTTTAATGCTAGATAATAGTGAGTTCATTGCATGTGTATTGAGGTCAGGCTACAACCGTATTTTGATTCAAGGAAAACTTGTAAATATTTTGAGATCTTGAGTTGTTTCCCATGTGCTTTAAGGTGGAGGCTTTGCATAATGTTGATTGGTATCCTGTGCATCTCATTTTCTTTAGTCTTATTGTCTTTCAGTGTAATCTGATGTACAAAGTAGTAGCGAAAACAAGTGAAAGGAAAATCAGATTCTGAATCATCCCTGGATACTTTTGTCCATTTTTAATATTTAGTGAGGATTTTAAACTATGTTACTTAGATCACTCATCAAAGGCAGAAAGTTTCTTCCAGAGACAGATTTCTCTAATAGATGAATAGATTATCTAGTAGATAAAGATTGCTAAAAATCTCAATGTTTTTTCATAATTTTTGGAAGAGTACTATTCCTCACTGGTAATTTAGAGATCCTTGGTGACAAAATTGGAATGAAGGAAAGACTTTGTAACATGGAGCTAGGTAAAAGACTGTTTTACTTAAGATACTTATCAATGATGATTAAGTATTAAGATTATATATAACTCCAGAAAAACCCTACTCTAGAAATCACTACTAATAAAGAAAGTATTTGAAATGAAAAGTTTCAAAAGCATTAATGAGATATACTTAAGAAATGCACATATTCCTAAAATTGGTAGGAATACAACATTTATCAATGTGCTAATTTTATGTATTTTATATATCTAAATGTAGAAAGCTATTTATTCTTTATAAAGAAATAAAATTAAAATAATTTTAAAAATTAATAAATACATGCATTAATATAATTTGTAATTCTTGAACAGCAAATTAATGTATTTTTCTGATTCTTGTTCACCTATCAAATCTCAAAATTCAGTAAGAATAATGTTCCATTAAAAGAAATTGATGCGTCACTTTGTGTAATTTTTTGTCTGCGCATTTATTATCTGAAAAATGAGTTGGCTCTGAAGAAACTCATTGTGAAGTGTCAATACACCAGGTAACAGATCAATGGTTGTTTAAATGACTATGTTTCCAGAGGAAAATATATTTCAGTTTTGGGCCCTAAATTCATTATGCCTCAGTGCATACAAAATGGAAAATACTATCTCCATCATTAGTGTGTTTATAAAAGGTGGTTCTTGTTGACACAAAAGAGTCTGTTGTTTGCTCGCTCATTTGTGTTTTCTGTAATGTATTGTATGACAGTAAAAGCTAATGTACTCAAAACCTCTCAAAGACTTTGAATTGATTTTTAAAATTTAAGTAAATATTTAAACAGGAACAAGTTTAATTATTATGAGTTATTGCAATATCTTGTGGAAAATGTTGATTAGTTCAATAAAAAGTAAATTTAAAACAAACAAACAAAAAAAAACCAACACACATGTTCATGGTTCATTGTGCCCAGGAATGGATTTTAATGATTTCAGTTTTTTACAGTGGTTGTCTGCATCTAAACATTTCAAATACTGCTTATTTTTTATTTCTTTTAATTTTATTATAGGAAAATTTATTCAAGAAAGACAAAAAAACCAACCAACCAAACAAAAAACTTGAGTGATTTTTAAGCCAAGTATTAAAAAAGCAAACAAGCCTGGCTGTTTCCCAACAGTTTAGTGTATCAATCTATTGTATTTTTTCTTTCTGATGTAATGACAAAAGTACTGTGAGAAGCTGATCCTTCACAGAAATTATATCACCAAAAGTCATGTATTATCTCTTCAAGAAAACCAGACTGCTTTTAAAATCTCAGTTGAATTGAATGAATCATAGCATGGCTGCTAATAGATAGGAACTTGATTATTTTTTCAGATGTCAGGTTGTAACTCTTTTGTATATATCTGTATGTGTCTCTTTAATCAGAATGGAAACCAGTGTAAAGATTTTGTGACAATACTAAGTAGCCAAAGTCCTTTAAAAGCAGAGGATTATGTCTTCAGTCCACAACATGGAACAATTGATTGCTCTGTTTCCTTAAGGTATGAAAAGTCCGTGCCTTTGAAGCAGAGCAGCTCTTTTCCAGCCACCTTCACACCAGGCTTTCATGTCTTTAAACAACCACTTCATATTTATTAGTGCTAATTAATATAACTTTGTTCACCTCTTCGTTCTATTAACATTATTGTAATGCTTATGTTTCTTAAGTCATGAGAAAGAATTGAAATGTATACTCATTCTCCAGTGATAGAAGAAACAAATATATGAACAGTATTTGTGAGTAAATCTATGATTCAGTTCAGGAACTTGATAATCCAGCACATTTTCTCTTGTTCAGTTAAATTCATAATCCAAATGCTGGTTGGCACAGTCTTACGATATTCTTAATTGGGTCTCTCAAATACTAAAGTAATTAAAATACACTTTTTGTTACTTAGCTATCAGATTTCTAATGTTAGCAGCCGGTAGTCCTAAGTTACTTTATCTTTCAAAGATTATCAAACATAAATTTCAAATATATTTCTAGGAGGAAAATGTTATGTATTCCAGGATTAAAAAACCTGATTTTATTATTTCTAGAACTATAAATGTTTGTTCCCTTAACTACAAAAATCATGGTAACAAACCAATACCACCCTAAGGGTGAATTTCACTATCTACTGGTGAGAAGTAATGTTCTTCTACAGCTGTGTGGTGGACTGTATTTAATAACACCAATTATAACTTATGTAACAGAGTACAGCTTAACTAAATGGATATTTTTTATTAGCATAAAGCCTTTCTGCACTATGTCTTGTCTTAGATACTATTATTTAGTGGTTACAGTATTGACATGGAGCTTTCCTGGAAAAAAAAAAAACTCTTCATCACTCTTTGAAGTTTTGACTTTGCTTCCCTTTCTTGGTTCTGGCTTGTTGCTTTCAAAAACTTATTTTGATCTGACAGCTACAATAATGTGGTAAGTCCCTCACATAAGAAAGATAAAAACTACTAAGGGTTGACTTTTTCCTTTTTCTGCAGACAATAATTTCTCAATTTTGAAGATATTTCACATTTGACATCTTCAAAAGATGTTTTTGTAAATTCTTTCAGCTAAGTTCCAGAAGAACTCATCTTTGTAAGAGTTTTTCAGGATTGAACAGAGTATTTCTGTGGAAGTAAAACGTAACAAGAGCATGCAGCTGCCTTCTTTGTAGCGCCAGCTGTTCTTGTCCAACCACTGTGACCCAGCCAAGGAATCCAGGGTCTCTGCCTGACTAGAGGATATAGCTGCTTTCCCCTTTGGAGATTAACCCAGTAGCAAGTATGATCAAGTAACCCTGAGATACACAAATAATTGAAGACAGGATGCTGACATGACCAGTCTTGAAGGCTGCCTGAGCCAAAGGCTGTATACAGCAACACTTATAGTACTCATGTAAATAGATACAGCCAAGACCTCTTCCTCCTCTCTGACTAGTAGATTAAGTTAAATAGTGAAACCATGCACACAATACTCTTCAAGGTCATAAGCAAACTCATATCTGTGAATTTTCATGGCATGGTTCTTCTGTTTCTCCAGCTCCTTCAACTACTTTCTTGTCTGCCCTGAATGCTTGCTTGCATCCTGCATCCTCTTACCTACTGTGTAGTTCACCTGTTTGCCCACTGGTCCAGCTTGAATCTTGCTGCAAGTGTACCCCCTTGTGCACACCACATTCACATGTCCACCTGGGTATACTATCACAGGCTTACTGCCCAATTAATACCATGCCCTGGTCCTGAGACCACTGCTACTCATCAGGTGGTCCAGCTTTAAGTTTGCTATACTGTATGCATGCATGCCCTGCAGCCACATCAAGTTAGGGAACATCCAGATACTTGCTGCCTTTCCCACAGCCACCATAAGGTACAAGAGCTCTTGCTGAAAAGACTCATGCTTGCCTCAATCATGCTGGATTCCCTAGAAACTGGTTTGGAAAAGTAAACTGCCAGTGACTGGGAGAATTTCCTCACTCACTCCAGCAGATAGAAATCACAGGTCAGGGCACCTACACTCCTTGTTTAACTCCAGTAGCTGGCACTCAGTTTGCTCACCCTGATCAGAACAGGAGTGGTCTCAGAGTCTGTGGGGCTTTCTATAAGCCCAGTAGAAATCCCCAAAAATATATAGTAGGACCTGCACTCATTCCAGGATCTGTTGTCAGAGATTGGAACTGCCTCCACCCCAGTTCTGACTCTAGTGTCTATCATTCATTTCCCTTGTGCTTGCTCCCACAGTAGCTGGGACTCCAGACTCAAAGTATATAGGGCCATGTTTGGATGTGGAGGACTATGGCCATTCCAACTAATACTGCCAAGATACTCCCTCTAGTAGGTGACACCATGGTCCATAGGTACCTGCATACTTGATCTGACTTCAGTAAGTGGCACTAAATTCACTCACAGTGCCCCCTGCTTAGCAGCTGACATATTTCCAAGTCTTGCATGTGCATGCCTACGGTCACACCAATTCCACTCCAGTGACTGGTTTGGGAGCATTCCACTCCTGCTCTGGTGATGGGAGTAGAGAGCTTTATGCACTCCAGTATCTAACACCACAGTTTAGGGGCACCTACACCCCTGATCTAACTCCAGTATCTAGCACCCAGTTTGCTGATGTTGCTCTTCCCAGAACACCAAGCTCAAAGTCCTTAAGACTCTTCTGGATACACAGTTACATCTCCTCTGAGTAGCGTCACTAGAATCCTCATCAGCTTCGTAGCTGGCACCAAATCCTTCAAGACTACACCCCCAGCTTCACTTATGTAGTTGTCACCAGTTCCACTCACACAAACACAGATACCACCAGCACCTGATGCTGAGATCTTTACACTCACTCCAGTAACTTTCATCACAGACTGGAGCACTGCCCCAGCCTGACTCAAGTAGCTGGTGCTTTCATTCACCCACATCCAGGTCTATCCAGTAGCCGGCACTTAATCTTTGCAGCTTACATACACACAGGAGAGAGTGAAAATACAGAGAGATAATTAGGAAAAGGATTTAATGAGAGAAAGATGTAAGAACATAGGACAATCTGCAGTGATCAGGATTTACTGAATGGCTTTGTTTTATGTGTGTCTGGCCCTATTCTAGCTTTTTCTACTTTTCCCTCTTTGTTCCTCTGCTCCTCTTTGACTGTACATACTCACCACAGATTCACAGTGCTCCGTTTTTTCTGCATCCTCCCAGCTCACAGTCTTATCAGTTGCAAGGTTCATTTATCCTGGAAGTGATGCCTGTATCTTGTTAGCCTACTAATTACTGTGACTGATAGGTTTTGTTTCTTGTGTTTATCTCCCACCTAAGAAGTCCTCAGTCAGATAACCCTGCTGGAATAAACATTCGTACATTCTGAAATGCTCTCATAAATCAGATTTGTAGCTGACCAGATTTGAACCCTTAAACTTCTCCCCTTTTTTACCTTGTAAGGAGTCCTTAACCATCTACTCTTAGATGATCAGGCATTCTCCTTCTACATGTGCTTACAATTTATTTCAATTTCTACTCCTGACAGCAACATGTAAGCATTCCACCAGGTGAAATGATGAGGGTCTCTGTATTTACACTTCCTGGTAGGATGTAGAGACAAAAATACATGAATCAAAGCTAGATGGAAAAGATATTGGACTTCAGTGACTGCAAGAACTTGGTGGGTAATTATCATGCTGCAAGTTTCCATGTAGGGAGAGAGGGTAAAATAGGAAACTCAGGATAAGAGTTTTTGGCCATGGAAGAAAGAAGAGAGCTGATTGGAATGGTTGGTCAGAGAGCAGAGAAAAAATTGTTCACTTTTTGAAGACTCTTTGAACAGATGAACCACATATTATCATCATTTGAACTAAAGTCCTGCTGGCATAAATGAAAAACAGATACGGATAGGATAGGAACAGAAGAGGTTGTAGTGTAGTAGTAACATGTCTTTTTCATGTAACAATGTAGACCTATTTTTGATGTTCCAGTAATTGAAGAGTCATACATCGTCTTTAGCAGGTTGTGTGTTAAGGGCACAGACATTCAGCAAACTAGAGAGGTGCATGTCTTCTGGCTTTTTCAGACCATTCTATCACTTAGCATACTCTCATAAGATACTGGTGACTATAAAACATTTCTTCAGCTGACTGTTGTTGCAATTGCAGGCATAAATAGAAGAAGTAAGGCTAAATAAGGCTCGAAGAATGACTGAACTTTGTTCTCTCAGTTAATTTGTATCTGACTCATATAAGCAACAATAGTAGGATTCAACCTCCTGTTAAGAACATGAAGACATTCTGAAGAACAGCATTAGATCTGTGAGGGGATTTCCCTACCACCAGAGATTTTTGTCACCTTATCTCCTGATACATCCATGCAGTTAGAAATCTTTTTTTTTTTTCCTTCCTACCATGAGTGTTCACAGTCCTGTACAATGTAATGTCTAATTTCATCTACTGCAAATGTGTTAGTTACAACAGCACAGATTTCGCTGCAGGCTAATGACAGTTTCACATTGAGATATGTATTAATTGAGTTATTAGACTGTTTTCAGACCCCATGCCTGAATATTAAGTGCTGGCTAACACATGTCTGTACTTATCATAGAGAGACTGGCAGATGCAGTCAAACAGATGTAGGAGAAGAGCACAGAGAGGGCTGCAGAATGCTGATTTGCATGCATACGGCTGGAGCCATCTGTAAAGAGGTATTTTTTCCCATCTGTAAACAGGTATTTTCATAAAATATCTGCTTCTTTTACACAGGACTTTTCTCTGGATATTTAATAACATCAAAGAAGTACTAGCAGGGCAATATAAAAAGTCCAAAGCAAGTAAGAAAGTGTGATTCTTGGGGGGCTGAGGGGATGTGGGGGGAAAAGTAAAGATTTCATGTAGGCTATACAAGAAAATAATTCAACATATGGAAGCATGACTTCTGAGAATATACGATTTCCAGGCAAAATCTTGGTGGCCATACAGAGGTAGTTGAAACAAGATGTGGGATAAAAGTAAGAGAAAAATGAATGCGGATGTGGAAAGAGTTCTTTTCTACAGTGTCACCAGAGATAAAGAAAGATAAATTATTGCTGTAGTGATACAAGTACTAAAACAATACTAAGGCCTCTGTTAAGTGTACTCTGTGATTATAAGTACAACAAAAGCAAATATTTTAAAGCAAAACTAAGAAATAAAATATGTATGCAATTGGCTCACATGAAAACTTTTTACTCAAATATAGTACTAATATTATAAAAATTTTCCAGTAAAATTTAATAGCTGATGTCTGTGATTCCTATTTAAATAAGGAACAGCAAGACAAAAAGAAAACAAAACAGAAAGGAAAAACAACCCTCAGTAAAAAAAAGCAACTGAGTGGTCTAATTAAAGAGTCATATATATGTACTGATGGAACAAATAATGATTCAAGCTGAAGGAGCTCAGAAATTAAGATAAAAGTAATTGATCCAAGAGTTTCAGAGAGGGAGATAACATAAAGCTAGAAAAATAAAGTAATCCTTCTGGGCACTGCGGAAAAGGAAAAAATAAATCTACTTCAACTCTCCATGTCTCAATTTACAGGTTGTTTATAGGATGTTTAGTAAGTGATACGCGGTGCTGAAGGCTGTGCCATGTGAAGAGCTGTTGTCTGATGGTGTGTGACTTTTATTAACCCTTTGAAAAAATCACTGCAGAGAGTGACAAAAGGAGCAGTTTTTAACTACCAGAATTTCTTTGGAGCTATCCTCAACAATTTAAGCTAATAAAAGTAATCACTATTCTAAAGACTCAAAAAAAATCTCTATTTTTCATCTTTCATACTGATCATTATAATGAAATAATTCATTTCTTCTATTTCAAGACCATGCTGGGGTGAACTGCAATGGATTCTCAACAATGTTGACCAACAGTGGCATAAACTGGAGAGGCAAAACTGTGAAAATAATGTACTGTAAAAACAACTCTGAGGATGTAGGCAAATGTAAAATGTTGATGAGCTGAAAGAGCTTGTGGTAGCTGATGAGCAATATTACAATGCAAGAGTTAGATTGGATTGCACTGGGCTGTCCTCAACATGAAGGTAGAGAGAGAACAGTCAGCAAGGAGTCTGTCCACCAGCATTACAGAACATACGAACGTTTCAATGAATTTGTAAAGGACCAACAAAATTAGAAGTACATTTTTCTATTTGCACTTGTGAACTGAATTCTATTAGCTGAGGGAAAGCCATTGAAATGCAGGAAATGAACTTGCCAAAAAGGATGCAGTACATGGGTGTATACCTTGAAAGTAGCATAGAGTAGATGAGCAGTCAAATAGTGGTGAGAAACTTCACAAATAAGAACACCTGCACTGCTTTTTTTTTTTTTTTTTTTTTTTAAAAAAAAAAAAAAAAAAAAAAAAAGGAAAAAAAAGGATTAACAGAGCAATGAAGGAAGTAAAAACTTATTAGTTGTGATTAAGGATATGCTGCCCAGTTTATTCCAGGAGGGGCTTTCACTGTGATATCAGTAATGGTTTTGGTTGTATTGAGATAAATATCTTTTCCCTTCCTAGTAGTAGTTTTCCAAGAGAAAGAAGCAATTGTATCCCTAATGAAAAAGTAAGAATTTCAGTTAATCTATAAAATATTTTCTTTCCAAGTTTTGTTTGCTTTTCTTTTGCAAATAATTTAAGTGCATGGTCATATAAGCAGAACTATAGTATTTTTCATCTGAAACAATAGTAGAATCATAGAATATATCTATTTCAGAAGGTTGTGTGTTTCTTTAAGAATTTTTACAATTTCATAAAGGATAGTTGAAGTTAGTCACTACTTGCAATCTGTAAGATAAGACTGGATTTCTGTGAGTAGTTCTGTGCAAAAGGTGAAAATAAATGATCATGATGATCCCATGTGAATGAGGAAATTGTAAAGCAATTATCATATCAGAGGAAATTTCAGCAGCTTTCTTTCATCTTTCTATGTCTTGTAAAAATGATTTCAATATTATTAAAATATTTAAACACTCGTTTAAATATTTATTAATATAGTCCTCCAAACCAATAAGGCACAATTCCAAGCAACAGTTTTAAAGTAGCAAGAATTTTGTATTCACTATCCTAAACATAGTGATTATTGTATATCCTTGGAGTGCAAATCCTTATTCCGTATTCAAAATAACGTGCAATATTGTATGAAGAAAAAAGAAAGCCTTTTGGACTTATGAAATATCACTTTGGAATAATGAATAATCAAGATAACAATTTTGTTCTAAAGTAGAAAGAAAATGTTTGACAAGGGGTTTTCAGCTTTTTTGAAACAAATCTTCCTTCCACAATGGAAGGAATAACTACTCTGCACGTAAATTTTTGACTTAAGTAAAAAAATCATCTTTACAATTTAAATTTAAATTTTAAGACCCCTGAACAAGGATGTTGGTTTCAACAAACCATAAGGGAGAAAAAATATGATTTTTTTTTTCTCCTGGCAGTTATGGATATTAACAAAAGGAAATAATCAATTGATACGTGTAAACACATGTGGCAGTAGGAATTATAGATCAGAATATTTTAAGAACCTAAACTGCAAGGTTTAAAAATAGTGTTTTGTTTCTCCTTTCCATGAGAGCTGAGGAGAGAAACAACAGAATTAAAGATTAGAAATGGAGGATCATATGTACAGGAACAATATTATTTCTGTTAACTTGATAGTGCTTTTTTTGTTTCTGTTTAGGTCTTGTTTTTCATGGCCTAGGAACTTTTATATAAAATAATTGTGAATCTGTGCTTATATGTATGCATAATGAGTTGGCAACTGGAGAAAGAACAAACTGTAGTGGAAATGCTAAGACGGTGCCTGAAGCAGTGATTGAGCACCTTGCAGGAAGGCAGGGCCAACTCAGAGCAATGCAGGTGCATGCAATGCAATGCAATGCACCCCTTCCCAGACCTCATTTAAGGGTTGGCAGTAGAGGCAGCTGGAGGTATCTTGCTGGAGGTTTGTGCCTCCTAGAGGTCTTCCAAAGGTAAGAAGTTTTTCTTCTTTTGTTTCTGCATCCATGGCTGCTGCCTTTGGTCTTATTCTCATTTGCTGCAGTTTAGGCTTGTGCTACTCAGCTATTATTACTGTTTCCATCACATTACAGCATTACATTAACTCTACTCATTTTGAAAGACAGATTCATGACTGTGATCAGAAAAAGTCTGTGCAGACTTATTATTAGACTTAAAATTAAATTAATGGGTATAAATTCGTAGCAAATCAACAGCTTGTGGTACTAAATTCTGTGTAACTTGAAAGATACCTTTGCAGTCTTTACATGAAATAAGATCAGAAAATACATCTGAAATAAGGAGTCAGAGTACTACCAATGAACTTCAGAGTACTTTCCCCTTACTTGTGGTGGTTTTTTTTTTTTTTTTTTTTTTTGTTGTTGTTGTTGTTGTTTGTTTGTTTATTTGTTTTAATTTTCCAAAGTAAGGGAGGGAAAATATACCACTGGTTGATGTAAGTGAATGCAAAGTAGACAGTTTGCCAAACGAAGGACACAAAAACTGTAAAGATCTGATTGCCTTGTGAATGGTTTGAGGAAGAACGGAGACTGTTAGTTCAAGGATGCTTTTTGCAAAAGTAACAGTAAATGTTTAGGAAAAAAAAAAGGATTTCAGCATAACTAATATAACTAATATAAGTACTTATAACTAATATAAGTACTAATAAAATACTCAGTAGTAGTTCACTAGTCAATATATTAGAAAAATAAATGCTAAGAGTACTGAAAAGAAAGCCATGTGAGAAGAACATAAAAAAGATCTCCAATTTTAAAGACTCATCGAAGGTGATGAATATGACAGTTTCCTCAGAAAACAGAAACACAAAGAAGGGTGGAGTTCCAGGAGTATTAGGATAAATACATTCTACGTGAGTAAGAAAGTGTTTGTTGAATAGCTATATTATCAAGATCCCAAACAAAAGTGTAGAGGACATGAAGAAATAGCACAACAAAAGCTAGGAGTTGCATGTTCTTAGGAAATTGTTTTGTTTTAAAGTAGATACTAAAGCAAGAACTTGTCAAAGTATGTGAAATTATCCTTCTCAAAAGCAAGCAAGAAAGTACAGTTTAAATTAGAGATGAAATACAGTCTCCAGTTCTTTGCAGAAGGCAATAGAACACAGAAAGTGAATACCCTATCACAAAATTTAAAAAAAAAAAAAAATAAAAATAAAAAAATAAAAAAATAAAAAAAAAATTAAAAAACACACTTTCAGATGGAGAGAAATCCAAACATTGCACATGGGTTTTTTGTGGTTTTTTTTTTTTTTTTTTTTTTTTTCCACCTTAAGTTTTGGGACAAAAAAGGCCTCTGTATAAATTTTCAGTATCTGTAAATATGGAGTAGATATTCCAGGATTATGACTTATAAGTTAGGTCAGATGCTTTTACATAGGATCCTCCAAAGTTTTTGTATAATTTCTAAATTAATGACTGAAAACAAACAAATAAATAAAGAGTTGATGTACTTTGTAAAACATCACTGACAAAGCCGAGAGAACATTTTATTCATCACAAATAAATCTTTAGTAATATCAACATAGTTTCTTCTCTCATAATAATGCTAACAAGTTTTATTTACTGCATTAGCATATAAAAATCCAAGATGTAATTTTGCATGTACAAAGCTTCATAAGTAATCCATGAGAGTCCATTTAATTAGCTAGTAAATTACCATCAGAAGACTTGAGTAATTATCCGTTTTTTGAAAAACTGGGGAAATCTCTCTTCTTGTTCTCTGCTGATGTAATCATCTTGATTTCACTGACTTCACTTAAGTACTGATAAACACCAGAGAGATCTAGTGTCAGATCTGAGGTTACAAAAGTATTTGAGTACCTCCTTAATTTTAAGCAAACGAATTGTTGTCTTGATTTTGTTAATCATTTCCCCACAGGCCTTGAGACAGTTGTCATGGCAGGTATTGTGATTTTGAACTCTTGGAAAGTTCAAACAATTGGAAAGAATGGCATATCATTAAGTGCCTTGATAAATGTCTGGTTTTGGTTCTTACTTGCACACAGATACACATTCTTCTGACAGGCACTCCAATTCACAGATCCCCTCAGTAATTACCCAGACACTCTCTCCTTCTGACACACTTGCCTAGAACCCAGAAGTTGATTTTGAGGATGCATAACACTTTTGTCCCAGTGGCAGGAGTTCAAAGGTCCTACTTATTCTGGTAGCTGATAGTGAGACCCCACTGACTTCAATCACTGGCACCGTGGGCCAGAGATGCCTACGCTGTAGGCTCCAGGAGATGTCACTAAATATAGTCACACTGGTCTCATCTGTAGCTGGCACCTCATCACTGCAGTACTCCCACACAGGACAAAGAGTATGATTACAAAGAGATATGGTTAAGGAAGGATTTAAAAAGGTAAGACAAAAGGAGATAGGCAAAAGTTCTGGTGGGCTCCGTTTTATATTTGGCTTGTCCATTTTGCACCCGTTTCTCTTTATTTCTCTTCTGTTTCTCCCTGATTCTCTTCCCTCAACCTGCATTGTTCAATGGTACTTGTCTATCCTGCTGTGCCACCATGAAAGCCTTGTATTTTCATTGTAATATTAACAAACTGATATGTTGTAAAACATTAAAAGTAATTAAGGATACGCATTTAGCTGTTTTTTTTTTTTTACTTAAATTTCTAGACATTTTCTTTTGTTTGTACTTCTTGGTTGAATAACAAATCTTTGGATTGCTTTCATCAATTTTCATCTCTTCATTAGAAATTCAACTCAAATAGAAGGTTGACAATTAATGCAAGAACATAGAAATTAAAAGTACATTTCCTATTAATAATAAAAAATTGTTTCTGTATCTGCATATATAAGAGTAAGCAGTGTTAGTGCTTTCTAAGATAGGGGTCTTAGAAATGCAATTTGTGTAAATAAATAATGGAAACATTTCCCCATGCCAGAATATAAATTGTTCACTAATCTTAGAAATTCACAAAGTATCCGTGGTTTAATTTTTATTTGACCTCAATACATTATGGATGACAATGTTAGATAAATATTTTTGTTAAGAAATCAAAATGAAGATGCCTTGGGATTCAGCTGCATAACTCATGAATCTGTTCCTAAGCTGTTATTTTTATCTGTTCTTTTTTAATCTGCATTGTCTACGAACTTATGCATATTTTAAACTCAGAAATAAATACAAATAAAATTCAGTATACAAATGCTCTCTTTGTTCCTTTCTACAGTTCTCAAATAATTTGTATAATCTGTTCCATTTTCTATCAGCTACTCAGTCATTTGCTGTCATAAAAATATAATGCTGATAAAATGATAAGGAGTTCACTTTATCTTTCTTGTTACTGTAATCCTTTTAAGAATATTTGCATAGATGAAATCTCTTAGAACTTTGTTGATAGAAGCTTGCTTTTGCTCAACACAATGTTCAATCAATTATTTATAACTTTTTGCTCAAATTCTTCCACCTGGCCCAGGCTGCTATAAAATTTATCTAGATTAATAATTTGAAAGAAGTTTTGAAGAAAATAATGCCCTATTGTTCTGTTTTAAAATTTTGATAAACTGTAATTAGTTATATTTTTTCAAAATGCTTATTTATAGTGAAATTTATTTATTTCACTGATAGTTCTTTCCCTGAAAGTAGATAATTTTCTAGCAAAGCTATACATTTGTAAATTGACATTATCCTTGCAGCCCACATACTAACTCCCGCATAAGTTTACCCACATTTCTTACGGAATATATCAGTTTATCCCTACAGCTCAGAGGGGTTAATATTCTATTCTATTTCCAGCATAAGCCTTACATGATGAGTATAGTAATTACAAAAAGATGACTGCGATGCTAGGAAGCCTTTTGAAGGACTAAAACCTCTCTACTTATCTTCAAAGAAGACATAAAGAATAAGGAATAACATTCTCAAACAGCAAAAAGCAATGGGTTCGCTGACCAAAAAAAAAAAAAAAAAAAGACAAAAAAAAAAAAAACAAAACAAAAAAAAAACAACAAAAAAAAACAGCATGGAGCTTATATATCAGAAGATATTTCTGAAAATAATATTTTATTTCATCTTTTTTGTTCTACATATGTCCATTCTTAAACAGTTCTGAAAGGACTCATGAAAGGAAAATTATGCTATAAAAACCATAGGCACACAGGATGATAGCAAAATGAATACTGGAAGAAACCTCAGAACATTATCTAAATCCAGTGTTTGATTCTCAACTCAAAAGTCAGACCAGGTGGCTTAGGGATTGGTGCAGCAGGTATGGGAAAAGCATCGAAAATGAATACTTCACAACTTCTCTGGTTACCTTGTTCCACTGTCTGTTGTCTTGGAAGAAAATTTTTTTCTTGGATATAGTCAACCTATATAATCAACCTGGATATCTGTGCTTATATCTATCATCTCTCATCTTCCTGCCTTGCACCATTGAGAGTTTGGTTCTGGCTTCTTGATGAGCTCTCTGTAAATGCTTGGCAGTGTCTGTAATTAGGCGCCCAAAAGCAATCGCTTGGGTAGGCTCAACAACCACATTTTACTCAATCTTTCTTCACAGTGCAAATGCCCCAGCAATAGCCAGCTTACGGGTCCTCTGCTGAGCTTGTCCCAGTCTGTTAACGTCTTTTATGAATGGAAGGACCAAAGACAAGACTGTAGATTAGGTGAAGTGAATGCCTTATAAAGCGAACTCACCATTTCCCTTGGCTTCCTGGCCATGCTTAGAATAACCATAGTTATTCTAAATCCAACACTTTCCCAAGTTTTGTATCACCTGTGAAATTTCATTAACTGATGTGATGTTCTGCAGAGGCATCAGTGCTCAGATACATATATAATATGCATCTATTCCTGTGTATTACTAAATGGGTGCAGCAGGTTAGTCAGAGTTTAATTCAGAGTTCTCTCACTACCTGATTGCTTGGCACAGTGCTGGAAGGTGCTTCCCAAAGTCAACTGTTACAGATAAGCTACAATTGCTAAGAACTGTGAGGCATACACTTCCTAAAAAGGAATTACAGGAAAAACAAGATGAAAATAGAATTATACAGTAAATACCTTTTTTTTTTTTTTTTTTTTTTTTTTTTTTTTTTTTTTTCTTTTAATTAAAAGAAACAAAAGAAAATTTATAAAAAGAATAAGGATGAAGTCAGCATGTAATTTATGTTTGCATTTTTTCCACAGTACTTCCTAGGAATTCCTTAGGAGTTGTAAGAAACCTAGAAGTTATATATGTATGTTTTATGAACATATGTGCACAAATATATACATATAAAATGCAGTACAAATTACACTTTTTGGAGGGATTTAATGAGTATGTAGTACTTAAAGCAAAAATAAATTAAAACAATAAATCATATACTTTTTCTCAATTTTTAAAATGAGTTTAGAGAATTTTAATGAATTAGTAGAAGGTGAGATAAAAACAAAATTGGAAATTTTTAACAGGAGATATTGTATGATTACTGTGACTAAAGTAGCAAAGGAATATCTACATTTATGTTGTCCTCTAATAAGATACACTATGGAACAATAAGCCTCTAAATATCTTGAAGAGATCTGTGAAGACAATAAGGAAAAAGAATGTATCATTCCAGGAAATAGCATTAAATTCTACTGACTTCAATGTCTCATTCAATGAGAAATTATCAGATGCCATCAAGAAGTGCAAAAGTCAGCATTCTTTTCTGTGTCTCAAAATGAAAAATAAAGGAACATCAAACTCTGGGTGATTGGTTTGGCATTGTTCTCTTAGGGAATGTACCTAACTCTACTTCATGTCAAAGAAAGCTGGAGAAGATATTTGAGTCTTTAATACTTCAGTGTCTGCTGAACATTTCTCATGGCGCTGAAAAAAATATTTGCCTTACTGTTTGCCATTTATTTTATTTCCCCTAGCTCTAAACAATTTTGGAGTTTCAAATTAGGGTTTTCAAGTAGAAATTAATATTTTCTAGATGGACTAGATCAACATGCTTCACTATATTTAAATTCAAGACATGATTCTCCAAATGTCTATAATATGATTACTTGCATTCATCTTTCTGATGCATTTGACTTCAAAGAAAATGAACATGAAAGCAAAATGAATCCAGTGCAATAATATTTGCAGAATTGGGCCCTTAGCAAAGCAGCTATTCAGACTTGTAGTGTATAGAACACTAAAGAGACAATAATGTAAATAATAATATTTCTTTACATAATTTATTTTGGGAAAAAAAAATTCTTTTGGTTTAAAAGGTATTATGTGGTAAATTGCATCTGTTGAAAGTCTTTCCTCTTTGCACAAAATATTCAAAGTGTCTTAATGAAAGTTTGTCAGAGTGTTTCTTCTCAGGGAACCATTTAATTTCATATATGATATAGTGGCGTTTCAACAGAAGTGATATACAGATCACCTTTTCCCAATAAACGGTGATGGAAATCAAATAGCTAAACAGCTAACCAAAGGAAAATGATACTGCTATTGTAAATCCAGGAATTCCAATCAGATTTTCCATATTTTGAGTGAACATGTCCTGATGAGATATCTTCCTCTTCTCCTGCCTCCCAGTTTGGTGAACTTATCCTTTTGTTT
This sequence comes from Lagopus muta, assembly GCF_023343835.1. Taxonomy (NCBI): domain Eukaryota; kingdom Metazoa; phylum Chordata; class Aves; order Galliformes; family Phasianidae; genus Lagopus; species Lagopus muta. The sequence continues at coordinate 51,326,694 of NC_064436.1, forward strand.
TCCTTGCACTTACGGTAAGTTTTGGCACTTATACCAAAGCATATATATATATTGTTGTTGTTGTTGTTAAATATATATATATATATATATGATTTTTTTCCCTTTTTAACTAGAAATATCAGTCCAAATTCTTATTATTTGTTCATTTTTCACACACAATTATTTTTTTAAATGAAAGAAGTCAATCCTATTTTTAAAGTTCTTAAAAAGAAAAAGAACAACCTTTTATTGTCATCCTAAGAGCTTGCACATGTAATTGATTCATGTATTATCTGAAACGTCTACCTAAGTTTCATGAGTTGGCCGTCAGGGGGCACTAAGAGAGCATACAGATCCTCTGTTCAGTCAACCAAGACTGTAACGCATCAGCCATGCGGCCATCCTACTTTCAGATCCCCTTAAGTGTCTTATGCTTGAAGCTACAAATCAATCTTGTAAGCACCGAGGGTGTGCATAGATCCCTGTAGGTAAGTTTTCAGAGAAACAGTCAATGCCTACTTCAGCAGCTTGGATTTACAGTAAATTTAAACCTAAAGGCATCTAGTGCAAAACTAAACAGAATGACATACGCCAGTAATAAGGACAAGAACACTAACAGTTTTCACCTTTTCTACATGGTAATCATAGGTAGAAAAAGTTATGGATTAGAGTATTTCTTATTTGTACTTTTCTGAAATGAATGCTCTTTTTACTTTTCGTGTCTTCTGTGACCTCATTAAATATCCTCAAGTAAAACAGTTTGAATATGAATTCATCCAGATAACTGTGGTGTTTTTGTTTTTGGGTTTTTTTTTTTTTTTTTTTTTTTTTTTTTTTGAGATCCAGAATTATGAGCAATAAAGCAGAATTATCCTATAAGATACCTTGTTTACCAGAATATGTTCTTTATGTTGTCTTCACCCAGAAATATTTATTTAAAGATGCAATTCTAACATGTATCCATGTAGATGCATGTTTTTGAGACAAATTATGTTATGAAGGTGCTCATCACATTTTGTTAAGTACTTAACGGTCAGAGATTCATCTCAGCTAACTTTAGTAATCTAAAAATTAAAGAAAAATTGAAATCTCTTCATGTTGGTTTTCTCTAAGGTTTCTGTTAAGATTATTCATGTCAGCTATTTTAGATATATCCCTTAGAGAAGACATAATTATCTTTTCTTAATATGTTGTTCTGTATTGATTCTAGAGAAAAATAGACTAGCTGAAGACACATTAGATAGCATTTGTATCACTTAAAATTCACTGGTATATATCCCGTGAAGTTTATTTATCTGTTTTCTCCATAGTTAGCAGGTGAAACGTGTCAAATCTATAAGAGAACTCTTCCAGTCTTTTGTTGATATCTAATTTCTTATAAGATATTGTTGTGGCTTAGTATGGCAGGCAGCTAAGCACCACATGCCTTTGCCAGTTTGAGTCATCTATCTTGACTGTATTCTTCCTAGATTTTTGAGCACCCTTAGCATTCTCAATGGCAATGCAGTGTGAGAAGCTGAAAAGTTGTTGACTTATTGTGACTACTGTTTGCAGTGACTAAATCATTGGTATCCCAACCAAAACAAGGACACATATCTTTTTTTCTTTTTTTCTTTTTTTTTTTTTTTCTCCTGTTTCTTCTTGCCAACAAGTTCAACCAAGCAATTTGCATTAAGTAGATGACTGGAATTACACAAGACAACTTCAAACAAACAAATGATACAAATTCATGTAAGTGATAATACTATGTAGGTTGCTCTGAAAGAGATGCCTCCTATTTTTTTCCATGGAAATTACAACAGATACAAAGAGTGCAATAACATTATTTAATAGAGTAAAATTCTTGCTACGAGACTGCTTTTTCAATATAGCTACCACCAGTAGCTATGTATTTTCACCAGCAATGAACAAGAGTCTTCATACTGCATTTGTAAATATCTGCATCTGTGGAAGTGATGCATTGTTGCCAGTGAAATGCACTACTCACTGCCTTACTGCATTACTTTCATAGCAGCCCTTCTATAAACAGACTCTCAATTTGGAGGTGTTGGTGAAGTTTGTTTTGTTTGCTTGTTTTTTTTCTGCATTGTGATTCCAATACTTCTGTCTAGTGCTATTAACGCAGAAAAGAAGATGAAAGTAAAAATGCACAACATAAGTAGTCAAAGAGTTTGAGAAATTACATTGAGAGATTGAGTTGATATCCAGCCAGCATTAAAAACAGAAAACACTGTTACTAGATACGTACAAGGTAGTTTTAGAGTATTTTTTAAAAAGCTTTCCAAGTATTTGGATGACTCTACAAATGCTTTAGAGGGAAGTTAATGTATCAATTTTCTTTCATACCCTGCACTGGCTGTGATTTAAATACACTGAGATCATGTGTGATGGTTTAATATTAAAATACAGGAATTAGAATGGGTTTTATACTGGAGTTAGGTGTACACTGGTACTCTGTAGCAAAAAGGAAAATGAGATAGTACTAAAGGAAAAACAAACAGACTCTTACACTTTATTTCTGTGATAACTTTAAATGATCATCTAGATATTCTATTTTTGTTTTAAAAAGACTCAGCTACCTTCCCTATGAAAAATTTCTTCATTTTATTTCATCAAAATGGGCTATATACATCCATATTTTTTTTATCTGCCTAAGAATAAAAAATCTGCCTGAAAAATCTGAGAAAATTCAGTATGTTAAAGTGAAAATAACAACATCTATTTTTTATTTTGACTCTTCTCCCTTTTTCCTTTTGAATGAATAATTGCCCTTTGCCTTTAAGAATTTTGATAAACAAGAAGGCCAAATGTTAAAAGTCACACTCTCTGCCATTCCTTGTAACCCAGATGCTCACTTCAAATATCTGGATATTACCTTTGTTCAGCATATGTCAAGCATGTTCTTTTTCTCTCTCCAGGGGATGTGTAAATGACTGAAAATAGAAACCAGACTGGAGGAAGTATGCAACAAAGTGTGAGTCTGATACAGCAACAAAATAGTTACACTGACAACATCTTTACTCAGGTAGTGAAAAGGAGTGGATTTTCTTTAAAACAAACAAACAAACAAAAAAATCATACCACATAGATGCCATTCTTCACATAGGCAGCAACCTTTGAGAAAATCTACTCACCCTTAGACTTTTAACTTTATCTTTCACACCCTGTAGGGACATCACAAGAGGAATATTTCAATTCCAGAACATAACAAATAGTTATTTACTCTAACTCTTTTCTGCTGTGAAGACAATTCCATGCAGGTTTCAACCACGATTTCCTTACTTTAACCCAAAGGGGAAAAACTTTTGCCAAAACTAAAATACTGTTTACTTTTCAGCAGTTATTTCAATAAAGTAAGTATATAATGGGAAATCATTTAAATTACTCACAGTTGTTGATGCTTCCAGAGAAATAAGAAATCTTAAGAAAGCTTACATTAATATAAAAGACACTTAACAACTTGCTACCTGACTTGCTGTATATAAAGAGGATGTGCCTAACTGGAAGTCTTAAAGACTGGCATGTCAGAAAGCAGCTTAAATTTAGAGAATTCTAAACCCTTACAGACATCTTAAATTCCTTCCCATAACTTATTTTGAAGTCAAAATGCTCATGTCAAATGCATAAATGAAATGGAGAATAGAATACGTAATATATAATAGAAACAGAGGATGTGGTGCCAGCACATGGCGCTATCAGATCTAGAAATAGCTGAAACAGGTTTTCCTCTGATGGGTGTAGTGCTGAATGGGAGACTAAGACAGAAAGGTTTATTTTTTGAAGGGACATTTTTTGGGGATATTTTGACAATAAATTTCACTGAATCATTCATCAGTCAGAAACAATTAATTTTATTAATTGGGCAGGAATGAAAAATGAGCAGTTCTGCTTACATACCAAAATGGGATTTTTTGATGAATATGCTTGATTTCCACTTCATTGCTAGTAATGAACTACTTTAAAATTCACAGTAGAAGTGACCTACTTAATTTATTTACAACTTTTATTTCATATTCTACTTTTTAAATACTTATTTTCTGTATTTTCATGTTTAAAAAATATAAAATTCTCAGGATGTGGGCATATAATAATAAATTACAAAAATTAAAAAGTCTATATTATGTGCTACCATGTATCTAGTGTTTATAATACAGTCTGTTTCAGGTGTAACTTTATTATTTTAAAAAATGACAGGCTGTTTTCACTTCTTCTATTTTGTATTTATGAAAACTTCTTTGATAAACGTGGAATTTTGCAGCATGTTTTTGCAGATAATGTCTTTGCAAATTGTAATCCTTGAAAATTGACACTGTGTTCTTACAATTTAAACATAGTACTATATTATTTATTTTGACATGAAACTGCTAATCTCTCCTTTTTTTCACTGGACACTCTTCCTTATCTTTTTATTTATTTATTTATTTATTTATTCATTTTTGGAGGGTTCTTCTTCCTTTTGAGAGGACATTAGGTCAGCTAAATATTCGCTGTTTTTGAGAGAAGTTGCAGGGGAACCATTTGAAGACTTCAAATATTCATGTTTAACACTTAGATAAAATTAAGATATTTCAAATGTTTTATGAATAATTATTAAGGAAGTTATACCACAGGATGGTTGATAACTTGATAATAATGGTGACATTCTGAGGTTTAAAAAAAGTGTAGAGTCTTGCATTTAGGGAGGAATTTCATGCACCAGTACAGGCTGGGGGATGACCTGCTGGAGTGGAGCTCTGCGGAGAAGGACCTGGATGTCCTGGTGGATGACAGGTTGGCCATGAGCCAGCAGTGTGCCCTCAGGGCCAATGGCATCCTGGGGTGCATGAAAAAGAGCATGGCCAGCAGGTCAAGGGAGGTGATCCTCCCCCTCTACTCTGCCCTGGTAAGGCCTCATCTGGAGTACTGCGTCCAGTTCTGGGCTCCCCAGGACAAAAAAGGCAGGGATCTCTTGGAAAGAGTCCAGCGGAGGGCCACAAAGATGGTGAAGGGCCTGGAGCATCTCCCCTATGAAGAAAGGCTGAGTGAACTGGGTCTGTTCAGCCTTGAGAAAAGGAGACTGAGAGGGGACCTGATCCAGGTCTATAAATATCTAAGGTGTGGGGGGCAGAATGGCGAGGCCAGGCTGTTTTCAGCAGTGTGTGGAGACAGGACAAGGGGAAACGGCTGGAAACTGCAGCATAGGAAGTTCTGCACAAATGTGCACAGGAACTTCTTTACAGTGAGGGTGATGGAGCACTGGAACAGGCTGCCCAGGGAGGTCGTGGAGTCTCCTCTGGAGATGTTCAAGACCTGCCTGGACACATACTTGTGTGACCTGGTGTAGGGAACCTGCTTTGGCAGGAGGGGTTGGACTCAATGATCTGTGGAGGCGCCTTCCAACCCCTACAATTCTGTGATTCTGTGATCTGCATAGGATTCAGGTTGAAAATACCTGTTCTTCCTGAACTGAGGTAGAGCTTTGAACTGAAAGCCTTTTAATTGTCATGATCGACCTGATTACTTATCTATTGTTATAAGGTTAGTAAATTATAATCAGATTTCTAGACCAAAAAATCCTTGTTTTCCCAGAAAAATTCTCAACAATAGATCTATGTATCATTATAGTCAGTAGGTGTCTCAGTATGTGACTTTTTTCAATTATAGATAATAAAATATTTTTTTTTCCCTCTCTGCAATATGTTTTTGTTTTTTTTTTTTCCAGATATTACCCATGTTCAGAACACTTTCAACCAGCTTCAGTTTCAAATCATCATTAAAAATATATCCCAGTGTAGATGCCTAGCAATAGGGATATTGTCACTGATACATGTTGCAACTATTTAATTATAATTAAACAATCACCACACCAAGCTACATTCAGTTATATTATAATGTGATTAAAGGCTTGCTTTAAGAAATAGTCAGGATCTGCTCTGCTAGTTTTACTTCCTAATCCTCTAAGAAGGGATTAACATAAAAAAATAGTCTCATTATTTCTCTGCTCCTTCATTTCAAGGCATAAATAATATTTGAAGATTAGAAAGCTTACTTTGTCTCCTACCATTCCTATTGCACAAGCAAGCATTGCCTTTTCGCATAGTAATTTTATGATTATGTATGGTCACTCTCACTTTTGTTATTTTTACTTTTGTGTGACTTTATAGGTTTTGTGATTAGGTCCAGCTCTGTCCTACTGGCTGATCCATGCAGTAACACTGAATGAGTCTTCCATTGTCAGTTTCTGTACTGAATCTATTTCCATTATTTTAACCAGATCATTTCAGTTCCTTTCCATGCATACTCATACACACTCTGTAAAAATTAACTAGTAAAATACTAGTTAATATGCCCTCAGAAAAGGAAGGTACTTTCAAAAATATTTATTAGAATTAGGAAAAAAAATCACTGAAAAAGCAATTTAAATCATAAATGTTTTCCCATTTTTGTAAAATAACTCAGCTAAATATTTCTTTTGAGTTTAACAAGGAGGTTGTAAATGTAAAAATGCATAAATTTGGGGAGTAAAAGTTACTTTGCTGAGTATCTGTATTGCCAAAGAAGTTTAAAACCTCCTACATCTAGAATTCACAGGGTAGAATGTCATTTCCACAACACATTATTTGACACCACAATATCTAGACTTATTGCTGAATATCTGTGATCAGGCAAAGAAATTTATTCTACTGTATATACTGGTTGTCCAGAAAAGCAGGGATTTTAAAAACAAGTTTATACATTTGTAGACTTTATCCCATAGGTACTTAGCCTGACTTAAAGCAGCAACACACCTTGGAATAGGAAAATTTGTTCTTCCACATTCACTGTAGAGCTGAGCTTGGTGCCCAAAGTTCTTTTTCAGGGTACAAGAGCTTTTGAATCTAAAAGTTTTGTTGAGGTGAATTTTATGTTCCCGGTGTCATTTTTAAATACAGTTTCTTTTTAATATCAGTCTTATATTTACAGAATTTTTATACATATTTTCTCTTCAAATAGCATTTAGTAGCAAATGAATACTACTCTTGAGTAGCAAAGTATGCATTTTTAATAAGCATGTATTTTTTGGATAATCCTTATGGGAAACAGGCTGACTTAAAACATTCTTTAATTTGAAACTACCATTTCTGATACAAGGCCACTCTATAAGCACCATGTGAAGTAAAGATTCAGCACAGGACTAGCTTTCTGCATATGATTAGAGAGACCAAAATTATCTTTCCCTTGGCACATCTGCAAGAGACAGCACTTAAAAAATAAACTCTCTCTGCAGGCTATTGAAATTAAGCACAGTGATCTCATACAAAGCACAGTGCAGCTGGTACCATGGGATGAAGACAGTTGAATCTTTTCTAATGGAAAAATGAAGTCAGAACAAGCTTGCCTCCTTTCTTTCACAAAATATAATTATGTAAACTACAAAGCTCCATTATAGACAATGTTTATAATTAGCAACTGTTTTTCCCTTAAATTTAAGTGGAGCCGGTTAATGGTTGATGTCAAGCCAACACATTTCCTACAGATGCCACAAACAATGAACAATCAAAAATCTGTTTCTGTTGTTTCTTTTGTAATTATTTCAAATTGTGGAAACCTGTAATAAAAATCAACGTAGTGAACAAACACCATTGCATGTTGATAAACATCATAGTCTTTCAATTTCAGGAAAGCAACTATGGCATACTAACTCATAGAGAAAGAAATTTCTCTACTATATATACAGAGAATTTGACTTCATCTCTTTTCAAGTTTGTATCATTTTATCGTATACAGTTCTGTTGATCTATCTGAAGTATAGAAGGGGTTTGTGATCCGCTGCTTTTTGTTTAGACAATGTTACATATAATTAGAATGCAGCAATGTGACAATTCAAACGATGAATTGCTATATTCAGCAGAATGATGTGAAAATGCTTCTTTTCATTCTTTTGTGGTTTTTATAATTTATAGGCATGTCAGATGTGATTCTGCATTGAACTCTACTGAGATAGTCTCCTGCATAAACCTAGGCTTTTATCAATTTTTATTATTTCATGAGGGTATAGGTCTCTACTGTTTGTCAGATAGTAAAGCTAGAGCTTATCTACTAAAACCTGAAGTAAGGGAGTTCCTCCAAGTGACAAAGAAAATGCAAATTTACTTGTTTTAGAGAGTTACTTCCTGTCTAGTTATAGCTCCAACAGAGAACATTGATGGAGTCATCAATTTTAATAGATCTTTACAAGAAGGAAATAAATTACTTTAAAATGATTCTATCAAACAGTTCACCCATAAAATCCATGTATTTTCAGTTTGGAGAGAAGGATGTTTTGGAGGACAGTCTCAAGGGCCTTACTGAAGTCCAGATAGATGATATCAGTGGCTCCTTCCTTGTCGGTGCAGTTATGCTATCATAGGTTGGTCGGGCACGACTTGCCATTGGTGAAGCCATGCTGGTTATCTTTCATCACCTCCCTGTATCCCATGTGTCTTAGCATAACATCCACATTCTGACTATGCTTTCTCTTTGATTTTTCACAAGATCTTAGACAGAGGTTTGTCTAATTTTATACAAGTTTTAAGGAGCTTTATCCTTGAATAATAAAGGACTTGAGATTGTTGTTTTTATGCTATTGTATGTAACTAAAATTAAATAATAACCTTTTTACCCAAACAGGGTATGATGATTGCTGAGTTTATCTTGTATTTTTTCAGATGAAAACAGTCATAAGTTGATTATTGTAATGAACAAGTATGGTACATTTATTTTGAACTTCCTAGGCAAATGCAGGTTTATTGTATTTTTTATTTTTAATAATCTAATAACAATAGGTGGATTACAAAGCATTCACACTAAATAAGGGGGAAAAAAGATGGCATGTTTTTTTCTGCATTTTAGACACATCTAGAGACAGTGTTATCTGGATATCTGAGGGAATCTAATTTATGCTGAAAAAATTTCCTTGATTTTGGTTGATTTTCTTGAAGGCACAACTGCCAAAGCAGAATTGATGGAAATTAATAATTTTCAATCCCAATAAGGAATTTTTTGTTTATTTGTATATGAGGGCTTTTTCTTCACTATATGTTCAAATTGATGTTATTTATGTTGTTCTGTGAAGATTAAAGCTAAAGCAACATGATCTCCTCACCAGAAATTTCACAAGTAGCCCTTTGAAAACTTAACTGTGTTTGAGATAACTTTTTGTGTTTGTTATGTCATGAAAAATAAGATTGAAAAAGTATGTTCTGCCTGGAGCCTGGAAGACAGTATGAAAAATAACTTTTTATGTGCCTTGAAGTGGTACTGAAATAGAGTTCTTAGGAAAGTGAATACAACATGAACACATTCATTTGAGGAGTAGGAAATTGTCCGTTGTTCTTTACCTAAGAATTACGCTATTTCTCTCCACCTAATTATTGTAGAAATTAAGAATGATATTGGCCTGTTCACTAGCAATATAATTTAAATAATATAAGGTACATGAATCAAAACTTAGAAATGCAATCTGCAATATTATATTATGGCCATTATTTCTAGTATATATTTGTTTGTACAGTAAAATGTCTAACCATATTTTCTTATTTCTTTCTGTTGCGTAGAAATATGTATTATCATTAATTCTCTGTGGCTGTTGTAATGCACTGGGGCTAGTGTTTCTTATGATCCCAATAAAATTGCCACCAGACTTCAGACTCTGAAACAAATTTGACTTGCTGAAGCTAATACTAGAATGAAAAAGAGGATAGATCAGACCAGACAGGGAGCCCTTAGCTGTGCATCATCTGGTAGCAAGAAACCTCTGATGACGGCAAGGCATACCCTGATCAACTCTCAAGCAAGAAATACACTCACATTTTTGTTGTTCAGCCTGGATTATATTAGTTGAAAACAACTCTATTTAGCATTTCTATCAACAGTCATGTTCACAGGATAAACTGATGGCTTTTCTTTGAAATAAAGACACACAGATGGCATAATCACTAGTATGCAATGGAAGCTGCTTACATCAGGGATAACTTGCAGCACAGCACAAGTCTGGTGGTCAAGCTACATGAGTGCACAGCACATCAAAGTTCTGCACATATCCAGGATAACTTATATGAGTCACTAATTCCTTGATGTACAACAGTCTTCTAGTTAGGATGACTGGTATATGGGAAGAAACATTTCAATCAAGACAGTAAATTCTAGAAAATTCTGACTTATCCACACAATTTCCATCAAAAGATAAAAAAAATCCCATATCTAAACTTCAAAAACACAAGTATCAGTTGTATTTTTTAAAATCTTTCCTCTCTATATAGATTTTATTTAATATAGTATTTATTTCATATGATGATAGATAATGACAGTTTGACCATCTAGCAATCAAAGAAAAGAGCATAACTGAATATTTTTAGCTTTAGAAGTAGCCTTTTTTTTTTTTTCTGTTATTTGCTTTATTTTTTAAAAAAATTAAACTATATTAGAAGTGTTTAAAATTTTTTTTTAAGTGGAAGCAATCGTGGAGTCAAGGACTCTGATTACCTTACATCTATAGTTACTGTAAAACAGCTAATAGCTAAAGTGACACCTGCAATTAAGCTAATGATGTACTGAAAAAAAGCATAGAAACCATGTTTTTCCTATAATCATCTCTGGACTAATAAAAAATTCTGAAACACAGATTCCAGAATATTCTTTGACTAGTGGAAAACTGTGAGTTGGCTTTGGTACATTTTGTTTTACAAATACCGATGTTGTTGGGAAAAACAAAATATCAGAGGAAAATAAAAGAACATATTCTACAAATCGTGTGAACATTCATTAAAATCTTTTTGCAATATCAGTATTTCCAGAAATTAGAATTATGATGAATTTCAGTGCCATGAATTTGAAACATATGTTCTGTGTTCACTAAATGCAATGATATAAGTGCTTAGATTGTCCACAGAGCAATTAAATAACTGACATTCAAAAGCTTTTGAGAAGACAATGGAAAACATTGAGCACTTTCACGCTCTTCAGGCAATTCTGTGTATCAGTGATTCAGTATGTATCTCTCTTCTTAAAAAAGAAACCTAAAACTGGACTTAAGAGGGGTACTACTATACATTATCCCTAATAATTTAAAAAATACATAATATTTAATACGAAAATATATTGTATGAAGTGTTTACATGGAAAAGTTAATATTTAGTATCCACATCTACCATGTCAGTTTTGGTTCTCTGACAAAGATTTTGTAATAAATGTATAAGAAAGTTGTCCCTAGAAGTAATGTTTTTGTATGAATTGGAGAGGGAAACAACTACAAAAGGAATGAATACAAAGGTGTGACTCCACAGTCAGTCATAGGTGAGACTAGGTTCTAGGATTTTTTTTGTCTACTTTTAAAAGTATTTTTACACTGATACAACTGCTTGTACATTTGTATCACTAAGCTACATACTATTTATCTTTTCCTCACATGTTGTTCTAACATTAGTATGGGCAGCAGTAAATGCTCTTCTGTGGGCACAGTTACATCTATATGGAAGGGATTTCCAGCATAAAAGTATAGCAGAGTTTTTGTTATTTCTTTTCTTGTTGCTGAAATGCAGGCTGATGTAGTTCTCCCACCAGAACTGTGTAATATAAACCAAGCCTCAGGCTCTCAGTCTGCAACTGACCCAGTATAACGTTATTTTGCAGTCATTCAACATTTGGAAAAAATTCTTCACAGTTCTGAGTTCTAGAAATACTGTGATTGTTCTACAGGTGTGTCTATGTTATTACAAGGTCTAGGCAGGCCTAGGGCCTTTTAACTTTCTAAATGCAGCAGTTTTAATATATCATAAGGCTCTTCCTGTTGTGTGCAAGAATGTGCAAGAAAAGGTTCAGGTAATGCTTCACTTTTACTGAGATGCTTCACTTTTACAGTTTACCAGTATCAGTTTACCAGCCCCAGAGATGGAATATTCTTTAGAAATGAATATACTTTAAAAAATCTCTAGTGCACTTTCTTTTTCACTTCCGTATTTCTTTATTTTGTCACAGTACAAGTTGTAATTTGGAGTATAATTTGTGACAGCTTTGGATTTTTAAGATTATTTTTTATTCAGCAAAGCTGAAATAATAATTCTAAGTACTTAAATGAAGTGTAGTCATGGCAAGGCTGCTTTCATACGTGGGTTTCTTCGCACACTCTCACAAATCAGAAGTGACCAGAAATGTTCTCCTTTTAAAATTGGTAGATTGAAAACCTAAATTGAATTGTTTGATTTTATTTCAAACTATTATTTTCAGTTCCAAAGCATACACATGAAATTAAAATACTTGATCTCCAATTAAATTTTGAAAAATAAAAAAAATGATACTGTACATAAATGAAAATTACAGTTACATTCACTATTTTTGTGTGTAATATTTTTATGTACACAAAAAAAAAATTTGTGTGTATTTTTATGTGTAATAAACTCTTAAACAAACTTTTAATGAACAATTAATTTTAAAGAAAATGTCAAAGAACTGTAAATTAGTGTATTAAGTGATTAAGGACCTATATGTAGAAGCACATTGTGATTCGGTAATTTATTACCGAATTAAAGTGCAGAGACTTGTCAGGACAAACCAAAGTCACGCAAGAAACCTATTTTGACATTTCTGATGTTCTGAGTACTTACATTATCAAACTTTCTATTCTCTTAATACACTTATCTTTAAAGGAAATCTATTCAATCAAATGTTTATTTTCTCAAGCAAGCTAAGGAGATGTCCCACAGCTGTATCAGTAGGAACCATATTTTGAGGGTACACTTTGTGATAAAGGTGAAATGAATCAATTCTAGAAACATTCATCAAGATATATGCAAATATAGCACTTGTCGGTGATACAGTGAAAGGAATGGAAGACATCAAGATCTGGACAAGCTTCAACTGTGGGCCCAAGGGAATCCAATGAAGTTCACAAAGGCCAAGTACAAGGTGTCACACTTGAATCAGAGGAATCTGAAGACGTATGTTCAGACTGGGAGAAGAACAGCCCGGTGATGAAGGAGTCAGTGGTCCAGATGGATGAAAAGGTGGATATGAGCTAGCAGCATGCACTTGTAGCCCAGAAAGTCAACAGTATCCTGGGCTGAATCAGAAGAGGAGTGACCAGCTGGGTGATTGTCCCAGTCTTCTATGCTGAGAAGAAATTCTTCCTAATATCCAACCGGAACTTCCCCCCGTGCAACTTAAGGTCATTCTGTCTTGTCCTATCCCTAATTACCTGAGAGAAAAGGCCAACTCCCACTTTTCTACAACTTCCTTTCAGAGAGTGGTTCTAGAGTGTGATAAGGTTTTCCCTGAACCACCTCTTCTCCAGAATGATCAAACCCAGTTCCCTTAGATGCTCCTTGTGAGACTTATGCTCCATACCCTTCATCAGCTTTGTTGTCCTTCTTTGTACATACTCTAGGGCCTCAATTCTTTCTTGTACTGGGGACCCAAAACTGAACACAGTACTTGAAGTGCAGCCTCACCAGAGCTGTGTACAGGGAAATGATCGCTTCTCTGATCCTGCTGGCTATGCTAGTCCTAATGCAAGCCAAGATGCCATTTGCCTTCTTGTTCATATTGGCTAAACATAGTCCCATAAAAAGCAAAAAATATGCAGCTTTTCTTTCTGTTTTGAGAAAGGAATTTGTGTATGTTTCAAGATTGCAAAAAAGTCATTGATTATTTGGTGTATTTGTGATTCCATTTTCAATTAACATGAAAGCATTACCTACAAATTTTCAAATTGAATATGTAGAGTTACAGTCACATATTCAACTCAAAAATTAGATCTTGGCTCTTTAATAGAATTTCAAAAGACCTATACTGCAAAATAAATATAACCCTTGCTTTACAATCACACCTTATTCATGTCATTGTCATTTTTGGCAATATATATATTTGTCAACAATTATTTTCAGGTACAGGAATAGTAAAAATTCATCAAAAACCTCTAATGAACACTTTGAGAACCGAGAATTGCAACTTCTTTCATCAAACCAAACTGATGCATAATTTCACAAAAATAAGTGCAGATTTTCCTCTAGTTTTAAGATTTTGTTGTTCACTTTTTAATGTTTTAATAAAAAATATATTTTAAAAACTTTTATTACTTATATACATTAACTGCATTATACTATGGATGCAGCTCAAGACAATTTCTCTTTGCTCAATATGGCCCAAACAAATAAAAAGTTTGGACATCCATGCACTTTGGGGTCTGCTTGTGTAGAAAGGGCCTAGGAGATTTCTGAGAAAGCACAATAATGGAGATGATCTGCCACAGGGCTCTTCCAAACTAGATTTATATCCTTCATTTGATTGCTAAAATGATCACCCTACATTTCATATTCTGAAGCTGCACAGGGAAATTTAGATAGTTTGCTGTGTGGCTTTCTACCTGGAACATGTGTGGATTATCACCATTATATGAAAGAGAGTAAGTATTCTATATTTATTTCCAGGCTTATACAATGTATTTTCCTTTTAAAAAAACAATTTGATAGCCTCCCCATGAATTAATTTATTCTGAAAATCTTGCAGGAATGACCTGATTATGTCAGGGAATAAACAGACATATTACGTAACTATTCCATATGTTTTCATCAACTGTGATTTTAAATCACTATCCAGATCATACCAAAACAACTGTTTGCTGTGAAGGCATTATTAGATTAAAACCAACAAAGATATTTCACATTTAATTCTATTTTATTTTTTACTGTAAGGGGAAGATAATAATGAATCAAGTTAACTACCAGCAGTTTTGAAGGAAAGAATAAAATCGCATGGGACTCCAATTTTACCACTGCTAATCCTGTTAAGATTGCTTTTAAGGATAGCAAAATTTAACAGGAATGGTCAGGAATGATGAAAAAGCGTCAAAAGAATGATTGAGACTATGAATAAAATAGAAGCACTTTGCAATCAATATAGTATTAAGGGTATATAAAAACTGTCTTTTCAAAGAGACTAAGAAGTTACATGTCAATGACAAAACAGATTGTGCTAAAATCGTCTCTCAGTTCAGAAGGTAGTTCATGCCTCAAAACAGATCAGGGAAATGCATCTGAGTTACTCTGAATTTGAAATTGGGCATTGTTTTACAGAATTTTTTTTTTGGGGGGGGGGGAGTGAGGAGAGGAGATGGGGCTTAGGGAGGAGTGAAGGAATATCCACTTATAAACTTCATTATTACAGAGAAAGAAAAGAAATTGGACACTGACACAGGACAGTTTATAATCCATCAAGGAAAATTAAAAAAGCAAAAGGTGGAAGTGCTTTATCTGGCTTCTTTGGCATGAGCCACAGGGAATCAGTTCAAAAGCAGTTGTTTACTGACAAGGACACATGCCTGCTGGGAGGCAATTCTGGCTAAAAGAAATTTTTGGCATCTGCACTATTTAAATGTATTGTTGAAATGTGTTTCTATGATAGTTCAGTAACCAATAACATGTTTAATTTACTAAGTTTACGACTGCATTTCAGTAAATGCAAACATGTTTTTCTTTAATAATTAATGGTATTCCACTATATTTCGTTTAATTTACTCCTGCACTTAATTAATTATTAAATTAAATATTTCAAAGCCACATAATGTTTTCCTGTCCATCCCCATTTTTAATATTACTTTCTGCATTCTCTGTCCTGCTTGGTTTCTTGTCTATCTTATGGCTGTATGTGCATGTATTTCTAGTTCAGTATCATTGAGTACTACTAGGAATTGTCAGATCTGTCAAACTTCTGATTGAATTTTCCTTTATTAGTCAGATAGGAACTGCAGCTTCTGTTTCTGGAGTCCAATTTTATAATGCAAAAATGATGACCTGGAAAAAGAAAATTCAATTTCAGGCAATAGTAGTTTTTCCTCCTCTTGTAGTTAGGTAGCATAGCTGAAGTATTACCCATGATTAGAACATTAACAGAGATTTTAGTTACATTAGAGATTAGCCAGCAGCATTCTTACAAAAATAACATGGAAAACTTCCAGTATATTTAAGCCTCACTAAAACATGTGTGATATATTTAGACAGATGTATAGAATTATTAACTCTTTTATAAAAAAAATAAATCTTAAAATATGCAATCCTGTTGAAATCAGTTATTTAAAGCATAGTTAAGATGCTTAATATGCTGGTGTTTGGATAAGGCTGTATATGCAGCTTAAAATCAGTCATTATCACTGTTGCTGATGTTCACACGTTAATATTAGAGTTAAGCAAAATTGCTTAAATCTGTTTCTTGGTTGACTCTGAGTTTTGAATTTTTTTTCTATTCTAAGCCACCATGAAAGAGCAAATATTGCCATTTCTTGAATAGGTATTTAAAATATTTCTATTTCAAATTTTTCATATTGGTTTGCTGAAATGTCCTTGAATAGATTTAAAACAAAATCCACCACCACTGCCATAACAGTGACAAGGTTTTGACATTTAAATGGTGAAATAAAAATAGCCTTGTGAGAATCTTTTTTTTTTTTTTTTTTTTTTTTTTTTTTTGGCTCAAAGCTTGCTTCCTGAGGTATTTCTTGTGATAAGACTCTGATTTGTTGAGGAGGCAAGTGATAGGTGCTACCGTGTGACAATCAACATCACTTTGGGAACATGTGAAAGCCCCTTCCTCCAGAGCTGCTTGCCTTTGGAAGAGAGTGCTCAGGAGTGTTTATTGGCAGAAGATCTGGTCTGTGACTAAACACCTCCAGCTAGTTGTGGGAAAACTGGGGAATGATACCATCGTGTCCTGTGAAAAACAGAATGCAGATGGGCATCCCTTCTCCCTCTTATCTGCTGGCAAGGGCCGGAAGGTGGGAAAAAAGAAGTTTCTGCTGAGATCCCAGAGCCAGAAGCTGCCACTCAAAGGAGAGCTGACTCAACCACTTTGAAAGCATTGAAAAGATGCTATCATCGCCATGGTCACCATTGCTGTGGTCGTTGTTAACAGAACAACAATGCCTGATGACCCACCACTACTGAAGATCAATGACTGAACTAGAAACCACTCTGGATCCATGGTGCTAACTATCTCCCTCTTGCTTCCTATAAAGACTCCTTGTTTCTTCTTTCCTATCTTTTCTATCGCCCTCCTTGCCTTCCCCATTACCCTAATTCATAATAGTGTCCATCCTGCCTTTCCCCATCTCCCTAATTAAGATTTGTAATAAACTGGTCGGACCAACATTTGAACTGTTGTTTCTTAATCTCACACTAGATGTACAGATATCAAAAGAATCTCATCTCCCTCCTATAAATAGGAGCGAGACAAGCCTTCAGGGAAACTTACCCTATCAGTGATATATCAAGAAAGGATGACTTATATTAGAGTAATAACAAGAAACACTCCCAAGGGAAATAGAAACTCTTAATCATGTTTTCTGTATTGGTGGGTTTCCAGTGTAACGACATAGAAAAAGAATTTTTTTTTTTAGATTTGTTTCCTTTTTTTGAACCCTGTTGAAACAGGAGTTGGAGTCACAGCTTCGGATGTCCATTTCTCAATTATCGCTTGAATTATTACAATGGCAATTTGATGGTCTTTCTTTTCCAATGCCAGTCTGAGCAGTACGTGTACCACCATTACAGTGGAAATGCCAGGTCAGTGACTGAACCAATGGTTCAGCACCAGACGAGAAGGAGTGACTAACCACCCCCCCTGCCCGCCAGAGCTCAGGTGCAAGTAATGTACATGAGTGATTGGGTGATTGCAAGGGGGTGGATCCTGGAACCAGCCCTCCTCACCCTCATGTAAGGGTTAGCAGCTGAGGGCACAGCATATTTCTGGGTAGAGATTGCATTCCTCTCGAGCTATCACTGATCATTGGAAGGGGTAGGCTAATTTTTTTTTTTTTTTTAACCTACTATTGCTCCAGAGTGCTTGTATCCAGTTCAAAGGTACTGACGTTGCTTTCTTTTGCTATACAGTTGTTCTTCCTAAAGAGTAAACCTACAGCTGAAAATTGCTGTTTGAATTCTGCGAAATATCATAAGCCCATTTGAAAGAAAAACTTCTAGTTACCCAAAATTTAAAATCAGCTTCACAGACAAAGAAAATCTCCCCAAAAATATTTAAGTACAATTCTATTATTCTTCTTACTATTATCTATCCCAAATTCTAAATAGACACTCACAAGTAATGTTATTGATTTTCGTGCCTTTATTTGAGCTTTACTGTCATGTAAATTGTGGTTACTCCCTGGATCATAAATTGTGATATATATCTTTTTTATGGGAGTATTTCAAATCCTTTACTTTTTGGGCTTTTTTTCTTTTCCCCCATTAGTTTTCTACTTAAACTAAACAAAAATGTTGTTCCCCATGGGGAACGCATTTGCTATCCATAGTATTGCATGTTCTTATTGTCTCTAAGGACTTGGAAAAATTTGAGGTCATTGTCAATATTTGTAATGTCCAGTAGCTCTATTCAGCTCGCAGAAAAAAAGCCTAAGGAAGGTCAAAGAGAGAGGTAAAAAAGACAAAATTAATTTGGTTACAAGAAAGGGAAAAAGAAACATTGCTCTGTATCTTATCTTCAAAATCATAGTTATAAAAATAACTACTTTTATACTGAATAAAAAGGCTCTATTTTAGAAATCAGTAATGAAGTATTTTTAAGTCCATTATTAAATAATTAGGAAAATACTGCATTTCATGATTATATTGTGGTTTCCTAGAATAGTGAATCAGATTTCATACGGGGCATGAAAATTAATCTGAGAAACATAAGAATTCTATTAAATTGTATGAGAATGTTGTTATATTTTTTACTTGACTTATAAGCTGCAATCACCTTTCTCGTGTACAGAAAAATGAAATTTCACAAAAACTTCCAAAGCAAACTCACAAAGGTATTATTTCCATGACTACGTATAAAACATTTTCTGTGAACAAATTTTTTTTTTTTAAAGGCATTTATATTTTCTTTTGATTTGGCAGGAGTTTTACATGAAAGAATAACTGTATTTTTTATATGCATGATGATGTGTGTATGTATGTTTACAAAGTAATTTTGCTTGCCCCTTATTATTAGGCTGGATATCTGTAATTTGACTAAAATTGGATTTCATTGCAATTTTTCCCACCTGCCTCTGTGGTACCTATGCTCTTGTTGATTTGAAGATGAGATTCAGAATATTGTCTTTGGCTCTGTTGTCTGGTTTACAGTTTTGGTTATTTGAAAAACCTCCTTCAGGTCTATTTAGATCCTTTCTCTGAATCTTTATTCCACTGAATTGTGAAATTTATAACCAAATCCTTTTTAGACTACTTTCCAACAATTGTAATGATAGTACATACTCACTAACACTGAAAATTCCAGTCTTAAGACTTATCTTTGAAAGTACTTTTGAAACAAAAGGCATATATACAGCTATAATCTACTTTTTGTAAAATAATAATAAATCTCATATAAACATCCGGTTTTACATGTTTATTACATTAATTTTAAAATTGATTATTAAACCTGAGATACTCTGAATGAGTAGTAGTTTTGTCAAAGAGAAGTAAGAATGAGGGTAACAACCAGAAAGTCTGCTGTTTGCACTGTAAGATTTGAATATATCTTGGACAGTTTTTTCATCTCAGTAAGTGTAAACATTATATGTAATTTCAATTACATAGAAAGGTTAAGTCTATTCTGAGTGGTTTTAGGCTTGTCCCCATCAAGTGACTTATAGTAACAGTTATAGATTAGTTAGATTTCACTGTCTTTGAATACATGGTCTGCACAGAACTCACAGGAATATATTAATCTTTGATATTAATAGGAAAAAAATTGTATTAGATATTTAACATGATACAAAATAACAGATATTTGTAAAAATATTATTAAATAAAACTTATTACCAGGTGCATTATTTAATGACAATTCTCAAAAAACAAATGAAAATCTTAATATGAGATACATATGGATCAACAGAATATCAAGATAAAATATATGCTGTGCTGAAATTAATTTTCTAATGAAAAACAGCTTAGTATGGCGATCATCTTGTATACTGACTAGAAAAATAGCTTTTTCTACTGTTTAATTATACCAATATATATTGAAAAAAACCTTGGTGGAGTCAAAGATGTTAGAGAATATTGAGTTAGATGAAAAAAAAATACATATTACAAAACATTACAAATATAACTTGCTTTAAAATAAATACTTTCCTGTGGCAAGAGTCTGTCCCCGTTTCTATATCTTGTGCTGTCTGACCTCTGAGAAAAGCTTCTTATTTATTGTAGCTGAAAGCATTTTTAAATGGACAGAAAATGAGCTGATCAGAACTCCTTGGAGGAAGAACACAGCAGTATTTTGAACTTACAGTTTGTGGCTTAGTGCCTATAAGCTGCTCTGAAATATCTAAGTCAGTAATCTGTAGAAAGACAGAGCCATTAGCTCCACTCTATTTACCAGGTCAAATTTTATAAAGCAAAATTTAGATTTGTCAATAATTTACTTCCTTGTAGAATATTTTTGACTTAGTTGTTGAATTGATAGATGAGAAGTGAAGGAAATATTTGAAATACAAGAACTGAATTCTATCAGCTGATAATTCAGGTTGTTCCCTTGAAGTGTACAATGAATTATGATAGTAATGTGTTACTGAATATATATTTTGAGTAATAATATAGAGTTGAGCGCAGTTCCGTAACTGATTGTATCACTGTTGAATGATATCATATTTAGCTATTTCTTGATAAATAATGTTTGAATTCCATGGTATTTTTTGAAGGTGTAACTAATACATTTAAAACTTAAAAGCAATCCATATTAGGAGACTTTTAAATTAAACCTAAGAAATAATTTAAAAAGGTGTCTTGAAGACCCGACTTTGCCCCCAAATAAATAATTATTCTGAAAGTTTGAAACTTATACTTGCGTGAGAACAGCATCTGGCAGTAAACTCAGTGTTCCAAGCAGTCATGCTGCCCACACAAATCAATTAAGACTTAGAAATATATGTATGTTTAGTTATTTTAAGAGGTGAAGACTAGCCTCCTGTGTTCTAATAATATTAAAAAGTGCAAAATACTAGTTGTAAGTAGAAATCTTGATAAATAATTGCTAAATGTAATGTAATTTTCCATGGAAAGTCAGTCAACTCCTTAACTGACAATCAATGACTGTATTTCAATCATGTCTGACAATTCATGCTGTGAAAAAACAAGGGCCAACTATTTAATATTATAGTGAATAAAGTTTACATAGAACAATCTCTGCTGAAGAAATAGATTAATGATGGCACATCTCTTCAAACATAGGTTGATAAACTTAGGACAGACAAATGTTTGGGTGTTTCTAACTAGGACTTATGCTCTTAGCAAACACACATTATGTTCATTCATGGTCTTTAGGTTTTCTATACTCTCAACCATCTTTTAAAATGGCAATTTTATCTGTTAACGTTCTAGTTGTATTGTTCTGAAGAGAGAACATTCTAAAATCCTTAAAAAAATAAAATAAATCTGTTGGGGTAAAGAAACAACTGATTCCTGATCTTTATTTTACTGTAATATGTCATGTTGTGCTTATCATATTTATATATTGCATTTTTGAATAAATTTTATAACTTACGATCTCTTCAGCTTATAACAATATCTTTCTGGTTTAAACCACTGGCTTCAGTGGAACTTGTCCACCTCACACCAGCTAAGTGCTGTATTTAAAGTATTTTTATTTCAGTATATGGAATTTTAGGATATTTTATATTTTAAAACTCAAATAATGTTATTCTATAGCACTTCTGTTATTGAAGAGGAAGAAGAAAATCAAGACAAAGATTTTATGGCTTTTTTCCAAGCAGTTGCTGATAAGACATTGCTTTCTCTTATGAGATTTGGATTTAATCATGCTAAAATACAGTGACCTACAGACTGTACTAATGACATTCTTCAAAGCTACTTCTGGGACTACTGCCTGGAGAGGAGTTGACTGAGAGGGGATCTCTTCACTGTTTATAAATATCTGAAATATCAGATCTGAATGAATGGGTCTGGGGTCTTTGTTTCAGTGGTGTGCAGTATCAGGACAAGTGCTAAGGGGCAAAACTTCATGTGATACAGATATGAAGAACTTTGAGGCCCACAGAACAGAAGCAGGCTGTCCAGAAAGGTTGTGGGGCTTTGTTCTCTGTAGATATTCAAGACCCACTTGCACACTTTATTGTGCAATGTGCTGTAAGGAACCTACTTCAGCAGGGGGGTTAGACTAGGTGACTAAGGGACCTCCAAAGGTGCCTTCCAATCTCTACTATTATGTGACTCTGTGATGGATTCTGTGTTTTCCTATTTATAAGGAGATTTTCAAAATTCAGCTGGACAAGTTCTCCATATGTCATTAATTGGACAATACTCCTAGATGACATACAGAGGTCTGACTTCAATTACTTTATGAAGAACTATTGTGAAAGATGTTTAAGCAATCTTACTAACTTCAGTCTTGCTTTACCAGCAACATTACTACTGTTTTAATTGTGCATGAATGTTTAATATGTGTCAGATATACTTTTTTATAATCCCTTCAGACAATGTGTTTAAACTTGGAAGTTTACCTAAGAATCTTACTAGATGAAGATAACCAATGATTACATGTATGGATTTATACATTTTGTATTTCATGAATAACAGTATGGATGAATAGCTAGTAACTCAAAAAGCTCTAAATGGCTATGTAGGGATCTTAGCAAAATGGTAGCGTAAGCTACACAGAATTCTACTTTTTACAATATACTAAAGTATTCTTGGATAGAGAATATAACTAAATTATTTTTGTAGAAACTTCTTATGAGAAGGAGCTTTATAAACGTATGTAAAGAAAGAAATTATGTGATATTGTTTGAAATGGAGACTGGCTAGATAGAAATAATTCAAGAATGTGGAAGGAAAAAAAGCAGGAAACACTGAGGAAAAAATTATGTAAATGAATAAATGGGTTGAAATAAGGAAGCAGCAAAGTTAGCAACACACGCAGTTCTGGAATTTCTGCTGCACATCAATAGCAGAGATGAACTTCCAAATTATTTCATGCATTGAAAAGGAATCTTTGAAAACTGCTTGCTCTTAATCTTAAATATACTTCAAAAATAGATTATCATGATGAAAACTCAAAACATGAGGAGATCACTGGATCAGGAAATTCCTTATTTAGCTAACCATTTAATAGTTTGTCTTAACTTACATTTGTTCTAAGAAAACTGATTATTGATTAAAAATAGATAATGAAATACATATATAGTTAGAAGAAATATATTAGAAATTATAAAAAATATAATAAAAATATATCTTTAAAACTATTAAAATGGTTAAGATACTAGCACATTTCAGTTTTCTGTCCATAGAATTCTATTATAATTGATATACTTTTCTAGTTATATATATTCTTCCTAGAGCATGAAATTGTTTTCTTTTAATAGTATTTAAAAAAAAAAAAAAAAAAAGAGAAAAAAAAGTACAAATTTCACTTTGTATTTCTCTGATGCAATGTTTTTGGAGATGCTCAGTGTTTTTCAGATGATCAAAGCAAAGCATTTTGCATGAACATAATTTAATATGATT
The DNA here is from genome assembly GCF_023343835.1 of Lagopus muta. Classification (NCBI taxonomy): domain Eukaryota; kingdom Metazoa; phylum Chordata; class Aves; order Galliformes; family Phasianidae; genus Lagopus; species Lagopus muta. The sequence goes on from NC_064436.1 coordinate 51,350,165, forward strand.
TGGTTAGAAAATCTGCCACCATAGACTTAAAAATTTATTCCTCATCCTGGAAACCATTTATTTTCTAATAATGTGAAAAACTCTGGATGTAAACAAGTGGTTGTTGCTGCAATAATTTTTTTTCTGCATTTTATTGTTTCTGATTCATTAATAAACCATGCAAGCTTTTGAATACACTTGTAAATTCTATTTCAATTTAAAGATTTTTTTCTAGACTATTCATTTTTATTTGTAACATCAAATTGATTATCTAGGTCATGTGATGCTGTTCTTCAGTATAAGAAACTTTGCTGACTCTTACTGAGATATTATCTATTCCATAGATTGGAAATTATTGCAAATATTTAATAATACTATTAAATATACATTAAAAAAATCTGTCGCCAGTAGAGAAAATAAACGTGATTTTTTAAAAATATAACTTTCTCACATCTAAAATTTGTGATAAAGGATAATATTAAAATACATTTATAGAATTATGAAATCAGTAACAGAACTGGAAGCAAAGATTACCAAAGCAAATACGCTAATCATTATTGTTTCTTTTTTATCTCAACTATTTTCTTCTATACTACAGCTTTTTATGCGAAGGTTGCTCCTTCCTGATGTCAGCAGGTAGGCAAATTAGAAGCCACTAAAATAAATGGCAATTCTGATGAAGTGTACATCAACAATAATGTCTTGTTATTACTGGTATTAATGAGAAGTGGCATCAGAAAATCCATTACACGAATAGTAAATTTTTACTTTGTTTTGGCCCAAATGACTTCTCACTTTGTGGGCATTTGTGGAAGGTTTCTAGTCAAAGGTTCCAACACTTAAACGCATTTTTCAAAAATAACATCTGTTAGAGAGTATACTAACTAGATTTTGGAAATAGATATCTGCTTCCAGACATTCGTTGGTTTTTATGTTATGAAGAGACATATTTCACCACTGAATCTGTGAGTATGAAGTGGTGAACAGAACATTTTTCTTCAAGTAGGCAAATAATATTATTTGTTGTGTAAGATATTCTAAATAAAAGAGAATGAATACAACACTTCTAAAGTTAAATGACAGAAGTATCTCATTTTCAAAATGAAATGAAAAACTATGCAGTTTTATATCATTAGCAAACTGAAGATTTAATTCAAACTAAAATAAATTCAATCCAACTACAGTGAAGTCTCCACAAGACATTTCTTTCCAATTATTTGTAGATTGTAAATTAAATTTGGTAGAAAAAAATGTATAGAAATTATCCACCTGACATTAGTTGAAAGATGAAATTAAATTATTGCTGTTGGTATAATTCTAGGGGAAAGGAACCTGACTGCAAGACTTCTAATGGTTTCATAATATAAATGAAAGCAGAAAAATATTTACAGAAACAAAACCGAACTCAGGGAAGGAAAAGCATCACTGAACATAGGCATACCTCTAAATGCCAGAGGTATTGAGACAACATATTGATTTAACTTTCACAGGGACTATTCAGGAAAAAAAAAAAAAAAAAAAAAAAAAAAAGGGTTATTCTACCAATGCTATGTGATTTACCTCTGCAGGTGAATATTTTAATCCATACAGTATTCACATGTCATGAATATGAAAGGATTATTGTTTTCACCATGTTAATTTATATATATGCATATGGAGGCAACAATTTTGAATTCTGAAAAGTGAATTCCTGACAATGATGAGAATTTTAAAAACTTTTTCTCCTTAGTATCTGGACTGTTGACCACATTTTACAAAATATTATTTCTTGCCTCGTCCCTCTCCTTGTCTTTTGCCAGGGAATTCATCCTACTGTTCTAGACATGTCTGACTAATGTCAGTGAAAGAGTTGAAATCCATTACTTTTTATTGCATTGAAATAATTGCCCTGATAATCCGTACTAAACTTGAATAAGGGCCCTGTCTTCACCAACACTAGGGACCACAACTTGAGACTGGTAATCTAAGAGAGTGTGTGCTGGTCCTTATCTTTCAACAGTGTTTCGATAATTTTTTTACCCTGTTTTTTGAGGGTTTCTTTTGACTCACGTAAACCTTTAATAAAGCGCCTATATACTCACTGTTTTTGCACTGTGGTCAAAATAAATAAACAAAACAAAACAAAACACCCACAAAAACAAAAGATAAGTTAAACATTAGGGATGATGAAGAGAATGAGGAAATAGAACTGTAAAGAGAATGAGGGGCAGAATGAAGGCATAAAAAAGTAGGGTGGGCAGGTCAGGATAAAAGTGCAACAAAAACCAATATTCAAAACATAGCTTATCTGGTATAACTGGTGAAATACCATATGAAATTTTATTTAGAAGTGTAAGACAGTTGGCCTATTTGAAAAGTTTGTTTATCTCTTGAAGAGGCTTATCTTTCTCCAGACAAATCAGCCTACACAACTGCCTTATCAGGTATGGAAAAATTAGAACTATAATTATTAAACACTCAAATGGTTTTGAGGTTAAAGGACAGAGTTCAGTTTAAGGTTGCTTTTGTCTTTATGCTAAGCTAAAAAACCTGTTGTTTTTCAAAGGCATTAACAATGTGCACTTGATCTATCTAATCTGATGTTTACTCATCCTTTTTCCTCTGTTACTTTTTTTGAGATTTATTCTCCCCTAAAAAAAGGCTTAAAGCAATATCATTTTCATCCACTTTTTTAATACAAAAATTTTCTAGAGTGAGAAGGAATCAAAGTTTTGAAAACTGTTTTCATCATAATAACTGCTGCTGAAAAGTAACCTCATATACTCCTTTTGCTTTCTAATTACTACTTAGCAAGCAGATTAAGTTCTGTTACGTTCCAAACTAGATTTAACTTGCTATATTGCTTATCAGTGTAACCAGCTGTTCAGTGATAGATTCAGCAATTATGGCATTTTTAATTCTTTTTTTGTTTTCATTTGACTAAGTAAGTTCAGATGGTCACTAATTAGTTCTGTCATGCTGAGGTAGTTTTGAACAAAGCATTATGAACAATGCAATCAGTGTTTCATTGAAAAGACAACTTTCCCAACATCAACGCTGGTTAATTATCCCTAGGAATCTATTCTCCATTTCTTTATTTGTTATTGCTGTCATGACTAAGGTGACATGAATTAAACTAAACTGCCACATAAAAGAAGGCTTCTACTGATGAACATAATGATTTCTCATTTTCCTCTGCTCAAATGCAATCAATTGAAACAGTCATAAAGACTGACATATTCTTTATTAAAGTTTATGCCTTTCTTTAGGACAGCCCAAGTTTTTTCAAAATTATAAGGCATTGAAGCAGTTTATGATATACACTTTTATGTTTGTGTTTCTTTTACATAAAACTTCATGATATTTCTAGCTTTTTCTTAAATGCTTGCATCTCATTGAATGAGAATTTCCTGAAATATCACAAAGAAGAAACAATGGCTTTTTTTTTTTTGTCAGAAAAGATGGGTAACAATAAAAATTAACAAATAATATCAAATAAATCATTTTAGCTATTTTTTGCTTTTTAAAAAATACTGTTCTGATATTTCATGAACTTTTTCAGTTTTGAAGCATAGTTCTGGATTATAATTTTTAGGAAATTAATTCATAGTTGCAGATAGGAATGTCAAGGGAACTTCTTATAGAAGTTTTATAGAGAGTGTTTAAATTATTTTTTTTCTCTTCATTATAGTTCTACAGATTCTATAATTGTTGTTGATTATAAAAGCAAATACCTATTGATTTAATAAAAAGACTAAAGATTCTGTAGAGAAATATGGCCATGAAAAGATGTGTAAAGTTTATGGAAAATGTCTAAAGAACACTAGGATACTATATAAAAGTGATGGTATTTGTGTAGTAAGGAATTTTTTGGATAGATCTTTAGCATTTTGTGTCACTTCCAAAGTGCCACAGTACCTCCTGGCATTCTCAAGACCTGTATTTGTTTCAATCCAATGCTTTTAACATAAATATGTGAGAATACCCAATGGTATTTTGATGAGGCAGTTTATACTTCTGAGATCCCAGTGGTTGTTTAATCTTCTGATGTGATCAGATCTCTAGAGGATTTTTGAAACAAGATATGAAAAACAAAATCTCGTTAAAAATTGCATCTTGTAGTAAAACAGATTGTAAAGTACGCTGAGAAAGATGCATTATCATTATCTGCTGAAGGAATACTAAGCTGAAGATGTTCATTTCTTCATACAGTATTTCTGAAAAGCTCAAATCTGGTAATCATTTAGAAAGGCGTGAACCACAGAATCAGTCCAAGCAATAAGGAATATTGCTTTAAATCTCTTCAGTTACAATTGTAGCGTGGTGCTGTCATAAGCAGCAATAAGAAACACAGAAATGCCTTCTTCTTAGGAGAAAAAAAGGCAAATCAGTCATAAACACATAATTGCAGACATAAGAACAGACACAAACAAACATAAACTGCACTTGCATTGTAGGTGATTCCTTTTTTTTTTTTTTTTGTTTGCAAATCAAGAGTTTTCAAGTAAATTATTCTGCTATAATGGGTAGTTGTCAATATGCTGTGAAACTGAGCAAGAAGTAATCATGATATGAAAAAAGATTGTGCACTTTTGATATAATAAGATACGTGACAGTAAGACATTGTTATCACATTATTTCTGCCTTTTCTAATACCTATCTTGCATAATTTTGTTTATGAGCCTGTTCCTATATCAGTTGTCCTGTGAGTGGGACTATTTAAGATTTATGCCTGCCAACAATGTTCAATGCAAATAGACAGTTGGTTAAAAGTATTAAGTGGATCAGACATCAAAATTGATAGTTAGGCCCCTTCGTCGCCCATGAAGTATCCAGGAACTAGCATTTACAAAACAATTTGGAAAGGAAAACAAAGATGTAGGTTATATACTTAAGTCACTCCAAGAGTAATGCCTCCTATTTATTTCCGTGGAAACTACAACAAAGAGAGCAGTAATACTCTGATTTAAATAGCAATTTCTCAGTGACAAAACACTTTTTTTCAACATAGCCACCACCATTAGCTATGCATTTATGCACTAGCAAAGAACAAGAGCCTGCATGCCACACTTGTAAGTATCTGCACAAGTGGAGGTGATCCACTGTCACTACTGCTGAAATGCACCATCCACTATCTCTTTGTGCTCATACTCACTGTTGGTCTTCATAAATGTTCAGTAAATGAAAATGAATGTTAATGGGTGCCATTTTTCCCACATGATGAAGTTCAGTTCCACACTTTTGCTTCATATGCACTCCTGTGTCAGAAACCATTGTGTCAGAATGCCCTTCTGCTGCCGTCTGTTGGTCAGAAACAAAACTCAATGGAATGCCGTGGAGAAGGTTTATATCCTCTGCTGCTGTACCACCAACATCTGCTTCTGACATTATGGGCCAACATAATATAATAGAATTAAACTTATTTAATGTAAGTCATACATGTGTGTGTATGTGTGTATATATATATATATATATATATATATATACGTATATGTATACTGTTTTTTAGTATGTGAATAGATGTATTTTAAATTTATTAAAATTAGTTGTTGAAAAATCTTAAGTGCTTTCTTTAAAAAGTAAATCAGTGATTACTGATTTGAGTGATACAGTAATCTGATAATGATTCTCATCCAACATTAGTAGTTGTTTGTAGGTAACATAGAGTTAGAACAGGCTTGGTGAAGGATGTGAATTATTATATATATATATTTTTAAGAGTATTTAAATTCAAATGTACTAAATGCATGATATTTTATTATTTTCATAGTCCATGTTTTCATACATTTTTCTTCATTTTAAGCATATTTTCTAAGATTCTTAAAGCAATTCCTTGGAAAATTATCACTGGGGTCTGCAATGTATAAAGTTAAATCTGGAATATAAATGAACAGATGTAGCATTAACTATAGAGCCTATTCTTATCTGTTTAATGTCTGATGATAGTTTTTGAAATTGCTTTTGGAACCAGACAGTGGAACTGTATTGGGTTCATGCATCGCTTTAGTGCTGTAGTGCTATTATGAAGAGTGCTGGAGGGAGTCCAGAGCAGGGCCATCTAAGATGCCAGCTAATACTTACAGGCAACTGTAAGTAGTTCGGACCTGGGACTGTCTTGTGAGGTTGATTATATACTGATGCATGACTTTTAACATCTTATTTTTCAGGCAAAGCACATTGCTTCACAAATAGAATCTAAATGCTTATTGATTTTTATTATATTTCTCATTCCTTTTTGAGTGGAAAAAAAGCTTTCCTGTTCCTACTTATTTTTATTGGTTAATCAATTGCTGCATAGTAACATTAACTTTATAAAACTATGGAGATTAACATGGATATCAAATGCTTGATCTGCTTAGGTGGTTTTCAAAATATGATACAACAATTTTTATAAGCATTTGTTCTGCAATCCAGTCAAAATTCATGAAGGAAGGAAAGAAGGAGGAAAGGAATGATGGAAAGAAGGAACAATATCTAAGAAGGCTGTTTTGAAAATAATGCTGACCCTTGACACTGGAAGTGAGTGTTGGAGGCATTGCAGTAGAGATTGAACCTTCTCTTCAGTATTTAACTTCATGTTGATACCATGCAACAGATGGCAGCTGAGGGGCAGTCTAACAAAGTGACATTTGAAATGAAAGTGTTTACAAAGCAAATATGTGCTTCTGAATTCTTCCACACAGAAAGAATTGCATTAATTGATATTCATATATTCATAGATTCCTGATGGATGTTTGTAGAGACCAAACAATGGATGTGAGCACAGTGAGGCAGTGGGTGGTTTGTCTCAACAGTAACAGTGGACAACCTCCACTTATGCAGATATTTACAGGAGTTACATACAGGCTGTTATTCATTGCTAGTAAAGATGTGCAACTAATGGTGTTGACTGTGTTGAAAAATTGTTTTGTAGCTTAACAAACTACATTATTGTGTTCTCTGTGTCTGTTGCAGTTTCCTTGGGAAAAAATTGAGGCATTACTTTTAGAGCAACCTACATATCTCAGTGGAGGAATTAAATTATGAAATATTTTTGAATTGTTAGATTGCTATTTGAAACTGTATATGCAAATTTATTCTGTGTTCTGAAAAAGATTCTGTAACCTGTTTTAATGCCGTGAACATTTTTCTTTCTAAGATGTAGGTATTTGTGTTGTTGCTAGAAAACAAGGTTAGATTTATTTTTCTTCAATTCTCTTATAGTCAGTCATTTTGATTTTGGGATTATCTCAAATTTTAGTTTTGGTAAAGACACCCTCAAAGCAAAAGAAGCTGTCAAAAGTCCTGTGCACCATGTTGTGATCATTTTATTTCATCTTAAACTTATTTTTGTAGAAGAAAAGGTATTTTTCCAATACTGATCTTGAAATGAAAATTTATGGGTTCTTAACACAGAAAAATTAATCTAGGTTGAACTACATTCATACTAAATAGGTTTTGTTTGTTTGTTTTTTTTAACTAACTTTCTACTGGAATTCCCCCTCAGACAATTAAAATCTAGAACTTTGAATGCTAAGTAGGAGTATTTGGAGTTCAAGAAAGCGTATATACATCTCTAGGAATTTACAATTTCAATTTTTGCCAAAAAATGACAAATTGGCAAATATGGCTACACAAAAGAAATATTGATGTGATTCTTCTCAACAGTGATTAGGTTGTATGTTTCAAAGGAAGTAGTTGTTCTTATGCAGAAAGTATATCATTGCAATCAACATATTTTCCATAGAAAATACTGAAAAACAAAATGAATTAGATAAAAGTATCTATAACAGAGCAAAGATATTAATCTAAATACATATTGCTGTTATTATAGCAAATTCATCACAAGGATCTAGTTTTAGGCCTTAGAATGTTTAGCACTGTGCAAAGCTTGAGCTGATCTAGAAAGGCTTTTAACCTCTTACTTGATTCTGGCTCAGTGTTACTCTGAGCACAGTTACATCCTCTGTAACCAAAAACTGGGCACAAAGATTTGAAAGAGCTAATTTGGAAACGCTAAAGTACTGAGTGTACCAAATAAGCCATAAGGGTTACTCAAGAGAAAATAAATCACGTTATGAGAAAGATGGGATTATATTAAACATTTATTTCTTAGTTTGTTTCATTCCATCTTTTAAAAATACACAAAAACTTAAGAAGCAGCCAAAGTGATTCCCAGTTGGACTAGACAGTTAATCACACACTCAGGCACTCTGATAGGAAGCAAAATGCTTTTGTGTTTGTAAAAGTGTTAGAAAGCTTTCTCAGTGCAGGGAAAAGCATTCATGGCTTTGATCCACTTCTCCTAAGAAGTAAAACTCTCCCATGGCTTCTATCTGTGCTCTTGATACTGTATGCACACATGGATAGAAAAACATACTGTAGTTTCATAGTCTTTTAACATCCTCTTTTTTTTTTTTTTAAACTTTGTTGCAGATCTTTTTAATATGCACAGTAAAAAGTCATTGCGGTTTTCTTTAACATCTTTATTACTACCCGAATAATGTTATCATCCTAAAATAAAACAAACAAAAATCGACGTTATCAACTCAGATTAACTTGGGCAATATACACAATTACTCTGATTGTGGCTAAAATACAATTAGTTCCCTCTTACTAATATTTTCATTGTTAAATTATTGGCCTTAGCATGAACAATAGAACAGTAACTCTCAATATAGCATTTTCTAGCTTAAGACATGTATCATTTCATTTTTCCCCAATTCACTAATTGGAAAAAAATCTAATTTTCTAATTTTGAAAACCTAAAACAATTCTAAAATAATACCTGTTCATGATATAATGGCTTTTAAAAAGTGGATAATTATATATTATCTGGAACATCTTGTTCATTTGTGTTTTACCTTCCATATGGTTATTTATCTGTTCCTTATCAATGTGAATGTCTTAATTCAATCAGTGATTGATTTTCCTTGTTATTAACTGAGAATATGATTTTTTCCTACTTTTCCAACTGGTTAATTTTTCTGTCACAAACATATATCAATAATGTGCAAGAACCACAACAGTGCCCTCCAAATGCATTTTTGAAGAGTAAAAGTGGTTTTAAAAGATTTTCAGGTCTTTTGGGGAAATAGAAGGTCAGGTTTTTAAGGACTTAATGCAGATTCAAGTTCAATAAATAAGTAAATAAAAACCAAACCAAACCAACCAACCACCAACAACAAAATTTGCCTTTCCAAGTTCAAAGCCTAGTAATTGAATCTTATATGCTTCAAATGAAGAAAAACATATTTATCTTTGTTCACTTTTATTTTTTAATATTGTAATTTTCTGTCAGAAATTAACTGTGCAATATTTATGTTATGTCCTAGCGAAAACATGACTCACAATTTCTAGATAGTATGAAAGTCAAAAATGTGTAGAAAACAATATAAAAATCAGCATCTTATTTACGTTTCTACAAATTTTTCAGCTTAAAGGGCTAGTGAAACTTTCATGAACTTTTTTTTTTCACAAACGATATGCAGTCTCTTCCCTTAAGATTTCAAAATCTTGAAAAAATGGGGCAAATTCCTCAAAAAAAAGTTTCACATTTTAACAATAGACAGAACAGCAGTATATAATGTTGAAAAAATGACTACTGTGTTTTATGCAAGTTCATATATATTTTTATATATATATACATATATATCAGAATATCGTGTTTCTCATCTATGCCCCAGAGATTCCTGAATAATTCAAGGGGGAATAAAATATTAAAATATCTTGTATAGAAATCTTCATTTTCTCTACACTTATGAAAATAAATACATATTAAATTTAACATTTTAGGGAAGCTAATAGTGCTCAAATGACTGCAGTGGATCTAAAGGAGGCTGCTGTTTCTGTATATGTTTAAGATCTTAATTCCTTTACTAAGTTTACAATTAGGGTAAGTCCATGATCAAAATATCTTTCATATATAAATAAATTTCAAATAAAAAGAAAGTATAGAATCTATTTAGTACTATGATTAAGGGACTAGCGAATTGTATTAAGGAGATAAATCATGTATTTATCCCTATGATGTTCTTTTCAACTGTTTCTTATCTCAAATTATGAAAGTATTTACTTTTGTTTTTAAGTTTTTTGAGTAATAAATATTTAATTCTTAACTCTATCCATTTAAGAAGGACTTTTAACTTATTAAAAAAAAATTTGCCACGTCCGTATTTCTTCTTGTGAAATGCATTTCATATTTCAGTCATTTATGTTGCATTCATTGCATTCACATTTCCAATTCCCACATTAGCACATTCTTTGGATTCTTACCTTTCATTTTTATTTTACAAAAATTAAGGAATCAAGCTGTCCTAGTGCCTAGAAAACTTTCAGGTTTAAGTGAAAATGTGTGCCTGGGACACATCACAAGCAGTATTTCTCGTCAGTGAAGCACTCAAACCTTGGTGGACAGTAAATACATTTCCTAAATTCCTGACCAGATGAGGTTCTGTTAGTGATCAAGGCTTCTGGGGCAGAAGAAATAAAAACAAAAATAAATAACACCTACAAAAACAAACAAATCTACCTTGGTCTTCCTCAGTGCTTTCATCAATGGCTGAGAACTTCTTAAATATAGCACTCTAAAGAAGCACACCCAGTTTGGAATAGTAACAAGATGCTCATGGTTGCAGCATGCCTAGAGAATATCAAGCTCTAGGTATCTGTTGTATAGCCATTCACTAAACTGTGGTGATGATATAATCAGTTCAAGTGTACAAAAATTCTTGCTCAAGCTCCTAGTGTTCCTGAAAAGTCAATGTGATTTTATGCCTAATTGTGAACTACTGATACCACTAAAGTAGTACAAATAATTTGTTGACAATAGCTGACACAGTAAATACGAGAATGCCTTGCACAGTGTGGAAAAGAAGTGTTTCACCCCTGTCTAACCTGTGACACTTAACAAAGCAACGTAATACACTTCTCAAGACTCTCTACAAACAAAGGAGAAACCTAGGTGTCTCCAGCTGGAGTGATTCAGCTAGCTTAAGGTCTGAATGGAAATGAATATGTGATTGCAGAAAATGGAAATCCTGTAAATAAGCTTCACTTTATTACAGAAAGAAGTAAATGATTACAGATGAAATCATTGGAAAAATTAATAATAGTTTAAAAATGAAATGCATAGTGTATATTTTTTCTTTTTTTTTATATTGGTACCCCATTATAATCACAGAATCACCAAGGTTGGAAAAGACCTTCAAGATCATCCTCTCCAACCATCCTCCTATCACGAATAGTTCTCACTAAACCATGTCCCTCAACACAAAATCCAAATGTTCCTTGAACACCTCCAGGGTCAGTGACTCCACCACTACCCTGAGCAGCCCATTCCAGTGCTTGACCACTCTTTCAGAAAAGTAGTATTTCCTAACATCCAGCCTAAATCTCTCCTGGCACAGCTTGAAGCCATTCCCTCTAGCTCTATCACCAGCTACATGAGAGAAAAAACTGACCCCCAGCTCACTGCAATCTCCCTTCATGTAGCTATAGAGAGCAATGGGGTCTCTCTTAAGCCTCCTCTTCTCCAGACTGAACAATCCAAGCTCCTTCAGCCGCTCCTCATAAGGCCTGTGCTCTAGCTTTATTGCCCTTCTTTGAACCCGCCCCAGGGCCTCAATGTCTTTCTTGCAGTGAGGGGCCCAAAACTGGACACAGTACTCAAGATGCAGCCTCACCAGAGCCGAGTACAGGGGGACAATCTCTTCCCTGTTCCTGCTGGCAACACCATTCCTGATGCAAGCTGAAATGCCATTGGCTTTCTTGACCACCCAGGCACACTGCTGGCTCATGTTCAGCCGAGCATCAGTCAACAATCCCAGGTCCATTTCCTCTATGCAGTCTTCCAGCCACTCCACCCCAAGTGTGTAGAGTTGCCTCAGGTTGTTGCGGCCAAAGTGCAGGACCTGGCATTTGGCCTTGTTGAACCTCATCCCATTGGCTTCAGCCCAGCTATCCAGTCTGTCCAGATCCCTCTGTAGGGAAACTGACGTTTTCCACAGTAACTCTTAGAGCTAAGAAATAAAATATGACAGCTCTGAACCTCAAGCAGAACATTAGCCTATTGCTTCATGAAAAGTAAGTATTTCTGCAACCCTTTGGCTTGTTCCTCTGAACTTCATGTCCTACTGTAAGATAAACAGTATTGCATAAAAGTATTTATGTTGATATTTGATGTTGCATGTATGTTCTCAAAAAATGAGAAACTCAAGGATATCTTTAGGTTAATGGGGAAAATATAAACCTCTCATCACCAAGCCATGCAAACAACATAAAAATCAAAGAAAAAAGAGTAGTTATGTTAAAATTATCACAGAAAAATCTTCAATGGTATTAGTTCTATTCTGGTTACAATATGTTTGTTCTTGACTGAAGATTTACTTTATAGTTTTTGAGTAACAAAAAAACAGATCTAAGTTACAGTTCTGCTGTGTCTGTCTTGAATAAAAATGACTGCAACTATTGTGTCATGCTATGAAAGATAAGAACTCTGACTTTATTTCTAATACAGAAGCAATTACAAAAATAGGTAGTAGGGAGAATTATGCTGTAGTCTGACATGTTGGGGAAAAAAAGTAATTCAGCCTTACTATTCAGCATAACAGATGTAGGAAAATATAATCTAAAATGAACATGTCTATTACTATAGACAGATATCATTAAGTACTTTTCACTACTTTGTATGAAATAATTACTAGACAATAATGGAAATTGTTGTATTGCTTTTCTTGAAGACAATGGCAAGCCTAATATAGTGAAATATTTACATTAAAAATATGAACTTGGCAACAAGACTTCCATCAAATAAAGTTTAAGTATTTCTAAAGCCAGAAATATTCTTTCCTAGCAGCTTTATTTCTATTAAAAATAATAGCACATTATTTTTATACTCCTACTATTTTTAACCTAGTACTACTGAACAGGCTTTTACAACAGAGCTTTGTTGCATGAGCATGAGACAGTGTAAGCAGAGAATGTGTTTATTATTTCTTCATAAAAGATGTGTCTATTTTTCTAATTCAAAATCAAAGCTTATATCCTATGTACTGCTATGTACTGTTAAATATTCTTTTTTTTTTTTTTTAATTGGTTGGTATTAGCATGGGTTTTAAGTCAGTTTAGGAAAAAGCATAGTTTTGTGACTAGAGACGGAGCAGAACATATTTATTTCTTCAGTAGTAGCATATGAGTACTGAAGTAATATCTTTTGCAACAATACTAGAAAGATAGTTCCAAAACTTCCGAAAATATACCGGCTTTTAGATCTTCACTGCTTGATGAAATAGAGCTAACTTTGTGTTCACAGATTAACAGCCTTCTAGTGTGTGATTATCTCATCCCACTCAGTGGGGTTTTGTGGAAGGTGAAACTTATTCAACCTCTCAAGTCGCACCTCCCCTAGTCAGCAAGGGTCGCTACCACAGTGGAGTCAGTTTATTGAGAGCACTCTTAAGAACTAATACTCTGCTTGGACATAAAACTGGTTAATTTGCTAGTAATGAAGAATAAGTATTACAATATTAGGCAACTGTAACTACGAAGAGTGAAAGAGTAAAAGAAGATAAAGGGGGAGACACATACAGATATAGAAACACGGCAAAGCAAAGCAGTTTACACTCCTTGATCCAGTGATGTCTTGGCGTCAGGAGGTGCCGATCTTTAGTAGTGTTGGATTATACAAGGTTGTGGTGATAAATTGACTCTAATCTCAGCAGGAATTCTTTTGTTTCTTTCTTCCAGACCTTGTAAATTTAAATCTGCAGAGATAAGAATAACCAGGGAGATGCCACCTTCTTAGGGTTTGGTATTGATTTAAGCAAAACCAACATTACAATAGATTTGTATCCACAATTTCTAACGATTATAGAACACTTCATTTTGAATTATCTTTTATGTGTTTGGTTTTATTTTTACAATTTTGTTCCAAATTTGAAACATACTGATATGAATGAGGATTACAAATAGGTGATGACATATCCTTGATTTCACATTTTTATCTCCAATTCACAGAAATATATAAATAATGTGATAAGCAAAAGATGAAGTTAATGCACACTGAATCTTGGCTATTGTTCTTTCATAAACTGCAGTATTTTAAATGTACTGATAGAAAAGAATGAAGAAAGGAGAAGGTATCAAGATGGTTTTTTTTAATTTTTCCTCAGATAATTAAAAAAATCTGACTTTTTTTTACCTAGTTTCTGATCTACTTACATGGTTTTATTATTTTTCCTCTTCTCACAATTTGACATGTTTCTGTCATTTTAGAGAAGGTTATGTTATGAAGGTGAAGAAACTGGCATCATGTTTTCTGTTTAACATTTTTCCCTGACATAATGAACATCTTTTCTCCGTTTCTGCCACAGTCAGCACAGACCAGGATCTAATAAAGCAAGATCTTTAATGGATTAAAATTGCCCCTGACATTATCTTGTCAGTTGTATCAGACCTTGAATGATGCAGACTAGGAAAATCTTTCAAGAATATTTTGACAGAGTGGCAGAGTATTTGTAAAACCTGCAAGAATTTTAAATCATTTTGAGGGATGTAGAATAGCACAAAAAGTATTTGTCCAGAGTAAAAATCTTAGATTCTAAGTTTTACAAATTTATTCTTCAAGGTTAAAGCTTGATAGCTTCACAGTATAATGTGTATTGATTGACAGTATAGAATCATTCCCTAACATACAGAAGTGTACAGAGTATATCATCGCGTGTTTCAGATCAGCAGTTTTTTTGTATGCTTTTTCAGTGCTTTTGAAGTAGTAAAAGTAATATGGGAGTGTATTATATTGTTGAACATAGAATTTGTCAGCTAAGTTTTGTAAAGCCTAAGCATGTGTATAAATCTAAGAGCACTGAAGTGAGAGGGGCCTATTAAAGATGTCACAGAAAAAGTACATAATAGGTATGGCAGGTTGGTCTTGGGATGATTGCTTTTTTAAGGGTGCAATTATAATTAGAGATGAACTAGTGATCAAAAAGACAAAACTTTCAGCACAAATTATTGTGCTAAAGACCACAGTAGAAAAGGCAGAAATTTCTGACATACAGATAAAAATTCAGATATCACATAATTATTAATATTTTAAAGATATAAAATCACTTTCTGCAAAGAAACACTAAATCAATAGCACAATATGAAAATACATAAGTGAATGTTAAAATCTTCACTTTCTTTTTGTAAACGTTGGTTTGCACATTAGTCAGAAGGAAATGATGTGTCTTATTCTATAATAGCAATATAATTTGCTGTTGGAACCAGAGCCTACAACAGAGGACAGAGAATTTAAGACAGTAAGTTTCTTAACTTAAATTTTCACTGGCTATAAAAATATTACCTGAAAATTATGTATTCTAGATCATTATATATTTTATTTACAAGAACATCTTCATGTATGAGGACAAGCATAGGTGGAGATATCCATAACGTATATAGGCAAAGATAGGGAAAGAAGAGATTCCTGTTCTTTCTGGAGTGTTACTTAAAATTTTACACAGGTGAATTATACCCTAATTTAGTTAAAGTCAGTTTAAAAGGAGCAGAAACCTAATGGAAATAATACAATGTTTAGAATGTTCCCAACATACATTCATACAGTAGAATCATAGAATGGTTTGAGTTGGAAGAGATATTAAAGATGATCTAGTTCCAATCCTGCTGCCATGAACATACTCAAGGGTATTGAGTGCTTCTAGTCACTTTAAAAAAGAGAAAGCCAGCTCCCTCAGCACCCTAGGTTGGAGCCCATTTATTCTCATAGACTTGTGATAGTCCAGATGGAGGAGGAGCTCTCTAACTGTCTCTATCTGAATCACCGGAGTTATACTCTGCGTTTCATCACAGACTTCTGGGTCAGGGTTTAAAGTGACCTGAGGATAACTGATCTAACTATTAAAGGCAGATACAAAGAAGATGATGTTAGAACCTGTAGTAAATGATTTGGATCATTCACATCTGAGTCCATGCCTCAGACACAGAAGAATATTTTAAAAATATTTTGCAGGAGTTGTCTGCATCTGAAACATAAAAGAGCAGAATGTCTTTCCTGTTCACTAAAGGCCACTATCATAGACATTAGTTCTGTTTAAAATTAGAGTTCACATGATGTAAAAACAAAAAAGCAACCTTTGTTAAATTTTATGAGGAATATCATAGAACTACCTCTTTCCATTGTCTACATATTTAATTTTAACATATGTAATAGTGAATCTATTTTTTTTTTAATGTATAGATGAAAATGTTTCCTAAAAAGAAATAAAATAGTTTTTCATCAGTCATGGTGACATTTTATCTCTTCTAAAAATTTTGTCTTACCAAAAGGTAGGTTTAGAGTGGTACATTCCCATAGCTGTATTCCTATAACCTCAGGATAGAGAACCATCTGGTATTTCCCGGCTAAACTTCTGCTCTTCACAAATGCATTTTGTGATTATAGATGGTGTCTTAGATATTTGTACTCATGTATGATTCTATGTCCATCTGTTCATATGGCATTATGCCTACATGCAAGTCTTTTCACTAGGTCACTGTCTCTGGACATCAGTGAGTTTAGATTAGTCTAAATTCTAGGCAGTCTAAATAAATCTGCTGTTGCCATGTTTTTTTTAGCTGCACATATAATTCTGTCACAGTAACTTCATTTTTGTGGTAGTCTAACATGTCACTTCACATGTAATTGCAGAGTGGTGAAATTACACCTTCAAATCAGTAGATGAATACTTGAAATTCTTATAAGAGACAATGACATCACTCTAAAGCAGAGTATTCAGGTGGAAAAAAAAATGTCACTACTACCTATAATCTGTCAAGTTATTATTAGCTGCAATCAGATGTAGGCTTAATGAGAAGTATTTGTCCTGGCAAGAATGAAGTAACGAAGTCAGCTTTCTTGCCTGCATGATGCTGTATTTTGCATTTAAGGTTAAAGAAGTGTTGATAACACAGACATTTTGAGTACAGTCAAACAGTGTTTGTGCAGTGGAAGGCCTTCTTTCTTCCTTGACTTTACAATGTTAGTAGACTGTGAATGGGCAGGCACTGACTCAGGCAAGACAGCTGACCCAAACTGACAAAAAGGACTGTTCCATATTATATGACATTGCCTAATAAAATGAATAATATAACTCAAGAAAGAAAGGAGGGGGATTTATGATTATGACAGTTGTCTTACAAAATAATTTATATGCACTGAGGCCTAGTATCTCAGGACATGGAATGGCTTTCTGCCAATGGAAAGTAGTGAATTAATTCCAATTTTTGCTTTATTTACATGTACAGGTTTTGTTTTTCTTAAGATGTTTTCTTTATCTTTATCCACAAGTGTTTTCGTTTCATTTTTCTCTCCATGGCCACAGAGAAGGGAGTAAGTGAACGGTAGAGCGGGTGTTTGGCTACTGGATCAGTTGTAAAGTAGTATTTGTAAATAAAAATTTTCTTTGGAAGATCAACATTTGAAGATTTTACTATAATCCCCTTGTCAGTAGATGACGGTTTGAAATAAAGTAGCTTGAATTTCATCTTTTCATCTTCAGACCATGTCCAGGAACAGAAAATCTTATATGTCTAATAAAACATTTTATTTTTCTGAGAGCAACTGATTTTTGAATTGCAAGGACTCTTTTGAAGCTGTGGACACACATCTTTGTTTATCAATGGTGGAATAGAGATTATTTATATAAATCATGAAAGCTGCCACAACATAATATTTTTTATTCAATATTAATCTAATATTAAACATATCTGAATATAAATATGATAGATATTATATATGATTAGAGCAATAGTAGAATAGTATAGAAGTTATAGAAGAATAGTAGGTATACAACTGAATTCAACATTTCTATTACTGTTCAATGCATTTTTTTCCATGATATATTTGTATATGAGGTGAACTTTATGCACTGTCCAAAACTGTGATTTTTGGATGAAAAAAAAAGTCAGTAACTACAAAAAATGACTTGCCAAAGCAGAATAATGAATTTTATGAATACATTGTATGGTTAATTTGTGCTGGAACTGAACAGAGAATGAGAAAAAGAAAAGTTATGAAGTTGTCTGATTTTGGCTGGTAAAGAGTCAATTTTCTTCCTAGTATCTGCTATCTGTGTTTTGGACTTAGGATGAGAATAATGTTGATATCACATCAATATTTTACTTGTTGCTGAGCAGTGCTTACAGAGAGCCAAGGACTTTTCTATTTCTCATACTATCCAGTCAGTGTGAAGACTAGAGGTTCAAAAGAAGTCAGGAGGAGGCTCAAACCATCCAGAAGGTTGTTCCATACCCGATGATGTCACACTGAATATATACACTACAACTATGTAGAACTGGAGTGAGGGGAACCACTGCTCTGAAACTCTGTGAGTATCAGCCAATGAGTGATGAGAAATTGCACTGTGCATCATTTATTTTATATACTCATTTATCATTATTATCATCCCTTCGTTTTCTGTCCAACCAAACTGTCTTTATCTCAACTAATGAATTCTATCTTTTTTTTCTGATTCTATCTCTCATCACACTGCAGGAAGGATGGGATGAGGGGTGAAAAGCAAACAGTTGTGTGGTGTTTAGCTGCCTTCCAGGTTAAACCACAGCAGAAGTGTACAGCTAATGCTTAGTTATATACAGTGAAATAACTTAGTGTCACGTACATGAATATATTGGAAAACAAAGTTTTATGACCACTTTTGGTGCAGGTCACATAAAACACCTTCAAAGCTGACATCTGCCTATCAGTCCTATATACATATTTTGTCTACATGCCTCCAGTGTCTGTTGATGTTATTCAAAGTCTTAACATTGAGCATCTAGACACAGCTCCACCTGTACTGAACAGGTCCCAAAACAAGCCCCATTTAACTCCAGCTCACACTGAACGTCCCCAGAAATCCATACTGAGATCAGGTGGGGACAGCCAGGCATGTAGGGGAATGTTGGAACTACTTGACTAGATTATGCTATATAGTCTGTATACTCTTCATAAAGAAAAGCTGGATTAACTTTCTCAAGTGAGCCTGAAGTATTACTCCATATTTGGAACATCTACTGCACTATTTTTCTTCTTTCACTTTGAATCTCTAGCTTTCAGTAATGTTTAAATGTTTGATTCAGTGCTGTGTCAGTACCAAATTATTTCATCCATTTGTTGAAAAATTTGGAAGTGATGCTTCAGATTTTAAATGGAAAAATTTTTTCATGTTTCTCCCTTTTTTAAAATTCAAACATAAGTCAGTGTTTGCATAGATAGATGTAACATTTCGTATAGCAGAAAATTCTGGATCTGAGAAAGGTAAACAAACAATAAAGCAAAAGCAACACAATTATTTAATCTTTAAATACATTTTGAAATTAATTAATCATTGTGAAAAAATCCTTCATAAGACTTCATGTGGTAATTTCACAGAATGAAATTCAAGTTTTAGATAACTCATAGCAATATAAATTTGTAAGCATCAGAAAGATGTGAAGAGAGAAGGTAGGACTACATGAGCAAAAATATGTACTGGAATAAGGTGTATACACTTCAGCTGAACTTCAGACCTGCATAGCATTGCTAGGAAATTTTGTATAGAAAATCTTTGCAACTGGGTAAGAAAGAATTGGAAGTATTAAAATGACTAAATGTGTTGTGAAAACATAATAATGAAGCTGGTATGTGCAACAGTATTTTGTTATTTGCAACTAAAGTGATACTGAAAGTTATAATTGGTGAGAAAGAAAATTTGGGAAAAAAAGAGCGTTTAAGATATGAATAGAAATAATTACTGTAAAGAAGATGGCAATTTTGAATTTTTTTTTCTTCATATATATTATGAAATTAGCATGCACACTCTTTTAATTATTACAAAATTATTTAACAATGGACATTTTAGGCACAAATAAAACATCAGGCACAAATAAAAATCAAGACAAAATAGGTGAATTATTGCGCATATACACATAGTATCTTTTTTCATTCCTGGAGGAAAGTCCTCTTAAGATGGTTTTGTAAAGCAGATCAGAAGCCGTAATGACTTATGGAAACTGAACAGTACAGTTTTAAAGGTATTAAATAACAAGTTAAAATTTAAAAAATTCTCGCTCCACTTCAAAGGACTTAAAAAGGAAACTTACAATCAGAAGACATTTTAGCTTTACATCAGAAGACAGATTATTCCAAGTCATTACATCCTTTTAGTAGCATATGTTTCAGTGATGAAGCACTGCACACCCTAGTAACAATGTGCAGAGCTGTCTGTGTGCAAGGAACAAATATTTGTTGTAAATGATAAAATGCCCACAAAATCCTGCCAGAAACCTGTGCTTTATTTAATGCCCATATAGCTAAAGCTATTGGCCACTATTAATATTTGAAGTTCCTTAATATCTTTCTGAACAAGAGTTTCCTCTCTTTTTTTTTTTTTTTCTTTTTACTATCTTTTTTTTTTTCCTATGCAGAATACAGAGTATGAACAGTGTCGTGCAATGATTCCATAATTTCTGGAGTCTCTGATTTGTTACTTATATTCTCACAAACACTAGTCACACAGATGGGAGTAGTAAATGTGTACATAATAGGTAATAACAGTATATATATTATTACATAAGGATATAAGATATGTTAGATTATTGATAACACGATACATAATAATAAAAGAATGTGAGTTGACCTACAGAATCAATGAGTTGTGAGAGGGATTCCAAAGTGAATGGCATTAGTTATAAGCTCACAATAAATCTTTAGTACAGTAAATGTATTTTGAATTCAGATGGTTAGATTTAGGGTTAGTAGATATTAGCTTCTATAAAAAAGACATACACCAGAAAACATAAAAGTTTGTAATGTTCCAAATAAAGTAGTATGTACAAGAACTGTTGATAGCAGCCTGAACCTCTGATTGACCACCTGAGGCAAGCAATGAGCCAGATATGGGAGCACAGGTGAAGGCAATTCACCTGTGCTGCTGGAAGGGGTGGCACCTGGCTCCACCTCTCCTAGATGCCATTTAAATGCCGACTGCCACAGAGAAAGGGTTTCTTTTTGTGCTGTTTTACTGCAAGTCTACAACACTGGTGAGCATTTCTATTTATTTTGATTATTTTTCCGCTGTGATAATCTTACTAAGCCTAACCTCTGTATCTCTATTGATTGTATATCCATTGATTGTACAGTGGGGTATCCAGAATGTTGAAACATACTTAATATTGTGAAGAGTAAATCATGTAACAGCAGTAATAAGCCTCAGAATATGTATCAGGCTGAAGAAAATAAATATCATTTTGAGTATTCACAAGGCTCTATTAACCTTCAATGCTGCAGATGCTTTCAGGTGTTTGTGAAATTTATTCATTTTTCTGGCAAAGATGAAAAATGCATGCATGTCTGAATTTTCCCAGTACGGAAGTTGCTTAGTGTTATGAAGTTAATACTTAACTGACAAGTGTTGTTTTAGCAGAAGGTACTTTTGCTATGTCAAGAATTCTGCAATTGTGTAAAATATTTACTTCAAAATTGGCTCAATGACTGTACTGAAGGGCCAGCAAGCAGACTTAATGTCTAAAAAAATATATTTTTACCTCGGCTCATCTACGGATGAGAAAAGAATGTCATATGTAACTGTACATATAAATTGTACAAAGGAGATGATGAAAGTTACAGGGAGACTTTAATATATCTGCTTAGAAGGGCAGGTCTTAAAAGGATTATCTTCATTGTCTATACAGCGATGTATGAGAACTGGATAAGTGCACAAGACTTTGACGCTGTTAGAGAACCATGATGAAATAGTGCAGATTACAAAAACTGCATCACAGGTTATTAAGTTGGGAGTACAGGCAAGAAAATGAGAACTCTTTTACTTGTCCTGTATGCTAGGGAGGTGCTAGACTGCGAAGTTTTCAGCGTGAGCCCTAGACATGCCTGTCAACATCTGTGGGTTAACGCCAAAGGGAGCTTATTTTGGGGGACACTGTAAGGAAATTATCATACAGAATGCTTTGTCAAGCAGATGCAGTGTGTGAAGTTCTATAGAAAAATGTCCATGCTGGCCCTGTTCTTCATTATGGATTTCAGCCATTCACACACCTACTATGAGGGCAGCATGGTGTTGTACAAGTATGTGAGAAAGTCTCTTAACTGTATTTGTGGACATTTCTTAATGTTTCCTAAGATTTTGGAGCAGAAGCCTGTTGCTTAAGTGCAAGCAGATGCACTTAAGGAAATGAAGGTAATTCTGTATGATGTTCAGCCTCGCATGACATGGAATCATAGAATGGCTTGGGTTGAAAGGGACTCCAAAGATCATCCAATTCCAACCCCCCTGCCACAGGCAGGGATGCCAACCTCCAAATCTGATACTAGACCAGGCTGTCCAAAGCCCCATCCAACCTGGTCAGGGATGGGACATCCACAGCCTCTCTGGGCAGTCTGTTCCAGCACCTCACCACTCTTTATGTGAAGGATTTCCCCCGACATCTAATCTAAATCTTCCTTCCTGCAAGTTAAAACCATTTCCCCTTGTCCTATCACTGCCTACCAGAGTAAAATACTTGATTTCCCTCCTTTTTATAACCCCCTTTTAAATACTGGAAGGCTGCAATGAGATGTCCTCATAGCCTTCTCTTCCAGGCCAAACAAACCCAGCTCCCTCAACCTGCCTTTGTAGAGGCAGTGCTCTAGCTCTCTGATAATCTCTGTAGCCCTCCTCTGTACTCTCTTTGGTATTGGTGGCCTCGGACCTGGACACAGTACTCCAGATGGGGCCTCATGAGGGCAGGCTACTCTTTGCTACTATCTCAGTCTACCACAGGGGGGGCTTCAGATAAAACAGATGATGCATTAGTTACTTAGCCACCAGTAGTTATTTTACTCGCGTAGCCCAAAGTATGCCTTGAGCCTGCACTATAAGGTTACTATATACTATAGGGATTATTACTAGTAGTTGTCTTGTAGCTATATCAGAGCCAGCCCAACACAGAAGATATCAGTAACATCACAGTAACTCTAGATGAAAGAACCAGGAAATATCATCTATTAAATGTGGGGGAAGTTAGTTGCTTCTGGAATCACTTTGGCTCCTATTGCTAAGTCTGTGTGTACCATGTAGTTGTGTGTATCTTAACACCACTACAGAAAATAATGTGGCACTATTTATGTTATCAATTTATGTAATGTTTTCTGCAAATTATAGAATTATTTTTTCAATTTTAATTCAACTAACCTTCTGTTAAAATAGTGTGAAAATACTGTTTCAAATGGTAAGAAAATTTGCTGAGATGATGATACAAAGTACTTACCAAAAATCTAGATGAGATACTGTGACATGTAACTTGTGTTATTTTTTCCTCAAGCAAAGGAGGATTTTTTTAACTTATGGTAAAGCTAAATATATTTCCACCTAAGTCTATAAGACATACTGACAAAGTGCAATAGATATTTAAGTGCTTGCTATGAATTAGACAAGGTGAAGACTGCAATTTGACTCATGCCCTGTGAAAATTTCCTGCTTAGTAAAATTTTTGTGACTTCCTTCCTTATGTCACTAGAAATGCCGCTTACATAAACTGGTGCATATATTTATCCTAATCCTTGAAGCGGAAATTCTCTCTGTTTAAAAAAACAAAACAAAAACAAACAAAGAAAAAAAAAAAAAAGCAGCAAAACCCCACCCAACTTATTCCTGTGGGGAAAAAAACAAGCAAACAAAAAAAGCAACCCAAAACATTTACAATAATCACAACTGTTTCTACAGTTATTACACCACTGCAACATTTTTATTCATATTATGTCCACATTAATTGTTTTGCTTAAAATAATGAGTGTTGGACTTGTTACACTTATTAGGTAAGGTTCATAGAGACATTAAGTAAGAAATCTTCTTAAAGAAATACCTGTATTGAAAGAAATACAGTACTCCATAACTGGGGAAGTACCATCTGTAATCTTTCACCTTTACATAGGTATCACAGTTCATGAAGGTGTTGTCTTCTGTTTGATTAGCTCCTTATGAAATTTGAATGCCAGGCCTATTTTTTTCCCAATATGTGATGTAAAGGTGTAAGAAATTGTGGTATCACCTCAATTTTCACTATTTTTTCTATTCGGTAACTACTAACTTTCCTGGAATAAAATGATATGTTTAATAGTGTCAGAATAGTACACATGACATGGTTTAACTTGGATATTTTGTGTCAGAAAGAATATAATATGAAGACCATAAAAAAGAAGTTCCATTGTTCACATACACAGTCTACAGCTATCATTAAAAAACTAAGTTTATGTAGAATTTCACTAAAACTGCTTTCATATCAACAGAAAAATCCAGCATCAGTAAAGTCATAATTCTTGATGAGAATATTTTTTTTACACTTCGCTCTACAGCTACGCATACATGATGATAATGTTAAAATTGCGTCCAGTCATGACTAATACAGTTTACTTTCTAAGGTAATCTTAGACCAATCATGAAGAAATCTCATCTTCAGAAAACACATGAGAGAAATCACAGTGTGAGTAACCTTTCCTGTTAGATGTTAGAGAGCTTTTTCATTTGTCTCGCAATGCTGCTTTCATGATTATGATTTCAGTTAATCTAAGCTGAGTCAGAAAACTTGATGAATAAATCCAAATAGGTGAGAAGATCTACTTAATGGATAAATGATGTTTGTTGTGTGTTGCATTGAGTGACGTTAAATTAAAAAAGATTTGTTCATACAGTCACTCTTTCAAAAAAAACTATTGAATAGGCTAATTACAGTATTGAAATGATAATAAAGGCGTTAAAGCTACAACTATTCATACTCACAGAAATTTCATGATCATATTATTGGTGAAATGCTAAACATTGATCAGATTACATAGGTCTGTAATGTGCAAATATGCAATCTTCATAGTGTTTTCCAAAGTTGTTTTTATTTTTATTTTTTTGGAGAAATGAGTCTTTCATGATTTTAAATGTATGCTTTCACAGTGTTTTACTGAATGAGGAGTTTTCAATCTGTAGTTAAATTTATCCTCACACGTCCAATTAGTATCTAATTAGATTTAAAACAAAGTAAATTTATGAAAAGGGGATCAATAGCCCATTATTTTTATAACCCTTTCAATGGAAAATAACTAAGAAAACAACAACAATGCAAACAAAAAACCCAGCAAGTTTATTGCACAAGATGGAAAAATACTTGCAAGTCAAGTAATTTGTTTCCTGCCCCTTTTCCAGTGTGGTTAAAATGACCTTTATCTTACTTTTGTCTTTCCTAAGATGTTTGTGAGAAATTGTTCTTATGCAATTTATTTTCTACTGATTAGTTAGTAATTGGCCATACTTCAGAAGGAAGGAGCTGCCCCTATATAAAGAAATAGGACTGTTTGATTATATGATTGACTGTTCTAGGTAAGAACATTTTTGTAAAGCTGGGTGAAAGCAACCTTTTGCAGTCTATTCTAGGAAACCTGTTTTAGCTGGTGGGTTGGACTAGGTCATTTCCATAATTTTTTGAAATTATTTTAAGTTTGCACCTATGAAAGACTTAAAAGTAATAAGAGGGTTTCAATTATTGTATACAAACAATGTTTTGTTTCTTGTTGTAGCATCTTTTCTTTCAGAAAAATCACAGAAAATTTACTAAAAAATAAAATAATAAAAATTACCTACCCTACCTCATAAACTTTCACTAAATATAACACAGTTCATAACACTTCGAACAATTTTTAAAGCAAAAGGCATTTTGAAGCCATAAAATGCTTATAAAATTCTCCTTAAGATACTATTTTGGATATTTAAGAGGTATGCAATTTCATGACTGACTTCTTTATGGTAAAATGCTTACTGACATAAGAAGCTCAAAAAGTCAATAAATTAATGATAGCTTAACAACCCTGGAAACTGAGAAACTGTATAAATAGAGGGGAAAAAAAAAAAAGAGATAATTGCAAGAAAGAAGAACAAAACAACAAACAATCACCTATTGACTAAATAAGGTTAAAGTATTCAAGTAGGCCAGCTGACCTGTACTGCTTGGACTGTGATTTAAGACCTGACCTGTTCAAAATACAATTTGTTGCATATATACTTCATTCCTTTTCAGCCTGTTACTTCAGCTCAAACTTTTTTATAATCATGTGTTTTTTGTAGGCATCTTGGAAGAATTTAATGATCGAGCAGTTAAAAATTTTTGGTTATTGGAATAATGAAAGACC
This sequence comes from Lagopus muta, assembly GCF_023343835.1. Taxonomy (NCBI): domain Eukaryota; kingdom Metazoa; phylum Chordata; class Aves; order Galliformes; family Phasianidae; genus Lagopus; species Lagopus muta. The sequence continues at coordinate 51,376,290 of NC_064436.1, forward strand.
TAGAGAGAACTTCTATTTTTACTTTTTGTTTGTTTGTTTTAAAACATAAGAATGGATGCAATATCTAAGTTCCATGTTAGTTTTCCTCTTCCTTTTTTTTTTTTTTTTACATAAGGATTTACACAATAGATGCTACAGATTATTTGTGAGATTTCCCATGCTGAGTTCTGCATAAAGACATTGTATGAGTTCATCATCCACAAATCATAAAGAAAGAAAGGAAATAATACCAAAAGTATGAGAATTCAAATCCAATCTTAGAGTCACTGAAGCGGAGAAGTGGCAAGAAAAGAACCTGGGTGTAATGCCCTTTCATTGAATCATGACATCCTGGTTTATCATGCATTTGTTTTCAATAAATACTTGGAATATGAGATAAAAAAATTTTGTTAACAAGAGAATTCTCACCCTGTCAGAACATCAACATGAGGACTATTCAGACCTGCTGCACTCTGACATGTATGTGAAACAATGAAAAAAAAATAATAATAAAAAAAAACCCCACAAAATTGGAAAGAGTGTCCCTATTGTAGTTACATAGTTTCCAAATCTTTCCATTTTCCTAGAGAAAGAGTTAGTGTTTTCAAACCATGGCTGTTTTGAGAGCACTTGAATGATGTCAATGTCCCACCTGAATATATTACATGTTTTTCAGACAGCTTAAAGTCAGCTAGTCACTGAAACAAATATTCCAAAATATCACATAGATGCTGTCTTTACAACTCAGATTTGGAAATCTGAGTGGTCTCAGCCCAGTACAACAAAATAATCATTCACGAGTGGCCCCATTATTTTCAAACTTTTTGTCTTTGAGTTTGAAGGCTGTTGCAGGCATGGCAGGCAGGTATTTAAATAATATGTATATATATTTGTCTTTAAAATAGTATATTTTTGAAAAACTGAAATAGAAAATCTTTGTTAGTACGATAGAACAAGAAAATAAGCAATTTCCTATAATGTTTAGAGCACCTCTTTGCATCATAGAGATAATTCCACTTGATAATATGGATATGTACATATCTATACATGCCTGGCATAGGTTCCCATGGGACAGTGTCACAGAGTTAACTAGATCAATCTATTCCCATGACAGGGGGGCAGTAGGCCTCTGAATGGGAAGGAAGGAAGGAAAAAAAACAGTGACAATGATCTATGGAGGAAAATTTATTTTACTAACTATGATATTGGAATGCAAGATAACAAAATATGATACAATCTAATTGAGACTAATAAACCAAATAAGATAGGAGAGTAAAACTGTACATTGTTTTCTTCAGGCTACACTTTGTAATATTCCTAGAAAAGTGGTCAAAATATTCATGAGTAGAAACTGAAAAAACACTTTCAAATCTGGAGAACAGTGTCTACGCCCCAGTTCTGTAGAAGAAGAATTAAATCCAAATGAAGAATGGAAAAAAATTAGTTCAGTATTTTTAAAATGTTGTTATAATCAGATCACCAAATATTTGAGTTTGCTTTTGATCTGAGATATCCATAAACACATCCAGTTATCAATACAAAAACAAGTTAAAAGAAAAAAATGTAAATACCAGTGGCTAACTGTGACTCTTAAGGCCCAGCTTGCAGGGCTGGGTTATTTTTTAAGAATAAGTTATATATTTATAGATGTACGCCTAGTATTAATGGAAATTCATGGTAAAATGTAGCTTAAAAAAATAAGTAAAGAGTAAACTAGATTTGATGGCAAGTAAGAAAACTTAGAGGCACTGATAAAGTGTCAACACCAGTCAGCATCAATATTAAATCTTCACAAAATTAGTGTCCTTATTTTGGTAGATTTAGATTAAGTTCTTTTGGGATTAGTCCAAAAATGTTTTGGCTCAATTGACTCTCTAGTGACTCACAGATAAATGCAAGATGAAGTTTTACTTTTATATCTGTATTTTCATAAAGAACTGTACTGCATCGTCTGAGTACAAAATAAAGTTCTCAGAATTCTTGTACACTATTTTCAAGGGAGTTATAAAAATGTCCTAGTATCCTAGTAGTTGTCAAAATCCTCCTGTTTTCAAGTTCAGCAATGACATTGCTTTGATTAGTTTTTGTTTTCAGATAGTATTTTAGAATTCTCTAAAAATTTATGTTAATAAGTTTCACTTACCTTTTGATTAACAGATATATCTCTCACTGAAATTTGACCATTCTTTCCAGCGTTAAAACAACTGTCTCCTAGTATAATATTATTTTCCCGTGAGACATCCCAACAATTTCAAGTGCGTATCAACTATATAGCCATTAAGATGTCACTTTTAAAAAAAATGTTATTACTTTCACTTATATGGCATGAATGCTGAGGGGAGGAAGGCATAATACATCACAGAAAACAAATGTTAGCCTTACAGATCTTTCTGAAAAAAGTTTATGTTAAGCTGCATAGAATTCAAGGTTTTTTTTTTAATTATTTTATTTTATTTTATTTTGAAGGTAAAAAGATGAAGGATTCAGTTGTACTTAGAGGCCCCAGGGACGCTAAAGACTTCAAGACAGATTCTCATAATGCTAAACCATAACCCTCCAGGAAATGTAAATACTTCACTGCTGTATCTTGTCTTTTCATTTATTTCTTTTTAAATTAAGTTTTGTCAGTGAAGAAAAAAGCTTTCTGCTAATCATTACAAGTATCCCAGTCTCTTTCAATCCTCCTCAGTTCAAATAATTCAGACTCTCTCCTCATTTTATGACTACTGTCAAAGATTAAAATGAGAATTAATAGAAATTCATATAATCATAGAATCATACATAAGTTAGATATATTATTTGGATAAATAAGTTGGATGCCTGCTTATTTCTGTTCTTCAAGATATTTCTTGTATGACATGACAGATAACTACAAACTAATACACATTTACAGAAAATTTTTTATCTGCTAATTAAAAGCTATGGTAATTTGAAAGATTTAAACTTGTTGGACAAGAGAATAAGATAGTGTACTTATTTCCTGAAAAAAACACATAGAACGTATTTGCATAGATAATAAAACTGAAAGCTTTCTATGCTTGCTTGCCAATTCGGTCGACAATGACATCTTAGAAGAAATTTATTTGCATTTGTGTTGAAATCAGATTTTCTGATTAAAATTTAAATTGAGACAATGTCATTATTTTCTTCTATATATATCTTGAGACCAATCTAAAAATATGAAAATGCTATGCCAAAATTACAGTGAAAATCTGGCTTAGAATTCTGAGAAGATGAGTAACAGCAATTGCATTTTAAACATCATATTTATGAAGTATACTGTATATTATATATTTTTAAAATAATAGAACACACACAGAATTGCAAATGTAATATTAATGAAGAGTCCAATGGAAAAAATGGTACCTGATGAGCAAGTTGACATATTAAACAGTACTACTCATTATGTAAGCAAATACAAGAATTGGACCATAAGCAGATTTCCAAAATGACTAGTAACCTGAGCTTGCAACAGCTTGAAGGATAAAAGCTCTAACTTTTTAAGTGGCCAGATGTTTAGCAAGTCTTGTGGAAGACATTGTGTTTGAGGAGTCAATTATCTTGGTCAAGCTGAGACTGCTCTATGAGGCCTCTTAAGGAGAGGTATGGGAGAAGTCCTTACAGTAGAAATGACTAGTCACTGTAAGGGAATTTGCTGGAGTGTCTCCAGGGATGCACTATGTGCAGATGGATCCAGTTGGATGCTGTGACAAATAACGTTTCAGCCTGTCAGAACATAGCTGATTGTCTTCGTTATCCAAAATAAAGGGCAGCATGTTACAGGAGGAAATAGGAACCTTGTCACTGACAGAGTCTCTACAGCATTCTATGAGAAAATTCATAGAGCACAAATGCATGATTTACAGCATTTGAAGAAATGTAGGATTTTTTTACTCACTATTATTCTACCTTATCAAAACACTTGCTTTATTTCTTCATTTGTTGTGAGGACTTACTGGTATCCCAAAGAAACCCTTCCTCTCATACTCTTCCCCTCCCCTTTGGGCAGAACAGCTCATTAACTGATTACTGTATTAGTGCTTAATGAACCTAAAAAGCAAGTGTCTCTAACGGTTCTCAAAATAAGCACTAAAATAATTAATAACATGAACACCTGTATTCTTCAATGTATGTTCTTACACAGAGTGGGCAGAGCCAGGAGTGACAGCATAACCACTCCACATGTACCAAGGCTGCCCCTAGGAATGACAGTGATCATTAAACCATAGACATTATATGCAGCACTTTGTTTATGTAGCTATCTAATTTTTTGCAATTTTAATTATTATTATTATTACTTTTAGTAACTGTGGGATATTTGTGCTTACTATTAAGCTAGATAAACTGTACCCAATTAGACCAGTTCATCATTATTATTATTCATCATCATTGTTATTAAAGTAGAGTAAAACTGAACGCTTTTAAATATGAAGTATTTCATACAAATTTCTCCCTATTAGTAGAAGGTGATGACTAGTAAAGAATTAAGATCTTCAGATAACTTAATTCTAGAAATATATATGTGTCGATATATTGATTCTGTCTTCTGAATTATCATACTTTGATGTATTTCTGAGAGATACGTATTTATGTTTGTAACAAAGGGTATGCTATTTCTTATACACCTTACCAAAAATAATTTTTATGTGAATAGCATTTCCTGTTACTCCAAACCTTGATCTTCCTGCTGTCAAACTTAAGATTCCTTGCACCATATTAATTTATTAATATAGGCTATTGAAGCCAATCCTCAGATATCTGAAGTTACAAAAATCTAGTGTTACATAAAACGATAAAGAAATTAATAATTCACAGTCCTGGCCTTTAACCTTTAGTAGAAAAAAAGATGACTTTTCCCCTTTCTTGTTGATTTGATAGTTCTATTTGTAAAGAGGAGCACAAAGATAGCATGAGATTATTGTTGCATGTTGTAAATTTAAACTAGTTGTCTTTTTTTCTTGAGGTTTCTTAAAGTAGATTTGTTTGAACTTCTCTTATTTTATTTCTTGAAAGATTTCTATTTCTTCATATCATGATGCTTGGATTAAAACAAAAAAGTCATGGACAGGCATTACACAATGGTAGATTTACACAATCAACTTTCCTATTTAAAAATTTGAATAATTATCCTTTTACTTCACGATCATATTTCACAGGTAGATTAACTAGTGCATTAATTTCTCAGTAGGTGAAAGCAACTATATTAAAAATAAACAACAATTGTAAAAATAATATCTAAATGAACTCTTGTATGTGCATTAAAATAACCTGCAAATAAGCATGGAAAACCATCAACATACAATTCAAAAATATTGAGAATAAATACTGCTAGTATTCATTTGAATAAGATAATTTGTTGCAGATTTTAATTTTTAAAAACTTGCTATTTCTCACTTTTCTTTCCATTTTAATTATTTGATTAATTTATTTAAAAATGCATGTCTTCTTCCTCTGATGTGTACAATTATTTTTGTTCTTTTTCCTTCAGAATGTGTCCCCGTGAGTTATGGTTCTGAATAGTTTGTGTTACATAGATAGAGAATTATTAGTAATTTGATTATAATTCCACACAACATGGTTTCGTAACTCACCTGGACATTACTAATCCCATGTTTTTCTTTTAAAAAACCTGAATACATGAAAAACCTGTACAAGCAACTATACTCAAAATATTACTCTCTGTGAAATGAAGTTGCACTTTATACTTGACAGTAATTTATTAGTCACATTAAAAAGACCTTAGCTTAAGTCATCACTAGATACAAAAGGAATGAATCTGTGAAAACAGAGCTGATATTTTACTTTAGGTCTTACTATTATTTTGATATGCTATCTTAACAGTGTTCTATAGAAAGGCCAGGAGAACTTCCTGCCTCAAGTAAAGGTGGAAGAAAAGAAATGCTGCAAAATAATTGTCCACCCAATACCACCAAAGTATAACTAACACTGAAAGGTGAATCTTATGAAAATGAAGAACAGGTTTTTTTAGAACTTAAAAAAGAGTGCCAGGCGTGCATGATTCTTACGAAAGTATTTAAATATTAAAAAGTCAGAATCATTCATTTGACAGTGTCTGACCTTTAAGCTTATCTGTTCCTAAAATACATCTTACCTATCAACCAAAACTTTAATCACTTTCTCATTTCAGATATTGAAAGAAAGATTCCATTTAAATCCACTAAAGGTCATCTTTCTTTGAAATATAGATTACTCATCTGCACATTTTGAAGAAGCAAAGACTGGAGAATAAACTCAAGAGAAACAGCTCTCCCTCCTCACTGACAAAATACTGAGTAAGCAGTGAAAGGTTTAAACATAATTATGTAGAACTCACAGACACTGAACATTCCAGCCCAGAAATGACATGCAGTTAAAATATATATATTTCATATTGTGAAGAACTGTCTCTAAAATTGCATTTACATTTAATTATATTAAAAGTGAGATTTCTGCGCTTCTCCAAATATTTTTTGTAGAATATATATATTCTCTGAATATTTTTCTGAAGATTTTTCGTAAAGACAAACAATAACTTCTGTTAGACAATATTCTAAATGAATATTGGAAGAACTACCACTAATTTTTCCACATCTGGTAATCTGATGAGTAAATCTCTGAGTGCTTGATCTACATATTATGATTGGAGCATTAATCTGAAAGTGTATTGAACTTTAAGAAGTTGAATACTGATGCAGAAGAGAGTGTACTAATCTACAGTTAGAAATATTATGTACAATTGCTTTACTAAGTTCTTACATCCATGTTATGGGTTATTTGCATTCTTTTTCTTTTTTCCATTTACTTATTTATTGCCCACCATAATGTCCCTGTCCTCACTCAGCACCATGATCAGGCCTTGGAATTTCACTTTTGTCTATTTATCACCTTTTTTTCCCCTTGTCTTCTGGAGTGCACTTTATGGAGTTATAGAGCCTTTCTAACAGTGCTAAGAAATAATATAACAGTACAAGTGAGAAGACCGCAACATTTACTTATTAACTGAGTTTGGATGTAACAAAACAATCTTGTTTGAATATCAGCAGAAATGCATCAAGCAAGGACTTAGCCATTTAAAATACATCAGATACTGCTAGATCAATGAGAAACAGAACAAAATAAAACAAAAACAAGACAAATAAAAAAAAAACAACCATAAATTAGACAATTTTTCATATGATTTGTAGAGAAAATTTCCAATCCCCACCATTTTTCTAAATATTGAACTATGGAGTATGGACTATTTGTGGAAGGGTATCTAGTGCAAAATTTCAGATAAAGGATTATATTTCTAGAATTCGGAATGTCTCAGTCCCAGAGAATAAACATGCTTTTCTACTTTTCATATTGTACAAAGTGTTCTAGCTTTAAAATCTGTCAGGGATGACATGGTTACAACCTCAATAAAAGAGAGTATGCAAACTAAAAATCAAAATATAATAGTAAGAATATATACTAACATACAAATACACTAACATAAAAATTGAAATGATTAAAAGATAAAAATTAAATATATTTTTGATGTTTTTATGCAGATTTTTCCTATTTTTATGAGTTGTCCACTACTGAGTATGTGAGACCCTCTATAAACAGAGCTTCATGTTCACAAAACATGGTTTTCATGGGGGACTTCAACCATCCCGTTATCTGTTGGAAGGACAACATAACAAGATTCCAGAAATCAAAGAGATTGCTGGAATGTGCTCATGATAAGTTCCTCTATCAAGTGATACAGAAACCCACAAGGAAATGTGCTATGTTGGACCTTGTCCTCACCAGTGAGGAGAGGGTGGTGAGTAACATGCAAGCTTGCTACTCTGGACTTCCAGAGGGACCTAGAAAAGCTTGAACAGTGGGCCCTGGTGAACCTCACATGGTTCAACAAATCCAAATACAAGGTAGTGATTAATCGTAGTACTGGGGCATGAGAAAACTTCATGAGATTTATTTTAACAACTCTAACAATTATTGAAGAATGATTTTATCAATGTATTTTAACAATAGCATTCATTTTTATTGTGATACTACTTAAATTTTAAAAAATTATCCATGCATACACAAACTCTGAACTTACATGGAAATATAAATTAATAGGAGCTGCAGCCTTCATTCTTCTGTTCTACGCATTTATTTCCCTATCTAGTATTGGTAACATAACAGACAGATGATGTAGTTTCTTACTAATGGGTCAAGATATTTGTATGTAATATCAGTCTTAAAGATTAGTCCCCTATAAAATATAAATTGGCCGTGTGAAAAATTTAAAATGAGATGGAATAAAAATAAATCAAACAACTGGATAAGGCCCTGGGCAAGCTGATCTAACTGTAGATGTCCCTGTTCATTGCAGGGGAGTTAGACTAGATGGCCTTCAGAAGTCTCTTTCAACTTTAAAGATTCTCAGATTCTATGAAATAAGGATGGAATATTATATTCCATTATTTGAGTACAAAAAGCATCCAATTTATCAGTCATGAAGATAGTGACATAAAGCTGGCATATGCAACTTCATTTTTTTCATATTGTATCCTCTGAATGTCAAGCTGCACAAAACTGTATTTTTTAGCATGTTATTTTAATAGCATATGTAAATAAGAAAAAATATAAAATTTGAAAGCCTACATTACTTTTATCTTACAAATTATCGTATTTTTCATAATCCAAAATGCTTAAGAATTATGCAAATATTTAGGAAATAGAACCATTAAATTAGAAGAAAACAAATCTTTATCACACCATGGGGCTCATGAAGTTCACAGTATGTAGAATTCCTCTGCTAATACTGATACGTTTTGGAATACTAATACATATGGTAGACTGGTATTTTTGTTCATCACAGCAGGTGTATGAAAAAGTATTTTGCAATTTCGTTTGTAAAGTTTCTTTCTCTTCATATTACTGCTAAATTATTTCATCAACAGTTTATACTGCTTTAAATTTAAATAGTATAGTTGTTTAAAAATAAGAAATAATTTTTTCTTTCTTAGCAAAATGTGAAATCTTCTCGACTTCTGAAGAGTTTTCTGCAGTTAGAACTCATAAGGTATTCTGATTTTTAAAAGAAGCATATGAGCTACAATAAGGACCATCAGTTAATGTAATCTTTCTTGATTTCGGCAAAGCTTTCAATCTCAAACATAGGTAAATAAATGAAGCACACATGGGGCAGTCCCACAGAAAAATCTCTCATGCTTACTATGAGAAATGAGAACACTTACCTCCATCTTTGTCCCTCCACTAATAACCACAGAATAAATAGAGAAGAAATAGATGTTAGAAATCAGTGCAGTTACAGAGCTATGACCATATCAAAGAGACAAGGTAGCATAGCTCACATGGATGGAATGCTGCAATGAAAGAATGCAAGTTGTTTAGATCAAGTGCTACTTTTTTTGTGAGACAATAGTTGGAATGCGTGAAGTCCAGCTCTGGTATTTATCAGGAGCTGATCAAATGCTTATGTTTTAAGATTAGCGGTCAGATTAACAATTATACTGTAGAGGTCCTTATCAGAGCCCTACAGTTTCTTCTCCCTTCCCATCCAGGGCTCTTTGATTCACAATCTTAATAGCTGCAAAGTTCATCCTTCCAAGAAATGGTACCTGCATTGTGTTAGCCCAAAAATGAGGTATTCCTGGGTGGTCTGTTTCTTGGAATTATCTCCCATCTTAGAATTATTCAATCAGATAACCCACTAGAATAAGCATTCCTACATTCTCACATGCTCTCATTAATTATTGAGCTTGGTTGGCAGAACGCTCACTTCTTTTCTTTTGTTGCATCAGAACAGGTCCTTAACATGAAAGACCAGACAGTCCCCTTCTGCATACTCTTAATGTTTCATTTTTTTGAAATATTCACAGAATTTCACAGTTTTAATCTGAATTATTTTATAAAACCACACAAAAATTTGTCCTGCTCAGCCAGGGTCACCTAGAGCAGGTTGTCCAAGGCAACATCCAGTCAGTTTTTGTGTACAGCCAAGGATATGTATATATAACTATATGTATATATATATATGTATATATAACTACACTTAAATATTCCTGTTCTCACTTTTTTTTTTAATAGAAATATTCTAATAAAAATGTATTAAAGGGGAGTCCTTTAGAATGGAGTTTTAGTTAACAAAAAAGATATACCCAATAGACTAAAATGTATTTGTAATTACGTAGTAAAGTATAACTTTTTCAAAGATATAAATTTCCTTTTTACATCATACTCTGAAGCAGTGTTTGTAAATTCATATATAGAGAATCTTACTGTCCTTCTTTTCTGCTTTTCTCTTTTATTTATTTACGTATTTATTTATTTAGAGATAAGCAGTTTTTGAATTGGCAGTATATTTTTATAGTAATTGGAACTGAGCCATGAGATGAATAGTATGTATTAAGTCACTGCTCATTGCATTTCTATTATAAGCAGTGTGTAACCAAACTTTTGAAGGAATTAATTAGACCAATCCCAATAAAGAGAATGGGAAAAATCTCAGTATTGCATAGCTGTAAGACAACATGATTTTCACATCAGATAATATGTGAAGAATATAAAAAGTGCTAAAAAATGACTTTTTGGACAGCAGGTATCTTAGTTGCATTATCCCTTCTTGCTTGTATGAAAAACTCAATATTTTGGTCTATTTTTTATGATTGTAATGTAATTTTATAATTGTTGGCTAGGTCACACATGATCTTCTGTATTATCAAGAAAACAATAAGTGTGCATCAGCGTGTGCAGAGCTCTATTGAAATGTGTGGAACAACGACAGTCTACTCATCAATCAAACTATCCTGGAAGGTAGAGGTCTTTATTTCAACAAAATCATTAAAAACACTAAGTTGTGAGCTGAGTGAAAAGTTTTATTAAATGTAAGAAGGTACAATAGATTACTGAATGTAGCTTTGAGAAAATTAAAAGAATTTACTAAATAAGAGCAGAATTCTGACAGTGCTACCACTGAACAAGATGAAAATATTCACAAAATTATTGTGTTCTTCAACAGAATTTTTCATGTGTTGTTTATCTTTCATTTACAGATAACCCTAATCTAAAAATCAAATATTATTAAACATTTTTTTTCCCATAGAAAAATATGTACAGATAATCACAGAAAGATGAATAACAGTAGAGTAACTGAGCAGAAAACTAGGTTTGTTGACTTTCTTGCGAGAAATTCCTAGTTAGAAATATGTATGTAGTATATGGTACGTTTTGTATTTTTAACAACATTCAAATTATAAATTATGATATACAGGTGTATGATTCTCGATACACTTAAGTAAATTCAAAAAATGGCATGCATTAGTTACCTTTATATTTAATCTTCCCAACAGTATTCTAGTAATTTGATTAAGAACTACCTATGTCTTTACCATAGTGAACTTTCCTATTAGTCAAATAAAATAGTAAGTTGTAAAATTGATTTTATGTATCAAAAATACATACTAAAGATTAATTCAAATCCATGATAAATTTTTCTTTCATGGCTAAATCCTTCACATACTTGGGCACTTATTGCAATAGTTCTCTTTTTGTCACAGTCCATATTTAAAGTTTCATGTATTATTTTGGGGAGCAGCACTTTATGTAATGGTGGGGCTGGACTGTAGGGAGCTGGTGATGATGTGGTTGAGAGACTGTGGCTTAGGATTAAGGACAAGAAAAGAAAGGGAATGTCACTGTGGGAGTCTACTATAAACCACACAAGTAGGATGATGACATCAAAAATTATTCTTTCAGAAGCTAAAAGATCTCTAGATCAATTGCCTTTGTCCTTATGAGGGACTTGAACTTGCCAGACTGGGAACACCATACAGTTGATGCAAACAGGTCCAGGATACTCCTAAAAGTCCTTGATGACAGCTTCCTGGTACAAGTACTTAGCGAGTAGATGAGTAAAGATTCCATCCCTGCTCTGTCTCTTGTGAACTGGAAAGATCTCCTGGGTTAAGTGAAAAGTGGTGGCTGTCCTGGCTATAGAGACCATGAAGAATTTAAAACCTTTGGTGGTAGAAGTGCCAAAAAACCTCAACCCTGGATATAGAGAGAGGTTTTAACCTGCTCAGGGAACAAGTTAGTAAGATGTCCTGGGAAACTACTTTTGAACGCATAAGGGTACATCAGTGCCAGTCACTATTTAAGTATTACCTCCTGAGAGGACAGGAACAAACCATTCCAAAACGCTGAATGTCAAACAGGGCATAATGCCAGCTTGGTTTTCTTCTAGAGCTTAGGCAGACAAAGAAAATCTGTGGCCTCTAAAAGCAAGGTTGGGCACCACAGGAGAACTACAGATATGCTGTTCATCTCTGTAGGGATAAAATTTGTATGGACAAAACTCAGAGTTGAGGCTGGTCAGTACTGTGGCGGGCAGAAAAAAATATCTTTTTAAATGCTAATGATAAAAACAGGACCAGGTAGTACACTGATCCATTATTTGATTAGAATTGTTACTTTATAAATATGGACATAGATAAAGCAAAAATGTTTGATATCTTCTTTGCCTGTCTTCAACAAAAGTGATGGGCTCTGGGATCCGAGCTGGCATGAGTTGGAGTACTGTGACTGAGGTAACAATCATTTCCAAGGCAAAGCTGAACTTGTGCTGGATTTGTTGCTTCACTTGGATGTATACAGATCCATGCAATCTGATGTGATTCAACCCAAGATACTCAGAGCTGCCCGATAATCATTGTGAGAACTCTCTCAATTACTTTGCAATGATCTTGGAAATCTGAGGAGGTCCAAGTTAACTGAAAGTTAGCAAATGCTGTTCCAGTTTTCGAGAAGGGCAAGAAAGAAGACCCTGGTAATTACTGGCCTGTCATTCTCACTACAGTGCCAGGTAAAATTATGGAAAAAGTTGTGGTGGGAGTTACTGAAAAGCACATGAAGGGCAATGTGGTCATTAGCCACAGTCAGTATGGGTTCACAAGGGGAAGGTGCTGTTTAACTAACTTAATCTTCTTTTATGACAAGGTCGTTCATTTAGTTGACCAAGGTTAAGCCAGCTGATGTTCTCTTTTTTGATTTCAGTAAAGCTTTCAGTGCTGTTTTTCACAATATCCTTCTGGACAAAATGTCCAGCATCAGTATTATAAATTACACTTCTGTTCATGTAAAGAACTAGTTGTAGAACGCAAGTGAATATTTTCCGAACTTTAACAAATGATGTTTATAAATTAGTTAATAATATAAATAGTTAATATAATAAATATTAAAGATAACTCTCTATGAGGTATGCATCCAGTTTAGCCAACTGTTATCACTTATGTCTGTATTTAGTAAAAATTGGAAAGAAGACAAATGTACTCAAGAAGAGCTATCTCAATTTCCTCAGATGTTTACCCTATAATAAAATAATGGGTATACTTTTTTTATCTTGATACTAATACAGATATCTTTTTATGACTGAAATTATTTTCTATTCTATTTTTGAACTTTGTAATTTATTTTTACTGCTATTAAATTGTAGTTTACACTATTATTATGCTCATACATGCAAAATCTCAGTATTCTGATTCTATAAAAATTGACTTTCACTGTCAATTTTTATCCTTAAATTAATAGCAATATTCTTGCCAAATGTTGTATTCTAAAATGAATCAGTTTGTTAGATTCTTGTTTTACACTCCTGCTAACATTTGTATATTTATCTCGAAAAGTTTAAATTATAAGTTTGTGGCTGCAGTTCCATTGAATCCTAATTCTGAGGAAACACATTAATTTTTAAACTCTCTTCATATGAGAAGGGCCATCTCTCTTCACCTGCTGGACTCAGTATTGACCTCTAGGGCACCACACTTATTAGTGAACTCCAAATAAACTTCGCAGCAAGTTCTCAATCCACCTCACTATCTGCACATTCAAGACATTTTTTGATAGTTTCTTCATGCGGGACAGTGTGAAAGGCCTTTATAAAGAACAGGAAGATTTAAAACTGAAAGGACTCTTGTTATTTTTCTTGCTCCATTGCCATCTACCCATTCATTAGGGTACTTTATGTTATCCTCACGCAACTCATGTATGTGGTTCAAGAAGGCATAAAATTATAGTTTTGACAGAGAAATGATGTCTATGTTATTTTTTATGTTATCGCAGAACTGAACTTGGCAAGGGACGTGAAAAACAATAAGAAAACCTTCTACAGGTACATTGCCCAGAAGAGACAGGCCAAAACGGGCGTACCTACTTTGGTAAATTTAAAAGGAGAACTGGCTTCAACAGATGAAGAGAAAGCCGAGGTGCTGAATGAGTTCTTCACCTCGGTCTTCACTGGTGGCCAGGATTCTAGTCTTTTTCACGTCCCTGAACCCTGCATCCCCAAACCTCTATGTGGGGACCGAGGAGATAAATCCCTCCCCACTGTAAGGGCAGAGCAAGTCCGAGAGTGCCTCCTTAGACTGAATGAATACAAGTCTATGGGGCCGGATGGCGTGCATCCCAGGGTCCTGAAGGAGCTGGCCGAGGTGGTTGCCGAGCCGCTCTCCATCATATTTGAGAAGTCGTGGCTGTCAGGTGAGGTCCCGGACGACTGGAGGAAGGGTCACGTCACTCCCATATACAAGAAGGGGAGCAGGGAGGACCCGGGGAACTACAGGCCGGTGAGTCTCACCTCCGTGCCTGGGAAGATCATGGAACAGATCCTCCTGGACAACATGCTCGGTCACATAAAGAATGAGCATGTGATCCGAGACAGCCAGCACGGCTTCACCAAAGGAAGGTCATGCCTAACTAATCTTGTGGCCTTCTATGATGGAGTGACGGCATTGGTGGACGAAGGGAAGGCGACTGATGTCATTTACCTGGACCTGAGCAAGGCCTTTGACATGGTCCCCCACCACATCCTCATCTCCAAATTGGAGGGAAGTGGATTTGATGGGTGGACGACCCGATGGATAAGCAATTGGTTGAAAGGCCGCAGACAGAGGGTGGTGGTCAATGGCTCTATGTCCAGGTGGAGGCCGGTAACAAGTGGTGTCCCCCAAGGGTCTGTCTTGGGACCGGTGCTCTTTAACATCTTTATTAATGACATCGATGAGGGAATTGAGTGCACCCTCAGCAAGTTTGCTGACGACACCAAGCTGAGTGGTGCGGTTGATACGGTGGAAGGAAGGGATGCCATTCAGAGGGACCTCGACGGGCTGGAGGGCTGGGCTCGGGTGAACCTGATGAGGTTCAACACGGCAAAGTGCAAGGTTTTGCATTTGGGCTGGAAGAACCCCAGGCACCTGTACAGGCTGGGAGGAGTGGTCCTTGAGAGCAGCTCGGCAGAGAAGGACCTGGGGGTCCTGATGGACGAGAGACTGAATATGAGCCAGCAGTGCGCTCTGGCAGCTCAAAAGGCAAATGGGATCCTGGGCTCCATCGGGAGAGGGGTGGCCAGCAGGGACAGGGAGGTGATTGTCCCTCTCTACACGGCTCTTGTGAGGCCCCATCTGGAGTACTGTGTCCAGGTGTGGAGCCCTCAGTACAAGAAAGACATAGAGATTTTGGAAAGGGTCCAGAGGAGGGCGACTAAGATGATCAAGGGGCTGGAGCACCTCCCCTATGAGGACAGGCTGAGGGAGTTGGGCTTGTTCAGCCTGGAGAAGAGAAGGCTGCGGGGTGACCTCATTGCAGCCTATCAATACCTGAAGGGAACCTACACCAAGGAGGGGAGTAAACTCTTCAAAAGGGCTGACAACAGCAGGACTAGGGGAAATGGTTTTAAGTTGAAGGAGGGAAGATTTAGGTTAGATGTTAGGGGGAAGTTCTTTACTAGGAGAGTGGTTAGGCCCTGGAACGGGCTGCCCAGGGAGGTTGTGGATGCCCCGTCCTTGGACGTGTTTAAGGCCAGGTTGGACGGGGTCCTGGGCAACCTGATCTGAATATGTATGTTGGTGGCCCTGCTAGGCAGGGGGGTTGGAACTACATGATCCTTGGGGTCCCTTCCAACCCGGGTGATTCTGTGATTCTGTGATTCTGTGATTTTAAGTTTCAGGCTGATACTCATGCAACTGTTGGATGTAAAGGGGAGTAATCTCAATACACCATATCTGTTTCCTCTGCTGTGTAAGTAAGCCTTGGTAAAACTCTTGAAGTTTGTGTTTTGTATAGATGGCAACAATCTCAAAACTGAATATTGATAGTGCTTCACTGAGTTCAGTAATGTCCTACTGCACTCTGAAGCACCTAATTATTAGTTTCTGTATAAGAACTTTTTATAAACCTCAAATTGTCTGACTTCATCTTACTGAAAGTACAATTCTATTCTGAACTATTTCTAACAACAGACTTAATTTAATTTATTTTTGACGGACATCTGTGCATATATGAACATGTACACTGGTACTTACTGAATTTTAAATGCCACAGTGTATTGTTTACACAAGCTAAAATATTTTGAGGAAAATATTTTCTACTTTTTAACTGTTTTTAAACTGCTTTAACTCTTTTAAATGTTGTGCATCTGTTATCATTTCAGAACATTTCGGTAGCAAGAGATTAAACTGTGAATACCTAAGGTTAGACATAAATTAGGTTGCAAATGCAATGTTCATCCAAGAAACATCCAAGTAGAGTTCAAGTTTCCATTTCTAATACTAGCAGGGAAACGGCAGCATATGCTAAAATTGTATTCTTTCAATTTCTCTTACAGGCATTACTTACAGGTCTAAAAAGAAATTTTCAACATGTGCCCAACATAATTCTAAGCAATCACTCTGTCAGGTAGCAAATTCCATGAAAGAGAAACGGGTGGGACTTCAAGACTGCAATACCCTTAATAATTACTGACTATATTCATATAAATTTGCAGTGCTGTTATCATTTTTAAAAAGAGGAAGTATTTATTAAATGGTTATTAGCAGCTCAAGTCCAAATGGCCCAAAAGATGTGCTGCTGCTATGGTGGAATATTTCCTGATCCAGCAAAAACTCTGTCTGAGCAGAATTGTCATATGTGCACGTATACACACAATACATACATACCATATGCCTGCAAACAGCCACACAAATCAACTCATGTAGAAAAGAAGGCATTCCATACAAACATAAAAAGCTCCAGTGGCTCCTGATTGAACAGCATGGAAATATATTCATGGAATTGTGTACGCAATTTTTGCAGTATGGATTACTACTGTAGTGGGAGGTTTAGGTTGGATATTAGGGAAGAAAATATATTCACTAAAAGGGTTGTGAAGAACTGGAACAGATTGCCCAAGGAAGTAGTTGTATCACCATCACTGATGGTATTAAAAGACACGCAGATGTGGTGAATAGGGATGTGATATAGTGGTACAGTTGGAGGTGCTAAGTTAAGAGTTGGACTTGATGATTTTAGAGGTCTTTTCTAACCTAAACAATTCAATGACTCTGTGATTCTATGCTCAAGATAAAGAAATGATTTATTCATTGCCATTACAATTTTCATCTCCCAGAGGTAGAAATTCTGAAAAATCAGAGCAGCTATTAGGTGGATAAATAAAAAAATCAATTTGCAGAAGAAATTTAACTTCTTACTGATTTTAACTGGAAGCTAATGTTATTTCTTTCTTGGGGGTATGCTTAAGTATATATCCATCTCAATCATGTTACTTTTACTTTGACTTTATTTGGCATTACCATTTCTTCTTTTTAATTACTATAGTCAAACAATCAAATAATTATTTATCATATGTCTGTGCAACCTGCAAGTGAGGGGAGGTTTTCAATCTCTGCAGATTCATAGATAAGCTCATGGCTAGGTAGTAGTCTTTCATTTTATACTGATACTGAAAGAAAAAGAAATATCTTCTTTGATTTAAACCTGAAGAAATCATTAACAATGGTGAATGCTTTTCCATGATATGATTTTGTTCTTTTACATTCAACACAACAAAGTCCTTATCTGGCAGAAGAAAGTATATCAGAATAATCATTTGTACCACTTAAAAATATCAAAGTAGTCTGAGATCTGCACACAGTTGAAGAAAACTACTTTCATAGGGGTAAAATGAAATAAAATGTCAGGTATTTGTTTTTAACAAAATATATATTATCACTTAGAACTGTGAAAAAATAATAGGACAATGCGTAAAGAGAAAAACAGTGGGATAATTTTGAAAGGCTTCAGAAATGTTGAATTATTCTATTCCTTTTCACAGCCTTCTGTATTTTTTACTTATTATACTAGGCATACCACTATGGTTTCCAAAAAGGTGTTTCCTTGTTTACTAGCTGCCAAGTTACTTCCCCCCCCCCCCCCCCCCCCCAATAGTTCATATTGTCCTTTCTGTCTTCTTGCAGCAAGCTACTATGTATTTTGTCCTTCAGGCGTATGAAGAATTCCTGTAGTAGAGAACTGCAAAAACTTACCTATGACCTTACTTTGTAGAAAAGACTGAAAGTGATCAAATGACAGTTGTTGAGGAAGGAGCAACTTAAAGGGTGTACTGAGACAGTTTTCCTACAACTGTCACTGCTCCAGTATGTCTTTCATATCACACTGCACAGAATAGAAAAGAGTTTTCTTTTACCATTGATCAGAATGCCATATGCAGCATTTCAAATGCAATGGACTTCAATAGTTCAGAAAACTTCAAGCTGGCATTAAGTGGTTGAATCCTGTCCAAGACTAGGTCTCTACACTATTGACCTCAGTCAATGAACTATGTAAAACTGAAGTATTTCAGCTCTCTAGAGGGAATGTTTATGAACACTTTTCTATCCCGAAGGAATGAATGTAAAATGTAATTGACTCCAAAAACAAATTGCAAAACAACTCAGCAGTCTTAGAAACATAAATGTGATGTATAGTTCAAAGTTGTTTTTTGTTTTTGTTTTTTTCCCCCTTGTGCTATTACAACCAAAAACAACAACAAAAACCAACCAACCTACCAAAAACCCCAATAGATTCTCTTGGTTAAATTTCTGCTATTCTGTAACAAATGTAGCACAGCAGTAACATGACTTTAAATCCAATAAAATGCCTCATTAGTAGCTGTTATTCACAGCATTAATTAAGAAAACAAAACAAACAAATATACATAGGGTATACTAGTTTATTCCTTAAAATTCATTTCCTTTGAAAGGCTCTGCACCAGTAACTATTATCTTACATTCTGAGTGATTGAGATCTATAATAATGAAAGATAGTGTTACAATTTTGTCAGTACAGCTGTTATTTTGTTTCTTCCACTTGCATAGCTGTTAAGTCTGCAAAAAGAAGAAGAAACTGATGAGGGGAGCAGCTAAATGTTTATGTCACTAAACTGTTTCTAAACAAAGTTATTTCAGAAAATGAAGCAGTTCTTGACCAGTGTCTTGCAATGTTTTCTTACAAAATGTAGAATATACAGTAAATACAGATATAACTATGCAGAAACAAATATAAAGAAAAAAAATCAAGGTTTGAATTATACTAAGATGTAGATATTAAACCATTATAGATTTAAGACATTGAATTGAGGGAAAATGTGGACACCATTTTTCAGTATAGGTTAATTGATTATAAGTATGAAAGAATACAAAGCTATCCAAACCAAAACAATGACAAAAACAGTGGCAAAAGTGACAAAAACAAAAGCTCAAATGAAAACTACCTACCTTGAATTTGGTAAACTAAACAGGCTTAAAGCAGATGAAAGTCAGCATTGTGCAATTTCTGATAACAAACTACAGTGAGAGGATAAACTGACAGTAGAATTAAAAAGAGCTTAAGTTTATATTCAGAACTCCTATGACAAGCTGCTACTCTGTATAGCTATACTCTGTACAGCTTTAATCCATCTTCTCCAATTTTTTACAACTGTAGTTTGTTCTGGTATCTCACACCTTTTTATCAGTTGTGGTTGTAATAGACAAAATTTAAACTGTGATAACTCACTACTGAAGCTGTATGTTATAGGAAGCCCTAAAGCAGGATTCACCCAAAACAAAGGAGAGCGAGACTTGCAAAAGACCAGGCTAATGGAGTGGTGACTCACCCTGAACTGTCTTTGACATCAGGTACCATGGAATAATATGTTGTCTTTCCTGTACTGAGTGACAATCGCAACATGCTCAGCCCAAGTCATAGGCTAAATTAACTCAACAGACTTTACAGATATTTCACAGGCATTCATTTAATGAGAGTGGCCTATAGTGTGAGGTGATGATAGCATATGAACGAACAGAGAAGGAAGTGGTGATTCCTGTACTGGATAAAGTAGAATCTAAGAATACTGAAAAAGATAGGGAATAAAGAAAGGATTTTGCATTGGATCTAGCTGGGGCAGGACTTTTTTTCATTTTAGGATATATGAAGCTTGAAGAAACAATGAGGAATCTGTACTGCTCACACCTATGATATGTCCACGTACAGAGGCCCTGCTTTCCAGGATGAGGGTAAACAGCTGTCTATTGAAGGGAGAAGTGAATAAATTCCTTCTTTGCCACTTTTGTTTCAACTTTTAAATTGCTTGTTTTGATTGATGAATGTTCTTGTTTTCTTTCTATGTTCTCTTCAACCCACAGGAGATGGGAATGAGTCAGTTCTTATGCATGTGTTTTGCTGCCTGCATGGGGACAACTCACCAGAGCAGTTTAATAATGAAAGTAGCAATTATTTTAAATATAGGGACCAGAGCATCTTAAATTGTTTTGTTTAGTAGAGAGAGACCTGGACATGAGAATGCTTGGGGAGAAATGGGTGTTTTTATCTGTCTATTCACTGCAAAATTCCCACTTAAAATACTGCTGAATGTCAGGTATTGTGAGAACTGAATGAGCACAGTTCAGTCCTCTAGGCAACTCTACAGCAATGATGATGTCAGATCAATAAAACAGAGCTTGTCACTGCAGACTCTGGGGCAAGACAAGATAAGTTACAGCAGGCAAAGTTTTTAACAGACCAGAACCTGTAGATTTCTTCTATTCTCCAGAAAATTGGATGATTTTTCATATTATTGCATTATTTTTAAGGCTTATTAGACTTCCTATTAGAAAGTAGCAGTATAAAATTTTTTGAATGTTTCTAATAATAACCTGTATAAGTCTGGACTGCAGTATATATTGAAAGAATAGTTTTACAAATGCTCATAGTGACTCAGGTGAAAAAAGGGAGATGTCTTCCTTTTTTTGCTATTTAAGCAAAGTGCTACTGTGCAGTACACAGTATACAGTAATACTATATGATCTGACCATATTTTTCTTGATGTACGAAACTGAAGAAGAACTTGGACTTAGTGGAAAGCTAGCCTTCAAGGAAACTTTAATTACTGGTACATTTTCACATCCATTAATTATTTCAATATGACTGCATTTGGTTCTAGAGCAAGCTCTGAAAGTTTTGCTCTCTTCCATCACTTTTCTTCCATACAATAATAACGGCTAAGGGATTACAGCCAAGTATAAAATATTATGAGAGTACCTTATATTTTTTGTGAACAACATATAAAGCAACTCGACTAATTTTTTTTTTCTTCCACAGAAACAGTGCAGACATATTGTAAAGACTGGAAATTCAAATTCAAAATGGAGACAAATTATACAAGAGTAACTACACAGATGCTCTTTTTTTATCATATTTCTCATGGGCACAGGAGAAAACTGAACAGTTTCTTGACTAAAACAACAGTAGAAAAGACATTTGCTTTGTTTAGCAGCTCTAAAATACATAAAGCATTTACTAAGCTCAGATATGTATATCAACAACAACAACAAAAAAGAAATTAATCACATTTATTTAATTGATACTTACAGACCTGTACAACAGTACAAATCTATATGAAAATAATAGTTAAATTGAATAACTTTGCTTCGATATTAATGTGCGTTATTAAGTCCTTTAGAACATATTTCAAAATCTTGTGAAATTTCTGAAGATTGTTCAGTGCAGTAATGTTTGTTAATGCTCAGCCACTAATGATCTCTTTTCCACAGTACCAGAAAATCCTGGCTTTATTTGTCTAAGGTGAGAATGTTTACAAAGTACCTAAGATTTTAGTTGGGAGATTTAAAAGTGGAAGAAATTTTCTTCATGAGGTATGTTCAGGTAAGAAAACAGAATGAGAGATTAATATTTCATTTTTTGTCCAGAGCAGGTAATGATATTAAAAGTATCCATGTAAAAACAAGCAATTCCTTATTGCTATTTCGGTTTAAAAACGAAAATAGCAAATGTCTGTATTCAAAGTGAAATAACTCCATCCATTGGAACAAACCAGCTGAGTTAGCCCTGATGAATAGGACTGAAGAGACACTTAGCTCCATATAAGCCAACACTGTATCCTCACTGTAAGTAAGTATTGTAATAAATATTGTCCTAGTTTCGTCTGGGACAGAGCTGATTTTCTTCATAGTGTCTGGTATGATGCAGTGTTGTCTTTAGGAGAAAAATGATATTGATAATCGTAATAAAATTCCCAATAAAGTACATATTTAACTACTGCCCTTAACTCTGAAAGGCAGAGATTTATGAGCTTGAAAATTTCTTAACCTTTGATTTGAATATATAGAGTTATAAATAATCTAAAATAAAGTCTTTTTTGAGTCCATAATCCGAAGGAGTAAATAAAATTAAGAACATTATGTGCTGTTTATTGCTTCAGGAACTTTATATTTTCAGAATTCTGGGGCTTTAAGACATTAATTACAAAGAAGTTATCAAGGAAAAAGTATCTGAATAATGAACAAATATTTATTTTCACCTCTTTCTTTCTGTATTCAACTTTCAAAAATTTAAGTGTCTTGAATTTACTGATGTTTTCTTCTAACTCCTTTGTATTAATAAAGAAGTTTAATCAGTCTTGAAAATGGTATCACTTACTGTACCACTGTACAACATGCAGGTATTACAGTAGTACAATACCGTACAATATCGGAATGATGGCTTTTTGTTAATGTTTGAGTGATTTTATTAATCATTATTCTAATAGTACAATGGATGGTACTTTTGAAATGTCGTGTTAAACTTCTGTGATTTGGTAAAATGTACCGTACAAAATACTGATCTAAGGCTACAGACTAGTCTATAATTATCACATTTTCATTTGACGTGCATGTATTGTATCATAATGCAACAAGGGAATGAAATGAAATTTGCTACAGTGTTAGCTCTCATGAACTCTTCCTGTCATAATACCCAGTGAAAACAAATAAGGAACCTTATGATTTGGAATAGGAAAAATCTAGGAAATGGTGCTTAAGTCTAAGTAGCTTTCCAGACAAAGGAAAATGAATCCATTTGTAAAGCTTTTTCTAACAGTGAGACATCCGACCAATTTTTATGGCTGCAGTAGCATTTAATATAGTCTTATGATTTGTTATAACTCCTAATTCTTTGAATGAAAATGTAGTTATGACATTTTCTTTGTCTGTTTCTTGACAGTGTCGTGCTAGAGTGTTATCATTGCCACTAAAATATGACTGCTGCTGCAGTTATATAAAATCTCCTAGTATATGCCAAACAATTTTAATAAAAATGTGAAATATTACTCAGTTGGCAATGTTCCTTCTTTCTATTCTTGAAAAATTTTTTTCAAAAAATGTATCAAATGAAGTATTCTAGGCCTATATTTTTGTGATACAAAGAATGCATCTGCAATCATTTAGATGTGTCAATTTTTATTCACCTGTTTATAGTAAAAGTAGATGATAAAAAATTTGAATCAGTGAAAAGCGAGAGGACCTGCAGCTTATCTAAACATCTGGGCAACCATGAAATATAGTGCTTATTCATAATATCTTGCACTGAAATTCTATATCAGAAGACAGTGGCTACAGGAAATCAGAAACATTTCAAGACTGCCTAAACAGGAAGTGTAACTGCTCTTGACTTTGTCCAAATTTCAGTAGTAGAATTGAGTTCAGGTGTTTTACGATAAATATTATACTATAAATATTTAATGTTACATTTATAAAATGAATGTTACATAGTTCTTATTGAGTTTTAAAATATGACATTTCTTAATACTGAGAAAAACATTACAAAAACTTTAAATTATTTGATATCAGGACTTCATAATATCCTGCAGAGGAAAAACAGAAGAAAAGTATGCTAATTGTAAGCATTATGTGTTGATGTATGCAGAGGATAAAAAAGCTTTTTTTTTGGCAATTAACTTTTAATTCTCTAAATTAGTTGGATCTATGGAAGGAAAAAGTTTATACTAAGCAATAGTTTAAAAAGTAAAATCAATACCTAGATCATTGTGATATGGAAATGTCTTTATGATTTCTTTAATTGTCTGTAAGCATCAGAATATAAGCTTACAAATGCTTTTCCTTTAAGAATTGTATTCTGACTATAAACCTGGTTAGAATCCCTAGTACTGTTCATTCATCATAGTCAGCATAGTGGGGACCAAATTATAACATAAAGCTCTGTAGATAATAGAAGTGTGAGATTTTTATAGGGTAGTTTTTTTCCGTGATCTAGTGACTCTATTCTTATATGTACATTTTCACAGTAATCTGTAGAAATTTCATTGTAGAATATTAATCACAAAACTTTGTTATTAGTTCATTCACTGGGTTTCCATTATTTTGCAGACAGAATTTAAACCTGTAGAAAACATTACCAAACACTCTTAAAATGCATTTTACTTTAAATTTTGAAGTGTAAACATCAGTAGTGACTGAGGGCTAAATATCTGCTGCTGAATATTTTATCTGAAATCCCAGTGAATCATTTTCTGGAATAGAAAACAGGAAAAAACAAACATTTTTCCTTCTGTTATACAATTGGTATAAAGCAGTGCAGTTTAATATCAGTAGGTAATCAATACACTTGTCAGAGATGTATGAAAAAAACATTTAATTATTGTCCTTTTCTCCCTGAAATAGCAAATGATTACACTATTACTTTGGCTCATTTCCACTAAAGGTAACCTTAATAACTATAACCTGTATCTGGTGAACCATGCAAACTCCAGGAATCCATTTATTGTCTCATTTATTCCTTGAATTAAAAATTACTGAAAATGACCTTTTGCCTTCATTACAAATGACTTCTTTAAATAAGCTTTAGAATAAAAGTGTAACCCCTGAGTATCAACTACCTCTAAATCAAGAATGAAATTATTTAAACCATAATTTAAATTATCCTGTACCTCTGATCTAACCCAGTAAAATTTCAGCATTTATCTCATTTAAAACATATGAGGATTTGACTATGCAGGTTATCTTTATTACTTTAGCTTTATAATTGCTGATTATGTATGACATATTTCATATAGTAATTGTTCTAATATATTATTTATTTTGATTATTCCTTAAGTCATCTAAGCATAGATATTTTCAGCACTTTATTTTCTGATTTTATGTAGTTTATTATATAGTTTATTCATTTATTTTTCAGTTCTATTTTTCTTCGATCAGTTGAATGATAAGGAAATTAACAAATGCAAATTTCTTGGTCAGGAAAATGACAGTGCTTTGTAAAGTGTTTGTATAACCTTAACACGGTTTTATGACTCAATAAATCATACAGTTTTTATGGTATTTTTTGTTTGCTGTAACAAAAGATGACAGATAATAAGAAAACTGCACTAAACAATTTCCTCAAGACTATTCTGTTGGGAAATAAATTTGTCATCCAGAGATATCCTGATGAAGTATGGCTTCACCAAGGGAAGTTCATGCCTGACCAGTCTGATGTCCTTCTGTGAAGGAGTGATGGCATTGTAGGACAAAGGGAAGGCAATTGATGTCATCTACCTCCATATCTCCAAGGCTTTTGACAAGGTCCCCCCATTGTATCTTTTTCTCTAAATTGGAGAAAGATGGATTTGAAGAGTGAGCTATTTGGTGGATAAGGAATTGGTTGGGAGGTTGCAGTCAGAGAGTTGTGGTGAGTGGCTCTATTTCCAGATGGAGGCTAAAAATGAGTCTGTCTTGGGACCAGTACTCTTTAACATCTTTATCAGTGACATAGATGATGAGATTGAGTACACCCTTACCAAGTTTGCTGATGACACCAAGCTGATCAGTGCAGTTGATACAGCAGAAGGAAGGGACGCCATCCAGAGGGACCTTGATAAACTTGAAAGGTGGGCCCTTGAAAACCTAGTGAGGTTCAACAAAGCAAGGTGGAAAGTTTTGGACTTGGGTCAAGGTAATCCCATATATGTATACAAACTGGAAGAGGAACTCCTTGAGAGTAGCCCTGCTGAAAAGGACTTAGAGGTTCTAGTTGATGAAAAACTTAGCAGGAGACATCAGCATGAGCTTGCAGCCTTGAAAATCAAAGGTATCCATAGTTCCATAAAAGGAAGGCTGCCAGCAGGGAGAGGGAGGTGTTTGTCTCATGTTCTGTTCTGGAGAGGCCCCAAATGGAGTACTGCATCCAAGTCTAGGGCACTCAACACAGGAAAGATGTTGAGTTTTTGCACAGGGTCCAAAGGAGGGTCACAGAGATGAGCCAGGGGCTGATGCACCTCTCCTGTGAAGATAGGTGGAAGGAAGGGCTTGTTCAATGTGGAAAAAAGAAGGCTGTGGAGAAACCTCATTGTGGCCTTCCAATATTTTAAGGGAATTTATAAACATAAGGGACATCAACTTTTTACATGGTAAAATAGTGATAGAACAAGGGGGAGTAGTTTTAAACTAAAGGAAGGGAGATTTAGGTTAGATGACTCCCTTCCAATCTAAGCCAGTCTATGTTTTTATGATTCTATAACGTCTTCCTTCAGTCTATTTTCTGTATCAGACCCCAACTTTAAATGGATAAAAGAAGGGATATGGAATGGTAGTATCTTCTAGCAGCGACAATTCAAACATGGATGAAGATCTGTAAGGATGAAGATTTTCCTGAAAATATGAGAGCAATTGTATCCTTTGAGAATATGATTGATTTACAGTCAATGGAGAACATTTTAATTCAGCTCCTTTCACTTGAGGCCTTGCTATTTAAATAGAGCTTTAAGAAATTGTACAGTTTGAAAAAAAAGTCATTAACATTGACTTCTGAGACTGAAAAGTTTTAACTAAATATTTAAAAGTAATGTATATCAAAACGTTATCCAGGTTTTTTTTGTATGAATAGTGTACATCTGAAAGTGTAAATGATATTCATTAAATGGATTAAAGTAAGCAAAGAATGAAAGGAAATACCTAGTATATCCTACTATGAAAAGCTACAAACGATTGTCTTTAACCATGTCCTCCAAAAGAAATAGGAAAGTATTATTTGACATGTCCCTTAGTTACATACCATTTAAAACTGTATGAGCAATGAATTTCTGAACACCATAGCCTAAGTCGTTGTAAACTCGTTAATTGTGGAGAAACTTCTATTAAAATCTTTTATTTTGAATTAATGGCTATATAGATTAAAAAGCTCTTAAAATACTAAGGTAGTAATACTAAAATACTAAGATAGTTTTTCCTTTGGAGGTATGTTTTTTTCAGAACATTTTTACTTGCATTAATTGGTCACAGAACTAACATAGTTATGCAAATAATTCTGCTTTTTTTTAGCACTTATGTATATTGATTTCTCACTTATCTTAGGAATCTTCACAGAGCTAATAAATAATACTTTGTAATTATACTGTTCGATAACACTGTCAGTTGAGATGTTAATTTTATTTTATGTCGAGTCATAACAGATTGATATTTGATTCTGTATGTCAGCAAAAAAAAAAAAGGTGATTGCATAGCCTCCTTTCTTTGCATTAACTCCGTCAGTATTTATTTGTTATTTTTCCCAATATTTCAAGCACTAGCAAATAGAGGGATTTTATCCTTATAAAAACATATTAAAATATTTTCCTTGAGGGGGGAGGCAAGAATTATTTTTTTAATGCTTCCACACAGTTGAAAAGATTGATACGGTAATACTTAATCAGGGATGTTTTCTCTAAAATACCATGAGCTGGTATGTCTTGTGTTTGGAATAATTTTTTTCATGTATTATATTCAACTTTTCTTGTTACTAATGGAATAGCTTATGACCAGTGCTTCTTGATTTGTTTTCAAACAAATATTGAAATTTATTTTATAGATAGGTAGATAGGTAGATAGCTAAATAGGTAGAATATTAGATTTCTGAAAATATTCCATATATGCGTATTTACATTAGCAATGTGCATATTTATCAGAATACTGTGACTTTCTTTCATTTTATTTTTCCTTTTCTGGAAATAAATATCCTCTTTTTTTTTTTTTTTTGTTTGGTTTATTTTTCTTCCCTCTGAGAATGTACCATTGTTTTTTTGTGTGTGAAATTGTGTACACAATATCTCAAAATGAATGGAAAGAAGAAAGAGAGTGTCAAAATGCAAGTTTCTCAATAAATTTAACAGAAAGTCACAGAAAGTTGTTTTGAATATGTCTTAAGGTATGAGTGACCCTTTAAGGTGTAAAAAAAAAAAAAAAAACAACAAAAACTTCATAAAGTCCAAGTAAGATTGCACATGTCTTGTTGTAAGTTTTGATAAAATCTGTGCTGCTTGAGAGATATTGCCAATAGAGTCCTCCCTAAAATAAGCATTTTCTATATATTTAAATTTGTCAACCTCTAATTTTTTGGGCTACAAAACTTCATCTGAAATCTGAAACAGAGATGGTGATAATGACAAAAAGATTTTCTCATTTGGCCTAATTAAGATTCTGTCCTTTGCTTCTAATTAAATGGGTTACACTACTGTGTCTTGTTGAAAAGGAACATAAAGATTTTTAAGATCAGTGGTGAATTCAGACTTTGTCTTCAGTATCTAGTTTCTGCTTAATTATATTGAATTCATTAATATTAAAAAACCTTTGAAGAGCAATATTTATATAAGTTCATAGTTAGCTTACAGCTATTCAGACCTTGGAGTTTTTTTCCTTTTCAGCTCATGCTGTGTTTTTTCTTTTTAATAGGATCAAACAAGATCCCTTCTAGAATTCATATTTCAGCTAATCATTGCTGGATAATTCAGTAAACTCATCTTTCTTCCCTGTCAAAACCAAAGTTATCATCTTCTGGCAACAAGATGTGAATATAGTGCTTCAACACTTTTATATCTTCGTAAGTAAGGGAAGAATTAAAAAGTGCGTGCTTATTTTTTATGTCTTTGGTACATGTTAATTAAATCTTAGTAAAAATTGTCCTATGAGTAAGCAAGTTCCTCAGTAAGTAGGTAAGGGAGAAGCAAATGTAACTACAATAGAGTTTTTCTTACCTTTGTAATATTAATCTTCTAAACACGTATCAGTGAAGAATGATGCAATGGCTGGTGCCAAATTCTCAAGAAAAAATGAAACCTGTTAAAAAAAGTAATATTGGTATATAGTATAGAAGTTAATCAATTTAATGATAGTGATACACGATGGTGTATTCTGAAACCAGTAATACAGAAAAGATGAGATTGATGCCTACAGAGTAGACGCAGGTTTAACTTGCTTTTCTTTATCACCTCTTTTTACAGTGACAGGAAGTAGCATAAGGAACTTATATGCTGAATGTTGAATATGATGGTGTTACTGGTTACTTGGCCAGCAGCCAGCTGCTAAAAGATGAAACCAACTCAGACCAAAGCAAGCCCAGACCAGCCCTGAGAATCTGCTCTCAGTACAAGGACAACAAGTTTTTACTGGTAACGTCAAAAATGATATTACAGGGCTGCAATCTTTTCATTGTCAGTGGCTTCTAGAAGTTGTTCCTGAAATTTCATTTGGACAATTAGCTGGGGTACTGGTAGAAGAGAGCAGGTGCTGGAAGGGAGAACCCTTTTCTTTTGAGTTACATCTAACCTGCCTTTCCATGTTTTGTTGCTGTTGTTTCTTTTGGTTTTCTTTGGCTGTTAAGTTGCTCAGTTGCTTTGTTCTGTTATTTTTTGTTGTTTGGTTTTCAGGTTTTTTTTTTTTTTTTTTTTTTTTTTTTTTTTTTTTGTTAGTTAGTTGGATTTTATTCACAGAACCATAGTAAATTTCCATAAATCAGTTAGTATATGGTCCAGTCTGAAGAGAGATTGTTGCCAGCATGAGATCTGGTCTCTCTGATTTCAGCTAAATAAATTTATAGGATTTTACAAATGTAAATTCATTGAACTAACATTATTGTAAGAACATATACTTTCCTAAGTTTTTGTCTAATCTTTTCAACAGCAGTTTTCCTCTCTGGGCAACCTGTGCCCAATGTTCCATTAGCTGTACAGTAAAGATGTTTTTCCTGATGTTGAGATGGAACCTCCTGCCAAAGAAAGCCTATCTTCTTTGAATCTTCCCTTTGGGTATTTATACGCATTGATCAGATACTCCTGATCCTCCTCTTCACCAGGCTGAACAGTCTCAGCTCTCAGCATCTGCTCATGCAAAAGGTTATCTAGTCTTTGGACAACCTATTGGCCTCTTCTGTGCTTTTTCCAGTACATTCAGGTCCCTCTTGTACTGGACAGAACAGGACTGCACATAGCATTCCAGGTGCGACCTTACCAATGCTGAGTAGAGCGTTTTCACATTGCTATAGGCTGCTAACAGTTTAGTCACTAACTTCATCCCCTTCTGAATAAGCAAGGCCAGCGTCCTTGGTCTCTATTTTTCAATCATGTTGAAGATTCCTAATCATTTGGATTTGATCTTTTACTGTTACTTTTCTAACAATGTCAAATTGCTCATCTGTGTATATTATGGTCACAGTTTCAGAACAGTTCTTGAACTCAAACACTTCAAATTAGGCCTGATAAGTAATGTAGAGTTATTTCTTCTCCTAGGGCCTTTCTTATGTCTCTTACTTGAAATTATGATAGCTAGAATTTTAGTCTTCCTGTTTTGCTCCAATACAATGCTAGTCCAGTCTGACAAATTGTCTAGCAGTTTATCAGTTTAGAGATATCAAGCAAAGCAGCAGGTAAAATAACATCAACAAAATTGAATTCGAATCTCCATAGGAGACCCCTACGTAATTAAGTAATCTTGAAATATATTTCACAGTATATATATTCACATTCCTGAATTCTCAAAAGAAATTTTGCATTGAAGCTCTGAATACAGGCACTTAATTTTATGTTTCAGTGTGGTGAATGAAGTGTAACTTCACAATAGTTGTTTATATCATTAAGAATAAAAGTATATGAGCTGGAGGAGATTTTGCAGTTTAAATATTCACAGTCATCAGTTTTCTGCACTTCAGAGCTCTTTCATATTTACTTTCAATATTTACTTCCTTCAGACATTCTAGTTGCATGGAACATCAGTTTTTGACCACATTTAATAAACT
Source organism: Lagopus muta (assembly GCF_023343835.1). NCBI lineage: Eukaryota > Metazoa > Chordata > Aves > Galliformes > Phasianidae > Lagopus > Lagopus muta. The sequence continues at coordinate 51,407,409 of NC_064436.1, forward strand.
TCATTTCTTAGAAGAATAAGTAACTTTATCTCTTAATTTCTTGATGTTTGAAAATTTTAACTGAATATTTAAAAGTAATGTGAATTGAAAGAGTATCCAGTTGAAGTGATTTTACCGTATGCTTTAAAGCCCACACGTCATATTAATTGTTTTGTTTATGTGAGAACAAAACATTTAAAGATTTTTCTGCTTTGTTTAAAAGTGAATGGAAGAATAAACTAAAAATTTGTATCTCCTGTTAGGATATTTTTTCTTACCTTGCTTCTATAACAGTATAGTTGTCAAAATAAATTACATCTCAAAGTCTTTCACTTCTCAGCATAGGATTTTTTTCCCTCTTTGCTCTCTACACAAAAATGAAAATGGAATAACACACTTTAATGAACTCTATTTTAAATGACTGCCTTAGGCAAAATGCGATTGAAGTACAAAGAATAAAATAAAACCTTAATACATGTCACTAATCAAAAATGTACAAATGGATTCTGATTTCTGACAAGAGCTGGTAAAAACAGCCTATTGCCTCAGGAAGTTAGCATTCTAACCTAAATTATTATAGATAATTGTAGTGTCATCACAGCATAAGTATTTTATATCATGTGCATTTTCCTTCTGAAGTCTGCAGCCTGAGTTGAGAAAAGGGTTATGTTATCACATTCCATTGCCCCCCTTACCTCTGTCTCTTCGTCTTCTTCTCCCCCCCTCTACCCCCAGTACTCCTCATCTAACCCATCCATGAGATTTCTAAAGAAAAAAAGTGGAAATTTTATACTCCAGTATACTTGCACACACAGTATGATCTAAATTCACTCTCTGAGGCTATTTCGGTACTGCAGTTTATTGTCCCCTCTTTCATGGGAGAATATTTCAGTTTGTTAAAAGAAGCCCCAGGGAATAAATAAGAGAAAACCATTCACCCCTAATTTAATGGTAAAGCTAAGAACAGACTAGCATTTCTTTTGTAACTCAACACTACCAAAAACTGCACACTTTTCTGAAAAGTGTTTATACCTACTGTACAGGTAAGTAACAATTCCCCACTATCCACTAGATCTTTGTGTTAGAATAGTTAGTGAGAAAACACTATTTAATTACTAAATATTTTGAGTTCTGTAAGGTTCATATTATTATGGAAAGCTGAGATAGAGCTGTATAAATATTTCATAATTCATCTTGTTTACCAGTGAGAAATAGTGAAATTATTGATTATTTTTTCCTTTCATGATAGCATGCATTATGTTTTACTATGTTACTAAAATGAAAAATTTTCCACATTTCTGTAGTTAAATGGAAGATAAATTAACCACTAACTTACATTCTTTTCTGTAATATCTTGAATTCCAAACTCATTTATACTGTTACGTTTAAAAGATCTTCAGTAGTTCACTTTAATTATTTTTCACATGTCAAATGAGTTAATCAGTGACTATACAAGAAATTCAAACTTTTTTCTTTTAAAAAGAAGAAACTTATTTCTCGTGTCACCTAATTATCTGTGCATGTAATCGGTTGCCTGATTCACTTTTAGAAATAGATAGAGTCAATGTTGCTTCTATTGAATCAGATGTGGCCCAGTCTTTTTACATCTCCTTTGTATTTAGAGTTGAAATGGCAGCAGAGATGTTAGTGTGCAGATCTTTTACTTCACCTATTCAGTTTACTGCAAAGTGTGTGTGACACACCTGGAAAGCATGAGTGACACACTTACAAAGTCTGGGTGACATACTTGCACATTGACTGTAATGATGTTGTAAAATGCTCCTACCTAGAAGGAAATTGCTAATGAATGTGATTTTGTAAAACTTTTAAATATGGACCATATTCTTAAATGTGCTGGTGTAGCAAGACTGTATCATCATCTGTTCAGAGATCATAGCAAATTTACAGATGAACTCAAAAGCAGAACTTTCTTTTTAAGAATTTTAACTCATTTCTTGTTTGGTTATATTTTACCATCTGAATACTAGCAGGATTGTTCACATCTCCATACTTTAATTTATAATCACAGTGTGATTTTTTAAATGAAACATTAAAACATTTAAACATTGAAAGTAATATGGAAAAATAATTTACAGAAATAATATACAATATTCATGGATTTTTAAGTAAATGTTTATATTCCATTTAAGAACATGTGTATATTTATATCTCTCTTAATGCCAGTAACCAAAAATAATACCCCGAGCTTTTAAAAGTGTAAGCTTTAACAGAAATCCTTAACTTTTAACTGTATTAATAGGAATAAATGTAAAAATTGAATCTCAACCACATGGATATGTCCCACAGGTTAAAAGGAGCTCAAGATTTAAATAGTGTAAAAATAAGAGCATTGTGGGGCCTTATGTATCTTAGCCATATAAATTATAAAATGTGTTCTATGAATGGTTAGATCCTTGGCCCATTTTTCTGCCATGTTTACATGCTATATTTTATGCATATGCTATATTTTTGCTTATTCTATTAATTTTGAACAAGTAAAATGAAAATATAGTGTAGAAGTATAAGAAAGGATTAGCATTTCTAAAAGAGCAAGAAATCCCAGCAGCATTTTACACCAAATAGATAAATAAATGTAAATACTAACAAGCTACTCTCCATTTCAAATGATACAAATAGCATCTGGATGTTCCAACAGGAGAATATTGAATAAATATCTGTATGAATGAGAACTCAGCAATGGAATTTCTGAAACTTTCAAGTTGCCAGAATTAATCAAGGCCTGCTTGGTATAACTCCTTTCTTAATTTCTCTTCTAAACAAAATAAGCTTCAGCTTACTGAAGCTGGAATTATTTCTGCTAGATACTAGGTAACTGTTAATCTATATTATCTGTAAGAATACCTAAAGGCACTACAATGATTAAGAATATAAGGGCTGGTTTGATTCATGCAGTCAAATGCATGACATATTATGTGTTTTTTATTCTAAAAAAAAAAAAAAATAAATCAGAAAACATCATGCTAAACAATTTCCATCAAGTCTTGAATGAATGTCTTCCTTAAAGGCTTACTAAAAAGTAGATTATTGAAACATATTAAGCAGTTAAGGAGATTATGTACTAAATATATAATTTATATATCTAAACACAACTGGCTGAATGTCTTGAACAAATATGAAGTACACTGTACATTTGCATGCTTGTTTAGTTTCAAATTTGTGGAACTTAATTCAATGTTAGGATACAGTTATATTTGTATCCTAACATAAGTTAGGTTATAATAACTTAGTATCACGTAAGTGACTTTATGTCTCTGTTTTAATTGCTTTTCTTAATGCAGTATCATGGAACTACAAGATTGTTGTGACAGGAAGAAACCACTTGATACATATGGTTGAACTTCCCCACTCAGGAGTGATGTCTCCTGAGCTGCATTTTCTACAGGGTAAATAGCCTAATCTCTCTCAGGTTCCCTTCATATCAGAGAAGCACTACTACCTTTTCCTTCATTGGACTCCTGAAAGCATGACCAAAACTACATAAAACACTCCAGGTTTGGTTTCAGTAGTGCTCAGTAAAGGGGAAAAGTCACCTTCCTTGACTTGCTAGTGGCTTATATTCACCACTCCCAGGTCCCCAAATCATTCCCCATGTAGTTAACATCCAGAATGTATCTGATGACTGAGGTTTGTTTGGATTTTTTTGGGTGTACAGAAGCATATCTAATAATTCATTCATGTCATTGAGCTCTAAAGAACACATCTACTGTGAAAGGCAGTAGAGTTTGAACCTTTCTTCCAATATTCCATTTAATTTTGTTGCCTTGTGACATTTGGAAGCAGAGGGGCAGTCTGACAAAATGACATCTGACCATGGAAGTGCAGTCTTCTTCAAAACTCTCAAGGTAATGTAAAAGTCAGTGTCCATGATTTAATACTTGTATAGGATTTGTTCAGATATCTGAGTACTAGTTTTTGAATAGGCTAGCTTAAAATAGGTCAAGACTAGATGGAGATACCATAAAACTAAAATAAAAAGATTGATACAAGGAACGTCACTGCATTATTATTATTATTATTTATAAATGAATGGAAAATATAAGTGAGATTACAGAGACCAAAGGAGGAAATGGACTCTCTCTTCAAGAGACAGACAGTCTCTGTAGAAAAAAACTTTCAAGAGGTAATATCTCAGCTGGCACAAAGTAGCAAAAGACCAGGACCCTGTATTTTTATTTTTATTGAATGTGTTCTAAAAAAAATTTGAAAGACATAGAAATTGAAATTTGAAGACATAGAAGTACACTGTACTCCAAGATTTTGTTCATCTAATGGAAGACACATGAAAGCTAATAAAAGCTTTATTTTTTAAATCAAAGATAATGTTGTTGATCTCAAATATTCTAGTTTGCTACAACTTTAGTATACAAATGATTTTTGATACAATTTTTAGGAAAAAAAAAAAAAACAAACAGCACAACAAACCAAATCAACCAACTAATAAAAAAAAACAAACAACAACAAAATGAAGTTTGTTCAAATGAAAAAAAATCCAAGAATTATATCTCATTATGTCTATGGATTTTGGAAGATGAACTGTTCAATGGATTAAGAACTGATTTGTTGGTCAAAGCCAATGGGTTGTGATCAACAGTTTTGTCTGGGAAGAGGCTGGTCACAAGTGGTGATTGGTGCTCTTCAACATCTTTATCAATGACATAGATTATTGCATTGAGTGCTCTCTCACCAAGTTTGCAGATGACACCAAGAAGAGCAGTGCGGTCAATACACAAGAGGAAAGGGAAGCCATCCAGTGGGACCTGGACAGGCTGGAGAAGTGGGCCCATGTGAATCTAATGAGGTTAAACAAGGCCAAGTGGAAGGTGGTGCACTTGGTCTAGAGCAATCCCAGGTATTTATACAGAGTGGTGGAAGAACTCCTTGAGAGGAGAGGAACTCCTTGAGAAGGACTTGGAGGTCCTAGTGGATGAGAAGCTAGACATGAGCCAGCAGTGGGCACTTTTGCAGTCCAGAAGTCTAACTATATCCTGGGCTGCATTAAAAGAGGAGTGGCCAGCAGAGAGACGTAGGTGAATGTCCCCCTCCATTTGGCTCTTGTGAAGCCCCCATCTGAAGTATTGCATCCAGGCTGGGGACCTCCAGCACAAGAAGGACATGCAACTCTTGGAGCAGGTCCAGAGGAGGGTTGATAAGATGATCAGAAGGCTGGAGCACCTCTCCTATAAGGAAAGGTGGAGGGAACTGGGTTTGTTTAACTTGAAAAAGAGAAGGCTCCAGGGAGACCTCATTGTGGCCTTCCAGTACTTGAAGGGAACACATAAACAGGAGGGGGAATGGCTGTTTACCTGGCTGGATGGTGGTAGAACAAGGGGGAAGGGTTTTAAACTAAGGCAGGAGATTTAGGTTAGATATTAGAATGAAGTTTTTCACCCAGAGGGTGGTGATGCACTGGTACAGGTTGCCCAGGAAGGTTGCAGATACCCCATCCCTGGAGGCATTCAACACCATGCTGGATGTGGCTCTAGGCAGCCTGATCTAGTGGTTAGTGACCCTGCACACTGCAGGGGAGTTAAAACAAGGTGATCTTTGAGGTCCATTTCAACCCAGGCCATTCTATGACTCTATGATCTGTAATTGCTCTCAAATAATAATAAAAAAGAAATCTTGCAGTACAGAAATAAGCTGATTAATTTTATCAGATATGAACTGTTTTTAACAATTCCTTTTTTTTTTATAGTGGAAAGAGATATCTTAAAAGAAAATAGGTGTTTTTTAAAGGCAGAGAAATTTGATCCTGATTACAATTTATCTGAACTATATCATTTATTTTAAGTGTAAACAAATACAAATTTAAACAAAATACAAAACAAATTGCCTTCAGAGAATCAGACTATCCTTAGATGGAAGTGACCCACAAAGATTGTCCTGCCTACACTTAGGACTAACCAAAAAATTGAACCGTATGTCTGAATGCTTGAGTCAATTTCCATGGGTCTTATTTTTGGTCACCATAGAGAAGAAGTCTGACTGGCTCTTGTGACGAAGATGTAGGCTGTCACGAGGTCCCCCCTCAGACTCTTCTCTAGGCTAAACAAAGGAAGTGACCTCAGCTGTTCCTGTGGTCCTCTCTTGTAGACCTTTCATCACTTCTGTAGAACTTCTTTGAGTGCTCTTCAATAGTTTTATAACCTTCTTATCATGATGTCCAAATTGCACTCAATACTTCAGGTGAGGCTGCATCAAGGGTGAGACGACAGGGCTGTGCCTGATAAACCCCAGCATATGGTTGGCTGTTGTGACTACCAGGGCACACTGTTGACTCATACTCAACTTGCTGTGAATCAGAACCCACACACCTTTTTCCACAGGGCTGCTCTCCAGTCTTTTGTATTCCAATCTGTTCATGTATCCAGGGTTGCCTCAGGTGCATAATCTGTCACTTGCTTTTGCTAAACTTCATGTGATTTTTGATTGTCCTGCCCTCCAATTTGTCAAGATCTCTTTGCAAGCCTTCTCTACTCTTGAAGGAGTCAACAGCTCCTCCCACTGTAGTATTATCTGCAAACTTAGTATGCATTTTAGTCGTACAACTTAGTATTCATTTTAGTCGTAGAACACTTTTATAAAAATTACTGAAGAGAACTGGCCCCTAAAATACTCCTGGAAAACCCTACTAGTGACTGGATGCCAGTCTTATGTAACTCCATTTACTATAAAGCTTATATTTTATATATTATAAAGAACTATATTTATAGATTTAATATGTCTGAATGTATATTTGTATCTAGTAAGAGGTGTCCCTCACACAGAAAGGGGCTTGTAACTAGGTGATCTTAAAGTTCCCCTCCAACTCCAAGCATTTTATGATTCTATGATTATGTCAACAGGCAATAGATGAAGTCATTTTTCTCCATTTATTTTACCCATGGCAATAACGTAAGTGATGACTTTATTTTGAACCGCAAACTTTCTCGTCTTGTTCTTTCTGTTGTCACCCTTTTTACCCTGAGAGAAGAATGAGACAGTGTTTGAGTGAGTGTGCTTAGCTCCTGGACATTCAGTCCACCACTGTACTGCTCTTCAATTTCAGCTTCCTACAAAGAAAAGATACTGTGAAAAGCTATGAAATTCAAAATGCCATTAATAAGTTTAAAAATATATTTATTATTTCTTTTTACATACTTTACTAAACAAAAATGTTTGGGTTTGCAGAATTGCAAGAAGAATCAATCAAAAAATTGTAAGTATTGGTCTATAAATAGAGAAACATTAAATGTAAGTAATCCAGCAGCTCTTCATTATTACTTCATAGTATACAGCTAGGAATGTTTATCAAAAAATTCTGAAAGACAAATATTTAAGACTGTGCTTATCTGGATTAGTAAAAAATATTAAAACATACAAATCAACAAACAATCAAATAAAACAACCATGTCATGGAGACAATTAGTTTGGAATACTGAATAAAATATTCAGCATCTAGGGTGGTATTTTCGAGTTCATTTTGATGCCAGCAGATGGGACTTTACTGTTATTAATTTATTTTCAGTCAGAACAAACGTGTAATATAATTATTTTCAGTTTACTCTCATGTGGAAGTCAGACATTTATTAAAATGGGCTTTGATTCATGTCCACCAGTAACTCAAAAGGTATCTAGCACATTGGCATTAATGATAAAAATATAGTCGTGTTCTTGAAAATGGTAGAAGTTGGACTTGATTTATCCCTAGTATCTGACTTTTTGAAACTGTAGCTATAAGTGTAGGACAGAAAATTACATTTGATACAACAAATGTCTTTTGTTCTCTTTGTATGGTATGATATATATATCTCTTTAGATGGTCAGAGAGAGAATTCAGACCCATATTCCTTTTCCAGGATACAATTTGTTAAAGATATGAAATGGAAACACAATGCATTTTTCTTCTGTTTTTTTTTTTTTTTTTTTTTTTTTTTAATTGAAAAGAAAAACCAACATAATAGTTCAAGGAGAAATCTTTCTTTCTTTTTTTTTTTTTCCTCCAAGAAGCAATGCATCTAATTTTAGAGACAATATATACAGAATAGCCAATATATCCACATCTGAACAGGTTTGAGCAGGACATGCATGGATACATGTAATATATGTTCTGATAGTCAGCACAAATGTTTCAATAAGAAAAATAATGGATATGTGTGACATTTTTGATTCAAGACCATCTCCTGTGATCGATAATTTTTAAATAACTTTCAAAAGATGATTTATCTATTACAGATACTAATATATTAAACATTGCATTTTTTTCCACGTGATGTGTAAGATTTTCTTGATCTTAGTATTTCATGTTGTATATTCCTGACAGTACCATAACATATCTATATTTACTGCACTTTTCAGGTGAACAAGGAAATGTCAGAAGAAATAAGACAACAAATTATATCTGCCACAAATTCAATGCAAAATTCCATTTCCAAACGTCATACTCCAATATTTCAGACATCGCAGCATTATACTATCTGAGATGAACAATACTGGTAATTTTTCACCTTAAACACATTGTAAACTCATTAAAAGATTTTTTTTTGTATGTGTTAACAAATAATTTACAAAAATTAAGGAAATAGTGTGCCTAAAAAATTCAAATTTTCATATTTAATCTACTCAAACAAGAGTGGTGAGAATGTATTTTCTACAAATAATTTTCTTTTAATTTTTAAGGTAGAAGCTGAAGGCCTTCTGCATTGAACTTGAACATTCAAAATGTTATTACTAATCTGAATATTTTTTGAGGTTACAAAATTCAATGTTATCAAGTTTCACTTCATTCCCAATGCTATATGAATATTTTTGTTTGTTTGTTTGTTTTTAATGAAATTTCCTGTATGCTTCTTAGGCAAGCTTATAGAGACTTGTGCTGCTTAATAGCAGCAAAAAAAATCTCACTTTTATTTCAGTTTTAACTTAAGTTAAAGTTAAGTAAGTTAAAAATCACCTTTATTTTTAGCAAATTTAATTTTCCTCTTCTATGAATAATAGTGAAAGAAACACAATTCTAATTCTCTTAAACTGCTCTTCTGTGAAATTAATTCTGTAATATATTCATTTAACACCTTTATAACAACATTGGCTTGAAGAGAAATACATAATGTATCACATATGTAAAGTGACGAACTGCCCCACTGTAATTCTTGTATGCAGGTTGTGCCAAAACTCACGCCTATCATTAATTTCCGTGGAGATTACAACAGATACATACAGAACTTTATCTATTTGATAGAGCAAATTCTCAGCTACAAAATGCTATTTTTCAACATAGTCACCACCATTAGCCATGCATGACGCATGCTCATAAAAACCTCCACCAGTAGTTGTGTATATTCATTTCATTTCATTTCATTTAGATTTCTTTCTTTTTATTTTAATGTCATTCCTACCCTCATTCAACAACAGCGAACCTTGAACTTTCTTCTGACTGACCACTGTCTTAAAACTGGTTGAGAACTTCATGTGAAATGTGCTGGTGGAAATCACTTCTTTTTGTTTCCATGAAATTTGCACAAGAGTTAGATAATGTAGAATATGATGTAATTTCTATAATGTAACACTGTGAGATAGATGGCATCATTCAATGCACCATTTAAAGTTCAGCAGTATACATTCCTAAGATCCAAATTCAAAATTTAGGAAAGGGTAGATCATTCTCTCTCTCCATCAGCATACCAACAGTATCTCACTTACTATCATGTAAGATGCCTGAAATAAAATTCAGAGCTGTTATAAATAAGAGCTGAATGTTAGCATTGTCTTTCTAGAGAGATGAATCTCTTTCTACTATATACTCCTTTGCATAAATGTACACACAAGAGAAAATGGCAGATAGAACACTAGAGAAACATGAGATTTAATGCCAGATTAAATTTCAATTATTATAAGGAAGAAATATTAAAAAAATAATAAGTCAACAGAAATGCTGAACTCATTTATCAGTGATAGTTATTCAGTAGGTTGTTCTTTCTGGCACACTTTTCCAGGTGCTTGAATTTCTAGCGAGAAGTCTGATAACTGATTCTGTTCATGATGAGCTAGAAATTGCAGACTGTGAACTTGGAGTTATCTTGAAGAATCTGAAGAAACAGATGTTTATTGTTTATTATGTTTATTTTTAAGAGTATTTCAAAAGAAAAGATGAAGGGCAATGTTCAAATAGGCTCCACTTTTTGTGTTTTATTGTGCTTTTTCAGTTTATAAGGGACAGTAATAAGACATAATGTCATAGCAAAACACAGTGAGAAAATGTCAGTCAACTTTGACAGTATTTTTAAATCTGAAATTTAAAACACACAGACTTTATTATTCAAAAGTTAATCAAAACAGTTTCAAAGTCATAATGATCTCCATTATCAGTATATGCAGAGATGTTCCTTTTTAAGCAGGAGTCTCTCTCTTATTGGAGTTGAAGAAATTTTGTAAGATTTATCTCAAGGTTTTCTTACAGGGCAAAATTATATTTCTGGAGGCAGTGTTCTGGGAAATAGTTTTGGTGATGAAAAGCTAAAACACTATTAAAAACAAAAGCCAATCTCATGTTTTTAGCTATTTTTTAGATCATTTTTTCTTAAATTTCCAGGAAAGCACTGCTGATTGCTTACATGTGTTTTGAATATTTAATTTTCATTTGTATTCTCACCCAGACACAAGTAATTTCCTTTGGCTATAGCTGCAAATCAATTTTCTTTTAAAAACTCTTTTCATTAACCATTAAGAAAAAGATTTTAAAATAGTCATAGTCATTTAATACTTGGTCATCCCATAATAGTTATTATTCTGGCTTCAGCTTTTACTTTTTAGACCACAGGCAAATGAATGAAGATTGCAAAGGTGAGATTTTAGAGTACCATATACACACATAAGTGCACGTAGTGACATATGTCATGTAGTGACAGGACAAGGGGGAAATAGTTTTAAACAGAAAGAGGGTGGGTTTAGACTAGATATTAGGAAGAAATTCTTCACTGTGAGGATGGTGACACTGAAACAGGTTGCCCAGTGAGACTGTGAATGTTGCCTCCCTGGAAGCATTCAAGGCCAGGCTGGATGGGGTTTTGAGCAACCTGGTCTAGATGGAGGTGCCCTTGACTATGGAATAGGAGCTGAAACTAGATGATCTTCAAGGTTCCTTCCAACCCAAACCATTCTATGATTCTATAATGAGTTTGAGTAGGCTCACAATTCTTAAACTGCTTAAGAAGATAGAAGCTGGACTTGAATGTTCAACAAATGAATGTTTGACTTTAAAAAATACTTGGAAAATACAAGGAACTATCTGGGTTAGAATTTGTGATACTATCATGTTTAATTCACCTAATGACTGATAATTTTATTTTCAGGAAAATAAAGAAGACAGTTAAAATTCTGCAAAGTAAGTACATTATGAAAAAGAAATATGGAAGTCCTAGATTTCTAATTGTTATGTTAATGCATATTGATTTAATTTCCTTTATATCTGACTGAACAACTCCTGTAGCTTCTTGTATAAAAAGATTTTTTTTGCAATTTTTTCCTCACTTTTAATCAAAAGAGCAAGAATAGAGTAGATCCACATTGAATCCAACTGTTTGACCTCTTTACGGATAACCAAAAGTTAAAGTGTGTTAACAAGGGCGTTATCCAAAAGCCTCTTGAACACTGATAGGCATGGGGCATGAGGGCATGAATCACCTCTCTAGGAAGCCTTTTCCAGTGTTTGACCACCTGCATTCCTAAAAATCTGCGCCAGCAGAAGTGACTCACTGTCACTGTCAGAAGTGCTGAAACTCACCACGTACCTGTGCTAACATTCACTGTTTGGTCTGCATAAATATTCAGCAAGCATTGATGAATGTCAGTGAGTGCAACTCATTCTGAAAACTAGAATTCAACTACGCTTCTCTGGTGTCTGGAAGGTTGTTTATCACTTATTTATTTATTTTTTACCCTACCCTCACTCCCAGACAGCATTTTTACCCCCTTCTTAGCTGTATTTTCAGAGAAGTACCATCAGCTTGGCTGACATGCTTAACTATGTCCTGCAGTAGGCCCATTGATACTGACTGCAACTGACATGGATCAGTCCCTGGCCTCTTCTCACACAAGTTACACCTGTGGCTTTCCTGCTGCCAACTCTTTGACATCTACAACCAATACAGTAAAAAATTTAGAATCCTTTGGATGAGGAAGAGACATGAGGGAAAATTAAGATGCATGAAAGAGAAAATCAAGACTAATAAAAACAACAGGAAAACCAATATACTACATAAGCAATAACCTTAAAATTGTTATTTGCTTACTGATATTGCCTACTACCTTCTTCTCACCTGATGCTGTTTTCACCAATATAGTGTCTTCTGGATCCTAAAGTAGAAGACACCAGTCTTCCTTGATCTTAGGGATGGTGAGAGGTCATGGTAAGTCATCCATACTTCCATACTTCATTGCTAGTTGTAAGAGTCCATTTATTTTCAGTCATTAGTTTAGGGCTATACATATATATATTTTTTCTTTGTTATTACTCTCTGCTTTCTTTTGAAGGATTATCAACTCAACTTTAAAAGTTTCAAAAATATGTCCTCCAGCCTCTATTGACAGAAAGAGAATAAAACAGTTTCTTATGCTGTGATTGCCAGTTAGTCAGACTTAAAATGATGGAAGGAATTCTCAGTTTCAGCTATAGCTCATAAAATGGTTTAAACAATCTAGAACACGCTCAGACCAAGACAAACCCAGACCTGACTTTAGGCTCGACACTGTGAGAGCCACACAAATCTTTAACTTTTCTCTAAAAAAGACAAATCATATCTTGTGTACTATAATATTTTGCCTGTGCAAATACAGATGAAAGACACACTGCTGAGAAATGAATATAACTTTCAGTAGCATAAAAGATCTCCGTAACTCACACAAATACTTGATGCATTTGTAGTAGTATGGAGGTGTTGGTGTGCTTTACAGCTTTATGTGTTTTGGAAAAGTCAACTAGAAGTTAAATATTTATCTATTAGTCTACTAAGACTGGATAATGGATGGAACAGATTACATGTCTTAGCATTATGAAGCATTTTGAGATCTGATGTCTATCATGTCCTACAATTTCTGCATATTTCCCTACTTGACTTTGTGCCTGATACTACTTGTACATCATAGAACTTTAGATCATGGAACTCATAAGAAGCTGCAATATGATATGAGAGATGTAACCCTCATATCATCAACAACAACAACAATGTAGAGTATTGTGCATGGGAGGTGGAAGGTAGAGGCTAAGAAACAGTCACAACAATAAAACAAAACAAAGAGAACTCAAAAGACTCAAACCTGGCCAGTACTCCATGACTTCTCTGAATGTGTACTAAAGACCATTTTCAATAACAGAATAACAGACTGGTCTGCTTAAAGGTCTCTGTTTTTTGATGTTGCTCCTATTTTTCTTATCTGATTTTACAAAACTCCCACATTGGTATTTCCCTTGTAAAGGGAAGGATGGCTATGTAGTAAGTAGATTGAATAATACAGTCTATACTATCAAAGATACTTTTGATACAGAGGAAACATAAAAGAGGAGGAATCAAATATCATGTGTAAAATAGCTAGTAAATAGAAACCTTGTTATTGCTGTACCCACTGCATAAAAAATCATGTTCATGGACAACCTGAAGTATTACATCAGATTCCCTAATTCATCTTCTGTTGGCAAGGGCTTACCAGACAAAGAGAAAAAAGGGTAACTTCAAGCTTTGAGGGCATTCCTACAATATATCTTTTATAAAGCAAGACAGAAAGACGAGTATACATGCAGCCCTTGCTGATAGATAGTTGTTCCTTTTTTAACATTTTGTTCTAATTTTTTTTAATAGGACTGTCGCTTCTGAGTGTTTGCACTTATAGTAGCTTATGTTGTTCAATGGACAAGTTTTGTTTATTAAGTCAAATAGTTTGTCTCATTTCTCCCAAATACCTTCTCATGCAAGTGCAGAAAATATCTTTCTACATTAACTGCATTTATATAAAATGTTTCTGCCAGTACATTAATGGTATTTTAGGTATTTAAAATCATGACCAGCAAAGCCATGCTACAGAGTAGAGCTGATGAATGGGAATACAATGGTTTTGATGGATTGAGCTAACTATTTATTTATGCATACACACAAAAACCTTTCTTGCACTTTTTCTCATAAATTATGCAGTAATACCATCTTGACATCACTTTTCCAGACTGACACATAAGAGCTTTAATCTTTCTTGAATGTATGTCATTGATTCAGATTTCATGAGGCTTAAACAAAAAGTGCAGTCTAATTTGTGATCTAGGATTCCTTTTTTTTTTTATATTAGGCAATAGTATGTCACTGAGGGGAGAAAAAAACAAAACCACATAGTTCCCTGATATCTGCTGTGTTTTTGTTTGGTTTGTCTTTTGTTGAAATTAATACAATGCAAAACAGACATGCAAATAAAAACCCCCAGCTTCAAAGACAACAAAAATCCCTTGATAAGAACTTTTGGTATTTTTTTTTCCTGGCAACTTTCTTTTATTCACTATTCAGAGAAGGTAATGAAATCTTCTTTGTTTTCAGTCAGGATTATAATTAAGAAAGCACACGAATCAAGTTAATGTACTTTCATACTCTCAGATACATACTTAATAATGCAGATCAATAGAGAAAGAATAATAACAATAAAAAAAACACACACGCACATAAAAAGCCTAACTGGATTTTCAGCTCATTTAGTGTTTTTGTTTGTTTGTTTTCCCTTCAGAAGTCCACTAATATACTTTTAGAAATATTACATATTAAAAACCCGTGTTTTTTGTAAGTGGAATATTTAGAGGCTTTGGGTTAAAGATACAGGTTCTGCCACTTTTTACATGCAGTATATGCAGAAACTCTGAAGAAACACAGATTTTCATGGAGAAGCTGGCTGTCCATGGTTTGGATAGGCCTATGCTCTGCTGGGTGAAACACTGGCTGGATGGCAAAGCCTACAGAGTTGTGATCAATGGAGTTAAATCCAGTTGGTGGCCAGTCACAAGTGGTGTCCCCCAGGGCTCAGTACTGGGACCACTCCCAGTACTATATACTTCCCACTCGTATTTAACATCTTTATTCGTGATCTTGATGAGGGGATTGAGTGCACCCTTAGTAAGTTTGCAGATGACACCGAGTTGGAAGTGTTGATCTGCCTGAGGGGAGAAAGGCTCTACAGAAGGACCTGCATAGACTGGATCAATGGGTCCAGGTAAACTGTATGAGTTTCAATAGATCCAAGAGTCAGGTCCTGAACTGTGGTCACAAGAACCCCAGACAAACCATACAGGCTTGTGGAGGAGAGTCTGGAGAGCTGCCTGATGGAAATCCCTTGGTGTACTGATGGACACTTGGCTGAGTATGAGCCAGCAGTGTGCCCAGGTGGCTAAGAAAGACAATGGCATCCTGGCTTGTATCAGGAATGGTGTGGTGAGCAAGACAGGGAAGTAATCCTGTACTTGGCACTGGTGAGGCCACACCTCGAGGAGCAGGTGCTGGAGCAGATCCAAAGAAGGGCAACAAGGCTTGTGAAGAGCTTGAAGAATATGCCCTATGAGGAGCGACTGAAGGAACTGGGGCTGTTTAGTCTGGAGGAGGTTGTAGGGAGACCTTATTGCTCTCTTCCAATACCTGAAAGGTGAGTACAATGTGATCGGTGTTTGTCTCTTCTCACCGGTGACAGGACAAGGGAAATGGCCTTAAGTTGTGCCAGGGGAAGTTTAGGTTGCATATTAGAAAATCTTCTTTACAGAAACACTGGAATAGGATCTCCAGGGAGCTGGTTGAATCACCATCCCTGAATGTGTTTAAAAGCCATCTGGATGCCGTGCCCAGGGACGTGATTTAGTGCAGCGTTATTAGAAATAGGGTAGGATGTTTATGTTGTGGTTGGACTTGGTGATCTTTAAGGTTTTTCCAACCTGAGCTATTCTATGATTCTATTTCAGTAAATCAAATTCTTGTGAGCAATCTGGAGGTTTTCAGTATTAGGCTAGATGGAGCTTAGAGCAACATGGCCTAGTGGGAGGTGTCCTTGCCTATAGCAGAGGAGTTGGAACTTCATGACTTTAAAGGTCCCTTCCAAATCATTCTGTGATTCCATGACTGTATTCAAACCGATGTTATGAAAGAAATTTATATTAGTAGAATATATAGAGAGTTTATACATTCCTTTTTTATTATCAGTTGCTAACCTTCTTCTAACTTTTCCTCAGTGGAATTTCCTGAGCATTTTAATTTTGCAGCAATGAAGAAGAACAAAACAGAACAAAAATTGTTTGCTTTTATGAAATTAGCACTAGACTATATTTTTCTGGTTTACATATCAATGTTGTCCTGTTATGCAAAAGAAACAACAAGAAAAACAACACTGGATAAAAAAGATGCCCTAATAGAATCTTGAAATGTTCAGAATGCTGCAAAAGTCCTATCTTTAACTCTCTTGAAAATAACTGCAACATGTTTCTTCCAACTACCTTTTATTCGTTTAACCTCAGGTATATCATTTTTTTCCAGCTATAGATAATATACATGTTTTCAGAAGCTTTTGTATCTTTCATGCTTTCTCATTTACTTCTGATTGAAGTGCAGAAAGATACCAAATTGATTACTTAGTAACATCCTTTGGATTACTGGATCAGATATGATATCTTAAGGCCATTGTTAGTGAGCTAAGGTCAAATCAAAGCTCAGTTTAAAGTTTTCCTGATTTTGGGTACTACCATTAGCCAAGAGGGCTATAGAGCATAAGAACAGTCTCCCCAAGGCAGTGATCATGGAACCAAAACTGGCAGTCTTCAAGAAGTACTTGAATAATGCTCTTAGATAAGTTGCAGTATCACAGAATCAGAGTCGTAGGAGGTGGAAGGGATCTCTAGAGATCATCTAGTCCAACTCTTTCTACAAGAGCAGTTCTCCAGAGTAGTTAGCACAGGAAAGTGTCCAGGGAACTCCAAAACTTCTCTCTAAGCGTCTTATTCTAGTGCTCAAAGAATAGAACTTCCTGTGTTCCACTTTGTGCTCATCATCTCTTCTGCCGTAAATGGGGTGGTCATGGGTGGAGTCACAAGTGAGACTTAATGCTCATCGTGGGTCCCTTCCAGCTCAGGCTATTTTTCCATTCCATTCCATCTAGGCTAGTTTATGAAGATATTAAGGATTATTATTTTGGTTGCATAGTTAGTTAGATGACCAATGCCTTTGTTAACAGGAGTAGCATTCATGACACATGTAATTTTACAGCCACCGAATGCTTTCAAGGCAGCTTCATGCTTTCACGTCACCTTGATGAAAATGAAATTTTACTGTGGTATTAAGCTATTTTATACTGTATATGTATATATTCTATGAGTTTTTCTGTTCTTTATTCTGATGCTTTAACTGTGCACACTTTCAAAATGTTTAAAGGTAATCATAGTCATGTTTTGTTAATTAGCTTCTAGTCAATATCTTTGAAAAAGAAATTTGTACGCATTTAGGTCAGATACATTATTATTCTTCTTTGGAAAGAGCATACTTATCTGATGTCTGTCCCTTAAAGTTATTCATGGGCTGAGCATTTTGACTATTAAATGCTAATTTATTTGTCTTGATAGGGTTTCACCAGGTAATCCAACACTGTGTGGTTCAGTGATGCTTGGCTTCCAGCCTGTGTATTTTATAAGGCTCTAAATCTGCCTGTCAAGAGAAAGAACAGAAAGGTAACAACTGCTAGTTAAATCAAATCATTTCTCCTAAAATGGACAAATTTGGTTAGCCTCTGATGCTCCCTGGCCCCAGTCCATGTCAACAAGAGTGATTGTGCTCAATCAAGGCTAAGCTCGTGGGTGAGTAAAACACAGTCCAAAAACACCATACAGCATGCTCCCTGCAAAAGACATCTTTTTATGAACAAAATGATATTACTCAGATGAGGCATAACTATGACAGGAAAGATGCACTTTTTCATGATTATATATCTTAGTGTATAAACCTGATATATTAAAATAAATAATTTCTAGTTACAAAAAAGATCAATTTCAGATTTTTGATATATTCAACTTAACTTCATATTTCCAAGACTTTTATATTTTGCTTTGAAAGAAAGAAAGATGTAATAGAAACAGGAACGGCCAATGCAGCATAATCTAGGAATTGCAGATCTGCTGTTTTTATTACTTCAGAAAACAATATTGAATTTTTCAGTACATCTTAAAAGTATTTATCTGTATTATGATTCCTGTAAATATGTGGTACATTACCTGCACTGAAAACAGATTTTTCCCACTGTGAAGCATGATCTGTCTATCAACCTACTTACATCTCACTACATTTTATTACAGGCATAGTAATGAAAATATTTGCTGTTTAATTGCTATTTAATTGACAGTATGAGACAAAAGGGAAAATTCAATTTGACTTGTTTTAATGTTAATAGAAATTTAATTTAGAAAATATTTTTTTAAGAAAGGTTTTCAGAGTTTAATGTTTATATTTAAAGGGTATTGTTATATCATTTTTAATAACTATTCTTGTGAAAATAGAAATCTGACTCTTTAAAACAGTCACTCATGATTAATAAGCTCATTTTTTTAATCCTTTGTCTTTCAGTCTAGGCCTTAACCTAGGTCTGTCCTGTCTTGCCTTGCTGTTTGGATTGTACACAATCTTATGACAGGACTCATTTATTATGTTTGGTGAGCCACAATTCTTCCTTCTTCACATGATAAAGAAAAATGTTAGAAGTCATAAATACAGTTCTAATGCTAAAAATTTAACATTCTTGGCTATGTAATGATAGCATTCACAAATACAATTATCTGAAAATTAACATCTTATTATTGTATTATTTTATTCAAGGTAAAAGGAGAATGTCTTGCTAAATATCACACAGAAGCACTAAAAATGTGCCCTCTCTCCCCACAAAATGAAATACAGATAAACTACTACTTACATGTGAATTGTTATCGAATCTTTTTTCTCTAAATAAAATCTGAATTCTCTATAAAAGTTATGATTTTAGATTGAATAATTACATATCTGTTCTGATAATGAGTTAATCTACTACTGTTATTAAATGAGAGATATATTATCCATATTTCTTCTTATTATACACTCCATCAAAGTTCTTAAATTATTTTGCATCTTTGAGATGAAACAAGGAGAAAGAAAAGATCCTTGTGACATCATGCTGTAGACAGGGATAAAGATATTTAGAAGAATGGTTGAAAGAAAAGTTAAAAAACAAAGATACTATTAAACCTTATGTATCAAATTAACACTGTATTTTATGTCATGAGAAAAATAGTATAATGTACATAAAGTATTACAGTTTATTGTACAATTTATCCTTGAACAAACATATAAGCAAGGAGGTTTATAAAATTCTTACAAAATTTATATTGAGTATCCCAGAGATAACACATGCCATTCAATACAGAATCTAAACAAGCCAATACCTGAGGAAGTTTTGCAGAGATATTCACTTTGTCTTTCAAAACTTGAAATTCAGGGACTGAAAAAAGTGCTGGAAAAACACATATAAGATTTTGTTGTTCATTTAATAGCTTTCTCATCTTGTCTGCTTTAATGTAGAATTGAATTTGTGTGTTTGCCACATATATTAATAATTATATCAAACAATACTAGCTATCTTAAGAACTTCATATGAAAAGACAATTACTGCGGTCTATTTCAGGTTACCAAAGAAAGTGAAACTAGTGGCTTTAACTTTGTTCACTTTTTACAGCTCCTGATTTCATTTCATTGTTTTTCCTTAACTTTTTTTAGGTTTCTACTCATTGAAGTACTCACATCTAAGACTATTTATCTTCTCTTTTTCTTTCTTTCTTTTCTTTTTCTCTACAGCAAAACAGTACTATAAAAAGCAGGGCATTTTTCAAATGAGGACATATTCCTACCTGGCAAAAAGCTAGTCAACCTTCTCATTTTAACAATATCTGAAGGCAAATTGATCAAAACAACCTGATACATGCTAACAATTAATTTGAAGACATTCTCAGGAGACCAGTCTATGCTATGAATTCTAAAAGGACAAGAGTCTGAAACTTTGAAGCCTCAGGGTGCATCAGCACAGTATAATTGTGATCGGTGTAAATCTAAGCTTAAAATAACAAGCTCTACTGAGACTGAATATAATGCACAGGCTTACTACCAACTTTACATGCAGACGCAGTTTACTTTGTAAATCTAGACTCAGCTTTCTTCTGTCAGCAAATATAGAACACAAAATCATAGAATGGCTTGGGTTGGAAGGGACCTCAAGGATCATCAAGCTCCAACACCCATGACACATGCAGGGCCGCCAACTTCCACCTTTAAGCGGTTGCCCAGGGCCCCACCCAACCTGACCTTGAACACCTCCAGGGATGGGGCATCCACAGCCTCTCTGGGCATCCTGTGCTGGCACCTCACCACACTCTCTGTAAAGAACTTTCCCCTGCTATCTAACGAAAATCGTCCCTCCAACTTCAAACCATTTCTCCTTGTCCTGCCATTATCTACTCTTTCAAAGAGTTGACTCTTCTCTTGTTTGTAGTCTCCCTTTAGGTTCTGAAAGGCTGCAGTGAGGTCACTCTGCAACCTTCTCTTTCCCAGGCTGAACAAGCCCAGCTCCCTCTGCCTGTCTTCATAGGGGAGGCGCTCCAGCCCTCTAATCATCTTTGTGGCCCTCCTCTGGACCCTCTCCAACAGCTCAATGTCTTTCTTGTACTGGGGCCCCCAAACCTGGACACAGTACTCCAGATGGGGCCTCACAAGAGCAGAGAGGGACAGTCACCTCCATTCCTGATGGCCAAACTTCTTCTGATGGAGCTCGGGATACTATTTGCTTTCTGAGCTGCAAAAGCACATTGCTGGCTCATGTTACGTTTTTCATCCATCAAGACTCCCACATCCTTCTCTGCAGGGCTACTCTGAAGGATTGCTCCTCCCAGTCCCCCTTGCTCCCCCCTTGCTCTCTTTTTTTATAAATGGGAGTGACATGACCCTTTTTTCCAGTCACCTGCAGCCTCATCTGACAGCCACAACTTTTCAAATTTGATGGAGAGCAGCTCAGCACCCATGCTGGGCAACTCCTTCAGAATTCAAGGATACATGTCATCCAGCCCCATAGACTTTTAAGCATTCAGTCCCATGAGGCAGTCTCATACCTGATCTGCCCTTACAGTGGGGGGGGTATTTATTCCTTAGTCCCAACCTAGTGGTTTAGGGATGCAGGGTTCGGGCACTTGAGAAATATTAGAATCCTGGCTGCATGTGAAGACCAAGGAAAGGAGTTCATTCAGTACCTCAGCCTTCTCCTCATCTGTTGAAGCCAGTCATCTTTCTTATTTACCAAAGGTGGTATACTCACCTTGGCCTGCCTCTTCTGTCTAAGGAGCCTGTAGAATGGCTTGGGTTGGTTATTGTTTTAACATCCCCCGCCTTGTTCAGTTCTGCCTACACCTTGGCTTTCCTAATGCCACGTAGCTCTACCTCAAATAGATTTCTAATTTTTAGCAGCTTAATTTACATTTAATTGTCCTTAATGTGTAAGAGGAAACCCACTACCAAGTGTGGATGTTGTGTCTTTCCATCATGAGTTGTTTAAGTCTGCCTAAGTCTAGACCAAATTGTCTGGATATTTGACCAAAACTCTTAGATTCCACTTGAACGCATCATTCTCCTTCAAAGAATAAGATATAACTTAATAATGAGGGAGGCAGTGGATGTTAACAACCTTTCTCCTTCTTTGGTTAGGATGAAACAAAAGAGTACTGAAAAGAAATTGAGTATGTTACAGCAATAAATAAGTGCAGAACTGTTTTAGCACATCACAATGTGGATGCCTTTAAAATATATCATTTAAATGTTAATCATAATATTTTACTTTACTATTCTACATTACAGCAGAGATTTTTAATACCTGAAGTATAACAAAAACCCAGTATGGCAATTGTTATTTTCTGTCGTACTCTGCAATAGAAGACAAGATAGTTGCCAGGTGACTACTGTTAGTTGATGACTAGGAAGTAAAGGGGGTCAAAAGCTTCTTGAACTTTATAGAAAGATACTGAAAACAAGTGATTATAATTTTAATAAATCTAAATAGTAACATATTAATAAAATGTATTATGCAATAGCATTATGTAACGTAATACCTCCAAGTAAAGTGACATATGTACCACAGCATAAAAATACAGAAGTGTGTTATATTGCCTTTTCCCAGTATTAGTGGTCTGCCACTAAAGTTTTCATTCATCTCACATACAGATCAATAATATTAAAAATGATTTTATTTATTGTTTTCTCTATAAATGTAAGCTATCATGAGAAAGCAGTGTTTTTGCTAGATCATCTGAAATATTTAGCTAATTTACTGACAGCTTCTTTACACAGTTTACAGAGCAAAAGTTTACAGTTACAGGAAAAAAAAGCCCCCAAACCTGTATAAACTTGAATTTTCAAAGAGCTCCTATAGTTCTTTGGACTAGAAACAAGTGTTTGTGTTGTTAAAACCCACTGTCTTTTTTTGCCATTTTTTTTCTCTCCCCCACAACCACCTCTGCATCATCACTTTATGATTACTGAGACATAACTCTGAGGGAAGCAAGCACAGTTTAGCAAACATTACCTTACCACACAGCCTGTCAAACATTTCTAATCACAGTTCTTGCTGGCAGTCTGCCTTCCGTTGTTTAAAAACTGTGACACACAATTTTCCACTCTCCTCTTAAAAAAAAAAAAAAAAAAAAAAAAAAAAAAAAAAAAAAAAAAAAGCATGCTTTATGGTTAAATTTGTAACAGAATTATAAAAGTGATTAGAAGGTGGTCCTGCAGTTTGCTTCATTTTGTGAACACTTCCCTCTGTCTTCCAATACCAGAGTCTAAAAACAGTGTCCCTGAATCATGAAACAACAGCTGTACATGTTCCCAAGAAATTTCAGAAGATATTATCGAGTATGATGTGCATTAAGGGGACCTTAATGGCTAGAAGGCAAATTCGGTAAGTATTTTTAATTAAGTATTATAAGTAATAATTAAGTGTTTCTGTAGGAGTCAAGATGGAGTTGTTAATGTCTAAGTCCAGAATGAATCTAGGTGTATAGAGAAATGAGGAAGAGAAATAGCAGGATTATTTTTCTGTTCTGATAGAATAATTTTAAACTTTTATTTTCAAAAATTTTAAAACAGCCTAAAGTATTGCTCACTAAGACATATTGCTATCTCCTTACCAGAAATGTTTTGAATCTTTATTTTCATTCCAATTATAATCCCATTAAAACAACTTGCTTATGTTAGTTACTGTTATGCTTTCCTTATTGAGGTCTGGAAAGACTTCTCCCGCTCTGCTTGTGCAGAACACATGGTCACATGCAGAAATCTGTTTTATCCATTTATTAAATCACATTAGGTATTGCCTTTTTTCCAACTACATCAAGGTTTTAAGCCCTTAAAATTCCCAAGACAGAGATAATAAATCAATAGGATAATGCACTATTGCTAGCACAACTGCCTAACAGTTGAAGTAGAAGAAAATTGGAATTATAATATCAGTTTTGAATAGGAATATTGAAATACAAATTTTTTAATCTGTGTCATTCAGGAAAATGGGAGTATTGTTAAAAACATTTAAAATATAGGCTACTATATAAAACAAAGTCAATACGTTTATCAGTGAATACTCTTACAGTTGCATTAACTGCATCAAATATATGTTGCATCTTATTATTGCTAGAAATAAATATTTGAATAAAAGTGTGTGTGGAATATCTAATATTATACAAATAATTCAATTTCTCAAAATCAAAATAATTAAGTATGGATATATTTATATGAATTCTTAATTTAAAATGTTAAATTTGTCTTGTTGAGAAAAAGAGAAAGTGGCTGATGATTTATCTAATAGCTTTAGTCTCTGAATTATTTTTCAATTTGGGGTACTGTTATCTTACATCAGTATCAAATTTTCAGTGTTACAGTATTCCTGCAGTCTCGGCTTTATTGCTCTGGACATCTGGTACAGATGATGAACAACATGAATGCCTTAAGCTGTTTTGTATCCCCATTAAAAGCACCATGGATGACTGACAGGTACACCAGTAAAATGCTAGAAGGACTTGATCAAGGCAAACCTTCACATGTGTGGTACCAGTTCCACAAAGTGGGAAACTACAGCTGAAGACCATCTGTTATAGTAAAGCTAGTGCACCATTACTCTGAGAGCATTTGAAAAATACAATGACTCTATGCTGTACTCATGAACTACAAAATGGAGGCATAGTATGTTAAAGAAGCAGCATCTGTGGCATTTAACAAACTTTTTCAGTCAGAATAATTTTTTAAAATCAATTCACAAAACAAAGAATACTTCTTATGTTATTAGTTCTTCTTTTTATATATTTTTTCAGAAAGTTTTCTCATTTTAAATATGTTAAATTACAATCCACTATGTTTAAATAGAGCCCTATCCAGCAACGTTTTGTAAGTCTGACTCTCCAAATTTCATTTGAGTTCTGCTCTTCAAAAATCCTAAATACAAAATTGATATGCTTCTGTATTGAAAATGGTAAGGCAATTACACAAAGATCTTTATCTAGTTTTGTGTGTGTACTGTATTCTATATCATCAAGAAATTGTATTTTATATTGTGTTTTCTGATGGTACTATTTTTTTCCTGTTAATTTCACTCATACGTTTTTTCTTCAAACAACTGAATACTGATGAATGCTACTTTAAAAAAGGTTAAAATTTTGAATATTTTAAAACTAGATTTTATCTAAGGGAAGTGGGAGGGGTTGATCTATGTCTTAACATCTAAGAATTTTGTATCTCAAAATGCAGACAAGAAAACACGGCTAGTATGCATTGTCTGTACATATACATTTAATTTTTCAGTCTTGAGATCCCAGTAAACAAAACAAATTATTTTTCCCTTTATGAGGAAAAATTTAATAATATGATGACAGTAGGCACAGAGAAGGCGGTCAAGGACAGAGAGGTGAGTACATGGTGAAGAACAAAGCCCTGAGTATTAACTTCTAATGTGATGCTATTAGTTAAAATACTACATATCATTAATATGGCATATCATATGTTTGGTCATCATTCCAGCAATCCTAATTTATTCTGGAGTGTTGTACAGTCAGAAGGCCTCAAAATTTAATACTTTTCTTTACGGTTTTATACTTAAAAATTGTGAAGTTTCTCATTTCAGACAAATTTGAAATTGAAATCTGTCAAATACGATATTTGAAAGCATAGTCTGTAGAGAAATCTTTGTCTGGATTTTATTGGATCACTAAGAATGGTGCTCAGACACTGAATAATTTGGTTTGGTTGAAATGTTTTACTGCAAAATTACCAGTTTAAAAGATATGATTTCTTAAAACAATTTCCAAGGCATCTTAGCAATTAAGGAGATCTATATTATTTTTGAAAGAATTAAATGGAAAAACAGGAGTTTCTCAGGTAAATTTAATATTAACAAAATGGTAAAAAAGAAAAGGTAAATTTAATGTAAATAAATTAATGTTTAATGGCAATATAACTAGTGAAGAGAATGCCTATTGCCCTAGTGGTCAATGAATAGTTATAATAAATTACACTTTTCTGTGTATAAACATTTCTAGGCAAAAAGGTAGAGTCTGAATCTATTATATACAGATACATATTTATACGTTTGTTCAGAATTTTATTTCATTATTATCAACATCCTTACCCCTCAAAGATTTAAGCTTTATCTCACTAATTAGGAAATAACATGTACACACTTGGCATTTAAGTAGAATGTGAGTAAAAATCTCCCATGAAAAAGTTTGCTGAATGCTGTAGCCATTCATATCTGTTATACGTCATGTAACAATGCATAAAGGGACATATTTTACAGAAGCCTTTTTATTTTTCTCCTTTATGGCTGCTGATACTTAAAGAAGAAAATTTACCACTGTTTACAAAAACACTATTCTAGGTATGCTTATTTATTCCAAGTCAGTTTTAGTCCAGGTAATTTTCACAGATCTTTATTTGTTTCAGCTTGTTTGCCACTACTCTCAAATTAAATTGATTCTCCTTTCAAAAAACAAAGCTTTTTAACACTACAGATCTCATCACCTGAATAAAAGTTTACCTGCTTTCTATAAAAGTAAAAGGTCTTGGTTAGCTTCTTCCCTACAGAGAATTAGTCTGATCCAAGAACAACACTCCAAAAAAGTAGTTTATTTTTATAAACAGTTTAAATAAAAAAGAAAAGAAGAAAATATCTCTAAACAGGTCCTTACATCACTCTACTTGGCTTTTGTCATTTCTTATTGTAAGACTACAAATTGTTGAAGTCGGAGGTCTTCAAGCTGATCGTGAATAATTTAGCTATGAAAAATCACCTAACTTTTTCCCCTTCTTACTAATAGAGGTAAAAGCCAGAGAGTCTCGCAAGTTGGGAAACAAAAGGATTAAGCACAGCCCTGCTGAAAAAGATGAATACTGGTGAATGGCAAAATGGATGTGAATTAGAAATGAAGCCTTGCAGTCCAGAAAACCAACTGTATCCTGGATTGCATTAAAAAAAAAAAAAAAGAGTTGCCAGCAGGGCAAGGCAGACAATTCTGCCCCTCCACTCTTCTCTGGTAAGACCTCACCTGGAGTACTGCATCAAGATGGTGTCCTCAGTAGAGACATGGTCCAGTAAAAGCTCTTGTGCCCAGAGAAGGACACAAAATCAGTCCAAAGGATGGAACACCTCACTTGTGAGGACAGGCTGATAGAGCTGGGGCTGTTCAGCCTGCAGAAGCAAAGGCACTGGGCACCAGTGGCACCAAGGATAATGACATTTCAATACCTAAAGAGGGGCAATAAAGAACAAGGGGACAGACTCTTCAGCGGGGTCTATTATGATAAGACAAGGGGAAATGGTTTCAAAGTAAAAGAGGAGAGATTTAGACTTAATTCAAAGGAAACATTTTTTCACAATAAGCACAGTGATACACTGGAACAGGTTCCCAGACAGGTAGTGGATGCTCCATTGGTGGAAACATTCAAGGCTGGATAGTTCTTTGAGCAAGGTGATCTAGCTGTTCCTGTTCATATACTTAGTTTTAAGAAAACAAACATTTCATACTGTTGCTGTATGATCAGTTTCAAAAACTCATCTCGAAAAAACGGAAAAAGTCAAGGCATTCTCTTTTTTTTTTTTTCAGATTATGTTAATACAGAATAACAGAAAAAAAGATCATAAATTTACAGCTAACAAGTCTGAAGAAAATACATCTCACCAAAGCTTAAGTTTGGTTAGGTTTGTAGTGGTAAGTATAGATATAAGAAAAATACTTGATGGTTTCATTAAGATGAATGCTATTTGGTTTTCTTTTTCAAAATATATTAAAAAGATTAATAATAAATTGACAGACTTTTTTTTAAGATATTTATTAATTCAGAATCAAAAGGTAAGAACTATGATTTAAGCAGAGTTCTGTGGCAGTCAGCAGTCAAGAGGTGGAAAGGAAATATTGATTTTTCAGTATTTTGAAAGGCAGGAAAATTAAATACCCACCAAGAGTGACTTACCTGATGAAAAAAAAGTAAGAGATTAAAAAATTGAAAGAGATCAAAATGTTTAACTTATCAGAAGTGTAAAAAATAGTAATATGGTAAAGAAAACGCACTGTATATGATGATAAAGAAAACAATAGAAGGAAAAAATTAAAATCTAGCACATCTGTCATTTACAGAAAGAGCACAAACTAATTTTGTTGCAAGCATACGTCAAGTATCAAAGAATAAATAAATAAATAAAAAATATATAAATATATACCAAATATATACAAGAAAGGGTATTCAAAGTGTAATCGCACTGTTTCATATAGTTAAGGACAAAGGGAGCATTTTTCTGAAAGTTGCAGTGTAGTAAGGTGTGTCACTTATTGAGTTCATTATCATTCATTACTAACGGGAGGAGGGTAGTAGCTTGCCATATTAAGTTGTTATTGTGTGACCCAGTGCAATCCTGCTTTAAATTCTACATTATAATAATGGCTTGGATTTAGAAAAAAGACAGAATAAAAAATAAACAGCAACAACAACAAACAAAAACAAAATAAATGAAATAATCAGCCTTCAGAGAAAGAAGGAAGTAGACCTTGAACATTAAGAAGAGTTTGGTAGGCACAAAACCTGCTGTAACACTATTCAATTGCTCAGTTTGTAGACTGTTAGATGCTAAGAGTTCTCCAAGGAAGGTAAAAATATAAATTTATATATTTTATATATTTTGCCCTGAGTCAAAGAATGCATGTGAACATCACCATACTTAAAATAAATAATGAAATATAAAATAAATCTTCAAAGTAAAATTCTAAAATTTTCAAGAAAAGAAAAATTACTGTCTTCATAAACATGTCCTTTAAAACTTATTCACATACAAATGGACAAAGAATTTGATACATGGAAAAATATATTTCTAAAATTTAAATAATCCTATGCAAAATTAATAGTTTGTATAAATAGTATAAATATAATAAATATAATAAATATAATAAATATAATAAATAAATATAATAAATATAATAAATAATAGTTTGTATAAATAGTTTGTAAAAATAGTAGTTTGCTCTTTAAGTAATGCTACCTTGGAAAGTAATATGCCTGCTAACTGAAACTGCAACAGACATAAGGAGCATAATAACACAGACAGAGCAAATTCTTAGCTTGAAAACACTATTTTTCAGCAGTCACGACGATTAGTCAACTTGCATGGATGAGCTGACTGAGACACTTCATTTCATTGTATGACAGCCCTGCATCACTGTCTGGAGCTTGACTTGTCTTCAATGTCACTGTTGCCACTGCTGAAATGCACCACACAGAGCCTCACTGTACTGACATCCACTTTTAAGTCTCCATAAACTTTCAGCAAGCATCAGTGAATATCAGTAGGTGCCATTTTTTCCACACGAAGTGAGAAGCCATTTTGTCAGAGTGCCCCTCTGCTGCCGTCTGTCAGGTGGCAACAAAATGTAACAGAATATTGGTGAGAATGTTCAACTTTTATTACCCTCTGATGTTGTGGGGCAATATGATAAAAATAGGAGGCATTGCTTTCAGTCAGCCCATGTATCAGTGTACTAACAAAGAATTCACGTTGCTAACAAATTCAGCACTGTAAGCTCTATTGTAGATACATTTGTATCTTC
This sequence comes from Lagopus muta, assembly GCF_023343835.1. NCBI lineage: Eukaryota > Metazoa > Chordata > Aves > Galliformes > Phasianidae > Lagopus > Lagopus muta. The sequence continues at coordinate 51,436,576 of NC_064436.1, forward strand.
TTTTTTTTGGAAGTATTTAGCCTTTCATAGCTTTTTTAGCAAGTATTTTTTATCAGCATAGCTATTAAGATGTATCCATATTTTGGACCATATGCACTACAACACTATTTGCAGTAGCCTGAAGGTAACTTTCGAGTTAGATGCTGTTGTCTGAAATTTAGATGTGATTTACAACTCCAGCCATGCATGCATGAAATCCCTTTCTGAAAGTTTTTTTTGTTTGTTTTCAAAAACAAACAAACAAAAAGTAAAGATATTTGCCTTTGTCAGTATGACTGAAAACTAAAAGAATTCATTAATAACATTTGATCTTTTTCTGGACCTTAATGAACACAAACATTTTAAATATATGATATACATCTTTCTCTGTCAATGAAGTGTTACTCATTAAGAACAGGTTTCCCTTCTATTTTTGATGCTGTCCCCCAAGTATTTACAACTAAATTCTAAGAACACCACGGAGGCCTTAAATTGGTTTCAGCAGGGGGTTGCATTATTAGGTCAATTCCTATCACTTAGGCATTAATTTGTTTTCACTCTCCATTTCCCCTTTTCCCAACTTCCCTTTGCTTTTTGTTTCTACTTTCCCCAGACAACATTATGTTGCTGACAAAACAATTCATATGCAACCAGGGACCAAAAAAAATGAAATCTATTTTTTAAGAAAGGAATCACTAATATTATTCATTATGTCATGGAGAAAAACTGTATAGAACATGAGCTCTTGAACTGAATATGCTCATGCTAGAAATCACCATTTCAGTCATCCTTCAACATAATGCAGCAAATAGTAGTTGGAATAACTGGGCTAAACCTTCCCTATCATATTTCAGAGATGATCTTGCAGTAACGAGTTGATGTAGAACTACTTGCTATTTGTAAAATCAAACAAACATCAGAAAGACAGTAAGCAAAATACCACACAAAAACATTCTGAAATATTTTAACTTTAACCTTATTTTTGAATAATTTCTCCAAAAAAAGCAATTGCAATCAGTATTCTACGTAAGACAGACATATCATTCTGACAAAGATTTAGACAAATTTATACATATATTTCAACCCCAATACATTCTAGAAAATCAGAACACTTAGAAAATATTATTGGAAAACTCATTCTCTGTCCCTTGTTAACACTTTGTAGTGTGAGCAAATTCAAATTCAGTCTACCATCAATGGTCATCGCTACATATGGTACTTAGCATTGTGATAAATTTCCAAATAGCTCGTAAATTATCTTTTCCTTGTATTCTTTTCTAAATTGTCCTGATAATTCCTTACTGAACATTTATTCATGCTATAATTTCAAATATTTTGAAAAACTCACATAACAAAAATTTACTTAACAGCAAAAAGAAATACATTTTGTTGCAGTCCCTACTGGAAATCTTGAAAAGCTGTTTGACCTTTAGTCCTCTGTATTGTCTGCTAAGGATAAAGATTGCTGCTTCATATAATAGCTCAACACTTCAAAGTACTATTATGGACAATTTTGTCAATGATTCACAAATCAGGGACTCCCTAGGTAATTTTTGACATTTTATTCTATAACAAGTACAATAGAGATACTATCTGCAATCTGACAAATCTGTTCCACTTAGATTCAACTGGAAAAAAGACCCAACAAAACAAGAATCAATCAAGTGAAATAATATATCTGATTAAAATATAATAGCTGAAATTAAATTCTCAATTTTCATAACTAAGCAGAAAATATGTGAATTTTCATTATATATGTCTGTTATTTCTATTAGATAGGTGGAGATATTTTGTGACTGGCTATCTAAAGATCTCCCTGAGAAAATCAACTGTGGACAGTAATTAAATTCTATATTTCTGAACCTGAATTTTTTGCACTTAGTTTATGTATTTTAACAGATAAAGTTATAAAGTTGTAAAATTGTAAAGTTATTTACTGTAAATGCAACACTTTCCTAGGTAAAGAAGAGGACATACATACAGAAAGAAAGAAACAGGTCTTACACACAAGAATGAGCATCTTTCATTGAAAAATGTGTCTTGGCTCTTTAGGAGGACTTACACAACAGTCCTCTAGAATCTAGCCTAGGAAATTCGAGTATGGTTGAAAGATCATGGAAGGATATAAGTAGTATCTTCTTGTTGTTGTCAGCAGGCACTCAGTCAGTACATTCTAAAAAAAAAATCAAATATTTGCAGCCTATCAAGTGAATATTTGACCTAAGACTCGATACCAGGATTCTTATTTACCATGCATACATAAATGTCTCTTTCTGTGTGCGCATATAGATTTGTGTGCTTATGTACATGTATACAATGTATACATATCATATCATAACGTTTACCTCAGATGAGACTCCAGACAGCAACATTTTGCTAAGTTATATGGCAAGGGGAGGTAAAAAATTTGTGGAGAAGTGGTAATAGGTAATGGGTACCGGAATAAACATTTGGTCTCATTAAGCAGCTGACTTTAAAAAGTTCCAAAGCAAGCCAGTATTCCTAGTAATTAAAGCAAAAACAATCCAAAAAGAGGAAAAAAAAAAAAGAAAAAAAGAAAAAAAAGGTTAGGTTAGGGAATTGAGAAAAACATCTGGTGACCTTCATCACTCACAGAATAATCTGTAGTCTCAGGACCTCATTGGATCTAAAGTAGGCTCATGGCACTTTACAGTTAACAAAATCCTCCTTACCACCAGTCTTCATTCACTTTTCATTGTTCTTTTTTTGTTTGTTTGTTTGTTTTGTTTCTTTTTTTAGTAGTTTGAATGTTACATAAAGTAAAAAGTTCACATGAACTGTCTTGATTTATACTTCTTCAACTAAAACAAAAATTTCTAACATTTTTAATAAGCTATGATATTAAAATCAGTGTACATCATAATTCAATGTGTTTGAAGTTGTAAATATTGTTAATGTAAATGGAAATTAAGTACTATTTTGTCACAACTAAAAGAATTCTGAGTTCTTTCAAGTCCACGAGATGACGTTGGTACCTCTCCTTTGTACTGAAGTCTTTTGAAAACAATTCTATTGAAGTATATTGAACTTATTTGTAGTCCTCTCAGGTAACCCATTCCTGCTTCCACATCCATTTCAAATAGACCAGTATAAACAGACATCCTGTGTTTTATGGTTCCAGTGTATAATATAGTGAATGCCAAATGTAAAGTGAATATGTGTATATTTGCACAAAATTCTATGGGATATATTTGCCTGTTTTAAAAATCTATATTGTATCTTTCTACAACTCTGATGTACTCAAGAAATAGCTGAAGTGGCATCTGTAACAAATGATGTTTCATTTCAGAGCCTATATCTATGGTTTTATGTACTCAAGTATTCTAAGAAGCAAAGCAATTGTGTATTTCTCAGCATTCAAAGAGGTGATAAGTAGTCCTGCTTTATTCAGTTTTTTGTTTTGTTTTGTTTAATATGCACACTAACATAATAAAGTAAGAAGGTTCTTTGGAATTAAATCTTTCAATTAATACATCCAGATGTTCAAATTGCCTCCTAAAGTAACATCAGGATGTGTGTGCTACCAAACAGTAATTACAACCCATAGGAATAATTCTTTAAAAATTGACCTCATAAATTCTGCTCAAGGGTTCAAAACTAACAATTCTTTGTAGTTTATCATTAATTGTATGCAGAAATGAATAATAATAAAATAGTTACATATTTTCTGAGGCCTTCTAACATCGCTGTACATGAAGAATAATACATTATTCATCATGGTTCTTTTCTGCTAACATAGGATAAGCCTAAATACATTGTTTATTGCCGTAGCTACATTTACAATGAATATCGTATACTGTTTAGAATTTAATATTTCTATAATAAATACCTGCAAACATTTTTTTAATGTATATTACTTTTTTTTTTTTTTTTTTTTTTGTGCATAAATAGATACAAGGATAAGGAAAAAAGATTACTATATAATTTTATTGCATCTAAACTTTTAATATTATCCTGTTACAGGTTCATACTTTTTAATATGGTTACATAGTAATAAAATCTGTTAAAGTAGTTCTCTGTTCAAAAGTAAGCATGAAGCAAAGACATTTCTATACTCAACACTTTGTAAAGCTACAATAAATCTTTTTTTTTTCTTTTTTTTTTTTTTTCTGTTGACCAAAGAGAAAGCTCTCTTAAGAAAATCATGCAGTTTCTTTGAAACTTACAAGAAGATGCAAAGGTCAATACCAGGTCTTTTTTTAACATCTTTGTTAACAATCTGGATGATGGGTTAGAGAGCATGCTCAGAAAATTTCTGTCTGACAAAAAAACCTAGAGGAATTGCCAATTGAGTGTTCTCTTGACTGCATTAGGCAAAGTATCAACAGTAGTTCCAGTGAGATGATCCTTCCTCTCTATTCAGTATCACTGAGACCACACCTAGAGCACCATGTCATCTCTTTCTGGCATTAGGAACATTTTTGAACAACTATTTGCAAGAATAAAGTACAGAAAAAATAAGATTTCAACAAAAACTTCTGATGAATGATTAGTACTAATAAATTCAGAGATGTAATTTGGACTAGGAGGATCTTTTTTAGAGTACTTAGATATACAACAAAAAGGAAGAGGTAGATGGAGATGAAAAAGGAGAGAGAGAGGGAGACAGATGTAAAAGCTATTGCGTGTTTATAATAGGCCCTGCTCTGTTCAACTGATTAAAAGGGAATTGTTGGGGAACTCTTCTAATTCAGGCACATAATTGAGATTCCTTAAATTACGTGGTATAAATATTCATGAATATATTCATCCTCTAAACATGTCATCCTGCATCTTTGTATTTTTAGAACAAATGATTTATCAACATCACAGGAAACAAAATAGATAATATATTTAACTAATTAATATATCCAGAGAAACTCTGAGTATTTTAACTTGGAGATAATACAGATCTAATTAACCATTTGAAAATGTATACTGAGATTATTGGCTTAATATGACATCTAGGGATAAACTACAGGAAGAAACTCTTCCTTCAGGAAGGAATGAATATCAGAATAAAGAAACAAAGACAGCAAGTTAGAGTGTGGCAGTGTAGAATAGTAGTAAAGAATGAATGTTCTTTCTTCTTCCTATTTCACTATTTATGACTGGAAATAATCCCTTCTTTTTCATGCTTGATCTCAGAGCAAAGATCTTTATTTTAGCATGTGTTAAGGGAAGGAGGTCTGATATTTCTGATGTCACTATCTGAATACATAACTGCCCTTCTGTTGCACTAAAATTGTGTACTTCAATCAGTTTTGACTAGTGCCATCACTGCCAATGTGTTTGCAAAGTTTTCAAATGATAAAATTTGAACTGTTTTTTTTTAATACTTATCCTTCTTGTCCTCCTCACATATGTGCTCTGAATGACAATCTCTTTACAATCACTTTTTTATATCATAAAAACGTTTTTAATATATGCAAGATTTTTTTTTTTTTTTTTTTAAGGTGAATGGAGCGCTTAGTGTTACAGATTAAAATATCAAAAAAGATATGCTGATAAACATATTTCTTTCTTCCAGAAAATTAGCTTTTATACTTGACCTAGCAACAGGACATGAAATTAATTGTTTTCCATAGGGGCTATTAATCACCATTTTGACATTTTCCCATAACACACTACTACAATAATTGAACATTGCCATTCACTCTGAATGCAGTTTAAATCGGAAAGTTAAATCCCGCAGACAGAAAAGTTTTTTAAGATGATCCATACATTAATTAATTGCTAAACCATGATGGCATTTTCATTTATTTTAGGCTGCTCAACCATTAACTGCATATGATGATACCGTTTGTTGGAGTTTCTCACAGCAGAAATTAAAAAGATTAACTGCATTTGAATTGAAAAGAAAAAAATTAACTGAAAAGCAAATGAATTGTGCAACGATCTACTTTCAACTCATTGAAAAACTGGACATACTGAGTTTATTAGTCTATAACATTGGCTCTGTTTTTACAGTAAAAGTTTAATACTTCAGCCTACAAGCACCAGATAAATAAAGGTGATCCTCCATGTTTGATATTATCAAATATTTTGGACAGAAATAGGACTTATTTCCCAAGCTTGTGCTTAGAATACTTTCATTGCACTATTGAATTCCAGTGTATTGCCTTGCTACATGTAAGATAGTTTCCTACTAAATATCTGTTATTAAAACACAGTAAAATATTAAACCAACACCACATCCACCATCTTGAGGTATCCTGACATCACTTACATACCATTGTTCAGTATAGTGTGAGACGTACATTATAGTTTTAAAACTTAGAACGGATAGCTGTTTGTCAGATTATTTGATAATGTTTAATATCAGATATGTGATAGTGCTAACATAATTCTTATATTTAAAATTCACAATTTGCCAACTGGTAAGAGTTAAAAGGATTTAAAAGTATAATTGTTGCTTTTGTTAATAAAAAGCTGGGTAAAGACAACTTTAAGGAAATCAAATCATATATCTGACCAGAAGCACTGGAATATTCACATTTTACTTAAGGCAGTAATATACATAATTTCAAAACCTCTAGATTTTAGAGGCTTCTTAAAACATGATCTGGTGTGTTGAATGCATTTATTCAAAAAGAAAATATGTTCATTTTCTTAAACTTCAGGGTGGTCATATATCTTCAAGTCTATTAATTCTAAAAAAGCATAGAGCTAGAATATTCATCAATACAGACAAGCAAAAAAGAAAATAAATTACATATGAAGGTGAAAGTCTGTGATTATAATTTAGATCAGTAGTAAAAATATCATGGCAATCACAGCTAAAGCATTAGAACTCCAAGCTTTAAAATGTTTCTTTAATCTACTGACTTAACAAGCTTTGTATTTCTTCCTTTTACATGGGTAATTATGAGGTAGGATTATCTACTTTTTAATGTTTTAATGGTAAACGACATTTCTGGATTTTAGAATGTGATATGTGCCTACCTCCATTATATTGTTTAGTTATCCTAGTTTACTAAAGTGGCCTGCTGTTGCTGAACCTGTCTCATAAAACAGCTGACTCAACCTTTCATGTATATATAGTATTGTCATTAATGCTGATACTCTGCTCTTTGATCACTTTTATTTAAATCCTAAGTATTATTATCCTAAAGCTCCTTGTAAAACTTGAAGTGTACAACTGTATGGTAGCTCATTCCACCCACTGAAGCAAAAATCACAGAATGTCAGAAGTCATGGCTATAAAAAGAAAATCTCAGGAAAATCACAAAACTCAGGACACTGGTGATGATTGCTGTGACAAGTATTTGACCCTTCTTGATGAGAAAGCTCTTTCTCACCAATGTTTAAAATGCTATTTATGTAGCATTCAGTCTGTTATCTACAGTATTTGTTTTGAGTTTTCGTGTGAGGGGAATAAAGTTAACTCTTGGTTTATGTTTGTGTGTGCTTGATATTGAAATCAAATGTGGTCTTTATCAATTGATTTATAATATACCATTTATAATATCCAGTGGTGTCTTGCAGATGGCTGGTAGGTGTTTGAGCCCTGTCTATCCCAGCAATCTTGAATCTTTGATTATCTGCTTGCTAAATAAAATCTTTTACAGGTATTTCCATTACAACAAATCTTATATACTGAATTTTTCATCACAACACTGTCAAGTTCCAGCTAAATAAAGAAAAGTGTATACCTTTGGAAAATCCATATTCCACAGGAAAAATAATAGCTGCAATTTTATTTTAATTACATATAATCATCAGTTTCTATAAACGTCATCTGTGATAGATAGGAGGACAGATTAGTGAATCACAGCAACTATTGTTGTATCTAATAAAATAGAAAACATGTATATTCAAGACAAACCATTGTAAGGAATGAGAAGAAAACAAATTGAAGGTAATCGAAGGTAAGAACAAATTGATTGCAACCTGACAGGTTTTTTTTCAGTTTGCTCCAAACCTCACACTGGTAATTTCAATTTGAAATCATGCTCTGTAAGATGTAATACATCAAAGCCCCCTTACTGCTATAATAAAGCAAAATACTCTAGAGAACTTTGCAACTTACTGCTAATAAAACAATGCATATACTATTTAAAGAAGTTGTTGATTTATGTGTTTAATCCCAATAAAATTTGCCTTTTCTATATGCTTTTTTTTTCATTTTTGATACACTGTTTAAACAGGGAGTAGAATAAGTAAGATGATCACTGCTTCAAAACAAATATAGAACAAAAAAAGCAATGTCTAGTCGACTCACAATGAGCTCAGGTGAAAATTATCTAAGAAACTGAATGAGCTTTTCAAATGTTCATTGCCTACAACAGAATTTTTCAGAGCTGGCACTGATAAAATTGGTGGGGTATTAAAATCTCTTTGTGTTAGCATTTGCTATGCACCTGACATTTTATTCACTGATTTTTTTTTATCTCTGGATGAAAAACCAAAGCAAACAAACAAATAAACAAAAGCAAATGATCAGTGTTTGTCACATAGTTCTAAATGTGCATCAGTCTTAAAGTACTGTTCTGGAAGGATACATGAAATACAGGACTTTAAAGTACCAACTTCACAGTTTGCCAGTCAACCTGATGAAACTCAGAGATTTTGGCTGATTTCATTTTACATTTTTGAATGTACAGTCTGAATTTCTCGGAGAAAAAATAAGTAAATTTTCCTAAAATTTAATAATTTGAAGTTGACTTCTGAAATTCAACACACTTGTTTTTTACATAATTTTTAAAAGTTAAAAATCCTTTTTTTTCAATCCATTGCTTTTGGTCATTTAAAGAAATTTTTTTTTAAAAATTATTTTTCTGCAAGTAGTGAATTGATATTACAAACAACATTCAGCTGTCTACAGCGTGTCTCAGCTTCTATAGGTTTATTTAAAGAAAAAAAAAGGATTTTTTAAACTATCTCTCTTAAAATGTCAGAGAGAATATGATGTGCCCCACTTCTGTATAACATTCCACGGTATAATTCAAGATGAGAAATCAAATATATCTAAATTGTATCTTAATTTTGAGAAATGTGTATCTTAAATTGCATTTGCAAAGAAACTCTTCCTCAGATGCCAAGAAAAACAGAAATGCTACTTTGGTTTTATCTTAAACCTCAGTACATTAAATGAATGAAAACAGTGCTGGAAAGATTATGCAAGCTGTTCAAATACTCCACCCTATAACCATATACATGGTTATTTTTACATATATATAAAACACTTAAATTTACCAAATATAAAAACTAAGTTTTTTTTTAATATCATAAACTTTAATTCAAACAGAACAGATGCCAGAGTATTGCAATTAAATGAATAAATTTAAATTATGTTCATTAATCCACAGCTTTGATTTAGATAATCCCAGGTTTTGGACTTAAACCTAGAGAGGCTTTGGAGATTCATATTAACTTTCTGAAGGGCACCTCATAAAGTCAAAGCCATGTCAGAATATGATTATTAATGCAAGTGGAACTGCAGAATGAGGCATTGCTGTCTCTCATTTAATGAGATCACCATTTATAGCAGGACTTACAGGAAGAGATATAGAAAATTTTTGCCAGGGTTTCCTGAAGTCCATAAACTGTGAGATGTTCATCCTAGAAGTGGCTCGGGTTAGCCTCACCTGCCTTGCCAGTCCCACCACTACAGTCTGGAAGTAGGGAAGGGCTATGAGGATGATAAGAGAAGAAAATGTTGCCATTATTTCATCTGAAGGAGTTTCCAAATATAAAAAACTTGTTAAAAATCGCACTGTGGTTTCGGTTTTAGGTGAATAAGCAAAAACAACTGACTTCAGATTATCTTAGTTTTAGGATTTAAGTACTCAACACATGTCAACTCATATTTAAAGATCTACAAGAAATATTTGTATGTCTTTATGTCATCAAGTCCCTCAGTTATCAGCACTCATTTGATGAAATATTCTCAAATACTTAAAATACTGCTGAAAATAACTGTAGAAACTCAGAAAGCTTGACAGTATCTTTAAATTTGAGAGCAGATCTGAAATTAACACATTCAAAAGTGAAATCTTGAGAATGTATTTATTTTAAGATGTTGGTGGGCTACGTTTGTTATACAAAAAAATATACATATACATAGTGTAACTAATACATAATAATATGAGCAGAGTCTTTGAAGAACCTGTAAAACCTTGACAATTTTAAATGAGCTGGACAACTCAGCAATATTCAAAATTTTGTACATAATTTATTTCTCATTTTCCCATATTAAATGTAATTCTGCTGAAAATAAAGAGAGTATAAGGGAGCACAAACTGGATCTGTAAGAATTTCAATAATAAATTTGCTTTAATTGTGCACTACAGTGGGAAATCAGGGGAAATCAGCAACCGTTTTACTATACTCTCAATACTCCATCTACTTCCTTTCAACTATGAGAAGTAACATGATGCTATTTTTGTCACATTCCTACTAGTTGCTTGTGTCAAAATAATTTATATATTTGTTATCATTATGCTATTAATCAGCAATCAGTGTCAAGTGTAAGTATCAGCAATATAACAGAAAAAAAAAACAGTGCCAGCCACTTGCAAAATGATAATAAACATCTACAAATTTCAACAGATAATCCCAGGAAATTCTAACCTCATAAAAATATTTTTTGACTACACGTGCTCCCTCTCTTCCTGGTACTGCATGACCAGCTAGTTGCATGCACCTCTGTTGGAGATTTAAGTACTCCTGCCTTATGTGTACTCATGCTATTTAGGTGACGGAGCACTGGAATAGGCTGTCCAGAAGGACTGTGAAGTTTCCCTCCTTGGAGATCTTCAAATGTTGCCAGCTGTGTTCATGGGCAACTTGTTCTCTCAATGTCCCAGCTTGAGTAGGGGCTGGATGAGATGGAACAAAATGCCTCTTTCAATCTTAAAAATCCTGTGCCACTCCCTATACCTTGGTAGTGTGTATGCCATTGACAAAGCTCCCAGTAAGGATACATAAAATCCTCCCAAGATGTGAGTCCCTCTCCTACCTCCCAACACTATGCTTGAGGAGCTGGCACAGGCTCAACATCTGATCATCACAGCCTACTGGACAGCAGCCTGGACAGCAGTTTTGGCAGTAACAAACCTCTCCATACTACTTTGTTCTCAACATGTTGTCAACTCCCATGTTACTGATTATCATGTTTCTTTTATATTTCTTCTCCTTTGTTTCAAAACTCTCTTCAATATACACTGGTTGTTGTTTAACATTAATTGTCATCTTCCACTTTCATAATATCAGTGGGAAGCTAATAGTCATTTATTTATTATTATCAGGTTATGTCAATCACCCGAAAGTTTAACATATATGATGAAAACATGCACTACATACACTCACATTCCTATTCTTAGAATTGCTGTGTAGAAATATTTTAAAATGGAAAGGTTAGATTGTCAGGGCTTTTAAAAATGAAATCATTTCATTGTGGACTATGGGCAGTTTAGCTTAGGAAAAGACAGCTCTTTAAGATTTGTTACTCATTACTCCTTCTAATGAAGCATTCTTAACAAAAATTATGCAAATCGCCCTAATTCATTGTAGGCTGGTAGAATGTAGCATTAGTTTTAAAAGTATCTGTGAATGAAAGCAACATTTGTTCTGTCTTTATTTATATGTGAATATGATTAAATTGGTAATTATAGTCTTCCATATAGCACTGAAGAAAGCATGCATATGTGGCTGCTTTGTAATCCACAGTAGCTACTGACAGTGATGCTGATGGTTCCAGTGCAAGCTGCCCATTAGTGTAAAGTACCCTTTGTTGAGAAACACATTTTTCAAGTACCAGTCAGTATTAGTTCTTTGCAGAAATTTATAGTATTAATCACACAGACACATTTTGTAAATCTATGTTGAGGCAACATGTATGTACTTAAGGGCACATCAACTGTCCTTAAAAGTAAAAAATCAGTGTTTTATTTTTTCTTTAAATGTCAATTGCGCACAGCAGCATCAAAACCATGGAAAACAATTTGCTGCAATGTTATATTGGTTGACAGGCTGAAAGAAATGGCAAATTCCTGCTTGCACAAAGAATGATTCTCATGTCATGTAAAGATCAAACTTCTTTAATTGGTTATGAGTATAACCTAAAGAAAATTATTTGCACCTACTTTCTTTTCTGTATCTGTAGGTAACATTAACTAACTTCTACCAGTTTACTATTTAAGAAAGAGTCTCCTTACAGAACTTACATTTATTTACTTATTTTTTTAAATCTGTATTTAAGACCACAAACTTAAAGTTATACTTACAATGCAAAGAACACTAAAAAACATAAAATGGCAAAATAATTTCGGCCTTACTGTTCTCGGGAATTTTTCGTTATTTTTGAATATTCTATATGCTAGGGAAAAACACATGTTGCCTGAATAATTGATAACAATTGATTAGTGAATTTACCTGCTTTGGAAATGCACATTTATATGGCATATATTCAAGGTTTCTCAGCTGCAAAATATTTCGGTTTGAGCAATTTTTTGCACTTCTGTAATAAATTTTTGCATTATTTTTTATTTTGCATTCTGTGTTGCATATAATGTCCAGAAAGAATATCTTCTAGTTTATCATCATATTTCTATTGGACAGACTTGTAAAAATGCATTAGTATTGTATATGACTACTTTATTAGAGAGTTTCCTCCTCTTATAGGAAACTTCTTCTTCCACCTGCTATGTGTTTCAGTACAGAGAGAAACATTCAGTTTAAAAACCAGGCATGTTTTTTTTTTTTCTTAAATTTGCATGTAATGTTTTTCTTTTATTTATTTATTTCACTTTTCTATCTTATTTCTTTCCTTTTGTTCTTTTCCCTCTTGGTACTTTGGGAAACATAAATCAAAAGCACTATTGTCTGTGTTTTAGTTTTTCATACGTGAATAATTTTGTATTAAAAGCTTACTTATTTCCACCATTGAGTCCTCAGCTAATGTGTGAGTCAGATCAAAATGGACACATCAGTGCTCTCAGTGCTGCTGGAAGTTAAGCTCCATTTAAAAATCAATAGCAGTCCTGAAGATCTGCCTGCACACTTTAAGAATATGTTTGCTTAAACATTGAAAGCTTTGTCATTTTTTGCAGTCATTTTGCCAGAGTTGGGCAGTTTCAGATCTGTATTCTAAAGCCAGTTAAGATATACTAGTTTTAAAAAAACAAACCAAAACAAAACAATACAAAAAAACCCAACCAAACAAAAAACAACAGCTACAAAAAAAACAAGTGGTCAAGCCATGCCAAGCACATCCTGCAAAAATACATATTTATTTGCTTCCAGGACATCAATGAAAAAGGGTTGGAATGTTTGAATTATGTTAAATCAATAGCTATTTACTCAGCAGTATGAACTATGAGTTTCTTTTCAGTTTGAATGATATCAGTGCACAACTCCTGAAAAAGAAAAAAAATTAAAGCAGTTAATCACAAAGAAAAATAATATTTCTGTGGGAGTTTGAAACCTAAGTGTCTATAACTGTATTTGAGAATTCACAGATAGAGAATTAAATCATTATGAGTGATCATTTTCATGCGTAGGAGTGGACTTCAGTGAACTTCATCTCATAGCCTTTCACAAAGTCACTTATCTGTATTTAAGTCCTCCATCCTGACTTTTTGGAAGACTAAAAACCAAAATGAAACAACAACAACAACAAATATGGACAATAGAAATAAAGATTTGGAAGACAAAGCATGAAATTATTTAGATTAACTTTCTGTAAGGAGGTTGCTTCAAACATTATGGTTAAAACGAGAGATAATTTCTTGATTCAGGTTGCATGTTAGAATGAGTTTCCTCTGTGTTTTGGGAAGCTAAATTTTTCAGTGTTTTAATTACCAGCTTGTGTGGGCACAGATTAGAATCATGTTTCTGTGAGCTTCCTCTTTCAGCAATTTGCCTTGATTCTTCCCTTAAGTAATGTTACCTTTGAACTTCTGCCTTTTTGTGAAGACTTACCTTAACAAAGCCTGTTCCAAAACTCCTTGATATATACACATCGTATATAGCTACTTTTCTTCTATCCACAATATTTTATATGAATAAGCTCACCAGTCATTTCAGATATGTCCACAGAGTCCTCTGTAGAACAGCACTCTAAAACTAACCATGGGGACAAAGATATATATTTCCAGAGTGTCATTATCATTACAGTTTGATTATAATGACTAGAGCTATAGTTCTATTACCACTAAAGCTACTATTGCAAGCGTAATATACCACAGCAGAGCGTGACATTTCCCGGGCTATTGTAAAGCTTCTAGAAGCCATCAAGGATTTGCTTAGTGCGCTACAGAACATGTCTGAGCAATTAATTTTATGAGACAAGGCACCACTGTGAATAAAACCACCTCCAGGTTTCAAAGTGAGTGTTTTGTACCCAGTGTGATAAAGCAGGAATTTAATTTAAGCCAAAAGAATTTCTGGAGTGCTTTCTTTTCCCACATACCACATTTTATTACAACAGACAGGAGAAAAAAAATGAAATGAAAATTAAAACTAGCAATGTGTGTTATGGATATTATGGATATGCCAAGACAGGAAAAAGTAGGAAAAGAAATGTAGAAAGGAAGTAAGAAAAAGAGGTGGGAAAAGAAACTCTTGAGTGATCTGGTCTCACACGAGTCTATAGAAATTTTAGTGCACTGAAAAATTGAACTCATACTTTCTTAGTACATGGTTCACATTTCTTCTAGAATAAATTCTGGACAACATATTTATAAAAGTCTACTAAGAAAATATCATGATAAAACTGGTCAAAAAGAAGGAAAGGAAAAAGGAAAGACATTTTTAGATACAATTCTGGGTATAAAAATAATGTTTTCAGACTAATGGCCTGCACATTAAAATTACATAACAAGTTACATATCACAAATTAATAAGAGTACTTTCAGTTGGTTCATTTTAAACTAGATTGTTTTTGATTTTTTTTCCAAAACACACAACACAGTAACATAGAAGAACAAATGTATTTTTTCCTAATAAAACAGAAAAAAATTAAATCTCTTATTTCAGTAATTAAAAAAATATGGAAAGCTTTTTGAAATAAGGCTTTTATCTATGGAGATTACTGTTACTACTCAAATTGAGGAAATTCTGTATATTACATCAGAGCAGACTTTGCAGTAAAATGAGGGAGAGAATATGAGAGCAAGTTACTATACTATTTTTATCATATCTTCAGCTAGCAAAGAAGATAACTAAAATCTGTGACCTCAGAGTTATGTCTCCTATTTCTTTCAAATAATTATGTTCATCTAATATATCTTGTTTACATTTATTTTTGATCCTGAATAACAAATAATATTCCTCTTAATCTACTAATCAAACAGTAAAACTGGAACTTTGAGCACAAATTTTTAGTCTTGATTCAGCTCATGTTATCATTCTTCATGTGATCCCTATTTACTGATACAATTGCTGCAGGGAGGTTACTCAGAGAAAGACCAATCAGACTACTCTACACCAGGAGCAACTGGCTAGGGGAAGTGTAGAGGAGTCAGGAATGAAGAAATGAAATAAAGTCTAGCAAAATGAGGACCTGGATGGAAGGTATTTTTCTTTTTGTATTCCAGTATCAAAAACTATTCTAATTTGAAATAAATGCCATTAATATTCTCCTTCTGCTTTGTTTATAACAATAAATAGAAAGCAAACTTCTTTCTCTCTTCTCAAGACATAAGCTATTTTGTCCTGTTTGCTCTCCTTATCCTGTTCAGGAGGGGTAGTGAAAGACTTAGTGGGCGCCTGGATATCTCAAGTCTTCATTAGACATAAAAAAATAATTAATTATGGGAATAAAAATGTAAATGGTTCATTGAAAAGTTCTAATACAAAAAAAAAACAAAACAAAACACCTCTCTTTTCTTAGAGTATGTTAAGAATTATTGTTTACTTTACATCGTTAAGGTACTCTGAAGGCAAACTGTGATTGACTCCCTGAACAGCCATAAAGAAAGTGGAAGCTTCTTCCATTAAAAACAAGTGACATAACTGTTAATTAGAAATTATGAAGATAGTAGAAATCAGAGAAGTAACTTCACAAAGACTGAAAAGGGTTTTAAACAAGGTATTGAAATTAATATATGCTTACTATAAAGAGATACCTTATTTACCATAAAGCCTTTCTCTAGACCACATGCATGAACACAGACTATTATGAACTATCTCTTTAGAGGCAGCAATGATACAACTAGATTAACTTATTCTTTAACATACTATGTTTCCCATTAGACAGCGATCAAAGAAAAAGTACTAAAGGAGATCTGTAGGATACAAGATTGATTACAGACTTGATTCAGCAGTACAATCAATGTTTGGTGCAACCTCAGCATGAATGGAGTCCTCAGAGAGCGCACTGCTATCTGATAGCACTACTGTAAGGGGAAAGTCAAACTAGCTTTGGAAAGTAAATTGGTTAGGATTGCATTATACAGGAAAGGATTATATCTCAGACGGTCATTATTCCTAGGATCTAAAAGTAGGTTTATAAAAACACTTCATTTTCAGTTTCATTCAAAGATAAAGCTCAAAACACAGAACAGTTCAGTTGCTCCAGTGGAGTTAGAACAAACCACACATTTCTTTCTTTTGTGTTATTGTAATACGTAAGATTTCACTTAATAGTTCTTTTAGCATATAACTCGAAGTATCTTTATCCTGCTTTTTTTTTCATGATTTTTTAAAATGTAATTTTCTCAAATTTACATTTTCAATTTTCCATTACATAAGAGTATTTCATATCTAGAAACCTTTCTTTGGTATGAATTAGTTGTAAGATACTAGTGTGAATTACCTTCTTTTAAGAATCAGCAAACATCCATTGACTAAAATTCTGCAGCATCATACTGTATTTTTCATTTTAAGCAATAATACGCAAAATTCCTCTAGGAATGTGATTTCTTAGTAACAGTTCCTACAATTTTAGGAATAGATGCACAATACTTGCAAATAAATATCATAGCAACAAACCCCTTAGAAAACTCAGATTTGGAAGTTACATATGTTTAGAAAAAGAAGGAAGAATAATTTTATTTTGGAAGACTGCTTTGGTTTAATTTTTATTTTGTACAGAAGGCCTGTAGCATACTTTTCAACGAATTATGGCACAATCTATGTATTTAATTCTCCAAGTCATTAAATAAAATTTTCAAAGTGTTATATGATGTTAATTGTGCTGATTTTTGTACATCCCTCTGGTTTTGAAAGGCATTATTTCAAAATCTGTACTATAGTGCAATGCACTCTGTTTCTGTACTTAACACTGACCCTGTAACCGTAACACTGACCCTTTTGAGAGGAATGAGGAAGAATGAAAGAGAGATGAAAGCAGTAGAACTTCAAGCAGTAGGGATTCTTTAGTGACAATGGTATTCATAACACATCATACAAAATATATGTTCTAGTTTTACTATCTTAGTAACAGATAAATGGAATATAGTGAATACAGCATAAAATGCAGCATCTATTTTCTACCCTTTATATATATATATATAATATATTTAGATATTATATATTTAGATATATATATTTGAAGAACAATATTATTATTAGAAATTGCAAAATGAATAGAAAAATTCCATTGAATAGACAAAGTTTTTTATCTCCAAAGTTAACTCTTCTTTTTCAAATAGCATTTGATCTTAATAAACAGCATAATTTTTTATTGGATACAAAATCAACTACAGGAATACTTGAGTACTCTTTCCAACACCATGCTTATACTGTTGACATAGCTGATTATGCTCTTTTTGATAAGAAATTGATAACATGTCATTGAGAAGATCTCATGATTACAACTGACTCTGCTATTTAATAATGAAAAAATGTTGTTTACAGAAGGTTTTATTTTTTATTCATATGAACACATGGTTTGTCCACACATTTTATATATATCTTACTGTAATAAATAAATTATAAACAAATACTGTAATAAATAAATAAATAAATACTGTAATAAATAAATACATTTTATTTTTATTAATTTACTTACTTTAAATATGTACATGCAATTTGCATATGTTTTACAGGAAGTTCTTGATTTCATTGATTTATTTTCTTCTTTAGGAAAGATGTCAGCTGTACAGAACTGTTCATAAAACTGTCATGGATGGAGATTAAAACACTGCACAATTCAGTTGTAAGAGAGAGACAGAAAGATATTTGTTGATATAAAAACATAATATGATAATTAGGACAATGATGACAGCGATTTAACAAGATTTGAAATGACTAAATATCCTTGACTATTTGCTAATAATAATCAGTCTAAGATTAAATCTTAGAGAAGCTAGAAGTATAGTATAGCTTAAAAAGCAATAGATCAGTTACCGAGGATCTGTGGGCAGAACGCCACCATATCCTGGGTCATTCTCTCTGCAGGTGTTAAGTAACCTTGGAGGTGCCCCTACTCAAGGGGAGATTCTGGTGTGCAGCCAGCTACTTGTAAGAACTCTCAAAAGGTGCTCTTTATGGGGTAAGATTATTGAGTTAACCAGAAATAAGTGCAAACTTTCTGCAAGCAGACACTTTTAAGGCACATGAAGAGTAGATGGTTTTCATTTAGTCAGCAAAATAACTCAGTTAATAACAAGGAGTTTGGATAGCTAGGCATCTTGAACAGCAGAACAACTTAAGGAGCTTTCTGGACTGCTCAAGAAAGCCAGCTGGATAGGGGGCAACTTGAGGAGTTGGCCAAGTTTCTCACCAGCCAAGCAAGGACATCTGGGTAGTAGGCAAGCTCAGAAGCCAAGCAGCCTTCTGGTTTGTAGCCAGCCTACCAGCCTGGAGTCCAATTGGCAAGATAGCTGGTGAGCAGACTGGCAGAAAATCAGATACGCTAGCAGCTGGCTGTCTGGTCAGTCTATCAGCCTTTCTGATTTTCATCAGTGTTTTTGACAAAGTCTTCACGTTTCAAAACAATGATTCAATTCTATTCAGTCTTTTTCTCAATTAAACTTGTTCAAAAAAAAAACACCAACCAACCAGAAAAAAAAAAAAAATCACAAGATCTAGCATCTAGCACAATGAATATGCTGTAAATAATAGTTTTACAGTTTTACATCCATATAATCACAAATTAGTATGTAATTGATATCTTCCATTAATTCATAGGTGTGTCAAACCTTTTGACTTGCCTAGGCTACAATGAGGGAAGACAAACTGTCTTGGGCCACATATAAAATACACAATGTTTTTGGTGTATATGAGTAATGAAACTTCTTTTTTAAATTCCATATAGTTATTCAATATTTGATTGCTATAGAAACTTGCTTTACTAAATTCCCTTTTTTAAAAAAATTATTTAATTCCACAATGATAAAGGAAGTCATTAAGTTCTTTTTATTTTGTTCAACCACACGATGATAGTGATTATTTAGTTGTGGAAATATATATTTAAATACTGAGGGAGAATTCATATGTACTTCTCTTTCTGAAGCTGCAGAAGTTATCATTTCCCAAGCTGTTCATCATTTACTGGCCTTTTTCTTCTTTTTCTTTTTCTTTTTCTTTTTCTTTTTCTTTTTCTTTTTCTTTTTCTTTTTCTTTTTCTTTTTCTTTTTCTTTTTCTTTTTCTTTTTCTTTTTCTTCTTCTTTTTCTTCTTCTTTTTCTTTTTTCTTTTTCTTTTTCTTTTTCTTTTTCTTTTTCTTTTTCTTTTTCTTTTTCTTTTTCTTTTTCTTTTTCTTTTTCTTTTTCTTTTTCTTTTTCTTTTTCTTTTTCTTCTTCGTCTTCGTCTTCGTCTTCGTCTTCGTCTTCGTCTTCTTTTTCATCTTCTTTTTCGTCTTCTTTTTCGTCTTCTTTTTCGTCTTCTTTTTCGTTTTCTTTTTCGTTTTCTTTTTCTTTTTCGTCTTCTTTTTCTTTTTTGTCTTCTTTTTCGTCTTCTTTTTCATCTTCTTTTTCTTTTTCATTTTTTTTTTCTTTTTCATCTTCTTTTTTTTTTTTTTTTTTTTTTTTTTTTTTTGAATGAACACTGAATAGAAGTTACTGTTACTTCAGAGTTGCTAATTGACATTTCTTTTGAATGAAACCCCCCACAGCCTGCAAGCACAGTACGGCTTCATACTCTGTTTTATTGCTCAATATAGTTCTCAAAGTGCTTAAAGCTGACCATTTGTCAATGTAGGCCTAAATCAGAACGTGAACTTAACTTTAAACAGGAGAAAAATAGAATATTTGATTAACTAAAGGATTGATTTGAAATGAGGCAATTCAAGATTTAAAAGCTTCCATTATCTATATGAATAGAGAACAACATATTGTTACTGATGAAAAGTTATAGAGAAGGCAATAGGATAGCTGAGTCCTCTGTGGGATCCTGTCCTCACTGAGCAAAAAATATCTAATTATGACATGGACTTTTTTAACAGTCAGAAGATAGATAATTAAAATGGAAAGATACTGCTAGCAACATTTTAAAATGTTTGAGGGTGGATGAAGTCTATTTCAGGGTGGTTTTTTTTTTGAAGTTAATCAATGTGATGAAAAATTATAATGAAATGAGTGCAAAGAAAAGAAAGCCATTGTTTTCTGAGAGTAAAATAGCACAGAAGGAGAAGAATTAATTATTTTGCTGCACTGTGTTATTTTTTTCTAGAAACAATGGAGGAATCTGAGTTAGCTTCGTGCTTTGCTCAGTCTGAGAAATTATACTTTCTTGTCAATTGTAGTCAGCAAAGTCAACATATGCTTCAACTCTATTCATGCACATGTTCGAGATCTGAGCAGGCCTATAGGGATGAAAAATATACTATTTGATATTGGCATCCACATCTTTCTTATACATTTTTATTACTTCTAGCTAGAAGTTTTTATTTTGTAGTGATAAGGCTAATGAAAAGATTCAAGAATTAGAGAAGTTTGTGTTTATGTATTAAGCCATTTTTGGGTGAATGAACTTCAAGTGTTGCCGAAAATTCAGAATCATTGCATGGGGTCTGGAGCAGAATGTAATGATATATTAAGTAATAGCAAAGAAGTTACTTGTCAAACAGTTTACAAAGAACTTTGGCAGAAAGAAGACTGAGTAAATATAGCTGCGCTGTACTGTTCTGTGCATATCTGTGTATATACATTGTTCCTATAAACTAGAAGTGTTTTTATTTCATTTGATAAATATTTATTAATAGTTTGCCTATCACATTTATGACACTAGCAGGCAGTATCTCTTTTCCTGAGTAGTACATATGCTTTCTCTTCTCTACTGAAATGCACTGGGAGGGAGAGATGATAACAACAAATACTGAAAGTACTGCATCTAACACAAGAATGATATCAAGCTGTTCGAAAGGGTTCAGAAAAGGACCATGAAGATGATCAGAGGGCTGAAGCATCTCCCCTGTGAGGATAGGCTGAGAGAGTTGGGACTTTTCAGCCTCGAGAAGAGCAGTCTCCAGTGGGAGCTTATAGTGGCCTTCCAGTAGCTGAAGGAGGCCTACAGGAAAGATGGGTAGGGACTTTTTAAAAGGGCATGTAGTGACAGGATGAAGGTGTGAGAGGTAGATTGCATTTCTGCAGTGGAAATTTCCAGTATTTCTGTATGTAGCGTAGGATCTTTGCCTTTCACAAAGAAAGCTCCTGAACAGAGTAAAGTTGAGACTGGTGTGTTCTGGCCAAGGTAGAACTGGCATAGGCACTAGGTAAGGTAATTATATAACATAGGGGAGAGTCTGGTACAGGACAGAACGAGTGTGCTAATTTTTGAGAATATTGTCCTCTTGTCAAAATCAAAAGTAGAGCTACTGAGAATGTGTGTCAGAGGAGCTCATTTGCAGATTTTTCACAGGTAGCTGCAAACACTGGCTTTTTGGCTTTTACAATTCTTTCTTTTCTATTTCTTCATTTAATTTGTTTAGTCCTTACTTTTAATAATACTAACAAATCTAAGTGAGCTGACTTAATTAAGTACAATGAAAATCTTGAAAGGTGGCAGATAACTAAATGGAATTTAAATATATAGAATGATTATGATTTTTTATGTCATCTTCTATTTTAAAAATAGTGTGCAAGCAGTTTGTATGGGAACTGCTGAGTCATGGCCTGAACCTCTGGCTGACTCATTGCTTGCCTGAGGTGGTCAGTCAGAGGAGCACAGGTGAAGGTAATTCACCTGTGCTGCTGGAAGGGGTGGAGCCGGGCTCCCCCCCCTCCTAGTCCTATTTAAGAGCTGGCTACCAGTGTGGAAGGATCTCTTCTGGAGACTGCCTCTGCTGGTGTTTTGTGAGTGAGCCCGGGATAGGGGTAAGCCTTCTATTTGTTCTCTTTTGCTACCATAGTCTGCTTTGCCTAACTCTCTTGTTTATTTTGTGATTATAGCATCCTAATATTCTTTGCTTATATGCTTGGTGAGCCAGGCAGGGCAAATATACTAAAATTTACATCATGTCTTTTCTTTGGACTTTCTATAAATGAGTCAAGGGGGAGAACAATACTCTAGAGAAAATGATTCCAGGGCAGATCCCAGGTTTTTTGGGTTCACCCTATTAAGCTAGCAGTTATCATTGAAAAATGGGGTCCCTTATGCATTATGGGCAATATCTCCCCATATTGCATGGCGGATTACTTTCAGGGACTTAGCAAAGATGTGCTGATCATTAAAGAAAGACAACTGGCTGCCTCCACGGTGGCATGACCACTATTAAGTGCCTTAAATCATGTGGAAATAAGAAATAATATTTTAGAAAATGAAAATCAACTTTTGAAAGACCATATCGAAAAACTAGAGCAAGAACTTGGTGTGTTAACAGGGAAGAAGCCAATTCTACATCTTCCCATAGACCAAGTTCGTAACATTTCAATAAATGATGACCAGACTCCTAAATCAACAGACTTCGTTGATCAGGAAAATAAAAAATCCAAATTAGATCTCTAATATCCAATTCTGACTGATCCACTAGAAGTCCATCCTGTCACAACTCAGAAAACAAAAGTGCAGGACAGACCGGCAGGGGTGCTGCCTGATCAGTGGCCCCCCCCCTGCCCAGACTCATTTACATGTAACAGCCCGGCCATACATGGCAACAGAATTGATGGATTTAGTACAGAGATTTTGGCAGAAGCCTAGAGAAAGTGTGCCAGCTTGGTTATTAAGACTGTGGGATTCTGGGGCAGAAAGTGTTTTGGTGAATGGCCCAGAAATAGCCAAGTTGGCCACCATGACTGTTCATCCTGCTCTCAGGCAGAGGATATATGTGGGTAATCAATACCTTGATGAAAGCCATTCTGTATTAGAACGGTTAATGGTGGCCAGCCGTATGGTATTGCCGAGTAAATCGGACATACTTCTACATACAGGGATGTGGTCCTCCAGAATTATATCCGTGAACTGGGCATTGAGAGGCTGTCTATGAAGACAGATTTGATGGCCCTGATATGGTCAAATTTTCAGCAGGGATGAGAGATTTGATTTTTACAGCAAGCTCCCTCTCATCTCTATGGTACCCTAGTCTCTATATTAAATCCTCTGGTGGCCTCAGAAGCTGTAGTCCAGCAGGCTGCCCAGTTAGTGGCCAACCTGGGAGAAGCAGAGCGCCTGTGGACTGGGCACAACATTCGGATGTTGGAAGAAGCAGAGGTCCTGCTGGTAAGTAAAACCAAAATGCTGGCTACTCTAGCTCCTCAATTGGGACCCAAAAGGGTCTCCTGAAAACAAATGTTTAAGGATTTTAATTTGGGCTGGGATCCAATTTGCTAAGATTGACTGCCAGCCCAACCATGTCCTTCTCCAGCTCTGGAGATAATTAAAGAACAATCAAAAATTCCAGAACTACCCTAAGAAATCAAGGGTAAGGGTTATAGAGAGAGTACCAACAATGACATGGAACCTAGAAGATTTTGTTTTTCCAAATAGGGAAAAAAAAAAAAAAAAAGCTGCCTCAAGTATCTTGGGTCACAATGCCTGAGCCACCAGAAGCAAAAGAATTGGCCATAGCACAATTCATAGTGTGACAAGGGATGTTAGTCCCCCTAGGGCCTCCAGATGGGACCGGAGGCCCTATGTAGAATTAATGACTTATTGGTCCTGAAAAAATATTCAGAGTGCTATGGCGTTAGTGGACACCGGAGCAGAAACATCAACTATTTGTGGAGATCTGACAAAATTTGATGGGGACAGAGTGATGACTGGTGGTTTTGGGGGACAGACTATTCCTGTCACCTAAACATGGTTAAAATTGGGGGTTGGATGTCTCCCACCCCGGGAGTACAAGGTGTCTATTGTCCCAGTCCAAGAATACATCCTGGGCATAGATATTCTATGGGGTCTGGCTCTCCAGACAACTGTGGGAGAGTTCAGACTTCGACAGAGATGTATCAGTATCTGGGCGGTGCAGGCAATATTAAGAGGCCATGTGAAACATGGGCCTATTTGCCTGCCGAAACTGTGCCAGATTACTAATGTGAGACAGTATAGACTCCCGGGTGGGCAAGATGAAATATCAAGAACTGTGCAGGAATTAGAAAAAGTGAGCATTATAAGACCTGCTCACAGCCCATATAATTCCCCCATATGGCCAGTGCAAAAGTCAGATGGCACATGGAGAATGACAGTAGATTATGGAGAATTAAATGAGGTCACACCGCCTATTCATGCAGTCGTACCCAATATTGCCTCCCTAATGGACACATTAAGTAGGGAGATAAATGCAAATGCATTCTTCAGTATCACAATTGCTGAGGAATCTC
Source organism: Lagopus muta (assembly GCF_023343835.1). Lineage (NCBI taxonomy): Eukaryota > Metazoa > Chordata > Aves > Galliformes > Phasianidae > Lagopus > Lagopus muta. The sequence continues at coordinate 51,461,201 of NC_064436.1, forward strand.
AAGATCAGTTTGCGTTTATGTGGGGAGGCAGGCAGTGGACCTTTCAAGTCCTGCCACAGGGGTACGTGCATTCACCAATGTATTGTCATAATCTAGTGGCGCGTGACCTGGCTGATTGGAGAAAACCTGCACCTCAGGACCTCATGCCTCCAGTTACATCATCGAACATGGGCATTCACTGATAATCACTCGTCTTGAATTGTACCAACATGCGTCGCGATATAGCAGATCTCTGTATTAGGGAAAGCTTACCCTTTAGTTAACCTGATCATTGGTTCATGCTGTGAAGGGGGTAGAGTGTATGGGAACTGCTGAGTCATGGCCTGAACCTCTGATTGATCACCTGAGGTGAGCAATGAGTCAGCCAGAGGAGCACAGGTGAAGGTAATTCAACTGTGTGACCAGAAGGAGTGGAGCTGGGCTCCACCCCTCCTAGACCTATTTAAGAGCTGGCTACCAGTGGGGAAGTATCTCTTCTGGAGATTTGCTCTGCTGGTGTTTTGTGAGTGAGCCCAGGATAGGGCTAAGCCTTCTATTTGTTTTCTTTTGCTATCATAGTCTGCTTTGCCTAACTCTCTTGTTTATTTTGTGATTATAGTATCCTAATATTCTTTGATTATACGCAGTTAATGTTTGGATTTAAAATCTAAGTAGCTTTTTAGTGAAGACTTCTGAGAGTGCTTCATTGTAACTTGAGAGACACTTCTGACAAAGGTATCACTTTCACTGAACTAATCAGAAGCTTGTGAAGGTGTTGTTTTGTTTATTTTGCTTTTAAGGGAAAGGTTAAGGGTGGGGGGGGGGGGAGGGGGGGCGGGACGGGACACTAAACCAATGGTTAAGGTTAACATTCTCCGTGAACAACAATGCAGATTGGTATAAAAAATAAAAAACTTTATCACACAGGGTAAACATAATTACTTGAGAGCTATGTACATCATTACATGGAAGCTATCTTCAGTGAGTTTGCCTGAAAATTTCTGAATAATTTTGAACATCTCGTATTTCATTCTTATATGTTGATAGGCAGGCAGTAGAAGCAGAATTAATCATATGAAATGAATATAATCATTGCTCTCAGAACTAGTTATCAGCGTTTATTTTACCGTGTCACCTTTCTATAAAAGTGTATCTGTTAATTTCTGCATCACATCTCTCTGAGTCATTAGCATGTACTGGAGACTGCAACCTGAAGACTAACAAAGATGTATTAATAACATATGGCATCTGATAGATGGTAAATTGCAAAGTGGAAATATTAATCAGAGAGATTATATGCACTGCAGTGACCAGTGTCCTACACTGATATAAGCCAAGAGAAGGTGAATTAGTTCAGTTTAAAGCTGAAAACTTAGGATGATGCTAGCTATATTAATAGATATTATTACATTATTTGAATGTCATTGATTACTAATTGATCACTACATTGATTACTGATGCATGGAGCACGTTAGAGACCTTTATTCCTGTTCGTGGAAATAATTTAACACGAATTGATACAATGAATAAAAGCATTCTCTTACTTCTGTTGGAAAGAATTATCTAGAGCTCAATATTTTTGGTTTCAATCTTTCATAAAATTTACATAGCTTTGAAGAAAATAGGGAATACTTCTGAGAGGTTTTGAAGGGACTGCAGTTTTTTCTGAATCAGGTTTATTTGTTTTTTGTTTTGTTTTCAATAAAATACTTTATCTGCAAGTAAAGGACATTATGACTTTATATTATATTTTATATTTATGGTACTAATTGTGTATTATAGAGCAATCAGTATTACTATACTGTTGTTGAATGGTTTTTAACACAGAGTTCTTGAAAGATTGAATAGTTACAGACTAATGCTATATTGTGTTATCTTATGGGAAGAAGACTGGTGATTCATGGTACAAAGTGCTGTAACCAGCATGATAAAAATTTAAACTTTATATCCCAAAATGTTTTATTCCTTAAAAAAATACTGAAAAATTATTAACAAAACTCGAAGATGAAAATTATCCATAACCTTGAGAAATAATTTATAACTCAATAGTAGGACATGAAGTAGGGACTGCTTTCTTCTAAGAATTTGAGTATTCTATTTGGATACTTAAAAAAAAAAAAAACTTGCTTCCAAAGCCCTGAAAAAGATAATGATCAAATATATGAACAAATACAACAATACCAACTGACCAGGAGGCATTGACTTATTAGTTCCGTTTCTTTTCTTCCTTTAATTTTTTTATTCATGATTTCTGCCACTGTTATTGCTGTTTTTTGTTTTACTAAAATACATGCATCTCCACATAACATTACCTGATTCTGCTGTCATCTGCTCTCTGCTGCCTTGAGCATATGACAACACCGTTTTGCTTAAAGCTGCTTTGTTCCTGCCTACTGTGGCAGAAATCTATCACACATCTTCAAGGAAGGTTGTTCTAATTTCTCAACTTTTAATAAAAAAAGGTAAGTACAGTTTTGTCTCTCTGTTGTATACTAAAAGTATTTCACAAAAATATGGGTACTTGACTTCACTTTCTAATGTACAGAAAATGAAAAAATATATAGACAATTTTTATATGAAGTATGGAAGAAATATGAGCCCTTTAAAAGTACAGAAATAATTCTCTTCTGAATTACCACTGTACTGGTTTTACATAGCTGGAAGTTCTATTAGATGAATTCTGGCTGTGTTTCCTGGAGCAGTTTAGCAAACTACCATGCTCTGCGGGGCTACCCCATAAGTTCAGTATAAAGGCAAAGCGGGACATGTGCCATTCTAGCGCACAGTCAGAAAAATGTTAATTTCCAAATAAGGTAGTTTTTCATATTTTAGATGCTGCCATAGACTCATAACTTCCAGAATAGCCTAGGTGACAAAGTGCTCGAAATTAAGCTGCTCCAGTACTTCAGTCAGCCTAATACTGAAAAGATCCCATGTTGTTTTAAGATATGGTTAGTATCAGTTCTGAAGAAGCTATGAGAACAGGAATAAAAACTGACAAGTTGTTATTTGTATTCTATACTTTTTTCCATTTCTTTGAGATCTTTCCTCATGACAATTGTGAAATCATATAAAACTTTTTTATATGCAAACATAGAGTGCACATTCTTTAAAACATTCTTTAGGCTTTCAACTTAATAGAACAGTACAGTGCAGAATCTTCTCTCTTACTTAGCTGAAGGAGTCACACTATGCAGCTCTTCATGAACATAATGTTCTGATTTTTGTCAGCTATAACTTGCTTCACCAGTTATTCAAATTATTTACAGATAGTTTGTTATATCTCTAGCATCATAAAAACATCTGTCACATTCTGCACGGAAGTCAACACTGCCTTTGCTTTTTAAACAGTTCTCTAGCAAATTTTATATCAATTACAGGTTAAACTTACCTTCCCAACCGTTGTAAAACCAGGTTCTAATTTAATTCTGTTAAAGAATTATCAGAAGGAGGATGTACTTATAGGCTAAACAATGTAATATGCTGATGATTCCAACTAAATTTGCAAGAAAAAAAATCTGTTAAATCTGTAAAAATTACAAAGAAATCCTACTGTACAAAAAATCCATCACTCCCACATAGCTGAAATAATTTATAAAAAATTATCTTGTTCAGTCAACTGAAGGTGCCGGATAACATCATAACAGAAGAGGCATTTAAGGTATCAGTGGTATATATTGCATCAATGTGTATTTGAAAAAAATCTGCAAAGGACAGAAGGAATTATCAGCTTTCATATTCAGTTATAATATGCTTGCTAGCATACGGTAGATGTATGCTTTCATGGGCTGCAGAGTCTGCTAGTATGACAGGTGCCATATCCAGTTCTCCAGTTCTCTCAACCTTTGAAGAAGAAATGGTTTTAATTTCAAATTAAAAAAAAAAATAATCATATTTTATCATTCTTTTCTCTCTCAGGTTTTAACAAACTATGCTTTCCTGTATTATGCTAAGACTGAGGGAAGAAGAGTCAGATAATTTTAGAATCAAGTTAATCAGTGGGTAAAGAAATGCTGAAAAAGCTTAACAATGCACATTATAGTCAAAAATCTGCCCTGTTGATATAAAAGATCTACTTACAACTGTTTCCAGTCCACTTTCTTTGTAAATTTTTGAAGTACAAAATGAGGTGGTCAGTCACTAGAGGGCGTCATTTCTGTGGCCTAAGAAATAAAAAAAATTGTGTATTTTTAAAGAGACTTTATGGGTAAGAGTCACCACTTTAAATTTTACTTTATCAAGCCACTAAGTTTTTTTTTAAAAAAAAAAAAAAAGAAAAAAATTACTAATAAAGTTCTGACTTCCAGCTTCAAGAGAAAGATTGATGTAGACATAAAAAATAGAGAAGCACCAAGACATAATGTATCTTCCACTGCTGTTTACCTTCAAGTCAAGGTGATTTCAGAAAGACAAGAAGTGGCCGGAAAAATGCATGCCATGTATATTGACTCATGTCCCTTTTTTGGTATCTTTTAAATGTGGATTTCTTTTCAAGATCATTTGACCTCACCCATAAATCAAACACTTCCCTCTCTCACACACACATTTGTGTTAATTCTTAATTCACTGTCAGATGTCTTCTGTATTTTAAAATGTATTCATCTTCTGGAATTGGCCATCTGTTCCTATACTACTTTTATATACTTGGACAGTCCTTATTGCATAGAAAAGATTGCATATTTTTCCAGTCATATTTTGCTGTGTATAGTGAGTAAGGAAAAAAAATGTCAGTTTTGGAATAACTCTTAAGTGGATTTTAACAATGTTTTTGTAAGAAATGTATAAATTAGAGAAACTAATATTCCAAGTTAATTGGATAAGTTTAGATAATTTCCTTTATATAAAGCTAGTGTTTTTCAAATTTTACTAAACAGATAGTATTAACTAATAAAACAAGGTGATTCCAGTTGACTTAAAATATTTGCAGCTAAACTAAAATATCATTAATCATATTGATTTGATTTTTTTTTTTTTTTTTTTTCTGCACTAGAATTGGAGTTAGGTACACGCCTACTCACTTGTAAGATTAAATTAACAGTTTTGGGACCTCCTCATTTTTTATCTTCCTTGTTGTTTATTAACCCTGGAGAGGCTTAGTGCAAAAATGGTGACTAATTTGATCTGAATTTCCAAGAAATAAAAGTATAGTATATTTTCTGCATCCAGAACAATTAAAAAAAAAAAAAAAATAATCAAAACGTTCCCAGAATGTTTTGACAGAAAATCAAAACAGATAGAAATAATAATTAAAACAATTCAAGGTTCTCAAGGAGAAAAATATTTTAAAAATCATGCAATTATTTTATTTTCTGAATTCTTTGGAAAAAGACAGTACACACATTACACATGGGACATAATTATGGAAGACTCTGAGGTAGTAAAAGGTGACTTTGATAAATATGAAGAATTAAACCACCTCTTGGGGTTTCATTTTTGTTCTATATTTCTAGCTGTCAATAGAATATAAGGATTTCAGAAAATCTTAAGGGATGCTGTTAATCCTTGAAGTTTTAAAAATGATTATCCAGAAGGGAAAAGAACTGATTAAATGCACTATTCTTTTCCCACATTACTGCAATGCTTGTATTTTTTTTCCCACTTGGAAACCATAGCACTTCTAAATGAAATATTCATTTTTAGAATTTTGTTGTGCTTTGTAGAGTTTAGGCAGCAGTACTTTCAATCAAACCTTTTTTTCTTAGTGCTGTCCTAAATGTGTGAGTTTATAAAAAATTACATTTGTGCTATTTTTGTAGTTATTACTCTCATTTGTACATCTCAAAACCTCCTCATCAATCATACTGCAGGTGTTGATGACAAAAGAAGCATATATCACCTATTCTTATTGCATAGAATTATGCCATTTGCTCAGTTTTTAGAAGATTTTAGCTGATAAGTTCTCTGAATATCTGAAAATGTAGAACAAATGCTAAGCACCATGCTGCTTTTTGCTCACTTCCTGCTCCCGCTAGTGAGATAGGTTAGAGAACCAGAAAAAAAGAAAGAAAATGTAGAGCTCACAGGTTATGATAAAAGCTATCTACTAAAACAGAAAACTGAGAAATAACATTAGCAATAATTATAATAATACAATATGTATCTATAAATTTATAAAACAAGTGATATACAGTGCATACATGCCTCTCTCCCTGACCAACTCTCCTCAGCTGTATAGGTTTTTCACACAATGTTATATGACAGGGAATATCCCCTCATACCAGGCACTATGAGGAATAACAACTGTGTTGCAGAGGAAACCAGAAAAACTGTTTCACAAGAGTAAATTGTAGATGTATTGTAAATAATGAAAGCTTTATTTAAAAGTTAAAAGAGGAAATGCAAATTCAAATAAGAAAGTTCCCCAAGGTTCTACTTGTTATAAATAGTACTAAGAAGGTGCCGTGTAACACTGAAAACTGTTAAAAAGTACTGATGTTCTCTAAAGCAAATCCTCTTGACAGACTGTTTTAACACTTCTATTCATGATTTTCTCATTTGAACAGATGCCATTTTCCATCTGAATGGCAGACTAGCATATGGAATATCCACTGAAAGAAAAAAAAATAAAGCAAGAACAGACGTTTCAGTATCAGTAGTTATTTGTGTGGGAGAAACTTAAACATTTTTATAAAGACATCTTTTTTGGACTGATATACAGAAAAAGACTGTGGTTTTATAAGTACACAGAACTCAGCAAATACTAAGTTGGCCATCACAGAATCATAGAATAGCTTGGTTTGGTAAGGACCTCAAGGATCATCCAACCCTGCTGCCACAAGCAGGGTTGCAAGCCAGTATATCAAGTACTAGATCAGATTGCCCTATCCAACCTGGCCTTAAACGCCTCCAGGGACAGGGCATCCACAGCTTCTCTGGGCATCCTGCTCCAGCATCTTATCACTCTCTCAATAAAAAATTCCCCCTGACATCTAATCTAAATCTTCCTTTAGTTTAAAACCATTCCCCCTTTTTCTATCAATAACTACCCATGTAAAAAGTTGATTTCCCTTATGTTTATAAATTCCCTTAAAATATTGGAAGTCTGCAATGAGGTTTCCCCACAGCTTTCTTTTTTCCACATTGAACAAGCCCTGTTCCTTCCTCCTATCTCCATAGGAGTGGTGCACCAGCCCCTGGATCATCTCTGTGACCCTCCTTTGGACCTTGGGCAAAAACTCCACATCTTTCCTGTGTTGAGTGCCCTAGACTTGGATGCAGTACGCCATCTGAGGCCCCTCCAGGGCAGAAAAGAAAGAGACAAACCACCTCCCTCACCCTGCTGGCAGCCTTTTTTTGATGGAACCATGGATACCTTTAATCTTCAAGGCTGCAAGCTCATGCTGATGTCTCCTGCTAAGTTTTTCATCAACTGGAACCTCTAAGTCCTTTTCAGCAGGGCTACTCTCAAGGAGTCCCTCTTCCAGTTTGTGTACATATATGGGATTACCTTGACCCAAGTCCAAAACCTTCCACCTTGCTTTGTTGAACCTCACTAGGTTTTCAAGGGCCCACCTTTCAAGTTTATCAAGGTCCCTCTGGATGGCGTCCCTTCCTTCTGCTGTATCAACTACACTGATCAGCTTGGTGTCATCAGCAAACTTTGTGAGGGTGTACTCAATCCCATCATCTGTGTCATTGATGTTATAGAGCACCAGTCCCAAGATGGACCACTGGGGAACACCATACCATCTGGACTTAGAGCCACTGACCGCAACTCTCTGACTGCAACCTTCCAAACAATTCCTTATCCATCGAATAGTCCAGTCTTCATATCTCTCCAATTTAGGAATAAGGATGCGATGGAGGACCATGTCAAAGACCTTGCAGATGTCCAGGTAGATTACATCATTTGACTTCTCTTCGTCCTTCAATACTGTCACTCCATTGTAAGCAGCCACAAAATTGGTCAAGCACAACCTTCCATTGGAGAAACCACGCTGGCTGTCTCAGATCACTCGCTCATTCCTTATGCGCTTTAACATGCCTTCTTGGAGGATCTGTTCCATGACCTTCTCAGCACAGAGGTAAAGCTCACTGGCGTGTAGTATCCTGGGTCCTTCTTTCTCCCTTTCTTGTAAACGGGAGTGATGTTTTATTTTTTCCAGTTCCTGGGGACTTCACTTGACAGCCACGATTTTTCAAATATGACAGAGAGGAGCTCAGCAACCACATCAACCAGCTCCCGTCGGATTCATAGGATCCCTTAGGATGCATTGCATCTAGCCTCATGGACACATTGTACGTATTCAGTCACATGAATCAGTCTCGAACTTGCTCTGCCATTACAGTGGTGGAGAGTTTGCTCCCCCTAGTTCACACCTAGATGTTCAGGTTCAGGGATGTAAAGCTCAGGGATGTGAGAATCCTGACTGTGTGTTTAAACTGAGGCAAAGAACTCACTGAGTACCTCAGCCTTCTCCATATCTGCTGTAGCCAGTTCTTCTTTCTTGTTTAGCAGAGGAGTTTCATGTAGAAATTCCACACATTTTCAGTTATCTGAGAAAATACTTCAGCTTTATTTCATCTGGCTATGTTTGCAAAGAAAGTCATTTAATCTGCCTGACTTCTATATACGAGGGTTGCTCCAAATGTAATGCCTCCTATTTTATTATGTTGGCCTATGATATCAAAGGCAAATGCTGGTGGTATGATAGTGGAGATTGTCCTGACAATATTCTACTACATTTTGTTGCTGTGCAATGGATTGCAACAGTGCATATGAAGCAAAAGTGTGTCGCTGAATTCCTCCATGCAGAAAAAATGGCACCCAACAGATGCATGTTGAACATGGATACTAAAGAGTGGATGTGAGCACAGCGAGGCAGTAAGTAGCAGCTGAAATACATTTCAACAGTGGTGGCAGCAACAATGTGCCACCTCCAGCAGTGCAGATATTTATGAGTGTGAGTGAGAAATGCAGGCTCTTGTTCACTGAAGTGTGAACTGATAGCTAAAGATAGTGCCTAGGCTGAAATATAGTGTTTTGTAGATGATAATTTTCTCTATCAAAGAGTGTTATTGTTGAACCAGTTAAACTGTCTATTTTGTCTTTTTTTAAATTTTCCTTCTCTGAATACCTAAGTTTAAACAGGATTTTCTACATTGCAACACTGTTATAGTAAGCAGCATCTATCCCTGAGAATTATCGAAGACATAGTAGATTACATAGTCACCCTGACTAAACTATTAGCCATATTGCAACTGCGTCTGTTTACTTCTGCCAATTATTCTTTAGACATTTGAAACCTTGTGCTGGAACTAGCCCAGCAATTCATTTAACAAACATCACAGTGATCAGTAAATGATGACTTCTAGCCTCTAGTGATATGTGAAGATGGATTAGTTCGCCTAACAGGAAAAATTTTGAGCCACTGCCAGAGAAAATTCCTACATATTTCTTCAGAAAAATTGACTGGCTTTTTTCCACAGATTACTTAAACATGTCAGTGGGGGCCACGTGATTTAATAACAGCCAGTTAAGATATTTAAATTTAATCCCAGCGGGCAGCAAATTCCTCGGAGAGCACAGTTACGGAATTAAGCCAAACTTTCCAACCTGTGTCATCTGTAAGGCAGATGATAGTGGAGTGGAGAATCACATAAATATTGCACCACACAAATTAAAAATAAGCGCATAAATATTGCTTGAAAGGATATCTGGAGGTCCCAAGTCCAGCTGACTCAATGCTGGACAATAGCAACTGATATAGGTCAACCATGTTGTTGTCTGCCTGAATTTTGAATCTTGCCTAGGTATGCATCTCAGAGTCCTGAGGAAATCCAGTCTTCAAAAAGGGCAAGAAGGAAGACCCAGGTAATTATAGGCCTGTCTATAATAATGTCTATATACTACTATATATAGTAGTATATATACAAGTTAATAGCAAAGTACAGGAATTTACTCTTTACTTAGTCTCATGTCTATATTTCATAGAATCATAGAATCATAGAATCACAAGGTTGGAAATGGCCTATAAGATCATCTAGTCCAACCCTCTCCACATCACCATTGCCACCACAAGCACTAAACCATATCATGCAGCATGTCGTCCAGATGCTTCTTGAACACTGCCAGGGATGGCGACTCCACCACCTCTCCGGGCAGGCCATTCCAATCCCTGACCACTCTCTGAGAGAAAAAGTTCTTCCTTACGTCTAAGCATTTGAAGCAATACTTTTCAGCTGACTAAAGTAGCATTACATTTCATCAAAATTAATCTCATAGAAATTTAACTTTCACTTTAAAATTTCAAGTAAGAAAAGCTAAAACAGAAATATGATGGCTGTGCTTGATTCCACATAGACTGAAATAAATAAATTAAACATATTTGCATGCAGAGCAAATACAAACCATTTCAAGTCAGTTTCATTTTGTATTTCATTTCACAAGCACGCTTCAGCAGGAAAACCTGAGCTATGTTTGCTCTCATTTTGCTCCTTTTTTGGAAAAAAATAGCGTTGTTGATGAGTCAAGATCTCTCACCATAGAAGGTGGATTCTATATTTGACATTTTTTTCTCCACTTTTTAAAAACAGCTGTATATCAGTAAGTAGTTAAACTGCAATACTTCAGTCTAAATTCAAAGTCCCTTATGCACGGCTGTGACTCTGACAGTTCAGGATAAAATAGTCTGGACAAAATGATTCTCAACTCAACCATTTGTGTCCCTGATATTATGTTTTTTTTTTTCAAAAAGTAAACCTTTTTACTTTTAAATATACTGAAACCCTTATGAAGATAATGAAAAAAAAATGAAGATCAGTAGATAATTTGTAGATGAGAATATGGGAATAATTAATAACATAGATTCAAACAAAGAGAAAGCTTGTGGGACAAAATGCATACTAATTATTTTTTTCTGAGGTTAGTTATGGTAGATTTACACAGACAGATTCAAAAATGTGTGTGAGTGTGAGGATTATGTAGTAAAAGGTGTCTCCTGAAATGTAATCCTTTGATTAAACACTTAAAATAAAAATTCCAATTTTATTTTCACTCACAGCAAATTATTCTTAAAAAAAAAAAAAAAAGTAATAATGAAAGAGAATATCTTAAGTTGTAGCAATCTCATTATTATCTTATTATAGGTATATAGTGGCTTATGAATTTTATCTCTGACAGAAAAATCCAAAATAACAGCAAAATACAAATAATCACTTGTAACATCCTTCTTTTTTCTTCTAGATATTGAAATTATTAATTGTACATCCCCCAAAGAAGTATGTTGTTACCAGGAAAGACATTCCTAACTTTATCTTATGTTCTTCAGATTCAGAATCTACTTATCTTACTGCCCTGGAGTTTTAAATAGAAATAACTGTGAAGAGCCAGAAGTGGTAGAGTATAAGCAATATTAAAGAAAAAGGAAAAATATATATATTAATAGTCATTGTTGCAAAATTCTGTGTTCCAATCTTACTTATTATTTCTCCAAATTAAACTAACTCAAATGCATTTTTATAATTTATTTTATTATAATTTAAGAATTTCCATATCAATTAAGAATTCAATTTCCTCCCATTATAAACAGTTCCTATTAAACCTCTTAGAAAACAAGAACAGTAGATTTATTCATTAAAAGGATTTATTTTCTTAGACGTTAGCACTGTTTTAAAGATTAAAAACTGAAGAAAACATGGTATTAGTAAACTCGAACTTAGAACTGGAGGTATTTGTCTAGTAAAGAAACATTGTAGCCAATGTGCCTTTTGTAATGCCTTATTAATGATCTTAATTGGAGAGTGAAAAGCATATTAACATCATTCACAAATGATAGTCATTGACGTTCATGGCCAATTAGCTGTACAGAAAAATTAATTGCATAACAATTAGACAACCAAAGACATCAGCAGAAAATTATACCAAAAAAAACCAACAGATTTTTGGTCCAGTATAAGCTTTTGTGGATAAAGAAAATAATTTCAAGCTAGATGTTTGCTTTCATGGAGTATACAAAGCATAGTACAAGGTCATTTGTTTATGGTCTTAAGAAACCTTTTAATCATTAATTTTGTTTGCCTCCAAATACCACTGAATGATGTCCTGTTTTCTAATAAAGACTCCTTTCTAGTCAGTGCAACAGCAAATCATATGTTAATGTTGCTACCTCACTTTGCAGAATTATCTTTTAGCTGAATAATCTAAAGAAATAAGACGTGCTTAAATAGACAATGTGTCAACTACTAACAAAGCCTTCTTACATAATTCCTCTTCTAATTCACTTTATGCTAATTCTCTGAGAATAGGAAAGTGAAGATTTTTACCCCAAAATATTGAGAATATAAAATATAAAATATATAAAATATCTCAGAAAGCTTTAATTCAAATGCTTTCATTACTGTTTCCTAGCTCCATTTCCTTTCTGGTTTAAATCTTTCAGCTGATCTTTCTTAGGACATTGAGTAAATTTCACTTATTTAATACGAAGAACTCCTCTATGTTTACTATTCTGCTGCACAACTGTAACTCTGACTCAAAATGAGAATCATTACAATTAGGTAAAACTTTTTATCTTTCTATTGCTATTTAGTCTCTTTATGGATCAAAAATACTACAAAGTTGTATAGCTTTGTGCATTATCTGCTACCACTACAACAAATGAATTGTTTCTCTTACACACTGAATATTTAATATAGGGATTTGGATAATGCATATTGTTATTAAGTTTAACAGCCAAAAACAGTATGAACAGTATGAACTCAAGCAAGATAAGCAGACTAATACTCTCAAATATTGTACTCTAAATCTGTGTTTCTGATAGGTAGACAGCCTGCCATGATTGCATGACTTTTTGTTATCATATTCCACATCATAACACCATGTAGTGCACTGGGAGTGAAAGAGTTAATGTTCCAGTTCCATGTACTGATGATTTTTCTGGGTAACTGGTTCTCAGAAGACAAGAACTGCATACCTCAGAAAACTTTGTGTTGTTTTGTTTCCATTTTTCATTCAGAGGGAAAGATAAAAAACTATCTGCAGATCATGAGACACCCTTTATTTTTTCTCATCCCAGCTAGACGTCTCGTCTGCAGTATTAGGGTAAGGCCTTCTCTCATTCTATTTGATTTATAAGCTTCAATTCCAATTATATTGAATTATATTGTGTTATCTTGCATTCCAATGTCTTTTCTAGTAAATTAGTTTTCTTCCTCAGATCATTGCCAGCATTCTGCTTTTAGGCCCATATCTCTATCCTTTCCCTTTTCCCCTTTTCCCTTTCCCAGGGCATGGGTCTGTGAGTCTCCCCACCCCATTAGTCATGGAACTGGCTGAACCAGCCCATGAAATATTGACATAACCATAAATATGTTATGTTTAAAATCTTCTCAGATTTACCACTTACATTGACCTGGATCTGTTCAAAAGACTTAATATATTCAGCTTCGTGCTCTTTTTGGTGATGCCCAGCAACAGGACAAGGGGTAACAGGTACAAACTGGAACAGAGGAATTTGCATGCAAACATGAGGAAAAACTTTTTTATTGTGAAGATTACAGAACACTGTAATGAAGTGCCCAGGGAGGATGTGGAGTATCTTTCTCTGGAAATATTCAAAACCTGCCTGGACAATTTCCTGCACAACTTACTCTAAGGCTCTCAGACTAGAAGTCTGGAGGTCCTTTACATCCCCTATGATTCTGTGATTCTGCGTGATTCTGCAAACATATTTTTAAGCTTATTTGAAAATTTATTCACTTTTTCATTAATTTAAAAATCTTGAAAAAGAAGGAAATATTGATGGAGTCTTCTATAAATTCAAATAAATAGAATACGGTAAACATAAGACTTGGAGAAACACATTTAGAGGAAAACAAAACTTGATTCAGGGCCTGTTATCTAAACAGGTTATAAGGTCCTAATCCAAATTCCATTGAAGTGCCTGACTATCTTGAGGCACACTTGTCCAGAACAAAAGACTTTCTAAGCACTTCTTAGCAGCGGTTGTTTCAAGAAGATGCAAAAAAGCTGCGATTGCCAGTCTCTTTCTGTGTTGTACAAAAATATAATAGTGCAATACATTCATGATATAATACTCCTTTAAAAGCCTTCCTTTATATTTAATATATGTACATATATTTATGATTTTTTGTCAATATTTTTGACAGTTTCAGTTGTGTAATTTTTGTCTTCCTTTCCTTCTCATATTTATCATCATGAAACTAGTAATATATTCAGTCTTCTGATAAAAGTAAGCTAGAAAACAAGTGTTATTGAGCTTGGGAGCTTTGCCTAGCTTGTTTGCTGAAAAAGAACATTTTAGTATTCATTTATTTGGCAGTCATTTACTGACCAGTTTCCCAACTCCATAATTTGAGTTCAGATTAAATTGCATCCTTTTCCAGATGCTGCCCCTTTTCAAGGTCAAGGTTTCAGAAGGTTAGGTTGCTAAGAAACTGAAGTGTTACTACACAAAGAACTATAAATAAAAAATAAGATATTTCAGACCTAAAATAGAAAAATATTGCTTTCCTTTTGATTGCTATTTGCCTTCCCAGCTATGCTGTCTATTTTTATATACTGTGTGGTGTACATGGAATAGTTTTCTAGTTTCTTGGCTTGAGACATACTATTCCATAAATGAAAGCATCAACCTCATGCTTGCCAACATCTCTCACATCCACTACTCTCTTTAGTTGTTCTTTGTTGTTGTTGTTAGTAAGCCTTTAATAATTGCTTCTGTACAAATTGGTGATTTGTAACTTCTTCTAATTTTGATATTCATAGATAATCTTTCTCAGCTTCTTGCTACTTGAAGGTATCATATCTTTGATAGAGTTTTTACTAGGAAAAATTTTGCCATTTAAATTCGTTCTAGAGCAATACTTCAAACACTTAAAAAAATAATTGTTAGCAAGTATAGGAAGCTTAAATACTAACAAGGAACATCCATCACCAATGAAAGCTTTGTTTTATATAAAGAAGTCTTTATTTGTTTTAGGTAATGCATTTTTGAATTTGGATAATTGATTTATTTTCTTACTGCTTGTAGAAAATGGACACTGGAAAGAGAGTACTGCAAATCTTGAATTTTTTTAAAATAATTTCTTGGAGGACAGTATTCAGAGTTTGAAGATTTAATTCGTAGAACCATAGAGTGAATCATAGAATAGTTTGGGCTAAGAGGGACCTTAAATATCACCTAGTTCCAAACCTCCTGCCATAGGCAGGGGCACCTTCCACTAGATCAGATTTTGCTCCAAGCGCCATCTGATTTGGCCTCGAACATTTCCAGAGACAGAGCATCCACAGCTCTTCTGGACAACCTGTGTGAGTGCCTCACCACTCTCACAGTGAAGAATTTCTTTCTTATATATAATCAAAACAAACCTAAATTTTTAGTTTAAAATTAATACCTCTTGCAATATCACTTCAGCTCCCTTTAGGTGCTTTAAGATCTCCACAGAGCCTTCTCTTCTCCAGGCTGTTCTTTCTCAGGAGAGGTACTCCAGACTTCTGATCATTTTTGTGGCCCTACTTGAACAGGTTCATACCTTTTTTATGTCGGGTGTCCCAGAGGTGAACAAAGTACTTAAGGCGGGGGTGTCATGAGAGCAGAGTAGAGAGAGGGCTTAGGAACTCCATCTGCCAGTTTGTGATGGATACACAGCAGCCGTTTATCTTCTTCCTTTGTCAGAGAAGCCACTAAGTTAACTTTCACACAATTTGCAAAGATAACGCCATTGTAGTATGTGCAGGGACATGTATGCCATGGAATGAACATGCCATGTATTTTCTGTGACTATGAATACAATTTATATGCAAAATACATATTTTGCATTATAAATATTTTAAATTAATTAAATTATATTGTTAAGGCAACAGATTATTTATATGTACAGAGAATATGTATATGGGTAAAGAGAAACACTGATGTCTTGGACAATATAAATTCAATAACATTCTTTGCAGTTGCATTCTACTTGAGTAGAACTACATTAGTTTGAATGGTCTTCTCCATTTCTGTTCACATGCTGTTTAGATGGAATATTTTTACTCCAATGTTACGTATTTTTAGATTTTCTGTAAAGATTCTAACCTCTAAGACATTAGAAATTCAAAAGAAGGCATTGTGTTCTTATTTAACTAAATGTTGTCATGCAGGGAACCCACCTATATCTCGTCTATTTTCTTTTAACTGCATAAGAACATCCAAAAATAAAAAGAGTTTCATTCTTTCTTTGATTTAACTAATTATTCAATTTTACAATAGACTAAGTGGAAAGTATTCTTCATCCTTTCTGTTAAAATTGTGCACCAAATTCACAGCAAATAAATAAATAAAATGTATATAAACAGGAGGTACAATGAAGCATGACGTCAAGGCAACACAAATTTCCACCAAGAAAAGGGCTAGCTTGTATTTTTCTTTTGTCTTTCTAAATAATCATGATCCATAAACAAAAGAAATGCTTTCTGATTAGAAATGACTTAGCAAAGAAGTTAAATTATTTTGAGAAGGACATGCTGGAAACAGAATTGCATTTCATAAACTTTCAGGTTGTTAAATTTGAATTTAGTATGGAAAAGAATAAAAGTGAATAGTTTATTCATGGGATGTGTTTGTTTTTTTTTTCTGTACATTAATAACAATAGCCATGTAAAGGTGAAAAAGAAAAAACTTCCAAAATTGTTTGTGTTAGTGACATCCATTGAAGCTGTAACAAATTGAAAAATTTTTTTGAATTGGACGAAGTAGAGACTTAGATCTGAAATATTACTCTAAGCACATATCTTCTGTCCATTTTGAACTCTCTCAGTTTATTTGCTTTGGGGGATTAATAGAAATGCTAAGTCACAGCTTGAAAGAGTAATTGAGCACATAGTGGAAAGGCGGGACCAACCCAGGGGAGCTCAGGTGTATTCAGCATACCTGAGTGAGTATGAGGGGTGGAGCCATGATCCTTTCCAGACTTCATTTAGTGGTTGGCAGTGGAGGTGATAGTACCTGGCTGGAGATCCTTGCCTATCTATGGCCTTCCAGAGGTAAGCAGTTCTTTTTCTTCATTTCTTTATTTACAGTTTCTGTATTTGGGTTCATCCTTATTCTCTGCAGCTGAAGACATTACCACCTTGTTATTTTCCATTGTGTTATAGTGCTACAGGTGAGTTGTTGCAAAAGGATGTGTATCAGCTTAATATTACACAAATGCATTCCTAGTCTGCTCTTTAAAGCTGTATCATCTGTTACATATACTAATTACTTTCGGTATATATTTTCCTTTAAAGTAAATCAAATGTATGAATAAAATTATCTTCCAAATTGCCTTTCTTTTCTCTAACTATTCATGTATGACATCATACTTGTCTACACTATTATGACTCCTTCCCAGTGGTATCTCCTATATTTTGATTTAAGTTTATATGCTTCTTGTTAAGTGATTCTTTTCTTCTAATTGTAAGAAGCACAGGAGTACGCTTTACAGATAGAGTCCATTCAATATATACTTTTGCATTTCCTGGAAATACAAAAATCATGCCTCTTTGCCCTCGGCTAATCTATGTACTGCCCAGCTTCACTGGAGAGTGCATGAAGGGTACAGCCATGATGCCTAAGTCCTTGTCTAGCTGAAAACCTTATTTTTCTAAAAAAAATGAAAAAGTAATTAATGACCATCTATTTCTTATTCTTCTGGATTGCTTTTGATAGGGAGAGTATGTTGGGGGGCTGTTTTTTTTTTTTTTGTTTGTTTGTGTTTTTTTTTTTTTTTTTTGTATGTTTGTTTTCTCTTGTTGCCTCCTTTTTCTGCTTTTATTTGTTTGGTTTTTAATTTTCACTTTGTT
This sequence comes from Lagopus muta, assembly GCF_023343835.1. Taxonomy (NCBI): domain Eukaryota; kingdom Metazoa; phylum Chordata; class Aves; order Galliformes; family Phasianidae; genus Lagopus; species Lagopus muta. The sequence goes on from NC_064436.1 coordinate 51,478,965, forward strand.
TCTAAGAAGTAGAAAAGTCATTCATTGTGTCTCTGTTTAAACATGGCTGTGAACATACTTAAACTCCAAAATGAAAAATTATGCTACACAGAACTTTGAAACCAAAACCTTAGCTAATATAAGCGTGGTTCTGTTAGGCTATTTCATCTGTGTTTCCTAGCCAGATCATGTGCAGATTTGTGTTTCATCTCTATAGGCCCTGGTTTAAAATAAACAAATGAATAGCAACAACAAAAACAGCAAAAAACCTGATAAAGAAACTGCTTAATATTGCTGAACAATGAGTTGTAGATGTGAATGAAACATTTAACTTTAAATGGTCTAATCTCTAAGTAGTGTAAAGCAGTTGATCATGACACTTACAGACAAAAAAAGAAAAAATTGAAGGTATTGGCACTGAGTTTGTTCCTTTCTCTGTTATTTCTTCTTGACTTCTCCCCTCCCCCAATCAAATTTTGAGTGATTTATTTGTCTTTAAGATGTCTTGCAAGTATTTAATTAGCTTCTGTGGAATTACATACTTACCACCAAATATCAAAAGCTTCCTGCTCAAATCCCAAGTTAAAATAATAACTTAAAAAAATTTAAAACGGCCTACTAATTTGTTGAAAAACATATCAAAGCTGCAAAGAGGCTTATACTGTGAGTATGTTAATTCAACGAAATAGAGAATGATCTAATTACCAGTATTACTCATCCTAACTCTTTATAGTCTGCTCAGGAGGTGCAGGAATCTGGTATAGTGTTTCTAAACTACTCCTTCCACCGTCTTCATCTCCTAAACACATATGAGCTACTTAAACAAAGTCAATCTATAACCTCTGTAATATACATCATATTTATATGTTTATTGTCCTCACAAGTACAGAAAATACATAGCCATCATTTTGAATGACAGAAACTTTTTAATTTTAAGCATGGTGTGGGCTAGAAAAGAAAATAGTAATAAGAAACACGACAGTGCTTAAATGTAAGTTTTTCAGCTCTTACTGACACTTCTTCAAATGGCATCTGAGGAATGAAAGAAAATACCAGCAAGGCAAATTTTATCCTAAACCTTTTTTTCATAGTTTAGTAGCTTGTGGTACTGATAGGAATGGGAGGGTGGTTGGACTAGATGATCTTGCAGGTCGTTTCCAACCTTGTGATTCTGTGTAGTTATGTTAAAATGTGTAGATAGTAACAAAATAAAATTAAAGGTTTTTTTTATTCAGCATCATAATCAGCATGAATCACAGGTCACACACAGTCCTTCCTTTATATGAAAAAATAACAAAATCACTATTTTTGTTAAAATTGACTGGTATATCAAAAATATTTGTGTGATGTTTTATATTTAAACTGAGTGACACACTGCTATACAAAGCATATTTCTCTGTAGTACACAAAATACATCCTGTATTGTTTCTGTCTAGAATCAATTTTTTTTTTTTGCTCCTTATTTTGTTGTATGCTTCTTTTTTTTTGTTGTATTTTTTTTTCCAATGAACAACTTTTGATTATATCATAGGAAACACTGCCAAACAGTATAGATTCATCATACTGTCCTACAAAGCTTGCTGCTTTATGAGTGCCTTCCTAAATACTATTTCCTGGCATACTTTTTTCTACTTAAGAAACAACTTAATTCGCAAGTTTGATGTCAGCAAAGAGATATAGAATGGGGGCAAAAAAGTTTCTTTTAATATAACCTTGCTCAGTTCTGCCTGAGCAGAGAGAATCTTCATCTTTTTATTATGAACTTTCGCAATAAATCTATTCAGTACAGTTACTAAAAATGTGTGAAGGCTGATCTCAGACTCTGTAAGTGTGGAACTGCCAAAAATGTTTGGTTACTTGCAAAGAAAGCAATTTAGGGCTTTGGATAAACAATTCCATGATAAATCCTCCTCTCTTAGGAAAACAGAACAAAACATTCAGTCCCTCTAAAACAAACAAATCAAACCCTATTAAAAAAAAATCCTTTCAAAAAAACCTGCTTTTACCATATTTTTTTAGTAAGAGTTTAGATCAGGAAACTGACCTGTTAAAGAGACATCAGAATCTGCTTTTCAGAATGTCAATTCTATAAATCATTATTTGTTATTCTACAACTGTGTTTCAGCTTAATTTATGTTTGTCATGAAAGAAGCTTCCTGATGTCAGTTCTGGCTGCATGTTGGGCTGTGCAAGGGGATCAAGCTGTGCTACTGTTTAGGATCCCTGCCAAACAAATGACATTTTCCAGGAACATAAGCAGAATTTTAAGAAGTTGTCTTTGTCCTTCTTAAGCAGTAGGGTTAAAGGGAACCTAAGGAGAAGATGAAGCAGGGAGAAAGAAAGCATAACTTGATAGTAGCACATAGCTGGTGAGGAAGAAAATAATATCTGGGCAGGGAACATTGTTACCTTTAAGAATAAACTAAGAAAATTTTTGGTTTCTATTTCAAACTGTAAGACAACAAAATTTTTTTCTTATGACAAGTTTTTAAATATTTAGCAGCACTATTGAAACTGCTCAAAAATTCAGGACTGGCTTCAGAGTTTGCATGGAGGCAGAATGCAGTATCCTGTGAGGGAGAACAGCAGCAAAGCTGACAAAGTAATAAGAGATGTAAAACTCATCTGCAATTTAATGTTTGAATATTAATTACATAATTTAACTTTCTGAATTTCTTCTTTTAATTGAAGAGCTACAAGTCTGTGTTTGAATTGAGACAGACATTAACTGATTCTTTTTTAAAATTAAGGTGAATATAGCTTAAACGAACTAATACCCAAGAAAAAAACAAGACCTTATGATTCAGAATATGAGCTAATCTCTGGCTCCAGAAGAAATTGAACTAAATTTCATATGTATAAGAGTTTATTCAAAAATTTGATGACTTCAGCAGTTTATAGAGGCTTCCAAGTCAATCTGGCTTCCTGTTCCTAATGCCAAAATTGATGATTAGATTATCTGGCCTTACATTTTTGCTTAATGCAGTCCACTGTGTTTCAATCCTGTATCAAAATTAAGGAGTAAGGTTCTTAAGGAGTAAGGTAATTCTTTAGAAGACTAAGCTATGTGACACTGGCAATAAATAAATAAATAAAATAAAAATTTCATCACTTCTAGATTATTTTTCAACCCATCTTTTATATCATAAACAAAATTTAGATATCCTGTCACTAAATAGAGCTGTGATCCTGAGCTGAAGTCAGAACTTCCAATTTTATGGCTTGGAAGTTTGTTCTTGTAGTAGAAAGGAAAGTTTTGCATTATTCATTATCACAACATCACATGTGTTTATTTACCATCTGCACATCTATTTAAATGTCATTACTCAGCTGAAGTTGAGGCAGAGTATGTGCTCAGAAATTACTGACTCTAAGAAGTTCTGTCCTCAAGATGCTGGGTTCAGTCTCCCACATCTTGATAGGTGTGAAGTCTAACCCCTACCCAGAAGGATATGACTCACACCCACAAAGCAGAGGTTGCTTTGCTGCTGGTCCTCAACACACATGAGTAGTTCAGCTTTCCAGAGCATGGAACTCTTCCTTTCCACAGAAATACAAGGTTTTTGTGGCTAAGATCAAGAAATGATCCTGCAATTGAAAAACTCTGGCAAAAAAAAAATACACAAAATCAATCTGTAAATTTAATAATGAAAAACCTCTTTTGGTAAGAAATGAAACATAAATCTATCAATAATACCAAGAAACTTAAATGCTATAATTACATAGTAGTTACCTGAATATATTTTTTTATGCCGTATTTTACAACATTACATAGCATGTAGTATAGAAGATTTGTGTATTTTTAATGTTTGGGATTAAAATCTGCTTAAAAAAAACCCTGTAAATTAAAGATAATGAAAAGTAAAAGATTGGCAAGAATTAACAAATTCAGCTAAAGATCCTAATTCAGGCAATGGAGGACCCAACACTTGTTTTGAGTTTCAGTGCTAATTTATAGTTACAACTCCTTTAAGTTCTCTGATCTACAATCATTATTCATCATAATAACCCAGAGGACACGATGACAAGTAAAATGATTGAGATAAGTTTAAAAATAAAAATAAAAAAGTGTGACCTACAGGGGGAAAAAAAATACACCAAAAAATACTACAGAAGAATGATGTCCATTATAGTCTATTCTATAAATGTACATTTTTGTGGAAATCTTTAAACAGACCTCTGATTATGAAATTACTGTTTATTATAAAACACTTCTTATGTGAAACCCTTCTAAATAAGTCAAGACCAGTACCAGAATTTTAAATTAGTTGTTTTTATGTGTAATTTACAATCACATAGATTGTAAATGAAGGAAGTAGTTCAATAGCTTATTCTATATAAACTGATAAGAATTTAAAGGTTCTGCAAGTAGACGTGAGAAAAATCACCAAATCTTAGGAAACAAATAAAATAGATTTTAGAAATGTATTTAAAAGGATAATTTTTATTTATCAGTTGATGTCAGATTAAAGGACTCACTAGATCTTTTTGTTTAGTTTACTTCTAGTGTATAATTTCTAACGCATGAGACAAAAGCTTTCCTTATTATACAGTATAATGTTTTGCTTTCAAGTTATTGAGGAACATAAACAACAAAAATATATAATTCTTACAGGGTAATAAACTTTGCTAGACTTTCTGTCACCATGTCTTGATGATGATTTGAAGCAACAGAAGAAGTTCTGTGTAATAATGAGTTTTATTCTGAAAGCTCTGTAGTGAGTTCTTTGTTCCTTGTCTTCTTTACTTGCTCAAAAGAGAATAGCTGACACAAGATGAAAGTAAGAGAAAGGGCATCCATTGCAATAAGGAGGTGACATCAGAATGTTGCTGCTTTCTTCGCAAGAAACATCTTACAATATTCTTTCCACAGTATCACTAGACATGTAGGACTACCTTTCTGGGTGCTCCAGATGGATTTTTGCTGCATGGATTTAATTAATTATCATCCCTTCATTGGTTCAACACTTTTATGGATGATATCAGGACATCTTAAGTTCATGAATTTTAATAATTCTAATAAATATGCAATGTGATGACAGCAGACTATTCTACTGTGGATCAAAGATTCAGAATACCCTTCAAGTTCAGGTTTAATTCTTGAACTTTTTTCTTCTTGAAATGCCCCTCTCTTCATTAGAGAAACTTCATAGAGGTGCTCTTTGCTTAGGTAGTTATTTTAAACACATACCTGAAAGTTTAGTCAAGAATTTTAACTAAATCTTTTATACCAGTACAGTATCTCCTAAAAACATAAGTATGTTTTTCCCTTCTGCACACGCTCAACCCAGAAATCCCTCTTACTAGGAGTAATTTGCTTCAGCAGTGTATGCATTAAAACTCATATTTACACTCTTTCAGATATTATTTCCTCTTCTCTCTTTATTTATTTATTTATTTATTTTAACCTGAGCACTATCCTTAAGTGAAGAAGAAAATTTATTATGACTCAGAAGGAATGCGAAAATCACTATTAAATTCAAACAATTTTACAGGCAAATTTTAAAACTGCAAAATTCATGAATTACGTAAAAAACCTCTCTTTGTGGAAAATAATTATTTCCCTCTTAATGAAATTTTAACCAGGGAGTCTTAAAAGATACAAGTATCATAATGCTTCCTTTTATTTCTCTTCCTCGAAGTATTAACATCTAAATAGAATTCCTGCAGATCTTTAATTCTAAATCTTGGTAGTAGTGTTCATTCTTTACTGTCTGAATGAAAAGTTAGGAAAAGTAGGAAAAGTTAGAAAACTTAGGAATATTAATATTATTGGGAATAATATTAGGGATAATTAAAAGTTTAAAAGTTAGGATTTTTTAATGAAAATTCACACTGAAAAATGTAATAATCTTATTTTCAGAATCACTAAACTTATTATACATTAAATCTGGGATTTTATTAGTGGAATTCACATTTGTATGGCAACCTAGTGTGGAATCTGGTATAATACCAGTACCTTCCTCTTGCTACTTTTTCTCATTTGCTCCACAACAAAAGAACTCAGAAAGATAATGCAATTGTGAAAAGCTGATAGAATTAAGGAAGAGGAGATGTGGCCTTCTTGGCTTTTAATAAGATGCAAGAAGACAGTAATTCTGCCATGCCTATGATCTTGTCTTCTACACTCTGGTCTTTCTGTGAAACCTGTCACTGAGGCCAAAATCCTCCATATCATGCCTCCAAAATTGTTCTGTAAATACCACTTCTTTCTATAATTCTTCCTTTTCCTGTGTATTTATTAAACATCAATATTCTTTTTTTTTTTATTGAGATGTTCATATTAATATTTTCAGAATTAAGTAATTGACAAATAAACAGTATTGCTTATATTTGAGATTTTCCTTTTAAAATCTTTTCAGATAAAAATTATCTCAGCATGAATTTACTTCATAAAATATTTTTGAAGCTTTTTCAAAACCTTCTTAATTTATTTCGTAAAATTAAGACAAAATGCTTCGTATCTTTCTAGATAATATCCTGTCCAACAAATACTATCATTTGTAAAATTTCCGTGATCTAACCAGGACTTATATTAACAAACGTAAGTATAAATACCAATCAGTGTCTCAATAAAAAGAAGGTTAAAAAAAAAAAGTCTTCAAATATTTTAATTTACTTGTCTGTTTTTAAAATAATCGTCCCTGAAACACACTCAGTATGTCTTCTACACAGCTCACCCCTTATTTTCAGTATTATTTTACAGATATTTTGTTATGATAAGCACAACAAAATACCAAGATATTATGAAGATTTGTCACACACAATCAAGAAAAAGGAGAAAAAAATACAGAAGGCAGTATGACATCCTCTTTTCTTTTCCCCCATTTTATTTCCTTCATTGTCAAAGGTCTGAAGTGTGCACAAAGTACTTCTTTAGTAATTGTGTTTAATCACATCTACAATATCAGCTAGGCAGTATTTTGTACAAAACATTTAGGAGGTTGGATAGACAGAACAGGAAGATCTAGTATCTGTATATTTTAGTTGTATTTCTTTGTAATATAGATTGTCACAATAATTTAGAAAACTGTATTTTATTTGTAAATGTTTGAAAGTTATTTGAAATTGGCTCTGATAATGGCTTCAAATATCATAAAATTTCACAGTAAGCATTACTACGAGCTCTTTTACAAGTGCAAGTTATGATCAGCATATCCCTTCAGTTCTATAAAAATGTTATATATGTTAAACCCCTTGAAATTCCCTAGCTTGTGTTGCTAATGATAAACTGTATATTTACAATCTTTCTGAAGTTTTACATGTGACAACAGGACTGTCTAGCAGTGAAGAAGTAGCCAAGTTACCTCAGGCATGGATACTTTACTAACACTGGCATTACATGTCATCAAGAATAGAAGTAAATGAGCCTGCACTAAGAACTGTGCATCTGAGATTAGATTGCCCTTGCAGCTAACAGAGGTTGTTTAGACCTAATTTGGGTTCATCTAAATAGCACTACATTACTGTAGTTGCTGTACAGAATGATTCTAAATAGGAAACCTATGAAATGTCATGTGTTTCTTAAATAGAGCATATTTCAATCTATATCAAGATCCTGAGCAAGGGCGATTACAGGAACATATGGGAACAGAAACAGATGCACAGTAGATTGCATTGGATCACACTGAACTGTATTTCTGCACAGATTTAAAAAAAAACAACCCTGGAGAAGTCTTCGTTTCCTACTCCTTTAATCTATCTGGTGTTCAATGAACCCATATCAAAATGTTTTCAACTTGATTTCTGAGTCTTTATTCAGCTGCTACCTTGACAACAAATCAGATTTATTCCTGAAGAACATTTTCCTTCTTTGTTGTTTAGAAAATGAGGTGCAAAGGCATGAAAAACTACAATTGAATTATATTTTATAGACTTCATTTAAAAAAAAAAAAAAAGGGTAAAAAATATAAGAAATAACTAAAACAACAGAAACAACAGCAGAGAGCTACCAACTTTGTGTAGGATCTCCAGCAAGATCTACAAAAATTGAAGGACTGGGAAAGAGAAGACTGAATCAGTGATAGTAGCTTGAAGAAATTTACTTGAAGAAAATTACTTGAAGAAATGTAAGTCAAGTTCTTAGAAGTGGTATGGAGTATGAGAAGTAGTAGTAATGGTAACAGTTTGAGGCTTAGGAAGATCAGATAGAACTTGTGGAAGAATCTTCATTAAATGATATTTTAGCCATGAGACAAATGAAGTAATGGTAATGTAATCTGCTTTCTTTTTTCTTTTTTATTGTTTTTCTTTCTTCAAGATTTGGCTGCTTAAATCTTAATTAATTAAGATTTAATTAGGCTTAATTAATTTAGTCCTAGTAATAGTTGTGATTTAAGTAGAAAGTTGTTCTGGTTAACAACAGTAAAGGACTTACGGAGATCCTAATTTCTATGATTCTGTGAGTACTTGGGGAAAAAAGATTGATAATGCTAATGCATCAATTTCAATTATATAATACCTTCAGGTTCAACTTTCCCCAACTTGTTCTGATACTACTGTAACATGGGTACCAAACTAGTTTATTACTATTTTATTCTCATGTTCTGTAACTTAATGTCTGCAAATAGACTAATGACTAGATTCAGTTGAAATGATTCAGCTTCTTATTCATCTTAGCTCAGATAGTTTCACAATTTAAAAAAAAAAAAAAGCTTGTAATTTACAAAAGAATTCTTATAATTTTTGAATGTATGATTGTATGAATTCTATCTGTTCATAAATGCTGCAAATCTTTCTTTCTAACCCATAGCTTTGTGTCTCTTTTAGCTATTAATTTGGTATGTGAAACTATCACTTCATGATTCTCCACTGGTATTCTGCCTACATGAGTGAACTTGTTCTGCTCATAGTGGCTGACATTATAACCCGCTTCACCTCTGGAGGCATTCATTGATTCATTTTCTTTTCCCAGACTGTTCTCAGATTGTCAGTATTGTTTCTTAATCTAGTTCATATGGACAGTGAAAGTCTCTATGGTTTAGCTTACTCAGAGAAAGATATGTGCAGCCAGCCACATAGAAATCCAAGGAGAATTGCCCAGAGTTATAAATCTTCAAATGTAGCCTAGTAAAATGCAGACATAGAAACAACCTTTATCTATTTTATTTCTTTATAGTCATTGACACCGTAGTGCCTTTTGTCTTTCTAAATCCAAAATTGACCTCATATCTGAGAAGGATTAAAATATGCACCTTCACCATAGGTCAACAATTCAAATCAACCATTACTTTTTAATGAAAGAATTTAAAACTCTCTGCACTGGGAGTATAAGTAGATATTCTGAAACATCCTGTAGCTGGATAAAGCCTTCTTCTTTGAGCTACAGAAAGCATCACATTGCAATCAACTGCTCTCACCCTGCTGGGCAACTTCAATTGCCTGACACCTTCTGGAAAAGTGAGCTGTAGAGAATCCAAAAAACTTCAGGAATACATCAAGGATAGCTTATTGAGCCAAGGAATAGAGAGCCCCACTAGGGGAATGCAATACAGGATCTGTTAATCATCAATGCAAGTAACTGGTTACATCAAGATTGGAAGCTGGCTGGGTTGTAATGATCACACAGAGGTGGAGTTCACACTGCTGAGGGATATAACACAGACAAACAGAAAAATCAGAATATTAAAATTTAGGAATACCATCTTCCAGCTCTTCAGAAAGTTAGTCGACAAAACCCCCCAGGAAACTGTCCTCGAGGATGAGAGAGAAAATAAGCTGGCTCATCTTTAAGGAAGCTTCCCTTAGAGCACAAAAATGCTCCATCCCTGGGTACAGGAAATTGGGAAAGAAAGGCATGAGACCAGCATAGCTGAACCAGGACCTGCTAGTCAAGCTGGAAAACAAGAAGAAAACACACAGGCAGTGGAAGCAGAGACAGGTGAACGCTGAGGAGAATAGAGATGATGCTAGGCTGTCTAGGGATGGGATCAGGAAGGCAAAGGCCCAAGTGGAATTGGACTCGACAATGAGTCGAAGAACAAGAGAGGTTTCTATAGGTACATCATCTGGAAAAGGAAAGTCAGAGGTATTACTCCCCTAGTGAACAGTACAGTCAGGTGGGTAGAGGCAGACAGGGCTGAGGCACTTAAGTTTTTGCCTCAGTATTCACTAGCAAACGCTCTTCACACACTGCTTGAGGAGAAGAGTCAGAAGGTGAGGACAGAGGGAACAATGTGCCTCCCACTGTAAGCAAAGATCAGGTTTGCAACCACTTGAAGAACCTAAGTTGTGTCCCAGAGACCTGAGGGAAATGGCTGACGTAGGCACCAAGCTAATCTTGATAATTGAAAAGTCATAGCAGTCAAGTGAAGTTCCTGGTGACTGGAAAAAAGGCAGCATCAGCACAAGATTGAGTATAGCCCTGCAAAGAAAAGGACTTGACGTACTGGTGGATAGTAAGCTGAACATGAGCCAGCAGTGTGGCCTCACAGCCCAGAAAACCTACTGTATCCTGTTCTGCATCAAAAAAAAGACATGGTCAGCAGATTTAGGGGACGGATCCAACCCCTCTACTCTGTGTTGGTGAGACCAAACCTGGAGCATTGCAACTGAATGTGGAGTCCTCAGTACAGAAGAGACACGAACTTGTTAGAGTTCATCTAGAGGACGGGCACAAAAATAATCCAAGGGATGAAACACCTCTCCTAAGAGGGCAAACTGGGAAAGAAGAGGCTGTTCTTTCTTTTCTCTGGGTAAAAGAAAGCACTAGGGAGAAATAAGTGCTATAAAAAAAGAAAGGGACAGACTTTTTTAGCAGAATCTGTTGTGATAGGACGAGGAAATTTTAGCTTTCCAACTAAAAGTGTGCAAATTTAGACTGAATGTAAGGAAAAATCTTTTGCTATTAGGAATGTGAAGCACTGGAATAGGCTGCTCAGAGAGCTGGTGGATGCCCTGTCCTTGGAGACATCCAAGGTGAGGCTGGAGAGGGCTCTGAGCAACTTGATCTCATTGTAGATATCCCTGTTCACTGCAGAGGAATTGAACTAGATGACATTTACGATCCCTTGCAAACATAATGATTCTATGGTTATGGCTGCGCCCACTTTAGCAAGTAACGTAGTAGGAGTCTAGCTATAGGGCAAAATGTTACACTATCTATGCTAGAAGATACTTTAGAAGCTATATATGCTATGTGATTACCAAATTACAAAGACCCTATCTTCAGAATAAAGAGCCCCATTTGAGAACTCTGAAATAATTTCCCTTCTCTTCATACTTGAGAGACAAATAAAACCAAGATAAATAGATTGGATCCTATCCTCAAAGCAATTAGAATATTGTGTTAACAGTCATCCAGAGACCAACACCTTCGAATACAGCAATGTAGATTCAGAAATGAAGATCAAATAATAATATATTTACAGCAGATTGATATATGTATATGTCTTAGATATAAAATTACTAATAGAGTAATGCAAATTCTCAGTTTTTGTTCTCAGACGATAAAAACAAACAAAAAAAAACAACCAACCTTCAATCAGGTCAATATTTTATAACATTAGCAATTATCCTGTTTTATTCCCTATAAGCAGGTCAGCTAAAACCCATCTGTCCATCTACGGATTAACATTGTACTTATCTAGTATAATTATTATTGCAATTTAAGAACTGATTACTCAAACCCTAAGTCAAATATCTTTCTAGATACATGCATCTTTTGAATGGCTTGCTGAAAGCTGTGTTTCTCTACTTGGCTAGCCAGGAAACTTTAACGTGCATTACTGCTAGAAAAAGAAAAGCAATTGATGCTATTACAAGAATTTTTTACAGTATTGCAGGATCACATATATCACGTATTTTTGAGCGGTATGTTACATTTTGCACTAATATTGTATCATGCAGTAACACTAACTTGTAAAAATTAATTTATTCATATCACCGTTAAAGTTGAGAAATCAGTAGTTTACGTTAGTAATCACCAGTGTAAAACCGAAAGTTTACCATATTGTTTTCTGTTATTTCTTCGGTCATGAAATAATTTAAATAATGAAAAATGAAATGACTGATCTTATAAGAAATATATTCTCTGTTGCTTAAATTTTCTTAATCTTGAAGTAGATTTACAAAATATTTAAAAACAGGTAATTCACTGCTTATTGCTTAACTGTTTGCCCTTGGCTCTAGGAAGAGTTGAAGTGGAAGCTGCTTCAGGAAAATTATCAATAGTTTCTGGGTCAAAGGATTCTGAAAGAGGATTTCCCAATTCTTATTGGACATAGCTGATTGATTGTCTCATTGGGAAGGCTGTGATTTGAGAATGTGATTTGAGCTGTGAATGAAAGTGCAGGCTGAGAAGTTTGTAGCATGTGCGCATGAGCTTTCTCTCTAGTCAGGCTATGATCTAGTTGCTTTTATTGAAACGTGGGACCACTCCCATGACTGGAGAGTTGTGATGAATGGCTACAAGCTCTTCAGAAGGGAGGATGGTGGTGTGGCCTTTATTTTCAAGACTGTTTTGATGTTGAAGAGCTTGAGGGTCGCAGAGGGTCATCGTTGGCGGTGCAGAGTCCGGTTGGAGGCCTGTAACTAGCGGTGTTCCTCAGGGGTCATTGCTGGGTCCGGTCTTGTTCAACATCTTCATCAGTGACCTTGATGAGGGGATAGTGGCCACCCTCAGCAAGTTTGCTGATGATATGAAGTTGGGAGGATTGGCTGACACGCCTGAAGGCTGTGCTGCCATTCAGCAAGACCTGGACAGGCTGGAGAGCTGGGCAGAAAAAAAATGGATGAGGTTTAACAGAAGCAAGTGTAGAGTCTTGCATCTGGGGAGGAATAATTGCATGCACCGGTACAGGCTAGGGGATGAGCTGCTGGAGGGGAGCTCTGCAGAGAGGGACCTGGGTGTCCTGATGGATGACAGGTTGGCCATGAGCCAGCAGTGTGCCCTTGTGGCCAAGAGGGCCATTGGCATCCTGGGGTGCATTAAAAAGAGCGTGGCCAGCAGGTCGAGGGAGGTGATCCTCCCCCTCTACTCTGCCCTGGTGAGGCCTCATCTGGAGTACTGCGTCCAGTTCTGGGCTCCCCAGTACAAAAAAGACAGGGATCTCTTGGAAAGAGTCCAGCAGAGGGCCATGAAGATGGTGAAGGACCTGGAGCATCTCTCCTATGAAGAAAGGCTGAGTGAACTGGGTCTGTTCAGCCTTGAGAAAAGAAGACTGAGAGGGGACCTGATCCAGGTCTATAAATATCTAAGGTATGGGGGGCAGAATGGCAAGGCTGGACTCTTTTCAATGGTGAATGGTGACAGGACAAGGGGAAGCGGCCGGAAACTGCAGCATAGGAAGTTCCGCACAAATGTGCACAAGAACTTCTTTACAGTGAGGGTGATGGAGCACTGGAACAGACTGCCCAGGGAGGTTGTGGAGTCTCCTTCTCTGGAGATATTCAAGACCTGCCTGGATGCCTACCTGTGCGACCTGGTGTAGGGAACCTGCTTTGGCAGGGGGGTTGGACACGATGATCTCTGGAGGTCCCTTCCAACCCCTACAATTCTGTGATTCTGTGAGGTTGGGAATTATGAAGTTGAATGTCTATAAGTGTAAGGATCAGGGGGAAGGCCTGTAGGGGTGACATCTGTAGGGGTGGGAGTCTGTTATAGGCTGCCTAATCAGGATGAAGAGATGGACGAGGCATTCTATGAGCAGCTTGTGGAAGTCGTTCAATCATCAGCACTCATTCTCATGAGAGATTTCCACTTCCCTGATATATGTTGGAAATAAAATACAACACAGAGGAAGCAGTCCAAGAGGTTTCTAGAGTGTGTGGAAGATAGTTTCCTTACGCAGCTGATTTGAGAGCCTACCAGGATGGTGCCCTGCTAGACCAGCTCTTCACTAATAGAGAAGAACTGGTGGGATATATGAAGACTGGAGACTGTCTTGGGTAGAGCGACCATGAAATTGCAGAATTCTCTATTCTTGGTGATGTCAGAAGGGTGGCAACAAAACTGCTATCTTGAACTTCAAGAGGCCAGACATTGACCTGTTCAGGACGCTTGTAGTGTGGATCCCTTGGGAGTTGCTCCTAAAGGGTAAAGGGGTCCAGGAAGCCTGGACGCTCCTCAAGATGGAAATCTTAAAGGCACAAGAACAGGTTGTCCCTGTTGGGGAAGAAGATTGGTGTGGATGAACTGGGAAGTATTGCTAAGACTCCAGAAGAAAAAGAGCATCTATGTCCTCTGGAAGAAGGGACAGGCTACTTGGGGAGATTACAAGGAGTTTGCTAAGGTATGCAGGGAGGAGTTTAGGAAGGCAGAAGCCCAACTTGAACTCAGACTGGCCATAAAAGAGAAAATCCTTTTATAAATATATCAATGGTAAGAGAAGAACCAAGAAAAATTTCCATCCTTTACATGATGCAACAGGGAATGTGACCACTAACAATAAGAAGAAGGCTGAGGTCCTCAATGCCTTCTTTACATCTGCCTTTAATAGGCAGATCAGTTATACTCAAGGCACTTTATGCCCTGATCTGGAAGTCTGGGCATATTATGTATTATGCTACACAGAATACACCCACAGTGATTCAGGTAGAGACAGTTGGAGAGCTCCTCCTCCATCTGGACTGTCACCAATCCATGGGACTGGATGGGCTCCATCCTACAGTGCTGAGGGATCTGGCGGGGATGATTGCCAAGCTGCTCTCTGCCATTTATCAGCATTCCTGGTTATCTGGAGAGGTCTGAGAGGATTGGAGGCTTGCCAGTGTGACTCCCGTCTATAAGAATGGCCGTAAGGAGGATCTGGGGAACTACAGGCCAGTCAGCCTGACCTCGGTTTCACGGAAATTTGTAGAGTAAATCATCTTAGGTGAGATCACCCAAGATGGCATATGCGTGGTGTCCAGGGAATCAGGCCCAGCCAGCACAGGTTTATGAAAGACAGATCATGCTTGACCAACCTCATCTCCTATGACTGGGTGATGAAACAGATAAACGAGGGAAAGACTGTTGATGTAGTCTACCTAGACTTCAGCAGAGCTTTGGACGTTCTCTCATAGTATTATTCTGGGGAAACTGGTTGCCCATGGCCTGGACAGGTCTACCCTTCTTTGGGTAAGGAACTGGCAAGAGGGCCTTGCCCAATGGGTAGTGGTTAATGGAGCTAAGTCCAGCTGGCGACCTGTTACAAGTGGTGTCCCCCAGGGGTCGATACTGGGGCCCATCTTGTTTAATATCTTTACTGATGACCTAGATGAAGGGATTGAGTATACCCTCAGTAAGTTTGCAGATGATACTATGCTGGAAGGTAGTGTTGATCTGCTTGAGGGTAGGGAGGGCCTTCAGAGAGATCTAGATAAGCTGGATTGCTTGGCTGAGGTGAATGGGATGAGAATTAACAAGGCCAAGTGCCAGGTCCTGCACTTTGGCCGCAACAACCCCATGCAGTGTTATAGGTTTGGCGATGAGTTCTGGATGACTGTGAAGAGGAAAGGGACCTGGGGGTGTTGGTTGATGCTCGGCTGAAGATGAGCCAAGAGTGTGCCCAGGTGGCCAAGAGGGCCATGGCAGCCTGGCCTGCATTAAAAATAGTGTGGCCAGCAGGAGCAGGGAGATGATCATCCCCCTCTACTCAGCACTGGTGAGGCCGCACCTTGAGTACTGTGTTCAGTTTTGTGCCACACTACAAGAAAGACATTGAGGCTTGGGAACATGTCCAGAAAAGGGCAACGAAACTAGTGAGGGGTCTGCAGCACAAGTCTTATGAGGAGCTGCTGAGGAGCTGGGATTGTTTAGTCTGGAGAAGAGGAGGCTCAGGGGAGACCTCTACAACTTCCTGAAGGGAGGTTGTGATGAGGAGGCGTTTGGCCTCTTCTCCCAGGGCAACAAAAAGGACTCGAGGAAATGGCCAGAAGTTGTACCAGAGGAGGTTTAGATTAGACGTAAGGAAAAGCTTTTTCTCTCAGAGAGTGATCAGGTGCTGGTATGGCCTGCCTAGGGAAGTGGTGGAGTTGCTGTCCCTGGCAGTGTTCAAGAGGCATCTGGGTGAGGGGGCTATGAGATATGGTTTAGTGGCTTGTGGTAGTAATGGTAATGGGAGGATAGTTGGACTAGATGATCTTGTAAGTCCTTTCCAACCTTGTGATTCTATGAAAACAGATGACACACAAGCAATTAGTGACCAATGCCCAGCCAGTCCCCATGCAGTAAACCCACCTGCCTGGCCAGAAACCCACCATTTTGAAGATTTTTTTGTGTGTGATGCCAAATGGTATGGAATATCTCCTTAGCCAGTTCAGCTTAGCTGTTTTTGTTCTGCAATCTTCCAATGACTTGTGTCACCTCAGCCCCTCTCACTGGCAGAACAAGAAGCTGAGAAACGAAAACTACCTTGGCAAAGTACAAAACTGCTGAGCAACAATTGAAATTTCAGTGTGTTACCAACATTGCTTTTCTTCTAAAGCCAAAACATACTATGAAGGTATAAGGTGGGTGCCTTGGTAAGAGGGAATGATGAGAAGGCAGAGATTCTGAATGCCTTCCTCCCTTCAACCTTTTACGCTAAGACTAGCATTCAGGAATCCCAGACCGCAGAGGTAAGAGAGAGAGAGAATCTGGTGAAGGGAAGACTTTATGTTGGATGAGATGAATCTGGGCAGAGACCGTGTAGCCATTAAAAAAAAAAAAAAAAAAAAAAGCATACGAATCCATGTGCCCCAGTGGGATTCACCCACATGTATTGAGAGAAAAGCTGGCAGATGTGATTGCTGAAAAGCTATCATCTTTGAAAAGTCTTGGCAAATGAGAGAGGTGCCTGAAGAATGGAGGATAGCCACTGTACCTCCAATTTTCAGAAAGATCAAGAAGGATGATACGGAAAACTACAGGCCAGTCAGCCTCACCTCCAACCCTGGAACAACTTGTTCTAGATGCCATCCCCAAGCAATTGGAAGAGAATAAGATTACCAGGAGTAGTCAACATGGATTCATCAAAGGGAAATCATGCTTGATCAACCTAATAGCCTTCTATTGATGTCATCATTGGCTGGGTAGTTGGGGTGAGAGCGGTGGATTTTGCGTAACTTGACTTCAGAAAGGCATCTGACAACATCTCCCACAACATCCTTATGAAATTTAGAAAGTGTGGTGTAGATGACTGGATGGTGAGGTGAATTGAGATCTGGCTGGCTGTCAGAGCTCAGAAGGCTGTCATTTGCTGCACAGGGTATGGTTGCAGGCCTGTAATTAGGAGTCTCTGTTGGGTATGGTCTTTTTCAACAACCTGGATGAAGGGATAGAGTCCACCCTCAGGAAGTTTGCCGATGATACAAAGCTGCGAGAATTGGCTGACATACCTGAAGGCTGTGCTACCAGTCAACAAGACCTGGAGTTAGGCAGGTAAGAACCTGATGAAGTTTACATGAGAAGTGTACAGTCCTGCACCTGGGAAGGAATAACAGCATGCATTAGTACATATTAGCAGATGACCTGCTAGAGAGGAGCTCTGCAGAGAAGGACCAGGGGGTCCTTGTGGCCAAGAAGGCCAATGGGTGAGATCCTGGGTGCATCAAAAAGAACACGGCCAGCAGGTCAAGTGAGGTGATCCTCTCAATCTGCTCTGCCCTGGTGAGGCCACATTCAGAATACTGTGTCCAGTTCTAGGCTTCCCAGTTCAAAAAAAGACAGGGATCTCCTAAAAGGAGATAGCCTTCCACAAGCAACTGGAAGCAGCATCACGATATCAGGCACTGGTGCTTATGGGGGACTTCAATTATTCAGATATTTGCTGGAAAAACCATGTGGCCAGGCATGTGTGGTCCAGATGGTTCCTGCAATGTGTTGAAGACAACTTTCTGATGCAGGTAGTTGAGGAATTGACGAGGAGAGTGGTACTGCTGGACCTTATTCTCACTAAGAGAGAAGGGCTTGTCAGGGAAGTAAAGGTCAGGGGCAGCTTGGGTTGTAGTGACCACGAGATGGTGGAGTTCAAGATCCTGAGTGGAAGAAGTAAAGCAAAAAGTAGGCTTGCTACCCTGGACTTCAGGAGAGCCAACTTTGATCTCTTCCGGGACCTACTTGGAGCTATCCCGTGGGCTAGAGTGTTAAAAGGTAAGGGGGCCTGTGAGAGCTGGTTGGCATGTAAGCAGCTCTTCTTCCAAGCTCAAGTTCGGTGCATCCCTGTGAGGAAGAAATGGGGAAAGGGTGGCAGGAGACTTGTGTGGATGAGCAAGGAGCTTGTGCGCAAACTCAAAGGAAAGAAGGCCTATGAAATGTGGAAAAAGGGTCTGATCACTTGGGAAGAATACAGGAATGTTGTCAGGGCCTGCAGGGACGCGACGACGAAGGCCAAAGCCTGCCTGGAATTAAATCTGGCGAAGGGGATAAAGGATAATTAAAAAAGGCTTTTTTAAGTATGTTAGCAGTAAAAGGAAGACTAGGGAGAATGTGGCTCCCCTGCTAAGTGACAGGGGTGTTCTGGTAACGGGGGAATGCTGAGAAGGCGGAGATAGTGAATGCCTTCTTTGCTTCTGTCTTCAGTGAAAAAGCTCCCCCTCGGGAATCCGAGATCCTGGAGGTTAGTGAGAGGGTTTGGGGAATGGATGACCTCCCTTCAGTCAGGGAAGAGGTGGTCCGAGAGCGCCTAGGCAACACCGATGTTCACAAATCAATGGGACCTGATGGGATGCATCCAAGGGAGCTGAGGGAGATGGCAGAGGTGACTGCTGGACCACTTTCAGTCATCTTTGAGAGGCCTTGGAGGATGGGGGAGGTGCCTGAAGACTGGAGGATAGCCAATGTCACTGCGGTCTTCAAAAAGGGAAAGAAGGAAGATCCAGGCAATTATAGGCCAGTCAGCCTCACCTCTGTCCCTGGAAAGGTGATGGAACAGCTGGTGCTGGATGTCATCTCCAGACAACTGGGAGAAAAGGAGGTTATCAAGAGTAGTCAGCAGGGGTTCACCAGGGGGAGGTTGTGCTTGACCAATCTGGTAGCCTTCTATGATGTTGTCTCTGGCTGGGTGGATGGGGGGAGAGCAGTGGATGTAGTCTACCCTGATTTCAGCAAGGCATTTGATACTGTCCCCCACAACATCCTTATAACAAAGTTGAGGAAGTGTGGGATAGATGAGTGGACAGTGAGGTGGGTTGAAAACTGGCTGACTGGCAGAGCACAGAGGGTCATTGTTGGTGGTGCAGAGTCTGGTTGGAGGCCTGTAAGTAGCGGTGTTCCTCAGGGGTCTGTGCTGGGTCCGGTCTTGTTCAACATCTTCATTCCGTTGCAGATGGAGCTCACCTGTCTGCAAGGGGTAAAAGGATCCTAGCCCAGGAGCTGGCAAGCATCGTTGAAAAGTCTTTAAACTAGGTACGATGGGGGAAGGGGACAAAATGAGGCTGTGCGGGTAGTTCGAGGTTCAAAAGTGAACTTGATGGGTGATGAGGGTGGAGTTCGAAGGGATGGAGTGTGACAGGGGAATGCTGCTTCTCTGAAGTATCTATACACTAATGTGCGCAGTATGGGAAATAAACAGGAAGAGTTGGAGATCTGCGTGCGGTCGCACAGCTACGATCTTATTGCGATCACGGAGACGTGGTGGGACATCTTGCATGACTGGAATGTTGTCATGGAGGGCTATGTAGTTTTTAGGAAAGATTGGCCGGCGAGGCGGGATAGTAGAGGTGCTCTTTATGTAAGAAAGCTGCTAGAATGTATTGAACTCCATCTGGGGGAGAGCCGTGTAGCAGTGGAGAGCTTGTGGGTGAGAATCAAGGGGTGGGCTGGTATGGCTGACACTGTTGTGGGAGTGTGCTACAGGCCCCCTGATCAGGAGGAGGAGGTTGATGAGGCCTTCTGTGAGTCCAGCAGAGGGCTACAAAGATTATAAAGGGCCTAGAGCATCTCCCATAAAATGAAAGATTGCATAACTTCAGTCTGATCAGCCTGGGGATAAGAAGACTGAGAGGAGATCTGATAAATGTTTATAAATGTTTATAAAACTGGTGAGGGGTCTGGAGCACAAGTCTTATGAGGAGTGGCTGAGGGAGCTGGGATTGTTCAGTCTAGGGAAGAGGAGGCTCAGGGGAGACCTCATTGCACTCTACAACCTCCTGAAGGGAGGTTGTGGTGAAGAGGGATTTGGCTTCTTCTCCCAGGCAACGAGCAGGACATGGGGCAATGGCCACAAGTTGTATCAGAGGAGGTTTAGGTTGGACATAAGGAAGAACTTCTTCTCTCAGAGAGTGATCAGGCACTGGAATGGCCTGCCCAGGGAGGTGGTGGAGTCGCCGTCCCTGGCAGTGTTCAAGAGGCGTCTGGATGACATGTTGAGTGATATGGTTTAGTACTAGTGGTAGCAATGGTGATGAGGAGACTGTTGGACTGGATGATCTTATAGATTGTTTCCAACCTTGTGATTCTATGATTCTATGAAATACCTAAAGGAAGGTGGGAAGCAAATGGATGAGGCCAGGCTCTTCTCAGTGTTGTGTAGTGATAGGACACGGAGTAACAGCCTAAAACTTGAACATAGGAAGTTCTGTAACCTGAGGAACCTTCTTTATTATAAAGGTGACAGAGCACTGGAACAGGTTGCCCCACAACACTGTGGAGTCATCTTTTACAGAGATATTCAAGATCTGTCTGGACACCTACCTGTATGAACTATTGTAGGGCACCTGCTTTAGCAGGGGAGTTGGACTCATTCTCTTGAGGTCCCTTTCAACTCCTATGATTCTGTGACATAGTGATGCATGTCTGCCAAAATGGTGGTGCCTCTGAGAAAATATTTAAGAGATGTCTAAATGTCAAGTAATTATGAGGAGTGAGGAAAAATAGCTTGAGAAACTGGAACAGAGAGGAAAGGGTCACCTTGGAGTAAATACAGCTCTGGAAGGTCTCCATAAAGGATCAAATGGATATTTCCTGAAGGAACACATGCAGAAGACCCACACTGGGAGAAATCATGAGGTGGAAGGTGTACCACAAAGCAGCTTTTGTGAACTGTCCGTAAGCTACATTTCCTCTAGTGTGGGAAGAAAGAGGGGGTGGGAATGCAATAATAAATTTGAGCATGGGCAGAAGGTGTTTTTATTGTTTGTTTGTTTTTCACCATCTAAGTCTATTTTAATTGAAAATGAATTAGAATAGTTTTCCCCCAACTGGACGGTAATTGATAAGTGATTGCTCTGTCTTAATTAATAGGCTTTTCCATGTTATTCTTTCTCCCCATCTTGTTGATGAGGGGGAATGAGAATGGATGGGTGAACACCTACTAGCCAGCCAAGATCAACGCACAGCAAGAACAATGATCTACATTACACAGCGGATGAACTTCTAAACAGTAAAAAGTAATGTATTGTTTATTCTTTTAAGATAATTAAAATTAAGGTAAGCCTATTTTTAAAGTGAAATCCCTGTAAAAGCAACCCTAATGGTTCCAGAGAATTTTCTCATATCTTAGAAAATAGCAAGTTTGTTGTTATTACACTGTAAACAAAGAATGAAGCAAAAAATCTGGTTTAATTTCCATTATCTATTTTTTTTTATTTCAGCTCACTACCACCATCTCTGTAGCAGCACATGTTTAGCATAAGTACTGTCCCTTTTATGTAGAAGCGGCTGCTACATATTTTATCAGTTGTGTTTTGCCCTCATGCTCAGATTAAAAGCTGTTCACAAAAGATTTGTGTAGTACCTTGTAAACTTCATTTGAAATGCTAAGATTCTAGCCTGACCCATTTCTGTGTAAGTCTCAACTCAAATCAGTATCTAATTAGATTTCTAGTTGTATTGTACCAATAGAGTAAGTAGCATAAAGGGGAAAAAGTATCCACTTCAAAAAATTAATAAATAAATTAATTCCATCATTATTAGAATGATAAGAGATTAATTGCAAGGTTATTAAAATTATATTTCTTTTCTTGGCTTTTCAGTGTAAGGAGTAAAATTGGTTTTGTGAGGTCTGAAGATGGAAATTATCATGTAAGTCCTGATATATTAAAGTGTGCTACTGCTGTAATTTGTTGATAAAGATTTAAGAAAGTTATGTTACTGAAGTATTCAATAGATTCCTATGGAGTCAGAAATATGTATACACAGTTAAAGTTAGGAAAAGTCATTAGAAGTATTTAGATTTCATTGAGATTCATCATTTCTAAGCATTAATCGCATTTATTATGCATAATTTGAGTTTAAGCATTTGACACCCAAAACTGCACTAACATTATGGCACTGACTCTTTAGAATACCTATATCTGTATATCTACATGCTTGATCTTCATGTTCTTCTCTTCTCCGACACCACCATCCCTCCCACTTTATGTTCTGGAGCTGGTCTGTTTGAAGTCATGACACTCAGAGATCATATTTTATACCTTAAAGTAACAACTGTAGTGTTAATTAATGCTTCTATTTTGATTGAGTATGAATATCTTTATGTATTACTGTAATGCACTGTCTTAGCCATATAATTTACATAAGCCAGAGATATAGCTTTATTGGAGATATACTGACTGTAGAAAATTTCATTTCAAGACTCATACTAAACTCCTCCACTTTTTTTTTTTAGGATTTAAGTTGGATAAATTGCAATAAGTGGAGCAGAATAAAGTTGTCTCAGAAGCCCAGCGTAGCTGCGTTTGTACTGAGAAGCTAAATGATAGGAAAAACAAAAAGACGAGAGAAAATGACATGCTGAAAAGAAAACAAAAGACGGACACAAAGACAAAGGATAAGATAAAAGCACAAGCATCTCTCCTATGAGGAGAGGCTGAGAGAACTGAAAAAAAAATCAGCTTTGAGGAGGCTCAAGGAAGATCTTATCAGTATCTATAAATAACCAAATGGAGGATGCAAAGAGAATGGAGTCAGACTCTTTTCAGTGGCATGCAGTGCCAGGATTAGAGGCCATGAGCAGATTGGGAACACATGAGGTTCCCAATACAAGTTGATCAGTGAGGTCCTGGTGTGTCCCTAATGAGAGATATTTTAAACATGTCTGGTCCTGGGCAACCATCCCCGGACAACCTTGCACCGCTGGAACAGTTAGAGAAGATGACTAGTTTGGCCAGGTTTAACTTTTCCAGTAATCTTTCTGATTTAAAAAAGAAAAAGTTAAAAATATTTGTAAGAGTGACTTAGACGTTGCTGCTTTTGTAATGAGAAATATGATATCTTATTCCACTCAAAAATCCTAAAACAAAGTTCAGAAGTAAAAGTACATTTAATCAATTTTTAGAATTTATATATCTGATATCATAAAATAGCTGCAAATTTATCATAATATTTTTCAAATTATTTTAGAAGTCTTATAAGAATATTTTTATGAAGCAGTTTTATGTTTATTGCTTTATTTTTCTTCATAACATGTGGTTTGCAAGGGCTCAGAAAGAATACAGAAAATACAAAATAGATTTGTATTAATGGATATGCAACAACAAATTCTGTATGCAACTACTGAGTATTTCTTCTAGGATGGATAATCCTAACAATTTAATTCACTCTCTATACTTAATATACTACTGATATTAAACAGTTTGACTGATTCCATTTGCTTCTGTTCCAAGGCATTAGAATGGTAAAAATAAGCTTTTTGTGAAAATAAAGTCACTGAATATTCTATAATTCTTGCGCTGTGAGAAATTGTGAGACTATATTATTATTTGTTCCATATTAAATAAATGTCATAACATATTATTAAAAAGGTATTATTGCAGAATGCATCAATGCGTGTTAATATTAATAAGGTTTAATTAGGTGATTTAGATATTATGTCATGAATGTATTTATTTAGAGCTATATTAAGACATTAAGATTACAGTCTGACATTTCTTTTTGAAGTAAAATTGTAGTAGAACTTCAAGTTTGTGACACAGAATGAAATTCATGAACTACAAATGCGATAATCATCAATTTCAAGATGTTCTCATTTATCCTGCTGCCCTCACACATTCCCCAGGGACTCTGCTCTGAGTGTCCAAATTCATTTCCTTCAGTTAGGAAATCTAGACATGCAACACAAAATACTTTGGAAAAGAGCCTCTCAACAAGACATTGGGAAACTCTGACAGCTTATGATTTAAACAACTAGGTAAACGGTCCCAGAAGAAAAGCATCATAAGGAGATAATGTCTGAAGCACGGTTCTTTCTCTGATTATAACTTGCTTCTTCCACATTTGTCATTAGCTATTTTGCCCACTCTGATAAACAGACTAAAGAAACTTGATGTGTCTTGTAAACTGTGTTCTCTCCTCATATACCATTTTTACATTGTCTAATAGTTCATGTACATTATGCTTTCCACATTAGGATGTCTGTGTGTTATGCTGCTAATAAGCTGTGTTTCTAACAGAGATGAAATCTGTTTGTCTTTCTCTCTAAAAAAATAATAAATAAAAAACAAAAAAAATTGAAGAAAGAATTACATCTTTATTTATTAAAGAGAAGATGAATGTACATCTTCTCAACACTCCTTTCTTTTATCATCGTGACAGAAAGAAAATCATGAAAAAGAATTTAAAACAAATAAACTATGAACATTACTGGAGGTTTGTTTACATTCACATGAATGCTTTCTGTAGAGACAATTAGATATTTAAAAATAAATAAGATATTTAAAAAATAAATATTCTACAAAACTGTATCACTGTAGATTGATATTCAGTAACAAATAATCTAGCATTTAGAACTGCTGTAGAACTTGTTGTGTTGTTATTCTTTAGCTTTTGTAGTCTAGACACAGATCTACTTGTATTTTGAACATATAGCACATGGCAGCTTTCAGAAATTAAGAAATGCTAACCAAGGCCAGACTAACTGGACATCACTGAGTTCATTAACTTGCACATTAGGCAATCACAAACTGCATTTGAATAGAACAATTTAGAAATTAATGCTTTACCTTCCAGCACATACTCTGAAATATTTGTCAATACCCCTATGAGAAACATAAGACCCATAGAAAAAAATTGAAGTCGTATCTATAATGTGATGCATGAGAAGAGCAAAAAAAAAAAAGTACATAAAAGCATTTCCAAACTATCTTTAGTTATCATTATCTTCCATGATCAGCTGTATAAAATCCTAAGAGCCACATAAACCCAGGATCTGAACTTGAATCTAGTTTTATTGGGAATCTAATTAGTCAAGTGTTCCTCAGCTTTTGTAAAATAGCCACATTTGAACACCAAGTCCAGGCTTAGATTGTACAGAAGCTTTTGACATAAAATAAGGTCTGTAAAGAGTTTGCTCGAATCTTCACTGCATACAGATGTTCTCCTGTAATTTGACAGGAATAAGAGCTTATTTAATCACCATGATTTAAAAAGAACATTTTGAACTTAACATGAATGTTTAAAGTATATTGTTAAGATCATCATCTTATTTTAAGTTTGTGGGTTTCTTTTTTTTTTGCTTTGTTTTGTTTTCTTGTCTTCTAAAATTTGATCTTTGTAACAATAAACAGTAGGAGCTGTTTTAGCTGCTTTAAACCAGTTTCAGATTACCCAAGAAAGGTTGAAGTCTGGTAATAAAGAAAGAATTGTTACCACTTTCTGAGGATCAAGGCTCACTGAACACAACAAAGGAGTTGACCTCCACGCAGAGATACTTTCCTTCTGGTTGCCAGCCCTTAAATGAGGTTAGGGAGGGGTGAAAATATGATCCACTCCTTCTGGTCACACAGGTGAATTGCTTCATCAAAAGAAATGTGGCCGACAGGTTGAGGGAGGTGATCCTGCGTCTCTACTCTGTGCTGATGAGGTCTCACTTAGAGCGTAGTGTCCAGATGTGGAGTCCTCAGCACAGGAGAGACAGACCTGTTGGAGTGCATCCAAAGAAGGATCACAAAAATGATCCTTGATATATCTCTTCTATGAGAACAGGCTGACAGAGCTGGGGGTCTTCATACTGGAGAAGTTGAGGCTGCAAGGTGACCTGATAGTGGCCTTTCAATATCTAAAGGGGAGCTACATAAAAGGAGACAGACAATTTAGCAGGGTCTGTGGTGATAGAACAGGATAAATAATTTTGAGCTCAAAGAAGGTAGATTAAGGTTAGATATGAGGAAAAAATCTTTTCTAGTGTCTCACCACCCTCACTGTAACAAGTTGCCCAGAGATGTAGTGAATGCCCCATCCCTGGAGACTTTCAAGGTGAGGCTGTATCAGGCCCTTTGCAACATGATCTAGCTGTGCATGTCCTTGTTCATTGCAGGATAGTTGGACTAGACGGTTTTCAGAGATTCCTTGCAGCTCTAAGGATTCTATAATTATCTTTTAAGGAAAAAAAAGACATTGTTAAACCTTTCTTTTTTTTTCTTTCAATATTTTAGCTGCTAAAATACTGTTTTTAGTCATTATTATTACTCTTGCAAGGAAGGTTTCCAAATCTACCAAAGTTGCCATTTATACCTGACAATAATTCCCTGTTCACCAAATTTCTCTCTGCATCTGATTACAAATTAAGCTTCTTCCTGAAAACTCTCCACTCTTTTGTGATTGTTAAATATACTTGCATTAAAAGAGTTCCATTTTTAGAAAATTATTAAGAAAATCAAAATTCTTATTTTAGACTAAATATCTGCTATTGGAAATTCAGCTGTTCAGGTTTCCACAAATTCCTGTTAAATCAAGCTGAGTAATCAGTTCAACACACTAAAGACAATACATTAATAAATGTCAGTTTTTGTTAAGATTGCATTATACTGTTCACCATTTGCTCAATCACAGTGAATTATTCTATAATTGTTCTACGTTCAGATAGTGTAGGTAGAGTAAATGATCTGCAAAATATAGATTTTCTTTTGGTTTGCTGAACTAAAAAAAAATCTTTTTAAAGAATCTTCAACACTGTACTTGTCAAAGTTGTGTAAAAATAAAAATAATAAAAATAAAAATAAAAAATAAAAATTAAAAAAAAAAGAAACAGGAAGTTGGAGAGAAAAATAAAACAGAAAATGAGTGATTGAAAGAAAAATATATATATTTTAAAGAACTACACATTTTTGAGAAAAAGAATAAAACCTCAAAGATTGAAAGCTAGAAACCTTAGAGAAAAAAAGAAGTAAAAGTGAAAAAAAAAAAAAAAAAGAAAAAGAAAAGTAGTGACAAGGTGTAACAGTTTTGAGCTAAAGGTTTAAATTAGATATAAGGAAGAAATTCTTAACAGAGAGAGAGGTGAGGCACTGGAAAAGTCCGCCTAGAGAAACTGTGGATGCTTCAGTATTGGAAGTGTTCAAGGCCAAGTTATAAGGGACTTTGGGCCACCTGCTCTTGTAGAAGGTGTTCTGGCCTATAGCAAGAGGTTTGGAACTAAATGATCTTTAGGATGCACTTCAACTCAAATCATCCCGATTTTATGACTCTGCTTGTTAAATCAATGCTGGCTTAAGCTGACTGCAACTGTGATGTGAATGTGTACAACATAGCTATTTAACAGAAAGGCTATATAATCTGCCTTAATGACTTTTCATATTTTACACAAAGACATAATTTCTGTTTTCAGATGTACTTATGGTTATGGACAATATATGACCGTTATGCATATAATCCCTATTTTCCTCTTGGAACATTGTCACAGAGATTCTCTTCAGGTAGAGAAATAATTGTACTCACAATTAGTATAGGAATCTAGTTAGAGTTATTGATAGACTCCGAAATCAACCTCAGGTGATCATCTGTTCTTATCTGCTCTCTGAAAGAGTTGTCTCAGGAAATATTTTTTCTTCCAGAAAAGATCAGCAATTCTGTGGCACTTCATCTTTCTCCAGTGTGAGTATTCCAAACACTCATCTCCAGCTGGATTACAGATTCAGAAGAAGCGGAAAATGTTGACCTCACTGCAGAGAGATGTTTTGTTTTGGTTAGAATACAGCAAGGTTTCGAAGCTGTTTCACAGGGCAGAAATTCACCTGATTATATGCCACTTGCCTCAGTATAAAGATAGGAATTTTGATTTTTTCATTCTGATTTCAGTAGGAGCTGAAAGTCACTGCCTTGCAGAGAGACAGAAGTGTAATTTATATCTGCTGAATGAGGCTACCCATGTGGAAACCAGGCCACTAAAGCCAATAGATATTAGATGCCAAGAAATATCTTTACTCTGTATAAAATACAGAACCATAAATATAAGTAGCATATCTCTGCTTCAAGCATTGGGATGTAGCTTTGCAGTGAGGGTGTTATTTTGAGAGATATAGACTGATGTCTCCGAAGACAAAAAATTAATCTAGATTTCCTATATTGTACATCAGTGTTATTATAAGTATAAAAGTAAAAGATGTAAGTGAACACCAGCAAATTTTAAAATAAAATTGAGCTACTGGCATAATTTCATAAATATATGAACTGGGGTTTTTTTTGTGTGTGTTTCCTTTTCATTTGTTACTAATATAAGAATATGAACTGCTGTTCAGAAGCAGTCTTTTATTTTTTGTAAAAAAAGTTACAGGTAGAATAAATAAAATATTTTATATCTATTTAAAAGTATTTTACTATGTATCTGGATTTCAGAAAAAAAGCAATAATTGTTATCACAGCTGCAAAACAATTGTTTAGAATAGATACTGCAAATCCTATCGTGCACTAGCTAGAAGAAAGATACAAAGAAACAAAACTTCAGACAGGCATTCACCTTAGAAAATAAAAGTGAAATGATTAGTTGGTGGTAATCTTACCTATAAGTACTGCTTCAAGTATGGTCCCAACCTCTGAATTTCAGTTTCAGAAGAAAGCATAAGGCATCAACAGTCATTTTGGCACTGATTAATAAATAAAACTGAGTCCTTCTTAACCATTTTTTTTTTTCACAGAGGAAAATTTCCTTTCTAGGGAAAGGAAAGGAAATTAAAAAAATATGGAATCACTGTTTGTCCTGAAGAGGCACAGCTTCACTGTCAGTGTTGATCCTTAAAGATTTGAATAGAATTTCTGTTCTCTATGCAATACAGGCTCAAGTCTTCCACTTACAGGGCTGGAAGATCCCTTCTCTAATATAGGTCAGAACTTCAATCTTAGGCCTGATAAAATGCTAATTGAACGGATAAGTCTCCATGGAACCATTCTGGAGTTCAGAATGTGTGGAAGGTAAGAGAGACAGCAACACAGGAAAGACATGTTGTCATGTACATAAAGTACAAAACCACACATTAAAAAAACAAAAACAAACAAAACAAAACAAAACAAAAACAAAAACAAAAACCAAGATCAAACGAAAACATTTACAAAGATAGCATGAAGTGGGATGAATATGAATACACAGGATGGATGAAAAAAAAACCTTAAATGAAGAACAACTTCATATAAATTATAATGTTATTGTGTCTGATTTCTGAGACACAAAAGGGCTAATTCACAGATTAATTAATAAATTTGTGATTTGCATCTACATTTAAGTAATGGTTTTAATGACTTTTCATTTCAGGTCAGAGAAAAATGCCATGGGAATCAATAGGAGTAAGAATGGGATTTTAGATAGCTGAGATGCAATGACTATCTGCAAACCCAGAAGACAGCATCTTTGTTTAAAGCACTAAAATGCTTTAATAATCAGGAACTGTTGTCCCAAACAAGAACAAAGTTCATCTACAAGAAATCCTTTCCCTTATCCCATCTTCAAACTCCTTCTACTTTGTTTCTACTTTCATGTCCTACCAAATCACCTGAGATACTAACAGTGTGCACCTATTGTCCCTGGTCTGATTTGTATCGCAGAAGTCATTTGATCTTCAGGAATTCTTTGAGTAAACTTCTTCTCAACAGACCTTGGACAACTCTTAAGGATTAGCAAAGAGATAAACAATTATGTCCACAAAAGAGTAGGCACAAGTCAGTTACTTCCTCCCACTTGTAATAAGTCAAGCAATGATTGTGCACTAGGCAAGTCCAAGAATCACAGAATCACAGAATGGCCAAGGTTGGAAGGGACCTCAAGGATCATAAATCTCCAACCCTCCTGCCAAATGCAGGGCCACCAATCTCCACCTTTAATACAAGACCAGGCTGCCCAGGGTCCCATCCAGTCTGATCTTGAACACCTCCAGGGATAGGATATCCACAACCCCTCTGGGCAGCTTGTTCCAGTACCTCACCACACTCTCTGTAAAGAACTTCCCCCTGACATTCAACCTAAAACTTCCCTCCCTCAACTTCAAACCATTTCCCCTTGTCCTGCAGTTACCCAACCTTTCAAAGAGTTGATTGTACAAACAATCAATACAATACCTTTACAATATCTAAAGGGAGCCTAAAACAGCCCTCCTGTTTGTAGGCTCACTTTAGGTATTGAAAGGCTGCAATGAGGTCACCCTGCAGCCTTCTTTTCTCCAGGCTGAACAAACCCAGCTCCCTCAGCCTGCCCTCATAGGGGAGGTGCTCCAGTCCCCTATCATCTTCATGGCCCTCCTCTGAACCCTCTCCAACACCTCTCTGTCTTTCTTGTATTGGGGGCTCCAAACCTGGACACAGTAATCCAGATGGGGCCTCACAAGAGCAGAGTGGATGGGAACAATCACCTCCCTGTCCCTGCTGGCCACCCCTCTACTGATGGAGCCCAGGATACCATTTGCCTTCCAAGCCACAAGGGCACATTGCTGGCTCATGTTACCTTTTTCATCCACCAGGACTCCCAGACCCTTCCCCACAGGGCCCAATTTTCTAGCTTGTCGAGGTCCCTCTGAATGGCATCCACTCTGCTTGGTGTCATCAGCAAATTTGCTGAGGGTGCACTTGATTTTCTCACTGATAAAGATGTTAAAGAGCGCCGGTCCCAAGACAGACCCCTGAGGGATGCCACTTGTTACTGACCTCCACCTGGACATAGAACCTTGATGACCACCCTCTGTCTGAGCCTTTCAACCAGTTTCTTATCCATCAAGTAGTCCACCCATCAAATCCACATCCCTCCAATCTGGAGATAAGGATGTGATGGGGGACCATATCAAAGACCTTGCTCAAGTCCAGGTAAATGACATCGGTCACCTTCCCCTCGTCCACCAATGCCATCACTCCATCATAGAAGGCCACCAGATTGGTCAAACATGACCTTCGCCTGGTAAAGTCGTGGTGGCTGTCTCAGATCACATGCTCATTCCTCATGTGATCAAACATGTCATCCAGGACGATCTGTTCCATGATCTTCCCAGGCACAGATGTGAAACTCACCAGCCTGTAGTTTCCAAGGTCCTCCTTGCTCCCTTTCTTGTAAATGGGAGTGACGTTAACCTTCCTCCAGTCATCTGGGACCTCACCTGACAGCCATGACTTTTCAGATGTGACAGAGACAAGCTCAGCAACCACCTTAGCCAGCTCATTCAGAACCCTGGGATGCACGCCATCTGGCCCCATAGACTTGTACACATTCAGTCTCATGAGGCGGTCTCAGACTTGCTCTGTCCTCACAGTGTGTGTGGGGGATTTACTACCCCAGTCCACACCTAGAGGTTTAGGGATGCAGGGCTAAGGGATGTGAGAAGTACTTTAATCCCAGCCGCCTGTGAAGACCAAGGCAAAGAACTCATTTAGAATCTCAGCCTTCTCTTTGTCTGTTGAAGCCAGTTCTCCTTTTACATTTACCAAAGGAGGTACACTCACTTTGACCTGTGTCTTCTGGCCAATGTACATGTAGAAAGTCTTCCTATTGTTTTTCATGTCCCGAAGTTCAGTTTCGCCTGCGTTTTGGCTTTCCTGATCCCACATCTGCAAGTCTGGATGGCATCCCTGTATTCTGCCCAGCTGACATGGCCTTGTTTCCAGAGCTTGTACGTACCTTTCCTCACCCTTAGCATGCCCACCAGGTCCTTACCGAGCCATGCCAACTTCCTATCTCCTCTGCCTGCTTTCTTATTCAGAGGGACAGAGAGCTCTTGTGCACTCAGGAAGGCATCCTTGAAGAGTAGCCAGCTCTCCTCAACATCTTTGTTTTTAAAGACAGCATCCCAGGGGATCTCGGACAACAGTCCATTGAACAGCTTAAAGTTTGCTCTTCCAAAGTTCAGGGTCCTGATGCCACTCTTTGCCAGGCCCACATCCCTCAAGATCATGAACTCAACCAGTGCGTGGTCACTGCAGCCCAGGCTCTTTCCTAAGAAAAGAATACGAAACACAAAATTCAGTCAAATTTTAAAAACTGAAGGCTACTGCTTGAACTTTCCTAATGATACTGACTTTCTTTAAAAAGGGTTGACAAATGTTATGGTTTGAGGTAATAAGTACCCCAAACCTCATTTTGGTTTAATGGAACCTGAAGCTGCTGAGAGCAGTGGGAAGAAAAATATGCCAAGACAAAAAGAAGAAAGAAAGAAAGAAAGAAAGAAAAGAAGAAAGAGAGAAAGAAGGAAAGTGGAAAGAAAACAGTAGAGAACAAAAAACAACAAAAAAAAAAAACCCAAAACACTAGTTAAAAGATGTGGTTTTAATATACACATCTCAGGCGTTTAATTGTGGATATAACGACATCAATCATTTATTAACAGCAACTCTTTTAAATTTATGCCCAAATTCAAATTATGTATATTTGAAATAAAATGTTGGCTTTGTCTTAGAAATTGTAGAATGGATTTCAGATTGGAGTGTATATAAATTATAATGTTAAAAAATCTGTGTATAAGTATTCATGGGAGAGTCCCATAATTGCTTCCAGACTTTTCCAAACTCAGGGAAGAACTGATTTGGTTCAGCATAGCCTGGAGGTTGGAAACCACTGCTTTAGGCAAAAGACATGATGGATGTTCTACTAGTTTAGCCTACGTGTCTGAGTGCATGCAGCAGGCTGAATTTTAGCTGGGAGAAAAATAAAACATAAAAATTCTAGAGATTTTATTTTTAGTCTAATACTTGAGGGTTAGCTTCTAGGTAAAAAATTATTTAAAATAGTTCTTGTTTGTCAAAGGGAAAGAAATTGGGCTAGATAGATATAAATTTACCCTAATCTAAATTCCAGTTAGCAATAAATTTAGCTTTATTAATGTAAATATTATTGTAAATGCTTCATAGTAAAATTACTAATTATCTTCACATCTAATGTCCTGAATTTAACTTTGCAAATTAGATTACAAGGATCTATAATTATAAAATTATGTTATAACATTGGAGGAGTGAATTCCTTGGATTAAAACTAAGTAAAAGCTAATATCTACAATAAGTCAATGCAGTCAGGGAGACAATGAAGCAATAATTTGGTATTTCTGGAAGATGGACATAGGTGTCCTTGCTTTAAATATTTAAGAAAGATTTCAGTAAATGCTGTAAATTTATGTGAATATTCAAGTGAGTGAGACAACTCACTTACCTCATCATGTTTCAAATTCATGAAGGAAATGAGAAGAATGATGAAATAACAGCAGAAGAGAAAATCCTGGACAGATTGCCATGAGTTCACAAAAGCTCTGAAGTATTTTAAAGGAAAATAAATATCCAAAAGGTACAAAGCCAAAACATTTTCTGACCTTATTCTGACATAATTTCACTCAAGCCTTCTGAGGAAATATTTTGTCTTTTATCCTCTTTTCTTCCACCTTTTTTCTTTTTTTTCTTTCTTTATTCCCTGTGTCTCAGGTAAATTCAGACGAATTTATGAATTTATCACGGATAAGCAGGCAGGTAAGCACAATTCAGTACAACAAATTTATCCTGCCTTTAACAGAAATAGAAGGTATTGACTAACCTCAGTAAGGAACACATCTCTTTTCATAATAATAAGCATAATTTTAGAAATAGCCACTGATAAAAGATTGCTGATAACAATTCTGGATTACCAATATGTGTATTAAACATTCTTGTAGGACATGTAAACACCACCATGTAAAAATACTGTTACTGAATGGAATGTATTACTGAGTTTTCTCTGCATGTCCTCTCTATTAACAAAACAAAACCAAAACAAACAAAAAAGAGAGAAAATACATTATTTCTTTTGCAAAGTCCAGTTCCTAAAATGTAAATTGATGGCTCTTTTTCATTTCTTCCAAACCTTTACAAAATTACGTAGTTTTTTTTTTTTTTTTTTTTTGGTAATTGGACTGTTATGTAATCATATATACAATAATTACATACTTCAAATACTCCTCCATTTCTCAAATAATTAGGGCAATATTTCACAATGTAGAAAGACAATATTGCTTTTATCTGTATTCTATCCATCCTTTGTAAAAGCAGAATTCTATTTTAAAAGAGATTTTTCTGATTGCTTAAATAAAATGAATAATTTTACAAATAGTTGTCCTCCGTCACAACAGATTTAGAAGCACTTTGAATGAAAGTAGACTACTTTTAGAAAAAGAAACCTTGTAAAATCCATCTTCTTTATTTCTTTTTTTCCCCATATGTAGGAATGGATGATGTCACTCAGATATCTAATTAGTAATGCTTGGAACATTTTTAGTTACTAATATTTTCTTTCTTACGTATTTTAGATTTTGCTTTTATGGATTATATTAGTGCAGTTAGTTTTGTTTACTAATCAGTGAAAAGCCTCTTCTATTAATAAAATTTTATGAATTTTAGCTTAATGAGTTTCAGAAAGAAAGGTCATTTGAAGCATACAGAATGATCTTTCATTCTTTACAGGAAAGATCTATTTCTGCTCATTGCATTTAGTTTATCTAGAAAAGGTAAAAGGGAAGAGAAAGGGACCTGGAAAAGGGAAGAGAAAGTGATAAGGAAAAGAAAAGTGAAAGAGAAAACTAAAGGGAAAAATATCAGGAAATGAAAGAGTCAAAGGGGAAGGAAACAAAGGAAGAAGGAGAAGCATTTTGCTGACTTTCAACTCCTAGCAAAACCTCCTGAGATTACAACCAATGAAACGATGAGCAGTATCCTAAAACTACAAATTATTACATAGAACTCATAACAATGATTTTTGGCATCATGTATACATGAAGATATAAAGTTTCTTACACTGCTTTTTTCCTTTGAACCAAAAACCTTCATAAAATAGATAAACCTAGTTCTAGCCTTAGTATAAAACACTTCTTCTCTTATAAGCTTATTTATTCTCAACAGTGTGTGCTGAAATGCAATTTCAGTCTAGCTTATGTATACGTTCTGTACCATACATACTCAGCGTCAGCCTAGTGAAAGCCTTGAGGCCAGTAAAGAAGATAGTGATGCCCATACTGTACAACTTTCTTCCACAAGTGAACAGTAGCAAGATTTTTTATATAGATAGAACCTAGAGCGTCTTAGAAATTTACATACTTTGTATTCTATGCAATATCCTAGTGAAGATTTTTATTACCTAAATTTCAAATACTATTTTCCAAATTCTTTTCATTACAGAAATTGGAATAAGATTATTAATGAATAGAATCTATGAGCCTTGTCTGACATGTAGGGCACAGGTTTTCATTCTTTTTTGCTATGTGATAATATTACTACCCTTAAGATCACAGAATAATTCAGTTTAGCAGGGAACCCAAGATGTCTCAAGTCTAGCTTTCTACACATGACAGGGTCAAATTTGAGGTCAGACCAGGTTTAGATCTTGATCCAATTGAATCTTAAAAATGGCAAAGACAATGTCTCTGGGCAGCCTGTTCCACTGCTTGACTTCCCTTTTGCAGAAAAAATAAATATATATATTATTTCAATGTATGTCTTTTTTTCCTTGTCCTCCCCTCAAGAAGCGATGTGCACAGCCTGGCTCCAGTATACTGATGACATCTTCATCAGTGCCTTCAGGATGTTAAAACATAACTTCTCCAGACCAAACAATCTCATATTCCTCATTCTCTTCAGCCAAGTCCTCCAGGTTCTGGCCACCCTGGAAGCTGGATGAACTTACTCCAAATAACTTATACCTTTGATTAATTGTGATGTGAGGCAGGAGGCAAAACTAGACACAGGATTCTAAACATAGTCTCCTAAGTGCTATAGGGTTACAACCACTCTCTTTTGACCTCCTCCTCCATTGGTAAAACTCAGGATGTTCTTAGTCTGCTGTGCTGTCTAGGCATACTGTCATCTACCAGCACCTCTCAGTATTTCCCACCAGAGAAGTTTCCCAACTTTTTTTGCTTCAAGGGATCATCCTTTTCTAGTGAAGGATTTGGTGTTTGTCCGAGCTGAATTTCACAAGCAAAGGAAAACAAATTCTGCCTCATATCCTAGACAATACAGTGTTTTTTCAATTTATAGTATTTCGTGAACCAGTTTGACAAAAAACTTTGGGCTAATAAACACATGATTCAGACAGCAAAATGATACTAGTATCCCAGAGCTGTGACTGTGCTACAGTATACTTAAAACAAAAGAGAGCCATGGTGAGGTGAAATCCTCATCTGCTTAGTAGCAAGTTTTTTCTAAAGCAACTACAGAAATTCTCAGCCTCAAAAAATAACTGTGCCTTGTACAACATACACTTGTTTTCAGTGTAATTAATTCAGCAAGACTTTTCACCAGCCTTACAGCATTTTCTCCTTGGTCCTGAACAGGCTTTTTTGCCCTACAGGAACATTTGCATTTTATTTATGAACTACGGTATACGGAGGTCAAATTATTCCAAAATCAGTACACTACATCAAAATTATTGAGACTGAAGAGAAGTATATAAGTAAATTAAAATCGTAAGAACAAAATGTTAATGAATAAACAGAGAAAGCAAGTGAAAATACTCGTAATATAAGTGTGAGAAAAAAGAAAAAAAGAAAAAGCCATAATTCTGATGCTTCTTGATTCTGATAAGGAATGAGGAATAAGCATTACTCTTCATATCCCAGCTCCTCGATTTTACATTTAAGTAGTCATCTAACATAAGCTTTTTTTTTTCTGTTCTTTTTTAATTGAACTGTAGCAGCACTACCTTTATGAATGCATAAAACTCTTCTCCAATTGCTCTTAGTTGCTTACATTTAAATGTCCTAAAGGTAACCACAATAAATCTCTGAAATTAGCTTAAAATTAGCTGAAGCATGTCACTTATGAAATGTTCTTTGTATTGTTATCCTGAGGAAAGTTGCTAATTGTGAAAAAAAAACAGCACTGGCTTTTTTTTTTTTTTTTTTAATATACATGACGGGAATCTGTGCTGGGGAAGTGTATGTATCTATACAATAGCATATATTTCATGTATAATATTTACAACAAGCCTCAAAATAATTTTTTGTTAAGTTAATTCTGACTCTTACTAATCAAAGATTTATTCTAAAAGGGACAGACATGCATATGTATGTACATAATTATTTATTTATGAAGAAAAGTTGCTAAAATAGATATGAATATAACCAAATACTTGAACTTGTAATGACAATAATAAAGCAAAAGTGGAGAGCAGTTACTGTGCTGTATTTCCTGAGAGATGCATCAAAGAAAAATCAATTTAAGAGAAAACATATCCTTATTCCTACCTGGAATGAAATGATCGATTTTCTTTTATTTGTAGGCAAATGACCAAATACCAAACAATCTGTATTCCGTGAAATTGTATTTATCTGTTCAGCACTGTGATCAGTTAAGTGTGTGTACATATGCAGATAAATGTATTTTTGACTTGGAGTGCATTTATGTGTATACAGTGCATGTCACCTGTCTGTTAGCTAAAACACAAATACCTTGTGCTGAATGGCTTTAAATAAGAAAGTTTCCCCCGAGAAATACAAATTATTACAATTTGTGAATATTCTGTTTTAAATGAGGATCCATATAACAACCTACAAGACCCGCATGAAATTGTACACGTCCTGAATGGTAAAAAGGATGGTTATAAAGATCATCAATTTTGCCAGTATTCTTCTTGAGAACAAGACATCTTTTTTAAAATATGTATTTTTTATATTTAATATTTTAAGCCACATTTTCATACACAAGTGTAACAAACTCATATATTCTCACTAATGAAAAAGTTTAGCTTGAGTTATACGCTTTTATGTAGCAGTCTTGAATTTCTTAGTATTTGATGGCAGGTATGAATTCTTAACTTTTTTGTTGTTGTTGTTTTTATAGTGATACTCTTCTACAGTCTAACAAATTTATTAAATCAATAGTATCTTAATAAAAAAAGAGAGCCTCCCTTTAACCCTGCAGAGCAAAAGTACTAAAGCGATACAATCATTATAGAGACTTACAAACACAAGAGAGACAAAGTAAAGTCAAGGAAGTGATTCCTAATTAATTATTAAAGAAATGGAAGTGGACAAATGAAATTAATTTTAAATATTTTATCGGATTAGGCAACACCATGACCTTGTTGTACCATTTTCTAAAATTATTTGTAAGAAAAATGAAACATCAGATAACAGATTGTGATTACATTTAAAGACATTGGAGTTAAGTTGCAGCATTTTTCTTCCTTTCATAGCCTCTGGAGCTTTTACTTGGTGGTAAAATTTAAGACTAAATTTGGCTCTAGTCCAGAAAGTACTGCACATTCTGTTCCACATTAGTATCTTTCTATGGTGTTTTTGTGAATTACCATCTCATGTTGCAAACTAGTCCTTTCTTCCTTTTTTTTTTTTATTCCCCTTCATCTTTAAGTCATACACTGAAAATTAAAAACATAATTTAGAGAATACACATTTTGCCAATAAAATATCGTTTCTTAAGATTCTTAAATTGCATGTTAAATTTTC
This sequence comes from Lagopus muta, assembly GCF_023343835.1. Lineage (NCBI taxonomy): Eukaryota > Metazoa > Chordata > Aves > Galliformes > Phasianidae > Lagopus > Lagopus muta. The sequence continues at coordinate 51,517,443 of NC_064436.1, forward strand.
TGACAAAGCATTTCGTTTACTCTTCACTTAATCTCCTGCTATCAGAGTTGTAGTGCATGTATATTATATATACATGCGCCATATACATATGGTTACATAACTAATGTTATATAACTGAAATTCTAAATGCTCCAAATTTTTGTACTTATGCATACGGCAATTGAAGTTAATGTGCTTTGTCATAAAATATGTAAGAAATAACATAAATCTGTTTAAAATCTGAATCTTCTTCTTTCCTGTTTGCCCTCCTCCTCCTCTTCCTCTTCCATTAACACTTTCTTTGCACTCAAGGTACATCTCTGCATTTGTAACTAATCTATCTCTGAATCTTGTAGGACTAAATGATTCTCAAATGCTACACTGCAGTTTTGACCTGTGCCAGATGCTACACTAACTGATTTTTCATTTTGTTCAAGGTGCAATCCTCTCCACAGTTTCAGGGTTGTACACTATATTACCAGATTACCAGATGTCTTCAACATGAAAAAGAGATCTTCAACAGCAGATCTCACCAAGCATATTCACATATGAACTTGGAGTCACTATCCACACTTTTATACACAATTATAATTGAAGTGTAATTGAATTGAAGAGAAATTTCATCACCAGGTATTAAGAATTTTTTCTAGTAGTTTTGTAGGTTTTTCTGTTTGTTTGTTTGTTTTTTGTTGTTGTTTTTAACTATAAAAAAGCATGGAAAATGTCATATTTTGATTCTGATATAGCTGAACTTTTTGAAAGATGAGCAAACAGAACATTTCTTATTAGCAGCTCAGCTGAGGAGCACAGAATTTCATTGTTCACTTTTGTCCTTGCCTCTGACAATCAAGTTCAGGTGCAATAAAATACCAAAAATGTGACATACTGGCAACAAAAACTTATGCAGATGTATTTGTAGATGCTATGTGTATTTATACTAAATACAAATATACATGTTCAAATATAGACTAAGTTTAAATAGAAGTATATGCATTGTATGTATACCTGTATATAACTATACCTGGATGGATGGACAAACGGATGGATGAACCAATATAATCTTCCTGTACTTCAAAACAGCTTATCAAACTGTCATGAATTTTTCTATTTCTAATAAATTGGTATTCGTCCCTCAAAAGATGGAAAAAGTAATGAATCACCTTTTCTATTTTCTAGCTGGCTATACTCTAATGTGAAATGGGGCTGACAAGTAGAACTTACACATTGATGTTCACAGTCCTAACCTGCTCAGACAAATGAGGACAGGAGAGTCAATTCAGACTACAAGCTGCAATTTCAATCTTTTAGAATGTGTTTTTGAATCTTTGCTTGTGCCTCTAAACAGTTTTATCTTAGGCACTGGACCATGCAAGTAATCATTTATGCTCAGCACTTCAAAAATACAACTGTTCTACTGTTCCTTACACTTTTCTTAATGTGCATGCATAACAAGTGTTGCACTGAATTTATATTAAGGAAGACTGTAAGTCTTAATCTTGAATTTATAGGACATACTATTCTAAAGAATCCACTATGTGTATAATAAAATCCAGGAAAATACAGTCAGCTACACGGTAGAATTAACACAGACTTGAAAAGTAAAATGAAGTTTTATATGTAATTATATGCAGTCTTACTAAATTATACTAACATAACAAATTGAAACAAGCAACAGTCTTGAATACCATATGTTCTGTTATGCAATAAAAGTAAATATTATTTAATATTATCTCATCTTTGCTTTTGTCTCAAGGGTAAATGATGAAAAATTAATTCCAAAGAGCATTAGAAAAAAAGTTTTGGTCCAGTTATAGCATTCTTGTAATTACATACTTCGACTCTCATCAGTACACAACTGAGGTCATGAACAGACTTATTTGAGGACTCTTAGAAGGACAACAGCCCACACAAGAAATGCAACCAATCCCAATGACAGGCCAGATTCCTAATTTCAACACTTCCAGAAACACCAAAATACAGAATAAAATCAAGGAAATGCTTTCTACTTACTGCACTGATTTCACAGGTGACTGGGAAAAGGGAAACATCACTCCCATAAGTGTAAGTAATACACTTATACCATAAGTGTATTACTTATGTATTATTATTACTACCATAAGTAAGAACAGAAAGACACTGGAAATACAGGCTGGTGCTCTTCATCTCTGTGCCTGGGATGGTCATGGAACAGATTAAGTGACACATCAGTGATTCTGTACAGCCAGCAGGGCTTCAGCAAGGATAAACTGATCTTGACAGACCTGATGCCATCTGTGATGGAGTGACTACATCATTTGACAAGGTAAGACCAACCAATGATATCTACTCAGACTTCTATAAGGTTTGAGATTCACTTAGAGTAAATTTAGGTAAAACAACACAGTGTGAAACAGTGTTAAATTTCCACTGCTGCCAAGCTACAGCATGGTGGGTAATATTTTCTTCATCCACTAAGAAAACTGTACAGATACTCTGTTTCATAATCAACCATTTGCTACAGAATACTTACTGTATATACAAAAACCTTCACAGATAATCCTATCACTTTTTCAGTCATTGCCACAACACACATTTTTTCAGCAATGAAATATACACTTTAAGTAATCTTTCCAAATCTTCTAAATTTATTCTTTACTTCCTAATCTCTTCACTAGATGAGGACTTCAATGAATTTTGAGCAATTCTTGTTCACTTTAATTACGTGTAAGAAACTTTCATTTTAATATTGACAATGGGAGACTGTCACTGTCCTATGTTTTAAACTGGACTATTTATTCCATAAGTTTCCAAAATTCAGCTGATTGATTACCTATGCCTATTTCTCTAGACAAGAAGATAAAGATATATATAATTTACATCTGTAATAAAAATACTTATATAATCGTTTCTTTTCCTTTAGCTAATTTCTTTACACAGGTACTATAAACACCTGCTACAAATAAAGGATATGAATTAAGTCTACAGAAAAAAAATCTGTAAATTGAAGCAACAAGACTCTTTTTGCAAGTTTACAAAAGGATCAGTTGAATTGTGGAAAACTTGATCTTAGTGAAACAAAAGCGACTTTACTACTGATCCCAGTAAGTCTAAATAAATAAATACATCCAGAAGCCTAGACTTTTTTTCTGAGTTGTTGTTACCACCTTATGGTATTGGCCTTTTTTTTTTGTATGAATAACTTGGAACAAAAAAAGTGAAACTCCTCCTTGCTTCATCATGTCAATTCCTTGCTTTCACAGTAGTAGACACCCCTTTCCAGCTACCTTGGTGAGTAGACAGGCATTGCAGACACTGAGGTCGGAGAACAGCAGCATCTGTTACTTCTTGTCTCCTTTATTTCTCCTTGCACTTTACTGCTCCAGTGTGAGTTGCCATGGGCCGCATCCCCTAAGGCTTGCCTTTATCACAGTATGGATTACCTACAGGCAGCAGTTCTCAAAGGCATCCTTCCTCCCCCATAGAGACAGCACATGTTGGCTCACGGTCTCCTACTACACAGAGTACCTACCAGTCTTTGCTACCAAATCCCACATTTTATGTCAATACAATTTTGCAGGACATATTCAGTTGCCTAACAAATGAGTGGAACCTAATCATATCACTCTTATGGAAGGGAAAAAAAAAAAAGAAAAAAATACAAGCCAGGCCTTTGTTGTAGCCTTGAACACTAATGCTTTTAAAAATATAATTAAAAAAATTTCTCAAGCAAAGCCTATTTATTAATTCCAGTTGGAAACTTTTTACATTGTTAGCTGTCCTACATAAAATACTGTAGATAGTTTCTTAAGTATAACCATCCTTCATACTATAGGCTGCTGAAATCCTAAGAAAATATGTTTCTTACACTCTGAAAGGACTGAAGAAAAAAATACTAAGAATGCATGTACACGTAAACACACATCTGTTCTCACAATCTTCTGCTTAATATAAGAAAAAGCAAAATGTTTTTTTCTTTATTTCCTGAGGTACATAATACCTGTAAGATACTTTTTGCAGAAACAGGGATGCTTTTGACTGGAGGCTGCTGACAATCACACTAAGAATATACTCCATTTGATTAGACTGAGACCTCTGACAGACATCAGTGGATTAAAATCAAACAGCTGAAATTGTTGCTGCCCTTAGCATACTTCCTTGCCTTCCTGACCACTGCATGTCCCTTGGGGTGAAAGCATCTCATTTGTTTGTGAATAATTATTATTGCCATTCCCCTACCTACCTTAAGTTAAACCGACTACAGTTTTGTCTAACTTCAGTATAACAGTCTAGAATCTAAGGTGATCCTAGAGCTGATTCACAAGTGGATCAGATGTAGTTTTCAGGTCAACTGCATCATTAGGATGGATAGTTTGAGAGCTGCAGCTAATTGATGTACATCTGCTGTATTATGTCTGTCAAGAACGCTTAAACAGGAAATATCTTTCCTGTAGACCTTCCTTCCTTCAATCTTTCCCCATCCCTGCTCTTCATTTCTTTATTTACCACTCAAAATGTCCTAGTTTCTATTCAGTCTGAAACAAAAGTTTGCTTTCAGAATATCTTATGTCTTATGGTGGCGTATCTGACACAGTCTAGTTGCACGAAAGAATTAAAACATAAAATAACTGGAAAATAATAATGTATCTGTGGATGCAGACCTAATTCTAATTCATGTTAACACCAAAAAAAATATTGGATTAAATTGGATTAAAATTCAGTAAATCATTCTGAACTATGTAATTTTGTAGTGAGAAAAGGCTGTGAATACACACAATTTTCATGCAATACCTAGTATATGTTACAACACTAGACCCACTCAAATACACATACTATACTTTTATGCTTACACAAATGTTATATGATTTTAGTATCATATACAAGATATTCAACTGAGTTTCCAGGACTTCATGCAATATTAGTAACATTTTCAATGTAGAACTTTTATTTATGAAAACATGAGCAGAACAGAATCTTCCTGATTC